>NC_003284.9:10000000-12572980 GCF_000002985.6 Caenorhabditis elegans
GATACAAGAAAAAGGCGAATGAAGGGTGGGAAAAAGGGGTTCACGACTCCACAATGGCGGAGTGCAAGTGTATATGTGCCCTTCGTTGTCGCGGCACACAATTCGCATTTGTTGCCAAATGTTTAATTTTATATTGCCGTTTCGTCTATATTGGCTGCACATACACATGTTTTTCGAGATGAGCCCATCTCAAACCCTCTCGAACTAATCCATTAGGGCATTATGTCGTAGTGAGAAGGCTTTCGTGTAAATTTGTTATGTTTTGCGTTCAACAAACACCAAGGAGCCCCAAAACACCAATTGTTGTTTGAAATGACCAGTAGTGTTTTAGATTATTCTGTCTGTCCAGTTTTCTTTCAGTTTTTCGTCTTTTTCTGCCGAGTTTGCAGCTAGTAAAACATAACGTGTTTTCCTGGTAAAATCTTGGTTTTACGTTTTCCCAGTTTCATTTTACTATTTTGTTGTTTTGTTTCAAATAACTAGTTGCAAGGTCAAGCAGATGAGAAACATTAGTGCAAGTGTAAAAAGAAACAGAAGTATCGAATGGAGGGTCAAAATTTCAAAAAGAAGAAAACCGATCTTAGTAAAGCAAAACGAAATGACGAGAACAAAAGAGATGTATGAGCGCATACACACAGTTTTGTCAATTCATATTGTTCCTGAAAAATACATTATTGATAGAGAAGAATATTGTGAAAAACCTGATGATTCATGTTTCTCTTTTCAAATTGAAATGCTCAGATCGATCTTGATGGTTTTTGAGTTTTAACGTTTCATGTCAGCAGACACCAATTGACTCAATAATAAAAATACTTTCTTCTCAAATTACTTTCCTTTGCTTTGTTGCACGTGGAGTTCTCTTTCTTTATTTTTCGAAAATAGGTTTTTTTTTAAATAATTTTTATAATCTGTGTAACAAAATCTTACATTTCAGGGTGATGGCTGAAAAAATTCTGTTCTACATATATCGTGATTCCGGAACGTCGTCCGAAAACTTGGTTCGTGCCATTGTAGACGAGTTTAAAAATTTTGTATTTCGTGACCGGGGGATTGCGTTTACTTCAAAAGGTTTGTCACCCACAAGCTCTCCCTTGAGGAATTTTTTTGACGCAAAAATAAAAGAGTTCATACATCTTTGGCATTGTCAGGATACTCGGGAATTCCACTCCTTGGGGAGCTGCCCATTGACTCGCCATTGGACGACATTTGGAAGGTTGTCGCCGTCCTTTTCAAAATCAGTGCCCGGGAGGAGGGACTTATTTTCAAAGTGCATACCACGGACTACGAAAAGAACCCGTTGGTCGCAGAGGCTAAAAAAAGCGACGTCTTGCCAAACTGGGCGCATTCTGTTAAGGACTTCGCAGAAAACGTGAGTTGTTGCTTTGCTTTTAAGATTTATTTGAAATTACTTTTCCAAAATTGTTGATATCAGCCAAAAATAAATTTTATAATTTTCTCGCTAATGTTAACGTTTAAAATCATTCTAGCTTTTAAAAAAATTGTAATTCAATGTTCAAATGTTCCGCTTCGTAATACCACTGTTCTAGATAAATATTATACATAGCTATAGGTTTGTATGAATATTACAGTTGCACTTGAGGAAAACTATAACTCTATCTTCAGAACAATTTTCTTAAGAAAAAATATGAATAACTTCAATGTTAGTTACGATATAAATTATGAGTCACCATGAAACAGTAAAACAAACATTTGACCATTCATGTTCAAATATAGCAGAAACAACAATGTGATTCATTTTCTGTACTGAATTTTGTTTTCTAGCACTCAGTTTTTTTGTGAAATATTTTTTTTAATTTTGAATATGCTGTTTATAAAATCACTTCTGTGAATAATTTGTTATGATATTTAAGTGAAACGTGTTTCGCAAGTTTTATATTTGCAATTTTAAGTTACTCTCAATAAATAGAAAATAGAGAATTTAATTCCTGTACAAATCAATCTTACAGGTATTTGGAATGAACGGAGTAATTCACCTGATTTCTCCAACAGTCAGTGAAAAGTTTCCGAAACGTTCGCAAATTGACATTTTACGTGCAGTGCCAAACGAAACAAGGAACATTCTGGTTACAGAGTCGCTTAGTGAAGTAAGTCGCACTAACGGGATAACCGTTTTTTGTTTCCCCATCTCCTCGAAACGGTAATTATGACCGGTTTTTGTCAGCATGTTCGCAGTATTATGAGCGTTGGTAAAGTTGAGATAGGTGTAACGTTCGCTTCGTACCCAGTCAAATGCATCATTCATGCGTTTATTTCGAGTAGGTTTTCATCCTTTCAAAACATCACTCTAATTCGCTAAATGTTCATTCGTCCAGGCGTTATGCGTTTTCATCACTAAGCTTTTCACCAAGCATTTACTATGCGCAAAATTGCAAAATGGGCGCCAATAAAAAAAACAAAAGCTTTCTGTCTTTCGTAGTAAAAAACCAAATCTCTCAGTGTATATATACATACATACGTCTTCAACAATCCTTCTCACACGAGTGTCTCGTTTTCAGAAGCTGCACTCATCCGAATCGCGCAACTTTGGTATGCATAACACTAGCGTAAATGTGCCTGTTTCGATGGCATATGTTGCACGTGAGCGACCAGATATTTTGAGTCTGGCTATCAGAGAGTTTGTGAAAACCGACGAAAGAAAAATCAAGGTACAATAAAAACTATTAAAAACAAATCAAATTGTATTGTTACAGGAGCTTGAGAAACGGCTTGCGAATGAACATGATCGAGTGATGATTCATACGATTATCAATGATACCGATTGGAAGGTGAGTTTTATCGGCAAAAATATATGATTCATAAACATGAAATCTAACACAACTTGGAAAAGTTGAGTCAGATAGTTCAGCGAATAAAACATTTTAGAGAGGAACCGAATAAGTTTGAAACAAACATTTCGGGGTGAATGTTGAACCAAAGTTTGTTAATCTTAATTTAGTTACCAACACGTGACTAAAAATTTTGAAACTTTTTCTAAAGTTGAAAAAGGTAATAGGGAAATTTAAAACCAAACAACTTTAATCGTGACTAAATATCATTGTAAACGTAGTACCTGAAACAATAATATGAAGTAATACATTTATGTATAAAACTTGTTATTTGAGGAAAATCTTACATCTAAAAAATTTGACTTAACAGGTTTTTTTTAATAATGTTAAAAGTTTTATATCATTGTTGGTTAAAAAAACACAAAATTTAACTGATTCCGCTAATCAACGCGTATTGTTAGATCTACGTGATTTTTGCATCAAAAAAGTTATTAGGAAATATGATTGAAAGTGTAAATGGAGTTTGATTGAAATCAACGAAAAACTTATGACCTCAAGTTAGTACTTAAAATAACAATTTAAGGAAGTAACTGCTGTTGCGGACATTGAATCACCTACGGACATTGTTTCCCATCGTGTATCTCTTGCTCTTCTAGCTTTTGACGAAAAGCACTCATCAATTCCAAACGGAGTGGATGTACCTGTCAGTGGGCTTTTCCAAAAAGTTGGAGATCGTTTTGAAAGAGAACACTTGGAAGCTCTTCGCGCCAAGCTTTTTGGATCTCCACAGTCTGCAACTCACCTTTATCAGTGTGCAAAATCGTTGGTTACTGGTAACCATGTTCAGGAATGTCGCAAGATTTTTGTTGGTAAGTTGTGGTTCAAAACTATTATGAGGAGTCAAACATCATGAAATAAAAACTTCAGACGAGGGGTCAACAAGCAACCGAGAATCGGACTGCTCAGGCAATGAGGATGATAGCAGCAACGCGAAATATGCGAAGAAACAGGTGTTCAAGAAAAAGAAGAGAAACGCATTTGGAAAAAAACGTGAACTCGCTGCGATTCTCGACCACACAAAGCCATCGTAAGTTAAAAATGGAGTTAGTATTTTAATTTTGAAATACGGCATCAGTGGAAAAGTCCAGATTTGACTTGACGTAAAAACGTAACATGTTCGAACACTTTTGACAAACTGTCTAAGGAACAGACACAATTTCTAATTGACTAGAATACCCTTGAAACTTTTTCTTCTTCTGTCGTGAAAGGGAAAATGCTGGAAATAGTGTTGAAATAACCAAACATCTTGTGGCCTCTGTTGAACACGACCTTCTTTTAGTTAATATATAAATTAACATGATTCAGAGAACACTCGGAACCAGATTACGTGGCCCCGGATAACTCAGCGGCTCTGAAGAAGTTCGAACGAGCTGTCAATGGAGATGATTATTACAAGGTATGATAATCATTTAGATTGTGCAGAGTGGAAAATGCTGCTGAGTATATAGTTTGTCGGAATTGTCTGTTTTATGTGTATTTGTATGAGACTAATTAAAAAAAACCCCCAAGAAAATGTTTGGAAAACTTATTAAGCAAATTTTTCCAAGTTGAATAAAAAGTAAAACTTAGAAATCAATCTTTGAGGACGCAGAACTAAGAAACTATCTCAATGCTTTTAAGTAAAAATTAAGTAAAAAATTTTAAGTAAAAAGAATCTAAAATTGAATCCTGTTTCACCCCGTAACCTCAAAAATGACGCGATCTCAAAAAAGATATTTGGACTTTTCTGATCTCATATCCCACATCAGCATCAAACCTAAAATCGGCTATAATCAAATTCACTTTACAATTTAACATCATTTTCTGTTGATTGCAGGCATCTTCGGATGAATACTCTCTTGGAGAAGAAGAAGATTTGGAACTGTTCATGGCAAAACCACGCAAGAAGATCCTTGAAGAAATGAAAAATAAGAACAAGGCGAGATTAGGAATCAAAGTGACGGAGAGGTTGCCAACTGTTTCAGATGATGAAGAAATTGACGTTGCGGATATGCTCCGTGCAGCTCCACCAATTGCCAACGCCGAAGATATTGAAGATTTTGATGATATCTAATTTCAAACTTTTATTAATAGGACCAAAATCCTAAACTTTTTGAAAATTCGATTCAATCATATTTTAGTGCTTTATGTCATTTTTAAATCATTCACAAGAATTTATTTAATTCATTATATCAAAACATGTACAATATTTGCCTTTTATACTGATATTTAAAGACTATGCAATTTCAAATTTCAAGATACCTCTTGATGCCTTAATTTCTTTCAAAAATTACTACTTCTTTCACAATGTGTCTTCCAAATATGAAAAACTTTCCGATGTCAACTTTTGCTTTCATTTTACTAATTCAATCAAGCTCACTCTACTCATTTTATGTTTTCTTTTCCTGTCTGCACTTTCATCCGTCACCCAGTTGTATTTTAGATGCGTGGTAGTTTTTGGTATTGTCATTTTAATGCTTTTTTAAAAATCTTCAATCTTTATTTTTACATTGTATTCAAAGATAAATTTAATTTTCTTGACAATGTCACGTTTATTAGTGAATTAAAAATGTTTCCCCGAGATTTGGTAAGTGTTTTGGCACTCTACATGCTACACATGAAATGAAAAAAGTTTGCAATTAAATTAAGAGCGAAATTGGATTATTGAAGTTGAAGTCACGGAAAAAGTATGGCTACATTTATCTAAATCAAGATTGAGAGAACAAACGATCAGAAACTTTAAGTTTCAAATTTCTGGCTTGGATTAATTTATCCTTATCAAAATGTGCCCAAAACGAAGTGATCTACAATTAAAAACAACAATGAAGTGACAAAAAACAATGCAAACCAAACGGAAAACCAGGAACTCCAATATTCTCTCATAATGTAATTACATTATAATGAAGAAAAAACATAACAAATTTGAAAAAAGGCAGATTTTTTCTACAGATAAGTTACACGTATTTGGCGCCACTATCAGAGGATAGGGTGATATTCGAACAAGATACACTACACGGGCAATCTTCTCAGCCGATGAATGAAAAGATTAACTACACACGGATTAATAGGAGACATGTATTTTCTCCGATCATTTGATAACCAGGCAGACAGTCGCATTTGTAACTTCCTGGTACGTTTCGACAGGTTGAACCTGAGAGACAGCCGCCAAGCTGTAAAAATTTACTTCATTATTTCATCAAAATTAGTGAGTGTTCTAGCAATTTATTTCCACACTTGCTTTTTCCAAGACAAAACACTGAAATAGGGCCACTACTTTGTTTATATTTTTCAATTGATTTCAGTCAAAACAAAAGCACGATGGTTAAAAACATATATAACATTGATGTATTTGGCTTTTTCACTTTTTGAATTTGATGATAACATAAACGCAATAGCAATGATTGGAAAAGTGCGTCTAAAATTATATCAGATTGATACCAAACATTCAATTTTATGATAATTCGTATATACATATAACAATTCTCACTCCCCAAAAATTTAAAATATTAACAATAAGGATTACGAAATTTGAGCTATTTCTCCAAGGGCTCGTTATTCATTGTTATCCTTTTTTGTTTTGGGAGTTGTTTGTTCTTTTTTTCTTATTTTTTTTTTCGTCTTTCACCTTCTACACAAAACGAATAGACAAAAAGAAAAAATCTATTTAGCCTCGAGGGACCACTGGCTATCGGATAAAATAGTCAGAGGAATAACGACAAACCTGTTCCTTGGCGTCTTGCGAGAAGGAGCACTCGTCAATGTCTTCGCAATACGTGCCATTTCCTTGGAAGCCCTGAAATGATGATCACATCGAGAGATGTCCTCTGGGAAAATATTTGGAAGCAGCTTACCGTGTCGCATGAGCATTTTGGCCCACGTTTTGAATCTGTGCATGTAGCGTATTTGTGACACGGTTTCACTGCACAGAAACGTGCAAAATCGCGACATTTTGGGCAGCAATTGAATTTTTCATTGTAAACCCAATCTTCTTCCGGACAACTCGGAGGCTCACATGTTGCATATCTAAATTTGAAATTGATGTCGTCACAACAAAACGTTTTCTTACTCGGATGAACAGTGAACTTTTTTATCCCAACATTGACACCTGTAGCAGTCTCCTGGCCAGAAAACTTCTCCATGAGGGTTTGCAATTTTGTGACTTTCGTAAAAACACTGAAAAATTTTAAAAGATCTTCTTTCGTATCACTGAAGTGCTCTTTGGTTTCGGTTTGTGCCTTCTCACCTGTTCACCACAACTCGGGCAACAATCATCTTTTCGTATCATCGGATGGGTGCAGGTGACAGCTGGACAATCCACTGCTTGACAAACTACATTATCCCTGAAAAATCAATTTTGGGGAAGTTGGGATTATGAATAATGAAATACCTATCTACACAAGTACACGTATTGCAATTGACAGTTTTTGTTTCATTGATGTTGAGAAGAGCATTATTGATCTGAATCAAAGTTAATCGATTTAGACGTATTATGCTTTAGTTTTAATTTAATTGCAAATTAAAAAACAGTTTATCACAAATTAAAACTGTTTATGTGTGCTCCGATCAAATATCTGAACTGTAACTCTTGTACACTACAAAAAAAACAATTATAGGCTTACCTTACAACCATCGAATCCTGGTGGGACTTGAACAACTGTTTCAAAAAATATCTCATTGATAGCGTCGATTGCACTCTGAAAACAAATATTATCACGAAAACTAGTTTCGTCCACGTGTCCATCTCAGTTCAATGCTGGTTTTTAATCAATTAAAACCTACTACTTTCCGTCATTTGCCACTCTAAACGTTGAATGTGACGAAATAGTAGAATAAATTAGCATTTGATTGAAATTAAAAGAAACGTATTTAAAAAGAGAGAGATGCAGAAAATTAAATATATGAAATGCAGCGATCGTGGGAAAGTGATGACCAAGAACCATTAACTTTGAATGTTTCTCTCACCGGTTCGTAATTTCTTTCTATTTTCTCGGTGTATGCATCCGCGTATTTCTTTTTGACACCGTCATGTTTACACTTCTGACCTATAGGCCAACCAGATCCTATTAAAAACTGTGTCGGTTCTGGACCTTTCCAGTTATCGACAATATGAAGCGATGGATGGTTCAATCTGAATGCAAAAATTAAAACTATTGTGAAAAGTTGAACTTACGTTAGCTGCAAATGCGGCTCAAAATCAGAATAAACTTCATCACAACCATTGTAAACATGAATGTGATTATTTTGAAAAGTTATGATCAATTCTAGATTTCGTCCAATTTTTCCAATACTATCAAAGTCGATTACATATCGCTTTTCCCAGTTGTTAGACTGTATTCGGCTTTTGCTTATTGGAAGCACCATGTAAAGCTGTAAAAACTAATAATTTCTGAATGGGAGAAGATTCTCTAAATTCCAATCTTTAAGATTTTTATCTAACTAGAAAATGAGTAAGAACACAAATTAACTATTATTCATTGAAGGTAGTCAAAAAAGATGTTGCAAACATATTTTGAAGGTTTTATTATTATTTTTGGTCATTTTGGCACTGTTGAAATGATTTTTAACAATATCCCAACTGAAGCTACACCAGTCTTAAGATCAAATGGTTAGTTGGCACTATAATAATTGGAAGGCAGAGTTAACATCAAAACTTGGTTTTTTTTTCAACTTTTGCTCAAGGAAAAACGTTACAAAATAACAAAACACAAAAAACTCACCGTCTTATTCTTGAACCCAAATTCTATTCGTCTTTCGGAGTTTTGTGCCAGGAAAAACGTTCCATTCGAATCGAGATCAAAATTAGTGAGAATCCAAGATTCTCCAATTGACAGAAGGTTCATATAATGAGCAAGTATATAAGAACTTCGATCAATATGACCGTGACTAACGGAAATTAATACCAGTGGAATTATTAAGTGATGAGCCCACATTTTAAACCTGAAAATAAGAAATTCTATCAGTTATGAAAATAATAACGAAACGAGATCAGGATGATAGTAAAAATAAATAACAAGGTAGCTCAGCATATAATTAAATATTTCGTGAGAAAAAAAACAAACCAATATGTGAATAGTAAGCCGGAAAAATTTAGAACGTTTGAAACTGAAATAGAAGTAAATACCACAAATAAATATCTTAATGGGAATGAGTAAAGAACAATGTTACTCCTAGCCCCCGCCCACTCCCTGTCCAAAAAAAGAAAAGTTGCGAAAAAAGATAGAAAAAGATGTATAGCAGAGTTCGGGAGGGGGGGGGGGGGGGGGGTCCGAGAAGTTTTTCATGGTGCTCCCCAGATGTCTGCGGATGTTGTATCACATGGGGCGGCGATGTCTGAGTGAAGGCGTGAAATCAAATCTTGGGGCATTGAAAAATAGTGAATTGTTGGGAACAACAGAGGAAATGGCGAGTAGTTGGAACAGTAGTTGACTAATTGATACAACTTGATTTCACTAAAGTTTTAGCGGATAACTGGAAAATAGGTGGGCTGGCTGTTGTTAGGCGTTTCTACAAGAATGCTTTCTGTTTGGTCGAACTTTAAAACAAAATTTTTAAAGCTCTGTGAAAAAACAATTTCTACTTTGAGGCATCGGTACAGGAAAAATCATTCGATAATGGAAGTAACATTGTAACACTAATTTTACTTCAGTTTAAAACTTTCAGCAAAGTTTCTCAGAGATTTTAAAGGCGAAGTACCGAAATCTGATACGTTGTTTTTAGACCCAAAATAGCCGAATACTTCAGAATATTGTAATGAGACGTTCTAAAAATATATCAAAAAAGTTATGACGGTTCAAGACTTAAAAAAAAGATATTTCCGAAGATTTCAGAAAAAAAAAGTCTTAAGTTCTGTAAGCTTGACAAAGTCACCACTTGCGGAAGTAAGTTGCTTTTATTTATTTTAAATGTCTTCAACCCGCTACAACCGCAAACAACAAAAGTAACATCGAAAACGTATTTGATATGATTATGATCATTAATTTAAACTAAATATGTACAGTTTTTTCTCAATTTATTTCGAAAAAGTTTACTGAAAGCGAGGTATTTTGAAGTAATGTTTATAAATTAATTTTATTTTGTTTTACATCACATTGTTTTATTTTAAAAATTCCAAAAAAAAAAAAGATTCAACAACAATTTAAAAACAGAAATGGCAACACAAAGTTGAAGCAAACGAAAACTCAGAAAATCATTTGAACAAAATGGAATCAATTTTTCGTTGATACATAGAACAGACTCCTTCTTAAACTCGCGAAAATTAAATTTGTGAACGAACCCTCTCAAGCTTTTATATGCTCGAACAACTCCTTGACACTCGAATTTTTTTTCTAGTAGCCTGTCTCGATACTTCAGTGCTAAATGGATTTGTCAAAGATTCCTTTCATAAAAACAGAATAAATGAAAAACCAAAAAACCGAAAAAAGAAGCAACTCTGAATATGAATGAGCCACTGCGAAAATATTTATATATGAACAAAATAGAACTAAGAACAAAAATCTTGAACAAAACTTGTGGAAACTTTTGCGTGCTAGAATAAATGAGATTTTTGAAAGCTGTATTGAATAGAGAAGAAGGGTTTACTTACTACTCATTGAATACTAATGAAATCTTTTGGGAGTGGGTTTATTTTTGGGTTGTCAGCTTCTGAAACAAATTATTCTTTGCGTCAAAATTTTTGAAATGGAATGATATATCGAAATAGCTTTGAAAACATTAAGGTTCTGACCAAAAATAAATGAAGTGAAGCAAAAAATTTAAATAATATTGCATCTTATACCAATTATTTAAACTCAATACGGAAGAGGGTTGAAACCGGAACTTTAAAAATATTCATCGGAAATATTACAACAAGCTTTCAAAACTGCACGCAATGTTTTATCAAACCTTTCCAGAGTCCACCGATTTCATCTTTCCTGTGGATAATTCATATGAATCTTCATTTAAAATTATACGATGAGATGATGAATAAAAACGTATGTGTATGCATGTGGGTGACTAGCAAAATTAGACTAAAGAGCAATTTTTCTAAAGGAAAATTGAGTGGGTGTCGAAGAGGTAACAGCCCAGAAAGTAAGAATAATAGGTTGTATTTATAAAAAAATTCTGGTATGTTTCTAAATGAAGAAAAAATTTAAAATATTTCCAGTTTACATATAGAAATTATTAATGCGTGAACTGAATGGTTTCTTCATGCTTCTAATCACAAAAAAACGCTCATTTTGAAAAAAATGTTCAGCTTATTGCCATAGAAAGAGATTTATTATAGGGAATTTATTTTTTTTGGTAGAATAATAGAATATTCTCCTTTAAGCTTAATCCTCTAAATTTAATAGTTTTAATTATATTGATAGAGTTGAAAATAAATCTTGCAAACCAGGGTTACAAAAAAATTTTACAGCATGGCAATAAAACGGTCACAAACGAACGTTATTGCATATCCCAAATTCCAAAATTTGAGCAACATATATTTATTGATATACATATTTTAATCAAAAAGAACCCATTCGACTTTTTGATTCGGAATAGTTTGCAGTAACCAGCATCAGTGCTAAAAGATATGAAAGAAGTGGGATAAAATATGAAACACTGAAAACAAATCCATATCTTTGAAAAGTAAAACTTGTTTTATATATTTCATCTCAATGTAAACTGACTTACAAGTCCCACAACAAATAAGCTACTCTGCCTACTTTGAATGTTTCAATAAAAAATAAATTGGACAAAACTTTTCTAAAAAAATAAACATATTGATTGATAGCAATTGAAAAATGTGCCCAGTGCTGATGTGAATTTTGATTGAAATTTATAAGATGAAATTTTTAAAACATATGAATGTTAGGTAAATGAAAAAAAAATTTAATGAAATTCGAATAAAAATAAATGTGCATTTTCAATCCAATTTTTGGCTATTTACCGAATTGATATAACACACATTTTAGCAGTGACATGTTACAAAAATCTTTTAAATTTCTAGGGATTTTAGAATTGAGTCATGTGAAAATATGAGATAAATAAAAGAAAAGAAGGTTTTGTGCATCTAAATTGACATTGAGAGTAATCGAATATAAAATTAGTTATGTGACCAGTATGTCTTTCTCCTTCTCATTTTTCGTTTCCATCGCCTTGAAATAAGATAAACAGGGAAAAGAAGCTCCCGCTGTCAGAACCAGCCGTATCCCACCTAATGTAATGTTGATAGGTTATGTTTAGTCAAAACCACAAAATTTGACGTCAACGTGTATGTGTAAAAGTTTTATTTCGACTAATTGCAATATTAGTAAGGAATTTTTTATAATAATGTGTAATCGTAAGACTTCGCGGAATGCTATAATCAAGATCAAAACAAAGATTATGCTCGCAAATTGTAGTAAAAAATCCATAATCAAAACATCTAAAAGTTGTCTCTGTGTCATGATTTTAAAACGAACACAAAGTAGAACATTTTCAAATACTTTAAATAGTTTCACAGTTCTTATTGGTCGTGCCCATAATAGTGATGTCGTTCTTTTATATTATCTTAAAATGCTATTTTGCACGTGAACATAACATTCACGTTTTGGCATTCGAAAAAACATTTTTTGGCTAATTTTTTTATTTTTTAATTAATTCGTATTTAAAAAGTTTTAAAATAAACAGTTCCGCGAAGTTTGCAAAATAATATGATTAGAAAATGTTCAACTAAAAACCCTGAGTTAAACCTAAGTAAAGAAAAATGAAGGATTACACGTTTTAAATGTTGTGTGTCCTTACAACCCACCAGCACAGTGAAAAACCAAGCAAGTAACACAATACTCGGGCACGTCCCATTTGTCTTCCAGCTTTTTTGGGCAGTTTATGTGAAAACATTTCCAGAGTCTTTTCTTTTCTGCGTTCTACCAGATGGGGCCATAAATCAGCAAAAACACTTACTATGGCACATTCAAGCGCAAAATTGTCTTCACTTATTTTTAAGTAAGGTTATAATATTAAAGCTTTGATGGTGAGTTATGATTTGTTGAACAACATAACCAAATAACAACTCAGAAAAAAGGAAGAAAATGCTTTTGGTGAAAAATGAAGGCCTCCCCAGAAACTCACTCATCCATGCACACGTTGCTATTCTAATCCGGCCCTGATGTTGAATCACTTATTTTTCGCCTATGAACTCTAACAATGTATGGAGTAAATGGACAACGTTATGGAAACATTTTGAGCAACAGTAATTATCAACATAGAAACAATTCGAAAGTAGCATTAAAATTTATTAAAATATGAAAAACAATACCAAAAGTTCTACTATAATATTCGATCATTTGAGCAAAATATGAGTTGTTTTAAAGAAAACTTCCACTGGCAAAGCTTTATCTTCTATAACAAGTTTGCATCTAAACTTTTTGGAAAATAAATTTTAAATGATTTACCGGTGATAATGAACACGTTATTTTGGGATATTAAAAAAAATACTCGTCTTAATTATGAGATCATGATAATTGAAAATGTATTCAAAAATGTCAAGTTTCCAAGTTTTGCTTCTGCTGCTAAATATGGATGTGCTAATTGCTCTCAAATTACGCGACCACGACTAACGAACCTCACATTTCGAATGTTTCTGTGCCGATCAAACAGAAGAAAAAAAGCAACGAAAATAAGATTTTTAGCGAGAACGCGTTCTTAGAAATTCTTTCCGAAGTTTCACTTATCTGATCGCCAAAAGCACTTGCACCGGGAAGATGTCGTCACATTGAATTCAATTTTTATGTCAGGAAAACTTGCCATTTCGAAACGGAAGCACGCGGTGATATCATTGATAAAAATCCAGAAAAATTTAGATTGGTTTTCTTCCAACAAAAATCTGATGTTTTTACTTTGTGTTTCTATCAAATTCGATTACTCCTACTCGAAGCTTTTACATTAATGAACCAAAATCTTTAGTCTTTTTTTTGTGTAAATGCTACCAGAGTACTAATGAATTGTATTAAATAATTAAACACTAGAATGCTTAGAACAACGACTATTATTATATATAAAAAAGGAAAAGGGAATGTTCTTAAATATAAAGAGATGACTAATGAGTTCATTTGTGCAATTTTCGGTTCTTTTGGGGTGAAAACGAAAAGAAAATGGGAAAAAGGGTTTTGAGGAAAAAAGCAAGATGTCCTTAGAGAAATAGAAATTCGAATCGAATAAGATAGGACACAGAAAAAAACAAAATTGGGGTTTTATTTGATAAAAAACGAGGAAATGCGCCTTCTTGAAACTCGTTTCGCGAAATTGCTCAAGAAACGTACCTCAATTTAGGCTTTTCGTTTTTGTTGAATTGGAGAGTAAATATGTGTTTTTTTTATTTTTGAAGACCTTTTTTAAATAGTAACGGTTGCCAACAAAAAACTTTCTAAAATAGAAAACCTGTTCATTTTTAATAGAAATCGGTTCCTCGAATTTTCATCTGATGGATAGTTAATAGATCAAAAACTGACAGATATTTATTGGACAATCATTGATCATATACTTTTATTGGAATTTTTTGGTGATAAAAACTATATTTTTCCACTACGTTGATTATAAACATTCCTGACAAAAATGTTGCAAGTCAAAAAATTATTTAATCTGAAGAATTTTCAAGTATAACATGATGCTATCATGGCTTCATATTGAGACTGGTTTTCCACTACTCACGTTACTTGCTCCCAAACACTTTGCTTGCAAAAAAACATTGATTTTATTCTGAACTTTTCTAGCATGAATACAAAAACAAAAAGTCCTAAAATAGTTTTTTTTTCAGTTATAAACTTAAAGTTAAGTTGGGTAATATTTTATTTGTGGTTCTATCGAATAACAAGAACATTTAAGTTAACATTTGAGTAGAAGAGGATTTATATTTTATTTAAAAAATCTAACCATAAATTTTTGCAGTTGAAAAATTGATAAACTCATCACGACATCTTTGCTTAACATTCAGTGCAATTATGACAATTTTCAGGTATTGTTTGGAGAAAATAATTTCCAGCAGGGAAATATATAAAGACTTCATTGAATACACAAGACATTTCTTTTTTGCATAATCCAGAGCACGGGAGGTTTTTGTTCATTTTGACCAGAAATGTGATGAGACTTAAATGGTGGCTTCGGCAGACTGCTTATAGATTTATTTACATTCCCTAATAGTAAGCAGCTCAACACGGTGACTAGATTTAGATTAAACTTTCGAATGTGATACTTGATGGAAACAGTGATATGAATATTATTTAAAACGTTTTATTAAAGAAATTTGTATAATAATTATTGAACTCAGATTCCATAAGTGAAATTGAAACTTTTCGATGTTTTCAAAAGATCTTTAAAGAAACCGCCTACATCCTTGTTTGCAGAACTACTTTTTACTGCATAATCTTCAACTTTAACATCATCTCCAAACGGCTTGCAAAATTCTTCCTAGATAATAATTTTTCTGGAATAGCTAAAAACGAACTTACATGTTTTGCAAACATTCTGTCCCCTATGCGACAGCCATACAGCGTTTTGAAAAGAGGATATTGTCGAACAGCACAATTGAGGGATGTTTCCAATGGATTATGATGAGGAATAAGTTCGTTTTTCCTTTCTGATTGTTTACAAAGTCCCCCCACAATTGTTTCGAGTGCTTCTTTTAGCTGAAAACTTGTTTAAGATAAACATGGCTCGGCTCAGTTATGCTTTTTATTTTTGCATGTATGATCATTTTGCAAATTCAAATGAAACTGAGCCAATGGAATTTTTGAACGCTCTTGCCGAATTCTGGTTTTGCTTTCCAAATTTTTTTCTCTGTTTGTCACACTTAATTTTTGTATGTTTTACATTAAAGCAAATTTGCATGTTTTTTTTCAGTTTTTCATCTCCAAAAAACTACCTGTTTTTCATTTGTAGACTTGATTGTCGCCATTTTCATAATCATCCTCATCGCCATTATGTTCACGACATCTTCATGGGCAACATCTTTGTTGAACCATCCACTTATCGGTTTCTGGAAATTAAAAGTTGTTGTTGAACAGAGTGTTAAGCAAGCAGTGCGTGTGAGTCTTCAATATTCCATCAGTATTAGATCGAGGGGATCTTCTATGAATATCAGGAGCTAAGAAACCTTCTCCGAAAATTCGGATCCCTTTTCTAAACTATCATCTGATTTTTTTTCATGATAAAAATTGCCAAGTATTTTTATGTTCCATCATACCACTGCATCGGTGTCTCCCAACATCTGCACCTCTCGTCGTGCACATTGCAGTGCAGCTGTTGTCACATTTGAGTTCATCAAAAAGTTTCCGTAGGGATACACCCTATGCATGATTTCATGTGTTGTGACAAATATTGTGTCAGCGATCTGCAACATAATCAGAAGTATGTTGAAAAAAAGCGAACACTCACTGCTTTTTCTGGCTGGTTGAGATCATTTCTGGTTATCACAGTGATATGATTGTTATTCAAATATTGAAAACCATCATTTGCTGGATTGGCGACTATTGCTTGGAATAAAAAACGAATGTCATACTCTGAAATAGTTTTCGCAAAAAGAGTCATGGAAGCATCTATTGCACCAAGTCGTAGTATTTTCTCAGCAATTGGATTTGTGAGATCTCTGAAATAAAATATTGGTAAATCAGAATAGTATAGTATTTCGTAGAATAAAATATCTTCTTTGTCTTTCCACCGAATCAACTAATTTAGTTTGAAAATTGCGTTGCATTTTATAAAAATTTGGGGCTTATAAATGATGGGTTTTTAACCCAGAAAATCCAACCTAACCCGCATTAAATTTCCATTTTGAATGAAAATATGTAGGAAATTGTTTTTTGGCGGTCTGAAAATGCCTAACAAGTAGCAAAGTTCTAGGAATACAATAAGAAAATAGTTTTCCAGTAGTCAAATTGTTGAAAAAGTTGAGTCATTTTAACTATAACCTTTAAATTCACGTATAAAACATTGAGATAAGCACACACAACACTAAAAAACTAATTTTAAAATGAGAACTTACTTTGGAGACAACCATTTTTTCAAGCGATAATACTCCGTTTCATATACCAGTTTAGCTTCTTTATATACTGTTATGTTATTAAAATCGTAGAATGCAAAGTAAACTTTTGACATTTCAATGCCTTTCTTCATTGATTTTTTCGCTGCTTCTGATATTGTTGTTGTTTCTAATTCATTTATTGCATTTGTTTTCAGTGTATTGAACAAATGGTGCAGGAATTTGTTTTTACTGGAAATAGGTATTTCCATTTGTTGCAAAATCTCTGTATTTGCATGAAGGGCGTTGTAGAAAATGTTCGCCATCTGAAAATATTATTTCGTTCTAGAATACACGGACTTCTTCGGATTACCGTCGTATTTATTTCTTTTAATCTGCTAACAACTGCTGTGTACCTTTCCGAATGAATCATTTTGTTTTCAGAATGCAAATCTCCAAAGTAATCTACCGTAAAAACTCCAGTAAACAAAACTTCAATTTCCGTACACCATTTCATTACACGAGTCAGCTTGACAATTTTGTCCAATGCTATGAACGTTCCATTATTTTCTATTGTGACATTTGGTTTCTGAAAATAAAACAAAAGATCAATTGATATCATTTAAGTATTACCAAAATTTCTAGTTCCTGGTTCATTTTGGTAAAGGTGAGATTGCTAATTGATCGAGTGTCCTTTGCGCAAACATAGTCGTAGAAATCATTACATGGACTTTTAGATATGTCGATTGACTGCAACTGTCTTTTAATAAATGCAGTCAGATAACGAAAATTGTTACATCTTCCACTTTCCTTAAATACATTAAACAAACCTTATGAAAACTTTGTGATACTGTCGTTAAAACAATAATAAAAATGAATCCGAACTTCATGTTTCATAAAATATCAGCTCACAGTTTGTATCCCAGTCACGAATCAGTAGAGAGCACCGAGTATGTTCTTGATATGATGAACGTGAAAGACACCTGCTTGATTTTTGCGGCACGTCTCACCTGTCGGATCAAATTTCATTCGACAGACTCATGACTGCGGCTAGTATTTCAAGCTGACGTCGTCGATTTCAAATTTGTCCTTAGACAAGATAGTAATATTAGAGGAGTTTTTTGGGTTGAAAGAAACAAGTCAAGTTGATTCGGACAATTTCGCTACAGTTTATATATGATTTGGTTTTGGAACAAGTCAATCGGCGCTAGGCCAACAACTGCCATTCTTTTGGTCAAACGTCAAAAATCGAGAGAAAAGAGAAACAATTTGGGTGTGTTTATTTTCAAACTCAATTTGATTGAAAAAAATATATTTAGAGGGGGATTCGAACACCAAATGAATCACATTTTAGTTTAAATTGATAAGAATATTTATATGAAAAAAACAGATGATATTGGTGAATATGAAAGTGTCATGGTAGTTTGTAAAAAACATCAGTAGTGTCAAAATTTAATATATTTTATAAGTAGCGTGAAAACTGTTGCAGGCCAAATGAATGAAGATCTGAAATTTAAAAAAACTACATACATCTTTGCAGTGAAATAATGAATCACTAGTTTTGATTTATTACTAGAAAGTTATTAAGTATTTCTGAAGTATGATCTAGAAAATGTCAGAAATACAACTATATGCAAAATTTCGACCACGGTAGGATTCGAACCTACAATCTTCTGCTCCGTAGGCAGACGCGTTATCCATTGCGCCACGCGGCCATGCTTTTTGTACGGTTTCTTTGGATTCAATAATGTGGTTAGAGCGCGTACCTGCTAGTAGATGCAATCTCTGACTTTCGCAGTTCAGTTTCATTTTCTGAATCATCAAGTCCATCAGAAACCTCATCCAATTCTCTTTCAACACTTGATTCTTCATCACTCTCCGACGATGATGATGATGAACTCTCTGCACTACCTTCTTTAGATTCTTCTTGTTCTTCGACTTCTTCCACAGTGATATCAAAAAGTTTTCCCTCAAATGTTGTAATGTTTGCAGCATCTAATTCGACGGCGGTATCTTCGAGAACATCCATAAAATGAGTCAGTACAAACAGGTCGTCGTTTTCAATTTTTTGTGACTTGTACTCCTCAACGTCAATGTCCATATTCAAAGTTTTGCAATAATTTTCTGGTGCAACATACATCCGATCCCCAGGTTTACAGTTGTATAAAGAATTGAATGTTGGCATTTCAGAAGCGGCTACATTTATCGAAACATCAAGTGGATTGTGATGAAGATTCTCTCTGTTCTTTGTACAAAACCGTGCCACTGACCGTTCCACAGTATCACGAATCTTCAATACATTACGTTATATTTATCACAAAAAACAGTGTTCAGGACTTACTTCTTGGCTGTCGGATGTTTTTTGAGCAACATATAAAAGCATAAGACGCAGTCCAGCTACGTTCGCACTGTCTTCGTAGGAAAATGGAGCGCCAGTCCAATTTGCACGGTTTGTCTGAAAATTTCTCAATTATTTGTTTGTCCCAATTGTCCTGCTAATTGGGCCAATCGTGGAAAATGATGTTTTGTAAATGGTTCCTTCCAAAATATGTTGGCAGTTTCATTATTTGAATATAACTAGCCCGTGTGGATGTTTTTTTCAACTATTTTGAAAGAGTTCTTAAATTTGTTAAGATTTTTGTTTGTGTTAAGATTGTTAAGAATTTATTAAAACTCTTCAGATTTTATTAAACCAACCAAATTGCACATGATTCTGCAATTTTAATCAAACCTTATAAGCAGCAGCAAAGTGATCAATTCGATCAACAACACACTGCTTTTCAGATGCCCAAGTGGCTTCATCAAATACTGGAGGATCCACGTTATAGTGAACATGTTGAAGTTCGTGACATAAAACATACAAAAATTGATCGTACTAAAAAATAAATTTGGAAAAGAAAAGATCGGTGAGTACCAACCACGGATTTTGGATCAGCAATTGGGTTAAACATTGTAAACACTGAAATGTGAATCTCATTTTGATAATTGAACGAAAGTCCGGAAGCTGCTGCAGTGATATGTTGGAATACAAATCTTGATGTAAAACTAGTGATATATTTTTCGAAAATTTCCATAGCTGGGTTTACTGCAGCAACGCGTATGATTTTATCGACAATAATTGGAGAAAGATTTCTGAAAAAATATTCTTCAGTTCTATTAATTCCAGATCTTTTATGTGTTGCAACATGCTTTTTTGAAATATAACATTTGTAGAGTATTTTTTGAAATAATTGTTTTTTGAACGTTGTGACTTTGGAAACGATTAACTTTGTACATTTTCAAAATGTATGAACACTGTGCACAAAACAATTGCTCAGATGCCGGTAAATAGGTAAATATTAACTATTTTCATCATTGTCTTCTTATAGAACACCATTTTTTTCAATTCTAAACTCACGGCTCATAAATCATTATTTTTAGTCTGTAGTATTCCTTCTCGTACGCCGTTTTTGCATCCCTCCAAACTTTAACATCATTGTACTCCAAGTACGGAAATATTATCTTCAAATTTCGCACATTTTCAATCAGTTCATTTTTACGATCTTCGCTGAACTTAGACATGGTTCTAATGTTCAATATGTGGATGTCCCGAATTTCATCAAAAAGACCATGATAGAAATGATTTCGGGTCGAAATCGGGATCTTGAGTTCCGTAAGATATTCAACAGATAGCTTCAAGCTTTTGTAAAATTTTGTGAGAATCTGAAATAAAAAATTTGAATCAAAGATTTTTAAAACCATGTTCGTACTTGGAAATCGTATCCTTCAAAGCTATTCTCAAGGTTTTTATATTTTTCATGTGCGTCTAAGTTCAAAAAGCTCTCGTGCTTCTTTTGGTGTTCATTCCAGTTTACTCCTTTCCAATAAGTGTTGAATTGTACCAACCATTTTGAAACAATATCTGGATTTACAGATTGCCAAAGACGTCTGAAATTTGTTTTTTGTAGGTGCAAGGGAAAATGTATGTACTCACTGCTTGTTTGAGGCATGAAAAACATATTCTTGATATTGCTGAAAAGTAATTAATTTCTAAAAAAATGATCATGGCTACTTACATCGATATCATCGGATACCTCCATTGCTCTAACATCTCGAAGTCGGGAAGGAACACGTGTGATATTCTTATGGCAAATATACTCGTAGAAATTGTTACACGGAATAGGATGCTCGGAGCTCAAGTCCTTCAAAAAAAGTTGTATTTCTAACTTGGCTGTCGATATGCAACAGAAGCGAATAATTCTTCAACTGAGAAACGTTTTGTCAAAAAAAAAACATTCGATTTGATTTATCTATTTTCTCAAATCATTAATCTATTTTTTTCCGTTTCATCAAAGTACAGCAAATATCCGATACATCAGGTGTTGGCACTTCATCAAAATAATTGAGGAAATGCCGCCAATTGTATGATTTTTGATTTTGTGATGATACTTTTGAAAACTTTATTTGAAATGTGATTCTCTGACCATAATGAACATTTTAAAACATTTTTGAAATTTTATATTTCGAGTCAAAAAGTGGTGAAAACTTTACGCTGTTTTTTGGAAAAGTCTAACGCACTTTAGCATGTTGAACCCCTACAGTGTTGAAACATGAGTGTTTTAAGCGTAAAACTGGAAAAAAAAGATTTTTTGATTGCCCACTTCCAAAAAATCTGACGAAAACTGAGTAAAAGATTTAAATAATTCCTCGCTGGCCATACTTCATCTTTAAAGCCTCAATCCTGTACTGGCATGCTACCAGACCAGTCGCATTTTGTGGATAAATAGGTATTTTTTAGAAAAAGTAACTTTGAATGAGCTCAAAGCGGTACTCAGTCAGTGAAAAAGCACTTAATCGATTCACAATTTTATTAATTAATGGTTAACCTTTAATCGGCTTGAAATAAAACTATTGTTATTTGTTGAACAATTTTCTAAAACTTTAAGAACTTCAAAACTCAGTATTCCAGTCATTTATTAGTTTCAAAATCTTAAACAAAACATTAACTTTTTAGCGGATCTGAAGTTTAATATGTAGTAAACAAGAAAAAGGGAACAGACAACATAAATAAAATGCTCACTGACCTGATCGCCATTACCAAAAACAGCCCATAGTGCTATAGAAGGTAGGAAATACAACTTCATGATGATGTTCCAACTCAGAAGTTTCTTCTTTTTATTCTCGTACTGCTCCACGTAGTTAGCAATCTGAATATCATCAACTGTTCTATTTCTTCTTTTCGTTTTTTCTTTACGTTTCAAAACCACGCCCTATTGCCGAACTCTGGTGAAACACTAATAGCTTTTGACGAAACGCAGATGATGATCTGACATAAAACCACACAAAAAACTATGCCGATTCGATTGGGACCAAGAAGATTTGATGAAAAGCACGGGATGAATTGCAACTCTTGTGTAATCAACCATGCTCTGCCAGTGGTTTATCATTTAGTGTCCACTTGTGTTATCTTCTTGCGGATCAATCGAAAAGCAATGAATTGGATAAACAGATTGATGCCAATGAATCAAGAAACTTCGATGATGATGACAGGTTAAATCGTCGTTTTTTTTATTGTCTTCTTGTCTGCCAACGTGTATGTTGTTTTTAGCAATGCAATTGTCTGCTCAAGCTACATTGATACGAAAACTGAGTAACTCGGAAACACTGCTGCTGTTGTGAACAATTGTTCTTGCCAAACACCTAATCGCGGTCCATGAGAAAACGTTAGCAGTTGCTCCTTTTCATAACGTTAAACATACTTGTATATACGAGAAGTCTGTACTTGAGTATGATTTATGAAACTCAAAATAAGAAAGTGAAAGAAATAAAGCTGCCCGGAAAAAATTAAGGAAAATAAAATAAAGACAAAGTATGTATGCAAAACTACAAACAAAATAGCATTAAAATGTACGAAAGTGTTTTGTAAATTTTAGAAAACTTATGAAACCTTTAAAATCTTCTTAATTGAAAAAGGATTTATAAAATATAAAATATTAACAAGTTTCAGAAAAATGATCAATTCGACTGAGACATTTGAGAAAATGTATTCAAACTGTTCTAACTAGAGTATGACAATGGTCCTTTACTTTGAAAAAAGTTTTGCTGGTGACATGACGAATTTCTTAATCTCTGTGGCTACAAATATATGAGAAAAAACAATTGTACTTGTGTACTGGAATTTGTTTAGTGCCCTTCTGAATGTGTGAAACGTTCCTGGTCATTTTTTGAAGATCTGCTCACCAAATTTGGTAGGTAATGTTAGTGCTTCAATATTCTAACTTTTATGTATATCACCCCCACAAGTTCTTGAAGATACAATAACCGAATGTTTTGTGTTTTTTGGCATAAACTTAATGAATGTTTTGAACAAAAAGTATGGACTTTTTTTTCCATTTCTGTGTATTTTTTTTTTGAAGTAACAATGTAATTTTACAAAAATTTTGATAAATGGCTATATTCACAAAAACTTTCAAGTTATCCATCTTGCATACCTATGTATGTACCAGTTCCACACATTTAGCGCCATAACTTTTTTTTGAGAAATTTTCAGAACGTATCATTGCGGAATTTAGTAGTTTTGGACCATTTTAGTTCTATAAAAGCTCAAATTGGTCTCAAATTTCGGTACTCCACCTGCACCACCTGCTTGTGCAGTTTTCCCACACTTTATTGAATCATCGCATTTGGTGATAAAGAGAAAAGTTTGAAACACAGTTGGGGACGATGTTGGGGAGATTATAGTTGGGGAGTTGGGGAGTTGGGGAGATTATAAAAAGCTTAGCTTTTTTTCTTTAAACTTTTGAAACAACATAAACTTTTTTTACAATTTTTTTGGGAAGGCTCCTGATGATATTCGATATTTTGTGGCAATTTTGAGTTTATTAAAATAAAACCGTTTTATCGGTTATTGCTACTTTCCAATTTTATACTTTTCACTTTTCAAAGAAAAAATGTCACTCTTTTGCATTTTTTAAGCATTTAAAATTCTTCACGTTTTGACGTCTGGATATCAAAATTTCATTTTTTTTGTCATCTATTTTCCATGCCGAAAGGTTTAAATTGATAAGAAAAATAAAGAAAACATGTGAACTCACATATCGAAACAAAAATGATTTTATGGCAGAGATATTGTTTTTCTATAAAATTTCAGTTCACTTTTTGTTTCTGCGGAAAAAAAAGTTTCTCATACACATTAATTTTATAACGGTTTGAGTTTTTGTAGTATGTATATAATTTAGTTTTATGTTATCAGAATTTGTTTTTCGTATGTAACCATAGCTACAATCCCTGCTAAATTAATCTATTTAAAAGACGTTATTTCATTTGTTGTCTGTTATTCCGACGTCGCCTTATTTTGATTTTTTTTTTCCATAGATTAACTTTCTTTTCTCATTGTTCTTCTTTACCAAACATTTTCCCCACATCCAATACTCGCTTAGTTGAAGATTCAATGAAAATAATTTTTTGGAGGAAACAGACGCAAAAAAAAAAACGCATTGCATTCCATTTAAGAGTTTTGCTGAGCATGTTAAAATGACGTTATGTATATTTCTTCTTTTTTTGACATTTGCTTTTCTTCATTTGAAAACCAACGAAGTTTATCCTTTACATAAAATTCTGCAAAAAGTTGAAGATAAACCGTTGAATAGGGAACAAAAATGTGTCTTCATCGTTCTTTTTTTCTCGCAGAAGTTTTTTCCTCATATCTTTTTATTTTAGTTTTGCTGCTTCACGAAACAACAACACCTGCTGTTCTTTCTCTTTCCAGGTCATTATTACAATCATTGAAAAATATAACTGGGCCAAGATTTGGGATTTGGGATTAGATTTGGGATGCCATCTTTCATTTCCGGAAAATAGAAAAATGTTGTGTGGAAAAGAATCGAATGAGCTTTTCGTCCTATGATTTAGTGCTGAAGTTGGTAGAAGAATGAATGGGTAAGGCGGAGAAGAAGTAAGGAAAAACGCAAAATCTCAAGGGAAATGACAACAAAATAAAGTAGTAAGGAATGTATGCTTATTCAAAAGTTTGAGACTTAAAGTTGTAAATATTTCCAAAAATTAGTTGCTCGCTTGAAAATACAATAATAATCCACTACATACAAACCACTGTTATATTTGAATTTTTTTTTCATCATTCATCATCTTTTTCATTCTTTTTCCATTTTTTTTCATTCTTGCAAAATCCAAATCACGAGAACAGGCTGAAACACAGGCAGATTACGTCTGAAATGTAATTGACTTTAAGTATATTCATCTTCAAATTTTCAGGTATTTTCATTTGTATTCCAAGATGTATTGATGAACTGAAACGAAACATTGAGTATATTACATATAACGAGCGTTAAATATTTGGATTATTTCCACAAAAACATTGGATAGAATTTATAAAATTTTTAATTGTCTTCTTTCAATGTAAAAAAACCATCTACGCTGCCTCCCACTTTGTCTTTAGTTTTGTTTTGTCGCTCCATTTCTATTCTACGTCATCGTTTTCTTTATACCATAAATTGTGTTTAAAATGGACGCAGGACACGTTTTATTTCTTATTTTTCAAATCTCGGACTGTTTGTTCTTTTTTTTCTGTTAGTTTCTGTAGTTCTTCAAACTGTAGCCAAACTTCAGGTACAAAGTTATGAAGAAACTCGAGTGTTGTGGGGTTTATTCTGTTTCGTTCACCTGTCATCTTTTGTCTCTAGTTAGAAAAAAATGATGTCACTTTTCTGAAACAATTCCACGTTGTTTATCACATATTCTATTGCACTATGCATAATATTAATGAAAAGAAAAAAAAAATTAATGAATTAGTTTATTTTTTTACAATAAAATCTGAAAATTCTTTTTTTTTTCAATCCCTAATCATTTTTCAAGGTTTAGTACAAAATATTTTAAGGAATTTTCTCTAGAGCATCAAATTATTCGAATTCTTAAACAGAATTCAAAATAGTCAAAAAATACAACATTTTCGGGATTCCTTCAAAATGTATATAACAAATGTGTGGCTAGTCCGAACTGAAAAGATAAAATGTAATTTAGCTTAAATCTCTAAAATTGCAAACATTTTTTTCCGCTGTGGGATATTTATATTAATTTAATCAATATTTGAATTCATTCAGGTTTTTTTCAATGACGAGTGTATAAAATCTGAATTGCCAATTTGTGTGAACTCATCAACTTAAAAAGTACCAAAATTAACAATAATCGTGGAGTAAATAACACAAATATTCAAAATAAAGAAAGTTGTTAAATAAAAATACATTTACCGGTTATGATACACAGGTAACTTAGTAAAATTGGTGGTATTAGCTAAATTTCCTTCAATTTCAATTTTAAACAGCCATTGAAAAACTCTTTTTGGACTACATCAAGTATTTTATATCAAACCACCCGTTTCCCCACTCCACCTGTCATAGTAAATAAAAACGAACTCAATCAAGCCGCAATACTCAAGTACATAAACAATATGTTTCAATAATTCGCGCCTAGCAACCGAAGTGCATGCTCGAGTAACCAATATAAGGTGTCGAAGAAAACAAACTGCAGCGGGACACAGCGATTAAATCAATCTAGCGTGGTGGTCATATAAGAAGTGCGAGAATATACTGAAGACGTACGCAAGTAGTAGTGTCCAGTTCCACTAACTATCGGTCGTTTGCCTCCCTGTTTCTTCCATTCATGCGTGCCCTCTTCTCCTCTTTCTCTTACTCCCGCGATTCTATTTCTCGACCACTCTCTATGTTTTATGTCATCTCTCTATTGATTCTCGTCTCGGTAGGCTTCCTCGGTTTCTTGTTCCTCCGAGTTCCCTCAAATGTTTTCCTTTCTCCGTTTCACTCATCCCTTGGTTTTCTCGCCGGCTTCCATTTTTATTGACTACTCATTTTTCAAACGTTTTTTGTCTCTTCTTCTCTGTCAGTGATTTTGATTTTTTTGTGTTCCCTTTCTCTCTTTATCTATCTTGCATGATTCATCTCCAACTTTGACAGTCAACTCATAAAACAGAAATGTTTACACTACATGAGCTGCTACTAGCTACGTCAATTACTATTTCATCCTCGTGACGTAGATTATTCCTAAACTTAGCACACAAAAAGAGCAAAGCTTAAAACTTCCTTTTCACATTTCATCATTTTGCAGCTAGTGTCATAATGTTAGCATCAGTCTTGTAGAAAATTATTAATATTTTTTGGTGTCACTTTATTTCAAACACAAAATACTAAAAATGATTATTCAGAATCTTGGAATTATAAACATTGTAAAAATTACTTTACAAAAACTCACTTAAAAGTATATATAATTTCCCGCATTATTAATCGTGAAATAAACAAGGCCATTGAAATCCGAAACAATTCCGAAGACAACGACCTACCGTTTTTTTCTAAAACTGGTCCTGAAGGTTACTCAAGTGTTCAGTTTGACAAAGACGTGGTCATCTTTTACAAAAATCTTAAAACTATTGCTGACCGACCTCACGATTTTTTCTTCAAGTTTTTTCTTCTTCAATTTCAAAAATGTTTCCTTACAGTTTTTCCAAGGTTTCAATTGTGTTTTCAAGGGCTTCCAACCTTTTTCTCATCAAACTTGCTATACGTCATTGTGTATGGTTGTATTATATTTGCTCAGAGTCATTTCAATTATTGACTGATTCCCACGCTAATTCAGCTTTATTCTGGCTTATTTTGTCAAAGTGAAAAAGTAATGTAATTGTTTCGTTTTTTGTACTGTGGTGATTGTGAACTTTCATTTGTTTCCTTTCTCAAACATACATTTCTCATTGTAACACACGTTAAACACAAAAGATACAACATTCATTTTGTTTTTACTTTGAAAATATCACAAAGGAATAGTTGGCAAAAAAAACCTGTCAACAATTTAGGTGGGCTGAAATTTCAATTCAACATTTTCAAATTTCTAGGTCTTAATTCACGCAATACTTCAATATGACAACATTACTTTTTTTAGTACATTGAAAATGCTTGACTCCATTATTCAATTTTCAGATTTCACGCATTTTCCTATTTGCTCTGATCAAATTTTGATTTTAATCTTTCTATAATTTTATTTATTTCCTGTTTTTTATTTTTACATTTTCAGAGTTAATGGTTCAAGAAGATGACGAGAATTTACGCAATTCAATGTCCCTTCGGCCGACTTCGTTGTCAACACGTCCCACATCACTTTCGGTAAACGGAAATGAGAAGACGCTTCCAGAAGAAAGTGTGTTGTGAGTGTTTTTTCCTTTTTTCAATTAGTCATTAGTAATCCTCTCGTTTTCAGACGTTCTCTTTCGACAGGCACATTAAAATACCCTGATGACGAACATTTATACACATTCAGCTCCGCTAATTTACAAGATCTTGGAGCAATTGGAAACGGCAATTTTGGAACAGTTTACAAAATGCGTCACAAAGAAACTGGAAAACTGATAGCTGTGAAGGTTTGACCAATAATTTGTTTTGTGAAAAACAATGTTTTTTTCAGAGGATACGATGCAACAACATTGGACATAGAGAACAAATCCGCTTACTTCGAGAGCACGACACAATTGTGAAATCCGAGAAAGGACCAAATATCGTGAAGTTTTACGGAGCGATTTTCAGCGAGGTGGGTATAAGAACAGATTTCAATTAAAGCAAAAATTTTGTTTGCGTCATGGTGAATAGTAAAACGTATATCTATATTTTTGTTTTCAGTTTTTTTTAATTCAAACTTTACAGGGTGATTGCTGGATTTGCATGGAACTGATGGACATTTCGATGGACCTTCTTTATAAACGAGTATATATGGTGAAAAATAGTCGGCTGAATGAAAATGTCGTCGGACATATCACAGTTTGCGTGAGTTAACATTATATAATAATTTGGAGTATTTATATTTTTACAGACTGTAGATGCATTGGATTATTTGAAGAAAGAATTAAAAATTATTCATCGAGACGTGAAACCCTCCAATATTCTTGTAGACGGAACTGGAGCAGTGAAACTTTGCGATTTTGGTATTTGTGGGCAGTTAGAAGAATCATTTGCGAAAACTCATGACGCCGGTTGTCAGCCGTATCTTGCAGTAAGTGTTTGAGTGTGTTCCATAAAGATCTAATAATTTTTTTAACATTTGTTCAAAAAAGTCTAAACCAAACCTTTAGCTGTTCTGCATTCTTCTTCTACATTGTTACTACAATTAGGAAATTCGGGTTTCGAAAATATTTATTTTTTTGAAATTAAAAAAAATGATAGAAGGTAGAATTGTAAATTGGTGGACAATTAGCAAAATATGATAGACAAGTTTCGAACATATGTTGAGTTTGTTTTTATTCAGCCCGAAAGGATTACAAGTTCAGACAAATATGATGTGAGATCGGATGTGTGGTCATTGGGAATAACTTTGGTAATTTTTTTCTGTTTTCAAAAATCCACAAACAAAATTTTTAGTACGAAATAGCAACAGGAAAATTTCCCTACCAAGAATGGAATTCACTTTTTGATCAGATTGCTACAGTGAGTTATTATCTATATCATTGCGCTATTTGTAGAAAAACATGTTTTAGGTAGTAAGCGGTGATCCTCCAATTCTACATCCAGACAGCGACGATTTCCATTACAGTTTGCCGCTTGTCAAGTTTATCAATACTTGGTGAGTTTGTTTTTGTAACATATAATTGGCAAAGTTTGTATTGAAATTCTTCAGCTTAACTAAAGACAGACGCCATCGGCCCAAATATGATACTCTGAAGAGTTTTGACTTTTATAGAATGTGAGTTTTTTATTTTCTCATTTAACAGATATCACGTATTAAATTTCAGATACGCAGTTGCCGGACCCGAAATTGAAGAGGCTAAGCGAATTCTTGGAGTTGAAGCAATTGACACAAGAAATCATCCTGTCGACCACAGAGGATAGATATTTACTGATTTCCAATTTTATCATGTTTTTGTAGATCTTTGTATTTTTTGCCAGGTTTTCAAAATTTTCAAACTACTTCTTTGATTTCTTTGAAAATTCTTCGATTCGTTTTTCATATTATTGTTTTTCAAAATATTCTTCGCAGCTTACTCAATTTTTGTCATTTTCCTATTCTCCCGACGCACAATAATAATTTGTTCCGTGATAGTGAATCCAACTAATTTTTTTTGGATAATTCCAATCGTCCATCTCACCCATCCCATTCAGAGCTCTACATTGTTAAAATATTTCGACGCTTTGGTATTGTCGTGTTTATTTCTCATCATCTCTCTTTCTCACTCTTTCTCTCTCTCTTCCCTCCGATTGTGCTAGCTTCCCATCTTTTGATCTCAACACACACCATGGTTCTTCTAATCAGTAACAATCATTTTGCAACAAACTCTAATTCTTTTAATAAACTGTTTTACACTAAGAAATGTGTTTAATTTTTATTCGTTAAGCCCTTAAATTGTGTTTTTACCATTCCGATTCGATGATGAGATGTTGATGAAGAATTAAGATCGTATAGTTATTCTTTTTTTTTTAATAGTTTTCTTATTAAAATTGTAATATAAAACATTTATACAATATAAACTCCAATGTTAAAACAATGTTCAATTTCGAAAAAAACGAGTCTTTTGAAAAAAAAACACTCTTTTGAAAATTTGAACCTGGTTTTTGAAACATATTTTTATTATTTCAAATATAAACATAGAATAAAATGCGTGAAATCAAAAAAAAAAGTGAAAAATAATATGAAAAACATTCAATGTGCCCCAAACTCTTAAACTTTCTTTCTTCAATATTATTAAATTTTTAAAATAGCTTTCCTAATACACAACCACACACGTTATTGTGATGTCACACGTAGAAACATTTTATGATTCATTCAACAGTTTTACTTTTGGTCAAGGTTTTACAAATAAACTTCATGTTTCATTCTTGCTATTTGCTTTTCGAGGCATTTTTGCACTTTTTTTTGACTCGTTGTTGATAAAAGTGTGATTGGTTTGAGAAAGCAAAAAAAAAAATGCAAATCTCAATTTTTCAAACTAATTTACCAACACTAATTTACAGCGGAAATGCATATTGGCTTTCATTGCAAAACTTATCACCATTCTATGGTTTGCGTAAATTTCCGGTTACGATGTCATTTAGGATGTTACTTATACAACATCATTGTATGTTATCGTCGCAACAGTTATCTCTGTGTAAAACCAGCAACTCCCATATTTTATGTCATTACATGTTTGCTCAGATTCAATTCAATCACATTTAATTTCCTTCGTTTTGATATTGATGAAATTATTGAAACAAAACGCTGTTTACGTTTAGCTTTGAACTGATATGAGCGCAAAGTTTTCATTTAAATTTCCTCCGTTTTCTTTCTTCTTATCATTCTCTTCATCGATTTGCTCTCTTGAGTACGCTGAACCAAAAGAGTTTTAGAAAATGGACCACGGCGATGACCAAGATTTTCCCATGTTCGCTCGTCCAGTGTTTTTGGCCAATCGACCAACTCTTGAATCTCTTAGCAGTAACGACGGATCTGTTGCGGAAGAAAATCCATTGTTAGTTTTTATTGATTTTTAAAACAGCAAAAAAGTATTAAAAATATCAATTCATCCAATATTTCAATTATTCATCCATAATTTTTGTTAAAGGCGTTCTATGTCAACTGGCATACTAAAGTTTCCTGACGACGCCCATCTTTATCCGTTCAATCACACAAATTTACGTCATCTGAGCCAAGTTGGAGCTGGATATTACGGAACTGTGCATAAAATGCAACACAACGAAAGTGGAAGACTTATCGCCGTTAAGGTATTTCTGAATAACGGAAAAAACATAATATTCTTCAAATTTTTAAGAAAATACGATACAACAACATTTGCGACCAGACTCGTCTGCTCAAAGAACACGACACCCACATGAAGTCCGAGAATGTTCCAAACATTGTAAAGTTTTTTGGAGCATGCTTCAGTGAGGTAAGTATTCGAAAATTGAATTTAAATGCATTTGAATCATATTATTTGAACCTGAAAAATTCTACTCTTCTTGCATCTGATGCTCGACTTTTTTCCAATACATTTAGCAAATTGTTTTTTTTTTTCATTGTAGCGAATACCAATCTCAACATTATATTTTCAGGGTGATTGCTGGATTTGTATGGAACTGATGGACATTTCGATAGACTTTCTTTACAAACGGGTATACTCGGTGAAAAAAAGTCGGCTGAATGAAAACATCATTGGGCATATTACAGTTTGTGTGAGTAGCTTTGAGAATCAAATCTGCATGGTAATTGTTTGGGAATTTTTAGATTGTAGACGCTTTGGATTACCTCAAAAGAAAACTCAACAGAATTCATCGCGATGTGAAACCATCAAACATTCTGATCAATGCAGCTGGTGATGTAAAACTTTGCGATTTTGGAATATGCGGAGATCTTGTTGGATCCTATGCAATAACTGTTGAAGCTGGCTGTGTTCAATATCTCGCGGTACTTTGTTGTTGAAATTTGAATTTTTCATTTAATTTTTTCAGCCGGAACGAATCGAAAATATGGACAAGTATGATATAAGATCTGACGTTTGGTCGTTAGGAATTACCTTGGTGAGTTATTCAACTTTGCTCAGCCTTTGAGAAACTTTCTTTGTCTTACAGTACGAAATCGCAACTGGAGTGTATCCTTACAGAGGTTGGAGTAATCAAATGGAACATATTGAAATTGTAAGTGTTTTATTCTAACTTTAATACATAATTTAAGTATATATTCAGGTTGTAAACGGAGATTCTCCAATACTTCTACAAAATATGCACAACCTGCACTATACGGATCCACTTTGCCGATTCATAAACACCTGGTAAAACACTATTGCAACAAATATTTAATTTCTAAACATTTTCAGTTTGAGAAAAAATAAGGATGATAGACCCAAATATGTTAACTTGAAAACATTCTCCTTCTACAAAATGTACGTTTTCACAACTATTTAAACTGTTGTCTACAGTGCTCTAACTCTACCAAAAATATGTAGTGCATATCTGTTTTGTTCCCTTGTGGTGGATAGGGATAGTGGCACCTACACAGTGCCACATGAGTTTTTCTACCACCAGAGATACCCCGCTAAAGAGAATTCTGGGTGTCGCTATAATTTCTTTGAATTAAAAACCTGATCATACAAATATTTCAGGTACGCAGTCGGAGGTCCTGATATTGAAGAAGCGAAGAGGATTCTTGGGCTTGAAGCCATTGATGCACGGGACCACCCAGTCGAGCAGAGAGCTTGATACATATGTGATGATACTCCAAATGCCTCATAATTTTAAGACAGTTTCATTCAATTATTATTGTTTCATCTTTAATGCTCTCTAGAATCTCTCCACTTTCAATAATTTGCCATTTTCTTTAACAGTAGATTTATCCAGTGTATTTTTTTGGGTTTTACTTTCTCACTTAAATATTTTAATTTTTTTCTGTTTTATTGTGCCAAATTTCAATGGATCTCCGTCAATCTTGCTGATTCAATCTTTTTCATATTGCACTTCCAGATTTTTTATGATGAATATTTCAAATTAAATGGGGAATTGAAAAGACAAAGCTTCATCTTAACGAGTAAACTCAAAACAAAAAGTATGATATAGTACAAAAGTCTTGTTAAACTATTAATGCAGTGTCTTTTAACTTTTAACTTTTAACTTTTTAACTTTTTAACTTTTTAACTTTTTAACTTTTTAACTTTTTAACTTTTAACTTTTTTAATGTGTGTTTTGTTAAAACTGAACGCAAGAACAAAACAAATCAGAAATTAAACGAATGTTTTGAAAAAATTTTCCACTGTAAAATCTTAAAACAAGATTGTCCGTTCCTGTTTCACTATTTTCCAAGCAAACTTTGTGGCTCTCTTCACAAAATTACCAAACTGTTTGAGGTTTCACAGTGGTAGATAAACGCAGATTTCTTATTAAAAAAAATATTTTCTTATTCTGAATATTTTTTTTTAACTACCTAGGATTTTGAAGCTATTATGCCGCTTTAAGTCTAACCATCATCACCCGTCATATGTAAATGTTGGTCTTAAAGAACGTGCAATATTTATTTCCATTTTTTTCTTTGTCGCTGACGTTTTCACAATAAGTGTACCTTTTCTAGTCATTTGTTTACATTTCCAGTCATTTATGATTTTTGGTGCAAACTTCATGACTAATACGAAATAAATTTATCTATCACAGGAACCAAATGTACTCAAACTGTAGTTTAATTTGAACGTGGTTTGTGACAGAGAATAGGTTGAAACTACGTAAGTGGAATTCATGTTATCTAGGCTGTTAAATAGAAGGAACTAGTACGTCCTTCGTCCTGCCGACGAGGGCATCCTCGCTAACAGGCCTAAACTATCACAATCAATCAATTGAGCCGATTTGAAAGAGTTCAGTTGACAAATCTGAAATGAGAGGATTCTAACACACTAGCTTGAAAGTTGTCAAAATTCTTTCACTTTACACGGATGTTAAATAATCCCTGTCGAATTTTGTGATGATCAACATAGTTTAGTGGCACTAAATAATTTTCCAGGTTACTGGCAGAAAGTTGCCTCAGGATGCCAAATTAATAAGTGGCCGACGTATTCATTATTGAATAGATAAATATCTACGTAACGGTTTTAGAGCACTAATTATATATACATTGCTCTCATTTTTAAATGATCTAGAACTTGAGAATAATGGGAATTACTTGCATTTTGTGAACATCACTGAACATGTGTTTATGGAGCTGATATTCAAAGTCAATTAAATTTTTTGGAATTGCAAGCCTTTCCGGAATGCTTATGTTATCTATGATAGCTTGATAACCTTTTACTACCACCACACCCTTGAAATTTACTACCACCACACCCTTAAAATTGTTGATTCTTGATTTGTTTTGTAATTTTCTTCCAGTTGATAAAAAGGAGAATAGAGAGAAAAAAGGCACACGCACAGAAAAATGTCAGAATAAAATGTAACAAACTACATCACAAATTTAGAAAAACTGTTCATAAAAACTGAAAACCACCCATTGTTTGAGGGGGCCAGGAGAGGAAGTTCAGTCGAACTTAAATTATGAGTATCAAGGGACCTATGAGGTTTAACTTAGGAGTTCAGGATGCTGTCCCGGAGAGTATTTGAAATACACCATCCTTTGTTACGATCTTCAACTCGATTAATACAGATTTCATCCCAAGCGCAGCCAGACTGAAAATAAGAGGCCAATGAGCAGGTGAAATATATGAGTGAACATGTTAATGTGAATTTGAACTTTCTCTCCCAAAACATGTTTTTACGGGAAGAAGTTACGCGTTTTTTTTAGCACGAGCACTTCAAAATTCTGTTCCAAAAAAGTTCAGTTTCCTTTTGACATCACAATTTGGTGAAGCCTTTCGTTTTGATTTGCATGAACACTTTTCTCAAAACAGGAAACATTTACTCACTGACCTTTATTTCGTCGGGGTTGCAGCTGACAATGCGCATAAATTCCGCTTCTGAATGGGACATCTGTTCAAAATGTGGACCAGCTAGTGGATGTCCTGTTAGTGTTCGTACATCGGATCCTTGAGTGACTCCACGAGCTGTAAAAATTATTCTCCAACTTTTTGCAACACAAAAGTCCACAAGCAGGGTTTAAAAGTCAAGGATCTTCTAGGTTCCGCAAAAAAAAATGTTTTTCTTCTTCTGAATATTTTTTCTTAAATAATATTTGATTATTTGAAAAAAAATTAAACTCAAAAAATACTGACTATGTTGTGCCTGCCCTTTGTCAGTGATAATTACCTAACGTTTACTAAGAATATCGAAACATTGTTATGATATTCCGTAGTTTTGACATCCATCGGATCTTTTCAGATATCCCGTGCCAAATTTCTGTCTAACGCACTTTACTAGCACAAGAAGTATCACTAAAAGAAGTCAAAAGAAGTATAAAAAACTAAGTAAAAAATACTTATTTATGCAGTTCTGTAAAAAATTCAGTTCTAGAGATGTGATTTACTGTGAATCATTGATAAAGATATTTCAGTTACTAAAGGTTTAAAGTTTTTTTTCTCAGCCAATGCAACCATTTTTCCTAATATTGATATATCCTCATTCGGCATTATAATTCATAATTATTAATATTGTTTTTTTATTATTTGTGTTTTGATTAACAATATCTAATATCTTTACATTGTTGTTGGCTTCTATTCATTGACTTACTCATTTTATCCGTCTTGAACTCAAAGAGTTCTCTTGATTCAAAATCATAGTCTCCGGTGTACAGTCTTGGGATAATTTGAACGGAATATCTCACTCCTTCAGTCAAGTGTTTGAGCAAAACTGTCGTCTGAAAATGTTTAGACGTTGCAATTTAGGTGTGATTATCTCAGTTCACATACATTTTTTGAATCTTCAATTTCAATTTTTTGCCATTGTTCGGGAGTGAGGTCTTTGCGATTTGTGTATAGAATAGTTGCGCCTAAAAAATAACAAAACATGTGATCTCTTGTGAAAAAAAAGGAAGCACATGTACATATCCATTAAATCATGCACGTAGGCAACGCCCCGTTGTCGTTAAGACATGTAATGGAAAATGGGATTTGGGTGTTTTCTCCGAGTGAGCCACTCATTTCTACAGAACATCCCCCCCCCATCCAACACATAGTCTACTTTTCTTACCAATGACACTGTCAAGTATGCTTTTTGGGAATGTCCAACGAATTTCAACTTCTCCTGGAGCAACATTGCGATATGCAAGCGAATTTCCTTCGAATTCCTCTTCGTCGGTGTTATCTGCATTTAGGGTGAGTCCATTATAATATATTTTATTAAAATAAAGTTAGTTACAAGCAAAGTGATGAGGTAGAATCAAAGAAAAGTGTAGAGAAGAACTGAGGTATATTTGAATATGTATAGCGTCAACTTATTATATTCAAGCATTCCGCAATAAATTAATTAAAATTTTTCTGTCGGTGAAAAATAATATTAAATGTTTTTGTAATCACTAATAAAAATTTACAAAATTTTAATTTACGCATATTTTAGTAACACTGGAAAACCGAAATTGAATTGTAGTTTTCTAGTTTTGCAAGTTCAATTTACAAAAACAAACAAAATGCAGTTGTTTTAATCAGTAATTCATATTCTTTTGCCCCCAGTCTTCTATGTTTAAGTTATATGTATATTAATACATGCACACACAGTCAAAGCAGAAACACATGTTTTTTAGTTGGTTAGTCGTCAAACGGGTTGAAATCAGCATTCGGGTTAGTGTTTGACCAATCTGGAAGTAAATCAGAATAAGCACAAGAGGTTTTTAAACTAAGGTTCCGTCTTTCTCTTCAGTTACATCTTAAGTTCTCTTAGAGAAATTAGCGAAAAACTGCGAGGAAAAATATATTAAGCTCAAGTGAAGAACGCTTGTCTGGGAGGAGAGAGGAACGAGTCATCCTCCTAACATCCGTTTTCTAAATTCAGTTTTTAATCTTATACTCTCTTCGCAAAGTTTTTGCATTTTCTTTCAGTATTCAATGCAAAGATACCAGTTTCTTTTTAGGCATTTTTTCTGTGTAATGAATCACAATATTCCCACCACACTGATATACACACAAACTCAACCCCATTTGATATTTAGTTCACACATAAATGCTTACCAATTGTCTTGAATCTGTAAACAGACGGAGCACGGATCACTGATCCGTCAGTGTTCCGAACATTTACTCGAACAAAATAGATGGTTGAGCTTTTGAGATCCTCCAGCGAAAGATGCGATTCTCTGTTGTTGAGCCGCACGAGTTTCCATTGAGAGTCCGGGAGGTCCTGAAAAGTATAGGTTTTCTAAACATGAAGTGTCATTCGGAATGAAATTGTTATAAATAGATTGTTATTGATTTGGTTTTCATTTTTATTGAGATTTGTTTATATTTGAAACAGTTCGTTTTTATATTAGTACATGTACACTAAAAATACGTTATTGTTATATTTAACCGCACCGGATTTTTGCTGCTGGACCAATTTTGGTTGATCGGTTTTTAAAAATATTTGTATATGAAAAGTACATTTTAGACGTGCTTTAGAAAATAAAATTTAAGTTCCTTTGAAGAATTGAACACAGACTTTTTGCGAACACGTAATCAAGTTGATTGACATTTGTCAACAACGTTCCAATACTTTAAATAATTGAGAAAAAATTTTTATTACCCTAAAGTAGTGTAGAAAATTATTTTACAATTTGTGTGGACCTCTTCTGTTATTTCAAAATAAATAATAATATTTTATCAAATAATTTTAGTCGGTCGCTAACTTCGTATGGATTACTTTTTCAAAAGTTAATTGTTTTCTAGTTTTAAAATTTGATTATATTTTTGTAATAATGCTATCAGTATTGCATCTGTTTTTTCTTAAGCATAAATAATTTCAAAATTACCAAAACAGATTAATCCTTACATTTAATACTTATTTTTGCAAATTACTGATCACTAAAAAATTGGAAGTTTTGGCAGGAATGTAAACTTAATAATTTGAAAATTGAGCTGAGAAAAAAACCATATATATGTTTTGGGTTTAAAAATAAGAAAGAAAAACTGAGTTTTGTCTAAGAAGTTAAGTTTTCCAAAGGAGGAAACAAACGGAGAAAAATTATTTTTTGCTATTGTCATTTTTCTATTTCATTACCCGCACCTTCGATCTCATCCATCTAGAATTGTTTTTTAACAAAAAGTTTTTCGTTCGCTTTTTCCTATTTTCCTACTCTGTATTCCTTTTTTGTTCCGTTACCTATTTTTCTTGAAATTCATTTTGTTCTTTATATTTTTCCAATTTGAGCGATCAGTGAGATCAGATTAATTGCATGTTTCAGTTATTTTTCTTACTGGGTTGTTTGTTTTCATTCTTTTCAGCTTAATTGTAGGGTAACAAAGATTTTTGAATTGAAGTTTTTTTTTCTGAAAAGCTGACTAGTTATTGGCCACGGATTATATCACGTCTTGAAATAGTGTCTAATGCAAACTTTGTCTTCAATTTGAGATTAGCAACAGCAATCCTCTCACTTTTTTCTCTTTCCTATCATTCCTTGTCCCAAAAGAGCTGATCAAAAATTTTAGGAAGAAATGTCAAAAATATGTTTATTTGACCCTTGTTCCCAAATTTACATATAAATGGGTCTAGTTTTCTCACCTTATCCTGACTTAAGTACACATCATATCCGGCCACGTTTTCCTGTCGAATATGTGGTTCTAGCATCCATTGCAGTTTAACTGAATTCACATCGTGAGAGTAGATCACATCGACTTTGTTAATTGGGTTGGTTTCCACTGAAAATCAACATTTTTCAGTGCTGTTTCTTCCACATTATCTGAGAATAGCTATCTTTGAAAGAATGGTTAATAAATGTTACTGTTAGTGAGTTTAAATTAAAATTGGAAACATTTGTAAATTATTTCTAAGTTTTTTATTCTTTAAACTCAAATTTTCGCGACATTCATACACATTGGCGTTGAACATTGTAAACATTTTTTCTGATGACATTTATCTTTAAAGTTCATTTTCATTAGTGTCATAATAGTTGTCATTCCGCAGATAAATCATCCGTTTACCAAATGTTTTCCTAGAAAACAAAACAAATAGGAGAGGACAATGTGTCGACTACTAAATACTTTGCATTTTCACATATATACTGGTGAAAAATGCAGATTTGTGATCTGCATCAGCCCTCATTTCTTTACTTCCATAACAGTTGTCGTTTTTTTTTGATTGTGCCCTTACCTCGTGGAGTTCGGAACCGGAACTGTCCGCTTTCAGTGACAATATTATTGGCCAGTGTTGTTTTAATTCGTAAAAGGTATTCAGTGTTGCTGAAAAAAAAGTTGGGTTGGTCTATTCCAATCAAAAGCTTCTTCCAAAATGGTATAATGACGTAATTGCCAGAAGCTATAATTTTTCATAAACAAAAAATCATTAAAATTCTAGAAAAATGCATACTCTTAATTTTTATATACACAGTTTTCAAATAAAAAAACGCTTCTTGAAACGTTTTAATAGCTTCAATTAATTATTTTTCACCCACTCACCCGCTGTGAATTTTCATGTTGGAAATACAAATTATTCCCCCTTTTCATTATATTCCACTTTTCTTGTTAATTAAATCACATGAATACGATTTTTCTTCCCGTCTGCACAGATATATAGACGTGTTCAATATAAAAAGACGGAAACAAAGTGTTTTGTCGCGTATGAATTTTTAACTTCTTGCTTCCTTCTTCTTCTATTTGTTCCGTTTTTCTGTCCATTCATTTCCCATACTTTTATGAATAGTAAAAATCAATGTTCTACTTTTTAACGCATTTACGTAGCAATTGGCAAGCTCAAAAATTTAATTAATGAGATGCATATGTGGGTGCTGAAGTAAAAAGAATTGTGGTCCGTTCGAACCAGGAAACAACGAAAAAATTCTAAAATGTTTGTTTTTCGAAGCGTTTGTTATTCTCATTCTTCCTTCTTCAGTAAAATTAGGCAGTGTTTGTCTGTTTCCAACATAGGCTCTAGGTCCAAAGTGTTAATGAAATTTTCCAACCTTTTCAAATGGTGCAGAGCTGCAGACGAGGATGCACCATGGAATTGAATTTTTTGCCAGTATCTACTGTTTCCCATTTCAGAATACTCCACATTGTATGCTGAAAATTAATATCAAAGCATTATTATATGTAGGTGTTAGTTGCATTAACTGTGATATTGAGGAAAGCCTTCAAGGTGATGAGCTAAATGAATATAACTTTTATGCTCGAGAATGATTCACTTACCAACAATTTTGTTTTGCATTGTTGGCGGCACTTCCCATGTTAGATTGACAATGCCTTGAGTTGCAGTCCGGAAATGAGAGCTGATAATAAGATTTCCAATTTCGAAATAATCATCTTCTGAAATCCATCATATTTTATGGATTATTTTCACATTTCGTTGTTTTCAAGTTGCATTCAGATCTTCTAACTCGCGTTTCTAACTTTTCAGCCAACCCAAAATAAAAGTTCATTCAGCTGAACCACCCGGGCACATTTTCTGTCGAACAAGTTCATCGCTAGTTTTTTCACACTGGCCTCTCTAAATGTTTTCAGCCAAACGTTTTGTATTTTGGGTTTATAAACACTTTTTTGAATGTTTGTTTATTAAAAAGTTACAAGTGATTTCTCAAAAATGGTTTAGAAGATAACTTTAAATGTTTAAACCATTTTTCAGTTTCCTAATACACTAACAATCTGCGCGTCCTTTAAATAGTTTCTCAACTTCAACACATTGTGCACATCCGTCACCCTATATATTTTCGGCTATTCGAGAACAAATTCAAAAAAGACAAGCGTCTGACTTTGCAAAACCAATTTTCTCAAAATAATGGATAATCGTGACAGAAACAAAGACGAAAATATTTGTGTTAAAACTTCAGTGAGAACCTTCAGTGAGGAGTAGTTTGAAATAAAATCATAACGAATCCGTGTGTGAAAAAAATATCGCGGAAATAGACAAATGTATTTTTTAAGATTGCTTATGCGGGATCATCTCTTTCGTAGACTGATAAAAAAACACATGCGATTAACGCAAGTAGTCTCGAGTGTGTCAATGTCGTTCATTTTTTCATCCAAAAAACTTTCACAACTTTTCTATCTTTATAGGTCTTGAAAATTTAATTGTTATGTGCTACTTTGTTAATATAATTCACTCCAGTCGACTCCAGTCAATCTACTCGGAATTATTTATTATAAGCATAAACGGTTTCTGTTAAAAAGCTATTTTGATATCCATCTATTACAAACTTTTGTCTACATAGGTTTCTGCAAGAAAACTTCCAGCTGAACATTCAAATTATCCGCAAATTTCTTATTACATTTTGTTTCAATTTTTAATAGTACATGGTGAGCAGACAAATGCACTTTTCTTCAACAACAATTTCTTATTACACTATTTTTTCTCTGCATTTTCTTATTAGTCCCTAGACAGCTTTTGTTAAGTAACAGTTCGTCATCAAGACAACACAAGCGTTCCTTGTTAGAAACCATCTTATTTCAGTAGAATTGGTATGGATTATCCCCATGAACCGACTCTTGATCTTTAATAACACATTTGTCGTCACGCGATGAGGGCTTTATTAGTTCACAGTTGTTTTTTTCCGGTCCATTTTTGTTTATTCGTACCTCTTGGCATAGTGATTTCCACGATAGATGCTGTACTCGAAATGGTGTCTTGGCTTGTCGCGCTTCTGATCGTCATCTCATATTTTTCACCGGCTATCATCTTTCCCAAAGTAAAGCTGGTTGCAGCAGTTTTAATCTGAAATTCAGAAAGATTTTTGACTTTTTGAAAAATGAATCAGTGTTTTATTATCTAAAAAGCCGGTGAAAATAATAGATTTTAATCTGTGGCTGTGCAGTAACTTTTCTAGGTGTTAGTTATTGTCAAAAAATTAACAAAAGAAATTGAAATTTGTATGTATTTTGACAATTTTTAAAGATTTTGTGGAGATTATTCAAAAACAAAAACAATTTTATTTGTTCTTGATCATAGATTTTTTGAAAATATTATGAGACGAAACAAGACAGAAAATTTTTAAAACGAAAAATTGTTCTCAGAATTTAACATTCACTAAATTAAATACCGTATATCCTCTATTAGTTTTGCACCTCTTTGCTCAACTTTGGCAACTCATATCTCAGTAGTCGTTTGTTCTATAGAAGAGTTGTCAACTGATAAAATATTTGTTAGATGTTTTTCTATGGTATGTAATTTGTTAATTATTTATATGTTTAAAACAAAATGAGATATGAGCTGTCAAAGTTGAGCAAAGGGGTGCAAAACGAATAGAGGATATACGGTACTCTAAAATATTTTAAATACACATTTTAATACTAAAAACATTTTTTTGCTTCTTTCAATGTTTGAATAGTGTTGAAAAGTGTAAATTTTAAACTTGAAAATAGTCACCTGTTGGTTTTGGAGAGTACTTCCGGAAGACGTTGTTAGTTGTTTTACATTCACCAAATAATAAATATCTGTAATAATTTTTCTATTGTTTTTGGTCAAAAATTAAATCCGATTTTATCTTTGTTATTTTCAGAATATCCAACCTCGTGAATGTTTGTTTTAGTTCATTACTTTGTCACAAAAATGATTCTAGAACCTGGTCTTTGAAGTTGAAACTTATTAAGTCTCGGTTAATGAAAATGCAGTAAATTTTCTGAGCAGAGTCATTAACTGTTTGCTCTCTAGTTCAACTATCCAGTAGTCTCTCAAAGTATATCGTCACTTTACTTTTTTGAATGCCCAATTAAGCAATCGTTTGAGTGCATCTCTAATATCAGCCCCGACTTCAGAAACATTATCCAATTTCGCCTCCGTCCTGTTTTGCCCTCCTCTCTTTTTTCTGCTCCGTTTTTGCCACATTTAGCTTTCCACTCTTTGAATAATTCAGAAACTATCTATCTCACCACTGACGCTATCCGTTCTCTTTTGCTATTTTCATTTTACTAAAGAGGTAACTCCCTTGCACAGTTCACTATTTCTGAATTTTAGTTCATATTTTTCCTTTAAATACGAATAGACGAAAACTTGAGTAAAAGAGATACTTAGGAATTTGATCATATTTTCTTAATCTAGTTTTTTGTCTGGAGAAGGAACATCTATCAAGTCTTAAGTATTCTAAGTTAAATTTATTTTTCTTTCTTCTACAAAAATTTTGAATCAAAAGTATTAGATTCTATGAAAACATAGAAATATTATTGATTACTTCAAAAGTGAAAATATCAACAAAAAAACTAGGAGCCTATTTTGATTTTCTATACCTTTCCGACGTGCAATGAAGAACAATTTTAAAAATGTTGAAATTCTAGATAGAATTTGTGTAAAACCATTTTATTCTTTTCAAAGTAAATTTCCGTAAAAAACTGGACAAGTTTGCATTTCAATATCAAAATGTTAGCACATGTTCCAAGAAATGTTAATTACTTTTATTTTCAAAAATTACTGACGTAGTTATCTAACGTATTAAGGATTTCGAACATTTTGCAAAATACTATATTTTTATGTCTATTTACATTTTTTCATGGTTTACAGCTTTTTTGTGTTTTTCTAATTCTGCCAAACTAATCAAGTGTTAGAGGCTAATACAAGTTTGTCTGAAATTTCCTAGAACCCATTTTAAGTTTGTTAATGCTTTCCCATCGAAGTAACATTTCCTAATGTTTTCCTAGAAAATCCTAACAAAATTGTTAACATTCTTGTGAACTACAAATCCATCTTCTGCTTAAAATTATTCTTATTGTTGTAAATTGTTCAGAAAGATTGAAAATGAAAAAGAACGCGTCAATATTGAACAGGGGTAGCTTTGGTTCACTTCACTTGGAAATGCGAGACTTCCCTCGTTGTTCACGGGCAGGATATGTTTTTCCTTGAACCTTCATGAAGATTTCTAGTATGTGTATCTTTTTTTTGCTCCGCTGTTTTTGAAGCACTTGGAGGTCTTTATATAATTTAAAATTCAGCGTCGACACGGTTTTTCTTGGAAGAGACGTGTCTTTTTCGTCTTTCCATATTGTGCTTTTTTACTCTCATCTGAAGTATTTTGTGGTGGGCGAGTGGGGAAACAGGAACTATCTCAGAGGTGAAAATTTTTTTGGATTTTTGGTCGCAAAGTATTTTCTTGTGCCTAGTCATTTAACCATGCTCGTTGGTTCATACACTTCACCGTTCTTACATTTTTAGGAGGAAATGAAAGAAAAGCTTCAATTTTCTCATATAATCTGAGTGTTCCCCCTAAAATATCCAGTTGGCTGGTTCTTCAATATTGAAAATCAAAGAGTCTTACGCTGTTTTCCTGGCATAGCAGGTTGCCATTTAAGTTGTACCGTTGTCGGATTCATTATATTAGCGGTAAAATGAAGAGGTGGCACGAGGGATCCCGGTGTATTCACAATCGGACCAGCCGGAGCAATCGGGGATTGCGCTGGAACCTGATGATGACCTTGAGAATGTTGTCCATGAGTTTGTGGTTGTACTGGGGTTTGTTGTTGGTGCGGATGGGGATGAACATGGTGATTTGCGTGGTGAGCAGGAGCGGGAGCTTGAACAATTGGCTGAGAAGGTGGCGGGGCGAGACGCTTTGGAGCAGATCGAACACTCTGAATTTTTTATGTGAGATAATGAATGTGAAAGAATGAAGTTAATTTGGTTTTTAAAATTAGTCTCTGGTACAGTCACAGTGGCCAGAAATTCCCGGATCGCAGTAAGAATTTAGTATTGCAATTTTGTGAAAACTTCGGAACAGTACAACATTTTCAAGAGTAGACCCGTTGATTCTATTTTACACTGAGTGCTCAACTTTTGCTTAACATAATTATAAAATTTTCTAGTTTTTAGTTGTGAAAAAACTAGAGTGCGAAAAAGTTGGGATGTGCTTGAAAGAGTTTTCAATGATTTTCTCAGAACCTCTACTTCATTTTTGAAAACTGATTGAAAACTGAACTTTGGGAAAATGAACTTGAACACGTAACATTTTGTTTTCAGATGCTTTTTTTATTTTTTTCACCGAAAAAATATTCCCATATTTTTTGAAACATGTTTTTTAAATTTCAGTCCAAATGAGCAACTTTATTTTAAAACTTTCATAATATATTTCATCAACTGTGAGTGTTTTTAAACGCCTGTAATTACCTATTTTTATACTTTTTGAATTAAAAAAAATTAACCTTAAATTTAGTTTTTCAACGTCTTATTATAGTTATCAAAATAAAAAAATCAAAATAAATAAAAAATTATGTTGAACTACGTCAACAGCCTTCTCATTTCCTTTTTTCGTTCCACTCTAATGAATTTTTGACAATGTCTGTAAGACTGATATGATCCTTAATTTTTCTGAGAATAGCTTTTAGTTCTATTCATTGAACTTTGCGTGTACATTTTCTTTTTTTCTGCTATTTCTTTTTCTCAAATCACATTGTTTTCATTAGTTTTTAAAACACATTTTAGTTTTTGGTTACTTTCCTAGAGGATATTTTGTTTTCTGCCTTCAAAGTTTTCTCTATATTTTCTTTTGAAATTGATAGTTTATTTGTTCGTTGACAAAACGTTCCTAAAAAGACGAGAACGACTTTAAATGAATGTAGTACCTTACAAATTGCAGAACTATTTATTAGAATACTCCAAATTCTTGGCTTTTCTTTTTTTGGGTATATTTGTCTCGATACATATTTCCCTCTGTTTTTTGGCATATTGGTGAGTCTTGGTTTTATCTTGAACCAAAAATCTATTAGACTATAAATTTAAAGCTTTTCAATTTTATTCTATCAATATAGTTTATATCGGTTCTTAAGGGAAGTCAGCATCCTGTTGACGTTCAGTATTCTGACAAAGTTTTATTTAAGGAAATGCGTTTGGGAGCTCAAAAAAAAGGGAAACTGACTTTTTCGTCGGACTCTGAAAAACAGAAAAACGGAAATTCAAATCAAGAAAAATATTTTTTGTTTATTTTTTAAGTTGTTATCTTTTACAAATTTTCTGGGCCACATTTCGTCATATTTTATGTTTCCTATTTTTCAAATTAATTTTCCACTTATTCTTTATTTCATATGACTGACCTTTTTGGCGACGTCTACAACAATTTCAGTAGTCCAGTCCTCCACTATTTGAGCTCCTCTCTCTGTTTTTATCTGAAATTTAAATTAGCTGTGGGCGTGTGTCTGAAGGTAGTTCAATTGTCTGTCAGGGAAAAAAATAAAGAAATGTATTGAAGAAATATTTGTCAGTGAGTCAATCGGGTATACAAATAATGAATTATCGAAATTATAATCAAGAAAAAAACAAATGAAATCATACCTCGCACACCTGTCTATATTTAGATTTTAGTGAAATTAGGTCAAACTGTTAAAAGCGGCGGTGATTTTTCATTTTTTCGGAAGGCGGAAAATTTTGCATGATTTCATACATTTTCCTTACATTTTGGCACATTGAATTACATTTTTATTTTTAAGTGGATATCATATTTTTTCCAAAATTAAATCTACCTGAATGTGAACACTATCGCCGTCATTGTAGATTCCCAAAGGGATTCGAACACTTGATTCTCCAGTTTTTACATATTTCCAAGCCGCTTGTTCTGATTCAGATTTATGGCGAACTGTGTACATTGTATCTGAAAACTAGGTTTTGTTTGTTTGTTCTCACAAAAATGCTGAATTGTTCAAATTTTATCAGTTATTTTATCGGAAGTGATAAGAAAATTTGAAAAGAAAAAATCAATGCTTTGGAGATTCATTTCATTGACAAGCTTAACTCGGAACGCTTAAATTATCATATCTAAAGATATTGTACATACTTACTCAACTTCTGAAAAAACTGCCTCCACTTTCCACATTAGGGAAGCAATTGAAGAAAGGTTTCTAAAGTCTTATGTCCTAACTTATTGCAAAAAATTGTTCTTACTTTGTGATTGCGATCCTGATTGCCATTCCACGTAGATAATATCTAATTCTGGCACAATTCGTGCTTTCGGCTCTCGAACCACCGAGATTGGCTGAGATACTGTGAGGTACAAAAATAGAAGTGGTAAAAGTATAGGTTTCATGGTGGAAACACGCAGTTTGAGCGGCAGGGGTAAGAAGAAGCGAAGGTAGTAATGAAAGTGCGACGACAAGGGCAAACACGAGCCGCCCTGGTCAGCGGTATCTCGAAATGATACATTGCAATACGCAACTGGCCATTCAAAATGTAATATCTGAGAGTTTGTGAAGGATAAGTGTCACTCTTCGGACACAAATTACAGCGGATTTCAAACTTTAAACCAGGAGTGAAAGAGAATAGGATTGTTGGAAACGGTTGATTTTGAATTTGTGATTAGATGATTCGCTTATCTCCGAAGTTTGAGTTTTAAACTCCAAGCTCAATGAATTAAGAAAAAGGTTCGGATGGTTGACCGAACATCAAATTGTGAAGAAAGGGGTAAAGGTCAAAAGTTAGAAAGTTGAACTCTAGTGGTTTAAAATATTAAATCAAAAGGAAGAGAACAATGGGTTAGGGTTCTCGGTTGAAATGGAACACACATTTTCTTTGGTTACATCTATATCTGTATTCAACAATCTCTGGTACATGTGTTTTTTGTCGTGCATTTTAGTATGAAATATCAATCGAAATGAACAAAATTTGACAAATGAATGAAAATATAACTGCGAAGGCCGGTCGGCGTGAGGCCGGCGTGAGGCGCCGCCGCCGCGCCGCTCTCACATGGAAGCCCTACTTTATTCACTTCGATCTTTTTATAGTGTTTTAAATACTTTCCAATTTGAGAAACACGGAACATTTCTGAGAAAATCGTAAATCTTATGAGTTTTCTGGGTGGATTACTTATTGGAAACCAAGACTGCCAAATGGGTTTTTGAATGTTCTCAAAAACTGTCGGTTTTTGCCATTAGGATTAAAAGCGGGAGAAACGAGCTCTCAGAACTTATACGTTTCTCTAGTTTCTTTTTCCGTTCCACTTACTCGTACTCATAAATATGATGTAGTTTTCAAATGGTTTCTAGAACCAAATACATCACGAAAATGTATATTTCTAATTTCCTACAATGCGATGTTGCGGGTCGTTGTTTTTTCATAAGAGAGATTTCATTCAGTTCGTTAGTAGTTCCACTTTTAATTTGATACTTTGTTTGTAATGTAATTTTTAACGATGATCAAGTTTTTTTCAACGATCATTAATATGTTTGTAATCACAACATTACACATTTCCGAATACTGTGCTAGCAATTAATAGATGCACAAATGGTTTTTGCTGTGAAAAAATTCTGTCCAATAGGATTTGTTTCAAGTTTTTTTTTTTAACTTTGATTATTGTTAACCATTTTACTTTGATTCCTGCAGTTGCTAATTCTCCAAATAGATTTTATGTCGGTTTTATTGAAAATTTAAGAAGTAATAATAATAATAAATATTATATTTTTAAATTACCGTTGTCGGTACTTGTTGAGATAACCAATACTGTAAAATTATGAATGCGATGGCAAATTGAATAAGCATTTTTGCATCTGGACATTTAAATACTGCATTTTGTTGGTTTTTTTTAAACATTTGCATGACTGAGTCTCAGCAAGATCTTTCAAATGTTTTTCCTTTGGTATTTTCCAAAGCAACTTTCAAACATTTCTAATTTTTTGAAAAACTATATTTTTTCTCAGTTGTGATTTCACCACAGGTTCAAAAGTTTACATCAGACTGGAAAGCTCCAAATATTGTTGTTTATAAAGAAAAATACTTTTCATCGACGATAATTGCAGTTTTCACGCCAATATTGCTATGTCTGCCTAAAGCTAACATATTTGTAAAGCAAAACTACGCCGGTTGATTCTGACAATCCTTTGGATTCAAATAGTTTCTGGAGTTATTCTCTTGTTTTCACACTTTTCTATGTTTTTCGTTTAACACTCCAGCCACCGTATCATTTAGCAGTAGTAACATCTGTCATGGCATCGTATTATTTACCAGCTCGATGAATACTACATATTTCTTCGCAAAAATGAAAAAAAAAAACGCAATTTTGTATGCCGAAAGTGGTAGTTTGTATAATCAAGCCCCTCCTATCTCGGTTTTCGTTTTACCACATCTCACTCATTTCTCATTTCCGGACAGTCACCAGCAAAGACACCTCACTTCTTTTTGCTAGTTTTTTTTCATTACTTACACTATACTACAATTCCAATTGTGAAACTTTTCAGAAAATGAACAACTCAACATCGGATACGTTTGTCATGATGCATTCGACTTCAGAAGTTATCGAAATGTTTTACCAGCTTGCATTTTTCATAATTGGTACTCCAATCAATATTTTTGCTTTTGTCAAAACAAGTCGGTAAGTGTTGCTAGAGCTAATACTCTTCTAACACTATAAAAGTAATAATAGCTAATTTCACATTTTGCAAATGGTTTGTCAGTTAAACTAATCTTATGTTAGTTCTGCATGCAAGACTAATTTTTATTAGTCTTAAGCACTGCAATATTAATAGAGAGAGCTGCAAGGCTATTTTCCAAGAAACCGGGGGGTTTTAAGTAATTGCAGATCCTTTTTGCATACTCGACTATCCGTGATTTAAAATTCGAACGATAAACAGTTTACTGAAGTACCTGCATAACCTAAGCCGCGCATATAATTTATTCACGTGCCAAACTATTACAAAACTGATTAAAAATTACAGTCATCGTTTTGATGTTTATTTTTTGTTCATGTTTCTAATTTTATTTGTATATTCAGAAATGTTCGAGAAGGAGGCGTGGAGTCCAGACTGGTCAAGCTTAGTCGACAGCTACTTATTGCCCACATAATGGTTCTTTTTATGTACGGGATCTGGAGAAGTTATTGGATATATAATATCGTCTGGACTCAAGGTGTAGATAATCATTTGAATAATAATTTTATTGTTTTTTAGGAGACATTATGTGTCGAGTATTCAGTTTTCTTTGTGCTCTGCCTTTTCATCTTTGGTCGAACATGGTAGCAGCTATTGCAATTGACATGCTTTGCTGTATTACGTAAGTACTCTATATCGGAATCACTGACTTATATAGTTTTTTTTTTCAGATCTCCACTGAGCAGCTATCGAACAGGGGCAAACCGAGTTAATTGGCTTATTACTCTTGCGTGGGGCTTTGCAGTTGTATGTGCATCACCAATGAGCATTCTGCGTGGAACCATTCAGATCAACGATGAAGATATGTATCAATGCTACCCAAGAACTGATGTATGTCAATTTCCTGTAATATCTAAACGAATTCTGTTAACATATAACGTTTCAGGTATTCAATGATGATGTGTTAATTGCATTCAACCTGTTTCATGTCATAACTTCGTTTTACATTCCATTGTTGATTGTTATCATATGCTATTTGGCTATCGGGGTATCGATACGGAAACAAATGGCGGAACGTCGTTTATTACAGGTATAATGCAATTTTGAAAATCTAACTTTTCAAGTGGAGGAGCCTAAGTTACGGAAATGTTGAAAACTAAGGATACATTCTCGATGAAATTCTGAGAAGCCAAAATTGTTCTACTTTTTTACTTCACCAAAACTTTCAGTGAAAAAATTCAACTTTTTTAACATTTTCTGGCTTATAAATTTTATAAATTTTAAAAATGGAAGCTGAACTCTTAAGTGCTTTAAAAAATGTGGAAACGTAACTCATGAGTGACTAACTTGTTATAGACAGTCTTATTTTTTTCCAGTGATCTTATGATCTGTATGATCTAAATATATCTGAAAACAGAAATTCATTTTTGGGTATAGAATGACTATTAATAACATTTTTGATTTGGTTACTGGAATAACACATCAATTGTATCCTTGAGAAAAGAAAAAAAATTTAACAAACAATTATCTGCTTGAAATCATCACACCTGGTATTTTCTAATGACAAAATAGTTATTTTATTCGGTGTAAGCAGATTAAAGCAAACAAATATGTATCACTGATGATTTTTTGTTGTGAAATTATGCAAAAACAGTTACACTAAAAACCAACAAATAATCAAATTAAAAATTGGAAAAATAAATTCATACAATTAACTTCATTTATTTTTCCAATTCGATACACGTAACAATTAAAAAACATAAACATATTTGTAGGACGGAGGACAAAGTGGACAAAAAACGAACAACACGAAAGCAAGATTTCTCAGAGCTTCTGTGGCAATTATTTGTACGTTCCTGTTCACATGGCTTCCATATCAAGTAGGCAAACTTGAAGTATCGTTTCAGTTATAGATACCGTGAATTTTAAGGTTTTGGCTCTTCTTCGAATTGTCTGTGTTTCTGAAAATTGCCAGGAAATTGTGAGCAAACTGAATTGGTTACAGGCAATTATTATAGCAAGGTATTCAGGAAAAAACATTCATTAATAGTTTTCCCTAATTGTTCTTATTTAGCACGTGCATCAATCCATTCCTATATCGTTTTGGCACTGAGCCAAAAAGAAACTCGTATTACTGCAGTACTATGGACACTGCTGGTAAGGAGGTATGCATGACGGTCAAGTGTTTTTCTTCTCTTTACCTCCGACACTCTCTCACTTCAAAAGCCCTTATCTAATCACGTGGTTAATTTCAACTCCCCTTCTGGAAACCGGTTATTTTCTATAACAAAATTTATCAAACTGCACGTATTTACGTCTTTTATCATTTGAGATAGAGTTCATGATATTCTCAAATTGATCAACCAATTTATGATGAGATGGCGTCAGTTGTCGAAATGGCGTCATACAAAAAGAGACTAGAAACACAGCTTATTAATTTGTGAACGTTCACATTTCAATTAAAGTGACCTTCTTCTCCTAAAAAATTTTTTTAGATTAAGTTTGCAGTAAATCCCCGCAGGTGGTGTGATTTTAGAACTAGACATTGTTAATTACACTATCACACCGTCTATCTTCTAATCACATTTCTCTTTTTCTTGCAACAACGACCTGTTCCACCACCACCTAGAACTACATTTTTCGCATCTTGATCAGCATCACTTTGCAGGAAGTCGGTCTATCCGCCGATCGACGACGGTCCGGGAAGCCGAGGCCCAGCGGATTGTTGCCGCAGCAAATCGCGCACACCGAGAACAAAACTCCTCCCAAGTGTCGCCTCGAGGTACACGCGCCACGGTTCGAGAACAGACGCGCGTCGCAAATCGACTCAAAAACACCAAAAGTAATGAGGTTTAGATGCACCGGATCACTTGACGGAAAAGCTGGCAGATGCTGAGGAATGACCATCAATTTGAAATATTTCGTGTATATTTTTATGTAACAAACTGGAACTTCTGATCGTTGAAAAACTTTTGTCGAACCAACAATGCGAAGATGTACATTATGTGATGTAGCACATTCCTCTGTTTTCAAGAATAATCCCTTCTGAGAAAAATTAATTTATGGTAATAAAACTGAGTGTGCTCTTTTGAAAGTGTTGTTGCATTTTTTGGGAGAAAGTTATGGATGTTAAAAAAAAAACAATTCCTATTCGTAAAATATCTTCTCGTGAAAATTTTTGGAATCTGGCCCAAATGCATGGTAGTACACTTTGCATATTGAAGCCATATAAAATTCATCTTTCAAACTAAAAACTTTCGGAAAAACGGTGAATCTCAAGGAAATAAATATTTTATTTGTTCCCGAGAAAACTATAAAATCTTACAGATCAAATGAAATTTTTTGATCATTTTCTGTTCCGGTTTGTTTCTTTTTTGCAATCCCCTTCTTTTGTTGTTTGACCTGTGTTTTCCCAAATTCCCATCCAGACACCACACTACATACAAATAACTGCAATAAATCTTGCCACAGCACTATAATCTAATTGCTCGTTGTTGCAGTAGTAATATACCTGTCTAGAGGTTACTCTTCTTTCCAACACCTGTCCTTGCCTTTTTATTGTACACTCTGCTCTCTGTCTGCACTCCCATTCTTTTTCGTTCATCTCTCCCTGGCTCTTTTTTTTTCTCATCATTTCATTTTTGTCTGGGTTGTTTAGGAAATGATACACGCATAACCCTTGTCAGATCTTGAATCATCGTGATCTCTTCATTTTTTTTCTTCATGAATCGTGTTGTTTCTATCACCTTATGCCAACAATTATTGTATCTACAATTATAGTTTCAATAAAACTATCAACATTCATAGCAGTGATTGTTTCTAAAATTGTGTGACAGAAAATAGTCGAAAAGTGTTTTCTATTAATTATTCTCACAAACCCACACAAGTGACAAAAAACGTATAGAACATGTGCTTTAAAAATCATTATGATTTATAGATTTTGATCACCTTCATTTTTTCCAATATTCTTCCATCCATTGGAATATTCTTCTACATCAATGAAACAATATGAGAAAAAACCCAATTAGTTTTTAGTTGTATTTTCAAAGACACGCACAGAAAAAACACACAGAAAGTGTCAAATTCTTTGCTGTTATTTTTCTGAAATGTCATGTTATTTTTCCTAACCTATGTTTAGGTCACCTCATCTGTTGCCTACACCAGAGATCTAATATACTTTGCCCGAAGCGAAATGTATTTAATGATACCAATAATAAAAGATACTAAGTACACTTTATTATTCACCTCGTCCCTCGCAGTTAGTTCTGGCAAGATAATATAGATAATATTGTCGTAAAATTTTTTATCAATTTTTGTGATATTGATATTTCATTTTGTCACTCTCCCACTTGTCTTCAAAATTCCATTTCAACGAAATCTATTTTGAAAAAATAAAGCATCGTATAAAAGAGGTTTTTGATTCTTTGACCTTCACAATCGATCATCTCCCAAAAAGATAAACCACGACAAAGTGCCCAGTATTTGCTAGAAGAATCAATTTAGACCCGACTCCTCCCATCTTTTTTCTCGTGTCTCTGACCCTCATCTAGATGCCTATCAGTCTATAGTTTTCATTATCCACGGCATTGTGTGGCAATAAGAATAGTTAAAAGTCAACTTCATACCCTTTGTAACATTTTGTTTCAATTTTTTTTCAATCGATAAATGTCGTTTTCAACTTAATATTGATTTCAGGTAGCTATTAATCAGGTGTGAAAATGATCCAAAACGAAGTTTCCGCTACACATGGATCAACTAAGTAAGTTTTTTTTCAAAAAACACGCACTCTACTAAAAAAAATTTTTTGAATCAGGTTATAAAACAAAAATAACACATAGTTAAAACACAGTTTTTCTGGCTTCAAAACGAATAGTGCTGATGCAATCTTATTTGAAAACTGTAAATAAATGAGGCAGAATGAATTCAATACCATAAAGTTTGAAATTTAAGGTATTTTTTCTTCTCTCGAAAAGAAAATTGTAAGAAAAAAAGAAGCACGTGTAGATAAAAAATTCGTCTAATCTGCTTGAAATCAAAATTTTCTATAGATAAGATAAGATAAGACATTTCAACAGTCTAGCAAATTCACTTTTGCAGGAAAGGAATCACCTATAACACAATCTTAGAAGCCGCTCAACGTCCAACTCCACTTGTCCCACTCAAAAAACTGAAGGTTGAACATCAACTTCAGAGTGATATTTGTGAGTTTTGGTGACAAAAAGCTCATTAACGGCACACTAAACTCTAAAGTTTTCTGAGCCTTTCCGATAGGTTTTTTATTTATTCAACCTCTTGAGTCTGTTTGTTAATGAGATTGTGGTCAAGGGAAACTTTTTTCATTTCAGATGTGAAGCTAGAGTATCTCAATATTGCGGGATCTTTGGAAGACCGTACCGCTGACAAAGCTTTCCAGGTAGGAAATGGGAAGCAGATAAACCTAATTTGTACTTTTCCAGTTTGCTGAAGAGATTGGAGTTGTGAGAGGAGATGAAGTTTTTGTGACCGCCGGTGGGTCTGCAGCCATCTCATACGCAACAGTTGCTGCTGTGAAGGGCATCAAGTAAGTGAAAGATGGGCGAGATCAAAAAGCAACACGTCATGCATCATGTTTATTTTCAGATTGACCATCTACGCACCAAAGGGAGAATTCGATCTTGTGGATACTGTCTTGCATACCCTGGGAGTCAAAACTGTTGAACTTCCATTTGGAACATTTGCAGAGGCTCGTGTTCAAACTGATGAGGCTGCTCAACAAAAAGGTGTCTTCAGCTTGAATAAGTTCACTACCAATGCCGCATTTGTTGCAAATCTTCAAAAAACCGCCCTCGAAATTGAGAAAGCTGTTAATAACAAGTCGATTGGCAAAGTTGGAGCAGTTGTTATTCCATTGAATACCGGAGCTGCCGCTGCTGGAATTGCAGCATATTACAAGGGAATCGGTGAACATGGTGTTCGCGTTGTTGGAGTCACATGCAAAAAGGATACTATTCCAGAAATGGGATTGGACTTGAAAAATGATCTTCTCCAGGTGAGTGTAATAGAAGACGATGACAAGTAATCATAATATGCATACGTGTAAGTACAATTTCAACTAGCCAATTTTGAGGAGTACAATGTTGAAAAACGAGAGGTCGAAGAAGATGAAGCTTATTCTTTCACTCGACATCTCATTGGAACTGAAGGAATCATGGCTGGACCATCATCTGGAGCCGCTGTTCTTGAAGCAATCAAACTCGCTAAGGAACTACCAGCTGGATCAACAATTGTCGTTGTTCTTATGGATGGAATTAGAAATTATCTCCGTCATTTCCTCGATGATGATTGGATCACCGCTAACAAGAAAGACGTGGTGACCAGAAAAGATGGACCACAACCAAACAGCATTTACGATCCAAAAGTGCTTGTGTATGATCCAACTAAACTTGCTGGAGAGTGGACTCAAGATCCTGAAACCAAATCATGGAGCCATTCCGAAGTTGAATTCAACAAGTTCAAGTAAGTTTACCAAAAAACACATTTAAAAAATGAGTGGAGTTCATAGAAGTGAAACTTATTATGACCTCCTATACAACAACATAGTTAATTAACCCACAACTTTGTCAGCCCAGAAAGGCCACTGGTTCTTGATACAGTTCTCGATGCCATCGGCAAGACTCCACTCGTCAAGCTTCAACACATTCCAAAGGCACATGGAGTAAAATGCAACGTTTGTAAGTAACTTTAACATATATTTTCCTAAATCTATGCAATGGCATTTTACAGACGTCAAGTGTGAGTACATGAACGCTGGGGGATCAACAAAGGATCGTATTGCCAAAAGAATGGTTGAAATTGCTGAGAAGACTGGAAAACCTGGAAAGTTGGTTCCAGGAGTAACCCTCATCGAGCCAACCTCCGGAAACACCGGAATCGGACTTTCGCTTGCATCTGCTGTCCGTGGGTACAAATGCATTATCACCATGCCAAAGAAAATGTCAAAGGAAAAGTCAATTGCAATGGCTTCTCTTGGATCAACCATCATCCGTACTCCGAATGAGGCAGGATTTGACAGCCCACATTCACACATTGGTGTTGCTCTCCGTCTTAAAAGTGAAATTCAAGATGCGGTAGTTCTTGATCAATACTGCAATCCAGGAAATCCGTTAGCTCATTATGAAGAAACCGCTGAGGAAATCATTTACGATATGGGGGATAAGCATATTGATCTCGTGGTAAGAGCTTTTAATTTATCTAACTATTTGAAAAATGATGAAAGATGAAATTGTACACATTTCATGTTCGTTTTTTCATGACTGTTTTACAGGTTCTCACTGCTGGTACAGGAGGAACTGTTACTGGAATTTCTCGCAAAATCCACGAGCGTATTCCAACAGCCAAGGTGGTCGGAGTCGACCCTCATGGATCTATTCTCGCTGGACCTGCCGAGACTGACATCGACTTCTATGAGGTTGAAGGAATTGGATACGATTTTTTGCCAGGAACTTTGGACACTAGTGCCATTGACTATTGGGCAAAGTCTCATGACAAGGAGTCGTTCTTGATGGCTCGCGAGCTCATCAGATCTGAGGGTATTTTGTGCGGAGGATCTTCCGGTTGCGCGGTTCACTACGCACTTGAAGAATGCAAATCGTTGAATCTTCCAGCCGAGGCTAATGTCGTTGTTCTTCTTCCCGATGGAATTAGAAATTACATGTTAGTTTCATTATTTTTTTATTTCAAAATAAAATATACATTTCAGCACTAAATTCCTCGACGATGATTGGATGAATGAGCGTCATTTCCTAGACGCCTAAGCTATGAAGAACTTTGAATTTGTCTCCACCATTCCGTATTTTCATCTTGACAATCTACACGTATTACTTGGTCCGTATTATTTGGCTTCTTTACTTTTTTTTTCAATTCGCGATTTTACTCTGTTTTAAATAAAAATGGTTTTGTGACAAATTGTTATGATTGAAAAAATTCACGATTACATTCATAATAATCGAAGACCAAATGGGCGGTTGTCATAATGAATGTTTTTGTCACGAAAGTTAAATAAGATATCATAAGCGGATTTTTGCAGCTTTTATATTCTGAAAATAATTTTATTCAACTCTATTTAGTTTCATTAAAAATTATGATTGATACTAAAATGATACTGCTGGGTATCGATGTGCTTGTGATATTTGCCAAGAGCACGAGAAGAAAATCATTCAATGTACACAAACCTTAAAGTTGTTCCATTATTTTAGTAATGTAATAAGCTTCTTGTCTTGTCTTAAAGATATGCCAGATATTCCTCTAGAAAACAAAAAAAAACAATTGAATAATATCAATGAAATTTTAACAGTTAACAATTTTTCAAGGATTAAATATTTATTGCATAATGAAACTTTAATTTACTTCTTTCCATCGAAGAACGTGTTTCCGCCTCCACAGTTTCTGTTGGTGTTGTTGAAGCAGCAGACACAGGTTCTACGGTCATTTGAGATGAATCCAGATGCGAAGTCCTTTAAAATACAAAATGAATAATATTTGCATCATCCGTAATGAAGTCTACAAAATTATTTTAAGAAATTTCATATTTTTCCTCACCGTGGTGAGGCCGTCTTGAAGAGCTCTAGCCTGGCAACATCCGGAACATCTTTCTGGCGTGGTTGTGTCGGAACATGTTGCGGTTCCTGGGGCTCCGTCAATTGGAGCAGATACGACGGTACGACGGGAGCAGGCTGAAATAGCGAATGTCATGAATGAATATGACATATCGAACCGAGCACTTACAGAATCCACATGCAAGTCTCTGGGAATAGGCGATGGCGCAGATAGCGAAAAGGACGATGAAAGAACGCATTGTGTGGCTTTGTGTTTCTTTAGCGGCTCATGACATTTTATACAAACTCTATGTTATGTTTCCTATCGCATGGTAATCGAAAAAACGGATATATGTTTTGGGAATACGTTTTCATATTCACAATCATGTTCTCCTGCACTCTGTTTCTCGAGATTGTATTAAAGTTTTGTTGTATTTAGGTGTCTGACTGTTGTATGAGAACAAAGTGACGTACATATGGTTGCTGAATCCTCTTGATTGAACTGACTTTCTGATAGACCCCGGAAATTTCATAACTATTCGAAAACATAAGGCACGGAACGTTTTGAAAATAGCGGCACGTACGCAAGCCGGAACCATATTGCGAATCAAAAAATTCGGATTTAAGCACTTGTGAAATAGATGTAGATGTACATCAGTTCCACAAAGTTTTTCATTTACCTAGGTATTTTCTGAGGTACTTATGCATCCCCGCCATTTCACAATTAAATTACATTTTTGTTTATTTCTTCATCGTGAGTTAACATGATGATGATTTCACTCTTTAGGCTCATAAATGTTGGTTTCCTAACAAGGGAAGTGTCTTCACGAGACACCGGACTTAAAAAGGACATTAGATTGAACTTAAAAGCGTACGCTTGAGCATTCAAACAACTGATGAAAAATCGGAAAAGTATGAATTTTCCATTGTTGAAAATTAATTGAGGTCAGTTTCCGTAGTTTCCGAAATATTTTGGGTTCGGCAACTTCGGCAATTGCCAAACTTTTTTCGGCAATCAACTGCCGATATCATTGTCAAACATTTTGTAGCTCAAAAAAAGCATTCAGAGAGCCTGAAAAATGCTAAATTTTCACTGTAAACGAAAAAAAAAAAACGATCATACGTTTATCCAGAACGCTCAAAAATATAATTTCAACAAAAAAACATTAAAACCTGGTTGCCGGTAGCCGAAAAGTTGCCGAAGTTTTGGCAACCAAAAGTTGCCGGTTGCCGAAACTTTTTGGGTTTGGCAACTTCGGCAATTGCCAGTTGCCGAAAATCTCGGTTGCCGCACAGCCCTGTCGTGCACTCAATCAGGGTTGCATGCAAGACTAATAGAGGAAATATGGTTAATAAAAATAATGCGTTTGTTTGCCATTGTACTCACTTTTTAAGAAGAAATGAGGTTTCAGAAATAAATCCAAAATTGACTTTTTGGTTTTTTCTAGAATTTTTTGCTTTTGGTTCCAATTTTAAAACCAAAACAATCGTTTCGAATGCACTAGAGAGCACTAATTTATGAATAAAATTAAAAGAAAAAACCTTTTTTTTTCCCAAATCCTACCTTTCTCGTTGTATAAAAATGATATTCGTAAACATCGGTCATCAAAACTCCAACTACAAGCGAATCAATAATTTCATGAAGTGGGAAACAACATTTCTCACAAAAACTTTAGGAATCGGAATATCTCTAGCAAGTTCACAAATATCTTTCAACTGTTGAAGTTCTTAAAATTCAATAATTGCTATTTTTCAGCAATTAGCATTGAGGTATCTCATGAAAATTGAAAATTTTAGCTCATGAAAAACATCAGCAGTTTTTTCAGGTCACAGGCATAAATTTAGGGGATGGCGTATCAAACTTGTGACCTAGATAATCGCGTGAAAACGTAAAAATCTGAAAGCTCATGCCTGATTACCCATATCCCTAAACTTAAAGACCAATAGCTCAATTTACAAAATAAATTGGTTTGTGACCTATATAATCGCGTGAAAACGTAAAAATCTGAAAGCTCATGACTGATTACCCATATCCCTAAACTTAAAGACCAATAGCTCAATTTACAAAATAAATTGGTTTGTGACCTATATAATCACGTAAAAACGTGAAAATCTGAAAGCCCATATTTGTTTACCCATAAACTTAGGTTTATAGGTCCGTAGCTCAGTTTCGACTTTTAGACTACATTTTTCAGAGTTTTCAACTTCTTTTACACAAATCAATCAGAACTAAGTTTAAATTATATTCCACGTTTTTGCGTGAGTCAATTTAGGGAGAAAATTGAGTAAAAAAAATCATTTCTTGCTTTTCGTAAGCTAACCATCGATTGTTTTCTTTTTGCTTGGATTGCTTTTACGTCAATACAATGATGTGAGTTTTTAAAAGTTAAAAATAAATCAGATTTATTTAAAAATGCTTTTTCGTGAGTTCATGCAAAAATATTCCACACAACAGAAACTTGAAATATTTCAATTTTTCAGGCGACTTCTGGCTAAAAATAATCGTATTGCTAAGAGATATAAACTGATTCATAAAGTGGGATCCGGATCGTTTGGTGAAGTATGGCAGGCGACTGATAAGTTGGAAGGAAACGTTGCAAAAATCGTAAAGATTATCAATAAATACGTTGGTGGAAGTGGTCCCAGAGACATCTTGTATGATAATGAGATCGAGTTCTTCAAATATTGCCATGATGCTCCGAATATTCCAACTCTTTTCCATCATTTCAGTCATGTTGGATTTAACGTTCTCGGTTAGTAAATTTGTTTAATGACACAATCAAGTTCTTAAGTTTTCAGTTATGAGCGAAGAAGGTCAAAACCTGCGTGAAGTGGCTAAACGTTCACCAGGATCATTTTCATTGAATAATTTGATCAGAATCGCGTACCAAATCGGATCCACTCTGTGCTTTATTCATGACAAATCATTTATTCATCGCGATCTCAAAGCTGAAAACGTTCTTGTCTCTCTGAAGAACAAGGTGAGTTGGAAATACAACACTGAAAATATTTATTCCGACTACTTTCAGGTTTGTAAGATGGTGTTGATCGATTTTGGAAATGCAGTCAGATTTAAGGATGTGAACGGAAATGAGCTGCCTGAGTTTAATGATGGCTTTGACTACACCCATTGTACTCATAAAAGCATTAATGTGCTCCTAGGAATATCTCACACGCAGAATGACGATTGGGCCTCGTTGGTTTATCTACTGCTGGAGATGCACGGTGTGACTTGGGGCTCGAGAACTGGTGAAATGTTTATGAATAAAGTAGAATTCGTAAGTTTTTTAACAACTGGATTTTTCATCAATAAAATATTACTTTTCAGGAAGCTAATCCTACAGAAATCCTTGTCGATAAGATGCTTTGGATTCATAAAATGTACCAGGATAGTGTGGAACTGAACATGGGAAGAGAGAACAACAAACAGATTATGGATAATTTGGCAAAGGCTCGCGAGAACTTCGACTGTGAATCGGATATTGTCTTCGAGATGGTTGGTGGAGCAGTTAAGATTATTTAGAAGAAGAGAAAATTGAAGAAGATGAATTGAATTATAGAAATATAATTTTATTGCTTGATATTTAAATAGAAATAAATTCATGAAAATTCAAATGGTTTTGTAGTTCCTACATAGTACATAAATGTAAAATTTCAGAATACTTTCCAAGCTTTTAAGTTTTGTCTCGTCGTGTTTTCTTCTCTGAACGAGTCATTACACACTATTGGATGTCGCCTATGGACCTTAACTTGTATCTGGGCACCAATCATTTATCCAAGTAGTCTACCGACCATCAATATGTGTTCAGTCCATCACAAAACTATTTTCTTGAGCCAGCTCTCAGGAAATGCCCTTTCTTGGACATATTTACGATTGTTGTTTAGTTCACGTTTTTCGGTCAAAGTCTGATCATCTAATCATTGTTCCGGGACTACATGGGTCGCTCTGACACTCTCAGAGAGGGTTATTGTGAAAGTTTTTCGAAAATGTAGAAATATTCGTAAAAAACTTCTTCACGATGACATATTTTCACCGACTACATGTGTTTGTCTATCTTACCGTTGTTGCGGTTTTGCGTCTCCAATGCAATGTTTCATCTGTTTCGCTCAGATAAAATTCAATAAAGCAGTTTTTAACTTTGCAAGTACATCAAAAATGCGGAACAAGATATTTGGAGTACAAATTTAAAAATTTGAGAATTTCCTTATTCAGACGGCTACGCAATACGCACTGAAAATGTTAGAAATTGATTCCACTAACGATGTTGAGGTACCTGATTCAAAAATTTAGTACTTTATGAATGTTTTTATCGAAGACTATTTACAGCATTGTTCATATTTGACAATAAAATCCGATTCAGGAATACATTGTAAATCAACCTTAGGGACCAACTGTTTGTGCTCGGTGAAGGCAAGAAAGCTAACCAATATTTCAAATTGTTCTAGAAATCGAACAAAAGACAAGACACTTGGAGCCAAGCCATAAGAAAACTGAACAAGAAAAAACTCGTTATACAAAAAAAGCGGCGGATGGAAGGAAAGGAATAGTTTTAAGAAACCAGTAAAACCAACTTGATATGAGTTCAGATACAATGGATACTTCATAAATTAAATGAAAATTGAATGATTATTTGGCAAACTTCTTCTCAAAATGTCGGAGCTTGTCTTTAACTGAATTTGTAGGTGGAATTAGTACCATTTGTTTTCCACGTTTGCCATCATCGTCATATCCATAGCTGACCCGTCGTGTCAATTTTTCTTTCAATGCTTCAAACGAAAAATCTTCGCGTGGTTGGTATTCAATATCTGTGAACAGTGATGTTTTTCTAGCGAGCGACACGTCATCATGACTCTTTTTGGTAGTGAGTCCGTTGATTTTTTCGTGTAAACTACTTTCAGATCTCATTTTCTGAAGACCATTCCCAAAAAGTGGAGGGGGATTTAGTTTCGTCGGTGTCCCAACATCACCGGCAAAGCGAACCTGGAAATAATGTATATCGATTGTGTACTCATATATTTTATGTTAGATCTAACCTTCTTCCTTTCCTCTGAACTATCTCTGGTGCTAACACTAGGATGAGATCTTACACTCGACTTAACTGACTGTTCATCTGTTAAAAGGATCCGCACATTTTTGCTTGACGATGTATCGCTGCTTGAGTCCGGAGATAATTTCATCTGCAATGAATACATGGTATAATTTCACAGCAATGATTATATACCGAAGTTGTGTCTTTTGTTTTGAGAACACCTAGTTTCCCATCCGTAGAAATTTCGAGGTGTTTTGTTGTCTGGAAATAATCGTTAGTTATAATTTTTATGTTTTTCGAGTATTCAGATACTTTATTATTTACCTCTCCTGTGACTTTGGCTGTTGCCTTTTTGAGTGATGATTTCTTGGGATTGGCATTAATGGTTTCTTCACCTTTCAATTCTAACTTATTTATAACAGTTTTAGTGCCAATAACTTTTGACTCCTTGTGCTTTTCACCATTAACCTAAAGTTGAAAATTTCCAATATAACACGGTAACAAACAATACCTTGATACTTTGTTGAAGTGAAACTTGTGCAACATCTTTGTCTTTTAGAGTACTGCTCTTTTTGATTATCCTCTCTTGCTCTTTGTTTTCTGTTGTTTTGTGCTCTTTCTCAGATGTCGACTTTTCAGCAGTTTGTTTCACAACATTTTTCTTAACGGTAAGTGTAGGTGCTGGCTGAGTACTGTCTTCTTCCTTTTTAGTGGTTACCTGGAATATATTGTTGTTACTTGCAAAAAGGAAAAGTATTACATGTCTACAAGCAATTTTTATTCAAAAATAAATACACTTAGTTTCAAATTTGATCGGCTCTAATGTTGACTCTAAGTATATATTATATTACCTGGCTAACTTTGACGTCATCTTTTTGTGAATTTTTCTTCTGGGACGACTCTACACTCTTTCCATCAGCCGTATGTTCCACTTTCTTTTCAGAACTCTTTGTTGTCCGTTTGACACTTGTTGTAGTTTGAACAGTTGTTGTCGCCTGCTTTTCTGACGTCATCACAATCTTTGTTGGTTTCTTCTCGTCTGAAACTCAAGATTTGAAAAAAAATTCGAGGATTAATGTACCTTTTATTAAATTTGCATCTTCTGGAATGAGCTTGACGATCTTTGAAGTTTTCTTGACTGGCTTCGATTCGAAAGTCACCACATCCGTTTTCAACTTCTAAAAATAGATTATTATTCATGGGAACCTTCTAAAAACCACTTACCGGAAGACTAGCTTTGTCCTCGATAATCTTCACAGGAAGACGATCATCGATACTTTTATCTTTTTTCAAACTCTAAAAACAATAAAAACTTTCTCAGTAAAATAAAAGATTTTTAGGAAAAATTAAAATTTACCTTTTTCTTTGTGAGAACCTTTTCCGATTTGATTATTTCCCCGCTCGGATGAATTGTTTCCACAACTGAATGCTTTACAGATGTCACAGTTGATTTTGACAAGGTGGTTGGGGACGGAGCGGCATTGAGGATATCATCTAGTGACTTGTCTCGTTTACGAAGAGCGCCCTGCAAATATAGCATGTATAGATAATAAACAAGATACATTTATTTTCAATTAGACCATTGGCACGGTGTTTAATTATAAAAATATATAATAATGAAATATCTGGACTAACCTGTCTTGCTGGTTTTTTTGTTTCGGGAACAATTTCTTTTAATGGTTCGGCAGGTTTGGTTTTTGACTCCTTCGGCTCTTTCTTATCAGTGAGTACGATTTTCGGAGAGAAGTCGACTACCGGAAGAGGTCTTAATCCGACGTCTTGAGTTTCGCTTGCCCGCTTTGAGCCCAAACTTCTACGTTTTTCAAGAGCATCAGAAACTAAAGTTCCATTCAACAGCTTTGGTTTTTCCACAAGTTTTTCTTCTTTTGACTCTATTACTGATTTTGGTTTTTCTATCTCCGCCGTAACTGTGGTAGTTTTCTTCTTTTTTTTCACAAGTTTTTCTCCTTTTTCATCAATTGATGCTAACTTTTCCAGTTTTACGGGAACTACAGAAAGTTCCACTGTTTTTGTTTCTTTGACAGACGCGGAACTTTTCTTACGAATAACTTCTTCTGGCTTGACGGATTTTTCTTCTTTTGCCGAAGCGCTTTTCCTTCTGATCTCTCCATTGGGAGCAGTTTCTAACAACTGTGGAGTGACTTTTGAGTTGTCTTGACACGTCAATGTGTCTTGTTTGACTGGTGCACTCTTTCTCCTAATATCTCCATTTTCTGTAGTTTCCAGTGTTTTATAGCCTTCTGTTTGCTTTTTAGCTGGAATTTCTTTCTCTTCTTTAACGGAACATAGACTTTTCCTTTTCGGAGAATTGCCATTTTCAACCACTTCCAAGTTCTTAAGAACCTTCACTGCAGCCAAAAGACTTTCCCCTCCAGTTGACGCTCTTTTTGTCATTAGTTCCGGTGGGGGTCGAAGTCCAGCATCACCATCTGTCTCCACTAATTTCTTCTTTTTCACACTAGAGGTCTTCTCCTGAAACAAAAATGTTTAGCTTCGTGTCCTCATTTTTTGTTCTAAAAATTAATTTTATTTTTTCTTACCGTCTTTGTAGAACCATCGGCATTGGCAATTTTCTTTTTCTTTTTCTTTTCTTCTTTCTCTGGTTCTGTGGACATATTTGCGTCTTGAGTCACTGGAACGTCTCCGTTCTTCTTTTGACTGTCCACCGCCTGAAAATAAGAATTTCAATCAGAGCATTCTCAAAAAATCAAGATTTCGTTAAGGTTATTGTGTGTTGCAACATAAAATTGATGAATATATTATTCAACTTTGCTCTACCTCTTATAAATAAGAAAAAACATGAAAATGTTTCTTGAGCTAACTAAAACAACTTGTCGAAAATATTGAAACATAAAACCAACCATTTTAACAAGCGATCCCAATCCACTTGCAGGACAACCTGCTGTGCCAATCGCGTTAGAAATCTGGAATAACACACAAAAGTTCAAATGAAGAAAAATTGGGATTAGTACCTTTTGTTCTTTTTTCTCAGCCATTTTCAAAAGTGGATCAAAGAATTTGTGTCCATTGGCACTCATGCGAGTTTTCAAGGAATTCCGAAGTCGATTCATTTCAATCAAGAACTTTACATAAATTATCATACGCTGAAATGAAATAAAAATATTAGATTTTGTTAAGAATGTGAAGCTAAAAAATGCGGACTGCTTAGGCAAAAAAAAACACAAACGCTCTGGTCTATTTCATTCAAAACTAAAAATAGAAGGAAACTTCAATGATATGAAATGCATGGTGACGCAGATCATCAACACACAGGAGTCTGACTCTTCATGGATTTAGGTTCATTATCAATTTTAATTATAGTTCAAAGTAACATATAAGCTTATGATTCACAACTTGTAGAGATGTCTGATTTTTGATATTTCAAGTGAAACAAAATCTAAGTATTCAAAAACTAATTCCATTAAAAAATAAAGATTGCATGAAACATTTCAGATTATTCTAATGGGCGTTCACTTATGTTCATGATAACGTCTTTAATTAAAAAATTTTAAAATATAAACACTATATAGTCTTTTTGTGAGTTCAACTTCTCAAAACCAAATGCTCTATGGTAATACATTTAGTTTTTCAAATATATTCCAATACTTCTTGGTAGTCACAAAAAACCAGAAACATACCCGGAATTTCCTTCGTGCATTATATCGCATAATCTGCTTGTTGTCAAGTGTTGGAGCGTTGAGAGGTTTTTCAAGAATTGTGTTGCACGCCGCTTTTTGACGGTGTTTAGCTATCCATGGGTGTTGAAGACATTCATGTGGGAGCATACGTTTGCTGCAATAAAATAGTTGTAGAATACATTTCCTTATGTGAGAATGATCAAGGATGACAAAAATCTTACATACATAAGTGTGGATAAAAACGAAGAAGTCTATGGCGTTACAATTTTATCGCAACGTAGTAATTTTGTATCAGGAAATTTCCAATATGTTAAATTAAAAACGAGGACCTTGTACGTGAAACAACTTCAAAACAAAAATAGTGGTCTGTTCATTTTTCCTATCACTACAGCTTGAATAATTTTGATCGATACTCTTTTCATTCGTCAGAAAGTTTGCTGAACTACAAGTGTATTGTAGTGTAACATTCAGTTTATGAATCAAAAAAATTCACCTTTGATCGTACACTAACAACTTTGTCACAAAATCTTTCGCTTCTTCTGTGACAGTGTCAAATTCTTCTGTGAACTCCCAGACTCCCTTTTCAACGTTGCAATATGTTTCTCCTAAGTTGTCACCAAGAAATGGTGAGTATCCAGAAAGCCTGAAAAAAAGAGGAACTCAGAATTTTTAACAGACGCTCAAAGTTTGGTCTCAATCTTCCAGACATTTTCCACAGTGTATCAAATATTCATGGAAAGGCCGGTGAAACAACGATTCTTAGAATTTTTCAAGAATTGTTTAGTCATCATAGACTCACAAAATATAAGTGATAACTCCGATGCTCCACATATCAGTGTGATAATCCAATTTCTCAAATTTAATGACTTCCGGAGCAGCGAATTCCGGTGTACCCGCCATGTATTTTAACTCCTGCAAAATGAAGTGTTCGCAATAAAACGTTTTTTAATTAAAAATTTTACCTGTGTACCATCGTAATGCCTAGCCAATCCAAAATCAATGAGTTTGATGCGATTACCAGTAAGAGAAACACACATAATGTTTTCAGGCTGAAATCGAGGATTTTTACATCTTTTTGTGCTAAAATTGTACAAAATAATTGTACCCTATGTACAAATAGCAAAAGATAACAATTAGATAGTAGATTCAGATTTTATGAATTGCTTGAACTGTTGATTTTATACATACACCAACAAACATGTTTCATGATAAACTTCTTGATTATTGTTAAATACAGTAACTATTACTAGATTCTTCACAGCCTAATCTATCTTTTTTTGTATTTTTTTTGTAAGAGTTGCTAACACGGTTTACATTATTCAATTATTGTGTTTTCAAGTTTTCAAATAATTATAGTGTACGGTCGGTTTTTTTGCATTAATGTAATCAAGCTGGCCCTAAGAAATCAAATTTATTTAAAAAAAAACGTTTCCAAAAATCATGAGATATACTTTCTAAGGCGGCTCAAATTTCCAAACGCAGTTTAAATAGTTTCATCTTAAATCTTGAATTTAGACACTTTTCCCCCAATGTAGTGGGCGATGAATTTTCAATCAATTACTCACTTAATTGTATATTTTGATTATTTTTTTAGCAATCAACTATGAAACTTTACTTGCTTTAATAAATCTTGTACACTTTCACAGTTTGCTATGTTAGTCTCACTGTGTTCGCACTTTTGCTTTTTCTATTTTCCCTTGAATTTTTCACACGTTTCCTGTTGATTTCAACTTTGCCCCTGTCTATCATCTTCTTCCGCCCACAAGTCTCATCTCATGTTCACGGAAAACTCATTCTTCTTCTTTTTATCACCAAAACTTCGCATGTCTGCGGCAAACACACTAGCTGTGGGTGTTTGTTGTCAGCTGTTTTCCGGTGAAATGCGGAGAACCTTGCTCATCTCCTGAGCCTTTTTTTTTGTTCCGCGGTCCTCTCGCGAGTTCAAAACCAAACCAGCGCTTACCTTTACATCCAGATGAAGAATGTTTTGCTTGTGAATGTAGTCAATTGCTTCACACAATTGGCAGATGATCATAACGACAGCAAGTTCAGACAAAACATACGATTCTTCCGCGACGCGATCAAATAGCTCTCCACCGCGAACTCTGAAGCAATAACAGTGATCTTTGGAAGAATCAGTTTATTTTTTTCGTTTTCACAGAGTTAAAAATTGATTTGTTAATAATTGCAATTTTATCAAAATAAGAACAGAAAAAGAGTTCTGAAATGGATTCAGTATTCAGATATTTTTTCAGATTCATATTTTAATTTCTAAATTTTCCGAACATTTCTTAAATAGTATTTACGAATATTAGTTTATTTTTTGGGGTTGGTAATAATTTCTGTAGACTGACTGGTTATTGGAAAACGTTTTTTTTTCAATTTTTTTCACATTTTCCCTGCCCGCCCAATCTTACATTTCCATAATTAAAACCACATCGTTGGTTGTGGTGTAAAATGCATCGTAAATTTGGGCGATTCTCGGATGGCGAAGTTGCGTGAGAATCGACACTTCTCTCTCCACCTCCGCACGATCGGCTTCCTAAATATATTTGTGAAATTACAAAATATTGGTATAAACGTTTATATTTCTTACTTTTCTGATTTTGATAAATTTTGCAGCAAACTCTTTGCCGGTCTCTTTTTCTATCACGCAATAGACTTTTCCAAACTTTCCACTGAAAATTAAATGACGATTTGGTAAATATAAACGGTGGCAACTCACTCTCCTAATAGTTTGGTTACTTGATAAAGGGTGTCAAACTTTACATTTGCGCGAATGTTCTCAATTTTCTTCACATCGAACACTGGAGGCTCATCTAGTTCTGTAAGACAAATAATTTGATTACTAAATAAGCATATTGCGTGAAAGTGTTACCTGATGGATAGTGTTCATCAACTTTGATTTTTCCACTTCCACTGGGTTCGGTCCCCATTGGGACTTGAAGTGAAAACCTGCGATGTGCCATTTTCATGAGTTTTCATTAAAAATAAGAATAGTGAAATACGGGTCAAACAAGGGGAATGAGGACAAGAAGCAGAATTCCAGGCCGCTACCGTTCTGATTTTTTACACGACGATTGTGAAACGATGACTAATATTTGTTCCCCCCGTTTTTCTATCAATCAAACGTTTAAGAAGGGAATGAATATAGCAAACAGGGAAATCAGGAAAAGGAATTTTTATTGAACAATTGACAGGCGGCAAACAATAACAACAAGAAAAATATAACTTGAAATATTAACTCTTACTTTTAAATGTGTAACTGAGAATATAAAATATAAAGCGATGCATGAAACACAAAATATATTTGTGTGTGTGTGTCAATTTCCTATGTCAATTTCTTTTTTCCATGTCAATTTCCTAGGCCACCTTGAAACAAAAAACTATGATAAAATTTTTGTTTGTTCTAGATAACTAATAAAATTAAATAAACCTTCAATCTATGAGGAACTGATGTAAAAAATACGTATGGAGACGGTTTGTTGATCAATTTTGAAATTTTTTGTCTCAAAATCAAAAAACTATTCAGTCAGTTTTTAGTAAAACATTATTACGACAAACGGATCAGTTTATTCATTTATTAAACTCAATTTGCTTCCAATAATAAGTATATTCTTGATGACAACCAACTCAAGATGCTGAACAATTTAGAAGCTCCATTTACTTGATCATAATTACTCGATTGTGTTATTGTTCTTTTTTTGAGAAAATTAATATATAAATCAAAATGTTCTCAAACTAATACCAAAAAGTGAAAATTGAAAAGGCGAGTAGAAATGAGGAACATCAAAAGGCAGGTACCCCCTCTTTGGAACATCAATAGAAAACCAACAAAAAGCAAAATACATAACTTGCTGAAGGTATTTTTTGGATTGATGTTGTTTTAGAGAAAACAATAATGTAAAAATAACTTATCACTCTGAAAATTGCATTTCGTCTATTTGTTTTACTTGTTTTCTCTACGTATTTTTAAGCTTCATAATATGAGAATACTGATAGGGGTGAACTTTTACAACTTTCCCGGAAATTATATTTTTCGGTAGAAAAGGTTTGAGGATTGGATCACAAAAAGCTGTGCGAGGTGGTGGTGACTGTCTCAAACATTCGATGAGCAAATAAAGTGGGTGGTTTGAGTTTTGGAGAAATTGACGGCGGAAGAGTGTTTTGAGGTAGTAAGAGGTGTACAGGAGGAAAATAATTGGAATCTTCTGAACGATGGTGTGGATGAATGAAAAACATGCACTGTTTAAAAAAATCTCTTGGAATGTCGGAATGAATGAAAATACATAATTCAATCCCTTTGGCTAAGCGGCTAATTGTTGAAGGATATTACATTTTCAACAGGAAAAAAACAATAGTAGAAAGAAAAGCTATGAAATTCACACGTGTTGAGAAACGGAAAAAAGATAAATTTGATTTTTTAACGTTTCTAGGTAGAATTCGGAAATTATATTCTACTCGTATCACGGAAATGCATTAGTCTATAATTGAGTTGAAGTCTCCAATAAATTTTTCTAATATTTGAAACAAAAATTCTTAAATAATTTGAAATAACTTCAGTGGGAGGTAAATGCTGCTCTTTGGTGAGAAATGTTTCACACATTTTGCGCACCGTGCTCATTTGTTTGCAGTTCACGTCGGGTCGGCCAGTAACAAGTTTTTCGTTCAGTTAATTTTTACGCGTCCGTTTTCTGCTAACTATTTCAATGTGTGCTAAGCAAAACACTTGTTTGACAAATGTGTCTATGTCTATTTCGGGTTGCTTCATGGCAATTCTTAGACCTTTTGTGCAATTTTAAACCTTTTTTTAGAATGTCGGCAGAGACATAGGATGATACAATGATAAAATATGATGAATAAAAACTACAACGAAGAAATAACGTTGAATCGAGAATTGAAAGGAAACTATGATCTTGGATGATTCACACATATTTTGAGAGAGAGTCGAAACAATTGACAACAAAACATCGCAGATAAAGTGTGTCGCTTCTATCTCCAAAAAAGCCTACATCACAAAGTCTACAAAAAAAAACTATCAGGACGTATTAAAAAAGTGGAAAAATAACGTGACCAATAGTCTAGGCGGAAGGTACCACAACCAAGCTGCATTACAATCAATAGGTCGGAGGGATCATAAGAATGAGAGGCGAAAGCGCTCCTCTGCGGGAGCACTAACTGGAGCTCGAGGCCCCTCGGCTGAGAAATCGCTTTTTGTCAAAGTGTCTGCGTGTCTTTAAGCTTGGTCTCTTAGCATCGCAACCCATTGAAGATCTTGGTTGGGGGTGTTCAGTAATTGACTCCACGTCATTTTATCTCTTTACTATCTGATTTATCTCTTCACAACAGAAACCATGGTAATATAGGAATAATTTATTTGTATTTTGGCAGGGAATCTTCTAATAAATCTTTTAATAAACAATAAACGCGAGTGAAACTTTGACAAGATATAAATCTATCACAAAATAAAACGAACCGTAAGATATAAACATGATCACAAATGCTGTTGGATAAATGGCGTTCAGAATATGAACATTGAAAATTTCAATATAACAACAAAATGTCTCTGGAAATTTCTAACGGAACATTCAAAACTCAACTGTCTTTTCTTTAAAAAAAACGAATTGTTTGATTTGTCAAATATCTAAATATTATTTTTTTCAGCTAATAGGTCAATAACTGAAATTTCGAAATCAAATGAAAAATAATTATAGTTTCGAAGTAATCTCAATAAAATCCGAGCATGAATGGTCTTCGAACATTCTAAGTTCTATTTCACAAAAACTTAGCCATAAATTACTTAAGCGAGAATTGTTAATCTCGAATTTTTAATTTTTTCAAACTCAAACAGGTGCCATATCACCAAACATTAAAGTTCTCATTTTGTCTGATAAATTATCTTCCTTTTCAAACGCTTCTTCGTTTACCAACGGAATATTGTTTTTGAGCATCTCAATACTCAACTCCAACAGATAATCGATGCACTCCGTCCTGAACAATAATTTTTGGTCCTTTGAAATCACACATTTTCATCATACAACTCACATGATCTTCGTTGATTCCCAAGTCGGGCCCCACACAAAAAGTCCGTGATTCCTGACGAGCACTGCAATTGCTTGGGGATAGTTCTCGAGAACACCTCTTATTGGTTCCTGAAAAAGTGCAATATTGATAAAGCAATCTGGTTGCATTGGTGATCTATTGATTGCACATACCAAAAGTTGGCTTTCACTCGGCATATTGTCTATGATAGGAATGGTCAAAGTGTCGGAGTATTTGAGAGCTTTTCCGGAAAATGGATCGTATATCCCTTTAATATATTCCTGATGGGAAATTTCGAAAACGTTGGATTTGATGAGTTGCGTAATGAGGTTGGCACATTTTGAGTGAGTATGAATTACGCATTCGCTTCCTGAAAATAAAAAAGATTCTAAAGTTATCAAATTTTTTGCAAAATAATTTGTTCAAAAAAGAGCCAAGTTCATCAATTGAAATAGCTTATAAAGGTTATTTTATTGGTAAACATTTAGTTGTCGAAGTAATGTGGCTTTGATATACAGATTCAGATTTTATGTGAAAAACAAAGAAAATTATGTAAAAAATAATTCACGTTAAGATATGCATTACATAAAAGTCAATTGTTTTATCTTTTGGTTTTACCACTGAAGACGTGTATTCTTGAATTTTTGAACACTATTAAAAATCAAAAAGTATAATCAATTTCATATTTAGCGACTAAATATTCTCACTAAACACTACTTATTTTTTTCTCACTTCTAGCAAAATTTTCCAACTAAAGGTAATTCGAAGTTCGTAAAACATCAATTATTTAATTTTTCAATCTCAAAAATGAGTTTTTTTGATTGAGCGTTATTTGTTCAACTGTAAAATCTTCATCAACATTTGTGACTCTAGACATCCTGCAAAAGTATCAAATTACCGTTTAAAAACTGCTAACCCACTCAATTCTCAAAAAACTGACCAGTCTCTTTCATAATCAGCGAGAAGAGCACTGAGCACGATGAAACAGTGATCCTTTTGTTAGGCGGTCGTTGAACCTCAGTTTTATCCTTCATATTGTAAACAAACACGTCCTGCCTACAAACAAAAAAATTAATGTTCAACAACGGAACTAATTGAGTTTTGTAAAAACTCACTCTCGGATACGCTCTTTTTGAAGTGCCGACGGGGATATCATCAACTCACTTCCGGAAATGCATCCCATTGCTCCACCACTTCCACGCATCCAGCCAAGCTTATAAAACTGAATCATCAGTTCTGTGAAATTGCGAATTGTCATTGGCTGAATACAAATAAGTTTCAGAGTGAAATGTTCAAAATTCAATTACCTCCTCGTCATTTCTATTGTCAATTGTGGTGTCAACCACTAAATCTTTAAAATTTGGGTCATTTACAAACTCTACCATAGTTCGCAAATTAATCTCAAACAAATAAAGTTTTAGAACGCAAAAGGTGTATTGTGCTGGTAGAGATAATAAAAAGGCACAGTGTGGCCTGCTCTCTTCAATACTGTCTCGTTTGTGAGTTTCTCTAATCTCTCCGTCTGTGGCAAGCACTCTTGTTGTGTTGGTCTCTTTCTCTCTGATACTAGGAGAGGTCAGACAATTTGTGGTGGCAACATCGATTTTTGGTCATTTCCTGGTTATTCTGGGAAACAAGCTAATTGAACCGCTATGAATGGAAACACAAATACATATAAATAAACATGCACATTTGTAAAAAACTCGGACATTACTCAATAATGCAATTTAGAATCTGAAAATTAAGATCTAACTAAAAAAATAAACATTTGATAAATTATGGAGAACAAAACACTCTGATTGCTGAAGTTTAATATTCGAAGTATAATCTAAAATCCTCTGGAACTATCTGTTAATTTTTCTATTTTAACCATTGTGACCACGAATATAAAATGAAACTTTATTTGACCATACAAACCGCAATGAAACAAACGCTGAGCGGAACGTTGAAACCATACGTCGTCAGCAACTGGGGTGTGGGAAAAACTGAAATGATAAACAAATCATATCATCTGTGATCCAGGATTTGGAATCCAGAAACACTTTTTCGTATCATCCAGATGCCGTACCGATGTCAATTGTTGAACAAGCGTCTGCGAGAACCTAATGAAAAAGTAGTCATTTCCATATAATGTCGAAAAAGGGAATCGTATAACGTAACAGTGTACAAGACGATCATTGTGATAAATAGAATGCGAACTGCATAGACAAAGACAATCTTTCTCTTCCTGCGCTAACGTAACAATCCTGTTAGCCGTGCACTTTTTTGTCTTGCGTAAGTCTCGAATGCATGATAATACTTGCCGATGGCAATCAAACAAGCATTTGATAAGTTTTTTGTCTGAAACGGCAAAAACCCAATTGCGCGCTTATAAAAGGGCGCATCCAGAATCCAGAAGGTATGCGAAACTATGAAGATTGCACTGTATTCTATTCTTCTCATTACCGTTTGTTATTTATCATCTACAGATGCTTATTTATTTGACCCTAAGGCAGTCGATGCTCTTCTTAGAGAAATTCGAGCAAGGTTACAGGCGACAGGCAAAGAGCCTCACGCAAGGAAAATTGAGCAGGAAACTGAAGAAATTAAAAAAGAAGAGCTAATGCAAGCTGAGGATGTGGAAGGTTCTGGATCAGGAGAAGAAATTGAAGGATCCGGAGAAGTTATCAGTACAATAACCGGAGTACCAATTATGGACAATGAAGAGAAGAAAGACTTGAAACCAGAAAATTTCCCAAGACCCGAACCAATTTTTGATAAATATGGAAATTTGAAAAGCAAGGACAAACTTGAAGCGTTGACATATTCCAACTTTAAGAAACAAGCACCTGCGACCTTGCAAGGTAAGAAATGCAAATAGTTTGTTATATTTCAAAGTTTTAAAACATTTTGCGGCGATTTCAGGTTCTGATAAATTTTTTCCTTCGAAACCCTATAATTTTGTTCTTGAAAAATAAAATTCACCGTCTAATGTGAAAGTTACTACATAAACCGTTATATTTAATGAAACATTAAACGGTTTCTAATAAATTTTGATCATTTTTCAGATCACTACAATTTAAATCCTACTGGCACATTACAAATGCTTCAAGGACTCGATATTCATGGTATTTCTCTATAATTCTTCTAGTTCTCAACATCCAGTTTCGATTTCAGGAGGCTCTGGTGGATACCATAGAGCACTTTCCGGTGGATATCTTCCTCCATCAACATATGATCCTTATAACGTGAATTGGCACAGTTATGGGGATGAGGGTGTCAAAATGAAGGACAAGGCGATCTCTGTATTCAGAAGGGTTATTGCACCTGGACGTTGAATATTGTTAATTTGTTGTTTTATTTTTCATTGTTCATTTTTTTTCAAATTTTCTTTTCATTTTGTCATCTTCAAATATCTTGTCACTAATACAATTCAGCTGTTGCGATAGAAAACCAATACTGCTTCATAATAAAACGTTTCTTATTTTGATCCTTCCAAAAAAAAGAACAAAGAAGGAAGTGCCAAACCCATTGCAATTTGGCCACCATCACTGTCCATTTGATAACGTCCTTGAGATTTGCCGTGTTCGGCAGAAGAAATTCAACGGGGCACAACACAAAAAACCAGGAAGTATTGGGTTCGGTCGGTTTTGTATTTTCCATTTCCATCAACGACGACTTCAATCCAAGGTTACTAACATGTCTCAAGCCTAAATGATTGTTGTTGATGGTAAGAGATAATGAACAAACCGGATTTCAAATATTCTGTCTTGTGGGATAGAACATATTAGGAAGTTTTATAATATAATCAAGAGTATCAAACTAATTAGGCAAAATATGATTTTGAAAATGTTCATAATCTAGATTATGGAACATCTCGATTGATAGAAACGAAATATTTGTAAAATATTTTGATATGCTAATAGAAAAATAGAAAAATTCAAAAAATTTAGTATAACGTACATATATAGTGCACATTGAAATAGCCCAGGCAAGTAAAAATTAGTCTACCAAAGTTATCAATTTCTAATTGTTTTATTACATGTAATTGCAGAAAAAGATTTTAGAACACTCCTTATCCGCTTCGTATTTGCTGGAGAGTTGTTATTCACCAAACCATATATTTTCTAAAACATCTCTGACAAAATAGGTCATCGCGATACTTCAAGTTGAGTTGAGTAGATACAATCGTAGCAACCTTGTAATACTGACAGAAAAACTTCATACTTTATATTTTTCCAAAAAGTTCATGATAGGAAATTATTAGTTTCGGTAAAACCATAAGCCTACTGTTTTATATTATTTTCGTAGCGGTCTTAAAATTAGCAACTTATTTCCAGGGAAAATCAGTTTTCGTCCACCTTCGCCCACATTTGATTGAGCAAGTGATTTACAATCACTAACTTAACAGAACACAATTTTTCGTTAATTTTGTCTCTTTTTAGTACCTACAGCATCGTAAATGTGTTATTTGTGATACCATTACTATTACATAATGTGAAGTGGTTGCTTGATTAGAACGGTTTTTTCTGTCTTCTATACCTGCGCTGACCGTCATCTCATTGCCTAACTTAATCTCTTGGCCTAGCACATGTGTACTTCCTTCTTCTCATGACCTCCGTGCCCGACCACCTATGTTTTTTATGTTGGCAGTTCCTTCTACGTCTACTTACCTACACCTAGACCACGCCTCCATTTTTGCAAATGAATTGGTATAAAAGCAACAGGAAAGAACTCAATAGCCACACCAAACTGAAGATGTTTGAGGAGAAACTTCTTGTGTCTGTCGCTTCGGCCTTCTCTACCCTCGCCATTGTTGCCTGCCTCGTTGTGGTCCCATCTCTTTATGCAACAATTGATGAGATTCACGCTGAGGTTCTCGATGGAGTTAATGTGTTCCGTGTTGAGACTGATTCTGCTTGGACCGAGATGATGGACATCCAAATTCTTGTCACACCACCAACCAAGCCACGTGTCAACCCATTCAACTCTGTCTTCCGCCAAAAGCGTCAAACCTTCTCCGGACTTCCAGCTTGGTGCCAATGCGAGCCAACTAAGCCTACTTGCCCACCAGGACCACCAGGACCACCAGGACCAGCTGGACAACCAGGTAAGAACCGTTACTTCATTAATACGTAACTTCATTGTAATTATTTTCAGGAACCCCAGGAGCCCCAGGACCAAAGGGACAAGACAGCACCACAACCTTTGCTCCAATCAACTGCCCAACTGCCCCATCCGACTGCATCAAGTGTGCTCCAGGACCAGCCGGACCTGCTGGATCAGCTGGACCAGCAGGACCAAAGGGACCAGATGGACGCCCAGGACAGCCAGGATCTGCTGGACACCCAGGAGCTCCAGGACAACCAGGATCCAAGGGAAACAATGGAGCTCCAGGAGCCGCCGGAGGGCCAGGACAGCCAGGACGTCCAGGAAAGGACGGACAACGCGGAAAGGGATCCGCTGGAGCTCCAGGAGCCCCAGGAAAGGCCGGACCAGCCGGACCAGCCGGAGGACCAGGAAACAACGGATCCGCTGGAACTCCAGGACCAGCTGGACCAGCTGGAAACCCAGGAACCCCAGGAAACAAGGGATCCGATGGACACCCAGGAACTCCAGGAGCCCCAGGAGGACCAGGACACGATGCCGCCTATTGTGCCTGTCCACCAAGATCTGCTGTCTTCGTGGCCCGTCGTCATTAAATTTTACTTTTTCAATAAACTCATCAGCATGCATACAATCTTTGTTTTTGTTCCTGAATAACATTCAACAAGAAATTTAATTGTTTTTTGTCAGTCTACTAAATTGCACTGGACTTTAAATTCTTATTGTTTTCTATACTTATGATTTCAAGTGAAAGATTTGCTTTACCAGTCTTCAAATAATCAAGAGCGCCTGCTTACAGACTGAAAACATAATATTTCTGTTGGAAACATACAACTTGTCATAGATATTGAAATAGATTTCCCTCCACACAGACCGAGCAGGTCAATTCTCACTCTTTTGTATCTATCTTTTTTCAAAACAGTGTGTAAAGTGGAACAGAAAAAAAAGCTAGCGAAAATATTCTCGGGGGCAACTGCTTTCTCGGAAATTTTATTATTTTTCACTTAAGAGTGATTGCAATCATTTTTTTCTGCAAGAAAGTTTGGAAGTCAGTGATACAAAGAATGCGCAGTCAATTTGTTATTTATTTCTTTTTTTGATCAATTAGTAATGTTTCCAAAACCAAATTGTTTCAGTAGGTAACATTTTTAAAGAAATATTCATGAAAAACCGCGATAAATTTAAATTCAATTGTAAAAATAAAAAATCAGAAAATATTCATAATATCTGGTTTAAACTTGAAAACAATTTTTTTTAAATATTTTCCCCTGATATTACTTGAACGAAATTAAAAAAAAACTTTTTCACATGTTTCGAAAGAATTATGAGGGAACAACAGCAACCTCCGTCCAAAATTCAACGTGACGTATGTAAAGCAACAGTTGTCTAAGCGGCCAACGGATTCGGCCCCAAGTAGACGGCCGTTGTGTCCGGGCGGCTATCCGCCAGGCCCAAACGGCAAAAGAGAGCGCGAGCGGAATGCATATTGAAAGCTGCTGCATCGCATCGATTTTGTTGTGTTCTTGCTACGGGCGGAGAGGCTCTGTCCGCCACCCAGCCATTTTTCTCATTAGCGACTTTTTTTAGAATTGAAAACTGAATGAAATGCGAGGAAGGAATCAAAAATACGGATGTTTCGTAAATCTTTTGTCATTTTTCTCACGCTCTAAACAAATTTTAACTGTTGTTTGATCGCTGTTCTTCCAATCCGTACGTTTATTTGCCATTTGGTTAGATTTGTTGTTTAGTTTTACACGTTTCTTTGTTAACCTGTCTATACTAATCGGCTAGCAACTGTTAAAAATATTTGTCTTTAAATTGTTTTGAAATGTCAAGTTCATAGTGACTCTTAATTTGGGAAATAAATAAATGCTCGCGCAAAAATACCAATAACCTACTCGAAATGAATGTCCACGGGCTATTCAATATTGGATAAAAATCGCAAATACTCTCGACGCGAAACGTTTCTTCTCATATTTTTCTGGGTCCTCATTCAACTTTCCTCCTTCACCAAAAGCATGCAAAGCATTGTTGCTCGAAAAATGCAGGCCCTCTTTTTGTTCAACATTTTTGTGTGTGTGTCAGATCTCCTCTTTTATTCTTTGGTCAGAGAACGGATATTTAGATTGCTCAAACAAAATTGACTTTTAGAGATTTTCGTGTTTTGATTTGAATATAGTTTACACTTCTTTTTTTTTAAATACACAGGAATCAAATTCAATAAGAAGTATTCTAATTTCAGCAAAGATCAGTATTATAGTGATTTTTTGAACCCAAACTCAAAGAAATGGCAATTTAAATTTTAAACATTCCATTCTTCTTCTCATAACCGAAAATGTTTTTTTTTAAATCGCAAAAGTATTCAACATGTTTATACTGAACTTTTTAAAGTCATTCATCAAAGTCACTAATTAAACAAACATTTCGGATATAATGCATGTGATGTATATTTACTTTTTCAGTATGTATTACTTCGGAGAGTCAGTGAGATTATTGTATGCAAGAGAAAAAGATTTTTAGCATTGAGGAAAAATAATTTCCAAATATAATACTTATCAAAATGCGACCCTAGTGACAAAAGCAAGTTTCGGAAAACACATCTAATTTCCTTTTTATCAGTTATCATGATCAGAAAACAAAATGAAGCGATCTACTTTTGAACAACCTTTGAAATCAGAAGATCAAACGGTTGTATTAATTATTTTTTTCTATTTATACTTCATTATTCTTTTTCCAAAAAAAAAAGTTCACGTCACATATGTTATTGTCATCAGACTACGATCTCCTTATCACATTCAATCGGCTGCCATATTTTGTTTTCTCGTCAAACATTCACCTCACCTGCTTGTTTTTTGTCTAGTTTTTCTTATGTTCCGGCACCTATTTGTTTCATAACATCTTACATTGTTTCATGATTGCTTGAAAAAGCGTGTCGCATGCCTGCCGGGCAAAAATGCTAAGCTTTTTAGTGGGAGTAGTAGAGAATGGATAAGCTAGAAGAGGTTAATCGAATTTGGTCCAATTCACACAGGCTCCATATGTGTGTGAGTGTGCAAGCGGTGAGGAGGTGTGAGTGAAAAAAGATCCGTGAAGTTTGAAACCTTTTAAACAACGTTTATATTTCACAGCTAAGTGTATTGGTAAAGTTCATTTTCTGCTTGTGTTTCTTTTTTTGTTGTTGTAACTTTTTCAAAACGTTTTTTAAAAAATATTTTATGGAGAGCAAAACTCAAAAATAAAACCATCTTTTATTTTTGACTAATCCTTTTTCTCTTTGCATCGTTTAAAGGAAGTTTTCTCCAAATGCCTACTTAATCCTACGCATTACCTTTGAAATATTCATGCGTTTCTTGACTACATCAGTGTCGTTCAAATAGCTTTTCCTTTTCTTGACTCTATGCCCTCATTTGCATAGGTCTCGTCTCTCCGAGCCTAATTTTGAAACAAGTTTCGTTGCAGATCATGTTTTATGTGTTCTTTTCAGTAAATAATGATTAGAAAAAATATAAAAGTTTAATTGATATATCGTTAGTTGTGTATTTTTGAGAAGGCCATAACATTTTCTTCTACTGAAATAAATCGTATAAACTGATATTGTTTCAACGTTGAATACTTCTTTTCCGTGACCTTTTAAGCATCAATAACAAATGCAAAAGTTGATTGTGACGTATTTCAGAGGAATTTCCAACTTCGGGAAATAACCGAGATCATTTCGAAACTATAAAACCAATTTGGGTGTTTGTGATTATTGATTTTTCATATCCTTAGTGTGATACTTCTGATATTTGTGACGGTATTTTTTTTCAATTTAAAAACACATTTTTCCTCACCTTTTTCGATAAAACATGTTTTAATTCAAAAAAATCTCCGAAAGAAAATACAAAAATGCAGTAAAATAAAACTTAAACTGCAGAACCAAAAGTCGTCAGGATTAAAAACAAAGAAGAACATTCGGTTAACCTCTTTCTCTGTGCCGTGTCATTTTGGCAGTTCATCTATTCACCAATTGCTCAATGAGAAAGAAAAAAGAAAGGATAAGAGTATTCTGCAAAGTGTTATTTTTAATGTTTTCTCTCTTCGGTCCAATAAGCCGCGCATAGAGGACTCTAAACGACGGATATAACCTAGCACTTTGATTTAGAATCGAGCATTTGTTAATTGAATCTCTATTTATGTTTCCGTCAACATTCAGAGTTTTGCAATAGTTCAGTATTTATGACGCACCGTATTTTTATATCAGTCGTGTACATCAATTGGTCTTGCACTCACTTTTTTGTTTCACTAATTTCAAGATACAAATTCAAGTTTGCTAATTTGCAATCTTTTTTTTTTCGTTTTTAAATTTTTTTTTGAGTTATTAAGTCTTTTTGTAGCAATAACATTTATTTTTATAGACTTTGTTTGACATTAAAGACCGTGTAGTCAAAGTTTGTAATTTTAGACATTTAATAACTGTCGGAAACTTGGTATTGCATGTATGTATATACTTTATATACTGTCGAATGAGCCGTTTGTCCAATTACTCAGCCTTTATCTTGTGTTACCAAGTTAAAGGTGGAAATGCGCTACTAATAATTTATTTTGAATAGACATATAAATATTTAAGAGGCTCACTTCAAGGTTAAATTTTTGAAAATTCTCAGTCAACGTTTTGACAAACTGCCACATTTTCAAATCATTTGGATCTTTTTTTTTTAAATGTTCCGAATTCACAAAGTTAGAATACAAATCTTTAAATAAATAGTTTATCACTGGCGCTACTCCATTCACTTTCCAATAACCTTCCAATTTGAATCTCTAAAGTTGATTCGAAGTTGAAGAGTTGAGGAGTTGAAGAGCTAAATGAAAGCTTTACAAATAGAGGAAATACTTCTTCATTTTGAACCAAAAACTACAAAGTTTGCAATTTCCCTTTCTAATCATTGTCTCTTTTTTAATTGATTGTTTTTCAATTATGTTTAAGTTCATCCATCCCAAATAATCTTTGATTTGCCTTGATTCCTTTCATCTTAAATATCACCGACGTCTTTTTGAACGAATTGATTCCGCGAAATTTTGTTCTCATTCTCTTCTCAATACAAGATTTTTGTAAATATCTCTTGTTCAAACTGATACTAAAAAAGAAGACAAATATTTTCATTGAGATAAAGTATACCACTCTGTTATTTTTAGTCTTCAAAGTTTGACAAATTTCTAATTCCTGCAAACAGTTTTTGGAAAACAAATTATCTTGTTTCTCTGATACAAACACCGCAAACTAAATATATTTTTATGGATTTCATCTGAAACAACTTTAACTGTATTTGGATTCATTTAGCTACCGAATCTTTTCATTGTCCGCACATATTTTTTTTAATTCTCGAACGCCGATTTTGAGATAATCTGCGTCTCTCCACTGGAATACGCTCTCTAGTTTTTAAGGAAACTGTGTGCCGCACCATCGTTGCGCAACGACCAATGGCGCATTTCTAACAGCCTGCGTCTCTCGATTGGTGTGCGTTCCTCTCGAGTCTCTCGTTTGACCTTATCTGAACCGCCATCTTTCACTTTTTGGAATGCGCCAAAAACAGTTGTTATTTTGCTCGCTCACTATTGATGGCCCATCGGTCATTTCTACGCCATTTTCGAACGCTGAATGGTCGGTTGTTTTTTCTCTCTCTCCCTTGCATTACCTATCACTTTTTTTCATTTGTGGTACAACTGTTTTTCAGTCAGGTAGTGTTTGGCGTAGCGCAGAATGTCTATTCTAATATTTAACTTGAGAATAACAATTTTTTTTGATTTTTCTATCTCTTTGTCGGAAAACACTCTGTAGAGACAACTGCTGATGAATAAAACTATTTTTTTCTTTTCGGCGCCAAATCAGTTCCACTAATTCACCCGAGAAATTTTTTCTAGTCTTCTTTTATCTAGCCGCTGTTGTCATATCCAATTTCTTAATTCTACATAAAATATTGTGTACTTTACTCTCTCGCATGGGTACAAATTCTTGCCAACTGTCCGTTTGCAAAGTGATAAACACGTTGTGGTCATGTGCTGCTTTTTTCGACATCGTGAGTCAATGCCCATTGCTCCAAATTACGTCCCGGTACGATTGGCCACCTTTAAGCAAAGTACAGTTGCCTTTGCCTACATTGACCTCATTTAATGACTGATAAACACTTGCCTCCATTCAATAATAAGCTACACAGATAACGAGTCTTGACCAAAACTGACCCACAGATAGTGAAGTACATAACATATTCCGCGTCCATCATTAAAGAACACTCTTTGATAATATCAAAGACACGTGATATGCGTATGGCAAACATCTTTTTAAAAGACTTTAGGTCAGACCGATCACATACATTTTTTTCGAAAAAAACTGTCTCCTCCCACTAATTGACTATAAAGGAATGGGTAAACAAACTAGATGTTAATTGCGAAAAAGTCCCACGTGGCATCCACATGATATTACTGATAAACATCGTTCTAACGTCAAACAATCAAATGTTCATAGAGTAGAGGGTTTCCCCTCGTCATCTTATCGTTCTTTATGCATACAGTTTAATCATTTATATTCACGCATTTTCCGTTCCTTCAAATGTTCCCATCTTTTATGACTTCCTTGAAAAATTGTTTTTCTTATATTTGCAGAAATTTTATTATTTCAGGTATATTGTATACTAAAACAAAAATCTCACGGTTTGATAATGGTTATTCTAACCAAGGAACAGCAGCAAGAAGCCGCCAACACGGGACTGTGGCTACCACAACTTGAACGCGATGCGTGCGGAGTCGGATTCGTCTGCTCCATCAAGGGAACCACGTCCAGCAAAATCATGTCGGATGCCCGTACTATGCTCGAGAGAATGGCTCATCGCGGAGCTTGTGGCTGTGACAACGATTCGGGTGACGGTGCCGGTGTCTTGACTGCTATACCCGATGATCTCTACAGAAAATCGGTTAAGGAGTAAGTTAACTTTCAGAACTGTTTGGAACCATCTCCCTGAAAAATGTGAAACCTGTTAAAATTAGTATTAAGCGGCGGAAAAATAAAAAGAAAATCGTAGCCAACTTTTATTCGTACATTTGTGGAATAATGAATGTTTTGTGATGTTCTAATTCTGAAGAATTACTTGTTTCAGGCAGAAAATTCCCTGATATTCACTCTTATATTTCTCTAGCTGGCATCTTTACGTTTTTCTCAAATAGTTATATTTCAGGCAGGATGGATCTGATCTCCCACCATTGGGTCAATACGCCACGGGAATTCTATTTCTTGAAGCTGAATCGTACAAGCAGGCAAAGGAGGCTTTCCAGGATTTGGCCCGAGCTTGCGGTTTGCGGGTTGTTGCCTGGCGCAAGCTAGGAACCAATCGTGAATGCATCGGAGAGGAGGCAAAGAAGACGGAGCCACTGATTCGTCAAGTTTTTGTCAGTGCTGACTATGCTGAGAGCGATCCAGCTAAATTCGAGAGAAGTGTTTACTTGCTTCGCAAGCAGGCTGTTAACAGCATGACCAAGCAAGAAATTGAATGTTATGTGTGCTCATTGAGTACCTCTACCATCGTTTACAAAGGACAGTTCAACACTCATCAGTTGTTCAAATTTTACGATGATTTGACCAATCCAGAATATCAAACACATCTGGCCCTTGTCCACTCGCGTTTCTCGACTAACACTTTCCCAAGTTGGAATCGTGCTCAACCCAACAGAATTTTGGCTCATAATGGAGAAATCAACACTCTTCGGGGAAACATTAACTTGATGCGTGCTCGTGAGGGAGTGATGAAGAGCAAATACTACCGTGACGACCTCCAGAAGCTGTTTCCGATTGTGGAAGAGGTTGGTTACATTCGTCATACTTGTTTTCAGCTAGTAAATTCGTTTTAATTGTGGTCTTCCCTGCGAAATCTAAATGTGAAAACCAACCCGCAATTTTATTCACACTCGTCGGCGGCAGTGAAGCCTAATTAGCAAAACGAAAATAACAAACAAGCTCGTAAAATGGTCAATGTGTCTAATCTTACTACAGAAATGTTCTAGAATTTCATAGATTTAGGACATTTTAAATTCTCGAATTGCAAATTTCGAATTACGTGACCTTAGATCTTGGACCTGCCGCCCTCACAATGCGTACTAGTTGTACTTTGTTTGTTTTTGCAGGGTCTCACCGACTCTGGATGTCTCGACAACGTCATGGAGTTCCTGGTTCGCGCTGGTGGAAGATCTTTGCCGGAAGCAGCAATGACAATGGTGCCGGAGGCGTGGGAGAAGGACGACGATATGTCGACGGAAAAGAAGCACTTTTACCGTTGGGCTGCAATGAGCATGGAGCCGTGGGATGGACCTGGTAAATAGTTAATCTCTTTCAGTGCGGGAATATTTTAAAACTTTCGCGAAATAGAAGGGCACATGAAGCACTACGTGAAAAGTACATAGAAAATAACCATTGAATTTTTTAAGAGAAGACACACGTTACCGGAAAATTAATCTTAATGAACAGACGATCAAATGTAAAGATCATATGTATCATTTTGGTCAGCGATTTCTGATTAAACATGAATGAGAAAATTGAGAAGTTCACTTTTTCTTCGATAAAATTACCAATCTATAGATGGTTCTTTGGAATTTCATTGTAGGTGTGCATATTTTTTTATGGTAGCCACGACAGCAAAAACGTTTCAATTCTTATATTGTTTTTTACACATCAGGAGGCGTTTGACTGAAAATTTGAGAAATTAATAAAACCCAAATGGAACAACCATATTAGTGCACATATTCCGTGACAATTCATTTTCTGATCCCATGGAATATTCAAATTTTTCCGCTGACGTTTGCTAATGCACATGATTTTTTGGATAAGTGTGAAACGGAATCCCATATATTTTATAGTTTTAATATATGAAGCGCCAGTTTGACATTTGAAACACGACACCTAATCCATTTCGTTTACAGCGCTTCTTGCCTTTTCGGATGGAAGATACATTGGCGCCATTCTTGACCGCAACGGACTTCGACCTGCCAGATACTACTTGACGGATGATGATCATCTATATTTGAGTTCGGAAGTTGGCGTCAACGACATTCCAATTGAGAAAGTTGTCAAAAAGGTATGAGAAGCAAATATATTGACGCGTCTAGCATTGAAACGTGTGAAGGGCAGCGCTTTTTTTTTTGCTCAGAGCGATGAAATATGGATGAATAGGAAGTCGATGCTTGTGAGCATCGCTCGAGCGAACAGGGTTGTGGTACCGAGCAGATTGGAAGAGGGGACGAGAATTGAATTATTCTTCTATTGGAGGGTGTGACGTTTGATTTCTAATGTTTCTAGTTTCTAGTTTCTACAACTTTGTGTGCATATTTTCTCATGTTATTTTGGTTTTCAATCAAATCACAACAGGAGTTTTATCCAGCACAACTTTGGGGGCATTACAGTCTCATATGAAATAAAAATAGAAATATAATTTGTTTGAGGTGTAGAAGGGGCTTTTTTGGAGATGACGTTCTTTGGATATTGAAAACAATTAAAGCGATTGAGAAGAAAGGATGAAAGGAGTTGGAGAGGAATTTGAACAAAAAGTGTTGTCTCTTGATCGGGCGGTAGTTTCGACGTCTACATGAAGAAGATGTTCATAATGGTTCATGATCACATTGATGATGATGTTTGTGCTGGATGTTTAGAAACGGTCATCACCACCGATAACACTGAAATTTTGAAGTTAGCAAAAATAACTGTTTAGATTAAGTAAACGCACTCGTCAACGTCGATGTACTCAGCGATTGCTGGAGCCCCGGCCGGAACGAAGCGGTAACCCAAGTGTCCTTCACTGTTCCCTCCGCGCTTTCCGAAACTGAAAATGTAGTGATATTAGTTTTATTTCGTTTCTCGATCATCCAGGAAACTTACCGCATCAAAACACGGTTGGGCGCCGCGTTGATGGTGGAAAGGGCCAAGATTAGGACGCAGAAGATAGCGAAAATGCTACGGACGGAGAACATACCTAAAATATACCAAGTTGAAAAAGTGGGTGTATAGTAAAGTAGTAATAAGAATGAGTGGGTAGAGAACTATGGAACACTTGTTGTGTAAGAGAACTTATGCATTATTAAAAAGCGCATTGTCGGAAAATGCTAAGATTTTTTTCGGCAAAGGGGAAAAGAAAGATGAGTGTAGATCACCATCCCAGAGCTCGCCACCATATCGGAATGTAAGGTGAGCCTTCCTCTCCGATTGTCTTGTCGCGATGTTCCCAAATTGGGCGGGGCTTTGGGGCAAGAGTGCGCCGAATAAGCTACGATTGAAAAAGAGGCGGGGATCAAAAAGAGAATACGCCAGAAAGAGTGGAGAGAGGCTTGAGATTGAAATTGCCAATTTTGTTGGAAACCACTATCCACAGTACTCTCGAAGCGGAAAATGAGGTTTTAGTGGGTGTGAATGGGAGTGCAGAAAAGAAAGTGATTGCAAAAGCTGAAATGCATTTTTCTTTACAAGAAGTATTATTTTGGTAGATGGGTGGGCAGTGTTTGTTTGAAGGTCTTATTTCCAATTTTAGATTTTTACATTACAGCTACAAAATGATGACGATTAAATGTGAAAAATTGTGTTGATTGGCTTCTTCTGTTTGAAAAGTGTTTATATTGTGGGTGGATGAGCAGTGTGCACAATGAGAAATTAGTTGGTTCAATACAGCAAAGATCCCTATATGTTTGATTCAATTCACTTGTTGCAGACAGCTGAGAATGTCGGCGTAGATTCAAAAGGTCAAAAATAGATTATTAGGCAGTAATAATTGAGATTGGGAAGCCAACACCATGCATACAAAGAAAAATGTGCATCATTTCCTGTCGGGGGGAGTTCAATTTGGAATTTACTTCTTAAGGTCAAAAATTGGTCTCAAGAAGATTTTTGTTCGTCACAATTGGCCGTATAGGAGACGAATTCATATATATATATATATTTTTTTTTTTGAAAGAATGCCAGTCAAATTATCTTAATTCATTGAGATGAAGAGAAGAACCACCGAAGCTTCCCTACGACTTGTCGGGGGTGACGTTTTTGTCGTTTGGTGAATACAAAATTCGAATTGAAATGAGGACTTATTTTTGATATTCACTAACACGCGCGGGCGCTCCTTTGTTTTTGTTTGCAGGATCCAGTGATCGAGGTTCTTTCAAACCCGGAATTGTAGAAACAAACCATTTTGAATGATATCCCACTATAGCTACAATTAAATTGCCAAAACAGTGGCTCGATCGTGAAAATCAGTCTTCAGCTTTTAGGCTATTGCTCTGTTGACCAAAAACAAGGTTCTAATTATAATTATGCACAATGGAAGCTTTCTGTTTTTTTCGTGATTTCAAAAAATAAGGAGTAGGCGTTCTTCCCGGTTGTTCAAATTTTGAAACGGAAACTAAAATTGAAGAACAAAATATTTTTAATCATCCCTTGCGTACGTTATTCTTGTTTTGAAAGAATTTCTAATTTTCTCAATTTGTCATCTAGTAACTTCTCTAGATTTTGTACAAGAAGGGAGAGAACGTCAACTAGTTTTTTATAGGAATTCAGATTTTATGGAAATTTCTCCTGGATATTATTATTATTACTATTCCTAGAAGAATGAACCTAAACAAAATACGACTTCTCACACAATCCTTAATGCGAATAACAATTTCATTCGATAGAAAAAGATTTCAAAATACCGTAGGCAAACTTTATGAGCTTTTGATTTGAAAATTGTTTTCGGCCGAAAACAATCGCAAATTATTTTGGAATGTCAGCAGAGGACAAATATGAATTATGGAATGATGAATAGAATTTTTAAAGAGGAACACGTAATTTTTTGTTAAAAATATAATTGAGAGGACTAATATAGCTGAAGACTAAATACTGTGTTTATGAAATGAGAAAAATGAGATCAGTATTAGCTGGCTGAAATGATGAAAAATAACTGAAAGCATCTGATTTTTCTTTTCGAGTTTTTAACAAATGAATCACAAACGACGTAATTAGTGGTCGATAAAAGTGTCTTCCTTTTTTGTTCTTAGCAATTAGAATTTCTGTCTTGTTGTGTTTTTCTCTCGTTCAGATTCCGCTTTCCAATCTTAGGTTTTTTTTTCAATAACATAAAGATCATTAAGCAACAAACAGTACCTATTCAATGCACTTTAACTCGGGAAGTTGTCGTGACGTGTGGTGCACTGTACCGGAAATTAGGACCCCTATTCCAGTTTTTCACACATTTCTTGCATGCTCATCCTTTAGTCGTGAAAGTGTCAGTGCTCGAATGCGCGTACACACAAATTGAGTCTCATCTATCTGTGAGCACTACGCCACAGATTTATTATGCTCTCAATAGAACGGACTGCAAATTGGGGACGTTTTGTATCCGACTACCACCACCACCTAACATACCCCACAAACGACAACGACGAGGACGCAGTCATCAATTTAGGGGTACAAATATCTTACTGGGTGTTGTAGTTATTGGTACCTAATTTTTCACAAAATTGTCGCGCGGGCGTATTGATGATGCACACTGCCCATCAATTTTTCTTGCATCAACTTGTTGCTGTGTGTCCTGGATTCAGAGATTCGGTATTAGGAAATTGGGGGTATTGTTGTTCGCTCATTCGAAAAAACAAAATTCAAAAAAGGAAAGATTAGGCGGTTTACAATTTATGGTCGGCTTTGAAATGAAAATGATACGGCATTTTCGTGTCTTTCAAGTAGAAGGTGACTTGGTGTTGCACAGCTGGAGGGTGGAGGATGAGTAATAGGAAATGAGTGGTAAATTTTGAAGAACGCAGTACCAAAATCATGCTTATAATGAAAATCTCTGCTAAATAGAAACCAAGACTCGAATGTTTCAATAGAAAAAATTAGAGTAGCGCATAAATAGGGTATTTAATATTAATTTCACTCTGTTCAAATGATGAATTATTTTGCACTAAAAATCTCGGTGAACCAATCTCAGCTTACAATTTTAAAATTTAATTTCATACGCATTGCGTAAATAGTAAATAATAAATGCTTGTAGAGTATGATTATTAAAATTGGTGTTGTTTTTTTTCCGATTTCCGATTTCGAAATGAACAGTATGCTTTTTTAATACAAAAGTAAACGTTGTGTTTGCACACTTGAGTGCTTTTTGAATTTCAATTTCAACGTCATTTTGGATTGTGATTTCGCAAAAGCGCATATAGCACATAGGCGTTAAGAGGTCATCTGGGCATGATGATGAGTGCTTGAGAACCGTTCAGATATTCTATTCGGGGGCCATTCGACGTTTTCAATGATGTCAATAACATTGAAACGCTTGAAATTTTAAAATCTAAAAATCATGAAAACTTTTTGTAGCGTATGTGAACTTTTCAAAGGATCACTTGGTCTAGACTTCAATAAATCAAAGCTTTTGGTTTACATGACGTTGTATAATGTCCTTAATACAATTCTGATAATGGTTTGGTATTTAACACTTTTCTTGGTCTGCATTTTATAACTCCATTTTTAATATACAAAAAATGAAGCAACAGATAACATTGTGAACTAGTAACGATGACTGTTCAGAATAAGAACAAAACGAATAAGCAGAAAAGGGAAAATATGCGTTTATTGTGAACATTCAGCGTTTTATTTTTAATTTGCAGTTCATCCATAATATTTTTTTCCTTGACTCTGTGCTTTAGTGATAGTTCTATTGTGAGTAGGCTGAGTAAACTTCTTTAAGAAGCCGGCAGTTTCCACGCATTCATTGGTTGGCACATGTTGGTCTTCTGTAAACATCTGAAATGTTCGAATTCATATTTGTTTTCAAGTGTCTAAAGGGGAAAACACCGGAAGTTTTGGCCAATCGGATGATGAAAGCGGACGAGCGAACCATGAAATTGTGTTCGAGAATTTCTCCATCAAAAGCAAAGACTAAATTTGAGAATCTTACAGTTTGCTAGCTAACTATTTTGGTCAAGCGTGAACAACTAACAACAAAATTTAACAAAGTGAATAATAACATTAATTTATTCTCCAATCTATGCAAACCACTTGATGAGAAGAACAGAGAAGGGGGTATTATGGAATAGTCGTTTTTCCTTAGTTTTTTGCAAAAGCCCAAGAATTATGCAATCGTTTCGGTATATTTTGGTATGAATTAGAAGCCAGAATGATAAATAATGTTAAAAGAGAGTGCCACTGCTGCGGGGGTGTTGAACATGAAAACTTAGTTGAAGCGAGAATAATATAAACGTGAAAAGTGAAAATAGAAATTATTTTCCAAAGCGCATGGTTCCAAGAGGGTTTCTTTTGCCAAAGCGCATTGTGCCAAATGGAGCACTGTCGTCAGCTGATCTTTTTCCAAAGCGCATAGTTCCAAGTGGCTCTTCTAAAAGCATAACATTGTGAAATCAAACTTTAGTACAGAACTGTATACCTGCTTCACGTTTCCCAAATTTCATTGTTCCAAATGGCGCATTACCGTCTTCTCTCTTTCCAAAACGCATGGTTCCAAACAGAGCATCCTCACTAGCACGCTTTCCAAATCTCATTGTTCCGAATGGTGTGTCGTTCTCAGGATTACGTTTTCCAAAACGCATAGTACCGAATGGCTCTGGAAACAGGTGGGTATAGTTTTTGAAAATTAATTATTTGTATAATACCTGCACTTCGTTTTCCAAAACGCATAGTTCCCAATGGAGTGCGCTGATCACGAATGACGGGCTCCGAAGAATCAACAGTAGACCGCTTCCACATTACATTTGACGGATAGTATCCATCCTCCTCAAATGTCATTTCATCAGCAATGGCTCGTTTGCCAAAGCGCATTGTTCCCAGTGGAGACCGTTTTGGTGTGGCATCTAAATACTTTTCATTCTATTTCAAAAACATAATTTCTATTCTCCTACCCGACGCTACCAAAAACGCGCAATTCACACAGAAGAGCAGGATGAGGTGATTGGGCGATATCATTGGTGGTTATGGTGGTGTTACGCGGGAGCTAACACACAAGGGGTACCTTAAAATATAACAATTAGTTACGGAAAATTTAGTCAAGAAGAAGTAGAAGTGAGGTTGTGAACCGCCGAGATATTTGCATGTTTTTATATGAGCTTAATTTCAACAATTTTAACGGTTCAGTTGTCATGCCGGAAGAGGTGTGTGGGGTTTTAGAAATTTGGTCAGGAATGCGTAAATACTGTGTGCAGTTAGAAAAATGTTCATGTGAAACGAGTAAAATTGAAATCCGGTGCTCAAAAATTATTGAAAATCTGAGCTTTGGCGAACAACTTTGTTTAATAAGTACTCGGTACATTCTATTGTCAGGTAAAAATTGGAGGCGTTGGCAATTTGGTTTAAAGGGGCGGGTTTCTAAAAAGTAAGTGGTCCCTTGATGTTGCAATGCACAGGTCAAACGATTACTATTGTGTCGAGAAAAGACTTCGAAAATGCACGATTTGACGTACGACGTCTACCGCCGCCCAACACTCCTTCAAACAAATTGCCAAGTAACAATGCTATTGCTCTTTTATTGCGGCCAGAGTTTCTATTAAAAAACGGTGGCACCTCAATTTATGCATCGTCATGTGACATTTTTGGAATACTCTAAGAAAAGAAATAAGATAATTGAGTCTAAAAAGACACTCGAAATTAGTAGAAGAAGCGTAGGTGGTAGTTTTCAAAGTTCAGGTTAATAATTTGAAACTGAAAGAATTGTGTTGAAACGGGGCGGCGGTTAACGGAAGAGGTGGGATCTCTCGAAAAACCTATAAATTTTGATGTTCAACATCATAATTCAAGCCTAGATGGATAACGAGAATGACGACTCGAACCCATTTTTTTGATGGGATACTGTAACTTTGTGACATCAACTCTCACACAGCCCACCGCCAATTATTAAATCTTTGCGTGCACAGCTAGTCAAATGTAAGTCTTGATTGATAATTGTCAGGTACGAAATTTAAACCGGGACTGGTGTTAGTTCAAAACGTAGATAGACATTTGTTCTCAAAAAAGAAAGAAATGACAGAATCCGATTGGTGCCTGTTGGTTGAGATGCCACCTTGTCGAATTTGTGAAGCGAAGCTGATTAATGAACTGAGCTTTAAGGAGGGGGGATTTTCTGTTTTTGAATAATTAAACATTATTTTTTGTCAAAAACGTCACTTGTCAGAACGCGAGAAATGATTAAGTAGGTTGAACTAATCTTGTTCTCAAGATTGAACAGTGTTTTGAAATTAAAACGAAAACTAATAAATCAAAGCTTCTTGGAAATTCTAGCACCTTCCAAAGTCACTCCACATGTTTAATTATGAGCACTCATTGACATTTCCGAAACAATTCTTTGAAGAACTAGCAAGACTGAATTTTAAAATTTTGATCTTGAAAATAGTGTGCCTCGTTTTCTGACCTAATCTGGCTAAAATCTGAAATTCAGTGCCAGTAGTCGTTTCCTTTGTTCGCGAAGAAAACGTAAGACTTGGTTAACAGATGGGCTATTATTCCATGCGGAACCCAACCACTTTATTCGAAGTTATAGGAAACATAGTTTAAAAAATGTTGTTGCATTGAAAGTACGGATCAAAATATAGGACGAGAATGGGAAGAAAATGTTGGAATATCTAATATGATGTTGGCTGAGTAGTGGGGTTCACCGTGCATTGAATCATTGATAGGATGGAGTTATTGGAAGTCGTAATCTGGCAGCGGATTGAATCGTTTTCCGAAACTGAAAATAATAAAATAAATTCTATCGATCTGCAAGTGTATTAAACATTTTTGTAAGAAGTGATTCTAGTAAGAATACATGACGTTTCCAAATATGTGTTTGGGTTTTAAGCTTGATTTATGTTGTTTTTCCAAATTTTGAAAAAAATTCGGAAACTTTTAAACTACTTGATATACTTCATATCATCAATTATCTCTCATACTCACCGAATGGGCTCGCGCGGGGAGCGTTTGCCAAAACGAATGGGTTCTCCACGAAGACGTTTTGCCATTGCTGAAGCTTCGAAAATTCCAAGAGTGTTGTCGTTGACAGCTGGCTGGGCGACAGTAGTACCCTTTAAATAAGCTAGTTGGCCACGTAATAACTGATCCCGACTAGTGGGAATGGGGAGTATCCGCTTTGGTTGCACAAACTGGAAGGGACTTACAATGACGGCGAGAAGGACGAGGAAAAGAGCAGATAGGATTCCAGAAACTTGCATGGTTTGCGACAATTGGTTTGGCAACGACTGACAATGAGTCAGACGAAAGCTCTGTGTGCGGGTGTGTACCTGAAAATGGAGAGCTTTTTCACACGAGATCGTTTTTGGCAAGAGATAGTAAAACGAAGAGCAGATAGAAATGTAGAGAAAGTGGGTGATGCGTGCTCATTAGCTCGTACAGATCGGATTACAATGTGAACTAGCGTCAAAGAGCGTTGGGCGAGAGCAGTTGCGCAATAACATCTCATCATGTAGAAATGGTGATTTTGAGTGAAGACGTGAAAGATCAGACTAGTGAAGCACGCGCAAAAGTCTCCAGAGGAATTAAATGAATTGCAATAAATAAGTTATTTTAATTATAATCAATGTACTTTACAGGATCGTCTCAAACCCGGACGCATGCTCCTTGTGGACACACATCTCAAAAAGATCGAGCTCGATGAGGACCTTAAGACAAGAATTGCTTTGTCAAGACCTCATAAGCAACTTTCCGCATCGAGAATCTACTTGGACTTGATTCGCAAGGATGATGTGGTTAGTAGTAAAAGACAAAAAAAAAATTGAATTGTGACAAATTTTAACTAATTTTTAGCTCTCTCACGGTGCCGTCACCAATGAATACCTTAATCGTCTTCATTTGGAGCAGGTGAACCCTGGTCTTATGAAGAAAAAGGATGTTCATCTAGACTCTGACCGTCGTCTGGCCTTGTATGCCTATACCCATGACACTTTCAGCTTGCTCTTAGTTCCAATGATCAAGGAGAAGAAGGAAGCTCTCGGGTCAATGGGGAATGATGCTGCGTTGGCTTGTCTGTCTGATTACAGCCCGCTGTTGTTCAGTTATTTCCAGCAACTCTTCGCCCAGGTGGGTTCATAAGCAGAATGGGAAAAAATGAGTAAAGAGAGTAACCAACGGTTCTTCGAAGTTCAAATCTAGAAAAGTAGTCGGAGGCCATTAAATTGTTTTGACTTCATTCGCATACTCCTCCTATTCTATCCATGTAGTTGATTAGAAAAACAAACTTAAGACTGCCCAAAATCGTAATTTTGAGGAACGACGACTTTTTTTGGAGAAATGTATTTTCATTTCTAAGCTTGTTTAACTATGACGTCCGAGTGAAAGAATTAGAAAAAATTGTTCATGAAAATATGTATTAAAAAGTGAGAAAAGTTCCTGGTAGAGTGAACACAGATTGAGCACTTGATTACAGGTCACCAACCCACCAATTGACCCTTTCCGTGAACAAATCGTCATGTCGTTGAGATGCCCAATTGGACCTGAGTCTAACATGCTTGAGCCAGACACCGAACTTGCCAGTCGGCTCATCTTGGAGCAGCCAGTTCTTTCAATGGTTGATATGGAGGTTGGTACATAAAGGGGAAACAAGGAAGAAGATCATACAAATGAAAAAACCAGAGGAGAGCTAGCGCATTTATAGTTTTGCAATTATCTGAAACTGGCTCCAAACTCCTCCTTTGTTTGTCTTGTTGGAATTTCTCATGACGCATCAAATCAATCATTATCATCTTCAGTATTGCAATTTCAGGTCATCAAACGAACTATGTACAAGGGATGGAAAGCAAAGGAAATTGACATCACTTACCCAGTCAAATATGGAGTGAAAGGTACTAAAAACATGAGGATGTTAAGGAAATACGTTTTGATGGGGCTAATCTTCAAGAAAGTTGCAATTTTTGCGGGCGACGATAGATAATTAGTGGCTAGAATGAGTGGAAATGACTTAGGAGAAGTGCTAAAGATAGTTTTGAGTTCGTCACTATCGTCAAATGTGTCTTGGAAATGAAGAAAAAATAAATGAATAATAACTTTTAAAAGGAATCATTAGGGAATTCGGATTTCATTGATAATCAGTATTTACTATTGAGTGAGAATTATGTTTTGCGTGTAACATTATTTTTTAGATTTGCCATTGCAGCGAAGCTTTACTATAAATATCGTCATATTAGAAACTTGATTTATGTCTTGGATTAAACCGGAAGAAAAATGAAAACCAAAAAAATGACTATGTATGCTTTTGAGGGGACCCCTAGCTTTTAACTAATCGTATTTGAGTTTCAAACTTGAAAGCTTTAAAACTAGAAATTTTTTTCCGTTTCGATCATTTATCATAATGTTTCGTGAAGGTATTTGAGGTAAAAATAGATATCATGAAAAATACATGAAGGAATGCATAAAAAGGTGATAAGGTACAAAGTTTTAGTATTCTATTTTAGGACTGGTCCCTGGTCTTGACGCCATGTGCTGTGTCGCCTGCACTGCTGCCCTTGATGGATATCAAATCTTGGTATTGTCCGATAGAAATGCCAGTTCCGAACGTGTTCCGATCCCATCACTTCTCGCCGTCGGTGCCATTCATCAGTGCCTTATTCGTCATCGGCTTCGTATGAAGGTTGCGATCGTTGTGGAAACTGGAGAGGCTCGAGTCGTTCACGACTTCTGTGTCCTTCTGGGATTCGGAGCTGACGCAATCTGTCCGTACATGGTCTACGAGACTATGCACCGTCTGCGCAACTTAGGACTTTTGGATAAGGAACTCAATGATGATCAAGTTTATCAAGGATATCGTCAGGGAGTGGAACGAGGAATCTTTAAGGTCATGGCAAAGATGGGCATTTCTACGCTCCACTCGTACAAGGTAAGAGAGAATTGAATTAAATATGTGGAATGAATTCCGCAGAAAACGGAAGCAATTTGAATTGGGGACGTGCGAATTTTAGAAAATTTTTAATGAGCTGATCCACATGTTTTTGCAGCACGCTCAAATCTTCGAGATTGTGGGACTCGCAAAGGATGTTGTCGACATGTGCTTTAAAAACACAGTCTCTCGTCTTGGTGGCGCCACGTTTGAGATTCTCGCGGCGGAAGCCTTGAAAAGACATAGGTCGGCTTTCCCTACGACGAGCGACGCGTCATTCGGTAAGCCAAAATCCCCTAAAGCAAAATATTGGGACGGAATTTTTTGGGGATCAAATGAATGAGCAAATTCTTGAGAAAAAATGAGAGTTGGGGTAGGTCTTGAGATGACGAAGACTGCAAATTTGATGTTCACACAAGAATAGTGTTGTAAACGAGGCAAACGACGAAAGAAGATGATGAAGTGGCGGAAAAAGAGGCTGAACTAAATTGAGTCAGTCAAGTTCAGAAAAGACTAATTTGTTGAGGAAGGCAACGGAGGAGGACATGTGGGATGGAAAAGAGCATTACATAGTTTGTCATCCAAATGTCATATAAGATAGTGGGAGAAGAATAGTAGTGAGGACAACAACAACAATCTAAAACTAGTTATGCTCTCACTCTTGCATTTTACTAGACTTTCATGTCATCTGTTTCACTCGAGTAGAAAATTTGATTGGAATCAAAAAGTTTACAGCCACACACTACTTGATGCCCTATGCATGCTAATTTTATGCGGAGAGAAATATACCAAAGTCTAATTACTTGAACTTATAATTTCAAATTGTCAATCTAACCAAGTACTTCGCAAAGTTTGTACATATTATAATGCAACAAAAATTAGGTTCCACATCATCTAATTGTTCAACTGAAAAAAAACCGTTGTAAACTTACCATTAAACTGTTTTACTTCTATTAAAGTATTTGAACGCGTTCTCCATTTTTAGATTATACAAACGTGAAGGGAATTGAATATGGTGAGAAACATGAAAAAATTTTGTTTTTCTGTTTGCTTTCAATGTTTTGTGCATGGCTTTCTTATAATACAGTACCTAAGTTTGCAGTGTCATAGTAACCTCCCTGTTGTTAAAAATTTGCTCGTTTTTTGGAAAAATGTTACAGACTTTTGAAAGTTTGATCGGAGTTTTTTTGGTTGCAGCAAAGCATGCTGCCCTCAAAGTGAGCATATAATTGTATTCCGCGTTGAATTTGCAGGTGACTCAAAAACACTGGTTGCAAGTGGAACGTTCCATTGGAGAGCTGGAGGAGAGAAGCATATTAACGAGCCACTGGCTATTGCCAAACTTCAGGTTTAAGCATTTCAGAACAGTATCCATTAGTTTAATCAATTTAATATTTTAGGCTGCCGCTCGTCTGAACAACTCCAAGACATTCCAAGAGTACTCACTAGCTTCAAATATGGCTCAACGTTGGTGCACTCTGCGTGGACAATTGGAGATCAAAACTAGTAAGAAGATTCAAATCCCATTGTCGGAGGTCGAACCAGCAAGCGAGATTGTCAAGAAGTTTGTCACTGGAGCTATGTCATTTGGATCTATTTCCTGGGAGACTCACACTGCGCTCGCCATTGCCATGAATCGCATCGGTGGAAAATCAAATACTGGTGAAGGAGGAGAGAAACCGGAAAGATATCGAAAGGATCAGGATCCAAACCAGAATCTTCGCTCGGCTATCAAGCAAGTTGCGTCTGCTCGATTTGGAGTTACCTCGTCTTACTTGGCTAACGCCGACGAGCTTCAGATTAAAATGGCTCAAGGTGCAAAACCAGGAGAGGGAGGAGAACTTCCAGGGCACAAGGTTACTCAAGATATTGCTGACACGAGAAAGTCTACAGCCGGAGTTGGTCTCATTTCGCCACCACCTCATCATGATATTTACAGTATTGAGGATCTTGCTCAGGTTGGTGACAAAATGTTAAACTGTTATTCGGAAATATTGGTATAAATTTGTATCAATATTTTTTAGGAAATCGTCCGTTTTTTTAGTATTATTCTGAACTCTTACTGTAAAATTATTATCCAATTTCAGCTCATCTACGACTTAAAGTGCGCTAACCCGGTGGCTCGTGTCAGTGTGAAACTTGTCTCAGAAGCTGGAGTTGGAATCGTTGCTGCCGGTGTGGCCAAGGGAAATGCTGATCATATCACCGTTTCGGGACACGATGGTGGAACTGGAGCTTCGAGTTGGACTGGTATTAAACACGCAGGATTGCCATGGGAGTTGGGAGTTGCTGAGACACATCAGGTGCTCACGATGAACAACCTGCGTTCACGCGTCGTTCTTCAAGCTGATGGACAAATTCGTACTGGACGTGACGTCATGATTGCTGCCCTTCTAGGAGCAGATGAGTTTGGAATGTCAACAGCTCCTCTTATTGTTCTCGGATGTACTATGATGAGAAAATGTCACTTGAACACCTGCCCGGTTGGAGTCGCTACTCAAGATCCTGTTCTCCGTGCAAAGTTTGATGGAAAGCCAGAACACGTTGTCAACTATATGTTCATGGTTGCCGAAGAGGTTCGCTATTTCCTCTCCAAACTCGGTCTTCGCAAGTTAGAGGACGCAGTTGGAAGAACTGATCTTCTTTATGCTTCTTCTAATCCTGTCAACAAGAAGGCTACTATGCTCGAGTTCGGATCCATTCTTAAGAACGCCCAACAAATGTTCCCTAACATCTCTATCAAAGGAGGAAGTGTGAAACAAGTGATTGAGCTCGGAGCTCTGGAGACGAGAATGCTGACTGAACTTGATGGTGTTTTCAATGATGCTGGAGAACACAAAGTATTTGAAAACGAGTACATCACTAATATTGATCGTACTTTCGGAACGAGAATTTCGTATGAGATTTCCAAACGTTATGGAGAGCTCGGATTGGAAGGATCCCGCTCGATAACTATTGGCCTCAAGGGACACGCTGGACAGTCATTCTGTGCATTCCTCGCTAAGGGAGTTAGTGTCACGTTGGAAGGAGATGCCAATGACTATGTTGGAAAATGTCTCTCTGGTGGAAAAATTGTAATTTTCCCACCGAAAGCTGCTTCTTACAAATCTGAAGAGAATTCTGTTATTGGAAATGTTGCCTTATACGGAGCTACTTCTGGAGACTGTTGGTTTAGAGGAGTTGCTGGAGAGAGATTTGCTGTCAGAAACTCAGGAGCTAACGTGATTGTAGAGGCAGTTGGAGACCACGGTTGTGAGTACATGACTGGTGGACGTGTCATAGTTCTTGGATCCATAGGAAGAAACTTTGCCGCTGCGATGAGTGGAGGAATTGCATATCTTTTTGCACAGTGAGTTGAATCATGTTTTGTAACGACTTATTCATAATGCTTTAGGGAGGATAACTTCTCTCGTCTAATCAACGCAGCCACCGTCGATCTCGATGATGCTTCCACTGAAGATCTCATTTTTGTTAAGGCAAAGATTGAAGAGTTTGTCAAACTTACTGGATCTGAGCTTGGACAGCGCATTCTTACTAACTGGCAAAAGGAGCATCAGAAAATCATTAAGGTGTTCCCGCGTGATTACAAACGTGTGCTCGCCGAGCAAGAAGAAGCTCGTAAGAAGCAAGCTGAATTGGATAAGGCCAACCAGGACATGAGTCTTCTTTCGGTGGATGATACAAAGCCCCGTACTAGAACTTTGTCGATGGACATGCAAATTGCACCAACAATCCGTCCTCACAACAAGAAGCAGAAGACTGCATTGAGAAAGACTAGTTTGGTACGTTAATCAGAAACAATTAAAATAGAAGGATTCGGATATATTTTGTTTAACCCCTTTTACAGGAAAAAGATACCCTGCAAGTACCAAAGGTAGCGTTCTGTAGATCCAAAAGTAGATGTGATTGTCATAGTTTGATATACAAAACTATTAATGATAAACTTTCAGAGAATCCCCTAAACAACACAAGCATGTAGTATTAGATGAATAAAAAATGTTAGAACCAGAAAACAAAAATGTTTTTACAGCTCGGAGACAAGCGTAAGCAACGTCGACTTTCAAAGAGTCTGAGACCACAGGATATGGCTGGTTTTGAGAATGAGGAGGATCTTCAAGATGCTGCTGATATGGAAGAAGAGGAAGAGTCCAAGTCTGATCTTGAAGATCACTCTGATGAGGAGGAGGTAAGATATTCTACTAGACAACCAAAAACAAAACAATGAAACTGAAGAAATGGCCAAAAAAGGAGAACATGACGTGACTTGTTGTAATTAGCTTTATTGAGTCTTGGTCTGCTTTCTCAGTTTCCATTTGCAGAGCTGATTTTTTTCCAGGCCTTGCTTTTTGCGAAATTGTTTGTGATGATTTCAATGTATTCCATTTTCAGTTCGTCGAGAAGAAGGCCAGCGTAGATATTGAGTCTCTTGGCATTCCAGCTCATCTTCGTAAGAAGGACGAGCCACTAGACAAACTTCGCGGATTTGTTAAGTACAACCGTCAGAAAAAAATGTACCGTGATCCAAAAGAGCGTCTCAATGATTGGGACGAAGTGTACGACTTCGAGGCCGTTCGCAGCAACATTCGTGAGCAAGCTGCTCGTTGCATGGACTGTGGAGTTCCATTCTGCCAAGGACACTCGGGATGCCCACTCGGAAACATCATTCCAAAATGGAATGACTTTGTCTTCAAAAAGAACTGGCGCCAAGCTCTTGAACAACTTCTTCAGACCAATAACTTCCCAGAGTTTACTGGAAGAGTATGTCCAGCTCCTTGCGAAGGGGCGTGTACTCTTGGAATTGGCTCACCAGCAGTCACTATCAAGTCAATTGAATGTGCAATCATTGATTATGCTTTCATGCAAGGTTGGATGAAGCCATGCAAGCCTGCATTCAACACTGGAAAGAGAATTGCAATCATTGGATCCGGACCCTCCGGACTCGGTGCTGCTGCCCAATTGGTGAAGGTTGGACACACGGTTGTTGTCTATGAACGCAAAAACAGAGTTGGTGGACTTCTCAGGTAAGATCATAAATTTCAGCCAGGAAAAATAAAGTTTATAATTGCAGATACGGAATCCCAACTATGAAGCTAGACAAGTTCGTCGTGGATCGTCGTGTATCGCTTCTGGAGCAAGAAGGAGTACGATTCCTTACCAACACTGAAATTGGAAAGCATGTGCCAGCCGACTTCTTGCTTAAGGAGAACGACGCAATCATTGTTTGCACTGGTTCCACAACTGCTCGTGATTTGAACGTTGAAGGACGCGACGCCAAGGGAGTTTGCTTTGCTATGGAGTACCTTGAGAAGAGTCAACGCCGGCGTGCAGGAGATGATGTCTCGTGGGAAGGACTTGACCCAGCCAACAAGAAGGTTATCATTCTGGGAGGCGGAGACACGGCTACTGACTGTATTGCTACTAGCAACAGACTTGGATGCAAGACTGTTGGTGCTTTCGAAATTCTGCCACAGCCAGGACCAAATCGTAAGCCGGAGAATCCATGGCCAGAGTGGCCACTCATTTTCCGAGTGGACTATGGACACGAGGAAGCAAAAGAGATGACTGGCTCCGATCCAAGAACTTACTCTGTTTCTACTAAGCGTTTCCTCACAACTACCAACGCCGCCGGTATCACTGTTCTCACTGGACTTGAAATTGTGGATGTTGAATGGGAAAAGGATGACAAGGGTGCTTGGAAGCTTATTGAGAAGAATGAGACTATTCGCACAATTGAATGCGATCTCTGCATTCTGGCTATGGGATTCGTCGGGCCCGAAAAATCGGTAATTGAGCAGTTGAATCTGAAAACTGACCCAAGATCCAACATTCTCACTCCAAAGGACAAATACGATTCTGATGTGGCAAAGGTATTTGCCAGAAAACTTATGACGAAATATTAACATTTAACTTTTAGGTGTTCGCTGCTGGAGATTGTCGTCGTGGACAGTCACTCGTGGTGTGGGCCATTCACGAAGGACGTCAAGCTGCCCGACAAGTTGACGAGTATCTAATGGGCAAGACAACATTGGCAGGACCGGGAGGAATTGTGACCGCTACAATTCAACTGAAGAATGCCATTTAAATATTTTCACTGTTGATTTCCATTTTTTGCTCTCGCATTTTGTTTTTCATTAGTTGATAATAGCTTATAGTAAGCAAGTATTATTTCCCCTCACCTTTTCTAATTATTTCATTTTAATGTATTTCGTCCCAGCATCAATCACCCATTTGAGCGCCCTGTCATTTAAATATTGAGTTTGAATTCGCTTTACATATTGTTGGTGAATAAGATTATTGTGTAGAAACAAACTATTGTTGAGTATTTCTTGTGGACTGAAGGAGCTGGACGTATTACAGATAAGGTGCAGTAATTTCAGCTACTTAAATTTGTAAAACTCGCTATCAATTAATGGCGATTTATTTTTATGCTTTACCAAAAACAGATCAAACAAGTAATTTTTCTTGAGAACAAGCTCTCAAAACGTCATAACTTGTCTGTTATTTTTTGAAAAATTAACAGTAACCTACATTTTTTTCGACTTTATCAAGACATTCTTAATCCTGACAGTTCAGTTTGAAATGTTTATTTATAACCTTCAAGTGATTTCTTTCATGTACATTGAGTACTACAATGATAAGTGTAATTTGTTACCAGCTCTTACTATCAAGTAGGCTTTAACTTTTTAAAGTTAGTAACTGCTGCTCGTTAAACAGCTCCAAGTCGGATACCGCAGTTGGGAAAATAACTGGCAGGCAAGTTTTTGTTTCCTTATTGTGAGGTACATTTTCAACAGTTCTATGATTTCAATTGCTTTATATAATAAAGTTTTTGTGTCGATATCCAAGTAATTTTTACATACAAATTATCAAAACACAAAATGCTAAAAAAAAAATGAAAGATCAGGTTTCATGTTGTTCGTTCTCAAAATTGTTTGAGGAGATTGAAAATAGTGAATGGCAGCGGGCAGGGTGAACGGCAAAAAGGCCCTAGTGAGATATATGTCATCATGTAGTTTTGTGAAGTTCTTGATTCAAATCCGATGGCTCTATAGAATCAAATAAATAAAGCAGGTTTTTGTTGTTCCCGTTTTCAAGTTGTCAGAAATTCAAAAATTATAATGAAAGATAAAAGAGAAAAAGTTGTTCGCATGAGTCGCAAACAAGATTGGGCAAAAATGCAGATACAATTCCAAATATCCTAGAAATTGCTTTGTTGAACAGAAAGAAAATGGAAAAGATAAGTGGTTGCCAGTTGATGGGTAATTGCTGTAGATGTTGTTGTTTTGTTACAAATATGCTGGCTGTTCTGGCCTCAGCGCAGCCACTCTTCGGATGTACTCTGATTCTCGGAAAAAATCTGACTGGAAGGAATTGTGACGGATTGTAGACATTCCTGAAATAAGATAGCAAAACTTATTATTAGGAAAATTTTTATTAACTGTAATAAACTAATTTAACCTAGAGGTGCCTTGTCGGTTAGAATTACATACTAGTTACATAACCTTTGCGGCCCCATCAGTAAAAACGTACCAGAAGATGTTTCGTCAATAAATCTGAGCTTCATCAGAAGCTCATGAGGTTCAAAAGGTCGATCGCGGAGTTCGTTATCCAGGAAGTCTCGCACATCATTCCATGTAACTTTACCGCCTTTTTTCCGTCGCATCGCCCCCAGTAAAGCAACGATTTCTTTGAGTTCCTCACTCATTCCTAAGAATCTGTAACATTCGAAATGAAAAACCGAAAACTTTCAATTAACTACCGTTTTGCTCGACCAAAGTAGTGAATTCTGGTGAAGTACGCCTTGAGATGTGTGGACGCAAGATCCACGCACATGGTCACTACGGAAAGACCTGAAAGAAAAATTTGTTTCCTAACTCGGCTATTTTATACCACAAAATTTCAAAATGAAAATATTTATCATGTATTCCATTGTTATTCCACCGTTCGATTGTTGAAAAATTATTTTTTAAATCTTATTTTAAGCCTTGACAATCTGAATATAAATAAACTCTAAAATATTGCACAAATATTTGCCGTTCATCAGTATTCTCTGTTTTTCACTTTTATACTAAGTGTCCAAATACTTTTTGAGAATAACGAAGTTCATAAAATATCTTTCAACATTACAATTTTCAACTTTCAAATTAACAGTCATTTTACCATAATTTGATTATTATCATGGTTTCCATGTTAGTTTTCTTTTGCTAATTATGAAAAAAGAGTTTCCAATATGAAAATAGATGTTAACTCACCAACTATCACAAATGCAACGATAAGTGATAAAAATATGTAATCAGTCACAACGATATCTCCGAGTCCGACTGTTACAATCAAATTGAAACCAAAATGAAACGCATGAATGAAAGACCAAGTTCTAGAAGATTATAGTACACAAATATTCAAAAAACCTTGAACATACCTTTCCCATGTGATAAACATGGCAGACCCAATTGAGCAATATATGCAAATACATGATACATATGCACCTGAAAATGTATATTATTTTCTTGGCTTTGTTAAATTGTTTTTGACAGAACACCAAACTGTGTGAGGTGGGTAGGTATGAACTTTGACAGAGGAAAGTAGTGTAGGAAGGCGCGGATAGAGGAAACACACAGTGAAATAAAGAAATTGTTACATCGAAAAAGACGGACAGAAACGGAAAAATACTTTAATAAAACAGCAAGATAGATGACATTGATAGACAAGAGTTGTATGTTAATTGAAACAAACAACACTCAAAGAAGACATAATCATTGTGAGGAGTTTAGCAAATAGTTCAATGAATTTGTATCGATTTGAAATATTGTACATTGAACAATAACTTTTTGAATAGAGAGGAGAGAAATAGACAATACACTTATCCTTACCGATCGGAAACCATAATTTCGTTCGTTCACCATTTGGAACTGTTAGGATACGATATTTCAATTATGATTTAAATAAAAATTATGAGGATTGCTTTAAAACTACTTCTACAGAATACTAGTTGAATCAATAAACCAAAATAGGTACCTATTGGGAACCAAAGTTTCTCTTCAGTTCCGTCGACACCAAGAATATCGAGAGTATCGTTGGGACCACCCGTTGATTGTAATGACTTTCTCCTGCCGTGACGAATACGACTCATCCATTGCTAAAGAACTAATATTAGTTCTTGTTAATCAAAATCAATATATTTACCTTCACTTTTCGGACACTTCGATTCCAAAAGCTCACAAACTGGAGTAATGTTTCAGATAAAAATTTACCAATATCGGCAGCTGTTATGAACATAAGTGGTATACCAACAAGCGCGAATGCTACTGAGAAAACCTTTCCGACGTCTGTGTCGACAGATACTTCTCCATAACCTGACAATAATAAATTTTAATTATTTCTGAATTATGAATCAACAATACCGCAAGTAGTTAACACAGTGAGAACATATAATATTGCAGTTGGAAATGTCCATTTATTATGCATATTTGATAAGTCATCAGGCCGGTTTAATTCACGTCGTATAGGTCTCCTATCGTCCACTGTTTCTGATACTCGTACCATCCATTCTCGAAATGTTGCAGCCCATTCACCTTCATCCATATTACTAACCCCGTGTTGAGCATTATTGAGCATCTTCCAACTTTCGGCAGTGAAGTTTGACATCAAATTTGTTAACCTACAAAAAATACTATTTGAAAATAATTCAGGTAAAAGAATGTTACTATAAGATGTTTCCCTGAAAGAAATCAAACACACAGTTACATTATAATTATATTTAAAGAAAATAACGGTTCCGCTCTCACTTTAAACTATGTAAGTGATTCGATATACTTTCTAATCAGTGTTGAAATCCGATTGTTCTTCTTACCTGACAAGTTTTTTGGATCTGGCAAGAAGTTCCGTCCTTGTTTCCAGTAACATGAGTATCCAAGCTCCCAAGCATAAATATCCAATTAACACTGACACCAAGATCACGTGAGGTGTAAGTATTTTGATGTACTGAAATGCTGTTTGTTGTTATTTTTTCCACTCACGGTCTTTTATTCACAGTTCTCTAAATGTCAATGATTGCTCACAAACGTAAGGTTTTGTGCAACAAGTGGGGTTATTTGTAAGCAAAAACCTCTCATATTTTTCCGTCATCAGTCATTTCATTGTACTTGAGGCAATCTATCTCCTCCTTATATGGGGTTTGATTTTTATGCGTACCCTTCGACTTCTCAGTGTACGCTAGGCACTCTGTTTCTCTCAGTTTTTAACGTATATTCCGTTTTTCCCAATCCGTTATTTTTTCGGATGTGTATATGGATATGGGTGTAGTGATTCCCCCGGGGAGCTCCCCCGCACCATCGACTTCCTAACGTCTGTCAAAGCACAACCGGTTGTTGTTTGAGCAGAAAATAAAAACAAATCAAATAAAGTAGTGGACTGAAAACTATAGAACTCTGTTAATTAATTAGCTTCTAATGATTTAAGTTCCCGCAATTTGTAATTAATATATTAAAATAGTGAATAATATATAAAATTAGTTTGCAAAGTTACCTCGTTATCAGGATTTCTGGCTATTCTCATTCTAGTGTGCATTAGAAGAATAATTGCAACAATTATCACAAAATTAGAAAATAAACGTTCAAACAAGATTTTGACTTTTCACTATAACTCCTGTTCTATGTCACTCACAAAATAAGATCTGTCAATCATGAATTTACATGATAATTCATACTTGAACGTTTTTTGTCCCTCCCATTTCCCTCTAGCAATTAAAGAGAGCCACTTCATGTTTTTTTAATTTCTGATCACATTCTTCCCTCATAAATTGTCTGACGTTAGTTTGAGCCTAACAAACGACAAAAAAAGAATAAGAGTTTTGAACCGCAAGTCTGTTGGCCGAGAGAGCTCAAAATTTATTGCCGGTGGGATTGTGGTTCGGGCGAAGGCAATGTTGCGAAAACGGCAAGAGTCAGAATATTTTGAGAGCGCTGATCATGCGTTCTTTTCTAAATGTCTCAGGAGGAAAGAAAAGAGGAAAAAATAAAAAATGTTCTGTCTTTTTGTTAAGTAAAACTATTGGGGAAATACACATATTGAAAACGTTTTTCAAGCGAGAATTCTAATTAAAGATATGTGTGAACAAGAGTCTTCAAAATTCTGAATTATTCACCAGAATACTTCTCGAGATTCTTCAATTTATTTTGTTCACAGCCAAGTCTTCAATCAAACAAACGTTTCAAAAATAATGTAGCAAAAAATAGCAGTTTCAGTCCAGTTTCAAACTTTTCAGTCTATTTTTTTGTTTTCAAATCAAGATATCCTATTTTCATAACAACTACAGACATGAACGAAAACATAAATTTCTTTCGAAACAGAACGTCAATGGTTTTTACTTACTTTGACAGTCTGTTGCGGGCAGCTTTTTGGTTCTTTATCATCTTGGTCATCTTTGATGGTATCTGTGATAACTGTAGCTCCATCATCTGCATCGAGCAATGCTGATTGTGAATTGATATTTGCACCTTCCCACCGAGCTGTCACATGATCTGAAAAATCAAATGTTACACATGAAAGAACAGTTGAAAGAAAAAATATTATAATTTATAATTGATTTATATAAAATAATTTTAAAGGCACCAATAATAATTTTCCCATCTTCTTGGATTGAAATAGTGGGCCTTCGAAGTACTAATTTTCGTTGGCTCATCCGTCTGGCGTCTGCATTTGAGAATACAGAAGAAACAGGTGAAGCACATAGCTCCAAGAAACCGGTAGGCGGTTGTGATCCGGTCCATAGTTCTTGATTCTCATCTATTATGAAACGGAGCTGTTCTGGCACCAGACGTGTTCTTTCTGGATCATGCACCAGACTTCGACTCAATATTTCGGGGATTTGAACTGAGAGACGAGTGTCTAAATGTCCGACATGAAGATGATGTTGATGTGTCAGTGTTGGTCTCCGATGACTTGTCGAAGATGGCTGCGGGGCCACGTTTGGAGAATAGAAAAACATAATTGAAAGATAGAACAAACTGAGCAAGTCAGTGGTGGACGAGTAGGGGAAACATAACTAGAGGTTGAAGCTAGTTGAAATCAGTTTTTCGCGTATGCTCGCATTTTGAGAATTGCATAGCGTAGCGTGTAAAAGGAGAGGGCGGGGGCAGATATGCACGCTGTCGTCGCATCCCTACGCCAAAAACGTCTCAAGTTAGCGCACATCGGGCTCCCGTCGGAGAAACCAGTCCTAAAGGGTTAATTTTTCAATAAGTTTTCTCTTCTTTTTGTTGCTTCTTATTTGTTTTTTGTATACTAGTTGTGTCTCATCATGGTGCTTCATGGCGAGAATGAGATAGTAATCATATTTTCGGCTTGACTGAGTTTATTGTAGTTAGTAAGTTAGTGAAATTGCATAGAATGCAGTGAGTGAATGGAATGTTTCGTCTTTTTTGTATTTAACTACTTGATGGTTTATGAATATAAAATTGCAGCTTCAGTGAATAAGTGAGTTATTGTGATTGGAAAGCTTTTTTTTTGAAAAGTTTGATAAAATTTCCTTAAATATTTCAAATTTTTAAAATTGATTCTGAACTATGTTTTTTTATTGTCTTGAATTGAGAACGTTGTTTTTTATTGAAAAAACAGTAATAATTGTAATGATATAAACTATTATTCCGTCATAAATTTTTAAATGGTATATACATAGAAATGTACAAAGAAAAATGATCAATATTTAGGTATATCGACTCGTTTTCATCACACAACAAGCACATAAGGAAAAATGCAACTAAGTGACGCTACAATCTAACTTTTTTGCTTTATAAAAATTCCTATTTAGATGCGTAAAACTAATATAAGTAACCAGCCGTGGACCGCACCTCCGGCGCGGCCCCGACTTCTGGGGTTGAAAACTAATTTTTCTGAAACTACCGTAATCATACAGCACTCCTACCGTAACCCTATTGTACCACTACAGTACCCCGACTATATCCCTACACTAAGCCCAACTCACATTCCCTCCAGAAGCCAAAACTTCATAGACTACAAAGACTACATAGACTACAAACTATGGACAAACGGAATAAGCGCTTTATATATAGTAAATGATTGCAGGAAAGTAGACAAATATTACAATGTTCAGGATTAAAAAAAAACCTTTATGTAAAAACTGAGTTTGCTTTTTTTAGGACTTTCAAGTGTTCTTGTTTAGCGCTCGACAAAATTCAATCATTTTTTGAACATACGAATTTAAACATTTTTTTAAATCGGGAAAAAAATTTTTTATTAACCTTGAAGTCCATTCAACTTATGACAAAGCTGTTCGGCATCAAGTTGCAACGGTGAAATCACGACCATCGAGAAGAAGTGTTTTCATTTAAAATGGAGCAACAACCCTTGGGGTGCAAGGTGCTACCAATGCTGCAAAGGTCAGAAGGTCCATAAGAAAATTAGTTAGGTACGGGAAGGTAAACTGGTCTGAAATGTATTCACTTGGGACATATAAAAAGCTGAAGAAATCTACTTTACGGAAAGTGGTTTTTTATCAAATGAAAATAATATCTAGAACATAGGCATGTACTTAGAGTCAAGTAGGCTGTCAAAAACGCCGAACATAAAATGCTATCATTTTCTGACGAGAAGTATACATTTTTGATAGATCTCTGAAAAACGGCTCAATTTATCAAAAATATTCCATTCAATTGTTTTTGTAGAGTTGTCAGACGTTAGAAAATACAAATCACCAAAAAGGCTTAGGTTTTTAAACTTTTGAATCTAGCAAGAATTCGCATGAATACTAAATCACAGAAAACATTGAAAGACTGGTAGGTCCATGAAAAATAAATCGAAATTAGAAAAGAAACCAGGGGTAAAAAGGGGAAACTCATTATAAATTCAAACAAACTCCGTAAGTTCTAAATTTAAGTTGAAACTGGAGAACTGAGAGGTTTTGCGGTAGAAAGTACAAACTGATTCTAATTCAAACTTTTTTGTTTTTTCTGCTGCAAAATTCAAATTACTTTGTAGATTGGTTTTCAGTTATTAAAGTAATTTCTATCACGCAAGCCATTTGTTCATAGGAAACTATTTTTAATTCTGGAATTTACACTGATTGGTTTTTTACTTAGAAATTAAAAAAACAAAAAAAAAACAAAACAAAAAAAAATGAATCGATGTAAAGTTATTCTCCAATACAATTAGCATTAGTAAATGTTTGATAAATCATCATAAAACAATCAATGTTTCAAAAAACACGGAGGAGATTTTTTTAGAAACAAGTAATATAAACTACATCATGTTATGATTTTTGTTTAATGTTTTCGGTTACAATTGTTTTTATTTTATTTTTCTAGTAAGTCTTTAATAAAAAATGCAAATAATTATAGGGTGAGCAATAAGTTTTTTCGTATTTTCTCAGTTTTCATCCTTTCTCAAATATTTTGTATGCGGTACATAGTAGTTTGTTAGTAGTGCAAAATATACTGATGTCATATATTTCCGTCAACTTCCAGACTGATTGATCCTCAAAACTACGCTCAAAAAAATTTTCCTATTTTTTCGATTTTTTCGAATTTTTTGGAAAATCGAAATGTTAGTTCTCCGTGAGGTATTAGACCATTAGTTGTATACATATCAAAAATTAAATTCAGAACTGAGCAGTATTAGATACCTTTTTTCCCCTTTGTGTTCAGAAAAATGACAGAAAATAACAGCGAAAAAGGAAATTTTTACTTTGAGAGGGCATAAAACAGATATCGCAAAAGATATAAGTACGGATAAAATTGCAATTTTGTTCTTCAGATTAATAGCAACATTTTACCAGTTGAGCACTTTTTGATGCTTAAAGCCAGTAAAAAGTTACAGTCTATTGAGTCACAGGAACTCATTTTCAATGAACCTGCCACATTTTTGCATTTCTTTCCATAGTTTTGTTAAATCTTTATTTATCAAAAAGAACTCAATTGCAATGTTGTTCATTAGAAGTTTGTGCACAACTTTATAGTTGATCATTTTTTGATAACAATGATATCCAGGAAGTTACAAGCCTTGGAACATAAAAACCGAAAAAAATGAAAATTTCTCTAAATTTTGAATCAAAAAAATTCGAGAAAATTTATTTCAAAGATAATTTCGTGAATTGCATGTATTACAATAATCACGTTAAAACAAAAACAAAAAACACATTAATGCATGTTATCATTTCATATTCAACAAGTTTAGTCGCTTTTCGTGGAAAGCCTCCATCTTTTAGAATGTTGGTATTTTGAACAAAAAGGAAGAAAAAGGTATCTAATACTGCTCAGTTCTGAATTTAATTTTTGATATGTATTCAACTAATGGTCTAATACCTCACGGAGTACTAACATTTCGATTTTCCAAAAAATCCGAAAAAATTGAAAAATAGGAAAAATTTTTTGAGCGTAGTTTTGAGGATCAATCAGTCTGGAAGTTGACGGAAATATGTGACATCAGTATATTTTGCACTACTAACAGACTACTATGTACCGCATACAAAATTTTTGAGAAAGGATGAAAACTGAGAAAATACGAAAAAACTTATTGCTCACCCTAATATTTTTAAAATTCCGATTGTTATTAATCAGACAAATTTTGAATTGTTATATCACAACTATGTGAAATGAGTTGCTATTTATTATACGCAAAGGTAATAAGCAAGAAACGAAAAAACGTAACACATATCTTAACACTTTTAGAACAAGTGAAACAAGGGAGTTTCTAAAGAAATAAATCTCGACAAAAACTGTACTTTGAACGAGTTAGAAAACAAGTATTTTAAAAATTACTGCATAAAAAAAAGAAAAAATGGAATGGGAGGTACGAAATGTCCTTTTTAATCCACTCTTCACTTTCTGCCTTTCCCCGTAATCACCTTTTTTCCTGTTATTCTGCTGCTCGTTCTCCTCTTCTTCTTTGATTCCGGCAGTCGTTTTTATGAGACCAGCGGCGCTGAACAGAGCAACCGCCGGACTGAATTGCTCGTTTCGGAACGCTTGCGAAAAAATCATAACTCAACGAAAAGCGTGAGTTGAAGGTCCGCTCAGCTCTTTAACATCTGTAGCAGGAAATTGAACAGTGGTTTAAGACACAAATGATCATAGAATAGAAAAGAGTATGATGTGGAACGAAGAAGCTCTCAGTTCTTGTCAATATGTTATGAATGACAATGCAAAAATGGATAGTTCGCCCCTTTTTCTGCTGTCTCAGTTTCAAGGGTTCTTAAAATAAACATCTGTTGTGGTCACCATGAGCATCAAAATTCAGGCAGAATTCTAAAAATTGAGTATTTACCTGAATTCGTGAATTTATTGCTCAGTAAAAATAGTAAGTCTCTCGGGCATTTCGTATCAGAACTAGGCATTCAAACGGGGAAATATGTACACTAATGGGAATGTGTACGTTAAAAAGTCAACTCGAGGAAGATATAGGTAAGTGCCGGGTTTACTAAAAAATTTTGTCGTGTCAATTTAATTGTTGCAACATGATTTTTGTTCTCGTAAATCTAATGTAAGGAGGTTGTCCAAACAATTTAACCAACGTAGATCGATACAAAAATACAGTCATTCATAAGTGTTCTAAATTTTAGAGACAGGAACACTTGAATGGATGTTTCAATATTATGAGTGATGACTTGTGTATAGCAATGGATTAAAAATTGAATTGTTGTTTTTCAGTAAGTTTGAAACCGGAGAACTATGATTGTGTTGCATTATGAAAACCATCTACATACACGACGAACAAATCCAATAAAAATTTGAATAGTTAGTGAAATGAAACAAACGTTGGTTAATATACAATTTAGTTGATTCATAAAATTAATTTTGTTTTTTTTTCTATTAATCAAAAGAAATTAATTCCAGAGAAATCTCGAGCATAATTTATTTTTATCAAAAAAAATGCACTGGATCGTACTGATATTGACCATTTCGAACTACACAGACTCTATGACCACAACAGATGCAAACATGTCTTTACAAAAAGGCAACAAAAACATGACGCCTTATCTCGAATCGTTTTTTTTTTCGTTTGTCTGCTAGTTAGTTTTACATGTGTGTCGTTCGTCTGTGAAACTAAATTATATTTGCGTTTCTTCCACTTTTGCCAAAAAACTGGAAGCTCTGACCGCGACTATATAGGGGCAGGCAAAGGTTAAACCATGCGGTCACTGAGCACACGTTTTTTTAATTTATTTGAAAGAAGTGAAAAAAAAGAAAAAAAGAAAAAGAACACAAAGACCTTCTTTCAAATGACCAATGTGTAGAAAAAGAGTATAACTAGATTAGAGACATGAATATTGAGAGCTTAGATGAAAATGAGTGAAATTAGCATTCTAAGAATTATTCAAAAGTACTTCCTTTTTGAACGATACACTTTGAAATAATGAACCAGCTAGGTCTGACCTAGATTTTGTTTTGATTTGTTTTTTAAAAAAGAGTTTACAGGATATCAATATATCAATGTCCAATTTTATTATTTAAAAAATGAAGAAAACGAGTCTTAGATCTTCAAAATAGCCTGAAAAACTTTTGCCCAAAAACTAAACGGAAGAAAGAAAAGAAAACGTGAGAAGAAGTTTCTTCCAAATTTAATAACACATGATATTTTTCACAAACATCACTCTCATCTCTCATTCAAATTTAACAATGTTTTCCAAATGTTTAAAATACAAACAATCGTTTTTTGATCTCGAAAGTGCAAAATCCAGGCCATCAAACCGAATCCGGAACACGATTTTAATGTGCCCCATAAAACTTTTTTTCATGTATGAATACCAAAAAAGATGCAACCATTATGAAGCTGTCTCATCTACTCCAAGTATTTTCATTAAAAAAAAACAGTCGCCTCAAAAAATAGACGAGACATTTTTCACACTGTATTTTTTTTTCACACGTCGCCCTTTTTTTTTTCGTATCTATCGATAAGATACAAATGAGCAAGTTCGAAATAGCAGCATAACTTTTGGGTTTTGCAAGAAAAAGAACAAGAAACAGAGAATTGGCAACACTAGAACCCGCACAGGAAATAGTTGGAATTGTGAAGAAGGGCAACCAATTCGTAGTCTAATTAAAACTAACTACTGAAATATTTATAAGCGGCCGCCGAAATATGGCTAGTGTGGTCAATCCCATTTGTTGTCAAAAAAGGTACATATCATAGGGGTGAGGTTTTTTTTTGATATCAGAATCGGTTTGTTCTTTTTGATTGCTACAGTAAATCAAAAAGAGAAACAATCAAATAAATTTAAATTGTCCACTTATCAAAAATAATGAGATTTAGATTTGCTCAGTTCTGGTCAGGTAAGTGTTAGAAAAATATTTTTTTTAAACTCCAAAAAAAGTAAAACGAAAATCGAGCTTTTGCATTTATCTGTTACGTATTCTCTTTTGCTCTGAATATTGCCCTATTTCCATTTTTTCCATTGGCAGCTTATAGCTTATAGCTTCTATATGTACCTCGTTCTTTTTCGTCTTTCGCTCTTATTTCCAAGCGTTCCGCGTTCTCCCCACAGCGTTCTGTGACCTTCGAGGTCATTTGTTTTTTTCTCTCTCACGTCTCCCGAAACAAATCTACTACTGGGAATGATTAACAGACCTTTGCCGTGATGTGTTTTTTTAGATCCACTAAAAACCTTGTGCATTTTTGTTTTTTTTTTTTCGGTGAGCATCCAAAAAAAAAAGAAATGGAGGCGCCGAGCATAAACTAAAAGTCATTTATCAATTGTGGGAGCACATTCGGGAACCAAGGCAAAAAAGGAGATGCTTTCCTGCCTTTTTCTCCTGCTCTCAGTGCAGTTAACTTTTCCCTGCCGTCTTTGAAAAAAACTTATCGGGTCGGAAGATGTCGCCGCCGGTTTTTGACAGCGTTTCTTCCGCAATCCACACCCGAATTATCTGCTATTTAAAGCAAAGAGCTGTCGCTGGGGGGGGGGGGGGGGGTCGGTTGGGCTTTTGCAACGGGGTGGGCACACTTGTCAAAAAAATGTTGCATTGGATGGGTAGTGTACATAGAGTTGTATGATTTATGGCGATTCGTTGCGAATGTGGTGGCGAATATGCTTCTATGGGAGAAAAAAAGTTGCACAGACGAGGTGCAAAACTAAACATGTCAAAGTCGAGAAAACTTCAGGAACGGAATCATAAAAACGAACCCCCGGAGAAGAATTTTTCTCCCAAAAAACTTTTTTTCAGTTCTTCACAAATTTATGGAGTCACGAAGATTATAGTGATTGCACTCTAGAGATTCATACTTTCTTTCGACCCTTTTTACAGAAAAGATTGAGAGAAATATGGAGATATACGTGCTATTTTTGTGTGAAATAATGGGAATAGATAAATCAATTAAGTTTTTCGAGAGATAGACCATAACACAATTTGGTATTCTATGTTGCTATTGATGCTATTTAGCAAGATAAGAAAAAACTTCTGAACGCCTATACGACTTTGATTCAATTATCAAAAACCAGAATCCGTAGTTAAACAACAAAAAAAAATAAAAAGAAGAAGAAAGATAATAAAAAATGATTTAAATGTGAACAAACCTCTGTCATGAAGATCCGGATAGAGTTCAGCCAGCTCGTTGGGCTCTTTCAGATGAACTTTCTTGGTGCCCGACGGCAAGACCGTAATGGTCATCCGTCGTGCATTTTCTTCCAGAGTCCATTGGTTCCAAAATTTTCGAAGGAACATTGGCTCGTGGTGTCACCGCGCGTATCGGATAAACCGAGCAGCGGCTGGTGACGGTGGTGACAGGTTAGAATACAAATTGGACCGAATGCTGAAGGTATACGAATGTACAAAGTTGGTAGAAGTGTAGGAGAAATGGAAAAGGGTGCAATAAAAATGAGGATTTTTTAAAATCACGTAAAAACAAGTTTTTAACCTTTAAACTTTTCAATACTTTACTTTTCGATGCATAAAAATAACACGTTTATAAAAATTATGTTAAAAATCAGTGAACACGAAAAAATGGAAACTGATCAAGAAGAAACTTTTTTAAATAAAAAAATGTTAATCATGTTCTATTCTTTTCTCGCCAGAAATGCTAATACGTGGTTTTTTTGCAAGAGTTTAAGAAAAGTGTAAATGATACACTCAAAAAAGGTTTGTATAAAATAAGTATAAAATTATAATTTTTAATAGAAAGTTAATTGTCAATATAAGTGATGAAAGAACGACGAAATATAAAAAATTTAAAAATAATTGAGGTCACACATCAATTTGAGTGTCACGCAAAAGATTTGTTACAACTTCGATCGCACTTTAGAGTTCCAAAGTATCAGCTGAGTTCAACCTGACTTAGTCTTAGACAATGAGCAGGCAATTGTTGAACAATAAGAAGAGTGCGTGCACTACTACGGAGTCTAGTTGAATTTTCAAGTAAAATTCTTTTGAGTATATCGGTTTTTGGGATTTTAGTGAAGCGCGGGTGGCCTTCAGACGACGGACGATGTCCTCCTCACAATATGCTCAGCGAATTATTCGCGCGGAAAACCAAACGATGAGCTACTTGGTTTGGTGCAAGTTAAAGTTAGCAAAAGTTCCCCCTAGTATACACAAAGTGAATAATTTTTAATGCCTTCCTAAACCGAATCATGATTTCAGGAATACTTGTAGTGTGTTTGTGAATTTTACGAACACGGAGTAACTGCCGTCAAAAAAGTTTTGCAAAACAAAATAACACAAATAATCATGTTCGACGTTCCATAAATTGTTCAACTTTTTTTGAAATTGTAGGTTATGCTCGGATGTATAAACAAAACAAGAAAAAGTGAAACCTGTTTTCAAATTTTTTTCAAAAACTCACAAATTCTAAAAATAAGTTGAGCTTTTACAGATGATAACACTGAAAATAAAAATTTCAAATGTAAAAATAGTAAAGTGGGCGACATATTAATTCAGCTGTTTTTTAGTGAGTTTATTCACCTTTGCGTAAAAGTCAGTTTTCAGTGCATGTAGAAGCAAGGATTTATTATCGTAATTTTAGAAATTTAATAAGCTTTTTTTTTTGGTACGCACTGTGCAAAACGAAAAACTTCCAAAATGGTAGAATATTTAAAAATGTTCCAAAAAATATTTTCAGGATGTCAAAATGGAGAGCTTGACGGCGTGTCATCTAGGGTTCGCAAAGAAAAGTATCTATATTCAGGGTGGGGGCGGCGATAGCTGATGCTTGCAAGAAAGTTTTTTGTTGTCTTCTTGTTTATATCAGCACAACAAGGGCGTGAAAATGTCAAAACCAGCAAGAAAGAGAGAGAAAGAGAGGAAAAGTTACATTTTGTTTAGAGATTCACATCCGTCGGGCTTGGCACCCACACCACCGCCATCAACACTATACCACCAAGAAGAGCTCATGTTGTTATCTTTCAAAAAATGCCTTTGTGGCGGGCGAGCTGATTGTGGATAAGGTGAAGTTAACAATTATTTTTCTGTAGATCATATCAAAATTAAACATCATCAAGAAATGTTGGTGGAATCCTGAACTGAATGCAAAAGTTATCATCTCTCAATCTGCACTGATGGACTACCACCACTTAATTGCTTTATTTTCTTCTTTACTTTATAAAAAAACTATTGAACATGAAGATTCCAACAACGGCAGAAAATACGAATCTGAAGTAGGACAGCGTAGGCGCAAGAAAAGGAAAAAAAAACAAATCCTTGCCGGAGCGTAAGTTTTGGGACTCCTCGGCCGCGCTTTGACCAAAAACGAAACATATGCTCGTAAACATAAATTAAACTTTTGAGAGACGCTTCCTCCTCTCTTGCGCCAACACTCTGCATGCCCCGGATGCCTTTCTTTCATATCGCACACGCCTCTCAATGTCACAAAACAAAAAGTCGGTGGTGGTGCTGGTTGCCTTTTTTGCCCAAGAATCTGACACATACACTGACTTCTCGCAAACAAATACGCACGAGCAGTTAGTTACTACCGAGCGGCTGTTCCATAGTTCAAAAACATCTCGTCACTTGATTATTTCATCGAAAGGTCAAAGGGTGAGTAGTGACGCCCGTCGGCTTTTTTGTTGGAAAAGGACTAACGAGATTTGTGTCCGGAACTGAACCACCCTACACAAAGGATGTCTGCATATCTTGCGAATGTTTCTGGGAAAGACCTCACTTGCAGACAGTCACGTCAGATGTGTCTTGTCTAAAAAGGGCACTGATAACGTATAGTGCAAATGAGAAACAATTTAGTGACAATTTATAACATTTTTTGGTCAAATTTAAAATTTTTGTGAGCTCTTCGACCAAATTTCGCAATTTCCAACATGAAACTATCTTTCTTGAGGTTGATATTGTAAAAAAATAGCATTAAAACTACGTGCTCATTAGAATATTAATGAAAGATCATTAATATCACTAATGTGATGGTAGTATATATTTACACAAGGCATATTTTTGAATTTCTCTATTAGCTAGCAAATTGTACAAAATAAACATTATTATATAGTAATACCAATTGGAAGAATACGGGCTATATAAAGCTTAGATTTTTAACATGGATTATGTGTGCCTTTTTTTAAAATGTTGTCAGTTAACTGAAAGTTGCAGAAGGAATATGTTGTGTATGAACTTGGTCACTCAAGGAAAACAACAAAAGTTTAGTGCAAATCGATAACTACCCAAAAATATTACATAAATGTTGAAACTCAAAATCAGAATGGACACTATAGTAAATAAACATCTCTATATCCGAACTTTTTTTTCTTCTCTTTATATCAAATAAAGAAGATTGAGATCCGCATTACTCTGCCATTCAATGGCCACAGAACTGAACTGGCTTCATAACAAAATTTTTATAGATTCTTATTTTTTGCAGTAGATGCATATTCGAGCGGACAAGCCCAGATTTTCTTCCATTTTATCTGTCTTTAGGCATGACACTCGTTCGACATCCAGAGCATTCTAATAGAGATGAAGGACTACTAGTATACACTTCCTAGAAAAAAAAAATTATTTTCTTAATTTCTAAATTCCGGATTGGAAAAGTGAAAGAGCTGCAAAATTTTGTGAAAACAAGACAAGTGAAGAAGGATACAATGACATTGAGGATTTCGGAAGAATGCTCATCTTAGGTTTCTTTTCTTTACAAATGTGACTGATTCGTATCAGGTTACGTAACGAATATTTGAAAAATCTATGTGCTTCTTGTCTGGAGACTATCAGCTAGATAAATATCTGAGAAATATTGATTTTGAAAGATATATGTCCGAATTTTCTGAGCTGAGATTCCGAAAATTGTCACGCATTTGAAAATTGTTAGTAAACAAAAATGGGGCAAAAACCGTTTCAAAACATGTTCCTACGATTGGTTTAAATTAACAACTTGTTAGGTCAGCATAAATATGCTCATTGGGAAATGAGGAAACTACGTAAAAATAGATTCCACTAATTATTTGTTTTTAATGTAAACGTGAATGGTTTTTGTTATCAATTGAAACAGTCTCCGTATTGTGTACTATTGAATTTTAAATGACCTGTAAAAATTTGGTTGGCTGAAAAACGATGAATTTTTTTAGTTCTTACAACAAAACCAGCTGATCAGAAAACTTGACACCTTCAAATACTTGAAAATCAAACAACTGGGAGTTTGCGTTTCGGCTTATGGTTTCAAGTGTTGGTTACTTGAGGGATAGTTAATGAGAGGGGTAGGCGAAGACAGCAAAGTGCAACACAAAAAAGAACTCTTGGAAGCAAGTCAGACACACACATGAAATGACATTGCATGAGTCCGACTAAAAAAAGATATTGAAAAAATGAGCTAGAATAGATGAGGATGAACAACGAACCAATTGAGAACAAACTCGTCTAGAAAATGGATTTGATTGGAAATTCATAGTTTTGTGTAATTCTAAACATAGAAATTCAAAGGTCTTTGTCTATCTTGTCCTCATCTTCATTCCAGTCTTATTATCCGCACGCTCGTGTTTTGTTTTTCTTATTTGTTTTCATTTCCCGTGCAGAATTTTAATTGGCGTTTGTGAGTTCTTCAATAGTCTTTCACTTGTCATCATTGATCAAAACTTCTCCACAGAAGAGGTTCATTCATTTTGAATAAATAAGAAATTATAAATTATAAGACTAATTGAACATCAGGAACTGGGAAAGCATGGAAATTGGTTATTGAACACAATAGTTTGACAGTACACTGGGCCCACATTTTTATTTCGACCATCATGTCTCTTATTATCAAAAAAAATACAATAGAATGTCAGATCAAAAATTAAATATGAGAAAAATTTGCGATCGATAATAATTTTATTCACAACTATTAACCGCGTTGTTATTATGAAACTTTCAAATGAAAAGTAACGGTTCTGGGTATTTCGAACCTGGAGACCAAAATTTCAAAGAGAAAGGACAGCGATTCGAAGATAATTTTTGTTTTGAATTGTCATATTTTATTGCACATTTTTTTCGCCTGTTTCACAACTTTTCGTCGATTGTGTGGTACATATGAAGCCGGCAGGTGACTAAAAGTGGCAAAATAGGTCACCTTTTGGCTTTAAATATGTATAACCCAACGAAATTACTTGAGAAAACTACAAAATATGTAATGAAGCTTGATAATTCGAAAAACGTTAATTTCGAAGAGCTGCAACGCGAACAGGTGACCAAAATTTGGAGGTTTTAGCTAATATTAGGTAATTTGTTTTGAAATTTAAAACTACCATAAAAAGTTTTGAAAATTTTTTTGAGAAGTTAAATTACGAAATTAATTTGTTTGAGTACATTTTGGGTCTATAGGTTTGAAATACTCAAAATAAAATTTAGACCGTGATAACTATTTGGAGGAAAATGCTCTGATTTCTTTCAGAATTGACAGATTGCATTTCGTTAGTTACTTTGTTTTAAAAATGTTTCAAAAAATTTATAGACAAGTTTTCATTTTTTTAATCATCAAACCTGGGGCAATTTGAATCTGACGAAGTCTTGGTCTTGGTATTGGTGCTCTTATAGGCAAAGGATTGAATATGGCCCATCCAATGGGGTTTTCATCAGGCTGCTGCGTCGTTGGTTGAAAATCTTGTATTATTTGAGTACCGACCCAGGAGACCGGTTGTGGGGGCATCAGGAAGTTATGATGGGAATGGTGAGCAGGTGAGCCCGATGAATGTCCGTATGTACTTCTTCGTCGATCATGTCTTGTGGATCCACGACGTTCGTCCATTAGGTGAGCGCTCACCGATTGCAACATTTTCTTGCAGGGAGAGTTTGAGAGGAGAGAAGAAGTCTATGATAGATATGTTTTGCAAGTTTTATTTTCGAGCATAGTTTTTTGAAACGCAGTAGTTTCTCGGTGAAAGGAACGTCGAACCAAAACCAAACACAACAATTATGAAGAGGGAAATGTGAAAAACGTGTATTGGTGCGAGTTTGAGTGAACGCCAAGATCGGCTCTGTTGTCAAGATGCTGCAAGTGCATGAAAATGCCCATCCAGACAAAACAGGGCATATTCCATGGGCCACATCGTTTATGATGTTTCTTCTCAACTCGAAACATATACCCCCATATTTTGTCGGACATATTCTTCCATTCTTAGACGTCGTTTTCTCGTTTTCTCAATGACGATCTGACGGCAGTGTAGAGCATCTAGACTTGTCTTCTTCATCTGGCTGCCCACTTCCTCTCCCGCCACCAATTTTTTGACCCCTTCTTTTTCCTCTCTTTCTCTCAATTTTCCGTCACTTTCTACTCATATTCAACAACTCCCTCGACGATCGTTTTGTGCTACTCTCTTCAAAACTGGAATAGTGCTCTCTTAGAAGTTATCCACTTCCGTTTTTGGGGAAATAATCGCACAATCTTGTATCAGTCGAGTTATCATTCATCACAATGACTACATTTCTTGCTTTTTGAATTATTTTTAGTTTTCTTGTTCGTGAATCGTGGGCGAGATTTCTCACTTTTTGTGCACAAGTCGACATACAATTGGCTGGTCAGCAGAAGTGTGTAATTACAGCACAGAGGGCAACAATTAAAGAGAGCACTAGAAATAAGAAAGATGGAAACAATGTTAAAATTGTAGAGATGACAAAGGATGAAGAAATGTACTTAAAGTGCAACTTCTGAAGTATCTCATAAATCTTCTTGGTGAGAACCGATTTTTTTTCCCGGCGAACATAGCACAATTTTTTATGAGTACAGGACACCATAAAAAACTCATTTTTGATCAAGTATAAATTTCCTGAGACAGTTTGAAAAGGGTAAGGAGAATCATTCTGACACTTGTCAATGTTTATAAGAAAATGTACTCGGAGGTATTAAAAGTTCCAAGTTCAAAAAACAATCAAACTATCAAAACGATTGCATTTCCATTACAACAATTTAGCTTTCCTTTTGAAGTTCACTCTAACATTTCTGAACTTTGGTCGCTGATAGATATATTACAGTTGTTTCTAATTTTATCAAACAGGATGATAACATAATTGAAATGCAAATTATAGATCCTCGGAAAAATAAAGGAAAAATTATTGGACTGTCTTCTGCGAAATTAGTTTATCTACTGAAATAAATTCCTAATACATTATGTCACATCACAAATGACATATATTTGTTAAAGATGGCTTAGTTTTCTCTACTTTTAAACTGTTCGGAAAACATGTAATCTACACATAAACACAGGCGATTGAGTTTTACGTTTGAACAACTGTCGATTGCATTGAGAAAAACACAGTTGCAAACACTGCCGATCGTGCTGCGATGTCCGAGTGGTTAAGGAGTTGGACTTGAAATCCAATGGGCATTGCCCGCGTAGGTTCAAATCCTGCTCGCAGCGAAAAAATGTTTTCTATTTTATAACACTTAATTAGCGTTTTTTGTGGATGATCTGTTTAGGTTTTCAGTTTTCAGTTTAACAGTATTTTCACAAAAATAATAGAATATAGATTTTTCTTACATTACTTCGAAAGTCTATTTCACTGAGTTACCAAATACAGAGTATCATTGTTAGGTTATTTCGTCGCAAAACTTGTTAAAAAATAAAATAACTGAGACAAATAATTATACGTATTCCGTAGACTCAAACTTGTGTGGCGTGTATACCGAGATTTCAAAAAATCTGCCCTCATTCTTGAAATCAATACAAACGCGCCATGCAGTTTTGTTATTTTCAGTGTAGATAGGAAAAATATTCAGACAACCTGTAGATTTAAAAATATGTAAAGGGTTTTCTCTGATATTTTAATACTAAATTGCACAAATTATTCTGAACTTACACGCACTGAGAGGTGGTCCGAAAGGAGTGAACTGTAGAAGCAGTGGAGTTCTCGAGACAGCTGGCACACTATTTGTCTTTCGAGCCTGATGTGCAAGTGCAGCGGCCAATGGATCAACTTGGATCAGAGACTCTCGGACACTTCGGAGTGCCCATGCGACGAATACGGTTGACCAAAATTTCATAGTTAGATTGATTGACATTACTCTATATTTTGACTTAAATCAAAAATTAGACGCTTAATCGATTCTACTAAAACTTATGAATTCTAAATAAATATATTGATAATTTGGCTGATCTACAAAACAATATACAAAAGTTCTTACGTCTGGTGGTGGCTGCTTCTTTTTTCTCCGAAATTTTGATATTCCTTTTGCCTTTTTTGGAGGTGAGCTTTTCACAGTCAGTGGAGCCATTTTGTAGGATAATACACCGAGTAGCTAGAGGTCAATTGTGGTCAAGAGACAAGAGTTACTCGCTAATCAAGTGACTATTATACGCTTGAATAAGTTGTGATGTATTGTTTCCCTCCTATGGTGGACCCCCTCTAAAATTTACTCTCTTCCTCTCTTTTCATGCCTTTCTTTTCATCATCTGTAAATCTATTGGCGCGTAGTGTTGCCAAATGCGCTGTTACTCAACCACTACTTCTGGCTCCCTCATCTTTTGTCCTACCCGCCACTAATAATTCTACAAGCCACTCAATCATATTTTCGGGTGTGCAAAGAGACGATTGAGCAAATGCAAAAGTGGTTGTTTTTGCTGTTCAATATAAAACTTAAATGCTAAGTATTTGCAATAAAAATGTTAAATTCATATAATTGAAGCCACCACCAAGTAAAGTTTGTTTTAAGCATTGCATGTAATATTGGGGGGGGGGGGGGGGGGAGGGGTTAATCATGCGTGATACTCAAAAAATAAGTATGTTTCGGAATTTAAATTAGACACGAATATTTAATCGTTATAGTAATCCAAAAAGGTGTTTTGTGAAACCGTTTTAATGTTTCACATAAGAATCAGTTTTTGATCTTAAAAACAAAAAATCTATCCTACATTGCACTTATTTGAGTTTTTTAAAGGTCTTGTGACAATTCGGATAAATTGATGCAATCAACGAAAGAAAAGTTACCTTAAAAAATAAGCACATTCAATTGAAATCGACTGAGCAGAAAATATCAAGTGTTATGTTGGCGAAATAAGTGAAGAAATAAATGGTGTTGTAAGTGTAAAACCCAAAAGCCGTTTTACCCGGAATCCCGCTGTGTTTCGTCGTTGCCACCGTAAGGTGTTTTGAATAGACTCGATGTGTTGGAATAGTTGCAGAATCGAAGGGTCTTCCAATTAAATCACAACCTCTCAGTGTGATGAAGAGGTTTCAAAAGTCCTACGAATTGAGATTGAAGGATAGTAGAATGACGTTCAAGTATAGAAAAAAGGGGTTGAAGAGGAGCTGTGGAAAAGGATTAGTTTCAACCAACCGGTTGGTTTTTCCCGCGAGCAAAAGGGCGGTGGTGCTTTTTGTTAGTTGCTGACAAAATGGGACTGCAAATAAAAACCCTTTACGCAAAAACCCTTTCGCATTAAACAAAACAATTTTGAAAGACCATTGGGTCAATTGCCAATCCTACCTGATAAACGATCGTAGGCAAAGTCAAAGTTGAAATCAAAGTTATAGTCTTTCATAAATACTAGCTCGGTGGGACAAGGTGGAATGAGCACACGAAAATCTCTTTTGTTTTCTTTGAAAAACAAATTAGGTGTTTTTCACAAAAAGATTGAAAGACAAGGACACCTGTTCGGTTTGAAATGAGTTCCTTTTAGTTTTGATGTGAGAAACATAAATGCTTTGAGAACAAAACGCGTTTAGGAAATGAAATGGGCGAAATTGGATCATGAAATGAACTGGTAGTTCTTAGAGTAGTACTTCATTTTGATAGATTTCAGTTGAAAACACACACAGATGGCGAGAAATATTCAAATGATTGAACTTCAAATATAAATGAACTAAGAATTCGAATAATGAGAGACAATATAAAATAAAAACGCTCAAGTATCTAGTTACTAATCTAGAACTTAGAAAGGAATCACATGCAATATTATATAAATACATCAAGAAACAAAAGGACTTTACTTTGAGTCAAGGAAAACAATTTGTAGATGACAAATACAACATTTCCTTTTGCAGAGTGACCTCCAGGTAGAGATGAGCAATGGTTTCTCATTACATTCAAAATATATAGAACCAGGAAATCTCTAAGATGGCTACTATGTTACAGATCCCACAAAACGTTTCTTCGTCTAAAAATAAATTATGATAGAAATAAATAAATGTATTATTAAAACGCGTGAAATGTTTCCAAAATGTAGTCTGGACCCTAGGATTCAATAAATATAGCTGTATGTTATTTTCAAACACACTTAATTAGTGTACAAAAAACTGTTCAATTTTGAAATTCGTTCACTTGAATTGAACAAATACAAGCACAACAAGACCGATGACTTGTACCCCATTTTTGAAATCTAGTTTCGTTTTTTTTTTCAATTATTTTTGTTGGCATACTAATAAATACAAATAGTTAACGAAATTCTTATGATAAAACTTATTTGACTCAAAGAATTTAGAAAACGAATCAAATCGTGATTAATCGAAAATTGTCAAATTCGACAATGTAATAACTACAGCAGATCATTTCAGTTAAACATTACACCAAGTAATATTATTTTATTCTAAATAAACAGTAATTCACTATTGTTATTTTGTCCGTGTATAGGTTCTAATAGAAAAAATGACAGAGCTCTCAATTATCTTTGAAAATATGTAATAAAAACATAAGGTACGTGTGTAGTAGTAAAACCCCACATTTTAATAACTAATTACAAATCATTATTAAGGTTTCATTTAAATTGAACATGATATGCATTTTTCATAATGGCTTAGAAACAACATTTTCTTAACCTTGATAATTAAAAAAACTCATGTATTAATTTGAAAAATTGACATTTCTTACTGTAAGGCCATAAAATTGCCACATTTCAAAATAATAATTACATACTTTGCTATATAGAGTCAGAAAACAGAAAGTATTATTTTTAAATCTAAAGATGCCATTTTAAACGAGAAAACTAAGATGTCGATATATGTACATTCCCAACATGAAAATAATGTCATTATTCATTTTTAGCACTATTATTTCACTTTTTAGAATTACTACTTACCTGACCTCAGCACAACCCTTTCTGAAACCGTGACAAGTGTCGAATATCTGCGATTAGCGCTTGGCACATTCCGATTGCAAACATTCAGGGGCGCCATTGTGTTGAGCACTTCGCAGACGGATCGCGATGGTCGGCGTAATGGTGGTGGACAGGCGCCACGCGTTGCTGTTGCCATTTTTCGCACAATGTTAGCATCGCTAGCGATAAACACTGACATTTTCGTTTTCGAGGGGCCCAAAAATGCAGAAGACCAAGTCGAACAACGAGACAGACGACAATTGTTTCAAAAAGGACAACAATTGTGTATGTAACCGGCGTGACCGGACGGGAGAATAAGAATGAAGAATAGGATGATGTTGTGGTAAAATGATATTTCAGGAAGTAACCAATATATGTGGTTTGGAGTATTCACAGAATTTCTATTTGGAAGATTTTCCAAATAATTGTATTTGTTCAAGATTATTTGAAGTTTATTGCCAATGTTGTGGTAGGTCCACTCGCACTTCATTACACTTTAGTTTCTTGAGTTCTTGAGAGCATTCAAATGTTTTCTTTTTTTTCTGGTTATATTTTATGTTATTTTCCAATGTCTATGAATTTTTTGCAGAAAATGAAAAATCTTCCTTCTCTTACATATTTTCGGGTCAAAGTCGAAAGAACATGGGGATTATAATGGAATAAAAATAAACACTGACCTTGGTTGAGAAGAAGCAAAAGTTCTAAAGTGTCCTCCTGTGACAGTGGGTAGTACCGCTTATGCGAGCGGTTGCTGTGCTTTTTTGTGTTTGACGCCAGGATGTTAGCTTTCTGAGAAAGTATATTTTTCATGAAAGTTGAATAGAAATATAAATTTTTAAACTGAAATTGAAATTGAAAACAATTTTCTGAGAAAGTCAAAAGTAGAAAAAATAAACATCAACAAAACCACAGTGAAATCAGGAAATTGAGACTTTTGAAATTTTATTGTCATTCTAACCAGGTGTTCTGCTGAGAGTAAATGTTCGACGGAGAACACTTCAATACATTAAAAGTAAAACGGATTCCGAAATTAATTTCAATTTTATGCCGAAACATGTTTTGACCGTTTTATTTTCATACCTAAAACATACCGTATCTCTTCTATTAAATACTAATGAAGACTGCAAGACTAATAAAGAGGCCATAGTAATAGAAGAAATGCGCTATTTATTTTGAAAATCGTTTCATTATTTATAGGGCAGAAAGCAGAACTTTTCGTTGCTCAATCATACAAATTTTTTTATGGTTTGTTTTTAAAATTTAAACGGTTAATATTATTGTAGTATTTTTACTTTTTAAAACACAAATTTTTCTAGTGGTAACGTTTAAAAAGTTTTCAGAGAGAACATGGAAACTTTTCGAGGAAAACTGACTTTACGACAAGTCTCTTAAGTATAGTAAAACATGATTTTGGTGAGCATAACTTAAACGCTATCTAGAAATGTGTAGTTATTTTCAATCAAATTTATACAGAAATATGTATTTAGATTAAATCTGATTTTGTTAAGTTTAATTTGCTAATTTTAGACTCAATCATAATAATTGGAATTCAACTTTGAAAAACAGAACGTTTACATAACAAAGTGTTAGAATCAACCACAACGACAATCACGGGATGTCTTCTCTGAATTGGTTAGTTCTAAACACCTACTCTATCCTGAAATACCTCTTCTTGACTGATCGACGATGTCAATGGGAGCATAGAGTAGGCACGAGGCCTGTTACTTTGCGGACGTGTCCGGAAGAGACCCTGCAAATAGATGATAAATATTATTGTGAAAAAAAAATCAAATGTGCAGAAAAAATGCTCAAAGAAACCCTTTGTTTAAAGATTTAGCAATAAACGAGGGCATGTTCTCTAAGAGCACGCATTGAAAAAAGCAAAAGCAAAAAAAAACCCAAGTTCATCAAAACCTTGGTCTATCTTCGAAGAGCTTATCATTTCTTTTGCGTTTTCGTTTTCATTTTTCTCCAACTTTTTACGTTCTCGACAGAACGGAGGGCTGGTGGGCGCATTTTTGTTGCTGTCAAATTAACAACTGGTGAGAAGATAGGGAGGAAATGTTTCAAAAGACAAGGAGTCCGACCAGTCAAAACGAAAAATGTGTTAAGACATTCAGATTGATTTATTAGCTTTGTCATTTGTTCACCTTTTGTTGTGCATCCAGAAGAACCAATCATCATCATCATTGTGGTGATTATAATGGGACTAGATGAGAAAACATTCTCAAAAAAGAGAAAATTGATAAAATTTTGGGTTTTGAAGTAACCTCTTGTTTAAAAGTGGTCTGTCACATTGTCACGTCTTTGTTCAAATCAGTACAAAAGATGAACAACTTGAAATATTAAAATGTCGATGAAGCGTTCAATCGGACAATACTTATTACGGAATGTTTCGCTTTAAACATTAAACTTATGTTATGGTCATCTAAAAAAGTTCAAATTTGTTACTATAATTTTTTCATTAGAAAACATGAACTCTCAAACAGATAATATTACTTAAAGGAGGACTAACCGTTTGAAAGATTTCTAACGTACAGACCCAAAATATGCTCAAATGAACGAATTTCGTGATGAAACTTTCCAAAACTTTCTGATAATTTTTTTTATGGCGATTCAGAATTTTGACAAAAATGGACTGTTTTTACCGAAAATCTGCAATTTTCAAAACTGCTCTGTGAAATATAATATGCAATGAAGGATGATACTCAAATAAAAACTAATCTCCAACCCCTGCGACACGGAGCAGTTTTGAAAATTGGAGATTTTCGGTAAAAAACGGACCATTTTTGTTCAAATTTTGGACCGCCATAAAAAATTTTTGAGAAATTTTTGAGCAGTTTCTTTACGAAATTCGCTCATTTGAACACTTTTTTTTTTGTCTATACGTTCAAAATCGTCCAAACCGTTAGTCCTCCTTTAAAGACAACATCTTTAAAACCAAAAAGAAAAACAGCTTTCAAAATTTAGATAAAGTTATTTCAATCAAGATTAAGAAATTGATAACTAAATCTACAAGTATATGTAAAATATGTAAAAATGGGAAATAAGCTACGTTTCAGGAAGGTTAAGCTAAACTCTGCTCAAAAATTTCACCTGAAACATTCTGGGAACACTTTTCAGTTATACTGAGCAGAAACTCATATTCAAACCTATGCAGGAAATAAAGTATTCATTTCAATATTGAAAGGTTTTTTGGTTGCACTATGAACCATATTTTTTTGGAACATCTCAAAATGTGTATTTGAAATTAGTACATTATTCTTATTAGATGACGTCAATTGGAATCATTATTTCAAATTTCATGGAAAGAAAATAGCTAATTTATAAATGACTGATGTTTATATTTGTTTCAGTATTTCAAAAAAAGGAGGTAAAGTGGTTTTTCAAAACTGCAAAAAAAGTGAACTTAAAAGTTTGAATAGTTTATTTTTGCATGCTAAGCTTGTTTAAAAATGATCGAAACCCCGATGACCTTGCTAAGACTTAGGATTAAGTCAAAACAAACCGATTTCTGAACTTCGTCATTTCAAAACAGTTTTCGTGCTATAGGCACACTAAAAGGGCATGCTGAGATTTTGGAAATCGGCGGTTGGTCTCAGTTGGAATAAGAAAACACCATGTATGAATATATAATCAAATTATGGAAAACACTCAGAAATGTGCTTCTTTTTCAAGAGACAGAGAAGGGGAAAGGGAGTAGAACCCATACCATTAAGTTGGACCCTAACACCACCTCCGCATGACTGGGTGTCCGACACAAACATTTTTTGTTGTGATTCAAGTGTTTTTTTTTCTGTTGGTGCAAAAAATACAGGGTTTTTGCTCGATTTAATGCAAGAAAAAGTCTTACGGATCCAAAAAATCCGCCGCCACTACCGCCTCCAGTGCTTCCACCACCTGAAAGTGGGGGAGCCAAGCCCAATTGAACTTCTGTGTGCACATTTTGAGCGTAATGCTGAACCACTAATGGCTGCATTATTAATGCTTGATGTTGCCCTGCAGATGATTGCAATCTTCTAGGATGCCCTTCTTTTTGAAGGTCCTTTGTGACCTGCAAAATTACACATATTCAGTGTTTTTGTTTGTATTTTTGAGATTGAGTAATTACTATCAAGTACTCTCGAAATTTATCAATCGATCCTTGGACTTTTTTGTTCCGCAGAGGGTGGCGGAGTTTACAAGCGACGTGGTTCAACTTTTATATAAAGCTTTATAAATGGGACATATATAAATATTTCGAATGCTAAATGCAAAAAGAATCAGCAAAAAAGCTCACAGCCCCGTTCTTCTCTGCCGAAAAACGCCGTTTAAGGATCGATTGCTAAATTTTGGCAGTATTCAACATGTACCTTTCTCAATAGAAGAGAAGAAGGAAGAGGCGCTGCATTACATGTCTACTCCTTATACTAAGACTCTGCTGACTGGCCGCGTGGCGCAATGGATAACGCGTCTGCCTACGGAGCAGAAGATTGTAGGTTCGAATCCTGCCGTGGTCGAAACTTTTATTTAACAGCATTTATTCTAGAACGGCATATTTTATACATTCAACTAGGAATAATATTTTAAGTCTTTGGTTCTCATGTTTTCAATAAATGTTACAACATTTTGAGTTCGTTTCAACATGTGTTGTTAAGGAAATTGCATTGCACAATCAAAAAAGCCCATTATATCCCAGCTTTGTAAACTAAAAAGGTTCATTTAGATAAAATGAATTTTCGACCACGGCAGGATTCGAACCTACAATCTTCTGCTCCGTAGGCAGACGCGTTATCCATTGCGCCACGCGGCCATGTTTGTTGAAGAAATTTGAGGATCTTAATTGCTCCCCATATTTTTGAAAATGAATGCACACGAAGTTATGGTTTGCAACTATATTTATGTGTCCTTGTTGTCAAAATTAATTGAATACTTACCTGTGGAAAAACCATAGTTCTTTGATTCGCTCAATCTTGGATCCTGCAAACCATTAATATATACTAAGAAAGTTGGAAATGAAAGATTGAAGACGAGTTAAATTAAATGAAACTGAAGTTGAAAGCATCAGCTCCGGAAGTTTCAAGGGAGGCCCTCGTGGCCCGGGTGAGAAATTGGAAAACTTACAAAAAGCAAGCAAAAGAAAGTGCGTCTTTTACGCCTTGAAAACGAACATTGGAAAAGTTGAGCAGAAAATGGGAAAAAGTTCGGAAAGAAAAATGAATGTTCGTAAAAAGAAAATAACGAAAAAAATGTCTTCGGTTTTTTTATAGAATTCTTGTCAGTGCATGTCGCATTTTGACTTTTGAAAAAGTTTCGCATTCAATATTTCATATGATTTACAGCATGTAGTATAAAAACCTAAATTTTAGTATCTGGCACATCAGTTGCAGAACGAATAATATACATCTAAAAAATTCAACACAAAAAATCTGAACAAAAACAAATCAACTAGCTATAAATAAGAGTTATAATCCTAGAACAGCATAAATTTCGAAAAAAAACACATCATTGCAACTAGAAAACGACGAAACAAGAAATTGTAGTGTATTATTTGGAAAGAGGTCACCAAGTTTTTTGGAGCGAGCATAATGCACAAAACATTTCTGTATCATCTTGATGCCGTCGATAGAGTGAAACGCGCGACCCATTTTTTAGACCCCAACCCCGCTGGCAGATGACACCAAAGCTTGATTAGAAGAAGGAGCAGAGCAGCGGAAAAGTTCGGCGGGTAGGGGGGGGGGGGGTGCTAAACAACAACAATGGGATTTTTGACACTGTTGTAAGATAAGTAAGGATAAAGCGAGAATACAATATTTATAAAGTAGAAATTAACAAGCAAATTTCAGAATTAGAACTGTTCGAACAATATTCCATGTTACAAAAAGAAGTAAGAAACTGTTAAATTCTGAAAAATAACCTGATACTGTACACTTTTTGAAAATTAAGATTACCGGGCAAAATGTAGGATGTCAATCGATTGAGAAACAAAGGACTGTAAATCCGACATTCTATATTCAAACAAAATTTTATTGTACTTTGGAGAAACTTATAGAAACTTATTCAGAAAACAACTATCCTTAAAGCCCTTTCGAGAAAGGAAACTTTGCATGACCAACAAAATAAGAAAAAGACAGAAAAAATATGCACCTTATCAAGATTCTCCGCCTGCTGTGCCCCCAAATTGTTGAATGGACTCTTGGGAGGTCACTCAACACATTCCAGTAAAACATCTTCACACATTTAAACTAGATTTTTTGATTATCACTTTAGATAGAGCATTCCGTGATAATTTTCATTCCGTGAAAATTTTCATTCCGTGATAATTTTCATTCCGTGATAATTTTCATTCGGGAATCGCTCTCCCACTATGGGGGAGTCTACGCAAGGTGAGGTCGCCGATTGGGTAATCGAAGAAGCGGAAAGTCTAGCAGACACAATTAGGAAGGGAATCTTAGCATTTTTGGACACGGACGATGGTCGCAAAATATTAGATGATTTTTATGCGAAGAAGAGGAAGACTGAAGAAAATGATTCTGAAAACGAGACTGAAGAAGGTGAAATGGACAAGCCAACTCAACTGGCTGTTCATTAAAAGTCACGAGTAGGTCAAGAAGAAACATCGAGAGAACTCAGAAGCAGGAAGCGTAGGAAGGATACGGATGATACAACTATGGAGTTTTGGATGACTAGATCGTATCAAGTAACACCGAACATGCATAATTGGAAACCAAACATTTTTACGAAGCATAGGAGTTCCTTGAAAGTTTTCGACCCCGGTGGATAAGAAACTCATGAAATGATATTCTGGATGCCCTACTGCCCAACTTTATGTTCACGTGGATATTGATAACTATTGTTTTGTGTTCCTATCACGTCTCCCAGAGAGCGTAATAAATTATTATTATTATTATTATTATTATATGAATTGAATACCTCCCAGAAAGTTCAAAGTTAGTGAGGAAATTGATGCAAAAAAATATGAAAAGGGAAGGGTAGGGTCAGCAAGTAAAGAAGACGAAGACGGAGTTGAGTAAATGTCAAAAGAAGTTATTTGCATCTGCCGATCCTCGACAAATTTTCGTTTCCTTCCGGCTCTTCTTCGAAGAATGTTGCAAACACAGTGGTGTGTCAAGATGAGATTCATCTGATGACAACCATGACACTTTTTTGCTGCAAGTGGCCCCCATTGCTTCAAAAAGAGTGTGGCGGACGGCAATAATCACCCTTGGGTCTGTTGCATGTGGTTTGACAAGAGAAGAATAGCAGACGATGTCAGTTTGTTGCGAGTTGTTTCGAAGCTGACGAAAAAAGAACAATTGAGACAAGGAATATTTTTGTGTTAAGCAACTCGGAACTCTAAGCTGCAAACTCGCAATCTGTGGTCGGTCACGTGTTTGGATTTTTTCGGTAAAAAGAGAAAAAACTATTCTTAAAAAAACATGCTACTCTTTTTGCTTTTTCTTCTGAACGAGAAACTTCAAAGCCCTATGGCATACCGGAAACAAACACAACAACACGTTACAAAAAAGTTGAATATCTTAGTTGTATAAAAATAGTGGAAACTCTTGCAAGAAGTGAAATTCCTACTCATTTGCATAATAAAATTTGGCTGACTCACTCAATGGTTGCACTTTTAGTGGTGGTTTGATGTGGACCAAATCATTGTTCAAGAGTATTCCATAGGGAGTTTGAAGATTTCTGAATAACTGTACTTTTTATTGAGTTTATTGAAATGTGTGTATTTCACTGTGAATTTAAGACATTTTTTAATAAGTTTGTTACCACAAAAACGATTTACAATATCGATTCCTTTTACTGGAAGAAAAAACTTCAAAATCCAAAAGTTTTCGGAAATAAAGCACTTTCGCTAATGGTGTAAAATATTTCAAGTTTACTTTGAAAGAAAAATGCATTTATCACAGTTATCTGAAATCAAATCAATAATACAAATAAAGGTGTCTTAAAAAATCAATATGTATAAGTAATCACAATAAATTATGATAATCATCTAAAAGTTTCCATTTGAAGACAAAATCAAAGCCTTCACCAATCCATTTTTAGGAACAACTGTTTTATCGGCAGACGCTGCGTTCAACTCCAAAAGCACTTGTGCTCCAACCAAGTTTCCAATATTAGAAGAAATCTGGTTTTTAGTAACATGTGCAATTGGATGACCGTCATCTTCGTCGCCAACTTGCTCGATAAACGCTCGAACAAACTCAGGACGATCCCCCAATTTGATATCTTGGGCGATGCGAACGTTGATTTTCGTGTGATTTATACGTCGGTATCCAGACATGTCACGGATAAGCGGGACCGCAAATAAATGGGAACAGACCCATGCCGAAGCTGGGTTTCCGGGAAGAGCCAGCACCACTTTTAGCTTTCTTTCGGATGCAGATTCACGGGTAGCCACAGTGCATGGGAGCCCAGGTTTCATGCTCACACGGCCGAATTCGATCTACAAATGTTTAATTCATTCGTACAACTTAAATTAGAAAAAGCATGTCTGAGGTATTTCAAGAAGTTTTCATTTGTGCACTCTCTCAACAATTTTCCTATTTTTTTTACTTCCATCATTTTGAATAACCTTCTTTCCCTTTTTGGTATGACAAGCAACCCTTATTTACGGGTACATTTGCGCTTACTTAGGACAGCATTTCAAATTATCGATGGTTTGCTCTGATTTTAGATTATTAGTATTTAATAAGAAACCCTAATGATCAGTTGAAATTCATCTTGTTTTGTTTTGTGAATTGGAAAGGAATCATTATTGAGAGTTGAACATAACTATCATTCAAATAGTTCAACTAACTACATGGTTCTCAAACCGAAAAAGTTGCAATACCACTTAAGACTGCAAGATGACTAAATATTGCAGTACCAAAATTTTTGTTCGTTTACTTTACGTTAATAAAAAACAATTTTGAGTTAATCAACTATTTGACAACATTCTCAACATTACAAAATACCTTCAAAACAATTTTAGATTCGTACATAACTCACTTTGAACCCCAGATGTAACAATGCATTTTTCATATAATCCTGCTCTCCCATACTAACTCCACCAGTGGTCACAATCACATCCGAATGTTCGAGACACTCCGTCAGTTTCTTGTCAAGTCCTTCTTTACTGAAATTTTTATATATTCATGTTGCTATCAGCCTATCAAACGTACTCATCAACCACTCTGCCACCATCAATAACATTGAATCCGTGTTCTTTGAACAGAGCAACGAGTTGGGGAGCATTTGAGTCGCGTACCATTCCCAATGGAACATTTTCTACCATGGGAGAGACGAGCTGTAAAAATTATAATTCTGTAAATAATTAACAAAACTAACAACAAGAAAAATTACACCTACCTCACTTCCAGTAGAGATCACGGTTACTACAGGCTTCTTGTATACCTTGATTGTCCTGATACCAAATGCATTGAGAATACCAAACTCAGCTGAGCCAATCTGGGCTTCAAATGGAACTATCACATCGCTAGAACGAACATCAGAGCCAGGGAGCCTGGAGAAATATGTATTTTTTAAATGATAATCAAAAGTTTACCTGATATTTTCTCCAACTTGGACAGCTTGTTTGCAAATAATTTCCGTTTCCTCGCTTTGCTGGTCCTGTCTTACAAGCTCGGTGTATTCGCGCATGATGACAGCATCAGCACCTTCTGGTATGATTCCACCCGTACTGATACGCACACATTTGCCAATTTCCACCTAAAGGCAATATCCCGAATTCTCATTTGGTAATTTTTTAGCCATTAACATCATAATCTTATAAATTTCTATAAGCATGGTTTCAATTGTCTGAACTAAAATTTTGTGAAAATTGCTATTCTCAATTTGGCAGAAACATTTGATCACTTATATTTATTGATAAAATGACAATTTTGAAACAATCTGTCAAATTAACTAAGTGAACTTGAAAGTATTCTGCAACAGCAAAGTCTTTTTGGTAGCAAGTTAACAATATGTTTGAAAATTTTTAACCAAACTTACACGTGTCTGCCAGGTAACAACTGGGTGTTATTATTTTCTATCAAACTCACTGCTCCTTGATATATATTTCCAGCCAGCGAAACTCCCACCATTTTCTTGAGCCCAATTCCATCGTGTGCAATAACGGCATATCCATCCTTTGTTGAGGCTGCGACCGGTGGCATATCTTCTGACGATTTTACTTCTTCAGCAACAACTCTGCCTAGAATTTAAAAGATGTCCTTTATTTTTTTAAATATCAACACACCGAGCGCCGACCAGTCAACCTGAATTGATTCGACAATTCTTGGAATTTGAGCTCCTATTTGCTTCATAATTTTTCGTGCCTCTGGTAATTCTTTTTTCGGCCATTGACTTTCACGTGGGTGATGAGCAGCCATTTCTGCAAAACAGTAAATTACATGAACCGGAAGACGAAAAATAATTGAAAATTAATGCGAAACTTGAAAAAGAATAGGTAAAACAAATTCTTACGTCAAGTAAATATTTTAAAAAAGGTATAGATTTTGCCGTTTTTACCAATAATCAAACGACGACAATACATTATGTTGAGGAACAAGTGAAAGACAAAACAACAAAGAGCGATGATGATATTGAGAGACGCAGCAAGGGTAACAGATTGAATGTGGATGAAGAGGGATGACGAAGGTGCAATACCGACAAGTTAGTGTACAGGCAGACTACGTATTTATGTGCATACAGTTTGATGGAGGAAAGTTAAAGGATGCCTAAATGCTTTAATTTTTTAAGTGTATGCAATTGATATACTAACAATACTATTCTTATCAACTCCTATTGTTAGCAAACATGATGTTCAAATATATTCCGGACAGTGATCGCCGCATTTCAAATATGTTGATTATTAAAAACAATAGAGAATTTCTACTTTCAAAATAAAAAACTGTTAAAGCAAATTCGACTGCAGCGACAAGCGTTAAATATTCGCTCTCGATCCCGCATGCCGGAAAATCCGACTTTTCAAATGTAAAAAAATCGTAACGTGAAAGAAAATAAATATCGAGCACGATGTAGTTTTACTTTCCGGTATATAATGTATCAAGAACTTACCATTTTGAAAAAAAAAACACAACAAATTTCTGACTGTTCTACTTACATTACGTTACAAATTGACATTACAATTTTAATTATTTATTTTCACAATTGCATCAAACACAGATAAAATGAGATCAAAGATTTAAACACGTTTAACTTTTTTTTCCGTTTCACCGAACTTCAAACTTTGGTATTCTCATCAAATTTCTCTTCTTTCACTTCCTCAATCCATCCATTCCCTTCTAATTTTTTCTCAAGAATTGGTGTAGTTTTTCCGGTTTCAATTGGCTCCACTTTATTTGACGGTCTTCCGGTTCCCAGGATTGCTTCAATCAGCATTTTTTCAAGTCTGTAATAGAACATTTTATAGGAGTAGGAAATAGTATTAACTATACTTTAAGGTAGGAATCTCAAACAAACAGCTCCAGAAAAATGCAAAAATATACGAAAGAAAAGTCGCTGGAATCGATGTGTAAGTGAACTGAAACAAAACTTTATTCAAGAGTTTTGTACTCTCATGTACTCACCACTTCCAGTGCTGAGTAGTAATGTGTTGCATGTCCACCAACATTCAAAAACCAGAAAAGTACGACCCAGTGAACTATATAAGCACAATAAGATAGCCTTCCAAATGGTTGCCAGATTGGATGAGACATAAACTTATCAATAGGGCCTCCCCATCCCATATGATTAGCAGCTACCACCCAGCAAATAAACATTCCCCATCCAAGACGATGGAAATTATAGAATGTTCCTCTCGTGAATACACTCCAGTGTGACCCCTTGTCGTAATCATATGTCGCGAAAAGACAAAATCCAGCAATAACAACTGCTATAATCCATCCAGCAAGAGACAGCACCCAGTTGAGTCTGATTTTTCTATTTCCGTAGACAGCGAGCAAATAGCCGGTAAGCATTCCAACAAGATATGGCGGGCATCTGACCCATGGTTTTTCATACGCAATTGTGAAAAAGTTGGTGCCACTTCCATTTCCAAACATATCAGCTGGAAGGTTGTAAACACTGAACAAAATATAAGTAGTGATGATGCTGCCAACACATCCAGCAACAATTAGTCCAGTTCCAACAGCAAACGAGAAGTAGAGTCCGATGAGAACAATTGGAGCTACGAGATACAGTTGGGTGTCAACGGCCAAGTACCAAGTTGGTCCATAGCAACCCATTGAATTTGAAGATGCAAAATCATTGATGTAAAGTAGATTTTGCCACCAAGTTGTTTTACATTCATCTGCTTCCATAACTAACTGATCTAAACAAAGGAAACTTTAATATTATATTCGTATTGGCGATTTATTAAATTAAAAATTGTTTTAAAATCTGTTTTCCTTAAACGTGAAAATAAAAACAGCTTAAATAATAATATTTACACAAACTCAAAAAAGCTCTTCCCGGAAACTCTTTTCAAGACTCGTTTTATTCAAATAACCATATTTCTAAAGTGTTCTTCTAGTCCTATATCTTACTCATTTGTGAAGCTGAAAATGGTCCTTGAATATATGGAGCATAAACCGTGAAAAATCCAATAAATAACATAATTGGTGGAGTCAATCGGAGATACCGATGTACGTAAAACATGATCCAGGTCACGGGATTTACAATCATTTTTTTCTTTGGTGTTGTCTTGAAAAACATGTAAGTTAGTACAAGTCCAGAAAGCACAAAGAACGTGTCCACTGATACAAAAGCATTCAGTAGCAAGTGATTCCAAAAGTGTTTTGGAAAGTCTATAACCGGCATGAAAGTATCAGACAACACCAGATAGATGAACGAATGTCCAGTTACAACCCAGCACATTGAGAAAAGTCGGATACAGTCGAGAGATTTGATGAATCCTGGTTTTTGTTCTTTCACCGATAGAAGAAGCTCAGCATTCGTCCAGAGCGAGAATGACAGAAGAATTTTCAAAAAAACGTTTCTCTCTTTGATTGATTTAATTCCATATACGGTATCTCTGATGTAATCGGTCAGAGAAGCAGCAAGTGCAATCACCACCATCACGATTAGGAAGATGCTGAAAAATAATTTTTATGACCCAGCAACAGAGTTGAGTGAAGCACTTACGAAAAACCCCAAAATGGGGTGTCCTTCTTAACTTCATATTCAGAACAGTAAGCGTGACACGCAGTAAACGGATATGGAGACAGTTGGTTGAAGATATCTATTATCTCGTGTTGATTGCAGGAATCTGGTAAGCATACCGCAAGTCTCATTGGAAGCATTGAGTATGCACTCGACGAGCCTGATGCCGAGCATGATGCATTTTTTCCAGGTTTGAGCATAAGGTAACAGTAGTTCGTGTTATACTTTACACCACTAACACGCTTGCATTCTTGATAAGATCCGTCATATAAGGTTGCAACTTCGAGCATCCCGGGAACTGGCAATTTTCCGAAAGAATCGAGTTCTGAAAATATACCTTTTTTCCTACTATAAAAACCTTTTGCTTACCTTGGATAGCGTACAAGTTTGCTTTCAAAATTTTGAGCTCTTTCAGTGAACAAGTTTGCTTCTTGAGACATGCTTCTGATACCCCAGCAAACAATTCCAACGATTTAATCCATGTTTGAGTATCATTCAGGCATTGTGGCGAAAGACCATGAAGAGGTTTTGGTTTGAATATATCCTTCCAATCTAGAGTAACTGCACCTGAAGTGCTCAATAATAGTAAAACCACTTTGAAAAGTGAAGACATTGCTAGACTGCTACAAAACCGCAACCACTCCTTTTATAGTGCACTGTTTAATTTTTAAATATCGTCATATTATTGATAAATGAAGAAGTTACTGATAAAAGTTTGAATTGCGGCTCAGCAGCTGAATCATTTGTGGGGGTGGGCTCCACACAGTGTGACTTGTAGAACACACACTGACCGGAATACGAAAATAAATCATTGGAAGAGGAGCATGAGACTCATGAACTATTGGTCGATAAGACACTTTCGGGAAGAATCATTGAGCCAGGCAACAAAGAACTAACAGCACCACTGGTACAAAGTGCGAAAAGTGAAGAAAAGTGTGTTTGGACTGATTTATTGTCACAGAATTTGTGATAGTATAGTTAATGAAATGATAACGTCTGTACACAACAATTATTGTTCAATAAAAGTAGGATTAAAAGTCCACTTTTTATATAAGGCTACAAGAGTAAAAAAATATGGAATATTCTAATATTCGCACCACATTTGTTTTTATAAACGAAATTGTTAAGATGACATATAAATGAAAGTTCAGTCCAGTGAATGAACAAATCTTCAATATGTACCACAATTCAAACAAAAATTGTGTTTGAAACAATGCATAAGTGTTGAACGTGTACCACTGTCACCCAAGAGATCGCAAGTTCGATTCCACCTTCCCCAAAGGCTCCCCCTGTCTCTCTGTGCACTCTGTTTTCCAATTTAAAGAATTAGAATAACAAGCATGACTGCGCGCCTGGCTGATTTTTTTCGGCTGTCTGCTGGTACAGCTAGCCGACCAATTTTCTCAAATTTGGGCAAAATTGGGAAAATTTCTTCAAATTTCTCAATTAATCTAGAAGTTTTCACCAGCCGAAAGCCGACAAAAACTTGATATTCGACTGTTGGCTTGCTCTACCAGCCAAAAAACTGCTAATTTTTCGACGCCGCCAGCCGACAGCAGCTCATCCCTGATTACAAGTTTGTCCAGGAAAACTATGAATATTACATCAGTTTCACACAATAATTCATTTTCATAAACTTTTCGAAGCACGGAATAAATCATAAACTCCTGAAAATCAAATCACAGGTTGATAAGAAAAGTCTACAATCTAAAAACAATCGTGGAAATCAAAATTAATAATTTAATCGTATTTGAAAAGATACTACTGAAAATTCTGATAGCAACTGGAAACAATTATCAATATAAATGATTAGATTTTGTTCGATTCTTTTTGGCCGATTCTGTTCCCAGGACCATTTGGTTCAGTTGGTTCATACTCGTGGCTATCTTCAAAAAAGTGATATATTGTAGTTTTATTAAGACTTTTCACTGTAGTGCGATATTCAGTTATTTTTTTTGGTGAATTGCAATTTGAATGCATTTTGTACGAAATCAAATGGAGAGATGAAAAAAAATTGAATTACAATTAAAAAAAGCATTCAAGTACCATTAAAAGTTTTCGTTGGACAACTCTGAAACGTTTCAGAAATTTCATAGATCTTGATTTATATCTGGCAGTACCCCGTTGCGCATTCAAAGAAATCTGCCATTTACCTAAACTACGAAACAGAGCACTTTATATATGGTCTAAACATATGTATACGCCGAGAACATGCCTGGAACATTCAATGAAATGGTAACGCTAAAGGTGGCTTATTTTATTGGTTCAGGGTTTATTGTCTTCAACTGTAGTACCCAGTTACATGTATGAACAAACAAAAATATGACTGGAAAACTCAAAAAAACTTTAAAAGAGTAAAAACCTCTTTTTTAGACTTTGCTTACGGCTAATTTTTTGCATAAATCTTTTAAAGAGTCTTTCTCTGAAAAAAGAAAATAATGAGTTACATGAAAAACTCAAAAGTAAAAACTATTGAAAAATTTCTACAGTCAAAGAACAAGAAATAAAAAAAAAGCTTTTTTTTAAGTTTTTTGGTTATCAGTGAGAAAAAGATATACAAACAGTAGTTTACATTAAATTCAAAAGCATGTTGGGCAATATTTAAAAGCTAGCCGCAACCGCCTCTGAAATACAACTTTTTGACCGTAAAGTCTGTGAAAAAATGAAAACAAATTATTAACAATAAGAAAAAGAGAGTGAAGGAAAACGAGACTTTAGATTCAACTCAAAAAATTCGTCATCAATAAGCAATGAAGTTGATTAAAAAGATAAATTGTGTTGGTGCAGAATTGTTGAGATTTTTCACATGGTTCAGTTGTCATTCAGGTTCCCTTATGGTGTTTTTGAGGCTGAAACATCTGGCAGCAATTTTTTTATAATAAAGTGAGATATGAAGTTTAGCATAAATAAATTTTCATTTGGAGCTAAAACTTTAATTTCAGTCAAATTTTTTTGTTGGTTATCGACGTGTACCACGACTTGGCTAACTAAAAAAAATATCGTACAATCATACCTGTAATGAATCATAATAAAAGACTCCAAAAATTTTTAGATTTTTCATAATTTCCGGTCAACGTTTTGGCAAATTACCAAAAATTAAAAAAAAAGAGCTTTTGAAGAAATCCAAAGCAATGTCGCATGTTTCGACCCCTACAATGTTTTTTGACAGTAAATAAAAAAATTTCAAAAAACTTTTGGAAAGTTTTATCATGATATTTGGTCATTTTGAGACCAAAGTAGTGGTTTTTAACAATTTCTCCACTGGCGCTACTCCACCTTTAATTAAAAAAAAACATTTTTACGAATTTCAGGCATATATACAACCGCATTTTTATTGGGAGATTTACTAAATTTTCGTTACTTTAAAAAGTTTTGAAAAAAAAACTTTTCTAGGATTTGGATTAACTTTTCATCAGAAGCTAAAAATGGACCTTTTCAATTGTTTTAGTCTATTGGATTTTTTAGTTATCTTATACACTTACTGAAATAAGTTGAAAATTAAAAAAAAATTTTAATCAGAAAAATTCAAAACTATTTTTAAATGATAAAAATAGTTTTAGTTAAATATTTAAATATTGCATTTTCAACATCCGTGAAAGCTAACCTACTCTTATTGGTATTTTTTATTTGCGTGTAATTTGACCAGAAACTTTAAAACGCCCTAAAGTCACATTAAATTCATATTCCGTTCATTTCGCCACCAGTCCGTTTGCCAGTGAAGAAATGTCCGTATGTATAGGCGCCGCGACAGGGGATGGGCAACTGGCCGCGTGGCGCAATGGATAACGCGTCTGCCTACGGAGCAGAAGATTGTAGGTTCGAATCCTGCCGTGGTCGAAACGTTTTTCTCCTGACTAGGAATAATATTTTAAGTCTTTGGTTCTCATGTTTTCAATAAATGTTACAATATTTTGAGTACGTTGGTTTACTGCAATCTGTTTTATACGACCTTTGGAACATTATGCTGAAAAAAGTAAATATCAACCGGTTCTTTTCTTGAAAAACGTTAGAGCCATTTGTTTTTGTGTAATGTCGTTCCGTTTGAGAAGCTTTGGGATTGTGGTGTAGAGCAGCGTGAATTGTTATCTACTACCCACAATCAGAAATGTTACACTGTTGACATCTTGCTGCCGTTTTTCACACGAATGTGGGCCAAAAACCAGTAAGCATTGTATACCATTTGTACCAATTGTCAGAAGAGCACAAGAATAAGAAGTCTTCTAGCGTGGCTATTGTAGGTTTAAGTATTGTCATGGTAAAAATTGTTTTCATCTCAATACAGTTATATTAAGATGCTCCCAATTTGCATAATTATGTCAAGAAGGACACTCTCATCCATATCAATTCTCGCAACGGAACAGTGCGGAACAACAAACAGGTCACTTTCGAGTGAAATGTTTCCCGTTTCATTATACATTATCTGTCGCATTCTCATCTTTCCGCGTTTGTACACAAATTGGAACCGTGAGAAGTGCATGTAGTGAAGCATATCTAAACATTTACATGCCCTCTTCACTTCGAGAACAATGATGTGGAAAACATATCTTCAGAACAGAAAAAACATCATTTCAGAAAGTTGTATTCAGATTTCTAAGTGTTTTTTTTTGGCTCGCCATCTCGGGACCGGTTGATTAGCTAAGAGTGTGACATCTCTACAACTCGGCCGTCTGTTTTTGGCCAGATGCTCGCCGGAGGCAGGCACGACTGAAATATTGTCTCATTTCTACTTTTGCAATACATCGTCGAACGTGTCAGTTTTCAGTATAAAGGTTGGTTTTTTTTAACGTTGGAAGTTGAAGAATTAACTTCAGTTTCTGAATAAAACATTTAGTTCAGGACATGCTTGAAGCGTGGCGTGTACTAAACTAACATTCTATATAAACTCATTCAAAATAAAATACGTTTTTATAGAAGAGATTATAGTACATTGCAAACATTCGAAAACTGTATTTGTAATTTTTCCATCAATAAAACTGTAAATTAGTTACACTGTGAAAACAGTCCCACTTTTGACAGCAACTTTTGGACGTTCACATGCTTGAAATTATTCATGGTGTGCTTCCTAGTTCCTCGAAACCAATGCCCACTAAAGAAATGTTTTCTTACCCACTCAAAATAAACTCTTCTCATCAATCCTATCTAAATTGGAAGACATTGGGGTCCCGCAAAAAGTGATGTCCTCTCTTGTCCTCTTCTTCCCGGGTTTCCTCCTTCTTCGCATTTCCTTTTCCTCCGTCCAATGCTTTCCCTTGGCATTGGTGGTAGTGGTGGTGGTTCAGAGAGGAAGAAGAGTGAAGGCCGGAATGCATTTATTGTGAATTGGGAGTAGAAGAGAGAAAGAGAGAGGGAGCGTTGCGCGCAGCTGGGCCATTTATTGATCGCTGCTGCCGGGGGCCCCTATGTCTCTTCTGACGAATGGCGGCGGCGACGAGTGTTGTATGTGTGGATGTGTCTGCGTCTCTCGCCCTGCTCCTCTCGTCCCCCTCTCGCCTCATGCAGTAGTGCCGGGGTAGGCGGCGGACAGCTCTACTTTAGACCTCTCTCCGCTATTCTATACCACCACTATTCGCAAGCACTGCGCGTCGTCTCCACTTTGCCATGGGTTCGTTTTGGTTTTTTGTAGTGTTAACGATTCGAAATGTGATAAACATAAATATGATTGGGCTTCAATGTTTGTTTCTAGATGTATTAGATTGAGATATTAGCTTCATGCTAATATACCGGAAGTAATTTCTGGGCAGCAAAATCGACCTGCACCATGTCCATACTTTGACTATATTGTTATTTCTTCCGTTCTGCTTGTTTGTCAAAATAAGAGGTTTCTGGAAAAATTTCATAATAGTTGATTTTCAGTTTGGTACCGATGACTCAGAAAGAGTTACAATGAGACAAAGAAACAAACTGCAACAAAAGAGAGGGCAATGTCGCCCTCTTTTTATTCCTTTTTTCGCTACCAAGTTCTAGCTATTTTGCAACAAATTTTTCAATGCTTCCCGCAACAAATAAATCAAAAAGGGAAATTGAAGATTGACAGTCTTCTTGATTGATTTGATGGTAGATCTTCATTGAGATATTTGAGAAAAAAATAAACAAGCGGAGAATGAAATTCAGCAGACCTGTATTATCAGTAAACCATTTGATTTTAGGCAAAAAATGCGACGTATGTCGCAAAAAGTGCTCAGGAGACGTCTTAAAAGCGAATGACAAATACTTTCACATCAACTGCTTTCAGTGCAAAAGTGAGTTCAATCAAAACAATTTTTCCATGATAAAGATTAGATATCCAAAGTTATGTTTTCAATTTCCATGAAGTGCCGACATTTCGAAATGTTTGCTTTTTCTTGTGGAAGAGACGGGAAAATGTTTCAGTGTGTTTATTACATAATACAGCACGAGACTCTCGTTGTTATCTCACTTCTGTTTGAACAGGGCATAGCATCCATTACTACTTACACGAAAAAGAACGTTCCAAGCTAAACATTGATAAAAATCTAAGAAACATTGTCACAAAACCTAATAACCAAAAAAGTTCAACCTTTGAAAAAATTAAGGAACCTACTGTTTATGCTGTTTAGTGTTTCTTAGGTTAGATTTACCAATCAAGAAACAAACAAAATTAAATTGCGATTTTCGCTTTCAATTCAATTACACACATATTTTTCTTGGCCACTTTTGTTTCGGGGGACACTGGTCTTCTTTTTATGACCCCATTTACAAAAGTGTGTTTTCTGAGAACCACCGCCTTTGCAGAGAATCTTGTAATCCTCGAAAGTTAGGCTTCTCCATTGTTCATCCATCATAGATTGTTAAGAAGGATTAGTTGAAATGTGCAACTCTATGACACAAGAATTTCTGCGTCACCATTTTTGGAAAATGGTGCCTGTTCGATGGAGTGTGAAAATGAAAATTTTGAAGCGAAACGTTTTTGACATTTGAAATCTAACCTGACTTTATTGGTTTTTGTTTCAAGTTCTGTTCGAATTCCACCTGCAAAATGGCAAACACACTATTATCGCACTGTTTACCTAAAATCGATTCGTCGTTGCGTAAATATTTACCGGGCGCTAAAAGACAAATTTTGTTTCATGGCACACTCAACTTGAACTCTATGAGGTGTAACAAAAATGAAGAATTATTTCGGGTGATTGAGAATATGAAGAAATAATTATTATGATTTGGAATAGTCGATCACACGTGAACAATTTTGAATGTATAAAATATACCGTTCTGGAATAAATGCTCGTTAAATAAAAGTTTCGACCACGGCAGGATTCGAACCTACAATCTTCTGCTCCGTAGGCAGACGCGTTATCCATTGCGCCACGCGGCCAGATGGCTCTAATGTGTCCACTTCGTAAGACAAGCAGATGTCAGGCGGTATTGTGAATTAATGAGTGTGAATTGAAAGGGGTGACGGTGACGTTACGGTTCGCCTCTGTGGCATTTTGAAAACTTTTTTTCGAGGTTTATTAAAATCTATTATTTTCAGAATGTGGTCGGAATCTAGGCGAGACGGGCTTCTACACAACACCAGAAAATGCGTATCTGTGTCCCGACGACTTTCGCGCCGTATCCAAAGAGATAACAGTGAAGACGACGACGCAACAAGCACACGCGTCTTCCTCAAGTGCGGCGACGCCCAAATCTCCGGAGAAATCAAATGGTACAACGGACGTGTCGTCGAGTGGAGCCGCTAATGCCACGCTGCAGCAAATCTCTCCGCTCGGATCACCAACAAGTAAGCAATGAGCTGTCGGAGTGGCAGTGAAATTTGAAACTTTCTTATGTATAACACTTAATATTGCAGCGTGTGCCGCCTGTGACCAAGCTTTACATTCGGGTCAAGTACTTCTCGCTCTCGGTCTTTCATGGCACGTGTACTGTTTCAAATGCAGCGAGTGCTCAGCAGTTCTCCATGGAGAGTACATGTCACATCACGGAAAACCATTGTGCCTTCGAGATTATAACGAGAAATTCGGTGTCAAATGTTACGAGTGTGAAAAGTTCATTGCTGGAAAAGTCTTACAGGTGGGTATTTGGTTGATAACAAAAAATAAAAGTAAAACCGAACAAAGTTGATTTGTGAACAAAACAATTTAGCACTACATTGTCTACGAAAAACCATAACAACATATATTTTCAGAAAAAAAGAAAGTATTTTAATCAATCTATTTATAAAAACCTTTTGGATCTTCCTGTTCCAAACTTTTGTTACTTTTGCAATCAAGGTTAAGTTGTACCCCTGCAAAACGTTGAGAAAAGTTTTTTTGTTAAAAAAAACACCAAGATCAAAACAAGTTGTCTATTCTTCTTTTGACCTTCCCAAAATATTCTATTCAGTCAATTTCTTTTATTTAGGCTGGCGGCTACAAATTCCATCCAACTTGTGCCCGCTGTTCACGATGTGGATCTCATTTTGGTGACGGTGAAGAGATGTATATGCAAGGAGACGAGATCTGGCATCCATCCTGTGAGCACGCGCGGACCACCGAAAATATCGCGGTATGCAATTTCATTTTTCATTTTGTTTTTCCAAAGTATCCGATTTCATCACATTGAAAGTCAAGATGATGATGATGCTTTCTCAAAGCATTCGAATAAATTCTTAATTACATTATACTTTAAAAAAAATCAATTTTTAGCCAACTGGACGTGCTGCCACATTGTCTCGAAATGAGCCAAAATATCAATCAACGTTTGGACAGCATCAAGCATACATGTACTTGTTGCCAGAGGTGGAACAAACCTACTTGAGACATCCAGTGATGAACGCCAAGGAGCCAAATGCTCCACAATACCACGTTCCACAAGGACCAATCAAGATTCGCAAGTCAAGGATGTCGATGCTCAAAACTGGAATGCAAAGACTTAGTGAGTCCACATACCCGTTTATTAGACAAAATATTTTATTTTCAGCGGAGGATTTGGAAAAGAACATCCCACGTCCAAAATCTCCACACATGGACAATGAGGAGCCAATTGAATTAGCTCACTATCCAGCTGCACATGTGCCCGATCCAGACACGGTATGTACTGCAAAACAAAAATACGTTAAAACTTGAAAGATATTTGAAACTAAACAATATAAACTTACCGTTTTTTAGTCATTCAAGAGCTAAGTAAATGTTTGTGAATTTCAATTATAATCACTAAATTGTAGACGCCAAATCAAAGTATTAAGCATCCTTTTTTCAGACTGTGCAGAATAAAAATTAAAAAAAAATGTTTAAACTTAAGAAGAAATGTTTAAATGTGGGAAAAATACATATTCCCGTTGAAACAAAACTCAATTTCAAAACTTTAATTACGCAGGAAATATATTTTCAGCTTCCTGCTATCGAGCGAGAGGATTTCCCTGCTCCACAATTCCCGTATGCCGTCGAAGAACTCAAAAGAAGACTCTCAACATCATCGGTTGAAAATGAGATTTCCGACGATGAATACTCGGAGAGCGACAAGGTTGACGAGGACAAGTTGAGAAAGACTGTTGAAACTTTGGAGAAGTATAATGATTCTTCCATTGCTCACGTCATCAGGCAAAACATCGAAGACAGTCATAAGAAGCAAAGGTATTATATTTTATTGCATATTTTATCATATAATTACTAATTACGTTGCAGGCTGCCACTTCATTGGGATCCAAGAAACGCAAGCAGAACCCCATCTGGCAAGAAAATGCCACATCTCAAATTCCGTTACGACGTCCCAATCAATGCTTGTATGTTTTTGTGCGCTTTCCTAATTGAATCAGTAGCTGGCTATAGAGCACAACACATACTCCTTTCGTGCGCCTTTTCTTCTTCTCAAGTGCAAACTCATTGCCCTTTTTCATTTTTTCAGCGCCATCTCGTCATCTCAATCGTCCGCGTCCATGGGTTGTTTGGCAAGGAGGCGAGAGAGACCAGGGAAACAATACACTGCCGTGCTTCCACATTCCAGAGGATAGCCGGGCGAATACACTCAGAGCCGCCACACTTCCGACGGAATTCGGACAAAACTTGTCGCTTGAGAACTTGGACACCACAATTAGCAGCCACTATTCTGAACGTATGTGAAAGTTTCATGGGAAAATTTGGAAAACAGAAGTTGGAAGTGAAGAAAATAGTTTTAAAACAGTAAAATGAAAAATGGACTCTCTTGCAAAACATTTTTGCAATATTTGAAAAAGGAACGATTTTTGATCTAAAAAACACTGTTTGTTGGTCACTCAAACATGAATTATTAAAATATTGAAATCAGATAACCTTGATAATGTATCGTAAAAATTCAAAATTCTTACTCTGTTATTAATTTTTCTCAAATTAAGAGAATAACGTTTAGACTTCTTTAAACAGTATTTCAAGAACTTTTAAACTGCCGTAGTTGTCACAATAATTGCTTTAATTTTTTCAGACTCGACGACGGAATCTGGAACAGCTGGAGGACCTCGCTCAGCTGGTGGAGCTGTGCTTCGCTCTTCTCTTCCTGACATGAGCAAACCTGCCAAGCAGTACGACCTGCTGTTTCTCCAAACGACAAATTCGGACCTCCCAGAAGATGTTGACAGGTGAGTAATGAAAAAATAAGTTAGCATTCAACTGACATTTCCTTTTTTGTAGACAACATTTGGAACGACACTTGCCGCGAGATCAATTTGAGGAGATCTTCAAGATGTCCTTAATTGAATTTTATAAGCTGCCCGAATGGAAGAGGATCAATTTGAAGCGAAAACACAAACTATTCTAACATCCTCGTTTTAGCTGTCGTCGTCTTTCCCTCACCCTCACCAAATCATCTTGTTGCCTGTGTCTTAAACAAAACGTTAGGTCGAATTTGTTTTCTTTTCTCCACGCGTAACTTTTTCAAATACTCTTTTTTTTGGTCCAATCTATTCTCATCCCAAAGTTGCTCCTGTTCTGCGCATAATTTCGGCAGTCAGTGCATTCGTGTTTTCGGAAAATTTGCATTCATTTCTTCCTACTTTCTCTTTATGTATTGATTCTGAGGCACTTTACTACTCTGTTATGTTTTCTGATTTTTATGCCAAAATATTGACCCAAACTTCTCAAAAATATCTTTCGGGATATAGCTTGTCAGCTTTTATTGCCGCTTTCAACTAGTGTTTTTCATTCAAAATTTGTAATTTCTTAATCAACTTTAAAAGTAACTTTAATTTGTCTTCTACGCGGAATCTCGGTTTTTTTCTCTTCTTACAGTTTTTCTCACAAAAGATTGCATTTTGCATGCGTGCTTTCTTCTATATGAATTGGTGTTCAACGTTTAATTGTCATTACATTTTTATATTATTCTAAATTCCCCTCACATTAATAAGCTTTTTTTAAATTGCTTAGATTATTCATAGCTTTTTTAAACAAAAAATGCTCATTTTTATTTTAAAATCAAAGTGTATACCGCCAGTAAAAAAGCTGTAATCAAAATGAATAAAACCTACAGTAGCTAGCTAACATGGGTTTATCATTTCTTTTTTATTTTACACATGTTGCCTCTTCTAGGCAAATGCTTGTTTCCCATTTGTCTCAATTTACCTATTATATCCCCGTTATTTGTCTCCAAGTCATCCCATCTTCAATTTTCAATTGTAAAAGAAAAAAAACTGATCAGAATAGGTTATTCCCCATTATTTTAATTGTTTTTTGTTCCTACTTCACTTCTCTCCTATATGTTTTCATATTCAAAATTTTGTCTCCACCAAATGGGAAAACATTCTATTCTTATTGTTTTGTTCTTGAATAAACTGCATATGCTTCGCGTAAACAGAACTCAAGAAATAAGTGTTTTGTGTTTGAAAACTTGAAGACGACACACAGAAAAAAAAGCTCTAAATGCAAAAAAGTTGAGAACATCTGTTGAGAATGAATAAAATAAACAATTGAGAAAATTTCAAATGATGATCGAATGAAAGCTCCATTTTTCTTTTCTTTCATTTTGCTCCACCAATCACTCGATAACATTTGTGCTCTTTGGATAAAAATGTTGCAATTCCACTTGCAATTCGTCCTGTTTAACAAATCAGTTGTCATGTTTTGCCAACGAAAACACTTGAAACGTTTGTTTCCAAAAACCGCACTGCCATGTAATATTTTAATTTTTTAATGTTAGATGTTTCTTAACTTTGAACACACAAATTTGAACTTTAATTCATTCATCGTCTTTTCTTTTCTTGCAACAAATTACATTTCTAGGCTTTTAAAGTTATTTGGTGTTGACACTGTAAAGACCTTTAAAATTTTAAAGTTTAATTTGTATCAATTTTCGTCATTCACACTTTGTTTGCACATATGATCTGTAAATTTAGAATATTATACGAAATCAATGTAGAAACCGGTAATTCCTTGCAGAGAAATCTCATAAAACAACACGTTACGCCCAGGTCACCTAAAAGCGATATAATACTATAGGCGCGCTCTAATAAATAAATAAATAATTTCGATATAAATTCAAGTACTACTTTAATAAAAAGAGTTTTGTTTTAAAAAAATGTTTGAAAATCATCAATAATCTTGATTTTTTATCATCCAGATTCCGTTATAGTTTTCATACTTTTTTCTTTTGTGAACTAGACATAATCGGCAAACTTTGAGCTACTCTAATATTTTCTTGAATAAACTCACTGTGAATATTTATACAAATCAAATTTAAATAGTGCTTATGAAAAGCTCACGAGTTTATTAAAAAAGTGACTGAAATTCTCAGAAAATTTAAGTCTTGGACTGTTATTATGTATATCATTTACAATAATTTTGGTTTTCATTGGCGCTACTCCATATTTTTTGAGTACATGTTCCAGATTAAAACTGAGAACGGCCTTGTAGGTCATTTGGCCTTATTGGTTGAATGTATATGATTGATTCAAAACGTCAGTGTTCATTATTCGATTCGAAATCTTTTTGGTTACAAACTGTGAACGAGTACCGATTCCGTTTACTCAATCAGGCACAATTCTTTCTAGTGTCGCCTAAAATACGGCGCATTCACATTTTTAACCAACAAAACGTCTCATTCAAATCTCAAACAACTTCTTTTCCCATTCTTCTTTTTCATTTTACTTTCTTCTATTGCACCCATCAGATGGGACATGAGATATGAGAAGCGACGGAGCTCCTTCCTTTTTCCTAAACCAGAAACTGAATTGAAAACCACTCGTTGTGGTTGCGGGGGTCTCCACCAATAATGAGCTGCCGACTGGTCCATTCTGCGCACTCTTCGTTTTCTATCGAAAGGAGCATAAGAAAAAGACGACACGGGGCCGCGCCCTCTTTTTGGCCAAATCTCGGGGCAAGATATGTGTGTATGCTCGTCAAGCTCGGACGCGACGCTTTTTGGTGCTAGGGTTCCGACTTAGGCGAACAACGTTTTTTTCGAGTTTTTAGATGTCGTTTATATGTTTTTTAAATATTGTGTGTTAAGCTTAAAAATGATCTTTTTTTTCAGCGGTTCCATCGTAAAATCTGCTCACCATTGAGGATGACCATCCCTGAAGATGAGAAGGAATTCGTGGACCAAATGTTATTGGAGCATAATACTCGTAGAAAAATGGTTAGTCAGCAAGCTATATCACGCATTAACGTAGCAAGATGTTGCCAATTTCAGCACAGTGCTCCAAATTTAGAGTGCAGTGAAGAATTATCGGAAATGGCTCAACAATGGGCGGACAAACTTGCAAAACAGGTACTGTATCAACAAACATTTTACTATTAAAAGACAGTGATTCAGGCACATATCTCATTTAGTGAATTGAGCGGTATTGGTGAGAACATTACATTTTTCCCTCCAGATATTGATGCTGAGTCAGGTTAGTAATCTTGTTCTTGCATTTGTTGTCGTTTTTTTCCCATTTGTGTCATTTTGAATTTTCCCCTTTTTCGTTTTCATTCGCAAGAATCAGTACATTACGAAAAAGTGAAGACAACTGCAAACTTGGGCGGACGACGATAAATTGAATTTGTAGACTTTCGAAAGCAACGAACCAAAACACTATCTTTTTTACCTCCGTCTGTGCTCAATTGAGAAATAGCAGAAAAAAAGATTCGCACTTTTGATCAGTTCAGAAGAAAATGTTCTGTTAGTTTCTACATACATTTTACCAAAGTTGAGAGTGACGAAAGAACAAATTTTTGATAGAGTTTGTCCCCAAAAACAAATTTAGTATTATCAGCATTGATGCAATTTTTTTTTGAAACTTCTGAAGTTCGTGTTATCTTTTCTAAAAGTTTTTATAGTCGTGGAGCATTGGTATCAAGAGCATGAAAAATACGAGTACGAAACCCCTGGATGGCAGACTGGAACCAATTACTTTACACAAGTTATTTGGCGGTCGACAAAAGAGGTAACTTGATCCATGCCACAAAAAATAGAAGAAAGATTATTGTGAATTCAGATTGGTGTCGGATGTGCATATGTGAGGAAATCTCATGAAAATGATGAAGACAACACATCATGCTCAAATGGAAGTGTTTGCAAATCAATGACTTCTCTGAGGTACTTGAACGTTTTTGTGTAACTATAGCGATATTTCGCATTAAATTATACAACTGTGCAATCAAATGGAAGTAAAACAACATAATTTGCAATAAACAATGCTCTTTTCATTAGAATTCTGTCATCATGAATGGTGAACTACTCAAATGCGTTGTATTTTTTTTGGCATTCAATGCATTAATTCACACAAGTATTAATGTTAATTTTTAGATTTGCAACTATTCTCCAATAAGCTTTGTGTTTTGTTCTGGAAACAATTCGAAAATTTAAATTTTCACGTTATTTCAAGGTGTAAGATATTTCGAGCGAATATGATTGCTATATATATATAAGAATTAAAGTAAACAATATGAGCAAATTCTAGCTAACCAACCATTTTTATTTTAGGCATTGTGATTAGTAGGAAACAAAAAATATTAAAAGTGGAGTAGCGTTTTGAAAAACTGAGATTTTTCCAAATTCCTAAAAATAATATAAAACTTAAATTGTTTATTTATTTTCACGATGATATTTAGTTTTCTGGTGCCATATGTATGTTTCAAGACAATTTCAACAATGGCGCTAGTCCACTTTCAAAAGCGTAAAAATTTTCTATTGGTTGCATATTTTCAACTCTGAGCAAAACAATTTTTCTGACTTTTTTTGTGAACAATTGACGTATTTCCTTTATTTCATTGATAATAACTTCAAATAAACAAAGGAACTTATGTATTTTTAAGTAAAGAACAAAATGGGGTTTTTGCGCTTCGAAGCATTTTTCAAAAATTGTATTTGTACGTGTACAACTAATGAAGAAGTAGTTTGGAAAATAAAATGAAATTAAACAACAATCAATACGATTTTCAGTAGCAATGGAAAACTGGCAGCAGAAGGCGATAAAGTGATTGTTGCCTTCTATCGTCCCGCAGGAAACAACAATCGATCCGGGCAGTTTGCGTCAAATGTCTTAAAGCCGATAATTTAAATGTATATGTCTTTCTTTGAATTTGTTTGACACTTTCATTCGATCATCTCCGTGAAAAAAACAGCAAGAAAAGACACGTTTTGATAATAAAACAAAAACACACTCGATTTGAAATTTGAAATACACTCAATAAATAGAAATAAATAGCTCAGTAAAAGACACAATGACTTTGGAGGGAAAACGAGGACGCCCAAATAGGGTGCTGTTTGATATCACCTCGCGTTTGGAAAAACAATGTTTTTGGGAATCGGAGAACTTAAAAAATAATATTATAACAGTTTAAACACCCTTTGATAGAAAGAAATCATAGAAATTAGAAAAATATATGAAAGATGAGTTAAAATGATAGATGTTGATTGCAGTCGACAAGAATTTATGCGGACATCTCAAATTGGCGGTTGGATTGAATTACTGTAAAATATTTATAAAGAAGCGGTGTTATCAAGTTTCTCATTTCACTTGATTGAAAACCTTTTTGTATTAAAAAAGTATACTTTGCTAAATAAGAGTAACATCAACATGTTCCTTTTTAACTGTATTATTCAATCACAGTTTTGAATTCGGTTGTCATACATAATATTGTAAACTTCCTACTCAACACAAATAATATTTTTACTTCCATTTAACTTAATCTAAACATACCACGAGTGATGTACAAGTAGAAGAAATCAGCGTAGAGAACGGTTTGCACGATTCCAGCAACAACCGAAATTGGGTCGAAGAAGCTCTCAGTGTAGTATCTGAAAAATGTTTAATAGTTATAGTCTACACCATGTGATTGTGGTTTCTCAGAGTTGTTTAGTGCTGTAAATCTACTCAGCAATTCAACAAAATACATCAATACAAACTGACAAAGTTATATTTTAAAAAATCTGAGTGATATCACCACAGGCTGTAAACGTGCAATTTAGAACTTTGTGTTTGGCAGTTGTTAAAGAAACGAGGAAGATTGAGTTGAAATCCGAATATGGGGAATACAGTATGTTTGTGCGGTTCTTAACATGTATAAATCTTAGCTTCAAACAATCTGCTCAATCAACTATTAATTATTTTTCTGACGATCTTTTTCTATTCAAAAAACTTGAATAGTTCTACCAGAATCCTGAACGCTTCAATTTCTTCAATTTTTTTATTTATAGAAACGTATTTCTGAAAGAACAACGTTTACTAAAATATGTTTCTTCCTGAATACTCCAAAATAAAAAATCTTCAATTATTCTGGATTTCTTCCAAATTTCGAAAATTACCTGTAGACCCAGTTGAGAATGTAGAGGAATCTGTATGACCCGAGTGCAAAGAGATAATGAGCAGTGATAGTTTCCGCATTTCCAGTCCGAGAAAGCATGAAAAGTTGTGGCATAATGGCGACAGCTTCCAAATAGATGGAGAATGTCCACATAACCTGGAAACGTTCGAATTTAACCGTACTGAGAGCCATGCCAAAAATTATGTACCTCCATGAAGATAAACTCGTGGTTGATGAGCAGTGCGAGGATCATACTTGGAATAACCAAGAACTCAATACGAAAAGAATCGTTATTTCTGTCGTAGGTTGCCTTAAACTTTGCCCACATCAAGTATACGGTTCCAAATGATGCAACAAGGTAGAAGATCTAAAATTTCAAGAAATTAAACTGTTTCTGAAAACAGCAAAATAAATTTACCTTCATCGCAGTGTTGTAAAAGGAAAAGAAGTTAGTGAAGAGATCCAAGTATCTGGTTACAAAGACGAGAGCAAAAAGCAGTTGGGACCGACCAGAAATTCCTGAAATTAAGGTTTGTTTTAAATGTTGCTTACTTGTTTTCAAAACACTTACCTTCGCAACTGCGTGACTTCCATATTTTAAGCAGAAGAACAACGATGGCGATGGCGTGAGCCACGTCTGCCGTGAAGCGAAACAGATTCATAATTTCTGCGTTATGGAAGAACAGAAACTACGACAGAAAAGCCGTCCTCTCTAAGAAACTATTCGGTCCAAAAGTAGGGCAACGCGGCAAACAGCCCACAAAAATAGAGAGGAAGAGGCAGAGATGCGAGCTATTCGTCCACGTCACACAGTGTTGAGACGGCCGCGCTGGTCTCGCAGCGATGTTCGTCTGTGTCTCTTCTCAAGACAGTGGTTTTCGTTGTGGTAACACATGTCTCTCGTCCCTCCTGGGGTCGTCAGTTCTGTTCGTTATTGGTGATCGTAGAGACACTATGTCTCTGTCCACTTACCTCGGATAGACGGCCTTGTAACTACTTGGAATAGAAAATCTCGGGATGACAATGATAAACTGATAACCCAGAAACAAGTATTCATAAAATTGAGCAATCCCAAAACATGAATATCGAGTTTCTTATGCTGGTCTTAAATGTCAATTTTCCAAATTGCCCACAGGCTCACAAAATTAACATAGACATCTATATTAAAAAAAAAAAAAACTGGGAGACAATATTCCGAATCTTTCATATCTCAAAAGTAAAACCTATGGAGCAGCTCAATGCGTCATTTTCATTGTCAAAACTTATAAATTGTTTCGAAAAAAAAATAGTATGAATTATTGCTTATTACTTAATTATTGCTTATTGATTCCTTCCACAGGGGCAGGAGTATCTGGAAATAGCATCAGAAGGCAAAAGCTCTACAACTTGCACGCAGTTTGAAACATCGGAAAGTTCACAACGTATCCACAGAAAATGATATTTTAAAAGTTTAATACCATCTTTTGTTCTTAACAGTAGGTGGTAACAAGATTTGCGTTGCTGAACGTTTTGCTTTGATGAATCGCGTCAAGTTTTATAGACGATCATACTCTCAGTAGTACTACACCGACCTCCGACGTTGACATTTTTCAAGCGTTGTAGTAATTTTCCAACCATTGAAAACTTTTCAGTACCTCAAATCTTCATTTTATTAACTGTTCTCTAGTAAATGACAACTGTTTTGTCTGAGTTACACAAGATTATAGTATCACACAAGCGGCTTCGGAAATACCACAAGCAACTGTTAGTCAATGCTTTGTTTTCATGAAAAATAAATGACTCAACTCTGTTTTAAAAAATAACATCTACTCCATCAGCTGAAATTTCAAATCACGCCAGTTTTTCTGTCATAGGTTCAAATGCACTCAAATTTTTCACGTTACTCGAAATTATTTTTATGTTAAGCTTCAATGTTTTCTAAGAAGCAAAGCTAATGTAGTTTTGTGAATCAGTAGGAATTTGAAACAATTTCTTTTGCATTAATCAGTATTATATAATTTCAAAAACTGCTTTTGAAACACATTCACACCAATGTTTCAAGCTTTTTGGCAATGATTGTCAAATTATTATAATCCTGATAGAATCAACGTTTGCAATCTAAAACTAAAGTCAAGTACTAAAGTACTGAGACACACATATTGTCTGACAGGTGAGAAACTGAGAGTTGTGTAACAATGGGCGCCTAATTGAAGATCTCAATTCTTTTCCACGAACTATTGACTGCAAAAATGGTGGATAGTGATGAATGAAGTCCATTATATACCTCGCTGTTAAACGTTCTATCTCGTCGTTGGTCCATTGCGTCGTTAGTTGTAATAAATGCGAAAGAAGAATTGTGGTGTCAAGAACCTGAAGAGATAAACGCGAGGAGCCCGGGCTGCTCGCGTTTGTTCGTGTCTTGAGGCTCGTGATAATTTCAAGAACAGTCTCCGCCTCACTGGGTACAACGACGTGTCTTATAAAATATCAAGAGTCCATTGAATTTAGTCAGTGTTTCTTTTCATTTCAATTCTCATCAGTGATCGTTTCAAAATATTATTTCATAAATTTCAGGTAGGGATGAATTTCAAACTTTTATTGGTTTTATTTCTCGCAACATCACTTTTGGTGTCGATGAGCGACGCTGGTAAAGATCGCAGAAAGAAGCAAAAGCAAAAGGAACGCCAAGAAGATGATGACAATAATGATGAGCCCGCAGGAGGTAACATTTTATTACGAATTTAAAAATACATTGTTCATCGGTCAAATTGCCTAAAGATATCTATTTTTTGGAAATGCACGATTATTTTTTAGACTGAAATTTTGCACATAAATTGTAAATCAATTCGAAATATATATTCTTTTCGTTTTCTTATAAAGTTGATCTACCACTTCTTATGGAAAATTTGAAATATGTAGAGATACGTGCATTGATCATCATTATCTGAATTTGAAGGATCTGAAATGGGAGAATCGGGAAAAGCTAAAGATGAGAAAGAGCGAACTTCAGTTCTTGAAAAGCAAGCCGGAAAGAAAGGTGATGATGAATCTTCATCATCCGAAGAAGATAAAGAGGATGAAGACGAAAAGAAAGATAACTCTACTGTTATCATCCGCGTAAGTTGTATAATATTCATCAATGACTGATCAAATGTCGAGTTTCAGGTAAAGCGTCATACTATGCTTTTTAGTTCTGAAGAATCGAAAGAAGTTAGTAAATGAAAAAAATACAATTCAAGTTAAAGATTTGTACATTTTAGGAAGAAAATGAAATCATCAAGGCTGAAAAAGAATTAGATGAAGAAAAAGTGGACCAATTCCGACAATCCAGAGTACTCCGTTTCACCCGTTCAGCCGACGAGGCACGTGTGCTCCCAACTGATGCTGCAAAGGTAATTACATTTTTAAATGAATAATATAAACACTGATTGATTATAGTTCAAACGCGACACTATCACCCAAACGCTGAAATCAAAAGAGCTGAACGACGGAGTTCAATTGCCATTGGACAAGAAGCCCACCGCTACCGCATCTACCAATTGATACACACCTCAAGGCTTTCGGATTAATCCGCCTTTCTATTTCTCGCTGTCTCATTACTAAATCATCATAATACGCATTCATGTAGAATAGTTGACCAACGGGATGCTCATTTCTAATAAAATTGTTTCCCATCTTTATTTCCTGAATTTCTAATATGCACTTTCAAATTATATTTTTTCGTTTTTTGTAATGAATTATTATATTATAATACTGAAGTTTGAATATTTGACACTTCCGTCATAATGATTCTCAAAAGTACAATGTCTTCATGGTTAAAAGTGTTTAGTTAGCTTTGAAATTCACTTTTAAACATTTAAATATCACTTGCTAATCAATTTTTGTTACGTAAATATAGTGTAATAAGCAAGACTAATTTTCAATTGGCCCGTTGGGGTGCAAGACTATTAGAGGCTGCAACACTATTTCTCTAAAACACCATAACTTCGGAAACGTGACCAACTTTTGTGGAAAACTCAACTTCATTCTGTTTAAATGATGAAAAATATATACTTTTCCAATATTTCATTACCGTATTATTAGTCTTGAATTAGCTAATTTATCTCGCAATCTCTATTAGTCTTGCACGCCTACAGACCAATTGATTGCATGCAAGACTAATAAAGGAAATACGGTAATTAGTTTAAGTTTAATTTATCCAAAATTGGTTATTTAGTCTGAAATTATAATAAAGTATTGTTGGCCTGACAAAAAAAAGTGTAAGACTGTTATACTAATATTAAAAGGCTGGAAGACATATTTTTGATGATAATTTTTTGAGACTGATTTTTTGATTTGATTGACTTGTAGCGGTGATGAAATAATATGAATGAAAGTCTAACAGAGGAAATACGGCGTATGCTTTTACAATCAACATTTTACTACATTTTTACTACAAAAACCTTACTATTGTATAATGAGAAAACATTTGATATTAGCGCCAAACTCTTCAAAAAATGCTTATCTAACTAAAAATTCTAAACGACGCAACTGAGATTTTCGTGGAATATATTGAATAGCAAAACTAAATCAGTCAAATAGGCACAATTGAGTTTTGTTACAGAGACAATATTTTATTGAATTTCCAATTGGCTGATGAACTTAAATTACCGCATACTAGCGATGTCTTAGAGAAAAATAATGTTAATCACATTTTTCCGTCCGCGTTTCTTTGTTCATTTCTTTTCCAGATTGTTCAGACCTCAAAATGAAGAAATATTCTTTCCCAATACACACTTTCGATCTTGCCTTAACATTATATATTCTTCTTTTCCGCCTTATAAAACTTTATTGTTGCTGAAGAAGATGATGGTTTCCGACAACATAGCAGCAACAGCACACACACACATATCAATATCATTCCGAATATATACTTCTTTTCATGTCATGCATTCAAAATTTTTAAAATTTCTTTTTTTCTGGCAGACATCCAATTCTAACCAAGGCGTCATCGTTGTCGCGGTCGGTTGGTCAGGCCGTTTTGCGCATGTGCTGTCATTTTTGTTAGAGTTCTGTGTTTTCTCTTCGTAAGTCAGTCATCCCATTTCAACTCTTTTATCTTTCACAAATTTTGTCATCCGGTGCAGGGCTCTGTCGTTCGAAGAATTATTGGAGCATTTCCATTTTAAAGGCAAGTGGTTATTCTTCAACTTCAATTTGGTTCTAACCTAATTATCCCAGTTTTTGTGCAACGTTGTCAACCAAAATTAGTCGACTTGCACTCACGACAGCTATTGGCTCTTGGAAGGAAAAAGAAGACGACGTCGTTTTCAAAGTCATAAGCGTTACTCGTTTACGCGTTTCCTTGTTCTTCCCTTTCTTTTTCTCTTTCCCTTTCTCCAGCATAAACTAGCGTGATAAAATTAAAAGAGCTGCTATGAAGCCTTCACTCAAATTTTTCATGGATAACAATTGGGTGGAGGAACTTTTTGAGAAGCTCAAATCAAGAAATATGTAGAAAAGATACGCATGAACAGCTGAAGTGATTTTCAATATCTACTGTTACTTTACCAGTATTGAAACTACATATTCATATGAAAAGCTTGCCACTCAAGATTTTTAGGGGATACGAAAGTTGATTATTGTCTCAAAAACTTTAAAACATTTTTAAAAACATTTTTAAAATGCATGATGCCTCAGCAGTGATAACCAACAAAGAAATTGGGCAAAAAATGATCACTTTCGGGTTTCTCTTCTCACTTCTTCGCATCATGCTATCTATCTATCAACGCTTATCATTGTCGTGTCGGGAACGAACAGAGGGACCATCGATAGGTACACACACACACTGAGCCCATTGCTAGGAATCCACGGCCTCTTTTTTCATACTACTCCCCGGGCGCCGCCACCCGTCAAATTTTATCACGAAATTGTTTATTTCTCCACACAGGGTTTCGAGCAGCTGTTTACTTCTTTTCTTTGTAACCGATGAGGAGAGTTGGGTATGTGTGTCTGTTGTTCCAGGAGCGACATTCTCGGCGTACTCGTTTTGATATCAGCAAGGAGCCGTTCGGGATAAGTTGCTTTTTTCTCATCGTCTTGAAAGATTAAACGCTGTTTTCTTTGTTCACACTAAATAAAAAGACATTGGATGAATCTGGTTCTATATGTAAGTTTAAAAGTCCGTCTAGCAGCACATGACAGTGTCATTTTATATATTGTTTGTCGTCTCAGAAAATATGTATTTTTCCACTACTAGTTTGCAAAGAAAATATGATTTAGTATAAATTTTTGACATACTTCATAAAAATCTGCATTCAATTCCTGAGGTATTCCTTTATTCGGATGTTTGTAATTGGTGAAAGTTTATTTTGTGTAAAAGATAATACGTGAAGATGAGAATAAAAACAGTAGGATAGCGGCTCCTGATTTTCAAGGGTTGTTTTGGATTTAACCTTTTTTTCACATTTTCTGAAGAAATTTTTTCCCCATTTAGTCTGAAAAGTCTTTCTCACTCTTTGTTAGGTTTTCCCGGCCTTAAGTGTTATTCAAAATATTACTACCACCTACTTCAAGTAGCTACCGCCTGTAATGCTTAATTTTCAATTCAATTTGCTAAAACTTCTTCATTTCTGAAGTGCCGCATCCGCTTCTTCGACCCTTCTTCTTCTTTTTTGGAAGGCCTACATCTTTCTTCTAATTTTTGTCCCTTTTTCGTCTTCTCCGTTTTGCAATTTCCTAAGTGTTCGTCTTCTAATAAAATCGTTGTGTTTCCGTTCCATTCTGTTCAAATATATTAGCGACATGACATATGCTCTTTCAATTTCCAATCGTTTTGGTACATGTATGTATGTGTTATTCGTCATAGAGCACCGGTGTCTCCCTCACTTTCCTTTTTTCTGCCGGTCTAAAAATGTTTTCATTTTGTAGCTGAGGTCCAGCTTTTGTCGTTCATTCCTTGTTTTTCTACCTCTGACCCTTTTCTAACCAAATCTTCATTTTCTCATTCATTTTCTCATTACCTCATCCTTTTTGACTCTGCCCCCATTGCATTTTGTTTTCTTCATCGTTTCCTTTTCTGGGTTTTTTCCGGTTTGCTCGTAGAAGAAAATATTCTGAAGAGCTCTTTGACTTCTAATTTGTTGACCCCCGAAAAATTCATATTCAATTACCAATGGCCATTGAGTCTTTTGACTTTTACTTTTTAGTTATGTTTCCCTAATGCACATTTGTTTAATCATAAATTCATTCCAATACCAATAAAAAACTAGATCAAGTCCACGATCGAACGATCAAACTTAAAGTCTTAGGGAACAGTATATAGAAAATGGACATGCTCTTTTTCAATAAATTTAGAAAACAATTTATGAAAACTGACTAATCAAGAGCCATGCCTTCTCCCTTTTTTACACTTTTCCATAGTTTATATCAACACATTGCATGGTATACAGATTGATATTTGCGATTGAATAAAATAAACATTTGAAGGTGTAAACTGGTCAGTTTGCTCTTGCTCATTCTGCTATTTGGTTTTACCCTTTTTTTCAAATTGATAAGACTTCTTTAAATTAGAAGTTTAATTTTTTGAAAAGATTTGTTTCCAAATAATGCTTAATTAACGTATAAATGGAAACATACTTTTTTTTCAAAATTTAAGGATATAGTACACAAATACATACTGCTTCAGAATGTTCAACCATTTAAGGATACATTTGATTCAAGTAATTTTAATAATTAATTTTTTTGTTTGTATGTAATTTATACAAATCAGAAAATGTTGGTCGTTTACAGATTGAGTCATCTTATTGTTTTTAATCATTGATCTTCGTGACAAAAATGCCGCTCGTTTCCCAAAAATCTATTCCCTTTTTGGAATACGCCATCAAGGCGGATTTTCAATCTTGAAGTATCATTTCCTGAAGTTTTGATATAAGAATAAAATATTATAATTGTAAACTTTATTGATTACAAATCGATTTTGAAGTTGATATTCTTGTTTAACATTTTAATCCTGAAAACACATTAACAAGAAACGTGCTTCATTTGCGCTAAAGTTTTTATCTTTGAAAAAGTCAATGGACTAACATTTTTAGCTACCTGCTTTTAACTACTATTAAGCTTAAGCGATTCGAAAAATTACGGTCTTCACGTCTGTCACTGTGAAACTCTTTTTCTCCTATTTGTAATGTTCTTCACCTAATAAACTGGTGGTTGTATCGATTTGTTGTTCGTCTTCCTTTCCAATACGAATCTGATTGTTATTGTTCAAAAAAGGAACATTTTTATTTCCTCTCGGCTGACTCCGTGCACACTGTCTATTCCTCCCTATTCACAAGCATTAAAACATTCTTTGTTCGTGTCCACCGTTGTCTATTTTTTTTGCCTTCTGCTAAAAGCTCTTTCAGATGCATGAATCTATGAATTTAGGTGTCTCGATTTGGTGCGAGACCCTATTCTCACAGTTGAAGACATTTTCCGCCTTTTTTTATGGGGCCCATGCCTCTCTCAAATATCATTTGTTTATTCCATTTTGCGTATTACCGCTATTCAGCCACACGAACCCTCTAGTGCATTCGTTGCTCATTTTTCGAGTGAGACTAATGGACTACTACTAGATGAATAGGAAAATGAAAATGGAAGAATCCTGAGCTCTCTTACATGAAGAATGACAACGTATAAAAAAGTCAAAGGAAAGGAAAGGTGCTCAAGCTAGATGAGAAGAATAAAAGGAGGTCACAAGGGGTGGGCACTCGGTAAATCTCAAATCTGGTGGGAATGGATGGTAAAATCACAAGAATGAAACGACGTTCCGCTCTTGAGCCCATCGTGAGAAACAACACTGGATGGGTTAAATGTGGAGTCCGGTCTTAGCTCCCAAGTTTGTTGCACATTTTTTCCTTCCCTTCCTTTCCATCCTCTTATTCGCATTTTTCTTGTTTCCGACATAGTCTACACCTCAATATATTCTATTGTTTTCGACTTTCTTAATTAGTTCTCCACCCAATTCCCCTTGGGACAAGGCGGAGCACATCACTCTGCTACAAGAAGATGCTCGGCCATGAAAAATGAATATTGCACCTTCTTCCTCCTTCTACTTTTTTATTTTTTGACTCATTTTCCGGTTATATTCCTTGCCACATTTTTCCATTTATCGATAATCCATTATCACAGTTTAGTTACCTTGTTAGTTTCGCGAGGGATTTGAAAACAAATCTCTTGGCTCTGTTTTTGCTCTTATTTTTCAATGGGAATGCTAATCCGATTCACAGCGTTTTTCCAGGAACATTTGCATTCTTCTCACATTTAAACAAGTCCTGGAACACCACAGTGGTGTTAGTACACAATTCAAGCTGAAACGATCACAGGACCTCATCTCCGTACACGAAGCCGAATATGGTTCGGCTCAGCAGGCGAAGGTAGGTGACTTTTTAGAAATTGAAAGCAATTCGTTGGTACTAAAACCGAGGGCAGTACAAGAACATTAGCATGTGCTTGTAATAAGCCATGTAATTGTTATTCCCTTTTTTTGCTCATAATAGGTAATGCAAATTTGCAATAGATTTTTTAATTGCCACATTCCCGTCAGTAATTTTCCTGGCAAAGAAAAGGAACACAATCTGATCAATCATAAAAAAGAAAGGTGGTTTACAATTCTAAATAAATACAAATGGATAATGCATCTGGTTTCTGTAGAAATAGTGACGTGAACGTTGTTAAGTATGTTCAACAATTGATTTTCTCAAGTTGTCAGAAATATTTAAGTTGTTGCTTTTCCAAATGTTAAGCAGAGAAAAAACAACACTTTTAGTTAAAACAAGCTTCCCAAAACTAAGTTTTATTACATATTGTCTGAATTCACAGGTTAACTGATATGTTTCGAACGATTTTTTAGAAGCAATCACGTGCAATTTTGAGATTATTCTTTCTAGATTAGTCTTTCATATTGATTCTTTCTGAAAAATTGAACTTTGTCAAAACACAGAAATGTTTAAAACAGTCCTTGCAGAAAGCACTCATGTGCTTACCAACTGCGACTCCTCAGACATCCTTGCTTTACTCTCAACAAATGCCTATGAAAAACCTATACTCGCAGTTCCCGGCAGGTTTATTAGACGTAGGTTGATCGGATATTGTGCAACTCAATAATTCATATACCTGTGTTCAGACACAGTCGATTCAATCCTTGGACACATGTCCTCTGCTTCTCCAGACCGCCAGCCTTCCTTCTTTGTCACACATCGGTCTTCCACACTCTTTGGTTTGTTCATTTGCCCATTTCCGCTTATTTCGCACCCTTCTTTCCCCCTTTAGTTACCCTTTCCTCTCGCGCCAATCTTTTTGTCCGATCGAAATACATTCAACTAGTACGGATTCTCATTTGGCAAATGCAATTGTGTTGCAGGAATCAGCCGTGTTGCACTCAGCCTCGGAGCCGCCGATGGAGATGCGAATTGATACAAGCAGTGAGTGTAGATTTGCAGATTTGGATGAAAAGTGTGAAAAATGAATTTGTTTGAATCAAAGATCCTATCAATCTTTATTTTTCAATTACTTTTCTGGCGCCGTATTGGTGTCAGGTCATAAGTCAAAATAGCTGTGAAAAAATATGAGACCAAAAAAAGAAGATAAAGATAAGTCATTTGATTGACCTTATCAATCACACAGACGGATTCACTTTTTTTTTTCAAAACCGTTCTGGGTGTTATTGTATTCTTTGGTTGTTCTTATCACCCTTATCAGACAATTCGAGGTTGTTTAGCCTCATAGCTGCTAACCGTTTTTCTTGAAAGTCACACGTTTTTTATCGTTTTTTATGTTCCGTGGTCAAGAATTGGAAAATATGAAACTGACGACCAAGATGAGATGAAATGAAACCATGCGTGCCAGCACTAAAAAAGAAGAAGATTAGCAATGCAATATCATTTCTTTGCTTCTTTTCAGAGCATTTTCATGTTTTTGTCGGGGATTTGAGCAAGGACGTGAGCAATGAGCTTTTAAAATCAACGTTTACAAAATTCGGAGAAGTCAGGTAAATTTGAGGATAAAATACTTAATTTTGCTTGAACACGTTAACACTATACAAAAGAGTTCGAATCAAAAAACAAACAACACCCTCGTCATTTGGATTTAAAAAAACTTACATAACTTATTTTTTTGAGTAACTAGCAATTTTCCATAAAAATTTTTAAAAGAGTATATCGAAACCGTACTTGGCAAAAAAATATCATCATTCCCAAACCGAAATTTAATAAATTTTATGACAAAATATTGAGCAAAACTGAAAGCAATATTCTCCAACCATTGTTAGATTTTTTACCCAATCTTGACATTTATACCGCGGAAGTATTTTTTTCAGTGAAGCTAAAGTGATTCGAGATGTTCAGACTCAGAAATCAAAAGGATACGGATTTGTGTCATTTCCCAACAAACAAGTTAGTTTCTCTCTGTTTTTTTTACGAAGCCCATTGGTCCTATTTATTTTCGTCGAGAAAACTGAGCCTTGTTTTTAGAATGCAGAGAACGCGATAGCCGGAATGAACGGAAAATGGATTGGGAAACGAGCTGTGCGGACCAACTGGGCGGCACGAAAAAACAGCGAGGAGAATCGCGACAAGCTGACTTTTGAACAGGTGAGATGTTGTAACGTTAAATCTCAATAAAACATGACAGCTCCAGGTGTTCAACTCAACGAAAGCCGATAACACGTCAGTTTATGTTGGGAACATAAGTCAACAGACTACAGGTTAGTTATAGGTAGACAGTGTACTTCATATCAGTCATTAAAAAGGAAATAAATAGAGTTTAAGTTTTTGAAATAAAGAAAACAATCTTTAGAATTACATCTATAGTTTCTTCTGAAATTTAAAGAATTGGGAAATTTGCATTAATAGAGAGACCGTATACTGCTCCGGTAACCAATGGTGAAAGTTGTAGTAGCGCTAGTGGGTAAATTGCTAAAAACCAGTTCCATGGGGACTAAATGGCCAAATATTATGGCCAAAAAAATAGTAAAACTTTCCAAAAATTGTTTTGAAAATTTTTTATTGGCAGTTCGCGATCGCTTTAAGTCACTTTTATAGAAAACTACGCACTTTTATAGAAAACTACGCAATCAAACGAAAAAAGTAATTTTACAAATTAAAAAAAATACTTTTACTGAAATATTTCGTCATTGTGGTTCCATATGCATGTTTCAAAGCAATTTCCCCATTGGCTCTACTCCGCAGTGAAACATCGAAGTTTATAATTGTTATAAATTTTATTTGACAAATAATATTGGAAACTTAATTGAAACGTTTATTTTTTTTAGAATTTTTCCAAATCATACTAATATTTTTGATATAGGTTTTCCGTGAAATTTAATTTTTTAAAGTAAACTAGTGTTATTGAGCATTTGGATAATACAAACTGATTTTTAAGAAGTAAGTTGACAGGCGTTGTAATTTTAATTTTGCTAATTTCGCAATGCACATCTATGATACATCTTTGAACAAATTAATAGCAATAGTTTTAAAAAGTTAATGCTCTATCTGATACATTTTACTTGTACTGGTTAAAATGGTATTTTTGCAGGCATTTTTTAATGTTTACAATCAAATTAAGACACTGTAGTTGTTGACAAAACATAAAACCATTAAAAGATCATTTCAATTTCTCGAATGGCCTTATTCGGTAACTTTCCCATAGTTTATTAACAGAGTAAACCAGTTCCATGTCTTTATCTCATTAACAAACTTTCTAACGGATATGAGGCTATCATCATTTTTCCTCATCACATCCTACTGCTTGACACTTCCGCCTGGTAGACAGTGAGAACGTCCCATGAAATTTGATAAATGACTTTCTGCCTTTTATCCTATCACTGCCATATGTTATATCTATGTACATATTTTTATAGACGCTGATCTCCGCGATTTATTCTCAACATATGGTGATATAGCGGAAGTGCGTATTTTCAAAACCCAAAGGTACGCGTTCGTCAGATATGAGAAAAAAGAGTGTGCCACAAAAGCAATAATGGAGATGAATGGAAAGGAGATGGCTGGAAATCAAGTCAGATGTTCCTGGGGAAGAACTCAGGCAGTGGTAATAAATAATCAGTTATCAAATGCTTTGAAAATCACAGTATTTAATTTGCAGCCTAATCAAGCATTAAATCCTCTCCCAATTGATTTGTCATCCTTGATGATGCCTACAATGCTTCCAACTACAATCCCACTAATTCAAAATCCCTTCTTGAACTACGAGCCAGCCACTCTTTTGTACAGTTCCTTCCCACAATGGTGATTAATTTATTAAGACTCTTTAGGAAGAAAATGAAACGCAAAAGGAATAATGAGTCAGAACACGGTTACTTTTTCAAATTTCAAAATATTTAAATTTCCGCTTTTTTGTGAGTGATTCAATGTTTTTTTTTCTTTTTTCGAGTTTCCGGTGTTTCATTTTCCATCACAGTTTTCTTCCTACAAATAGAGGTCCGAGTACATTTTTTCTTGTTCATTTTTAACTTTTCTTCCCGTCTGATGTTTCCTGAGTGGTTCTTTTTACTTCTTTTCTGTCATTTTCCTGCTATTCATATTTTCACATTTTTCACAGAATGATAATCATTTTTGTTTGTGCAAAGGGATTTTAATAAATTATTACAATGGGATAATTGAATGAAAGTTCAAAAGCTGTGTATGTGTGGGAAGGATAGAGAAACATAGAGAGAACTAAAGCATTATGCTATTAATGTTTCAAATCATCATGACTAAGAATGTTCACGTAACAATTTATCTGCTTGACAACACTTTTAGATTATTTGCGAAATTTTTTTTTCAGAAAATTTCAATTCCAAATTACTAAGAAAAAGTTTCAAAACTATTGTTCATTTTACACGTGTCTGCACTTTCAAGATGTTTTCCGGTGATCTCATGATTTGAATAATGTGTCCACCTACACTCATTTTTGTTAGGGTCAGCAAAGTGGTATTCCAAAAACCAAAAACCTGATACTTTGCATTGTCGAATAAAATTGAAATTAAATTTTCAAAGTACAATGTCCTTCTAGGGGCCCACCCATTATTTCATGCGTCATAAGAGTCTGTATGTCTGCTACCAACTATCAGATATAAAGTGACTGTATCTTAACTATACAGCATACTGATTTCACAAATCACTGTGGTCTACCACTATACCATTCTGTAATCTTCTACTACTACTGCTGCCTCCTCCTGACAAGGTCATTGATATCCTACTTTGCCCGCCCACCCCCGGGAGACCCATCGATTCCGAAAAATCACTGCTAGTGTCCTATTCAAACTTGGCGCATGTCTATCATTCAGGCCCATATGTCACTGTCCTTATCACTCGCTCTTTTTTCACTTCTCTTTTTCCAAATACCGACCACTGATGCAAAAAGCGTAAGGGATAATAGAACTTAATGATATATCTTTACTTTCACTACGTTCATCTTTTCAGATCACCGTGTCAGTAAAGGAATACACAGGAATCAGAAGAAATGAAATTCGTGGAGTCGAAAATCAATTCTATTACTTCCAGTTTTGCACATGTCCATCAACATTTACTGAAAGAAACTTTAAAGTCAGCGAATGTGTTTGCTCAGACGCTCAAAAGTACTTTAATACAATACTTTAGGTAATTAAATAACGTTAATTTTTCAGAGGAAAAAAACTAGATGATTCTATTCCACAAGCGAAATTCTTCTCTTCCTCAAGAAACTGTGGCACCGGTTTTTGTATCAACGCAAAAATAGACAATGAAGTAAATTTTTTTAAAGATCACTTTTTCATAAATAATATTTCGTTACAGCAAGGTGAGAAATTGTTTGTCAAAGTGTTCATTGGTTCCACTGTTCTCACCTACCCGGATTATCAAGTGCTTCCGGCCAGGTCAACAAAGAGTGTTGCCATTCTGAAAACTAATAAAAGCTCGAAAATAAGATTGACATACTCGACTGAAACGGATGATGATGGAACGTCAAAGACTGCGATAGAAAAGACACACTGGAGTAACACTATTCTTCGAGATTCTCGTGGAGGTGCCTTGGACTTTTTCAGCCGACTAACGAACCAAAAGAAATACGACTTAAAATCGGCTTCCGTACCTCTGGACACTGATGTTAAACGATTAAGCAATGTATGCAAGTAGCAAATATTATAGTGGCTTATTGAATTTGTTTCAGATTGGTGCAATTAAATCTTACCTATTCTCGAAGAGCAAAGTAGACAAACAAGATCCAGCTCGATATGATATTCCAAAGCTCAAGGAATGGCTCGTCTCGTATCACAATGTTTACAGATCAAAGCATGGTGCTCCAGCATTGATTTCTGATTCTGTATTAGATAGCCGTGGAAAGCGGTGGGCCGATGAACTGGCTTATCACAAAGGATGTCTGGTTCATGAACAACCAAGAACGTAAGTCTACGGGCGATAATGAACGAACGGCGCCACTATATCAAGGTGTGAAAATGAAACGACATATTTGTACTTTTCAGATACGGTGAGAACCTGTTCTTTTTCGGTGCTCGTCATCTACCTTCTCCTCAAACTCTCGCTGCTGCAGTTATTCAAAGTTTTTATTTGGAAGGAATTGGATACAACTATTCAAGGTAATTGAACATGTTCATATGTATGTTATAACTAGACTATTTTTGAACAAATTCGTCAAAACGTTGTACACAGTTATCAACCTAAAGAAGAAATGTGAAAATTCATTTTATAAGCACAAATTTACATTAATAATTCTCAATTTTCAGCTGGAGGCCAATGTCTTTCTTTAAAACTGGTCACTTCACTCAACTTATTTGGAAAAATTCTCGTAAAATTGGAGTTGGCGTCTCAATAGTCAAATCCAGTTCAATTCGCTCCCCATGTGTCAGCTCTTCTCCAAATATGTACTTTATCTATGTTGTCGTCAAATATGATCCGGCTGGAAATTTCGAATCTCACAAGGCATATTTGAATAATGTCGAACGACCTGTTGCATAATTGAATTGCTGAATTTGTTTCACTGCTGCACTTCCCAACGACGTGATGTATATGTTAATAGAGTCATATCGCCGATTATTGTATATTTCACTTACCAATTGATCTCTTGTTCTGTATTCATGAAATGATTGTTTTGCTAAGAATTTGAAACTATACAAACACTTTTCACAGCATTCAAAAAGACTTATAAAAACAATAGGACCAAGACAGTTCTCCTACGGAAAAATATTTTATTTCAACAAGTAGCAGTTCAATATTTAATCAAAATTTTCATACAAAATGCGTCCACGTTAGCGCGCAAAAATCTGAAAATTACAATTCGGCTGTTCCAATACTACATGCCCGTAAGTGTGAAATGTACTTTGATCAACCAAAGCTTGCACATAATTGTACCTCACAATAAAGTTTGTTTGGAGCAACATTTCACTACTATTTTAACTTATTTCATTTATTCTTTTCGTTTAATTTATATTAGTCCAATATCATTTAGATTCAAGAATGTTTAACCACAATCAGAAAAATAACAAATTCTCCCGAACATTTTCTACAAACTCCATCTCAAAATCAGCGAAGATTCCTTTTGTGTTTGTTTGTATACATCCACGCTTCACCAAAAACATTCGTAATGTTGAAAACCGTTGGCAGTCTTCCATGCATCATAGTCTTGAAGTGCCTTTTTCCCCAATTTCGCATATTTCAATGAGTCATTCTCCTGGAAAAGTACAAAAAGCAGTGTTCCTGTTTGCACAGCCAGCTGAACATATTTTCCAGAACTGTTTCGGATCTTTATGGGTTGATCGATCAAATAAAACACCGCGTCAAACCTTTTTCAGATGTTCTCCTACGCGATCACAAGTTTCCCGCTTCCTGTTAAACATCATTTTTGATTTTGTGCCGTTTTCCATTTGCTTTATATCATCTCGTGATATTTGCTTATTGAATTCCCATATATTTTTTCAGACCGTTCTCAGAGTCAACAACGCTCAGCGACTAACGTTTTCAAGATGTTTGTTTCAATCTCCGGCGTAGATCCAGAACTAACCAAGCTAACAAATGTACGTTTTCGAAAATTAAAAAATTAAGCAGCTATGTTCAGCCAAGCGATGTTATGGTCTATATGCAAAACAAGTCATTAGAAGACAAATTGGATCCAGCAGAATATAGTATCAAAGATCTTAAAAAATGGATTGTACACTTTCATAATAAGTATAGAGCTCATCATAGCTCTCCAGCAGTTACTGTAGATTCGAATCTTACCAATCTTGCCCAGAAATGGTCGGATGAAATGGCCTTTCACAAGAAATGTTTAGTTCACGAGCAACCTTCAAAGTGAGTTGATACCATTTTTCACATCTGATTCAGTTTTACAGATACGGTGAAAATCTAACATCGTTTGCGTCTTCAAAATTCCCATCTCCAAAAACTTGTGCAGCTGCACTCATACACGGATTTTATACAGAAGGCTATGGATTTAATTACACTCGGTAATCTCGATGTAATGAATGCCTAAATTTAACTTTTTTTCTCAAGCTTTAACCCTGGATCTTGGTCGAAAGTCGGGCACTTCACTCAACTGCTCTGGAAGAATTCGCGCAAAATTGGAGTTGGAGTTTCAGTTGCAAAGCGGGGAACAATGTATCATGTCTACGTTTGTATCAAATACGACCCACCTGGTAATATGCAAACTTCTGAGGCTTACATGGATAACGTCAGAGCTCCAAAAAGTACAAGTGGATGCGGGTGCTTAATTATGTAAAGAACTGTAGCGAATACATTTTTGGGATTTAAATAGATATTAAAATAAAATTAATTCCTACACATTCAAGTATCATCATATTGATAATTTGATAATACAATTCAAATTTTCCGAAGGTACAATGCTATCAATGAAAAGTTTACAGTCGAGCGAATTACTCTTGTAATATAGTTTAAATATGAATGCTAAAGGTTTAAAACTGTGTGCATCATTATCAATTTCTGAGTCGATCAAGATCAAAATGTATAAACGAATAGAACAATGTGATTTAGTATCATACTGAAAACATTCCAATCGACAAAATTAGATTTGTATGAGAATTCAAAGTTTTTTTTAAATTTGATGAGCCGGAAACTACAGACGTACTAATGGTGTATTAATTTTTACAGCACTTTTTAAAATGCAAAGTTAGTAACAACTGGCTACACAACATTAGTAGAAGCATCATTACAGAATAACTTAGCTCAACGTTGATTGATATTTCAAATGTATCTGTTTCAAACATGAAGCTAGTCTAGACAACTTTGTTTTTCTTTGCGGATAGGTTTTATGAGATGATACGAGCGGATGAATCCAAATGAAAACGAAGACGGAAAAAATGAAAAAAAAAAGAAACAGGAAGAAACATGTGTTGATAGCAGGATTCTTTTGTCGCCGCTCTGTCTGTCCTCCCGACCATCAACCGAAATCATCTCTTATCCAATGTGCCTCGAGTCATTTTTGCGTGCGATGGCACTGGACTTGCAATACAACTTTTTCGTGCTCTCACCAATAACACTGCGTCTCCAACGGCAATGTCACTCAAAAGTCATTCTTCTTGCATGACAAAAAACCCGTCGGAAAGGGGAAAAGACAGGACACCTCTCTTCCTCGATGCCCCGTTTCCAACCGCCGCTGATTTCCCAGGCCCCGTTGTGTCAATTTGATCGACTTGGCGGTAACTGTTGGCAGCACTTTGATTTCCCCATTTATTTCGATCGCGGAATTCAAATTCTCGAGTTTAATGGCTTTCCTTCTAGTTCTTTTTTCGGTCAATTTGGTCTTGCCTCTTTTCACTACTAATTCGAGCTTCTTGAGTCACTTGACTAGAGAGCCTCAAATTACCAGTCCTGCAAAAAAAAAATTGAAGAAGAAAGTCAAACATTTTCATGAAAAACTGCAACAGCCTTAACCTTTTGAATTTAAAATTTTGAATATATATTTTGAAATTTTTTTTAAACTTTAATGTAAAGTATTCTCTGCAGGAGATAAAAAATTTAATGCATCTTTTCCTATTCGTACTCAATCGTGGATTTTAAAGGGCTTCACGTCATTAAACTATGACAATTTTTTTTGACTGAAGCATATTCAGGGTGTGTTTTTTAATTTGAATCATGGTTGAATAAATACTTTTTTGCCGTTTGAAACACTTACCGTATAACTTCCTTAAAAATTGTACAAATAGCAGTTACTAGATGAGCAGCTGGAAACGACGTTCTGCAATATCTTTTCCAGCGCCCGGAGAGGAACCAGTGATAGGTGAGAACTCCCATCATAAAGCAAAACAATAATCTTCAAAAGTTAAGGATTCGATTACAAAATTGATGTTCCCCTCCTTTCGCCGATTCATCAGCATGTTTTTCGACCATCCAGTCTACAGCAGGTACTTGTACTTTGAGATATGTTGCGCAAAGGGAAGAAACTTGCAATACGAGATATCGCCAATTTGTAATGATAACAACGAAATGTAGTGTTAACATATATGTACTTTATTTCCTTGTAGTTATTTGAGTATATGGTCAAATACGGTCAGTGCGATTAGTTAAGTTGAAGATATAGTTAAAGATAAAGGGAGTTTGAAGAAGATAATATTGAACTCTGTTCTTGCCAACTCTTCGTTTTGTCAATAAGATTGACGTGTGTGCGTGTATTAAGGAGACCGACCGTCGCGGTTTTGGAGGTAGGAATGTAGGAAACAAGGCCGGAAATGTATCATCAAGTTGGTAAAATACCAAGTTGTTAAGGGATCTAAAGTTCAATGAACGGGGGATTAATTAGTAGAAGATGTAAAGTAATTCAAGTTAAACGACGAAAATTTTGGTAGAGGGACATGAAGAATTTTGTTGTAAGAAACTTATGAAAAACAGCTAAAGATAAAAAGTTTTATGATTCTAAAATGTATGTATTTTTATCCAGAGCTCAATTTTATTAAGAACCTCTGCGATTATCTCCTTTTGTTTTTTATACTCTTATTCAATTCATCTGTATTATGTTAATTATATCATTAGTTCAAATAAAAAAACGGTTCCAATTTTGGTGACATGGCTACAAAATATTGAAAACTCGATCATTTTCAATAACTGGACACAGATTTGTGTTCCGTGACCTAAACGGAATTGTTAATATATTGAATTCCATTCGAATTCCAGAAAGAAACTTGAAAAATAATTTGATTGACTTATTGAAAAACAAAATTATACCTTGCTGGTCAAGTTGTTTTTTGTTTCTTTCGTACTTCCGCAAATTGCTAGTATCTTGCTAGAAATTTTCCACGTGGGAACAAAAAGTTTCCCATCTGCTTTTAAGCGAATCTACGGCTGTTTTTGTCTACCTGTAGAATGTGTAATTTTTCAGTATTCCAATATTAATTTTCGATTCTAGAATTTGTTCGGGTTATCACAATTTTACTTTAATTAAAAGTAGTTTTCCGCTCATGCATATAAGCTATTTTTACTGTATTCGCTTTTGTTTTGCATAAAAAAGTAAAATTATCTTAAAAAATCAAGTCGTCGTTCTATTCAAAACAGTTTTTGTCGTGAATAACTCGAGTTTAAAATCTTGTCTTTCGTTGAGATGATATCCGAAAACCTCAAAATGTTAAAAAATTCAGATAGTTTCCGGATCACACTTGCTGGAAAATGTTTTGAATTTACAGTTCTAAAAAATTGCTCAAATGTTTAACTCAGTTGGAACATTTTTATTGATCAATCCATCCAGAAACCGAATAAAAAAGTTGTTTTTTGAATTTTTCATCTTCAATACTCTTCTTGTCGTTGCAACCTTTTGATGTTTTTTCAAGAAGTGTGTTTTGTTCTACTTCATAGTTTTCTTGGTCATATTTGTTGCAAAGCATACTTCTGTATGAGTGGGTCGTCTCAGCAAAGCTACTATTTTTATTTTTCATTTTTAACTTTCTGAATCCCATAAAACTTTTGACGTCAGTATTAATTTTTAGTAAGAAGTATGCAGCTCAATTTCTTAGGCTCACTATCAGACTGAAAAAATGTTCTGGGAGGTACTGTTGAAAAAAAGAGGTGTTTTGATAATATGCTTACACATGTTGATAGATGGTCTTCAGTTATCTCATTAATATCATCTTGTCAACCAAACTCTGTGTTGGCCAAGCGAGTGAGGATGTTGTAAAGTCGGTGTGTGCCGAAAGCGAAGAAAAAAGTCAGCTCCTCCGGCTGATTTCTCTATCCATTTCACGATTCTTTGCTTTTGAAACTACCTTCTATGCCTGAAAACTCTAATATTCATAGTAAAAAGATATACCATCGGTTTGGAACTCGAAAATCAGTGCAACTTTCCGGGGGTCTTCACCCAAATGTGTCTTTGAACAAGGTATAATTGTATCTGTGATTCTACAAATGTTCGATATTTATAGTTAATGAAATATATATATTTTTTTTTAATTTAAAAAATATATTTCCTACTTTTCTGTTTTCAGGTAGTGGATGAAACTCATTTCTCAAAAAATGAAGTCAGAGCAATATACAGAGCCTTCAAAGAAACATCACCAAACGCTGTCATCAACAAAAGTAAAACACATTTGTCACAATAAGTCATCGGAAAATATATATTTTCAGATATTATGAGAGAAAAATTTGCGGAATTGTTTCCTCATGGTGATATTGAACATTATTCTGATCTCCTTTTTGAAACGTTTGACAATGATGGGAATGGAACAATCAATTTCCAGGTGAGAGTGTTCTCATTACATTACACTTTGACAAGTGTGAAGTTTTTCCCAGGAGTTTGTGAAAGCTCTCTCAATTCTCTGTCGTGGCACGTTGGACGAAAAGTTAGACTGGCTATACAAGTTGTATGATCCGAAAGAAAAAGGAGAAGTTACTTGGGACCGATTATTCTATGTGATCACATCTATGGATGATTTAATGGGTTGGTGAACTAAAAACATCCCTGATTTGTAAAAATCGTCATTTTAGGTAAGCACGCCAGACCACATCACACAAGAGAGCAGAAATGTGAGCTTACAAATCAAGTGTTTGCGGTGAGTGATTCATACAGCTATGACCTTACTGAGGTAGCACTGAACAAAGGTTATTAATTATTAATAAATAATAGCGAACGGTGATAAAGCTTTTGAATTGTGCACCAAGAGGGCAATGCAATAAACTGATCTCGTTAAACATAATGTTTTATGAAGTTTGTTGGTATTGAAAATTTTTAATGGAGGCTACACTATTTTTTAAATAACAATAAATAACAAAAAAAACTATGAGAGTTAAAATATTTTCACTATTTCGAATACATACTGACCCACATCCGTTATGCACACATAATTTAGCCTACTTCAGAATCTGATACTCGGAATATCTTGTTAAGAAATCTCAGAACTGTTTACTCTCAGCAACAATTGTCTTAATAAATGTCAAATAGTTTTGAAATTTCCAGAAGTTCGATGTTGGAAAAAAAGGACGAATAACAAAAAAGGATTTCTTACATATTTGTAAAACTGACCGAACAATTTTAAACTCAATTTCGGCACTTTACACTCTTCTTCCTGGTTGAACAATCTAAACATTTTTATGGTTTAAAAACAATTTCACATTATGGGTTGTATTTGTATTTATTGAATAAATTGATATATCGTTTTTAGTTATATATTTTTATAAAATGAATAGTAAAATGAAACGTGCTTATCAATCCCGTAAAACTATAATAATTACCTTTTTTTCAAACCAGGCTCCAGTTATCAACAGGTGGTTTGCGATTGGTGAACTGTGGGGAAAAAGCCTTTTGCAAATAAGTCCACCGTAGACTTATACATATATCACTAATGGAAACATGCTAAAAATGTTCCTGCTAAAAAATGAGACGCTCCGCTTTACCATCTTTTTAAAATTATGTATTATGGCTGAAAATAAATAAAATAATAAACTGTGGTATACAAAAACGATTTATTGAGTCGACACAGTTATTATTGTTGCAGTTCATCAAAATAAAATACAAACATCAGGGCGTGTGTGATGAGATACGATTTTTCAAAACAAAAAAGTCCAAACTGTTTTCCGTTGTGGGCGTGTAGGGATGAGGAGGTTTGTTGGCGCATATGCAATACTCACATACAACAAGTTTGATGAGTATTTATAAATAACAGTAATGACATCAAATGGAAAACTAAGAGGACAACGGATAAAAATTATTGACTTTTTCTTAAACTTATTTTCAACGTACGCGTACAACAACTACATGAACAAAGCGAGATGCTACAAGTTTGGAGGAAGAGAGTGAATGAGAAGAATGCGATAAATACACAAGCACGACGCAAAATAAAACACTGGGCCGAGGATGGCAATGGCCATTGAGTACGGTAAGTACAAAATAACATGATAACATAGTATCCAAAAATTTCAGAAGGAGAGACTTTAAAGAAAATGTTTGGAAAATGACAAGAGAAAGAGAGAGAGAGAGTGGGAGGGAGAGAGAGTTGGGCATTTTTTACATGCAACAATGTAAAGATCAGTGAGAAAATGCGTCACGTAAAATGAGAGGAGTAAAAAGTGTTTAGTTTTGGATGATGGCTATCAGTGATGAGTACATTAAGAAAAAAGGAATATGACAAACCGGTGTATCGGTATCCATGGATTTCCAATTTTCAGATTTAATTAGGGCGGATACTCTGCTACGAAGGGTTATTGCTACGTATCATACAACCGGAATGTTTTATGATATATATGGAAGTACACTGTATTTGAATGGTGGGAGAGAAAAATTGGTATCTATTGTGTGATTATCTCTGATGTTAGACGACATTAATAGCAGTTGAGTTTGTTCTATTGCACGCGCGGTAAAAGATAAGATTGTATTCCTCGTAGAATCCTCCAAAATGAGTATCGTCGATCGAGCAGAGTTCGGTAGAGTAACCCACACGGAAGCGATAAGCTGATTGAGTCCATTGACCTGCACTGACTTGGAACGTGTTATCAAACAGTTGGATCGATCTTGGAGCATCCGTTTCTGTGGACGAGCTTCCTGTTTCGTCGCATTTTCTGTTGTCAAATTCCTGGATGTAGCCACAGTTGTTGACCACCTTGGAAGATGGGACACTGAAAAGCGAAAATTCAATGATATGATAGTTGATGTTTTATGTGGGGTGCTCAAATTGAGTTGTGTTAAATACGTTTTCAAATGCGTACACAAAAAATTAATAAATAAAAATGTTTGATAATTGTGGATTATGACACGCTTTCAAAATATTCTTCCTAAATTAAAACAAGAAGATTTGTTTCAAATTCTTGTTCTTAGAAATTTTAGTTTCTAAGCCTATAGAGAAAAAAATTACACCACGCTCAATTGAAATAGATACATAAATTTGATTCAATTTTTTGAATGTGGTGTCCTAACACACAATTATCAGTTTATTAAAAACTTTAAAGTAAGAATTTTGAGCATTTGAAAAGAAATTAACAGCAGGAGAGTTCCGGAAAAAAATTAATTGTTAAAACTGAGTAAAATCAAGCCGAAGAAAGTAGTAATGGCTAACTCGTATTTTTATTTGATTTTTTTCTGCGCAAAAAGTGTAAACTCACTCAATCTGAACCTCCAGTGGAACATTTGGCAGGTATCGAGTCATTGGAATAAAGAGACTGTACACCTTCCTCTTCTTGACACAGCTTTTTTCGATGCAGTAACGCTCATCAATTTGCATTCCTAATTCAGGTAGTGAAATTTTCACGTTGTTACCAAACCCTTTAAGTGTGAAATCGGAACGAGTATCTGCTTTGAACCCAAAGTCGTTGTCAGTTGCGGTATTTGGATCATATTCAGTCTACAAATGCAATTTTCAAAGTTTCACCTTTCCGGAAACGGACACTTACAATTTCCAGCTCAGCGTGGTCTTTGTCATATTCCATGCAGCAATATCCACGACACGTTTCCATTGGACAAAAAGGAACTAGTGGCGGTGCATCCGGTTGTCTCAGGGGTACATAGTGATCTGAAATTTAAACATTGAAGTATACTTCACGTGTAATATACAGCCTTACCCAATGGAATAACGACGTTTCCTGGACCTTCCTTTGGTCCCGATGTGGTAGCAGATGGTGTGAAATGATGATATCCGAAGTTACGATTGTGCCAGTCAAGAATGTAAAGCGCAGACATAGCAAGAAGACAGAATGCCATTACTCCAACTAATCCGATAACGGTTCCATGAGTCATTTTAGATTTTGGTGCATCTTTTTTGTCTTTTCTGGATGAACGGCGGTTCTTTTTGGTGTTTGTAAGAGTTAAAGCAGAAGCGGATGAATCAAGTGATGTTCTAGAAGCATTCAGAGATCTTCCTTCAGAATTTAGTCCAGATGCCATTGAGTTGAGCATTTTCTTTTTCTGTGCATACTGAGTGAGTCGCTGACTAATCTCAGCAACTTTGTCATCAATTTTCTGATCAAGATCTCCAGTCAGACGGCACAGTTCCTGAGTTGCCAAAACTGTCTCATAGAAGACACGAGACTCGTTGACAGTGAGGTAATCTCCCAGATCTTTCACTGCGTCTGGAAGCACCGCCGCCAGCTCTTGAGCAATAACTCCCGTTCGTTTCCTCTGATCTTCGGTTAATCCCCATTTACTTGCAACCTCCGGTTTGTAGAAGTAATCAACAATACGCAGCTTTTGCAAATTTTCCAGAGCATCCTTGGCTCCCTTTTCAGTGATGTTGTCCTTAAGACGAATATCAGATGGATACATAACACGGCCGCTTGAGTAAATATCTCCATCGACGGTTAGTTGTGCTCTTGGCTCTGATTTTCCAATGACAACAGGTCCATTTGTGCTCAAGATTCCTCCATTCTTGTTCCAACTCGCGTCTACCATTTCTGGAGGTTCAAATGATCCGGGATTGGTTGCCTGCAAGTATGATTTATTAATGTGTTGCTAGCAACGAAATACGCGTGAGCTCTCAAATAGCTCTTCATTCCTCTCTCTTTTAGTTGTCCGCGTTTATTTTTTTTCCACTCATGGATCTTGCTTATGTTACTTCAATAGATTGTCCAGCGGTATTTGATAGTTCAGTTGATAATTTTTTTACCGCTGATGTGACTATCAATAATTCAAGCGAGCTTGTTCATTCTGCACAAATAATTTTTCGCGGCTATGTTTGTAAAGGCGACGCTCTTCATTATGAATTTCTTCATGAGCAACAATGGGTTCTCGTAGAGCCAGGAGGTAAGATTAATTTTAAATAAACTCAGACAAAGTCAAAATATCAGTTGAATCACCCTTACGAGCAGCAATCGATGTTTGGCTGCCAAGATTTCCTCCCTCTATGAAATTCCCAGATGGAAGTGAAATTATCTACTGTGTACGTGCTTCTGTCGCTCCGTGGCACGAAAACAACTATGTGGAGAAAATATTCGAAGTTCGAAGATCATTAATTTTAAAAATGCCGCACGAAGCGTGTTATCCGGTGGAGCACATGGTTAATAAGTGTGTCGAGCATGGAAGTATTCTTCACAAGTGAAAAATCGCATTTAATTTTAAAACGCGTTTCAAATTTTTCAGGAAATGCGATCCGATCAATGGCCGAATTTTTCTCGAAAAGACGGCTTTTTGTCATAATGAAGAAATTATAGTTGGATGGGAATTAAACACTGAGAAATCCGTGATTGAGCATTTTACGTGTAAGTTGGCCCAATTGGTGGAAGTCCGGTAGGTTGCTAGACAAAGCGCCAAAGTTCACAATCTTTTGTTTTAGCGAGAGTCATCCTAGCAACTATTTGGCCACCAGACGTTTTGTGAAATTTTTGAAAGAGCAGAAGTCGACCGCAAACACATCTATCTCACTTGTGGTCCCACCAGAGAGTCTAATATCGATTTCCATGTCCCTATGGAATGTTCTCGTTGTAAAACATGAAATTGTTTTGGAAATTAAAATGCAGAAAAGAAAGAAACCAGTTATATTCAAGTACCCTATCATTATATGTAATGAGGAAGTTGCTGTGAGTTGATAACTTCATATTTTTTAGAATCAATAATACAAATTCATTATTTCAGAAACACAAACGTCCACGAGAAGCGGTTCCTGTTTTCAAAAGGGTACAAGATGTAGATGACGACTCAGATGACGACGATGATTACGACTCGGAGGATGAAGAGGAAGAAACATCAAATAGAGATTATTCTGTTGACATAGAGAAGCTTTCAGTCACAAGTATGTGTTTCATTTATACGAATATAACATTTGTTGTTCTTTAGACGTCACCCAATCAGAAAAAAAGCCACTGGAACGCGCAGATGTAGAAGTAACATTCATTATGAACAGTGTTGAACCAAAGGAGTTAAGGTCTCTTCGACTTATTCTTACCGGTGAAGTGAGAGTGGGAGGTCTTTGGTATGAATTTCTAAGATTCAAGGCTATAGCAAACTTATCACATGAAACCCTATTGTCACCAGGAGAGCATAACTTTCGGTTTCAACTCCCATTTGCGGATTCCCAGTATGACACCTCAATTCTTCCGCCAACATTAGGAGATGAAATCAAGTACATGATTCACGCGAGTACAGTGAGCTTACCAAAAAATTTTTTCCAACAACAGTGTGAGCTTCTCGTTGACCGTTTTATTGACACGTGGGCTAAGGAAGCGTACAAGCCACCCTACACAGAAGAGTATGGAGCAACCAAAATTCATCTATCTCAGCGATGCTTCAAGCGTGGAAAGCATGTAATAGTTGCTTTGCAGGGCAGCGAGCCCCGTTACGTCAAGGGCACACTGGTGCAGAAGAAAAGACTACGCGTGCCTAATGTGAAACTTGATGAAAGCTATTGCAGTCAACGAAACGTACGAATTTTCGAAGAAAATATTCATAGGAAAGATCATATCCATGTTATGCACATCCCGTTCAATATTCCACCAAGCATTGAAATCTGTTACTGGAACGTCCTCCAAATCGAATATCACTATGAAGTCGAAATAACATTAGAAGGTGGCCACACTCATAATCATTCAATTCCTATTTGGATAGGATGCACAGAAGATAATCTCTCAGTGCCAGCTCAACAAGAGGAGGTAATACCCAAACATTCACTGATCGTGGATGAGCCATTTGAAGAGCTTCCCGAGTTTGAAGTAGTGCTTGAAGATGATATACATGAGCACCCCTATTGGGTCGAGCGGATTAACACAGACACATATTATCAGAATTGAATGTTTCTTATCCGAAATATTAATGTATCATAAATCGTTCACTTATTTTCGCAAATGCTAAGCTGTATTCATTTGCCTGTACGACACAGCACCACATATGATTAGGACAATTGTTTTTTGCATAACATTATTTCTCACAACCGATTCAACAAAAATACTTACCCGAACAATAACACGCTCCGAGGCGAATGCCTGCATCAATACAGTTGTTCCATCAGTGGCAGTTGCGTATAGACGGACAACAAGATTGAAGTACTTCTGGTCCGGGTTTGGACGCAAGTTCTTTCTCTGATTGTTCAGTGTAGTTTCCGAGAAGTGAAGTCTTGGAACTGTCACAATGGTCATTCGGCGTTCGACAATTTTGAAAAGAACTGGTGTATGCAATATAGGTTTGCGCTCAGTCGTAGACTGGCGGATGGGGATTTCTGAGTTTTGAGACTGCAAAATTTAAATATATCATTTTGATAACTTTGAAATTTCACTCACCTCCGACTTCGCGCCCACGAATGAAAGTTGGAAATTCTCAATTGGTTTGCATACTCCGTTAATTTTGAAGCACTGTGGTGGTGATGGATCAATCGCCTCAATTTTGACAGTGACCTAAAAAATGAAACATTAGAATTTTTGCTGAAAAAAAAAGAAATTTACCTGGAAGTGGTTTTTCTTTTGATTAACAAAGCAGTTATCATTTGTGGAATAATTGAATCCTTTGTCTGCCAGAACGTGCACTTGGAGACGACCCAACTCTTCTCCATTTGCATCATACATTGGGCACCATTGTTCCTCTTGATACTTAAAGAAACGGATGTTTGGCTGTCCGCCTTCTTCTGTGACTTCCGCCCCGAGTTTTCCAGAAACTGGAGCATGCATGATGAAGCTGGGATCCATATTCTGGTCCATACGGGGGCGTTTGCGATTTGGGATGTCATCGGAGCCATTAATACTTTCATCACTAGAAACGTTCAATGCATTGTACAAATTGCTCTGTGCGAATCCTTGACCGTTACTGTCTGGGGAAATTGACTGAAAACAACGTTTTTGAAAAATAAACTTTTGTTTAACCTTATACCTGAACATAACTTCCTGGCGTTGGATGGTTACTGTTGAGAAATTGTGGGAATGAAGGTGGATTTGGTGATGTGTTCGGTCCCATTCTGGGATTGAATTGACGATTGATGTGTTGTGGCACATTTGAGATATCGTTTGGAATCACTCCGTGGTTTGGACGTTGTGTTCCTAGTCCGAAATTGTTAAGACCTTCTGGTGAGTATGGTGGATCAGAGTTGGTGGTTGACGGGGAGGACGATGATCCATGACGAGTCAAATCTGTGATGGCTGGTGTCATCGGCATTGATGCAAGCTGAAATTCAATATTCATAAAAATGTTTTCAAGCACTTCAGATATTAATCAAATTTTTTTAATTTAGCATTAAATACACGAAAAAGAGTTCATTGACTTGTTACTTACTTGTTGCTCATAGATTTGTTGTTGATGAAGTTGTTGAAGCATGTGCTGAGGCATCAGCATAGGTTGGTTTGCCATTTGCTGGCGTTGTAAAATAGGATCAATTCGAATATTTTGATCCATATTTCCTTGTTCAAATGCTTCTATTGGAAGATTGAAGCTAAAAACCGCTATGTCAAATTACGAAACATTTCGAAATTACAAAACTCACTCTACGTCGTTTTGAAGAAATTGGATGATGTTGAATTGTTCGACGTTCGCTAAGGGATCATTCAGGCCCTCCTCTGAAACAGGAGTTGAGCATGAATTCATTTCGAATAGAAGTTAAAATTTTTGTTCGGTAGTTTTTTTTAGTTTGTTTTGTTATGCACGCGTTGGCAAATTGAAGGGAACAGTCGCGGTTTGACCTGGCAAAAAGAAGGGTACACCGAGCAATTATTGATTTTTTGGTCAAATACACATCGCAACACATGCGAGAGAACTGTGAGCCATTTGGCTCACTCACATGACTTTTTTTATCTCTCATCTTCTCAAAGGCACACACGTTCTACTCTCTGCACACAAACGCGAGAAATTTGTTGCCGCTGCTGACGCCAGCAATTTTGAAATGAATACCACACATACCTTTGGGAGGGCGAGTTGCAACGGGTCTTCGGACCATTTAATTAGCGACCATACAAGTAGGTATGATAATCAATTTAAGAAATACGGGGCTGAGTGATGTTTATGATTTTTTGACAGAAGATAGACCGAAGCGCAGTCGCTCTTTGGCTCGTACCAGTCTCCGCGATGGCGAATGTGTGTGTGGTAGAAGGTCTCTACTGTGCCGTCGCTCTCTTCTGCCCACCCGCTCGCTCTTTTTTCTCTTGTCGTCTCCTCGAGGTCGCGCACTCTTTCACTCTCGTTGCATATATCGTGTTCTTTCGTTTGACCACACACGCGGGCACCCTTGCCTGACTGGGGGGTACTGAGGAGGGACGAGGAGGGCGAGAAGTATGAGGAGACACAAAAAATGAGTGCCACAGCGATTGATGCGAATGCGGGGAAAGGCAGCACACGAGCAATTCTTTCTTTCTCGCGAGAAAGGGAGTCGCTTTTGCGATGCAGCATTCGCTGTTCTCTTGATAACATGTGAGTGTCCGACGTATGTGCGTGTGTGTGTATGTGCGTACATGTGTGTTTGGAAACGCTAGGAAAAAAACAAAAAATAGATGGACACATTCAGAAAAAAAGGGAAGGGACATGTACTAAATGACGGAGAAATGGCCTTCAGCTCATTTTTTGCAGTGCGCCGAGGACAGATTTTTAGAATTAATAGTGGAAAACTGTTCTACAATAAAATCACTATTTGTTCGAAGGTGTTTAAAGGAAAAATGACCAAAATAGGTTCTCAGAAAAATGAATGGCAAATTATTCCAAAAGTAGATACATGCCTTTTTAAAGTAATTTCAAAGGACTCACTAATGTTTTATGATGGTGATGTTAAGTTCTGAAATCTAGGTTTTGTACTGTAGTAAATAGTTCATACAAAATGAAACTCCTTCTCAGTCTACGTTACCGCCTTCTCAAACTTCAAAACTGATAAGATAACATACCGGAATGATCACCAAGCACTTTTTGGTTTGAAAACTAACCACAATATATTTTTTTTAACAAAAATAAAACTTCAGGGTGACTTTAAATTCTGAAGAAAAATTTGCCAGTGAAAATATGTTCCCAAGCAGTATGTTTCTCTATAACCTTCAACTTCCGCAGCTTGTGGGGATACTTCTAAACGCATTCACTAAAACAGGTTTTTTGCACTTTTGTTCGGTCTCAACGACGCAATGCATTTGTTATTTAGTCTAAATGGCATTTTTTATTTAGATGTTTAACTGATAGAGAACGTTCACTTTGATAGAAAATATTATGTATTACCAGAATATGCATTGTTTACCAATTCAATTTTTTGTTGAATAAAAATACAAGTGATTGATTGATCTACAAGTGTTTGACTGAAAAATTATAGGGTTTTTCAAGTAATGTTGCAAAATGTATTTAAATACATTTACGACGTCACAGCTGTATTAAAATACATGTTTTAGCGTATTTTAATACATTTGTGTCGTAATTTTTCTACACTTATTAATTTTCCGACATTAATTCGAAAACCCCATTAGAAGTTGCAGCTGAACGCATGAAGACTGTATAAAATACTGCAGTCAGTAGATAATTTCGGATTTGATTCTCGTTTTGAATCACGTCATTTTTTATTGTTTTCATTGGATTTGCCAATTCATGGAAAAACATGGTGTCCTTACGGTTTCATGAAGACTATTCTCAAGGACTTCCTAGCCTCTCCCATCACACTCCCATTTTTACAAGCGACGATCCTCTCTCGGCGGTTGCCGCCACCAAGTGTATGTGAAGTTTTTCTAGTTGTCACAAAAACGCTTTGATACTTTATTCGAATGACCCGTAGAGTCATTCAACTTTCTGATATAAAATCAGGGGATTGTTTATTTGAAACATTACAACACAAATTTGAATTTTCTACCAATTACCGTTTTTCTTGAGCAGCTGTTGGGTGTACTTATTGAGCTTATTCTGAAGTAGAGTGATGTAGAACAAGTTTGTCATATTTGGATTTTGACAAGGGCTTAGGTTTGTTGAATTTGAAACTGATGGGACTGGCTTTACAATTTGCGTCGAATACAAGTTTGAAGCAATTTTCGCTACCGGATTTTTCTTGGGTTCCGGTGTTTCAGCCGGATTCAAATCTCCCATTTTTGATTTCTTAATAAAAAATATAATATAGAGCAATTAAATTTGAGCAAAAAAAACATAAGCGGCCAGAAAATAAGAAGAAGTGAAAATGATAGTAGTCGCAGGTGGAAGAGGGGTGAATTACCGAGAGAGGAACTTCAAATGTAGATCTTTTTTGACAAATGATAACTTCACTCAAGGTTACCAGAATCAGAACGATTTTGGCGTTATTCGAATAAAACACGTTAACAATAAAAGAGTATAATGAGTACTAATAGGCAACTAGAAAAAACTATAAAAGTTTTCTGGCAATGTAAAAGTAACACCAAAAATTTACAAAGTCTCATCTCAAATTGAAATTTCATGAACGAAGCAATTTTCAAATTCGGCAAATCGTAATGGCCATGAGTTGTGTGATTGTATTTTTCTAAAATTAGTTGTCGGCTAAAATTATTTTGAAAGTGAAGTTTTTTGCAATACAAAGAAGACTTTTTATCTGATAACACATTTCAAAAATAACATGAACAGGAATTTTGTCTAGTGAAGCTTGTAAAAGAAATTAACTTTCAAATTAAAATTGGGCATGACATTTTAGTAGCTGCTACATCAATTTTATTTTAAAATTTTATTGAAGGCTATCTAAAATTTATGATAGTTGACAAGATTTAGTAATTTGAAAATCAAGATTCAATCAGAAAAATATAGCCATAAGTATTTTCTATACGGCTTACTATTAGTGCAGCTTTAATTAAAGGGACGGTAATTGAAATTGTTTTTTTTTTTAATATTTAATGTGTTATTAGAAATAAACTTTTCAACATAAAATAAAAAACAGGCTAACTCAAAATTTGGAAGTTACACTTATGACAGATTTTCCAACATGTCAACGTTTTTAATCTGGCATTTCATATATGTGCTCGTACTAGCGAGTACCAGAAGAGATTTATTCAGAAAAGAGCCAAAAGATTGTATTAAATATCATAATCATTTGCACTATTGATGAAAAGCGAATTGTACTTTACTGGATATCGCAACATCGACTGACGTCGGCATGGAAACCGCATTTACTCAAATAATGCAAATGATAAAAGAAATGAGAAAAACGAGTTCAAATGTAGTTCTTCTCAATTTTATTTTGAAGTAAAAAAGATCGACTGAGAAAAGGAATGCATAATAAATGAGTTTTCGGAAAAAGTGCAACGCATGTTTCTCACAACTACTGGGTAAAGGTGGAATGTTGGGTGCCAGGTACGGTTAAACTGATAAGCTAAGCTACATTTGGTCTAATGTCCCGTTTATATATTTCATAAGAAAAACTCAGATAGGTGGAGAGCAATCCATGTTATTCAGACTTGGTGCAATACAAATGTCAAAGTACAGTTTGTTTGGTATATTTTTGGTATCGACATTTTTGTGTTTATTTTTTTTCAAATAAAATTGAAGCAATTTTTAAACTGATCATGTTTTTCGATATTGAAAGAACAGGTCCCTTACTCAACGTTGACTTTTTGTTAGTGGGAATGTTTTCCACTGTATCTTTTCTAGAGATCTACCTGTCACAAATTTTTCGTTCGTTTATTGTTGACAAGATTGGTAATGCTGTTTGTTAAAATTAAATTCCCGTCTTATCTAAGAAATCTATTGACCATATCTAAACCACAGAAACTTCTATATCTAGGTCACTGCTTTTAAAAAGTTATCAAACACTTTAGTAAACATTCGATTCAAAAAAAACCAACAGAGATAATAGTTTTGAAGAGTTTTATTTAAGAACTTCGAAACTAAAAATTATTTTTGTAGTAAATTACTGCTTACTATATCATGAAAAAGAAAGAGTGAATAAGCGCAAAGTTCTGGCTCTCTCTCTCTCTCCTTTTGCGTGCTGGATTATGGGGGATGAGGGCGCTCGCGCTTAAGAAAGGGCATTCGCACTATGCAACATAAAGAAACACTCACTCGGGGAAGCTGCCGCCGCTTGGCACGCTTTGGTCCGCTGAGCCCAATAGATCTAGTAGCTCGGCAGCTAATTCTAGAAGCCTCATATATGCAGCTGCGCATTCTACGCTCATGAACCATGCCATGAAAGAAGAAAAGCGGAAGTCAAAGTGATAGAAAGATATGCACTATTACAGATTTTGCAATTATTATTAGCAATTTTTGGATGGATTAAGCAATTATTGGATGGATTGTTGTAAGTGAGACGATTCGATTTTAAAATTCGAAGAAAAGTTATAGCCAAACTAATAATATAAGCAACTATTTTAATTAAAAGAATGAGGTTCGCATTTTGATTAGGACAAGGTGTGGTTATCACAAATTTTCGTTTCGTGAAAAATGTAATCAAGAAGGGCTTCCGATTATCCGAAATTTTAAATTTGGAGCTCAAGTGATTTCAAAAATTGAAAACCTTTGCGTGCATAGTCCACAAAACTACTAGGGTTGCTTCATTAACAATTCATTGATTCAAATTTTCGAGTCAGAGTGAAAAATGAGATATTAGGTGTTTGAATATGTTGCATAAATTTGTGCGCGTGATGAATATCACCTGTTCAAGCGCTCGAATGTGAACAGAATTGGTTTAGAATTGACAACTGGCTCTCGAAATTTCGCACAGTCTCAAAATAGCTCTAAACAATATTAACTTACTGGCAGGATTTATTTGAAATGGCTTAAAACCGTTTTATAGCTTTTCAAAATTTCAAATAAAGAGGCATAAACTTAGATAAAGGCTCTAATTTTGTTAACGTTTCCTTTCTTCAATGGACCAAGAGTAACTTTTATATATCAGTTCATTTTTATGTACAATCATATTTCCTGCACAAAAATAAAATTTACTGAAATGTGCAGTTATTAACAAAAGAAAAATACTAACCTGTGCAAAACAGAGTGAGCAATAGAGGTACCGTTTTTTACTTTAAAAACTGTACATTAATGTTGAAATTGAGAAAAGTGAATTCACAACCCTACCTATGATGCTGAAATAACCAAATATCATAATAAAATTTTTTTATTTCAGAAAATTTTTTTGTCTCAAGTCTAGAACAGGTGAAACTTGAAAACTGGTTTACCCGCTCTTTGACTCGAAATAAAAAATTAAATGTTTGAAACGTTTTAATAAAATATTTGGTCATCACTACATAAGTGATTTTTAATCAATTCTCCACTGTTAATACTCTATCTTCAATTAAACTTTTATTTACAGCCGTTACGACAGAGACAAGTTTGCAAAATTTAAGATTGAAACAAATTTTAAAAAAATTGAATCTCTATAAGAAATTTTTCAAAGAGTTATTACGAGGTCTCATCGTATTTTGACTATTTAGAGCCATTTGGAGTTTTTTTGTAGTTTTTTGGAGAATAAAAGATTCAACTCCTTCAAAGGAGACTTGTTAAAAAATGATCAATGTCTCACTTAAGTAAAAATGTTGTCACATTTTGGTAAAATTTCGTATAGTAGACAAGTGAAAGTTGGGTGGGAGCTGTACGGTGTTGTGCCAGATGCGTTTGTTTTTGGATCGAGCAAGCGAAGTGGTACAAGTAAACGATTGAAAAATATAGTTTCACGTTGTTCTTCAGATTCAATTTGTGCATTGAAAGCAACAAACATTCACTTTATTATTCTTTCTCAGAATGAACTTTCGAACAAAGTTTAATATCTTGTTTTTGTTTCACAAACCCAGATAAACTTACAACAATTATTTCAAATCATCTAAAATTTGTGTTTTAACAAAGGAATTAGGTTGATTTAATTCATCTCTCTAGTTTAATTACAATTTGAAGTTTTTCAATTTTGAAACTTTTGTTTTGAGAAGCGTTTCCTGGCAGTGGGAATCAATTTTTTTAAATTACTTCACAAATCAAAAAACTCACCGAACTCCTCGTAGCCAGGCGGGTATCCGTTTCTTGGAAGCATCTTCACTTCATTCGCAGTGTCTACTTCGGAAGATTTTAAAGCTTTCTGAAAAATATTTTTAACTATGTTGAAGCATTTCGTAAAAACAGTGTAGTGAAACGCAGATAGTAAATAAAATGATTGAACGGTATATGAACAGTTTGAGTGCTTTCCAAAGGTTAAAATCGGCAAAAAACTAACAGAAAATGAGAGGGTAAGGAGGAAAAATCGGATGAAACGATCGAAAATGCCACTCTCTGTTTCTTTTCTTTTTTTTACACGCACAGGTGGCAAGGACAAAGAGTGCGCGACGGACGGTTGACGTTTGCCGAGAATCTCCAGCCGAAAAAAGACACGTCTCTCTCGCTACCAGGCACACTATTTTAGAAAGCGTGCCGAAAATTGGACTCCCAGAAAAAACCGGTTATTTTTTGAGGAAGATAATGGAGGAACAGAGAACTTGGATATAGATACAGACCTCTGTTGTTGGAAAAAAATGAAACTCGAAAACAAATACGAAAATGAGGTTACTAGTAGATTCTAAAGACGCCTTTTGATCAAGAACGCTCAATCACCAAGGCCGTTATGAACAGAAAAGCGACATGTTTATTGCGAAATAGCTAGTTGGTATACATGGTAAGCGGTAAATGTTTTATTCTGAATATTGAAGGTCACGTTTTACGTTTATTGTAGTTTGACTAAACTGCAGAGTTGACAATAAACTTTCCGGAAACGTTATTGAAACCATGAGGCAACATTTGCTAATGTAAAATTTTCTGGAAAAATAATAGAGTTGATTTTGAAGTAGTCGCCATTTACTAAAAACTTAGTGATCGGCACATAAAACGAAACACGAAGAAAGATTAAGAAGATTTGAGCACCATGAATATATACGCTAGCACTGGACCATATCAACTTTTCCAGCTGGAAAGCATTGTTCCTGACCCGTGAAGTTCAGCCGATCAATGTTTAATGTAAACATATCAGTGACCCTCTGCCTGTTCAAGTATTATGAAATTATAAAATTTTTGAAAAATATAATTTAAAAGGCTTCAATTGGAATCAGCATGTTGAGTTAAAATTCTGGATAAGCTAAAAAACATATATAACAATTGAAAACCACCTGTAACGCTTCTGGACAAGTTGTTACAAGTTTAGGTTTGCGCATTTGAACATTTGTTATTATAAAACTTTCTAGGAAGTTGACAAGGTTGATCTAAAAGTAGTTCGCATTCTCTAAAAACTGTGTATAAACAAAAATTGAGTGTGAGAAAAGAAGAAAAATTAGGCAATTTTGAACAGAAATCTGTTTCACACAAGAAAATTTTGACTTTTATAGTGGAAATTGTTCATATTGTTTCATGATTTCATAGTTTATAGCCACTTCGCATATTTGAGTTTATAAAATGTTCAAACATTTAAATTTTAATCTAAACTATAAATATAAAACACAGCAGAATGGGCTCATTTTATTCAAATAATGAGTGACAAAAACTGTGTAACCATACTGATATAACCATATATATATGAAAATTTTTTGTCAAATATTATTTTTGCGATAAGTAATCAAGTGAACAAATGTCAATTTTCAGAATTTTTCAGAAGAATAAAAACGATCAGAAACATTTGAGAAAATTCAAACATAATGATTGCTTGCAAAATGCAAAATGTGTCTCGCTTGGACCAGTGAGGAAGTCATGTCGACCTTTGTTGAAATAAATTATAAGTTTAGCAAATAAGCATCATGCAACAAAAAAATGACATGACTAAATGAAAAGAAGAAGAGATTGACTATTTAGAAAAAAAGTCGAACACGTCATTGCAAATTAAAAAAGATTTTTGACACATTGGGAAGTGTTTTCGAAGCAAACTAGAGCCCGAAAAAAAATAATACGATATTTCATATGTATATGAACGGCTCTCTTAAACAAGTGCGCAAAATTGTTACCTACAGAAAAACCTAACTCTTGTTTTTCTAATAGTTTTACTTTTAACAAATCGTAGGTTTTTCAATTACATAAAACTTTGTCTGTTTAAATAGTAGTACGTTGAAACTTGCATTCTTATCATACGGATTTTGTCTAAACAGTATTGATCCTAGGGTCTAAATTTCAATTTTAATAAAAATATGCTTTAGAATACTTTCGAAGAAAAACGATTTTTTTTTTAAATTTAAATGGATTTTTCATTAAGTAACATAATTGAGCATTTTGCATAACAATTTTTAACACTGTTATTTTCTAGTGTGCCTAAGCAGTTGCACGCGAATTTCAATTGGTTTCCAAACTTAATGACTGTTTTCAAATCAGCGCGGTTGAACGTCAAAATATGAATTTTCATTTCAGAGTTTTAGTGAAATGATGATTTCTAGTTTTGAACCTTAAGCTTACAGTGTTTTGGAGCTGAGAGAACCAAGAGAAAAGTGGTCAAGATGAAATAGAAAAAGAACAACGGTAGTTAGTTATTTTGAAGATTCCATAAAAGCTACTTAAAAACGTTCAGAAATAATTTTCTTGAAATGATTGTTACCACTCATTATGGGCTTAAAATTCTTACTGTTTCACAAACCGACCCAATAGTTACAAGCAAGTTTATTTGAAATTATAAACATTTTAAAATTCTAGAAAAAACTAAATGTTGTCACATTGCGTTAAAAAAAATCGGAGAATTTGTAATTAAACATTTTTACATTTACTTTCAGAAATATTTTAAGAAACTAAAAAATTGTTTTAAAAAACGGGTAACTATTTGAAAAAATGCAGCAAGCAGAATCGTACAGTTTCATTTATTGCTAGTTACTAAACTGAAAAAGGAAACTAGCCGTATCAGTCAGCAAAAATGACAGTTCCGAGGCAAAAAGCGAACAACGAAATTGACATGTGTTTGTTTCGAATTTGTTGAATGCAACGCTACGCATAAAATTGTGCTGTTTCATCAATTATCCCTCCGGGATCTCTCAAAACTTCGAACTATTCTCTAGTTGCTGACTGATCATTTGTGTCGAGTTATCACCAATTGTTACCAATCGAACATCTTTTCTAAGCCAATCAAATGACACGCTAAATATATGTTTTGATTCTCTTTCCCATTCAATGTGCCCCAACCCTTCTCTATTCTCCTCTCTTTCCGCAATACAGAGTGTTAGCAGAGAAAAAAAGGAAATACTACGACACTTCGCGCTCTTTGTTTATTGGTGTCGATTTACGATAGTAAGGTGACGTGTTCGATGCAAATATGGAATTTGTCAAATGATATCTTCAATATTTTTACTTTTTTTCCATAATTTGCTTTTTTTAATAAACCACATTTCCCCCATTTGTCTTGCACTCCTATTGTTTTTATTAAGTTTTCTATATTTACCGACATTGAGAAGTATAACTGTTTTTATTTCCAGATAATGATTAAGCCTCTAGTCATAATTGCTGTGCTACTAGTCAACGATGTCGTGTGTCCCCCGCCATTGAGACAACAAGCAGAGCAGGCCCAGGCTCAGGATAATGTTCAACACCAGGTATTTCTTTCATTTATTAACAATGTTTAGCCAAAAATAAATGCTACCACTAAATTTCGTCAGAAATATTCAATCACAAATTAAAATATTTTTAGCCCGCCACTGGAGACGCACAACAAGGACAAGGGCAAGCTCAAAACACAGAGCAACAAGGAGAATATGATGGTCGGCACCCAGTATGTTTTGAAACAATTTTGAGATAAACATATAAACTACTTGCAGGGATATCAATTCGCCTACACAAAATATTTGGAAGAAGTAGTGAAGATTCTTGAAAGCGACCCAAAATTTAATGAACGTCTGAAGAACATGAAAGAAGAGGACATCAAGGTTTTTTATTGCACATAATCTTTATCTGAGATTATATATTACAGGCAGGAAACATCGCCGATCACATTGACGACCTTCCTCAGGAAGTTTTTGACAAATTGCACAAAGCCAAGTTTGATGAAATCGAAAGACTCAGGAAGCAAATTGAAGAGCAAATCAAAGTATTTACTATTTATTTGATACATTTATAAAAATTAATATTATTAAATTTTAAGGCTGATGGAGGCGCACACAACATCAAAATGCCGGACCATCTTGATGTACAAGAGCTTGAAAAATTTCACAAGGAAGATTTGAGAAAGCTGATACAGAAGACGGTGGCCGATATGAACGTCATGGACGAGCAAAGAAAAGATGACTTCAAACAATACGAAATGAAGAAACAAGCTGAAGAAGATCACAAGTTGGCTCAAATGACTCCAGAAGAACGAGAAAAAGCAAAGTCTGAACATGAAGAGTCGCTGAAAAGACACAATGATCATGAAAAGCTGAAACACCCAGGAAGCAAAGATCAGCTTCAAGAAGTTTGGGAAGAAAGTGATCATGTAGGTTCTAATTTTACTCAGATTTACGACAACGACTGAACAGTTGTTTAAATAATACAACTTGGTTTGAACTCAATCAGCTTTTGTCGAATCTATATAGATTTTGACAGTAGACTTGATTTCGCTGTATAGGTTTTTTTTTTATGAAGAAAAAGAACATTATCGATTCTGGTTCAAGTGTTTATACATTGGAAAAGATTTGCAACAAAGATAAGATTGCAGCCAAAAATAATGGTTCTGATCGCTAAAAATGATAGTATTTACAGCATAGTCATTATCTTGAAAAGTGACAGTGTAACAAGGGAGCAAAGAGATTTTTTATATAATAATAAAATGAACATAATGTTTGAAAGCAAAATAAATCTGTGTTTTAGTATAAAGTTAAATATTTTCTATTAATTTTTCACTGAACAACTGAAAAACGTACTTTTATAATAGGTTTTAATAATGTTTTTTATTTGGAATTTAGCTATAACTTCATTATTTTAAAAACCATTTTTATCTCAATAAAATAAACTCCAATAACTTCAATTTTCAGCTTGAAAAAGATCAATACGATCCAAAAACCTTTTTTGCACTTCACGACCTGAACGGAGATGGTTTCTGGAATGATTTTGAGCTGGAATCTCTTTTCCAACTAGAGCTTGAAAAAATGTATAACGAAACCAACCCAGACGACGACATGAAAGAAAGAGCTGAGGAGATGTACCGTATGAGAGAGCACGTTATGAAGCAAATTGATGTTAATCAGGATCGCATGATCTCTATGCAAGAGTTCTTGAATGATTCTGACAATCAGAATTCAAATCCACCAAAGCAAGAAGAATGGGAAGATCTGGGACAGAAGAAAGTGTATACGGATGAAGAACTCCAGCAGTTTGAAAGAGAATATGCACAAAAACAAGGTTAGTTTGGGGTTTAATCCTAGCAGGCATTTTGTTCCATTTAACACTTTTCTGAGTTTTTACTAACACGCAGGCTTACTTTGATTTCAAATTATAAAGCTATTAAAACATTTTAAAAATGCAATAGTGATGCCTTACTTAGAATTTTGATTTTTAACTAGGATGGGGAGAACATGCATATGACCCACAACAAGTTGCTTCAGAACAACAACATCCGCAAGAAGCTGTCCAACAACCACCACAGGTATAAAGTTACTTAACATAGTAATGTAATCATTTGACATTTTCACAGGCTCAGCAACAAGTTCACCCTGCTCAACAGCCAATTCAACCGGTGAATGCAAATCCACCACCTGTTCAAAATGCGCAACCGCCTGTGCAACAGGTACCAAAAACTGACATTCAGAAAATCCAATAATTACTACCCTTTTTACAGCAACAACAACCTCCACAGCAACCACCGCAACAACCACCTCAACAAAATTTGCCCCCTGTGCACCATGAACCCATCCAAGATCACACTAAAGATCCAACATACGGAATTTAATTTATATCAGTTGTAGATTTCTAATTTGTTTTAAAATGCTAATGCTTTTGGTTGAGATAATATGTAACTTAATGTCGAAACCCGGGTTGTATACTTTTGAATAGGTTTTCAAACATTCAGAATTGTCATTGGCCATTTCTTGTCTGTCTATTCCTTTGTCGATTGGACCTGTTAATCCCAATTCGGACAAAAACTGCATATTATGAAATGAACGCATTTATCAGAATATTTTTATATATGAAAATAAGTAAATAAAAAACACTACCTCACCAATCTAGGATTGCAGTGCGAAAAAGAAAAAAAAACTTTTGGAGAGCTTTGCAGATTTGCGAATAGACAGCGTAAAACTTCAATTCAATAATTGGAAAATTTGAATCGAGTGAAAGAGTTAAACATTCGGAACATATAAAGAAAAACCTAATTTTAATTGGTTCCGTCACGGCAATCGTGAAAAAAGTCAAAATTTGTTTCAGCTTAAAAGTTTCAGCACTGAACCGAAATTATTAATTTCAAGAAGCAAAAACAAGAATCTCCATTGGTTAAGATGATACATTTGCGTTTGGAAATAGTTATTTTGTAGTTAGAATATCGCCCGCGAGCACAGTTTTATTGAAAATCTTGATTCTCACTGTTTTATATTTCAAAAACAATATCACTCGTCCTGTAATTTTCTCATAACCATAACTTCTTGTTTTCTAGCACAGTTAACGCATGAAGATGAAGCTCTTAGGAAAGTTAAAAGAATCATGCCTTCGTTTGGTCTTGAAAAAAATAAATCTTTCATAATGCATTAACATCTCCTAACGGAATAGCCAAAACTATTCTATATTGTTCAGTCAATACAGGTGTGCTCACTTTTTGCTGAATACTGAATAGTAAGAACCCTGTGACAAGTTGCTTGTTCGAGGTAAAAGTCAGTTCAATCGAGATCGGAGCCATTCTGATAGAGGTCGACGGCCATGTGTCTCGATTTTTCCGATGTTCGATGTCGATGTTTTTGGTTTTACTCGCATACGTTTTCATAATCAATAACGAAAGTAATTCTACAACTCGTTGAAAATTAAATAATTAATGTTTCTCTATTGACATCGGTACGCCTTTCATTTTTGGAGCTCGATTGGACTGGACCTACAGAGGGTTATTAAAAACTGCAATATTGAAGTTATTAAGGCATTCTTTCAAATACTAAATTTATAGCACGGAAATCATTTTAATGATACCAATCGTGAATAAACCAGAACCGTCTGGTTGTGATACTTATGACAAAAAAGATTAAGATTATTGAGAAAGAAAGCAAAATGCTGGATTGTGGCAATCCTTGCAAGAATTATTAAACAGCAGTCATCAGACACGTGACTTTTGGGTTGGAAACGGGCAGGAAGGAGAGATTGAATACTTAACTACATTAAAGCGAAATTATTTGAAGGTGAATTGTGTTGGAATGAAAACGGATGAGAATCTGACAAAGGTGGCTAGCAGTGAACGGGAGTCTGTTGTTGATTTGGCGTTGGCTGCTGTGGTTGAGGGCTCTGATGCTCTGGAGCAGGAGTATATTGGTTCTGAATTAAGTTTAATATTAACCTCCCATCTATAGCTCCTTAATAATTACCTCTTGGTTGTTATGGTTAACAGGCAACGGAAGTGTTGAGAGTTGGAACATTTCCACAACGAGAGGAGGCAGGTTTAAAAACGACAAATTTTCTCGAAGAATATTGAGTTGCTGTTTATGTAGCTCATCTGGAAAAAGTTGATATAAAATAAAACAAAATATCAGTATGAAATACAACTTACTAAGTCGATTCAATTCATGAATACATTTCATAAGTTGTTTGTATGTATCGCATCCGTCAATGCGGCATGTCATTTTTTGGAAAAGAACTTTCTTGTAAAAATCAAACATTTCCAGCAACTGCAATTGACTTTTGAAGTTAGTAGAAAATTGTTGTTCCGTGGTTAGTGGCTGGCAAAGAATAAGGACAATGAATAGTGCAATATCTCCGTCTGTACATCCAATTGTAATGATATGGTTTGCAAATGCAAGCATTTCGTCCGCCAATGATCCATAGAGCAGTTGAAGAGACTTAAAGTCAATGAGTCTTCCATCTCGAAGCATAAGCCCTCTGTTCGACATTCCACGAACAATGCGAAGCAAGTAGAGTGGGAAAGCGTTTTTCCTGAGTAAAACTGCTTTGTCGTTTCCGTTAATGAAATTAAATTTTGGAATTTCTTTCACAAAGTTTACAACTTCCTTGATGTCCACGTCAATTTCATGAGCATAAATCTGCCAGGCATTCAATCGATTCATTTTTGAGTCTTCATTGATTCTCTGAAACATTTTAACGTTTAGTATGATTTTAAAAACATGCCCAAAAGTTACTTACGACATTGAATGGTCTTGCAACAATACTTCGGATTTTAATGTCAGTGTAAAATGAGAAGGTAGTGTGTGCTCGGAGTACAGCTTCATATACGGCGTCAACTTCTTCTTGCCGTTCTAGCGTTGAGATTTCCGGAACAAAAACGGAATCGGGGCTCTTATCATCTCGCATTGCATTTCTGAACTTCATTTGGCGAACAGCTGAAACAACATTTAAATCTTTATTTTTTTTGAAAAACTTGAACTCGGTCTTCCAAAAAGTTTTTGCTTAAAACAGGTACGGTTTTCTTTTTTTTATGAGTTTTTTCTTTTTTTAATGAGTACTTGTGAATCCTATAGAACACTATTTGAACATGTGAAAATTTAGCTTGAAATGTTTTCAGAAAAACTAATGGTTTCAGGTTTTATGACGAATATAGAAATCGTTTTCGTTTCAGCTTATTGAGGCTTCACAGTGATCAAACCTTAAAACCTCAATAGACTTTGATTTCTAATAAATTATCATTTGTGTAAACCCTATTGAGCCAACTGCGTCAGGTGTGTTTGACACCACAAAATTGTTGCACACTTCTATCTGATCAAACTTACAATCTTTTGACATTCCAGAATCAAGGCATTTTTTGAAACGACAGTACTGGCATCTGTTGCGGCTCTCGCGTTTGATCTCACAAACTTGCTGTTTCAAACACCGGTAATCAATCTTGCGCTGAATGCTCCGACGGAAGAATCCCTGAAAGAAATAGTTAATTCAAAAAAAAACTAATTTGATGGCACGTGTCGGTGCCAAGAGTACGCCCCTTGTAAAGGATTTACTGCCTTTGTGCTGAAGTCGAACCATTTTTTGAAATCTCAAAATGTGAGCGGGGCGTTGTGATGTGTAAATGACCAAGAATAAAGAAGGGAAGAATGAGGGATTCAAATTTAAATTAGTCATCTTATCCGCTTAAACTTTCTCGTTCAGTTGATGTTTTTCTTTGTATCTAACGCACTTGCTCAGCAGACCAACCAACCATGTTTTATTAACCGTCATTATATGTATTTGCCGAGTAAGGCTTGTTCCTCTTATGTTAGTATGCATCCAAGACACTCGCACAATGGGAAAAGAGAGTCCTTAATGCACATAGCAATACACAGTCTCCAAATAATTGCGCAATTTGTGTTGGGGAAGTGCTCATTCTCTCGCTCTTGGTCTAACATAAGGGAAAACAAAAAATCAAATAAGACGGTCATAAATATAGGTTTCGTAAATAGAACAAGAAGGGGATTTATGAGTGGAGAAGGGTTTCATTAAATTCAATAGAACCACGTGATTAGTGATCATTTTAGGACCATTCATGCCTACCTTGCATCCTTCGCATGACGTCACTCCGTAATGGTATCCACTTGCTTTGTCTCCGCATACTTTGCAAAATGAGATCGCCTTCCCAATGTGATGACGTTGAGTGGTATGACCATTTGATAAGGAATCAGGAGGAGACAACGATGAAGTTACTGTAAATGTAAAATTATCTAAGAAATTTTAGAAGAGTCAATTTTCAAGTGGGTGATATGGTCATACAACATTTCTTCGATTCTTCGAATTCTTCTGTTTTATTCTTTTTCTAAACTTATTTACACATCAGAAATATACAAATTTAACTCAACTTGGCAGATTACAGATTTAACATGCTATGTATACCAGTGAAATTTATTGAAGTACACTGTGCACACCATATTTGTTTCCTTCTCAATGATGACGTGATAGTATTTACCTAGTTTTCCTTGGTCCCGTTCTCTCCGCGACTCAGTAAGCTCTTAGCCACATCTTCAAGATTTGTGGCATATGCGTTCTCATTGTCTCTCTCACTCTCACAGTCTTTTTACCACGCCTACATCGCACTCTTTCACCGTTCTCTACGTTCTCCTCCTTTATTACACTTCGTCTTCTCCTCTTCTTTCACCCATCGGCATTCTTTTATTACCGTACCCATACATCACTGTGGTCTGGCAGCGGACGTCCAAAGAAATGACGAAACCTGGAGATTATTACGCAACCACGTCATAGCCGCTTGCCTTCACTTTCGTTGTACAAAAGTAGGCCATCTTAGAATACAGGAAGATACGTGGAACAGAGCACAACTGATCTGGTCCCTATCGAGCTAAATATGATCCAGAGAGGGAAGAGATGAAGAATGATTGCAAAGTCTATTAGACTTTTTCATTTTCTCTGCTCTCATTCTTCTATCAATTAAATGGGAGAAATAAAGAAAAAAGGCGAGAGAAACTCGGAAACTTGCAACACTTCTCAGACACATGTTCTTAGGTGAGGAAAAAAATCTGTGTTGCTGTAGATGTTGCTGCCACTTGTCACCACACACTTGATGATATGCCCCACCTACTGATAGATTTTGATAGAAATAGACTCCCTAACTTACCACTTGTTGCCGGCGAGCTCACGCTGGCTTGTGACGCCGTATCATAGAACTGATGGTGATTGTACCCATTGACGTTATTGAAGTAGCGACGGTGTGAGAGAGGGTCAGCGTAGTTGTTGGCGTTACCACTTTGAGCTGCTGTCGATCCGTTTTGGATTTGGAATTCTGACGAGAATTCATCCGTCACGTACGTCTGCAAATTGAGAAGATTTAGTTTTCAGTTTAATTCCTGGATTTCTATTTTGAAACTACGCATTAACTTTGTAAATCAGAACAAAATATGAAAATGATGACGACAAAAACTTACAGCTCCAGTCGGAAGATGTGACCATTGACCATTTGTTCCTTCTGGTTTGCTTGCCTCTGATGATGGAATTGAAGCTGTTTTTCCAGAAGGGCTGTAGTATGGAGATGTGCATACAGAAAGCGGTGTGTCAGGATTTGTCAGTAACAGATAGTTAGGTTTTGTTTCGAAACTCATCTGAAAATTAAAATTATTGAGTAATGCAGTAACGGACAACTTTCACAGTGGGAAGAGACAGAGAATTGGTAAGAGAATTATCTGAAAGGTAAAAGAAAGAAATGGAAAATCTGCTGACAAAGGAAAAGAACAGCAGTTCGAGAAAAACGTGATAACAATTTGATGAAGAGAACATGGAAAGCTAGAATCTAGAAATCAACAATTAGTTTTTAAAGCAGGGAACTATTAACTAGCAATAAGGAAGGCTGGTATCGTGTATTAATCTGCGCTGAATGCCTGCCTGTGGGTGAGAGGATGGGGAGAGACGAGGAGGATAGGCGGAGCTGAGGAGGAGTGCACCACTGGGAGATTGCTCGACAAGCAAGCACATTTCGATTAAAAAAACGGGTGGCATGAGGTGAGCTTCACACATGGTTTTAGAGTAAAATTTTACCTTTTAATTGATATTTTAGTACCGGAAAGTAAGAAACGTGTTCAACTTCTTAAATTAAAATTCAAAAGTGATCTGAATAGAACAATTTCCAAAAGCATTATGAAGTTTCCAACAAATTCAACTAGGTTGAGAAGATGTGATACAATTTATAACTACCTAGTATAGTCCTTCACATGTTAAGCCGCTACTACACATGTGTGCATTTTTTTTTTAAAAGTTTTTGGTAGAAATCATGGATGCAAAAATTGATCAGCCAAGTCCACAATCACGCACAAAAATAAACGAAGATAGTTTGAGCGAACAAGATTACTGCGTTCTCCCCCGAGAAAATGATTGCGTTGTTCTAGGCAATTCTTGCGCAATTTGCAATTAGATATTCCATACACAATGTGTTGCATGGTTGCGTGCCTTTCTCACAGGAAAAAACTAGGGAAGAGGAGACGGTAAGATAAAGCAACAGAAGGAGGGCTCGAGATGAAGTACTATCCACTCGAGCTCACTTCACCATCATGTTAAGGTGTGAATTGACACCTCTTGGGTGAGGAGAAGTGACGAGATGTTGGGAAGCGATGACGTGTAGTGAGAAGAGTAAGATAATAATGTTTACAGAGTTGCAAAGAATCACACAGAGAAAACTCAACAAACTAGAGATATGCACAATGAAAAACAAAATATCGATCCAAAAAAGTGCGGACTGAGAGAGAAGAGGAGGCAATGCAGTGGTCCGCAATTGTTGGAGATGAAAAACGAGACAACTGTGATCGAGAAATGAACAGTCTGCAAAGGGGAGGAGAAGAGGCGAATGCGCACAACAAGACACCGTCTGGAAAGAGGTCTGCCGGTTTACAACCACCTTTAAAAATTGGTGCACATCGCTTGCGCATACACAACTTGGGAGATGAAATATATAGGACGGGAGGATACTCTAATAAGAGTGAATATTATTAATATCTCCAAAAATGGCACATAATATAGCACATAACTTCAACAATTAACGCTCGCCGGCTATTGCGTGAACTGTGTAACTAGTAAGGCATCTAAATTACTAACGGAATTCTAGATCACCAATATTTCGTCCTCCACTTGTACACTCGGACATAACAATACACCTTCGTGCACATCTTTCCCTAGCTAACATCTCTTAATGATGCAACTTATGCCTTTTCCCCGGTTTCTATTACGAAGAGACGTTTCAGTAACATGCACAATCTTTATGAGTTCACGAATTGCATTCCCGTTTCACAAATAAACTTCACCCTAACTTTGTACTTTATGGAAAATTCATCAAAACGACAGCTGGAACTGTTAAAGCATAAAAGACTCTCTGCGAAATTTTGTGCATCTGTCGATGTACTTTCTTCAAAATGACGAATTTTTGAACAATTCATAAATTTGTTTCTATTGCACCATGTTCTTCCATCTACACAGGCATTTTTCCAAGAAAAAAAAGAAAACAGCTGTTTCATTTTTCTCTACTCTTAACGATTTAAGATACATAAGCAAGATAAAAATCATCAGGAAAAACGTAAGGGAAAGTGTTTTCCATGACACAAAACATTATCTAACCGATGAAGTTGATTAGATAGTGCAATGCATGGTCCGTAAAAGGGGCATAATTAACTGATAATGATTATTTGTAATAGAAAAAACTATGTTCTGTGTTTTCAGTTGTTTTAAAGGGATAGAAAGTTTGAAAGTGTTAAAAACACTGAAACTAATATTCATACTGTTTGAATTAAGAAAATATAAAAATCGCAAAAAAAATATATTGATCTGGATGTATATCTAAGACAACTTCAATCAAGGATCGGTTATTAAATTTCAAGCTATTTCAATCTTAGAGCAAAACAACATGGTTTTCTATTGCACTTCCCAAAAGTGTAAATCTGGTATTAGTGGAAACATAAAAATCCAGTGACCGTAATTAAAATCAAAAAGGGAGACTAGCAAACGGCTATTGCGTTGGTTAAGAGTGCACTTTAATTACCCCACTTTTAGGCTATCTAGAATATAATCTATTAAAAAGGAGCACTCTTCAAATTTTCCAAAGGTAAAATAGAATCAAAGAAGTTCCAGCTCTATTGGAACATGGCACCCGAAATAGTTGTCTACACGATTCAGAGAATCAGTAATATACCTTACTCAAACTTGTATTCATTACTTCTTCTAGTGACGTCATCAATTGACAACTGTAAGAAATCAGATTGTGCATAGCAGTTTCTGCCACCTTTTTTTGGTGCAGAGATCCAACTTTCCGAACGGATTGAGCGTACCGTCTCGAACAGCAGGGAAATGCGGAAAAATTGAAAATGGCGAAGACGTGCAAATACGAGTGTACCGTTGTTTCAACATGAAACTCAAAAACAAATGAGCCGGTTAATGGAGAAACCGAGAAAACAGAAATATGGCGAGTTGACAGCAATGTGAATGTGGACCTGTCTGACTAAGGAGGCGATGTGCGGACTCAGTGTGGTGATGACGTGAAGATGAGACTGTATACAAGAATGATCAACGAAAACCGTATACTCGATCGATTAGAAAATAAATGTGTGTTACTTGAGAGTAAACGTAAAATAAGAGCATGAAACAAATTATTTTCTGTGAAGCTGAAAAAAAAACACTATCAACCAGTAGTTCTCAATTTATCTATCATTCAATCCTACAAAACTTTCAAAACGCACATATCAATTGAAATGCTTAGTGACTGTCATAATCACTCTAATGGTATACTTGCATCTTATTTTCTCTTACTCACCAGGGGGCTATACGCAATGGACCACATGACGGAGAAAGATGGTTTCAATAAGAGACGATGGTGCTTTGTGCAAGTTGCAACTTTCCTTTTTATTCGGAGAATGATAATTGGAAAGAATTCTCAAATGGGGTAAAGCGTGTAAAAGTAGTGTTAGGAGTGGTCACTCGAAATGAGCGAGAATTACTGATAAAAAGGTTGTCACTGATAGGCACTGGTCAGTTAGTTAATTATTGTCTGATGGAGTGAGTTTGCACTTTTTCTAGTGATTTTTTAAAGTTATGAACTTATAGAAAAACATTTGTTAGACATTTTTTTAAAGTTTTCAATACGGAAAAACAGTAATGAGTTTCAGAATAAATTAGCATTCTAATAATTTACTTCTTCTATTCTTAAAATGGGGATGCAAGATTAGAAAAAGCATGGAAAATATTAAGAATTGACAGTCAAATTGATGTTTGCAAAAAACGAAGATTTTTTGCAAATACATTGTGCGAACAAAATCGATCAATTATCGACTTTAAACACTGCGCACAATGCTTTGACACTGCAACGGGAAGATGGCTGAGCGCTGCTCACCATGACAATAAAAAGAGAAACTCAATCAAAGGCTCATTCATTCTATGGGTAGATAATTAAAATTAGCTCGTATTTGACAGTTTTCGAGGACCAGCAACTACCCCAATAAAACGCACTCTGGTTTTGAGTAATTTCATATTTGTAGCAGGATAAATAAGTCTGTTATAGTATCACAAAAACATGATTCCAAGCATGGTAACCATTTTGTGAGGTTTCTGATAAGTGAGCATAATATTCAGAATCTCCTTGGAGCCCGTTTAAATAAAATAGATCTGTAGTGAACTATTAAAAAGTGGATGAGAAAATGTTTTTCATACTTTGACTTAAACGTGGAATGGAAAGCAGTGTGATTCGTTCAATCATGATACAAACAAAATTGCAAAAAAAATGAAATGATGGGTTAAAGGGTGAAACCGCAAAAACCTCTCAACACAGAACGCATGGAGAACAATTGGTATGATTTTTTATATGGCTAACCGGTTTGAGATAGCACTTGCTTCATCGAATATTTCACGTTTACTCAAATGTAACCACGATTTCAAAAAATTTACATTTTGATTGTTGCTCTACTTGATTGGTTCGAGTTGAAAAAAATAAAAATTCGAAGAAAAGGTTTCATTGAGTGACGTGATTCACCGATGTTGACAAATCTAAGAATTTAAACAAAAAAAAAGAACTGAGTGACAGTTTGAGTAATTTGAATATAAATTTGCAGTTTTCTTTATACCCCGTAGATCACAACATCATTCGAGAACAAACATTAATCTGGGGTGAAGCAAGTAGTTATTTGTGACCCTCGAACATGAAACAGAAAACGGCTGGAGAAAAATGAATGAGGGATGGAAATGAGAAGAATGACAGTGAGGAGGGGTTACGAAAAACGAAACAGACAAGAACAGAACAAAAATGAACGTGGGAAGAAGACGAAGAAAAAGCATCCGACGCCATCCGATGTCTCTGATACCTCTCCACGACCTACCGTTTCTTTTCTTAATTCTTCTTTGTTTCATTGCTTCGCGTTTTTTTGACATTTTCCAGCACTTTCGCCTTGCGTTGCGTAATCACAACTGTCATTGCTTTCATGAATCCAAGAGGGCGGCAACATGACAAGAACGGTTGCAGTTACGATAAGTGTGTATAGGGATTTTGGTATTCCAAGTCGGTCAAAGGGTTACCGCCACACTTCAATCGGCTTTGCACATGTAATCAGTTTAAAATTTATTTATTTAACACTGCTGTAAAACATTTAAAACAAATAATAACATGTTAACTTTTATATTTTTTTCGGTGTCCGCAATCTCAAAATTATGAAAACTAAGGCACGTAAAAGTGAAAATGTGTGCAGAAATAATTTTCTAAAGGAGGAAAATCGTGAAATGCAAAATTACTACACTTAAAGTACACTTAAATACAAAACTTAACTAGAAAATCTGTTAACAATATTTAAAATAATAAGCTTTAAAATCCTCAAAAATTGGAATTCTCGTTCAAAACCACTTGCGAGCAAATTTCAAAGTCAATCACTTTCAGCTACTTTTGTCGATTTTGGTGGCACAAATAAGAATGACAACAGATTTCCCCCTGTCTGTTTTTTTTATCCAGAAGTTTCAGCAGCTGAGCAACACTTTTCAAAGTATTCGCCATTGAAGCTTGAGGCGTAAACAAATCATTATTTTCCGTAAGATGCGATTGCTCCACTTCACAATCCCGAGGTTGGGGTCTAACAAAATCCGTTTTCATCCAAAAGAAGTTGCGTAAACTTTGATTTCTTAAGAAAAACATGTCGAATGTGGAAAATTGTGCTTTGAAAGCTGTTCCGGTTATCAATAGCAGACCAAATTTGAATTTCGAATGGTATGTAGCAAAGTGTAAAGTAATGTTTTAAAATTACAAAGTCTCATCATGGTCATTTATTTTTGTTTGAAAAATACAAATTGTACCAATTCATTCATGAATTTTTGTCACGTGTAGACTTTCGGAGTTCGTAACGTGTTTCTATAATTAGGGTCCACCCAGTAGATTGAACACGTCATCCATTAGTTTGAAAATGAAAATAAACGGCACGCCGGAAGTTAAAAATGATTGCACATACGTGGATGCTTGAAACCGTAAATTTTTTTTTGGTTTAATAAATTTCCAAGATTTTTCCGCTGACAAAAAACCCAATAGGTATTTTAGTTAAATTGTTTAAATTTTCATATGCCAAAATTTTTTGGTAAAAATGGATTTGTTTTAATTAACATTCAATACTATAATAATATTTCACTAGTTTTGAAGTAGAACTACCGATACATATCTTTTCTCTTGTTGTGCTGTTCTTCATTTCATAATATTTGTTCCTCATTATAATTTTGTCACATGGTACTTTGTGCTTAACTGACAAAAAAGTCTTCTTATTTCGTTTCATTTTAGCTAATGTTTTCAACAACTTTTATATTTGTGTTGCATTTTGGTTGAACAAAAGCGGATATTTTCGATTTTGACATTTTTTCCAGACATATTATGAACTACTGATAAAACTAGACTATTTTTATAAAAAGTCTTACATAGTTCTACAAAATGTCTCTAAACCGTCCGTGCAACTTCTACAGTGCTCGCCCGCATTTTTGAAAAATCCTCAAATCTACTGAGACTAGAGCAAACTGCAATAATAATCTGAAACATATTCTTCATTTCTTTACAGAACTTTCAAAAATTCTGATGGTTTTTGGTTTTATAGAACAGTATGTAAAATCATAAGAGGTTTTTGAAACTTTAACAAAGTTAAAAAAAAATTAACGGAACTTAATGGAACTTAAAACCAACTGACTATAAAATTGCGAACAGTTTATATTTTTGCACCCAATTGTTTTCATAAAATACCACATCGTTCGTTTTTTGTTTTGCTTTTGGCGAGAGGCCTTGTATATCGAAAATCGTTTTACAAACAAGCGTAATAATGAAAACTCGGTGAAATAGAAACCCAATATAAGATATTCGATAGATTTCAATCTTTGACCCTCTGGATAAGATCTTTCCTATTCTGGATGAGTGTAATGAACAGTGTGGTACTTTTTGACACAATATATTACAAACGAAACAGAAGAGTTCGATTAATCATATTGTTTAACAGTTTAAAAGTATGTTTTCAAGGAGCTTGTTATTTATACACTCCCTGGTTTTCTGTTTTCATCACTTTTCCCCAATCCTATTTTCATTTCTATTTTCTCATATATTTTTGGATTATTTCTCGTTTCCTTCCTGCGCCTACTCTTCCGTTCCTTTTCATGATACTATACATCTAAAAATAATTATTTGCATAAAATCATGTGCTCACGTGTTAGAAAAATTATATGCATTGATATACTGCATTTAGTAGTGTATTTAAAAATATATTAGCTGACATAATTTTATGGAAAATTAGCTGTCATTATTACTACCAGTGAACTTCTCTTTCTTTTCCTACGTCACGTTATTATAGCAGCTGTAATGTATATTTAAAAAAGCTTGTTGATTCAAAATTCTGAAGATTTTTCAAATTCAGTTTCATAAACTTTTGTGCAATAACCTGGATTTTTTGTCACGTGATAGTTAATTCCTTTATAGATGGCTCATACAGTGTTTCCATTCAATGATTATTTTCGGGTCACTTTCAATGGTTCACTTCTTCCTTCTCAGAGTCAATCCGGCGAAATCATACCTCCAGTATTCTCAGATTCGCGTAGGTTTCTAATATTTTGCAAATATTCACGTCTCATCCATTTTGGGCTGGAAAAGTTTTAAAGTCGCATATTAACGTGCGACATGTCACTCTATATTCCATGGTGTCCATGGACGAACCATCGCCAGCCAAAATTTCAGAACTTATTATAAGTTTGTATGTGAAAAATGTTTCACACAAAATAAGTTTATATCAGTTGAAAATTTTGTTTCGGTCATTCACATTTAACCTGAGAATCAAGACATTTAAAAAATCATAACAATACAAAATTTCAATTATAATTCATATAGCTTGCATTAAGCTAAAAAAAATCGATAAACAATATGTGACGCAAACACGGGGTTCTGCCTGCTCTCATATTTTTAGATGTAGGATTAGATAATTTTGACTCTGCCACGGCCGGGCTATTGCCCACGCGTTTTGTGTGCCGTTGCGGTTCGGTTTTCAAGAAAAAAGTGTGTCCGTGTAGAGTACACGACACTTTCCTATGTGTAGTCGACGGCGAATTTCGGCTAATTATCACTTTATTTTGAGTAGTTTGATAGTTTATTCCGCATTGTTTTATATAGAATCAAAAGTATTTTGTCAATAAGTAGACAAAAACAAATGTTTGTGAATATATCCACAGAATATTTACCTTGACCAAGGTTAAAACTTAAACTAAATTATTGATACTTGCAAAATAGTATGATAGTCATAGAAAAATTAACTTCCGTTCTTTTTCTGAAAATATGTTGACGAAATAAAAATTTAGGCTGTATTTGAGCAATTTTTAATAGCACAATTTTTCAACTGCTATAAAGCATGTTTCATAAATTATTTAGAATCTTTAAAAATACAATTGATTTGCTAATAAGCAATTTGCGGTTTTAAGAAAGGCAACAATTTTGCTACTCAAACTTATTTCAGCTCTCAAAACAATTGTATTGGAGGACGCACCGAGTATTCCTAATTGGAGAAACAAAGGTAACTTAATTTTTCCAGTAACAATTACTTTTGAATTCAAAACTTCAGAAAACTCTACCTTATTAAAACCATCCCTTTTTATTGCAAATTTTGAAAGTAAGTCTGTGCTCAACATACAATTGCATTCTACTCAATTGACTCCTTCACCAACACCCCCAGAAGAAAATCGTAAAAATTACAACTGCTCTTTTCCTGAGGTAAGCTCTCCAGTTTTGAAGTACAACTTTCCAATTTTTCAGACAACAAACAATAATACAGACGCCAAATATCTCAATTCATCAGAGGCAACAACAGAGAGAACATTTCAAGCGTAGATAATTTTTCAAAATTTTAATTAGTGAAATTTGTTAACTTGAAAATTTGTTCATTTTTACTCTTCAATTCATTGAATAAGTTTTGAACTAAACCAATTGTAACACCAACAGTTGCCTTCGTGTTTCATGAATTGGGAAATTGGCATTTTTCCATATTTCTTGAACAGTGAAGTATTAAAAAATAAAGATAGCAAACTTTGGAAATTGGAAGTTAGTTTGGAAAAAACTTAAGAACAACACCAATCATCACTTTAACTTGAAGAAAATATAGAAATATATAAAACTTATGTATTTATGGAAACATATTTATTCCATCAAGTTGACATTTCACTGAGAAAAAATTCACAGGGACAATTTTTAGAAATTTAAGATACGAAATGTATAACAAATAAAGCTTATGAGCTTTCCGAAAAACAATATACTTCATTGTACTCATACTCCTCATCACATTCCAAACATTCAAAACCAGCCATTTCATCGACTGCTGGATATGTTGTTTTAGCTTTTTTTGCGGCTGGTCTCATGTTATCATTTTCTGAAAGTGAAAATCCATGTTTTTAAATCAAAGAAGCTATAATGCTTACCAAAGTGTTGAGAACGTTTAAGATTCTCGGCAGATTCTTTTCTTTGTTTATTAATAAAATCTTCACACGCAAAAATACAGTTTGTCAGAATGTTGTATGGAAAAGTATACAAATGAGCAGTGACAGTGTCGTTGAAACAATTTGGTTTCAAGTTTCCTTGTGCGTGCCCTGAAAGTTGAAAATTATAGGGAAACGATTTGTAATTCTCAAAATTGTTTTTTTAATTTAAAAAATTACTGAAACTCCGTGTACTCATTTCATATGACCTTATTCTATTAGTTTTTTAAACTGAAAAATATAAAATATTTACAATTTGACTTTTAATTTTTTAGTCCGCTATTTTTACATGTACATAACACGAACACTTAAAAATAAAAGATTTTGAACAAATTATAACTTAGTAAAAAAATAAAGTAAATAAGCCTTCTCAACTTTTATGGGGTGAAAAGACAAACATTTGAAAAGTATGTATTGTTAGTAGAATCTCGTGGGTATAAAATTTGAAAAAAAAAACTTGCCCTGTTGTAATCTGATAACAAATTTTAAAGTTGTAAGCATACAAACGACCTCTTCTGGAGCCAGTAAAAATTGTCCTATAAAGTTGTACAAGTCACTGGCAGACATGAGCCGCACTGGAAGCAAATTTATATATTTTCAAAACTAATTAACAGCTTTACTTACGGTGCTCCTGAAAACGATCGAGCCCATGAGCATGCCGGTGTCTTGGCATATTTACAATACTGAAAAATACAACAATTAGTTATTCTTCCTAAGATTTTACATGAAAAGCTGACAAAAATCAATATTCAGCACATTCGAATAGCGCGTGTAGACGACGACATAAAAGTGAGACTGAGAGATTGGAGGCACGAGAGAAACATATACTGCATCTTGGTGTTCGCGCTCGAACCACAATGGAAGTGTAGTGAAAGTGTAAAGAACATTGTTGTTTTCTAAGCATTGAATGATTTGGGAACGATTTAAAACACTTATTATTTGTGAAACAGGTTAAGTAAGATATATGTATGTTGTATTTGGATAGCTCAAAAAGGCAAAATTCTTCTTAACATAGCTGGAAATCAGCAATAAAAAATGACTTCATATGCAACCGAATCTATATGTTTTTTTTTAGTTTAGGCAGTTGCCATTTGAAGTACAAATATTTTCCGACAAGTTCAAAAAGTCAGAATTGCCCTCCCTCAATGAGAACGTTGGAACCAAAATACAAAATGATGTCAAAATCATGTTGCACAACTACACAAAACTTTAAATATCAACACTGCCTGTTGCCGAAAATGTTGAAAACCATTTGCATGGTACTATCAATCACTAAATATCATAAATTGTTTCATTTTTTGGAAGCTTTTTTATTTCGAGTCTGAACGCAGAACACTCAGTTTTCCCTGTTTTTACAAACATCAAAAACGCAACAGGCAGTGTTGATATTTAAAGTTTTGTGTAGTTGTGCAACTATTGTTTATATTTTTACTCAGAATTTCAAATATTGCAATCTAATCATATCAGTACAATTTTATACTTTCAAGCACTCCTTCACTCAGATATTCGGAATCAGTGGCAAATTTAGAGTCATTTAACAATATTTCCCAGATTTCGGTACCCCACCTTTAACTAAATTGGCCCCCCATCAATGATCACGTTTTATCAGTCACACATATGTAGACTATAAAGCAATTACGCAACGATAAAAAACTGGAAATGTTGTTTTAATCAAGTGCAGGCCATAAATAATTAATCTGACGCTTCTCAAGAAAACTCCAGAAAAGATAATGATGAACAAGATACCAACAGCTTCTCTCCATTTTCCAGCTAAATGGATATTATACGAGTTTTTCATTTTCAGAACAGTGGAAAAAATTTAGGGTACTTGTGTAATGCATGCCCTTATTTTCATGAAGATTTTTCACACATAAATTATCATTTACCGTGACCGAGAATCAAAAAGATTTGTCTCTAATATATGACATTTACCATTTCTTAACGTAAAATGGCTTAATGGCTTGATACGTTTCCTTCTCAATTTTGATGTTTTCTAACCTTTCTTTTTCAATTTTATCTCCGATTGGTTAATATAGAAATTTAGAAACAAAAGCAAGTTTCAAACTTCTCCGGAACTCAGCTTTTTTTCGAAGAATTGGAAACCTGAATTTTGAGAAACTCCATAGAATATCTCCAGAATTAAAAAAAATTGTCAGAAACCGAGAAAATCATTTAAAAATTTGTAATAAATGAAAAATAAAAAGAATGCCACGAAAATAACTGCAGAAAAAATTCATAGTGCTCACGGTAAAAATGAAATAATCATTTTGAAAGTGAGGGCATGTAATACACATGTACCAATTTTAGTTATGGGGTTATTATAGTAATGTTGCAAAATGTGTTTAAACACATTTATGACGTCACAGCTGTGTTAAAATACATGTTTTTAAGTATTTCAAAACAGATGTGAAGGCATTTTTCTACACTTTTAAATTTTCCGAAGCTACTTGAATAACACCATTGTCTCGAGGCGTTTGTACCAAATAAGGAACTAACTTATAAAAAAATTTGCATAACATTTTATTTCTCATTATCAAAATTGAACTGAAAATGAGAGTAAAAACAATGGTTATAATAATAAGTGACACATGGGAGATCTGACTATGCGGCCATGTGTTAGATAAACTTTTGTAGTACATATATTCACAAAATTTGAAACAAAAAGTAGTATAGTGTAAAGCATAATTATATAAAATCCGTTTTCAAAATCTCGTTGACATCCCGTGTAATGTTTCCTTGACAACGGTTAAATTTAGCAAACACCATTGCACCTCCTTTGCGTTTTGAATGCGCGGAAAAGCACACGGAGCCTTTGATAACAGTGTACTTCCATTCAGCGGAGGCAGCAGGATAGGACATGTTTTCTCTTTCAGAGAAATTTGTGTTTTGAATTAATTTAAATAGTTGTTGTCCGAGATGGTGAAGAAGATCGTTTTCACTTGGTGAACCTAAAAATCGCAAATGACAAGAAAAAGCTTTGAGATTAACGCACCTTCAAATTGAATATTAATCTTGTTGATTCCATCTTTACAGAAACGTCGCAAAATATGTGGAATCCAAATGGGAAATTCAAAAATTCCTTTTTCAAAAACAACATTGATTAATGTTTTATTGTCAACTTCAGCTAAAAGCTGGGTAGTCTTTATTGTTATTTTTGCTTCCTTCTCTATTTCTGAAGGAGCCCATGCACAATGATCCAAAAGCGACATCATTAGTTCAGGGGATTTGTTCAAAAAGCAGTTGAAGAAATTGTCGAGTTGATCTGAAGATTTTAATAAATTTATTGAATACCTAATTGTTTTCAACTTAATTTGTTTTAGGTTATCTTTATTATTACATGGCGGTCACTTGTAAAATGAACTCAATTTTTTGCAAAATCGTATATCGTCCTTCAAAAAAACATAATTAAAATGCTCAAAAACGATTATTAGTGTTTTTCGTAGAAAAAAAAAAACAACAACTAACAAAATATTTTATTAATAGTTTTTCACAATATTACACTTTTCCCAATAGTTACGAAGTAAAACACGGATTCAGTTAAAATTTTAAAATTGTTCAACAGAGTTCCTGTTTCCCAAACTGTGAAAAGAACTGTGTTTCATCAGACCATGTAGAAATGAAAATGTATGGATTCTGACTTATGTTTTTTTAAAGTTTTCTGATCATACATGTAATATTCTATCAATACAAAGACTTACTATTTTTTAGAAATAAAACCCATTGTGCTTGATTCACTTTGGCATAATTGGTGACTACTTGGCGAATTGATTTCAGGAACAACGATTCTAACGGATCGCCTCCCATTATGTGTCTCTTACTTTCATCTGCCACATCCATTATTATCGGAGAATCTTTCAGAGAAACAGGTAAATTGCCAACAACGAGGGCAATGCAAGTTTTCTGCTGAGCGCTGAGCATGTTCTGCAAAATACTTTATGTAAAATTGTTAATGGCGAGAAGAAGAGTTTGCAATAGTTCAGACGTTTATCATGTATTTTGGATCTAACCTTATCAGAATGGCTGTCATTTGATTATACTTGAAAATTTGAAAAAAAAAGTGTTTGTCTGATCACGTTGCAAAAGGAGTCACAAACAATAGGCAAACAAACAAACGGGATGATTTTGTTTGAAAGAATGGAGAAGATTCTTCTCATAAAAGGAAACACATTGAGATAAAATCACTATCCAGTTTCATAACATGTGATTGGGAAGATAGAACGTGAAGGATGACAGAGGCATAGAAGAAAAATACGACAGAGTTCAAGAACTGATCTACCACAGATTATAGTATTCAAAACTGGTTTGGTTGTAGTAATAAGAGCACATGAATTCAAAAATGGAGTGGCTGATGATAAGAAATGAAATTGTAATGGCAATGGAAATACTATACTATGGAACTATGACCGATCTACTCAAATTATCATTTTAAAAAAATTTTATGATATAAGTTTCAACAAAATAAGTTAGTAGCCGTTATCTGATCAAGAACAGTTATACGTAGACGAAAAATAAAATGTTAGACAAAAAAATAAAATGTTAGACGAAAAAATAAAGTGTTAGACGAAAAAAAAAGTTAGATAGAGCCCTAGGAATGGAACCCCCTAGGGGATGGGGGCCCTTAGTGGATGGAACCCCCTAGGGGATGGGACCCCCTAGGGGATGGGACTCCCTAAGGGTTGGGGACCCCTAGGGTATGGAATTCCCTAGGGGATGGTACCCCTAGGGGATGGGACCCCCTAAGAGTTGGAAAAAGATTACATATCATTATCGTAAGAATAATTATGCAACGAAATTTCCAAAATGCTAATGTATCCTGATAATTTTGATTCCAAAACCTTTTTGATTGTTGATAGAAATGAGCATGAACAAGAGCTTCTTTTTTACTCACAGGATGATAATATATATGCACAAGCCGATGAAATAAATTACCTTTTGAGAGGTGAGCAGAAATGGTACATCTTAGACCTATGAACAAGTATAAAATGTATACTATTTTAAAATAAATGTTGCTTGTCATGCTTTCCTTATCCCATTTTCACAATTTGAAATTTTCGAACAATATTTTATTACTATAGAAAATATTTCTCCGATATCCAAAAACTTAGCTCCCAAATTGCCAGTAGCTCATTTATTTTATTTTGTGGTTTACGCACGTCTTAGCTACTACATTCCTGTTACATTCTCTGAAAATTCTCAATTTCTAAGTACCAAAAAACATTTTTCTCATCAAACTTGTATCCCAAAGGCTTTTCACTATTTTGATTCTCACTCATTACTTCTCGGTTATTCTTCTCCAAGCTTTATTTTTCATAATATTTCACATTCCTGTATTTTTATTTAAAATGCAATCAAACATGTAAATTGGTTTACAAAAAAAAAACGTTTTCAATTATTTTACAATTATGCTAGAAACGGAAGCAATTTTTGAACAGATTTTAAACCTTTTGTTTGGGAAAAATTTTTTTAGAAAACCTGTTGAAAATTGACAGGATTAAGAAATTATTTGAATGATTTGTTGGGGTTTTATGAGCGGAATGATTGTGTGAAGGGTGATATGTATTGAATTTTTATGATAATGGGTTAAAAATTGCTGCAAACAGAATAATTTGACAGTGATACTTTTCTTCTATATAAATGCCTTAAAACTTTCAAAAATTGAAAGAAAAGTTGAGTTAAAAACTAGCATGTTAGTTTTTAAATCATCAACCATTCTTTATATTTACGTAGTTTTGTTGATAGCTGCTACTCCATTTCCAAACCCACGTGTTTTTTTCAGAGAAAGTTGAAAAACATTTTTTGATTACGAAGCTTGCATGAAGTGAAAAACCAAAAATTTTATCCCAATCAATTTTATTAATATAAACAAACAGTCATTTTGTATTGCACAATAATAAATTATGTATATTAATTCAAAACCCCTAATAATTGAAACGTTGCATACATTTTCAAAGGTTGAGGAAAATAGGCTTAACCGAGACGAGCAGTAGGGGGCTAACCAGTCAAAAAACTATGTGGGAAGAAAACACAGAAAGCGAAAACTGAACACGGAATACTGTCAGAAAACGAAAAGACGCACGAGGAAAGTATAACCAAAGTGTATATAAAAATTCGAACAGTTAGTCGGTCACAACTTTTGAATCAATAGATTCGCTCTAAAGTATTTGAAAAAAAAAAACAATTGAAAAACAATGGAAACCAATAAAAACCCAACTTTTAAAGTCGCTTTCAAGAGATATCTACGGGAAAAGTCACAAGAACAGGCGTGAAAAATGCAGTTATCGAATTCAATTCAATTAGTCAATGCAATGCAAGGAATCACAAAATTACCAGTATAAAACGTTTTACAGATGGATTAGGAACTTTCTATTTTCATAATTAAGATGATTCCACAGGTTTTGCTTCTTCAGCAGAGCTAACAGCTTCTTCTGTCACCGCGGTTTCAGATTCGGATGTTGGTTCTTCATCAATTTTTGTGGCAAAGGGCTCGTGTGGAATTTGTGGAGTTTCATTTTTTGTGATTGGTGGAGTGGCGTCCATGTTTTTCTTTGATTTGAAAAGTACATCAGTTTCTTGCATTTCTCCTGTAAATTGTAATATTGAAGCGTTTATTTGCTTTAACCCAATAAAAGACAATTGGAAAACATAAATTTCCATTCTTATCATCGGCAATTTTTTCGTCCGTTTGTACTAGCCGAACATGTATTTTGTTTTTCAGTGGCAACAAAAAATAAAACTTTTGCTTTTAAACTATTATTCTTCCATATAGGTATTCATTATTAGTTTTTAATACTATAATACATATCAATATTAATATCCAATGAAAATAATACCTGTCTTCAGATTGAAAGCTCTTCCTCTGATATTTTGTGATTCTGGAGTCAATGGAGACCACCAATTAACCAAAGAACCCATTATTGGCAACTGTCTCATCATTCCCTCATTTTGAAGTCTCTGATCATTTTCCTTTCTCAGTGCCTCATTTGCGGCCTCGATTCCTTGTCTTATCAAATGCGCGAGGCTGTCCAAATACTGTTGGCTGTTTTCAATCTCTTTTCCCTTTTGAGCCACCATTTCGACCAAGTTATGCAAATCTTTCACGTCAGAAAGCATGCCAAACTTGACACAAGAGACGCCATAACGAGTGCAGTCTCCGGAAGAGAAAGCTGCGTCGACGCTTTTCAATTGATGCACGAGCTCCAAGTTAAGATGCGAGATTTGTTGTTTCTGGATGTCATTCCAGTCTTCTGGATTAGTTTCTTTCACGATTGAAGGAATGTAACTGGAATTAAATTAGTTTTGTGTTCATGTGTTATGAATTCAATTAATTTACCAAACAGCCCCAATTCCTGCCCAGTTACGGATTGGAAGAAGAACAAGAGATGGGAAATCATCTTTCAGCTCTGAGAACTTTAGTTTGGAAACAACTGTCGACTCGACAATTCTCATAATGTCAGTAAGTTTGCGGACAAATCTTTGAACATGATCAATGTGGGACGAATATGCTGTAAACAAGATGCAATTAGAAAGTTGCACAAAAATCTATTGTTATTGCAAATCAACTTACTTGCTGCGTGCTCCAATGGGCAAAAACGGAAAGCAATTCCATAGTTTCCTCCGAGCTCAATCGTATCAATACCAAGTGGAAGAGATTCAGGGAGAAGTCCATCACGGAGCTAAACTTTGATTAGATGAATTAAGAGCGTTGTGTGAGAAAAATTAAACCTACCCATGCGTTAAGATAGTCTCCGTATTCTAATTCGTCTTGGAGTGTCTTTTCAGCAATTGCGATAGCATCATGATCGTCATTATTCTGGATCAAATCTTTATGATGCTGAATTGCATTTTTGATGCTAACATAATTGTACTTGAAAATGAGCACAGTCGGAGGAGTGAATTTGTTTTTGTATACACGGTTTGCCAACTCCACTGGATTGTCAACACCTATCATCTCAACTTCCGGAATTGCTGAAAGTCCCTTCAACATCACTTTGCTCAATAAGAATGCGTTTTCGATCATGTCAACAATCTTCTTTCCAGAGAGGTATGAGGAAGCGACCCACCATGGAAGAGTGTCAAGTTTCTCACGGTACGATGCTTTGTATCCTTCCACTGGCCTGTGTAGGGTCTGAAAAATTAATATATTTTTTATCTCAATCAAAATAACTTTTTTTTTGAAATCTTACTACAACTGGTGCAGATGGGATGCCAAGCCAAAGAGCAATAGGGACCGTCATACTATCTACTTGGGATAGTACATGAACTAGAATATTGTTTGGTTCACGGAATGTCAAAGCAGCAATGGCTTGTCCAGTGATATGAAGCCAGAATTTAGCCTTCTTCTCACGAATCTCTAAAATTTTGGAAATCATGTCATTTTGTCCCATTATGGTTGTTCCGACAACTCCAATCAGAATAAGTGGCTTCTTTCCAGCAGCCAAATCCTCGTCAAGAATTTTCTCGAATTGATGATGATCCTAGGAATTTTTTCACATTATTAAAGAAGCTTTACAAAATTATAAGCAACTAACAATTCTTCCTTCAATTTCACCCCGATCAGAGTCGAGTTTCGGCAAAATAGTGACATCAGCAATTCCAAACTCTGAAGCCAAATATGATGAGAGATCCATATGAAGAGCTGGCGATACATAAACAACTGGTGCACCCTGAAATGAATCTGAAGTATTAAAAAAGCTATGAACATTCTGTAATGACCTGCTCAGCAAATGCTCTCCATCCTTTTGTAGAATGATCGGTTCCATAAGAGGACTTGAGAGCAAGTTTGACAGCATGTCCAATTCCATTTCTAATTGACAGAGAAATTGTTGCTTCCGGGTCTGAGCAGTATATCTGAGAGTCCGCAAATCTAGAATTTCAATTGTTTCTTCAAACTGTATCATAACTTTTTAATGTCGTACCTAAACAAGTTACTAAAAACATGGTTAACATTTCCATAGAGCCACGATGCAATGCTCTGTCTATGGTGGCTACTCAAAAGATCAATATAAGACTTGAGTGACGCCGAAGTGACCAAAGTTCTTCCCAATTCAGAAAGCTTCTGTCCCTCTCTCGACCTAAAGAAAAATGAGATTCAATGAATTTGAAATAGAAATAAGATAGGAGCCGACCTGGTTTTTGCCACTTGCGCATGCTGCTTTAGTCCTGATGGGGAGGTTGACTCGCTGCCCAACCAGTCGTCAGAAATTATCATGTGCTCTAGTTGTTCGAGCACAGGAGGTAGTGAAACCCCAGACGATTGCGACATTCGCGAAGATTTGCGAGAGATTGGTTTGGCAGATGTCTAAAATACAGCAATTTTTGCTTACAAACTTTAATGACAATTTAAAAAACAGTCAACAGTTGTTGCTTGCATTTTTTTCATCTTAAAAAATTTGTAACGTTAGAAAAGTTCAAGATATGTTTTTCGTCAAACATACAACGGATTTCTTTGGTCCATCATCCAAGCCACTATCCTCCGACTTTGTCGAAGAGCTATTGGACGCCGGGCTGTGTTGTTGCGACGAGACGTCTATTTTGCTGAAATTTCACAAATAATAATGGCCGCATGTTAAGGTGCGAATAAATTTTGTGGACACTTGTGTATGTGTGGGCGCGAAACATGTTGAACAAAGAAGTGTCGACGTTCCCTTGGGACAAGCATACATTTCCCTTTTTCACTCCTTCTAGAAATTGACACACTCAGACACGCAAAGGCCCACAAAACCTGATTCAAATAAAAGCCACACATGTACGTAATTTCTGAAATAAAATAAAAAGGGATGCGGCTGGAAACCAGTCAATTTTGTCAAATGAATTTCGAGAACAACATTCTACGTCAGTTAATTGAAATTCATTTGTTGCAGGAACAATTAGGCTTTTGGGAGTTTACTGAATTTAAACGAGCCCTCTCACTAACATTGTTTGTTGGTGTTTTTTATTGATGACACATAGTCTGAATTTGTAAAAATTTACCTACGAACACGAGAAACTTCAAAAAGCAGTTAGTGAAAAACAAAGAAAGTAGTTTGAATTAGCAGATAGCAGAATTGAGGGGCACGACAATTATATGTAAACACACAACAGTTTTTGTAGAACTCTCTTGGTTCCAGAACTTTTGTCATGCAGAATTGAGAAAGAACATGTGTTGCTGAAGTCAAGTTTGGATAGTGTTTTTTCACTCAGCTTATAGAAAATTACTCTTCAAAATATTTTTAATGTACTATTATTGTTTTTGTTAAAAATTTTCGAGAGAGTATGTTTATATTCTCAAAATTATTACGTTGAAGTTAATGTTGGATGATTTTTAAATCTATGCGAAGAGCACGGTAACATGAATGATGAGCTCTCCGTTCTATGTTTCATTGCCTCATGATTCTTTTTCTGAAAAATTTTTTTTTTGATTACAGTTACGTTATAAAGATGAAAACTGCAAAGAAGAATATAATTTGAAATGACGTGTTCTATTTTCAGAATTTGATTTAAAGAAAAAAAAAACTAATCGATTTAAAAAAAAACTAATCGATTTAAAAAAAAGAGGGTCCAATACCAAAAAAAAAGAATTTTCATTTACTTTCATTACCGCTCATGTGTTTGTTTTGAAGAAGTAAGAGCTGAGGAAATTAAGCTCAAAAGAATAAACAAAACATTATAACAAATATTTAAAAACAAAAAATAGATGGTGAATCATGTGTTTTATGATGGTTGAGAAACTAGGAATAACGTGCAAACTTCTCGAGCACTAAGATCATGTTGGTTGTTACAGAACCAAAAAATATATATCTAACTATATTTAGCTAACCGGAAGTTGGACAATAAAAAGTGCAAATCTGTCTAGCCTCATTCTTTTTTAAATGAGTTCTCAGTCATAACAGACACAAAAACTTTTATTTCACTATGTAGTTTTGTTTGGATTTCGAAAAAAAATGCATTGAATGAAACACATCTGTGACAAACTCGGAAATATTCAAATCACTTCCTAGTCTGTTATTCAACCTCGGGTGTGTTAAACAAAGTGTCAGAAATGTTGTCATTTTGGCAACTTGTCCATTTTCGGGTCTAGCTTCTAGGTCTTGCCGAATCAAGGAGAGCCATAAAAAATGTAAATGGACAAGAGAAGGGGAGGGAGAGATAGACATTGCAATGTAAGAAACAACTCAAATTGACATAATCTTCCTGAAGGCGACAAAAACATTGAAGTGCCATCATATTCTTTTTTATCTCCCCCAAGCCACGAACACTAAAAGACTCGCAGTACCAAATCAAATAATGGACAATGGGGCGGATGTAAAAGCGAGAGGCCATGCTTGTCTCTCTCTGTGAAACGGGGCTCAATGTGTGCTTTATTTCATTGCGTTTACGTTTTTTTTTGAGAAATGAAGAACGAATGACACAACCGCACACCGGGCCTCCCACAAGCGAAGCTGCAGGCCACAACCAAAATTGATGGGCCCTTGAGCTTCGTTTTGGTTAAATATGAATATTCGCACGCACCAAACCTTCAGTTCACAAGTGTATCGTGTTACAGTGGCGTGGCTGGTGCAAAGAACACACTTTTCCTAGACTAGCAATTTTATAAACACACCTTTGCAAAAAAGTCTGGAATGTTGTATATGCAGTACCCTCGATTTAAAAAAATGAAACATGATTAGTTCCTTAAAAACTTTCAATGCAAAGAATATGTTTAAATTAGTATTTTTCTTTGAAATCATAGCAGCGGTCTCGCACATTCCTATTCATTACTTTTAAATTATGTTAAACAGAAAAAACTATCATATCTGTTTTGAATTCAAAGCATCTTTTAGGTTTTTAGTAAATACGTCAATAATTAAAACTGGTAAAAAAGTTAACTAACAAAAACTAGTAAAGGTGAAATAGAAACAGTGAATGAAGAAATTTTTACACTGTAATAAAAAGTTTTAAGTATTCCGGTTCTATAATATGTATTAAATGTATAATATCAGCAAGTTCGAGCAGATTAACGGCTACTGTTGATTGAAAATGTTACAGCTACTCCAAATGGGCAAAACAAAAGTTGCTAGAAATTGTTAAGATATTGCAGCAGTATGCAAAAAAGTAGAAACAAAAAAAAACAATTTATTGCACAATCAACTCAACGATCTGCTCTATTTCTAAGTTATAGTTTGTTGTTAAATATATCTAAACTTTAAATAAAAACAATGTTTCTATTCAGTTTATTGATTTTCTTTAATCAAGGCAGGATTTTTTATATGTTACTGCGTTTAATAATAGAAACAGATTACTTTTATTTTTACAACCCTGGTTTTTATAACTAATGTTTAAACATTTTCATATTCACAAGCATATGTTTTTAACTTTTTTCAAACGGAAATTTATTTATGCCAGCTCATACCTAAATAGTCTCTTGCATATTTTTCATGCTTCATCTCTTTACTTTTTTTTATTATTCTTCCTCCCCCAAACTGTGTAAACATGATTCGCGTCATGAAATTTCATAGAATTTTTTCTCTTTTTCAATCCTCGTTTCACTGGTTATATTAAAACAGTCAATTTGAATAGGGAACACGCCCTAGAAAACAGGTCGAAGATAACATCTGACACCGTCAAAGAGGAGAAATAAGTAGGATCTTGAAGCGAAATGTGAAGGAGATCTGGAAAAGGCGGAACTCGATAAAGATCCGCGGATCAGTAGATGTAAAAATAGGAGTGGTAAAAACTACATCAGAAGAGAGTGACCATCAACCATTTGAAAATTTGAAAACTATTGCTTCACAATATACAGACGAAACACTGCGAACGATACAACTCGCTTTAGAAACAACAATAACAACAAAAATATGCCTAACTTCAGCTCAATAAAAAATGTGCACTTGGAACCTGATTTCAAAACTTTTTTCTAAAAACATGCTTCAGATTGCGAAAATGTTTTGAAGGCACTGACAAGATTCCAAAAAAGTATTGAAGGTGTCGCAGAGGGACCATTACAAAGCGTTCCTTCCCGTTTCCCACTGTTATTGAAACACTGCATGCATTTCTACTTCTATTGCCTTTTTTCTTTTACTTCCGCACTTTCGTACACTGACGCGTTCAGAAATTCCCCATAACTTCTCTCTATTCATGATCTAAGACAACCTGTCCGGGTAGTTGTCAGGATAATAACTAAATGGACAGCGAACGATGATGTTTTTGCAGGTTTCCAGTTTTACTTAAATCGCTAAATGTCTTAATTACCCTTTTAAGAAATGTCTTGTTAAAAGAATAGTCATAAGCGAAAGAAGTCCTCATACCTTTCAATTGTTTGAATGATGCTCTCGATTTGCTGAACTGTGCCCGACATTTCAGCAGACGTGGCCATCCTGTAAGAATTATGATAATACTGGAGAACAGATTTTGAAAAGATCAGCTTGATAGCTGTCCAGAGCCGATGTACGATTTGGGAAAAAAACGTGGCACCGCCACACTGTGGAACAGACAAAGATAGTAAGCAAGGGCACAAACAAAGAGTAACAAAGAGGTAGAGAGAGAAATGAAAGAATGATAGTAAAAGAAGGAGGGAGAAAGGCGAAAGAGGTGTTGAACAAATAAACCACGAATGCAGCTAGCAAATGATTTCGAATCATCGATTGATGCAAAATTATATTCGGGTATTGTGTATGTTTTTTTCCAACGTGGCAGTTCCATTCTGTGCTGTTTCAAGGGAGAGGAACATTGAATAAGCATCATGCGGCGCGAAATACAAGGATAGGGGAACGAGAGGGAAAGAGATCGACGTAGATAAAGTACAAGCGCCTGTATTTTGCCTCATTTCTTCATATCTGAACATCTTTTCGCTTTCTTTCTCCGGACAATGAAGTCAATTGGTTGAAGGTTTTTGCTTCATCCTTTTCAATAGCTTATCTATACAGAATATGATTACCTTCGGCTAGAAAACAATCAAACGTGCTAGAAAATGGAATATGAATAATGAAACGTTGGCAGAAAAGTAAGGTTTTTGAAAAATAAACAAAGTAACTGAATACTTTGCACGTGTTTCAGAATTATGTCTACTGAACGAATCAACATTCAGGTTTTCAGTTGTAAAATTGAAAACAGCGTGCCTGTTCGAGAAAATAATATGTGTATGTGTTTATTTAAAAATAAGACTGTCGGTGACAAAATAATTGCAAAATTTAGCAAACAATTCAAAAGGTTTCAAAAACGTGTACTCTCGTTTCACCGAAGAACATAATAAAGATGTTTCATAATTTTGCGAGCTGAAGCATTCATATTGAACTCTGTCACACCGCAAAAACTCACTATAAATTTTAAAAAAGGCAGTATTTTTTCCAAGTAATCATAAACGTAAGAATATTTAGAACTTTATCGGCAATTTTATGAAGCTGAGAACTTTAAATGTAAGAACCATTGAAGGTTGCTTAGAGAGTACAGAATATTCATGGAAAACACAAAAACCAGAAACTATATTTAAAAATTAAGATTGTTCTTTGTACTAAAAAAACACGTGTCATTAAATTGGTATGTAACAAATAAGTTATTCATCGAATTTATGCAACGTTTTATAAAATTTCCTTTTATTGACAACCACTTAATATGTGAATGTTTTTTTCATGATTTTAATTCGATCTTTTAGCAAAACAAAATGTACTGAAATTTCAAATTGCACAGCACTATGTAATTAGCTGTGATTCCGTGTTCTCTCTCTCTTCTCGAATGAGCCAATTTTGCAGTAAAAGTACAACAATGCCTGTCACTTACAACCATCATTTGTAGGTAAACATGTCAAGGCGTTGGCACGGAAGTCTGTGTCATAAGTAAGTAAAGGAAAAAAATCATTAGGGAATAATGACTCGAAATTGAAAGTTGATTTGAAATTTTTTTGAAAAAAAAACCAATCACAGACTACCATTACTACTACTAGTAACACAGTGATGGAAAGTCATAGGTTTAACCCAAACCATAGAAATGGTCTGTAATCGGATGAAAAAGAGGCTAGATGCGATACAGTTCGATTTCTCTGAATCTCCATGTCCACATATGACAACGTGGCAATCGTGGGAACGCGTTGAACACTAGATTGAAAGATAAATATCGGTTTTTGGTTAGAAAAAAAAGAGTTGTCCGTCAAAAACATTTTTTGAGAAATTATGGGCACACCCTTCTTAATGAATATGTTGTGCAGGTGATAATAAAAAAGTGCAGTGAGCAAATACTATAAAATTTCGTAACAGTTATGAAAACTTGGTAATTTCTTAAATAGTAGGAACCAATTTAATGAATCAAAATATTTTAATATGAAACAAGAACTGATCGAAGTTGTCTTATACTACATATGCATTTGTGAAAATATTTCTCAATGTAACAAGACCACCAATATTGTAAAATACAGAGAAGTGCAAAAAAGAAACCCCAAAAAGAAAACAGAATATTAATCCTCGTGGTGATAGGAAAAGGGGAAATTTTGCTGATGAAGAAGCCTATCAGAATTAAGGTATCAGTATTGAAATATTTTAAAAATTAGAGCAGAAAATGGACATCTAACTTTTAAAGTGACTGAAGCACTTTTGAAATAAATAAATATAAAGTTCTGTGAAAAAAAAACTGCAAAATCCTATAATTCTTGTTAAGGTAGCGAAGTGAAGTAGTTTATCTAAAACATTTTTTTCACTAGTCTAATAATTTCAGATAATTGTTAAAAATATATCCAAGTGATTTGAATTCAAAAAAACTATTGTTTTTTATTTGTTTAAAGATTATTTACTGCTAATAATTATTCTTATTTCGTTTTTTTAATTATTCATGAATTCTATGTGAAACGTTTAGCTGCTAGGTGTAATTTTTAATTTTTTCGAAAAATATTGCTCTTTTCAATATTATTATTCAAGCACAAATAAAAAAATGCCTTTCGAACTAAGTTATTATCAAAATATATAAACTGACATGTGAAACGTGGCTTATTTTTATTTTGTTTTTTATTTAAGCTCTTCCCATTTTTTAAAATAAACTAATAAATTTAAATTTCAACGAAAGGTCAGGAATGGGAGGAGCTTAAATAAAAAATTAAATAAAAAATAAGCCACGTTTCACATGTCAGTTTATATATTTTGATAATAAAAGCTTATTATTTTAAAAATAAACTTCACATATATTAAGAAGCCGTCATCGGAAAGCGAAAAATTAAAATAAAAAACAGATGCGAAAAATGTTTACACGAGTGCGTGCGTTTGTTGCTGTGGTGGGTGCGAGAGTGTCCGAAAGTGAAAACCGTGTCTCTTCCTCTTGCCTCTTCCCGATTCAAACCAGATACCACGTGTAATCGTCAGACAAGACATGCACGGGGTCAGTCAGTCAATGACACTGCTTACGTGGCGCGATGAAAGGAAAGCGAAAAAAAAGCTGACTGAAAAGGCAAGACAATATGAAGGAAAAAGAAGGGTTTATGAGAATGTACATGAAAAACTAGGAAGAACGACAGGAGAAGCAGGAAGAAAATCGAGTCGAAACATTCGTCACAACTTTTGTGTGTTGAATTCAATTCATCTCGTGAACTGAATCACCTGAAGTTCAATCAGTGCCGACGGTTGCGACAAGAAAATAAAACGAAAGAGTTGCAGAAAAACAAAGTAAACGAAGAACTTTTGAGAATTGAGGGCAAACTTGTGAAGCAAGCGGTTTCCACCGGAAATTAAACTTATCACTAGATTGCTTTTATACTGAATCAAAAATTCAATGTTTGAAAAGTTGATTGAAATAAAAACAAAACATGTGTTAAAAGGTGCTACCACTTCGTAGAAGTTTTCTGAAGTAATTATTTGAATCCGCAGTAAATCAAAATGAAACAAGAAATTAATCAAAACTTTCGAAAATTTAATGAACCCAATAATAGTTGTATTAAGTTTTTTGCATACGATTTCCAAAAATTTATTTCCAAAAAGTTTTTTTTAAACCATTTTGACACTTTAATAATTATAGGTATCTATAATTATTAAAATGTCAGAATTAAATTCGTTTAACCTTATTTATACGCACTATTTTCAATAATCGCAGGATATTGCGGAGTTTGGATATTAAGTCTGCATTTTTTTTTATTGATTTTATTAAATTTTTAGCAGATATGTAAAAAATGTTAAATTTTGTGCACCAACCAATTGACAATATACCTTAGTAATTTAAAAATTTGCAGAAAACGACCACAATATGCGATGATGGGTCGTATTTTTAAAATCCAATATCTAGCTAGCTATCAATTTTCAAAAGTTTATACTTCCAAATAAAATTTTTTTCAAAACATTTTATTATGACATTCTTTTTGCCAGGATTTGTTCATTTAAATAATTCAAAAATGCTTGTCCATTTTTAACTGGTGCCAGATACTTTATTTTTGTCTAATATTTTCATGCCCAAAACAAATTTCATTGAATAAAAATTTAAATTCTAAAAATCACGTAATAAAATTTTATATTCCGTGTTTATATTTTTATGTGAAATAGAAATCAATTTGTTAAAGCTACACACTATATCTAAAAAAAGACCAGAAAAAGAATCACACATCAGATTGAAAAGAGCATAAAGAGAAATTCAATTTGAGTCCTCTGTCATGAATGGTCCACTATAAAAGTAGTTGGTTTCAACGGGCATAGAGTGATATGTTGTGGTTACCATTCGTTTGTATGATAACAATCTCTGCTGGTCCTCGCCCAAATTCACGCAATGCAATCATATTCATTGCCTTTCAACAACCCTACTCCACTCTCGAGAGGCTCGTAAACGACCTTTACAGAGGAGGCGAGAATGAGAAGAATTCAAATTGGGTTAATACTTTTAAAAGGAAACGAGGCGACAAAACGAATAAAAAGCAAAGATCTTTGCAAGACAGAGGAAGCAAATTTACGACATAACCACCCGAGTTGGGTCAAGTGTCATACATAGCAAATTTCGCACACAAAAAATGGGATTAGATGGGAATTATTAAGTAACGATATCATTAAATTTTTTTTTGGTAGATGATAAAAAAAGTATCTGATTCATCGAAAAAAAAATTAATATATGTTTTTTATTTCTATTTGACTTGAGCTCGTGCTAATATTATTTTGTTATTTATTAAGTTTGGTGTTTTCTATGCAACATACTTAAACTGAACATATTCAGAAAAATGTTGCCAAACGTTTTAATGTAAAATAAAGTAAATATCCACCAAAATGATGGGCGCAAATTTTTCGTCATTCACAAAATAGGAACTAGTTTTCAGTAAATTAAGACATCTTAAGTTGAATGTTCTCGAACTTAACCAACTCTTTAAAAGCTTTTCATTTGTGCATAAGTGGCATATTTAGGTGAATTAAGAACAAAAAAGATGTTTAGTGTAAAATCCCTACCAATGACAATTCATGTCTGAAGTGAAAAATGACTACGAAAAAAATTTTCGTGAATTTTGTAACAATATTGAAAGAATACAGAACGCGCCTCTCTGATTAATTCCAAATATATGATGTTCCAGCTAAAAATCTCACTCTTCACAACGACTTTACAAATGAATAAAACCTAGTAAATTGAGCAGCTGGTTGGCATCAAGCACAATAGATTAGTAACGTAGGTCCACATAAAGAGCTTCATACGTTTCGTTCTCCATTTGTTTACCACTTGCATGCGGAAAAGCGCAGTTTGTTTCAGAGGAGCACAGGAATTCTTTGGTAAGCACAATGTAATTCCCATCAAAATTGAAAATGAAAAACAATGTGATTTTCTTTTCAGTTGTACTGGGATTTGTTGAAGCATTGATACTACTTGTCCAGTTGTTCACATATGGCATGATGATGCTTCAATGCTCTGCACAAAAATAACTAATGCAAGGAAATTTCCAAAACAGAAAAGACGGGCCCATGTGGGCGGCCATGACATTGTTTCCAAGCAGCACTATGAGCTGTCGTGTAGGCTCCTAGCAACATCATTTTTAGAATATTCAAATGTGATTTGTCATATAAAATGAAATTTAAAGTTCCATCAAATGAAAAATATGAAGAAAGATCTGAACGCAAATTTAGTCCGTTGGTAAACCGGCAAACAGGACCGGTACATTGAAACATGCATATAAAAAATACAGTAATGTTAAAGAATAAGCAAAAAAAAAACTCTACTAGTGGCAAGTAAAATTGGTATCTATATTCAAGGCACGGAATCACTAACCATTTTTCGATAAGGCAAAAGTTACAAATACAAAAATACAAAGTAGTGTAGAGATTAGAAACTTAGAGAATTGAGGAATGACATTGTGAGCACTCCAGTTACGATCATCACCAGTTGTTTCAGGATTTCGCTGTAAATAAATGTTTTTATTGCTACCAACTTGTAATGCGGTCTTATTGTTGTTTTGCAAACTTCGTATTTTATTTTCCATTTCTATAAGTTCAAATAGAGTAAATAAAGTCACAAATAGTTTTGGCGCGTTTAGTTTTTTTTGAGCATTTCTGTGAAAAATTTGCGTCGATCAAACGTATATCATAATTAATATGAGAAAAATTAGCAGAAATGCAAAATCAGAGACAAATTTATTGTGATCTACGCGTGGTCTACGCAATTGTGTCACGAAAACTCTCAAAACAAAGGCATTACACGCGGCAAGACTATTTGAAAATTACACAGTAGATCAATCAAAATTTTAATATTGTTAGAAATATTAAAACTGCTTAAATATACTTAGGTTATTGAGTATGCAGTGGTTTTGGATTCAGTGATATACCACAGTATTCTAAAACTTGCAAAAAAGTCAAGAGCGGTTAATTTTTAAAAATTATCTTAATACTTACACTGGAGATGTTTCAGCGCTAATCTCGGGTAGAAGCTCTGTCAGAGCAATGTTGAGAAATCCTCCTGCGGTGAATGGAAGGAGAGTCTCAATGACCGGAACATTGGAAGTGTGCAGGTGAAGTGCTACTAAAGAACCGAGCACACCAAAAGCAGCAGTAGTAAGCTGAAGGGAATAATAGTTTTGGTTGGCCAATTTAGAATTGCTAGATTTTACCTGCGCTAAAATAGCATTTGTTTTCCCAAAATCAGCACGTAAGAGAATAGCAAAATCACTTATTTCGTGAGGAATTTCGTGGAGGAGAATTGTAATTGTAGTCATAATTCCAAACTGAAATATAATATAAAGATGCTTTTGTATAAAGAAAATTGTGAAACTCGAATGTAAGAAAACATTTAAGACACTGTAAAATGTCCGTCACATACCTCAACCCATGTAAAATTGTAAAATGTTCTATTGTCATCTCAGTTATGGTGTAGGGTTCGTGACCGTGACCTCGACCCAGGGGACCCCCAAAAATAGACTATTCGAGTTAGAAATTTTAGATTATCAGGTAGTTTATGAATATTATATATTTTGTTTAAAAAAAACCATATATTAGTAGCCCAAACCTTTTTTGACTATGATAAATTTTCGCATATCCTTTATGCATGTAAGATGCTTAAAGAACAAGTGTCCTGTCGTTCAACAAATATTTTCATTTACTTTCAACTTTCTTTGTCATTTCAGTCTTCCAGTAGATAGTCGTTTTTCATACCTTTGTAGAAACAAGAAAGCTGCTTCCAACTGCGAGTCCATGAGCAAAATTATCTCCAATATTTGCGAACAAGTTCAAATAGGCACACGCCTGAAAATATTTTCTTCTGAGTTGTTTAATGTATTTTTCTTATAAACATCAATAGCAGTTTCCTTTCTCAAAAATTTTATTCTAGTATATTCCCGATGACCAATGTTTATGATTTGTCGCTATAAACATTCAAAAAGTGAGCGGAACTACTTGCCTTGTGCTGTTCTTCCTCTGACGATGCAAGTTTTGAGATGAGGGAGAACGTAAGGTATCCGGCGAGAACACACAATCCTATAGAAACATGATTTTCGTTACTTTCGTATGCTTCTGGAAGAAGATGCAAAAACACGTCGGCCAGGAGAGAACCAATCGCAAACCCAAGAAGGAGGTTCAATCGACGCTGTCCTTCTAAAAAAATTGAAGTTAAAACGTTTAAAATTGAGAAAAAATGTTAAAGTCGGTATCAATTATTTCATGATTTAAATATTAGAAACACATCTTAACAGCAATTTAATTTTAAAAACATACGCGATGAGGAAAGTAAAACGTGAATATTTGCTGGCAACAGAAACGCTGGGAGAATACCAGTGCTCACTACTAGTGAGCACCCAATGAGAGCATAAATCCACGTGGCAGATGTGACTTCGCCTTTTTTCATATCCTCCTTTTCGCTCTCTGCCATAATCTTCTGTATTTCGGCTGCTTCTTTTCTCAGCTCCTCTTCAAGCCTGCAACAGTGGATCGATCAGCAAAAAAGGGGAAATCTCAGAATGAAAAAAAAACATACACCATAGCATGAGCTCTAAGTGGGTCATGGATTGGCTTTCCTTCTGGGTCCATCAAAGAATCAATTGGCACGTCAGCAAACTCATTGTTAAGTTTGTCACCATTAGCATTACCAAGAATAGACTCCTCAAAAAACTGAGGTCCCGCGGCAGGATGCAAATCTAAAAAAAAACTTCGAAACGTGTTTTGAAAATGACTGACAAATTTAAATAAACTCTAAAATGTCCCAAAATCTTTTTATGCTACTTAAAAATGTCGACAAAAAGCTAAATTCAGCAAAGATCTAATTTCTTTTTCTCGCTAGTACGCTAAGTATTGACCAAACCTTTTTTCAAGTTTAACTTTACATTTTCTTGGCTGCTTATTCAATTAAGGTACATTTTTAGCTCACGAGCGCAAAAAATTTGTATAAAAGAAATCTTAAATTAAAAAACAACAAAAAATAAATTGCCAAAATATTATATGTTCAAAATAGAATAGAACATAAGATTACGGCTTTTAAGACAAAGACAAGATGATAAAAATCGAATATTTTTAGCTCATTTAGTTCATATATGAGAAAATTCAACTGTGAGAAAATTGAACGAAGTTTCAGTAATGTTATTTGCTTCTATACTGCTGTGGGCAATACATTTGTGTTTTTTAAAACTAAAACAACATTTTTCATGGCCGACTATGGGCTTCTTGTTTTTTTGTCCACTTACCAAGAAGCAGTCCTTGTTGAGCATGTATCGCAATGCAAGACGAGAGAAGAATAAACCAAAACATAGTTTTGGCCTTTTTTCTTTACTCTGAAATAATTAAAAACACGGTAAGTGGTAACACGGAAGTAAAGAAACAAAACGGTAAAGACGTCTTTGATTTTTGTTGATTACAGGCAAAAGGAAAATGAAATAATTGTTGAGATGAAGGAGACATAAACCAGTTTCTTGCATTTTTCTTAAGCCTTGACGCTGCTGAGTTTTTTTTTTCCTCAATGGCGTTTTGTTTTCGGCAAGACACTTCAATTGGCGAAGGCAAAAATACGGCGTCGCGGAAATTTCTAGAGCGCTTCTGCGATCAGTTTGGAGGTGTTTCCCCGTTTGATGTGTAATCGCATTAGGAAGTCCATGACCACTATTTTCCAAAAAATAAAAAGGATACCATTGTTAGAAAGTGGATGAAGCTGAATAAATAGGAAGCCTTGGTAATAGGGTGGGGGGCGAGACAGAAGAGATGGAGAGAAATGGAACGGAGAAATATTGGGAATAGTTACGCGTTCGATGTTTGCAACTGGTTTATGATAGGGATAGTTTATGGATAATATATCAACATTTTTCTGATTGACGGTTTGGCAGCAGCAAACAAATTTCCAAATGACAAAAGAATACTGAGAAGGAATCAATAAGAAATAGGGGTCGTGTGACGATTTCCCTCTTCTCAAGTGTAAGAAAAACTGAAGCAGCGGAGTGAACATTCAAACAATAACAAAACTGACAGAGTGGAAGCATTATCAAGAATTGAGACACTGTTTCTAAATATGACAAAAATTGTTCGGAACAAAGAAACTGCAATTCAGAATATATATAAATAAAAATAATGGTATTGCGTACGTTTTAAAACATGCCAACAGTTGTAAGTTGGCGAACTGAAAAAGTATGGTTTTCATACATAATCGACATTTAGACATAAGATATTTGAATGTGTTTTGATAACCAAAAAATGTTGATTTATAAATTGATATTCGACATGGCAATTTGTGATAACGAAAAAACTCACATGAGTTATAAGATCCGATGAATGAAAAACATTTAAGACTGGGGAGGGTCATAGAATTTTTAACTAAAATTGTTGTTGATCAAGCTGATTATCATAAAACGACTACATCACTATACATGGGATATACTAGACATATTGCGTCGCATGTATCTTATTCAAAACAAATGATATGATGAAGACCCAAAGAACAGTTGAAAAAATGGACGTAGATCTGAACAAGGAAATCAAGAAAATCATTCAAAAGAGAAACATACACGATATAATAAGAAGGCAAAGATGGAAAAGTAAAGCGTAATGTATTTTCTTTCCCTTCAAAACCAGATGAATCGGGTTGTTTCGGGGTCCACTGTTGAAGTATGTGAAGAAAAGAGAAAAGGAGAAGTATATGGAAAAGGAGATGTCGTGTAAATTAAGAGAATTAGAGACGCATAGATAATAAGAAAGAAGACGGACATAGAGATTGACAACTGTTTCGTGAAGGTTTCGTGAAGGGCAGATGGATGAGTGGAGTACTTCAAAGAACACTATTTCTTCGTCATTGAAACTATTCTACCTTTTCACTTCACAAACTTGAAATGAACGGAACTTTTTGATAGGTCCGTTATTCTTGTGAAGATGCATCAATCAATAAGTATTAGGTGTAATAGAATCTGGGTCAAGGGAGTATGGATGAGGATGGAGAGAGAGGAGTAGAGAATGAGTGACAAACATCTGCTATGTTGCACGTAGACAACATTGCGAACACATTTAAGAACGTTTGAAGCCAAGTATGTGGAACCATTGAAGATGACCATTATGACTAGTGGAGAAATTATTGAAAGCCATTCCTATGGTGCTAAAATAAAAAATCGTAATAAAAATTTTAAGTCAATTAGTAATTAAAAACTCTGTTTCCACATTTTTTCGACAATCAAAAATACATTCTTCCAGTTTTTGTTCAAAATATGTTTAACTTCTTTAAAGTTTTATCGTAATACTTGGTCGTTTTAACACCTTGAAAATAGTGTTTAAAAATTCTCACTGACCGTACTCCATCATTAATAAACCTTTAAATTTGTTTATTAATTGTTTTGAAAAATTGTAAAAGACATTGAATGATGTGCATATAAATTTTCAAGCAATCGATGAGAAGTCGGGTAAAAAAAAAAGAAAAATTAACTTGAAAAAAACTCAGAAATCAAAATGATTTGTATATCTTGTAACAATCTAAAATAAGCTATGTATAATGCTATGTATTCAAAGTGTTGTTATACAATACTAATACGGAAAATGAAAAATTTTATAAACTAGCAGCCAATTGTAATTGAAAAGCGACAGAAGATGACTCAGAAATCTGTATTGACAAACATAAACCAAAAATCATCAAATGAAACAGTTATGTTTACTTTATCACCACAGTGATGTCGGACTTTCACACCTGTAGTGCATAAAGCCGAATAGAGTGTCTTTTATTTTTCTAACTTGTATCATACAAATTTTAAATGCAAAACGTTCCCAGTTGAACAAGAAAAATCTTAGGTGGAGGCTTCGTAACTGGTAAGTGTGTAGTTTTTCAAATTTTTTATTAGTTTTGCGTATCCATTAGTATTGCATTCAAAGACACTCTCGAAAGTTAGTATTGCAGTCTACAGTAGTCTTTTCGTAATTATTAGTGTTCTACTGTTACTTGCGTATTACATGCCCTCATTTTAAAAATAATTTTTTAAGTTATGAAAAAAAAACGTGGGCCGGTTTGGTGCATAGTTGAACCTTCGAGTTCAAAAAGGTGTTTTGGGACGGTGCCTGAAATTATGTTAATGTCACTGCTGAAAAAAGAAAACAATTTTCTAACAAAACACAGTTTTGGAAATACACATTTATGTCAATAAAATTGGTAAAAATCATGCTGATCCTCTAATTCATAATTGTTTTAACATGTCTCCTTTGATTTTCTTTATTGATTTGCTGGGAATCTCCTTTCGTTTGTTCCGTTCTGCTTCCTGACAATAGACTCCAGTATCTTTCTAAAAAAAAACTTATCAAATCAATCAAATGGATTTTTTTCAAACCGTGAATAATGTTCCGATATTCTGTTACAATCATCAGAAAAGAAATACTATCAAATGGTGGATAAAAGCAAATAAAAGAATAGAGCCATCCAGTTTGCCAACTGAATTTCGAAAAAAAAAAGTGAAAAAATGACGCAACAACTGGACACAACAGAACTGGAACAGCCGGCAAGACTAACAATACCGTTGGTCCTATACTTTGAAATATTAAAGCCTTGAAAAATTGACGTTGGAGTTTCCTGTTTTTCGACGAAAATTTTAGCAGCTGTTGTTTCATGTTGAAATGCATTTTCAAGCCGAAGTAAAACATGATAGCATAATGAATTGAAATGAGGGAGACGGCGGATAAGAAAAAATAAATACTGTTCCATCTTATAGTTTCATTCAAATTGTATGTAAGAGCAATGAATCGAGGAATTTCCTTGATAATCAATCCGTAGTTTTCAAATATTTCATCTCTATAAAAAATAAGTGGATTAAAATGATAATTTCCTCAAAGCAGGGGAAAAAATTGTGTTACTCGTAATTGAAGATTTTATCTATGCATACTAGACAAAAGTTGCACTGAATGAACTTCTTAAAAACCACTTACTGAACATACGAATCAGATATGTTATCTGGTAAACAAAATAAATAAAAAACACAAGAATAGATTACTCCAGGAAGAATAGGATACATCATCAATAGTACACCCCCAAAACCATCAAATAACTCCATGACATTTGTATTCATCAAACAAGAATATCGATAGACAAACTGTACCGCAATGAAAGCTAGTATGGTTACATAAAGCCCTGCCCATACTGATATAAAGAATTCGGGTAGTGTTTGAGAGCTCGTCCAAAAATTCAAACTGAAGAACATCAAACTGTTGTTATAATTATGAGCGAATGGTCTGGCAAGGATTTCTATTCCCGAAAACAATATTCCCAATAATGAAAATATCAAAATCATTTTTTTATACGTGCCAATCAAATTTTTAACAAAGAAGGTGGTCAAGTAAATTACAAAAAAGTTAGTTAGGAAACTTGCGCAGAAGCCATTTTTAGAGAAAATATTAACCAAAGCCAAGGCTACCATTCTCGATATACAGACTTTTCAAGTAAAACAGCAATGAGTGTTTTATACCGATAGGAGCCTTTATCATCTCAAAAAAAACGGAAATTAAAACAAGAAAAAATGCGTTTCTCAAGCATGATTGTTTCTGTTCACAACAGTCTATATTACTTTTCCGGTTTTGTCATTCAATTAATATCGTATACAGAGTCGCCCACTATTATGACGACTAAACCACGTGCCCATAAAAAACTGATTTCATGATTCAAAATGAAATTTTGGCATATGCAAATGTACGTTTTCTGTAACTGCTTGAAGCTTCTGACACCTGCGGGGATGTTATTGGTAAATTTTGAACAGCTTAAAAGTTGCAACAAAGTTTCTGAAAGTAATTTCGAAAAAAATAATATTTTGAAGTGACTTATGAATTTTTAAAGTTCTGAAAATCTACCTATTTTGCCAATAAATGATCGTATTCATTTAATAATAAAATACGTACTGAATGGTATGACTGAAAATGTCCGTTTTCTGTAACTGCTTGAAGCAGGGGTGTGCGGCAAATTTGCCGATTTGCCGAAAATTGCCGACTTACCGAGCTCGGCAAATTTTCCGATTTGCCGAATTCGGCAAATTTTAAAAAACCAGCAATTGCCGATTTGCCGAGCTCGGCAATTTTCAAAAAAGTAGATTTGCCGAATTTGCCGAGCTCGGCAAATTTCGAAATTTGCCGCACTCGTCAAAAATTTGACAGTACAATTTTGACTAAAACTATTGATTTTTTAGCCAAAAATTTAGTAAAATGACACAAAATTGAGCTATTTTGATGCTTAAACAGACATACTACGCGGAACTTATTCAGAAACCAGATGTGTGTTAAGAATTCAGTAGTTTTGGTGCTCCAGAAAACATTAAAAATATTAAATTTTTCCGAGTTTGTTAAGCACGGCAAATTTGCCGAATTTGCCGAATTCGCCGAGATCGGCAAATTTGCCGAGTTTGCCGTGCTCGGCAAATATTGAAAAATGAGATTTGCCGAATTTGCCGAGCTCGGCAAATTTAGAAAAACCAGCAATTGCCGATTTGCCGAGCTCGGCAATTTTTTCCATTTGCCGCACACCCCTGGCTTGAAGCTTCTGACACCTGCGGGGATGTTATTGGTAAATTCTGAAAGAGCTTAAAATTTGCTACAAAGTTTCTGAGAGAGATTTCGAAAAAAGTTAGTTTGAGTTATGAGTTTTTAAAGTTCTGAAGATCTACCTATCTTGCCAATAAATGGACAAAACTGGACCACAGTTCTATTTTTTATATTCAAATTTTGAATTTGTATTTTTATTCAATGTTCGTTTTCAAATTATACAAATACAAAGTTAAGCAATAAAAGTATGAATAAGTGAGTTGCTGCATTCCAATAAATGCTTCCCGATATTGGTGAAAATAGAACTTAAGAAAAAAAACTCTCGGGAGTTGAAAATATTTTAGAATCATAATCGAAAAATTGATAATATTTCCAAAAAGAAAAGTAAATGGAATTCAATGAAAGATGTGGGATGAGGAGGAGAAGGAGGTGTCATAAATTAGAAATTGCACATATTGGATATCAAAATTGTCTATTCGTCATGCTCGTCTGGTGAGACGATACCTTCACTGCTGTTTGACTGCCACTCCGCAGATGAGTCTACCGAGCTGTATGGGCGAATCTGAAATGATTTATATGTTTCATTTGCAAGAAAGCATGTTCTTACCTTATGATGGGCGGTGGAGATTTCCAATGGTGAGTAGAATGTGTTCTTGCGGATATCCTGAATATATACTTATGAATCAGTGCTGTGCGGCTCTCGGCTCTCGGCGCGAGCCGAGAGCCGACATTTTGGGCTTTTTGCCGAAAATTAGGTGTTTTTTCGGCACTCGGCGCGAGCCGAGAGCCGCACAGCACTATTATGAATGCATGATTTTTACCTAATTTGCCAATTATGCTGATAAAAACAACCGGCATTGCAAAATATTTCGGAGATTTGTATTTGAAATTTTGAAAATTCAATTTTCCTTGTAAAAATAGAGAGAGATATCATTTTAAGAGTGTTTAACAACTATTATTTACTTTTTTAAATGTTATTTGAGCATTGTACAAGCGTTAAGAAGAACGAAACACTATTGGAGTATTTAACCCAATAAAAGAAGTACATAACCTTAGGAACTGAAATTTAACACATACCTTGATTATGAGTGCGATATTTGCAGCAATCTTCCCTTCGTCGCAATTATTCTCTCTTGAGAACATTACTAGTTCTTCCTGAATTCTGCTAGCATCTTCAAGTTCTGACAACTTATTGATCTTATCACAAAATGATCTGTGTTGGAGCAGCTTCTTTTTCAAGGCTTCAATAATATCTGATTGAGACTGGAACTGACGTTCCAAATGAGCATTGAATTCTTTCACCTGAAATTAAGAAAAATGGGTTTGCACTTTTTTTCAAACTACCTCAATAAGTTCCTCTTCCAAATGTTTTGAAATAGATCCATCATTTTCTGACTTCTTTGCAGCTTCGTACAGTAGCTCGTAATCATGAATTTTTTCGAGGGCATTTTTAAGTCTGTATTTTGCTTCTTCGTATCTTCTCTCTAACTCTGTTTTTATTTCAGGCCGTTGTTCATCTCTGTATGCTGCATATTCTTTCTCAAGATTTTTGAACTTTTGATCAGCTTCCTTCTTATCTTCATGCATTTTCTCAATTTCCGCTTGTTGCAGTTCCACTGTGGCTTTTAGCTTTTTAAGTTCTTCTTCTTTTTTCAAAGCTTCTTCTTGTGACGACGATACAACGGATTGTAATTGACTGAAAAAAACAAATTATAGTTTTCTAGTTATAAAAAATAAAAAATACTAACGCGCTTAAAGCTTCGGTCATTTTTCGTTCTCTGCTTAAATCACTTTCTTTTCCTTGCATCTGAAATCTTATTTTGCCCAGTTCCTTTGAAGCTGATCTGAGTTCTTCATTAATCTGAAAAAAATTGATTTAAATTTTTTCAAGAAAAGTTGGTAACTTACGCTAACATTAGCGGCTTCAGCTTTCTCAAATTTTTGTTGTAATGCGTCGACTTGTTCTGATTCTGATAATGTTGGTTTAACCGATGGAGCAGCAGCCTTGTGATCCTCCAATTCCTTTTTGATTAATGCAATGCTCTTAAGTTGATTCGCATGTGCTTTCTTCACTTCATCAAGTTCTTTGAGCAATTGAGTTTTTTCTGATTCAAACGTTGATTGTTTCGCAGCAATTGTATCCTAGAAAATAACTTGTTCAGAACTAATTTGACCGACTTTTGCAAGACGCTTATGTGTAATTTTCGATATCAGATTATTTTACATTTGTGCCATACTATCCTTAAACCTCCAAGCCTACATAGCTGGTAAAAAATTATATGATATTTCGATCAGAAAGTTATTAAGGAACTTTGAACCACAATATAACCCTTCATCCTCAGAATAGTTAAGGCATTACAAACTTAAATACAATATTGTAATCACACAGCAATTTTTCAAACGAAAAAAAAAACCACTTAATAACAATTAATTTTTTTCGCAAACACATCAAACCTGTTGTTTTTGATTTTCTTCCATTTCGAGCACTTGAAACTCGAGCACATCATTTCTTTCAGTTTGAGATGCAATTTGCTGTTTGAGGTCATCAACAGTTGTTTCTAAGCTTCGAATATGTTCTTGTTGACCAGCAATGGTCGATTTGAGTTGAGCAGTTTGGGACATCTGCAACATTTGTTAGTTCATGCAATGGGGGATATGAACACACAACTAAACACGCCAAATCAACATATCAATCGGAATGATCAATTGGGAGGATAAGAGGGGGAGTTGCTACGTAATTGCCAGCTGGTATTTTGTTTACACAAGACCAGTGGCCGTAGTCTTTTTTGCCCTTTTTTTCGGTAATCACGTCAGATCGGATTCCCTCAATGTTCTGCTCTTTTATGCTCAAAAATTTTCAAGAAACGGGTAGATCTAGAAAAAGTATTGACTGATACTATCAACTAACCATATCCTGTGTTGCGTCGATGACAAGTTGTTGTTGTTCGATTGTCGAATTGGCAAAGCTGATCTGGTCTCGCAAGAAACTTTCCTCGCTTAGATCAGAAGTGTTTAGTTGTAGTTCCTGAATATTATTATTTGGATAAACTTGATTGGGATTAAAATCATTAGATTCACAAAAATCATATTTAAAAGTGAATCATATTTAAAAGAACACTCACATTCAATGCCCTTTGCAGCTCGGCGTTTTCCCTATACAACGCTTGATAGTCGGTTTCAATATCCTTGGCAAAAACCTGTAAATAAACGTTGATTCAAAATGAAGTAACCGATTAGGTGAAGGCTATCTAGATGGTTATCTCCAAAAACACATGAAAAAGAACGATTGATGATGACGTCGAGAATCTTATACATAATTTACGTTGTGGTGAATATTCAAAACCGAAATTCATAGATTTTCAAAAGATGCGTATCATTCGGTAGGAGGGGACACTTGGAACATCCGAGAATCCCGAGTTTACGGTCTAATTCACACAATTTCACGATTTTCTAATCTCAAGTTGACCTGCTTAATTTAAAATTTATTCGTGAATTATGAATTCACAATAATAATATTAATAACGATTAAAAATCAATGTTTTTCTTGAAAGAAGCGGGTAAACGCAACAAAAGGTGTTTTGCAAAGAAAAACATCCCGTCAGTATCGTATCACCGGCGAATTGAGATACATAGAGGGTGCGTCTTAATTTGATTCTAAGAAAGTGATTGATTACCGTTTGTCGCTGGGTGTTCAAGGGCAATACTTCCAATGGAACTTGCTGCTACCAATGAACTAATTATCACAATTTCTGACCCTAGAAGTTTTCAAATTGGAAAGATTTTGTGAAATATAATATCCATCATCTGAAACTCTAACACTTTTTAAAATATAAATAAGTAATCCTACTGACGTACTGTATTTTCTTATTATTCTTGCCCCCTGTTATAATTGCATATTCATTAGGCTTATCCCCAAAATGAATAACTGAAAAACAGTCTTATAGTTTCGATTAATTTTGCACCCACCAAATTTTCATCTTCTACGCATACCACAATTATAATAGGCAAGAAAATTTCAAGATGTTTTGGTTGCTTTGAAAGCTTTTTGAAAGACAGTTCACGTCATTTTCAATATCTTAAGTCTTTTCGGTTACCATCATGACATGTTTTTGTTCAGTTATACGTGAAATTCCAATATGTTAAGTTTAAAACGAGACATTGGAACATGGTTTCAGGTTTGATATTTTCTAAAACTAAAGACGAAAAAAAAAGTAAAAGAATACATTGCGATAAAAATTGCGGTGTTCTAAAAATGAATAGATAAAAATGATAGAACTATAAAACAAATTCCACAATTTAATACGAAAGTTGTTTGAAAATCATTTCCAAAAAGTTAACAACTCTTAAAATTGAATGCTGGGCAGTAAACCTATCAGAAAACTGACTCAATGTTGAAATAAACCTTCAAAGCGAACGTTTTCTTCCCTACTGTGCAGACTATACAGGTTACAATGTGAGTCATGCTGTGGTTGTGGTCATGACGTAAATGAAAATGGTTAGCATTTTTAATTAATCAATTTTGCATAAGAATGAAATGCAGCGGCACTAACCTTATGCGGGAAGAAGTGGAGGGGTGAATGTAAAGGGACAAGAACACATTGACATTTTGAATCCACATCTCCACTTTATCAAATTAAAATGATCAAGTGACAGACAAAAGGCTTTGAAGGTTAATCCATGCAAGAAACAGATGGAACAATGAAAACTTTTGGAACTACGGTTAAAGAACATTAGCGAGAAAATAAGGAAAAACCGCACCCCAACGACGGAATTGTCGGCATCTTATATTTCCGAAAATTAGTTTCCTGAGTCTCGCATTTTTTACTATTATTATACTTCTTGATTTATAGACTTTTACCTTCTTCAATTACTGGCTTCTTCAAGCTAAAATCACAAGCATTTGTAAAGACAACGAAAAATAGAAAATATCCGAGGAGGATGAAGATAATGAGTTAATAGGAGGAAGCCGAAGTAAAAGCAGATGAATGATTGTTTAGCCTCCCACAAACCATCAAACAGTTTTTTATAGATATCCCCTCGTCTCATTTACGATTCGTGAGGAGAATAGACTAACGTTTATCAAAAAGTGTGGTCATAAAGATGTAAAGTGCGCTGGTCACACACATACACGACAAGATAAATTGCTTGCAAAATGCAACAAAAAACTTAAAAATCTAGTTTATTGGAGTTGAACTTTATTATTTATAAAAAGTACGTTCTAATCTAAACTTTTATGGTTGATTTTGAACTGACTCGGTTGTGCTCAAAAACATTTGTGCATTTTGATTTGAAAAGTTATCAGAATATTTTGAAAAACTATTTCATTGTAGCTGAAAAACTGATAATCAAAAAAGGAATAGCGGGGTTTGAAACATTGAAAGTAAGTTCTAAATTCCTGAAGTTTTAAATTGGATGGTGAATTGAATGTATGTTTTATTGGATAATTGGATTTTTTTTCCAAATTTTTTGTTATCTACGGTTAAGTTGAGATTATTAAACAGATCAACAACTCATTCAGTTTAAAATTTTGAATAAGAAAACGTACAGTTTAATATAAAAATGTGAACGGTTGTACAAAAAAAACCTGAGGCACGATTTAACAAAAAATTGTTTTTCTCGAACATCTGAACTTGATGAATGTGTCTTTAGAGAGTTATCGTTTTGTGTTTCAAACAAAAAAAAATAAACACGAATTTCTGTTTACTTCTTCCAAGTTATAAAAATTGTTTATTGCCTGTGGGCGAGTTAATAAGATTAGCTACTACTTAAGAAAATTGCTTGTCTTCTTTCTGCTCTTTTTGAGCAATCTAACTTTGTATGTACTTGTTTCAGTGAAAACTTTTATGAATATCCCGTATTGATTGTTAATCAAGGAAGTACACAAACTATGAACACAATTTATTCGAAAATATTTAGTTATGCGTTTCATACTTGTTCCCCTCAATTTTCTATCACATGGATCTTGTAAATAATTTTTAACAGGATGATTCACAAATATATTTGGAAAAAAACAAGTAGTATAAGCTGAACGTCATGAATATCGACCACCAATGTTTAAGGAATAGAAAAAAGCTGGCGTGTGACACATACACGCATCAAAAGTTTCTTGACAAACACTAAGGAAACTAAAGACGGACAAACCTCTTCGAAATCCTCTGTAATCGTATCAAGGCTGACTGTGCTGGCTGCTGAACAATCGCTTCCACCATTGCTGCAAAAATAGGATTATGCAAACGAGAAGAATCATTGAAAATAGGTTCTGGTCGTCAAGACTTACCTCATTCTGTCATCGTCGTTTTCACTTTTCTTAAGACATTTCTGCAAACGCTTAAATTTCTGCACCAGCATCTCATACCGTTTGTCCTTTTCCTAAAATTGAAAGGTTTATTCTAATTGATCAAAGGAATGAAAATTACATAAGCTGAACTGCGGAGGGCCGTGATACATTTCGAGTACTCCAAGACTTTGTTTCGATAGCGACTGAGTTCTTCGAGTTTTTCTGGAGAAACACGTTTTTCCTTGAGACACGCGTTTTCTTTGAGAAGCCGTTCGTGAATGTCTTTCTGAAAATAAAGTTGACCATCAACAATACCGTTAGATGTTTCAAAACTAAAGTGTGCTAACACACGAAAAACTTGTCTTCATAAACTATTTAGGTTTAAACGATCCTATTTGTTCACTGACCAAAGTAAGAAAATCATCACGACTATGACTGAATCGTTGCTCGACTTTTTTCACTTCTTGCTGAAGAACCTTGTTTCGATCAGAAAGTTTTCTGTTGGCATCAATCATCGGGCGTTGTCCCTTTTCCATATCAACTATTTTCTTTTTCTGAAAAGTTGTTGTATGATTATAGGTAGTCATAATTATAATTGTGGGGGATAATTGATAATTTTTGCAAAATGTGTTTCTTAATAAATTTTTGAACAATAATCTTACTTGTTTCTTAATAATTTTACTTTGGGGCACAATTGGGCATCAATCTTAAAATTGGTATTCCCAAAAAGTTTGAGTTTAAATATAGTCCATTTTCTATGTTATTTCCTTACCAATTCAGCTTTGTTAATTGTCAACGAAGAATTCAAAGTTTCCGCATCCATCAATCTTTTTTCAACTTCTTCCATTTTCCCAAGCCATCTGCTCCGTTCTTTTTCATGTTCTTCTTTGCTGACCTGAACCGACATATTATTAGTTTTTTGTGATCGAAAAAATCTTGTATCTCAAAGTTTTGTTCATTTCAAATATGCCAAACCTGTATAGGAGCTAAGTCAAACGTTGTGACTGTAGCTCTGCGATTCCGATCAATGATTCGTGGCACTCTACTCATCTGAAGCTTTTGTTTTAATATAATAAGTAGGAATGTTTAAAGATAATAAAAAAGTGTGTGTCACAAAATCGAAGTTTTTTTTCTCATATCCCAGTGAAAGCAAAAAAACTACTGAACAAAAAGAAGGCTAAAAAGAAAAACTTATCGCGCAGCAAAATCATCAGAAAATGAAAATCACTGTTTGTGTGTGTGTGGCATGACTATGTGTTTTCTCAAGATCAAACCGTCGAAAAAACCATTATAATCTGTGAAGTACACATGAAAAGACTCGAATACATTTTCTCTCACAAACAGTGTTCGTCTATTCACTAAACAAGAAAAACTAATCAAAAGAATATAAAAAAGTATGGTAATAACCCGACAGACTGCTCTCTTCATTAGGGGGCAAAAAGGATTAGATGAGTGAAAGGAAACGGTATGAGGGAGAGTGACGTAGAGAGAGAAAGAGTACCTTACAAGGACATACTCATGTATTGAGAGTCGTAATTGCAGGTGTCTCTGTGTGCGCACAAAAAAAGACGGACCAGTCTGACTGGGAAGGTTGAGAATATCCAATTCCATTGCACTATGTAGAAATTAACAGGCACAAAAAATGACACATGTTTATTTATTATACCAATTCAGACTTTTGTTTGACTCAAATAAGATAGGAGTTTTGGCTGAATTTTATATATTTGTATGTATACCAAAAACAGTAAGAATGGTCTTTTTTTTCTTTGTTAGGCGTAATAATGATTATTTTATAAAAGATTTGACAAAAGCAAAATTGATAATATTATTAAATGCCAAATGAAAATGCTTTGGTTTAAGACTAAGATAGAAAATACAGGAATTTGAGTTGTGATCATGAAACGTAGAAAACCAGTTTACAAAAATTTTAATAATATGTAAAATTCATATGATTAGAAAATTTCTGTAAAACAGGCTTACAATGAAAGCTTCCAGTAAAAGCTCAATAAAAGCTCAGAGTCACTAGAAAGGTTAAAATAATCATTTGTTTAAAATTGAAACAATAACTTTTGAAATTATGTTTAAAAATGTTTTTAATAAACGGAAATTAAATTATTGTCAAAAGTGTTTCTTTTGAAGCGAATTTTGAAGTACTAAAAAAAATATACTTGGGCTTAGGCAAACTTAGCATTTTCGTTGCCGCACGTCATCATGTGCCTTTTGATAAATTAGGGTTGGAAGAAAGAAATGAAACAGGCGGAATGGTTTTGCAACAAAGACGTTGATCTCCAACAGTGATTCTATTTCTTTTGATTCGGTTCTAACCGGATGACCCACCCCACCCCCATCTCAAAATGACCTATTTTTGATGTCAATTTATGCAAAAGCTGATAGAGGGATTATTCTCCCTATCTGATATCATTCATAATCACCCCGTCCGTACGTTTGTTTGACTTTCACCCTTTCATATCAAATTATCAAGTGAAACTTACATAGGTCTTCTCACCGAACGCCGATGGCATCCTTGACGGTGTTCCTGTTCGAAACGGGCTTTCGGGCATTGATCTGTAAATTCAATAAATTTACTATATATGCCTACAATGGAATTGTGCAGTGAACCGAAAAATGAAAGTTTTTCACGGATTCTTTGAGTCTATCCGGCCTTGTAAATTTTAAATTTCACAGCTGTTTTTTTCTTTGGAACTGGAACGAATAAAAATTCACTTTAACGTATATTTTTTTTTCAAGTTATTAATTTTTCAGTCAAAACAAGACTCTACAATCAGCGGAAAAAACAAATAGTTTGTTTTTGTTGTATAAATTTATAAAAAAAGTTTACAATTACCTACTTTTTTTGATATTTGCCAGTCCCCCACTTCTCAGTTTTGAATTGGAATCGGAAATTTTCAAAACTCTCTTATTTCTCATTCTTTCACCAACTATAGTCAAAAGAGGAGAAGCTCTTCGCTATCATGTCATCTTTGACATTACAATTTTGCCTTTACCCATTTATCAATAATTCATTATTTTGCAAACGCCGAGTTCGTGAAAAGAGTTTCTCCTTCTCCACCCTCTCGCGATATCAGATGCACAAAGTGTAACGGAAGTAGAGGTGGGAGAAAAAATAGGTGCTCATGAATTGATTAAATCGCATGAGAGAATGAGATAAGCTTGAGAGAATAAGACAAGGAAACACTGATTTTGATGAGCACAACGACGAAATTGTTTCATGAGATTTTCATTTAACCGGGATCACAACATCAAACAGCTGTATGAAAGATAATCATAATGTTTGAACATTTATTAGAAAACTAAGTAAAACGTTTTAAAATTAAAAAAAAAACTGTTTGCAAATACTTCACGAGAAAAGTGACAGAAAAAGCTAAGCGAAACGAAATGTAGTAATGATACGTTTTTGTGATTTTCGATAAACATTGAGATCAGATTGAGTTTCTTTCACTAAAATCTAATAGGGGGACTTTTTCAAACTATGCTGGTTTAACTTGACAGATCTGTCAACTGTGGCAAAAATCGGGAGTTCATGATCCGAATATCTCACTATTTGTGTGCATTTGGCGTAAAATCGACTTGAAATGTGATATGTGTCAAAGACATTGAACACAGTATAGTTGACAACATTTGTATGACTTGAAAAGCGCCCCCCCCCCCCCGCATCTAAAAAACAGGGAGATGTAAATAGAAAAAGTAACGTTTTGGTAAGAAATATATCCTTGAAAGTTTTTCCCTCAGCTAACTTTGTATGTAGGTAAACAGTTTTTTTGGCAAATGCTACCAGCCACTTTGAAATTATTCATTGTAAACAGAATAGTATGATAAAAAGTTTGAACTTTGCCACAAAAGGGCCGAAACGTTGCAAGTATTGTGGAGGATCGAATAAACCTTGTTAAGTTGGGAATTTTTGGCACTACTCCGCATTAGAAAATAAATGCCAGCTGTTTCAGTTCTTTTGATAGTATTGGAAAACAAAATAGTCTAGCTTGCTTATTTAGCATAGGTCAGTGTAAACATGAAGTAGCTGACAAAAATTCAAAAATGAAAAGGGGCCTTTATAGAACAAAAAAGCAGAACAAAAATTAATAACCACATTAAAAATATTTGTTCAAACTTAACAAATCTTTTAACTTACCGTTTAGACACTGATTTTTTGAAACCTAAGCACCCAATCATTTTTCAGGAATTTTTTTTGTTGGCACCAATTTTTGGTAGAACAAAAAAAAGAAATATGTAAATGAATCATTATCACATTTGACCTTTTTTTACAGCTCTCAACAACGCTTTTATTGACTATACAAATATTGTGGACCTCTCAAAAAATTGGTCCCCCAAATTATCTAACTTACGTGCGTTCGTTGCCGGACATTTTTTTGCGCAGCTAATACCCGTGATCTTAACGAACAATGATGCAAATGACGCCGATTTTCTGATTAACCTGGAAAATTCCAAAATTAAATGTAACCAATGTGCTGCTGAATGAGGAAAAACACGAGCTCGTGGGAGATAACAATGCGGAAGGAACAAAAGAGAACGTATAATAGGAAGTTGATCTGTCAAAAGTTTAGCTCCAAAATGGGAAAAATCACATATTATACATACTATAAAAGACGTGGTTCTAAGAAAAATAAGTGAACATAGAAAAGATATAGAATGACAGTGCAAACAGCTGACCGGAGAAGAGAAGAAGCGTCCAGCTTTTCTTAACCTCACTGATAGCCAATCATATACACGCTTGGACGAAAGGGTTGTGAAAAGCACGGGTGTTGCACAAAAATAAGAAGATAATGAAAACGAGGATGAAATTCCACTTCTCGGCGAATATCTATGATTTTATGCTCTGTACGATGAGTTAACACAGTTCAAGATATCTTTTGAAAATAGAAAAGTAGAAAAGCAATCAGAATGAAATCATGAAAGTTATAATTCTCAAAGCTCGAACTAGATATTCACAATTATGGAATGGAGTCATAAAATACTGAGAGTTGGTTTTTTTTTGAGACAAACCTTTCTTTTGGGGTTTGTGGTGAATTTGAAACTAACTTAGAAATACGCAATAAAATAGTGCTCTTATGAAAGAGTGCTCTTGTAGTATTCTCCAAACTAGTGTAGTACAGAAAAATCACAAATGACGACATTTCAGGTGTGACCACATAAGTGACCAATACAAACCAAGATATTGTCATTTAGATTTCACACACGGCGAGCGTTGGTGTTTTTAGTGGAAGAGTGTTGAAAAAACTGTATACCACGGTCTAGATTTCGGCAAACAGCCTCGCCGGATTGCAGCTACTATCTTAAGTTTTTCATCGCGCGGCTTCAATAAATGCCCGGGGTGGGATTGGATGGAAAAAAAACTGATGAGATCTTGGAAAAGAACCTACTCCCTAGCAGCAGTCCTCCTTAAGATTCTTGTTCTTCACACAACCACGTAATTCTGTGGAACATCACATTCATCCAAACAAAATGAAATGGTTGGTGTTCTACGGTTTAGAACATAAAAAAGAATAACAATATGACAGAGCCTAGGACAGGATGGCGAGAAATGAAGTAGCCATTGAACGTTTTGTTTTATGACACCACTTTGTCTCATAAATGTTTTTTTGCTGCTCCAGATCGGCACAACATGTGGTAAATTTTACAGAGCAGATCGGAGACAAGTGATATATGAAGAACAATGAAAAGACATGAAGATTTTTAGATGTTTGGTTTGAATGTAAATATGAGAAAATTGAGAAATGAGAATAAGATAGTGGCGTGGCGCCCGTATCAGTTGAACAAATCCCATGTTGCTCTGGTCCCTTAGAGTGTGTAACATCAGTGCCACATGATCCATCACTTTACCCCGCGATCATCAAAGAAACCTCGTGCAAAAACACACTTCTTGAGAGATGTGCAACATAATTAGTCGTAGTTGTTTAGTAATTAATCTAGTTACAAAACTTAACATTGCGAGCTTCTCTAAAAAATGAGACAAATTATACATATTCATTCCAGGTGAACTAAACCTGTTGCCAGTTCTTCCAAATTCTATTTATTGTACTAGTTAATTTTTTTAGTTTGTAAATTATGTTGAATTATAACATACATTATACAATATTTTAAATTGCTAAAAATCACCAAGCCATCATTTAAAACACCTATGTAAACATGAAATATAGTTATATACAAGGACTTCCACATCGAAAATATAACTATTCGGAAAAATAATCATGTTTTAAATTATTTATTGAGAGCTACTTTGAAATTAGTTAGCAGATTGCATTCTTTTTAATTATATGTGTTGCATCAATTTTTGAATGTCATATATTTAATGTTTTCAAAGTTTATTTTGTACTTTTTTAAAACAATGATAAATTAGCTCATCATTTTCAACATTGTGTTTTTAAACTGATGACAAATAGAATATACCGGCACAGCACAGAGATGTTTAATGTAAACTATAGTTTTAATGGGTTTTTTAAAACTTTTATAAATTCATAGTTGCTATTGTAACAGCTTAAAGGCGAAGTAGAGTCAGTGTGGAAAACGTTAAAAACCACTTATATGGTCCCCAAATGACCAAAACATAAAAGCACTTTCCAGAAAAATTTTGAAACAGTTTCATTTACGATTATTCAGCTTTTACCACGTTTTGAGAAAACCTAAGAACTGTCGTAGGTTCGATTCCCGACAATGTTTGAATATCAATATTGGATAAAATATGAATATTTTTTTTTGATGTTGGAAAAGTTTTACTATAATATTTGGTCATTATCTCTCCATAGGAGTTGGTTTTAACAATTTTTCTCTTGACGCTACTCCGCTTTTAAAACTATTTTTTAAAAATATTTCTTTCAGAAAAAAATAACAAAAAAAGTCTTAACCGCATTGTTAGTTCATCATTAAAACCCATAAATTCGCAGGTCATTCATTCACGACCGCACCGCGGTACGAAATTCCCTAGATTTCAAGATAAGTGACTCTTCTTCGTTTCCATCCTTTTCAACAAACATCTAAGCAGCATTTCTACAACGTGGGGATTTAACGTTCGACTCTGAAAGCCGAAAGCCCCTTCCAATCGAATTGCATTTGAAACAAAGCCGGTATTAGAAAATGACGACTTAGGATAATGTTTATGAATCATTAACAAAAACTATTCAGAAGATTCTATTCAAAAAACCAATTTTTCTATTTTGGAAACGAAATGAGCGTAAATCTATTTATTGCAATAATTGTTTTTGTGCAAATAACCTTTCAGTGACGGAGAACAAAATGAGCAAAAAACGTTTTCAACACATAATACTCAAAAAACAATTTTATTTTAAATATGTTTCGAAACAGTCCCCAAAATTTTTTCTAGAAAATATTCAAATCAGAAACAGTTTTTCAACAGCTGAACTTTTTGTAGTTATATCAAAATACCCAATTGTAACAGCTGACGTTATCACCGGAAAGATATTATAATTTAAAGTTTACATCACAAATGATTGTCATATGTTTTGTCAGACAGTAGATCAGTCACTTTACTAATAGTTATTTACTGTTTCTTAAAATGCTAAATCTGAATTTAATAATCATGATGTCAGATAGGAAAATCTGAAAATGTTCTGTAACGGCATATATAATTTTAAGACCATTCAAGTGAATAGTCCCAACGTTATTAAGCTGTGATATTAACTCTAAAAATAAAATTTTACAATAATAAATGCGAAAAAATCAGAATTCTTCAAGAGAAAACTCTGCAAACATAATTCACATAAACATTTGTACGAGTTTACAACAAATTATTAGTTAATACATACATATATGTATCAAATAATTCCAAATCCGTATAATTAATACGTTGAAAATTTTACAAGATCAAAGCAGATGGAACTTTCGTCTAGGCTGAATAAATAAAAATAATTTATCACAAATGAACGTCAATTTTCCTAAGAGTTGTTTTAAACAAAACAAAATTTCCACTGCAAAGTATTTTCAATAAAATGTGCCGTTAATTAAAGTGCAGAAATAAGTAAAAAAAACAGAGGCCATACTCAAAATTTTTCTATTGATAAAATACTTGTTTGAGTGTGTTTTAGATTTGCAGAAAATTCTGGGAACTCATCTAACAAGTTAACCACATTGCAGGCTCGTTGTATGCAAATGTTTGTTTCAACTAACATGGAATGATTCCTACAAAAGTTCCCTTTTAATTTTACAGACACAAACCATATTTTCAGGTTATGCTTTTTGATTTTCCAACATATTCTGACTCAGAACACGAAAAAACACCCACAAAAGCTTCAAAAAGCTGGATTTAGAAAATAGGCGATCGACCCTTGGAGATCTCTCTGATTTGCTTCTGATTGACGAATATTGACGGATTTATTCTGTAATATAGTCTACTTTAAGCTCGTTGACTTTCCTAATCCGGTATGAAATGGAAGTTAACTTTTTTGCGTATTTTGTTGTTTATCTTGTTTACTCTCAGTAATCTCCCGTTAAATAGAGTACTGCGGAAAATAAATTATCGCAAGCAGAAACGGAAGTGGACTTCGAAAATCAACTTGATTATGGGACAATGTTTACAGGGCTCAGGAATCGTAGTCTACAAATTAATAGGCACTTCTTCACATGTGCCAAGGCACATTTTGCCATAATCGAGATCAAAACCTGCCAAGTTCAAAAATAAACCGCTGCTCAATCACAAATTGAAAATTAAAGTAAATTTGTATAAAATAGTATATAGAAACACTTTTAGATTGAAAATATTATAGTGGGTATCTTCAGCTCCGGAAAACTTGGAAACATAAATAACCTTTACCATGTGTTTTCAAAATCTAAATTTTGTCTTGTTATGTATACATTTACTGTTGAACTTTTGAATTGATTGATACGGTCCAACTGCAACATGGTACGTGATTGAGTTTCTTACTTTTGCTTGAACATGTATATATTATAAAAAAATTCAAGATTATTTTCTATTTTCGGAGATTGGTTTCGCTTGTGTGACGTATTAATTTTTTACAGTCCTAGGTCACACAGATTATGTCGGCTTAATACAAAAATGGTTTTTGCTTGATCCTACAAATGTAAAATTTAGCGTTCGAAACCAGTCAAAAACAATACGGGGGATTATTAAACAGATCATTTACTATATTCTGGAATTCTGATTTTTGTAATAGTAAAACTCAACACGTGTTAGTAACCAGACAGACGGTTTACTTAGCATTCTTAGTCATTAGAAGCGTTATGTAAATCTTAGCGTCTATTTTTGATTCAATGATTTCATTCTGCCCAGTACCTCCCAGGATTTGAATTCTCACGGTGTCTCAATGGCCAATTCTCATTTGGAATTCTGCAACACCATTCATCGCCACAAATGATATATGAACTATGACACATCGTAGGAAACTTCATGAAATGAACGACGTCAAAGTATGCGTGAATTTATAGTAATTTCATTCCGATTGTAAGAAAGGAAGGAATGCAAGATCAAAAACTCAGACACATAGAAAGTTTGTTAAATGCTTTGTTGTTCATGTATTTTGTAGTTTTTAAGCTATTAGTTGGGTGGATTAAGTTCATTATTCAAGACTGTGTGAGTCAAACAAAGTCATTGACGTATTTTCAACTTCAAATTAAACATAATTGAACGTCCTGTACCCATTGATTATCTTAATGTTTTCCATTGTTTTACACGTCACAATGTCTGTCTTAAGTTGAGAGCATTCATAGTTTTTTTGTTTTCAGGTCACACAGGTATCATCCCATTAGTATTCTATGCAAATGAAACAAAAGCCATGTGGCTAGTTTTTTTAATAACAGATTAATCGTAAATTAATGGGCAAAAAACCGAAAATCCTTTTGCCGTCAATCCTTCATTAATCTTCCTGAAAGTGCATTGTTTCTATTTCGGTTGCTTTTTCAATGTACATATATAAAGAAGACGTGTAAAGATCATGCAAATTCATTATCAGTAGATAATATGTTTGAGATTTCATTGAACAATATTATGAGATATCGTATTATGTCTCCAAGAGAAAAAGTACCCATTAAAGCAAAAATTAATATAACAAAAAATCAGAACAAGCTGATACGGGAATAGATTCCAAACTGGAATCAGTCTTCAAATTCAAAATAACATATTTGGCAAGTAACGGTGCAATTTAATAAAATTCTATAGACTATAATGACCGTAAAATAAGAAATCACAGAAAAAGGCACATTGAGATCAGTTATACAGGAATGACAAAGTGTTAACAGATATGACAGCTTATTATTACCCATTGTTCTATTATTGTAGGTTACTAACATGGCTATGAAAATTTATAAAAATGTGAGTTTGGACCGGTTTCGAGCTGGCTTTGGCTTTTTGATGCATGTGAAGTTGCTTGGCTCCAGTTCTTCTGGCACTCTGAAAAAAAAGTATAATACTCGTTGTTCGCTCAATTCAAGTTTGCTTACGGTATACATTCATCAATATGTTTCTTGTGTCTTGGTTTGATCCGAAAAATGAGTTTATCGTGCTTAGCTGACTGTCTGAAGTAAATATACGTCATCTCGCACCGTGTAATGTATGTCTCTTGATTCGCACCTGCAAAATTGAATGATGAGATTTGTAGACAGCGCTGAGGTTGTGGATTAGCATCTTCACTAGTTCAGTTTATCTTATTAGAATGTTTCCGGATTGTTTTTGCTTTTATTTTGTTAAGCTTTGGAAAAAAAGCGTGATGTCTTTTTAGCATGAATCTCAAAAAGGGAAAGAAGACTTACGCATTTCACAGGCGTTGAATGAATCACTGTAGCCCACTGGATTTTCCGCAAAATCCGTGGACGCCACGAAAACATCTGGGCAACACTGAAAATGATTGATAATCTTTATAGCTTTGGGAAATAATCAGACTTACCGGTTTTTTTCGATTCGTTGTTTCATAGTTTATCCACGTAATTTCTAGAGAGGCAGGCATTTGTACCATACAGTATTTGCTTCCGAGATTGTTCTCAAGAATAATTGTGTGGCCCGAAAGGCTGTACACATTTTTTGCCCACTCTGCGCAACCTGTAATTCAAAAATTGTCAGTAACTCGGTTTGTAATTGTACATGGACAACATTCGTAAATGACGTCACCAAAATCTAAAGCACACAGTAGTTCAAAATGCCACACAGATACATATATACGTTTCCGCTCACTCACCAAGTCTAAAAATCGGTGTGATTTGTACATGGATGGTCACTGATTCAGAGGCATCAAAGAGGAAATGATGATGGCCACTATACAGCTGCTCTTCCTGCATAGGTCTATCACACATGTTTGAGATATTTGTGCTAGATGTGGTCTGAAATAAATACACTTTTAGTAATAGATATGGCATAAAAAATAAGTACTCAGTACCTCACATGTCCTTTCAGAAGGCCTCACGTAGGCTATTGTCTCATCAGGTACCTCTAATGTTATGTCACATTTGGAAAATGGTAACCTTGGATCGGATTTGAACGTGTAGACACCCGGTTTAGATATGCTTTGAACACAGTCTGCAATAGACAATTGAGTAAAAAAAAATGATTTGGTTAAAAAACCCTTACCTATCCGAATTTCGTCAATAAGCATTTCTTGTTCAGCATCCACTATTTTTAATAAGTTTATAAAATCAGAAAATGACGCTGTGACATAACAAAGGTTCCACATCAAAAAGAAAATGATCTGTATTATCCTTTCCAATTTAAACATTGCCTAAAAATTATATAATTAAGTACTTTTTATTAGGAGCATGCAAATGATGTAGAAAAACAGAATTAAGTATACAATGAGATGCAGAGAATGAAAGACCAAAATGAGAAGCGGAGTATTTTTATACCCAAGGTATGTCAGATACTTTTTTGAATTACGCGCTGATTCATTTAATTGGTTGGTGCAACATGCAAATTAAACCTTGAGGTTTTTATTATTCTTGAAATTTACGTAATTCAGAAAGAATATACAATGTGAGAAGCGAGGGTGTACGATGTGCGGACCTGCGGAAAGAAAAGCGGAGGAGGGGCGGGGTTAGGTGAAAGAAAAATGGGGAGGGAATTAAATTTCACGTTCACTTTTCAGAGTGCTTAAACGTAAATTCAAAAGATAATTGCGTTGACTTATGAAAACTGAAATGATTTGGCGATAAGCGTTATTACTTGGCTGTTTACTTTTCTCAAGTACATAAGGAAAATACGTGGTTTGAGGATGAACTGCAAAATCTGATCAAAATCTGGTCGTTAGCTATGCCTTCAAAATTTTCAAAACAGTGTAAGCACTATCATGCGTTTGTTTTTTGATGATGTCCTTTGATTATTCAATTTCGTTCTTTATTTATTTCTAAAGATGATCATCTGTAGAACAATCTCTAAATTTTCAAAATTGAGAAAAACACAAAAATGCGTTAGGTTTTGCACAAACTACGTTTGTGTTTCAGTCTAAAAGTAGAAATATCTTAAGCGTGAAATATTGAGTCGAGTCAGTGGCCTACGTCAAATCAAACTCTATTATTCACTGTTTGGTGCTTAGTCGGATAAACGCTCTAGTTCACTGTAGAACCAACAGAATCTGCAGTAACTTTAATTATTCGGGAATACCAGTCAAAGAATGCTCAATCAAACTTTATAACTGAATGTGGCTACTTCTCTGGTCCTACGACAGACGCAAAGAATTCTGTGAAATATTTATAAGAATGATGCGGATATCTAGTAGGTCCAAAATTATTATTGGATTGACTTAAAATATTCGCAGCTGATTAATAATGTAAAACTTTTCATTTTGTTTTCGTCAATATTATTGTCAACAATAAAGTCTATTGAAATATCAATTTTAACCTCGAAATTTCATATTGATATATAAAAAACTTTTGAAAATCACTAGACTCAAGAATAGTCATATTCGTCACACTATAAACATCTACATCGAGTAAAAGCACAAGCTACCGTACCCAACTTTTATGACAAATAACACATCGTTTTTGAAAATAATTACACATTATTTTTTGTTTAAAGAAACATGACTGAGATGAAAAGTTATTAAAATACATCTAACCTGATTATGAGGTATTGTTTCGTGCTAAACAAACTTTTTTTCTGTCACTGTGGACGTCAAATTTTAAGGGAATCTACATTTTTCTACGAAACATAACATTTATAAAATCGTACGTCAGTATGTAGGTGTGGATGATCTGCTAGTAGTATACTACTGTAGCTGAATAGGAGGTACTTGAGCGAATCAGCTCAATGCAACGAAATCCTAAAAACATAAGTACAAAAAGATCAAACAAGTCACTTTGAGGGGTTTTGTCTTCTTGTTGATATCTGATTGATATTCGGGTCGAGATTACCCCATGGCTTGGAAGTGTGACAATAGAGGTTTCGTCACAGAGGTTGGAATTCGAGGAATTTTTAATCAGCAAATTGACAAAATGAGTAACTTAATCATACCAAGAAAATTCAAGTGGAAAATCGGTGGTAGCTCGCTCTGCACATTAGAATCTACTACGTAATGAATTTGATGTGCAAAAGTTGTGAAAAAGCTACACTAAAAATCAGGCAACGAGGAACTTGCTTCCTAGCAGTTTATGTCGCTTCTCTAAAAACCGGTGAATTTTCAACATCATCGTCATAGTATGCTCTTTGAGCAAAGTTCACGCCCCGAATTCTTTCCCGAATTGTTTGTGTGTGTGGCACCTTGTTCTGCTTGTTATTTACGAACGAACTTGGAAAATTGAACCGCAAAATGCAAATTAGTCGAACTTCAACAAACACTAACGTGGCACGGTGGTAAACAATGCTGAATGTGACACATACTTTAAAATTGCAGCTGCATTGATAATTTTGATATGAAGAAAAACGAAGAATGATCTATCTCTTCAAGTCAGAACAGAACTGAAAATGCTTTACAAGGATGGCTCAAAAATGACCATGGAAGATTAACAAAAAAAAATAGACTGGCAAGACTTTTTTTTGAGTCATTTCAAATTTTTAGTGGATTATTATTGACATGAGTTGAACTCAGTTGTCCTTGTTATGCGTGGTCACATATCTGGAAAATTTCTATTGTAAACCACATAAATATACGTCACTTGAGGAACGGAACGTGTGAGGAACTGAGTGCGTTACCGAAGAATGTCTAACTAATTCCAGAAGCGAGGGGTCCTTTCCAATCTATTTTGATCGTGAAATTTTGATTAATAACAGGAAATTGGAAAATAGGCAAAAATAAATTAAAAACAATGGTACTACTAATTTTTCCTGGAACAATTGTGGAAAAATAACAAAAGAAGGAAGAGGTGTTTCCGAGATGAAGAACACCTCTTCCAGAAAATTGGTGAGAAAACAAAATTTTGATGACGAACACAAAAGCTACTTATAACTTTTGTAAGTTGGAAGCAGATAAGCTTCTTTGGAAAACAGTATTTTGGTATAGGTTTGTGTTCTGATATGAAATCACCTTGATCATTTTAACTGGAACTTCATTCGAATTTGGAACACTACAGTATGCCTTAACTATGATATAAATGATCAAAAATGTGTTTCTGTGTATGAGTGCCACGAATAAAGATTTTAAAATGCCAAACAGATTAGAATTAGTATTATAACTTTGTCATCTCCTCTTTTTGGAAGAGGGCAGAGCAAAAGCTGGTAGACAACAAATAAATGAATGGAGGTGCGGCTTGCTCTGACTGAGTCGTTCACATCAGTACTTAAACTTTAATAATCTTGAGTTAACTACGATTTGTGGATGACTCTTGATTAATCTGCGTAAAACAGGCACTACAAAATGAACATCATACCAGACACGGTGGATGATGAATTGAAAAAGTGATGAGAGATATTAATAGTGTCCTGTTTTATTCGGAATTTTCGGATATTGTTGGCAGTAAACACTTTTTGGTAGTATTCGGTGGCAGAATCCGCTTGTGCTGTTTGCTTATATTTTTACCAGTTTCAGGTGTAAAGGTGTGTAACATTAAAATATTGAAATTACGAGAAAAAACTAAACGTAAAAATAAAGTGACAAGCATGGGAACCTGACTCAATTCCCAGACGATTGACGACATTTTCCTCCTGAAGCCAAGAATCGAGAATCATGTGCTTCAAGTTTTCGAATAACAGTAGAAAATCACGTCAAGTGAACACAAGTAAGGTCATATTGAGTTCTCCACAACCCGTGCTTTAAGTTGTGAAATTTGTAAAACGAAATGAAAAAGTGAAAGGAGCACATAATGTTCAGCTAGTGTCAAGAAATCGAACTTCTCAGATTAGGATTATGAGAATAATTGTTGTTATGCAGAGTCATGCAAAACTGTAGAACACCAAAAACTGTGTTCAACTTTTTCAAAGAACATCAAAGTTATAGAATTACTCAAAAAAAAAACGGAAGTTTGTTATTACAAGAGGTGTCCATTTTATAGCAATGTATGCCACCCGCAAACAAAAATTGTACATTGCATAAACTTCTTCAAAGCTCTCATTAAAATGATTCATGACTGTTCTATTTCCTTAAGCTAATCAAATTCTTTCAAACATTGGTAAGAAAACAATTACATGTCTACATTGCCAGTTTTGGTATCTCGAAAAGGAAGTTTTGCAAAGAAGAATCATATAAAAACCTAGTCTATGTTGTGGTTTGATTCCAAATCGTTGAATGAATTTGGTGTTGTACCAAAATGTGAAAGTGGAAATGATCAAAGGGCACTTAAAATTGTAGTAAAAAAGACAATTCAATCCGACTAAAAACTAATAAGTCCAGAAAGAGATGATATACAAATATCGTAGTCTATCTCGTTTGGTATACAACTGACATTTTCTCTACTTAAAAACTAAATAATGGAAGATGTTGAAGTTTTAAAGTTTTAAAGATTGACAAAAAACTACACAATAATCATTTTCACAATTAAAAGTAGGAAAAATACAATATAATGTGTCTTGACCGTTTAAACCTTTTGTCTGAATAAAATTATGAATCATTTGTCAACCAGGAAAAATGAGGAAATTAAAAGCAATGAGCCATGGCTTTTTGAAAAAATATTTACTACGAATTGTAGACTATAAAATATTTTAAGAAAGAGTAAATGAATAACTACAAATAACTAAAAAGGCTGTTTCTAGACCACGTGACCCTTCATTTTTGAGTGTTTTTGAAAAATCCAAGAATGTAGTCTAAACAGATAAACTCCCGATTTAAATTTAAAAACGTTTTAAATTGCCGTAAGCAAATCTCAGATTATATGATACATTTCATCCTGGCTTTTCAGTTCAACATTCAGGCGTTCACCATCTGAAAATGTTTAAAGAATCAAAATTTATATTTTACCAGCAAAACAGATCATCAAAATTTTCAGATTATTAAAAAAGGAGAAAAACCTGTTTAACAAATTGTTAAAGGCTACATTATTCGAAGCTTCGGATCATTTTTGGTAAGATTCTTTGTTTTAGATGCGAATCGGATTTTAAGACTAGTCGAATTTCATTAGAGATGAGTTTTCAATAAATATGATTAAAATTTGTCATATTTTGTAATCATACAACTCGAAAGCCTAAATTGTTTTCCTTAAGTTTTAAAATAGAGATGAGTTACATTGTACCCTGAAAATGAGAATAGGAGTTTTGGGAGTTACAGATTTTTATATATTAGTCTATAGCGTGCACGACTATTATCTAGTTGGGTAGAATATATTTTAAACGACCAATAGGTTTGGAAGAAATTTGGACATTGACAAAAATACTTTGCATAAGACTAATAACAACTACAAAAACCAATCATTTTTGTTTTGAATTTAGAAGTCATTGCAACTTATGTTTTTTCACATCCTTTGCTTCGTCTTGTGAAATTAGTTAACTTAATAATTATAGTAACGAGACTTGACACAACTTATTTCTAGATTGAACTTATAGATTTACAGCTTCAACAGCTTAGGCAGAAGATTATGACATGCTTTTAAAAAACCAGTTCTTTTAACAGAAGGAAAGGTACTGGTATTTTCAATTTTTGAACTGCTTTTAAAAATAGTACGCCCCCGATGGATTTACTTGAATGATCCTATGTGCCCAGCAACCCGAATATGCAAACGTAATTGAGAAGTCACGCTAGTCTAAAATACTTTACAACTACCTAGATCAAAATGTCATAAAGATCAAATATTGTTCACATGGTTGAATTTTTAAAGATTTTTGTTCAAGGCTTTATTAGTTTGCTTTCTGATGTCATTGAGCTCGTTTGAACTTGTAACTAATGTACACTTGGACTCGAAAACCTTTACTAATTTGATCGTAGGTTGATATTTTTCTAGAAAGGTGAGAAACCGTGATGTATATTTTGATGTGTCTTAGATCAAACGGAGGTTGTCGCCATCATTTTTTTATATAAGTGAAAAATCATAGTTTCACCTTTTACGCTTCTGATTTTCGGGTTTCGGGTTGTCGCGTGGGTCAGGGTTGTCGCGTCTGGCGAATTAGAGCGGGGTCGTACTACCACGTCAAATTGTATATTTCAGCATCATTATGAACTCGACTAGGAATAACAATCAGAAACCAAAACAGGAGGAAAATTTTAATTTAGGGTCATTTGCAGGTGAAATCACAGATAGGCGGTCTATGACACAGAGACAACACTTGCACCTGTGTAACTTATATTTTACAACACGTCAACGTTCGCTAGGAATATGTGAAGCTAAGAACTTGTTGAATTCATAGATCCACGCAAAGATTCTTTTGCCAAATTTGATGAATAACCAGGTCCGGCCGTTCAAAGGAAATGGGGGGGGGGGGGGGCAATGTTTATTTCCGGTGTGAAAAACAAATTTAGGATGATTTGGAAAAATGACCAACACAGGAAGGAAATCTTTTCCTGATAATTGTGAAGTTTGCTGCCAATAAATATAACAACAAGGTTTCCCATCAAAGGGCAACTGAAATATTTTCAAAAGCAAAACACTACATAGTTATGGAAAAACTATTTAGTCAATTTTCTTATGGCGGAGCCAACTTTCTCTAGTCTGAACCGTAGTTATAGCGACTTTCTTCATTACTTCATACGTTAATACTCTCAATGCTGAGTGCGACACATCTAAAAACCAGCCAACGTATTTATTATAGACTTGTTTCTGATCAAATTATAGAAGCAAATAATTGTGTCAATCAAAACAGGGTACACTTGTTGAAAAACCGATATGCTAACGTAATAAAAATCATAAGATAAGTTGTGGAAGCATAAAAACCATGGTGAACTTTTGTTTAGCTTGGTGTCTTTTCCAGATTTTGGAAAATCAGCAAAAAACCAAAAATCTCAGATTTTTTATTCTGAATTCCAAAAAACAAAATAACCGAATGACTCGTCCAGTTAGTCAAACACCTGGATTTTGTTTGAAGTCTTTGTTAAGCTGCTAAATACGGCTTGGTCTTACAAAAAAGTTTGTGGAATCAGAGTCTGCCGATTGGTAGAAACAGAAAAAATTAAGAAATAAAAAATTAAACATCACGTACAAACAATAACAATGTGTGGTTTGAAACAGCAATGTTCACAGGTCTATTCTGAAAATCACAATACACTTTTTCAATTGAGTTTGGTGAGTAACCCAATGTAACCCACAATCTGAAAGTGTGTTAGGGTTCCTGCTGTGTTATAAATTCGAATTTTAAAACATTCCAAAAGTAACATAAGTCAACTGAATTCAATTTAAACAAATATTACGCTGAAGCTTTCGATGTACCAAAGCCAAGTTCAAAATTGCATAGTAGGTATCCCCTCCCCCCACACCGGAAAATAATGACAAAACTAAAGATTCGGAAATCAAATGTTATCGGAGATGCCAACCACGACGTGATGCTTATTTGATCTGAAATAATCCAGAGGATGTGTCAACTCGCATCAGCTCACAGCTCACAGCAGTCAACCGAGCTGGCAGAAAATACTCTTGTCTGAACATAGACCTACAGTACCTTTAATGTAATGTGACTGGTTCAAAAAAGAATAATTTGCAAATCTGCAGTTAGTTAATCTTATTGGTCAATAAAACACCTACTAGGAAAGATCGACACTAAAATCTAATAAAATGTTTTTCGGGTAACAAAACAAGATTATTATGTTATGACAGATGATAATTGAGAGCAAATAGAAACTTGATTTCATTTAAATAATTTAAGCATTTCGTGGGTGTGTTGAGTAAGTAATTCAGTTTTTGTTGAACTACTAATGCAAAAAAGACACCAGTCAAGTACAAATAACGATTTTGAATGGTGTGTAAAATCTAGAATGTAATCTAATGAAATAATATTATAGGATTCAATATGATTCTCAAGTTTGATAGTGAGTCGAAATAAAATTGACTCAGAGTTTTTAAACTCCCCCTCTAATAGGCGTAATGCTACGCCTAAAACTTTCACATCCGTTGAGACACGTTAACTTTTATTGAAATGACATTTGTCACTACACGTTTCACAATTTGTTTATCAATCACTACGCTTATTTACTCGTCATTTTTCGAAAGCGTCTTGAGAGTATTCAAGAGTGTGATTGAATTCCGGTGCAACATATCAAGTTGAAATTTTCTAAGTTCACACAAAGATCAGGGATAAGTTTGTTTACACTTCGTGAGGCATGTCGGCTTAAATGCAACAAAAATCTAGGATTAACATTTAAATATATAATTCAGAAAGGAAGATAAAACAAGAAAGGAAGAAACATGCAAGTTCTGGTGGTAATATTACCGGAATAAATGCAGAAGTCACAGGCAACGATCAGATATCTCGCAGAAATTTTTTATCCGTATTAAAAAGAACATTGTGAGAACATTAATCACCTGTGGTACTATAGATGTTTGTTAAAGTTTGCATAAAATATCAAAATATTAATTTTTAACTAATTTATTGCAACAAAGGCTTGCGCTCTGATCTCCGATAACATGTTTAGCAGCTACAGTAACTTTGACAAAGTAGCATTTTAAACTGTCTTGTCAGATTATGAAAAAAATCCTATTATGAAATTTGGTCATTTTGGAAAAGTTCTAGTCAAACTTTAAACAGAATACCAACAAACTCTACACTCTCTTTAACGCTTATTAAAAAATATTTCGGCTACCCTAACATAATACAATTTAAATTGTTTCAAATGATATTGTCAATTTTGATCTACAAAATTATGTATAAAATAGTTTTGTTCTGTTTTGAATATTGAATTCCGGTTGCAACATATGCAACAAGACAACTGCTGACCGAACAAGACTGCTGACCGAAAAATTACTTTACACTACAATAAAGTTGTTTTTTTTTCAGATTTTCAGGAATTTCAGAATATTGAAAACGATATCATAATTTTTTTGAACTTACCATTGGAAAAAACACAGGCAACGCTTTTTTGTAATCTCTTAATGAAATAATTTTTCCAAGAACGTGGAGGCTCAGCAACTGCACCCTATAAAACATTATATTACATTGGACAATAGGGATTATTTTTTTGGAACGCTTTCAGTGATTAAAATGTTTTTTTTAGATGAAGGTATTATAAATAATGGCTATTACTCTATGATTCTTTTGGTCTTTTATATCGTCAAAAAGGTTTTCACATAATTAGATTTTGAATCCGTATTTTACGAGATGTCGTAAGTGCGTAATCCTGTTCTTTTGAAATGACAATGTTTATCAGAAGAATCACTTTTCAGAATTTATCTAGTTTCTTAAGATAATCTAATTTTTTGCAAAAGTGAACCTAAAGTCGGTCTTTATTCAAACACAAGTAACAAACATAAAACACCGACAATTTTAATAATCATCAGTTTTGAAATTATAGCTAGTTGATATATTGAGTAATCATCTCATGTCTACAACGCGTTTAAATGTACTCGGCTAAATGCCACAACTTTTGCGCCAGCGATTGGCATTGCTAAAGTTGATTAAAGTCGGGGATGACCCCGAACATTTGCACTGAAAAATTGTATGAAATCATTGCATGCTACTACTAAAGATCTTGGTAAAGAAAAGCTGCAAAAGTTGGGTGAAAAGTTGGAAAAGATGGTTAAAAAGTGCGAGACACTAAAGTTGAGAAAAAAGTTAAATTGCCGAGTATTTTCCAAGAAAAATTACTGCATGAGCCATGATTCTTTTAGGAGAGTCAATACTGTGAAATCATATTTCTGTGCACTTGCAAAACATCTGCATATGAAGCTAAAGGTCTTATTGTAAATTGTGAAACCCTCAAGTATGCAAACACTGAGGTCTAGTAATAGAAATAAGATCTCAGAACAATAAATATTGCCGCAATGTTTTTTTAGTTCAGATCATTTCACGACCAATTCATGAAACATACAAGTATGAATATTTAAAAAGAACACTTGCAAAAATGATGCTTAAAACCTTGAAAAAAACTAATACAAAAAATGTAAACTGCAAAAACAAAACAAAAAACAACTAACTAAAGATACAGTGTTGCTGACCTACTAGAATTATTTGTAGTATTTGATCCGATAAAAATTTAGAAAACACAAAACTTGATTCTGACTTATAATAGTGGTAGAAAAACGTAAGAATACGAAATTAGCCATGAAAATACAACAGCTGAAAATGTAAACAATTGTAATGATCAGAAACGTTTCACGATGATACTATATTTAGAGGTTGAAAATTGGGTGATAATCTTATGACTGAATTGATTAGAAAAGTTTTGAAAGAACGCTTTTGAGCAAACCATCCAAGCAAACGGATGACTAGGCGTCTGCTCTAAATGTGTTGAACCCAGTGAGAACATTAAAATCATTTTGTCTAGAGAATAACTGCAAATTTTAATGACGTATGATTTAAAAATTTATTATATATGTTTTTGTTAAGATATGCTTAAAACTATTCGACAACCTTCCTTTGGCCGGCATCAGGCTGCTTCATACACTTTTCTCTCAAAGCTCTTATTGGTAACAGATCAGAAGTAAACCTGACATCTAAACACCTCCATGGTGTGAACACAGAGAACCAGAACTAACAGCCGAAAAATTATGTTGATGGGAAGAAGAATCAAAGATATATTCTTGGAAGATTAGAAAAAGATGAGTGCTTTTTTTGATTACTTCAATGGGTTAATTGTAGGATTCAATAAACATTTTTTGTTGGTACTAAAAGAATTCTCTTTCAGGGATAAAGAGATCAGTGATAATTTTTGACAGAAAGGTATTAGACAATCTTATCTTTTTTTGTTGTCTACTAAAACCCACATGCGGTTTTCCTTTAAAAAAGGGGGTTTGAAAAATCCTTTCAACGCGTGCATTTGCAATAAACATTGTCAAAAATGACATAATAAATATTTTTATGTTAGGGCGTTTTTTATTGTTTCATTTTTGAGAGATTAAGTATTACTCTAATAATTAACCACGATTGCTGACAAATATCATTTATTCTATAATTAAGTCATTTGCAAACTTGTCACTAATAGTTCAAGCATAAATCATATTTGGTCACGAAAACATAAAAAACAATGTTCTCAAATAGAGCCAACAAAAGCTATGATCAAAAACAGATAAAGACTGGAACCGGCATTTTATGATTTATTCGAAGCCAACATTCTTCATTGATTTTCTCCATTTTATGTTTCAATTGTTAAACAATGTGTCAAAATAACTTCATAACCACGTCAATATATCTTATAGCTCACCTGGTGCGTCTTTCCTCAAGTTACTAAATTTCTTTTCTGAATATTTCTTTGAGTAAAAACTACTTAGGATTACACCGGATTTGTTTAGTTTTACAATTGTCTTTACGGAGATAAACTTTACTATTGTAATATTCGTCGTACTATTCGTCGTACTATTCGTCGACTTATACAGTCATATGCGAACAAACACGTATTTTAAAGAAAAGCAGTATAAAACATTGAGAAGGATATGAGAGTTAAGTTCACTAGGATTACAGGTCACGCAAATTGTGCATGTAATCTTGCATCTACCATTCCTAGTTTAATGTGGTGTGGGTGTGGCTTGTACTAGCATAGCCAACTACAAAAAAGATTTTGTCTAAATGCTTCATTATTTGCTTCTAGGAATGAGATTTTACAAGTCATTAGCACTTTCTCTCGATTTCAATTCTGGCAAAGCCCATAATAGAGTACCCGAAAACCACACCAGACGACACGGGTTTATTGTTTTTTCCCCTCCTTCTCATTGTTTATTGTCTAGTTGCTTCAAAGCCAAATTGGTCCGCAGAAAAAAGGAGGGGAAATGGGTGGGCGAGACAAAAAAAGAAAAAGAGAATCTAAATAGGTCCATGGATTGGATGAGTCAGTGATGGATGGCGTAAAATGACGTTACTGACACCAGTGCAAAATTACTAAATGAAGCGTGTTTGAAAAATTTGAAATTTTGCAAAATGAGGTTATATCGGGTGCTTGAAGGAAGTCTCTCTGCTTTTTTGCTTCATGGGTTAATGGGGAAGTAAGCAAGCAAGTTACTCCAGCAAAAAAGGAACCTCTATTTTGAAAAGGTCACTAAGGACACTTTTAGCTTTACAAACTTTCTATTAGGAAAGAAACACACGTAGATCAGAAGAGTGTTTGAATTTCGAAATTCTGGAAAAATCCATTGCATGATGAAATGTTACAGCATAATCTTAATCAAACTTTAATATCGAGCACTTTTCATGAAGTTTTTTGCTTTGATTTTCAAATTTTTGCAAATTATCTCTAGTGAGAATATTGAATGCATTCTCATCTCAATAGTAAATCTTTTTCAAACCAGTTTCAACTCAAGTAACGTGCGTGCGTGGGAAATCTCACCATTTCACAGATACAAGAAACATTCTTGGAAATTTTACGAAAAGATGATTATCAAAATTTGTGATGTAAAAGACAAGGGTACACATTTTGGAAATGAGAGTTCAAAGAAACAAAGGAAGTTCATAAAATAATATAAAATAGCTTTATTTGATAGCGAATACCAGTAAGTTGGTCAACAGGTCAAAATTCCAAAACTTAATTGAAACTCAAGTGTCTTTCAAGGGCAAACTACTCGGTTCGGAAAACCAAAAAGTGATCAACTCTAGAGATTGTTTTTGAAAAAAGAATACCAACTGATCGTCCATGATCAGCACGCGCCTTCAAACTGAATACCATTTTATCGTTTTTTAAATTATATTTTTATCAACATTTAATTAACACAAATACTTTAAAGAAACTACGTAAAAATTTAAAATATACAATGTTCTTGTTACATTCAATGATGCTATCGAATCATATCTTTGAATTGCAGACTATTTTTAGTAAAAAAAAATTCAAGTTAATTTTGAAATTTTGGAAATTTTGGTTTTACTATGAACAGTTGAAATCAGCAAGTTTTAACATGCAGCAAGTTATAGCTAAGACTGAAAACCTATTTTAGAAAATTTACGTTTTATCCATAAACGCGACAACACTAATTGTTTGCAATTATTGGTTATGTGGGAAATGCAGATCTTCGATAAATTGCAAAAAAAATGCCCTAAAATTGTATTAAAAAAAAATAGCGGAAATAAAAACTTAACTATATTCCACAAGTAAACATAGACTATAACATGTGTTTCCGTATGGTCGAAAACTTTTACCTGTTCGTCTTGATACCGACCTAGACTTTAACCTAGCGACCTTGACAACCTAGGAATTTTATTGGCCATTTCGAAAAGTTACTAACTATTACGTCGGTTCAGACATGAGTCATTTTTCGACCACCCGGCTTGTTCTACTTGTATACGCGCTCATTCCTTGATATCAAGGTCAAAAATACAGTTTAGAGAAGTTTTGAAGTTGTAAGACAATGTCGGCTAACAAGTTGCTCCGTTTAAATGGACAACTGTGTCTTGGACAAACGGCCTCAAAAAAGTAATGTGACAGTGTTGATTATTCAGGATAAGATTTATGTCACAACACACAAAAAAAAGTGTGACTGATCAATAAGGACTACAATATAAAAAAGTTCCGCCTGAACATTGCGCTGCAAACTGTTGTCTATCGATGATTGAACGACAAGAAAAACAAATACTTTTCTGATCTATGATACGATCAAAATCAAACCACCTGAAAATAAAATCAAATTTGAACCCAAAATCATGACGGAACCAGGTTGGTTTTGTCACGTATCACAAATTAATCATACTGGTAAGTCCCAAAATCGGTAATTGAATTATGTGCGAACTGTGTCCCCAGATGGAAAACTATCGGAATATTTTATTGCCTTTTGTTTTTTATTGAAACCGTTTTCCGTTTTTGTGCATTTGAACTTACATTTCTCCGACACCACCACACAATTTCTAGCTATTTTTGTTGCCTCCGATCGAAGGTTTATGCAAAGTATTCAAAGACTCACCTTCCAATTCACACAAAATCACACAGCGACTCGGCATTCCGTCTTTTACAGTCGAGTCAGTAAATCATTACTGATTTTTATCTCTTCTGTCGAGATTAATAGATAATATGCGTAATACATGGTACCTCTTATTAACAAACTTTGTTATTCAGAACCTAACAAACAATGGGAACAAATCTATGGCCTGGGGCAAAAACCAAAGTGGTTGAGTTCTTCAATAATAATCATGTAAGTTCTAAAATAAGTTTTTTGGTGAAATAATGCATAAAATGTTCAGATATGTAAAAATTAGATAAAGGAAGTAAATTGTGATTAGTTTCAAAATCAGCTGTTTCACATAACCCAAAGCTTTCAAAGCTAAATCAAGGGGGTGTATCTTTCAAATTGTTGGATTTATCATGAGCCAATTTGCTAAATATTCGAAAGTTAGTCGGAAATCAATAAGAAAACCAGTTGATTATTTGATCATGACTGTTAAAACAACCAAATCTTGATTTTAAAAAATGAAGTAAGAGAAAAAACTATTGTTTGGAAATAATTGGATGCTCTCAAAATTCAAAAAAAAACTCGCCAAACCGTTCAGTACAAAAAGTACCTGGAGCCTATGAATTTTTCTTGATGTCTATAAAAAAAATGTTTCAGGTTAATCAAATTGTTACATTTTTCATTATTGTTTCTGGTATCTACGTCACAATGGTTTCAATTACCGGCCAAAACTTCCGTATGTCTACTGTGTTTTCTATGTGCATTTTTTCCTGCATAAAAGATCCGCTTTCCAATATAATTTTTTGCAGTTCATCCACTTTCGCCGGTCACATCAAACTCATTGAACTTGCAAAATGCAGCCAATGAGGTTCTGCACTCTATCATATCTTGCTTCATGATGGTAGTGCTAGCGGTAGCTGCTGGGAAACTTGTCAAGTTCATCTACACTCCATCGTTAATTGGTTTGTTGTTGGTTTCACAATGTGGGGGTGGCATTACCATTTCAGAAATGGCACAGATAATCTTATGAATTAAAATTACGGACAAGTTTAGTTACAAAAGTAGGTTATTCTTAGGATGCATGCTGGTCGGAATAGCAATGAGAAATGTGCCGCAGTTCGGAGAATTGTTTTATATCAACGAATACTGGCAATTTATCCTTCGAAAACTTTCCTTGGTGGTTATTATCATCCGATGGGGAATATCAATAAATGTTCGATTCATCAAGAAAAACTATGTAAGGAGACTAACATCTGAAAAATGAAAAGCTTGTGAAAGTATTGACCATTAAGGTTCACGGTATTCACCAAGTTTTGTTGCAAACCTTACATACCCTTACCTTACGGAAAGGACCATTTTAAAAGATCAATGAGAAGTAAGAGAATATGACATTTGCTACCTAAAATTATTTTCTAGTAGATTCTAGTCTCAAAGGCTGGTGTGATTTTTAGTGCGGTAACTAACAGACTATTTCACTAGGAAAAATGTATCATGTTGCAAATTGACGAAATTAACACAAGGATTGATTTTATCAAAACATGTTAAACATTTCAAATATGTGAACTTCATAAATTTCAATGTTTGCAAGCCGTGGTCGTTCATGAAACCAAAAAGAGCATTTCAATTAATATTTTGGAGCATGAATATGATATGGTGATGTATCAAAAAAACATGCGTATCGTAATCCAAAACAGTGGATGATGTTTGATTTGTTTTTTTGCTTCCGGTTTGATTGAATAAAAATACTAGGGAGATCAAACTTGTAAAAACATGATAACTGTGTTTTGATTTTTGGGAACAAACAATTCATCATAACTAAACGTTTTCACGTGTGCAGTTTATGCAGGATAATCGAATAACTGATCAATCATTTGCAGATTTTCCCACCAATTCTTGGTCTCGGATCCGCTTTCAGTGAAGCTTTGGCTATTTGTTTTACTGCGTGCGTCTTTTTTGATTTCCCGCTCTCACTTGGACTCATCTGCGGATTTGTCGTGGCAACCGTATCGCCAGCGGTGGGAATGCCAACTATGATTCGCCTAAAAGAACAGGGAATCGGAACCACAAACGTGAGGCAGCTAACTACATATGATATAATTACTCGAAAAACACTCAATATAAGATTCAGGCGCTGTCTGACCTGACTCAATTATTTTTCAGAACATTCCTGATGTTGTTCCAGCTGCTTGCTGTTTTGACAATGTTGTATCATTGCTGATATTTTCAGTGACATCGTCTGTTACATTTACACACGGTAGGAATGCTTTTTGACTTATGGAAAATATAATTGTTGTGTTCTGTGTTCCAGATGCATTCTTCTTGACAATGGTAAAAAGCATAGGGGCCATTGTACTTGCAGCAATAATTGGTTGCGTCATTGGATGGCTTTTGCGCTGGTTTCCAAAAAATGACAACCGGCACACGCACTTTGCTCGTTTCCTGGTTATTGCATCTCCTGCCTATGCCGTTATAACAAGTAATGAGGGAACTGTAAAAACTTTTTAGATCGATCTACAGTTTCAGTTTAATAGGTTTTTGTTGAGCTATCATTGCTCCACCATGGCATCTTACTAAATGAAATAGATTCATCAGTCTAAAAAAAGTTAAAACCTGGGAATTGATAATGACAATGTAGAATGTGGCGAGACTGGCTGTCTTGTTTGTATATTAAAGGTCTAGGACTGAGCTCCAAGAGCCTCTGAATTAGGCACTTTACCACACGAAAACTAAGTAGGTATAAGTTTCTACGCCTAAAAATTTCATGAACCTCTAGCAAAAAAATGACTTCATGATTATACTCACACCGTTTCAAAATTTTATCCAACAATTTCATGAAGGAGTATGACTACAGATGTTATAGGCTATGTAGTTCTTAACATTATCTTAAGATCACATACCGTATTTCTTCTATTAATATAACCTCCAAACTTGCACTCCCTATTAGTGTTGCACCTCAAACATCCCTCGAAAATTAGTAAATTTTTGTTACAATCAATGACAATTTTGATGAATAATGATTAAAATTTGTTTACTCTCGAAAACGAAAACTAGTAGTTTTGAAAAAAAAACTTTCTGAAAATTAGTGTGGCACTCCATTGTAGTCTTGCACTCCCTATTAGCATTGCAACCGCGAAGATCTTCAAAAAATAGTATTGGAAAAAAAATAGTTTACCTATCTTAATCTGGTTGCCGGGATGATTATCTTCCACTTGACATAAATTTGTTATGCCTTCCAACAATATACAATCTCAACAACCCTGAAAATCTGAAGCGGCCGAAAAAAAATTAAAACGCGGGAAAAAAGAAGAATAAACAAATTCTGAACATTCATTCATTCTTTTAGGTATGCTCATCCTAGGATATGCCTTTCCTGGAATTGTGTCCGCATTATGCATCTGCTGTGTCAGCACCACGCACTGGAGAGAAGACAATCCTAAAGGAGTTTGATACAAAAATGTCTTATGGTACTATCTAATTTTGACATCTTCAGATCAAAGTTCTTGTTCATCAATTTGACAATCTTTGGTATTTCGTCGCAGTACCTCTTCTTTTTTCACTTGTTGGGTACACGTTTGATTTTCAAAATGTAAGGCTGTACCTGTTAACTAATTACTGTAAAGAAATGACTATAAAATGTAGTGAATAACTACAACAATCATTAAAGACTCTAGTTTTTACGGTTCAGATGTCAGCTGAGAATTGGAAAACAGCGTTTATCATCATAGCAGTTGGAAGTTCTTTTCGGTTGATTTCTGCAATGATCTTATCGTATTATGGTCACTTTAATATCTACGAACAAATTATTTTGGCATTGACCTTAATGCCAAAAGCGACTGTTCAGTGTGCACTGGCCCCGTCACTCATTTTTATGACAAACGGTTTCCCGGAACTCCGCGAGCAAACCAAACTAGTAAGATATACATATTATTGGATTATAAAAGAAGGAATAGCGGGAATTGTTTGATTAATCCTTTTTTATTTGCAGATCATCAACATTTGCATTACCGCAGTGATGGTGACAAGTCCTATTGTGGAGATATTATTAGATGTTTTGGCCCCAAGAATATTGAAAATTAAAGAAGGAACTTCGGTATTTAATCTTTAATCCAATTCACCAAAATGACAGATATTTTTTTAGACTTACAACAGGAACATTACCAACTCTACTATTCTTGACGAAATGGATCCAAATCTAGAGCTGAAGAAGACATCGTCATCGAATAGCACCAACAACAGCAGAACCAATCTTAATAATAGGATCATCTACGAGTTAAACCCAAATTTTGTGCCGATCAGTATCGAGAACGGTTATTCTCGAGCTTCATATCAACACTCTAATAACACAAAAACTTACGCAAGCGGGAATCGGATCAATAAGTGATTGGAGTTAATATTTTTAAACGAAAACATTTTCAACAGTTTGTTGAAAAGTGCATTATTGTTGCTATATTCCCGATATTATTCCTTTTTGTTTTTATAAAACATTCAAACTCGACATATTGTAAAGTTAAAATCTCAAGCCATATTGAACATATGTTTTGAATATAAACATTATGTTTCGAATAAAACACCGTTTTAAAAATATTTGCATTTGTCTTCAATTGCCAAACGGAGAAATACCGAAATCATTTAATAAACTTGTATTTGATTATTTTACCAATTGGTGCAGAATTTGTAGAAAATATATTGTGTAACCCTAAAATTACTTTCATGATAATCTTTTTGCCAGATATATGCAACTAAATTTTCAGAAGCGTTCTGTTTTCCTAATAACTTTTCAGTCGAATTTTGAACAAGATTATTGTTTCATTGATCAGTGATGTCATTTTGCAAAATAAAACACAAAAATCATGCGGTCATTTGCAGTTAAATCTTTGTAAACAAAAAGATCATTCTATTGTTCTCTATATAAGGAACTAATTAAACCAATAAAAATGTTTTTTCGTGTCGTTAAGGTAACTATATTATTTTTACATTTTATCTGTTATTGTAGTAATGTGTTTTGCTAAATTTTAAAATGATTCTCACAACTTTTCTTCATAATTTTTTGGTAATACTCAAAGGGAAATTCTTTTATACTTCAAAGTTACTGTTATGTACTGGAGGTGGAACGAGGAGAGAATACGAGTAGTTTTTTACATTCCTAACTAATAAATAAATAGAAAGTTAAAGAAAGTTAAAAAAAGAACTCACGTTACAAGGTCTTTGTATCCGCGAGAAGTTTTAAAAAAATTTAAAAATAAACAAAAATAAGTTTCTCAGAAGGAAATAGGGCGGTCTATAATACAAATAATATTGATTATTACTAGAATATTATTTATTTGAATTAGCATTACGCTCTATTTTTTTAATTATAGAGTGCACTTTAGTTTTGGGTCCAAAATAATAAACAATGAAACCCCTGAACTTCGTTCTTTCTGACTCCTGTTTTTTTTCATTTGTTTCTTTTCACACACTTTTCAGACTGACTCGACTGACTCATAGTCTTTCCGAAATTCTGAAGACTTGAAATAAAATTTAAACTAGAATACCGGTGCGTCAACGTTAAAGGATTTGCATAAACGGCAAGTAGCAACATTGAATAATAGTATATAATATGCAAAGGCGAAGAGGCGTCATGCGTTATTGAATAAGTGTATCAGATTAAACGGTAAGCACCCCCTATCTCACTCTCCGAGAAAGTGAAGATAGTTAGTTGAAAGTTAGTAACGGTGTGTGGAAGCGACATTGCAAACACGCCGGCTCTCCTCCCGTTTATTCCGTTTGCCGATTTGGGGCTCATTTGACAGTTCGATCACACACAACCATTCATCTTTTTCTTTCATTATACACTTCTCTTTTTTGTCCATTTGATCTTTTAACAATTTGTTAACTTCAGTTATCAAACAATCACGTGGTGATCAAAACAAATCATGCATTGCGTGGCAAGATTGCACAACACGCTACACAACTTTTTTAATAACAGAGAGGTTAAATTTATAACTTTTCATGTGTAATTTAAAACTATTGTTTTTCAGATAAACTCAATAACTACAACAATACTTATATTCATTTCTCTGTACATTTCTATTATCACTCTCTTAGGTGAAAACTTTTGTAAGTAAAGGTGTTTGAAATCTTTCAAACATAGATTTCAATTTCAGTGAATCCACTTGCCGATCATGTAAATCCAGTCAACGCTACTAATGAAGATGTGACCGTGCGATCGATATTTGTAATATTTATTCTTCTTGTTGCTGGAATTTTTGCAGCAAAAATTTCAAAAGCATTGAGGCTTCCTCCACTATTCGGTATGTGTTTTTTGGTTAATACTGATAATTACTAGGATAAACTATTTGCATGCATTTTTAATCGATTGAGTTATTGATTCTTCAATACCAATATATTTTTTATACGAGTTTATGCCTGAATTTCCAATTAAACCCTAAATGTAGTTTAAGACTTAGTATTAAGATAATCTGCTAAACAACAATTGCATAAACTAGGGCTAAAGGCACACGTTTTTTTTTTAACATGTGGGCCCTGTCCCAATTTCAGTGATTGCTGAAATTGCCAACATTTTATGATGTAAAACACAAATCAAATGTAATCCAAACTCTAAAATATACATTGAAATACAGTATCTACCGGAAAACATTTAATACCTCGTATCACATTTATGCGAACGGATGGTACGCCGAAAAAAAGCATGAAATACTTAATTTAGTCCTTTGAATATATTGAGATTGGTTGACGTACACCAGGATGCATTAAAAGTTTAATAGACCTGTCTGGTAACAGTAAGTAGATTGAAGAGATGCACGGAAAAAACTAGGGCTGTACAACCGGACGTCCGGTCGTCCGAACCGGACGCACATGCGTCCGGTTGGGGGTAGCTATCCACGACGGCCGACAATTTCCGAGTTTCGCGACTCACTATAAAATTGCTGATTAAGAATAGTGAGTGGCGAAACTCGGAAATTGTCGGCCGCCGTGGAAACCTACCCCAAAACCGGACGCAGTGCGTCCGGTGGTGTCAAAATCGGACGACCGGACGCCGATTTGTACAGCCCTAGAAAAAACAACACATGGTTTAAAAATGATTAAAAATGATGTAGTAAGAAGAACAATTAATTCTGCACATCTTTGCATTTTTTCCAGGATGTCTTGCACTTGGAATAATTATCAAAAACATCACTGTCTTTGACCAATTTTTTGTCTTCCCTCCATTTGTCGAAACCATGATTCGAAAAGTCGCTTTGGTCATGATTATTGTTCGTTGGGGGCTTGCAACAGATATTCATTTTCTTTATGAAAATGCTGTGAGTTGGTGTTTTGCATCTACAAACTATAACTATTTTTTCAGCTCATGCCAGTCACCATTGGTCTCGTTACAGCAATTGGAGAAATAATTGCAGTCACAATTGCATCATACTTCATTTTGAATATTTCATTTGTGATGTCGATTTTCTGCGCGTAGGCTTTCAATTTCCTTTTTCACTTTTTCATCAACAATTTTTATTTTATTTTTATCAACAATATTTTTTCATAATTCAGATTAATTCTTGTGACGGTGTCCCCTGCTGTGACCGTTCCAGCCATGATCAACTTCAAAGAAAAACAATTGGGGTCTCTTAAAAGAATTCCTGAAAATATTTTGGCCATTTGTTGCGTCGACAATCTTTTCTGCGTTATTTTATTCATGGTTCTTTCGTCCATTATTTTTACCGATGGTAAGTGTTTGAAACTTGCTCAATTATCACTGAATGTTGATTCAAGCCCCAATAGCTACTACAATCCTTCTCAACGCTGGAAGTATTGTATTTGGATGCATCGGCGGAATTGTACTTGGATGGATTCTGTGGAGATTCCCAAGATCAGATGCTCCACACACTCAATTCGCAAGAATAACTCTTCTTGGTACTATTTGTATTGCAGTTGTTATTGGAACTTATCTTATCAAGTACTCCTGCTCTGGTTTTCTCGCCGCTCTCATCACTAGTGCAATGAGTGCAATGCAATGGAAAGCAGATAATAAAGAGAAGTTAGAATGCGTTGAGTCTACATATAAATACATATGGGATTCCTTCGCGCTTCCACTTCTTTTTATCTGCCTCGGAATGAAGTTTGACTGCTCAACTGTAAGTAGTTAGAGATTGATGTTTTCAAAGTGTCATTTTCAGCTGACATGGGAGATTGTGTTTTTGTGCATTGCTGTTATTGCAATTGGTCTGTTAGTAAGAACGATTTTGGTAATGTTGGTAACACTCTCCTCACACATTAATTTCAAAGAGCAAATTGTTGTTGCTCTGAGCTTGCTTCCAAGAGCCACTTTCCAGGTTTGTGCACAGTTTTTTTTGGTATCATGTTTTTTTCACTCTATTAGTATGAAACACATAAAATTTCAAAATGTTAAACACAGTGGAACTTTAGCTGAAAATTTGCTAATTTAGGCCGACCTTGCTCCAACTCTACTTTTGATGGCTACACCATTCCCAGACATGGCCAAGGATGCAGCACTCATCTTAAAAGCTGCCATTTTATCTGTTCTAATCACAGCTCCTATTTTTGATATTCTTCTCAATCTTGTTGGATCTAAATGTCTCTCTCAATACAATCCACAGGTAGCGTTCTCACTCCCATTTTTGAAATGCAATGTGAAACAAATTTTCATTCAGGATGCGCCGGCAATTGAGAAAAATTTTGACAAAACCTATATGAATGGTGATCATGTTGATGAAACCATCTATGCCGCCCGTCCGAAGACATATTCGGAATACCGCAGTGAAGCTGTTATCGAAAGATATTAAAAATTTACCCAAACTTTTTAGATTTTATTACAATTTTCCTCTGAAAAAAAAAACAAAATAATTCCTAATTTCCCATATTTATAATATTATTATCAAGTCAATTCAAATTCAATTTAAATGACCATAACCAGGAAAAGACATTTCACCAATTTTCCAATTCGATTTATTTTACTTATCCACATCTACCAATTTCCCGTTCCAGCATGTTTTTAAATATGTCATTCTGAAATTTCGTCATGATTCTGTTATACCCTTCTTACTTGAACCATATCTGATCTTATCAACCACACCAGTTGAACCAATTTTTTGTAACCAATATGAAATTTCATTTACAAATATTTTATCAAAATGTGACAAGAAGAAGAAACAAAAGATAAATCAGCATCAAGCAAGATTTGTGCAAATACAGCAGTGCATAAGTTAAGTATAACCACATAGTTTAGATCAGGACAGGTTTGATCAGAGATTTAGCTGAAAAAATCTTAGGAAAGAAAAACAATATGACCAAAAAAATAAAATGTTGAATAAGTGTTTTTATGAAAATTACATATGAAGGCAAGTGGAAAGCGGATAAATGTACTGGCAAGTGACATGACTAAAAGCGACTTTTGTTCTGACTTTCCGGTTTTGTATTGAGCGGCTTAAAGCAGAAGCGTCTGACAACTTGATCCGTTCTCAGGCTCATCGAGATACACGATACTGCGCTGCGGCTCCACTGCAGTTTGAAGTGGACTCTCTGAATCTGTTTCTAAAGATTGCTGGTTTGTTGAAAAGTTCACTGACAACGAGTGCATGCAGGGAATGAATGGCTTCCTATTCTTCGTTGGATGTCGGGTGTAAAAGTTCTTAACGAAGAATAACTAAGGATCAAACAACATAAAAGTAAAACTCACCAGAAATCACCGTAACAGGCTGTTCCTCCACTTTTTTTTTTCGGTTTGCACGTCGAAACGGGTTAGTTATCATAGCGGTGCGTTCTAAAAAAAAAGCTAAGCAAAAATAACTTCAAATTTATCAGGTTTTACCAGTGATGACGCGAATTGGACCAGTTCCAGGACGACGCGCAAACAAGCAGGGAACAACTTTTGCGAACTCCTCACTGAAAATGAGCATTGCAAGAAAATGAAAATTAAATAATTCAATTTATTGAATTTAATTTAATTGAATTTAATTGAATTTTGAACTGTGCAAATTTTTTAAATAATCCTAAATTTACCAAAAAGTGTCTTTTTTTTTAGTTTAATCTGTTTCTAATTATAAGAAGAAACAGTGTCACGAGAGGAAATTTTATTGAGTATTTATAAAAAATAAATTTTTAATAAAATAAATGAGAACTGAACACACAAATGCAGTCTAAGATAAAACTTCTTGACTTTTTATCAATTGTATTTTCTAGCACATGTTTACGTATCAAATTTTATAACTTGTATTTTCAACCTGAACGAGAAGAAAACAACCCCTCGTAATCTTTTAACTGCAATTTATTTTCCAATAAATCGTTGAGTCACTAATGATTATCAATTGTTGTCTGTATTGTTTAAAACGGGTTTTCGACCAGACGGCGGCGAAATGCAAATCCCATAAACCCACCGGAAGGTCTCATTCATGAATGCGTAGAGGATTGGATTCCAGGCGGTAGCTGTCATACTCATCAAATGCACGGAAAGGAAAACAAAACTGAAGTAGCCACGCATGAAATTATCCAACTTGAGATCTCGGAGACAGTTTCTGAATTTATTTCAAATATATGACATATTATTCACTTCTAAACTAACAAGAGGTTGAATGGGAACCAGCAAATTGCGAAGATGACCACCATGACAATCAACATCCGTAGTAAACGCTTTTTGCGCTTGATATCGGATTTTCTCTCGGTCATACTTTGACGGCTATTTAGGAACAACCATATTTTTATGTAACTAATGGCAATGAGTACAAATGGCAAAATGAACTGAAAATTGATTTGTGCATAGGCATAGATATATGTATATATAATCCCCCGGTAATTTATACAAATAATTTCATTGTCCCCAACTCACTTGAAGAATCATCACCACAATTCCAAAAATAGATCGAAATTCGGCATTGCTCCAGTCCTCACTACATATCAGAAAATCACATGGTTCATGAATGTAGTTGAGCTTCATGTTGATGGCATACGGAGTGACCAGAAGCAATGAGCATAGCCAAATGAGGACAATGAACGAAAGGCAAGACTGAATTTGGTATGTACGAAAGTTTCAAAAAAATTTTAAAAATTAGAATTTTTTCCAATTACAAAGTTGTTCTACACCGAAAACAGGAAAAACTATTATTTTCATGGAGGTTACTTTGTTAACTGTACTTCAAAAACACCTTTCTATAGACTAAGAAATGAGAGTTTTGGTTTTTTGGAGTTAGGTTTTTTATTGATACATTGTTCCTGCTCAACTTACTCTCATGGACATTCTATCATTTATATTGATATTTGATGAGTTGTGCACGATCACTATGTATCGATCTATGGCTATAGCCGTAAGTGTCCACGTACTGATGAAGATACTTGTACCTGTATAGTTAGATGCTTGATCACTGCTTAACTTCCCGTCTATATGTAAACCAATACCTTGGAACAGGGGTAAACCATGACACAATCCACCTCCGAATATCCAATGTCCTATTGAGGTGTATGTTGGTGTAAGCCACAACGATCTGAATATAAGAACCGGATATATCACTTCCGATTTCAAAAAAAACCCACGTAAAGTTAACCATTATATCAGAAACTGCGAGATTTGTAATAAAAATGTTGGTGATCGTCTGCATTCGCTTGTTCGTCATCACAACGTACACCACCTTAAACACAGTTGTTGGAAAACTGGAGAAATCGAAAATGATATTACTTACCAAAAAATTACCGGAACTAGCAACCAAAAAAACAGCACAATACATAGAAATAAAGAATGGGCGGAAATATTCCATTTCCATGGGGTTCTGAAACGTGTTTTTTTAAAATAAAAATTACTCGGCTTCAGTTAAAATAATTCATAATCAAATAGTTTCAATGAACATTTTTGATTTTTTTTCAAACGTTCACGAACAATTTTGGACACGAAAACTTACGTTTTTGATTTTACATGTACTTTGATATGAAGGTGTTGTTTCATTTAGTATAGAAGACACTGAAGGCACGAGATCATTCGACATCTGAATCAAATATTATCAGAAATTGGGATAAACGAAGAGCTGAAAATATTAGAATCGGGAGATAAATCGAGTACATTTTAAGAATTGTGAACTGGATATGTTTGGTTGCGATGTGTCTCGTTTAGACCTCTTTAAGTTCATAATATTCTGACGTGGGCGCGGTGGAAGAGTCGGAAATGAACTTGATTTTAAGGAGAAAAAACGAGATTTGACACGTTTCATAGAGCAAAAGATGTTAGAAGTATTTTCAAATTTAAAGCTCCCAAAAGAATATAAAATTGAGAATATGTTAAGTCAGTTATGAAAATTTAATGATATTCGCATCTTTGCAATTGACACTAGAAGAGCGACCACATCTAAACTAGAAATCTACATAGTTCATATAATACAAAACTGATGTCATGATTTTTGAAAAAAAAAATCAATAAAAATTACAATATTAATAATACACTATTAAACAGATTCAATAGAACCCAAAGTTTTCAATGATTTTTTAAAAATTGTTTGTTTTCAATTCTTCTTGTCAATCAAATAAAAAAGAGAACATGAGCCAAACACTTCCCTCATTTTCTTATTTTCTCACTTTCTGTGTGAGACTTGCAATTCTAGACGCGAAAAGTGAATCTCAAAGTGAGAAAAGAGGAGGCGTCGTGAACTTTTAAAAGGGAAAGAATCCATATACATGTGAGAAATTTTCTCTTTTTCGAAATAAGCTGAGACCCTTCTTTTTTCCCTTTACGTTAAACAAACTACATACTCATTTATTTAAAATTTGCCTAAAAACTGGTACGCAAACGCACAAAGCGAATCGAGAGTCCTTTGATTTATGTTATGAATTCATCTTCGATGAAGCGAATTTTGAATTTCCTATAAAAAACAGAAAGAAAGGGTCGAAATTCGAAGAAGAAGACGCTTACGTAAGTTCAACAAGCTAGATTCAAATTATTTGGTTTCAATTGAAAATCAGAAATGAAATATGGACGTGGAGAAGAAATAGAAAAAAGATAATGTAAGGAGCCAATGGATTTAATCTCTCTAAATGGTGGGATGTGAAACATTCATGAGATGTAGGCTACTACGAACCAAGGATAATGTTATTATCTTGATTGATAAAGCTCTCATTGTTGCAAAAAAAAGGACTCGCATAGTAGGTGACCTTTTTTAGAACATTTCCTTTTGATAGTTTCGTCTTTGCCCTTGCCCTGTCTATGTATAGGGTTCATCCGTCTATTCTCTATTTTTCGTCTGGAAATCCGACTCCAATACCGCGGAAATTGAATTTCGACCGGGCGATGAGGGGCACCAGAAAAAAGTCGAGAAAAACTGAAGCACTCCTTGAGGTGGAAAAGGAGAAACGTTGCACATGAACTAAAGTAAACAATTCTGAGAGGGCGGATAAGCTTTGGTGAAACTGAGACAACCAAATACAGCTCAAAATTGTAAGGCAAAGGATAGAAATTGGATAATGAGCGTAGGAAAACATTTTTGAAAACAGAAATCAGAATAAATCGAAAATTAATATAAATTTTAGCTCAAGGAGTATACTTGATGACACAACGAAAATTTTAATGAAACGTCACATTTATCAAAATAGATAAGTGAGCACGGTTTGGAGAAAAAATCAGTTGACCGAGAACAAAAAACTCAGACGTTTTTCTTCTAATTCATAATATTTACTAGTCAGATAAAAATTTGATTCGAACGACGAAACTAAAGTGAATCAAATTGGTTGGTGAGTTCTGTGTTCTCCGAAAATGATGATGATATGTTTTCAGCAAAAAGCCTCAAAAACCATGATCAGCTTCACTTATTCACTCATATCTTCGGGAAGAGTTCGAAAAAAACAACAAAATCAGAAATTGTTTCGATTGTATGTAATTTTGTTGAAAACGTATTGAATATATGTGAACTTGTATTTGTATTTAAATATGCCAATATTGAATGGGTAAATTTAGGGGAAAAACTAGAATAATTGCATCTGCACTGTACAGCTTCATCAGCCGTTTACTGAATATATTCTAAAAATGTTTTCTACTTATTCTGACGATTATTGTAATATTTCTTGTATTAAAAAATAAAAATGTTGCGATTAAAATAGTACAACCTAGAAAATTCCTGAATTAACGTTTTTGAAGCAATATTCAAAGCCAGGAAATAACTTGTAGATAATAAACAACTTACACTTGAATTAGAAAATGAGAGATATTCCGTCGAAAGTGAATAATGGTGAGATGTTCAGACAAAATTATTATATATATATAGTTCAGACAAATTATGTTAATTCTATAAACTTGAGAGCAAAATCTTCTTTTTTTGTACGTCATTATGACTCTTTTCAAAGCTTTGGTAATCTCTAAGAGCCACATGTTTTTTGTTTTTCATAGCGTTGTTAGATCGTTAGTTTTTAATAAGAAATACAGAAATGAACACAAATGCAAAAACAAACTGTTTCTTTACACCTTGTGATTTTTCCGCGCAATGAGTCTAACAAAATATAGTCAATTTATTTCACTGAAAATACTACAAATATGGTTAGTTCAGTTTTTCTGTAAATAAATCTTAGAAGTTTGGAATATAATTTGTCTTGATAACTAATTTGACCTGATCTTTTAGATTAAGCGAATAATAAAATAGTAGATCTATCAAATGTCGAGATTAGCTTTTCCTGCTTTTATGATATCATGAAGGAAATAAATTTATAAAAAATGAAAATAAACATTTATTTCTGATAGAAAAAGTTATGATAATCGTAAAACTGACTGAACCACCATTCTTGGGAAAATGTGTATTACTTCAAAACATAAGCACAAGATTCATATATTTAAGATGAAAAGATCAGGTTGCACTACACACAGGATCATGCGGTTCGATCTCAGGAGGCTATGTGAATTTTCTCCTGGAGGTTATTAAAGTTGGATGAATTTCTAAAAGTTCGGTGAATTTTTAATTAGACAGCGTGATATTTGCAAGAAAAAACGTATCAGCTGTGTGATGAAGTGTTGGTAATTTACAATAATATTAACCGAAACTACAAATAAGGTGGTTTCAAATAAATATTACAACTTATCATAATCATGTTTTAAAGTATGCTGAATCCGGAAAAACTCTTCAACAGCATTCAAAAAAATCAAATTTAAATTTCAACAAACTTAGCATTCTACCACACTTTTCAAATTGCAGGTTCTCGAAAAAACTTTTAAAAGCATTGTTATCCTTCTCGAATAATACAAAGTCCAAGGTCACTAAACCACTACAGTTTTTAATTACACCGTATTAAATTTCTTGAGAATATTATTTTGATGAAATAAAACGGCAAATAAACAATAAGCAGGAAACGAGAAAATAAACGGGAAAATAGGTAAAAAATGACGCTCGTTTTGTGGTATTCTGTTATTCATGAACCTTCCTTCAAAAGGGTTCCCAAGTGAATAGCGTTTCATTTATCTCATTAAAAAAGGAAACGCCATAAAAATATTAACGATTTCAACCATTTAAAATAAAGAACTAAACCATATTAGAAATCGAGGTACTTGATAAAAACGGATGTGCTAGGTAGTGTAAAAACGAGTGGAAAATGCCTATCAAAACGTTCAGTTCATGTTCACGACTTGAACGGTAATATTTTTAGGCCTCTGTTTTGAAAGTTTTAAATTAAGTAAATAGGAAACCGAATTGCCAGAAATATTCAGGAAGAGGAATAAAAATGCTTAATCCTGATTTTTAAACAGTTTTTTTCATTGAAAATGTTTTAAAGCATGTTTTACTGCGAATTTAGGACACTCTCCGAACACATTCTTTTCTTTTATAAATGTAGTGAGCCCTATATCGTCAAGGCTGTAGATCTACATGAATAAATCGAACATTTTGGGTAATCCGGCAATTTCTGAACACCAGTTTTTATGGGATTTTAAAAAATGCCAAAATCTATTAAAGATGGACTACACCCTGTGGGGAAATTGCTTTAAAACACGCCTTATGGGGCCACAATGACCGAATATCATGATTAAAAAATTCAAAAAAATTTCCCTGATTTTATATGATTTTTTGAAAATTGAAAAAATTTCAGTTTTCCCCTAATTCCTATTTGAAATTCCGCCAATTGAACTTGTTCGTTGGAGCGCGCTTGCATTATTTTCAATAATTTATTTTATTTATTTTCATTTCTTTACTGATTTTCTTCGTTTTTGGGGGGTTTTAGTGGGAAAATAAAAGAAATAAACAAGAAAAATGCAAAATGTTTATTAAAAAGTAGCTGAAAATGCATAAAACTCTGAAATTATGCAATCCGACGACGACGAGCCTGAAATTGGTATATTTTACAGTTTTAGGCAATTTCAGTGATTTTTTCATGAACTATTCGCATTTTTCTTGTTTGTTTCTTTCATTTTCCGATTAAACCCCCCCCCCCCCCCCAAAACGAAGAAAATAAGTAAAGAAATGAAAATAAATAAAATAAATTATTGAAAATAATGCAAGCGCGCTCCAACGAACGAGTTCAATTGGCAGAATTTCAAATAGGAATTAGGGGAAAACTGAGATTTTTTCAATTTTCAAATAATCATGTAAAATCTAGAAATTTTTTTAAAATTTTTTATCATGATATTCGGTCATTGTGACCCCATAGGCGTGTTTTAAAGCAATTTTCCCACAGGGTGTAGTCCACCTTTAAGGAAAAATTTAGCAGAGATCTTACTGCCTCACGATACAAATTATATTCAATACAAAACTTTGAGGAAAGTTTGAATATTTCTGACTGATCAGATGAATGCAATTAATGTTCAAGTTTTGAAGCAGAATGAGTATAATTTGAACAACGATGACAAATTTTTTCTCATTTCATTAACAGACATGAACATTGATTATCAGAAAAAGGCCCAAATTCAGTGAAAAATTAGATTAGAATTGTATTGTTGAGAATTTGAAAACAACACTTCAAGTCGTCTGTTCCTTAAAAACAACATCATCTCGCTGAAAGCATACTCAGAAAAATGAGTTTCAGTAGATTTTCAGTTTTTGCCAGACTTGGAAATTGGAATCCCGCCTTTATAATTGAAGTCACTTCAATTCAAATCATTTTAGTCTAACTCAACTGTATCTAGCTATGTTCTATTTTCAATGAAATATTTCAATCGGAGAAGAAAATTCGTAGAGATTTAGAAAGCTCGAGAAATTTTTGAGACTTACGGAGCAAAATGTATCTGACTTGAGAAGTAGAGCAGTTTTTGCAGTTGTAGGCTCTCATTAAAACTTTACATTACACTGATTTCTCCACTAAATTTCAAGATTAAATTAGAATAAGCTTACTGCTCCGATAGACAGAATAAGTATAACATTAGATTTGTGCGAATAATACAAGCGAGACGTTACACATAAATCTCTATAGCTATTTTAAATAGAACCAAAAAATGGGGTGGAAAGGGTAGAATATTTTCACAAGTTTGCTGCTCTACGCATTCACAAACAGGGAGCTGAAAACGACAACAAAGAATGTATTACACATATTTCAGAAAAAAGTTTTCTAAATTTCTTTGTCCGTAAAAGTCCAAAAGTTAGAAGCTGTTTAGGACAAAAAAGTGTGCGAAAAGTGTATGTTACCTTATGAATCATATATGTCTGCACAAGAATTTTAAATTCTAGAAACTGAGCATTGAATGGGAGAAGGTGTTGTATGTTGAATACATTACAGGATTTCTTCCTCCTAGAGGACCAAGAGCGTATTCATCACAAATCAAATTACTCCTCTATTGAAACTTCATTTACAAGACAGAGCTGCTCGACCGCCAACGCTTACTTGGACGTTTTGATGTTTTTGGTATCGCATATATATCAAATCTCTCTTTTGTTTTTCATTCAAGATTTGAAATTGAAAATAGAAATGGGAAAAGACGAGGAAGGAAAACAGAAAAAATATGTTGAGTTCACGATATTCTTCTTATTCATGTTTGAAAAAATACATATAGACAACAATATTGATGTGCATACAGTGTATTTCATAGTTCATTCAAAAGTATATATTTTTAAAGTTGTCCAAACTATTATCACACTAAAAATTGTGCTTTCAAAAAATTTACTTAGAGGATTTTTATGGCTTTATTATCGAAAAACAGCGGTCTCATAAGCCTGACTATGTTTTTTAAATATGAGAAAAACCTCTTTCAATGACCCAAAAAAACATTTAAATTTAAAAGTTACACACAAATTGTGTTTTTGATAAATAAGAATAAACGATGCATGTTTGACTATATTGAGTTTTTAAACTTATTTTTCTTTTCTCAAAAATGAATATTTTGACGGTGAGTTGTTGACAATGTGAACTATTTATACGTTTTTCATGTGAAAATCACATAGTTGTAAGAAGATAACAATAACAATATGATGACACACTTTTTTCAAAACTTTCAATTTTATAGCATTTAACACTTTGTACTACGCATTCTCCTTCAATTTTGGGATTAAAATTTTGAACGAAATAAAGTATTGAACTAAATTATTAAATGAGACACTAGACACTTGAAAACATATGTTCTCGTATTAATCTGAAAAAATCAACGTCTATACGATATTGTATTCAACTGGGAAAAAGTTTCTAGGAAAAACGCCTACCAATGAGACCGATAATTAACAACAATTGACATAAACAAACATATTATAAATTTAGGTCCGCATTAGGATGATACAGCAGAAAACACTAAAAAATTTAGCATGGGAGAGATGCATTCATTGAAAATAGTGTCAAAATAGAAAAACGATTTAGTTCAGGTTAACTAAATTAGTTGAACATTGACAAAGTATTTGAAATATAACTTTTTCCACAATAAAATGCAAATTTGAATATTGAAAGATAGCTTGTTTTTACTAGCTTTCTATAATTATATAATAGAGTAAGCAATAGTATACATGTATAAATGATTTTATAATCTAATTTAGATCTTTTTTATTGAACCTAGAATGATTTTTTTTTAACCCTAATTTTTTTACTACTCATGAGTTTTCAAAAGACAGATCTGAAACTACTTTTGTGGTGAAAAACTATTTATTGTCACTTTCCATTGATATGTTTAAAATTGAGTTCAATTTATATTTTCTTATTATGAATTTGAAAACCGTAATGTATTATCAAAATATATAAACTGACATGTGAAACGTTGCTTATTTTTTATTTTTTTATTTATTTAAGCTCATCCCATTTTTTAATGAATTAATAAATGAAAGTTTCAACGAAAGGTCAGGAATGGGAGGAGCTTAAATAAAAAACAAAATAAAAAATTAGCCACGTTTTACATATCAGTTCATATATTTTGATAATAAGTAAAATATCAGGACCTCACGAAATACAAAACATTGCCACGTTTTTGGAGGAATTTTAGTAGCTCATTTATAACTTCGCCGAAATATTGGAGTGCAAATCATAACTGAAACAGCTTAAAATTTTGAAACCAACTGATTTAACACTGAAAAATTTTTCTTTGTGATTATATTATATTTGTGTAAATTAAACATTTTAATCATCATGAGCTGCTTGACCTTTTAAGTGAACAATGAAATGTTCATTCATTTCCTAGTCTCATGTGATCTACTAAGACTAATTTGCTAAATTCGGTTTCCAATCTGGTTTAGAACTCGTCACTTTTTCGGTGCCTACTTTCATACCGTCAACACTTCAAACTCGCTGTCATCTAAGTTTTCGGAAAGATCGTTAGTTTGAATATGTAAAACGAGCCAATCTGACGTCGTCTTTTTCAAAAAAAAAATTGGAAAAGTTTGCAAAACTATAACTTTGTCATTTTCATATTAAAAAAACAGCAAATGTTTTCCTTTTCATGAAATAGTGTACAAAGTATCAAAATATAAATATAAGTAAAAATTACTGAAAAAAACAAAATAATAATTTTCGAAAACAATAATTTTACGTATTATTATTACTCATCTCATGTGAAAAATATTTGAAAAAATAGTTGTATTTGTAGTATCAAATGAATACAAATATTTCTTAGTCCGACTCAGTTGTATCACACAAATAAGAAAAAAACGTGTGAATTCATTGGAGAACCATATTTTCAAAACGAAATCTAACACTTTAAAAACACACCATTTAAAATATTCAAAGTCGACGGGCTTTCGAATAACTTCTTTGGAGACAAACTGTTTGAGTTGTCTAATTCATATACAGTAACGGGTGACAACGTTTTGAAAATCTTTTCCTTAACACAATTATTCAAAAAAAAAGAGGAATAATGCAGATTGCTGACAAAAAATCGACACCAAATTCAGAAAATATGAATATCAAAATTAATTATCATGGAAACAAGTTTGAGCACATTAAAACGGAAAAATTGAAAACCTATTATTCTTCATTTGTTAATTTATTTGACTTATTAAAAAACCTTTTCAAAAAGGCCGGAGTTTTGTAAAATTAAATGATAGAAAACCATTCAGTGGCAATTTTTCTATATACTAAATAAACAAATCTTCTCGTTTCTAACAATACTCACTACTTGTGTACCTTTTTTGCCGTCTCTTCTTTTTTTCATCGTAATTCTACTTAAGTGACAACATTAACATACCGAGTAAGCACTGTTGGAGTTCGTATCGGATCTAGGTGGTAGTAGCGAATCAGTGACAATAAACATCTCAAATAATAGTGCAAGTACAATCCCCGAGAACATTGTCAAATGAATGAAAAAAAAAGAAAATACGTTTTTTCTCTTTGACTCTTAAGCCACGCCTCTATTTCTATTTCACTTTGAATAAAAAACGTTTTTCAAAAAAAAAGTCGTGGGGACATACTGTCAGTTTATGACTATACGAAAACGGATTTAAAAAGGGTACATCATAACGAGGAAATGTGGGTAATGAAAAAATTTGTAGCTCACAGAAATCGCATGACGTTTTCAGTTAACTGTATTGTTGTGTCGTTTTATTCTGCAAAATTTTGGGAGTGAGATTTGTTCTCCCCTTTTAGGCTACGGAATCTTGAATTGTTTGCATGCCTCAAGTTCAGTGATAAATCTATTTTCAGAGTAAAACTAGATGTAAATTCGAAAATGAGTTCAGAATTCAGAGGCTAATTATGATATTGTAAAAATTACATCAATTCAAATTTAGGGATAGTTGAACTTCAAAATATTTAAAACTAAGAGTGTCACATTGAAATGAAACAAAGGTCGCTTAGCAAAATGAAGATCCCATTAAACTGTTGACGTATGTAAATGGTGGGCAAAGCTTATTGAAAATGTTTTGGACTGAATGTTCAATGAGACAACTCATCTTTTGAGGGAGCAAGACTAAGGAACAAGGAGCTACAAATTTCAATCATTGTTTGAGTAGAACGTGTGTTTGAACAAGCGAACGATATTTTTAGAGATGTAATCAGTATGCCTTATGGTTAAAATAGAAAGAACAATCATGGGAAAAAATTAATTTTGCTTGCAAAAATAATAAAAATAAAAGCAGCTGGGAATTCTTGTTATTTGTAAAAAGCTGTGTTTCCTTAATTGTATAAATGATTTGAGTGGAAAAAAAGACATCACGGCAATTGAACCTTAATAATAAAGTATTAATCACAAAGTTGTAACTGGTTTTAAAACGTTTGATTTACTGTGATTTTTTTTTAATTTGCGCACCTAACTCTGAAACAATAGGTTTTATGATCGATTTTCGAAATGTTTACCAGGTTTCCTTACAATTTAAAACACACTTGGTGATATTTGTCTTTGAGGTTGTTGCACATTTGAAGAAATTTTAAAGACAGAGGCGGAAAATATTTAGACACAACCTATCCGAATGACACTGATTACTGCAAGTTTTTTAAAAAGAAATCATCGCTAAATTATTTTACTTTTAATGCGTTGGAAGATATCTGTTTAACTAACTAACTAACTTACTTACTTACTTAGATACTTAGTCGATCCGTTCTTCGCCTACGGCGCGGATCACAGCTTTCCAAGCTTTTCGGTCCTTTGCTTGAGTGGACCATGGGGTAATGATGATAATTTGAAAATTTGAGTACTTTCGCATTTAACGATTTTGATTATGATATATCCCTTATGTGGCAAAGCTTAAAATCAACACATTTTAATTGGTGTTTATATTTTAAGTTTTCCGGGGTTGGAACGAGCAAATTAAATATTTTAGATTGCTAGGAAAACTGAATGTCAATTTAGTTAACAAAACACAAAATATTAAGAAGATAAATGAACTGCCAATATGCAATAAAGCTAGTTAATTTAATAAAAACTGTATACCGGCTCTGGTAAAATTTGGCTCTATTTTCTCGTTTTTAATGTTTTTGAAAGATTTATTTTATTTCACCTTCACCTCTCCAATTTTGTATCAAGATAGCAAACGTTTCGTTGAGCATAACTCTTCTCTTGGTCAAATTCTCACTGCAAAAACACAAAATGCGTGATGAGAGAACAAATCGTTTGCTTTACATCTCTGGAATTTGTGTTCTAGAATAATTCTATAAATAAAAAGACTTTGCAACTAGCTTAGTTTAGCAGAGCGCCGTTTTGCAATTGCGTTCGTGAAAAATATCAACTTAGCAATACTTGGAATAGATAAAACCACTATACATAAAATAGTTCAAGTTTTATTTCTGTACCAGGGTAAAAATTAATTTGGAAGAATTGAACTAAAAATAGGCAATTTGAAAGAAAAAGCAAAAACCGCTTAAGTCTGTGTCCATTTTCATCTTCCAGTTTGAAGATAACTTAACTCGGTTTAAGATAAAATTGAGAATGAGAATGTTGAAAATGGAATACAAGAAACATATTAGATATATATTCACATACACACACCCACTGGTTTTCCCACTCAGTGCTCTAAGGTATCTGATCTATGAACTTTTTGAATATACCTACCGTAATTTTAATCTACATAGACAAAACTTTTCATTGAAAATCAGAAACTGGGATAAGGAAGAAATGGGAAATGAAATGAAAGAATAGATAAAAAACAGGAGAGAGGGGGTGGACGCATTGGAAAATGTGCTTTTCGGGAGCTCCACGCCGTATGTTAATGAAGGGTCTTAATGAAATGGTTCTTTTTGGCGACGAAAATAAGGCTCACTCGTGCGCCGTTCGCAAAGAACTGCTCAAGCAGATAGTGCCTTTCATTAGGAAAAAAACCGGAAAAAACCTTTAAATGAGCACGAGAATGCTGGAATTTGTGAACTAAACTTTCTTTTACAGCATTGAAAGTTTACTTGGAAAAATAATTAAAGCAAATTTAACTTACAAATTGAGAAAAATTAATGTTCTTCAATTTAACAAAAATGCTCGAATATCAAACTTTCGTCTTTAAACAAATTGGTTTCGTATTATGTGCACATTTTCTTACTCTTATACAACAACAAAATAATATTCACAAAGAATTAGATAGAAACTCTTTACTGTTCGAATTTTAGCGTTCAAGGTGCAGCAGTATCTTTATTCTATCTATAGTATCTTTATAGTATCTTTATTAGATAAGTATCTTTATCGAAATATGTAGCTTTAAAGGTGAAAAAGTGAAATTTAGACAGCAAACATTCTCAAAAAAAAAACAAATAGTTTTTTTCCGTAGTGTATCTTCTGTTGTTTTTTAGTGGTATTTAAAATGCTGAAATTTCAGAAAAACTGAAGTTCTAACGAAGACACTCAGAGACCAAACTATGCAAATCTAGTTTGCATTCTCTATGTAAATTCGGTTATTTTTTCTTTAAAAAATGTTCTCTGGGGAAACTGGAAGGAAAACAATATAGAACACATATTGAACATTGTCTTAAACAATTATATTGCTTAACAAAACCGATTGTGCATAGTATTCAGTTATATTAAGAAGAAACTTTAAAAAATGGACAGGCTATATTATATAAGTTTTTGTGGGATCTTTGTCAAAACCAGCTGAATACTACAAATTCTTATGCCTTAAATGTGCAAAACACTTTGGAAAATAAATAGAATTTCGAGCAAGACAATTTTTTCCTGAAAAATAAAATCATCAGCAGACAAATGTGACACTTCCAAAAAAGTAATGAATAATGCATCTCATTTTGTGGTTTAGTTTCATTAAGAAAAAAACAGGAGTAGCAAAAAATTAAGAAAAAGGTGATTGAACAAAAAGCAAAACAAAAGAAAAAACAGATGATGCTGTGAATATAATTGTTATTTTGTTGTATCCTTTGAATCTTGTTTTTTTTATACAAAATTCATATAGAGTCATGTACCAGATTTATGAGTACATTTAAGAAAGTTTTACATTATTTTTTTCTAATAAATGTTTAAAAATGTTTAGATATTTTCAAATAAGTGTTAGGATACACATCGAAGCTTTCAGTTGTAGTTCAAAAGAGTTGAGGCTACCGTAACCAAACACGCATGAGAAACTAGAACAGCTAATAATATCAAGGCAGAGCTTGCTCGGTATTGATTCATGTTTCACAATTGCATTTGGTAAATTGTTGAGATGATGTTTGAATACGGAACAAATATATTTTTTACAAAAATTTTTCAAAAAATAGAACGACTAATTTTTTGAGATTTTGAACACAATTTTAGACGAAGATTCAATATTTATTGCAAATCTCTCATTCACTCCAAATTCTGTACACTCAAAAGACAAGTGTACAACCCAAGGCAAGACAAAAATATGTAGAAAAAACGTTTCGTTTAAAATTCTCCGCGCTTCCTGAAAAATGCCTTTAAAGACAAACTGCAACACGAACATCAAAACAGATTTTCCTAAGTGGTGTGGTTTATGAGGAAGAAAGTAAATGCTTGGAATGTAATTTCAATGAAAAAACGATAAATTATTGATTATGCAACAATTTAAAATTTGGATTTTTATTCCCGGAAGATTGAAAGGTTTCCGGGTGATCCCAAAAATTGTAATTTTTTAGAACTGAACTGAGTATTGCCGAAAGATAAATAGTGTAGTCTTGCATCTTACTCTGCAATATTATAAGCTCAAATCACGATTGTCTTCAGTACTAAAATAATTAAAATCGAAAAATATTTCATTTACGAATATAACCAAAGTAAGCCAATATATAAGACAATAAAATGTGGACTAGCGGGCCCTGCGGGCCCGCCAGTTGTAGGGGGTGTAAGGCGAGTCCCCTTGCCGGGCGTAGGTTCTCGGCTTCGCCTCGAACCTGTTAGAGGGTTTGTGAAAATTTCAGTAGGTCAATGGGAGTCTTCTTGATTTTTGAGTTCGGTTTGACCAAAAACAGATGCACCCGATGAATCAGTTAAAGCTGAGTTTTGATTGATTGAAGTTTGAGGAGGCTTTATATTAGGGGAGACGTACCCATATTTTGTATAAAATCGAGTATTTCTATTCGAATCCCGATTACTCACAAAAAACAGAAAAATTTATCACTTGGTAAAATTGAACCAACAACCAAAATTTCTGCAGTCATACGCACTAACCACTCGGCCATGCGGGAGAGACCGAGAAGGAGATGTAGGGAAGGGAATTTTCTGGAGGGAGTCGTTTTTCGACTCCGCTTTCTTCAATAATTACATTTTGAGAAAAGGCGTTCGAAAACCGTTTATTACTGATATGTCAGCGGGAAAACGAATTGTTGAAAATTTTATTACAGGATTGTACTCATTATTGATTTCCCAAAAAGGAGACGTACAATTGAGGACTATACCTCGTAAACCGGTCGATTTGTAGAAAAAAACAAGTTTTGGCCTGAAAATTAATAAAAATAATATCTCTTGGCAGAGTATTTCTAATGCGACGAAACTTCATCTTCCATTAAATAAAATCAAAAACTATGAATCAAAAATACATTCCGCAAAACTTTAGTGGAAAAAATGTTCAGGAGACCCAGGAAACCACTCCCCCCAGTACTAAATTTTTGAATTATTTTATTCTTGAAAAATTTTCCCACTGAACTTTTTACAAATTTTGTATGCCTCGATGCGACTTGATGAGACCTACACGTCAATTTTTAGAAAACTAAGAAAACTTGAAAACTGACCGAGTTATGATTGAAAAAGTAGATTCACGAAAATAGAAAAGTGTGCAAAATGTGGCACTTATTCGTCTTGCTCGGCCGACTCATAAAACTTTTCTTAATTCTGAGTTGAAAATCGTGTTCAGCGTACTTTTTTACGTGGGGTAGAAAAAAAAGTATCGAAAAAGATGAAGTAGAACTTGAGATAAAGACGAAAAACTACTTTTTCGGAAAAAATTTTTTTTTTGGCAAAATGGCATTTTTTGGCCTTTTGTTTTATCACAACTTTTTTCGTTTTGCACTTATGAACTCAAACTTTCTTTCAAAAAATCCACCTCTCTGAGTAGTATCTTGCACATAAATTTGGAACAAAACCGAGCAAAACCCGAATTTTAATTCAATTAAAACATGGTTTTTTGGGGGTAAAAAGAACAACAAAAAATTTTTTCAAACTGGGGAAAGCCGCCCTGAGCTCAGTTTTGCTCCAAACTTTGTGCAGTTTTTTGCCCACCGTGGGGCAAAATATTTCTAGTAAGCTGTCAAATATTATAAAATTCAGTCAAACGGCTCAGGAGTTGTGAATGAAAACGTAGTGTGACATTTTTTCGCAAGCCAAAAAAAACGCGAAAAAACGCGAAAAAGGGGCGGAGTCTGTACACTCGGCATTTATTAGAGGCTGCCTGGCAGAATACGGTTAGATTGTTTTACATTGTCCAGCATTTTAACCTGTTCATTTTTGAGTCAATCTAAAAAACATTGTCATATACAAATTAAAAAATTGTTTTACAGTAATTTTTAGATATTTTTCTCTTTAAAATGCTCAAAAGTGATCCTTTAGTAGTCAGACCTTTGAAATTTTATTTTTCTTTACAAAATCGAATTTGAGACATTTCAGTTTAGGTATATTACATTTTGACTTAACTTTGTTAATAAACATATTGTGATATTTAATATGTTTTGATATAAACGGGACAAAAAACTGCAGTTCCGTGGCGTCTTATTACAAAATATCTGCAGGTCTGGAATATTTATGTGTGTGTGATCTTGATAGTACACCAATATCTAATTTAAAGAAAGAATGACAGGATTGTCTGAAGTGTTCCAAAGTGTATCAAAAAGCAAGACAAAAAAGAACGTGGGATGTGGAAAGTTTGCTTATCTCATAACTGATAAGTGTTGTGTGCGTGACATGATAGGTGGCTTCCCAGACTCAACTCATCATCTTGTAAGTGAGCGATACTTTTCAAAACGAAAGAGCAAAAAGAAAACGCCCTCGAAAAAATTTATGGGATCACTCGAATTTTAACAAAAAACGCGCGAAAGCTTATTTCACTTGAGACATGTACCAAAACAGATGAAAAACCAATTGGTGCTCCAAATGAATATTTGGTAAGAGGGCAATAAATTTGGTCAAATTAAAATGTAGAAAACGCAAACGCGAAACACTTGATACACCAGAAGTTTGAGAATATCGGGATGCACTTGAGCAGGGCATTGAGACCAGCGCTCTTTTCCCCTCTTCATATATATTTGTTTTTTTACTGCCTGCCTTTCATCAACCAATTTAATATAGTCATTGTATCAATAAGGTTTTGCTCTACTTGTGGTACTTATCTCCCTCCATCAGCTGCCTCCACTCTTTTTTGAATTCTCTTCATAGTTCAGTCTGTACAGATAGCCACGGATAGGAAGATTATCAGGAAACAAGTTTTGAGTGCATGCAAAAGAAGTGGATTGAACAAATCTGTGTCACTGTTTTCTTTGCAAGGTACTGTCATTTAACGATACTTCCTTGTCAATTAAATTTGAACGAATGATCCCGAAGCTGATAACTAAATTCCTAGTTCCTACTCAGAAATGCCAAATAAAATTAAAAACATAACGGTTTATGTAAAAGAATTAATGTTTCAATTGAAATTACCGAATATCAACTAAAAGAAAAAACAAGGGTAAAATAAAGTTAGAGTACTGAAAACATGTATTCGCACACTTTAGCAAGTTTGAATGGTATTTCTTACGCTATTATTTATTTCACCAAGTTTGTAAGACAAAATTACAATCTACATATGTTCGGATTTTTATAATCAATGGTCAGTGAGTTTTCAAAAACTGTAGTTTTTATCTTAAAAAAAACACTTATACCGTCACCGAAAAATGTCTTTAAAAAACTATTTAAGTAATAAGAAAAAACATGCCAACTTTTGTTATCTTAAAGTGAAATAGTTTCACCTTTTTTTTCAAATGAATGTCTTTACCAATTCTAAAACACACTGATGATGGAGGATTTGAATTTAGAATTTGCGGTCTCTATCTTCAAATGTTTGAATCTATGTTTTTTGTTTTGCATTCTCAAAAAAGTCTAATCAAACTTTTGATCTTGATTCATTTCTGCACTATACAGTGTTTGACCCCAAATTGCTCTCATCACAAACTTTAACAAAGAAACATGCCTTGTGATTCCCATTTTCAAAACTTGAGTATTGTGTATCTAAAGGTCACTCTTCAAGTATTACACATAAAGATAAGTAAATGCGACCAAAAAAGAAGATCATATCTTTTCGGGCCGCACGCATCCTTTGCTGAAGTTTGATGTCAAGTCATATCTGAACAACGAAATAGAAGAAAATAAATTATCAGCAATGAGTTGGTTTGTGTTGGATTTTATTGCAATACCTGAAAAAAGTTCACAATAATGTATCACAAAAAGGACAACACAACTTCTACAGAAATGCCACCAAAAGAACTGACAAAGAGTCACATGTTGGGAAACCATGGTGCTTGCAAAGTTACTTTTAATTCGTATGAAAATAAGAAGCTCTGTGTAATCCGCCAAATTCAAAAATTCTGATGTGTCGGTTTGGGTTTCTATTGTTGTCCTGGCGCCGATTTGACAACTTATATTTGGAAACAGTGTACTTCATGATGAATCGCCGACATGATTCGGTAAACGGGGAGACCGAGAAGGTGATCACGAATTTAGATGACTGAAAGATCTTTACCAAAATCAAAGAAGACCCGATTGCGTCGATAGACCTTCGACACTTTTAAAAATCGTATAAATAGGAGACATTTCTAAGTAACTGACACATAGTCTCACTATGAACTTCGTTACTTTCTTCCTCCTTGCTGTTTTAGCTGTTGCTGCTTTGTAAGTGTTTTAATTAATGTTTATATCCAAGCAATGAAACTCTGAAATACGAACTCTAGTTATTTTTCTAATGTTTTCAGTTAAAAAATGTTATTCATTTTCAGGGCCGCTCCACAAAGAGTTATTGAGAAGACTACTGTTATCCGTGGAGGGGGTGGAGGATTCGGTGGTGGAGGATTCGGACGTCCAGCACCATTCCGCCCACCACCACCAAGATTTGGACCATCATTCGGTCGCCCACAAACAACTATTGTCAAACAAACCATCATCCGCGGTTGAACACGTCTATGGATATAACCTAAATATTATCTGAATAATTGCAATTTTAACAGCCAGATAAATGTTTTCTGACAGATTATTCCTTTGGGATGAAAAGTTACAAACATAGACTTTAATACATACACCTATCCAGAAACAATCAAACTGGAAAGTATATCAGTTTCACGTACAGAAATAGTATCAATACGTTGAGCAACAAATTATGTTGTGGTTTGATGCTTGAAGATAGAGTAAAACATTTTTTGTGACTTTAACAATTGCAGGATGACCCCACCAAGAAATATATTTTTCATGTTGGTTCAAAATTTCATTGAAACGAGTTCAAGTTTATGAATCTCAAATTTCGCCAACTTGTTCTTGTTGCAACTGCTGGGAGTTGTACGTTCTTTTTGCAGCCGTTTATACTTTGTTTTTTTCGTCAATATTCCCCATGGTTATTTTCTTTGATACATAATGATATACAATTTTAGTCGTATGGTGCACACATTTGTTTTTTTTTGCACTTGAACTAATACGCTCCTTTTTTTGTATGTTGTGGAAAATGATACCAAAATTCCATCTGCATTAAATGAACAAAGGAATGTTGTTGATTAGAAGTAAAAACAAGTTTACAGTTGCAAAGTGTGTAATTTGAAAACACTATAAAATAATACGAAAATAGTAAAAAAATTTAGTTTACTTCAAAGCCAGTACAACATTGAAAACGACCCAATTTATTTTCTTGCTATGTGGTATTTTGATTAATTTGTAAGTTTTTAATTCACTTCTTTGATCACTATTCAAGGCATATCAGAGTCATTGCTCAATGGGGACGCCCAGTTGCGGTATCGAGAACAGTTGTGAGACCCGGATGGAACCCTATTGGGCCAGTTGGTGGTGTAGGATGGGGACCACGACCGGTTATTGTGAGAAATACTTGGGTTCGCGGAAAAAGATCAAACATGAATGTTAATTGAATTGAATTTAAACATCTATATAATTTTTCTACTTTTTCAATTTTTCGATATTCCGAAATAAAGTCATACACTTTGAAGGTGTGCTGCTAAACAACTTACAAATTTAAAAATTTGAAAACCTGTAAAAATATGTCTTCTCTTTTTGACAATGTTGAGATATTCACTTTTCCTTAAAACAGGTGTTCACCAAACGTTTATAATCAAGATCAATTTCAACATTTCACAAAAGTGTCATCATTTCCTTTTCACCCTCTTTAACCAATAGTCTCACTCACCTAATTCATCACACACAAACTGACCCGTCATCTATGTCTTACGCTACTAACAACATATCAGACGGAGGGATGATTTTTCAACCGATAATGCGGAAATATCTGTGAATTTCTCCGCCGACCCTCGCATGCACCCATTGTATTTCGTCATTTCGATATATCACGCCTATGACCATCGAGATGCTTTATAAGCGGCCAATTTTTGACCATTTTCAATCAGTTTCATCAGCATGAACTCCTACTCTATTATTCTTCTCCTCGGCCTTCTCGCTGCCGTCATGGCCGCTCCACAAAGAGTCATTGAAAAGACCACCATTATCCGTGGAGGAGGTGGAGGTTTCGGAGGTGGGCCAGGACAGTTCGGTCGCGGTGGGTTTGGCGGAGGACCAGGATCTAACTACGGACCAGGACGTGGAGGATTCGGAGGAAACGGAGGATTCGGAGGAAATGGAGGATTTGGAGGTGGACCATCATATGGAGGAAGAGGTGGATTCGGTGGAGGACCAGGATTCGGAGGACGTGGTGGACCAACTATCATCAAGGAGACCATCATCCGTGGAAGAAAGTAAACTAATTCTGAATAATAACTCTTTCTCTTTGAATTTGCAATTTTCGACAAGCAATAATAAAAACCTTTTAAACTGAATATATATTATTGTATGTGACAGCTAAAAAATGTTCTTTCGAATGAAAAGATCATTGTGGTTCAAAAAATTAAAAAGTTAGAAAATAATCTTCAACAAAAGCATTTTGGGAATTTTTTTTAAATGATACGATTAAACTTACTTTAGAGTTAAAATATCTATGCATAAGTTAAATTACTTTCTAAAAAACTTGTGAAAAATTCCTTTTTTTTAATCAATTGTCAATTGCAGTTTCTACTAGCGCTTCTACTATAAGATACTGTTACAGTTAAGTTTTAGTTGCATTGTATCAATTAAAATCTAAAAACCTAAAATTAGGTAGATTGAATTAAAAAAGAAGAGCATATAAGTTTCACGGTTTATTTTTGTAAATGTTTACCAAAGTACAGGCTTGAAATTTTGTTAACAATTTGAGTTAGGAAAATTTTGCTAAGCTTAAAATAAGAAAATTTGAATTAAAAACAACTGATTTTGAAAAACAACAATAAGAAAAAAATGTTGTCGAAAACTTTGAAAAACACAAAAATGTTAATTGGATCATAAAACCAACCAATTTGTATGTACGGCACAGAGAAATTCACAAATTATTCAAAAACAGTTTTAAAAATTTCTCAGAACTTAAACGTTAACTGTTGAAATCTTGATTTTTTCTTTCAATTTGTGTTAGATTTGTCTGCATACTTTTTGAGCGAAAATTAAGAAAATTCAAGATTTCTTTCCTTTGACTTTCGACTTTCGATAAATTTTTGACGACTGGCTAAATACTGTTGGGTACCTGGGTAGTAATAAAATGGTCACAAAATTACTGAAAAATTGTTTTCAAAATGGTTAACATTTTTGGACAGGTATACAAGTACCAAATATTTTTTATTCAGTGTTTTATTCTTGCATTGTATCTTTTCATCGCATTCAGTCAAAATCCATCTATCCAACTTACATCAAAACTAAAAAATCGAAATCGACAGAAGCTTGAAAAACATGACTCCGAGATAACACACGTTAGGTTATCAAAATGTTACTAAACAAGATGGTGGTTGAAAACAGAAATCCCAACTATTTTCAAAAAAATCGATTTTGTCTTGAAAATAGTTATAATTATTGACCTGGAGACCGTAATGGAAATACATTTTTCCACAAGTTCAGTTGTATTACAAGTGTGTAGTAAATACATATCTTTAAATTTTTATTTTCACTGAGAATTTGATACAAAACGGGTTATCTATTCTCTTTTAAAATCTCCAAGAATCAACATAATCTTTAGTGATTATGCTTATCACTGATAGTTTTATGAAAATCATTTATGATTATTATATATCACATATTCTATGATCACTCTTTTAGTTCCTAAAATCAGGTCTCCTTACAGGGTTTCTGTCTTGATGCGCCTCACCTTCTTTACCTAATCATATTTTCGCTGAATTTCAATAAAACCACAAGTCCCAACATCTCCAATTCGTGAAACAAAAACACGAAAGAAAGTCAGAAGAAATTGTGTGGGCGAATTACCGAAAAAAAGTGACGTCACTCTACTTTAAACTGTCTGTCATGATCCCGATAGAAAGGTTTTAGGCCAGCGTCCTTCTTGGTCTAATGAAAAGGCGGAGATTCGCAGAAAAGTAAGGTCTATATAAACTAAAAAGTTTAAAGAAGTACTTCGCTTTGTATAGCCAATTCTCAATCATGCAGCTTAACGTTTTGTTGGTTTTTCTTGCTACCATTATTGGACTTGCCAGGTAATTTCAAGCAAATTGTCACACTTATTTTCAAATATTTAGTGCGCAATGGGGGTATGGTCGCCCATATGGAGGATATGGTGGATATGGTGGTGGCTATGGAGGATACGGACCACGACCATGGGGACCGAGACCTTGGGGTCCACGTCCAACAGTTATTGAGAAGACGGTCATTATCAGAAATGGACCATGGGCTCACAAAGTCTAATTTTTTTGTATGTATATTTCTCTATGTGTGCTTCTTTTTCAATTGACAATGAAGATGTTTCTTCACTACTCCAAAAAAAGTTCATTTGATTTAGAATGTACCGGTACCGATAGGTTCGCCAATATTGCCAAGATTAACGGTCAAATCAAATCACCGATAAACGACGAAAAACCTTTTATCAAAGATATCACACAAAACAGAAATAAAAACGGACAGAAAGATAGAGAACCAAAGCCTGTGGGAGGTTCTGGTTTTATTCGTTGGTCAGAATTACATTCTTGATAAAATTGAGAGAATACTCAAGGTTTTCACGGAATTCGTCCCCGTTTGTAGCATCATCAAGCCAATTGGAGATGGTGAATGTAAAGCTGAAATAATTATTGAAAATAGTGTTGATCAAAGTATTGAAAATGTGACCTTGTTTTATTGATGCGATAGAATGTTCCGTAGCCATCTTTACACATTGGCACAACGTATCCGAAACAACCATTTTCATGATATCCAAGGAAACTAGAATTAGAGTAGTCAGCAATATTTGAAAACCAGATGTTTTTGACCAGTATAGCCCAAATTATAAATTATTTTCAGAAATAATTATAATATTTGAGAAACTTTCTAACAGTATCAAACAAATTATAATAACTGATAGAAAAATTTCAAACCTTGTTGACAACAAAAAGTTCCCATTTCCACCGCTGGCACTAAACGATTTGTGATCCAGAAATGGAATTTCTACTGATTTTCCATATGACTGAATCGCAGTTTGTGCCTTTCTGAAAACAATGCAAAATTAAGAAAAAACTGCAAGATCAATTACTTTCAAATGACCTTTAATGAAACCCATATGGCGACTAACTTCATCTAGTGTGACGTGGCTTTGTTGCTTATTTGAAATGCTAATTCTCATCTACTCAAAATTTCCAAACAGCATTTTTTTATGAGTTGGCGAACTGCTGCGCCCACCCCATAAAATACCTCAAACCATAGAAATGTCGATCTATTCCTTTTCCTTCTCGAGCAGCATCCATCAACGTATTGTGTGAGTTATACGCGTCAAAGAATAGAAGTTTTAAGGTTTCATTCTGGAAAAATAATAAGTTTTTCTTAAGTATTGTTTCATGTGGTCAACAAAAGAACTTAAAGATGGGTTAGCTAAAAATGAAGTTGATATAATAAGATAAACATCGCATTTGTTATAATTTTCATCGTAAAACCGTTGATATTTTTTACACACTTACTGTGGCTGAATTTTCACAAGCGGTTAAATATTTTTCCATATCAGTTGTTAAACTTCGGACTGTTTCCGTTCTTCCATGATAAAACATTCGCGTAGAAGCAGTTTCGTATGTTGGAGCTAACCTGAATTAGTTCAATTGTATTCCTTGATGTTTTTGCCATAATCATTCATACTTATTGTGAGTTTTCAAATACGCCATTTGTAATGCAATCTGAATAATTGTATCTGCATATAATGTTCTTTGCTTACAATATGTAGCTCCAAAATTTGTATAATGATATACATTCACGTTGGTTTTTGAGCTCTAAATGGATGTTTGCATATATTTTTAATACAATCAGAAATCACCAAAAAATAAAAATCCCTCTCCGCTTCAGATATTTTTTGGGAAACAGATCCGGTCAACAAAAACTCAATCTTAACAGGCATGACTGGTTGCATTGAAGAAGACTTATTTTGGGAGCTCTGAAGTAGAAAAAAGTAAATTGAGTGTTTTTCAAAGACATTTCTCATTAGTACCTTTTTACTCAATTTTCGATTTAGTTGAAATTGGTCAGCTGCAAAGTCACAAGGAGCAAAGAGAGATATGGCATCAACATTTCCGTGCTAAATTGTTTTTTTTTGTAAGAATGACTTAAACATAAGTAAACATTTGTGGAAGTGAAACATAAGTAATTGAGACAGCTGAATTTCATAAAAACTAATACCGAACCAAAAAAACTTTTGAAATGTTTTCATTATAAAAATTAATTATACTGCTATCAGGGAGCCGAAGTTATCTAGGTTTTTTTAAATGTTCTGAAACTTTATACACTTATACTATCCACTTTTAACTAATCACTTTAATTAATTAATTAATTTAGGTTTTGTAAAAGTTCTTCAAATAGTTTACCTCAGCCTGCAAACATGTTTTTCCATCTCTGAGCACAATAATGTTAAGATTCTTATCACAATATGCGTTTAATGGTGATCCAAATATAGAGTACTTCATAAGCTGTAACTTTAAACAGTGTAAAATTGTACTCCTGACCCTAACTACCTCAGATTCATTTTCCACAAAATCATCGGAGAGTGTGAGACAGAAAACCGCACTATCAACATCGTGGAACAATTCAACATTTCTATTGCTGTTCTGAATCATGGACTCCCGAATCTCAAAATAAAAACCTTATTTTCCTATTTTGTGCTTCGGTCTTTAGTACCTGTGCCCAATTGTCTCTTCCCAGAGAAGTCAGTTGAACAATGGAACATTCTACGGATGTTCTCGAGCTTTCTTTTATTCTTTTCAGTGCGTTTTGAATTTCAAAGATATTCAAAAACTTGCTGTTTTCACATGTTGTCTCAAGCTTCCAGACATGCCCATTGCAAAGTATGATGACGTGAGAAGGGCATTTTCCTTCTGCTTCTGAACTTTCATCTATTAAGGTGCTAGCCACTTTTAGTTTTAAGCAGTACCTGTGCGAAAGTATCTTTTGATTCTGTCTTTTGGTAATGCGGGTACCCTACATGCATTGAATAAGTTATAATCCTGATTCATGTCCCAACTATTTCCTCTGCTTTTTGTAACTTCAATCTTCTCTCTGAAAACAAAAAAAAACTAAACGTTTTGTATTTTATTTTAGTACTCACTGTCTGATTAAGCTCCAATAACTCATCAAGTGATGAATAATGTGTGACGCTGATTCTATTTGAGACGAGTCATTGACAGAGAACTTTGGAACAACTGCTCCCATATTTTGAGTGAGCAAGCTATCACGGTTTGTTAAATAAGCATCGTACCACCAGTCTTCTAACTAAGAGAAAATAATGTTTTCAGAAATTAGAGAATAAGTCAAATTATATTTACCCAGTTTTTAGAAGATATAGTTTTTTCCTTCAAAAAACGTTGAAGGATCTGCCCATTTTGAGAAGAAGCAAAATCATTTGCTAGTGTGGTGATAGTTTCTAGTTCATCCTTTGGTACAATTGGAACTACTGCAATTCATCCATTAAAAATTCTCAATAAAGTGAAATAAATTGAACGTCTCACATCAGCAATGCATAAATCTTTTATAGTGGAGCTTTGTGTTTCACGACACATTTATTCATTGTATTGTTGTTTCGAGCAAACACATTATGTGTATTTCTAAATATATTTTAAAAAAAGAAAATTACATGTTGCTCCATTACTAATCCTTCACAAGATCTCATTTCCTAATTTTGTGAATTTTGTGAATTTCGAGAGAACCACTTTTTTGTGAATAACGACAACTTACATGATTTCAAATATTTGCCGATAGTTTCCTCCAATTCTGGCAGTGGAAGGCTTGGTAGTGAATTTTGCTCGGAAAACGTCGAACTGGTCATATTCGAAACTCAAATAAAGTGCAACACAAAATTCTTTTATAGCTCTACTAACTAGCTTTATTTATTTGTTATAACTTTTCGTCAAGTCAAAAAAGGCAAGTGCTTTTTTTTTAACGCTTGCGTCCCTCTTTCTCAATTGTTGATCTAAATATTCCTTGCTACGTGTTTTTTCACTAAACCTATCTAATACAACGAGAAAGGAGCTACTTGTAATTCAAAGTTTATGTCAATTAACTTGACATCTTTAGGGAAAAGATAGAAGGATGTGAAACCTAGAAAACACTAACGCCCACAATTTCTAGAAATTTACGAAGCAAAGTTTTTGTAAAGCGTGTTCATTTTCTCTCAACTTTTATGAATTTTTTTACATAACGATTATCTCTTAAAGTCCAATTTTCTTTTGGTTTCTTTCCAAGTTCGTGTATTCCATGACATTCTGAAAAAGTCATTGACATTTTCTAAATATAGTCTTCAGAAATTCGTTGTTTTTTTATTTGATAAATTGTGTGTTTACAAAAAGTCCAGACCACTTTCATCCACCTACACACCCGAAATGTTACAACAGTATGTAAAATTAATGGTAGGATAATCGAATGTTTTGTGAGCTCTAAACCCTACGTTAAACTAAATTCTCCTCCTATCCAATACATTCGGTGCATCATTTTTATTCACTGTCAACTTCCTTTTTTCAATTCAAGCTTTACCAAATTTATTCAAAGTGCTTTTCTCGAGTTTTTGATGTTCCCAAATTGTTTGGTCCGTAAATGGTCGGCTGTGTCAGGAACAAGCAGAAAACATGTTAGCATAACGAGATAAATCAATTCAGAGCGACAGAAAAATAAACAGAAAAAATGGGAGATTTTGGGCGGAGCCTGGAAAGAATTTTTAAGGCTCACGCCACTAGAAAAATCGGTGGAATCTGAGGATTTCGTAGCAGTTTCTTCATTTCTGCATCGTAGTTTTTAATATCTCAGATTGTATTTTTAAATTACTATGAGTTTTTTTACAGAATGCAAGTGCTCGCAGCTCTTCTCATTGCCTTGTTCGCTCTTATTGCGGTTGCATCTGCTTTCCGCGGAGGACATGGACGCCCACTATACGGTAACATATAATCATTTTATCCATTTCAGAGACTTAAAATTTTGCAACAATCTATGTAACAGCCAATTTGAAGATTGAATTACAGTTAAAAATGCGCAACTGATAGCTGATATGTCGATTGATACAGACGACATTCCACCGAATTTGTTAATGAATTTCAAAAAGGATACAAAAAAGTTAGGATGTTTGGAGTGTTCTTTCCTATTTCTATCTGTTTCCTTAACTATGACATCTTTTCAATTTTCACTGCAATCAGCTTGATGCATTTCCACAAACAAAAAGACACCAATACACAGAGCCGCATATAAAATGCTTTGATTGTTCTTCTTTGGGTTGAAGGGTGATAGGTTTTACGCGCACATTTATAAAGTTCCGGCTCTCAATCGCTTCTTCTTTTCTATCTAATTTTGTTGTGTGCATAAAAATCAATAATCTTCTTTTATTATAGGAATAATTGGAGACGTTCAATCAGTGGAATCGTCAATCCCACTTCGAGGTTTCGCCAATCACGGTGGACGCGCGGCGGCCCGTTCGTACGACCAGTGGTAATGGGAGAATACTTGGTTTCTCATCAAACTTGATGATCCGTTAACTTGTCAAATAAATAATTTCATGTTAGAGGGAATTTGTTGTTATGTGTAATAATACAATTTATATAAATTCAGGCAATCAAATGTAGTCGGGAACGTTTCTGAAAATGTAATTCTGTACTGCAGTTTTGTATAGATTGACTCAAAATTGTTAGATACATCAATTTAAAAAAATAAAAACTCAGAATTATGTTGATAGACTTGCGCACTTCCTGTAAAAAACTAAATAACAATCCTAAACAGTTCAGTTTTGAGAATATAAATAATATCTAAAAAATCTCGTGTATGAGTTCAGAGCTTTCCGAAATCTATAAGTTGGCATCGAAGAAATGAAGCACACTCTTTTGCGACTCACTAAAAACTTTTCCAAAAGAAGCTGTTCCACGGTATTATTGGAAATATGAAATTTATGTTTTATCTAAAAGTTTACAATGTTGTATCAAAATAAGAAAATTTAATGAAATGCAAAAAAATGCATTTAGTTTATTTTTTGTATAATTTTTAAAGGCTATTCGGTGTTTCAAATTACAAAATTCAACTGCTATAAAAATCATTTAAGGTGATAAATCTCAGAAATATTTATTGAACAACACTAATTCTATCCAGTAATTGTAAATGCTTCGGGCGCTCTTCTCGCTCCTGATGAATTCCTTCCAATTGGCTCCTCGGAATGAGCATCTGATGATCTTTGAGAGCTTGATGTCGTACGTGAGCTAGGACGACTTTGATGCTCACCCACATTCCCAGAAGAATCATATCCGCTTCTGCAAAAATACTTCTCAAATTTCCTGCTCATCAGATTGCGACTAACCTTTGACTGTCGGGAACTGCTGGAGGTTTTCCACGTAATGTTGGAATGACAGCGCTTTGCCGATCAGCAGGCTAAACAGATGAAATAAAAACTAATATCGGATAAGATAAGGTTATGAATCTATAATAATCAGTTCACAAACCCTGTCTTGCCATGATGGTTTTTTCTCCCACCATTCCACTTTTCTTGGCTGTGAAGAATCAGGTCTCGGTTCGACGCCTTGATGATCATATCTTGGTTGATTTCTGATTGGCCGAGAAATTGGTCGTTGCTGCGATGATTCTACAGATTTATACATGAATATGGTGACGTTTGTGTGTGCTAATTACCAGAAAACGAGTTCGAATTTCGCATGTTTTGCAAAGGCCGAATCGGCTCCTCACTCTCAGGATACGAATCATATGAGTCATTTTGACTATGTTGTGAGTATTCATGTTGTTGCTGTTGGTGTTGTTGTTGATGATACTGAGGTACTGACGGACGACGTTCATTTTTTCGGTTTTGAGATTGAATCTGAATAGGCGAGTTAGAGCAAAACATAATTTTATTGTGAGATCAAAAGAAGAAATACGAAAATTTAAATTGCGCAACAAAAGATTTTTCAAAAAAGTTTCTGCCAGGTTATTCAATTTTGCAAAAAAAATATATCCTAAAAAATTCAGAAAGTTATGTACAAAAGTCGTGAAATTTTGAAGGGACATCTACTGTGATTTGTGAACTTTAAAAATTAATTGTAAACGTATTTCTAATTAAATTTTACTCATCATTTTAGTTTGATTATTGCATAGCCTTTGAAATGTCTAAATTCAATAAAAGTATATCAAAACATCATAACCTCATCATTTTTTCTGATTTCAAATGTTTGGTGATGCTTACCTGTTGTTTCTGGTAAACTTGTTGATTTCTTAGCTCAATGGCCCTTGCTTTATCTTGAATCTGTCTTTTTTCCCTGTCATCTTCTTCGCGAATTTTTTTCTGATATTCTTCCCATTTCCTAATTTCTCGTTGCTCTAATTCAATCTCTTTTTGCTTTTCAATTTCTTTTCTTCTTTTGTTCTCTTCAATTTGTTGTTGCAATTCTAATTTATGTTGTTCTTGACTGCTGAGTCCACCACTGAAATGAGTATTTAATTATTTACAGGTTTTTGTTTAATGTGCCTACGATTTCTGTGCTAGATTCGGTAAGCTTCCATATTTAGCGTTCATTGTGTTTTGCCGGTATTGTTGATTTGCAGACTGGCGGGACATGTTTGCTTGGGTTGGCTGGCTATATGAATCTTGTCGATAGGGATTTTGAGTTTGGTAAACATCGCTTTTAGATTGACTTCGCACGAGCGGGTTTGGTTGCGATGGTGACTGTGGCATGCTTTGGAACGGTTGAATAGCATTTTGCGCCAAAATTGGAGCATGCTGTTGAATCTGGAAAATACATTAATCACTTTATTCAGGTGTTTTGAAAAGTATAAATGCCATCGATTACAATACTGCGCCATCTGGGAAGGCCCAGACAATAATCAAATATTAGAAGCTGATTGCAAAAAAACTGCTCAAAATATGCCTCCATAGAAGTTTCAACTGAAGAGAAAAACTTTCCAGGCACCAATAAAATCCGAGAAAAATTTATCTTTTTGGAATCTTTTTCTTCCTCATCTTCTTTTTTGATTCGGTTATTAAGATATATACATTTCTGTCATTCAAAAAACATTTGCAAAATTGGTATACAACAGGGTTGGTTATAGATACATATGTTTACGCTAGATCAATCTACCAAAATATGAGTTTACTACACATGAGTCAAGGATGCTTTTTACTCATTGCTAATAAATGTTCTCCTATAAACCTGACTAACATGCAAATACTTATAAAGAATCAATTGTGTTAAAATATTTTTGAGTATTTTCATATGCTTGACTTTATAAGCGCGTGATTTTGTAAAAATGTATTTCATCCATTTTTACTCACCTGAGGTAATATAACTGGCGGGCTAGCGCCTTGAATCGGGTTTCCAAATTGTTTGTTGATCATCAAATTGATATGAGGCTCCACCGGAACATAAACCAGCTGTCCGTTCATATAAAGCAAGCGTAGACCAACAATTGATCCTATTGGATCAATCATAGATGAGTGAAATGACGACTGATAGATATTTGATTGATTAAGTGGTGGGAAGCCATTATTCATGAACTGATTATTGTTTTCTTGATTGCCAATTGAGGAACTATCCGTCATACTGTTTGTAGTAGTTGTTGAATTGGAAATTGATTGGGGTTCACTGGGGTGGTATTGTCTGAAAGTTAATTTAAACATCAAGGAAGGTGTCAATTTTTCTTTTTGCGTTTATTGTAAAATTTCAAGTCTCCAAATATAATCATTTATATATATATATATATATTTTGCTAAAAAGCGAAATACTAAAAAAAATTACAATAGCTTAAGAAAAACAACTTTGATATGAAATATAAGTCTGTTTTCAAATGCATATCATCATCATGATGTATTGCAACCCTGCTAGGACTGCAATTTTAACAGAAAATAATTATAGAGAATAGTTCCACCGGTTTTTTATTAATGTAAATTTATATCGTGGATTTGTCTGAACTAAAAGTTATCGTCTACACCATTACACCGTTTTAATGTGTTTTCTGTAAGAACTAAAAAAACGTAATTTTATAGACAAACCGACAGATGCCCTTAAAATGATTATTGAATACAAACTTCTAAAGCTGATACTTTCTAATTTGTTCAAAAATTACCTGTTATCCTCATTTATGTATTTTGAAGACGCCTTATCATGTGATCTAGCAGTATTACTGCTGTCAGTGTTGAACCGGGATGCAGAAGCAGTGTGTTTATATTGTTCAAACTGCAAAGTAAACTGTATGTGCGTTTTAATTTTGTGTTGAAACAATACAAAAAATTTTAAACTGAACTTTCGTATGTAGTGAATACGCGTGCGTTCTAGTGTTTTTTTTTTTGAACTTACGATATCAGAACGACTGGATGCATTGAAAGCGTAGGTGCGAACCATTATACTCCTGAAATAATCATTGATGATAAAATTAAATAATTATTAAGATACTGGAGCAAGAAGAATTGGAGTACTACAATTGGACCAAATGAAAAAAAAAGCGAGTGACCACTATGAATAATAATGGGTGGTCCTTCCGCTTCCTAAAGAGGGGAAGTGTACGAATATGTAACGAAACTTAGCGCAATTTTAGCGCAACGCGCACGCTTCTCCCTCCTGACCAATTGTTGTTATGGTAACCATCTCGGCGCAGAAAACAAGTGTTAGTAATGGCGTTTCCCTGCATAGACTCTCATGATCTCTTTCGAGCATATTTCCTGAACAATTGTATAAGAGGAGTCTGTGTTCTGAGAGGAAGCCATGCGATTATATTCTGGACACTATTAACGTTCATGCTGACCAATGACTACGAAGAGAGGGCAAAAGGACCTGTGAAATGTATTCAAATAGTGCATGCGATTCCAAACAATTTAATTGAGTTGATTTTTGAGGCCTATAATATGATGAAATTGACAATTGGTTGATCGCAATGTTGCAGTTCAGAAAATATCCAACGATTATAAAAAATGAAAGTTTAAATTTTCAAAAATGCAAAGAATAATGTACAGATGAAGTACAGACAATATGATTCAATGAAAATAAGCTTGTAATAGAGAGGTAGGCGTCACAATGGTATGCTGTAAAATGTCATGTTAATTCGAAAAACAGTACAATTTCAGATTCTGACATGGTGTTCGAGTTGTTTGGTTCAGTCGTTTATTTTTAAATGACAAGAAGACTTTTGGAAGTTCGTTCGGGGTTTTTTTTTTGAAACTTCTGAAGTATTTTACGTGGAATTATTGCAAATTTCAGTAATTTTGCATGTCCAAAGGTTGTCCAAAAATTCACCTTCTCTCTGGTCGGATTTGTATTATGTTGATTTCAATTAGCAAAAAAATCATTTTATTTGTACTGTTTGTTTTTCTCCCAACAAAATATCTCTGCATGTAATATGTAGCTCTGTAGCCTCTGAAATGATTTAAATTAAAAAAAAACAATCAAGAACTATTTTGCAATAGAGGAAAAGTTAATATTTTAATGCTTTTCCACTTTTTTCAATTTCCCGTAAAATGACTAACTAGTAAGTACGATACAATTTCGAGTTCTATTTTTAATGTTTTCTTGTCGAACGTCGTGCAAACATCTTCAACAATATCGTAATATAAATAGGTCTGTTTGAAATAAAGAGTAAACTGTGAACTTTCGATTTTTAATACTTTTTTCTCCGAATTGTCTGGTCAAATAAGCAGTTGAAGAAAGGGGATAAAGACATGCAAACTAAAATTGGTATGACCCACATTAAAAAACACGACAGTGGTTGCTAATATACAAATATGGATGTAGATGAATAGATTTATTTTTTATTTCGACAGACAGACATTTTTCTATTTTTCGCTTCGTCACTATCATTCATCTTCCAGCAATAGCTTAGAAAAACTTGAGAAAATCCCGTTTCTTTCCCATTCATTGACCTTTATTCATTCGCTTCATAGAAACTATTGAATGCCATATCATATACATCAATGCTTTGCGGCCGAACGTTAAAGTGTCCAGGAAGCGCCGCACAAAAAGGATTGAGAAGATAAAGGCAAGATACCCAGCAGGATAGTTTGAAGCATTCACTCTCTACAGGACGTCGACAGGCGACCCACATAAATTGAGCGACAAGATAAACCCTTTTCTCCCACTCGTCCATTCTTGCGGATATATCACTTCATTTCACTTCTTTTCTAACGGACACTTCGGGAAATCTCACTTTCTTTTTCTCGTCACTTTCACATTTATCAAGATAATTTACCGTTTGTCTTCAAGTATAAAAGAGCAATTTCAGAGCGTCCTACAAAAATGAGGGTGTTATTTTGCACCCTCGTGGTGGTTGCTGCAACATCGGCACAATTTTTTTCAATGGGAAATAATCGAGAAAATTATTACGATCAGTTTGGTGTTAAAGACGCAATAAGTTCGTGGAGTGATGCATTGAAAAAAATCGCGATGAGGAATAATCCGAAATAGTGAGTTTAAACGATTACAAAAACATAACGCATGCTATCAAAGTCATGTTTTGTTGTTTTTCGAAATATATTTTGATTAACGGCATTTTCATTAGCGATATATATATTTTTTATTACTTGAATACGTTAACAATATGATTATTCTAATGTTCTGTATTTCAGCAATGCCCCAAGTAGAAGCTCGTTTACAATCCCACCACCTACTTTCAAAGCAGAAGACCTGGACATGAACAAGTTGAAACGTGGAAAAGGAGATAGTATTATTAACGAAAAAATGTTGACGCTTTTGCTTCCCCGTGTAAAAGGACAAAATCCGTTCACTACTACTTCCACAACTACCACCACAACAACACAGAAACCAACAACCAGCACAACAACCACAACAACATCTACAACTCCAGTTCCAACAACAACCACCACCACGGAAGCAGCGACTACAACTGTTCTCACAACTACAACGGAAGAGCTTCCAAAGCAACAGTTAGCAGGGAGGCTTGTCCAACCTGACATGGATAGTGGAGAGGTGAGAAACTAGCAAAATTGATAATTATCCGATTTATGACCGCCGCTTTATTTTAGCCGGAATCTGCCGAAGATGGTATCGACAAGAAGAAAACAGCGGAGAAAGTTGATTTCACAACAGATGACAATAACGTTAGCCAGGAAGCGGATGCGAAACCAGATTCAACGCATGAGGTACGCAGTTAACAGCAGAACAGTAAGAAAAGTCATGTTCTGATAAAATAGAGATAAGGAGTTATTCAAATTTAAATCTGTCATATCAGGCAATTTTAGGAAAGTAAAACGCAACAGGCAAGAAGTAAGAGTAATTAATTCATTTAGTTGAGTACTTAGGAAATAATGTACGATTATTCTCAAATTTCAAATTTTCTGAAAATCGAAACTTGTTTGGAACTTTTAAAATTGTTTACTTCGACTGAGTTTCAATTTTAGTACCAAAAATAAGAGCTGTAAATTTCATACCTTTAATACTCTTCACTCTTTAACTTTAATACGCTCTAAAAAAATTTTCTGTGACTCCATCGGTTGGGATTCCTTTTCTGTATTACTTTCAGGTCAAAGTTCCGAGAAGCTGTTCAAAATGGCTGAAACTTATAATGTTTTTCATTACAGAACGGAGGAGAACATGTTTCAACTACGCCTGAAGAATCTATTACCGAAAATACCACTGCTGAAGTACCAGCTTCGACAGCCTCAACGAAAGATACCAAGTTGTCTGTTAAAATCCGAAGTGAGGATGAGAAGAGGGAAGAAGATAAACTGTCCGATGACGAGAAGCCGAACTATATGAAGAAGTTAGAAGAAATTTACAAAAAGGAGGAAGAGCTGGTCGAAAGGGAGCTAGCCGAGATGTCTGTTGCGGAAATATTCGAGAAAGAAGTGGTTATAAAAACGACCAAAGTTACGCCAACAAGTACTACTACTGAAATACCAACGACGACCACTACAGAAGAGGCAACAACCACAACTGAGGAAATCACAACTACTACAACCAAGGCTCCAACAACGACTACCACCCAATCTACAACAACAACCACACAGCTGCCAACAACTACCACGACCACTGAACCCACAACTACTACTACGACAGTTGATCCATTGGCTGAAAATGAAGAATTGGAAAAACAAGCAATTGAGGTAAATGTTTCAAAAACATTATTGAGTACTCTCAAAATCTTTCCTACAGGTTATGAAATCATTAGATGATGAGGAGAGGATTGACGCTGAGAAAAATGTCGAAGTCCAAAAGCGAAAGGATGAGAGAAATGCAGCAAGAAAGCGTATAAACAATTTCTTGAAGATGATGCGTAAGATATAATTTATTGTTAAGTGTTTTTAAGCTAGATATCATTACAGAAAAAGCTAGAGAAAACAAGAACAAACCTCACAAGGAGACCACTACAAGTTTGGCGACGGAGCAGCCAAAAACGACCACAATCGTTGCTTCTTCAACTGAAACCTCTACTGTTACAACTGATGCAACTGAAGCAACAACTACCACAACTGCGCCAACAACAACTGTTGCTACGACTACTACAAAAAAGCGATCAAATATTCCTGAAGCTGAAGAAGACGAGATAGAAGAGACGGCTGAAAAAACAACAACTAAAGTAACTGAGGATGGACCAATTACAACTGAGTTCCCGGAATACATCAAGAAAAGGAATGCAATTGTTGGAAGTGAGTTTATTATAATGAACAGTATGTAAAAACTTTTTGTTTTCAGTCAAAACACTTACGCCAGCTCAATTAGAAGCCGCTATAAACGCAAAACCAATTCCTTCGTCGGCATCTGAAGCAAGTGCACCATCCTCAAACGTTGAAACAGCGGAAGTAGCTGCTTCAGCTGCAGCTGCTCCAGTTGCTCTACCAGAACCAATTGCCCCACCACAGATAGCTCTTCCTCAACTGACTCCCGATCAAATTAGTCAATTTATGAGACCAGTCGCTTCAATTGTTGAAGACATGAGACCAATCTTAGGATCTATCCTGCAAGGATCATCTGCCTCTAGAGCCCGAGTGAGAACGTTGTTTCTAGAATAACATAAATGTATAATTTAAGGCAGCCTCGGTTCGAACTTATGAGAAAACAAAAACTCCGAATATAAGAGATATCATGGCTGATGGATACTCCGAGAACTCACTTGTTGGCTTTGGATCACAGCTGGCCAGAGAAATTTTGAATCCAGGAATTCTCAAAAGAGATAAATTGGTACGATAAAATTCGACTTATCCCAGACTGTAACCAATCCGAAACTCGTTTTTTAGACTCGAGACAAAGCCATGGCCGCAAAGTTAGAAGAAGCCAAAGTAAGGAATAATGCTGTTGCTGAGTCTATGGCTACCGGTGCTCCACTTGATTTGTCCGGTTTTCCACAGTATCAGCAAAGACCTGTAGCTACAAATGTAAGAACTCAAATCTTAAACTAAACGTTATAAACGTTTTATTATAGAGCAAACTGCCATACTTTATTCCACCACCACAGGGATACGTAGGACCTCTTCCACCGGCTCCACCACCACCAACATTCCGAGTTGCACCGCAAGTACCATTACCAGTTGTTCAAACAACTCAAACCGCTCCAAAACCAACTCTTCCACCAACTACACTTCCAGTTTTGACAACCAACAAAACACGTAAGTTATAAAATTCATCAAAATGCATTTTATTATAGAAGTTTTGTTTATTCTTTAATTTTAGCAAGAACTAAAGATGAAGGATATGAACAAGGTCGTGATGGAGTGAAGACGACGTTCCACGGAGATTCCGGAGTAATGACGGGAGGAGGACACAGTGCTCCAACATTTGACTATCTGAACATGCCGAGCGAATCATTCGGTCTTGCCCCAGTTGCTCCACCAGCTCCACCACCACCACCAGCAACTCAAGCTACTGCAGCACCTGTGACAGCTCCAAAGCCAGTTGCCCCAGCTCCAAGTCCATTTGGAGGAGGCGGTTTCGGAGGCGGGGGCGGTGGTTTTGGAGGTGGAAATCGAGGCAATGGGTTTGGAGGAGGATCAGGACCATCTGTTCCGTTTGATGAAGTTGAGAAAAACTCAAAAACTGATTTCTCATTCTTTTCTTCGAACCGCAAAAAGTTATAACCAATATAACCATAACAAAAAAAACAGTTGTCATAGACTTTTAGCCATAATGGAGTCCGTTAATAATTAATAATTTCATTAATAAGAATGTCAATAATAATGTGATCTTTTCTATACCTTTTGTGTTCAATGTCTTGACTGGTATCAAACGATGAATTGTGATAATAAATAATTTTACATTACATGTATTTAATAATGTTAGGACAATATATGTTACTTTATTTAAAACAAAACAAAAAAGCAAAATAATTCAATTTAACCATATGATTTATGTAAGCGGTGGAAACAGTTCGAGTTGCAACAATAAAATTAGGGAAACAAATTCGATATACATAGTATTTAGGAATTTAAAAAAATTGAAAAGAAAATTGAATATGTTTGTAGGTGGACTAACATGCTTTTGTAGTAGATTCAATTTCAAAGTTGCAATAATTGATATGACCTATTAAAAATATTGAAGATTTGTTGAAGCCATAGAAGAGACAGAGCAATAATCTGAAACAAATTGCATTGAATGTAGTTATTGTCTATTTTGAATTCGTTTTCTCTGAATGCAAGGGAGTGAATTCATGCAAAGTGGGGGGTTCAACTTAACCCCTCGGTGTAAGTTAGCATACACCCATGCACTGCAGTGAAAAAATGTTGTTGCGCATTCAATTATTTTTTCCCTGCATTTTCCAACACTTTTCAGGTAGGGGTCGGAATGAACATTCGTCTGGTGATATGTAACAAAAAAACGACCACCCTGCTTATTTATGAATTTTTTTTAAACGTTTGCTTAGATCAAAATTAAATTGATAATAAACCTACATAAGAAAAAAGCGATAATGATTATATGTGATCAATCTACAATTTTTTTCATCCTGAACTTTTAAAAAATATATCTTGGACACTGTGAGCTTAATTCGCATAATTTCGGCTACTTGTTACAAAATTAGAATTGTTTATTAGTCGGCCTTTAAAAAAAACGTGGAGAATAGTCAGTTTTGTTTTTTTATACCTAATTAGTATTTCAGCATTACACAATATCAAGTTTTTTGTGACGCGCAACGTGGCCGCCGATGTTAAGAAAACTTTTCTTCCAACCAAATGTCTCACCTATCAATATCTTCAAATGATTAAACGGCTCTTGACCCTGGAAACGGAGATGACTCTTCCGGCTTTTTCGAATCACCGACTTTGACCGAGTAGTTCCATGCTGGGCTTGAACCAAAATCATCCCAGTTATCGAAACTAAAATATGACGCTGGGAGAAGACCCATGTAGTAGTCGATAAAACATTTAGTCGCTCCGATGTTTCCGTAAGGCGTTGAAGAATTGGACATTCGCGTGCTGGAGTTTCATAAACAGTTTTCTTTTCAGCTGAATCACATCCAACGGATTTATAATATGCAATAGTTGAAGACATATGTTGGAATTGTTTTATCTCTTCGGAGAACAATATATTACTGAAAAAATTCCAGGATAAATTGAATTGGATATGCGTTGAAATAGGTTGCTATAAGGTTTGACCATAATTTTTTAATACTTCAAATTATTTTAAAGAAATCGAACTTACACCATATCAAGTGGTGTCGGTAAATGCTCATCGATTTGCTCTTGACATCGATTCATTAAATCTTCTTCTTGGCTCAATTCAAAGTTTCTAATAGATTTTCTGGAGTATTCACAATATGTATTCAAAAGCTCACAGCTTGCAGAATCAAATGCGGCATCTTTTGTTTCACTGTGAAGAAGAAGAGTCCACACAACTTGTGGCGCCTCAGTACATAGAAAAACAAAAAAGGTATCTAAAGATTCAGCCATTTTAATTTAAAAGAAAATGCATGTAGGGTTGAAAATTATTTTTTGTTCACAAGAGACAAAACTGTACCCAACTGGTCAAATTGAATGCATCGATCATTCAATTCGCACGTTTATGGGCTCAGGGCCCCCGCGCGTAAATGTCAGAGCAATAAAAATTTGCTAACGCTCTGGGAAAGTTGTCGAACTGCGACTGTTTTTATTTTTAATTGATATGGAGGTAATGACTGCTCTCCAGTCATTGTTCACCAAAATCTTAACAAAAAATGAACACTAACGGAAACTTACAACAATTTTCTAAACAACCGAACAGTTTCGTTGATTTTTAGTAGTTTCACTTCCTACTTCTTATGTACGTTGTTTTAGATTACGCGGCCAGAGAGGGTGCGGAATGCTCACCAAGTCCAGAGATTGGCGCACGTTTTCTAATTTTTCATAAAATCACAAAATTACTAATCAATTGGTTAGGTTACCATTTACAAGTATGAATACTTCAACATCAGTAAAAACTGACTATTTTATAACAGTGAGTTATCCGTGATTGAAATTTGAAATAATCTAAAATTTGAAATAATCTAAAAGATAATCTAAAAATAAAGCCTATGAATCATATTGAGACTTTCATGAAACGATTCGATAGAATCTCGAAAGGGTTCATCTAAATTTACACGTTCTAGTTTGCGATTTTATTAAAAATAAATCAAGTATTCGTATTCGAAAATGGCATTTTCATTTGGCAAATGGAACCGTTCAAACGTAAACAATCAATAAAAGATCTGATACAAAAAATTGGCTAGTTTTGTACATCAAAAAACTAAAAAAAAAATACTCGTTTAGTCAGACTTAATGTGCTCGTCAGCGTCGTGGTCACCAATTTTAAATTTTGGTTTCAACGATGAGATCTTTCGGATCATTTCTTCTTCGTCGTCTTGCTCGTCAATTTGCTTGAGCAATTCATCTCGCTCTTCTTCAGAGATTCCTTGCATGATGTTTAAAATGTCGCTGCTTTTTTCTTCCAACATGGCGTTCAGAGTAGTTGTCCGAGCTAATCGTTCAAAATACAGTTTTTGCTGGAGTGTCACAAGCTTACTCGACACCTGAAATACACATTTTGGCAGACTGAATTAGGAGTTTTTAAAGATTATTCAACGATTATGTGTAAAACATAAACACTTCAAGCGTTTATATCTACAAGATCACAGTTATCTTAAAGGTAGAAGGAGAAAAACATATTTTGATAATGAATAGTTAACCATGTACATAGTACAGGGGCTATTGAAAACGTATTCAAACAATTTTTGCAAAGCTTTGTGGACTGAAAAAATTTTAGAGCTTATTACTTGAAAGAACAAGCTAAATTTGAAAAAAATCAGATCGTATTAAAAAATTTCACACTCAATTTTTCAGAATACCAAATAACTTACCCTTTCTCTCTTCAATGCTCCATCCCATTCCAAGTCGATTAGGCCTCCTTTCTTCGCAATCGCTCTTTTCACTCTTTTTGCAAACGAGATAGAATCTTCGTTTTCACCTCTGGTCATTGCTGGTAAGTACCATACGTCGCAGATAATTGCCCATGATGTCATCATACTCCACAGATATCTACCATACGACTGGGCACTGCTGTTCCAGAAAGCATCAGTAAGTCGAGTATCGTACTTAACTGCGATGGGATAAATTGTTGATCCAATTTCGAATGATCCTTTCTTGAACATCATTACGGATGTGTTATTGATACAAGTTCCTTCGGGAAAGATAATGATTGGGAGCTTGTTCTCATCGTTCACGTGTTCTCGCATTCTGGAATTGAATTTTCAGAAGTTTATTCTACTTAATAATTCATTCACTTACCTGTCCATTACTTTTGCTCTATCTCCAGCTTCTCCTCTCTCAAACCAAATGTGATGTTCTGAACGGCTGAGGGTAGTTTGCAAAAACCCAAGGAATCCAGCTTGCTTCTGACCAATCATAGCGTAGCAATTATCACACGAAAGGACCATCACGTCAATGGGGGAAGTGTGATTGGCAACACAGATTCCACCTTTGTTAGCACGATTTTCTTTGTCGTGGAAACGAATGACACTGGAGAATGCTCGGGAGTAAATTCTCATGCACATGAGCATGCATCTTCTGTTCAGGAACTTACGCACTCTGAAAAATAAAACATATTACTATTTTTTCTACAAGTTGACTGCCAATTTTTGTCGAAAAAACTATGCGGAACATATTCTGGACTTAGTGAGCATTCCGCATCGATTATTTTACTGTATATTTCTTTCGAAACAAATAATCGTAAAGTTTAAAAACAAACTTAAATTAGCCCATCGTATCAAAAAAAAAAAGATAAACATTTAAGCATTCTGATATATAAAATAATTCATTTACAATCGATACCAACTGTTGCCGCTGGTATTCGTGACAGTTCAATGCACGTTTTTTTTATTTGGAATGGTTTTATGACACTTTGCAAAAAAGCTTTTAAAATAATATTTATTTGTTACGTTTCATAGTGAGACAATTTGGACCAACCTCAACCGAAATGAACACACATTACAGTGATCTTTAAATGTTAGATAACGTATTTAATTTAAAAAAAGGGGTTTTCTCTATTCCCAGTTTATATTTTTTGAAAAATGCGTGTTATTTGATTCTGTAATCTGGAACGTTAGGTCAGACTATTGTCATTACAAAATTTCATCACTGAATTTATATTTTTAATTCTTACTTTGCATTTGGAACTAATCCGATGATGGAAGTTGAAACAATCATGAGCACAATAGCAATACCAAAAAGTGCAATCCTGCAGGGAACCAATACGTAGTATCGAAACATGAATCCGGCGATCCATAGCAATGTTAGTTGCCAGCTGAAAAAAAAAACGTAAATTTTATTATCTGAATTGTATTTTACTTGAAAAAATGAAATGAGTATTTGGTACGACTCAATAAATTCCATGACGGAAGCTGTGCTGCTGAAAATCTGTTGGTTACTTGATCCTCGATGACTGCTTCCATGCCAGCCTGCAATTTCATTTACTCAAAACCCCGAAGGTTTTATCTTTAACTAACCGTAATGAAATCAAGAGTGTCATCAACAAGTACACTGACAGTTGTTTGTTTTGCTTCCGGTACATTGGTCTCATGCAATTTCGCGTCGATGATGTCAGATTTCTCGCGATTTATGATACCTGAAATCCTGATTTCAATTGATTTTATATTTATAAATTTGAATAAACCGAGATCTGACGCAGATGATGATCGCCTTGGTTTCTTGTGTTGAAAATCTTCGGGCATATCTTCTTCGACGGAACCTTCTTCCTCCTCATATTGCTCGTTCAGAGTAGCTCCCCACTGTAAATTTCTTGTGTTATCAGTAGAAAAAATTGTTACATAATGTATCGATGAATCTTTGGTTTTCGCTCAATAATCAAAAAATTCAATTTGCATTTTAGTACTGTCTCATACAATAAATCAAAATAAATGTATATGATAATTATTATAAAAATAATGTTTTTTTTTAATTATAAACATAAATTATTGAAAAATGAAGATTTTTTTCAATATTGAACATTTTCAGATTACCACTTTTCTTCTCATTATTTACTCAAACAAATTTTTAACCTTATTTTATATAAATAAAATGATTAAGTAATATGAAACCGATTTTTGAAACCTGAATTTGAAACTTAAAGTATACATATTATATTTCTAAATTTCTAAAAAACTGAAATTAGCTTAGTATAAACAACTAAATATTTCTGAGGGTTAATTACACTTTTTTTAAAATCAAAGCAACTGAAAGTTTATTTCTTTTTTGGTTAGAAATTTCAATCCTCACGATATTTAAATTTTAAGAAAAACATACCTCAAAGATATAAACCAAAGTGTTGACATAATACTCGCGAAGTCCGAGAGTTTTTCCAGTGACCGCCAAGAAAATAAGTAATAAAATGAGAAACCAAAACACGAGGAAAATCATCCTAAAATTCAATTGGAAAAAAAACGGCAAAAACGAGGGAAAACCGAAATCTTAGCGGGCGATGTAGGACAAGACAAAAAAGAGAGAAATGGACAGCGAGAAGAAGAAGTGATGGGACGTAAACACCGGTTGATAAGTACCTGACATTTTATTTTCGTTGGGATATCATTCATCAAACTTGACAAGAAAAATTTATAATTATTATTCTTAATCTATTTTTTTTTATTTTCCGCCGAAGAAACGGCAACATTTAAACTCGGAATGATTGCGGAATTTGACAAAAAAGTTTTCTGATAAAAAGACCGCGAACCAATTCAATAATCACAATTCGAATATTATCTAGTTGAAAACTGTCCACAGCACAAAATCGATAGGTTAGTAGTGCGGGTAACAAAGCGGTCGAAAGGGTAGTAGTAACGGGAGGAAAAGAGGCAAGACGCGCGATAATAAGAGACAAGCGGGCCACTGAGTACAGGGTACACGGCACTACATCGTACTTTGATCTTTGTTTTCTCACGATTTATTGTGTTTTTGTGATCATCTTGAAACAGGTGCCTGTTTTTTTTCTCGAATTATCTTTATTAATTACTAGAATTGCATCTAACTATACTAATTTGTTTAAATTAAGCGAATACTTCCTTCCTCTACTATACATCAAAATACACAACTCAAATTTGAAGTAATGACGTTTTATGCACTGCAATCTCACCAATTCGGTGAAAAACCGTATAATTACTAATTCGATTTTTAGCCGCTGCTAATTGCCACACATCCTCAATCGCAAGTTAATTGATTTTTTAGCTCTTTTTCACTTCAATTGTCTTTCACGAGTACATATAATTTTATTTTAATTTGGTATGCTTTTATCCTGAACACACTGTTTCATATAATTATTTCAAAAAAATTTCTACATAGATATGCAAATTTTACAAAAGTATCAAAATATGTTTTGAATTTTGAATTTTATTTTCCATTATCCATGAAAATGTTAATACTGGTGTAGATAGTTGTTTAAATTTATGACAACAGTTATTTTTCTTCATAATGAAAGCATTCTCAAATGTGCTAAAAATGAAATTTGAAATTTCATCTAAATTTCGGTATTTTTTCTGCCTTCTTCCTATATTAAAACCGGAAAGAGCATAAACCTCCGTTTTGCGTGTCGCAAAACCACCGTTCGAAAACTGGGCGCACACTTTTGTCTCTAACTTTGCTGTTCCTGCATATTTTTTGATTTTCTTTTTTTCAGAACATGCAAAAATATTTGCTCTATCTTATTATCTGAATGGTTATGTAATTTGTTCATGTCTTTTAGAAGAAAAGTTGAGTAAAACACCAAAAAAACGCGTTTTTCGCGTGTCGTGTCGCTTTTTTTGCACAGTGTTGAAGGTGATGGTACAAAACATTTTTGATATGGTAGCTGTATGTTTGGGATTGTTAAAATTTTTTAGTTTTTTCAATTTGATTAACTGCGAGCAAGGTTATAGTAATTTGGAATTTATAGCTGAAATAGCTCTACATTTTGAAAATCGTATGGAAAACATGTTTATCGTTAACATTTCTGTTAGGTTTTTGACATCCATATGCAAATTTAGACGTAGATTTTGTTTTTCAAAACAGTTTAATACATATCTACCTCGAAACATGTGAAAAAGTCGAAAATTTGCAAATTTTGGAAAAATTTTTAAATATAATAGGAAAAAAATAATGTTAGCAGCGTTGCCTTGGTTCGACCCCCACAGAGTGTTATTTTTTTTCTTTTTTGTTTTTGAAGAGGTATTCGATTAGGAGTTGATGCTAAGGTACTGTAGGGGTACTGTAGGTGGTATACGGTAGGGTTACTGTAGTTTTTTATCCAAAAGCGTCCTTCTCATAACTTTGCCGTCGTTTGAGCTATTCTGATTCTGATAAAAAATAATGAAACCTTGAAGACTTCTTAGGCGAGAGAGAAACAATTTTTTGACATTCGAGTCATACATCACAGAGATAGTCGACCGAGAAGAAAGTTACTGACTTTTTTTGATTTTTTATTTTTCAACTTTGGGCGTTTGTAAATTGGTTTGTTTAAGATTAATTTTAATTCTGTTTTTTTTAATAGACTCGGAATTTGACTCTAAATTCGAAAATGTAAAGTTCAAAAAATTTTAGTGGAAATTTTTTCCAGCTTTAAAAATGAAAAAGTTATGACAAAAACAAAAATTAAAAAAAAAACGAAAATTTCATCTCCTCACCAAAGTAAATATCTTTTATGTTTTTACATTTTCTGAGAGAAAATAGTTTATTCTATCAAATTAGAATTTTAGAAATTAGAAAATTAGAAAATTAGAATTTTTGAACTTGAAAAAACTCCTTGGCATATTTCTCTCTTTTAGAAACTTTGGAATCTCAGCGCCGAAGGCGATAAATAATTATTCAAAATTTTAAATGTGAAACAACTCCTTAGAACATTTCATCAATCTCAGAAAAAGTTCAAATCAGCGCCGAAGGCGCTAAATAAGTCTTCAAAGTTTTAAATTAGAAACAACTCCTCAGTATGTTTCTTACTTTTAGAAACTTTGAAAATTCAGCGCCGAAGGCGCTGATAACTCATAAGAGTTTTTGAATTTAAAACAACTGCTTAGAATATTTTTCTAATCATAGAGAAAATTCAACTCAGCGCCGAAGGCGCTAAATAATTTTAAAGAATATTTCAATGTGAAACAACTCCTTAGAATGTTTCTTTAATCTTAGAGAAACTGAAAACTCAGCGCCGGAGCCGCTAAATAATTCTTCATAATTTTAAGTTAGAAACAAATCCTTAGAATATATTCTGAATTTCAAGGTGAACACACTTAACCCCAACACATGTTTGAGGCGAAGCCGAGAACCTGCGCCAGCTACCTTGCTGATACCTTAGAGCGAACTAACCCTATCCCCACTCCCGAAGGGATAGCGCACGTTGTGCGCTAGTCGTTTTGAAAAATTATATTCAAAGTTTTAAAAACATGCAACATCACCACAAATTTCTCAAAAATGGCAATTTTCTAACTTCATATTTAATCAAAACATTAATTGAAAATTAAAAAAAATAAAAATCAGTTGCATTCATTTTGGTTTATTGTAATTTTATTCAGACAAAATCTTTACTGACACTATTCCACCTTTCAATGAATTCCATTATTTAACGCAACAACCAAACAACTTTATGAAAATAATTGATTTTAAATCGTAATGACGTTCATAAACCAGATTAGAAGTGCGAAAATTTATTATTGTAACCATTTTACATGTACTTTGAGAACTCGTAGTAGAAAGTGATGATCAAAGCTCCACCTGTAGACCGGAGCGAATTTGTCAGGGCACCGCGATAAAATCCATTGATACCATCTTTTCTGAAATTCAGAAAATAAAATTAAATCGGGAGTTTTTGAACAACGTACTTATAAAGCGTTTTCCAGCAGTCTTTTGTACTCGTATATTGTTTAATTTGTTTACCCGATTGCATCATCATACTGCGTCGTACTGTATCCAAAGGATAGCATACCATTCCGCTTGTTGTTATTGAGATTTGAGCAATAGCCCAGCATGCAGCGAAATTTAAGGATTTTGGATCTTCTACACTTGTTCTGATACTGTCGAAGATTCCAAAGAAAATTGCTCGAGAAGCTATCACAAACTGAAGAGCTGATGATAATCCTCTGAAATAAACCAAAATAATAATGTTTTAACTTTTTGAACACTCACTTATACCACGAGGCAACTCCTTCGCTGGCTTTAATTTTCTTAAGGCAGTCTACCATTCCTTTGTATTTTCTGGATCCATCTTTTTTGACGTCTAACGCCAGTCTGGTTCTTGCAAAGTCAAATGGATAAAGCATGAATAAAGTAGTTGCTCCACCAAGACCACCCGAAACAAATGTACCTAAAAATTTTCAAAATCAGTAAATTGATAGGACCCATGTTGACTCACCAGCCAAAAATTTTCCAAAACTTTCATTCCGATCAACATTTTTCAATAGTGTATTTCTGTAAATGTCACGGAAAGCAAAATTGAGAGTATGGTTTGGTAGACATCTAGCAACACCCGCTCCATTTCCTCTCCACAGTGCCATTGCACCCTGTAACTTAGAAATAATGATGGTTTGTTAGAGCTGAATTGACCATACCTGTTCCAGTCTGATTTTGGAAATACAATCCCGAATGCCATTGTACTCAGCCATGGCAAACTCGCTTTGTCTTTGAAGCTGAAAATTTGAAAAATGAATTTATTTTTTTTTGTATTTCAACAAGCCTCTCTATTGTAAATTCCATACCTGAAGAACGAGCTTGACACGATCAAATGGTGCTGTAGTAGTCTTGCTAATTGCAGCTGCGGCACTTCCAGCCAAACATTTTTTGCTTGTCTCCAGAACATCGAGTGTGGCAGACGTCGAAGCCATTCCGCTAGGCGGATGACGAGCGGTGAGCTGCAAAATGTTTGAGTGATATACATTCAAAAGCGTACCACTACTAAAAGTGGGAAACAATTGCGTCATAAATGACAAAAAAAGAAAAGTCAAGCCTGCGAATGAACTTGATTTAAAAATGCGGCAATGGTATGATAGGCAGTCAATGGTGAAAGACAAGAAAAATGGCGACGATTGATAACGTACTATCGAGGAAATGCGTTTTTGCGATGATCACCCCACCAGCTGTTGGGTAAAGTGTCTTCTCTTCCGATGATACAAATTTCCGCTTTAGTGTTCAGAGCGTCACGTGGTGAAACCTACATGAATTTAAGAAAAGAAATAGAATTCAAAAAACCGAACGCGTGTGAACTATAAATATTTTCAGTTTTTTAGCCGATCAAAACCTATCAAAACACACCACACACCATCAGGCATTGCTATTTCTTCTTTAATGTCAAACTATTATCAAGGATGATGAAATCTCAGTGATGACTAACAAAGACAACGAGGCGAAAAAGAACGGTTTTGCGCAGACACTTTGCAAGAAAGCATAGGAAAGAAAGAGGAGAGCGGTGCAGAATGGTGGGGTGAGGAGGTCGCTTTCGACGAGGAAACACCCCACGAACCGAGCACGTGAATGGCAGCTGAATTGGGACGGATTGCAAGAGAGAAGAAATTAGAGCGGATGCGGGGGTTGAGAAGTTCGTTGTAACAGAGCTTTATCTCAATTTTAATTATCTTCTTCTTAATGTTATTAAATTTTTGTGAACATGAAAGTTGGTAATTTTATTCTCCAAATCACACAAAAAAGTTGTTGAAAATTAGTGTAAAACCACATTTTCTGAAAATTTAAGTTGTGTTTGAAAAGTATGGTAGAAAAACCTAGAACATTAAAAACTGTTCTCAACTAACTAAAATGTTACCAATAATCTTATCGTACATTACGTCCACAAAAACATATAATGTTTCTACACAATAGTGAAGTTCATGGCTCATCACTTTGACCAAATAAGTTATCTAAATAACTACTCTCTAAAATTAATTAGGCTAAACTAGCAATGTTTGTGGGCTACCGAATTATTGCAACCTTAACACCAACCTCCACCAAAGCACGACAGATTTTCCTTTTGGATACCAGCTATTAATTGTTCAAATTATACCTAAATGTTAATAGAAACTTACTGTTTTTCTATCCATATCGATTGATTTAAGTTAAAAAATAAGACGATTTTTAAAAATATGATGAAAGAATTTAGGGGATTTGGCTTTTAGTGACGAGCTAACCCACTCAAACGTTTCTGATGTTGCTTACCCGGATACTGTACGTTTATATTCAAATTCATCACAATAGAATAACTTCCGTGTGAAACTGTGATCACAATGGCCTAATGGAATCACCATTTTGTCACGTTTCGGGAAATTCCGGAAGTAAACAGATTGACATATCCCAACAAGGATTGTCGATCTTTGAATAAGGAAATACCCTAGATTTTAATGACACCTTTTATACTAAACTGGCAATGGGGTGATTTTTAAAATAACATTTAGCCACTGTGTAGTGTAGTGTTAGCGATGTAGCCAGTTGTCTCCCATTTGCGAGGACATTTATTTTCGATCCTCGGAAACTATAGTGGCACCTATACGACCATGAAGTTTTCACGTGTTACTTCACGTGCACAAAATTGAAATTAATGGAGAAGAAAGAGCAGTGTTTCTTAGATTAGTCTACCAAAAACATATTCAGATAAGCTTATCAAATTTCAACGAAATTGTTAACGATCTGAACATTTTGAAGTCCGACATGCAGTGATAAAATCAAATAATCAAGCTTGATGACAACTCCATGACAAAATAAACATTATTTTGGAAACTGGTTTCAATTATTTGATTACTTCTGCGCACGTTTCAATGATATTTACCACGTTTTCAATGACATCTAAACTTGTATGAAAAGAAGAAGAAAAAAAAGAAAGGATAAAATAAACCAAAGATTTATCTAAAAATAATACAGTAAACGAAGCGAGTCTCAAAGACTCAAAGATGAGTCTCAAAGAAGTAGCATTGCACTTATATTAGAAGTTATTAAACGTAGAATAGTGTGAATAAATAAAATAAGTGATTATAACGGAAATTATAACATTGTTGACTTGGTCTTCTCAAGTTTTGGGGACGTTCGAAAACAGCACACATGCACGATAGAAACCAAGGAGATTATAAACAAGAACGCGTTGAGGAAAACGAGAAGTGTTGTCCCAATAGCTGTCATGCAAAGTTCGCTCTGAAAAATTTTAATTAGCTAAAAGGTAAATTGTTTTACTAAAACACGTGCTTCAACGGTGTCTCGCACTGCCGCAAGCATGTTGCCATTTAAATAATTATGTTCTCATTATGAAACTCGCTGTTTTTGTATCAATTATCAGTTTCTGTTGCCAAATCTGAGGGAAAAAACAATAAAATTTGATAACGACTCGGATATATTTTAGGTAACTCCCATAACACCTATAAGGCTATCCAAATTTTCCTAGTTGATAATGAAGTTTTTTTTTTAAATATTGTTCTGAATCAATCTTACAATTCTCATATCAAAATTCCTTTGCAACCAATTCAGCGAGATGATGTCATCGTTGGGGATGATGTAATCGCTTATTATCTCAGAGTCTGAAAATATTCTCATCTTAACTCTATTAAAACCATTTCTGAAGAACCTTCATATTCAATATGAGCAGCTATTGCAGTAATATTATCGTCGGGAGCTGGTAGTGTGTTGGATCTTCTTCTTCTCGGTGGATCTGGGCATGATGGCACCTGAACAGTTAACTTTTCACTTTAATCTTTCAAAAGTTATAGTTTGTATGCTGTTCTATGGTTTGGTTTCAGTGGTTTTCTTACTTCCTTGTACGTTTTTGGTTTCCCGTCTTTTCAAACTTACATCACAATAGTCAAGACCAGGCTCTTTGACTGTGATCGAAATTTGACAATCAAAATACATGTTATCTCTATCGGCATATTTGTATACGTGGGCTTCCCTTCCCGCCATCAGGTCTGTGGGATACTCAAGATTTGTGAGGAGGTATTTGTCGAGAGCGCATCTGAAATATAGAGATTGAGCTTATTGGACTCTATTCATTGATATCACACCCTTTGTCGTTTAAAAGCTGTACTCTTTGACCGTTTCCATCATCAACGAAACACGAGTGAACAAGCATACAGAACGTGTTTTCGTGCTCCGTGTCGCATGTCCATTTGTGATATACCTAAAAACCGGGTGATTGAAATTGGTTTCTTTTTGATCTATGATTGTTGTAGTGTGCTTTTGTTTGTATTTATCAGCATCTCTAGAACTGACCATCTGACCGACAGTTGCAAAATAAACAGGTGGGCCAGTTGGCGATCCATCCAACACCTCATATTTACAGACTGGCATGTTAAGCTGCTTTGAGTGCATTGTAGGTGGAGGCATACTAAACAAAATCAAATTATGCATTCATTAAAAAAAAATTTGAAAATGAAAGGAATATGTATCAATTACAAAAACATTAAACATTAACAACTCACGAAATCTGAATCACTTTTTGAATTCGACGCTCCATTTCCATGTAAAAACATTGCACCTTGAACACGCGATCGTTTTTTGTAAGGAATTCTGGATTGAAGGCCACGACTACATTTGTTGAGAGAAAGAGACCGCGAGGCGATGTCTGAAATGTTTTTATATTATTTTTGGTGCTTTTTTTTAATTTTTCAACGCCTATCACAACAAGAAGCAACGTAATGTACTTATTGTGTAATATTAGAAACTTGTGAATTATATCCCCGCCATTTTAAAAATTAAACGTGATACGCATTTTTTCTCGTTAAGCTTAGGAATTGTTAGCTTAGGAACAAAAGGAACAAAAGAATTGTTAGCTTAGGAACAAAAGCATTCCACACGTTTTTATTTCATAAGTTAAACAATTAATTTTTAAAATATATGTAATACACAAGTACCTAATATCATTATTATTGTGCATAGGAATACGCCATAGATTCAGTGATTGAAGATAAGATCCTAAGATCCTATGCAGTCTGTCTTTGATGAAAAAATTTGTTTAAGAAAGCTGAAGAATGTATTAAAACTACAAGACAAGTTTTCGGGAAACTAGAACACTCGCAAAAAATCTTTCAGCTAACACCTCCATAACCGGAGCTTAAATTCCGGTACTAACAGTTCGCCCGTCAAAAAGTTGTCCACATATCAGTTTTTCATCAGTTCCCTCCACATTTTCCCCGATTGCAATTGATATGTTGATAAATAACAGTGGAAGCCTACCTCTCACTCTCTCCCTCTATATTCTGCCGGATCGTTTGCTCAACAATGTCCGGTTCTTTATGATCGACCGCCCCGCTAAGACCGTTCGTGAGCCGGCTCTTCTCACCGATTATATAAGCCGAGCATTTGATAAGATGCCATCATCAATTCATCTCATTTTCCTATTTTCACAGTTTGACAATTATTATTTGTGGTTGTTGTTTAGTCTTGATGAACACTTCTAGGTATGAATGTATAGTTTAAAAATTTAGATGCGTCGTTCTGTTCTCATTCTCTCAACTTGCGCTCTCATTGCTCTCGGTCAAGACTGGGGAGGAGGTGGTGGATACGGTAAGCTTCAAACTGTGTTGTATTATATTTTCTCAAAATTCCAGGAGGCGGCGGTGACATGGGAGGATATGGTGGTGGAGGATACGGTGGAGGTGGTGATATGGGAGGAGGATATGGTGGCGGAGGTGACATGGGAGGAGGCGGCTATGGAGGTGGCGGAGACATGGGAGGAGGATACGGTAAGTAAACTTGCATATTTTGGTCTTGTTCTTTGCTTAAAATGTTTTATTACAGGAGGAGGTGGTGACGGCGGATATGGTGGCTACGGAGGTGGCGGATACGGAGGAGGTGGTGATATGGGAGGCGGCTACGGAATGGGAGGAGGAGGCGGTGGAGATGGTGGATACGGAGGTGGTGGCTATGGAGGCAACATGGGAGGAGGAAACATGGGAGGTGGTGGTGGATACGGATCCTACCAAGGAGGACCACAACAACCAATGGGAGGACAGCAAGGAGGTTATGGTGGACAACCTTACGGAGGTGGCGGACAAGGAGGATGGCCACCAATGCCAAACTAAACAATGTCGTCTACTTGATGATTTATCCTAATTATCTTATTTAACTTCCTAACTATTTCCACTATGTATTGTAAATTCCACGCTTTCATTTCATGTTTGTGAATTTTGTGAATAAACAGCTTTGTTATTTCTAAAATGTGAAAGCTCAATGAATAAAATTAAATTTGCATTATACTTTTAATGGATTCTCTTAAAATTCCTATGGGCACTTATGGGTAGGAGATATCCCCAAAATGTTTTTGCTCGATTTTCTCTGGATCTCCAATTTTTTTCCGAATTTTATTTTCATAACACATATTTTGTTTTTAAGTATATTGAAGATTTTTTTGTTTATTTATACATAGACAATATGGAGGACAAAAAATTTTCAATGCTTCTAGTCAACTTGATAAAACTTTACAGTGAAACAATCTTTTTAAACTTGAAAAATAGGAACAAATGTGTAAATTTTTAAAGTAAAATTTTTTAAAGTATCTGTATTTTTCCGATTCTCTAATAAATTTCTATTGGGATCGGACATCAAGATAACCCACTGTTCGAAACATGACCACCAGGAACCGGAAATCCACTCGAATTCACTTACCGAATGTCTTTTTTCAATTGCGCACTGATCGAATGTCAGCCGTAAGCTACTGTTTTTTGCAGAATCAGTTTTCGATGCAAAACTTCGACAATCAGGGTTATCCAAATGGTTTTGCACAAAAGCCAGCCCGTGGAAAGTTGTTCGAGTATCGAATTTTACCTTAATAATGAAGTTTCCAACACAAGAGCATGAATGATAAATGTTTACCTCAAAAAAATCATCTCCACATTCTACAGAGGGATCGCCAACAATTGCATTGTCTATTTCACCCCGGACGGCTTGCTGAAAAAATGTTTTGAATAAATGCTAAGAATTATATAATTATGTTTTTACAAAAAAAAAAGAAATTTTGAAATGCCAACCTTTTTCAATAAAAAATTCCCATTCAAGTCAAAGTTTAGAAATATGGTTGAATATTGAAAAAAAAACATGGGTTGTTACTTTAATATTACGAGGATATATTCCTTACAGGAGATTTAGAAACAAAAAAAAATAGTTTCATCTATCAAATTAGTTGATAAAACTCACCAAAAGAATTATTGCAAATACCGCAAGAATAAAATTCATGAACAAAATCTGGAAAAATACAAAATTAAAAAAAAGCATAGTTTAATCACATAATAATAAATCTAGTAAGAACACCATCACCAAAAAGAAAACAGAACAAATGATGAGAAAACACCTATAAATCTGATGAATTGGCTTCGGTTACGACTACTAGATGACTTCCTATAATGTCCATCATCTACTATCCTTTCTCAAAAGCGTTTGTGGTAGTGGCCTTTTGATGAGAAGAGAACATCAAGTTAGTCAACCAAGCTTTGTATGCTCTTGAAAAGGGAAACAAGGGAGAAAAGAACAACGGATGAAGTTGAGACAAGGAATCCAGTCGGTGAGTGAACAAGGCATATTATTCTCGAAATATGCATAGATATGCATCAAAACCATTCAATTCTATTTATTCCTTCCCCTTCCATTTACCAGGCGCTATCGCGTCAATCTCTGAGAAAGTGCCTCAACTGCCCCGATAGTCTTGACGAACGGAAATAGGAAACTGTTATGAAATTGATTGGATGAAATAATTTCTGCGTTTTTTAAAAGTAATCCATCGACATCGAGTACGTCGTATGTATATGTTTCACTAAATTTGAATGAAATGCCAAGGGTTATTTAGTATTCCAAATCTACAGAATCTGAAAGTTTGTGCGGATATTCCACAAACTCAATCATTGATAAAAAACAAAATTACTTGATAAAACACAAAATTACATCAGGGTTACAGAGAACATCAGTGAGATGTGGCGTGTAGGAACCGTCTGCATAACTAACCCATTAAGACTAAAGCAGTTGTCAATAAAGTACTATTAAAATTCTGGCTCCGATACATAGTCATTAATCCCTCGGCTATTTTAAAACTTATAGCACCACAGGTATCTAAGAACTAAAATTCGGTTGAATTCATAGCCAATACAATAATTCAGCTGAAACCCCAGTTGAGAGTCTAACATTGTATCGAGTTTGATGTGCCAAGTTTCGCATAATGGATGCGTTAGAGCATTTTTTTTTCTAGCACCTTTTTTCCAGTTACAGTAAATTGTAATATGGCAACTGAAGAAGATTCATCATAAGAGAAAAACGCAAGAAAAAAACGCGATCAGAGTAAAAGGGAATTTTGCGAGAAAACGAATTTTCAGATACAAACAACACTCAAAAACTAACAAGGGAAATGTTAAGAATTAAACCACAAATTAAGCAAGAATTCCAATTGGCTCGTCTTCAATTCCGCACGCATTGATACCACGTGCAAAGTAGATGTAACCATGTTCAACTCCCCAAGTGTTTCCCCAACTGTTCTTCACAATCCAGTATTTTTCACCAGTCTTGCTTGTTCCGTAACCAGTGATGAGAAGTGCATGCAGTCCGATTACCTATCAAGTTGCATACTGATTAGTAAATTCTATAGAATGAAAAATTGTATAATATTCTGATAAGAAAAAAGACAAAGAAAAAGTAGTATACCTCGTTCTTGCATGCATATTCGGATGGTGTGAAAACTCCTCCTTTGTATGCTCTCATAGGCTGAATAACCGCCATTCCTGGAATATTGTTTTTTTTTCAGATATTATTATGGACATCTACATTATGTGTGCAGAAAAAAAAATATTACAAGTCCTTTTTTTTTTTTAATTTTTGACTTACTTATTCTATCACAGACATAAAAAATACGAAAACACGCAATTATCTATCTTACCAATATTCACAGGCCCGAAATTCACTAGCCAGTTAATGATAGAATCCTCGTCATGATGAAGGAAGTAAGCTGCCTTAATTCTGGTTGTATTCCAGTGATCGTTGACTGCACAACCATTTTGGCGATGAGCTACATATGGAAGATCGACTGCATTTGCAAGTCCATTGCGATGAATGTATCTGAAAAATTGATTATTGGAACTCAAGAATTATCTCATAAATTTTGGCTCTCGTACTCTCTTAATTTTCAATACAAACCTGAATGCCTTGTCCTCGTCTCCTCCGTCGCATGCGTTATCAACCAAGTCGCAATCAAGAAGGGTCTGCTCCGACAAGTTTCTCTTCTCACCGTGTGCGATAGCCCATGCTGCCTCGACAGTGGCGGTAGAAGCGAAGGCCCAGCAACTTCCACACTGACCTTGTGCCTTGACAGGGGTGATAACATTTTTGTCTCTCCAGTCGAAAAAGTCTGGGAATGGGGAGCTGCTTTCTCCCTTCTTCGCTGTCAAGGATTCTGGAATTGGCTCGATGAATTCAGCCTCTTTGTGGAGTCTTTTGTAGAACGATTTTGGTAGAAGGGTCTTCTCGAATTCCTCATCTGTCCAGTCCGACATGTCGTTGTGACCATATTCAGCTGATCCATGTTCATTTTGGATGTTCCAATTGGCAATGTTTTCATCGGTGTTGTAATATGCATTTAATCGTTTCAATGACTCTTGACTGGTGGCATAGCTTTTGTCGAATCTGAAATGATACTAGTTTTAAATTAAAACTATTCAGGGTATTCTTACTTCTCGGTGTAAGCAATGTACTCTTTGGCAATATTTTGAATCCCTCTTTCGTTGGTATGTGCTCTACGACTCACTTTTTCCGCTTGAAGTTTTGTACTATAATCAATCCTAATTAATACGTTACAAACCTGTGAGGAACTTACAACAGAGGCACAACAAAAATAATAAACATTAGCCAAATGGTAAAAAGTACCAAGTGTCTTTTCTGTCTGTAACAAGAAAAATTATTGATTATAACATTTTTGAAAAAGCTTACAGATTGAATCGTTTTTGTTCTCTGCATGCATGTTCTGAGCAATGATTTCCTGCAAGAGGATGATGTTCTACATGGCTAATTGGAGCTTTTTCGTCTTCTGGCCTGCAATCAAACAATTTTATGAAATTGATATTTGAAAAAATCAAAAACTCACTTAAACAGAGAGATTGCAACCATTGTCAAGCGAGCGAGCAAGGAAAACTGGCAACTCAGTTATCAGTAATTTGTGTCTCTTCATTATCAATGAATCTAAAATGATTATATGGGTCATGAAGAGACGAAGCTCGGGCATAGAACAACTTGTGTTAGTTTTTTCTGGAACATTTTGTTTCTGTCATCTTATGATTGTTGTAAATATTGAACAAAAACATCAAAACTAGTGAGAAGAAATCATAATTGAAAAAAATACAATTATTTTTCACCTATAAAAATATTCGAATAGTTTTGTTGAGAATTGCTGAATATCATGATAAGTTTTATGGAAAATTGAGTAATTTTTTAAATTTCAAATCAAAGAGCGGGGACTTGCGCCCCATTTAGAGATATCCAGAGCACTGTCGCATATTCAGACTTTGAACCACTAAAATGTCGTAATATGACAATTTCGAACGTAATTAAAACATAAAACATTTTTTTGATTCAACACTTTCCGAAAGTAGGTCAAAATTGAGTTTATCCGCTTTTTTGGCTCGAAAATTTTTTATTGTGATATGTGGTCATTTCAGTATCATAGAATTGGTCTGTAACTAAAGTTTCATTCTTCAGAAAGGAATTGAATATGTAATTTCCAGAAAACCCTCCAGAGATAAAACAATATTGTATAAATCATTCATTTTTATTATGTTCAAATTTAAACTGAATATCCAAAATTAAAGAAATACACCAAAATAAATATGGGAGACAAAACATGAAACGGGTGAATAAACACGTAAGATTGGGTAGTGCACTTCGTGCGGAATTCGATTCAAATTAAAAGGTCATTGATACAGATAATTGATGCAATTGAAGTTGCATTTAAACAAAACGAAAGTTACAAAAATCTTGCAAATAGAACTTGCAAATGTTTGAATTTTGATGCTCAAAACCCGGAATGAATGAACTAAAGTATTTTTGGGTGTTTTATTTAGAATTTTGGAGAGCGGGTTAAGTGCATTTTAAAGTTAAAGGATAATCTAAAGCTAAACAGTCAGCAAAAAAAGGAGTCACGCGGAACATATGTATAATGAATACTTAGTCATCAAATTTCAGCGGGACGGAGAATGCGTATGAGGAGAGAAATCGATAACCCGATGTTATGAGTTTTGGAGAAATTGAGAGTCATGATGATGACAGTTTTCTCATTGAATAAAAATTAGTTTGCAAATATAGGTCTAGTATTCTGATTGAAAGATGGATGTTCTTCTTCGGCGAATACTTGTTGGACCGCTGCTCGTTTGTCGTTAGGCTTTTGTGTCTTTTTGTCGTCGTTCGTTTTGCTCTCTTTGGTTTTTGCATGTGATTCTGAAACTATGAAAAATTGTATTCAAACGTATGAATAAACATATGTATGTATAAACTAGTTGACTTCCGTTGTTAATCACAAGTATGGCGCAACTGCAGTTTTGAAAAAGCAACAAGTATGCATTTTAACACCGTAGTACTCCCAAAACTGTGATTAGCACATATAGAGAGACACTTTTTAAATAAGTGAATAGCTCAATGTTGACCTGGATTTTTGTCGGCTGCGCGGTCAACACGAACGTAAAACAAAAAAGTAATTTGCTAATGATTAGAAAGGTTTAATTACGTACTGACTGACGTACACTATTATTTTGCATCTATGAAATTAAAAAAAGCTTAATATTAAAGGCTCAATAAGTATTGCTTATCCAGAGTATGTCTGAGTAACTATATGAATTAAAACTTTAACTTTTCATTTAACTAGTTCATAGTTTTGCGTTGTTACTACATATTGATTAACTTGTCGTCCCATAGAAAAAGTGTCTTGCCACAATAACCGCTCACCATGAATTTCGTTCAGAAAATCAATGCTAGGACGGTCCGGCGTTGTCACTTGTTTCTTCATTGGCACCATATTCTCGATATCATTGAAGTCAAGGTATTCCTTAAAAACTGTTAATTATTATGAAAACGTTTTTGTTTTGCACCTTGTGTCTTGGCAATGGAGAGTTCTCAAAGTCGAAATATGCAGATCTGTGGGAAAAAGCCGTAGAAAATCTTTTCTTGGAGTCAAACATTTGAGATACTGAAACAATCGAAATATTCTTTATTTTAATTCCCTGCGAAGAAATGTAGTGCGATGGTTTGAACGATGCTTATTGATTTTGACAAAGATGGCAGTGAAAATATCTGCAGTCTAGTAAATTTGGCAAACCAATTCAATTGATACGATTGGTACCGCTTGGCAGATTTTTGATTGGCTCGTACGGGTGAACAACTATTAGATGATGCAAGACTAATAGAAAAGATTACGAGAAGCTATAACTATTTAGGCACTTGTGTAGTAGCGATACTTCGAAGTGTTTTCAATGACCCTCCATTATTTTTTAACATGTTAAATAAAATTCACTTTTTGGAAGATATAAACTATTTCAAATACAGCAACTACCCTTTTATTGGTACTGATGGCTTTTGTTCCCCAAAAAGTTTTCTATCCACACGTTATGTTCTTTCAATTCAAAAATCTTTGGAAACTTTGGAAACAAACGAAATCCATAATTACCTTTTTTAACTGGGTCCCTTAAAACATAAAGTTTTCGAAAGCAGTAAACAAAACATCCAAATCTTATTTGGTTTTGCAGGAAATGTAACTTTTATCTACTTTTGTCATTATAAAATACTTACATTTTCTCGTTGTCAATGTATCTGCAATACTGGTACCTCGTGTCTCTGGACTAGCGGTGTTTATGGTGTAAATGGGATTTGGAATCTTTGGCCTTATTCCAATTGCTGAAAACAAAATTGTATTTCAACTCTCACTGAAATTTCAGAAACTTACTGCTCTCCGCTCTAGTCGGAAGTCTTCTATTTGGTTCGGCAGGGGATGGAGGTTGCTTTTTGTCTTTTGATCGTATACAGAAAAATAGGATGAGAATCAACAGAACGGCCAGAATGCCGGCGATGACCGCCAACATAACGACGACCCACGTCGGCATTCGAATCTGGAAAGGAAATAAAAATTATTCTCGAAAAAAGGCGGGGCGTTAAACTTGAAACAACTGATGTTACAATCAGGAAGTAAAATAAAACAGCAGGTTTTAGTTTTGATATGAAAGATACTAGAAAATCTGAGAAGAAGTGTCATAAATACATTTTTCGTGTAATGTCAATAAACTCTGTGAATTGAACGAATATAAGAAAAAGAAGAGAAACAAAAAGATACATTTCAAATATTATACGTTCAGTTGACCATCTGTCAAGAAAAATGAATACATCTGTCGTTGTTAGCCAGTACAGCACCACAAGTGCAAATTTAGTCATTATTTGGCCAATGGACCGATGTGAATTGAAGACGAATCCAGCAATGGAGGGAAACAAAATTGACAAAAAAAACAATTTAAAATTGAAACAAAAGGAAAACATGTTATCCGGGTAAGTGGATCATGGTGTTGTTTGATTTAGTATATATGGTCAGGGTCAGATGACGAGATTTTTGAATTTTTGAGTGACAGTCGGAAAAACTGATATTAGAAAAAATTGAAAATTGAAATATTGTTCTGATGTTGCCAAAACCTGAAATTTAGACGAATTAACAACTTGAAATTCTAGATATTTTAAAATACATATGTTCTGAACAAAGTAAATAGTTAAAAAAAAAGAATATTTGTGAAGTCTTCAATGTGACAGTGAACACCTCTGAGTGGAAAATGATGTTTTAAAACTAATTATGGTGTAAAAATTGAAAAAAGGCTTTAATTTTAAATCTTCATATCTAAATTTACCTTATTTTCTTTTTATGCCAGAGCTACTATACAGTACTCGTTTCTAATTTTTTAATGAGTTTCTATTTATTTTTCAGCTGGACTATAAATTTGCTTAAAACCAAGGCGTTTAGACAGAAAAAAACTTTGAATAATTATATTAATTGGGATCAAAGGTCCGAATCCTAATGTTTAACATGATTCGATAGATCTAGTAATTGAAAAAAAATTACAGAATCACTGTTTTTAGTTCTACCTCATAGTCAGCAATGCTTTTTTTTTGAATAAGTGTGACAAGGGGTACAATATTTCCAAAAAATATCCTAGTGCATGTTACCATCATTTTTCACCTTACATAACTTTTTAATGTCTAACTAGAAATGGTAAATATACAATATTATCAAAATCACATTTTAATAATATCTTTAAAAGATTGCGTTTAAATCGTAAGTCATATGCATACATCGGTTAATATTTTTCATCGATATCGAATGTCTATATCTTGTTCACTACAAGAATAATGAACGTTAAACTATAGATAACAAAACAAATTTTGTTCGGAGACGCTTTGTTTTTTCTATCTTATCATATAAATTTGCAGTTGCCCACATTAGGTGACAAAAGGAGAAAAGTAAGGACTGGTAATAAGATGAACATAGACAATAACAACACTACCAGTAAACGAATGAATGATATACAAAGTGTGTTTGGTGGAAGAAAACAGTGTATGTCATAAATAAAACTCTCGATTGCTTAAATCATTATCACGAAAATGGAAAGGGGCGATAAAATTTTCGTTTTCGCCATTCTTGAACCCCAAGTATCGAATAAATCATGGATTTCAAAAAGAAAAGACCGACGACGACTAATGAAGTAAGCAGAACATCCCTCACGGTTTTCTGCTGTGCAAAGAGGAATAGAGAATTGTAATTTTTGCTGTGGAGGAGAAAGTGATCCTAGGAGCGGATAGACTACTAACTTGTCAATCAATCAAATGAACTTCGGATTCAAGTTCAACTAGCGACTGGTAATTATATACTAAAATCGAATCGCATCAGTTGCAATTACGTTTCCTACTTCCATCCATTGAGATACGACGAGGGAAAAGGGTGGAAGTATCATATGAAGAAAAGAGAAAATGTCAGAGGCGGTAAGAGATGATTCCAGAAGACGAGTAATTGCAAAGTTGAAATGAATGGCATCTGATGAAAAGGACAAAGTTGACAGATTTTACTGTGAATAAACATGAAATGATATAATACCAAACATTGAAGCTTTGAAAGCTCCAGCTGCGTCAAAGAGCAAGTGAAAACCGTCATTTCTCGGTGAGCCGTCATTTTCCGGAACAGGGAAATTGTTTCGTTTATGATAAGAAGTCGAATTAATCGCGCGGCGGTGTGATGTGTGCGCACGGCCTCTTCCTTGGCCGCGTTTGGCACCTACTCCGGCCGCCAGCCGGAAATTACAATGATCTTTATTGCGCCCGAAAACCGATCGGGCGGGCAGATTGTGGTGGCTCCTGATCAAAAATGAATAGAAAACAAAACAATCAAAACATTGGATGTGCTCATGGCTCATAGGAAAAAAGATCAGAGAATCAGGAGCCCAATTCTCCCAAGTCAAGAGAGGATATTATTTTGTCAAGCAGCGTCAAGCCGAATGTGAGACACTTATCACCTACCGAAAAGCTCGATTGTTTACGAAAGGTTTGTGGGCAATGGATAGTAGGCGGTGGACCAAGGGCCGTCCGCAGTAAATAAAATAATCTTCGTGTGCGGTCAAAGTTAGTCAATTGGTCAGGGAAACAAATATATAATAAATTGCGATTTATGCAAGAAAGTTTCTAAAGAGGTTTTGCATTTTGCATGTGAATTCTAGAATTATACTTAGGCATATTGAACTATTAACTACAAAAAAATCCAATAATTTTAAAAACTCTAAAATAAATAGAAATTTCGCCAATAAAAATATAAAAAAAAACATTTAGCAGTGCTAAGAAAAATCTAGTTACGTTTAACTCGACAATGTACAAAAAAAATAAAAAAAGTTAATTTGCCGAAATTCAAACACTGTTCTCAGTTCTTTCAAATGAAATTACCTACTAGAATTGGCGATTCATCGCAATTCTTTTGTCCCGAATTTCCGAGACCACAACGTTTAACTATAAAAGTGCCGTTCTCTTGTTTCAAGAGGAAACGAATCGGTTTCGTCATGTTGACCAACACATAATAAACGTTTATGGTATGTTCGTTTTGTTCGAATCTCTCTATCAGAGAGAAATTTTCAGAAAATAGAAATTTTACCAAATAAAAATTTGAAGCTATTTTGAGTACAACCGCATAAATGAAGAAGTTGAGGGGATTGATGACAAAATGCCGATTGGCATTAGGGAGCGCAAACCGATGCGTTTGAAGACGGAATAGCTAGGAAAAAAGTGCCTGTTGGTAGGAATGGGGTGATCGCATAATAGTGAAGCTTGAAATGATTGGTTGGCGGAGGTCGGCAGGGTGTAAAATCATTTGAATAATGGCGTCATTGAGTACGGCGGTTTGGTTCATCGAATTCTCGACAGAAGCGCAAAGAGGCTAGTTTACGGAATGATACAACTACTCTGACAACAGTGATAGAAAATTTGAAATTCCGCTACATTTTTATAAAGTATCAGCGTCGATTGTTCGCGTGAGTCACTACTGTTAAACTAGAAACGACCAGTTGTTTATGTTTGTTTTGTGATCAGATACTTGAGAAAAAGAGGTTGAGGTTATTTCTGCAGTTAAATAACGTACTGCCACACCATGAAAATTGCATAATACAGGTAAATAACAGAAAGTTCAAAACAGTTAATTTCCTATTCCAAAAATTACTGACCTCGCTTAGAATTATTTGTTATAGTATTTACATTGCAAAGTTTGCTCACAATTTCATGAATTACAACTAAATGTGTCTTTATTGAGGTGTAATATTCAATTCAAAAAATGCCCAATGCAATGGTGTTTGAAAATTCGGAAAAGAAACAATAATGCATACTTTTTAAAGCACATAATTGTTATGACATATAAACTGAAATTGTAGGAATGAAAAGAAACAATTCGAGATTCATATAAATTTTTAAATGAATAAATTTTAAACATTCGCATTACATCTGGCAAGATTCTATTGACTAGGATTAATTTCGTAAGTAAAACTTTATTAGCATTACATAACATACTTGCACAAACATATAGAATCCGGAAGTATTATTCTAATGAAATCCAATAAAAAAGGAAGGTAATCTTAAAAGTCACTAGTACTGTTTGGTTCCAATGTAGGAAACAGAAATTCTCGTTCTAGACGAAACAAGCAGCAATGATGCAAAGCGAATGGGGCATCATTATCCTTCCGGGAAAGTTTCAAATCTATTGCAGCATTTGTGTTTTATTTGCGTTCTAATTTCCTGAGGATTACATCAAATTTGTTTGCATTTTCTTTAAACCCTCACTGAACTAGTTCAATCTTTCAAAAATATCTAAATATGTAAATACTGCTTCTTGGAAAGAGAACAGGATCAGAAACAGGGTCAGATGCTGTGGCAATGGAAGACAAACCAAAACGAAAAGAAAACAATATAAAGAACATTGCCGTGCTGATGAAGATTGGTTATGATAATGCATAGTAATGAATAGTGATTGGCAGGAAGAGTGATATCTTTCGTTCCAAGTAGTATGTTCTCTACTGCGCGGTGTACACTTTTTCTTATCGATACAAGTACGTTTTGGCCTCACGGGTGTGAGAATATACATTCTCTGTCACTGCCCGACGTTTCAAGGAACATAACACATCTGACTGAGGCAGCGAGAGAGGTGTTAAAGGCAGGCGGCGAATAAAGAATAACATTATGCAAACGACCGATAATTTAGCCGCCCACGGAGTTGTTGTAGATGGTGGTGGTGGGAAACAAGCAGGAAGAATTGAGATTAACGGAAATCAGATTGAAGGGTTTCGAACTTTCAATTTGATTGTAGGTAATTCAAAAAGCAAAGTGTAGCAAAAAAGTTCACCGCATTTCCTCTATTACTAATTACCTTAAGGCGCCTCTAGTAGGCTTGCATCTCTATTAGTATTGCATCAACATTATCTCTTCAAAAAGTAATTTCGCATAACTTCACTTTTGTCTGATTTTTTGAGAGTTCACAATTTGCATTCTGAAATCGTTTTGCACATCAGGAAAACTCTCAAAGAATTGGTAGAACAAGTAAAAATTGGTAAAATATAAATACAACTCGGACAATTTTTGCGTAGTAGACTTAAAATGTGTTATTTTGGTCCGATTTTTGTTTTATTTTTATTTATTTATTTATTTAACATAACTAATGCAATTTACAACTGTACAATTGAATTTTGAGTGTTAAATAAAACGGTAAAACGAGACTAACCCAGAAAGAGTACGTCTCGAGTTTGGGACGGGAAAGGAGAAAGAGGGTAATGTGGTAGAAGAGATCAATTAGAAGTCAAAGAGAACCAGCGGATAAAAGTTAATACCGGGGAATATTGAGATCGAGAAAGTTTGAAAACTGATAGGGGAGAGAAATACCGGTATATTTTTGACAAGATTGTTCCAAATAGGAATGGATTTTGTTGTTGAAAGTTATAAAATTGCGTCATTACTTAATGGCAAACATTATTAAAAAAGTGCTCGAAAATTAGTATGGCAGCCTCTATTAGTTTTGCACTCTCTAATAGTATTGCATCTAAATAGGTACCCGAAAATTAATATTGAGTTCCTTCATAATAGAGGAAATACGAAAATTGAATACAATTATAAAAAATGTGGCAAAATTAAAACAGTAAAATAAGGTAAGTTAATAATAAGCATACACGTTAAATCTATGACAGCCTTTTTGAATGCATGAAACTAAAAAAAACCTGCTACTTTATGTTTATCACTCATAATAATTATGAACTTTTGTTGCTGTATTTTCTCTTTTTGTACTGCACTTCACTGTTCGACTTTGAAAAATTGTTTCTCGGTCGATTTTAAAAATAATTTATCACAATACTATATTATTTTAGTTAAAATTTTTTATTACAACTAAAGACCACCGGAATATGTTCAGCTAAAGTTAAGCAGTGGTGCGCAATCAGTTGAAGATACTCAAAAAAAAACTTCCGGTACAATAGTTTATTTCAAATTTTTAAGACAGTATAGACTGACAAAGGTGAGAAACCTATGAAAATTTGGAAAACTATTAATATTAACAATACAATGCATTAGGCGCAAAAGAAGCTTTTGTTATCAAAACGTATGATGTTGCCCAATAATCAAGTTCGCATAAAATAAACGAGGTATCTCCAACCCTCCCTTCTTAGTTCTGCCTCCTTCACGTGTTGATTTATTACCTATTTTTGGCTAAAGATGCAAACCTTCAGGTACGGTACATAGGAGTAGAAACCCTATAACACCTGTCCGTCAGTTCAGACCAACAATCAGACAAAGGGAGTAATACTGATCTAGGCGCGTATGGGCTGTTGACTGGTGGCAAAAACGGTCATCGATCATAATTGACTGATGCGATACTTCCTAGTTGCTTTACACGACAGTTGCTTTACAAACATTTCATAAGTGAGACCTAAATTGAAAAAAGAAAATAGAAGAAATGTACAAATGATAAAGACTACAAAAAATGGGAAATTAGGGAGTGTGGAAAATATACTGTAGAAATAATGCACTTTATCTGATCTCATGGAAGAGCGTGACATTTGTAAGTATGTGAGAATTGAAATTTTTGATTTTTAGAGTGAAAAAAACGTGTTTTTTCACTTCAACCTTGATAAACTGTAAGTATTATATGACATTTTTCCGAAAATATATTTTCACATTTCAGTACGATCATTGAAAAATGGATTATATGAAATAAACATCATTGAGTTGGAATGCGTGTAACAGGCGTGAAAAGGTTTTTAAAACGATTAGTCACTGGTCTGGTTGAAAAAGGACATGGCGGAAAGTAGATGTTTATCGTATTCACAGAAAAGTTGAACAGAGATTCAAGCGTAGTGGTCATATGTATACTATATTGCCAATTTTCAGATATCAATAAGTTTTTGTTTGGGAAACAGTTTGACTACAAAATGTTCAAACACAATGGGCAAAGGAAATAAGTGATATCATCAGGTAAGATCATAGCAAACGTGATGAATGTCTGTGGTCTGGTTTTACCTTACTTAATTTTAATTCAAGACATACAAACTTTAGTTTGAACATCAATTTCCCTGGAATACTAACTTATGAATAATTTGTTGAATTTGACTTACAGTAGTTACTGAATTTAAAAAAAAACTTTAGTATTTAAAAAATTGTTTAAAAAATGGAGCAGTAGGAGAAGGTTTGTATTTGTGTGCTGTTCGTTGTTCCAATTACTAACCATGTAACAGTGATCGATTCAAAAGTGGTGAAAAGGAAAAATAAAATTTGTTTTGTGAATTCCATTTCAACAAAAAAAAACGAAAATCTACTAAATCATCGTTTTTATGAATCTTTTCCCTCAAATTACGCATAGCATTCACCAATCGAACCGTAAATGATTAGCAGAGGATGAAAGAGGGATTTAAGAAAAAGGGAAGAGAAGCCGACGAACAAGAGATGAACGTCGTCACTCATTGGAAAGAAACCTGACTGATTCCCGTGATGCTTTAGACATAACGTTACGAACTTGGCAGAACCGAAAGCAACAAAAAACCAAACAGAAACAGAGTGTTAGAAGACGACGAGTAGCAGGCAAAAGGATGGGTGTCCAGGATTACACACTTTGCTAGTGACACGGAACTTCTTCTGCAGCTGGACACAGCAGTGCCATCTGAGAAAGTATAAAGAGCAATGTGTCTTTCGTGTACGGAAAAGTGCGCAAGCCAATATATAGTCATGAATGTGGGGAAGTGAAAATATTAGTTCGTGTACTTAGTTGGTTTAGAAAAAAGTTTACTTTTGCCGGTATTGCCACGTAAGAAATGTTTGAATTCGACTTCACAATATTTTTTCTGATGAAGCAATATTTCAAATTTAAAGATTTCCTAATAAATATTCACGATAGTGTGACATAAATTGTGACTGCACTTCAAAATGAAAAAGTTTATGAAATTATTGTTCACTACAACCATCATATGAAATTGATTACTGAAACAAACTTTTTAAATGTTGAATATGACCTATTTATTTTAAACTATTTTTTGGCGTAACAAGGTCAAGAGAATGCAAAGCAGAATTGATTTCAATCAACTGGAATTTTCGAGAAATATTGCTCATAATGAGACTCATATAAATATGAAGTGACTCACGAGAAACGTTTGGCACTGAACACTTTCGCACAAAGTAGTTTGCAATGTTTGCGGATAAGTGAGAGTTAAAGTATAAGTTAGACAAAAAATGTATGTGGAGAAAAAATAGCCATGTGGTAAAAAGTAAGCATTGAACTTTTTGACAGATACGGTTGTGTGTTTTCTTTAGTTAAAATTTTTTTATTAAATATTCAATACATCACAAAAGTGTTCAGACACAGTTTATGGATTTGTGAAAGGGGATGGAGTGCGCAAATTGAAGGTTTTTTCTAAAACAACGATAGAAAGACAAACTAATCACAGTCACTTTAAATTTGGTTTCAACTATTAGTTGGCCTTGAATTTACATAAACTGATATATTTCAGAATTTTCGCCAAATAGAATTCACGAGTAAGAAGAGAATTGAGTGGAATCATAAAATTTCAAGAGAAAAATATAAACAATTGTTTATTAAAATATATTAGACTATTTAGTGTGCTCCTTCACACCACACAAAGATTTTTAAGACCCAGGAGGTCAGGAGGAATTAGAGTAAACACACACCAACAAAAAAAAATCGCTTAGCGTCAAAACTACAAACAATGCCCTTTGGTCATTCTCAGGGGCGAAGCAACATGGGTTTCCTCTAATTTTCGCACAGGCGTTTCTACAAAAGAACAGACAAATCTGTGGGGTTTGGTTATCCGACGTGCAAATATTAGGCATGGTCAGCAAAGCCACAAGGGCACAAGACAAGGCGCAAAAAACGCAGCCTCCTCCCAAGTCAAAACAATGGAGAATGAAACACAGATGACGAGCTCCAAGGGAAGCTCGAAACTACAAGGCTTGAATGGTGTGAATGAAAATGGGAAAAAAGTGAGGAACAGGAAGCAGAACAACTATGGAGATATTCGGCGTCATAGTATTAAAGCGCACATCTATAGAAAACAAAAAATACAACAATAAAATCAACATGAAGTTGAGAAATTGGATTTGAAATGGGATAGAAAACGATTTAGAGACATGGAAAATAGAGAATAATCCGTATGTTCTTTTTCCGTATATCTATCATTTCACTAGTTTAATGATTGACCCCTGGCCTCCCGGCAGACGAGGAAAAAGAAAAATGCGTGTTTATTATGTCAGTGTCCTTTTTTCTAATCACCGTCTTTTGAAAAAGCGATTTTGCGCACGCGATGGCGATAAAAAGAGTGATAACTATTGGATTGAAAATAAAAACGAGTAGTTTTGTTGTAGAAATATACTACTTGTTAGCAGGACAATAATGTTAGGTAAGTATAATTATTAGTAGGGACTCTTTGTCAGTTTAAGTATATTTTAGTCAATTGGTTTGGAATTGTTAAAGTGCTGAAAAAACATTTGATTATAGAAGACTAATATTAGGTGTCGGATACCTAGTGATAAAACTCGTGAAGTTGGAGAAACTAACAATTCAATATTTATGTTAAATTCAAAATTTTAATGAAGAGTATTCAATTTATTTCATTTTGTAATGTGAAAACCAGTCCCCAAAAATATTGCAGCTTAAAATAACAATAAACTAACTGTCTTCAATGTCATATATTAGATGATTGTGAGCCACAATAACTAATATGCAGAATATATAATTTTGTACATCATAACTTAAAAAAAGAAATAAATGCACATGTAGAGACTTTTGAAAGAATCCTGAGAATTTTAAATGACAAAAGATCGGGTAAGAAAAATAGCATTTGAAAAACTCTAATTTTCAACAAATACATACATCTTGTGGAATGGTAACTTGTATTCTATGACATACAAACCGTTGTTTTTGATCGAACCTTCAAGTTTTTCTCAAAAAATTCTTTCTTGTTCTATATTTATTTACAGCTGCCTGCCAATGCACATCCCTGCGCAATAGTCGCACCACCAAATTCATGCACTACTAGACCGCTTATTGCAAATGTGAAGGGGGATAGTAAATGTGAAGAGTTAAAAAGGCAATGAAAACAAGACGAATTACAGTTATTACAGTTAAGATAAGAATTTAAAAGAATTAAAAAAAAATCAACTCAAAGAATGCAACAATGTGCGAAGCATACTTTAATCCATTCAAAATAAAAAGTAGAATAAGAGGCAATTTGTATTTTCTTTTTCTTCCTGTTCTTATTCTTCCTTTTTCATCTTGACCACTGGTAATTGTATATATATGCCACCGACAAATCCATTTGCAAGCGCACACCGTACTGTCAGGTTGTAGTTGGCACTTAGGTTCAGAATTGAAAAAAAATCCAAAGTTGAAAGTGAGAAGTGAAAAGTGAAATGATGGCAGGTTGCCATTGCTTTCCTCGGAAACTTTGACAACTTCCACGATGAACAGATTAGAGAAACCCAGCAACGGATATTGCATAACAGACTGCGACGTCTCGTTAATCGAAACAGTTTTCTCATGTATAAGAACTGTAGGAGCGATTAACGGTGAAAAGAGGGGGATATGGTGAAGCGGAAAGTGTTTCCTCTAATATTCTTTTCATTTCTAGCGTTTCTTATTTTCTTCATGAATTTATTTTATTCTTGGTCAAGTAGGAAGAGAGGGTCACTTAGAAAAGAATAAATCAACCACTTTTGGAAGTTTTTTGAAAAAAAAGTGAAAACAATGAAGGATGGTCAGCCAAAGTCAATGAGTTCAGAACACGGATTAAGAAAAAGACTTCAATTGAAAAAGAAACATTTGAAGCGAAACGGAAGTTGTAATCCAGACATCAGTTTTTGAAGAAACTACACAGAAATGAGAGAATGTGGAGTTTTCATAAATAAAAAATTTACAAAATAATATTTGTCAGTATTCAACAGATTTTGGAGAAGCTATTGTTGAATGAAAGAGGAAATTTTGTTCAGTTACAGAGAGTTAGGTTAACATTGAACAATGAGTTGCACTGGTTTCAAAGTTTTAAAGATTTTACAAAGAGTATAGTACACTTTAAGAAAACAACGTTTTTTAAACCTATATTATTAAAGTGAATTAAAAAATTAAAAGCACTGTGAAAACTCATATAAAGATTTCTTCCAGTTAAAATAGCCGGTTTTTGTGTATTTTAAATTTACACTTTCATCAAACGCGATATAAATTTGCATTTTTAGGCTTAGAAATGACAATTCCCAAATATTGCAAAGCCAAATATAAACCTCATGGGTTCATTAACGATTTAATTATTCAAAAAAAACCGTGGAGGTGTATTACTACAATTACTAAAAAATTTCTTAAGGCTTATAGAGAGATGTTTCTAAGAAAATAAAAAGTTTCTGCGATTAATCAAATTCTACAGTATGCAGTCCAATTGATTAGACTAAACTTCAGAATTATGATTTTCGCTGTGTTGGCAAAAAGTACAAAATCAGATCGGAAATTTAAACCAATTTTTTTTGTTTAATAATGTCCATTTTGCTTCAACTTTAATGTGTTTGATATTTATTGGATTTTTTGAAATAACAGAAATATAATTGTTTTGTCGCTGTAATTAAAAATTCCAGTTTTTCTTTAAAATTTCTTGAAAAAATAATAAAATATTCTTACCAAATGGTTGAGAGCGAAGAAAGTCGGCATTGTTCGTTTTCGTCAGCTTTTCGGTGTTCCTGTCGAAAAGTAATGAACGGAAATGACAATAAAATAAAGGAGATATCTATGTTCAGGATCGACGCCACAGATAATCTTCTCTCGTTCGAGAAAACCAGGATATACAGTTTTGGAAATGTCCACATTTGCAGGTGGCGACAACGATATCCATTCTTGCCCAGCGGCCAAGCAGCTGGGTCAACAACAAAACAATCGCGCATTGAAATCTTTTGCTTATCGAAGAATAATAATGACCGTTTTTCGACTGCTCTTCACACTGTTTTCCGGGAAATGTCTATATTATGTGTGTGCCTAAATAAGCGGAATAAATGGTAGATCCAGCATGGCATTCGCTTTGTTTCCGCAAAAGAGCCAACAAAAAACTGAATGACTAATGGCTTGTTGAAACACATTTTTTAGCTTCTGGATTGACTATTAGCGAATTCATTGAATTGCGTTTTATTAGGTCAAGAAATAAGTTTTGTCGTTTTTTCTCAATTTAAATTTTTTCTCAATTATTTTTTTGTAGTTATATAGAAGATTGTTAGCAATGACAAAAGCCTATCAATATCATTCATATCAGGCACTTTCAAGAATATTTCCAGCTCAAAACTGTGACAACGAAAACAAAAACTTTTTCGATTTATTTGTTTTCTTTGTGAAACCAAACAGTTTACATGCCCTGAAGTATTAGACAGTAAGTTAATTACAATCGTGCGATAACAGCTCCAGGTGCCCTCTTTTGATAGTGCTAGATATGCTTAAAGTGCCAAAACTGCTTGTAAAAATGACTTTTTTAACTTTGAGCGTCTCTAACTTGAAGCACGTGAAAGATACAAAAAAGTAATTAATTACAACATTAACAAACGCATCATCATTAGCTACATTTTATCAGTTGATCACTTTTTTGTATATTCACTGGTTGCTGAGCTACGATGAGTTTTAGTGGAGCTGGTCCATTTTTTCAAGACCTCTTTCATTCACTTTATGACCCGTAACTCCAAAACCAGTTGACCGGTCGAAAAATGTTCAACTAACCAAACATTTATCTGTTTATTATAAACATGTAATCGTTTGTACATTTTGTATATTACTTATGTTTGCAAATTTAAAAGCCATAAAAAAACTGGTTGTTTTGAAAAAAATAGGAAAATAGTTCAATATTTGGATTTTTCTCCCCCAAAAAGTAACGTAGATCAGCAAAAACGTATGCAATTTTTTAGTCAGCAGGAGACTTATTGTCAAAAATTTTTCGAAATTTTTTTCTAATTTTCACACATTTGCTAAAATGACTCATATCGTTGTCAGCAAGAGAGACATTAAAAAATTTTAAAATGTGAAATTTTTATAATAAACAGATAAATGTTTTGTTAGTTGAACATTTTTCGATCGGTCAACTGGTTTTGGAGTTACGGGTCATATATTGAAAACAGGTGTTTTGAAAAATTGGACCAGCTCCAATAACACTCATCGTAGCTCAGAAACCAGTGCATATGCAAAAAAGTAATCAACTGATAAAATGTAGCTATTGATATGTATGTTAATGTTGTAATTGATTACTTTTTTGTATCTTCCACGTGCCTCAAGTTCGCGCCGATCAAAGTTAAAAAAGTAATTTTTGCAAGCACTTTTGGCAGTTTGAACATATCTAGCGCTACCAAAAAAGGGCACCTAGAGCTGTTATTGCACGATTGTAATTAACTAACTGTCTACTACTGCAGGGCATGTAAACTTTTTGGTTTCACAAAGAAATGAAAAAAATCGAAAAAAAAATTTTTTTTTCGTTGTCACAGTTTTTAGTTGGAAATACTCTTAAAGGTGCCTGATATGACTGATATTGATAGGCTTGTCATTGCTAACACTCTTCTATATAACTGCAAAAAACCATTCGAGAAAAAATTAAAATTGAGAAAAAACGACCAAACTTATTCCTTGACCTAATATAAACTGATAATAAACTTAATTGTCACAGTAAATTAAATACATAAACTTTCAAACAAAGTTATGTAACACATTGTACAGTAACACAATAAATAAAAATTCCACAGATTTTTCATTACCAAAGATAAGTATTGCTATACTCACATGTACTTTTGTGCTCTACTTTTATCTTTCATTTTGTTTTGCCATTTATTAGATCCTATCTGAAAACTTTTTTTCTAGTACTGGTTACCCAATTTAAATTTTGAAATCAAGGTTTGAATCACATTGAGAGTGAAAAACGACCTGAGAAAACAAGAACAAGGTCATGGACAGATAATCAAACTGAAAAAAAAACGCTCAATTTCAATAGTTTACATTTTTTGCAAGTTTGGTAACTTTCATCACGAATTTGTCGCATTATTTCAGTTTTATATAATTTTCCAATTTCCTAATTTATGCTTTAATGAAAATTACAGAAATGCTTGTTAAACGCCCAATGCCCATTGTTTAAATCTTTTCTCTCTCACGAAAAAAAACTACGTAAAAAACACGTAATACAGTGTCAACATCGTTTTTCTTGATGTTTGTTCACATTTACACTTCACACCTCCATTATTCCATAACACCGTTCTCTACATCAAAAATAACAACAACTTTCTCCATGTCTTTAGATATAGGGAGATTGACAGCAGAGGAAATTCATATCGCCCAGGATGTCGTTATTCACTCTTCACCGCATTTTCGCTTTTGCTACCTTTCCATGTAACCCACGCCCCTACCGCGTCGTTTCCGACGTTTAAACATAACTACGGCAAAAATATTGTAATATATGTTGTATTCCAAAAATGTCGTTTAGAAGTTTTGAAGATTCTGCTCAGGATGTTCCCACCGAAGATATTTTGGAGCACTTTGGAAGCGATCCAACGCCAGTTAGACGACGACAACAGCTGAAATACAAAAATGGAGAGTGTTTTGTGCCTGTTGAAACCATTGTGGACAACTATCCAAAACAAAGAAGTTTCCATCATTATTGCAAGTAAGTAAATCTAATATTTTGCACTAAAAACGTTTCAGAAATTTTTGTAACTCAAGATATATGTACAGACACCACAGTTTTAGGATTACACATTTTTCTCACTCAATGCTGAAAATTTAAAGAATTAAATTTTTAACAGAAACAGAAATTACATCAGTCTTGTTTTTTTTCTTCAATGTTCCAAAAATCACTAGCAAATATTCATTAAACTACATAATGAATAATTTTAGTGCTGGGCCATTACTCCACGAGGCTGAAGCAGCCAATTCCGCCGTTCTCTCCTTTGACGCGTATGCTGAAGAAGACGGATTGGACGAAGAGATCCATAGAATTCGTATTTTCAAAATCAATTATCATCTTAATGATGACACAATCACTGTTAATGAGCCATTTGTTGACAATACGGGATATCTTCATGTGATTTCAACTTTCAGAAACCATACATACGAATTTCATTTCTTGCAGGGAAGAATATTTCGTCGGCAAAAAGTTCCTGCACACAATCGTATTGGAAAGCCATATGTCCATTGGAGTGATCTGAATGTTGGAACTGATATCAATTTGTTTCAAACTATTTATAGAATTACTTCTTGTGATACATTCACGCGGGTTTTTATAACATTATGTAGTTTTTTATTTCGTTCTGTTTTTCAGAGTTTTCTTGAAGAGCACGGAACTAAAGTTAACGAGGATGAAGAATTGCCTGAAGATCCATGGCTAGTGCGAAGGCGTGGAGCCCCACGAACTGCTCCAAAACTTCCCGATCAGGTAATCAGGAATATGCTTGCTACCGACGATTTAAATTTTGTAGAGAGAGTTCATTAATCGACCACCAATGTTGGTTTACCGATGCTGCTGGCTGGATCACATGAATGATTTCCATGGATGCCGGATGAAGCGCATTTTCAAGTAAAGCTCAATTAAATTTCTTCATAAATTCGAATTTTTGCAGAATGTATGTTTATTGTTCTGACCATACAGTTGCGCTTATAGAAGAAACAAAAGAATTCGAGGGTCAGCTATTTTTGAAGAGGATCGCTCTTCCATTTCCAGTACAACCAGGTATTTGGGTTGAAAAGATAGATTTAATTATCTTGTATTGTGCTAGACATGGTAAAACGTGATTATCGCTGGTGGGATATTAGGCCAGGAGTGTGGGTTGATGTTTTTTGTCGACCGATGTTTGTGTTCGAGTGTGCCAACGACGAAACTAAATCTTTTACAAGGCAACAATTTGGAGAGACAGACTTTGCTAACTATAGCAGTCAGGTAATTTGATAACTTTCAAATCTGCAGATGAAAGTTAAAAAAACCATTATAACCAAAAAAAAATATTGGAAACTATGCTTAAACTTTCAGATTTTGGAAGAAGGTCCTCCAACAACGCAATTTTTTAATTCACCATCAATATTGAAGTTTCGTTGCACAATGGTTTAACAATAGTTTTCACACTTTTCAATGAGTTTCTTTTTGATTTTAGGTTGATGCTCCTTCTGTATTGTACGGTCTTCATTTTCTTCTCTATTATGATGTTAATCGCCGAATAGTAAACATAAACGAGGAAGGCAGGAAGACGTGGACAGATGGAAGGGTTTTTCTGAAAGACGTTGATGCTTCAACTTTTAGGTAAATGTTTAAATTTCTAATCATACTCATCAACTTTTTTATAGCGAAAATCAATTTGCACCAGGAAGAATTTTGCAATTTTTCAAATGGCGATTTAATTTGGTACAGTCTAGTGGAGAGACGGGCAAATATCTTCGCTGGAAACAAACGCCAATTCATAAATAGCTTTTACAATAATTTTTTCGCTACTAACTCAATATTCTTCTTTTAAACTGTTAGATTTGAGTAAACATGTTTTCCAATATCAGCAATTTATTGAATAATTTCAATGAGATTGCAAATAAGTCAGCGTATTAATATATTGATTAAAATTATTATCGTAAAGAAACATAAAGACAAAATCATTTGATCACCCTATGGAACGTTTTGATCACCCTATGGAACGTACAAACGCCCTCAGCTACGTTTCTGTTTGCCAGTAAACTCTAAACTTGTGAGCTAAATCTCGAGCATAATTGCGGTATTCCTTGAAAGAACCAAGCTTATTGTCTACTCAATTTCTTCCATGCAAAGCTTTCCGAGCATCTTGCAAAGTTTTTTAGTGGCCATCTTCATTATTGGGAGTCAGTTCACTCTGAATATTCTTGTGAAAAGCAAAGACTCCCAGAAGTTTAAAAACAAAACAAATTTCTACACATTTTTTGCGGTGTGGGCGATATTTATTGGCAGAACATTAGAGAGTGGTTTTTTTAAACTTTCATCTGCAAATTTGAAAGTTATCAAATTACCTGACTGCCAATATATTTACTCTAATGTTCTGCCAATATATTTACTCTAATGTTCTGCCAATTAGAGTAATTATATTGGCAGAACATTAGAGTAAATATATTGGCAGAACATTAGAGTAAATATATTGGCAGAACATTGGAGTAATAAAATTGGCAGAACATTAGAGTAAATATATTGGGGAATAGTGGGAAGCCACAGAGAGTAAAATATGGTGGGAAGCCACAGAGAGTAAAATATAGTGGGAAGCCACAGAGAGTAAAATATAGTGGGAAGCCACAGAGAGTAAAATATAGTGGGAAGCCACAGAGAGTAAAATATGGTGGGAAGCCACAGAGAGTAAAATATAGTGGGAAGCCACAGAGAGTAAAATATGGTGGGAAGCCACAGAGAGTAAAATATAGTGAGAAGCCACAGAGAGTAAAATATAGTGGGAAGCCACAGAGAGTAAAATATATGGTGAAGCCAGAGAGTAAAATGTTTGGTGAAGCCAGAGAGTAAAAAATATGGTGAAGCCAGAGAGTAAAATATTGGGTGAAGCCAGAGAGTAAAATATTGGGTGAAGCCTAAGAGTAAAAAATATGGTGAAGCCAGAGAGTAAAAAATATGGTGAAGCCAGAGAGTAAAATATTGGGTGAAGCCAGAGAGTAAAAAATATGGTGAAGCCAGAGAGTAAAAAATATGGTGAAGCCAGAGAGTAAAATATTTGGTGAAGCCAGAGAGTAAAAAATATGGTGAAGCCAGAGAGTAAAAAATATGGTGAATCCAGAGAGTAAAATATTTGGTGAAGCCAGAGAGTAAAAAATATGGTGAAGCCAGAGAGTAAAATATATGGTGAAGCCAGAGAGTAAAAAATATGGTGAAGCCAGAGAGTAAAATATTTGGTGAAGCCAGAGAGTAAAAAATATGGTGAAGCCAGAGAGTAAAATATTGGGTGAAGCCAGAGAGTAAAATATTGGGTGAAGCCAGAGAGTAAAATATATGGTGAAGCCAGAGAGTAAAAAATATGGTGAAGCCAGAGAGTACAATATATGGTGAAGCCAGAGAGTAAAAAATATGGTGAAGCCAGAGAGTAAAATATTGGGTGAAGCCAGAGAGTAAAATATATGGTGAAGCCAGAGAGTAAAAAATATGGTGAAGCCAGAGAGTAAAAAATATGGTGAATCCAGAGAGTAAAATATTTGGTGAAGCCAGAGAGTAAAATATTTGGTGAAGCCATAGAGTAAAATATTTGGTGAAGCCAGAGAGTAAAATATATGGTGAAGCCAGAGAGTAAAAAATATGGTGAAGCCAGAGAGTAAAATATTTGGTGAAGCCAGAGAGTAAAATATATGGTGAAGCCAGAGAGTAAAAAATATGGTGAAGCCATAGAGTAAAATATTTGGTGAAGCCAGAGAGTAAAATATATGGTGAAGCCAGAGAGTCAAATATTTGGTGAAGCCAGAGAGTAAAAAATATGGTGAAGCCAGAGAGTCAAATATTGGGTGAAGTCAGAGAGTAAAATATATGGTGAAGCCAGAGAGTAAAATATTTGGTGAAGCCAGAGAGTAAAATATTTGGTGAAGCCAGAGAGTAAAATATTTGGTGAAGCCATAGAGTAAAATATTTGGTGAAGCCAGAGAGTAAAAAATACGGTGAAGCCAGAGAGTAAAATATTTGGTGAAGCCAGAGAGTAAAATATTGAGTGAAGCCAGAGAGTCAAATATATGGTGAAGCCAGAGAGTAAAATATTTGGTGAAGCCAGAGAGTAAAATATATGGTGAAGCCAGAGAGTAAAATATTTGGTGAAGCCAGAGAGTAAAATATATGGTGAAGCCAGAGAGTAAAATATTTGGTGAAGCCAGAGAGTAAAATATTGAGTGAAGCCAGAGAGTCAAATATATGGTGAAGCCAGAGAGTAAAATATTTGGTGAAGCCAGAGAGTAAAATATTTGGTGAAGCCAGAGAGTAAAATATATGGTGAAGCCAGAGAGTAAAATATTTGGTGAAGCCAGAGAGTAAAATATTTGGTGAAACCATAGAGTAAAATATTTGGTGAAGCCAGAGAGTAAAATATTTGGTGAAGCCAGAGAGTAAAATATATGGTGAAGCCAGAGAGTAAAATATTTGGTGAAGCCAGAGAGTAAAATATTGGGTGAAGCCAGAGAGTAAAAAATATGGTGAAGCCAGAGAGTAAAATATTGGGTGAAGCCAGAGAGTAAAATATTGGGTGAAGCCTAAGAGTAAAAAATATGGTGAAGCCAGAGAGTAAAAAATATGGTGAAGCCAGAGAGTAAAAGATTGGGTGAAGCCAGAGAATAAAAGATTGGGTGAAGCCAGAGAGTAAAATATTGGGTGAAGCCAGAGAGTAAAATATATGGTGAAGTCAGAGAGTAAAATATTGGGTGAAGCCAGAGAGTAAAAGATTGGGTGAAGCCAGAGAGTAAAATATTGGGTGAAGCCAGAGAGTAAAAAATATGGTGAAGCCAGAGAGTAAAAGATTGGGTGAAGCCAGAGAGTAAAATATTTGGTGAAGCCAGAGAGTAAAATATTTGGTGAAGCCAGAGAGTAAAATATTGAGTGAAGCCAGAGAGTCAAATATATGGTGAAGCCAGAGAGTAAAATATTTGGTGAAGCCAGAGAGTAAAATATTTGGTGAAGCCAGAGAGTAAAATATATGGTGAAGCCAGAGAGTAAAATATTTGGTGAAGCCAGAGAGTAAAATATTTGGTGAAGCCAGAGAGTAAAATATTGAGTGAAGCCAGAGAGTCAAATATATGGTGAAGCCAGAGAGTAAAATATTTGGTGAAGCCAGAGAGTAAAATATTTGGTGAAGCCAGAGAGTAAAATATATGGTGAAGCCAGAGAGTAAAATATTTGGTGAACCATAGAGTAAAATATTTGGTGAAGCCAGAGAGTAAAATATTTGGTGAAGCCAGAGAGTAAAATATTTGGTGAAGCCAGAGAGTAAAATATTTGGTGAAGCCAGAGAGTAAAAAATATGGTGAAGCCAGAGAGTAAAATATTTGGTGAAGCCAGAGAGTAAAAAATATGGTGAAGCCAGAGAGTAAAAAATATGGTGAATCCAGAGAGTAAAATATTGGGTGAAGCCAGAGAGTAAAATATTTGGTGAAGCCAGAGAGTAAAATATATGGTGAAGCCAGAGAGTAAAAAATATGGTGAAGCCAGAGAGTAAAATATTTGGTGAAGCCAGAGAGTAAAAAATATGGTGAAGCCAGAGAGTAAAATATTGAGTGAAGCCAGAGAGTCAAATATATGGTGAAGCCAGAGAGTAAAATATTTGGTGAAGCCAGAGAGTAAAATATTTGGTGAAGCCAGAGAGTAAAATATATGGTGAAGCCAGAGAGTAAAAAATATGGTGAAGCCAGAGAGTAAAATATTTGGTGAAGCCAGAGAGTAAAATATATGGTGAAGCCAGAGAGTAAAATATTTGGTGAAGCCAGAGAGTAAAATATTGAGTGAAGCCAGAGAGTCAAATATATGGTGAAGCCAGAGAGTAAAATATTTGGTGAAGCCAGAGAGTAAAATATTTGGTGAAGCCAGAGAGTAAAATATATGGTGAAGCCAGAGAGTAAAATATTTGGTGAAGCCAGAGAGTAAAATATTTGGTGAAGCCAGAGAGTAAAATATTGAGTGAAGCCAGAGAGTAAAATATTTGGTGAAGCCAGAGAGTAAAATATTTGGTGAAGCCAGAGAGTAAAATATATGGTGAAGCCAGAGAGTAAAATATTTGGTGAAGCCAGAGAGTAAAAAATATGGTGAAGCCAGAGAGTAAAATATATGGTGAACCATAGAGTAAAATATTTGGTGAAGCCAGAGAGTAAAATATTTGGTGAAGCCAGAGAGTAAAATATTTGGTGAAGCCAGAGAGTAAAATATTTGGTGAAGCCAGAGAGTAAAATATTGGGTGAAGCCAGAGAGTAAAATATTTGGTGAAGCCAGAGAGTAAAATATTGAGTGAAGCCAGAGAGTCAAATATATGGTGAAGCCAGAGAGTAAAATATTTGGTGAAGCCAGAGAGTAAAATATTTGGTGAAGCCAGAGAGTAAAATATATGGTGAAGCCAGAGAGTAAAATATTTGGTGAAGCCAGAGAGTAAAATATTGGGTGAAGCCAGAGAGTAAAAAATATGGTGAAGCCAGAGAGTAAAATATTGGGTGAAGCCAGAGAGTAAAATATTGGGTGAAGCCAGAGAGTAAAATATTGAGTGAAGCCAGAGAGTCAAATATATGGTGAAGCCAGAGAGTAAAATATTTGGTGAAGCCAGAGAGTAAAAAATATAGTGAAGCCAGAGAGTAAAAAATATGGTGAAGCCAGAGAGTAAAATATTGAGTGAAGCCAGAGAGTAAAAAATATAGTGAAGCCAGAGAGTAAAATATTTGGTGAAGCCATAGAGTAAAATATTTGGTGAAGCCAGAGAGTAAAAAATACGGTGAAGCCAGAGAGTAAAATATTTGGTGAAGCCAGAGAGTAAAATATTGAGTGAAGCCAGAGAGTCAAATATTTGGTGAAGCCAGAGAGTAAAAAATATGGTGAAGCCAGAGAGTCAAATATTGGGTGAAGTCAGAGAGTAAAATATATGGTGAAGCCAGAGAGTAAAATATTTGGTGAAGCCAGAGAGTAAAATATTTGGTGAAGCCAGAGAGTAAAATATTTGGTGAAGCCATAGAGTAAAATATTTGGTGAAGCCAGAGAGTAAAAAATACGGTGAAGCCAGAGAGTAAAATATTTGGTGAAGCCAGAGAGTAAAATATTGAGTGAAGCCAGAGAGTCAAATATATGGTGAAGCCAGAGAGTAAAATATTTGGTGAAGCCAGAGAGTAAAATATTTGGTGAAGCCAGAGAGTAAAATATATGGTGAAGCCAGAGAGTAAAATATTGAGTGAAGCCAGAGAGTCAAATATATGGTGAAGCCAGAGAGTAAAATATTTGGTGAAGCCAGAGAGTAAAAAATATAGTGAAGCCAGAGAGTAAAATATATGGTGAAGCCAGAGAGTAAAAAATATGGTGAAGCCAGAGAGTAAAATATTTGGTGAAGCCAGAGAGTAAAAAATATGGTGAAGCCAGAGAGTAAAAAATATGGTGAAGCCAGAGAGTAAAATATTGGGTGAAGCCAGAGAGTAAAAAATATAGTGAAGCCAGAGAGTAAAAAATATGGTGAAGCCAGAGAGTAAAATATTTGGTGAAGCCAGAGAGTAAAATATTTGGTGAAGCCAGAGAGTAAAATATTTGGTGAAGCCATAGAGTAAAATATTTGGTGAAGCCAGAGAGTAAAAAATACGGTGAAGCCAGAGAGTAAAATATTTGGTGAAGCCAGAGAGTAAAATATTGAGTGAAGCCAGAGAGTCAAATATATGGTGAAGCCAGAGAGTAAAATATTTGGTGAAGCCAGAGAGTAAAATATTTGGTGAAGCCAGAGAGTAAAATATATGGTGAAGCCAGAGAGTAAAATATTTGGTGAAGCCAGAGAGTAAAATATTTGGTGAAGCCAGAGAGTAAAATATTGAGTGAAGCCAGAGAGTCAAATATATGGTGAAGCCAGAGAGTAAAATATTTGGTGAAGCCAGAGAGTAAAATATATGGTGAAGCCAGAGAGTAAAATATTTGGTGAAGCCAGAGAGTAAAATATTGAGTGAAGCCAGAGAGTCAAATATATGGTGAAGCCAGAGAGTAAAATATTTGGTGAAGCCAGAGAGTAAAATATTTGGTGAAGCCAGAGAGTAAAATATATGGTGAAGCCAGAGAGTAAAATATTTGGTGAAACCATAGAGTAAAATATTTGGTGAAGCCAGAGAGTAAAATATTTGGTGAAGCCAGAGAGTAAAATATTTGGTGAAGCCAGAGAGTAAAATATTTGGTGAAGCCAGAGAGTAAAATATATGGTGAAGCCAGAGAGTAAAATATTTGGTGAAGCCAGAGAGTAAAAAATATGGTGAAGCCAGAGAGTAAAATATATGGTGAACCATAGAGTAAAATATTTGGTGAAGCCAGAGAGTAAAATATTTGGTGAAGCCAGAGAGTAAAATATTTGGTGAAGCCAGAGAGTAAAATATTTGGTGAAGCCAGAGAGTAAAATATTGGGTGAAGCCAGAGAGTAAAAAATATGGTGAAGCCAGAGAGTAAAATATTGGGTGAAGCCAGAGAGTAAAATATTGGGTGAAGCCTAAGAGTAAAAAATATGGTGAAGCCAGAGAGTAAAAAATATGGTGAAGCCAGAGAGTAAAATATTTGGTGAAGCCAGAGAGTAAAAAATATGGTGAAGCCAGAGAGTAAAAAATATGGTGAATCCAGAGAGTAAAATATTTGGTGAAGCCAGAGAGTAAAATATTTGGTGAAGCCAGAGAGTAAAAAATATGGTGAAGCCAGAGAGTAAAATATATGGTGAAGCCAGAGAGTAAAAAATATGGTGAAGCCAGAGAGTAAAATATTTGGTGAAGCCAGAGAGTAAAAATTATGGTGAAGCCAGAGAGTAAAATATTGGGTGAAGCCAGAGAGTAAAATATTGGGTGAAGCCAGAGAGTAAAATATATGGTGAAGCCAGAGAGTAAAAAATATGGTGAAGCCAGAGAGTACAATATATGGTGAAGCCAGAGAGTAAAAAATATGGTGAAGCCAGAGAGTAAAATATTGGGTGAAGCCAGAGAGTAAAATATTTGGTGAAGCCAGAGAGTAAAATATATGGTGAAGCCAGAGAGTAAAAAATATGGTGAAGCCAGAGAGTAAAATATTTGGTGAAGCCAGAGAGTAAAATATATGGTGAAGCCAGAGAGTAAAAAATATGGTGAAGCCATAGAGTAAAATATTTGGTGAAGCCAGAGAGTAAAATATTTGGTGAAGCCAGAGAGTAAAATATTGAGTGAAGCCAGAGAGTCAAATATATGGTGAAGCCAGAGAGTAAAATATTTGGTGAAGCCAGAGAGTAAAATATTTGGTGAAGCCAGAGAGTAAAATATATGGTGAAGCCAGAGAGTAAAATATTTGGTGAAGCCAGAGAGTAAAAAATATGGTGAAGCCAGAGAGTAAAATATATGGTGAAGCCAGAGAGTAAAATATTTGGTGAAGCCAGAGAGTAAAATATTTGGTGAAGCCAGAGAGTAAAATATTGAGTGAAGCCAGAGAGTCAAATATATGGTGAAGCCAGAGAGTAAAATATTTGGTGAAGCCAGAGAGTAAAAAATATAGTGAAGCCAGAGAGTAAAAAATATGGTGAAGCCAGAGAGTAAAATATTGAGTGAAGCCAGAGAGTCAAATATATGGTGAAGCCAGAGAGTAAAATATTTGGTGAAGCCAGAGAGTAAAATATTTGGTGAAGCCAGAGAGTAAAATATTTGGTGAAGCCAGAGAGTAAAATATTTGGTGAAGCCAGAGAGTAAAAAATATGGTGAAGCCAGAGAGTAAAATATTTGGTGAAGCCAGAGAGTAAAAAATATGGTGAAGCCAGAGAGTAAAAAATATGGTGAATCCAGAGAGTAAAATATATGGTGAAGCCAGAGAGTAAAATATTTGGTGAAGCCAGAGAGTAAAATATTTGGTGAAGCCAGAGAGTAAAATATTTGGTGAAGCCATAGAGTAAAATATTTGGTGAAGCCAGAGAGTAAAAAATACGGTGAAGCCAGAGAGTAAAATATTTGGTGAAGCCAGAGAGTAAAATATTGAGTGAAGCCAGAGAGTCAAATATATGGTGAAGCCAGAGAGTAAAATATTTGGTGAAGCCAGAGAGTAAAATATTTGGTGAAGCCAGAGAGTAAAATATATGGTGAAGCCAGAGAGTAAAATATATGGTGAAGCCAGAGAGTAAAATATTTGGTGAAGCCAGAGAGTAAAATATTGGGTGAAGCCAGAGAGTAAAATATATGGTGAAGCCAGAGAGTAAAAAATATGGTGAAGCCAGAGAGTAAAATATTTGGTGAAGCCAGAGAGTAAAATATTGGGTGAAGCCAGAGAGTAAAATATTTGGTGAAGCCAGAGAGTAAAATATTGGGTGAAGCCAGAGAGTAAAAAATATGGTGAAGCCAGAGAGTAAAATATTGGGTGAAGCCAGAGAGTCAAATATTGGGTGAAGCCAGAGAGTAAAATATATGGTGAAGCCAGAGAGTAAAAAATATGGTGAAGCCAGAGAGTCAAATATTGGGTGAAGCCAGATTATGGAGCGGTATTGGAACGGTTTTGGAGCGGTTATGGAGCGGTATTGGAGCGGTTTTGGAGCGGTTATGGAGCGGTATTGGAACGGTTTTGGAGCGGTTTTGGAGCGGTTATGGAGCGGTTATGGAGCGGTTATGGAGCGGTTATGGAGCGGTTATGGAGCGGTTTTGGAGCGGAATTGGAACGGTTTTGGAGCGGTTTTGGAGCGGTTATGGAGCGGTATTGGAGCGGTTTTGGAGCGGTTATGGAGCGGTTTTGGAGCGGTATTGGAACGGTTTTGGAGCGGTTATGGAGCGGTATTGGAGCGGTTTTGGAGCGGTTATGGAGCGGTTATGGAGCGGTTATGGAGCGGTTTTGGAGCGGTTTTGGAGCGGTTATGGAGCGGTTTTGGAGCGGTTATGGAGCGGTTATGGAGCGGTTATGGAGCGGTATTAGTGCGGTTATGGAGCGGTTTTGGAGCGGTATTGGAACGGTTTTGGAGCGGTTTTGGAGCGGTTATGGAGCGGTATTGGAGCGGTTATGGAGCGGTCATGGAGCGGTTTTGGAGCGGTTATGGAGCGGTTTTGGAGCGGTTATGGAGCGGTATTGGAGCGGTATTGGAGCGGTATTAGAGCGGTTATGGAGCGGTTTTGGAGCGGTTTTGGAGCGGTTTTGGAGCGGTTATGGAGCGGTTATGGAGCGGTTATGGAGCGGTATTAGAGCGGTTATGGAGCGGTTTTGGAGCGGTATTGGAACGGTTTTGGAGCGGTTTTGGAGCGGTTATGGAGCGGTATTGGAGCGGTTTTGGAGCGGTTATGGAGCGGTTTTGGAGCGGTATTGGAACGGTTTTGGAGCGGTATTGGAACGGTTTTGGAGCGGTATTGGAACGGTTTTGGAGCGGTTTTGGAGCGGTTATGGAGCGGTTATGGAGCGGTTATGGAGCGGTTATGGAGCGGTTTTGGAGCGGTATTGGAACGGTTTTGGAGCGGTTTTGGAGCGGTTATGGAGCGGTATTGGAGCGGTTTTGGAGCGGTTATGGAGCGGTTTTGGAGCGGTATTGGAACGGTTTTGGAGCGGTATTGGAACGGTTTTGGAGCGGTTATGGAGCGGTATTGGAGCGGTTATGGAGCGGTTTTGGAGCGGTATTGGAACGGTTATGGAGCGGTTTTGGAGCAATTCGGAAAATATTCATCTGGTTAATCTTTTTTCGCCCATTCTGTTCATTCAGGTTTTGGGTTAATTTTTTCAATGTTATTGAGCTTATTTTAATGATGAACGACTCTTCAAATAGGAAAAGATCACACAAATTCACAACATTTTGTTTTCCAAAAAAATGCGTTAGTTGATTTAGCCGAACTAGCCGATCGGCGAATTCGGCTAACATCGGCCAAAATCGGCTAACGGATAACTACGTATTAGCCGAATTGCCAAAAAGTCGGCTAGCGGCTAATTCGGCTAATCGGTAAAAAGGTCGGCTAACGGATAATTCGGCTAATGTTAGTTGGGCGCGCTGTACGTATTTGGATTTTGTCATCAATCTGTTAATTCTTAAGCTTTTTTGTAAATTGAATTCAATTAATAAGTCAATTTCATATTATCAGTTTATTCAACACAAATTAAAATAAATTCAAAGAAATAAAGAAAATGTTGGGAACATTTGAAAAATTTTGCAACACGCCAAGCCATTGAAGAGGACAAAGAAAAATTTAGAGAAAAAATTTGGATCGTAGCTATTTTAATAGAATTTAGAAAATGTTCATATTTTTCCAGGGTGCTCAAAGTGACAGAACACTATCGTACAAAAAGCTCGAGTTGAACGAAATCGAAAATACCCAGATGTTGGGAAACATTTAGAGAATTTTGAATTTCTTGCTCCGGTGAAGTACTTAATTTTTGAGAAAAAAAATTATGAATACAGTATATATATATGTATATATTTGTGAAGTTTTAAAAAAAATGATTTAAAAAAAGGAGAAATAGAAAACATAGTTGAATTGATTCAATGGCATTTTCAGGTTTGATACATTAAATTAGATAGGGGCAACGAAATGAAAAACAAAGGGTGCTTATTTTCCGCCGAGAAAGCCACTCTGAAATAGATAATTTTTTTGATAAACTTTAAAAAATTCGATTACTTACAATTTTTGTCACAAATGTGCCCCAGATTGTGGAATTCGGCGTAGTCTTCTGTTTAGGAGGTGGTGGGCTGAACAGAGCGTCGTCTTTATCCTCGGTGAGAAATCTTTTGCGATTCTGAAAAAAAAGATGGAAACAGAGATAGAAATTGTCCTAACGAATATTTTACATTGATGCAACTTGTAACTTGAAACTCATAATCAAGTGAATAAATTATATCTTTAAGAATAGTACTTTTTATAAAATGTTTCGTTTGAAAGCATTTTACATTTTCGATTAAATTTGGTTGGACAGTACCCGTTCTGATAAATATAATAAAATGACTAATTGAGTCATGAAGCCAGGGCGAAGTTTCCAAATTTCAATGATTTTATTAGACATAAAACTAAACTAAACACTAACCATGGGAGCCTTATAGTTTCGGTTCTTCTCATCAGCCATCTTTTGATCCTCGTCATCTTCATATTCTCCATCTCCATTCTTTTCTTCATCTTCCTTCATTCTCTCTTCTTTTTCTTGCTCTTCCTTTTCTAGTTCCTCTTTCGGTTCACCTCTGTGATGATTTCCATTTGTTCCACTTTTTCGAATATCTTCACTATCGTCCAATTCCAATTTTAAGTCGCGAGAGACAATTTTTTGTATTTGATCAGGGGTGTTTTCGACTCCGTTAAACTCGAGCTTTTTGTACGATGGTGCTCTGCCACATTGAGATCCCTGGAAACATATGAACATTTTCTAAATTCTATTAGAATGCACACAAACCCATAGTTTGCCTCCTAATGTTTCCTTAGCCTCTTTAATAGCTTTGGTGTGTTGCTCCGTAGACTTTTTGAATCGATAGTCTCGATGCAAAGCGAAAATCGCCTGAAATAAAGTTTAGAACCTTTGATATTATTTGGATTTATTACTCACACCCTGTGGAACAATACTCGTTCGGCCTTTCGCTTTCCAGGTAAAATATTCTACTCTCCATGAGACGGGATTCCTTCCTCTCTCCATATTCACCAACTTGCATGGCCACGAACCTTTGATCACAATATCACCAGGTTGGAAACTCATCTGAAATTGATTAATGTTTCAATCTTTAAAAAAAATGTTGGGCCATAATAAAATATCAATTAAAATGCAGTGAAACAAGTTGATATTGTCTACTGTCCAAAGCCAAAAACAAGAAAATGCATTCTGATGGTCAAACTAAGAGAAAAAATCAAACTACTCCTATTTCTAAACTATTTGGGTGCTGTGTATCAAGAAAAGTCTTGACAAATAGCAGGAAAAATTGAATATTCAATGGAAAAAACCGCACCTTCTCAGCCGTGTTCTTTCACGTTGGCAAGTGCCTGTGCGGACGGCATGTTCGGTCCGTTTCTGCTTGTGCGTGCGGTGAGATTAGAAAAAGAGATTTAGAGATCGTAGGAAAAAGAGAAATAATATAGAAATCATTGAGTGAGAGAAGCTAGACGGTCGCAAAAGGCAGCAGACGGCAGGGGCCCCAGGAAGGGGAAGAGCGGAGGAGACGAGGACGGCCATCTGTTAATATGCAGGAGAAATAGTGTTATGATGCAGGGTAGTCGTAGATACGTTTGGTTCACTTTTCCAATATATTGTAAATACTGTGAAAATTGTCAAAGCATAATATTTTTTCCATTTAAAATTATGGGATATTTTCCAAAGTCTCAAAAGTTTTATAGCGCCAGTTGGGATAACTTTTTTGAAATCTAAAAAAAACGATTTTATCCTTTCAACTGAATTATTTTTGTCACAAAAGATCTATTTCAAATATTTACCGTATTGACGCTACTCCATTCAAAAATTAAAACAAAAAAAATTAAATGGAAGCTGTCCAGTATATTGTAGTTTTTAAGTACTTTCGATAGATGCTAAAATAAGTGAGTAAATTGAAATAAATTGAAATAATAACATAAACTGAATGAAAAGTCACCCAACATTATTGTTTATTCCAAACCAGAAAAATAAATAAATATATACTTTTGACAAGAAAAAGTTAGAATGCCGGCATTCGATGACAATTTGATTTGACAAGTTCCTTTGGATTTTTGAAAAATATATACTTAAACAAAATGAATAAAATGACTGAATTATCGTTGTGACTTCAGTCTCGCAGGAGTACAAGGAACAAACGATTAAAAAATATGAGAATATGGAAAAACAAAATAATTTGACTAGTGGGAAGGGGGAAAGAAATGGGTTAAATTTATGAAAGTAACCATACGACTCTAGCCATAGAAACTCAAATTTCATACACATAAATAATTTGTTTTTCATTTTGTTATCACATGATTGTATTCTACTCGAAAGTTTCCCATTTGCTCCGAACCGGAGGAGGGGGGACTCGTATTGCTGAACTAGTGGCAAAAGCAGTTGCTGGTTGCCCTGACGATGTGCTCGATGGGCCAACTGATGCAGGTCGTCGGGGAGGTAGCGGCGGAGGAGCATACCAATCGGGTGCAGATGGGTTCATCGCTGATGGTACGCTTCCTACTTGGCTGACTTGTGCCCACTGATGGCTTTGTTGAAAATGGAGTAGGTGAGGTGCTGATGATCCACTTGGAGAGATTGACTGGACCGATGAGCCAGGAATCATGCGAGGATGTAGAGGTGGTGGGGGTCGAGAGGGCAATGGAGGCGCCGAGCCTTCTGGTGACGTCGCAAATGGGTCGGCAAATACGTTTCCTATTGCTCCAGATGGCGACCTGAACATTTGTAAAATAATTAACTGATTTGCGAATAACATAGTAACAGATTTGGTTTTCAAATTACCAGGTTTTGGCAATACATACATGTTTTATATCTTGATCAAGATTACTATACAAAATGTACCAGCATGTACAAGCACCAGCATTTCAAGCACCAGCTTGAAATGAAATTTTTTTTAATTCTTTTTAGTTATGAAACTATTTTTGAAACGGTGTTAGAAAACCAAATCATCAGAAGTTATCAAATGCATTAGACTTCTCATTGGACACACTGCAATTTTTTTGATCCTCGTTATATTTGAACAAAGTATGATTTTTGTTTATAAGGCGACATTACTTTTTATTCTACATATAAGCAATTATGAGATTTCCGAGCGTTTCCAAAATACTTCTACCTAGACAGAAACAGCCAGAAGCTTATAGATTAAAAGTGGATTAAACTCAGGCAGGCGCACAACGAACAGATAATTGTTGGTTGCCAGAAAAATAGAGCGAAAAAGTTCTACAAAGAGCCACAGCGTTATACTTTTTCTGGGTTGATTATTTGATCAAATACTCACTTGCGGTTGTTAGTTGCAAGTTCGGAGGGACGAAGAAAGTACTGTTCATCCACTGATGTAAGCCCAGACGCAGAACTTGTAGAAGGTTCATCCAAATCAATGAGGTTGGCTACTGGAACATTGTCCATCCTTGTTTCCACCGGGAAGCCCTCGTTTTCGTCACTTTTCTGGAACTATTCAAAAATATTAATACATTCTGTTATTTTCTAACAAACCGTTGCATCCCATTGTAGGTTATCAAAAGACATTGGCGACTGCTCAAATCCATTTTGATTGTGTGCTTTTTTTCTTGCCGCTGCTTTTCGTATTTCCCGAGGCGTTAGTTTCTGGAGACGATTTGCAATCTAGAAATTTGAATGTTTCAAATAACTTAAAATGGGTTGAAAAATACTTGTATTCCAGAAGTTTTCAATGCTCCGATGACGTCATTGGCATTCTCCTTGACCTGGAAAATCTTTTCAATTGCATTAAAAATTAGATGCCGAACAAGTTAGAAAATTTTTCAAAAGTCATGCACTTGGTTAAACTGAAAATCAAGTTGCTGAGATACTGTTTGACAACACGAATCTTACTGATTGCACCGTAGTATGCACCATTGGCTCATGATGATTTAGCTGAATGTTGGAATATGTCCGCACACTCGACGAGTTAACGTCATTGCGTTATACAAGCTATGATAACATTTGCTTCATCACTTACCGGCCGGTTTTTCAGATCCATCTGTTCGATTTCAATTTCGAACTGGTCTCCTGGCACGTGTCCGTCTTTGTACAATTCTAATCGGTCGTGGATGAACTAAAATATTTAATTATTGCGACTTATCAATATGCTTGTGCGGAAACTCACTCTTTCTAGGTACTGCACACCATCCGCACCTAATAGTGATGATACGTATGCTTGGTAGGATGGTTTTTGTTGCACCACAAACCGCTCTTTGGAAAAAACCAGAGTTTCAGGCGTATCACCAGTAAATCCACTTGTGTAGTCACCAAACAGCATAACCATAGCTCGTAAGAAGTGCTTTGCAAAAGTGTCATCCATTGCTGACTGCGACCGAAGTTGTGCTTTCAAAAAGTTTACAACTTCTTGAGGCATTGCTGCTACATCATCGAATGGGCTTGTTAACGTCTTCTCGTCAATATCAACAATCACCACTTCGCCGATGTCTCTTATATTCAGCCTCTTAAATAAAATACAATATTGGGACATCTATTCGAATTCACAAACCGCATTTTCCAAAACAGTTTTTGGAACGCCTATCAAGTATGGCATTGGTGCCATTACCATGTCGACGAGAGACTCGGGAAGAATTGTGATAAAAACTGATTGCCTGAAATATACATTGAAGTACATTTTAGAAAATTTAATAGCTTTTCAATAAGCGTCCTCATCATTGAGTTCAGAATTTTTGTTCCTAAAACTATGATTAAATACAGTCGCAAGACCAAATGTTTCGTGATGTTAATGTTGAATTCAAATTTTTCACCAAGTACTTTCAAGATTGTTTAAGAGAAACTTGAATTCTATGTATATGCATCACTAAATAATATAACAAGTTATCTTATACTGTATACCCTTTTACATTGCTTTTGATTTTTATTTCTTAACCACGATTTCTTATTACGTGGTATTACGTACTTTGTTTTAGTTTCTTAGTTATCTCAGAACTGCTATCACAGAACTGCGATTGCAATGCCTCTTGCTACCAATATTTATGTAAACATTTTTGTTAGAAATTTTATATTACTCACCAACACATTGGGTAGAGAAGCATCGAGACCGCATGGAGACATGAACTCAACGATCCAACTTTCCGCCCAGTAAACAGAATACGACGTTCTTTCAGTAGACTTGCAAAGATTGCTAACATCTGCCGAGGGTCGATGGCGTTGTAGAACTCGAGGAAAAACTTATCCGAGCCAAGAGTTGGTAATCGCGTGTGATCGGGAATTTTTTCAGCAAACACTACTCGATAGTTGTGCTGAGAAAATATTGCACATTTAGATATAAACTAAGGTTCTTACTCCATCTGTTTGATTACTATCAGCAAATCGTAAATATTCGTCAATATTTGGAATATCTGTGTGATAGAATTTGGTGAGCACTGATTCAACATCTTCCCTTTGCGCTGAACCTATCACCAAAGAAATATCGTTAAGAGCTTTGAAGAAGACATTTGGCCAGAAGAATCCACTGTAAAATATTCATATTTTTAAAGAGACATTTTTCTGACTACTTCTCTACTCTTTTCTACCGCCTTTTTTTAAAGCATATTTTAGTTCCAAGCAAACGGTTTTGTATTTTTTTTTAAGTTCTTGTGATAATAATGTTCACCATCACAAATCGTTTTCTTTTTTAAAATATTGCAATCATATTCGTCATCCTATCCTACGCGTTTAACATTCTTTTCATTTTTTCGCATCACACAACAACAACAACAGTTAAAAGTCACAAGAAAAAACGAACTCTGTTTTGTTCTTTTTTTCGTTAACGTTTTTGCAAGAGTTTATTTAAAAGGAATAGAAAAGAAAACGAAATATGATACTTCTCCTCTGCTCTTCAGGACTCATTTTCCCATGACAAAACCAAACGACGGCTATTTGTCAAAAGTAATGATGGAAAATCACTCTCACCTCAAGAAGCAGATGCACGTGTCGGTTCTTGGTGTATAACGGCAAAATCCAAACGAGAATTTGGAGTTCGAATCGGTTAGAACAAAACTGAATAATTGCACTGCGTCGACTTCTACTCTGAAATATTATAAAAACATTTTAATTCCATACCAATTTAGTTTTTTTTTAACAATTACGTACTCTCGTAGTTGACATGGAAATGCAAACTGTTGAACACTTTTCACAATAGCTGGATCGTGGAAATCGTCGGGATACTGGAGTCTTAAAATAGCAAGCTTTTCGCCAGGTTTCGGGGCATCAAGTTCGCAGAAGACGTCGTACAGGGTGGCCACGTCAGCTCTGAAAATATATTCTAAAAATGGATTGAACATTTCACAACAATCTCACCTGTATCTTCCATAGGTCATATGTGAAAAATTAAAGCCAATTGGGAGATGGAACCAACGGCAGAGAAGAGATCTAGAGATCGAAGACAATTGTTAAATTGAATTGAAGGTTAGCTTCAGCCACCCAACTGGGAACAAACGGACTGAAAACTGCTGGGCGGCGACAGCAGGAAACACTTGCAATATTACAATAAAAAGAACGGAAAACGAAAACTGCGTTAAAAGAAGACTGCTGGCGCGTTTCTCTTTGTGAATTCAGCTGACACGCGACTGAACGACAAAAAGAGGAGGGCGAGGAGAGACTACAGCAATAGAAGAGAAGGAAAAGAAACATGGAAAAAATGAAGAGCGAACAAGGCGTGAGAATGAATGGGATAAAATTAGTGACATAAATTTAGAAATAGAGGATGGAGTAAAGAAGAAAAATGGGTGCTGCCACCAAAAGCATCACATAAGAATCAAGAAATGTTACTATTCAGACTACTGGGTAACAATACCAAGAAAAAAAGAAACATGTGTCTTTTTTTTTAGTATCGCGCAGTCCTGTGACGGATGAGGAAAATAGAGCTGTCAAATGGAATGAGAAATGGGCTGTTGAAAAGGAGAAAACAGAATACTGAATTTCGTTGTGTTTTTCAGAATTTGATAACATACAGAGTTTAACTGTAGGCTACTTTGTGTATTTTAAATTACATATTTTTAGGGGTTTCAAGTTAAAAAGCGGATTTGTAGATTTTTGTTTTTTTGTTTTTTTGTTCGTTTTGTTCAAATTTTTGATCAAATTTTCGTTAGTTTTGAATATTATATCAAACTGCTAAACTTGGAAACATTGAAGTTCAAAAAAAATGGGAACATAAAATTTATTGGTTAAAGAAACAAATACTTTTGACTCAATAAAAGTATTTTCTTAAATAAATTCCGCTACCTATCTATTTTAAAACAATAAGGCTTTCAAACATGTTTTGCTTGCTTTTCTCATTGTTGATATTTTCTATGTTAACGTTACATAAATTTGACGGTCCTAATGAGCAATCTTTTTTTCATAAATGCCAGAAAACTTAACTTCCAAAAGCCGAACTCTATCTGCAAAAACTGAACAGTTTGTTGTCATCTAATGTTTTTTTTCTGGAAGAAAAAGAGTCTAGTCACTGATAGGAATGAAAAGACGCAGAGAATGTGCATGCACAGTTTGTAGAGGGATAAGACTGCAATCTATTTCTGACATTGCAAGCGAGAGAACGTTGTGCTCATATAATAAGAGAGAAATAGCCCATCTAAGCGATTTGTACGAGAAAAAAGTGAAGAAGTTTAAGAAACATGGACATATGATTTTGAATGTCTATGCAAAAAACGACTTATCAAGTCAAATTTATTGTAAAATTTACTTTTCAAATTAAAAGAAAAATAACCTAGAAAACTACAAAAATGCGAATTAAAAAAGTTCACTTCAAATCGGGACGAGTTTATGTAGTGCGTATTTCCCGCCGTCAGGTGGGGACACTGTGCAATGAAAAGAGGAGGAAAGATAGACGAAATGAATAAACACAGTGACGAATCGATAAATGCTACGAGAGTCTGAATGGTCTTGTTACGACAATAGAACGCCTTGCTCACCCTTTCCTTCTTCAAATGACATCTATAGTACCTGCTGAGAAGACTTACCACCGGCTTGTGTTCCACGTTCTGTTTGTTACTCACAATTGCTAAGCAACATGATGCTTTGTCTTGGAAATGGGACCGTGAGAGCTGTCCCTGGAAACCAGAAATTCAGGAGTAGTAGTGGAAAGTTGAATAGTTTTTTTTAGTGTGGGGTACGAAATACAAAATACAATTTCAAGTTTCCAAAAATTCAAAAATAAGAGAATACTGGTTAAAATGTATAAGTCCCAAACTACAATTTCACTACAAACCGAATAATTAGATTTTCGTGCAATGAATAAACACAAAAATTGTGGTGATATTTCCTTGTTAAAAACAAAATTAATTTGAAAATGTTTCTTCATATGAGTAAGACAAAAATTGGTGTAAAGATAACAGTAAAAACTCACCAAGGATAATTCTCTCCAATTAATGTGCAATGAAAAATAAAACTTTTTGATTGTTAAAAAAGAAATAAAAATGTTTATTCGGTCAAATAAATTAAAGTAAAATAGAAGGTGAATCAATTAATGAAGTTCAAAAGGAGAAAGCATTTTGCCAATAATTTAAGAAATTATTTATATGACACAAATAGGTTGTTCAGAAAGTGTGTCTGCAGAGGGAAAAGTTATAAAATGTGTGATTAAGAGAATGTCAGAAACGTCTGCTTATCAAAAAGTTATGGAAATGTCAATAAATTTTGATGTTAAAGTTCCAATCTGTCCATTGTTTCTCCGGTTTCTCCTCCGAGATTGTTGTTTTGTGCGAGATTGCGAAAATGCTGTGAGTTATTAAATTCATTGAGCAGCGAAAACATCAAATGGAGAGCTTCAATGCGACTTTTCCCCACAGGAATGTCGACGATATTAAGACAAATTTCCACATACTTTTCCAATGAAACATCCAGTTCGGCCGATGGTATCTGTCGGATTCAACGTTTTACGTTACAACAAAGCATTGAGACAAACCTTTGTCGTTTTCAAAACTTCTTCAAGTTTTTGTGGCCATTCTTGCATCAATGTTTCTACATCTGGCAGTTGAGTTCTGTAGTGAACTGTTTGGGCAGGCTTGCTTTTATGAAATTCCTAGAAATTAACATTTTTTAAAAGATGTCTTGACACTTTTAAAACAAACTTTAATATCAGAAATCCATTTCTTTATTTCATCTGGATTCTCATCAGCTCTTTCTAAAAGCTTCACTGGAACATCGTCATCGAGAATTGCCGCATCTTTAGTAGCATTTCGAATCTGCATATCGACAATTGTGGCGTCGCTCTGGTTGCTGGGTGGCTCGTCAATCTGCGTGAGCCCCACATTATCGTCAATCTAAAATTCTTGGTTATATAAACATGTTTGCGTGAGCTATGAATTCCGGACATACCTCGTCTGGCCTTGGCACTTTGATGAATAGGTCGACATCGCCCATTGCTGGGATGTATTCGATAGTGAATGGGCGTAATTGCGGGCGCAACTCTACTTCTTGTGTTTTATACGCGTCGATATAAGTCAGAATCGCAATTTCGTCTTCGGTGTAGTCTGAAAGCAGACTTCAGATAGAATACAATTATTGGTCAAAAATGATAAATCTATAAGTATTTTCCCGAAGAAACGGATTCAAATGTTGTTTGATTGCTTTTTTTGAGATTAAAAAGTTTCCACAAACATGATACAATGCGTCGCGAAATATATACAAAATATGTTCTTTTTTAAATGTTATCTTATTATGCTTCACTTGTTAAATTGAGAAAGTCGTGTACACTCAAAAGTATCTTCTTGAAATGTTTTGAAAACTACTCACTATCAGAAAATAAAATGTATGTTAGTTTAAACTAAAGAATACGATAAAAAAAGTTATTTTTCGGATAAATTTCTTGAAAAACAAGTAAAATGAAAATAATTTGTTCCAGAGTATGACCTATGTCTATGTTTTTGTGGATATTAATTAATTATCAGAGGTCTCTGTAGACTTTATGCGAAATATATATGTTGTGGAATGTTTTCCGTGTGTAGCCTTACCGTCATCCTCATCGTCGTCATCATCATCATCGTCGTTGCTGCTGTCGTCCTCCAGGCGGCTTGCTCTGCGAATCAAATTTTGAAGGGGGTCAGATATTTTTCTCATTATCAATTCGTTCATAGATTCTTGCCTCATATCTGCAATTTTATTTTGAATGTCAAGAAGTGTTGCACGAGACTGACTCGATCCAGCTGAAGCCCTAGGTGGCGGCGTCTTGGGACCTTCATCGGCGCTAGTGTAGGCGGGTGGAGATCCCATTGGTGGTGGCTGCACTAAAAGCATAAACAGTGAAAAATTGATTATAAGTAAAATACAATGAACTTTCTTTTTATAGCTTTTTTTAAATTCAGGTTTTCATAGAGCATATTAGGTCATTGAGTATGTTATAAAGATACGCGATTTTGTAAGAATTTATAATGCAATTATGTGATACTTTAAACCCGCCGAAAGTTTTTTCAAAAACACTAATTTAACAATTTTCTAATATATTCACAGTCGTTTTCCAATTTTTGTTACTATTCAATTCCAATGCCTGTATGATTTTTCAAATGAATTACATACAAGTTTAGTTTTAGGAAAAAACCAGCAATTAGAATATTTGAATATTAAAGAAACATGCGCAGAATCTTAACTTTTGTTGATTCGTTTACAAAAAAATGATTAAGAAAAACATTGGAGGCCTATGAAATTCAAAAACAGTTATTATTACTTAATCCAAGATTCACATTAGGATGTGATTCGTTTTCTTTTTATCTTGAAACAAAATTTTGTTGGTTCCGAATTTAATATCCAAAAACAACATCTAAAAATTGAGAAAACATTTTTTGCAAAGTTGCTACATGTTTAGACTTGGCTAGGAAACATATAAATAAAATGTCTGAGACTCATAACCTTTTAGGTTATAAATTTAAGATTATAGAAAAACTTTAAAAAAGCCTAATCAATTCAAAGCTCATTGATCGAACTGATAATTTAATCAGCAAAAGAAACAATGGAGGCACTCTATACGCATGAGTATCTCATAAGCATAAGTGATTATCATTTGTTTCACGCTCTTTGTTGTCAAAATGTTAACAGACAAAAACAAAAAAGGATCACATTTTTGTAACGTTGGACTGCATTCAATGTACAGGATTGAAAAAAAACCGAATCAACTCAAACGTTTGCTCCCACGAAGAGTGAACATTCTATATTTTATCCAATTTTTTCGCTGAATCATTGCTATTATTTGAATGCGATCTTACTGAAAATTACCGTCCAATTTTTTAAAAACTGAGTTGGCTTAGTTTTTTTTTGTTTTCTCTTCACTGGAAACAACTTAAAAATTGAGTGGTAAAACTTTAACAACTTTAAGATTTAAGAAAAAAAAAAGAAATCATTTCGCATGAGAAGATTTATTTTCTAGAAGCGTGTGCACCAGGGGTGAGCGGCTAATCGTTTTTCGGCTAACGGCTAATTCGGCTTAAGCCGGTTTTCATAATTTTTGGCTAACGGCTAATTCGGCCAATTGGGAAAAAAGTCGGCTAACGGCTAACTCGGCTAAAATTAGCCGAGTTTGCCGGTCGGCTGAAATTCGGCTAATTCGGCTAACTTTATCAGTTTTAGATTTTTTTTGTTGATTCAGCAAGTTTTGCACTAATTTGGGTTATCAAGTAAGTAACAACAATTAATTTGGTAACAGAAACAAAAAACACACTGAAAGCAATTAAACCACAAAAATTTGTTTGCAAACATTGCAATCGTGCTCCATTGTGTTAGCCGAATTAGCCAAACGGATAATGCGGCTAATTCGGCTAATGTCTGCTAAATTGAAACTCGGCTAACGGCTAATTCGGCTAATATTAGCCGAATTAACCGAATTAGCCTGTCAACTAATTCGGCTAATTCGGCTATTAGCCGCCCACCCTTGGTGTGCACAAAGTCTTTGACTTTATAAACTACGGGAGCAATGTTAATTTTTTTTATTGAGGTACATTTTGATCCGGTAGAATTACTGAGTTTCAGTAACCTATTAGCTATAAATATATAATTAAACCGTCAGAAAAATGCGAACATAAACGAAGTAACATGAAAAAAAAAACCGAGAAAAAACTCAATTACAAATTAACTTCAAGCCGTTGGGATGCACACAATTAGACAAAGTTAGAAACATACAACATTTCTATGTTTTTTTCAAAACCTCAACTTTTCATAAAATCTGTTTGGAATCTGAGAAGCCTAATTAAGTAGTTTGGTATTTTGTGCCCGTTTTCACACATTTTAAAATCATACCTTGTGGATCAGCCAAATCATTGAACTCTTCTTCGAACTCTCCGTTTGCCGCCATTGGATTTTCCAATGCCTGAAAGGTTATTAGTGGAAGCAAAAACAAATTTACCCAGTTTTCCAGTAATACAAAAAATTAGTATAGGAACATTTAGAATAAATGAGGAAATAGTAGCTCCTATCAGCAAGGTTTTCCTGAGGTTTTTCCTCTCACTTTCAAGCTCTATATTCTCAAAACTTTGTTTTGCGCTTAGAAACACGCCCGAACACACACAGACACACAGACGCGCTCACTAATATTTCATCTACCTAGCCACGAATATCAACGCTTTTTCAAGCTCATCTGTTCACATTTATCATACTATGAGCGGAAATTAGATGGTAGTGAATACGTGAATGCGAAAACAAAATATGAAGCTGTTCACAAGCCGATTATTATACGAAATGCAAAGGGAGTATTGGAAAACATTGAGAATGAAGTTTCAAAATTTTTGCTGTTAAGATTTCATGCCTCAAAGAGTAATTTCAGTTTGTGATACAATGTTCTGTCTAGAACTTAGCGGAGGATGTTAAGATTTATGTGTAATGGTGACGGATCAACAAGCAAAGCAAAGTTATATCACCAAGTTGGTACAATGAAAACCTTGCAAGTAAACGTTTGTCGTCTGAAATAAAAAAAAATCAGAAAAACTTTTTTTTTATTTGAGACGCATGTAAGTTTCTTGGAAAAAAAATAAAAGTGCATTTTATTCAAAGCCGTAGTTTCTGAAATTGAAGGAAGTTTTGATATAAATCGGCAGCTGAAAGCTTGAACTCTAGATAAGTTAAAACGTCACACAAAAGAAAAATAATTGAAAATGTTTGAATCAATAAGAGACATTCTCATTTTCTGACGCTATTGACATAGCAAAGGTAGACAATCAACAAACGAAACATTTTGTAGCAATGCCCAGAATATGCAATTTTTAGGGTTTTCGTTATTGGAAACTCAGTTTGTCAAAAGGTACCAAATATAACGTATTTAACGATTTTTCACTGTTTCAGAGAAATACGCAGCTTTAATACTGCGTACAATACAATGCATATGTTGACTACTCCTTGAAATTTTGCATCTTGGAGTTGCATTAGTTTGTTTTGAAAAATTTTGTAAAGTTGATCATAAAATTGAAAAGATATTTGGAGTGACATTACGAGTGTTCGTAAAAGTTTACTTCACCTTTGAAAACACTGATATGGAAATCAAATATCATGACACTCCAGTTTTCAAAATTCGTATGATATTTCTTACTATTAGATCCAAGGATATTTGAGTGTACATAGATGCTTGGAAGCTTAATCTTTTCATTTTTATCATGAAAATCAGTTATCAATAATTGTTTTTGTTCAGTAATGTATAAATAACTAATTTGCTCTTGGAAAGGAAAAACTTTTAAGGAAAAAGTTTTCAGATTTTTCAACATGTACGTAGCTTTGGTATTTTGGTAAATTGCCAAAAATTGTTATATTGAAGAATTTATGAAAGATTTCAAACAATTCTACAGGTTCATCTAAAATGTTCAAGTACAAACAATTGAGTTTTTGGTCAACTTCGAAATTTATGATAAGTGAACATTAAGTTTTCAACATTTTCCGACTGCACAAAAAACATTTAAAAAAAGGAAAAACTTTACTATGATATTTGGTCATTATAGCAACAAATGAGTGGTTTTAAACAATTTCTCCATTGACGATACTGTGCATTTATGAAAATCAGTATTACTAATCCGTCTCCAAATTATCCATTGCTAAAAAAATGTTACAAGCCAAATCTAAAGAATCAAAACGACAATTTTCAAATTATTTTCAATTTGATTTCAATTTGATTAAATTCTACTCAAACTCAATAGTGTCGTCATTGAATGCAATGGAAAATGTTCATTCAAGCTGTTGTGGATATTCACCATGGGGACGAGGACAAAGACGGCTTAAGCTAAAGACCCGCTCTCTTGCACCGACCACTGTGCTTTTATTTCTGATTTATGAAAGCTTCAATGAATAGAGTCACCTGAATATAACGAAGACTTTCGGGTGATGGAGTTCGAAAATGCTTGTTACGCCCGTCTTCTTCTTCATCATGACGCCCACTAAATCGAACTGATCCTAAATTACAACATTTTAACAGTTCCGAATAAAAAAATTACAATACTTCTTCGTTCCATGTTTGGTTGAGCTTCTCCTGCTGGTAGTTCAATATCGTTGACGTCAATCACTTCTTGCGGTTCCGAATCTTCTGGATGTTGTTGAGTAGATGTCTGATGACTCAGTTGAATGCGGCGTAAGGGAATATCGTCGTCGCTTTCGTTTTTCGGCGAAGCAACCACTTCTTCGTTGTAGTAGATACCCTGAGAACGAAAATTTTCTGCTCAAATCTTATTTCTCTGGCAATCCAATTGAGTTAGCTGGCAAACCCGTTTTGTTTCTCAAGCAATCCACGTCGATTGTCTTCAGTTTTCTCGGTTGCTATAGAAACTCCAAGACGCGCAAAAGAAGAAAATGTCAATTTTTGTTGTTTTTTTTTAAACAAAAAACAAAACATTGAACAAAACAAGTTTTAATCGATCATAATTGAGTGCATATTGAATCTCGACATTTAAAAGTAAACTTAAGAGTTTTTTGTCTTTTTGAGCGGATTATTGCGAAATAATTCGTCACGTGTGGATAATTACAGAGATCGGGAAGCGTGTTATGTTTTGATGAAACGTTTTTTACATGTTTTGATGTTTCAAAATGGTTTTAAAAAATTATTGTAACCATTTTACTCACCTGATCTTCCTCTAGAGCCCTTATTTGGCTCTGCTCATCTTCTGAAGATTCATCGCTGATTGGATTCCCAAGCTGCCCCGGTTCTGATTTTACTGGCAACGATGACTTTTCATTTATGATCATTGGTGCCGTGGTTTCTGATGACATAGTTAACATGAAACAAATGCCGATATGTTTGGGACCCTGCAACAAGTAATGGTGTCTTTACCCGGAAAGCGGTTTGTGTGGCAAGTAACCATGGAGACCCGGAAAGCTCATTTTCTCAAAAGTTCGTTTATGTTGGACAGGCAGGTGAAGCATAAACAACGTATTGGAGGAGAATGAAAAATAATGCAGGAAAGGAGGGATATTGGTCAAAACAAAAGAAGTTTCGTCGTTTTGTAGGGAGCATATGAGTTTCGGAAATTGGCATTTTTCATATATATTTCTATGACAAATAGATGCAAGTATAATTCAAACTGATAAAAAAAGGGATACTTGCAATAATATTAAGAATGTAAACATTTTTGATTCAAAACTATAACTTTAAAAACTTGCATCGTTGAAAATACACTTATATAGCTAAAATTAAAGCTAACTGCACACTCGTAAAAAATGAAGTAAAACTCTCATGCTGCGAATATCTTGATTCTAGTTAACGTATAGTGGTGCTGAGAATGCCCCCACATCCACCTGATTCGCATGGAATACATTTGGTCTGCGTCATTTGCAGAGAGAAACGGAAGTTTATAATTAGTTCTGGTTTCGGGTATTTTGAGCCGGTCCATCTGTTCATAATATAGACAAAAATAATTAGCCCATCTCACTTTGACGTTTTAATAAAAAAATCAACAATTACACCTGAAAATATAATATTTTAGGAAATTCAACATTTGTGAAACATTTTCAAATCAAACATCAGAAAAAAAAAGTTCCAAAGAGTAAACGTCTAGACACAATTTGCTCGGACAGCTGAATTCCGAAAAATAAATTTTATTCATGTCAACTTCAATGTCGATTTAAATTTATACAGAAACCATACAAATATAAAAAATTTCATGGCGACATAAATATTTACAACTTTAAGACAAATGTTGAGGTTTATTTGTTTGCTTGCTTCTGATTCCCTTATGTTTAATTGCTAACAGCTTTTTGTCGATGCTGTTTCAGACACTGCTCACGCTAAGAAATGTATGTGAAAACAATGTTTGTGACGTGTGTTTGCTGATGTAATTGTTTTCCATTGATATATTTCCAAACATATCTGTTATATTCAATGACTAGAACATATTTCACATCAAATGTTCAACTAATCGGTTCTGCTTCAAAAACCAGTCAGAGACTACGTATTCGTCTATTCAATGACGACATCAAAAAATAAAATAAAAACTAATCAAATTAAACATAGGTTTTTAGAATACGAAATTTGTTAATTTAATAAAAGCGGTTGAAACAAAATGAAATCAAAATATCATACTAAAGTAAACGTGAAATACATTTTGACTCTTCCGGCGTTGGAATTGGTATTTTTTTAACTTAAAAACTTAAAATCGACACATTTTTGCATAACTCAGATTATTTCATTTAAAGGTGGACTACTGCAAATGGGTGAATGATTGAAACAACAATGCAATGCTAAAATGACCAAATATCATAATAAAATTTTTTTAAACTTTGGAAATTTTTCCGATACAAATAGTGGTGAAAACTCAATTTTTTCGGGAATCGGCAATCAAACTAAATATTTTCTCCTTGTTTTACGTCCTACCGTTTGTATTTTTGTTTTTAATATTTGTTCTCCAACATTATGTTGAGCTCATATGAATGAGTTTCATTTATTTCTCCACTGGCCATACTCCACCTTTGAAAAAATGCGTGCTTACAACGATAATTCGCATGTAATTTAGTTTAAATTAGATGTTATATATGTTGATGTACGAATACTATCATAATAACTTGAAAACATCTTTATTAAACAATACTAGACCATTGTAATTTCACACGCATTCATTTCCTGTTCGTTGTTTCAATTCATTATTAACGAAAAGGGGCGAATTCCGAAAGAATAAAGAATCACAATTGCATCTGCAATGAAGTCCGTATGTTTTTCGTAGACTGGATCCAGATCTCAAGATATTTCAAATGCGATCCGGGATGTGGAGTCTAGCCGAAAAAGCAAACATATTTCGTCGACAGCAGCACAAAAAAAAACAAATCAGTATTGTGTTGCAGAGATCTTGTAAGAAAAGAGGTGAAGAAAGTTCAAAAATGCTAGTTTCTCAAGCTTTTCCCGTTCCTCCCCCGCTCACTTTCCCAGCCTTCGGACAAAATGTATGGTCTCGTATTTCACGTACACCACTTGGTTTGTGTCGTGCTCAAAATTGAGTAGAACTCGAGATGCAAATATGAACAGTTTGGAGTAACAATTTTTGTATTTATTGATAAAATGTGTTTTAAAAGTTTATTGTTCTGTTATGCTTCACTTATTTTTTATATTTCTTCAATGTATTCACATATAATGTTATTACTTGGTCCTTTTTACGTTATCAATTGTTTGTTGAGACCGCTTTAGTGAACAATCTTTATATCCTCAAAACATTGCTTTAAATTGCCACCTTTATTTATTAAATACGCCTGCATTTAATTTTATCGTTTTTGAAACATTGCTGCCTAATGGACTGAGCCCATCGGTTTGCAATAAACGTGCTGCTCTGAACCAATATTTTTTCTCATTTCACAAACAGGTTACCGGCCAAATCTGGTCTGTAGTTTTGCATTTAACACAAGATTGTTTTTTGACTCCTTGTCCCAGTATACCTTAAAATGGATGAAAAATGAATATCAGTGTGTTGATAACTTATGGTTGAAATTAATACTTTTTTTCTTCTTCCGTGTAAAATTTTTCAGTGCATATTTAATTTCAATTAGTCGCATTGATTTTCATAGATCAATTGTTTTATCTTATACAGTGCTATATCTGTCTGTTGGAATACTGACACATTGAGCATTTGAATACATTAGGTAAATAAAGTGAAAAGGATGAACGTTTTCACAATGTTTGGTATGTGTACATGTAGAGTTTCCTGAAATGTATGCTGAAATTTTTTACGAATCGTAGGTTTTCTGAAAACCGAAAAGGACATAATGTCATATATATTGTGAGACTGAACGTATTTTATATTTCAATAAAGTATCAACCAGGTGCGGTAAATTTTGTTTCATTTTATGATTATGTATATTTGCTCTAAAAAGTTGAAAACACATAGGTATTCCTTCTTTAATTTACCATGCTTTTTGCCATCTATTTGCTCTCTGTTTGCATTTCAAAAAAAAATCACGTAACAAATCATTGTCATCAAGAAAACAGAGAGGACACATCTAAGAAATGTATCCAGTGTCATCAAAAGCGTATCAAATTTCGCAATTGAACTTTTTCTTCAACTATTTATACTTCCTGATGTGAACCCTCTGATTTTCATTCAACTTTCATACTCTTACAATATTCTGAAAATAACCTTTCACAGAAAACGTCAATCGTCGCCATGCGTTATTGGTTAGATTTTTGCACTTTTGTCGCAGACAGTTTTGTCTCTAATCATTTTCATTTCCTGTTTGCAATTCTTCTTTGATCTGTATTTGTTTTCAACTGTAGATTTTAATTAATAACGCGAAGTTTTGATTTCTAATTCTAACCAATTCCATCTAATTTGCGCCTACCTGTTTGCCAATTTACTTTCAAAACGGAAATGACGGAAACCGATTAAATTTGTCATTAAGCAGAGTTGCAAACAAAAAACTAAGAGTTTCTAGGCATCCTCCCATTTTAAAATTTTATTTCTTTCCAACCGATACTTCGCTGCTTGATATTTATAACATAGAATTTGGTAATTTTTACTATAATTTTATGTTTCAAAGTTCGAAGAAAGATTTTGTTTAGTTTTTGATTACGGAAGTGTAGAGCTTTGTTTAAAAACAATAATCAATTTTGAAATTTAACGATCAGAAGCTTTGAATAAAGCGCATTTTGTAATAATGTGGACTTTTGTTGCAAATTTATAATGGTCCTAATATAGCTGCAGTTTTCAATATAAATCAGTTTTCTAAGTCTAAGAGTTTCATTGTAAAGTTTTGATAACATTCAATTTTTCAATACATTCTATAGTTTTCTAATTTTAGTAAATATTATTTGCAAATCAATTTATTTAAAAATAGGTAATTTCAGAAAACCCCTCAAATATCTTTTTCAAAACCGTTCCATACCGCTTAGGCTACGGGAATGAGCAACAATTGAGACAAAGAAAGTTGCACAAAACAATAGGATTTTCGGTAATTTCGCAGGCTTCACATATTTTTAACACTCATGCGCAAACGAGCACACACATCTTGATGATAAACTGTAGTTTTTGCATTCGCATTCCGTAGAAAATATCATATTCAATGACCAATGATTTTTGAACTCATTGAAAAGGGAATAATTTGGAAAAATCATACCGCAGTCTTGAAACATATATCTTATCACATTTTTTTGAAATTAACTTCTATCACATTTTGAAATGACCGAAATAGTGTGAATTTAGAAAAATATCACGTTAACTCAACATTTGAGAAATCTATTATTTCCATTGATGAAATTAATTTTTTTCAAACTACTTAGTTAGTTTTGATGATGGTTGTTGTGTAGAAACGACAAAAAATAATATAAATAGTTTTTAGTAAACCTGAAGAAATGCGGAAATACTAAAATACACAAAAGAGTTTTTCACCCTTTGCTCGCGTCGTTAACTAGTAAAATTCGATGTTCCTCTCCAACAATGGTTTCATCTTGTATAAGTGAACCTTTTAGGAATACTAATAAATCTATTCAATCATTTTGTGATAAGTTGTGTTGATATTAAAATGATTAATGATCATTTCGTTGGATTGCCACCAAATACTTTGTGTACAGAATATTTGCGCCGTTCTTCTCGCACTATCATCTCATTCGTTCGTTTCAACACACGAGTTCTATTGCAATTGCCACCCGTTCTCCTGTTCTTCCTCTTTCTTGCCGAAATCGATGCAAATCGTCGGACAGTAAAATAAGTGCAAGTGCGCTCTACTGAGAAACGGTTCGCCGCACTTTCCGCGCGCTTTCTTTTCTCTATCCTTATTACCTCTTTGTTTTGCTGTTCCTTTCTTCTTATTTTTATCGTTTCGTCACTTCGTTTTCAGTTTCTCAACATTCTTCACATTTTTACTATTGCTCTCCCTCAAAAACTGGGATAATTGTCAGGTATTTTGTGTGGAAAATAGAAAATTAATTCACAAAGAATGTAATTTCTCTTGTTTTTGACATGATTCTGTAGATAACGAAAGCGATGTTTATTTTCAACGCGTGCTGTACTCTCAAACTCATTGCTAAGAGCAAAAAACAAAGATACACATCCTGCAATACACTGAATCCAAGAATTGTACACTAAAAACCATACACGTTTTTTGTTCATTAAAGGCGAAAATCTATGAGACATGCGATTCAAATATAGCTGTTAATGCATTGCAAAACCTATTTTTCGTCGTCACTGTTTGTTTCGGTTCTATGCCCTCGTTCACTTGATCTACTAATAATAAATTTGCACTTTTTTAATGAAACAATGTATATCAAAAAAATTTTGTTAAAAAGAATCATCATTTTGGTTTCAGTGAACGGTTGTGACCTCAAAAAAAAACGGGTAATGGCAACATTTGCAGAGGTATTTTGAAATATTTTCAGTTTTTAGTTCTTGTAGTTTTGTTGTTTTCAACATTTGTAGTCATAAAATATCTAATAATAGTTGTACATTTTCCACAATCTTATTTTATCTGATTTCTCATATGTTTTGCAAGCTCTTTACCCTCTCTAAAATTCTTCAAACAAAAAAAGTTGTTTAGTTCTATTCCAAGCTTTCAATTAAGCACATTCAAATTTTCTCCGTTCTAATCTGAGCTATTTGAAAGTGCAAAGTCTCGGCGGCGAATTTGGTAATTTTTCTCTGCTTTATGGCATCATCGTTGGCATACGGTGCAAGACGTGGTTTCCGCCCCTTTTCTTTGTTTTGAAATATCTTTTGTTGTGTGTGTGTGTAGCCACGAAATAAAAGAAGAAAGAGCATATCAAAACGGCTGATAGGCACAAACAACAGCCTCTGCTGGGTTTGGTTGCACATACCCCCTCTCAACTCTCGGTGCCGAAACAAAACGACGGGAGAATGATGTGACATTTTTTTGTTCCGTTCTTCTGTTCAAGACTTGTGAATGTGTCCTCGTTTCTTGAAAGCTATTTGAACATATAGAACAAGAATATTCATGTTCTTTTTTTCATCTTTTTTCCCATGAGGCCTGAGTCCACAAAACACTTGGTCCCAGATGGTCGAAATAATGCTTCACATTGCTTTGGTTTTTTCCTCAATGTTTTTTTGTTGATATTTTTCTTCCATTCATATTCTACTTGTCAGTGTCGCTCCTCGACGATCGAATTAGCTCAATTTTTCCTGGTACTGTGGCTGATGAGCGACGACGACTAATGCACCCGCGGTGTCCTTGTCAATCTATTATATCCGTGGAAACATCGTCTTCCTTTTTATTCTCCGAAAACTGGTCAGCGGCTTCGTTTCCGACGACCGACAAACAGAGTTAAAGGAAAAGGAAGAGATTGTATCTCTTCTTTCCCTTATTCGTCTTCACAGAGCATTTCTGGATGCTCTAGTTTAATAAAATTTGAAAGTCAAATTTTCGAATTTATCCTTTCTTTCCCTGTTATATTCTCATAGTCTGAACGTTCGGGGCCAAATAAATAGAAGATAATCAACTATGCTAGAATTGGATAATTCTTTTAAAAATTTCTCATTTTCTGGAATCATGGGTCAAAAACATCTAACTACGTAACCCAAATATTAAATTCATCGTGATTTTTTGTACTCATTGGGATTTATTTATGTAACGCGTATTTTCGTTTAGTAAACATAAAACATATTTTTCAACAAATGAGTTGCTTGTTCACAATTATGCTTATGCCAAAGAGCATAAGTTTTCTATAAGGCGTGTTGAAACGTTTTCATCTCTCCAAATGCGTATGCCGAAATTCATGACTCCTATGTTAACCCTATTCGTTGCGTTACTCACCTCATAACTCTGAAAACATTGGAGTCAATTTCGAAAATAAACGCTCTCTCATCTATCAATGTTTCCTTCACTCTTCGCACTTGTTCCTTTTTTCTCATCAAAACCGGTTCGTTTTTGACGCCAAAGCTGCCACTGTCTCTGTTGCCCAATTCCATTCATTTTTCTCTCACTTTTCTTTCCGTTCTAAATGCCGAATCGGTTGGTGTTGGTAGAGTGATGAGTGGTAGGCGTTGGAATAGGTTCTGACTTGCGTGTTATGGAAATAAATTGTATCGCGTCGAAGAGTTTGTATTTGGCGGGCTGGCACGAGGAGCATTTGTACTTGTGCATGTATAGCTGGCGCCGCCTCTAGGTAATTTGCATAAATACAGCGTCTTGAAACTTCTATTTCTGATTTTTCACTTTCTAATATATTTTTTGGTCTTTTCTTCATTTTCGGTAGTTTTCTGGGTATAAGTTATTTTGCTTATCGCCAAAATTGAGGTATTGGCATAGTTACTTAATAAAAAGTTAAACGTCTAAACTAGTTGAATTCTTGTTTAAATTTTAAATTGATTCGGTTTTCATTTGCTTTTTTCCAATTTATCATAATTTTTCTGAACTCATCACTGAAAACTCACCAAACAATTTTCCTGAGAAAGCAAACTAAAAACATCTCTGAACACTTATATGTTTTATCCTTCCAACTTTCTTTCTGTCTCCTATCTCTTTCTTTTCACGTCACCGAAACTCAACCGCTTTCCTCCTTTCTTTTTCACTTTTCTCATTCTATTTCACTCCCGTTATCAACTCTCTGGAGCATTCTAACAAATCACAGAGTCTATGTTGTGAAAAGAGGGCACAGGGAGTCCCATTGAGAAGATCGCTGTTGCGCTGAAAGTTTGGAAGAAGTTAGCTGTAGGAACACAGTTGGTGTCTAATGCACCCGTCATTTGACAATATCAATGAAGAGTGTGCTAGTGCTGTTGCTGCTGCACATCCGCCTTGTTGTCTGAGCTTCCTCGGTGTAACAACACACTGTTACATTTGCCCTCCTCACCTTTCGGGTTAGCGCTTTGCGACCTCTCGAGAAATGTTTCGTGGCTGATATGTTTGTGTGTATATCTATCCGGAGATAGGGAGGGCAATTTATATCACTAAATCACTGGGCGACTGATATGTTTCGCTCTGCGTCTGTTGGTTGTTTGGATGATCGTTAGCACTTTTGGCAACTCAATTGTTTGTAATTCAAATATTTATTTTCATTCCATGGCATTCTTCCTAAAATGTTTAGTTATGAGAAATGAATAGAAAGCATCGAGAATGAGAGAGCGGCAGTCTACCATTAGTTACTAACAAATTATAACTTTGGCACACCACCCACACCATCTTTTCCTCCATTTTGCCATTGGGTAGCCTTTAGTTGTTTAATTATAAGTTGTAAATATTCAACGTTCTGTGACACCTAATATATGTATTTCCAAAAACGATTATATTTTGTCTTATAAACATGCTCTATGCACATGGTCTGCACACTTCAAATTCTCTTCTACTGATTCAATTTCAAGAGGAAATGGAGGAAATAAGTTCGATCCCGTTCCACTCGTTTTCATCTAACTGCTGTCTATAATGTCTTTCAATCTTTTCTTCTTTTGCTAGTTAGGATCATAAATGTTATGGAGCATTGACCGAAAGAGAGTTCACCAAAGAGATGTGCCGGTTTCTATTACCCTCTCCAACAACCCACGCGGGACCAACCAAACTCATTCTCAATTCTAAGTGGAGCACTTTTACTTGAAGATGGATGTGACTTTGTGTCGGAAACATATTTTTTCATTGCAAACTTCCAGGGAGTTACTTTCTGTGAATCAACTCGTTTATAATCTTCTTCTATACTTGACGGTGTTAACAACTGCTCTAAAAGAATAAGACTATGCGTAAAATGCTGACGTCAAAGTTGATAAGCAAAAAATGTTATCATTTGCTCCACAAACTTACACAATGCACATACATGCTTCGTGGGTCTGAGAATATGCGGCCGTATCTTTCTTTTAAAAACTGTTGGAATTTTTTTCAAATTTGATAGTCTGAAGTTGACACTCTCCCTTTAAATCAATATATGATAGATTCCCTTTTTTCTCACCAAACTCTTTTCTCTCATCTCTATGATGTCTCTTTTGTTTCCATCCTCTTTTCTCCGGGATCGGGAGATATACTCGAAAAAGCAAGTCCCGCGCTAGACTTCACCTCAATCCGTCCCGTCTGTCGACCCACCCGTCCACCCGTCAGACCGCCAGAGGCTGTTTTATATCTTGGGAAACGGTTTCCGTCCGGCGATTTGATTATTTCTTCTCCCTCTTTTCTCTCATTCAAACAGTGTGTCCTGAAGTGATTGTCGCAGAAATGAGGCAAACGAGGTAAAGACGAGGGAGAAGGCAAGGCGGAGAGTTCAGAAGTGTAGACAATTCCTCCTGTGCATGCACTGTCCTTTTCTACACCATTCTTCCACCGCCGTTGTGTGTTGCACGTTAGGGTGCATTCAATTTGAGGAAACGCAGAAACGGAGAGACAGTGCGCCCTCGCACTCGCATACGGAAAAAGGACTGCCCGGGGCCGACAATGGTGCGCGTACAGGGCCGCATAACGTCATCGTATGCTAACCTCCCAATTACGCCACGGGCTCATGGGACTATTTCCTTTCTTAGAAACAAAATGTTTTTCCTTCACATATAATGTCTTTATTAACATCATCCTGATCATTAGAGTTGATCATCATGTACTTCTTGTTCAAATCTCTCTTGGTTTGTGGCTCAATGAATTACGGCACGAGCAGAACATCACGTGGCACTACATCATTTCTGCTTCTGGGACTACTGCCAGCGTTTTTCATAAACCATGTGTCCTCACTAGATCTCATATAAATTCCATTTGTAAGAAAGAGAAAAACCTCACTTGTCGACAAGAAAATCAAACTAACCAGCTGATGTGTGTTGGTTTTCGACACCAAAGCATCGGCCGATGATTCAGAGACCTTATTTTTGTTGCTTTCAATTCCAAAACGAAACCAGCCACCTGTTCCCTGTGCTAGAGAACGTGTCCCAAATGTTCGAGAAAAACATGAACCACGCTGACAGATGTTTTTGTTACAAATATATTATATTTTGTTCTTAATTCGAAATATTTCCTAGTCGTGCTCCCGTTTCGTTTTTCTGTCATCCAAGCATATTAGTATACACAAAAGTTTGCAAATATGTGTTCCTTGCCTGTCCTCCTCTCACTTCCCACTCGTAACTACCATCGATCGCTCTCTCCCTTCACTGTATTTGTGTTAGCGAGCACACTCATTTGCTCGTCTCCCCTTCTCGTCCGTCCACCAGCACCCCCCCCCCCAAGTATCACAAGGGAAGGCTATCTCCTCTATATATTTTGTTCTCCATTTTCCTCTGTATTCTTCTAGTCTCGTGTTGGCGCCAAAAACCCTACGGCGTCACACAAACACTGACAAATACCACACACTATTCTTGGTACAAGCCATTCTGAGGCCTATTGGCAGCTTAAGCTCGTTTTCCATGCCCCGCATCGGATCCCCTTGGGATCTGTCGCATCAAGGGCATCCACCAATCATCCTGCTTGTTGGGGGAATCTGGTGCTCTGTTGCTGTCAAAACTGACAGAAAAGGAATTATGCACCAACAAAGAGCATGTACAATTGTGGTTTTAGACGTTTTTTTCACTTGGTTTTTTGATTTTGTATTTTGTGACTTGATTCTCATCACAGTTCTTTCTTATTCCCTTTGTACTTGAATCCAATTCTTGTTCATAATTTCATAATTTCAGGGTACCTGCTTGCCATCAACTTGGACTAACGTGATCGGTGCAAAACGTGCTCAATCGCTTTTGAATCAATATCTAGCAAATCTACTCACCAACAACTGAACGTTTCCATCCTTTTGTTGTTTACGTCCCTCTTTGGACGCCAAAGAAAGAACTATGGACTACCATTCCAACGGGAATGGAATCAATGGGATGAATGGTTCAAGTCGTCATTCGGCGGATGGACCGTCCACTCCAACTCACTCTGGAAATGGTCATAGTAACGGAGAAGGAAATAGGTACGCTTTGAGTGCTCATCGTAACGTTGTTAAGCCGTTAGGTTCAAACTTTGGAGCCAGTGGCTCTGCAACAACTTCCACCCCAAAATCAGTTATCTCCTCGCTAACCTCTGCATGTAACAACTCGCCTGTCTTATCATTCACTCGTGGTGTGCTTCGTGCTAGTCGTAAAAAGATTCGCCCATTGTTTTCTACATTTTCCACCTCGTCAAATACTGGATACTACCGTTTCGAAAGCCCTTCGTCAAGTTTGAACGCCTACTATCCTCAAGAATCGTTCAATGGACCAATCCTCAAAATGATCACATGCACAGAGTCACCACCGAGAAGTCTGGATGTTTTGAAACGCTCGAAAAGGTTTTGCTTTTTGCTTTTTGGGTGTGGATGTCTGATAATTTTCAAACTACGGCATGATTCTTTCCCTCTGTAACAGCTTGAACTTTTTCACCGCACCTCTGTTTTTGGAGCTGAAATTTTGTAGTCTCATGCATGCCACCGCCTTTTTTAATGCTCTCACTACTTTCAAAAAACTAACATTCGAACTTTATTTGAAGGAAAAAACTGAATGTCTGTACAACTCTTGTTATTAAAATTTTTGTAAAATATCATTTTCAGCACTTATTGGGAGACAGCTCCTGCTGAAATGGTTGAATTGGCAGATAAGTACAACTTCACTATCAACGAAGGTAGCAGCATCCAGCAAGAAGCTCTTGAACTTCGATCTGTGATTCGGAAGGATTTGACCAAAAAACTGAAGATCAAGAGTGGATATAGTCGTATCAAGCTGATCACTTCGGATCGTCGTCAAAGCGAATTTCTTCGTTATGAATTGTCTGATTTAAACGAGCAAATTGCGGATCTTCAGGAAGATCTTCAGGCGTTGGAGATGTACAACAGTGGAGCTTTTGGTAAGACATGCAGCAAATAAAACATTTCGTTTCAAAATTTATCTTTCAGATGAGGATGTGATGTATTTGGATAACCTTGAGGATTGTGATGTGGAGAATGGACCACCAAGTAAGCTTGTTATTCTCCAGCTTGAATTGGAAAAAGAGTTGAAAGTGAAACGAGGACTTGAGCAATTTTTGCGTGGAGCTCCAGACAAGTCAAAAGTGCATGGTGACTCACAGAGTCTTCTTGACGATAGTCGCGCCAAGATTGCAATGCTCCGTATGCAAATTGAACGTCTTTCACAAGAAGCACCAGCGGTTGAAGGAGAGCCAAAAACTAAAGTTGAGCTTGCCATCGATGATCTCATCATTCGTTTTCACAAGGAGAAGCTCATCATGGATGGTTCCCGAAACATGATCCGTATTCTCCGCTCAAAAAGGAAGCCAGATAGCAAAGCTGTCGATGAGGCCATGAACAGCTATGTTATTGCTTCGGAGAAAGCCGATCTCATCAAGTTGGCCTTGCTGAAGTATGCATCCAGTCTTCCACTTGAACACGATCACAGAAAATATCTTATTGGAGAGATTAACAGTGGACTCATCCCAAAACCACCTTCTCTCAGCCAGGATCGTAACAGTCCATCCAGCGAAGATGGTGGAAACGGAACTTCTACATCTCGCCGTTGCAGTTTCATGCCATATTCTCTGCAAATCAGTGGATGTCTTGAAGTCACTATCAACGGCTGCGCTGGTATTCTCAGCGAGGTCTTCGAGCGGAAAATCCGCAAAGATGTTCCCGGAGTTCCTGGTTTCATTTCAGTCTACGGAATGGATGCGTCTGGAAAGAAGAAGAAATCTGCAAGAGGTCCAAACAGTTCAGAGGAAGTCTTCTGTGTTCTTCGTATTGACAATCGTTTCATTGGAGCTACAGAGTTGAGAAAGATTGTTGATCGTAATTGGGATCAGAAGTTTGATGTTGATTTGGATCGTGTAAGTTCACAGATAGTGAAATTGAAATACATATCAATAGTACATACCTGAGTAAAAATTAAATTCTTTCAGTCTCGCGAACTTCAAATTGAACTCTTCTACCACGATGACCGTTCCATGTGTGGATTTGCTGCAGTTAAGCTGTCTAATCTTATTGAGACGTCGTCCAAGGTTGGAATTATTGTACCTGTTGAGCCACAAGGAAACATTTTTGTTCAATTCAAATACATGAACCCAGTGGTGAGCCGCAAGCCAAAACTCGAACGTCAGAGACGTTTGTTCCGCGTGAAAGGTGATTGAATAGCATTGCATAATGTCCTATGTCAACTATAATCTTTTTCAGAATCGAATGATGGAGCCCGTCAGAAACTTGGCGTCTTCGCGTTCTCGCGTCTCATCAAGAACAGAGGAAATGAGCCAAGCGAGAAGTTTGCTGCTTTCACTGGTATGTCATCACCAAGAGTTCACATTCCCTTTTTGCATAGGCTCAGTCATGCATGAAGCAGTGACTTGCTGATTTTAGATTTACTTGTATAAATAGATATTTACGGAGCTTAAAAAGCGCAGTTTTTTAAAATAAGCCACTATAGTTGTTATTATTTTCATGACTAAATTTGAAATGGATGATCTCCCTATTAAAAATTTCATCAGAAAGTGATTTCATTTTACATTTTTTGTTTTTTACCTTGTAACAATTTCAACAACAATGTCGAATTCCAGGATTTACTCCAATGCCTTCATCTTCATCTCAACATCAACCCGGCACATCATCTTCTGGCCCATCAACATCCTCGTCAATTGCTTCTACTCCTACACCATCCACGTCGAACTCGCTCTTCGACAAGGTCAGTAACCACTTGCCTGTGAGTAATTTTGGTTTTCTAATCGTGTTTGTACAACGTGCCCATAACCAGCTATCGTTTATATTATGTCAGTGAAAATTTATTCTATAGCCTTTATGATAATTTCGCTTGTTTTCGATTTGTGAACTGTGTTTTCTTCTTGAAGTGGTTTTTGGAGTGTTGTGCTAACATTCTTGAAATGTCATGTGAATTTCTCTCAATTATTAAAACTTGCAGAGCTTCAACCCAAGAAAGTCAGCCAAGAAGCGTGAGGCCAGAGAAGCAGCTGCAGTGGCGCCAATGACTGCTGCCGTTGCAGCAGTCAATCTCAACGCTCCTTCAACCTCCAATTCTATGCAGCCATCAACTCAAGAACGTAACCTGGTTGTTGATGAGTTCCCAACCGACCGTTCTGGTCCAAGTCAAGCACCGCCTGTGCCAGCCGTTCGCCACATTGATTTCTTCGCCAGCAGCGATGGTGCGCCGCTGACTGTTGAACAATTCAGATTGATCAGTGTTCTTGGACGTGGACACTTCGGAAAGGTCATCTTGTCACAACACAATCCAACTTCCAACTACTACGCCCTCAAGGTACTGAAGAAGGGAGACATTCTTGGAAGAGACGAGGTTGAGTCTCTGATGGTTGAGAAGCGTATCTTTGAAGTATCATCCCGAGCACGTCATCCATTCCTTGTGAATCTCAACGGCTGCTTCCAAACCAACGAGCACGTGTTCTTCTGCATGGAATACAGTATGGGTGGTGACTTAATGCGTCACATTCACGATGACGTGTTTGATGAAGTTCGTGGATGTTTCTATGCTGCATGTGTCGTTCTTGGACTGGACTTTTTGCACAAGCACAACATCATCTACCGTGACATCAAGTTGGACAATCTCCTCTTGGACAGAGAAGGATATGTCAAAATTGCCGATTTTGGTCTATGTAAAGAGAACATGGGACCATTTGACAAGACTAGCACTTTTTGTGGAACTCCAGAGTTTCTTGCTCGTAAGTTTATAATTTATCCATTGAAAAATGTTAATGAATGTTCTTTTTCAGCTGAAGTCTTGTCTGATTCTTCATACACTCGTGCGATTGACTGGTGGGGACTCGGAGTTCTTATTTTCGAAATGCTTGTAGGAGAGCCACCATTCAGTGGAGATGACGAAGAAGAGATATTTGACTCGATTATCTCCGAAGACGTTCGCTATCCAAGATATTTGTCTGTTGAGTCGATTGCCATTATGAGAAGAGTGAGTTATAAACGAGCATGATGTCATTGAATTACAAATTTATTGTTTCAGCTCCTTCGCAAGGTGCCTGAAAAACGTCTTGGATACGGAGAGCGAGACGCTGAAGATATCAAGATTCAACGATTCTTCCGTCACATCTCATGGGAATGGGACAAATTGCTGAATCGTGAGATTCGTCCACCATTCCAACCACAAATTGTCAGTTTTTGTTAAATGTTCAAATAATTTACTATTCTCTTTCCTGTTCTCAACATACAGTTTCGCAATTGAGTCATTGTTATAATTCAATTTTCAGCGCAACCCAGAAGACGTGTCTAACTTTGACCTGGAATTCACCCAAGAGAAAGCTCGTTTTTCTGCTGCTTCGAGCACTCGTCCAATCACTGAAGCCGATCAGCGTTTGTTCAACAATTTCGACTTCTCCATTGTTCCATAAGTATCATAATTTGTCACCGGTTTTCTATTGATCAACTTGTACCATGGGATTTATTTCATTTCTTGTTTCTACTTGTCAAGGTCTTGTTTTTTAAACTGTCAACTAGTATTGTCAAAAATTTTGATTTCGCTTTCTATTTTAGTTTTTTCTCCGTATTTTTCAATTTCGTATTCTCGTTTAACGATTTCTCCTGTCTGATAGTTGTAATTTCTTGTGAACTGCTCTGTGATCAGACTCCAACTCAATCTTCCCAAAATGTGTTTCTTTTTACTATTTGCTAGAATATTTCAAAAAATATTCTTTCATCTGCATTGGTTTTTTTAATTCAACGTCATCGTGTTTTGTCATTAAGTAGTTTACCCCGTCTCTATTTCCGCTTTGTAATCCTCAAAAATTAACACATTCTGTTAAATTTCCACCAAATTATTGTATTGTAACTTTTTGTAGACCGCTTGACGAGTGCGCTTATTCTTTTTTTTGTCTTTTTAGTCCAACAGACTTCCCATTTTACATCCATTTAGCCCCTCTTTTCAGCCATTGGTATATACTGGCCACTTTTTATTTGTGTTTTGTAAGAAAAAAAGAAAAAAGAAAATGACTTTCTTTCTTGTATTTAGGAGACATGAATAAACAATTTGTCAAATACATTGCGTAGTTACAAATGAACATATTGGAAACTAATTGAAGTTGGCTCAATATGGGGAAAATGTTAAGACAATTTTATTTACACAGGTGGTTGGACAATGAGCACACGAGATTGATTATTGCATTCTCCGGCTCGCTCCTTTTCAGCATCAAACTGTACCAAAATAAGAAAATATGTGAAAATTGCAGAGAACAACTGAAATATTTTAAATATCAACTAAAAACCAGCTGCACGCCTTTAAACGTACACTGATCATAATTTTGCGATTCATCATGAAGAAATTCCCGGCGGTGAGAGTAAGCTTTGTAGCATGCATTTGAAACGAAAGAAAACTCATTTGAGACTGAAAGTAGAATTGATCGATTTTTTTTTGAGATAACGAACACACCAAAACTAGAAGATCACGTTCCTCACATAGAGTTTCGTGATACATTTTGAAAGAAGCGGTTAGAAGTTTGTCGCCCTGTAATTATTAATTTTTATTTGTACAACTTAATGTTTGGATATCAATTTTGAATTACTGCGTTTGCGAACATAAAATATCAGCGACAATTAGCAGAAATATTGTCGCTGAAGAATAGTGTTTGAAAACCTATTTATTTTAAATTTCTGATCGTAATTGTGAAACTGTCATAAATAAATTGAGTTTACGTATTGTGGGATTTATATGCATGCAATCACGGTTAAATGATAATTCCACCGCGACTTTATCCACGTACACATTTCTTGTTCACAAATATGCTTGCATTATATTTAATTTATGTTGTTTTTTAATTTTTGTTCAGCTAACATCAAAAGTTGAAGAAATACAAAAACTTTACTAACTCAATTTTCTCAGTTCTGCTCTAACTATATCTATGTATTTAAACAAACATATACATACTTATAAGTACTAACCTCTTCAGCAATCATAAAAGCTGGAATCGAGAAAAGCATCAATGCTAACATAGTATTAGTGAGCCATATTGCCACAGAAAAAGTTTCCGCCATATCAGCCTAAATGATGATATGAAACAATGGTATTGCTGCTCATTTTCACTACCTGAATTCCATTTCGAAAAGCAATGTAGCCCAACAGACAGGTCAGCGGAATACAACAGCCGTAGGTATAAAACAGTGAAAATGAGAAATTCTGTTCTATATACAGCTTAGCATTGGAAATTTCTTGGTAATGAATTTGAACATCGTGAATTTGTTGTAAAGATTGTTCTGGTAGTGGGCATTCTTCTTTTTCTTTAGGCACCATTTCTTCTATTAGTTGTCCTATCGAAAATTGGAGTATTCTACATAGTTGAAAAAATAATATTGCGACTAATGAAATGCAACTGGAAGCGATGAAAATCTTAATTTTGAAAATTTTTGGCAAGCATAAAGAATATCAACCGTACCACGTATCCTTCAAGAATCACAAAGTAGATTTTTCTGTTAATCAGATCAGGAGTGTCAGGGAGATCAAGATATCTCATTTTTGTAGCTGGAAATTTTTCGAATGGTTTCGAATTAGTCATACTTTTTTGTTACCAATTTGTACAAAGGATAATGCAGCTGCAAACGAAAAACTGATTGATATAAATAACTTATTCAGCTTGAAATGATGACTGTCATGTTCTTCATTTCTATTCCTACCCAACCCTTGATCTAACACCTGTAAGTCAAGCCCTGTTGGTCTTGTGATCTACCTCAACCGTGTCTAATTTCACTCACGTGGTACATTTTCTCTCTTTGCTTTTGCAACTTTAGCAAAAGGAATCCGGCAGCAAGACCACTGAAATTTAAATATGAGAATAACACAAAGCGCATATCATTTAAAATAAATTTGTGATGTTAGCTTTGTGATTGGTTTCCAATAAACCTTAATTTCCATGAAACTAAAGTCTTATTCAAAAAATTAGAAACTAGTTCGTTTTTAGGAAATTGAGACTGTCTAGTAATGCAAGTCAATTAAACAAGTCATATACGAGATAAAACAATAAATTAATAAAATAGACTACAGAAACGTTCAAACAATAATTTTCCATCAATATTTTTTTTTGGTTTATAATTTATGAAAATTGATTTACCTTCTAATAGTATTGCGTGCCATACGAATTCCCGGAAATGTTTTCGTGGAATACTATTAGACTGTAAGAGACTACAATACTAAGTTTTGATGGTTTGTTCCAAATTGGAAGTAACTTGTTTTTATTAAGGTATATTCAACTTGTGTGTGACACTTTTTGAAACCTCGAATTGGCATCTAGAAAATACCTAATTCGACGATTTTTTTGTGACTTAGTAAGGAATCCTCAAAAATGAATGAAGAATATCATTAAATGTTCATATCATTAAAAATATTGTTTAGAGATTGCAATTCTTATGGGTACACCATACTAATAGGAAACACATATCTTTAAAAAATTGTTCGATCTTGATATCAAACGACCACTTCCATAACATTTCAAAATTTTTTAAATATAATTATCTCCCGAAATACAAATACTTTTGAGCAAACTAGACAATCTTATGCCCGCGAATCAAAAACCATGTATTCTTTGTGCGATTTTCATGTATCGTTATATTTGTTTGTTCATGTTTGAGTTTAATAACCAACTTAACGCTGCGCAAAACACAACCTGAACATTAGCAAAGCATGACACAACGTGAGCACAAACGTCGGGTTTAGCACATGAAAAGCAGCATCTTTTTCCTCATTTGTTGCCGATTTTTGTTTGATTTGTGAAATGCGTCGAATTGTGGCCGCTGTCTGGAAAAATTTGAAAATGTTCCACTTGCTGGGCTAAACTTTTATAAACATCTCGTATTACACACACGCAGAGAAAGTACAATCTTGTTTAATCGAAGATCAGGACATAATGTAGCTTACCAATATGGCTAGAGTGAGATAATTGTAGATTGTCAATGGCCACTTAAACATTGTATTCCGAGCGCTACTGTGAGTGTGATTAAGTCCCAACACCATCATATAGGAGTACAGAGGCCCCAAAACCTGAACATATACAATTTGTTCTTGAATAAGCGTTTGTTACCGTTTTTTTCTGCAATCTTCATTAGAACTGAACAATATAAAAATTGCAAAATGGCTAGAAATACTTGATGCTACAAATACATTTTGCTGCTTCCACTATTCGTTCGGAAATATGAAAAATATTTGAAACTAAAAATAAATCTAGGCACACCGTGCGTGCAGTCTCAAATATACCTGCACCCACAAAAATGTAGGGCTATTATGGTTTTCATATTATTACCCTTTGATGAAAATGTGTCGCTTCAGTCAAAATTTCACAACTTAACACACTTTGTCTCCTCTTATTTTCTTTTATGTTCAATTATTCAAAACAACACGTATTGTTGATACATTTAGAATTTTTACTTATTTAATCATTCCAAAAAACTGTTTTTAGTTATTCGAAATCTCAGTAATTTTTAGAGTCGAACCATCACTGTATCATTTACCTGATCACAGTAAGTATTACTCATGTCAATTGATATTTTCTGTTCCGCATCTGTCGTTGTTCCTATAAACAATGTTGAAAAATAAAAGGCTGCACAGGTTCATTCCAGTGAACTTACTGAATGACGATCTCGAGCTCCTTGGTGACGTCCATTTGAACTCCAACGTATTCGACGCTGTTATCGTCATTTTAAGTAAAAGTTTCAGAGATGGTTTTAGAGAATCTATTTTGGAAGAGTTTAAAGCGTGGTTGGATAGCAGGAAAACGTGACTGACTAACACGGACTGACAAAAAGTTGTTAGTCTCCTGGCAGAAGCAAAATGCGCGGCAAAGAGTATTCTATTACACTAAATGCTTGCTAGGACCACGCTTTACATGACTCATGTAATTACGCAAAGTATTTTCATATTTTTGAAGGGAAGTGAAAATTTTAATAATTGAAGGCAAAAACATTACAATAGTTGAAGATTGCTTCTCGCCAATAAGGATCTCGTCTTCTGAATCCATTTGTCCTGTGAAAAGTGTAAGAATGCTCATATTGATTAAAACGTGAAAGTGTTGTCATTCGGAGCTACAAATTTCAAATTGAGGTTCTGCCAAATGTTCTACTTCAAGCAAATTAATGATAAAAAAACACTTTTCTGGATTAAATGCTGCCCTTTTATTTTATTTTTTCTGTATTTCCGAAAACAAAATAATACTAACATTGAATTTGAAAATGTGTAATTTTTTAACTGAATTGTTTTACAATCGAACAAATACATTTTTTATTTAATATTACAAAATTTACATATATATTCATTTTTTGCGTCCTTACACGAATTTTTTCAATGACACTATATTTTGAAAAAGCTTCTCTCCGAAACAACTTGCTACAATCTTCACGGCATTTTCATATTTGTACACCGTGCGTTTTCGTTAATGTAAAAGTCTAAGGTCTCTATTATAAATAAGATTTGTAAAAGTATTCACCCCATTCTCTTGGCTGCCGCCTTTTCTTTATTTGAGCATTCTCACCCCTCCTCCTCATAGTGTCATAGCACTTGACTGCTCCTTGTACCATCATCGTGATATTAAACAAGTGATCATTTCTGATTTTGGTTTTTTAAATCTAAAGCACTCATGAAGTTTTGTATTTACATTTTGATACTTTTTCTACTTTGGCAAACTTGTTTTTCAGAACGATATGGATCTTCTTCAGGTAAGACTTTTTTTATAACATGTATTTAATTCAATTCTCGTTAGATTTCTGTATTGATGGTACAATTGCTGAAAAGTCAAAAGATGGCGTCATTAAATGGTGTGAAGACACAAATGATTGTAGTGGAGGTTGGAAGTGTGTTCCATCAGGCCAATATCATTTCTCAAAACAAGTGAATTACTGCTGCCAAATGAGGGGTTCTCAAAATGAAAATTTAGTAGGTGCATTTTCAAATTTCAGAGTCCATATGCTCAATGCCTCCAAACCCAGGATATGGTGATTGTTTTGAAGAGCCAAGGACCATGTTTTATTTTGATTCACTGGATTTGAAGTGAGTTGCACTTTTCATTTATTTGTAGTTTTTAAATGCAGAGCATATCAAAATTGTATGCCAAAAGAGTAAGACTGCAAGAAACAAAGTGTAATCGCAATATAATAATTACTTCGAGGTTGAAAGTTATTGTCAAACATTCTGACAATAATTAGCTCTGTACTTTCGTTATTTTTTCAATAAAAATCAGCATACATGTATCAAAATCTTTCAAACTAAAACTAGCAGTTGTTACATATTATAGTAGCATATCTATGCTCTTCAAATTTGAAAACTGTTTTGGCAGCATAAAATGATATGTATCATACCGGTTAATTTTACATGAACAATTGACTTTTGAAAACGTTGTTAAATGTTTCCGCATTTCACAATCTTCAAGTAAAACATTTTTAGGTGCAAAAAGTTCAAAGTCATTAATTGTTTTGGTAAAAACCAGAACCAATTTGAAACATATGAGCTTTGCACTCGATTTTGCCAATCTACCGCTTGCCTCGCAGGTCAATCTCTTTTACTTGCAAGAGACAGTTCACCGGTAAATTGCAAAGATATGGAATGTCCTACTGGATATCGTTGCGTCTATGACAAACTTTTCAATCGTCATGTCTGCTGTGGTCATTCTCCCACGGGTAGGTCATCCAATACGTACTCGACTTCCGTATTCTTGAACTTGTCAGGTGTTTGCCCAATTGGAACTGTCTCATTCTCACACGTCCGATCAAATCAACCAATGAGATGTAATCCGTCCGCTTACAGTGATGTATGTCCAGCGGATTACGTTTGTACAACTCAAGGATTACACAGTTTCTGTTGCTCTCCGCACGATGGTAATGATGGGAAAACTACTCGAAATTACAATTCAGTTTAATTTTCAGCAATATGCCCAGCAGGCCAACAGCCATACGTGCATATAGTTTCAAAAAATAGTATGAAATGCAATCCATTGGAAACGTCATCATGCCCAAAGACCTACTATTGCTCACCCGCGGTTCCCGGTGCGCATTGGGGATTCTGTTGTAGTGTCCATATTGAAGCATCATGCCCTGTAGAAACAGAACCCTACCTCGATTTTTTAAGTAAAATACCAGTAAGGTGTACAGTTGGTGTGACACAATGCAAGTAAGTGAGAAAAAGCATTCGAGAATACTTTATAGTTACACATTTTACTGGTAGTAGTGTTGCAAATTTTTCATTTATTTAAAATAATCATAATTGAAAACGAGAGGATTTTGCAAAAAAGTTTACTAGTGGTTAACTGTGTTTAGGTTGCATTTAAAAACATTTTTTATCCATTTAACACAAAACTTAGCCATTTGTAAAAAAACTTGGCCAATTTCAGTAAATTTTTTGCAGTATTGGTTATTCATGTCAAAGTTCTCAATCAGGATCTCTAATTGGATTTTGTTGTACAATTCCAAAAATCAATTACCGTCCTCCATCTCGATCTACCGTAAGCCCGGAGGATTCCCCTATTTCCGGTGATCATCACTTTCTCATCCACAATGAAGGAATAATTGGCCCATCAATAAAGACTCGTACGTCACACGATGTGTTTTACTCGTTGCAACCTTTGTCAAAGTTTCCAAGTGCAGGTCATCAAAAACCTAGCAAGACATTTCAAAAAGTGACAAAGTCAACTTCCACATATGGTGTTGTCTCAAATTACAAACCAGCGTTGTGCCCACCAAGAGCAACGTCGGTATTCTATGCGAACACTCAAATTAATGTTGAATGCACTCCGGCGGAGGGATATAGTTTTGAATGTCCGGGTACATATAAAAGTTAAAGCAATGACGTTTTTCATTTCACAATGTTTCAGATGGAGCGACTTGTGTCGGAGCTTATATGGATCTTGCTGGAAGAAAAGTATGTTGCGAAATGCCGAAAACCACACCGATGCCAACGTTTGTATACTTTGTCACTTCAATACCAAGAATGGTTCGATATAAAACAACAGGTATGTGCAAAAATTAAAAAAAAAAATTTTCTTTCTAAATGTAAAAACGATGAAAGTTGATTTCTCTCGTTTGGAATTCGGTAATTTTGAACGAAGTATATGTTTTATTTGTTGATTTCCGGAATTTATATTTCAGATCATTTCTGCCCATATGCCATTCGTCACTTACAATGCCATCCATCCGGCTCAACTTGTCCAATGGGATATTTTTGTCAATATTTGTTTGAAATTTCTTCATTTTCTTGCTGCTCGTTGTACTAAATTATTGGACGAGGTGGTCCCATTCCCACTAAGTAATCCCGCTTCTACTGCTTTCTCTAATTGTTTCCAGTTCACTGATTTGACAATGTTTTTGAGTCAGAGTGTATGGGTTTGCAAAATTCGGGAGTAGTTTGGAGTAAGGAAAAGAGGATTATCTCAATTCTATGCTTCGTGCTCACGCCTTACATCCTCTTGAAACTGCTCTTCGGACATTTTGAAGATTTAACTGTTTTTTGTTAAGTTTGATCTCATTAACGGAAATTATTTGTTTTTCCTTCTTTTATAAGTAACACACTTTTTTGATAAGATTTTTGTAAAGAAGTGAAATACTATAAATACAAAACTTCAAATACCTATATTCAATACGTTACATCATAAACCTAAAGCACTCTGTCTCAGAAATGTTACAGATTGATGCATTCATTATGAAAGTACAGTTGGCAAAATTTGACTGTTTTAATTTTGATACAATAACCATATTCAAACCGGGTATCCTTGTCAGTCTCTACGATTACTTCAAATCTCAGTGTGAATTTTTTCAATTAAAATCACATATTGTTCAATATCGTAAATGATTTTTGGTAATAAAGTAGTAACAATTGTTGTCTTGGGCATTATTCATATTATTTAATAAGCAGTTATTGTAATAATCGAGATCACAGAGTTCATTTTGTGTCGGCTAACTTACATTACAATTGTAAAATATTAATTAAGTTGACAACAGAAAAATGATTGATCGTCTCTAATTGATTGTAACACAAAGCACCAAGAACCACACTGAACGAAATTGCAACTTTCACTTCCGCCCACCCTTGACATTTTTCACACGCATTTCAAACATGCTCATCAAAACTGGATGTGACAGCTCTCAAAAGTCCACGGAAAATCAATAGATTCACTTTCCTTCCAACTCATCCATCACTTGGTGTCCTCTCAATCGGCTCGACTATCTCTTTATCAGTGTCTATATCACAAGTCGAATTAAAGAGATAGAGATGGAGGAAGAATATGTTCATGTGTATGGGCCACAAATTTCTATGTCTCTGTGTGTGTTTTTGTTGTGAGACAGAGAGACAAAAAGGTGGAGGTACGGGTCCACAATGAACAATAGGTGCCGGCAGCTCAGCACTCAATTGAGAATCCCAGCAGAAGAGTCCCCTCCGGAGCTGCGGTCCGATCGACGACGAGGCGCCGAGACAGCACATTACAATCATCCTCTCCCCCCACCACCACCTTCCACTCCCACCGTGCCCGTCATTATGCTTGCTACTCTCTCATTCACACTTTCCCATCTAAACAATTTTAATTTTTTCTTTCACGCGCTAGGATCTTTCCATCTCACTACTTTGGTGTGTGATCCCGTTTTTCCCATAATCCTTAACCTCTTCTAGAATGTGTTATGTACGAGTTGAGTAGGCAAGGTATCAGAACGTCATTGACGAAAAATAAATATGTCAAGGCAAAAGTATATTACTGTTCAGAGGTTTACTGAATTCTGTTTACTTGTCGTTTACATGCTTTGAACCAACACCAAAATAAAAACACTAAAAACCAAAGAAAAAGATAAGCTTCTGAGATTTAATAATAGCAAATCTAAAATTCGTTGTATTCTCGGCAAATCGCCGCAAATTATTAACCATCTTTAGCAAATTTAGAAATTCCAAGCGCAAAAGTTGCTAAAACTTAGTAAAAAATTGCTAAAGTTAGACAAAATAGGATATTGTTGGGGATGGCCACAAAAATTTGCACTGAACATTTTTTCAAAGTTGGTTAAAAATTTGCTAAAGTTGGGAAAGAAGTTGCTCAAGTTAGCTTAAAAGTTGCGAGAATATAAAATTGGTTGAAAAGTTGCTAATGTTGGTGTATAAGTTGCGACCTAGCACCACGTGCGTTTTTAATTTTCTTAAAACAATAATTAAAATTTTCAAAATACGGCGTAATTCTATGTTCACATTAAAAAAATTCGGCGACGAATAATATTCAAAAATGACAAAAAATGCAAAGTAGAAAATACTAAATTTAAAAATTATTTTAATAAAATCATTAGAAAACATTCACAGGCTTCGCAGAGTATTTTGCTGTGTTTCTTCAATTTTTGCAACATTCTGATAAATTTTTAAAAGTAAACTCGGAAACAATTTGGATGGTAATTTAACAGTCTAGTGGAGAGGTTTCAATCAAATTTTCAATAGTTTCAACAAATTATTACCGAATGTCGAGCGGTCTAAGATTCAAAAAGATCCTGATTAATTTTTTAGAAAAAAACTAAAGGTGCTACCAAAATTAGAAATTCGAAAAAAAAAATTAAATATGGAACCCTTTCTAATTCCAAGAAAATTTTTCATACACACATTTTTCCTTTTTTAACATCTACCGTACTTCGTGTATTAGCAGTAGTTGTGCTTCTCTGCTATTTAATACGACCTACAACTACTATCAGCATTGCAAACCATTACTTTGAAAATCTTTTATCTCAGTTTATTTTATGATATATTAAATAACTACTAGCCGCAAAATTATAGAAGATATAATAACTAACATTTATCAGTAAATACTTTTGGCAAAAAAAACAAACAACAGAGATAGGAATTGCCAAAACTGAAAAATGAGGTACAATACTGATGGAAAAAATACGGAAGTCAATTTTACGAAACATAAACTTACTGATAGATTACTATTCGACTAAATGTTTTATTAGAAAATTAAACTTTCAATACTAATAAATATCCATCAATTCAATTTTAATTTTAAGTGAATATTTATTTTTTTTGTTCATTAATAGCAGTTCTCTCGTGTTTTCAAAATGATTTTTCCTGGTTACACCGTGTCCTACTTGCTCTTGATTCCATCTCTAACCCTTGACTCTTTTGACGTTGGCTAGAAAGAAAACTGGCAATGTTATCTTAAGAGTGATTAACTCTATCAATCTTTATCTCTCTTCTCACTCCAGCTTCATCAAATCCACCACTACCAAACACTATCTGATAGGAAAAAGTCGATCCCTTGTCGAGTTGACTCTGAAACGCCACTCAACAACTCCTCACCACGCGATGAAACCGACAATACCATGAACTTCGCATTTCTGCTCAGGATTTTTGTATATGGTAAGCGTATGAACCCCGTGTTTAAAAATTTTAATCCACTGAAGATTCAGCTGGACTATTTTTCTATGTCAATCCAAACCGATATGCGGACCAAATGTATGAAGACCTACTTTACTATTACAACAAAAACGTTCGACCAATCAAAAATGCAAGTGAAAGTGTTAAAGTCAAATTTGGATCTTCTCTCATTCGGATCATTGATGTGGTAAGTTTTTTTTTAAAGCAAGAAAATATCCTGATTTTCTTTAAAAACTTGTCATGTTCTAGGTTTCAGCAACAATATAAACCATTTTCTTTTTTGTCGTTCACATTTTCATTGCAAAACATACCGCAACTAATTTTTAAAATTGACCCAAATAAGCTAACATAAAAGCATATAGGAAAAATACGACTACAACATTAGAATCAGCGTTTGTGTGTAGAAACACACCTAAGTTATTATGTCTAAAGACATACGCTTGTGAAAATTTTTTAGATTTTTGAAGTTTAACTCATATTTTTATAGTCTCATATTCATATCTTTTTTATAGCTTCAGTTATATGAAAACTTCATAGATGATGTCTTGTTCTAACAAATCATTACATAATTACAACTCAGCCAACATCGTTTCCGTTATCAGGAACTTCAATGTTTGTGTGAAATCCAAGTAGCAGTTTAAACTTCGGTAAAAAAAACTTCTTCAAGATCTCAAAATAAATTTCGAAGCACAAAGTTTTTGTCCACGTTCTCATTTTTATTGTCTCCGATTACCTACAACCAAACTCGTTCCGTTTTGCGCCCGACATCTCACACTTTGAAAATATAGCTCATCTTACTGAGCCAGTACGACACTAATGAGCTCGTTCGTGTTTATGAGTGTGACAGAAGAGGGGTGGTCTTTAAGAGCAACTATAACCTTCTTTCTCCGTTTTGCAGGACGAGGTAAATCAAGTGCTAACAACAAATCTTTGGTTAGAAATGCAATGGTTTGACTATCGACTGATGTGGGATCCTGGTCGGTGGGGGAAGATCAGGAAACTTCATGTGCCAGTAGATCAAATATGGATTCCAGATATTCTATTATATAACAAGTGAGATACTTTTTGATGGTTATATTAAATTGAACAACAAACGTGTGCAATTGAAACAAATCATACAGATGTTTAATTTAAAGATATGGCAGTCGCTGTAAATTTTTCAAATTTTGTCAATTTAGAAAATAGTGAAGAACAAAAATTTCTATTTGAGCTTTGTGAAAAAGAAAAAAAAATTTAATTGTCGCACATTTTAAATAACATTTTCAGTGATTGTTATGTTAAAAGTATCAAAACAGATTCCGTAAAAATAAACATTTTTGATATATTTCAGTGCTGACGGAGAACCCCATATCACAATTATGAGTGATGCAATAGTTTACTATAACGGATTAGTTGTAAGTTGATTTTTTTTTTTAATTACTTCAAGTTTTCATCCAATCATCAATTTATTTGTAATACGATGTCTCAATCAATTTTTCTCATTTTTGCTCTTGCCCCGCTCAATTCACTTGTTTCGCTGTCAAACTGACCCACTTCCGCTCTTCGATAGAGCAAATGTCGCGATCGAAAATTTATGTTGCGACTTCTCTGCTCGATTACAATTGAGATAGGAAAATGAGAGATGATATGTCGTAATAAAAAAATGTCTTGATATTTTTAATGAATTGGTAAAGTTTTTTGAAACAGGTCTGGAAGCCGCCTTCAATTTATAAAAGCTTTTGCTCAATCGACATTGAATATTTCCCTTATGATACACAAACATGCTGGATGAAATTTGGTGGTTGGACTTACAACGGATTTTTGTTGGACGTCAGGCAACTTCCTGTAAGATAAATTTTTTTATATTTATCTTACAGGACAATTTTTTTGACAATTTTATATTTTTTTATAGACGACGGGATGCGAAGTTGTGAACAAAGCTGACGATGAAGGAGAGTTTCAATTTTTAGGTCGAGGAATGGACCTTAGTGGTTACTACCCGTAAGCTTCAAGTTTGCGCTCATGCGTCTTCAATTTCTTTTTTTTTCAGAAGTTTAGAATGGGATCTGATGGAGTTAAATTCGGCACGTCACGAAAAAATTTATGCCGGATGTTGTGGTCAAGACTTTTACATTGATATCACGTTCAAAATTGAAATTCGACGGAAAACCCTGTTTTATACAATCAATTTAATGATTCCATGCACTATGTTTGGTATGTTTTTCTTAAACACGACAAAAAGTTATTTTGAATGTTCTTCAACAAAAACAAAAATATTGCATTTTTCATGCAAAATGCAAATACGTCTGTTTTTGTGCAAAATTTTCACATCTAATAATTTTTAGGTTCGAATAATATTTCAATGTTTCACACAATCTCTTATTTAGCTGTCTTCTTTCAAAATGTCTTTCAGCTATTCTTACATCCATTGTCTTTTACGTTCCACCAATCGAGCACAAAATGACATTTTCCATTTCTATTCTGGTCACACTTACTGTATTCTACCTCATTCTTATCGATCTCGTTCCACCTACATCACTGGTCATTCCTTTAATTGGTATGTTTCTAAAAACTTCAGTTTATTTAATATAAAACGGTTTCAGGAAAATACTTATTATTCACAATGTTTCTAGTATCTATTTCTATCATGTTGTCTGTTATTTCATTAAATTTTTATAGACGGTGGGTTTTTGAAAAAGTGTTTTTTGAAAAATTTGGAAATTTCAGGGATGGTTCATCATTCCCAATGCCTCACTGGATGAAAGTTGTATTTATACATACTCTTCCACGGTATATTTGTATAAAAACAGCAGAAGAAGATGATGGGAGCGATCGAGGATCGAGTATTTCTGGTATTTTTTTAAAGCATGTTTTGACAAACTAGAGAAAATTGATTAATTCTCTCTCTCAGATATCGGGCCTTTTATGGATTCACGAAGACCATCACCATTTTTCATAACAGTTAATGAACGTCAGTTGAATGGACGGTTATCAGAATTAAAAAAGAAAGGAATGCATCCAGACTTGATCAGAAACATGATTCAAAATGTTGAATTTATTGCCGAATATTTTAATTCTTTGAAAAAAGAAGACAAGGTCTCAGAGGATTGGTCTTATGTTGCAAATGTAATTGACAGAATTTTCCTCATCATTTTTTCTATAATGAACGTTGTCGGAACTTGGGTGATCCTATTGAACTCTCCTGCTCTATTTGATAATCGGACGCCGTTATTCATAGTAAGTTGTTTGATGTTCATTTTTCTTTGTTTTGATACATACATAAATTAATTTTTCAAATATTGATGTTATCAAATTGTTCCTCAATTTTTTAACACTAAGTATTTCCATTTTACCAAAAGATAAAGTTGTATTTTACTTCTTTTGTTTTTGCTGCTAAGAGGTTTGGAAATTTGGAAAGTTTGGAAACTTTGTTCAAAATTATAAAAAAAAAGTGCTAGTCTCAATCAAGAAATTAAATAAAACTTTGTGGGGTAACAATAATCAGAAGATCAAAATCTAAAAACAAATCAGAATAACAGTAATAGTGGTTATTGTAAATTTGTTTCCAGAACTCCGTGGCTCGTCCGTTATCTGGTGATACATTTGAACATTTTATCAATGAGAACTTCACTCAACTTGCCTGGTGGGCCAGCACAATCAAAAATAGCACGACAGACGTAAGCGACAGTGATCTGTGTCCCATCAAATATCAATGAATATGTCTTTCAACTTATTTTTAATGATTTTTACTGATCTTGTTTTTCAATAAACGTTATCTTTATTTTACGTCTAAATTACAATTATTCATACCTTATCACATTTACTACTTTGAAGATATGATACTAGTAAACACAAAAAAGATCATAGTGACTAGTTAAGAAAAGATCAATGACAAAATTGGCAAAAACAATGACAAAAACAATGGATGGTGGAGAAGTGAGAGAGTGATGTACAAAAAATTATGAATATAAAACAAAAATGGAGATTTTAACTGGAGCACTTTTTCTTAAAACTTGGAATCGCCATAAAAAATTTTGGAGAGCTTTCAATAGCCTCAGTATAAAATTCAATTGTCAAAAGACTTTGTATTCTTTTTTTGTAGTCCTTTATTAATCTAAAAATTTAGCCTCTAAGCTGAAATCCACTTGGCTTCAGCTGCTCGGCTTTCACGTTGAACTGACGTAAAAGCGCTGCTCGTTCCGGTTCTTCATCAGCCAACAATGCTTCTAGTCTATTTTTCCTTCGGTTCTCAGGAGGCGCCGCATTCAACTCACTCTTTGCTGGGTACACGGGAAGGTCCTCTGGAGGAACAGCTTTCGGGTGTTCACTGAAATTAGAAAACAAAGTAGAACATATCTATAAATAATGAACTCGTGCTTGGTCTAACTAAAAACACGGTTTAAACTGTACTCACCTGAACCAGTCATGTTGAAGAGCTTCGGATGCAGTCAATCGATTTGCTGGATTCAGACAGAGCATTCTGAAAATAAACATAATAATTTTTTCTAAGACTCGAATATAATTTCAACTAACCCATTCAAAAGATCAAATCCAGTTTCATTCACTAACTTTTCTCCTTTGAAGATTCTCCTCAGCTGACCAGGTTTTACTGGTGGAAACTCAACCATATTCCATACTTTCAGTTCTTTAATGTCCGGCCAAATTTGTTCCGTTGGAGTTCCCATCATTTGAAAAATTTGGTGCACTTGATTAGGCTCACTATCCCCTTGAAACATTGGCTTCATCATAATAAATTCGGCCATGATGCATCCAATAGACCACATGTCGACTGGTGTTGAGTATGTTTTTGGCTCCAAAAGAAGCTCTGGTGACCTGTACCAAAGAGTGACAACAATGGGAGTGAGCTTCATGCGTTTTTCAATGTCTCGTGCCTCTCCGTATTCACGTGCCAGTCCGAAATCGGCGATTTTCAAAATGCCGGAATGAGAAATCAAGAGATTGGAAGTTTTAAGATCACGATGAAGAATCCATAGTTTGTGCATATGCTCAATTCCTGAGAGCAACTGAGACATCAAAGTTTTCTGTTGTCCAGTCTTGAATCGTTGATTTCTCGAGCGCATCTTATCAATCAAGCTTTTCACGTCGTGCTCCACATACTCCATTGCCATATAAACTTCAGTCTTGGTACTTCCAACGAGTATCTCCTTGACGTTCACAATATTTTCATGAGCACCCGCTTTGAGTAGCATATTGATCTCTCGGAGTGCAGTAATTGGGAACCCTTCCTTTTCCTTTTCCATTTTGAATCTTTTCAACGCAACAACTTCATCCGTCCTTGTATTTTTACCACGAAAAACTTCTCCATAAGTACCTTCTGCAATGACATTTAGGATCACATATTCAGAAATATGCTGACATCCTCTCAATCCTGGATAGTACACCGGTAGTTTGGAGACTGCTTCACGATGGCGCTGTTCTCGACGTTTCTTCATTGCGTCTCGGTGCAACTGTAAATAAAATTAATAAAGAATACAATGTTTAAATGTAGTTCTACCTTTTGTTCATTCTCAGTCATAGACTCCCACTGTTCTTTGTCTGGAGTTTTGCCATATTTGTCATCTGGTCCTTTATCTTCGTCGTCTGATAATGTCTCATTCAATGAAACAATTGTGTTTTCTGGAATGAAGAACTAATTTTTAAAATTGTTTAGCGTGTTTTTGGATTTCGAACCAAAGAAGATAATAAATTGCGTGCAAGTTTTACACGCAATAGCCCTGAATTTCAGGTTACTGATGTGTTTAAGCTAATAAACAAAATACAGTCATAAGATTTACTTTACCAAAAACTTTTATAATTGTACTTCGAAAACTATGGCAATGTTTCTTTCTCATAACAACTCACAAAACAGGGTATAACCTAAAACTCAGAGGGTAGTAAAGAGGGCCTAAACGCACTGTGTAACTGAATAAGAATTTAAGATTCAGTCTTCAATTGTGATCTTTTTCAACATTCGTATATTTTTGTTTCTATTATATTTAGGCAAAAAAACAAACCCAAATAATCTGGTGTTAATGGAGTTTTTGGGGTCGCGGGTCTCGATTCTGGGTCACCCTCCGATTTGTAGTCTTTTTCTTCAGGCTCATTTGAAGGTCTCACTGGGCCACAGGCATCATCAAACGTGAAGGTAGACACCTCCTCTTCATCTAGCATTTCTACGGGAGACATCTCAACGTCTTCAACCTCCATGACGGTCTTCTCTTTCTTTTTGTAATTTGGGTCGAGAACTGAAATAAAAACTTAGTTCTTGCAAAAGGCTACAATAAAAACTACTTACTTCTGTCAAAAAGTTTTCCATCATCCGGCAAGTGGTTTGGTGTTTGCGACTTTCTTGAAGACTTTGATCGTAAGCTATCTGGCGATTTTGTCTTAGATTTGGAACTTCGATTGTCACGGTCACGTTCCGAAGATCTGTCACGACGGTTTCTGTCACTATGGTTGTTTCGACGTCGATCCGGCTCATCTCGGCAATAAGTTCGGCTGCCCGCTGGTGATCGCCGATTTCTGTCTCGATGATCTGAAAAATCGCAAATGAACAACAATGAACCAGAAAATAGTTTCATACACCAACTACTGGTTATTACTTTTTTGCACGTACCCCTGGAGTCAACTTTCCTATATCGATCGTCTCTTCTTTCCCTATCGTGATGCCTTTCATGATCACGCTCCTTTTCCTTGTCTCGATATCTTTCCTCTTTTGTTTTATGCTGAAAAATTCAACTAGTGACCATTTTTAACCAATTATTGGAGTATTCTTACAGAATTTCTTGGCTGAATCGAAAAGCGAGTCTCCCTGCTATCATCGTCGCTGTTGCTAATTCTTATTTTTCTTGATCCGTTTGTAGAATAGTTGCTCATTATTACCTGCAAAAGCGAAAATTACACAAAAAAAAATAACAAATAACTTTTAGCACACAAAAATGGTAACAAAAAGAATCAGAAACAAAATATGAATGGGACAATAAACAGTAGAATGAATCAAAACATGTATTTCCGAAAATCAAGCCTCGAGGGAAGTACGCAAACACCGATCGCTGTGTATGCAGACAAACGCGCAATTGGTGCGCGCAGAGAGAAGAAAGAGGGAAGGTGTTGTGAAATAGGTCAAAAATGTAGACTTGCACGGTTATATGTGGTTGTAGGTTTATATACATAAATTGATGAATCTGTTTGTTACATCGCATATTGTAGAAAAGGTGCGCATTCATAAATTTTCCAACAAACTATTTCTGTTTGGTTACCTATTCGTTACCAATCGGTTTAAAATGTACCCAAGTTGTCGAAATAACATGATATAAACTAACTATGTAAAATAAAGCAGTTATTAAATTAATAAAAAAAAACAACTATATCTGGTCGCTGCGACACGGAAAAGCCGTCAAAATTGGAGATTTTAGCTAAAACATTTTTTGAAATTCAAAAACCACAGGCAAAGCGGGTACGGTCCGTTTACGGATCTTGGACCGGGAACGGACCATTAACGGGCGAACTACGGATATGAAAAGCGGGACGGACCAATTACGGGCAAACTACGGGGAATGTAAAAAATGGCCATTAAGAGGAAAAAATGGATTTTAAGAAAACGAATTTTTTTAAATACCTATGATATCATTTGGCTAATTTAAGCATTTTTACGTCGTTAAATGCATTATTTAGAGCAAAAACCACATTTACCGACCGAGATGGCTCTTGAGCCGTAGTTGGGCCGTTTCCGGTCCGTAGACGGTCCGTCGCCGGCCCGTAGACGGACCGTAAATGAACCGTCCCGGGCAACAAATTTTTGTTTTTGAAAATTTCAGGTTCTAGCACGAAAAAAGTGCTCAAATTAGCCAAAGGAGAGTGTAGGCACTTCAAAAACTCCATTTTCATGAACAAATTTTTTCGTATTATCCTCCGTTTTGGTGATCATCCGTAGTTTGGCCGTAGCCGGTCCGTAGATGGTCCGTAAATTAACCGTCCCGGTCGGCAAAACTGCACTTTTTAAAACTAAACCTTGAATCAGGCAAAAAATTAGCCAACTGGCTACAATGAACCAAATAGCATTGTTGGTACTTCAAAAACTCAATTTTCATGAAAAATTCCTCTGGGCAACCATTTTGTCTATCATCCGTCAAACTGGTCCGTACGCGGCCCGTAATCGCATGCGATCTAACTGAGGCTATTAAGCATGACATTGTGTGCAAAAGAGGTTATATTAATAAAATCCTATAAGCATATCAATGAAAAAGATGAAATGCCACAATTGGGTAGATACTGTGTATACGCAACGTTCACTCTCTCTGCTGGTCTTCTTCAGCTGAGCAACAGGAGCATTTTTTGAAATATCATAAAATATTTTACTAACAATACATTCTGGAATCATATCGTTTCTGTTCCGTGTGTATTTTAAGAAATTAAGGTATCATTCAAGTAGAACGCATATACCTTATTTCCTCTATTAGTATTGCAACCCGGTCCAATCGAAAATTAGTCTTGCATGCAAGACTAATAGAGGAAATACGTTTTATCAATTCCTTTTTTATTGGAGAAGAATCAAAACTTTTTGCTAGCAATTTGTAGATAACAAGGTTAAGGTTATTACTTCAGCTTTTTTTTAAATGTGAACAATTAGAGGCATGCAGTAGGATCATTGTAGATTACCAGTTTCTTATTGTCGAGATTTAAAAAATCTGATAGCCATTCCATCTTTGCTTCCATTAATTGAAACGTCATAGACTGAACTTAGTATTGTTTTTTTTTCACTTGAACTAATCGAAACGTTAGGATTTTAATTGTTTATTTAAATTTTGAGACAATTATTCAAAGGAAAAATAAATCAGAACTAGAACAAAGAAAATTATGATTAGGCAATTGGACGGAGGAATTTGAAAAATGATTAGGATAATATTCAAATAATACGAGTATGAGCACTTTTGATTTGGAGAAGGGTGACGGAAATGTACATGAAATGCCTAAAAAGCGATTTAATCACATTGTGAGCAAATTTTTGTTGTTTTATCTTTATTCATAAACATTTTGAAACGGGGAAAATGAAGAGGAAAGTGTAGATTTTAACATATTAGGTTATTTGAAATCCTGGATGGATGCTTGAAATACAGTTGCGGAAGAGGGAATAGTATCGAGATGGTTTCATGGTTAGAAAATGACTTTGAAATTGGCTAAAAGCGGGGAAACGGGAGAGAATGATGGTTCTCATGACGACAACAATCACACGACCATAACAATTATTATTAATTTTTTTTGATAAATGATTATTTTACAAATACATATTTTAAAAAATGGAAAACGATTGATTCGAGACCAGTTTACCAATTTGTCAACCCTGGCTTATTTAAGGTCATGAAGTAGATCTGGCAAGACCCTCCACCCTTCGCAGACGAGAAGAATACCTGAAGAAAATTAGAAATTATGATGAAGATACGAAACTTTTTGTGTACACTTATGGGTACTTATGTAATGCGTATTATATTTCCTCACAAAAAAACCACATTTTTAATAATAAATCCATTAAGATTAATTTTGATATGCACTATCATTATGAGGCACATAAATGGAGTTTTCAAAAAAATCATACGAACGGAATAATTTCAACAATCTTCGTAAAGACAAAATATTAAAAAAGCTTACTTTATCATTTCTCTCACACAAGAATTTCAGCTTCTGAGCTTTCTTGTGCATAAACACTCCATCCAAATGGCCAGTGTCAACGGATCGAATCTCAATCGCCTTGTTGCCCCATCCCATAATCTGACCCGTTGAAATGTACGCCACACTGCTTGGCATTTCTCCCCATTGCAGGACTACATTCTTTGTCATCCTTCCGTACGTGTTAACATATACTCCCTCATCTGAAATAAGAATAGATAAAGAAGTGAATACTATTTTTGAAAACTCACTGTCATAACAGAGAAGGAGTTGCATTCCATTGGAGTTTGGAAGAACAACTATGCAATGTGGAGTCGTAGTTTGACCGCTCTAAACAATTAAAAATAAAAGGCTAACATTTAAATGATTCATCTTTGTTTTCAATTCTTATTCTGAAGTTATCATACCTGTGCTGGCGTATAAATATCATAGACCGCTGCAGAATCCAAATCAATTGCATGGAATCCACCTGTCGATCCATAAAGAACCTTGAGTCTTGCATTGTCTTCAACTGTCAAGTCGACAATCAAAGGAACATGACTCAAAGATCCGAATGACTTGAAACTCATGAACTTATGGTATGGCTTCGGTGCCCACGCATAAATCTCAATTGACGACTCTAGACCAACTACCAAGAACTTTATCCTTTCATAGCGAACAATTTTGAAATGAATGGCTCCTTGCAAATCTCCAACATTAACCCATCCATTTCTTTTTTCAGTCGTATTGGCGCTTCCAGCACCCTATAAGACATAAAATTAGATATATCCAAAATGTTTATAAACCATACCTCTGTTCTTAAAATTTTCTGACGGAGCCAGCTCAAATAATACACTCTGATTCTCCTTTTTCTTCCGGAAATTGTTGCGAGAATATTTTGTCCCTCGAGAACCGTCATCTGATCAAACCTTCTCCGACTGATGAGCGGGTAAACTTTTCCTTGTCCACTTCGATCCAAAAGCATAAGTCCACTGTCTGTTCCAATAAGCAAGTTAACTCCCCAGAGAGCTGCACACAAAATCTCTCCACTGAACTTTTTCTTGTACTTCCTGATTTCTGGAGCATCGTTCTCAGCTGGTGTTCCATTAGAATTTGGTGTCACATTAACTTGAACTTGGTTAATGTCTTGCGGTCTCCCTGGTCGATTTACTGTGCCACCACCGGCTCCGGCGCCACCACCAAAATATCCAACAAATGACTTTTCGCGATCACGATTCGAAAATGAATGCTGAATTGATGAACGGCTGTCAGAGTTTTGGAATCCATTTGGTTGCTGAAATCAAATCATGTTTTATTATTTATTAAAATTTATCTTCTGACAAAATATAATCACTTCAACAAAAATTTGTATTTTGATTTTTGATCATCAAAAATATATCCAAAGACATTGAAACAATAAAAAAAGAACCGCAACAAAGAAGAACTACATATCTTTCGAAAATTAAAATAACTGAATAACCAGCATCAAAAACAATAAAACACAGGATGATTTGTTTTCTGAAAAGATGACCAACAGTTTAACCAAAGGGGGAATAAATCGGAAAATCACAACAAATTCTGTCATTTCAAATCGAGTAACTTACATAAAAACTTCCAAATAGAGAGGCGCTCTACATAATTATAAAATTACATGTTTTATCGTTCAAATTTATGGTTTCCACTACATATATTATTCTCAAATCAAAACACTCACCTCATCTGCACGATCGTCACTCATCTGGCGTGTTTGGTCATTTATTTGACGGCGGAGTTGTGGCGATTTGGGCAAGAGATCTGGCAGGGCGCCGCGCGAGCTTGAGGCGTTCTGGAACCAAATAAGATGTTTCACGAGTGGTATAGAGCCGTCAACACTATGTATAACATTGGCCGAGAGAAACCAAAAAAAAATAGAGAAGGGACAACGTACAATTGGTTTGAACATAAGGGGCTCGTTGCCTTCCTCGTTGTCCGAGTCGCTGTCGTCGTCGTCAAGAGAGATAATTCCAGGGCGAATCTAGAAAATATTCTGTTTTTTAAATACGTTTTAAATTGAGTTGTGAAAGCTTATCTCAAATTTTCCCGGCGTCGTGGCAGTTCCTTTTATTTTAAAAGCACCTTTATGTTATTGCCAGTTATAATTTTTTGAAAATAGCTGCTACAGAAACAGTAGTGTTTTTATTTTTTTAATTGGCTTTTTCATATTTATTTAATTTTTAAAGTGAGCATCTTATTGATATTATCGATTTTTGAAATGCACCAATTTAGATAATTGAAAAAAAATAAAGAAACGAGTATATATTTTCGCTCATCTCACACTACCAACCTCTGGAATTTTCTTTCCCTTGTAAGCCCCATGGCCACTATTTCCATTTCCATTGCGACGCACATCTGACACAAGTGTATTCTCGCCATCTGTCGGTGTTGGCGGAAGCGGCTTATTCGGGCCGCGCAGTGTGCCTTCTCCGTTCATCATAATGTCCTTCAAATCGTCCCACTCCGCATCTGCTCCATTATCCAATTCACCCACGTCAATCGTGTCTGTGATAGACGAGATCGATGCCTCACGCGGTGGTGGCGCCGGTGGCGGTGGGCTCATGCTCTCCTCGCGACTGCGTCCATTGTGATGACCGCCCATTTTAGAAAGCTCACTGGCGAGCACGTCAAGATCTTCTGGTTTTACATGAGTGATCAGAAGGGGTTCTGACATTTTTCGAGACTGTTGTGGAGCAGGTACACTTGCAGAAACACGTGCAATCGGCATAGCGTGGTGAGCCTGACGTTCTCTTTCCCGTCGCTCTTCTCGTTCCGATCGTCTTCTTTTTTCATAGTTTGCTAAATCCGCCAAGTGTGGGGCTGCAGGATGGGATTGTTGTGGAGATCGCTGAAAATTTATTTACGTTATTTAAAACTTTTAAAACTACACTACAAACACTTTTAAGCCAGGTAAACAAACATTTTTTCTGTATAGCCTCCATTATTTTTATTATTAAAAAAAACCTCAACTGGTTATTTGAATCGTTCATACCCTACATGCTTCAACTTTGTTAATGTTTGTTATTATTAGTATATTATTAGTACTGAATGACTGTTTAGACAATATTAAAAGGAAGGTAAGAAAACAAAACCTGATGATGACTCACGGGCCGTGGCCTTGATGCTGGCGAATGACGTGGACCATCGGCAGCTCCTCTAGATGAAACAGCCCTCAGTTTGACTTCGGATGATTCTCGTCTTGGCTCAACGTATCTGAAGGTTTCAAATTTACAATGAAACTATTAAGAGAACAACGTCAAATCTGAACTGTGAAAAGTATTGAGTGAAAGTGGTGACATACCGAGACTGCTGATATTGGAATGGAGCTGGTGCTGGTTGCTGGGGCAGTCTCCTCAGCTGCTGAGCACCTGGTTCTGCAAAACCACGACTACTCTCTTGCAATTTTTGAAAGCCTTTACGCAATGTGTTATCCATTGGAATCATTGAACTGCTCTCCGAGTCATCTCGAATGCCCATTGAAGGACCACGATTGTTCGGAGATGGTTCATCATCTTCACTGCCGGAATACTCGTAGTCTGCATCATCCTTCTTCACCCGCCGATTTCGGTCAATATGCTCTTTGATTGAATGCCGGATCGTTTGCTCATGTGGTTGTTCTTTGATAAATGGATGACGAAGTAGGGCTCCAGTGTAGGGCCTTTGATGGTAATCCTTCACAAGTACAGTCTCTGAAATTTAAAACTTGACCTGCATCATTTAGACTTGAAAATATTGTTTGGAATGTACTCTATTTGCCCGTGCGTGCTTCCTTAAAATTTCAGCAAAAACCCATTTGCAAAACTGTTTCAAAAATACGAATAGCGACACATTTTTACAATTTATTGTTTCATATAATCGGACTGAAAAATTATCTGCAAAAAAACTCACCAATAAAAGTCTCGAACTTCTTGGTCCACTTCTTATTTCTTTTCAACTTTGGCGGCGGATTTCTTGGAATTAAAAATAACGCTCTCATCGGATGCATATCGCACAACGGTGGATGACCTTCCGCCATTTCTAATGCCGTGATTCCTAAATTGGATAACAATAAGATTTTGAAACTCCATGAGTCATTTTCCATTTATACAAAACCCCTGTTTGGTTTTTTTTTGCTTTTTTAATGCTGTTGTACTACGAATTTTGTGCCCATTTACACATAAATGCAAATAATGAAAGAAAGCAGACACAAACACAACGAAAATGTCCGGAGGGAGATATGTTGAGGGAATTGAAGGAGACGGAGCAAATATTGGAATAGTGAGAAAAAACATCAAAATAGTATGTTCAAGAACAGACTATAGCTCTACTAGAACACTTTTGGAAATTAAATGACGTTGAATATGTATATTAAAAGTTTCAAATTAGAAAAGAACTTAGTTTTCAGTGTTCATTTAGCTAAAGTTTTCCAAAAAATTAGTTTCTCGAAATAGTAAGCTGATAGCCATATTTTTTTGTTGTCAGCTTTCTAGAGAAGGAAATCAGCGTTAGTTTTCTGCAATTTACCTCAATTTGATTATTATTGTAAGTAGAATTAAATTAATAAAATTGAGAAATATATTTTGGGTGCGTTGCTAAATTCAGTGTTTAAATCAGTGAAATGCTGATACCAAGCCTTATAAAAACTTTTTATATTACACATCGTCATTACTTACCCAAAGACCATAAATCCGAACGTGAATCATAAGTAGCTTCAGGGCTTTCATCACATGCAATAACTTCGGGAGCCATCCAGTATGGTGTTCCAATAAATGTGTTTCTTCTTCCAACTGTCTTGTCAAGTTGTGCAGATACTCCGAAATCTACCAGCTTCACCTCAGCACTGTCCGTAAGAAGCACATTTTGACCTTTTATGTCACGATGGATAACTTTGCTTTGATGCAAGTGGTAAAGTCCCTATAAGAAATACATTTGAAAATGTCTGAGAATCGGTAAAGACAAACCCTCAAAATTTCTCTACAAATATATGCAATCCATTCTTCTTTCAAAGAGCCTCCCTTTGTGTTTTTTACAAGATCGGTGATAGAACCACTTCCACAAAACTCCATTACCAGCCATAATTGATCGTGTTTTCCGGTCGAAGAGGGCAGCTTTTTGATGAAAGCACCATAATAAGTGGCTACGTTCCGGTGGTGGGAGTGCTGCAAATCAATTTGATTCTTCCGTGTAAGACCTCATCGATGTGTTCTCCTTTTTTTGAAATTTCTTTTTCACACTATTTCAAAACTGTCTTCAAAATAGCTTTCGTTTTTAAGTTTTCATCAATTCATACAAATATAATTTATAAATGTATTTATCAGAAATTAGATATTTCTTTTTTTCTTTTTAACTGATTTAAAATTCTGGACAACTTAATAATTCGAAAATAGGTTTAATTCCATTTCTCATATTTGGGGAATTTTGAAAGGAATATTTTTGTTTAACCAAAACACATACCTTCTTTAGCATATTAATTTCTAACTTAATTTCATCTTCTTCATCTTCGTTGATATTCATAATTTTGATTGCAGCAAGTTGCGCTGTTTTAACGTGTCGACCCTTATACACTTGCCCGTAAGTTCCATTTCCAACAACCTCAATTAGCTCGAAGATTCCAGCCGGGTCCTGAAAAAAATCATTGTGATTTCCGTGTTGTTTGGTGTAGTTTCGCATTTTCTTTCCCCTACTCAGCTGTAAATATTTCTGAGAAGAGAGCAACATGATTTTTTAAAATTGTTACACCACACACACACACTCGAAGAAAGAAAGTGGGACTTCGTCTGTGTGTGTGTGAATGTTGCGAAATACACTTTTTCTTAGTTTTGAGACAAAAATTTAAAGCTGACAAAAATTGATTGTTTCATTCAACTTCAAAAGGTAGTTTTCTATAGAAACACCATTAATTTCACGGGCGATAACCCAGACTGAATAGAAAAATTAACATTTTTCAGTAAATTCATTGTGCGCATTCTACTTGATGTATGGGTGGTCACGAATACTCACCCTTAGAGAATTCAAATCAATCTCGTCGAGTCCTGATGACGACATGGTTTTGGGTGCTGTGAGCGGCTTGGAGCAAGCCGACACTTAAACCACACAATGACTCCTTGAATTTAACTTGAATCTGAAAAAAAAAACACTTATTGTAAATTACAAGAAACAGGAAGTATAACAAAACAGAAAAAAATTTTCAGATTATATCAAAAGTAACAAAAACAGAAATATATTGTTTTCATCTAAAGACTCAAAATAAAATATTGTTTCCAAGATTATTACGAAGCAACCATTCTGTTTCAGAAAAAAAAACACATGTTGTGATAAAGAAAATTAGATCGATAAGGAATGCATCATCAAAGACGTCGGAGAAAGACCAGTGGACGGCACAAGGAGGACGGACGCGTCCAGCATTGTTACACAGCCGGGAAATAGAGGAAAAAAATGAGAATGCACAAATTGTTTAAATGTGTTCAAAAAGTAGAAAAGTCTTAAGTGTTTTTTCTGCAAAAACAATATATTTTTCTTATAATGTTGGAAAGAATTATCAATTTTTAAGTTTCAGACAACCGTTGAATAGGATAACTCATATTCTGTTGCTGCAAAAAAAATTTCCTAAAAATGCTCGCAATTTTAAATTTTTCTGATAGCAATCAAGACGTGCAAATTTGAATTGACAAGCGGTCAAAAGACATCATCGGGTCAAGCAGACAAGGTTGTGAAAGAGAGTGAGGGATGATCGAAGGCCGCAAGAAATTCGCCTTGATTCCGAAAAGAAGGCCTCCGACGTCCGCCTTTCTCTCTCTCTCCATTTCATTCCCCCGCTCGTTTTCCCGAATAATGATGAAGGACGGACGAAGAATGAAGAAGACGCTGGTGGAGAAGAATGGAAACAGCGCCTGTCCATTCCCAAAGAAGACACACAAAAAGGCAACAGCAGCATCACATATAGCTGCCGACTGAGTGAGAATAGCGGGATGCCTCTGTTTGGTGATCTACATTTATTATATTGATTTGAGATGAAATGATGCTTATCTTCTAAATAGATATTAATGATGGTGAATAAATGAAGGGGGATCGAGTAAGGGGTAGATGTATCAATTTAACGAATATTCTCTCCAATGGCCGATTAACAATGATTTAGCGATGGTATTTGTCTCTACGACCACTAGATCCTAGTGACGCTCATGGCTAAAAAAAACAAGGTTATGGCACATTGAGGTATATTTCCTATTTAGACGTTGCAAAAAGAAGGAGAGGTTTTAAATTACAAACAAAAACTATTCTTGTGGAAACGTTTTATTTAGCCTACATAGTATCCATTTCGGGAACAATTTTTTCAGAAGAAAAAAAGGATTGTATCAAAAAACCATAAAATATTAATATATTGCCTGATTTTTTTAATTTACAACATGAATCTATTGCCAAAATTATTATTTATTGAAAATTTTGAATTGCTCACAACATGTTCTGATGTAGAATTCATATTTTGAAATATATGTTAATTTCAAAACACGTGTTTTCATTTAAAAGTTTTCCATGTCCTGCACCGAATGCTTTGCTTTGACAGCTTATAAGCTATATCTTTTTCTGAATATCTTTGTAGCTTATTAATTTAGAAATGGTAATTTACTATGCCTAAAAATGAAAAAAAAAACTCCACACGTTTTTATTTAATAATCAATTTCAAAAAATTAAGGGGAAATAATACACAAGTACCATTAATTTTTATAGCTTATGATACTGAATTAAAATATGAAGTAGCAAAATAATTACATGGTGTGTAAAAATGATCAAGAAAATACGACAAGTTTTGATTCGCATTTCGAAGTTCCCGCAACTTTTTTTATTTTCGACAAAAAACAACAATGTGAATATTGCCATTTTTGAATTAAAGAATTTTCAGAGACATTCTTCAAATGAAAAACAATGAATGCGAATTTTTTACAGTTACGTTTTAAAATAGACAATAATATAAAATTATTTTAGTATAACATTGAACTAAAAATACAATTTTACTAAAAAATCCGGTCTGAATCACTCTTATAAAAAAAAAGAAAACGTGAGTCGGTACATAACAATAGATCGGAAATCCCCTTTTCCCTTGTCCTCCTATTCTCATGAGCTTGACCTCATGTTGTTCTAGAAGTGTACTACAGCCGCTCTCAAAAAGTAGCCCAGAGGAAGGAGTCAAAATTATTCTTGCTCTTTTTTCCTTTTTACTTTGCCATTCTTGCTTAAGGAAGAGAACGAAAAGTGGAAAAGAGCTCAGAATACATTTTCTGATGAATCGGAGAAAAGGGAAAAGTCATAGATAGAGGAAGTTGAAAAGCTGTAGGACAAAAAATATGGAAGAATAGGGAGAAAAAAGTCGACGAGGAAGATAAGAAACAGAATGAAAAACGACCAGTGGCGCCAGAGTGTGTATGTATGTGTAGTGAAACAGCAATTAGTCAGCGTTCCCAAAGGTCTAGTGATGACACCCAGTGGCGATGCATTGGTTCTAAAACCTCTCCGATCCGCCTTATCTTGTTCTTTCATTTGACACGAAAAATAGGAGAAAAGAGCGAATTGAAAATAAAGAATAAAAGACTGGTCTACTTTTTATCAACACAACTTGATAACCATGACCTCCAACAACGCGCGTCTTGGAACAGAGATGGACTGGGGGTACACATGGTGATAGTGCCGATTTTATCACCGCATTAGTAGGGAATCAGATAAAACACTTCGAAAAAGAACAGAGCGGAGGATGGATGGTTTTCTGAATATTTTTCACCTTACAAAACGATAGTGAATCACAAAATGCAAATCAGTTTATTCATTCGTACTAAATGAAATCATATTCACTGTTTCATTTTTTCACTTTTTCTGTATCATTCCCATTTCTTATCAGCTGTTGTGAAGAACTTGTGGGAAGAAAGGGCGTAGGAGTTTCTTCAGTCCCTCAACACCTCAATCCGCATAACAAAAAGTTCAAAAAAATTGTGAAGACAGCTGACATCTTAAAGAAAAAATGAAGCTGAGCTATGATTTTACTTGAGCTTACAGGTTTTGGAGAGAATTCTCGGAGAAGAAGGGAACCTCAACGGGACAAAACATGAAGATTCAATGATTTGAAAATAACATCCTCTATTATAATAGATGTAAAATTTCTCAATGCTTGAATTGAAAAAAAATCTTTATAGTTCAAGACTCTTCTTTGAATTACAATTCAAAATACAATTTTCGATGTAATACCAATACTTAAACTTCCCAAGAAAACTATTCCTTACTAAAAAGTTCTCAACTCTATAAATTGATCAACCAAGGGCATACAAAAAACTCCTTCGGGACCAAAAAGATCAACACTTTGGCTCAAAGAGCCAAACAATGTGCCCACAAGCAGTACATTAGAAACAGCAGCTTTTCCTTCCTAAAAACATACACCCACTTTTTTTAGAAGTCCCATTCTTTCCTATTTGCTTCTCGTGCCAGAATAATATATCAAACAATTTGAAAGCCTGGAGGCGCACAAAAAAGGTTAAGTTTGAAATACTTGAACAGAAAAATTGGAATAAATTTGCTTGGGGCTAAACAGCTTTCAGTTTGGATTACTTATTGTTTTTCAAAACGACAAGTAATAATTTAAACGGAGAAATGTATTCAGTGAACAATTTATTCGCGGAATAGAAAAATTAAAGGATAACATGCAATGTGAATTCAAAATTACCATACCTCATGTTACATTACTCACTTTTAAAAATTGGTGTTTTTTTTTTAATATTGAAAAATAAATTTAAATGTAATAGAAGGTTGTTAAAATTTTGAGTAACCCATAAAAATGCAGATGCTCACAAAAAACGAGTAACTTTCAAGAAAAAGGCGATGCTAAGAACGAAATAGCACCCTGAGGAGCTGTTTGTGTGCACAAACTTTGAGATTCTTCTGTCCACTCTTGTCATATATCTCTTGTAAAATTGTTGGTATCACTCTAAACTTTTCTGAACAACAATTGCAAAAAAAGTAAAACGATATCTCTGTTGATATTGAATCAATTTGTTTGGGAAAAAGTGAAATTCAAGAAAAACCGGGAGCAAACTATTGGAGGAGCCCTCACCGGTGTGATTGAAAAGTTAAAGGAAAGGTAGAGAGACAGAGGGAATAAGGCGAGCAAACAATCGGCTAATATTGCAATCTTATGATCATTATTGATTTTAGTCAGAGACAAGTTTCCGCGCATATGATCCGGATATTTTATGCGGAAAAGAATTAAATGAACTTGTGAATAAAACGGAAAAGAATGATGAGGAAAAAAGGCAGATAAACAGTTTGAATTGTGAACTCTACTTTTTACTGCTCTGTGATTGTTCTCACCATGCAAAACCGAACGGTTCTCTTGTATTCAATTCAAAACCTATCGATTCTATTGAATAGGAAAAGGTCACCAGTATTCGTCACTACTTGCGGTACAAGCGACCGGTCCTAAAGAGAGAAAGGATGAGAGTGAATGGAAGAATGGGGATTGTGATTGTGTAGATGAATGTGTACCTGATAATTACATGTCACTATGAATGATGGAACGACCAACAAAAAAAACAAACACCGTACCTGCTCTTATAGTTAGTTCTTTGTTTTAAATAAACTTTGAAAATGGCCTTTGAAATTTGTAGGAAAGTTTGCCGACATTTAATTTTGTTCCACATATAACAGACTTCATTTTAAAAATACCTATACTCTTTTTTTTTATTGAAAATTTTACAATCTTATTTTTATAGTAAAGCTTGTTCTGATTTTTCAAGCAACCACAACAAATACTAGCTTTGTAAATTAAAATTTCGTACCATAATTCTGAATATAATTACTTTTTCAAAACATATACTCTGGTGAATATCCGCCGATAACCTAATATTTGCAAAATTTCTCAAACATTTTCCGTAGATCACATGTTCATTTCGATTGCTTGTGGGGATAAGCCTTGAGCAAATTGAATTTTTGATTGAACTTTAAAACAAATTTGAGCTTTCTCATTGAAAATATTTCGAAAAATCTAATAACAACTTTTGCTTAAAAAATTTTAAAATTACTTAAAACTTTGAATACCTTGTAGTTGTGATAACAAATATAAATTTTAATCTACAAAATTTACAAGGTTTTGTTAAGGTATTCAATGTGTGCACACCAAAAACTAATTTTTTTAAAAATCACTCTCAATTGAGTTTTGTTTTTGGGAACACAAAAATTACTGCTATTTAGTACTAAATCACTAAAGAGAATTTTTCTGGTTCGAAAAAAAATTCAACATTGAATAACTTCACAGAGCACAGAAGAATAAACGCCCTTCGTTTAAGAATTTACAAATTTACCCTTAAAATGTCTATTGGAAATGTAATATTCCCATCAAGTACGCGAGAGCGACCTTTAAAATAGCGGTATAGTGCACAACAGGAGCGTGAGAACGAAAATTGAACATGATGACGCAGAGCGAGAAACGCGAAAAAATCCATCCAACGAATGCATTACGTGAAAGGAGTGGCAGCAACAATGCGAAAGTACATCTCTTCAATAAATTATTTGTGCGTCCCTCCTGGTCTATGTCCTCACCGAATAACTCGAGGATGCTGGACAACAAAATAGAAGAAGTGCCAACGAGTAGCCAGCAAAAAATTGCAAAAAGAGCGGAAGAATTGAGAAAGGAGTTGAAAATTATTCAGGTCGAAGCAAAAAATTGTATTAAAAAGAATGCTGAAGTGGAAGAGTGTTTTTACCCATATTGTGTTCATGAAAATATAAAAGACATTTTTTATGATAAGACAGATTTTTGACTTATTGTGAGTAAGTAATGCAAAAGCCAAGCATAACATAGTTTTTGGCATTATGAAAACGTGACGATTGAACAACATTTAATTATTTTTTTTGAAACATGTCACACTTTTTAAACGCTTAAAACACTTTTTTGCAAAAATATCGGTGAATTGTTAAATTTAAATTGAATACTTTGCATATTAACAGCATCGAGAGATGTTGAAAACTATAACGTGGAAAATAAAAGCTTCCGTAGGTCCTCTTCATTCAGAATATTGGGTTACGGAGTCTGGTCCATCGGAAACTGATACATAGTCACATCCCACTTTTGGAGATCAGAGTTTTCTTTCTCTACAGATTTTGCAGTTATTATATACCACTGAACTTTGAAATAACTACAAAATTTCCTTAAAAGTCAACGCCCAAAAAAAGAAAAAGATTTTACGAAAATTAAAATAAAACACACAGCACGCGTTGCTGTCTTACTGTCTAAATGAGATAGATTATTAAAATAATGAGTGGTCGTTGTGATAGGTTAAAAGCAAATGTCACAAAATAATTACTTAGAGGAAATATATGATTTTCTGACGGTTGCATGACCATAAAATCGTACAAAATTGCCCGAACATTTTTGACATATTCAAATGAAAAAAGAAAAAGGATGTTGTTCTACCAGGTTTTTTTTTAGAATTTTATAAACTCTCACAGTAAGTAATTCATTGGTTTTGTTTTTTTTAAATTGCATCAGCAACACTTTTGTAAGCATAAATAATTTCACAAATATTCATAGATTTTTCACAGAGAAATGTAGATTAAAAAATAAAAATAAAAACATCAGATTTATTTGTACATTAGGCTTAGGAATTATTATTTCTGAGCTTGAAAATATAAAAGTATACAAGTTAGTATTCACATGTTACCAGAGGCTAAGCTATTGAAAACATTTTGGCACACTTTGTAGTGTACTTTTTTTTTAATAAAAAGACCTCACACGACGCATTTTTCATTAAAGCCTCCGTACTTAAAAAATATTTTGAAAGTGGACCTATTGAAATTGAAACTACACTTTGTATGTTAACAATAAAAATTTGTGTCTTGTTGCAAAAGAAGGCACAAAAAAGCTCACAAAGTGAACCGTAATGGGATAAACGGTAGAATTCACTAGAAAAAAACGGAGTGATTCCGGACGCTTGGCGAAAGAGAGTGTGCGGTCCGCGCGGAGTGTCCAGAAAGTGGTCCGCACACCCTGCCAAGAGATGAAGAGACTCAGGCACATGTAGCCTGGAAAAGAAGAAACAGAAGGAAACGGGAGGAGGAAGAGACGGAGAAGAAAGCAAGTAAGTGGCGAAGGAGGAGGTTTGTGTCCGTCAGGAGAAGAAGGAGGACGAGAAGACCACCCCGAATCGCGCGAACATGCGGGGAGAGCGAGGCTGACGGAAAGGACGGGACTCTTTTTCTCTCTTCCTCCCGTTTACCCTCTCAATCAGCTCAGGCTTCCGCTACACTATTTTGCTCCGCCAATTGTCTGTCGGACACAACCAAAATGTGCAGCAAGTGAGTCCGAGCTCTGCGACTCTTCCTTTGTCTGCACAATCAATGATTGACTGACCGCAGCAGAAGCAATAGAACATTGACGGGATAGCCACCGCTGCGCGGAGAAGGCAGCTATTGGATAGCTTCTTGCTCTCCGCACTTCAACCTTTCACTTTTATATCCTTGCATCCATTTAGAAAATATTGAAAATTTAACTGAACTAACATCTCAGTTCTAGATCCCTTACGCGTGATTTTAAACTTATTTGCGGCGGACTAATAAAAGTTTAGCTAAAATTTGTATATTACATGTTTTAATTGTGTTAATATTCTAAAACATATATTATATTATTTGAATAAAAATCACAACTAAAGCTTAGTCAATGTAAACCTTTCAGTAAGCGATATGATGGTTTTGAAAATATTTTCATATGTAAATTCACAACAAAGTAACTTGTCAGAGCGAAATAAACTGAATAACATTTCCTAATTTTTAAAACTAATTTACAAGTGAGGAAAAATGAAATCATAACATACTACATCTCCATTTAATGTTCTTAAACATATACATAATTCTGTGTTTCATCTCTACATAGACTATGAAAATTAAGAAAATTAAGAAATATGCAGCCGAGATCTACAGAGTACTGAAGTTAATCCCTTTCCCTGATGTATTATATAGTGTCATCACTTTTTTTCAGTGGTATAAGAATTATTGTAAAAGTATTGTAGAAGTTCAATAATTATTGTAGCTTCATTTTGAAAATAAGTGCAGGTTTCACAACATATAAAATGACATTCATTGAAATATTTTTAAATTGATTTTAAGTACTGTATGCTCGATTGTTTTTTTTTCGCAAAAAGGAAGATTATTGAACTAGGAAATTATTTAATCGAAAAACCTTGATAATCATCAGCCTCATCCAAATACGCTATTAAACCTGGTGCAGACACAAATACACAAAGGTGAAGACAATTAAGAAAGCCATCATCAAATTTGTCAAGAATGAATTGAGAGAAATAAAGTTCCAAGAAACAGAATGGAAAGATCTGTGAGAAAGGGCACGAGGTGAATCGGCGGCTTCTTTTATGAATCACAACGAAATCATTCTCCTTGTGTCACTGCACTCACACAACAGAACAGCAACAGCAGCGGCCCCAAAAACTTCTATCAACGTGCTTGTTGGTACCAGTTTTAGAGTTTTCCTTGAAATCTTTTTTTTTATATTTCAGAAGAATGCACTCATATATAAACAGCGGGAAATCAAAAAGTCTTGGAAATTTTAGTGTTTTACTGTAATTGATTTCTAAAAAAATACAAATAATTGAAATTAAAAAATACTATTAATTAATTGAAAATAGTTATTTGGAAGTTCAAAATTTAATACATTTTGATTTGCGGCCGGAAATTTGAAATTATTTTTCACAAACAAGCTGCACAAATTTTAGATTTCGAACAGTTTTTCGACTATCAAAACGATCACAAACTTTGAAAAAATATTTTTACAGCAAAACAACTAAACTATAAACGTCATGCCTATCTCATAGTATACCGTGATATTCTATATAGGAGCTTATTTCTTACAATGAAGCGGTCAGAAAAATGTTAATTCATAATAAAATATTTAGTACGGAGGTTCATAATTTTGCAAACAGATGCAAATGCCCGAATTTGAGTAAAACGGTTTCAAAACAATAATAAAGTACTTCTGTTTTACTTCAATATAATAGTAAACAAGGGGAAAAGTAGCCGAAATAAAATAGGTGTCAGGTTTCACAAGTGTACCGTGTGTTTGAGACCGCAAAACCGCTCTTAACCTCATCTCCTCACTCGGATGGTTTTCGGCTGATCATCCATCTTTGACAACATCCTTCCAAGGTTACATTCCAAGCCCATTCGGCACCTTGTGGCACTCACTCCTCATTCCTTTGTTAGCGCTGACTTGACCGGTTATAAATTTGAAACTCGCCAAGGAGGAAGGATAGAGAGACAGCCGGCGTGTGTCAGTGTCCGGTATCAAAAGATTTACAGCTTCTTTTACCATAGAACTGAATCAGAGTAAGATAGATAATGAGATTGAAACTGGAGGATGTTGGTAGGGTAATGAATCATTCCGCCTGGGACATATGACATTACCAACACATTATGCAAGTCTGGGAAATCTTTAAATCAAAAAAACTCAGGTTTGGAAGTTTCAAATTATTTTTTTTGAAGATAACAATAATCAAGTATTAATTTCAGCTTGCACGGTTTAAAGTGTGTCTTTCACTTAAAGAAGATAGTCTTCGTAGTGTGGGTTGTCGTTCAAACCACAGTTTTAATTTGCAGGTTGTAGAATTTCTCGGAGACTTGGAAGCAATAATGATAGAAGTAAAAATAAAAACTTTGTATTTTGTTTCAACTTCGGGTTGAGAGTATATATATTTTGGTGTGCAGATTTTAAAAATTTGCACATCTCGTAAATAAAGTCTCAATTTTTTAAAAACATAGATAATCAAAGCAAAAGTGTGTTGGATGATAATTTTCAAGTGTAATTTTAAAAAAAAACATCAAGAAACGATGAACGCACTAGGAATCTTGTATTGTGTTCACTGAAGATTCGAATCACACTGAATATGACTTTCATCAAATGACATACCCTTATTCGTTAGACTTTCTTGCACAAAAAAGGATTTACGTGGAGACAACTGGCTGTGATAAGAACAAAATGTCAGATAACTGCGGCTTAGGTAGTTTACTGACAAAGTTATTATTGGGAAAAAAACAAGTAAGGAAGTGATGCAGAAATGGATATTATAAATGGTTTTTATAAAAAAAATTTTGAATAGAATAACTTCATTGACACACGACAAAAAATAATATTTTTATTAAATTTTATTAATTTGGTTTTACTTTCTATAAAAATTGGAATAATCATGGTAGGCCTGACGCCATTTTCATTCAAAATCCTACATATTTGAGGTATGAGTCAAAGCTAATACAGTTTGTGAGAAAATGGAATAAATAAACTTATTGGATAGTGGGAACGGGTACTTTGCAAAATTCACAACGAGCATGGAGCATGAGCGAGCAATCAATTTTCAATTAAAATTTTTGCATGATGTAGAAAGTTCCTAACTAGGTGAACACTGAGAGCCGGACAAAAATGTTGTGCTAAAGTTACTCTAACTCTTTATTAATCGCTTAACAATTCTAGACTCATTGAGAATCTTATTCAGGATTAAATCTAATCCAAGTCCAGACGCTAGACCGGTTTCTGAGGTGTTACATCGGAAAGGGACCACTAGTCATTGAGGGGACCGACCTATTGGAAAAATCATAGCGTATGGACGTGTGTGTGGCACGGAATGACTTCATAAAATCTATACACCTCACTTTCTCTCTTTTCTTCTTTCCCTTCTTCTCTTTTTTCCCCCAATCAGCATCTGTCATCGTTGGCGTCAAAAAGCGTTTTCGCATAAATTCACGCAAAATGTGTATACATTCAATGTGCCGTCGCCTCCTTGGGGCTCATTTCTCTTTGTGATTCCTTCCTATTTACCATCAGAAGAGGAACACTTTTGTAATACAAAATAAAAACCAAAATGTGCATTGTGGGCAGGAATAGGTTATTGAAAAACCAAGTTAAAAGATCAGATATACAAGATGAAAAGTTTGATTCAGAAAGGTTAACCTGAATAGGTTTATGTATGCAATGGGAGTGTAAAACGAACGCACCCCTTGGATAAACAATAAACTCGTTAGACATTATACAGAAATTGTATAACGTAGCAGTGTATCATGTGCTCTTTCTCGAATCAAATGAATTATTCAAGATTTACTAAAAACGAACGCGCATGAAATGAGCGAGAAGGGTGTTGCTCTCGCTCTTTAGCGGCGAACAATAAGAATTTGTAATCAAAAATTCACGGCATGGGAAAAATAGGGCAAAGCTAAGCGGGAAAATAAACTTTTACTAACAAAAGTATAGCAGATTTTTTGTGCAGTTCTAAAATGGTAAAAAAAACTTTTAAACATGCATATTGTCAAAGAGCACTGATCAATTTTCAGAACCGTTGCTCCAACTGAAAATTTCAACTTAAACTTGAAGTGATTGCTGTGGTGGTTTTCTGTAACGTTCCCAGTGAACGTTAGTTTTTTAATATTCCATTTTGTATCCAAATTCAACTAAACTTATTAAGTGAACAGCGACATTTTAATGATAAATAACATTATTGGATTATCAGAAGAGTTAAATTTTTATGAGGTTCATGAATATAGGTACAGTATACATTGTTGCAAAGTGGATGTTGAGAACCTGCACAAAACATGTCTGAAACCAAGAAAATAAAAAAAGACCACCCAGTAAGACAAGATTGCAAAACAATTTCAAATTATTTTTGAAGAAAGAGGCGTCTGGGGGGTGGTAGGGCAAAAGCCAATTAGCAGAACGACATCAGGACGACATGAAAGCTGGACAAGCATGTAAAAGGAAGAGACGGAAAGAATGCTTGTGAGGAAGAAAAAGAGATATGTGTTGTTGTTGTAACTTGTAAGAATTGATGGCTGAATTCAATACGTCAAAAACTGAAACAATTTAATTCAGGTTGTATAAAAAGTTGAAAGTTTAGACCTTATCGGAACTCTCACAAAGAACCAAGACATCAACATGTTTACCCTCTTTTGAATAAAAACGCCATCTACAAATGGCAAAAGTGAGAAGATGTTGAGAGGTATAAGAAGGAAAGTGTTCGACTCGAGAGGGAACAATGTAAATACAATGTATGTAGTTATGGTAATAATACTAGTTGATCCGTCTCAGGTACACTCATTTTGTAGAAGAACAATAACAAACACGCAGGCATACACGGAGAACACCAATCTAGCAGTAATAAGTTAATCGGTAGTGGGAACCCGATGACCTTTGTCAGAGGTAGGCAGGCACCGTAATTACGTTTGTTTGCATTTTATTATAGCGTAGATCACTTGATTTATGAGCACCACTAACAATGTTTCAAAAACGTGATCCAGAGTTTTTTTTTGAAGCAGTTCAAAGCAGAAAGGTAGTATTGCTTATTGAAATTATCATCAAAAAATTTGTTTTCAAAAAATAGTTTTCAAAAGCATGATATGCCCATTATTCGCTTATCAGCATCTGAAGTATCTTTTTGAAATTTCAAGTACACATTTCTCCAATCATTGCAGTGATTGTAATGTTGATAATTGTTTTTTATTTGAACTGATTAGATTCGAATCGGTATACATCATCATTTTCAAATGTAACGAATTACTTTTTTTTCATTTAAGAGTAATCAAATAAACTGAAGAAGTGCAATGAAAGTTAGGCTTGATTTGCACGTTTCAAATAGTTAAAAAAAAAGAAGAGTCTCAAACACTGAAGCTCACCAGGCTTTTGCTTTTTATGAACTGCCCTAATCTCAAGTTATAAAACATGGAAAATGTATAATTAAACACAGAAAAAACTTCAGAACATGATATGAACAACAAATAGATGGAGTGACTGACGGATTAAAACAGACAAAAAACGAATGCAATTCAGAAACAGGAACGGTTAACAGGGGGTGCACAATGTTCTTTTGAGGACTTACAAAGAAGAATGACTGTATGTCTATCTTGCGCGCCCATTTGTGTGCTGCTCATGTTTGTGTTTCAGATTACTTCGACAATTTAATTTGGCCAGAGACCGTTAGAAACATAATGCTTGTGATTTTGTTGTGAATTTTAGCAGTTCCAATGTAATGCGGAATTATAACATAGATAACATTTAAATTTCTTGAAATCTTCCCTGTCTTCATTTTCACAATATGACAATGATGTTTATCAGATCTTTTTACAGAGAACTTGACGTCTACAAAATTCAGATAATTTTGGAATTCGTCACGAAAATTGCACAAACTTGCACATATAACTTATGTAAAAATCTACTCAAATGGCTAAACGGAAAGCTGTCTTCAGTAGTACATAATATTAAGGATGATTGTTTATCTTCACAGGTACAAAAATAAACCCGCTTTCCCAGAGCGGTTTGATGGTTCCTCACAGTGTTATCTCGAAGCACCAGAAAAATCTACTTGAACAAGCGTATTTTCTCAATATGTCATTGATTTCAGAAATATTTTATTCGGAAGTCGCGAACGAATGGACAGGAGCGGCTTCTGGGAAGTCGAGAAAAAGAATAAAGAATCGAGAGTCTCAATACTCTGGGAGATGCGAGAAGAAACACAGACTGAAGTCCAGGATGGATGTGGAAAAGTTATGGACAATAGTTTAGGCACCTTTCAGTTCGTGGTCAAGGTGTGAAGAGCATCAAGAGATGTTCAATTTGTGTGGTGCCCTGTGGTCAATGTCAAGGAACGGTATGACTGGTAGCCCACTTTTTTCTTTGGTCAGTGCACGTTCCATCTTTTTTAGTCATTGCAAATGTTTTATTTTTCTTTGATCAGTGCATGTGGCATCTTTTTTTTTGCTTTGTGCACGCTAATTTTTTTTTGGTCAGTGCAAATGTTTTTTGTTGGTCAGTGCACATGTTTTTTTTTGGACAGTGCACATTTATTTATTTTGTCAGTGCACATATTTTATTTTTCGTTGGTCAGTGCACGTTAATTTTTTTTGGTCAGTGCAAATGTTTTATTTTTCTTGGGTCAGTGCACGTGTTCTCTTTTTCTTTGGTCTGTGCATATGATATATTTTTCTTTTAAAATGTCACTTTGACGCCAGACAATCTGATTTTTGGAAAATTCCAGATTTGATGTCTTATAAAACGCCTTTCTTTCCCTATGTTGAAAAGGATATGTCTTATCAATCTGTGCTTCCATTTTATGTTCGGATTATACAGAAACGTTTTTGATTTTACCCGAATTGTATTCCATGGGATGTTATTTGATGCAAGCTATGTGAAACTTAAAATGTGTTACTGTTGTTTTAGTCCAGTTTTAGTCATAATTACATTTTCTAACAAATGTGATACTCAACCGTGGGAACGAGCCGCGCGCGTCATTGTTGCGACGCGTACGACCATTTGAATTTACAACGTTCTATACATCTCTGTGTCTCCAGCGATCCATCACAATCTTAAACTTATCATGACTTCGCTACATACATGCTTTCATATATTTTGGGAGCCTTGGCACGTTATGCACTTTCTTTCATCATATTATTGTGATTTGTAAGAGCAAAACATATAATTATGTCATGTATACTTGTGCGGTTTTGTTTATTTTTCTTAGGCTCAGTCTCTCCATCTACCTTTCTAATATTACAAACGCGATAATAGGTATTTTTCTGCATCTCTACTTTCCAAATTTCTATTTCAGTATTTTAAGTGGAGTTTTGTTTTTCGGGACTAGAGTACAAACGAGAGTTTATTTTTTGTCCTAGGATTTGTAGGCCAGATCAAAATTTCATCAGTAACAGAAACCTTGATTTTAATTATTTTTAACGGTCTACATTTACCTTTATGCTATCTAACAAATCATGAACATCTTAAAATTTGGTTTCGAAATTCAAATTATGCAGAAATTGACATTAGAGCGCCGTTGCAACTACGAAGGACGTGATGTTTTGTAAAAATTTATCACATGATTCATTTTTTCAAATATGCATTTTCAGGAAAAACTACCTTAGTTGAAAAGTTTTCATGCCAATTTTTTTGTGGGTTTATTAATCTAGTTGCAAAATTTAGTTTAATTTTTATTCTTTGAACATAAGAATAAATCAAATATACTAGGGATATAGAGAATTTCCATGTATCCCGATAAAATTAATAGTATTAAAAGATAATGCTACACAGCTCATCTCACAATTACTTACTCACGCGCTATTGGCCCATTCTACCAGAAAGTTTGTTGTCATCCCTCCAAGTGTTGCTCGTCTGTTGTGAAATATACTCATAACTCCTATCCAACGTCTTAGCAACTGCCGTATAATCACAATGATGATGACTAATCAAGAATGTGCAATTCATACAATACTCGGCGAATAACTCGTTTGAGTGTCTTTTAGACTATTCTTTTTGTCATTATGTTTATCACTAGCTTCCTGCTTAAGCTCGCTTGTCAAATTATAGTTTCCTGTTTTATTTACACCAACAACACAATTTTTACTTTGTTGGTACTGTTCTTGTTCTTTCTAAAACACAATTTTAATATTTTCATTTCCACAAAATACATTTTGTTCAGAGGGCTGAAACAACATAATAACATAACATGAAGTTGAACCAATAAACAATTAAACTTCATAGTTAGAAACTAATAAGGACTACTTTTTTTCGTTATTTTTCTCATTTTTTACGCCAATTTATTTGCAGAATCGCTTGGAAGCAACAAAACTGACATGAATGAGAACGAAGAATACCAACAGCTATTGGAGACGAAACGGCTCCAAGATCTTGACCTTCAGCATCACAGAGCCGAAATCAGACGCAATACAGATGTAATACAGTCCATGGAAGAACGCGTCGCCAGACAGGAAGAGATGCTCACGTTTTTAGTAGATGCGTCCAAGAAATACGATGAGGAACTTGAAGAAAAGCGTGATGAGAATAAAAAAGGTTAGTTTTACTTCGAGCGGAGAATACTGAAATTCAAATTTCAGCGACAAAAGAATACGAGGAGTTGGAAAAAGTGGCCGCTAACTTGAAGGAAATTATGAACCCCGGTGCATTCATGACTGAGCATGGGAGTCTTGCAACTTGCAGCTCAGCTACTGAGGTCAAAAATATTTCTCAAACCACACCTCAAACGGTAAATAAGAAGACTGTTACCAGAGGACACAAAAATAATCGTACCGGAAAGGAAACAATTGGAACAAAGCAAACAAATTCTGTTGAAACATCATAGTTAGTTTTTGAATATGTGAAGCAAGTCTAAAAGCTAGTCAAGTAAATGTTTTGATTGAGTAGTTTTCAAAATATTTAAGATTTTGAAATGTGACTGTCACAAAAACTATATAATGCCTCTCATTTACAGATCACATCTTCTGGCGGCATTGTTTATCTTTTGTCATCTATTTTGAGACTTTAAATTAATTATGATCAACATGTTTCAATGAATGATTTTGTTGAGAGAATATTTTTATTTAATATATTGCTTGAAGACGTTTTGGCGTTTATAGCCCTTCTCAAAAATTTTTGTAAACCTACCCGAACCATGAAATTTTTATTTTAAGGAATGTCTTCTGATCAGGTGCTGGACGAAGCTTCTCTGAAGGAACTTGTAGACAGAAACGCCGTTTTGATACAAGAACAAACTGAGTTTATCCAAAATCAGACGATCACAAAATACAACTTAGCAAGTACGCTAGAATTCCAGAAACGAAGGTTGAGCTTGTACTCTGATACTATTCACCTTAAAAGTGGATGTCTTTCACAAAGTAAGATGCTTCTAGAATTTTGTAAGTAGCCTTAAAAAAGTGTTGAATTAACTTTCTCCTTTTTAGGGAAAGATCAGATTGGTAAAGAGCAAAACACAATCAGTACCATGAAAAACTCTATTGAGGCTCGAAACCAACGTTCTACCGATGGAATGCAAAGTTCTGGTGGAAAAAGTTCGAGTGAACTTGGTGAAAGTTCACACAAAAAATTGAAGGTTTTCTTTCACGATTAATACAAACAATACTAAATTTTGTTGCAGAAATAAACCGTCTTCCATAGGTACAACATGTTCAAATGTTATCCTCCCATTTAAGATTCGCGTTCACTAACAACTTGTTCTTCAATATATGCAATCAAACGTGTTCTTGGTTTTTTGTATTATATTTCATCGCCATTTTTTTATGAGACGAAATTAATAAATTGTGAAAAATTTCACGAGTTGAACAAATACTTTTGAAGTTGAAGTTTTATCTGTTTCAGCTTTCGTGATCGAGGTATATGAACCGAACAAAGACTGCAGAGAGCCATGTTCAAACGAGATACATTTTTTTCACACAATTCTTATTAATTTAGCAGTAGATCTTGAAGTATGTAAAAAGTATGCGGAATGCATTCTAAAAACTTCGGAATTTTTGGTGCGACTCACTGTAATCAACTTTGTGCGGGTGCCCAATGTATTTTATATTTATAGTCCAGGACGCCAAGTGTTTATCTATATGCTCATTTTTAGCTCACTCGATTATGAACGAAAGACACATACGCGAGGGCTATGCGGCAACCGGCAACTAAGTTGCCATAGAAACGACATTTACATCCATTTCCGGATTCTACAGGAAATTACATTTTTCATAACGTCCAAATTGGTTTTGAATATCTGAAAAAAAATTTATGAAAAACAATTTCAACTTTTGTTTTGAACTGTGATAATGAATTATGTACATAATTATCTGTTATGAAATTGATGTGATTAACTGAACAGACTTTTTAAAGACTACAGTTTCTTGAAAACTTCATGTGTCTGAAATTTTATTTTTACACAAATAATGTTACAGAGTACAACGCATGTTGCCCTGGGAAAAGTACATACGAGCCTTTCAACTATTCGTTCGTTTTCAGTCACAATTAGTGTTGCACTTTTGAAAAATTGTAATCAGAATTGCGTAATACTTTTTAGATTAAATTAAATTTCATCTATCTATCGGGAGTGATTTTGCTAGTACTCCGTTCTACGCAAAAATGTTAAAACCGTGACGAAAACTACATTTGCTATGGCAACAGCATACACTCCAAAAAATATTTTTCTGAAACGGTGATCAGATTGGTACGAAAAATATGTATCAGCCGTGAAAATTTTGTTTTTTTGAATTATTTGAGAGTTGTAAATAGGAATGTTAAACAATGACATATAATTCAAGTATTCAAAATTATTTTCAGAAAGAAATGTGGCATTCTTTATCTTTATACTTTCGGTGCTAGGATATACTGTTTTTTGACTTGTATGACTTTTTTTTTGTCTTTGAATATGCTGCTGAATGCAATTTGGATTCACAGAGAGCTGCTAATATTTATATAATTTTCCGAACAGATAATGATACAAGTTAATTGGTTTGATTGAAACACGAATGAACAATTGAAAAAAAAATTATTTCGTCGTCCTGCTACATTTTCAGCAAATCATTTCAGATCACCAAGTTAAGTTTCACGTTGGAACTAAAATTTTATTTTTTCTAAACGTTTCTCAATTTTAACAATAAATTATGTCTGTGTAGAATTTGGTTTCATAGTATCTATTTCAATTTCAAAATCCTCTGTCGGAATGATTATTATTTTTCCAACCGACTTCTGATTTAAAGAAATGATAATGTAGTGATTCTGACGTAAATCGTTGTGACCAACGAGGCGGATACATTTTTCATGTTTTTTTTTCAAAAGAAACATTATTTTTTTCGAATAAAATTCTAGAAATATGACTGGATTTTGTAGATTAGAAACCGCAACGCAAGTGACTGCGAAGCGGTTAAAGTGGGAGGAGTTTCAAATTTGTATTAGTTATTATGATGGTATTTAAATGCAGAGATATTTTTTTATGTCTCTTTTTCCTTATTTTTTTGGAGTGACATTTGAGTGTTTGATATTTTCAGAAATGGATATGGAACGCGAGTCTAACGCAATTGTTGAAGCAATTATGAATCACTTCGACGTACAAGAAAAAGTGGTTCGTGAGCTCAAAAAACGAATTGCAGTTCATGAAGAGATATATGCAAACAAAGATAAGTACATTGACAATCTCTTTGAGTTCTATGGAACTGCAATGGCCGAGATGAACAATCAACTTCTACAAAGTGAGTTTGATCATATTCACAGTGCAATCAACTGTTCATCTAATTTTCTGTCAGAAAACGAGGAGAATCGTCTCTTGAAGGAGAAATTGGGTTTCATGGATAAGGAAATTGCAAAAATGTATGAACACGTGTTTGGAGGAGCTGAACCACAACCGAAAGAAAACAAAATTTGACTTTGTTTTTAAATTGAAGATTATTTAACCTCATACTTCATTAAGCGCATTCCTATATCGACTTTCAGCTATTAATTTTTCGTTATGTCATAAATACTATTACAACCACTGTTTTTATTATTTAATAAGAGTTTTTTGTGTGAAATTTGCTGAATGTAGAATCCAATAAACTAGAATAAATCATATTTTCTGATATAGAAAAAATGAAGCTTGTAACATCAGTTTTCAATTACAATCAAAATTTAAATTTGTGCACGTGTAGATACATTTTATTACTTTTATCCATCGGATATTCGGTCGGAAGTTTACATTCTCCTGGGTTGCAAACCAGGAAAAAAATAAGTGTTAATTTTACTATTAGTTGTTTCTCTAAATAACACATTTGACAAAGTTGTAGCTTTTGAGCAATTAGTTGAGCAATTATTAGAAATCATCCATATGATGCTAAAATTAAAAAAAGAAACGAAACGATCAAAAACCAAAACACAAAAATGGAAAAGTATTCTTTAAGAATTGTGAATATGAATCGTAACTTGGAATTTTTTCGCTAATTCACAGAAAAAAATAAAGTTACAACTGAACAGTGAGATGAACCCCCATGGAAGTAAAACCTCCACTAATTTTTCAATATTTTTTTTCGGAGATATGACTCCCCCCGTTGAATACACATCCCAGTTACCTAGTTTTGCACAAAGTTTTCAATAATGTTTTTATTTGGTTATTTTGTTTTTAAGTGTTACTTCTTGAAGTTTTTTTTTGGACCACAGATTATAAAAGATCCTTTCGTTTTTTTTGTTGTTTCAAAACGTGCCAACTGCGTTTTGATTTTTAACAAAGATATCATGTATCATAGCCTGAGACAAAAGATGAGGTGTGAGCAGAAGACACAACTAAACTCTTTTTCAAAGTTCACTCGTCGTTGATTGATTGTCGCTAATAGATCAGAAGTGAGCAGTGTTTTGCAGTGGTTTTGAAAAACGAAATAAATTTTTCAAAGAAGAGAGAGGGATAACATTACTCCTTTCAATTTATGTGTAATTATAAGAAAGCATTGAATCACGTAAATTCAATTCATTTTTTCTGCAGAATTAAAAACCTTTTTCACATTTCTTTGTGTTTTGTTAGTGATAAATGTGTGGTCAATACTTCAGTAGTGTTTAGCAAATAATTTTTTTCAAAAATCAAGCTCAGAGCTCTGTGAGCATTGGATATTGAAAACGAACATGTGCAAAAACGAATCAAGGATCTTTTTAACGAGTAGTTTGTCACTACTTGAAACACTTCGGTGAGAAATTCAAAAGTTTGTTATTTGATAAGTTCAGCTCAGTGTTTTGGTTTAACTTAAATTTTAAAAATGAATTGATTATAAGTGTTCAATTTTAAAGATTTTATTTTTCAAAATTCTACAAAATCAAGAATACGACACAATTAACTAATTGAGATACGTAGTTGGGTTCAAATTTTTGAACTATAGTTCAACTATTTTTAGTTCTAAGGTATTCTCTCTATTAATGTTGCAGTCGAACTTTTATTCAATGACAATTTTGGAAGAAACAGAAACCATGTGATTCATCTTCACAGGTCGAAAAATCCAAAACTGACACTATTGCCACCCATCAATGTTTCTGAGTCTAAAAGTTTAAAGCCACTGAACAATCATCATCTTTCTTGAAGATCATGAATCAAATACACTATATCTCCCACTCATAGACTCCTGGGAATTGTGCTCTTCAGTGTTATCTTTGAACGCGATGATTCCAAAAAAGAAATGACTTGACCTGATCGTCCCGATATAGTTGTTTCTATTTTCTCGTTGTCTTTTTGCACACACGTCGTTAAACTGATCTGAGTATCCTCGTAGGTAAAGTTTCAAGTTTCTTTTTTTTGTGTTCTTAGTTCTTCTTTTATTATCACTTACAGCTTACCTTCACATATAATAAAAACGCTTTTTTTGTTGATATTTTAAGGTATTATTTTTGCCAAAATTTCCGAAAAAGAACCTTCCTGGACCATATGTTTGAAACAAACAGCAAAAGATGTATCCAAGTATCGGAGTCTCCTTGACAGCAATTTCACACATTTTCTGTCACTCTTCTCATTTTTCTTTCGTTTTTTCGCGTCTTGTGGGTATATCTTTGTGTGCGTTCAGTCTTCCCGAAATCCCATGAATAAGGTATTATAGGCTGAACTCGAGTGGCTTGCCGCAGTAAAAAATAGAGTAAATGACTTTATAGAATAATAGGGTGACAACAGGATCAACAGGTCACAGACGTTTCAGATAGGTCTGCGGTAAGAGAACGTTTCGGCTTTCTGATCTATTTCTGCAATAAATTCTGAAAACATCATTTATCAGAAAAACTATTGAACACTTATGTATGTATAAGTACACATGTAAGAATTTCATCACAGAAAATTTTAAATATGTACATTTCCAGAACTTTCCCTTCAATCTGTGTATAACAACAAGGTCTTGTTAAATGAAAATATTTTTTGGATCAAAAATTGAAAAATGAATCTTTTGTTTTCTTCCACTGGTATACGATTTCAGCTGCTCCGATTTTTCCCTTTTTGACATTTGTTTTGAATAAAACAACCCGTAAATCTAAAAGACAAGCACCCCATTAAAAATTATAAGGCCGGTTATATTATTGATCATTAAAAATTTTATTCTTCAAAGGTTTTGAGTGGTTATCAAATTTTAACAACTCTAAATTTGAATAGCTGGTTAAGAATACAAAAAGATTAAAAACTTAAATTTAGGTGTTTCATTACCATATTTCTATTTTAAATTTTATGTTTTTTCTAAGACAAAATGATCAAAAACCTAGCAAAATTATATGTTATGTGCATTCCATTTCTCATTTCTTTTTATTCAAACAACAGGAAGTATTTCAAATTTTAAATTTATCCCTACCATTTCTGCAGTGTCTTGAAAATATATATCGAAAGTCCAATTTCGGACATAATAGAACAAGGAGCTTCCGTCGTAGGGCTCCATCTTCACACTCTTTCTGTCCCGCCGCATTCTCTTTTTTTGTTCGTCTCCAATAGTGCGTGTTTGATGATCCATCTCCTGTTTCCCATTTTATTTTCTCTGGTTTCGGCAGAAATGCTCCTGTCGTGTCATTCTCCTTATCTCACTCTTTCTTCACACCTAGAAATTTAGGAAGGTGGCACTCAAGCTCAAGTAACAAATTACCAGCTTCCGTTTCATCTTGAAGCAGTATTCTGACAAGTTGTGTTATATGAACAATAAAGAAAATATGTTCATATGATCGAGCACGACAAAGTTGAAACATCATTTCACAATATTATATTTTTAGAAGAATGACAAATTATATGTGGTTTGCAATTGGATTCTGTGATATCATCACCAAAAATGCAACCCATTTCTCAAATTTATCACTTTAAATGGTAAGCAAATTATGAGTTTTCACATTCGAAGTACGTACAATTGAATTTAAAAGTTGTCACTAGCGATTGTGACTCACCATCAGACAACTTTCCAAAAAACTTTTTTTTTATAAAGATACTAAATCAAAGTTTGGATTTAAATTTTTTTAGCCGCCTGTAAACTGAAAACACACTGACACATTTATTACAAGTTAATACGGTTCCCACAGAAAACATAGGTTCTGTTGCAAAATTAGCTCCCACTTCTCAGAAACTTTTTGCTTGTGGTTACCGTATTTTCTTTTCTCTTTCTTTCTTTAAGGAATTTTGGTTCTAAGGCATACTTTCAGTTGAAAAAATATTGACATACGTTTGATCTTGCGCAAGTTGACATTTTTCTACTTTTCATTATATCTCACTTTTGAACATTAATCCACTAGGCATGCAGCAAGTTCCCGCTCAATTAGTTATCCAATTTTTGTTCGTCAATTCAGTTAGTTTCCATGTGAGTAATTTTATATAAGAAAAAACTCCCGCTGTTTATTTCCTTCTAAGAAGGGACAAATTGGGTGCATGAAAAAACGAAAAAGTTGCGAATGAAAGAGTAAACAACATTCACACAAAATGGTCCGATGGGCGTAAAAACTATGCTACTCTAAAATGTTTGCTCCATCTTCATCTTGTCCTGTCCTTTCCTGCCCTTTCCTCCTGTCATTCAAGATGCAACTAGTTATTCATCGTGACATTTTACATTTCCTTATTCCCGTTCTTTTCTCTTCAAACTCGTTTATTGTATTCATTTCGCTCACTTTGTTTTTACCTATCAACTAATTATTATTGAAATTTTGATCATATGTTTTGATTTTCTCTCAACCAACGCAAAGGACTAGTTTTCTTTTTTCAAATAACTCCAGTCTCCAAGAAAACATCTCCTCAGCATTCGGCTACCATATAATTTGTTCTGTATCGTAGGGATAATGTATAAACGCAGTTTCTTTTTGGGGAACCTTTCCGAACTGCGCGGTTGACTTATAATTCTTCATCTTTGCTGGACGGACCACATTTCCGATGCATCGCTTTCCACTTTTTTGTCTCATTTCATTTCTAAGCTCTCATTTTACTTCTGTTTCATTTCCTCTTTAAAAAGTGCCATAATCTGGGTGATTTAGATAAGTTCTCTTGGTCTTTATGTATCTAAGCACTGAAAGAAAGTTTTTGAACGACTTTTTAAATTCACCTATCGAACAAAGCTGATTTTTTAAAACAATGCCCCACATTTCTCAAAACTACACAAGAATAGGCAAAGATTTATCAGTAACCAATTTCTTCATATAAGAAAATTGTTATGAATTTCTTCATGCAGCTTTTTCTTCTTACAAAATGTAGACAAGTTAAAAAAAAACAATACAGCCGGCATTAATTGAGCTTTTCATTTTGATTCGTTCTGGTCAAAACTGTTCCTACTTATATAATCATTTTCAATTCAATATATGTACACTTTTATGACAATATTGAAGCAGCACGGTAGAAATTATCTAAGGCTACTGTGCAAAAACTTTTTACAAATGAGTGATCCGAAGCATTGTTTGAAATGTTGAGGTTTCCTTTTCTAAAATTACCATTTACACCCCATGTACTACAAAACTTAATCTTCAAAAAGTGATACAAGCTGAATTTAAAAGTTAGAATTCAAAAATCTGGGATTTTTGGTTTAAACCGTTTGTTTTTGTGTTTTGCTTGTTTTTTCACTAATTTTTTATTCACTCTTGTTCTCGAAAACTGATTTTATTATGTTTTGAAGTTGTGGCATCATTTTAAATGCACATAATTAGTTGTCTCTAGACTTCATGAGAGATAGTCAAAATTTGGCTAAATTCCAGCTTTTCATTTTTCCGCCCACTTGTCCTGTTTACCCCAATTTGTAATGTTTTACTATTCAGACGTATTCCGATACTTGTAGTCTTCCTGTAATTTTGCAAAATATTGCTATTCCTTTTTGCTCTGAATACTTATTGCCAGACATGTTAAACATTTTTTTGAAGACCACTACTATGACCACTCTTTTGGACACTTTCATGAAAATCTTGGAAAATCAAATTTCCCAAATTTGACATAATCGAGTTTGCCGTTTTTTTGCATCTTTACTTTTTGATTTCCTTATAAACCGACTTCGGCGTTTTTTGTCGAGAAAATGGTTTTATAAATGTTTGTTACCAACAGAAAGTATTTCAGCTTTTAACAATATCCGTGTTACATTTTTTGTTCAAAACCATTCATTAAAAAATTAAATTTTCAAACCAACCAATCTTTCGCTAAAAGTATTTGATCGAAAATTAGACTTGCAGTACTTTTTTAAAATAAATTCTATTTGAATTGCGCTAAAAATTGGCGATAGAAAAAAACTTTAGCTTTTGACTAATTAAAGACAGTACTTATAAAAAATCGAATATTCGTGAAACGTTTATGATGTAAGAATAGTATCTTATTATTCAATCATTTGGTCCATTACTCATAAAAAATCTAAAAACAAAGAATAACAAAACTCACTTGTGTTCACCTTCCATGCTCAAGGAATAATAATTTTTCAGGCGTACTCTATATTCTTTCTATATTTGTTTTTTCTCAAGTTTTTTAGTAGTCTCAAATCCTCTTACTTAGAATAAAACTTATTCTATATTTTATGAACTTGAAAAGAAATGTAAATCTCTCCAAGGAATGGGAAAAGAACTAGAGTGTCTTAGATCTTCAAAAATTGAGAAAAAATGTTTCGAAAGTGTGTTCTTTGAGCTGCGCACTATTTCCTTTCTGATACAAATTGGTGCCTAAATCTAGTGGTCCGGTTTGGTTAGAGTTTTTGTTTTTCCTTTTCTAGAAAAAAGGAAAGATTCGATTGCCAATTGCAATAAAAACCTCTCTCGAACTTCAACACTAAAAGAAAAGTGTCTATGCACGTTCGAGAGTTAGAAAAAAAGGAGAAGAACCCTCGTAATGAAATTGTGCGGTTTTCAAAGAATAATTGATGGTATTTACTTCCATTTCAGCAAACTCATTCAGAACAGCCCGTTGTTTTGTTTATGATTATAACCTTTGTGCTTCACTTTTTGTTCTCGTTCGCAGTATTTTGTTTAGCGATATTCATGAAAATTTTGCAGGATTTTTGAACAACGAATTTTTTCACAATATAGAATAGAGGATGAAAAAGTACTGGTCAACTCTACATTTGTTCCAAGTGTTATGCATTTTGTAAGTTCAAATTTTGAAATTTCATTGAGTGCCGCTTAAGAAAGATAATATAATAATTTTTTTATTTTTCAAAACGTCTCACTATTAGGACACAATTGTTATATTTATGGAACTTTCTTTTTTTTTCAAATGGACTTTAGTGTAGAAAAGTTTAAAAACTACTAAAAATTGTAAAGCAAATCAATTACTTTCAGTATTTTCATCCGAACATCCTCACCTTTAACGCAACCAAATATTTATAACCTCTTACAACAATCAAATACTCGGCCACCAACAGCAAATGCATCAGTACCACTCGGTGTCAAACTTGGAATGTATTTGGAGAGTCTCGGAAACTTTCGCTCATCAGAAATGGTACGTTGGCCTCATTCATCATATAACTCATGTCATCATGTTTCAGTCGTTTGACGTTGATTTATATGTTTACATGTCTTGGCAGGACCCTCGTCTAGCGCATAATTTTTCCGACTATGTGCTCATCAATAATGATGAAATTCGGAAACAAATTTGGTAAGTGTAGTGAATATTTAAAATGAATCAGGAAATCAAACATTGAAGTTTATTTTTAAGGCTTCCTGATTTGTACTTTGCGAATGCAAGGCAAGCAAGCTTTCAAGAGGTTACTGTTCCCAATTTTAATCTGTTTGTTGCACCAGATGGTACTGTCGCATACTCCTGTAGATGTACACTTACGGTGGCTTGTAGTTTGAACCTAAGGTAAAAAAAAAGTAAATAAACTGAATGTTAATTTCGCAATTTTAGATACTACCCAATGGATCAACAGCTTTGTTCGATCCGTGTTTTAAGTTGTAAGCATTCGGCTAAATATGGATATTTAAAATATTTGAAATTTAAGATGCCTACATAGCCAAACAAGTTAATGTAACTTGGTTTGACAAGAATCCGGTTCGGTTCAACGAGGAAATTGGGTTACCCGAGTTTCAAATTGAGCATGTTTCGAACGCATACTGTAATGGATCGTATCAATATGCACTAACTGAAAACTCATACAAATCTGGTGAGTGACAATTTCAACAAAATTAAACACATTATTAAATTGAGTTTTTTTTTATCTGTGAATTCAAGATGACAGATATCCAGTCACATAAGGTTGTTATCAAATTTTTATATTGGTATGTAGCAAGGGTGGGCGGCTAATCGTTTTTTTTTCGGTTAACGGCTAATTCGGCATAAGCTGACTTTTAAAAATTTCGGCTGACGGCTAATTCGGCTATTAGCCACCCACCCCTGGTATGTAACCAACATTTGTTTTTTTCCAATGTGATGAAAAAACAGAATGTGTTTAAATTAAAAGAAATGGCTTTACAATATGTAAATAGTATTAAGTTATTTTTGAAACTCATAATGATTTGTTTACAAATTAAAAGGGAACTTTACAATCTTTTGATGCGTGCGCAAAAATTGAGTAATCTATATTCATGAATACAGGAGCAATGGAGACATTGATTTTTTTGAATGAACTTACACTACATATAAAAATGCATTAATGGCGTAAAATAAATAAAAAACAACTGCCAAACTAATTTAAGAGTTATTATGAATTATGAATATTAGAAATTAACGTTTTAAAAATAAGCAAAAATATCGCGAAAACAATTCCTCTCGGGCGGAGTGTCAACACTATCTATGGATATGGGTCTCGCAACAGAAATGAGTGCAAATGCAATGTTTACTTAGACGCTGTTTGAATTAACAATACTGAATTTTGAAACTTCTGTTTGAATGCAATACAAATAGATTTTCCATGCAGGACAAAAATAATATGTATATGGTACAAGATCGAAAAATCTATGCCTTTTTTATTTATAAATAATGCAAACTGAAATTGATAATAAATTTTATACTTCCAGATGACTTCAGTTGTTTGAGCGGAAACTTGTTCTTGTCTAGATCGATTGGCTACAATTTAGTTCAATCTTATATTCCAACCGGACTAATTGTAATGATCTCATGGGTTTCATTTTGGATTGACAGAAGAGGTAGATCTAGAAAATCTGTGAAACACTTTTAAACTTTTTCAGCGGTTCCTGCTCGCGTCACATTAAGTTTCACCACACTGGTCTCTCTTACCACTCTGGTAAGTTTTTGAGTTACTTGGGTTGACGTTCAGCCGATGCGTCTTCTCTGCAAGAATGACATATCACTTTTTTAGGGAAACGGACTTCGATTTGGACTTCCACAAGTGAGCTATGCAAAAGCCATCGACTTGTGGTACGGAGGTATCAAAGAACAAATCCACCCATTTGGGAATACACATTATTCAACTTCTTTCAGCGTGTATGTTCTTCGTCTTTTGTGCACTTTTGGAATTTGCAACTATAAATAGCTACATGCGAAAGTCGGAAAAATTTGATAGTATGGCAAAGAAAATGCAAAGTGTGGTACTCACTGGAAGAAGTAAGATATGGCAATAGACTGCAAATCCAAAAATTTCAGATTGCATGGTTATATTCACTGATCGTAGTATCTCTATTTTTCAGTTCCCCCATCTTACAATCCATTTACTCTAATTTACAGACTTTTGCACGACGCACGATCCAAATAGTTTCTTGCACTCATTTTTTTGTTTCCACTTCTATTTCTATCACATGGAAGATTGAAGTATGCACCGATACCGTTTAATTTTGCATCTCTCAATCCGTACAATTAATGTACTAAGTTAGGTCAAATCTGAAATTCCAGCAAGGGACTATTTGGTTCGCGGCATCAAAGAGAGCATGCGGATTGCAGGAGGAGCAGCCGGAAACGTTGTGGACGCACTCAACGACGATTGGTGTACCTACTCCACAGAGAACGGACGTAAGAGCTTCTCCGCAATGGTCGGAGACATTTTTGAAAGAGCCGGCAATGCGATTTCTCCCCGTAGAAACAGATACAGAGGTGTAGATCAGTGTGGACATTTCCTTTTAATCACACTAAAATCCGTGTTTTGGTTTTGATTTGGTTTGCCTGGAGACGTCTAGAAAACATGTTAAATTCCGTTAGAGTAAACATAGTCAATTTGGAAAAACAGAAATAGTGGAAGTTAGATTTTATTTCTTGAGGAATAAACAATTAATGTATAAGAAGCAATTCTAAACATACACGTAAACCTTTATTTTGTTCTTTTGCAACCCAGCACAATTGTTTCATATAGGAAACTCAAAGTACCAAGTACCCAAAAGTTTACTTGACTCCTTCCCAACCCCCTCACGTTCTCCATATCCATCAGTGAAACTATCGTTTATCTATCTGTAACTGTGTTGTTACTTTTCGTTCAACATCATCTATCCGGATGCAGTTTCCAAACGCTCCCCAAACACACTATTTAGTTGTTCGTAACCTCGGTTTACCTGAATACCATCCACTGTCATCAATATTAGCAAAACTATCACTCTAGTTTTCTAATCCCTTTTATTAGCGTACTGGATTTTTGGAATTATTTATTTAAAAAAATAATCTCATCATTCACTAATATTCTAACAAGGGAGAGTTCTTGCTAATTGGTATTTCGAACTAATACTTGTTTGAGAGGAGAATTTGCCCAGACACTAATGGATCTAACTGCTGATTTAATGATTTTCAGGACTCAAAACGGAAAAAAGTCCGCGAGGATATGGGAAGCCAGACACTGTTCAGGATATTTTGAGTGAAAGAATAAAATTTATAGACAACGAATTCGACTTTGATACTAAAGAGGATGATGGTGAGTAATAGAAGATTAAATTTCAAAATTCGACATTCACAAAATGTATAGAAATTCCAGGAAATATGGCTATGTCAATCTACGACAATGTATCCTGTCGGAAAGATGAAGCAGATTCCAGTTCAGGTAACAATAAAAAGTTATCATATTGGATAAAATATAATTTTGTCTTGTTTAGAAGAAACCAAGTTTAGCACAAAACCGAAAAGAAATGGAACCAATGGAACAAGGAAGTATATTGATAAGAGTTTAAATCAGTCAGGACAAAATGACAGTTTGATTGTAGCAACATACTTTCAGGTAAAAATGTTAGCTTCTATTAAACGGATGTTTACAATTAAACGGATGTTTATTTTAAATACAGATATTAATTTTTAGTCTTTCTTCTGGTAATTGCAGAAGAGTTTTAATACGAAAGTCAAATTTCACCTGACATATTTTTAACAATTATTTCGAAACTGTAGCCAGACTTTTAGGCTTTGAAATGCAATGTTTTTTCAAGCTTTCACAAAAAACATGAAGATGTTTACTTTTTCTAAAGTTCACTAATATGAGTGTTTACAAAGGATATCACAGATTGATACTGTAGTTGGCATACAACTTTTGAGAAATATAATGCTAGCTGTCATGTACACGGTATAATTGTATTTTTCCATAAAATCATACATCTACCTTCCATTATACTTCAACATCCTCTTAAGAAATAAAATGCCCATGCTCCCAGTTTTAATGCAATAATTTTCTCGAATTAACAAGGCTCCTTCCTCTTTCTAATCCATTTGACATTTTCAATTTATCAAACAATTGTTGAACACACATCCATACACAAACAAATCTTGAGTTGTTTATCAGCCATGTTTCTGGCTGTATGTCAAAAATCTATGATTGCGTAACAAGTATTAGTTTGTACATTTCAACAATGACAATTTCTCAACAAATCCTATCAAATCCGATAAATGGTGATACTTAAAAGTAAACAATGATGATGCAGGCGGGAAGTGACTATAAGAGACTGCTTGATCCTAACGACATTTAGGTTTATATAAGAATCAAAAATGATAATGAAGAAATTAAAATTCGTAGTTTTTATGAGAGGATTCTTTCTGTGACACATTATTATGTGCTCAATGAGCATTTCTATCAATGAGATCACATGTCTTAAGTGTTAATAATATGAAGGTAGTCGTTTTTAATAAGGTAACTGTACATATTCAAACAAAAAAACAAAAACAAAACCAAGTTACAGCCTGAAAATTGTATACGAGTCAGGATTTTGCCGAGTTACTGTTAGTGAGAAAAATTTCACTAAATTGAGTTTTGTTCAACTTTTTCTAATAAAATACAAAAGTGAATTGTGACGAAAAAAGTTGATACAACAGTAGTGAAACATTTTCTGTGAAAGTGATTGATGACAATACTTTTCTTGGAAATTTTTATCATTGACAAATATACAATTTGGCTCGCACATTAATGTGAACGCATTGTTTCATAATTTTGAGTTCCTTTTATTTCCTATACATTTTCTTCACTACATCCACAAAATATTTCCATTTATAGCATAACAGCCCATGTTTTGAACATGTTGAACGTCATCGGTCAAAAGAATTAGTCAACACAGAGAAAGTAGCTTGTTTGTTGTGTGAAAATCCCGAAAAATAATTCAAAATCTTGTAAAAACAACAATAATCATGATTTGTATACAAAATCTCTTCTGGTTTGTGCTTCAATTTTAAGACGATTTTATAAAGAAGTACTAATGATTACTTCTGCTTTTAAAATTTGATTTTTGATGAAAAATAGTTGGTTGAGCAAGTTAAAAAAAAACAGTTTATCTTATAGAGAGACTGAGGTTCTGTCATGCTTTCAAGTGAAAGTCTATCGATTGTTCTTTTATTCACAACAAATTGAACAGAGTTCCTGGAGCCTGAATTCAATTCAGTGAAAAACATTGTTTTCATTCTAAAAGATTATATATATTGGAAAATCATCTCAAGTTCACATGAATCAAAAATCAACATTAATTAACTTTAATTCCTCCTTATGAGACCATTGATGAGACCAATTTCAAGTGCGAATTATAATAAACATACCTTTTGCTAGAAAGACATGTCAAATCTTATCAATCAAAAACTTTCACAGATCTCCGCCAACCATTCACGACATGCGCTCAAGATCGACAAATCATGTAGATATTTGTTCCCAGCCGCTTTTCTACTTTGGAATGTTTTCTACTGGTGGTACTATTTAGTATATACAAAAACTCCAATTGATAAATAGTCTTGATCATTTTCACAGCTCAATAATTATTTAAATTGTACTCCTCTCACAACAAAACTCTTTCAAAATCAACAATTTGTGATCTCAATCCTCCTTTGTCTCACTGTATTTGTGCCGATGTATTTTTCAACTTTATAATAAATGTTTATTATTTTTCTCAACAAATTGAATTAAAAATACGACACATAATTTAAATTTAGGCAGAACATAAAGAATGCATTGATATTTAAATACAAAACGAAGATAAGATCAGAACCCATGGATTGCTCATTTGTATAGTTGCAGGAATGAAAAACATAATAAAGCACGGAAAAACCAGAATAACAATATGCACAATAAAAATAGAATAAATATATAAAAACTGATCCTTAAACCTTATGGATTAGGATCTGTTGTTCACACTGCTGTACGCTATCAACCGACGTTGAGTATTGGAACCGCATAGAAACGGAGTGAGATTTTCTTGGAGGCTCTCTGAAGATAGGCATCGCAGTGGTTGTAGAATTGGAACGAATGAAACGTTCCGCACGAGCCTGAAAATCAAATTATTTAAAAAATTTATTTAAAAAAATCATTTTAAAAGTTGATACCTTCTGTTTCTCCTCAACATTTGCACACAATGCCACGTTTTTCATCTCGCTGAGAACTTGGTTGAAGACTCTTGTTGCGCATTCCTCCATCTCAACTTTGGAATGCATAACACCTTTGCAGTTAGTTTCCTTGGCATGTGCAACCAAATGAGTTACAATCATCTCCACAACTATCGTCCTTATCGTCTTCCATTCTGGAGCTTTGAAGTTGATCTTTGCTTTGATTGCTGCGTCCGAGTACTGCTTGTAGACAATTTTCTTTGACACCCTACGATTTCTGTCTCCAAACCATCTGAAGACGTCTCTTATGAAATGTCCAAACTCCAGGCCAACAAGAGTCTCTCGTTCTTGTTTCTCGCTCTCTTTTCCCAATTTCCCATGAATGATGTTTCTGACTTCAGAGATATCTTCACAAAGCTGTAAATTAAAGAAATAAAGAAAATTGTTTACTCTGAGTTGATTTCACAAAGTTCGAGTTTTATTACCTACCCTATGAATGATATCAACTCCAAGTGCCGATGCCAGTGGACTTATTTGCTTACTGATGTACTCCGCAACTCGATGCTTGATGGAGCTGTATTTGATCGATGTGGAAAGAGTCATGCTTACTGCATCCTTCTTCTGGAAAAATTGTTTTTATTGTATTTTTTCTTTCAGAAATATTTGTAATTGAACGATCAGCTATTTTACTATTTCTATCTTTACTATTCTTATGAGCGTCATGAATCAGCAAAGTTCCGAGAACGAAGTAATTGTCCGTAGGACTACATTTATGTGCTCAGACGCTTTTCTACTCCAGACAAGTTACGTTACTAGAATCAAAAAACACATTCCGTATTCTCTCGTATTTGCAGCGGGTGAGAGAAAAAAAGAAAATTGGAGATTTTCTCGTCATCCTTAAATTCGAAGCCCCACAACCCGCTAATTATCGTGTGATGACCGATCAGATTGTTCTAGTCTGTGCTCCGTTTTTAACAACTTGGGATCAAATTAGACCGATAAAAATAACAGAAATACGTTTAATGAACTCACTCTGCAGCTTGGAAACTTGTAGAAAAGTAGCCAATTGGTGGCACTGTGGACAACCAGGAGCATATTTGAAGCATCAGTGAGGTAGAATGAATTGATGTAACCGTCGTAGTCACCGTTTCTAAACACATATCAGTTTACAAATGAATAAGCTAAAAAAATTGGCTTACTCCATGTTTCCATATTCAAGAAGTTCCAACAAAATAGTATTGAACATATAAAGAGTATTGCAAAGAATGAACTTAAAGTTGAGAAGCTGAAAATTTGTAAGATGCAACTCTCAGATTAACAAAAAAGTTTCTTACTGAGAGTCGAAGAGGCATATTCCGATTAAATCTCATTCCAATTTGAAAGTTTCCCACGCTGCGTTGACTGCAAGCCTGAATTGTTTTCACAGTCAACGTGCCAATCACGATAATTGGAGTTGGAGCACGGAACAGAAGATCAGGAAAGAAATGAACTACTGAAAGCACAAAGTTTTAATAAAAACTATAGTCAGTTTACTTACGGAATCTATAGATTCGGATTTTATCGTCATAATACGGTTTCATCATGGTATGATTCCTGAACATTGGCAATCCATTGCTGTCAAAATTGATCTCATAGCAATCCACCTGCAACAATGAAATGTAGTCTCAAATTCCAAGAAATCATAATCATAATCTCCCTTTTGAAACAGATTAATAAAACCCTTACAAGCTCATTCTCAAAAGGCACTGGCAGAAGATTGAGTATGAATGCACAAAAGGTAATCGCTACACAAATCCATCCGACACCGAATTTTGCTTTCCGGGTACGCTGTTCCAATGGTGAGGACACGGCTAGATATCTTTCTAATGTGATTGCGAACACTTGCCAAATAGTGCAAGAAACACAAAACGATGCAAATGGTTGCAGAAAAAACAGAATGTAACTAAATGGTCCATAGATTGGGGTGACACTGTATATCAACGACGGAATGCAGTATGTTGCTGAAAAATTCAAATTTCTTAAGTTTATATTCAGTATCCGTAGTACAAACAAAACATAAAATTAATTTGCAACAGTGCTAACTTACAAAGGCAACAAAGAAGATATATTATATCCCAAAAACAAATCATCCCGAGATGAACTGCCAATCGTTTTGAAAATACACGTGATCCATAAATCTGTAAACGAAATAGTGAGTCATTCTAGTACATACAATGTTAAACACTTCAAATCATACCTGTTTCAACAAAAGTGAACTTCCTGTCAAGCCTAGAAGGATCAGGACAAGAGTGAGTAATCCGTTATATCGATAGCTGAAAAATAAACAATTCATTTAGTTGTGAATCCCGGAAACACGTTGGTCCCGAGCAGGTCACTTCCTATGTAGATTTGAATTTGTTTTTAGGCAAGTCTGACTTTTCGAGCCAACTCGACGGAAAAATGATTCACACTCGACTTCCGACTATTAATCCGGATTGGAAATTTCTTTTAAACTTTCACAAGAGGTGAACTTTAAACTTACCTAAACGTCTTGTAATGAGCGTATTTGCTCCGCATTTGTTGGGAAATGTTCTGAGTGGCCATGGTGTGTAACCACATTTCCATATTAAAACACCAGTCAATTGTGGGCCATGTTGTATTAGCATCCATGGTTCTGAACCTATGATCATAAATAGGGTAATAGTTCAAAGTGAAAAGGGATAAAGAAAGGAAATGAGACTAAAAGTGCTAGAGAGAGGGGGTGTGGACACATCATTAATTGGGGAGGAGCAACTTGGATTAGCCCGAGCAAAAAAAAGTAGGCGGGGCCAAAATTATTCAACATGGATTTAAACTATGGAAGACGTGTGAGAAAGCGGGAGAGAAGGTGAGAAGAAGAGAGAGAATGAGAGAGCAGGAATAGTAAGAGTTAAGCGGATTTTTCATTAGAACAGGAATTAGAATCAACTTTTGATTCGAGATTTTAGTTCAACTCGGATGTTTGGTGTGCTTCAAAATATACCGAAAAAATTTCAAAAAAGTGGCCGTTGCACTGCAACCTGTGCGGAAATAGTTTCGTGCAACACAATCATGTACAAAGGTTCAAACTTTTCACAACATTCGTATCAAATCTATTTTGATCAACTTGAGATATGAGAACATGTACATTGCTTGACAATGACGCTGTGCCAAAGTTTAACCGCAGTTCTGCAAAACTGGAGTGTTAGCCTTACAAATAATGCGGGTTTGACCTGTTCAAGACAAGAACATTTATACACACAAGATTACTGTAGCAAATTGTTGCTATCAGTTGTTCTATCTCACGAGATTGGTTTCTCATTTAGCCGACTTGGTCTATTCGACCTGTCATTTGATATTTGGATCACAACCAACAAGAAGTTTGGTAGAAAACGCAACAAAATACGGTAACAGGTGAAAGCGCGTACTTTTATATGAATCGTTATTCTTTTGGCTTTCGCCTTCGTCTTTGATGGTTACCAATCAGTAACATACAACCGCGATATTGGAAAAAGAAGAACTAAAAGAAAATCGGTGATTGATAGAGACTGGCCACACGAAGTAAACTGAATGAGGAAGAAGTCTAAGGAATTAAAAGAAGTTTTGCTATTTTGAACGCCCCCAAAGAATCTCTTGAATGTCCTATTGAGAATGTATTCAACACAGGGAGAGAATTACAAAAGTGCCACTATGGGATGGCTTCTTTAAATATCTGAAAAAGGGGAGTGTGATTTTTGTGACTGAGAGTTATACTGAAAACAGGATTTTTGGAAAAACGAACAATAATCGGAAATTATTGAAATAACATTGCTAGACAAGCTAACATCATGATATCATAATCAAGGGATTTGCAAAAAATTGAATGAAGTGAAAATTTTAATAATTTGCAACAAGCTTGAGCTAATTTCACTAAAAAGTTTATGTTATTTTCTAAAACTTTGTGCTGCGGTGTTTTGCATGAAAAAAAGTTTGATGTTATTTATGCTCTAATAAAAACCGAAGCAATTTATTTGAACGTTTGAATATTTAAAAAGAAATTTGTCACGAAACAAATTTTGTTGGAATACATTTTTGAGTTGGTTGAACTCAATGACTTTGAGAAAAGAATTGCTATGCTTAAACTTGTTATCTGCAGTTTATCATCTTCACCAGTAGTGCAGTCTGTCTGAGCAAGCTATAAGTTGCCAAATTCTACAATTTGGGATAGATTATTAAAATTACATGAGGTTGTGTTGGTGGAATTCGCTGAACGTATTCCAATGACGATGGTAATATCATTGTTCAGCTAGAGTGCGTTCTTTGAGTGTGCGTGAGAAAGATGAGCTTCGGTTTCAAGCTTTTTTAATTGAACCCGAAATGGATGAGCACGGTGCATGGAAAACAATTGAGAGCAAAGCGGCCTAGGATCATGAGTCAAATGAAACTTTTCTGGGAAAAATCAGAAGTTGGTGGCATTGAAAAAAAGTTACCCACAAATAAAGTGGCTTCTAAATATATGTTTTTGTTATAAGGCAAGACTGTAGACAATGTAACAGAACATTCTGAGAACAGGTGCAATGTGTTTTCTCAATAACATTTTTATTGGCGGCTGGTATATGGCCCTCTCGGAGCAAAAAATAGGAAATGTTGTTACCTAGGCCCAGACAAGCACACTACATGATCTGATAGTTAGACGTGAAAAAAGGAAGTGATTCAAAATTTAGAATTTCCATTAGATATAATTTCTCAGTAAGAGAGGCGAATTTTGGGGTTTTGCAAATTTGAAAAGTTACAAATATTTTTTTTAATTAAGTTTTGAAAGTAGATGTAATAGGGTTTTCATTTAGTTCTCATTTATTTTTTAACTGATAAAAGTTTTAACAATCTGTGGGCCAATAAAATTTTTTTTGAAATAACTAGGCTATAAACTCATATTTCTCATTAGTAAAACTAGGGCGGAAAAGTTGTTAATGAGTAATAGAAACAACTCTAGCAAGAATCCGCAGACTCCGATTCAAACCTAACAGGGGTCAAATTGCACTGATCCGCCTACGTCTTGTTTCTGCACAAAAAAGTCCGCTACTTTGACTTCTTGAACAAAAATCTGACAAGAGTGTACATTGTATCACGTATGCATACAAATCATGCCAATTATTTTCGATGTCACTAGAGGGAAGAAAATAATATTTGAAACGAGAGAATAAAGAAACAAATTGTCAGTTTTCTGACTTTTTCTGAGTATGAACTCTTATTGAATGAAGAGTACAAATCGGTATGTTTTTTGATTACATTACCTATTTCACGATGAATTCACGATTTGTACCAATTTATGTACAAAACTCATGAGTCCAAGGGTATAGCGTCCATTGACAAAAAAGTTCGAAAATCTGAAGCGTTTCTTCCGTCTTCCATCAGTTTACCAAAGACATTTTAATTAAAATATTTGGAGAGAGATCTCATCGCATCAAAAAAGAAAATGACTAAATTAAAGTCCAGAAGATTTGACGTTTTGTGGAAAAAAGCTAAAGGCGAGATGCTGATCATTTGAGCCATCTACTATTTTACGATAATTACTCACGCTGTCATCGGAGAGACGAGCAATGAGTCAAAACTCGCGGGAAATAGCGAGTTGCGCATTTCAAATGAACTCATCGAGCTTAGAGCTGCTATTTCCGATTGCTTTGATTACCAGAATAGTGATATGTTGTGTCATTGTGACATTCAAAAATTTCGGGGTTTGTGTCGACCATGATTTAAGTACTACAAAAGATAATGAGCATTGAAAATAAAACGTAAAGTGCAACGTATTCGTATCAAATTTTTAAAGATTGAAAATAAACAGGGATTGCTGCGTGTTTAATTTTGTTTTCAAAAAAGGTTGTAAAAACTTTGAAAGTTCAGAAAACATATTTTGTTAAACAGTCCCATTAGGTAAACTATTATACTCCATCAGTACAGGTATTCAGTAGAATTTATTTTTCAATCATTAGAACTTTTGTGCAATTAAACATCCTTAGGGATTAAGTCTCTCTCTCTTAGTAAGTGTAAATTGCATTAAAAAATTTCAATGCGAATTCTTCTTCTTAGCCTAAATTTTCCGTGGCCGTTCCTCATTCCGTTGATCACAAAACATATATCGAAGTCTTCTTTTACCCTTTCGAATTCAAGGAAGGAACTGAATGCTCTACATGAAACCAATCAAAACAGAAATGTAAATTTATAAAAGGGATTTAGAAAACGTTTGATGTGCATGGAATAAGAACCAATTTGATTAGAGGGCTAAAATTTTTTGAAAATGTCATTCGTAGAATATTCGAATTTAAATCAAAAATCTGGTCATATAAGGAATTTAAAATGGGTACAACAGCAAACATTTTGCATCATGAAAACGGGGAAGATGCGATAAATATTTTTTCACCAAGTTTGTTTCAGGTTTTCTTAAATTTCATGTGATGGATGAGTCAAAATAGGATCGGAAGTACTACCTTTTCTGAATATCATGAATAAAACATAAGTTCATCAAAACATATCTTGTACCAAAAATTGAATTGAAAAATAAATTTAAAATAGGATTTATGGTTGTTAAAAACGGCGAATTTTAAACAACTTTGCACTTTTTGAAGTTGCATCTTCGAATTTCTGAAATGTTCAAATACAAATTGCTTGAAACATTATCAAAAATAAAACTGGTAGCAAAACAATTTTTGCTCGACTTTTAATGTTTTGTTGTTGGTATAAACTGAGTAACTGACATTTTATGGTTGCAAATCAAAATAAATAATAATAACAATTTCACTTTGGATTTTGGCAGAATATGAGTAATTTTACACAGTTTACTAATTAGAGCTTGTTCACCTTTAATTATTGAATTTCAACAGTATGATAAAAACTGACTAAATATTTTCACCTCCAAGATTGGTTCTAATAATATACAAACTTGCTTGCAAATTAGTTGATTATTTTTCATTTCTGAACATTATGAATTATAGATAATACATCTTGAATTGAATATTGAATTTTCTCAGGATTTGCTTGATTCAGCTAGAATGCCCAGCCATGAAACATACCAAGAAAGTAACACGTGGCAGTAAAAGGCATAATAAATATGGCAACTTTTTCGAAACGTGAATATACTATACTGTTGAAAATTTTACAGTGCTGGTCTGTTATAGGAATTCATTTAGAAAACGTAATTTTAAAACGCTTGCCTATAACAAAAGTCTCAATTTCGCGTACTGAAAAAAGGAAAGCACATAAGTGAAAATTTCGCCAACGCAATGATAAATTTTTATATTTTTACTGATTTCAAAAACGATAGAGCAAATCTTGGAATGATCCGAGATTAAAAAATGCATTGAGTCATTGAAAATAAGGTGGTTGAATTGATGAAAGAGCCTAAAAGATGAGACTACTTGCAAACTGTGATGAACCTACCAGAGGTATATATAGACCCCAAGATATATGATTTGCACGCAAGTTGGGCTTAGCCAATGTGTGAGAATTTGGAAAAACATGATATTACGTGCATATTCTTAAAGCGATGTTTCACAGTTAAGATATCAAAAACAATGAAAAATTCCAAGAAGTTGAATTATGGAATCATAGAAATTCTTAATCTTGTTGTGCCGTTCAGTGTTGCCTAATATGTTAATCTGTTGTGTTTCTAACTATTTTGGCGCTATTTTCAACATAAATTTTTAAGGATTACAAATTTGAAATCTTATTCTATTATCCTTAGTTACTTCGTGCTGACCAGCACCACTTGAGTAAGTGCTAGCTAGTTTTGCACTTGCTAATTTGGATCAAAAACTAGAAAAAAATCGAAAAAGTAACCGAAGAAAATTTGTATAAAAATCTCAATCACTCGTATGTTGAATTCCTCAACATAGGTTTTATTGTTGACTTACTTGTTGGTAGTCAGCTCGTTTCAATTACAAATTGTAGAAAAAAAGGAAGTAAAAAAGGAAAGAAAAACTTAGCCACGATATATTAAAATTTAGATTTTGAGTCTGGTGCACATATTGAGATACTTGAATTCATCACTGAAACTTTGAGTACATTATTTGTTTATTCTACACAAAATTGTAAACGAAACAACCAAAATATATTACTTAAGTGTCTGAAGATGAGACATTGCTCCAGATATTATGCATATGGGTCTCGCAACGAGGAGAACAAGTGATTCCATTACTCAGACTTGAGATGTTGCAATTTTGTCCCAAAAATACAGTGACAGGTACAGTGACAAGACATGTTTGTGAAATATTTTCAGTGAAAATTACAAACTTTTTGAAAGTGCACATTTTTCTTTGACAAATTTGTTTTGTGTTTCGACTGCAAAACGTATTTTTGACTAAAAATATTAAATTTTTACGCTCTTGTCTCAAATTTCAATTTGGGAATAAAGACGATTCAAGCTTTTTAAAAATCGGCAATAGTTTCAATAAGGTATTGTGTGAGTGAAAAGAGCTATGCTCGTAAGATATGGTGATAATTTTGGATTTTTACGTCTACGGAATAAATAGGTTTGGAGTTTAATATTGGGTGCGCATCTTGAAATAGCTTGTATGACTTTTGTACTAGCATTAGGGTTCAAAGAGCAAAACAATGAGTTCTTGGGTGGGCGGAATGCCAATTTAACTGTGGTCATTTGTTCAAATAGTCTTTGCAATTTTTTGTTATTTCTCAGAAGTGAAGGAATTGTGGAACGATGCGTGGGGTTTTTGTTTTTTTTTAAGTGATAAAAGCAAAAGTGCATAGTCTTTGAAATAATACTTTAGAAGGTGATATGACTGTTTTCAAAAATAAACAAAATGAGATGAATTAGTGAAATGATCTGTCCGACATTGCCATTCATAAAATTTGTGTCAATACCAAAACATACTTTATTCAATCATTTTAAGTTTTTATAAATGTTATTTTATAAAATTCTTCACGTTTAAAATTTCTTGATTAAAAAAATTTGTTTTTTTTCAGTTATTAGTGAATAATGTCGGTGAGAAGTTATAATGAGCAAATGAAAAAGTTCATTGTCGATTATTTGCGCAAAATAATATAAATTTAGCTAATCTCTTATATGAAAATTCCGGTAATGCCATATTTCGGATTCTTATATCTATATCACTACATACTTCACATCATCAGATTTTTTGTTTATTCTCACGTCGGTATCAAATCTCCGGTTATTTTTAGGTTACCTCCTACTCCCCAACTACAAATTCTCTGCAAGAACCATTACGTCAGAGTGCAAATCTCACGCTTTGATTGGCCAATGATAGAACATTAGTATAGGAATTATTCAATCCGAATATGAATTTCCACATGAGAAATTAAAACTGATGATTGAACATCTTTGTTGAACATTTTCAATCTATCAGTATTGGATTTGAAATACTAGCAGTGTTTGGCATTGAGAAAAAACATACAACAGGTTATCAAAAAACAATAAATAAATAAAAACCTAGTTTTCTAGTTTCATATTCGAGAACGTTAAATATGTAAAACTGAAAAAAAAACAAGAGAATTACGATATGATAGTTTGAAATTAAAATATAACATTCTAAGAAATCAATAAAAACATAACAGTATAATTATATTGTATTTGAATATTCGTTAAAAAAGGACTCAAAGTGTTTAATTTTCAAAAATTGCAAACTGGTATTTTAGAAAAAAATGTAATAGTTTACAAACCAAACAATAATGAAAGCAAATAATGTAGGTTTTAAAAGATACTATTGTTTTAAGTATATCCAGTATGGAACTCCAAGTAAAGTTCTAGAACAATTTTTATTAAATCCTTACTTTTTTTATTTATGTAATTGACATTTTTGTGTAGCGTCACCCTTTTTTCACATGATTTACAGAAAATGGCAATCAAAATGCACCTGCTGTTCAAAAACAAGTCAATATAATCATAGACATATTTCAAGTTTGTATGATGACTTGGTTTGATATTTTTGTGAAATTTGAGTAAAGGAACAGTTTAACCGGACATTTGTTCGTAAATTGACAAATGAGTGCTATAGTATTTTTTGCTAAATTGAAAATAAATAGATTGATTATAAGAAAGCTTTGTTTCATATTATTTTCTCAAAATATTTTTGAAAATGGAGTAGCTAGATCTCAGATAGATTTCTTGATTTTAAATTTTAAATTGATGAAATTAAAGAGTTCTCAAGTCTTTTATTATGATTTGTGAAAATTTTGACACATTTTGAGTATTAGTTTCAGTCTTTCGAGTATAGTTTCAGTATATTATGAGTATATTCCAGTGATAGTACTGGCACCGCTCACCTTCAAAAATACTTAAACAAAAATTACTTACTAACGAAAATTGTTTAAGAAAATATATAATTTATTTATAATACTTTCAAATATATATTTTCAGCGTTCATGCATATAATTAATAGTGATGGGTAAAAAATTTAGAATTTAAATTTTGGTCTTCATCGCTGAATAATAATGATAAAAAATATAGAACATGATCATAGAATAAACAAAGAAAGGATATTGTGTGAAATAAAACGGTAGCAATTAAAAATCCTCAGAATTTCCCAAAAAATTTCTTCAATATTCCAATTGTCACGTATTTCGGCATTGTTGTTATGGCCCGTCTAGGAGTCACAAAAGATCAAGACATTGCGGGTGGACAAGTTATTACCGATTACAAAACCAAGGCCCACATGGCTGTCCATAAACAGACATCAATCGGAGGAAATGAGACTGCATTCAATGATGAGTGATGACTATCGTATTTTTGTGGAAAACGTATTATGACCATAAAATCTGAGTTTTGAGGCAAAGATTCTCAATGAGAGATACCTAATGTGTATATTTAATTTTTATATGCCTTCCTGTGTTTCCGTCGACGGCCCAGAAAGTAAAGTTTTTGAAGCGGAAGCTTAAAGACCAACCTTCGCAAGATGCGCGTTCTAATCTGCTACTAAGTGCTCACATTTGCATTAAATTTTGACAAAATAGTATTGATGAGCTGAAAAGCTAAATGAAAAACGTATGGGTTTGAAATCGGTCGAAATAAATTTTGAAATTAAAGGTCAATCCGGTGACCAGACAAGCTTTTATTCGAAAATAATAGATGAATAGCAGGAAATCCGGGAATGGAATCGCGTCACAACTCAGACGGAGCGATCTCATGTTGCGGTTTTTACATTATCTAGGATAAAACTGGAAAATTTCCGTTGGATTGTGATATTGAAAATGAAAAAAAAAATCAAAACTCGGATTCGTAAGTTGATTTTAAACGCAAAAAGAATGAAAATCAAAGATTTTCATTTACTCGTCTGGCTTACGTTCACGTCTGAATAATTGCCGCTTAAGATAATTAACATTCAAAACAAGAAAACAAGCAACCAGATAATCTTTTTAAAATGTTATTATTTCGGTTACAACAAAAGAATTTGATTTCAAATATTTATCGGAAACAAATAAACTTGGCAAGATTTTGTTCACAGGAAGTAGTAATGTAGCAGAAGTAGAGGAATCTACGACATGTTGTGTGAAGTCATGTGTGATTTGGTGTACATGTCAAGAAGGCTTTTACCAGTTTTGAAGTCTTGATCACACATTTGGTTCAAAACTCACAGGTGAAACATTAGTAATTGCCCACATGAAATTTTAATTTTTGAAAAAAAGCGAATTTGGGAAATGGAGAAATAAAACAATATTTTCCGAGAACAAAAATTTACTGAAGTCAGTTTCACAAGAATTGTCGTGTTTTGCTAATAGTATTTATAGCAACACTAAACTTTAACTAGTTATTTTGAGATGAAAAATTGCAGTTATTAAAATTGCAGTTACTGTCGCAATAAGTTTCATAGCATATTAAAATCAAGATACTAATTGTATAGTGAATCTTGAAAAATTATGAAAACTTGTATGAATAAATTGTAAAACCCGCGTCCCATATCTGTGAAAAAGTTGTAGGCTTTAAGACATAAATTTTACTAAACTTTTGATTTGAAGAAATTTTAATGGTTTGTAGCTTTTTGTATTACCAGAAAGCATTTTCATCCATACCCGCAGTCCTATAAAGTGCCAATAGCACGGCCTATCCAAAACACGAATTTCAGTTTACAAGTAAAAAGACTGAAAAAGACAACAGCCTACAAAAAACTTACAGATTTTGAAAACCGTAAACGTCAGTTTTTCTTATGGGGGAAGTCATTTCGGTGATGCAGAATGTTCTTTTTTTTCTACTGGGGTTTAAAAAAATTTACCGAGGAAAGTTTTGAGAATCGGCAACAGAAATGAAATGTTTTTAAAAACTGTGCCTTTCTAAAAGTTTACACAACATTTTTACAGAAACTCTCAAAAATGACAAATAAACGCGCAGCAAGATCACGTTGCACACATTTTTTTCTTGATATATTTAAATACCGTTAGATCGAGTTTTTCATTCACCAAAAATTGTTTTAAAAATTACAATTCAAACAACGAATTTAGTGAAAGTATTGAATATTCCGTTCACATTAAGTTTTTGTTTCTCAATTATAAGTGTACTTTAAAACATAATTGTTTTTTAGTATATTTTTTATCTTCATAATTATACAAAAAAACATTGCCTTGAGGCTAGAAGCAATTTAAAAAATGATTCTTGGAGTTTTTCATTATTGCTATGAACTTTTTAATTGACTTCAAAAAGCTTCAGTTTAACACTTGTCTCGTGAGTGGGACGAGTTGGACAATAATTTCCATTTTTCAGGGAACATGAAAAAATATTTTACATTTTTTTTTAATCTATAAAATAACTGGAGAAACAAACGTGCCAGCATTTGAAAAAACTTTGAAAGCAAATAGCGAATATGACGAGGAAAAATATTCGAGAATTTTCTTCCGGGTGGAAGTACGTTTCAGAAAAGACGTTCACACGAATGGAAACGTTTTCAAAGTTCAGAAGTTGTATACATCATCTTCTTCTCACTATAACAAAAACTAAAAGCACGAAGTACATACTCTAGGTTTGAGCTCGTGAGAGTGAATAAGAATCATGCTAATCTACAGAATGACTACTCCTTAAACGAAAATACTCTGTTTTTAGGTAGTTGAAAAAAAAACAAATGGTTAATAGGGCTGATGAGTCGCAATTGTATGTTAATTAACATCATTTATCAAATCCGGTAGAGCTATTCTAATATTTTTTGCTTCCATTCACATTTTTTATCAAAAAATGGGAATCGAGACACTTCAGCAAAATTAGGAAATAAGTTTTTTTGCAGAACTCACAAATAAATAAAACTGCGAATAACAACTTCCCAGACTTACAAAATTAATCGCCGAAAATCGGATTAAACTTGGAAAACTTTAATGAATTAGAAAGCGGAAAAAAACAAAAATATGAAAAGTGAGGAAGTTGTATGAAGTCCCTTAAAAAACAGACGGAGGGCAATTTATTGTGAATTTTATTTGAAAGTATATAATGTTGATAAAGACCGAATATTATAATACAACACATCTAAATCTTTGAGCAAATAAAAACATTTGTAAAGCATGATCCTTACAAGTTCCTTGTGCGAAGTCATTTACACTTTATAATTGGGAGTATTTTCTTGGAGTCAAATGTATTTTAAGCGTTGAAAAATGCATTATTCGAAGAGTGCACATGTGGTACATCTGCAAAAACAGTTATTTTGGGTGTTCCGATCTGAAACCTATGCATTTTAAAAACAACTGCTCTGGCTAAGCATATATTGTTTGTTTTGCTGCGGTCTACTGGTTTTACCTAGCTTATTTATATATTTTGTGTCCAAATTTTATATTTTCGAAAAACTGGAAAGCAAGAAACACAGTATCACTTTTATGTTTATTGAAAACAAAATAATGCCAAAAATCAAAATTCATTTTGAATTTCAACTTCTCAAAACATTTTAAAATTTACCTCGGTTCGAAGCCTTGGAAATAATGTCCAAACTCTTTCAGTTTCAATTTAGTTGAATAGTAACCAACATCTGACTAAATCATCAAAAGCCCACGAAATAATGAATCAATGATGCAACAAATGGTGACAATATAAAAATACTAATTTTAGATCCGCTGCATTACATATATACAAGTGGGCAAAATTCGGGATTGTAGCAAAACTCAGCTCTTTTTCTTCAAATTTTTAAGAAATTAAACTTTAAAAAATACTATTCTTTGCAGAAATGAGTGTTATGGTATAATCACCAAATGTTAAGTGTGTTAAAGTTTGATATCAAAACCTGAATTTTCTTTTTATACCAAATTGATAATGTTATCTTCAATTGTTTCCCACTTCTGAACTACGGCGATACAAAAACGCATTCTCAACGATCATGTTGCCTTTTTGCCTTGATAGTTGTTTAATGATAGTTTCAGAACACCTATCGGTTTTTCCATTTATACGTTTATCCGTACTTTTCCCGAGCTTGTCGGCTGAGTTAGAGACGAAAAGAAAGAAATAATCGATTCAAACGTCATATCAATGATAAGACCGTTTACCTTCCCAAAAGATGCTCACACATTGAGCGCAAACAGTGGCAAATGAGTGAGAACGAAGTGGTTTCACATTAGGCTAATGTTTCGGATCACATAATCAATTTTGTGAACCTGTTTAAGTGTAAAATAAAAAAGAAAATTGTTAAGAATGGATAATAACTACTTAGATGCTTCTCATCGGAAACGGCTTGTATGCTCCAATTGCAATGGTACGAACACAACTCTCTGGAGAAGAAAAGCTGAAGGAGATCCAGTCTGCAAGTGAGTTTGCAACTTTTTTTTCAAATCTAATGGTTTATTTCTCAGTGCTTGTGGACTATATTTCAAGCTTCATCACGTTACCCGCCCCATCCCAATGAAGAAAAACAAGAAACATGCAGTTCTTCCAGCTCCTGGCATTTCGAAACTGTAAATGAATTTAATGAACAGATTCAATTGTCGAAATCATAATTATTACGAAAACAATCGAATTTCTGTCAAGAGTAAATTAAAACTGTAACACTTTAGTTGTAAATTGATTTATTTGAATTTATGTGACCGCTCAAAATAAAAGGTTAGCAAAACTGACACTACAAAATATATAAAAGAAGAAATTATGTTTAATGTTGTTTTTTAAATCATATTAAAATATTTTTTTAAAGTTGTTCAGGTGAATTTTCACGTATTTTTTCGAAGACAAACTTTTCAAAAAATTGAAATTTTTAAACGGCACAACACGTTTTTTCAGCTCGACCATTTGGTGTAATTTGTGCAAACACCGTCACGCGCAAATGCAGACATTTTTGCACGCGCTGCGGTGAAACTCTCTTGGCGAATTCACATATTTTTTCCCGCCTTTTTTGAAAATTTTCGAAGCGTTGGTCGAGCTGAATACACGTGCACAAGTCTGCATGCAGCATTTTAGATGAACCATGTCTTTTTTCAAAGTCTAAGGGTGAAATCACGTCCTTTCTGCATATTGGAGGAGTTTTCGTGTAAAAATTTTAAACCGTTTTTTTTTCTAACATAGTCAAAAAACGAAAGCAGAATATTAACATGATTGATATGTGTTTTTAGGGGCTTCATTGACATTTTCAGCAGAAAATTATTCGTCTGTGTCGGTTCAAGTAAACTGTTTCTTGAAGTTATCGTGATTTTTCAGAGTATGCCAAAGAAACAAATCAAATAATGTTGTGGTTCTGAGGAAGAAAGTTATCCTCTTTGCCCACTGGCTCCGTTTCAAAAAATAAAACCAAGTATGAACTTTATTTATTTGCATCAGAACTTGGATAGAACATTTTTGCATTTTATCAAATGGACCCAAGTACAAGCTATAATTTATTTAAAGAAGTTTACACATCGTTTCTTTCGATTTTCATTTTTAGTAAATAGTTTTTCATGATCTCGCTCACGCCAATATACCGAAAAACGCACCAAATGAGCATTTTCTTTGGTATATACACTATCCACATGCTGGCGTAATGAATCTTCATCACAAAGCGAATCTTCAGCTTTCACGAATTTGTGTATAGGAGGACCTGAGACGGATATACATCGGTTTAGAAGTGCCAAAGAAGATTTAATGTGCGTCACAATCATCGTAAAATGCGGCTTCAAGACGGGCCAGGAGCTCATTTTTCAATTTTATACTGCCACCTGTCAACAATTCTCTTGTGCATTCCTAACAACTGAGAACTTAAAAATGGTAGACATTAAAACTTTAACTTCCCCTAAAGTTGCAATTCCTATTATAGGAATCGTGGTTTTAGTGGTCGTCTCAACGTTGGTCGCAATGTTCTATGTTAGGTAATCATTACAATATGATAGGAATTGCCGAAAGATGAATTACTACTATTACAGAAACCCAACGGTCACTGATAATATTTTTGGCAATGCAAATACGGATGAGAAAGACGCATCAGGGGACTCTCCGCTGGATCATGCTACGCAATCTTCGGTAGGTAATATACACATTGTCCGCAACAAAAGTTTGAATTGCAGGTGGGATCTTCTCCTTCCCATGTGCTGCAAACCACAACTTCCGGCAGCCACGGAGGTATGTGATAAGTTGAATGAGTCATCATGACGTTTGAAAAATTACAACGAATTGATTAATCGACAAATTTCAGCAGATTCAACCATTTCGTCAACAACATCTTTGGCATCACCTGTCACTTTACCAATGACTCCATCTTCAGATTCTTCTACTCCAATGCACGCCATCGAACCCGTTCAGCATCTCTAATTTCGAAATGTATGAACTCCAATTCTTGATAACCAATTCCTGACTCTGTAACTATTATTATTATAATCCTATTACCCACCTTTTTTCCCATTCTGCTCTTAGTTCTCCCCCAACCCGTACATTTTCTCAACTAATAAAGACAATGAGAAAGTGAGAGAGAATAAGACGAACTGAAAAGAATGTGTAAACAGTTTATTGCCTCTCGATTGTACCATCTAGTGTCTTGTCGTGTGCATAACTACTGATAACAGATCGAATGTGAAAGACCCAATAAATGCTTGGAAAGTATCAAATATGTTTAGAAATAGTATTTAGAGACTTATGTGGGACGAAAAAACAGGAGCATTAAGAATACAGTTGCAAACATTCATCAAGTTATAATCTAATAATATAAATTCAAAAATGTTAATGATAAAAAATGATGATCAAAGTAGGAAATTAGTGGCGAGAAAACAATAAATCATCAGAAAATGACTGATCTTGAGTAGAGTGCTTTTTTTGTAGATTTCTGATTCTAAAACTGAAAAAAAAACTAAAAATGCTCGATGAGTCATACTAATTGAAAAATAATCAGATTGAAAACGTTAAAAATGTACTTGCTAACATACTTCCATGGTTATTTTTGAACACAAATAAAGTTATATACATCTTTACCGGCACCAGAAGAAATCACCGCTAACCAATGTTCAGTTTTTACCTGAATATCCCTGAAAGTACAAAAAAATCAATGTTCAATCAAGTTTTTGCATGCCTTCGTGTGATGGCTCGCACCAAGTATTCTGACAGTTATAAAATGTTTCCTGTGATCATGAATTTGAAAAAAAAAGAACTGATGGGAAAATGTGATATTCATAAATGAAATGTTTAATAAACAAAAAAGAACCGTCATCACAAATCTACTCTGAAACGTTCACAGTTCCTAATTGACCAATTCAGAATTTTTTGTACTGACTTAATAAATATAAATTTACAGTTTTAAGAAACATAAATTGAATTATATAAATAAAAAAAAAAAAACTAAAATGAAGACGTGATGGAATGTTTCACGTATTAAAAAAGCTCTCGGACCGTTTGACATCCAGAAATTATGTGAAAGTGATTTTCTAACCCTTTGACGTCAAAAAAGTTTTTCTTTTTTGAAAGATACGCTGTTTAGAAATACTTATACAGCTGATTTTAGAATCTCCAAAAAACCTTCAATTACTTAACAAACTTTCTAAATAAAGAATTTTGATTTTGATTTTCTTTGAACTTCAAACCCCCCGTTAAAAAACCAAATTAAAAAAAAGATACCAGATTAATTTTAAAGTGAAAAATATAAATTTATTCCCGACTGTTAAAAACGGTTTATAAACGGAGTCACAACACTCATATACAACTATCGACACCAAATAAATAACTTCGAAAGCTAATTGTGTCATTTCGGATATAGAGAGTAGTGTGAGCAGATGTGTTTTTGCAGAACTAAATTGATGACACTATTATGGAATATAATGACCAAATGTTAAATGTGTTAAGGTTTGATATCAAAACCTGTATTTTCTTTTTATACAGAATTGATAATGTTATCTTCAATTGATTTCTACTTCTGAGCTACGGCGATACGAGGACGCATTCTCAACGATAATGTTGCCATTTTGTCCTGATAATTTTTTTACTGATTGTTTCAGAACACCCATAGTTTTTCTCTATTAAACGTTCATCCTTGACTTCCCCGAGTTTGCTGGCTGAATAGGAAATTTGAAGACAAAAAGGAAAGAATCGGCTCAAACGTCATGCAACTGATAAGGCGACCGTACTTCATTTCAAAAGAAGCTCACTTACTGAGCGCAAACATTGAGAAATGAGAGCAAAAGAAGTGGTTTTACAACATGCTAATGTTTTTAGACCTTGTACCCAATAATATTACTGTAGTATACAGTTCGGAGAGCATATGGTTGAAATCTTGAAATACCAATTTATCACTAGTTTGATTGTGTTATCGATGTATAAAGATATATTTTATCATTTTTGATTATTATCTGATATTGTGGGGTGTGAAGTAATATTATGTGCGTGTGTGGCTGATTATCGAAAAAAACTGAAAATTATCAATTTTTCTACAGGTTATCTTTTTTTGTTTTATTTTTCATTATTGTATTCTTCATACTCCTTATCCTGCCCGAATCACAAAAGTTCCAGACAACTTGAAGGTCGCATCACGTTTTGTTTATAAGAATGTTGAACTGGTCAGCTTTGGAGACAGAACTGTCCTCCAAATGTTGAATATGTTTCCGTAAAACACACTGTGTAACAAAAAGCGTACCCTTTGATCCGGTATTCTTGAAAAAAAACATAGAAGGGCGTACTTTTCATATCTCACAAATATGCGTTTTTTATTTTATAATAATATCATTTATTGATAATTATATGTATTTGTATGTTTTCTTGTCTTTAAAATTATGGTGTGACATCACAGTTTAAAAATTATATGAAAACTAATGAGTGAAAAGTTAAAAATGTATAGTTTGCCGTATTTTCTCCATTAGTATTGTATTCAAAACTTATTTCCAATTGGTGAGCACTATAAACTTTGTAGGGTAATTGAGGTTCAATACTAATTTTTGAATATCTAGCTTTTGACAAATTATTCAAGTTTTGACAATGATGCCTTATCAAATTAAAAAAAATTACCATAAATTCTTGAAAGCTTTTGATTTTGTTTCACTCTGTGAAGGATAGTAATTTATCAACATTTTAACTAGATACATCTGTTCTGGCAATAAATTAAAGCAAGACTATTACTATGTGCAGTATTAATAGCTGCATTGCAACTTGTTTGAAAGTTTCAGTGAAAACGCAAAAACTCAATTTAATTTTCAAGTTTGTTTGCAAAATTGGATATATGTATCCATCAAAAGTCTGATCGCCTGTTTTATCTACTTATTGTCTCCTCAGTTGATTTTTTTGTAGTTATTATAAACGCTACTTTGAAACCAATATTTTCTTCCTCATTCCACTTTTTTCAATTACCAACTACCGTACATGCAATGATGGGCGGACCCGAGTCCCATGTTTGGCTGGAAGTGGGTGGTTGTCTGCGTATATGAGCGACAGAGGTCGGGGCTGAAACTGATAAGAATAGTCGACACTAACGCCATAATCGCTAGCCAGCCATCATGCACACCGAGCTCGGTGTGCACACCATCTTTCTTTTCAAACCAATACGCTTTGTGCCTTCATTGACAATTTTCTTTTTGATAAAATCAGCCTATCTATACTTCCCAATCATTTTTAGTCTTATCGTTGAACAGCTATCGAGGTGCCACTGTTTTCACTGATATCTTCTAAGTTACTATGGCATTAACATCTTTGTGTTCTTATTTTATGGGTTATTTTAATTAATTTTTGCAGTTAATTTTTGGAATGAGCAAGAAAATGTTAATTGTAATATCTTCGTCTGAAAATTGTCTTCAAATAGTTTTAATTTTAAAGGCAGTATTTAAGAAAATACACTTCTCGAAGCATTTTTGAATTTTTGAATTTTTAAACTGCTTGATGTTTTAGGTGCCACTGTTTTCATTGATAAGTTTTGATGTATAAATGCTTGATTTTCTTGGCATTCTAATAAAATAGAAACTAGAAAATAGATTATAGAATGGATAATAACTACAATGATAATGTCAACGGCTGGGCCGAAATGGAACCATCTCAACCAATGGGAGGTCTGCGCCTACCAACTCAGAACATGGATCCACCAGAGCAAAATAATGAGTCACAATTGAGTGAACTACCGAGAAGTAAACAAAACACTGAAATGCTTGTGGATTATAAAATTATAAAATTTCAGTGAAAATTGATAATGATTACGCATCTCCAATTGAACGGCAAAGTGTTATCACAAGTGGCACAAATAACTATGAGCCGAAAGTGGAAACTGTTACATCATGTAAGTGTGAATTCAAGTTATTTGGATTAATTCTTCCTTTTAGTTTTCCATACTGGCATAGACTACTCAAACTTTGGAATGTTGGACCAAACTACCATGCAACCGTTTTATCCTCTTTACAGTGGAATTCCCGTAAACACTCTTGGAACTTTTTCGGGATATACAAACTCGTAAGTCATGTTTTCAAGTTCTTACTTTCATATTCAAACTTTAGCATATACGACAAACCCTCTCTGTACGACCCCAGTATTCCTACCATTAACATCCCTTCTACTTATCCAACTGTGGCTCCAACTTACGAATGCGTCAAATGCTCACAAAGTTGTGGGGCCGGGATGAAGGCAGTAAACGGAGGGTAAGCTAGAAAAATTTCGATGACTCAATAAACTACCGGATTAATATGTGCCTGTACACTGTTTGGAAATAAACTACAACGAATAATTTTCTAGAATGATGTGCGTCAACTGTTCAACACCAAAAACCACGTATTCTCCTCCAGTCGCGTATAGCACTTCTTTGGGACAACCCCCGATTCTGGAAATACCTTCAGAGCAGCCAACTGCTAAAATTGCCAAGCAATCCTCTAAAAAGTCAAGTAGCTCAAATAGGGGGTCAAACGTAAGTTAAAGTTCGTTTGCAACAGTGTACAACAAATCAATACAGGGATCTGCGTCCCGTCGGCAGGGACTTGTGTGCTCCAATTGCAATGGTACCAACACAACTCTCTGGAGAAGAAATGCTGAAGGAGATCCGGTCTGCAAGTGAGTTTTTTTTTTTTTTTTTTTTTTCTAATGGTTTGTTTTTCAGTGCTTGCGGGCTTTACTTCAAACTCCATCACATCCCTCGGCCGACCTCAATGAAGAAAGAAGGTGCTTTACAGACAAGAAAGAGAAAATCAAAAAGCGGAGACTCTTCCACACCATCAACGTCACGGGCCCGAGAAAGGAAGTTTGAGAGAGCCTCTTCTTCGACCGAAAAGGCTCAAAGGTCATCTAACCGGCGTGCGGGAAGTGCAAAAGCAGACCGAGAACTGAGCACTGCTGCCGTCGCAGCTGCGACTGCCACATATGTGTCACATGCCGACTTGTATCCCGTTTCCTCAGCTGCCGTCACCTTGCCAGATCAAACGTACAGTAATTACTATCAATGGAACACTGCCGCTACAGCTGGGTTGATGATGGGTACGTGATCAACTTTTATAAAATGAAAACTACTAACCTTGAAATAGTACTTAAAGTATGGTATTAATGGTGGATAGCGTTAATTACAACAAAAACATAACTTCATAATATTGCATTCAAGCCCTCTAAGATATTCAAGCTTTTCAAAGTTTATTTTATTTCAGTTCCAAACGATCAAAACTACGTGTATGCAGCAACAAACTACCAGACTGGCCTAAGACCTGCCGATGTGAGTATGAAGCTGTTTGCCACTTCCTCGCTTATCCCACCGGTTGAGTTGCTTTTCCCAATATTTTCCCATGTACACACCAAACAGTTGTCAAATATATTACCTTATCGAGTGCTCACCTTTCATGTTTGTTTCATTTCATAAGGAATACTTTTTAGAACATCCAAGTTCATGTGATGCCAGTTCAGGATGATGAAACCAAAGCTGCGGCTCGCGATTTGGAAGCGGTCGACGGAGATTCTTAAACATATAGAAATATTGCTCAGCTCTTCCAAAGTTGTCCATTTTAATGCATAGTTTTGTATTCTCAAAAAAAAAACCATATTTGTATTATTTATCATACTGATTGCAATAACTGCCTTTTTAAAGTGTTTTCAAAGTGTTCATCCATACTTGTATAGTTTCAAAATGTTTTAAATATTTTTTCTCTAAATACTAACTCTAATAATTATACAAACATGTGTACCCTACTTTTAGTTTTTAATAAAATTATTATGGTTCTGGGTGTTCTAGATGTAAATGATGGAAATTAACTACAGGATATCGTAAAAGCGTCATAAAACTTCAAAACTTATGATACTGTAGCAAAACTTTGTTATTTCAAATTAGCAAATATTTCTGATTACGGGTTCTTCAAAAAAAATTTAAAAAATACACTAATTTATTTTTCAACGACGCCGGGCACCTGTGAACCAAGAAGATTGATACCGCGTATTTCATTGCCAAGGTTTGCGCCCATATTAACAAATTTTGAAATGAGACTTCTCAAAGTTTGCAATGGCTGTTTAAATTTTTGAAAAATGGCATAATATACAGTGCGTCCAACTTCTCTTGCCCCCCCCCCCCCCCTCTAATTTGGCGGTTTGAAACAGTTCGGTAGCGCATGTTGAAAAACTTATGCTGGTGTGAAGTTTCTTTCAAAATAAATTTATTAATTGCAAAGAATACCCCGATTTTACCGAAAATTGTCAAAAATCAGAGGGGGTGCTATAGAAGTTGGACCGCCATTTTTCCAATATTTTGACCTAATTTCCTTGTTTTTTATATATTATCATTATAAAAGTTAGGGAGCATATGTTTTTCAACATTTGACCTTCGTTCATTCGTTCATTGGAAAAATTTTGGGGATGTATAAGCAAGAACTACCATTTTTTCAAATGTTTAGAACCTGCTTAAAAGTTGGAAACAACTCATAAGTTTGAGATGACACATGTTCATCAATATTCAAACTGTTCCCTGAACGCCAATGCATTATTTTGCTGAGAAAAATGTCATGGCGTTTTTCTGATTTTTGAGTTGAATAAAAGTGCATTTCCATCAATCATTCGGTGCTGCAGATATCACACGGATATGTCACCGTTTTTATATTTTCAGTTTTCATATCAAAGTGGCCCTTTGGCACAGCTTCTCTGATTTATTGATAGAAGAGTGTGATTTTTTATCAAAACCATTTAGATCTGTTTCAAATTTTCTCTGATGTTTGAAAATCGTTGAAGAAACATATAGGTCACTTTTTTTTTGCAAGACAACAAACGAGTGAACTGATGAAATTTAATTTTAATTACTCAATAATGTCGCAAACATACTGACCCAACTTTTATGCAGAAAAACATTAATTGCACAATGGGCAGCCCCGTTTTCTGGAACAAGGGGTTTGTTTGTTTTTGAAAAAACAAGTATTTTAAGTAAAACTGCTCTTGTTCCAAGTTTTGTGAAGACGTATGCAAAAGCTGAATCAAATTCAGGCAATCCTCGGGTGGATGTTTGGATTTATAAAACTCAAAAATACGTCAGATTGATTTTCTTATTGTATTTACTTCATTTTAAATGTTTTTTTTCGGCCACAACTCGTTAGTACGTGATGTGTGATATAAAATGTGCAACTGAACTGATGAAATCTAATAAGAACTTTTATTAAAAATTGTTATATCAGCAACGGTAATACTTTTTAGTGCACATTGATATGCTCAGTTTCCTTGTTGATCTAAAGTTTATTTCAGTTATTCTCCTAAAATTCCTTCAGTTGCACAGCGTTTTGCCTGTTACTGAAATCGGCACCTATACTTAGTTAGTGGTGGTTTGCTTTGATTGGCAAAATTACTCATTTTTCGAGATTTATGCGTGAAAACACTAATAGGCGTAGGTATATACTTATCAGTGTTCTCACAGAACAATCATTTGAAAACCAATTTAGGAGAAGTTAATTTTCTTTTGGCTGAATAAGTGTAAAATTTTAATTTTGGAAAAATTGCTTTTTTACATAAGTTTTGATTTCAAGTTGTGTTTCTTATGAATATTACGAAACCAATCTTGCAATGAAACCGAAACGCCTATCTAGGAAAGAGGTGGATGAGAAAACATGATTACGGTAGATTATGTTTTCACACTGCATTTGTCCGTTTCAATCTAACAATCGTTCATCTTTTTTATAGGCCATTCACATGCAACACTTTTGTGATAATCTTTCAACACCCGGTTGCAAGAAAATTCGCCGGAACATCTTTGGAAATTGCTTGTACTGTGCATGCAGAACTTCATCTCAAATAACTAGCGAAGGTGTTCGAGAATTCGTATGCAAGTAAGTTTTTTTTTCAAATTCAATTACCACATAAGTTTTGTTCAGAACGTGTAAAATTAACGAAGGTATTTTTACATATAAATGTGACAATTGCAAATGCTGGAATAAAGGATCGAGGAAACCAACGTTACATCCTGTTACTGATATACCAATTTGTTGGTATGCAATTTTAATTGAGAACATTGAGCAGTATTTATTTATCAATTTCAGGAAGTGTTACTTATACTTCAAAGAGTACAGGAAAAATCGTCCATCGGAGATGTAAGTATACTTTTACTTTTACATAACTTTTTGATTATTTCAAAATATTAAAACTTCAGTTTGAAGCTGATAATGAAAAAGCCAGCTACCATGCCTCCTGTACAAAACAAGTAGGCAAAGCTAGAGAAGATATTATCAAGGCAAAATCAGATTTTCAGACTGCCAAGCACTCCTCCAGAACATGTTTGTGAAAAATGCTCGCATTGTACTGCAATTATATGCAGTCATTGTTACCCCTACAACTCGTATTCGCATCCAAAAACTACGAAGCTTGTCTGCAGGTTTTGGTTCTTTATTTTCAAAAGTTTAGCCTTGACATATCTGTGTTTCTTTTCAGAAACTGTCATCTGTATTTTCATCACTACAAGACTGACCGTCCAGTTAAGCTTGAAATGTACGGTATTAATGTTCTGAATTGTTTTCTGATCTGTGATGTTTAGGAAACGGAAGTCACGAAAGAACAAAAAACATAATTTTGAGGAAAAGCAACCAAATCAAAGTATTCAATCAACCAGGTCAGTTTAATTACTCTGTAATACACAAGTGATTTATATTATTAAATTTAGTCATCATTATAACCCGGTTGTGACCGAAAACACTAAAAATTATATCCAATTCGACACAGTGTTTGAGAATCTGGACACGTTTCACCCGTTTGACAGCAATATTAATCCAAGAAATGACTACTGGGATCAGCAGTATCACCAAGCTTCACCATCATCACTGCAGCCAACATTTTTCATTGGTGGCTATAGTCAAGATTATTATCAAAATGGATATTCACACCAAATGCCTACCACGTTTGAAGATTACTATTCTTATCCCCAAAATGTTCCAGTTTATGATTCCCGCAATCCGAATCATTTTTATGGGTACTGATGTAGTTTTTTTTAAATTTCTGCAGTGTTAGGAAAGTTGTGATGATGGTCTCCAGTATTTTTCTATTTGCATTCCACTTTTTAGAAAAATTGTTCCACAAAAGTTGTTAACAAATTATTGAATGTGTAGTTGTAACAGCGCATTCTGAAAATCTCCCCGTAGAAAATTAGAGACAGTTCTATAATTATAATATTTCTGAATAAATTGCATCTTCAAACGAGTTGCTTGGAAATACTCAATGGTGAATAAGTATGTTAACAATGAAGTGATCCGACTTTTCTGAAAAAAAAAGCAAAAAATAAGTATGGGAATTTGGTTAGGAGCTTACTATTGGTATTCAATAGTTTATCATTAGTTTAAAACTTTCGTTTTGTTCATCACTTTATGCAACTGCTATTTTTATTTTTAAGCTAAAAAATGTAATGGCTGAATTTTGTAGTCACACCTATTACTATGCTTTGAAATTTTCTCCATGATATGATAAAAAACATGTATAAGCGGAACATCACAAACGTTTTCCGTGTATTCAATTTGCGTTTGTTCAATTTGAACTGAGTTCAAAAATTAATATCATATATTTATAGGCCGTGTTCTGTTCTTGAAGAACCTGTGAGCACCTTTATGACAATTAGTTAAATGAAATTATGGGTTTTAGTCAATGTACTTGAAACTAATAAACGTTGATTCCATACAAACTTTTGATTAAGATTTTCCTCAGGTTGTCTAAATACTTCTTCTTAACGTAAATAAAAAACTCACAACTTCAATTTTCAATGTTTCAAATATACACTTTTATTGTAATAATATACATAAGTTGAATAATACAACTAGGAGAATGAATTTTTTTCAAAAATCAGTTAAATGAATAATGGCCAACACCGACTAGCCTTTAGATGCAGAATGATCCGTTTCTACAACAAGGCTTGTGAGAAAAGAAGCAGCAGTCTGCATTATAAGATATTTCTGTGTCTCGTTTCCAATGAAGAATGTGTTTGATAACATCTCTAGTGGACTGAGAAACCTGATTATTGGATATGATTCGCACTGTTACCGAAAATACTGCTACTAGAATATTGGCTAACATTTTTTTAAACTCGGGGTTTATAGAGAAATAGTAAATTGATAAAAACAGGTTCAATCAAGTTAGAGGTATTCTAAAAACAGTTACAAAAAGGAAGATCACATGCCCACACAATTTTAGTTTTTTTAACCCACACAAATGTTGCACAGATGTGTGTCCTTCAGTATCGAGATATCAATTATTTCATTGATAAAATAGAAAGTTTTGACGACGAGTGGGTACAACTTGAAATTTTGCGTATCGTTAGAAATCTGATTCTATTAGAAAAAGAGGCATTAGTTCGGAAGTTTTTTGCAAATGTCGAGTTCAATGCAATAGAGTTTGTTTTTAAACTGTTGTCTCTGATAAAAATGTTAATAATTTTTAGGCGAATGCTCGAAAAATGGGATTCCAACAGATTGTACTCGATTTTTTCAATACTAGCAATTATCTTTAACAAAATAGAAAAAAATCACACACTAGACGATTTATGGAACAAAATTCATCAAATAATGAAGGACTCTTTCTTGAAATTGTCGGATCAACAAATAACCGTTGGCGTTATTCATACAATATTGTCAACTGCAAATGCGGTAGGATCTTTTTATTGGGCTCTTTTTACAATTCGATTTATTCTTCAAAATAATCCAGCAAAGAAACATGTCATAAAAAATTCAAACTTTTACAATTACATGATTAAGCCAAGAGTGAATTCAGAGAAAATCGAATCACTTATTAAAAATATTATGTCATCGTTAAAGCCCAGTTGAAGCCGGTATCGAAAATGGGACTTTTTTTGGAGTAGCATTCATTTTATCCTTTGTGTGTGTAACATTTAACCAAAACTGTTTTGTTTCTTCTGTCGCTTTTTGTGTTATTTTAAATTTTGCATTGCCTACTTTGTTAAATAGTAGGTTAATGAAATTTAAAAAATAAACCATTTTTGATTTTTTATGGATAATATTCTTTGGTTGATGCGAACGATGATAATTAGAGCAAACGCCTCTGTCTCTGTCACATATTTATTGTTAACCATCATGATACATAAAGCCGTGAGACAATTAAACTTAATCTGTTAAAATAGATTATTACAGTTTTTCTCATTTTTCAATCAAAACAATATTTTTGTCTCTTAAAAATGAACTTTTGTTATCAATGCTACAAGAATCAATCATTTTCCCAGTTTTCTAATGGGTTTTATTACTCCGTTTCATTTTTTTTCGGGTATCTAGGTCTTCTGTACTTTTAACGCAACAGAAAAGATAAGATCGGAAAACAAAGATTTTTGCATTCCGCTTATTCAGTGGCCAATACACATTTTCACCGGGACCGTAGAGGTAATAATGGACTTTGAAGTCAAAACGGAATTGGATCTGAAAATGTTTGAAAATCACAGGTGAGTAAGTCAGCTTGAAAAATTTTTAATTGGAAATTATTGAAAATTCAGAAGAAAACGTCACTACCATAATGCGTTTAAAGAACTTCAAATTTTAAACAAGAAAAAAAGGAAGCAAAACAGTTCAGCAAATGATCTATTTTTAACACGGTTCAAGTTTGTTATCTAGTAATTAACTAATGAAATGTTTCTAAGATTTTCAGTGTAAAACCACATTCAACTTTTCAATGGCAAGTGGATTGTGGGACTTTTGAAACTGATGACTTATTACGGACTATAATGTAAAAAATATAACAGAATAGAATAACCAATACACTAGTTTTGCAGATCCATGCACGTAAAAGACGTCAATCTTCAAGTTTTATATCACTTCAGTGTTTCATATTCAACATGTATAATGCTAAGCATTTTAGCTCTTACAGGCGGTAAAGAGAACAATAACGAAATCGAAAAATTTGATGCTTATTGTGACAGTTGTGGAATTGTAGTTATCAAAGGGTTAAGAACCGACCCATTCACAAAACATCAAGTATGCGCGTATGTAGTGATTTTATGTACATTCATTGAAATTGTGAGACTTTTTTCAGACTCTGTTCATTGCACCGAACATTTGTGTACATTTATCCAAATCAATACCAAAATATTGACATGTCGTACTGATACTACAGCTCTCAAAAACCAATTCACATGCCGTTGAATGCTTGGAATTTTTTGTTCTTACTAATTTGTCTTTTGAATCGTTTTTTAGGATAAAGACTATCGTGCTAATTTGTTTTTCGAAACATTCCATTTTTTTGTTTTGCATAAAATAAAATAAATTAAATTTTGGAAAACTTGAACAATCTTCAAATAATTTGAAAACTTGGAATACATTGTCAAGTAAATGCTCAAGTCACACCAGACTAGAAAAGTAATGTACACACATATGCACATAGATGCCGTACTTGCTTTGCTGGAACGCATTATTTCGTTCATTTTCCCTACAATTTATCCTCAAAAAAAGCCATAAAAAATTTTTAAAAAAGCCCCACAAAAAATAAAAAATAAAAACGTGTGCCGAGTATTTAATCTTCTTTTATACATTTTATTGTAATCCCTTGTCTTAACATTATCACCTATTGAATTCAAAGAGCAAGAGATTTGGGGGATTTCGATCATGCGAAACCTGAGAGATTCTGGTTTTCTATTTTGAGATTTTCTTCTTTACTTCGATACTCTGAATTTATTTTAGGTCAGAAAATCAGTTTGAAATTTAATAAATCAGTGAGGCATAATGCTACTTTTCAATTTTGTAGTTACGAGTGTGTTTTGAGATGTTTTGAGATGAGCTTTCACTGAAAAATATTCAAATATTTTGAAATTTTATGGTAACAAAAAATAGGTTCTTTCTTAAGAACTAAGTGTTAACCATTTTGTAAACTTCATTGAATACTTAGATCAATTAGTTTTTACCAAAAAATTCAAAATATTGTGTTGAAATTATCGGTTTCAAAAGTGTTTTTTTTCTGAAAAGGAACACACGCGTTTCATGTTTGCTTCAGTTTTCCAAAAGTTAATTTAAATACAACATATTTATACTGGTTTTCAATAAAATCGCAGCCAAAAAGTTTGCTGAAATAACGCGCCAATTTACTTTGATTTCGTTCATTTTCGTGCAATTTTTATTTTTGAGAGTTTAAGTTGTAATTATTATAAGTATTTTTGTAGGACCTATGTACAAGATTAACACGGATTTGAAACAGAGACCTCCTACATAATCCCTTCTAAAATTCCGTATGCTTAACACTTTTTTTTAAATCAAAAGACAGATTAATTCTGAGCGTCAGCTCTTCTCCTGAATCTTTTGTTTCATTACTTCAAATCACTTTTATTCAAGAATTCTCAAATTGAATATTTATGCTGAAAGACGGATGTCATTCTAACATCAATCTCATTTTTTTATTTGAAAATAAGGCACTTATAGATTTCGTTCCCCTCAAAATGTTTTTTTTTTCAAATTATTTAATCCTAATTTTGATTTTATTTTACAATCAGTCTAATGTTTGTTTTGAGGTTATCTTTATTTTCAGGCAAAACCCATGAGTACCGAAAATTTCTTGACAGTTCTTTGGAGCAGAGCGTAGATAGAAAACGAAGATGATATAAACGTGCCATGCGTTTTCCTTTTTTTTTTAATTTTCATGCATTGTAAAAAGTTCTTCGATAAAAAAAACAAATTCAGATCTGGCATGGATATTCCAAAGGCGCTAAATTCATGCAACCAGGGACAAGAACCATTCTATCATAGTGATCGATCAGCTTTCACTACAGTTATTCCAAATTTTCAAGGAATCCTTACGAATAATGACACGACAAATATACATTTTGGCAACTTTCCGCTTGGTGAAAGTTTTTTCAATATTGAACAACCGGTGTAAGTGAAACTTTGCCTATGGACTAAATTTTACAAACTTCACTTAAACGGTTAGGGCATTTAAGTTGCTGTGAGCATGAATACTGTATAGTTTTTTATTAAATTTTTGCGGAGTTCTGTATTTTTACTTTTTTGAAAAATGAAGTAACACATAGAGCAAGTGTACTAACAGGAGGAATGTGTGAAGTGTGAAGAGTAATTGTTCAATTGATTTATTTCGTAACTGCCTTGCACGATTCAATTTTTTAAATTTTAAAACAAACGAATAATGACGAAAAATTAATACATGGAATTGAAAAAAAAAAACGTTTTAAGAGTATTTACGGTGTACAATGGATGCGCCGAACTCTTCATAATCCCGTTTGGTGATGCACATTTTTTCAAAAGAAGGGGACTTGGCAAGCATAACACCACCGGCCCATACAGAATAATTCCGATCTTCTGGAGCCATAACGTTCACCCCATAGACTCTGGAAAATGATAGCAAGTCTACAAGCGTGTTGATAGGATAATGTTCAACTTACGATGGAACAAGGGCTGACGTCTCTCTCACTAATCGCTGCTCAAAGCCGGGAATCAACGTCGTAGATCCAGACAAAATAATATTCGAGAAAAGAGTTTTGCGGATAGAACTCTCGCATTTATAAATTGAGTCTACGAGCATTTCGTGAACTCCAGAGTCATCCATATCAAGTAGAGAAGGTTTTAAATAAATATGTCAACTAGTTTACATGTGAGCAATTATACCTGAAAAAGGGCCTCCGGGCACCGGAAACGTTCGTCCCCGATTTCAATAAATTTCCCACACGGAAGTGTGAAGGTGGATATGCGAAATGTCGTCACTTTTGAAACTATGCCCAGCTCGTTTTCAAAGTTTAGTGAAACATGGCACATTTGTTTTTTGATATCATGAGCAGGTACAAGACCAATAGTAGGCGATGAAATATGTTTCGAATCATTGATCATTTGCATCAGATACTGGGCCAGCTGGCGACTGCCAATGTTCAATTTACGGACTGCGTCCTGGATGCAACGTCCATTGTAAATTGGAACCACGCGGTAATCCGTCTCTCCAACGTTGAGAACAGTTCCATCAATTAGGTTCCCAGCAGCTTTCAAAGCAAGAACATCTTGAATTTCCATACACATCGCGGCAAAATCAAACGATTCAAACATGATCTCAATCATTTTTCCCGATTTTCACGCGGATTTGAAATTGTGTCTGTTTGAAGAACGCTGTGTTGTTTTGGAACAATACCAATTGCTTCATGGAAAATGTGAGACCAAATGAATTCCATATCATCCCAATGTGTGATGATCCCGTGTTCGATTGGGTTCCGAGTTTCGATAATATCTAAGAAAAAAAGTTATAGGCACTATCAAATTTTTAAATGTAACCTCTTATTTTTTGACTTTGATCTCCGACGAACTCGTCTTTGTTTTCTTTTTTGGATTCATATTCATAGCGTTTCCATCCAAAAACTGTTGGTATGACACAAATTTCTTTACCGTCTGCAACGCCTGCTTTGATGAACCCTGTGCCATTGTCCACAACTATTGAATTCAGGGTATTCAGGGTAATTCAGGGTATTGAGCTATTATACTTTCTGAAATAACAGTTATTAGAATAGTCTCAGTAATTGTGGAATTTTTGTATTTAAATATATTACATGACTTTAGTAGTAACATTATGAGAAAGAAAAATAGGAACGATTCCAATTGAAAAACAATGTAAATAACTTTTGAAAGTTTACTTATTTTTGTAATTTTTCGGGAATAGAGACACACGCAACTGAATTAACAAACTGAAGACACTTTTGTGTAAAACACAAATGAGTAAGAAAATGTGCATTCTCAGCAAAGAAGAAAACAGGGGCAGACTGAGAAACTGTTCCTGTATTTATGCTGACGGAATAAAGTATGAGTCACAACAAAGTGTTTGATTTTTCGGATGAATTGTTTCAAATTGTTGACAGATTATAAATTCAGCTGTGTGGTAAAGAAAACGATTGTTAAAAATGATTTTCAATCTGAACACAAAAATTTTCAGAATAAGTAGAAACATGTTCATTGATGTGATTAACTTTAAGCTATTTGTATCCTACATCTACTCTCCAATCGGAAACGCCAATTTTCAGCAATAGTTTCAATGTAGCAGATTTTCAACCCTTGTCTATCGAGTTCAATAACACTGTTCCTTTACCACAAAATGAATTCTGGTAAGTAATTTACCGTGTTCTTATTACTTTAAGACATGAACAATCGTGGAATATTATTGTCCATGAAAATTATTTTGAGATTTGTAGTCGGATTGTATTATAGGAGCCACACAACGTTTTTATAGGAAAGTTCTCCCATTTGTACCTGCGAGCACATTTTTTTCGGCTGTAAATGATATCCAAAATCAACTGATAAATCAAAACTCTGCATTCAACTTGGACAATGCCACCGAGGCACCTATCCTTTCTGGTAGTGTTTTCGAATCACTGTCCCATGATATCACACACACGATAATAAACAATTCTTCTGAAAATGGGGTTGACTCAAGGTGAGATAATTTGTTTCTGCATAATGTTTCGGAGTATCGCACTTGTACACTACTCACTTTATTTATTTTTAATTACGCATCTAATTAAAGTTATATTAGAAGGGATATGCTTAAGAATTAGAAAAAAAAAAACGATGTTTGTAGTTTTTTTTTCAAATGAGCGAATTTTATTGACATAATTTTCTACACTTGCCATCTTTTTTGTGTCGGAACAAGCCGAAACTAATTTTTATTAGATTTTTAAATATTAGTTCTCATTTCTAAAAAAAATCTACTCTATTTATGGCTTCTACACGTGTTCAATTTTTTTTTCCTGATTTAGATGATGTAATTTTCATAATGAGTATGCCGTCTAAACAGTGTCTTGTGAGACACTAGTTTCAGCTCACATATCTTTTTTATTGGAGGGTTCAGGACAAAGTTCTTATGTGCAAACAATGAAAAATTATATAAACATCGTATTACTTTCACAAACCTTCCATTAAAAATATAGCTCTTGAGTTACAGTCGTTTTAGTAACCATTAGTAAAAATTGACTAGCGAGATGTCGGCCGCTTTATTACTTGCCCTGATTTTAGTGAATTTTTCCAACATAGCAAAACAAATAGACCTGATTACGGGCTATACTTTATCAAAAATAAATAAAAAAATTTTTTCAATAGCATTTTTAGTTTTGGAGTTATACTTATTTGAAAAAATAGCGAAATTATCAAAAAACTAACAGTGGATATCTTTTTGACCAGCACTATAGCTGAAAGTATGGTAAATTTGTAATTTTCTGCGTGTGTTATCTCTCCCTTTGCATATTTGCATAGCAAACTTCGCACTTTTTATTCAGTTTTATAATTTTTTTCAGTGTTTCTGCTGACCCATTTTTAGCTATGCCCATACTCACTCCCAATATAAGCTTACCAGTGACACCTGAAAACTTGGAAATGAATGATATCGAACTTCAGGAGTTTGAACCTGAGGAAGTGATCGAGTGAGTTTAAATGCTATGTTGTTTAGAAATTTCTTTAAATACTCGGAATTTATTTCATCATTAACGTAATGGACGATGAAACGTAAGAATTTACAACAAGCTCAACTGAGAAAATGTTTCTGTTTGCTTTTTTACTTTCTGTCGTCAGGGATATGGACTTGAAAAAACGTAGTAGCACCGCCAGGTAGTGTTCCTGACTCCCAGATCTGCAGTGAAGAGCACGTGAAAAATTTTTAGTTGCACAAATATTTATTTTTAGAATGCCCACTTCACACCCAGACCATGCACCCCGAGAAGTGTCTACACAAAATACTCCTCGAGTATATCAAGCAGTCTTGTAAGTTTTATGATTGTTAAAACGTGGTAAAAAAAGAGTAACTTACTTTAATGAGTTTAAAATGCTCTCAAAAGACTATCACAATGAGAATTCTGAAAAAAATGATCGAAAAGTATGGAAGTTTTATATTTCAAAGACAACTTCGTTTTTCCGGGAAAAACAGTAGAACTAACGTTTTCATCACGTTTTTTGTAATGTTACAGATTTCCAACAATTCCGAGAAAACGGAAAACAAAAGCTTCAAATTTTTGCTGCTCTGCAAAAGAAGCTCGGAGTGCTGGTTGGGATAATCGCGTGATGAGTTCAACAAAAACAAAGTAAGTACTACATATGTTTAATACAACAATTGTTATAAATAAAAATTGAATCAAAAAACTAGTGATAGTCAATAGTGATGTGTTCAATAGTGATGAATAGTGATGTGTTCTAAAACTCTCGTATAAAAAGTCCAATAGGAAAAATTATGCTATCGAAATTAGATGATATGACTGATACTTTATACAAACTTTCTGACGTTTCGAACAACCTTATTTGCTGTGTGCTTATTCTTTTTCTAGTGAACATTTTAGCTACTTCTGTTGAGTAATTTTTTGGATATTCTCAATTTGGGAATACTTCGTGTAGTACTTTGTCGGCGCGCCTTAAAATTCGTAATTTGAGAAATTGGTAACTTTTTCAAATTATCTGTATTTAAAAAAAATATTTCTGTTATCAATAGCTCTTAAAGGCAGAGATCGAGTTTTTGTATACAAAACTCCGCTTCGCATCATTACTCATTCTGTATTAGATCATTACTCATTCTGTATTAGAAGTTTTAGTCATTTCAACGAGAAACATATTGTCAGTCGGAGTATACTTTTTTATTAATGCAATCTTCTCAAATTGAAAAAAATCACGTATCAATTTAAAATATCACTGCTTATAAAGAATTTCAGCGAAAAGTGTGCAACAATGCCCCGAATCTCACACTTCACCTATATTCAGTTGGAATTGAATAGTTCATCAGTTATGATCAAAGTGAAAGGAAACCACTGTGCCGAAGTTTTTCAACTGTTCAAAGATCAAAACAATTCGTGTACAGTATTAACAAATACAGAAAAACATGGAATGATTCACGACAACAACTTTATTGATACAGCAATGGCATATGTCTTCACATTAATTGGCGGCTCTAAGCATATAGTTGATCAGCTCATTATTAACCGATCCCCGATAAACTATGGAATGGATGTTGAAAAAATAAGAGAAAATTCTGTGATATTTTACAACGGAATTTCGTCAATGCTGGCGCAACTCAAAAAACCTCTTTGTGTAGAGAGCTTAGAGATACGTGTGTCTTTGGAAAGTAACCTGTTGAGTATTTTACACGAACTGGAGCAAAGTTTTTTGAGAACATTGATAATAAGTGGAATTGATAACTGTAACGCTATTACTATAGAAATGGTTAAAAGTCTTGGTTGTTGGAAGAACTTGAAATACATAGATTCATCTGGCATGATGCTTTTGTCCTGCTCATTGGCGGATTTCTATCATATAGAGCACGTCGTTGTTCGAATACAAAAACCTTCAAAGACCGAATTTGAAAATTATAAAAAAGTGAGTTTGACTTTTCTCTAAGTTGGTGTAAAGTTTATATATTTGCATGTTTGTATCCGGAAGCAGCCCATAAACTTGATTACAGACTATTATCCAAAGAACCCAAGCGACGATATTGAATCACTTTTTCCTATATGGTCAACTATGATTCCATGGAAGACACCAGTCCTGATTTTGTTGCTCCAAATTGCGGAAAATTTGATCTACTCAATAATAGTGGTGCACTACATTTTCAAGTGGATCCCCAATGGATCGAATTCACAATTGTTTTGAATTGAATGATATGAGTTTTTTGTTAGTTACATTGTACGACATTTATTTGGTTGATAATATATGTATAATTAATTTGTTATTTGTTTGAAGTTTCGGCACTTATGGGTTTCGTTCCCCCAAAAATCTTTAAATTTTCTACGATTTCATTTTCCACCTTTCAAATTGAATTCTTACCAAGAAATTGTAGCTAAAACACAGTTCAGAATACATTATCACACTTTTAAACAAAATTCTAAAACCTAAAAAATTTATTCCAAATTTCAAAATGTTTCTGCTTATTTTTAAAATAGATTGAGCATTCAATGTGTTTGATTTAGTGTAACTCTTACGCCCGCGACAATGTCCTTACTAACTCCCAATCAAATACCACTACCTAAATTCACATCCAAGTGCTTACTGACCAAAACGTCATAAAGATTGGAGATGATGGCAAAGTTGTAGACGTAACAACTATGCCTCTATGGACTTGGCATCTTGCCCATGCTACTTACAGGCAGAAGATGGCATAGCACCTCCTCTCCCTCCCATTTTTTTAGACGCACCAATTCTGGTGATATATACTTGGCACATATCCAATACTACTTGTATGAAGTACGGAACAAAGCATTCATTTTTACAAAAAAACCAAAGAAACAAATAAATCCATACAAATAAAACAACTAAAATTCACGTTTTTGTGGTTAATTGGAATTAAAAAAATTACAACATTTTGGGGAGAACGAAACCCATAAGTACCAAAGTTTCTACTGTTATAAACATTATTCAACATTTTTATATGTTTTAGTAGTAAAAACTTCAAATCGTTCCTTTTCAGCAGATTTGGAGCTTTGTGTTGGAGTTTTTGGTGTTTGACCTTTAGAATATTTATTACAGAGTTTTAATAAATCAAATTGTCTATTGTATGTAGTTTTTTTTTTGGTTTTACATTTACTGATTATTAGATTAAAATTAAATAATTCAATTTTGAAAATTCAGAAAAATAGTTTTGACATCCTCTACTACCTTTTTTTCTCATTTTATCTTTAAAAAATTAATTCAGGGCGATCATTCCCGCCAAATACGGACATGAATCCCATTTGGTTACCAAAAAAGTGCGGCGGCTGTCGTTGAAAATAAAAAAATCCAAAAAGTGGGAAAACGACATCTTCTGTTCACTCATGCGTACAGAATCTCCAAAAACATTTCGCCGTATTCATTTTTGGCGTGATGTACCACATATGACTTGGTCCAGATAAAGGTACTGGTGTAAATTTGTCTGTTGTGTAATCGGCATTTGACGCTAGCTTCTTGCCCAAGTTTGGCAAAAAATTTCAACTTGAATCACAACACGATAAGCTTGGTTTGGACTGTGTTTAAGTTTACGCCAAGTTTGATCCAAATAACAGTTTTTAAATAATATTTTTTTTAATTTTTGGGAAAAACGCAGGTAACGCCAAATGCCAAGTATAATTATTTTTAGACAACCGTCTAAAATTTGGAAAATATATTTTTAATACAAAAAATCTTACTCCGAGATTGATAAATGTGGAAATTTTGTAAACTACGATAAAAAATGCAAATTATTCTTAGTGTGTCAATAAAATTTTTCTATTTACTTTTCACAGTCCCAGTACTTGTTTCCTGCCAGATTTTCTCAAATAGGACTGACACCTGAAGCGGAATAATTTGCTATTTGACTTCCGAGCCCTCGAATTCTGGCGGGCGGTCCAACAAGAAGAACCCTCAATATTCCGTTAGTTATTTGTCGTCTCTGAAGACTTTATTGTCGGATGCAGCGATACCGTAGTCCGAAGAAAAGAATAGAAGAAACTGACAATGAATGGAGAAGTGGAGTAAAGCCAGCTACAAGCAGGGCAGAAAATATAAATGAATAAGTAAAGAAATCAGTTACAGAAAAGTGACATTAAATTTTTTCCACGTATCAAATTATGAAAATTATTCATAGCGAGGTTTTTTAAATGTTTAATTTGCAGTTACACTGCTTGAATCCGAATATCGATGCGGTTGCATTAATATTTATGTATAAGGAATCATCAAAAATAAAAGCAGTAGCTGATTAAAACTTATTTTTAAATCAGATATGTGGTGCATCTCCTTTTCAGAAACCAAGTAGTTTTGTTCGATCTGTTAAATTCTGTTAATCACAATGGTTCAGAATGTCTGTAAACATGCTTAGAAAACTAATGAGGTCGGTGGAGCAGAAAGTCTGTGAAAACTTCTAATTGGAATCAGGTGCTGGCAGTGAAATCACAAAATATCTTGGTCTGTACACCGGGCAAGAGCATGCCTACACCCCGCGAGTTTGGCATGGCTAATCCCTTGTTTGACAGATGTTCAGGGGGAAGGAGCTACCACTGAATAGTTTCCACGTGAGTAGAAATTGATTCATGTTCATAACATTGATGGCAATGTATTCGAGAAACAATGCCCATCTGCCACAAGTTGCAAAAGGTAGATTGTGAATAAAGCTGCGCATAATCCATAGAGAATATGAATGAAAACTCCGCCCATTTCAAAGAAGACGATTGGCCCGAGAATAGAAGCAAAAAGTCAGCGGTGTCCTAGGTGAGACAACGGAGAAAACGTGTCCGGGCGCGGCTCTTTTCAATTGTGGACCGAGAGGGAGAGACGTCGACGTCTTCTTTTTATGTCACACTATATCGTTGAAATAGTTTCGCGCTTTTTTGTTCTGTCCCCCGAAAGTTTGTTGGACAGTTAGATACTGAGGATCTCTTATTCTAACACTTCCAATATCTACACTTACACTAAATTTTACGCTACACAACACCAAAATCCGCGAGTATTCAAATAGTGACGGTCGAGTTGACAAAAGTGAACGTGGTGAGTTAAACTCTTGTTGGGTAATGAGTTAGCAGAAAATCAATAAGATGGCGAGCACTTTCAGATGGGCGTGCTAATGAGGTGGGCATGGGCTAGAAGTAAGAACTACCCTTCTTCGTCGGCATATATTTTCTCATTTCAGTCTGTTGCCTTTCTGCTGATTATCATTAGACTTTCTTGTTGAGTAGATAAATTTTGATGCCTCATTGACAATCATAAATAATAGAGAAACAATCGATATTGTCATAATGATAACAAACTAAGTAGGAATAATGTAGAACTGGTTATATTTTGAATAATTTCAAAACTCTTTGGTCTTTAGGCTAAATATAGAAACCGAGTCCTTCTCGAAACATTGATGTCGTGGGCTGCTATCATGTGTCTCCTATGACTTCAAACTTTTCTGAAATTACGTTACCTAATTTTTTTGAGCTTTCATGTTGTATCACAAAAATTTTTCATTCTGCTATAATTTTTCACAGATAATTGTTTGGTTCTAAATTCTGGGCAAAGTTTCAGAATATATTTTGAACTTTAGAACTGAATTCTTGAGCATTTCTGATTTAAAAAATCTTTTTGAACTTTTGCTACAACTTCTTTTCTCTACCATAAAATGTTTTCAATCTTGTTCGATGCTTCTACAAAAACTCCAACATCAGGAGCCATGCTTTCTCCTCCCACTTATGTTATTCATTGTGTATGTACATCCGCATGTGTCCATCATTGACTCCAAATTCCATTAGCCATCTACCGTATCTGGATTTCCGGTGTGTGACGCCGACTCCATGGCCAACACAGAATCATCGTAATTCTCCCCGCAATCTACATATCGCTACTCCAATTTTCGAATTTTGCCCCGTGTTGCAATTCCAATGCATTCAATCAAATTTAAAAGTTTTGATGATTTGTCTACTCATTTTTCCCACCCGTTCCGTTTTCTCCATGTTCAACATTTTTGTCGCCACCACCATCACTGAGAGGGGTTTTTGTAATTGGCTTGAATTGACACCCATTAACCGGCACACCCGCTGTTTGGAAGATGTCATAACGAAAACGTCGTTTGATGGAGGTCTTTGTCCGCGCCTTGTTTCCCTGTCCCTATAGTTGAAGGTGTTCGCCATCAGGCACCACTACTTTTTTGGCGCCCCTCTCTTTTTCTCTCTCGTCAGTGTCAAACGAGTAGTTGAAAATTGTGCTATTCCAAATTACATGGAGCCCCACTCCTCTGACCCGAAAGCCTTTCCATCAAATTTCGTTTTAGTAGATCTTTTTAACTTGTCATTATGCTCCTTTGGATAAACGATTTGGCTCACAGGCAAAGCATTTTCAACTGTGGGGACATTCCGGAAACACTTAGCCAATTGATAATGACAGTCCATCGATGAGTTATAAGATATGTTATCAGATGTACAAATCTGACACCCATACAACAGTCCTCACCTCGCTCTCGTCGTCATTCAGTTGCCAAAATCGTCATGCCTACTTCCAATTATGCAACTTTATCTTACGGGAAAATCTAATAACTTTTGCATTTCAGCTATGGCACACATGTTCAAGACATATTTTTAAAAAGTGAAAAGGTTGTCGGGAATATATAAAGATAAGGTATTGAAACTTTGGAAGCCCACGTTGAGACACTGTAAATAAACATTCACATTCACAATTTTTATCGTAGTCACTAATGTCTTGTTCCTTTAAAAAACATTTTCAATTTGCGGATTACAGAGGAACTAACTTCAAAAATTAAAAAAAAATCATTGAAAACGTTTTCTAGAATTACTTTTATTGAGTTAGAAAAGTAGAATCATGCGCAAAGTTTTTAAATTGATGTGCAAGAAAAAATTATCTTTAAGCCTAAAAAGCAAAATCCAATTTACGACACTTCCAAACGACAGTAAAAATTTTAAAAATTCAAAACTTCTCTTTTTATTTTTATCCGCAATCTTTGAATCACCAAGACCACTATTATGAGCAACTTCAAACAAAAAAGTTTATGAGTTCAGATGTAGTTCGAGATACTGAGTCATGAGCCTTCTCCTTTTCGTTCTCAAGATTTTGATCTCCTCAAACCGAGCTGGGTCCATTTCTACAGCATTGTTCTATTCTTTTGTCAAATTGGCTTTTTTAACCCTTTCTTACCTGCCGAGGCCTTCTTTGTTACCTTCCGATCACCACATCTCGACGGTCCTCCCCTCTTTATCTTACTTGCTGCTAATTACGTGTTCTCGTCAGTCGGCTCCAGGCCCGGATTAACTTTGACTACAAAACATATGTCGTTTGTGTTGTCTCGCTGCTGCATCAATTCTGGGTCAATAATTTGTGATTAGCTACCACCTCCGGTCTAATTAAGGGCTCCACAGGTTGAGGCAGCTCACCTTCTGTTGTTCTTGTTTGGTAATACCAAAGCATCTATGTAGTTAGACTTTTGTAAAAGATTATGAATCAGTGAATCAGTACTTGCAGACAACTGAAAAAGAGTACATGCTTACTTTGACGTTAATGGAACTTCTAGAAGTATCAGATAATGTATTAGAAAATAGGTACCTGATTATCATATGGGCCAGTGACTCGGAGACGAGTGATAAAGTATCACATGTAACTGAGCATGTAGTACATGTACCCTAGAAATCCCACCTTCCATCTCACCTTTTTCGGGTCTTACTTCTGTTATTCTTTTTTAGTTTCCATAATTCACTCAAAACCGCTCATTACCATTACCACATTACTACTTCTCCGCTATATGCATTTGATATTAGACACCAACTATTGTGACCGGTGTCTTCAGTCTTTTCCCGCAATGGAGTAGGTGACTGTCATTATTGTAATTTTGTGGATTGGGGATGTATATAGGTCCATTTACTAATTAACGCACAAAAATTGTTATGGATGCGCCTCGGGTAGCTGTGTCGGCGTGACAGGTTATAAAAGAACAAATTGTTGGACACAGAGGTATACTGTAATAACTACCTCTACTCGTACTATGGGTGACCGGTATTTCGAATTTTCGCGTGCACTTTTTTTGATTTATTTTTCCAAAATAATATTTATAGGTGCAAGCTTTCTTTGAATCTTATTTTGTATCTTTTGATAGTAAACAAACAGCCTTCAATGAGGTAATTTTTTCTATAATTTACGTATAATTTTAAAGTGGAAATTTATTGTTTGTTGTTTTGCTACAGCGAAGGTCTTTGAAATTTGTAGTGCTGCCATAGTAATAGAAGAACTACGCTATGGTTAATTGCTCAGATTGATCCCAAGAGTATTTCAATTGTAGGCGCCAAACTTACTTTGGTGCACATTACTAAATATAAACAGTGTCGCAATACCTTATGACTTTTACTCTCAACATCTTCTCAATTTCTCAATTTACTACTTACCCTCATTTCTCAACCAATTAATCACAATTGAACCTCCACAAGTGTTATTTTTCTCAGAAGTGTCTTGACTCAAGTCAGCGACCATCTGTTATCTTGTGTCATTCATACCCTTATTGAGCCAGTCATTTAGTCAAGACGAGCACATTCTGTCATCCACGCAACTCTATTAAACGCTTATTGTTTGATTGATTACAAATGAATTTAATAGTAGTTGTAGTTGAAAAAGCAGGAACTTGAAACTATGTTGCCCATGCTTGTTCATATTCGATGCACTTCGAATTGTACTCACATTCTGAAAGCGAAAAAAGAAAAGGGAAAATTGATGACAGCTGGTTAAAGAAAGTCAGATTTTGATAGAGAAAGTGTTCGCAAATACTTCAAAGCTGTTGGACTTCATTGATGTCAGCTTAATGTTCCACTTTCCAGTAATGTCTTTTCTTCAAATCATGTTATATATCTTATTATATTACTATTATATTACTATAGAAATGAAGTTCATTAACAGGACTTAAAAATATGAATATCTGTTAATTGTTTAACTCTTCTTTTATTAAGTACAAATTAATGCGACTATATTGATGTCAGAGTTTTTTTTGAAACTAGTTATACTTTTGAGCTCACTAGTTTCCTTTAATATTAACACTTCAATTTAATAGAAACTGAAAACTCACCAATCGCCCGAATGCATCTGAATAAAAAATGGTATGGTATGAAAGTTGCTCACCGTAATTCCTTACCTAACTGAACAACTTATTGCACAAGTAACTTGTCTGTCCTCGTCAAAACTGTCAACCGGAAGACAATTATCGTGTCCGTTCTATCAGTACAACACTCACTTATCGAACACGATAACGTCAGACTGAGATCTTGAAGATTATATATTAGTGTTTTGGGTACTGGTAGAAGAGGGACTTAATCCCTTGTTTTTTAAACACCTGACTATTGATTTAGTTTCCGCTTACCAACAAATCATTATAAAATTTAGGAATGAAAATTTCAATTTCTTCAACAATTCAGTAGAATCAATTAGACGTTTCATAGAATCTCGAGCGTCTCAATGTTGGTTTTTTTTTTAATTAAGGTTTGTGCTCGTTTTTCTAGAAAAAATCGTAAAGTTTCGTTTTAACGTATAGGTGTGCGTTCTATACGATAAAAAATTGTTGAGTTTAGAAAGTTCTTTTTTCATTGTTGTCATCCCTTCTTCCATCTTTGAGCGAATCAATGATTCACATGAAACACGTGACATTTTGGGCGTTGCCTACTGTAATCTGCTTTTTTATTTTGAGATACAAACGAAGAAAAAAGCGATCTTTGGATAGTTGGATTGGAGACTTTGATTATTTGTTTCAAATGAGGTCATTTTTCAGCTTGAGATTGCACTTGACAGCTGTGCTCCCTTTTTGTGCAAACGAAAGGAAATGCTGGAAATTTTAACATTTTCAAAAGTTTCAACTTTCATTCTAGTAAAAAAATTAGTGGCAAAAAGTTTTAGTTATAGTGTTAAAAAAATTTTAAGTCGATAAATATTTTTAAAAAAGTATTCCCGAAAAGCATCCAATGTTTTCTGAGTAAAAGTTTGAGAAGGAAAACACACAAAAACTGAAGGAAGGGAACAGAATTTCAACATTAGGCGGAATTGAAGTGAAACGGAGCGCAAAGCTAGGAAGAACATTAGCTCATCGAACCGAATGTATATTGCGCGTGTTTCTTCTCAGTCTTTTTCGGTGTAAATTTACTAGCGACACTCGCTCTCCCTTCACCATACACATATTCCTGGCTCTTCTGTTAACATTAAATGATGGCACCAATGTTAAGGTATGTTTCAAAAGCACTTGGCATCCCCATCAGTCTTCAGAAGCCCTGACTAGCCACTGACCATCGTGCGAGAGGCGGGGCATTGGACTACGGTGCGCATGACGTATGAACCAATAGTAGAAGGCGTGCGATTGAATGACACACACATACACCGATTGCAAAGCACTTTCTATGGTTAAACTACCTTTTGATCCGGGCTTCTTCGTAATATTAATTTAATAAACTTCATCACATTAATAAAACCGTTTCAAAACTATTCAATTTTAGAGTGAAAGCTTTCTATTTTTTATTAGTTTGTTTGCAAAGGTCATCACTGCTTGATCGATTTCCTTAATCTCTTATCAATAGTTATCAGAAAAGGTGCGACCTTTTTGACACGCTCGTCAAATCAAGTGTATCGACCGTGAAAATAGAAAATGTTGAAAAAACGCTGAACGTCGAGATTGCCTTGGGATTGCCTCCTAAGTTTTCGCTTCATTGAACCTTGTTAGCTAAACTGACAATTATTGTAAGATATCTTTTCTCTCTCAATGTTCCCACCTTCTCAACTGATTATCCTAGATTTTTGAAAGATTAATCATTTTTTAATAATTTTAATTTTCAGACTTATTCGTACGGAGACTGAGTTGTCAGGCCGTTTTTGCCAAGTGACTGATGACAGTGGAAGACGATCAAACTTCTTCTGGCAAAATGTCAGGTACGTTTCACGTTTTCACTTCCATTTCTAAGACATGCATTAAAATAAAATAAGATATTTAACTGTCCAATTCTGAAGAGTTTTATATATTTTTCTGCTTTTCATGCTCCGCTCGTAATACTTTTTAATCTTACACAATCTTTCTTACTAAAATATATTTATTGATTCTTGTTAACATTTTTAAAATCTTTTTGTATATGCATTTTTAATTGCCAAAATAAGGTTGTGTCAGCACTACAGTCACTTAAAACAGACTTCATTTCATTTTGAAATTAACACATAACATCAATTCTGAATTCTGTTATTTACTTGTTTATTTGTCAACCAGTTTGTTAGACGTTTTTTCACAAAATTCACTTCTATTGAAAATTTAAATTTCTGATTTTATGTACACTGTTCAACATCTGTGCAATTCGCTAATGTTTGTGTCAAATTGTTTTATTTGAAACCGATTCCACTGATTAAATTATAACCGAATCGTCCCCCGTTTCTTTAATTCCCATTCACAATTTTCTTCTTACAGTATTGATTTATATCACGGTTTTCTTTTATTTTTCTATCCTCTTCTTTTTAGTTGTCGTTCTTCATCTCGTTTTCGTCGTCGCCATCGTCTATGTCTTCAGCCTCATCCTACTCCACCTCCTACAGTATTTCTATTTCGATTTCTATTTCGAAATTCGTAACAAGAAAATCTTTCGCGCTTTTTCCATTGCCTCGCATATATCCTATGTCTTCTGATTCACTTTATATCTGGAAAATATTGCTTCTCGATCTAAGCAATTAGACCAACAGGGAGGGACTTGAAAATTAAAATTGCATTTGCATCGGAATAAAGCGCCCTCCACGACAAAAAGGTTGAACAAGATAGCTTCAAAGATTTGCAAAGTCTAGGAGTGTAGGAGCAACACGACACAATCAAAGCAAGCACAGCTGGTTTCAAATCTTCTTTTAGAAAAAAGGGAAGATTTGAAATACTCTATTCCATTTGAAAGAATAACAAAATATGATGATGATGATGGCAATAGTTAGAGCGATGTCATTTTTTTATTCAATTCTTCAATTCAACACGCTCTGACCTCGAACGTAAAACGCGTTGAAGGCACACCGCAACGACTGTCTTTTTTCCCCTCATAAAAATAAACGGTTATTGTAGTGGTCATGACAAGTTTTCTGTTGAATTGAGAGGCAAGTAGGGGAGAATTTAAAGAGTAAAAGTCGCGAATTTTAAGTTAGTTAGATATATCGTGTGACCCTGCAAGGGATTGGTTAGAGAAATCATAAATCATTCAAACTAAAATAAACTTTTAGTAATTATGCTAATTCTTGCCATTCTATTCAGCATAGTGGTTCATAATGGAAGAAAAAAATACAGGATATATGTTCTTGTTGCTTTCACTATTTTAGACAAAAACTATGAGCAAAAGTCACAGTTTCATATTAAATTTTTAGATAAGTGCATTTTTGTAATGAAAATAGGATTAAATGTGAATAAAAGTTGTCAGCTTAAAACATTTCTTCTATTCTTGAAAAACTTAACAGAAAAGTTGTGCAACTTTTTCAAAAAATGTTATACTTAACAAATAAATCTAATATGTATATTTTTCTTCAAATTTCTAAAATGAAAGACTATTCGTGATTTCGCTTTTTGTGCTCTCTAAAGACAGCTCAATAACAATCTCAATTTCACACCTCCGTGAGCACATTCACTCAGGAAGCGCGGTACCGCTTATATTTCGGTTGTTCAGTATGAATGTACATATTTTGTTAGTATGGCAGCGAGATGAGAATAGGAAAACCCTACAACTACATATACAAAGCTAACTATTTAAAAGGGACTGACTCTCAAAAATCGCTGTGTTGACATTCTGCTTTTTTTTATGATTCGAAAATGCAGTCATTCAAACTTTTAACACAAGAGGAAGTAGAAAAGTTGAGCAGAGTGTTGTGCAATCTGGTAATTAGTTGGCCCATTTGTTGTAGGTCTCATAAAGATAAAAATCTTAGTAAGGTTTACCAATATTGTTAGATAAAGTGACCAAGTAGCATTATTATGATGCAATAGTCCAATCAGAAAGCTCTCCAGCCGTTTGACGGCTGTGTAGACCACTCGGAAACAGTCACCATATGGACCTTGTCGGGAATCCAAAGACACAATGCTGTCATCAATATGTTAATACTGTCTTTATGTCGGAGGTAACATATTAGGTGGCAGAAAAAGGTCCTGAGAAAAAAGACGAGGGGATTAGCTAAAATCACAATTGCGCAATTTATAAAAACAGGAGGTGAGCATATAAAGTCGGAAAAGGTACATCAATGCTTAATTAGAAGGAGCAAAGCGGAACAGGTTGCCACTAATACCCTCAACACGTGTTCAACGGAAATACTCAAATAGAGTTAAAATAAATCTAATTATTTGATTTTGAATAGTGAAGAAATAATAAGAAAAGAGCAGGAAAAAAAACTGCAGTGATTGTTTACAAATATTGAAAAACCACAGCATATTTCAGAGCACGAACAGAGAACAAACATTTTATTCAATTAGTATAAACTAGGAGTATATCGACTTCAATTCTTTTGAAATTTCATCTTATCTCTGTTTTTCATCTGGGTTTCGTGAAATTCAGTTTCCTAATTACTTTTGAGCAATGTTTGATATTTTATATAAGCACAATTTTATTTTTTTCTGATAAAGCTGTTGTTTCAAGTTTAGCTCTAACTCGTTTGTTTTGGGAATAAGTTCAGAAATTATCCCAGTAATGGAAATGAAATATCTTGTAAGACACGTTTTATTTTTGTAAACAACTTTTTTTCATGTAGTGAATACGTTTATTGTGCAAGAGCAAATTTTTTAAGCGATGTAAATGTCTGCAATCTTTTTTTTAGTAGATTTTTGAAATGTTAAACATATAACTTTATTAAATGAATCCAACTTGCTCGACGCCATCATGTTCATTTCTTCTCATTTTCTCCCAATTTTGAATCCTTTTTTTTGTCTCAGCTATAATTAAAGGTTTGTGCGCTTGCTTCCGGCACCGACCACTCGTTAGCCAGTTGCGCGAGCCGTCGGCTCACTGACCCGTAGTCAATTACGCTCAAACATAGGATGCGATGGAAAAAAGGATGCAGAGAGCACTCATTTACCTTCTGTTTTGTAATAATAAGAATCATAATAATGACAATCTAATAATGATGTTATTGTTTGAAAAAAATTCTGAAGAGCAGCAGTACATAGATGAGTAGAAATAAATACTCATTCAGAACATCGACAATATAAACTGAGGAACTTTATAATATTCACTTATAGAAAAAATAATTTATCGATTTAGGTAACCTGGTAAAAGAAAATAAGACCTTTCGGGTGCGAATAATATTTTAATACATCAGTTTTTTACTAGTGCGGACTTTTTTTGAATTAAAAACATTTCAAAACAACAATTTGAAATTTTTCTAATTTGTAGATGCTGGACACACTGGTGTGAATCAACTTGGAGGCGTATTTGTTAATGGGCGTCCACTCCCGGATGCAACACGTCAAAGAATCGTGGATTTAGCGCACAAAGGATGCCGTCCTTGTGATATTAGTCGTCTATTACAGGTTTCCAACGGGTAAGTCTTAAAATGTTTCAATGAAATCTGAGTTGGACTTCTTGCTCATTTATCCTCTGAAAACTTCTGAACTAGACAAGAAAACAAATTTTATAACCAACCGATTATAAGTACATTTCACCTCCAATTAAGTTTTATGACAAATTTTTTACGAGTTCATGAAGTAAGGATACGTTTATTTTAAGAAATTTATGTGAGCTTGTGTTCAGTTCTTCTTTCTTTTTTCTTTGATCAGTAGTTCAATTTATTTTAAGTTAAAAAGAAAAATACTATATTTTTTCCGTGCAGTTTTCAAGTTTTCGAAAAAATCCAGCAAAATTCATGGTAAATTGCCACAATTTCAAAAATTAGGTTTTTTTGTAATATTTAGAGCAATCTAACGCGTTTGATCTCAAATTTTGAAAAATCTTTTCTGACTGATCTACAAAATTATGACATACTAAAACTAAGTGAGTCTCTTCTTTACTTTGGTTAGTACCATTAATTGAAACATTAAAAACAATTGGCTTTTTTGTTTGCTACAATTGTCATACTGGAGCTGTCCCACCTCTGAATTGAACATAATATGCATTTTTGCTCCTCCTCCTCTCTGAAATTACAACAAAATAATTACACTGGTTTTTTATTTTTTTTATGTGAAAAATAACTTTAACATGGATGCTTATTATATTAAAGTTTTCACGCGTTTCAATTCATATGAAATTTCAGAAATGATAACAGTTTCAAAAATTTTATTTTATATTAAAAAGTACAGCAAAACATTATCCTGTTCAAATTGAGAACTAATGCTTGAATCTTCAAAAAATTCACTTATTAATTTTTGATCAAAACATTATTTCTACAATTACTACAATTTCAAAAATAATTTGCAAGGCATTGTGTGTAGTAACACCTACTCTCCGATTTCCAAATATTAACAATTACAACTGCCAAAAAAATAATCTTAAATTTTTCTTAGTTGTTTAGTTTTAGAATAAAAAACATCAAATAAAAAAAAACACAATTTCTTGCTATATTTTTTAACCACAAGAAAGCTCTCGTTGTGATTATTTTGATAACAGTTTAGTGAAAATATTCAGAACGCTGATTTATACATAAAACAAAATGAAGTAAGTTACCGTCTTTTTTATAATCTCCACAATTCATTGGACAATAACATTGTTGAAATCAGTTAACGTCTTACAGTCTCCTTCCATTTCTTATTTTTTCCCAATTGAGAATAACACGCATCTTATTCTTTATATTTTTGTGACATCTTGAAGAATTGGTGACAGCTGGGAGGTTACAAAAAAGGTGGCAGAACGGTTGTATTGCTTCTGTAATCCCTTCTCTCCTCCTCGACTTTTTTGTTGTTGAAAAGTGCTAATCTTTTGCAGGTGTGTCTCCAAAATCTTGTGCCGGTACTACGAGTCAGGCACAATCCGACCACGAGCAATTGGTGGCTCAAAACCAAGGTCTGTGTATATACATTTTTTATTCAGCAATATAAATACAAACGATTGAACACCTTTTCTAATTCTAGGGTGGCCACGAGTGACGTCGTCGAGAAAATTGAAGATTACAAACGTGACCAACCTAGCATTTTTGCATGGGAAATCAGAGATAAACTGCTAGCTGATAATATCTGCAACAACGAAACAATACCAAGCGTGAGTATTTAACTTGAATGTTTGAAACTTTTTCACGGTATGAAATATTGAGATATACTTAATTTCAGGTATCTTCTATAAATAGGGTTCTACGGAATTTGGCTGCAAAAAAGGAGCAAGTCACAATGCAAACAGAGCTTTACGATAGAATTCGAATAGTTGATAACTTTCCGTAAGTTTCAAAATGAATACTATTCATTCAAGGTTACCATATTACATATTCGAATTTGTTCAGATTTTAAATGATTTAATTTTAGTTTTGAAAAAAACCCGAACCATTCAAATCATTAAAATAGGCACTGCTATCATATTATTTAAGAAATCAATATTTTGTGTTATTATAACAATGTTGAATACTGAAGAAGAATACTAAAAATGTTTAACATCTGGAAAATGATAAATTAATTATGTTGTGAAAATTAAAATACCGCAATGATGCGATAGTTTAAAATTTTAAGTAGAAAAAACATTTGAATAAAATGCTTTTTCAACAATCTATTCAAAGAAGAAAAACCAATACGCAATAAAACAGAGAAGGCTCAATTATATGTTTATGATTCCCTAAACCATTGATTCGATTGAAACGGTTTTCTGTTTTATTCATATTCCCTCTCCAATTTTTGTTCTCTTTGACAAGTGTTTGACTATGCTTTCAAAAGTGGAATCAGTTTCAGTCACAAAGCCGCCTGTTGCAGTTGTTTCCGTAGTGTGAGTAAAACAATGATAAAAATTATAAAAAAACGTACAAGAACAATTGTAAAATTAATATTTATTAAGCATTGTGTTATAGTATTATTTATTTTGATATGTATCAAACAAGATATCATGTAATATTTTCATCATTCAGAAATTTTTTATTGAATAATTGTCAGATGAAGTAAAAAAAACAAATGAAAAACTATTCAGATTGTCAGAGTTGACGATCCAATAAATTTTTTAAAGCTTGGAAACAAACACAAAAAATTAAATATATGATTTTTATATCACTTCCAGCGTGTTTTGATCCATTCTATTGATGTCTTCACATTACTAATCAAATTATTTTCAGTTACAATTCCAGTTGGTATGGTCAATGGCCAATACCGATGAATGGAGCAGTTGGATTAAACCCATTCGTTCCTGCACCACTCATCGAACCAAAGACTGAAGGAGAGTTTGAGAAAGGTGAGTTTCCGTTGTCTCCAGGCTAATCGGTAATTGCTCACAACGCTGTTTAGTAAGTCACATTGACTTAGATTCTATGTCAACCACACGAAGCCTTATTGCCTCCCCGCGAACACTAATAGTAGTGGCGAGAAAAAAGATTGGATCAGTGGTAGTTGGAGAGTCTATTCAAAGTCTAGAGTACCCTAATGGGACATAAACTTTTTTACGAGGTGCGTACAAGAAGAACACCTGCTGCTGTTGCTGGTAAGACCCGCGAAGGGGATAGTTCGACGGTTTGATGGTTCATTAAGTTGACACTATCGTTACATTTTATCTTGTCCTCCACGTATGGCCCTTTTTGTCTCGTACCTTCGCGCATTCACCCTCATTATTCGCACTCATTACTACCTCATTCATCAAAATCTTGATACATTCGTTTATTGGATTTCGAGTCCTAGCTTTTTCTTTTTTTTAATACATATTGTTGTTCTAATTTCACTATGCTTAATAAGTTAGTGTATAAAGTTTCTCTTGCTCCCTTTTCTATTAGTAATAAAAATTAGAAAAAGAAAAATAGGGCCGATAACATTTTTGTTCTATAGTGAGAAACCTGTTCTGCTCTAGCTGTCACCACTTGCCATCAGTCCGTCATGTTTAGTCTACAGTAAGAAAGACTAAGCGCCTGACCATCTCCTCTCTCAAACACTTGGATTCTTTCAAACATAACTGGGGCTACTGTAGGAAGCGACAGTGTAAGATGTCAGTTGAAAACGCCACTCACTTACCCATACACACATGCTTATCAAATTTAGAAGCGGAAAATTTTTGAACATCAGTTTTTTGAGAACATTTAACAGTCTTCAGTCAATTGACATACACGAGAACTATGTTAACACTGTATCCATTTATTTTCAACTATAAGAAAAGTTGATGTCACGCCTCCAAATGCAATTGATTGGGGCAAATTAACGGATTTTAACAGTGAAAGCCATAAATCAGAGATTTAGATAACTTAAGTTAATATTAACACGGTAAATGTTCATCCATAAACGGATGAGTGAAATTTAACAATGGAAGGAAAACATATATATAGTGTTTAAAAGAATATAACAATAGCTGTAAAATACGTCATCGAGGGTCTTAGCTAAAACACTATCTTCTCAAATTTATATTATGTATTAGAACTTTGTAGAAATTTGCGAAAACCTGCTCACTTTATAGTAACAACTGTTTAAAACTAACCAGGAAAAAATTTGGATAACAAAAGCAACTTTTTTAATGTTTGAAGGCATTTGCAGAAATATTGACTTTTAGATAATCGCCCAACATACATTTATCATCGAATTAGCAAGATGCTAAGTCATGAATCAATACAGCAAATATACGGGACAAAATTTTGAATTTATGTGGCAATCGTGCTACTAATCGAGAATAATTACGGAAGTGAGGTGCGACTCTGTTCGCATTCAAAAATTCAAAAAATGTTTATTTTTGACGTTTATATTGGTTTTTATTACAAAGAGCTAAGCTGTTATGCCTTCTAAAAATTTATTTTCGAACATAAAAACAACGTTATATTTGTACAAAGGAAGAAATAGAATAGTGAACCTAATTTAGAATTATAACGGGTTTTCTGTAGTATCCTCCATCATTTACAAAGCTATTCCTTGTACAAGTTGTATTTTTTTTCCTTTCAGCACATTTAGTTTTTTAAAATCAAAACTTGTGAACAAAACACTTGATTACATAGAAAAATGGTCACCACCCATTAAGAAAGAAGTCAAAGAAAAGAGTGTCAATGACAGTATAAGTTGGCCGGGGAGTGACTTTTTACTAAGTGAATTATCGAGCGACTAATTTAATTTATTCACTAAGACAACAAACATAATCGCAATTTTGTCTTCTTCCTCTTCCCATCACTTTAGACTTTAGTTTCTCTGTGAGACGCCGCTCTTCTAGATTATTCAGTTTTGTTGCTATAATTCTGATTTTATTTTTAAATCATAAAATATCTGTAAACTTGCTATTTGTGTGTACAGTAAGTTTATTTGCCTAAAAATACAACAACTGAACATTCTCACAAAACATGAGCATTTTTTCCAAGTGTCGTCTTTGTATTGATTAGAATGATTGTGCTTGTTTAAAATATTGAGTTCATTGTGTTACTTTACCATACATCAAATGCAACAGCATTCTTATTGTTCTAGCATCCCATATTACAACTTTATACTAAAAATCACACTCCTACCATCAATTTTCGAAATCGCCATTTCACGAGGTGGTGAAAAATGCATTCATGCTTGACTGAATACCTTTTATCAGATAACCTCTTTTTATCTCCACTTCTTTCTCCTCTCTTTCTCTTATCACATCTCATCGAAATACCGTACGCAGTGGACCACGAAAAATGGATGAAAAACCCTCACGAGTAGATGGACGCACACAAACTCAACTGACTTCCCCAAGAGGCAAATTACACCGAGTCGGCGCGGGTCCCGAAAGCTCGGTCATAAATATATGAGACTTTAGCGTTCTCATGGAGTGACAAGAAGATGGAGAAGAAGCTTGCTTTTGGTACCCGTTGGGTTTGAATATCAATAATTGGGTGGTGTACGGTAGTTGGGCGTGGTCGTCGCGCCGTCTTGAATGTTGGTTGACGCGCGACGCTGGAGTCTCTCCGACGATTGGTCTATCTGGGCAAGCCTAGAGGGCTGTTTGCTTACTGCGCCTACCGACGACGTCGTTCAATCTGAGTCTCTACGTCTTTCTGAATTCATCGGACGCCTCTAACATCATCGCCACCACCACCACTCCAAACATACTCCTCACATCACTCCTTTCTATCTGATTTTGATTGCTTCTGACAACCCGACAGTCGGCCCCTACCGACCGTTTTTGGGAACAAGCTCGAAAAACTGGGCTCCAACGCTGATTATTCCTGTGCTCCGTCGATCTACTGTATTCCATCGTCGTCCTACGCGGAAATGCAACGCACTGATTTGTATACAATAAGCGACACCCTTCCAAGATGCGATCAATCGCTAATACGAGTTATGGAAACACTTTAATTTATCAAATTATGAAAGAGAAAACACTCAATATTTGGCGTTGACCTACCGCCTAATTCGAATTCATACGTTTCGGAAACTGAAGTGGTCAAATGTGTTCGATGGAAAATTCGATTTTCGCAATTTCACAAAAGCAGATTATCGCATTCAGTCTTCCACATTTACATCTAGAAGATGATCACCCTCTCAGGTTCTCTTGTATTTCATAGTGTATTTATTCCAAATTTTTTCAACTTCTTCTCTAACTGGTCAACACATTAAGAAATTCTCACTCTAATTAGCTCTCGTTAGTTCTCACAGAGAAACAGTTTCAACTAAAATTTTTCTTTCATAATTTAACGTAGATATTTTACTAAATTTAAAATAGTTTTTTATCATTACTTTTATCAATGAGTCAACTCAATCCCTTCTGACACATCTGATCTGCGTCTCGTGTTCCTACGGTGTTGCGTGATTCTTTGACGACAACTTTCCAAACCATCCACATAGGACAGTGACCCGCCCCTCGACTATCAGTCGGTGGTCATACAGTCTCTTTCAAGAGATGATATCAGCACACGCTCCCATAGTGTCTATCAAGGCACCGCTACCAACTCGCCGAGCTTCCACTATTCGTAAGACCGCTCGTGTCGGTAAATTCTCTCCGTGTAGGTTGCTTTTTTCACATTTCTCTGAAAATGTTTCGTCTCGCCTTTCCCACTTTTTTGCTCGCTTTTCTTTCAACAGGATGCGCATGCTTAAGAGCTTTTGCGTAATGAGCGGGTTCTCATGCTCACCCCCATCATTCATTAAAAGCGGATATCCGACCATTTCCAGCGGATGTTGAGAAATAGTGTTAGGCAACCATCAAATAATACATTAGCGCCATTTCCGGCACTCAATCGTTTTCCATATCGACCATTTTCAGATGAGGACCAAAAACCTCCAACTGAGCCAGAAGATGACGCGGCAGCCAGGATGCGATTGAAACGGAAGTTGCAAAGAAACAGAACCTCGTTTACGCAAGTCCAGATTGAGAGTCTTGAAAAAGGTGATTAATTTAGACTGTTTTATCAAACATTTAAACTCATTATTATATTAAAATGTTTACTTTCAGAATTTGAAAGGACTCATTATCCAGATGTTTTTGCAAGGGAGCGTCTTGCGCAGAAAATTCAACTACCAGAAGCAAGAATACAGGCAATATATTTTTAACATAACTCATGAAAATCAACAGATTATAAAACGATTAGTCTTACTTAATCAGATAGAAAAGTGTAACGAGCCGTGTGCGCAATAGTTACTCAATCCCTCAACTGATCTCAATCACATGCCACTCATGTTTCAAGTCCGGTCACCTAATGTCACCTAATCAACTCGTTCGCGTCCTGCCCCTGGCATTAGCAGCGCACGCGTAGCAACTAGAAAATCAACTAAAATGTCAGAGTGTCACAAAACGATGCCATCATAGCAGCAGTAGCAGGCATTCTTGTATTCAAGAGGCTCTCTTGTCACTGTCTTCATCACACTTGAACTTCCTGCCAATACTTTCTTCGAAACCTGTTCTCAGTCCCCCATTTTCACCATTCTTGAAAAGTGGAAAGGATGGACAGAAAAAGTGTATGAAAGGCAAGGATTGTTTAAAAAAAATTTAAAACAAAAAACATGGAAGGAATGCGTAATGATCCCGTTTTAAGTGCTAGGGAAGTTGGTTTTTTGTGTGGCAAAACTGCAAAGGGGTTTTGAGATTTTAGGATAGAAACGATGCAAAAACGAAGGGCATTTCCCATTTATCTTTATTTGCGATTCTCTGTTCGTCTTCTTTTTCGACATATGGACATAGACTCTTCGTCTTCGCACATTCATCTTTCTGTTAGTTCTGCCAGCTGAGAAAGGTTGGGTCGGGTGGTTTATATCAAACAATTCAAATTTCGAAATCAATAATTTCTTCCTATACAAAATATGTAACAACTAGATTAAGGTATGGTTCTCGAATCGGCGGGCAAAATGGAGGAGAGAGGAAAAGATGAGAAACAAGCGATCATCCGGCACCATGGATTCATCATTATCCAATGGAACGCCAACGCCAACGCCGGGATCAGTGACTGGAAGTAACATGACAAATCCGATTGGATCTCCGGCCAGCACGCCGAATCGATTCCCTTCCAACAATTCGGCAAATCTACCGACAACAAACTTTGTGCCTCAAACGAGTCAGATGTATGCTGGGCTCAGTCAGCCAGCAATGGATCCATATTCGTAAGTTATAGATCAAACCATCATCAACGGTTATGAACTATTTATAACTTTATTAGACTAAAATAAAATTGTTTTTGTAGTCAAATATAATATAATCTACACCATTCAACAATCAATGGAAATTTCTCAATATTTCAGATTTGGAATTGCCAATGGTTTTTCAATGGCTCCATATCCACAAGTAACAGATTTCCAACCACATCACATGTTCCAAGGAAGATCGCCGTATGATTTCCCATATCCAAGAATGCCGACCAATGGGCATGGTTTCCAACAATCAATGAGTCCGGCAACAACGGCGGTAGGAGGTAATAAATGATTGTTGATTTTGATTTCTAATTCTTTTGCGCAAAAACCTATTAACATGATTTCAATTGATTTAGAAGTGTTAAAACGCGAAAGAGAGGTGTAGGTCTCGGGAGTACTTTTTATAATGTGTTGAAAGATGTCAGTTTTTTATGAAGGCTGCAAGCTTGAATTTTTTAGGCTTTTTCGGGCACTAATCCTCAAACTCAGTATTTCTAATAAATTCCGATAGGCTACCGTAACCTCCAACACTGTCTTCTTCAATTCTCCAGCCATGTACTGTGTCGGCCTTCGTTCCCTCACTATTTCTTTGTCTTTTGTGTGACATATGCCTCTGTTGGCTGTCACCTCACATTTATGTCCAATACAATATGCGTTGGGATCAGCACGATACGTTTACCTATACATTTTTTTTCTGATGCAGCGCGCACTCAGATGGGTAATGGGTGGGAGTGTGAGATAATTTTGAAGGGATATGATCTTTTGGGATAATCAGTTGCGTATTTTCAGACATTCCGACACTTTCTTCTGGAATGAGCCTACCGGTTTCTGCAGTGCTCAATTCCATTGACCCGTCTCTGACTCACTCACAAATGCATGAACTCAGCGACCTCACACAAGAACATTATTGGAGACCTCAGTAGAGAATAGTTCTAAAGCAGATTGAATATATATATCCCTATTAAATTTTAAGACATTAATTTCAGTTTGTCTACCATTTTTTTGTCATTCCCTTTAATTCCAGTTCCAGTCCACATCATCATCTCGTTCTTTTCTTTTGGTTCAATTTCTTTTCCTGGCCATAAACTTCTGGGTTCATCTGAATTTCTCAAATCAATTATGAAATCAAAGTCTAATCATGGTTTCATTTGTCACTTTTTAAATGTTAACTCAATTAATTTTTAATAGAATCAATGCAAAACTTTCTATGAGCTTTTTATATTATTTCACCCCGTGGTCCCTTTTTCCTTCATTCATGAGCTGTCACATATTCAATCCCCATTCCTTTATGCTAGATTTTGTAGACCAGTGACTTTTGTTGTCCCATTTAAATGGAACATGTAGAGTATTGCTCTACAGAATATCGTGCACAAAATGACATTTGCCCCACGTCCCCCCCCCCCCCTCTCCTTAAATTTCAAACTTCTTCCAGAGTTTTCAATTGTATCACATATTTTTTATTCTGTTGAGCATGAAAATTGTTTTTCCGTTTTCAAACTATATATTCTTAGGTTCAACTATACAATTCAATTGATTATGACATATTGAAAACGAAAAAAAACTGTTGTTATCATTAACTCTGATTTGTCAGTATTTTCTCAATTTTTTAAACCTTAGAAATCTACCCACTTTCCATGTAGAGTGTCAATTAAATTTTATCTTGGAGTGAGCGATTTTGGAACTTATAGTGAAAAATGAAAAAGTTTCAATTGTTTCATATCATGCATTCTATCTGGTTGTTTTCTTTTTTTCCAAATTTTGACCATTTCCTTCCTCTCTTGAACCGTTCTCTCATTGTTATATTTGTCGAAAAGTAAAATACCTAATGTAATAAAATGTGTACTCTTATAAAAATTCTTACAACACTACAAGACAAATTTTTCGGTTTCACGATTTTGAAATAAAGATACAATTGGTACTGGAAGATAATATTTTTTAAAGTGTGCCTTTCTTTATACATGTTGATATCACAATACGTTTTTACAAGTCGCGATCACTTTCGATAGATTGAAACAAATGTTTGTTTGAGTATTCGAAAACTGACTGAACCAAAATTGCTTGAAAAATAATATAATTACTTTTTAACTAATCATTTATAAGCCAATTTTGGCAAAATTCTAATATGACTTAAAAATGTTTTTTATAGAAATTTAGAATTTACCGAAAACTGAAAAGGAGTTTTTTGATTTCACATTATGCTGACATAAATATCAAATTAAAAGCTCAAAATAGAAAACTTTTTGTTGAATTAAACCTTGTTTAAACATCAACTAAGAATTTTATTCTCATGGCAGTTTATTATACAACTTTTCGATCTGATCAAAATTTTGCAACAAAATTCCAGCATGAAATATGTTTTAAACATAGCGATGTTCCCGAAATCACCGTATTACTTTGGAATATCCTTTTGAAATTGTTCAACAACTTGTTTTTAATTAGAAGCTAACACTTCACAATCCAAAAAGTTTGATTTTTAAATATCTATCCTGCTAGTGTGCTCCAGAATTTTTTGAAATCGCGTCATAAAAGTGTGAAATGATGCGACTTGTAGATTTTGATTTAATGACACATCATCAATCAATGTTACACGGTGAGGGATAGTGTGAGGAGAACAATTACCGGTGTGTCATTTCTCCATCCCACCCGGTCATTTCCCGATCCGGATTTGGTTTATCTCGACTCAATCTATCGCACTTTTGTATCACTTTATAGTCAGTCGTTACGCAATTACTTATCTGTCATCCTCTCTCTTTTCGCAGTTCCTTCATTTCTTCCTAATGACTATGATTGTCATGAACAGTTAGGGTTCTGCAAAATCAAGGTTTCAACGAAAACCTTCAAACTGCCAGTATAGGTGTTCGTCAGTTTAATGGTGCCATTACGTCTAGTATGAAAGATATTCGACAAGTGAGAGCCCTTGGAGAAAAGGGCAAAGATGAAAAGAATGAAAATTTTACAGTCACTCATCGGAAGCCGTTATTAGGTCATTTGGTTGTCAGTTGAGTGTTACGGTAATTGCAAATGACAAATCGACATCTCCAGATGTTTTCTTCTTTCATGGTCAAACGGAAGTTGAGTTGTGGATTTTCAAAAATAGTTTATTCCACGTGACTCCATAATTTTTTTTTCATTGAAAAGGGTGTTGAGGTATATGTACAATCCCATTATCAGAAAAAAATGATATAAAGATTAAATAATTTGTATATTAAACATTATTGTTATAGCAATGTCCTTGGTGACAGAAAGCATCTCCTGGGCACAGGTAATTAATGCATGGCCCGACTGCTACACCTGAAATTGATATATTTGAAATAACGTCAAACTATATAGAGGTGCTACTTTTATCAAGAGCTGGCATTGGTGGAGCACTTCCTTCCGGGACACATTGGCCATAATAACATGTGTGCCTTGATTGACATTTGTCTGCAATACATGGTCCAACAGCTCTCGCGAAAATGTCTTCTGAAATATTGCGATCGAGATATCTTTATTTTCAAATTTATTTTTTAAAAAAATTTTTACTGGAAAAATAAAATATCCCTAACACCGTTTTCAAAATTTTTTAAATAATCAATGGTGTATGCTTAACAAATAAAACCGTTGTTGGAAGACAAACCTCTTCTTTGAGCAAAGCAGACAGCGATGAGCGCCACGAAAATGATAGTCTTAGAGTTCATGTTAGTGAGAAATGACCGGATAACTCCTCAACTGACCACCATCATTTTTATACCGCAGGCTTGTTTATTTTGATCGGTCTGCGAAAAACAAGGAAGAGGAGGGATCGAGTGAAGTGAGTACACAGTTAGTGATCAATTGAATAGAGAGAACGCGTGATTTTTTGATAGGTTTTAATAGAATGCGGAGCGAGAAAATGGTTTTGAGCTCACAATCTTTGCTTCTCGAATCACAAGTAGATTCACACATATCATTAAGAGTTCCTTATTTGTATTGCAAGTGTGACGAACAACTGAGTGACCAAAATGAGATAAACAAGGGGTAGGTATACTGTGTACCAATTGCAAAATAATGCTTGTGAATATTGTTGTGTGTTCCGTGTTCACCATGCTTCTACGAAATCGAGACCATATTCATTTCACAAGAATAGGAACGGAATGGGTATAACAACAAATATTGGGTGAACGGTCACTTGACTAGATGCAAAGGGCGAAAATAATTTAGCTTGAGAATCAACAATCAACAATACATACTATTTTGAACTAGAGAACAATTGGAGTCTATTCCGATTTTTGAGCTTTTTTCGGCTTTGAGATTTTAGCACTGTAAATGTAGAACGGAATGCAGAGAAGAGGTAACCAGTAATAGATTGAAGACCAGAAATGATGAACGTCGTATGCATTTTTTAGCAAAAAGCCAGTGGCGAGCATCTCAAATCCACGACAGCGAATTGTATGCGTATATCTGAAAGATGTTACATTATTACAATTTTCTCTGAGTTGTATGAAATATGTATATTAAACATTTATCCTACAAGTATTTCTACGCAGTTTTCAGTTTAATAACTTTTTGTTAACCTTTTAATTTTTCTTTATCATGTATATATGTATTTACTCTATAAAAATGAAAAGGTTTTGCCATTGATGTTTTAGTACGGTGATATTGTAAAATCGCAATCTTTAAAAATGTACTTTTTTTAAAACATATCTATAGGAGGTACAGAAATGTTCAACGATGTGCAGTGAAGACTGGTTCTTTAAAAGTAACACATTTTGGTGTACTGTTTGTTTACTTTATGATACCTAAATGGTTCAAAGGATTTCGACAAGTTTCCGAAAAGTCGTTTCTTGTGACGTAGCCTAGAAAATACAAATCCTACGCCATAATGTTTCAATGAATTTCTAATAGAATGGGGGCTATTTTAGGAATTCTCAGCTTTTCCACTTAAAGAACTTGACTAAATTTTCGATGCGATCATGATTCGTTTATTTCAAGAGCAAAATTATAGTCATGGTTGAAAGCGAGTTCCCCAAATTTTGATAAAAAGAAAATACTTACAAAATGCGGAACCACTTTGGACGAACTCCTGTTTCTGTATCAACAGGGACCAACTTGAAAATCACGTCTTCTAAGATAGCACACATGGCGACAACTCCAAATGACCTAAAAAATAGTTCTTGTCTTTGAGGTTATTCGTTCAAATGATTACATGAAGTATCCAGCATATGTTCCGTGCCAGACAGCAGATACTAGCATAGTTGTCTCCACTCTCATCACTTTAACGCGCGAATGCACATAAAGAGCCAGCCACGTTTGAACCGATCTGTTCCAAGCTTTCATTCCATCGCGGAATCCATCAGAAAACTCAACCTGAGAAGAAAAGCAAATGAAAAATAATAATTAAATAAAGGACAAACTTTTGGAATATCTAAATTAACAATTGCGTCACTGCTCATTTCAATGTTTTCTCTTGTTTTCAGCTTATCGAAAGCATTCAAATCCGTTGGTCCCATGATGATTTTTGGATTTGAAGCAGCTGGGTAAATTCCGATTCCGAGAATAACACAAATCGACTCCGCAATTGCCCAGGCACTGAAATTTGTTAATACTATTACAAAAAGTAGTGAAATAACTAACCTGTATACTCTTGTTTTAAACACAACAAAAATTAGAGCAGCGTAGACGAGTCGAGTAAAGAATGAGACCTCCCAGATTGCATCCGATCGAAGTATCTGAATGGGCAAGTTTAAAAATGAAAAGCATTGTTGGGAAACGCACATCAAGTGGGAAATAGTGGTTCGTGATCACAAAAACTGGAACCGACCAGAGGAGACGAACAAATCTAGACTTCACTTCCAGTGTGGGATCCCATGATTTTAGAATTGGGTTTTGAGAATCAATAAGCATTTGATATGTGTAGTATGGTCCTGAAAACAATTAATAATAATTGCATATTGTTCCCAAATGTCTATTTAGAAATTTACTATGCAGAGTTTATTTGAGCAGCTGCTGAAATACACATTTCTGGTCAACTCAAACTAACCCGTGAAAAGTCCGCAAAAATGATAAAAGTAGGCAAACTTCTCCAAAATAGTAGGAAGCTCTGTTAAGTATCTTTTCGTCGGATTCTCATCGCTTTTGTGAACCCACGCGTCATTTTCTTCAAAGGTGATGCCAATTATCTGAAATAGTTTCAAAAAATAAATATTCCAGTAAAACACTTATTTTGGAAAATAATTTCAATCGTTGTAAGACCCATCGAGGAATGAGTCACTATTTAAACTCACTACCTAGTATAGAAATTTAGTGCAGTTGTTTCACAAACAATATATATGCTTTTTCTTTACTGTTTTTGAAGAAGGAAATATTTTCAACTATTACGAAAACAAACTCTCCGTAATGAACACGTCTTTTCTGAAACAAAAAACTTACTCTTAAAGTAATAATCAGTTGAATGACATTGGTGTGGCTGGCGACTTCGTTGACAGGCAAAATGTAATGCGCAAATCGAACAAACATCAGATAAGTGAATGTTGTGAGGAAAACGTAGAGTGGTGTGCTCCTGCAAGTTTAAATTAGTTTCTACTCGTTTTTTCTTGTAATATTACTTTTTGTTAGCCAACAGTTGAATCGAAATCGCAATCGAACAAATTCCCAGTGAATATACAATTTTTGGACCTGCAACATGCCATTTTGGTTTTTATTGTCATTTTCAATTACCAATAATAAAAAGAGACATAGCAAATCCGAGTGCTCCAGATGCCAATATATTATTTCCAATTTTCCGTACATAACAAGATGCTCCAAAAGAGAAAAGCAACAATCCGGTGTATATCCAATCATCTTTGGACATCAAGCCAAGGATATTTTCCATGATATTACCTGAAACAAAAAACGAATACTTTACAAGAATAAACCGTACTGGCGAACAAAAAATTAATGGCATAAACTGTGTACGTCGATAAATGTGCCAGCTGCGTGGGGAAACGCGTCAACACGCAGCTGACGTGTTTGCGGACGCATTACTACGAACACTTGGAGTGCGCACTGCGTGATGAGATCCGAAACGGCCTTGTTTGCAACTTTTGTCCCCCGCAGAATGATACAATCACTTTTTCTAGTCTTTAGTCGTTTCTTATGTTATTAGTGTGTGATTTTAACAGTTGCCGTCATTTTTCATATATCTTTTCATTCAATTTTCTCATATTTTGCAGGTAGTAATAGTGGTTGAAAAATGTACACAGCAGAGGCGCTTGACCGTAAGTTTTATAGTATTTTTCACAACAAAAAATGGATATTTTTCAGTCATAACATCACTTGAGCAAAAGGAATGCGATGACTGCGGCAAAAAAGAAGTCGAATGGGCGTCGGTAAAAAAGGGAACCGTGATTTGCTCCGAATGTTTCTGTTTTCATAGTTATCTTGGTAAGTTTAAAAAAACTTTAAATTTCTATTAAAACTTCTGAATACTATTCAATAACACCGACTATAAAATCTATAAATTTACACAAATTCTCCGTTGTTTTCCCAAGACCCCGGTTGTATGAAAATCGATAAATAGTACACTCACAGGCCCGTCAGTGAGCTATCTCCGTCATCTGCGCAAGAGTGCTTGGGATGAGGAGCATATTCGTCTTGTTCACGCTCTTAACACGTATGTTTTAGAATAGTTTAAACATAATAATGGAATTATCTATTATTTTTTTCAGATCTAACACCAACATGATATGGGAAAGTGCTTTATATGAGGGATCAACAAAGTTTCAGAAACCAATGGCCCAGTGAGTTTTTGCTATTGAATTAAACTGTAAAACAATTTTGTAAAACAATTTTGTAGAGACCCATCTCATATCAAAGAACAATTTGTGAAGGAAAAATACGAGAAGCTGACATTCCAACCGAAAAGAGGAAAGGATGAAGATTTGGAGAATAGTTTGAATCGACAACTCATTGCATGTGCTCGCAGTGATTTTGCTCATGTCACTTTAAGGTGCTTGTGACTTCAAAAACATTATAGGGACGAAGTTCATAGCAACAACACAAACTTTTAAATTTCAGACTCATCGCTCTCGGAGCTGATGTAAACTATCCTGATCCAGAAACTGGGGACACTGCACTTCATGTTGCAGCCCGAGAAGGCAATTCAAATCAAGTAGAACTTCTTTTCCTGTATGGAGCTGACATTATGGCACCAAATAGAGAAGGAATGCTTCCATACATTCTTGCTAGAGATGCGGGGCATGTAAGTTTTCTTACTCTCAATATGCTTGTTCAGTTAAGCATTTCAGGGCCAACTTTCACATCGCATTTATGAATTCTTCTTCTACGTTTTTGATCGCTTCTCATTTTTCATGTGCAATCGAAAAGCAGATCATAAGAACAACCAGGACTTTTTCATTCCTGAAGTCACTGAAAAACAATTCCTGACAAAAACTAATGATTCGAGAGCAGCGATCTCAGTTCTCCCGAAAGGTCAATTCTTTGACCTATGTGAAGATGCGTTTGATGAAACAGTTCGCAGAGAAAATGAAGTCAACTGGAACATGACAAAATGGGCAAAAACTGCCAAAGGGCCAACAAACCTTTTCTTGCCGGTATAGTTTTATGAAACCCATTCAAGCTATAAATATTTTTATAGCCAACTCCTCAAATGTCAGCTGCTCGCAACCAAAGAAGACAGAAACTTGCCAAATTCACTCCAATTCAGTTCACAATTCTCCTGATAGACTTAATCAAAGACCAAAAGCGCAGAATCACTGGAGACAATCCAGCACCAGTATCCGAACCACCCAAGAATATGCGAAAGTCAAACGACACTCCACTTAGAATTATGAAGTTAGTGGATCTTAGACGTGTGTAATTTAATTTGATCTTACAGAAAAAGCGAATACGCCGATTATGATGAAGTAGCTGGAATATCATGCAGTCCAATTTCGGGAATTGTTCCCAACTCTCAGGCTAATACGTTAGATGAATCGAGCAGCAGAGTGTGGGACGAACTATTGGAAATGAAAGAAAGACTTTCAAGTACCGAAACTATGGTTGTAACACTTACAAAGCAAAATGAGGAGCTGACAAAGTGAGTTGATATCACAAAAAAACTTTCTTTATGCTATGTTTCCTTGCAGGCTAGTTCATAGCTTACAAGCCCAAAACATCAATCTCAACTCGGAGCTGATCACATTCAGAGATGACTTGTACAATTTGAAGAGAACAAATATGACAAGAAGGATGCCATCTCCATTGGCTATTGTAGAGACTCCAGAAAGAGTTATGCCACCAGTGGGAATTCAACAAGGTTTTTCAAGGAGGTAAAACAAAAAACAAATTCAGATATTTTTACAAAATTTTTGAAGTTGACAAGTTCTTTGGAATTTCATTTCCATCTCCTAATATGTAAGACTACAAGTCAGGGATGCGCGACATTCGAACGTTTTAAGCAATAAGCAATGTTGACAACTGCTAGTTTTAATAATTGCCGAGCAGCAATTGCCGCGCACCCCTACTACAAATATTTTTTAATATTTTCATGACTTACATACATTTGGTTGATTAAAATGTTCTACTATTGTTTAATATTCAGAGATAGTGAAGATAGAATCGATGGTGGCGGAGCTCGGTGGAGGTCAAATTCCAGTGACCGTAGAAACTCAAACGACCACAAACTGGACAAAAAAGTAGAAAGACGTCAGGACTCAATGATGGAAAGCTCGTCTTCCCTATCACGCTCCTCACAAAACCCATCTTGCCTCAATAGAGAAGGTAGGATTAACCCGCAACGTCTTTCCCTCAGTTCATCCATGTTTTCAGAGGTGAAAACTCGCGTTATTCAACAAAGTGAAAAAATCACGCGCCACATTAAAACCCTGCTGCAACACGGACATAATGGAAACCTAGACATGAACGCACGCGGCGGTGCACACGACGTAAGTTTGGACAGCTGAAACGAAGTACGAAAACTTGTCATTTTTGCAGATTGCTTGCGCCATCAATAGTCTTATCACTATTTTGCTCCCGTACGTGAGACACGAGAAAATCGATACTTTGACGGACGCCGTGGTGGTAAGTAGAAGAACAAATGTTGAACTTCGTGAATTAAGTAGTAGATTAAATCAATGTTCAATACATACTGCATTTTTTCTATTAGTCTTGCACCTGAAGGGGCCAATCAAAAAATCATTGTATCGCAGCCTCTGATAGACTTACACAAGCTTTTTGCCAGAGGTTTGCTGTCTTGTAGTCTCTATTAATCTTGTGCCCCTACGGTTCAATTAAAAATTAGTCTTGCATGCAAGCCTAATAAGGGAGACACGGTATTTATAATCGTGAATATAAATATTTATTGCTTAAATTTCAAATCTAAAATTTAGCTTTTGAATGCAAAATGCAATAGCCCAGTGTTGATGCCAATGGATATTGTCGACGCAGCACAAACCATTGCTGAAAAACTTCGCCTGATTATCATGGAATTTTGTTGATTTCTCTTCATCCTAGAATGCTTTTTCTTTATTATATATATTATATATCTTAATTATAATTACCTGTTTTGTTAATTATTCAGTTGGTTTTTTTCTTGCTCAATTTTTATACATTGTTTAAGCAATAAGTGTAATTTAAAAGTGTCTTATTTATTAGCATTTAAATGTCGATTACCATTTGATTTTTTTTCTCATTGTTGGCATATTTCATGACTTTTCGCTCTCATTGCTTCACCAAAAATTTTCGTCTCGTCTTGAACAAAAACTGAAACATAATAAACTTAATGAAAAACATGCCTTATATAAATTTTAGTTTTAGAGAAGTCACCTAGTGCAAAGTGAAGTGAAAGGTTCGGAACGTGTGAAAAATTATGTACAAGGTTTAAGAAGGTTTTAATTTCATCAGTTTTTTTTTGGCATGATAGGGGAACAAGTTCAAAGTAGAAAAATCTAAGTATTATCCACCTTTTAATTGTGGTCAAACAAATACATTTGAATCAAAAATTACTCACAATGAATCTAAAGACAAAATTTATATGTGTAGACAAGTAAAAACTATGTACTTACCATTTGGTTAAATTTAAGGCTCTTTGAAAAACATTAATAAACCGCTAAGGTCTCTACGTTCGAAAACACTGACTAAATCTTATCCCAATATATGCGAATAGGGAACTACTATTCTAATCTTAAATAATTTCAAATTAATATTTCACCTAGATAGGTTACACTACTGGTTTCGTAAATTTGAAGCACAATAAAAGAAGAACAAAGTTTTGCACGGTGGCCTTTTCGTCGTTTTATCTTTAATATTACTTCACAGATTACCTCTCAGCAACTGGCAAATACATTCTTCTGTGACTGAAAAAAAGCCGCTGCCATCTCCACAGAATCATCTTTTCTTTTCAATTTCATTTTTCGAGCGACTGATAAGGAAGGTGCGATAGTGTCGGTTTAGGGGTGTTAAGGGAATTGGCAAGTGAATGAGCACTGAGCAAAGCAATTAAAAGTTTAGCGACAACGACCTGGAGAGGTGTGCGATCCCACAGTTTAGCGGAGAGACAGATCAAACTATTTGATGGAAGCGAGGGTAACGCCAAAAAAGTCATAAAGGTGAATATGCAAAGAAGGAAAAGCGGCTGATAAGAAACAGAGCGCTGTTGAAACTCATTTGCGTTTCCCCTTTTTTGTTTGCTGCGATTTGTCTTGTCCCTCACACCCTCATCATCAACTGGTACACGACCGCATTTTCTGCCATTTCATTTTTCTCCAGTATTTGTAAAAAGAATGACCATTGAGAGAGCTACTCGTCAAAATGTTCGAAGAGGACGACCACCAGGTACACGAAGAGCAGTTGTTTTTGATGACACACCACAACCGTCAGAATGGAGGAATATTTGGGTGGCAATATGTGGATTCTATATCCTATTTGCAGAAACAGGTGTTAGGCAGGTGAGGACTTACATCTTGAAGAAAAGAAAAATTGGGGAAAAAAAATATCACGGATATCGAATTAGTTTTGTTTAAAATCACGTTAGTTCTTTTGATCTATGATAAATGCACTTCGATAGGACTATCGTTTCAGAAAAAAAGTATGTTACCCCGATTCTTTCGAAAGAATATATTATTTTTAGCTGTGAACTTTCAAACATTGATAAAGATGAATTTAACTGAAACAAATATCAGTGCATATTGGCGCGTTTCCCAAAAATGTTATTCGTTTTGTTTTCAAAGATGTGAACCAGATTTATCATGTTCATCATTTCAAGGGTTAGAATTTTAATTTATGAAACTTATTTTAAAAAAACAGTGCTAGAATAAATATTCAATAATCGGAAAAAATCAACATTGTGTTAATGAAAAAAAATCTGAAACCCCTGCATACATGAATGCTTATATTTATGGATTCACAGTGGATCCATTTTTTTCACATATTTACGCAATATCATGAAAAATGCACTTATGCTTGCTGAAAATGCTTTCAACTAATGACCAACTAATTTCAACTTATGAAGTGATCCAAAAAAAGTATTTGATTTTGTTTAAGAAATTATTCTATTTTTTTGATTTGAGGTATTTATGTATTAGGATCTCACATTAAAATAATAATTTATTCATTGTTCATTTATATCTTTATAAAACCCAAAAAGTATTGTCTTCTTCAGACTCAGAAATAGTGTTTTCCTCAAAATTCAAAACTAATACTCACGTTTACAATTAAAAAATTACTTTTGAAGATGTTTTTTTTCAATACACATGTACCTAATTAAATTCATAAATGAGAGTGAAAACAATATAAACATTTATCAAAAAACTTATCTGCTTTCAGGTTATGAACGGATTTGTCGAGCCTGTCATAAAAACGTATAATTGTACAAAAGACCAAGCCGATACTGCGGTTTTAGTTGTTCCCATGGCTTCCAGTCTTATATTGGGTTTGTATAATTCAGTGAAAGGAAAGCTGATTAACTTCATTTTCAGGACCATTCTGCTCAATATTTTATCAACGATCAGGAGCTAGAATCAGTATTATTGCTGGCTCTTTTTTGACTGGTGGCAGTTTCGTCGTTGGTCCATTTTGTAAAAACATTTATCTTTTAATGCTTGCAACATTTGGAATGGGTAAAAGCTTTGGAGAAAAAAAAAAGATATTCTAATGTTCAATTGTTTAGGAATTGGGTGTGGGTTGATGAGAAATTCGATTATTTCCATTCAATGTGAATATTTCAAAAAAAAGCGAAACACTGTTATGGCTGCCATCTCAATCGGTCCAGGACTGGGAATATTCATTCTTCCTAGAACATTGAAGTTTATAATGGTTAAGGTACAGTCTAGACAATATTATAACAAAGTATAACATTTTTTGCAGTATAACAGCTGGGGTCCAGCCTGGTGGTTTTTATCCCTTTTCTACATTGTATCTGCAATTATGGGTCTCTTTATCACCAAGCCGCCATCAGAACAAACAAGCACTTTTTCATTTGGATCTGCTTTTAAAGTACACTTTCTTCAGTTTTTTAATTAATTTAATAATGCTACGTTTTTTTAGGTATGCAAGAAATTAGAGTTCGACTTGCACTTAATTGCATGCTTCTTCGCATCATCAGTGATGTTCATTTACATTGCCAACATTTTGATATTGATGGAGTCAGAAAATATAGAAGAGTAAGTTATTATTTTCAACTGTATAATACATAAAAACCTGACTTTCAGTAAGGAAATTCTCTATGGATATCAGGGATTGACCAGTATAGCTGGAAAGTTTGTTCTAACATTTGTAATGAGCTTGAATAAAGTAAGTTGAGTTTGATTTCAAATTGTAAGTAATTCAGTAGTTTTTATTTCAAAAATGTGATATACCGTATTTTCTCTATCAGTCTTGCATCTCTACGTACCAAGCCAATATCGTTTTTGCATGAGGAACTATGAGATTTAAAAAATAGTTCGCTCTTTTTTTTTTCGATCATTCCATTTTCTAGACGCAGAGCTATAAGTCACATACATCTTATTTTACCATTTTTTTCTAGGTACACAATGGAATAATTATGATTTTGAGTTACGTGATAGCTCAGTTATCACTTTCTGCTGCAGCTTTCTGCTACAAATTCTGGCAATTTAGACTTCAAAATGCTTTTGCTGGCATTGGAATTGGTAACTAACAACGTTTTTTGTACTTCCATATAAAATTTCATTTCAGGACTCTACCAAGCTTGTTTAGCACCGTTTTTGGTGGCTCTCGTTGGACCTTCTCAACTTGCATATGCACTTGGCTTTACCAATTTGATCAACGGAGTATCTATTATTTCCGGCGTGTGGATTTCAGGTTTGCCGCCATCAATTTTATTATCCAAGTTTTCAAATCTAATCGGTCACAATTTTTCAGGATTTGCAAGCAAAGGAACAACTGGTGACCACGCAAGAAGTGCATTTTTCGTTTCTATTTGGCTTGGGCTTGCAGCGATAGTCATGTCAATTGCCACGTCATCTGTTCTTATGGCTAGGGAAAAACACAAGAGAAAGCCATCGATGAAACAAATGAAGCATTCATCAGAGTTAAATGCCCTAACCAACATCACTTCTGTGGAAAATTCATAAGTACATATAATTCACTTTGCCTTCTGTGCGAGTTGCTTATCTCTATTAATATTCCAGATTAAAACGTCACAAGCAACCGTATCGTATCAAGTCACTCTTATCAATCGATGATGTGAGAAAATGCGTTCAAAGTTGAAAAGTCAACGCTAAAATAGTTGTTAGAGAAGAAAATGACTATTTGTGTTTCGGTATTGGTTTTTGTCTCTTCGACTCTATTACTATGGTTCTTTTCTTATTGACGCAATATTCTCTTTCGTCTATTTCCTGATAATGTTGAAATTATAAGCATTTATTGTATTGTACAAAGTTGTAAAACAAACCTGTGATATGTGCTGGGGAAAAAGGAATTATAGGTCCCGGAAGTGTCAAGAAGCATGAGTTAAATACTTGCAGAAGTCACAAAAACAAAATATAGTCGTCATGTGTTTTGTTATCAACAATGAGTTAATAAGACAAAGACAATGATGACAATGTCCACTCAAACTACACATCTCGTTACCTTTCTTGAGCACTTGTCTCTTTTCTCCCGCACAATTATCGATGTTTTGTCTTATTGATTCATATATTTGTCTGGTATCGCTGGTACTAGTAGCAAACCAATTGATAAGTCATAATCATGCCTGTCCCTTTTTATTCTTTATTTTTCTGTCTTTTTTAGATTGAATTGAATTTTTTTTTCTTATAACGATAGAAGTGTCTTTCTTTTTACCAGTTTTTACGCATTTATTATTAATTTTGTGTTTTTTGATCTCAAGTGGTATGCAGCCAGAATAAAATTATTGATCCATCTGTCTGGAATGGAAGGCGCAATATGATAAAGAACAATCCTAGTTACATGGAAAGTTCCACAAACTATAAAGTATTTTTGAATTCAACAATTATTTGTATTGAATAGATGTATTGAATAAGGAAACAAGTAAATAAGATTAGTTATAACGTTTCTCTAATTGCTTTGAACTTTTTGTTTTCAAAATGTCTAATCAAGAATTACATTGTAGCTCAGGAATGGGCTTCTTTTCAATTCCTGTAATTTGCTGATTAGCCGATTTTCCGGAAAACAATTACCGAAAAATTTCATTACAATACGAAAATAAAAGAAAATAGAGAACACTTTTAGTGTTGTTCTTAAATATACCAATTGAAGAACGATCTGACATGTAATCCTGACAGCGAGACTATAGTAAATATAAAGCTTAAAACGGCAAGTTCATTGATTCGTAAAAATATGCGTCAAATAACGTTTTGTATTAAACAACATTTTATGCTCAACTTTAGTCCAAATTCGTTATTCTTAAAATTAAAAAACTTACATCACAAGATTCAATTTGGGTTTGATTCAGCGTGGGCATGATCGGCATGTGAAACTGAACTATTTAATAATACTTACCGTGGTTACGCGATAAAGAGTCTGTACTCTTAACAAAAATTTGAGTTTGATTGAATTTGATATTTGATAAGCTTGTAGCGACTCTTCACCTTTTCCGCCCGCTACTCGCAAATAATGCATTTTTTCCAGGTAAACTCGTTCAAAATGTTTGGTTATGTTGTTGTTAATGAACAAAATTCAATTGTTTTTCTTGATGGGAATGAAGAATTCAAGGTATGTGGAAAATTTAAACTGATCATGTTTGAATAAAACGCACTTCAGACTATTTTTCAAAGCTTAATTCAATCTGAAATTACAAGCAGAAAATCTGACCTAGATTCTGCATCAAGTGGAGTTGGAAGTTCTACGTGTACAGAAGGTGAGTGGATAGCATTCAATTGTCAGTGCCAATATGATTTTTCAGAACAAGAATCATCGTTAGATCACTTCAAGAAGCCTAATGTTGTATTTAATTCATCTGAAATTTCACATATTCTTCTCCCCTTAATACTTCTGTACAGGTCGACGAGTGAAAAAACAAAAGATCCCATCACTGAGATGTCTTCACAATTTGGAACAATATCAATTTCAAAGTTTTATCACAATTATCTAGTGTTGGTGTTTGCCAATGAGTGAGTTTTCAAAAAATATTTACTCTCAAATGTTAACATTTCAGCGATCGCAAGCGAATCGAAGTCTCTCAAACAATCGAACATACAATAGCGACGTTATTTGGTCCATTAATTGCTTTTTGTCACACTGATCTCACGACCGTAAAGAAACCGAAAGAGCATCTTGCCTGTGCATTGACGCGAAAATTGTCATACAGCCCAAAATGTTAGTTTTGATTATGGTTTACACTACTAGTAGTTTATTGTGTATCAACAAAACTGAATACGCTTGTTTTGTAATTTTCTGCACTAGAAAGACGTTGGTAGCAGAATAAAGTTCAAATGTCGTTGGTCACAAAGAAAAACTAACTATTTTAAGGATTTGGTTTAGTACTTATTCGCTTTTTGCGTTAATAACGGGTTTTCTGTTTCAGCATTCATTGATATCCGACGAAAATTATTTTACTTCGACAAAATAGCCAAGTTGAAGGATACGTTTCATAAAATTTCTTCTCAATTGAACGTGTTTGTTGACAACAATAGGTAATTTTTTCTTGTGTTTATTGAATAAAAAAAACAATGTTTTTCAGATGTCTGTTACTTTCTAAGGGTGACATCATTGCTACTTACAACTCTGTTGAAGGTAACGATGACGTTTTGAAAGGGCTCAACACAAACGATCTACTAAACATTGTATCAAACACGTCGAAATGTGATGCAAACACTAAGATTGAGCAGGTTTGCATAGTTTGTACACTTTCCTTTATAACACGTTCTCTGATTCAGTTTTGGCTTCGATCAACGACAGGCCTAATTCCATATTATGTCAATGTTATCAGTGCGACAGTTTTCAAAAACATGACATTAGTCTGTCTCGTGGAATCGTCAGAAAACACATTGATCAGATACTTATATTTGTTCTCAAAACAGTTGGATCAGCTCAGAATAAGTCAAGATCTGAATAGGTTTGTTCAGAATAAAAACGTGTGAAAGCTGAGAAAATATATTTTTAGAGATTTGAAAGAAGTCCGCAAAACAATTAATGATATTCACATACTACTTCTCAGTAGAAAACCGCTTCCCGACACATACTGTGCTGCATTCATGAGAAATCCATTAAGGGCATCTTCGTTTTTCAAGGTATGTTGATTTGGAAATAGAAAAGGTCAAAATAGATAACACAGTGTAGTTGGCATTATCTCATTGAATGAATTTGTTTCTCAACAACATCATGCACCTTGATTCGTAGGTAATTGCGTGAACTGTTGCAGAATAGTTCTAAACAAGCACAATCAACAATAACAACTTTAATTTTAAAAACTGTATTTGTTATGTATAATTTAGCAAAGGGGTGGCTTTTGCCGACCTGCAATTGTACAAAATGAGACGGTTGGGCATGTTCCCCCAATATTTTTCTATAATATTTAATGATACAACATAGAAAAATATTTGCTTTATTTTAAAATAAATGTAATTTTAGTTGAGGAAATTGGAAAAATATTCAAAAATAGTCTGAATGTTGAAAATTGCTGGTGAAAATTGCCGAAAAATTGACTGCAATTTTCACCGGAAATTTTCAACATTTCGACAATTTTTGAACACTTTCTCGGTTGTTCCAAGTCAAAGAAAAATCATTTTCAAATAAAGCAAATATATTTTTATATTGTTTTATTGAGTTTTAATGGAATTATCGGCGGAACATGCCCAACCGTCTTATTTTATAGAATTGCCGGTCGGCAATGGCCGCGCACCACTGATCTAGCATTTCTTCAAACAGAAACAAGTTCCACGTTAAAACAGTGATTGGCGAAATATTGTGGTACAATAGTGTTTTAACAAAATTAATTTTATTTTGAAAACTATAGGCTTTGAAATCACTGCTGAATTAATCGAGTTGCAAGGTTTCATCTTTTCCCGTAGATGTGCAAAAAGAAAGCTTTCATTAACCATTTTTAGTCTATATGGAATCAAATCGAGACGGAGGTACTTCAAATCAACAGGCACTCAGCAACACCAACTCAGAAACCTAGATCGGAATCAAGATTTTCAATAAGTTCTTGGAGAAGTGCCCTTTCGACAATGTCACTTAGTTCGTCGGTGTTTACCAGAATAACCATGGACGACAAGGTAAATTTATTGTGGATTAGGTTCAGTTTCAAAACTTTTATTCAGACGATGACTCAAAAAATGGATATTCTACTTTCCTACGGAAAAAAGCAAATTAATTCATTGATACAAGAGCTGTGTTCTATAAGTATTGCTAATGCGAAACTATCTACACTCCCTCTATTCAATCAGTGCTTGGAAAAAACTGTAAAACCGAACTCAGTCAAAGCCGTTGATTCTTTAGGAATAGGTAATTCAATTTTTCCAACAACCTCCACACACTTTCAAAACATTTCCAGGTTCAAAAGAACAAGAGGATAAATTAGAAAAGTTTTTGAAACCATCAGAGTTTTTCTTAGAAATGTATGCTTATCGAATACAGTTTGACGATTTGAAACAAGAAATTACATACATCTCAGGTAACTTTAAAATAAAACTTTAAATTAACAACCTTTATCAAAATTGGTCCTTTTTAGATGAATACAAAGAAAATGTAAACTGGATTCGACAGCTAAAAAGTGCAAATCGATTCAGTTGTGATTATCTTCGGAACTCTGGAGAAAAGTTTATGATATTTCATGTGAGTCCATTATCAAACTATGCATTTTATCTCAAACACCAAACTTTTCAGTTCAATCTACCAAATTTGAATCAGAAATCTACCGAATGTCGTTCAAATATCAGAATGACAGCTGTTTTCCCAGAATATATGAATAAAAATCTCGCCGAAAAGCAAACGAATAAGTTGTTGGAATGCGTGTTAAAACAGTTAAAATAAATAATTTATATTTACAAGTATATTTGTTTTTATTGCTCAAAATTATGACATATTGATGATCATACTGATGGATTGAGATATGTTTGATTATCAAATAATACGAGAGCTCTTTTTACAAAAAGAGATGAGACGTTTGTGTATACTGAGAAACGAAATGCTCTTCCACAATATTCCGATTTACTTCATCAATAAGCGTTTGCTTCAATTTTAAGAATTCCTGAAAAAGTCTCAATCAGGAACGTTGCGTGAATAAACATTTTACGTCATGGTCCATATGTTTTAGTACAGTACTAAGAACATCTTTACAGCTTGAAATTGACGGACGACTTTTTCTGTTCTCATTTATGCAATCCACAATTAAGTCGTATCTAAATGTATTGATTGAAACGTGATTCGATAAAACACAATCATACATTGCTTTCGGACAGTTTTCAGGTTGAATAGGTGGATAAATTCGTCCATAGTCGCAAGGCTTCATGAATGAAAACAAGCACAACATAAGTCTTCCAAAACAATACACCTCAGACTGAAACAAACATACTTTTGGAAAAATAAACGTGAAAAACTGACCGAATAATAATAATACACTCCTTTCAAGCATTCATTTGGATATTCTTTAGGTATATCTTTTGACATATGTGCCTTTAGAATTTCTTTGATCTTCTTCTCAATACTTATTTTACGAGTTGTTTCTCCTTTCTTAGCACGTTCAAAATCTGTGATTTTACACACTTTGTTGTTGCTAATTAAAACATTTCTCATAGCAACATCGCGATGTGTAATCTGAAAAAATTTAAATAAGAAAGAATGATACTGCGTTGCAAACAAAACTTTAAACATTATGCATAGAGACATTGTTCTCACTAGGGAATGGTGTTACCCCTGCAATCGCTAGGAGGACAAAACAAAGTGAAAATGGAAGATCAGATCTATGGCTACAAGAATCAGTTTTTGGAATCTGCTAAACTCGGTCCCTAAGCTGAAATTTTCGGTCTTAAAAAGTAGTCCTCTTTTTGCTCAAAATGCCGTTTTTCGTGTGTAGAAGTGGCTACATAAAAGTTTGGCACTGCAGCCGCCGTTCGAATGGCCGATTGGTGAACTCTCGTGCTCATTAATCTAAAGGTCACGGGTTCGTTCCCCACTTGGTATTAATTTTTTTTTTGAATTTTTCCTCTAGCATGAAATATGCACAAAAACACGGTTTCTTCCGTTTTTGGTAACTTCGGAATAAATTTTTTGGTTCCTGGGAATCATAAAAGTAATTTGGAAACTTTTTGGAAGTTTTCTTTTTTTGATAAATTTTCACTTTTCTCCTATGCACATTTTTTTCTTCAAAAATAATTTTTCAAAATTTTTTCAAAAAGTGTTTGGTTTGAAAGAGCAGCATTAGTTTGGATATTTCTACGATTTTGGAGGATCAAATGTCATTTTTAGGAGAAAACCACTGTTGTTTTCTCTAGAGTTTTTCACGAAAAGGACCTACTTTCAAAGACTTCCAGCTCCGTTGACGAGTAAAATAAAAAAAAGTTGTCAACTGCAAAGTTATTTTAAAAGTACCAATAAACAAATTGTCAGTTGAAGTTACTCTGCTAAATTTTATGGGTAGAGAGATATAGCTAATCGAAGTGAAGCTTTAACTTACTTAATTAGTAATGTGCATAGGAGAAAAGTGAAAATTTATCAAAAAAAGAAAACTTCCAAAAAGTTTCCAAATTACTTTTATGATTCCCAGGAACCAAAAAATTTATTCCGAAGTTACCAAAAACGGAAGAAACCGTGTTTTTGTGCATATTTCATGCTAGAGGAAAAATTCAAAAAAAAAATTAATACCAAGTGGGGAACGAACCCGTGACCTTTAGATTAATGAGCACGAGAGTTCACCAATCGGCCATTCGAACGGCGGCTGCAGTGCCAAACTTTTATGTAGCCACTTCTACACACGAAAAACGGCATTTTGAGCAAAAAGAGGACTACTTTTTAAGACCGAAAATTTCAGCTTAGGGACCGAGTTTAGCAGATTCCAAAAACTGATTCTTGTAGCCATAGATCTGATCTTCCATTTTCACTTTGTTTTGTCCTCCTAGCGATTGCAGGGGTAACACCATTCCCTAGTCAGAAAAGTTGTTAATACATATACATGTAATATAATACATTTATACACATATCTCATACGATTTTTAAATGTGTATCTAATGCTTTTTTTTTAGTCGTAAAAGTTTGAAACATAAGTCACCAAGTAATCCCATTACCTCCATTCCTTTTAAGTATTCCAGTGCACTCGCAACCTGCCAAGCAATAGAAACCAAATCAAACATTGTTATTTCCTCCTCAGGAACTGTTGCTTCCTAAATGGCTCATATATTTCCATAGGAAATTTCTTCACACTTACATTAGTATGAAATATATTGTTGCCTCCTCGCTTTGGCGGATAAAACTTATGAATGTAGGTTTCCAAGCAAGTTTTCTGGTAGTAAGGTAGAAGTAAGTGTTGACGTATTTGTACGTTGAAACAAGTTCTAAAGTTTTGTGATTCAGATTTGATCAGAATTGGATATTATTATTACTTTTGTTCTGGTTGAACAATGACACCTAAGGGAGTGATTATGTTAGGATGTTTCAAGGATTTCAATAATTTTAATTCTTTCGTACAGTGAGATTTACGAACCGACTCTGAAATTTTGAGTTGGTTATCCTTAAAACGCAATTACAGTTCACACCTTTTATAACAATACATTTTTTTGTTTTGCATATTTCCGCAGTGTATATTGTCGAAGAATTGCCAACACCCAGTTTTGATTTCTAAAATGTATTTGTACGCCTTAAAATATCGTTCAACTTACGTTATTCAGTTCTTCAATTCGAGTTTCTCTAACGTCCGTTGTACTTCTGAACATGGAATAGTGACGCATTTTTTAGAAGTAATTTTACTTACACTTTGTTGTAATTGTTCTGTCTCAATGATTTTGTTAAAATTACAAAAATAGTCAAAATTAATCCAGCGCCAATGATCAATAGCGCATAATATGTAGTCTGGAATAAATATCATTAAACGGTGTTATGAACTAAACACAACTCATAATGAATAATTTTAATTTTAATTTAATATCAACGAAGATTATAAAACAATACTGAGAAATGAATGGCACTGAACATTGAGGCATTTTGTTTTACTATTAGTAGACTCAATATGACTCTGTTAAAAATCCATTTTCATTTAGCTTTAACAATTTCTATGACCTTGAATTTAAAAAAAACTAGCATCAATCATGTCTTTGGTTACAAAAAATAATGGAAAAAATGGGGTGATGAATTTAATCTGATTACTTCTTATTTCTTACACTTTGCTTGTTTTTGGCTGGTCTTAAAAAAAATATTTTTTGAAATTTTCATGCCGATAGTAAACAAAAAGTTATTAGAATCTTAGGTTTTTTTTTAATTCTTTGGGTTTTTAGAGTTTTTAAAGCTAAATTCAGTGTTTTCAATAATTTCGAAGATACATTTTTTCATTACACATACCGTATTTCCTCTATTAGTCTGGCATGCACGACTAATTTTCAATTGGTCCGTAGGGGTGCAAGACTAATAGAGACTGCAAGACTATTAGAGGCTGCAAGACTAATTTTCGAATGCTCCAAAACTCCGAAACGTGACCAATTTTTGATTGAAAACTCAACTTGATATTGTTTAAACAACAAAAAATACATCCGTTTCCAATATTTCATCAATTATTTGAACGCTTTTGATGAAAAACTCGAGATCAATTTAAACAAAAATGAGCCAATTTATTAACGTTGCAGCCTTCATGCAAGATATTGCTGGACAGGAAAAAAGTCGGTGCAATACTATTAGAGACTGCAATACTAATAGAGGCTGCAAGACTAATTTTCAATTGCCCCATAGGGGTGTAAGACTAATAGGGGTGCAAGACTAATAGAGGCTGCAAGACAAATAGAGAAAATTCGGTATATGTTTTTAGAACTGCGATTTTTATACAAAAAGTGGTCAAAGTGATTGACCACTGTATTTGGAGTAGAAATAAAAAACTTACCGAAAAATCAGCTTCTTCCAAAAAGGCTTCCGCTACTGTATTACCGTTAATTATCAACACACAGTGATAGGATTTTGGATCGATATTCGAACTTTTCGGTACAAAAGCTGTATAAATTTTGTGCGACCTTCTGTTTGCACGATTTGTAAGCTAAAATATAAATATATACGTCATTAATGTTTGAAAAAAACCTCTGGACATTTGGATTTGGACGGACATGCAAGGATCACCGAGACATGTGTATTTTTAATTGCTTGGTCATCAAAAACACATTGGATTTCTGATTGAAATGTGTAAGAATTCTGTGACAAGAAACGTTAAATTTTTTATGAAGTAGCGACATACCATCAACATTTTGAATTTATTTTCATACCCATTGTTTGCCATATTTTGCAATTTAAAACTTATCAACTCATCATTGTGTTCGCATTGGTAGAACCGATTAATTGGATTACGACTTATATCAATGTAAAAACCCTTGCTGAAAGTTGTCACAGGTAAACAGAAAATTAATATGATAAACTTACAATGGGTTATATGGAATGTCAAGTGACTTTTGATTCTCTAATAATTTCACATTTTCCGTGTGATAACTCCCGCTGCATTGTAGGTAAACTCCAGTTCCATTAAGTTTTGATACGATCGTATTCTTGAAAAACATATTATCGTCACCTATAATACTTTATCCGATTATTGACAAGTATGAATAAAAAACATACGTCCAACAAACATGTGGAACTTCATAATTTCAATAGAATTGCGTGTGCATCTTATTTTAGAATGTGTGAGGTCTACAGAAGTATGAGTATCATCCGATTCTGTTGTTAATCTGCTTGAAATGTCATTTTTGTAAATTTCGCATGCAATGTCTGAAATTACGAAACTAGGGTTTATTAGAGAATTATACCAAATGATTACTTCTGTCACATGCCTTGTTGAACATCAATCTCAACAAACTTCGCACTTTCAGATTCAAGTATAACTCCCCTGACAAAGTTTTCTGAAAATTGATCATGAGAAAAATAATTTAAAACAATTTCCTACGTTTAATTTAATTGGAATATCTTGAAGTCGAATGCCAATACAGTAGAAATCATAGCCGCCGAAACTGAGCGTAGAATTTTTATCTGCGTAGAAAACTTCGTTATGTGCATCATTTGCTCCAATTAGCATGAAAAATATTGAATATGCAATACACAACAACAATAACATTAGCGGTTTCATTGCGGATAGGACAACCTTGGTGAGGCGTTGGAATGAATAGAAAAATGATAAAATTGTTTGCACGGCCAGAGTCAAATATCACGATAAGAATTTGTTGGTTATGTAGGTTCATATTCCTATCTACAGAATAGTTGTTATAATTTTATTAGTATGGTAGGTAACAATGTGGCAATTTTTCAAGAGTTTCAAGATTTTCAAAATGGAAATGTTTCAAAATAAGTAGAGTGTCAACAAGTTTCGAGTCAAAATATACCACTTTTTCACAGTATATATTATTTGTAAATTCTCATATTGAAATTGTCTTTGTTATTTTGAAGTTACTGTCGTTAAATATACAGAACCATACAGAAAATAATCAAAATTAATTGAAGCTTGTTTTACAATACTGTCTTATGTTTTATTTTAGACGAAAAATGTATTTAAAAAAAATGATTAAACTAAAAAACCACCCATACCATATTTTGATGACGTTCTGTCAACTATCAGTTGTTGTGTTCTAAGTAGTTGAACTGTCTAAAAGTGTAATGTACAAATTAGATAAATCGTGTTTGGTGAAGAAACCAAGAAGACTACTAAAAATAAAATGAAATTGTATTTACATATTCTTCTATCAGTTCATGTTATTGTTCTTTTCTGCCACATTGATTGAGAAATAATGCACTTTACTCGAAAATATGCATACCAGACAGTTTTGGCAATTGCAGGTAGGTGCAATTGGTATCATTAAAATTTTAATTTTATTCAGCAACATTATCCATCATTTCTGTAATAACAATTTTCATGACATTCCCATGTTTCTACACTTATTTTGCAAGGGTAAAAATGGATTTGCAACATGAAATGAAGTTTTGCAAGGTATGAGTCAAATGGATGATAAATCCCAAAGTGTTTTTTATTTCAGAAATCTGCCGAAAAAGTGTTCTACTTTGTTAATGAAGTAGGATACTTTGATCGAAAAAGAGAAATGAGTCTTGATATTTCACAATGCCAAGTTAAAAATCCAAGAAGTTTCCTGTTGGAGTGACTACATTATTTTGTTTTACCCATAATGAATCTACCAAATAAAATATGAAATTAAAATGTTTCGTTTAACAGCTTTTGTAGACTGTCATTTCAAACAAGAAATTGATTATCATCAGATTCTGAATTATTTCTATTTTTCCACTTGTAATATAAAAGTTTTCTACCGAGTATACATTTTCGTACATTTTTATTAATAACTGATGGTTTCCAAAAATTGCAAAGTTCATCTAGAAGCACTTCGGTTTCCCGCTTTTCCCATTTTTCTTGCTCACTACAAGAGCAATTCAAAGTATTTTGGCTCACTTTCTTTCCGGTTACCCCAGAAACGAAAAATAATTGAGATGCAGAGTTTCACTTGTCATCATCTTTTCAAAAAGACCTATCTACGTCAAACATCTTCCTTCGCCTTTGCTCTGCCAAAGATTGACATAAACTTCAAGCTTCCCGACATTGTCTCCTCTATCTCATCCTCGATTCCCTTTTTCTTCTAGTTGTAGTGATTTGGGGCAAAGGATAGATGGACGCACCAAAGAGAGATGTCTCACTATGCAATAAAGCGAATCTCATGTCCCACCACTCGCGGGCGACTTATCCGCTCGGCGACAAAAAGAAGAGAAAGTATATTTCTTAGTGTATATCTGTGCATCTTGAACATCATTTTTGCTTTTTCAAAACATCCAGAACGTATATATCCCATATGAACACCACTCAAATCTCTTCAGTCGTTATTTGTTTCCTATGTGTGAAAAGCTAGTTCTAGTTGAAGCATCTTATTTGAGCCAAAAAAAGTTAAATAATGTTTATTGCCAGTACCAGTAATTGGTCAAACTATTGTACAATTCTACAGAATAAAATGTAATCAATTCAATATTAGTGATGTTAATCAATTTATTTTAATTTTCGCGACAAAGCAAAATCCTAGGAAATTATTCAATAAATTTGATGACACATTTCTAGATATTAATAATTCCTCAGATATATAAAATATCTCATTGTTTTGACTTCAACTAAATACATTATGAAAGAAATTTTAACAAAATCGCTTTCTGGATTTTCTGGCACAAGAAACCTAGTAGTTTCCAATCTGCAAATGACATTTTCCAAGCCTATTTTTCTAATCCAATTGAAGAAATTGGAAACAAATGAATCATACACTGTAGCACTACTTTTATTTCTTCTCATTTTCATTTAACGCCAAATCCCTCGATATAGCTTACCAAAAAGGTCGCAGCTCACAGAGCAAGTGTCTCGGACAACAAAAGAGGATCGTCTTGCTTTCCGCCCTCACTTGTTCGGAGACCCGGTCGCCATCGTCGCTGGACATGAGGAAATGAGACTTACGGCCGTGTTGCCCCATTTGACTCTTTTCTCTATCGTTTTCGTCGTCGTAATCTTTCATGTTTATGTTCTCTACGTCTTCAGTGTTTCAATTTTAAACGAGCACCACTACTCCATCTGACACTAGAGTCCCAGCAATACCCACATGATGGAAAAGGGGTTAACTTTTTTTGGGCTTCATCATTCTTTTTTGCAGACGACAACACCCGGAAATCTGTACAACTTAATATCTGTTTCTGTTTTCTCATTTTATTATCTATAAAGTGCTGCTCTTAAGAAGCTCCGGGTACTCAAAAAGCTTTCAAAAAGATGGAAAGCCGATAACCTCAACCTCTTCTTTCCTCCTTTTTCTTTATATGAAGAGGTTATATCAATTTCCACCATCTTGCTAGTTTTACTTTCCAGGTGGCATTTAAAGCAAATGTTTTGTGGTTCGGGTTTTTTTTCAATACAACTGCACATAATCTGAGTAAAAAAACGTTGTTTGCTGGTATGGTTTAAGTTTAAATCCCTAAAAAATGGGTACTATCATAATATTGCTAAAAATGTTCTATTTTGCCTTTTTTTTAAACATCGCTACAAACAAAAGTGAGATTTAGCTCAAACTTACAAACCTCCTGAACTCCAAAATAGGAATGCGATGCCACTAAAAAAATGCGCGACAACATTATCTTGCTTAATAGAAACATTTGCACAATTGTTAACATACGAAAACAAAATACTCAAATAATACACATTTATACTTGATCAGGTGTTGTCAGATAACAGAAAGTTTAAGAATTGGTGATTCGGTTGCCCGTTAAGCCAATTGATTTCCACATGAATAGGTTTTCACTTTTTCGTTTTTCTACGGCGGTTCTAATTTTCATTTGTTTCCTTATTTTCTGCTATTGATCGCTTAGCATATCAAAGAATCCTCATTTGAACTAGAAGGAGTTTTATTATTTTCCAAGCTTTTTTTTTATTTTCCAAGCTAACATTTTTGCTCGAAAAAGTGCATTTCTGTCAACCCCCTCGTGTTTTTTTTTCGTGCTGACACTTTTCAAATTGCTTCGCTTACATTTTTCTATTTGCTTCTTCGTCTTCTTGCTAACACATTTATTGCATCCGAGTAGCAGTAACATCTTCAGAATTTTTGATTCTTTAACTATTTCTATTCTCAATTAATATTTGAGCAGAGGTCCTACTAAGCTGTTTAATTATTCAGCACTGACCTCTTTTCCCTCTCATATTTGACAAAGACACTTGGTTATCTTTTTAATTTATTTTTTCAGGAAAATGATTATATATTTCGCATTTCTCATTTTAACAACCATGCCTTTTGTATTTTCAATAAAATGTCATTCATGTCTCACTTATTGCAAAACAGTTAATGGAAAGGTTTGGTTATTTTTGAAGTTTCGCAATTTGCCTAATCCAGAGTTTTCAGGTGGATCCGGTCAATTGCGACTGTAAATCGCCACCTAATGAGCAATGTTCAGCAAATGCATGCTTTGCAAAAGTCGAGCTGTTCGCTGACGAATCAACAGCTATTGTTCAGGTATGAACACTCAAGAGCTCTTTTTTATTCTCATGAAAATGAGATGTTGTAGAAAGGTTGCATATCGGATTTCCCGTCCGGACAAAGAGGCTGTCAATATGCGAGCAATATGGATACAATACACTGCTTCTGTGATCAAGACCAATGTAATACCAGACATAAGGTAAGGGGTTCAAAACTAAAAGTCAAGTCAAACCCAAACATCAAAATGGAACGTAAACCTTTCAGACGGTAGTTTGGAGAAAATTTTGCGATTTAAGAACGTTTTTGTTTGCAATTCAAATAATAACCGCCCGAGTAATGTAGTTTCTTTATTCGTGTTGCATGCAATGCTATATTTTAATTCGTCAGTTTGGATAGAATTTTCGAGGGACGGAACTCAAATCGAAACTGCAAGTATTTTTGGGAATTTATCTTAAAATTTAAAATTTCTAAGTTGCCAGTTGCCGAAAGTTGTCAAAGTTTTGTCAACTAAAAGTTCCCGGTTGCCGAAGTTTTCAGCGTTCGGCAACTTCGGCAGTTAGTAGTTGCCGAAATTTTTGAGGTTCGACAGCTTCGTCAATTGCCGGTTGCAAAAAACCTCGGTTGCCTAACAGCGCTGGTATGCACCAATTACTACATTTGGTGTATATAGGTGTAAAGTTGGAACACGTTGTAAATTTTTCGCTTTTGGATGTGACTCTAATAAAAACGAAACGTTTATTGAAAAAAAACTTGGTATAGTATAATAATGTAGTCATTTTAATTATCAATTAGCGTGGAACTGAAAAATACGTTTTGTTCGAATATTTACATATGTTGAATTTACTTGAAACTACAAGATTTAAAAAATTCAACCAATTACGGTAAAGCTTCTACATATTTCATTTTCCGAAAAAACGTCAATTTGCGCTCTTTTTTCCAAGTTAATTAAGAACATTCAGTGTGTCTTTTGGAACTTTTCGACAGAAAATGGGACCAAACTAATTGAATTTGCAGTTGGGTAGCTACATTCCGTCGCGCCTTCCATCCGTCGAATGCTGTCATTGCACTTCCCGTCATGGTGAAGATTGCGATTCGGGATGCTCTACAAATTGTCGAGGGAACTATTGTGTTGTGGATTTTGATGGAAAAGAGCAGGTTTGAATTGCTAAACAACTGAACGAGTTAACATATGTTGTATTAGGGATGCGGGTTGGGATATCCACGACTGCCGTCTTTCTTGCGTGTCGATGATTATCTCGACTATGAAGGAGATTATTTGTGCACCAGGTGGGCTTTACGACAAAATCCCCTCAGCGTCACATAATCCATGATAGCTTGAAAAAACACAACAACCTTATTTAGATATGAATCCAGCGCCTCCAATGTGATGAATGGTTGCGTGTGCACACACCCATCTGGCTTGTGTAACGAGTTTAACAAAACCTTCAATTACCAGGTTAAATATATTCTTGAGGTCATTTAAAACATTAATGGTTTTTTTTAGAAAAAACATGTGATTGAGAGAAAGCATGAAAATTTACATTACTGTTACGCTTTGATGCACAAAGGATACAAACCATTCGGACAGGAAGTATTTAAAAAGTAGTGTTTTAAATTTATTTTTCATTTAAAAATAATGTTTTTAAACATTTGTTGTAGATCATCAACATGTGAAGGACACTATTGCTTCATATCTCTTACAACATCTGAAATTGTTTTAGAAAGTGCTGATTTTAAACATAATTATGAAGATCATGACGAATTTGTGGGCGCTGCCAGGCCAAGATTTGAACTTCAAGCAGGATGTGTCAAAGTTAACGGCAATGATGTAAGCGTTTATAACAACAGTAATTTTAGAACATTTTTTAATATCAGGAAATGAGAAGAATATATTTAAGCATAAAGTATGAATCTTTACACCGTGTCCAAGTAGATCTGTTTTACTTCAATTAACTGATTTCAAGCTCATCAATTGTTTCGGCAAAATCAGTTCTTCTAAACATTCAATAAAGAAAAATACAAAGAAATTCTCAATTGTAAATTTCTTTACAGAAAGTGCAAATCGGTTGCACAGTTGAAACGCAGGGGAACAGTTCGGAAGTTCTTGCAAAGCATTGTATATGCGACAGTCATTTGTGCAATTTTCACCACTTGGTTCGCGGAACAGATGACCCACGCCCGAAAGCTGCGATTCCGGGGGTAAAGCAGGTCAGTTAAATTCTCTTTGATTTTTTACTCACCAATGCATTTCTTTCAACGTTTTGAATAGTCAAAAACAGTTAATTATGTATGACTTAACAAATTGTGTCTTTAGTCAAACCCCTATCATAAAATATAAAAATGTTCGTATGTAAAAAAATGCTACCCTTGTTTGGTTGGGTTCAAAATGCCGTTACTCAAAAAACGGAATTAGTAGGAACAAGAAATGTTGTCCTTATAGCCTTCTTGTGTTATATTTTATCTTTTGAGTATTACTTCATTTTAGCCATGCCATAAATCATCGTCCTAACTTTACATCCAACAAATTTTCAAACCAGTAGCTCAAAAAGCAAACATGTTTACAGACGACGAATCAGTTGAATCCAGTCCGATTGTATACTTCAAATAAGGAAATTGATGAGAATGACATTCTATCTGTGATGAATGGAGTGAGAGAAGCCCAGAGCATGACAATTGGAGCATTTATTTGGTTATGCATCAGAATATTTTAGTGAACACTGACTATCTCATGATTTCCCAACTCCCGATTCAAATTTTATACGGTTGATTTTCTTTCTACATTTTGTTTCTTCTCATTTAAAAAAAAATTTCAAACTAAAACTATTTCGGACCGGTTCAAAAAGCTACATTTGTAAAAAAATGAAACGTTTTTATTAGAAAACAATGTAAACGGAATGTTGTTTGCCAAGAATCGAAAACAATGATGAGATTGGATAAAAACTATAATTAATAATCAAGGAAATAAGTTAAAAGTATTTGGTTTTGTAGAAAAATTGAATATTAGCGCACTTTCTTTCTATCTTTTTGATTTTTACCAGAAGAAAAACGTGCTAAAAAGATATTTAGGGAAAAACTTGAGAATGGAAAAAATATGGATATGATAATGAGAATAATTAAAACTTAAAATACCGAAAAACTGAAATCGTCAATAAAAAATTACAGAAGCAGGCGGTATAAGGTCGTTTAGACTAGCACGAATGACAGGAAAGACACGAACGAGTGAGAGGGAGCGGAAAAAATTTTAATTTAACTAACTAACTAGGTATATAAATGAAACTCGTAGGATTTTGCTATGGAATCATTCTTACGAGAACTTCCACTTCTCTGAAAATTGAAATTTTGCACATTACTAAACGATGAGATCAAACAATACTGAAGTTAGAGCAAACACACCAAATCATACCAGTATTGTGGAAAAGACGTTAATTAACAGTGTGAATTATGACTGAAAATGCTGATTTTTTGAAGGTTAAAGTTGTTTTAGATATCTGAATTAAAAATGTTTTGAGCAACCGGGAAGAGTTAAAGGAGCACTGCAAAATGTCAAGGAAAATCTAGTTGAGCAAGAGAGCAGCACAAAAAATTGAACAATGTAAGAATTGATTATTGTTTAAAAAGAAAACGTGTTAATCGACGGACTATGGCATTACCGGATGGGGATCGGATTGTTGACGGTGATCGTTGACTAAGCCAATGAATTTCTTTTCCAGTAGCTAAAAATGTATAAGATTATATGAATAATTGTTTTTGCGGAATAAAATGATATTTGAGTATTATTTTCAATTTTTCCCAAAGGTTTCTTGAATTATGATGACTTCTACTCACTTGTCTGTTAGGAACGTCTTGAGATCCAATCTGGAGTGCATATGCAAAAGCGGATGCGTCAAACGTTTCATCCAGTGCAATTAATGCACCATGTATTCCACTATCCACTAAATTTCTTGAAAATACACCTAGCCCGATTTCTTCCACCCATCGCTGAACTCGTTCATTCGACCACACTAGCAAGTCTGCAAGGTATTACCCATAAAGGCATTGTTGTAAAGATAATATAATTATTACCTGTGTTGATATTATCACACGCCTTTCGCCGATCCGCCAACACTTTCTTATCATAGTTGACTTTCTTGAGACACATAATTCCGTATTGGAGACTTGTACGATGGAATGTGTCTACCATGCGCAGATGCGTGCGTAGGTCACGTTTTGAAAGATGTTCTAACATTCGAGCGTCAAGAAGACATTCCATAAACGCTGATCGGTATTGCGCAAGACCGAGACAAGGAAGCCAGTCGTTTCCAATATATTCATGATTCATATCTCCGAAGGCAAGAGTCAGACGAGCAGTTCGTGGGGCAGATGGTGACGTTAAAGAAACCATTTCCTGAAAAAAAGCATATACATATAATCTTGTATTGTATATAATTGTTTGCTCAATTTGAAAGTTTAACTGTCATTATTCAAAATTTCAGAAAAACATTAAGGATATTATTTTTTATGTAATGAAAAAATCAAAGGAATCTGTGAACACATTGACTGATCATTACAATTAATTTATATTGCAAATTTTTAACAAAAAATACCTGGCTACAGAGTTGCTGTATTTTTGCTGAATCTTGCCATGAGAACTTTCAAGTTGAAAGAACCTGGTTCGAACCAAGATAAATTTATTTTGGTGTTTTTTTTTCATTTTTTGCAACATACAAACAAAATGCCGTCTTACTGCCGGTTAGTAAATTTTTAAAGCCTCAGTACCTGAATTGCAAGTCGCAATTTCAACCTGTGCAATGGGTTTGAGATTCCAATCTCCTTCTGGATTTCTTGATCACTCAAAGCTGACATTATTGCACCGGATTTCACATTTGCTCTACACGCAGCTACATACCACGCTGGCATGCCAACCCACAGCTCCAGCCAGGCAACAACAGTTGGACCATTCCAAAGAGCAAACGGTGTTCGTGCTTTCATGGCTTCCTCTAATAGTTCATGCTTCTTCTTTTTCCTCCTGTCGTAATCAGCTTTTTGGTTTCCTTCTGTGCCCGACTGCTCGCCATCCGAATAATCTCCATTTCGTCTAAAAAATGATTGTATGTTTTCATAACTCAATAAAATAATCACTTGAATAAATCACTCGATGAATTTTTCTTTTTGTTGAAAAACCTTCCAAGCGTTTTCAATCCACTTGAGCTATTCGATCTTTTCTTCTTTCCGCCAAGAACGCCATCTGTCGAGGAAGCGACTGACGAAGCTGGACTCATTCGATCTCTTTCGTATTGCATCTGCAAAAGAAACGAACCGGTCATTAATCATCTTCTTCCTTCTTGAGATGACTCTTACCTCGTCAAATTGGTTGTACCCTCGTCGTGGCTCGTAGTCCAAATCTCTAACCATGCGGTCGTCAACAAACTGCGGATTGCCGTAAATATCATACCGTCGGTCACCGGATACATTTGCAGGAAGCTATAATTTAGAAAAATTCTTGAAGAACATTTAATACATATAAAAAATGTATTAAAAAAACAAACAAATGAAGACTTACAGTGTTATACTTATGTTGTCGCATATTATCTAATTGGGGACTTGCTCTTGGTGAACTTCTCGTAGATATTCCCTGATCATCATAGAATTCCCGACTTGATCGTTCTAACTGTTCAGCCACCCGTTCTGCGTGATGTTTCTCTTGTTGAATCAATCTTAAAATATACTTGTTAAAAACAATTAATAAAAAATTAATAAAGTTAAGAAAATACATTATAGAATCAGATTTTAAAACGATAATTAGCCCACCTTATTTCAGTATTTATTGCATCTAAGCGATCTTGTAGCATTGATGCCAACATCTGAGCATCTTGACCACCACCCATTCCACCTTGCATTCCTCCCTGCATTCCACTTGGCATTCCCATTCCACTGTTCATCATATCATCTTGCTGGTGTTGGACAGCAGTGTTAGGACGTGGAAGAGTCGATTGACCGACGTCGGCCAGTGATGGTGATGAGGAAAATGCTTGCTGGACGTTGGCAAGAACATGCGCTTGTTGAAGTCGATCCCATTCTTGCTCGTTGAGGGTTTGAACTTTGTTCGGATCGTCCTGAAATTTTTTTCAATGGTTGGTTTCTTTTTGTTGTAGCCAATAGCAATTTTAACATGGTGAAACAAAATGTCACAAAACCAAATCTCACCTGGAGTGCTGAAATCCTTCCTTTATTTGGTCTTCTCATTCCTACAGTTTGATACTGTTGAGCTGGTTGTTGTTTGTACATTTGGTATGCAGATTGCTGAGCAATCGAAGCTTGTGGTTGTTGCTGCACAATGTTTTGAGCATGTGTAAACGGAATTGCATGCATTCTGAAAAAATTACGGTTTCACCATGCATTATATTATGTTGTACCTTGACTGGAATTGCGCAGTTCTTGCATTGTACAATTGTTGCCTAAGAGCTTCAATCTCTTGCCGTAGAGATTCATTATCCCGCTGAAGACGATCTTTGATTCGTTCCGCTTGATCATAAATTTTCTTTGTTCCATCAAGCTGTTGTGTTAACCGATTTTTGTCATCGAGGGCTTGCATTCGTTCTTTGAGATGCAGTTGAAGGCGATCATTAGATTCCGATAAAAGCTGGAAAAATGTTTTGCTAACACTTTTGTGTATGATTTTAAAATGCTCACCTTGTCCACAGTGCTACTTAACCGTTGGCTGTGCTCTTCGTTCATGCGTTCTCTTTGCACAGCCCTTTCCAACTCTGCAGACAACTCTTGAATGTTTCGGTCCAACCTTTGGATGCGCTCTTCAGCAGAAACACTCTTCTGAAAAGGAAAACATTTTAAACAAACATAACAACAAAAACACACCTGTTCAGCTGCTGTAAGTGCTTCCATTCTTTGTTGTAATTCGGCTTCTACAGACGGAAGGGATTCAGCTTTTTTGAGACTTTGTGCAAGTTGCTTCTCTGCCAACTCCAATCTTTCTTGAAGTGAATGAACTTTTTCCTCATTCAACCTGACAGCCGCATCTTTATTGGCAAGCTGAAAAGAAAATGAGGTTTCTAATGCAATTGCGATGTCTTTTACTGACCTGATGCTCCAATTTGTCATTGAGGTCCCGGATACACGTTGACTCTCTTTGCGCGGTCAGGAAACGCGACTCAAACGTTGTTATCCGAGTTTCTTGATCGGTGCGTTGTGCATCAAGCTAAACATAGGAAAAATAAGTAAATACGCTTGAATTGAATGATTTTGAGGTAAAAGCAACAATATCGATACAAATTGATTATTTCACAAGTACCTCGCAAATTTGATTCTTCAAACGAACGATTGATTCCTGTGCAGCATGTTTTTCACGAGCATCTTCTGTCAATTGATCCTCGAGTTCGGCATTTCTAAAATTTAAAAATTTGGGGGAGTATTCATAGGCTTTTCAGCATGATTTTTTCCTATTTTTTTTACTGAATTGAGATAAGAAAACAATTTTTTAAATGTAATTTAATATATTTTTATAGTTAATTTTTACGCATTCTTCAAACATTTTTTTGAAAAAAAACCGAAAAATTTGACCACAAAAATTTATAGGTGTTTATATATTCACCATCAATTTTTGAAAAGTTATTACGATAGTACCTTGTTGTGATCTCAGTTGATTGTTTTAGTGAGTTGGCTAATTCTGTTTTCATTCTTTCTAAAGCCTCTTGCATTTCGATAAGTCTGTTTGCACTTTCACTGCTAATTGAACCATTGATGGGTGCATTTGACGCCTGAAAATTTTTGTTGATAAACACATTTTTGTGGGTATGTGATGTATTCTCGTTTTTCTGTTTTCTTTCTTATTTTTTTCAATGAATAATTACCATTGCTTCTTCCGCTTCTGCTGCGTAAGTGGCAATACGCGCTTTCAGCGACGAATTCTCATCTCCTTTTGTGCTCAGCTCTTCTTCAAGTGTCGCCACACGCTCCATTGCTACTCGAAGACGTTCACGAACCTGAATATTAAAACATTAGAAAATCTACAGAGTAAATACAAAAAATTACTTTTTCATCCAATGCCTTGTGATGCTCGAATAAACTCTTAAGAGCTTTTAGAACTTCAACTTCAGAAGATACGCCAGCGTGGTTTTGAGCTTGTCTCTGAAAAAGGAAGTTTTAATATTACAGCACATCAAATAGAATGGGGAACAATAATAAATCAAAAGACATACCTTCATGACCGTCATTCGGAGTGATCTTTCATGACGGGAAACTAAACATTCTAGGTGCTCTAGAAGAAGTCGAGTATTGTTCCGTTCTGCTTTGAGCTCGACAATCTCTTCATCTTTTTCTAATAACTGCTCTTTTAATAGGCATAATTCCCGCGTCATTGTTTGAAGTTCCTGCGGTAAATTTTGCGTATGAACTTCGAACTGTCTCTTCATCATATCTCGTTCTTTTTCAACTTCTTTCGTTCGGAGCCCTGCATTTTCCAGTTGCACCTTATAATTTTCCAACTGTTCTTGTAATTTGTCCCGGTCTTCCAACATGTTCATCATCAGCTGAAAAAGTTAAAGAACATTCAGTTTTAAGGTTTTACAATATACAGACCTGCTCAATGTTGTCTCGGTCCGATGGTTCATCAATGGGACCGCCGTTGTCCACTCCATCTTCCGAGATTGTCGGCATTATATCACAATTTATGTTTCCATTGCTGTAGCTCATATTTCTGAAACAGATTAAAATTGATAACTAAATTTCAGATTTTCAATCAAAAACAAAACATTAATAAATGTTTAGTTATATTTTGAAATCGTCTAGATATGCAGAAAAATATTTAGAAAAGCGCGAGAAAAAACGCAAGAAACAGAAGAAATTGGATACATCGCCTAGAAATAGAAATATCTGAACGTTGACTATACAATTTTCAAATTTAAAATAAAATACACTTACCAGAAAAAAATGTAAAGAAGTGAATCAGCTTGCCCTTGTTGAGTAATTTGTCATACCTTGCAGAAAGTGAATAACCTACAATAATTTTTATAGCAATAATTTTGTGAAGCTGAAAGACAAAATAATTAAAACGGTTGACACTAAACTAAGAAAGAACTACGAAAGAACTAAAAAGTAAGTTAGTTCCGTTGAAAGTGTTTTTATTTCTCTTTCCTCTCTCTTTCTCTCTACTTTTTTCGTTTCTTCCTCTTGTGTGTGTGTTATAAGTAATATGACTGCAACAACCAACTCGCCAAGCAAAAGAGTTGAGAAGATGGAAAAAGAGAGGGAAAGAAAAAGAGACAATAGACACAGGCCGATAAAGAGAAAGAGCTCCGAATTACACACAACGGTCAGTAGTGCTCGCCCTTCGTATTCTTCCCCCTTCTTTCTCCTTTTCGTCCTCTTCGTTGTGGCCGGACGTGGGCCCGAATCGATGCTAGGGCATTAGAGAATGGGTGCAAACGAAAGATGAGACAGGCCAGAGCCAGAGAACACAGGGTCACACATCTATCGGCCGTTTGGCTACGCGCGCGGGAGAAAACCCCCTTCCGTCCCCTCCCTGACTGCCTCCCGCTATTTCTTCGTCAATTGGTTCCTACATGAGAGTGCAAGATAGAATTGACAATTCGGAGAAGTACAGAAACAGAGAAAGGAGTAAAGGATAAAAGATAATAGAGAAATAGAGATGACAAGAGAATATTAGAGAGACAGATATGGCAAAATTCTGAACGTCCTGAAATAGTACGGTTGAACGTGAGAAAATGTTTCGAAACTGTATGAAACTTTCCAAATTGTATGGCTATAGAAAAAATTCCAGAACTTAGATAACTTATATTATATCCTATTGCAATGAATATGATAACAAAGATTTAACTCAATTTTCTTACAATAACTTTTTAGACACCGATGAACCTGAATTAAACTTGAACGAAGCTGGGCAAGTCTCTCGTTTAATATTAGGGCATCCGGAGAATTTCTAAACATTTTAAATATAAGTCAAGTTACTCTCACTAAACTCATAGTGATATATTAACCATTTGTAAATTGAATACGTTTTCTACTTCCAAGTATATGCAGCAATTATTTAGAACGAGTGCTCAAAATATATTCAATTGGGTTTTACAGGGAAGTTTATTTCAAATTTCAAAGATCGACTGACAATGAAGACTGACAAACAAGAACACTTCTTCGATTCCAACTTTTAGACTTTTAATGTTTTTTCCTAAAACTCCGTTTTTTTTTTTGGTTTTCTGTGATAGTAGCATAAAAAAGGGGAACAAAACACTGAAGCAGAAAAAAGTTTAACAACACGATTGTTGTATAAACTCGTCATTTCTGAGTCATTTTCTGAACGTAAAATAGTATAATAGTAAAGTAGTAAAACGTTATACAGATTGATAGAAATCGAAAAAAAAAGACGAGGGATCTAACAAGGCAAGAGTAAGAACAAGCGTTCAATTTGTGGAAGTGGCAATGAAAATAACAAGTGCCTTCACGTCCCCTATCCCTACGATTTTCCTATTTTGTTCCGTTTGGCGTCCCCCTCAAAACCCCAACATTCCTGAGATTTGCATAAAGTTTTCAAAGTCACCGAACATCAATGCTTTCATGGACGAACGAGTGCGAGCAAGGTCGGAACTAGTGAGAAAACCCGGAGAAAAAGAGTATGAATATTCGGAGAGAAAGTAAAAGAGGGGGACCACCTGCCTTCAACAGATGGATGAATATCCTGAGGTAGTAGTAGTTGACTGGCGACAGCCACTATGGCACGCAGCTGCATAAATTTAGAGCTTCCGATCGCAAATAATTTCACATATCTTGTTAGCAAAGTAGTTTGCTGTGAAACATGTTGCACCTTGAAAAGTAATAATCAATTGCCAATAGAATTATGTGTTAGACAAATTTTTTAAAAATTTATTTAGTAGATTCCTCGCTAATATTTTGTGAGAAATTACATAAATATGTCTTCGAGTTTGCTGTTACGATGTTTATGCAGGTGCAAAGTTCGAAGTGAAGCAGTACGATGTTTTGGGAAGTATTTTTGTGCAATGCCACTCGTTTGAATTGTTTTTAAGAAACCATTTCAATGATGCTATGCAAATCTAGCAATTAATTTTGATTTCTTAAAATAAAAATTTAAATAGGGAAGTTGCTTCTTTTTTAAACCAGTTTTTTTTAAACAATTAAGACATTTGTCGAAATTCAATGCCACTCAAAAGTTTGCAAGCATATTGGGTGAAATTCTATCATTAAAAATAAGATTCAATTTGCTGATTAAAAAAACCAGAAACTTTATTAAAATTTGGTGACGAGTTTGCTAAGTATTTTCTCTCTGCTAGCAAAGCCGAAGAAGATGTGCGCATGCATTCGTCTGTTGAATCGGTTAGCCCATACACACATACACATCGTCGTAATTACTGAAGATGACGTTGCAAAAGAAAGAAACAGAAAGAGAACCGAGCGATACGCCACTTGTTCATAGTTCTTGCAATGAGAGTGTTTATAGCTGGGTCTGTGCGTGTGAGTGTTCATAGATAACAGGAACATGTAGGTAACCGAGGTTTTCGTTTTTTTTTCGATAAATAAAGGTTTAACTATTCCGAACAACAGTTGTCTAACTATGGCTTGCGTGGAATGAAACTTATCATGTTTAGTGTCATTTGTGAGGAACTTGGCGAAATTGAAATCAGGAGTTCAGATAGTATGTACAATATCTGAAAAGTATTGAATTTTAACTGGATCGTGAAAAATACTCTATAATTCAAAGTCAGTCAAGCAAAATAGCGTCTTGTATTGAGTTTATTCAATCACATCCAAATGTTTTATATCTGTTAACAACTATATAATGTTGAACGTAAAAAAATGACTACAAAATTGTGTGTGTGTTTTTTCACAGTCTACATTTCATATTAAAGGGGGAGTAGAGCCAGTCAAACTCACTTATGGTGACACAATGACTAAAAATTTAGTTTAAAAATTATTTAAAAATTCTAAGTTTGTTATGATTTGTTGAGTAATTGGGAAAATTTCGGCTTAGCCACTTTTTTAAATGTCTTCCATCAAAAAATCTCTTTGAATTATGATCTCTATTTATGCTGCAAACACTGATATTCAAACATTGTAGGGTTGCCCATTTTTGTAGGTCAATAAAAGTTTTTTAAAAAATTGTAAAAAAATTTTTTGAATGATATTTGGTAATTTGCATCACATAAGTTGTTTTAAGCAATTTTTCCCACTGACACTACTTCATCTTCAAAATTCATACACAGTTACGAAAATGCCAATCAGCATGCCCAGAGGCGATAATTGACTGTGAGGGGATATCTTGATACAGTTCAGGTTCTTTCACATGCCCACATGATATAAACATATATAGGTTTGCACTATTGAATTTGAAGATTTATCATATCCAACATATCTTATTGCAGTCTTTAATAGTCTAGAATTCATATTCATTTTGCACTGTTGGATTTCAATCAAAATTTAGTCATTTAGTCCGTATTAGTCTTGTGCCTTCTAATATGTATTCTTGCACTAGTTAAATACCGGACCAGCTACACGTTGTTGAAAATGAGGTAAAATCGTATTTTTGGTGTGAAGTAAATTTGAACGTGGGTTGCGTTTAGTCTATAGAAACGTATATATTTCCTGAATTCTAAACAACAGAAATCAATAATATTTACAAAGCCAAGAGTCATTTGAAGTAAGTCTTTCCGCTGCCATTAGTCTTATTATGTTATATATATATATAACGAAAACATGACATTAGGTGTAATCACCGGCAAGAAAGACTGACTAAAGACTGATACGAGAAATACGGTATTAATAATTTTGCTTTGGTTGTAAAAACAAATCGGGCCCCGTACTTTTTGTTCGTTACAGTTTCCCGTTGTTTTTTTCAAGTTGTTACAGTGGCTTTGAAAAAGTTTAGAGATAAACTGAAATAAACAATCCACAGTTTATAAATGTTTCATTTTATTTGTGATGCCTTGAAGCCGTAGTCATCATCATGAATAAATATCCGGTTTTACTCCAATTGAGTGACCACAAAAAATGACAGCCGCATGATGGCTAGCTCGACACAGTCGATCGACGCTTAAAGTTCTCTCAAAAAGTGGTGACGATGGTAGTGTCCGGCGTGTTCCGCGCCGTTTACTGCATTATTCAGAAGTGCGGCAACGACGCCGACGGTAAGCGGACAGTAGAACACAGAAGCGGTGGTGGAAAATATGAGTTTTGTGGAGACACATAGACACCTTGCGCACACCGTGTCCAGATCATCTGCCGCATCCGCCCATCTTTGCGCGCGTCCCGCTCGTTTTAGTGCATTTCAATCCGAAAATTCTGGTCTTTGCTACTGGTTGCAACTTTGCTGTATTCATCAAATAGTTATTGAACTTTTTTAGTTGTCTTCAACTGCGATGAATCTATTTTATTTTTCCAAAGCAAATGACTTTTTATTTATGATTTTATTTCTACTGAGTAAGTGTTTTTTTTATTTAAATACTTTCAAAGAACAATATAAAAATATGTATACAAAACACCAGTTTAGAAGATAAAAATCACTGATTTCCTTTTATTGATTCAAAAAGCGCAATATGATTTCAAAGTGCACATCTCATCTATTCTTAAATCATCTAAAAGATGGTGTAGCGCTTTTACTCAGTTTTTGCCTGTTCGAATTTTGGAGGTTGACCAAAAACAATTTTGAGCCAATTATCCGTTCTAACTATGCGTGCATTTTGTATAAGAACATTGAACGCGTTCAACAACGCGGCAAGGTTTTGAAGCTTTTTTTAGAGAAGCTCTCTTTTTTTTTTCAAACATTGACAATTTTTCAACGTTTGGTCCGAAATTTGTCAAGTACGCATCCCAGTAAGTTGAAGATTTCATTATTATAAAAAGTGAGATATGTGTAAACAAAACGGAAACGGATCAAGGACAACAAATAGATCCACCGTTCCATACTTTTCTATCGGATTTTCATTTCCATATACAATTAGAGCGCAACATCTAACAAAAGGTGGATTTCTATTTGAACATAACCGTTACGGGGTCAAACTTATCTGGGAAACTAGCAAAAACATGAATTTGATGAAGGGAAAGTTACAGTTTACACAGTGGAAATTCGAGGCGACGAACAATCTCGACCAGTAGCAATTGTTCCATGGTCGCAGTATAAGAGGAGGCTCGGCCATTTGAAAGAAGGATCGCTCGCTTACCAAGTAAGAAAGACGGAAATCAGAAATTACTGTTCGAAAATGATTATTCAAAAGTGAATTATGTTTTAACAAAATTAACATAAGAATATAATTATTTGTATGCAAACGCTGAGTTGCTTTTGTAACTGAATATATATTTTCCTTTCAAAACACGAAATTTATCGTAGTTTTTTTTAAATAATGAGCTTGTCTTATTTTCACAGAAATACTCCGGTGGCATTTCGTTGTGGATTTGTTTTTGGAAAGCGGAAATTTAAACAATATTAAAAAGAATTTTTGATGTTCAAAAATTATACATTAAAATTTTCTTGAAAACATTGTAAGAGTTCCAGAAAAAAAAACAAATAAATATAATGCAAACACAATCAATCACACTAATTTACAGTTTCCATTTTATTGTCACAATGGATCTCAATTTTTCATTTTTTAGACGGAAACTGAACCACTTAAAACCGCGGCCACATCATCATCAAGTGCATCTAACTCATATTTCGGCAGTTACGAAAAAGAAGATCTGTCATTGAAGCAGCTGCCGAGATTTGATGAAAATGAGCCGAGGTAACTACGGAAGTACATAAAAGAAGAGCGATTTACTCTTGTCATAAACAATTTGTCACTATGAATATATGTTCTAACCGAAACTTTAGTTTGTTTTTCCAGAAGCAGATCTCATTCTGCCGGCACCAAACCGCGTTCGCAATATGGGAACGTTATTCGACCACAATTACGAGGCAAATTGCCAGCTGATCCATCCGACTTCATGAAAATTCCAAAAACCAATCAAGTGGAGTATTTGATGCAAAGAGGTTCTACATTTGTTTTTTCTTATCTCGAACCGTTCTTTAACCAACTTTTCAGAACTAGATATGCAAACGCTTGTCCCGCCTGAGCGACCACAGTCATCATCAAAGATGAGTAGTTTACCTTCGAGACACACATTGGGAGTGGAGGAGTCTCAAACATTCAACATGAAACACAAAATTGCAGTAAGTTTAACATTAACACGTTTTATTATTTCAAAGTATGTGAGAAACAAATACTCAGAACAGTTAAGAATGACACATACATAGAGAGATGAAATAAGATTTCAAAAAACATGATGCGTAATAGTCGAAGTGAGAACATAATTTTATAAAAATATACGTATTATATTTAATTTTTCAGTCGGTCGCCATCCCTAACGGAGTACCGATGACTGCTGGAAATTGGGAAACTGGACAGCCGCATTATTCGGGAGATCGTAGACTTCACGCTGCAAGCACATTTGTGGGATCACCTTCAATTCCATATGCAACCAATGTGAGAAAGTTGAGAAAAATCAAAAATTCGAATCTGTTTCAGTACAATGGTGAACTGGCATCCGCATTGCTCCAACAGAAAAACGTCGAGCCCAATATTGTTAGCTCAATTTTTTCTCAAAGCAGCCCAAATGCTATTCCAACAGTGGTTCAGGCATGTCTCATTTTTAGAAACATTTTTATTGGTTAACCATGTTAATTTGATTATCTTTTTTTTCAGACTTCTCAGCCACAGGCCACATTTGAAAAGATGCTTGCCAACGAAATGTCTGTTGAAAAACTTTCAAAACTCGCGAACAATTTATTGGGGTTTAATAATGGCGGTGGAACAGGAGAAGTAAGCTATTAAACGATTATCTGACTAAAATAACTTAATACAGTCTGGTAGTGGAACTGGCAGCCTATTTGAGACCATGACGTCAGTTCTAAGCGGAGGAAATCGTAAAGTACCAACAAGTTCTGCGGCACATGATGACCAATCCCAGTACGCTCCTGCTTCGGCAGGGAGACCACAAACATCAATGCTTACTCAATTTTTCAACAAGGGTAAAAATACACATGAGTTATATCAATAATTTTTTAGGATTCAAAAAACCTTAAAAATACAATCAACAAAAATATGTTTTATTTATACTAAATGTTTATCTGTTTTTAAAGTTTTATTAATTTCAGCATCGGATGCGTTAAAAGATTCATTTGCAAAAAAAGTTTTTGAAAATAAAGAAAACAAAAATATCGATCCACTTGCTCTTCCAATACCAGAACCAGAGAAAAAAGAAAAAGTGAGCAAAGAAGTAGAAAATACATTGAAGGTACCAATTGATATTTACAACAGCATGCAATTGATTTTTCACTTTTTAGCTGTTGAGTACAATGCCCGATGAACAACGGAAAATGCTTGAAAGTGCAATAAAAGATGGAGAAATTGATGCAGATTCACCTCTTATCAAGTAAGAAAATTGCATTAGGCAGAAAGTAATATTTCAAAGTGTGTGAACCCAAAGTTTTTATTACGATATAGAGTGCCTGGCTAAATTAAACTCTATCTTACAAAATGTTGAATTCTTCCAAATGTCTTAAAGGCGGAGGAGAAAATTGATTTAAAAAAATCATTACTACAGTGCAAAAACGAGCAAATATAATGGAAAAACTTTTCGAAAAATTTTTGAGCATTTTTATTGAGAATCAAAAAATGGCAATTAATGAGTTTTTTCCACTTTTTGAATAAACTATAGTACTGTTCAATGTTCAAATCCCTACAATGTTTGAATATTGATATTTTAAACATAAGTATACCACAAAATTCGAAGGATAGTTTGTTTAATTGACGGCGTCCAAAAAGTGGCAATAAGTGGCATTTTTCCAATTTTTGAAAATTCATATGAAATTTGCCTTTTTTGAATTGTTTTACAATGGTATTAGGTCAATGTGGTGCTATTGACATGGTTTAACGCAGTTCTTCTACTGGCGCTACTCCACCTTTGAGGGATGTCATAAAATGTTTTAGTTATTTACTAATAAGGAATACAATTTTTAATGTTTGACTAGTTACTTTGAAAAAAATATATTCATTGTTGTTTTTTGGTAAGGACATGACCACCAACATCAATTTTTTAATTCATTTATCCGTTTTCTTGAATGATTCAATAATAATACGACACCAATTGGGAAAAATGGCACGTTGGTGTGAATGAACAAAATGATGAACTAAATATGATTTACTGATTTTTTCTTTTGTAACAATGTTTTTGGTTGCCGGTTTCCGCATAGCCCTGTTGAAAATGTTAATGGTAATGTGTGAAGTGATTTTCAATTGTAAAAATTTTTAATCATAGATTGACTTCATGCATTGCTGTCAGTCTCGTCCCATCTCAGTGTAAAGGAGAGAACATACCTCTGAAATTAAATTTAGAGAATCTATAAAGTGTTAGAAAATTTTTTGTGCCGATATTGGAAACGTTGTTTTCAAAGGAAAAATGCTAGGAAAACAATTCCTCACAAACTAAATTGCTCAACTCCTTTAAAAAATTGACTATATCACATCTCACAAAAAGAATTTTCAGAAATTTGGTGAAAAATGATGTAACGGAAGAATCAAAAAAAGAAAAAGCAAACCGTCTAATCGAGTGGATTCGCTCAAATCGTCCGTCGACAAAAACGCCGGAAAGCGGAATTCCGAAAAATGTTCCCTACTATGGAAAGTATTTGGGAAGTTTGGCAGAAACGGTGAGTGAAAGGGAACTAATGTTCCTAAAACTAAACTGGTACTAGTTTTTTATTTTTTTACAGCCAACAACAAAAAAACAAAAAAGTCCAGCTGGTGCGTTGTGGCTTGTTGATGAAAGGAAAATTATTGTAACCAGATTTGTTTTTGAGTCGGGATCATTATTGAATGGTAATAATTTATGCTGATACTGTCTTCACTTTTTTGATGCGTATTTAATTGTTTGAAAATCGTTAGGTGACCTGTTATACGCTCGTTCGGCTGATCATAATTGTGAAAAAGTGTATAGTCTATTTTTTTTCGTTTGAAAACATGATAACATGTTCCAAAAATTTAATCAAAATCGATTCAGAGAATGTAACATTCTGGCTTGGTCCAAAAACTCCGACGGGCAACTTTGTTGAGGATTTTATGCCATCTGAAAATGGATTCTATATTAAACCCAAACCAATCGAAATGTCGGCATTTGCATCTAGAGAGCTCCCAGTTTGTTGTTTTCCATTCTGTTATCCAATAAAGTGCAACATTTCAGCCAATTGAAGCAAAGCCTCGAACCAATGTGGCGGCAGTTAAGCTTTTTGAAGGCATTCCGCCAATTGTTGCAAATGTCACCAGGGTTAAGCGGGATTCAAATGTTGTTAATGCGACCGCTAAGCCGATTGAGCTTTTTGTGGAGGTAAGCACATGGTATCAGATTAATTGTATGAAAAGTAACATTCAGGGAGGAATTATGGAAGTTCGGCCAGGGAATGGAGTACTAAAATTGGAAAAACAGGCCGACACAGTGACTAGTATGAGCTCAGTTCCTGGAGGACTTAGACTAAGACAGCCTGAGTTTGATCCAGTTGATGACAAGGTAAGAAAGTGTTTGATCGTGAGACAAAAACATATTAGGTTCAAAATTTGTTCCGATATTGTTATTACTATTTAGTTACTAATTAGTTATTACTGCAAGATTGCATTATTGAAATTCTCCCAGATTCAGTTTAAATAAACGCTAAAGTTGAATCGTTTTGAAAATTATTATTCCACTACAGCTCCAGCATCAATACTATTTTTTATCAAAAATCATTTCTTCAAAAAACAATTTTATTAATTTGTAGGTGCCACAACCTCTCCAGTGGTTTGAAGGATTCCAGCCTCTAATGCTTACACTTCCACCTTCAAAAGTCTTCGGTGACATTCATTGGGTTTCGCTGCGAGATCACAAACGAAATGTAAGATATTGTATCATTGTTTTCTTTTAAGTGATTTATCAGATTAATGTTGCATCGGTAATACTGCCAAATGGTCCTCTTGTTCAAATCCCAAAAGTGGTTCGATTGAGGGCTCTATCACCAAACAGCCTCCAGTTCAACATTAGCTCTGGGCCCATCGAGGTGATTTTATTTTATGCCTGCTTCCAAATCATTTCTATTTTTAAGATTCTCGATGTGAAAACTATTCGAATTAATGATTTCTCTTTTCAACATGATGATGATTCAGTATGGCTAATGGTTGGCAGTGAGCTACTTCCAAATTTGAATGGAAAAATAGTTCCATTGTTCGATGAGTGAGATTGATGAAAAAATAACAATGTGTAGAAATCATTTTCAGGAACACAAGAAAATTCGATTGTCAAGGTTTAATGAGTTATCATGGTGAAACGATTGTATTCAGGTTGCCAGGCGAACTCACATGGAAAGACGTTTTTTGGTTTTCATGTATGTCCGAACAAGTTTAGAAATTGCACAGCAGAAATGTATTAGTTTGATGACTGCAAAACTTCTCCATTTTGAAAAAAAGCTTGAAAAAGACTAGAAGTTCTGAACGAGAAATTCGAAAAAAAGATTCAACAGTTCCAGTTTTCGAAAGTGTTATTTTTTCTACTTTCAACATTATTATTGCACATCATATAAAAAACACGTTCTAGAGCACATCTTTGCTTGATTTTGAACGGGGATTCTTTTTTATTCTTGAAGAAATTTAAAATTTCATATAATGTTCAAGAATTGGCTTCAATTTTGGGTATGTGAAAATTGTGAGAATGTTAAAATTACCAGAAGGATTCTGAAATTTGTGAAAAACTCAAAAAATCATGTTATAAATAAATATTCACTTTTTATTTTTCAGTTTACTCGAAAAAACGTTTTGTATCATATTCGGAAATATATCTCCCACAAAGCGACATGCATCTTCTTCCCGATTTATCATCAATCGCTGTGAGTTTTTGTTTCAAAATTCGTTGAAATCATTATGCTACAAATTAATTAGTATCAGTCACAAAGAGAAAAACATACGTTTTTCTATGAAATTTGGTTTCATATAATAATCAATGGTTTGTATTTAAAAAAAACTTACTAACTGCCTTGAGTCCCATTTATGAATATTCTTTTTTTTTCAAATAATCAAAAAAATATCTCAAAAATGGAAAGAGTATTACTGTTGAAGTCGAATCAACTTATCATTTACCAATTTAAGTGTAAATTCGGCAGTGTAATAATTACTTCAACGTTATCAAACGTGAGATTATCATTTTTAAAACCAACTTTACATTTTTCAGAGCCCAACATGTCAATACAACCCAACTCCATAAAATCAAAAATAACGACATTAAATAAAACTTGATAATTAATGTACGAGTGTCGCTCCGACAACCCATGAATCTTTAAAAATAAGAACCATATTTAAGTAATAGTTTTTATATTATGTTGATCTCATAGCATTTCTTTCTATTGTCATTTTATATCTTTATTCAAATTGTATTTTTAATACCTTTTGACTTATGAATAATTTCAAAATCACTTAAAATAAATTCAGCAGACGTTAACATTCCGGTGTTCAAAATGTATACTTTACAGGTTTATGCAATGCCCGTGTAAAAAAATATAAAAACTACTGCCTTCAAATGAATGAGGTTCAAAGAAGTCTCATTCATTCGTTGATAATCTTTTCACTTTTAAAAACCGTGAAATCGAGAAATATATGATTCATAGTTTTTTCTTTGCCTGCAGCACTCCAGTTGTGTAAACACCGCCACGCATACTTGCAGACTGTGAAAAATTGCATTTTGGCGCGTTCGACCTAATTTGATAAAATGCGGTACTCACTTATAAGATTTTCTTTTTCATTTAAGAATATTTTTGTGAGACGGTGCTTTCTTTTTGATTCCATCAATAAAGTGTTCCATCAATCATTGTTTGAGATATAAGTTTGTGCTTTCAGGTTTTAAACATTTCATCTTTAAACTAACAACTCAAATCTAGAGTGTGAACATTTCTTACTTTCATAAAAACACTGACGGTGATAACTCGAACACGTAACTGAAACTCTTTAGTCGTTTCGTTCACCAAATGAACATTAGCACAGTTTGTTTATTTATTTTTCATACACACCTTGAATCTAAAAAGAACTGTGGAATTATTTTTCAATTTCTTCCAAAAAATAGTCTTTCCGATTGTATTTTTGATATGAAATCATTTTCCCCAATTTCATATGCAAACCAATACTGCTCATTATCATCATGTAACTACCACCAAAATCGGTAGAATAAACAAAGACAACGTTTTCTTATTCACCGTTGTGTATCGCCTCGATGGGTCTTCAGGTGACGTCATGTACAGACATTGGTGCAACAATTCTTGTCTCAGTGCATTGTGAACCTTCAAAAACTAAAATGTGATAGCAGTGCATTTTTTAACGATACCGTGTCTGAAGTTTCAAAAATATATATTAAATTGTAGTTCTACGCATTTGTTCAAGATGTTCTGTATGTTTGCAGCTGTGTTTTCAGTTATCCTTGTTCTGACCCTTTCAATGCCAGCTGTAACTTGAACAGAATTGTACAAGTGACAGATGTCTTATGTCTGACGCTGTTTTGTACCCCTTCTTCTACGGAATACAAAAACATGTTGAATTTCGAAGCTCTTCAATCCTTCCCGCATTCCCTTTCGGCCCCATGGCAAAGCTCCGAGCGTATTATGCTTCTAATTACAGTAAATTTAGCGTTATGTATTTTTGTCATTCCCTTTGTTTTTTTTCTATAGCAAACATTTCCAGATATTTTATCGAAAGCTTTTTTACCAGCACTACATTTGGTCGACTCTTACTCAATTTCTCAGTGAAAAAATGTGACGTCATTAGATGAGACAGGTGTTTCAGTACATCTAAGAGCGTTCATCATTTCCTAGCCGGCAGGTGTATCTGTACACCAGGAGTACACCAAATTATTGAGAAGAAGTGGAAGAATTACTCGATTTGCACACATATATGGATATATCAAAGTTTAGGAGAGAATTTTGAAAGTATGAAAAAATTAACTTATAATATAAACAATGAGCATCTTTCTTCTGGGTGGAATAATCTGAAAATAGTTTTCCGCTCAGAATTTCATCATAGCCCGACAGCTTTTGACTGCAAAGAAACAAGTCTGTGCTCACAGCTTATACACATGGTCACAAATGTTCTCCCATCGTGGTGCGGCCGCCACGCGATTTCTTGACCACGCCAGTAGGCGCGAGGAAATTGGGGTGGGTAAAAGAACGAGGGCAACCCCTGACACAATCCATATTCATTCTGTTCCTCACTACACGAGCGTTTGTGCGCTCGTTTCTCTTCTCTCCCTCGATGTGCAGTCGGCCTTGCCTGGCGTGTGAGTGTGAGTGTGAGCGTCCACGTGAGTGTGTGAGTGAGTAGATGAGCGTGCGACTGTTGAGCGTCTTGGGTTTCGTGTGTATGTGTGCTGCAGCGTCTGTGAGACAAGGAGGACGAGGGGCCGGCCGAAGCTGTGACCAAGCCCCTCCCATTCTATGTCTCTCTATTCCTCTGGCCTTCCCTCGCAGTCCGTCTTCACTACCCTCACGGCCGCCATTCATTTCTCCATCTTCTCGTCCGTGCTAGGCACTCGTTAGCCTGTCCCTCCGCTCTTTGCCATGGCAGACAGCGTGGTCAACCCGGCGTCTCTCGTTGTCTCCCACCCTCCGTGCACTTTAATACTCTCTCGACGACGCCTCTAACAATCTGCGCGTTCTTGCCTATCGATTGCCGCATCTCTTCCCATCTGCCTCATTTCTGTTTGAACTTGCGTACTCGCCCGCTTTTTTTATTCTCTCCTCTTCTCTATTTCTCCTGGAGAGACGAGAGGCGTCATCCGATTCCATAGAGCGCGTTTGCTTTTGTGTGTGTTTATTTTTTTATGGGATGACTGAATATTTCAAAACATGGAAAATTGTTTATTCTAAAGATTAATGTAGGGATATCTTGCTGATTTCGTTTAATTCTTTCTCACGTTTTTTGTTTGTTAATTGTAAGGAACAAATCAAACTAATCGAGTTTCATTTTCAGATGTCAGACTACAGTGCAAAGCCGTCGGGCAGTTTGGCGCGCATTGGGGACTACGACCTTAGCTCAGATGATTCCGATCAGAATGACGAGGACGAAACTCTGATAGCTTCAAAAACAATACAAACGGGCGCTGTTCAGGTGAACGATATTGCTGTTGCCGAGGCATCTCCAGCAGAAACTGATGCAAAGTCGAGTGCAAGTCCGGTTTCGGGTCCGGAGCCACCAACATCAGCAGTCGTTGAAAACAGAGATCTTGATGAATTTAAAAAAGAATCGGGTAGCAACGATGACAAGCAAGAGGAAATTAATGAGGACAAGGATTCCAATGAAGAAACAGTTTTCCAACAAACAGAAAGTGGATCTGCAGACGTTGTTGATAAAACAGACGTGAAGCAAAAAGACTCTGATTCCTCTGCAGATGATGATCACTCTCATAGCAAAAGCGGCAGTGTTCACAGTCCACAGAAACCACAAGGTTCCACCACGCCGTGCAGTGTTCAGAGCCCAGCTAGTCCAGTAGGCGATGAGCAAGCTGTTAAGATGGAAGAGGTCGAAGAGCCAATTGTCGCATCAGAAGAAGTTCCTGACAAGAAACCAGAATCCGTCAAAGAATCCACAGATTCAGAGTCAAGTGGAAGTGAGCATGGTTTTGAGAAAATGGATACTGCTGAAAAGGTAGAAGATGAATGTAACGACGATGAAGTGGCAGCTTCCAATGGCACAGAAGAACCGGAACCAGGCGACAAAGCTGCAGATACTGTGAATCCGTGGGAAACGCCTAGACAGGTAAGAATTTAAGAAATCGTTTTATTCTATTCGTTTATTTTTCTCAGGAACCTGTCGATGGTGTCGTCCAACCACGCACTGAACCACCTGCGGGTAAACCAACTCGTCACACCAACTGCCTTGATTTTGTGCTTTTCACCGTTGTGAAAGATGCTTTGAAGCACAAGCACTCGTGGCCTTTTCAGTTGCCGGTTGATGCTATCAAATTGGAAATTCCTGAATATCACAATATTGTCAACACTCCCATGGACCTGCGAACCATCGAGAAACGGCTCCGTAATTTATATTATTGGTGTGCTGAGGATGCAATAAAAGTGAGTAAATTTTGTTGTTGGCTTAAAGAGTTTAAATGATTGAAAGCCTTAGAAATTAAAAATAAAATTCTTCAAAAAATATATGAAGTGTGTGAAAAATGGGAGAGAGTTAAGGAGAAATAGATAACGAAGAATAAAGACCATACTAAGAAATTCGATTACCAATGAATCGATTGAGCTCTTTCAAATTACTTTTTTGCATTGCGTGACGTTTTAAAAATTCATGCATATATATACTTATTTTAAATACATTGCGAGTAACTTAATCTGAAATTGTATAAATTTGAAAGCGAAGAGTTGTACATTCTATATCTCTCAACCTCTCAATTTTCCCACTACCATATTCCAACGGAGCAGTTTCAGCTACCCCCGCCCTCATTTTTTGCTGAGCGTGAGCTCATTGGGCTTTATTCATTTGGCGGAGTCCGCTTTCTTGCACCTTCTTTCCTGCCGTTCTTTCACTTCTTTTACTATATGCTTTTAGGCGCTAGGATGAAAAACTTTAATATTGACATGTTAAGGTGAATGGCATGGACAGGCATTGTAAACTGAGTTGGCTTACACTTTTGTTGTAAGCTGATTGAAAATGAATATTTTGTTAAGGGTCAGAAAAAAAAAACTAGAAAATATTTAGTCACGTTGAGAAGTTTTGCATTGATGCAGTGAAAAGTGGAAGAGAGAGAGAGAAAATAGATGTCAAAGAAATGCAAATTCCTTCTACAGAGTTTTGGCCGTGTAGTTGTCAGTAGAAAAATGGAATTTTCGGGTACAATTATGAAACCACAACTCTTTTGCCATTGGTTTCAATTCAATCTCAACAATTGATAATTCGAAACCATTCAGAGCCTTTCCTTCGTTGCATGCTCTTTGTCTGCTTTTGTCTCAATCTCACCCTTTCTTCTCTCTCTCTCTCTCTCTCTCTCTCTCTCTCTCTCTCTCTCTCTCTCTCTCTCTCTCTCTCTCTCTCTCTCTCTCTCTCTCTCTCTCTCTCTCTCTCTCTCTCTCTCTCTCTCTCTCTCTCTCTCTCTCTCTCTCTCTATTCTAAATTTCTCACCAACAACGGGCTTCACCACGGGCTTCTTGCGCTGAATACCCACTAAACTATCACATCCCAAGTAAAAATTGAGAATGTTATTAACGTTATTGGTTGATGATTTAGAAGTCATCACTTTGTCCCAGGGCAAACTTGTGCTCCCACGTTAAGCTTTTTTGTCACATCTCTCTGTGTTGCTTTTCATTCTCTCACACGATCAATCATGTTCCCCGCATTTTACATATACAAACACATACACTCTAACACATATTCTTGAAAGGCAAAAGAGTTGGTGGTTTCAGGACATCAACCAAGTGTTCATCAATTGTTACTCGTTCAATCCACCAGAATATGACGTTTACAAAATGGCCAAAACTCTGGAGAAGCAAGTGTTAAGCCAGTTAACGCAGCTCCCGCGATCTGTAAGTTTGCAATTTTCAATTTTTCCCCACTTTACAGGATCTGAATACATTGTTTGATAACTGCAAAAAGTTCAACGACCGCAACGACGACATTTATATTATGTGCGAGAACATCGAGGGTGTCGTTCAGAGAGGGTTGGAGTGGATGCCATCGGAGGTTCATTATCATATATGCTAACGTGGATACATTATTTTCCCCGTTACTTTTTAAGATATTAAAACTTGAAATATTTTATTAACTGCTTTTGTTTTCAGGAAAAACCGGCTGATCTCGCTGATCATCATCGTCGGGGAATGTTTTCTGCATCGACACCTAGTGGCAAGACAAAGGGACCAAAGCAGCGTGGAAGAAAAAGCACCCGTGGCCGGAAGAAGACCTCACTTCCTCGTGGAGCCTCTACTTTCAAGGATGAGTCCGTGGACGATAATAATGACGATGAGTCATCCAAAGTGGATTCTATCAATTTTGACGACGACGATGATACTGCCACTGAAAAAGATGCCGAGAGTCGTGCAGAATCTGTTCAACCAGAGGTCGTTAATGAAGAGCCAAAGCCTTCCACTTCTCAACCACCATCAAAAAAGCGCAAAGCTGAAAATGGTGAACCAGCAGTTGCTGTGAAAATTGCTACTCCAGCGACCCCAGTGGCTGCACATCCTCAAGAAGAAACACCTCGACGCAAAAATCCGAACACTTTGATTGAATGGAAACATCTTGTTCCTCGCTGGCAAGGTAAAATTCCTGAATGGCAAAAGTTTTGCTCAAAGCTTCTAAACGAAATTCACAGTGTTAAAAACAAAGGTTTTGCTCAAGTTTTCTACTTGCCTGTTGACCCCATCAAGCTGAAAATCTACGATTACTTGGAAGTCATCACTAACCCAATGGACTTGCAAACAATTAAAAAGAAACTTGATTTTAAGCAATATGCTGAGCCAGAAGAATTTGTTCATGACATCAACCTAGTAAGATATTAAAATTTGCAACAATTATTATTGATTTTATATTATTTCAGATGGTTGACAATTGTTGCAAATACAACCCAAAAGGCTCACCAGCTCATTCCAACGCTTTGGAACTCAGGTCCTTTTTTGAACAACGATGGAAGTTGTTTCCTCGTCCAGGTGTCGATCCAATCATTGCCGACTCGTACATCAATCAAAATCTAGTCGTAAACACTGATCTTATTGAGGACGAGCGTATCAACAGTTATTTGAGTGCCGTCAAAGCTGAGGAGAAAAAGTGTGCTGAAAAGTTGGAACAACTTCGTAGCATGAGTGAAGGTCTTTACACCATTGCCATGCAGCGTCGTGAAGCCAAATTAGCTGGAAATACAGCTCCGGCTCTAGCTCAAAATCAGTTATCACAATTGGAAGGTCTTGGAATCAGCATCAAGTCGACACCAATGATGATTCCTGAGCTGATTTCACCAGCTCTGTCTGTGCGATCTTCTAGTCGAGCTCCTGTTCCCAAGATCATTGATGACATCGGACCATCGCCAATCAAAGCAAGAAAAATGTAAGTCTCATCTGAATAAATTAATAAAGCAAGGTTTAACTTTTTGTTTTGCAGATCGAAACCTCGTGCTTCTATGGCTTCGAACGTATCTGTGCCCTACACTCCTACAGGTAACCCTCGCGGAAGGAAACCAAAGAAGTCGGGTCGTCCAAAGAAGAATATTTACTCGCCGGCGACTGTTTCAGAAAGAATATCACAACAACCGCCGTTTGAGGTCACTCCTTATGTGTCTATTTACGGAAGAAAGGTAGTCGGTACTAACGACAAGATAGAGCTCTCTGAGCGAATGGCTTCTATTCCACAAATGTACATTACTCCGATCTTGCGCATTATTCAAATTGGACACCACAACACTGGAAAAACCATTACGTCCCTTCGTTCCCTTTGTGAGGAGGAAATTGACTTTAACGACGTTTCTGACGACTTAGTCATCGAGCTGTTGGATTATCTTGAGATGATTCAAAAGGACAAAGCGAAGGCTGAGCAAGTTAGACAGGAGCTTGAAGTAAAAGCAAAGTTCTATGGTTTTGAAGCATACGGTAAGACCTTGATAAATGTAATCTTGTAACCCTTTAATATCATTTAGACAATAAACTTGGAACAATCCCCAAAACTCGGAACATGCCGCCTCCATTACAACATCGTATGCGCTCCGACTCGCCATCTCCATCGGCTTCGCGTACCGGCAACCAATCATCTGATTCGGATTCTGCATCGGATGATTCATCGGATGATGAGCCAAGCCGTAGCAACAGTAATGTAGCTGGTCCTCGCCGTGCCCTCGAGTTGAGTGGAAACTCATCCAGTGCGTCTACTCCAGCAGGGCCCAGCAAAGCTCAGCCTGCAGTTGTCCGTCCGTCGTCAAAATCGGTGGCTTCAAAGCCGGCATACACAAAGCGGACGTTGTCAGAAAGCTCGAGTTCGTCGGACAGCAACGGTTCATCGTCGGACTCGTCTGATTCGGATTCTGAGCCAAGTTAGTTATACCCACCGCCTCCTCTGACCATGTAAATAAGTATACACTTTTATAATTATCATAAATGTGCACGAATCTCATAAGACTCCCATCATCTCATCCCATCACAACAAACACTGTCCTCTTACCTATATTGCATAATTTTCCCAGTAACTAAGAATTAATGTCGTGTCAATTGTCTTTTTTTTATGTTTTAGGCGCGAAAATTTTTGATTGCTATCATCATTATCATTTTAATAAGGTCTCTGATTTCATCAATGATAATCATCCTTGTTTTGTCAAACTTGCTTTACACATTTGGCAATAAGTTCTTTGTTTTTGGCATTTTTTTCCTGTGTTGTAACATCCCATGAAAAAAGAAACAAGAAAAAAAGACTATCGCATCCAACACAAAACGAAGACAACAAGACTATAACTATTAACATTCCTGCAAACGGGGCATAATCACAGAAAACAGAGTGTTTTTTTTCAGAACCACAGGCCAAGAAACCTGAGCCGCCACAAAAGAAAGTTGCAAAAAAACCAGCTCCACAGCAAAAAAAGAAAGCCCCACTTTCAATTTTGGATGAACTTCTTCCGGACACACCCGAGAAAAAACCAGTGATGGCCTCTGTCCCAACTACTAGTGGATCTGCACGGCAACTTCCACCAGACTCATATCAAAAGCCATCTCAAATTTCGGAAGCCGAGTTGAAAGCTCAAAAGGAACAGGAGCACAATGCTGCTTTGCAACGAAGGGAAGAGGTAGTAAAATTTGAACAAAACACTTTGTATTGTATTCAAAAATGTTCTTATTTATAGGCTCGTCGTCTCCGAGCTCTTGAAGACCAACAGCAAGTCTTGAATCAACACGAAGTTATGCATGAATTCGAAAGTCAGTACGGCGATTTTTCATATTAATGCTCAATTGGCCAACCATTTTCATTAAATGTATTGTTAAATAACAATGATATCTCTAGCAACCTCACACCGATCCCCAATCCCCTGATCTTATGCCAAATTTAATTATTAATTGTTTGTTTAACTTATTTGTTTGAATTCCAAGGGTCCCACATTAGCAGTTTGTCATGGCTGCAGTTACAGTAACGTTTCTGTAAAACCACCTTCCATTCACTTTCATCCCCGTCAATCACCACAATCATCATTTCAAAGCCTTCTTTACTTGATCAACAACACTGAATCTCGTTTGCAGTAGAGAGTATTAATAATTATTAAATAGGTTTGTGTTTAAGAATTAAGTAATTGTTTGTTTACTTTTTGATTGAATTAGAATTACCTCGTCCCATCCCAAATTGATCCATATACTGGATTTTTTATCTCAAATTTTACCTCAAATTACTCAATTGGCATGAAACCAATTATCACATTTTTTTACTTTCCAAATAAATTATGAAACTTTAAAAAAAACCTTTTTTTTTCGTTCAATTGTAATCATATATAATATGCACATTTTGTAAGAAGTCCAAATGCTCAAACGGCGTGGAACATACATTTTTGATAGATCGTGACCACAGGAAAAGATCTGTTTTTGAAACCATTCTAAAATTTTAAAACTAATTTTGACTAATTTGCAAATACGTGTCATGAAAGGGACATTTTCAGAAATGTTAATGTAGGTTAGCAGAAATAAAATTTAAATTCATCACTAGCGAGTTGTTGGCACTTAAATTAGAGATACTGGTTAAATTGAAAAATATTGTGTTGAATGTATTCAGATCATTTAGGCTGATGAAAAATCATTTTTAAGTCTAAAGAGTGAAACTGCATAGTCCGTTCAATTGAAATGGATGAAATGGATGAATACATTTATATTGTTTTTCAAATGTGTTAATATAATACGCAAGTAATCATTTTTCTAAATGGTAATGCTGTGAGTGATTGTCATTACGAATGCTGCAACTTTTAAAAAACCAACTTTTTTGTAAGATCTACGTTAAAGTGATAAATTGAACGAATAAAAAAGCTTTCGCTTTGCTAAATAAGTTTTAAGACCTCGATATTTTATGATAAAACTTTCATGCAATGATTAAAATTATCTGAAATGGTATAATACAAAGACTTAAAAATACTCTTATTATTATTGAAAAATAAATTACCGTTTTTGAAGCCGGTTTTGATATGGTTTAATTTGTATATTAAATGTTCATTTTGTTTTGTTCTGAAAATTTGGTAGTAATGCAATTTCGTTTTGATACCTGTTTGAATCAACTGTTTGTTTCAGTTCACGACAACAAACATCAAATCACTTCCAAAAAAGGTTATATTTCGCAATCCATATTTCATGTTGTGAATGTAATTCGGTGTCAATAGAGCGTATTTGCTGTGTACTCTATTCATTTCGCAACGCATACACATATTAAACAGGTTGTTTTAATACTTGTGTACGCTGCGCCTTCTGCTTTGCAACCGTTTTTATCGACAGTTAAAACACTTCTCATATAAAGTTCAAAAAGTTCTAGATGCTTTTGTTTCTTTTTTTAATTAACAAATGTATTTTTGTTTTGAAATAAATTCAATTTTGTTTTTTGTTTTCCTTTGCGTTCTCATCCGTTTTTTGTTCCAAAACTCCAATTACGGACCCAGACGCGTACTCCGAGAAGTATTCCCATTCTGTTTTATTCTATGTTCCAATTTTTTCAGGCAAAGTGAAAACGAGAACCGAAACAAGTCAGCAGACTCCGCAGTTCGCTCGTTGTTCCGTTGTCTGCGTCTCGACGACACCCCTCAATGTGCATTCTCTAATCGGACATTGCTTTGTTTTGGTGCTTCAGTGTGGCAAGCCACACGTCCACTCTTCCCAGTCGATATAATGAAATTGTTATGGACGATATCAACGATATTGCTCATCTCGTCAACTGTAGCAGGTTCTAACAATGGAAACACAAGACTGGATATGGCGGCTCAAAGGGTAAGATTGCACATCGATTTTGAAAATTGTATTTTTTAAACCTTCATATTCATAAATCCAGAGAGCTTCCAATATCCATCGCATGGACACCATCATACTCCTCACCTACGTTTCCGTTATGGTTTTGATTGTAGTCACCGCGTGGGCTTTCAAACATTACCGATTCAGATTTATTCATGAAAGTGGAGTCACTCTTTTTTATGGTATGTGTTCAGTATCTTGATACTCTGATAAATCTGATATTCAGGATTATTGATCGGTTTTGTCATTCGATACTTTGGTTTGGGTTTGTTGCAGTCTCAAACATTTGATGTCATTACAAAGAACAAAACCATAGTGAAAGAGCCACCAGATTATTTGATGTAAGATTTTTGTTAATATTTGTATACATAAAAAACTACAATGACATAAATGTAAACTCATAGTTGTTTTTCACAAAACCAACAGTAAACGAATTTTAAACAACGAGATTCTGAAAATTAATATCCAGACTTGACAAAAATTAATTTTAATGAATTTTTAGGCTCGAAGTAAAACCAGAGGGTGGATCCCGCGTATCATTTCACTATGAGCTGATTGAAGGATTTTTCGCTGACAAGCGAAAAAAGATTGAGCAGCAAATTGAGCAAAAGGTTTGAATGATTTCAACTCTAGACTCGCTTACCGTGTATTTTGCAGAGTGTTTTCTCACCAGAAGTGTTCTTTAACATGCTTATTCCGCCCATCATTTTCAATGCGGGATATTCATTGAAGAAACGTCACTTTTTTAGAAACATTGGAAGTATCTTAGCTATTGTTTTCATTGGTACCACAATTTCGTGTTTCGGAACAGGGTTAGTTTTATTATACACTATAAAAATTATGTTGAGCTATTTGTGGTATTAATTTTTTTCTGTTTCAGATGTCTGATGTTTGTGTTCACATCAATATTTCAAATGGGATATTCTTTCAAAGAACTTTTGTTTTTTGGAGCATTGATTTCCGCCACGGATCCTGGTACGATCTTAAAAACTTTTATGATATAATATTATCAAAATTATATTTTCAGTCACTATAATCTCCGTGTTTAATGATATGAACGTTGAAGCCGACTTGTTTGCGTTAATATTCGGAGAGAGCGCATTGAATGATGCAGTGGCCATTGTGCTTTCAGAGTATGTTTACTGTTATTGAAATCAGAAATACGGAAATGTGGTATTCAGGGTCATTGAAAACTTTTCAACCAGTAGTGAAGCAATCACACTTCAGGACTTTGGAAGTGCAATTGCAGGGTTTGCAGGAGTTTTCTTTGGTGAGTCAAAAATTGTGATTGAAACAAATTGGACATTTAGGATCCCTGATGTTGGGTTTCATGATTGGATGTATGAACGCGTTCCTCACAAAAATGACACTCATTTCCGAACATGCGTTACTAGAGAGCTCTCTATTTGTTCTCATCTCTTACATATCATTTCTAGTGGCTGAAGTTTGTGGTTTAACAGGTAAATTTATTTTTTTATGTTTCTTAACGCAAGCATGATTGTTACAAAATTGATTTAACTAATTGAGAATTTCTGAAAAAATTGGTTTTAACAGAATCATATTTTTCTGGAGATGAACATAAACGGTTTGCTGAAATAAAAAAGTTAATTGATTATTCTTATTCTCTACTGTTTTAGTTATTCGCACAACTTAAATGATAAAAAGCTGAATTGAAAATTAGTTGTTTTTCTCTTATCTCAACAACTCAATTTTAGGAATAGTTTCTGTGTTGTTCTGTGGAATCGCTCAAGCTCACTACACGTACAACAACCTATCCGACGAGTCGCAAAGTAACACCAAACACTTTTTCCATGTAAGCTCTTTGAAACGTTGGCTGACTTATTCCGATAAAAATTTCAGATGGTGTCATTTATTATGGAAAGTTTCATTTTCTGCTACATTGGTGTTAGTGTATTTGTTACCAATAATCAACGTTGGAGCTTCTCCTTTTTGCTCTTTTCATTGGTAATTTCTATGTGTACTCTATAAATAGTACCTTTTTTTGTAGATATCTATTACTGCTTCACGAGCTCTTTTCGTCTACCCGCTCAGTTGGCTGCTCAATATACGACGTCGGCCAAAAATTCCCAAAAGGTACATTACATTACAATAACCAATTATTTAAACGTGAAAGCCAATATTATTTCTAAAAACGGCACATTTTTGTGAGATGTTTGATGTTGGGCAGGTGAAATGTATTAATTAACTTTTAAGGTATCAACACATGATTTTGTTTGCTGGACTACGTGGAGCAATGGCATTTGCACTTGCAGGAAGAAACACCTCAACTGAAAATCGACAGGTTTGGGGAGCATTTTGAGCGATTGTGAAAAATTTGTATAATTTTAGATGATCTTTGCAACAACAACTGCAGTTGTCATAGTGACCGTTTTGGTGAATGGTGGACTTACTTCCTGGATGATTGATTATCTTCAAATCAAGTGAGTCCGTGCACCGGCCACCGCATCAACTTGAAGTTTTTCAGACACGGCAAGGATGCTATTGAAGAAGGACAACGCCTCGAAAACTCCATGTCTAGTTCGCCGGCAGATCAGCATTCTGATCTAGATGAGTCTGTTCCAGTGACAATGTCACCGGGTCTCAATCCATGGGACAAGGCATTCCTGCCAAGGAAGTGGTATCATTTTGATGCCAGGTTAGTTAGAAAGCTATTTAATACTTGGGAACAACACATTAAGAACACTTAGGTTAATTTAATTTATTTGTGCTGTTTACTCGTTTACTCGTAGAATGTTTATCTAGGCTAAGGTTTTTTTTCTGATACATAGAAATACAAGCATTTTAAAAACACCCCCAAGAGTGTTATTAGGTTTTGTCAACCGCAGTATGTCTAGGTGGCAACTATTAAAACTAGTTTTTCAGTTTCATGAAACCTCTACTGACCCATGCGACGCCATCTTTGGAACAAACACTCCCACCGTTCTGTCTTCCATTGACTTCCTTGTTGACTTCAAGCCGTCAACGCGCGGTAAGGGAGTAATACACTAACAGTGCAAATGATTACAACAATGCATGTGACGTACTTCTCCCGTTACAACGACGCATGATAACATTTATTCCCTCAAATACATCTAACCTATCGTTGTTTTCCTCTCAAAAATGAACCGAAATCTATTCAGGGCGAGACGTCATCATTCGATTGCGAGTAAGCTGTACACCGCCTTGTGTTGTGTATGTTATCCCATACTCCAAAAACTCACCCAGTTATTTCTCCCTTAATTTTTAAAATTAAGTTATTCACTGAACAAAATGGTTTGCTTCTTTTTAATAATTGTTGTAATCATCAATTCTCAGTTTAACTTCAACAACACAATTTTTATATATTTTCAGTACGTCAGTGCAGAGCCCTTCAATACAATTGTACAATCAGGTGAGAGAGTAGTATATTTCAAAATACCATTCTGAAACAACATTTTTCAGGGATTCCATTGATTGATGGCTCCGGTTGTGATGAAGAATCAGTTTAATAATATACATTTAGATAATTTATATACAAAAACAATACCGATGTCCTAATGTTCTCCCACTCATTTTCTCTTTTCTTGTTGCTCCAGTCTCCCTCCTCCATTTCCAGTCAATTCCAATTAATTTCTCTTACTAGTTTCTCGCGGTGATTACGTTTTCTTTTCATTTTGCACGAGTTGAGTACTACTTTCTAACGGAATTATTTCGTTTGTTCGGCTTTAAAATTTGCAAATTTGTGATTATTTTCCTGTTGAATGTGCTTTGTAACTATTATTTATTTTTAAATACAATACGATGATTTATTTTCAAAGTTTTCAGTAAATTAGTCATTATCAGAATTGGCGGTCATCTGCTCTTTGACGACGAAGTGCTGAAAATTAAGAAAAAAAGTTGTGTGAGACGTTTTTTTTCATGTTAATAACAATGGAATTTGGACAACTATGAAACATAAAAATTAGTTAACAATTGTTATTGATTAGATTATTTGTTTCAAACTTCGTAAGGATATTAGAGTTTATAAGTTGTTCTTATATTAACATTTCAGTTAGTCAAAATGGGAATTTCAATATAAATTGTACGGGTTTTCATGTTTTTTTCTTGGCACAAAACAATTATCATACAACTATAGTGAATCCGATTACACTTTTTTCATATTATATATATATATATGTGTTTTGTTAGCTTACGATATTGATCTACCACGTGAAATACTGAAGAATCCACCGGATATTCTGGAGGAGGTGGAAGCTGAAATTGATGTTCATTCAAATTTGCTCGACGACGCTCCTGTAAATTAATTTGTTAATTCACTGTACTTGTTGTTGAATTGAATAACCTCTACAATAAGTTTATCTGTTCTTAACTTAACCATAACTGCACCACATATAAAAATTGTTCCGAGACCAAGGATAACGGAAAGTACCACAGCTAACGCTATCATTAATGAATTGGTTTCTGAAATTTGCGGTTACAAACAACTAATTGTTTAGTTAAAAACCATGTAAAACCATTAGCATGGTAATATCTGCGTTTGCAATAATTCCCAAATGAACAGACTCATCAGCTAACTGGAAATCAAATTCTCCATATTTTGTGCACTCCTGAAATAACGTATGCTTGAAAAATTAATAAAGTGACTGAGTAATACCTGTATCATCAAAGAAATTTCTTCAGCGCTTAATGGTTTCAACTCATCTGTGAACGGTAGTGTGACTGTGATATTGTAAACAACTCCTGCAACAATTATTTGTATATTTTTGCCTCTGAAAAAACATTACCAAAGAAGACTTTATAGTTTTTGAATCGATATTCAGAAATTTGCAGAGTAGTAGCCATTGATTGAGCCCATTTCTTGGCATAATCATCAGCATCATCGCTCAATTTGTTGATGTATGAGTTCAAAAAGTTAAAAGTGAGCTTTCTTGCATAAGAATCGCCGTTCAGTTCTGAAAGTTTGAAATGTGTGAAAATTATGGAACTTCAAAATTAAAACGTTTGTATGGTTTCTAGATTGACTTTGGATCATCATTTACTAAAACAAAATTGTTTCAAAAATATACTTTCAATCAAGTGTCATCATTGTGATCTTTTTAGTCTTAGATCATTCTAATATTTCACATGCAAAACGGCAGAGAGTTTTATTTGCATTTTCTTTAAGTTTTGAAACGAAACATTCACCAAATTAAATAATCATGAATAGAAGTTTTGAAAGAATAAAATATACTTACCTCGGTTCACGACTGAGTATGTAAAGTTCAGAACAGTTATAAGGTTCAAGATTTTTTGATAACCCACTGCTTTCTGAATACATTGAACTGCCACGCTGTTACTTTTTTGATCCGAGCGGAATGGTGGACGTAATGTTGCTTGAATAGTTTTGTTGCCCTTGTTTGCAATTTTCACAAATCGTCTTCAAAATTTAAATTGATAATAATTAGATATTTCAGATCTATTATAGCTTACTTTGTTTCGACTTCTGATAACTGAGCAATCTTTGTAAAAATTTTGGCCAAATCATCGCTAGAAACCTCCATGTCTATAATCAACGTGAGAAGAATTTCATTGTGATCTGGGAGTGGAGTTGGTGCAGGCCCACTGGTCAGAAAAACACTGCAAAAAAGTATCTGAAAAAGTATGCAACTAGCTTTGGTACCCAATGATTCCAGTGGAAGAACAATTACAAGTGAAAAAACTTTGATTGTTTATCATTTTTGCGTAGATAGAAGAAACACATTGTCGGAAGTCCCAGCCGGAGTTTTGATGATATATGTAGCACTAAAATATGCATTTATAAAATTATTTTTTAATTTTTTGCTTTCGTGTTAGTGTTTGCCATAATTTTGTGGAAACGAAAAACCCTTAATTACTTTTTAGAACGCATTTTAAAAATAGCAAGGACGTGATTTGCAACAGGTTTTTGAATTGTACGGGAACTTAGGTTAACGCAAAACGTATACAACATCCCTTTATAACTTTGCCAGTTGAAAAAATTAAGCATGATGACACTTCTGTTAAAATCCTTGTGATAACAACTTACATTATAATAGTTTATCGGTTTGTAATTCATAACAGCTATATCAACTGAGTATAAAAATTGTCCATTAGACGGCGTGAGTATCGTTCCAGAAATTGGATCAACTAGACTTAACTGAAAAATTTTTTAGATTTTTGAGTTATTTATTTATTTTTTTTAAGTACCTGGTGCAAATCAGAAACACTTTTGTTAACCGATAATTGGATGTAGCTTAAAAAGAGAGCCTCAGCCAAATAACTATTGTCACCAAGGGCTTGATTAGATATCCATGCTGTACCAAGACAAACATATCGGCATGTAGATGAAGTTCCTGATCCACAATTCCACGATGAATATGATGATGCAAAATATGATGAGAATGTGATATTTGACAACTTGTTCGGCCCGCTGACGTTGAATACACCAGTGTATCCATCTCGGTTGACATTAACTGATTGCGTTTGAATCGCTGTGTAGTCGCCTCCCTGAATAGGTAACAAAATTGGGCTTGTAACTTATGCAAGTGTATTACCGTTGCTGACATGACTCGTTTAGAATTTTCATCCAATTGAACACAAAATCCAGTAAGAAAATCGTTAATGTTCAAGAAAAAAACATCAACAACTGGTTTGTCTTTTCCAATTAAAATGTCATACACTTTCAACATATCAGTAGCCTGAAATAGAGTGTCAATAAGCTAGTTTTGAGTAATTTTAAACCCGTTCAAACCTCCGATTCTGTCGCTTGGTAAACTTTGGCAGTAGTTTGAACTTCATTGACAGCTCGTTTTCTCCGACTATTCGTATTGCCTTCCAAAGTTTTAAATGTAAGTTCACGGTAGTTTGAGAGAACATCAATAAGAACTGTGAGAATATCTGAGGATACAACGGGAAGTAATGAGTATGCAGCTTTCAGTGCAATTTGGAATTCCTCACTTTCACTATAATTATTCAAAACATTAGAAATCAGTTTAACTTAACCTTACCTGGACTCGGAAAGTGATTGAAAAAGCAACATAGTGATATGATCTGTCTGTGATTCATCAAAATTTTCTGTGCAAAGTTCGATGTTCAGTGCATTTATTTTTGCAATGGCAGATATAAAGTTGCCATTTGTAACGTCGGTATTGAGAAGACTGATTAAATCCAATGCAGCAATTGAAGAGTTTTTTGATGGTTCAACGATGAACATTCCAGACTCTTCAGAGTTACACGAACCAAGGCGATCGCAGACAGTTAAAAGAGCAGTAATACCAATGCGTTCACCACATTCATCTGAGCCGTTTCCAGAAGCTAAAGAATTTAATAAATTTCAAAATCAAATATGTAAACGAACTCCAATTTATCTGGTAAACAAGTAAAAAATTGGAGCTTTCGATATATCAAAATTTATAGCAAACGCCCTTAGATATTTCAAAATTATTTTAAAGGGTGTATGGTTTCCTAAATTTTATTTCAATATTTTTTGCAACGTGACAATATTAGAAGCAAAAATATGAGTTTAAATTTAAACTGCAATGTGGAAACTCATCATGGACCATTACACACAGTTATATGCTAGAAATGTATACAGTATGAAATTTGCATGAGAAATGCCGAAAATATAAATATTCAAAAATTTTTATAGATTTTGAGAGGTGTACATGTATTTTGTTACAAAAACCTTTTTTATTTTCAAAATTTTACGAACAAGTTTTAGGGGGTTTTGTACAAAGATGACTGCTAGAATACTTAAATGACGATTTATTTGACTTTAATTTTTGAAATATATGTAGGCTTAAAAATTGTCGAAAATTTTAATAACCAACTAATATTTGAATTGTTGGCTACCGAAAATTGTCTATCGCCGCACACCTACCAGTACATTTAGAAGAATGATGATCAAATGTGCAACTTACTCGATGGCAGAAAGAATTGAATGTATTTGACCGTGCTCTTTGATCCTTGATATTCATATGTTTCATTATTGTCGTAATGAATTCTATAACCAAACTGATATGTCAAAGGCAAGTCGTCTTTATCATCATTCCAACCATCACCAACAGAAAATGTAACTGGAGTTTCAAGAGCAAACGGTGGATAAAACGGTACAGATATCTGAAAAAAAAAAACAACAATTGACTAGAAACAGCGATTCTCTTTTTTCACATCAATATTTCCTTTGGTTGGTGGCGCATTCGTAGACAAGTGCAAATCCGAAAACGAAGATCCTTTTTCATTAGACGCCCAAAGCCGGATCACAAAGGTTTTACCACTCATCAATCCTGGCCACATGGCAAGTCTAAAAATCTGATAGTGTGATATTTCCTTTAGTACTCTTACTGTGTTCCTGCAGGTGGAATTGTGAATGATACAAATACGTCAGATTTTGATGGAACATTTTTTATAATTGTAGTAGGGTTAGATATAAACGATGAAATATTGAAATAACCAAACTGAGGATCTCGAACAACTTCCCATGTGATATTCAAGGTTGGCAATGACGAACTTACTAATGCTTGGATTCTAAAAAAAAGACTAGTATAAACTTTCAATAATATTTCTACCTGATATAATCAAAAGCATTTTGTTTTTTCTCTGCGAGTCTATAAAATGTAACTGTTGGAATTTGAGTTGCTGCAATTGTGACGATACATGAAGAGCTGTCAGATTGTTCCTCAGATGAAACGGTTGCTGTCACATTCATAATAGTATTTTCGATTAATTTGTTAGTAGGGATCTTCAAAAAATCCTGAAACGTGTCAATCGCTCCAAGATTGCAGCTTTGCGTGTCATTTTTTTCTGAAAAATATAATTAAATAAAAGTTTAAGTAAATGAAAGTTACCATCAATGAGTTCACAGGTCCATTGGTATTTAAGACTAGAGTCCTTTCGATTTTGATCTACCGCCAATACTCGTATTGTGAGGTCGTGATCTTTCCCAATCTGACGTTCAGCACAATCCAAATTTACTAGAAGTGGTAAGCCAAAATACTGAAAATTAGACACAAACATTTTACTACAAAAGAAAACGTATAAGAGTGGGAAAGTTTGAAATGAAAACTGAACTTTTGTTATGGGCTCATTCACGTTTTAATGTCGAAATACAATTTATGGTGTAATAAACTGTATTACAGTGATTTTCGTGAAGAACCTTATTTTTGCCTTTCAATAAATGTCATGCAACTTTTTTTTAGCAACAGTAGTTGCAAGTTTAACAACATACATGTATGGTCTTTGTTGAACTTGAAGAGTACGGTTTTTCGTAACTGTATCTTGCTATCAGTGTAACATTAACCAGCTCATTCACAGAATATGAATAAGCCGGTAGTTTGAGCCCGTCATCATACATTTTGCCTTCCCCATTCAATTTCCACTCGTACTGAAAAAAATAATGTCATTTTTTAAAGCTTATGTATTGAAACACCTGAACATCTTTTGGGGACGTTTTGGAGCTGCATTGCTTAAAAGTAGGGTTTGCACGGAGACGAAGACCGAATGAAGCAGGGGTTTCTTGTTCAACGCCTAGAATAATTTGAGTTTACTCAACATTTTAAAAAGTATCAAGTACCATCAATAGAAACTGAAAACACTGATGCATCATCAACAAGTGCGGTATAGATTGGTCCACTTGAAGTGCATTTTTCCGCTACATTACACCCGGTGACCAGTATCACATTGTTTGTTGATAGCTTCAAAAATAAAATAAATCAAGTTTTATTTTTATATCTTACATGATGACTGGGGATTTCCAGAAGTCTTTCTGTTGCGGCTTTTGCAATGGTTTCCATATCCAAGGTACCTTAATTTATGAAGTTGATTGATATTACATTATAAAAAAATCCAACCATTCAAAATAGTCCACTGAAAACTCAAAGGCATGAAGCCGTTCCCTGAAATCTGTTTTACTTCGAACGTTGTTGAATTAGAACATGTAGCCACTTCTTTTTCATGGGAAACTGTAAAGTTTGGATACACCTGCAACTGTGCGCCTTTCAATTTTATTTGCCCTTCAATGAGAATTTACCGCATTTTTTGGACTTTTGAGAAATGCTGATCGAGGTGAGAATTTTGTTTTCACTTCTTGTAGTATGCCGATCTTTGGATTGGCACCAAATTTAATGGCGACATTTGCCCCATCTCCCAGACAAATAGGGTTTTCTGAATAATATGTACTTTATGAATGATTTGGTGGAAAAACTAGTTACCTCCGAGAATGGAAGAGTTTTCCATCAAAACCTCACAATTCATAATGCCCATTGGAAATTCAATTGAATCATTAACCTTTTGAATGTTTATACCAAGTAAATCATCAGACAACTCGGCAGTAAAATCTTCAACTTTATCAATGTGAATTTCCAAATTGCTGTATTAAAAAATAGTTATAATTTTTAATATAAGTTAGTTGTACCTGTTGTTGACATTTGGGCAGAATCTAACCAACAATGTTGGGATAGGCAACACGAGGCATTCCTAAATTGAAGAATTAAAAAATATATTTGATCTTTGTCAATCTCACACTAGAGCAAGGTGATGAAGAAAAATAGGACATTCCTCGTATACTTGCCCTACTGGTATCATCCCAAACAAACGGAATAATTGAAATCCCACTTTTTGAACAGTTTATGGAAGCGGAGCCATTAACAGAAAAAAAGAAATTGTAGTTGGGTGGTACTACCAAAAACTGAAAATGCCACTGTTAGAAAGAATTGAGGTATTAAAAGACGATTTAAAATTATTTTTTATAAATGTAGTTTAATAATTCAACCGATCAATGTTGTTACTGGAACTTTCTACTATAATAAATCCGCAAATTTGATGGGGATCTAAACTCATCATTGATAATAGTCCTAAGATTCTAAATTCAATTTATCCAGGATATTTGATACAACACGCTCTTGTATATTTCTGCTTTATCATATGACGCATCAACTTGGCTTTAAAAAGTTATCTAAATATTGGGCTCTGAAAAAGTAATCACTATTCCAATGGAAATAATTTTACTAAACTATTATCGTTTCTTCATTGTTGTTGTGTAAAACAGCACAAAAATGTGTTTACTATAAGTATTGTGACCGATGGATTAGCATCGACACGTGCATAATTGATTTGAACTATTATAATGTTTATTCTATTGTTGATGTTTTTACTATAACAATAAGCATGTACTTTACCTAAAAAACCTAACATGTATAAACCTGTGGCAGATATAACATGTGTTTCACATTTTTCCATATAACATAACTTTTTAATTATAACGTTCCTGGCACTGTTGTATTGATTCCCTGCATTTTCAAAAATTTTCAATTTTTTGTTTATTATTACATTCAAATTAAACGTGATATATTTAGGTTTTGTAATGTTATTTTCAAAGCCTGAAAATTCAAAAATTATCCTTACGTTTTCATTCAAAAATTTACTTCTAAAAGTGCCGGTCTCTGATACACCAGTAAGGTTTTTTTTAATGTCAAAGTCGAATATATTGGTTGCTCCCCCGACTATCAAGTGTAAGGCACTTAAATACAGAATCAATTTTCTCACTACCAATACACCTTCAATTTCACACCCTTTGCATAATCGAAATAAAAGACAAGAGCAGTTGGTCTTTCACAAGGTCTTTGACGCATTTTGAACATACACACACGGCGACACGAAACGCGCCATTACATTACAACCATATGGTTCCTATTCCCATCTTTCAATACGTTTTTTTTTCGTTTTTTGTTCTCATATATTTTATATGGTTCTATGTGGTAACAAGAAGACCATTCGGAGACACCTTCAAAATGAAGATGAATGAGACATGACCAATACTTACCCGTTTTGCGTCATCAGCATAATTTTGAATGTCGACGCAATGAACTGTCGCATTAGGAAACGGATTGTCATATCCATCTGGATCGTCTATTTCAATTGGATGCTCACTTGTCTCATCAGGAGCTATTTTCCATTGAACGTCAGTGCGTGTGCCTGCGTTGACCACCTGAATGCAAATTGAATTGCGTGTTCGTCAATTATTCAGAATTTTCGAAAAGGAAGCTAACCAATGCGGCAAGTGTCCAACTATGATTGAATGCCAAATGACTTAGAAGCTCACTGAGCACAACACGAGTTGATGTTGTTCCTGCGTTGTCTTTTAGAGTTGGCACATTATCGCTGGTTAGTTGAACAGTGTCCACAAATTCAAAATAAGCTTTTTCAAACCGAATACAGCTTGTTCCAGATGAATAGCATTGATTGAGAATCTTACATTCGCAGAATCCAAGAATTAGGAACAGTAATAACAAATACTTCAATAGGCGCTCTTCTATCATTCAGAAAAATTACATGGCAACCGAAGCCAAAAAAGAAAGCTCGAAAAGTATTAGTGCACGAGGCAAAAAAGTTTTACGTATTCTGATTGAAAAAACGCGCAGCTTTATTTTGTCTCTATGGAAACCCGTTATTTTCAATTTAAGGCTTCGTTTCCTTCTTCTTGTTATTTCATTGTCCATGTGAGATTTCTCATGATCATTTTTCTTTCGTTATTTGTTTATTTATATTGTTTTGGAACATTAATGTAATATTTTTATATTTATAAATTTGAATACATAAAATATGTGAGCATCTCAAATTGTTACAGAAGATGTTATTGGAAAGAAAAAGGTAAACGGATAAAACAAGAAAAAGTACAAATTTCAAGAGGCAAGTTTTGAAACAAAAAACTCTAGCAGATAAGTGCCATCAGAAACCAGAGAAACCGCGTGAGAGTGTTGAGGGATTTTGGAAATTAGGTGGAAATTTCTAGAATAGGATAATATGAGCACATTATAGTAACAAGGGAGTATAGTATAAATTGAGTCAAAGATACATGCATCCCTACCCCTAAGTGGGTCTACAAAAGATTATATTCAAATATTTGGCACCATGGAGTCAGATCAGTTTATATTATCAAATTATCACGAGTAGAACAGAGAGTAATGACCTTTACGAAAGGAAGGCGGGGGGGGGGAGGGTTTGAAAAAAATGGGAGTGGGAAAAAAACAAATTGAAAGGTATGGCAGATTGGAATGAAGTCTGAGAACAGAATCATAAAAATGATTTGAAAGGTGATTGAGTGATAGAAGATTTTGAACAAATGACAGTAGAGATTACGCGTAAAATTCTTTTGTCGATGCTTTGGTATAACCATACGAGGCATATGGTCTTGCTTGCTTGGGTTCATCCAATGCGTATGACCCTTCATCTTTTTTCCTGATTCGAAAGACTACAAAGAGCACGAGTAGAATGGCTGTAATCACCGCAACGAGAACACCTCCGGCAATAGCTGAAAATATCAAATTAAATCAAATTAAAATAGATAATTCTACAACTTTAAATCTTTTCGTTACTAAAAAATAAATAAGCTTTGTGCTTTATTCCAAACATATTTTTATGATCTCAACCCGTAAGGACAACATATAATATCAGTAATGCGATGCATGTAAGAAATATTGCATTGTCCTAAATTGAACTTTCTTGGTAGTGAATAATTTCAATAAGAGTTTAATTTTGTAACTAAGTGAAAAAAAATTTTAGTTTTCCTTTCCAACTCACTAAATCCTTTCAAAACCGTCATCTTCTCTCAAAACCTTTCATTCAAAAGGTTCCCCTTTTCCTCACAGACACTTCCTCCACTCAGTGTCATAAAATCAAATATGCACAAAATGCGACCCTTGACCTTGCCTTCCTTCTTTCTTCAGCGGCTTCCGTCCCACCATCCCGAACCTCAGGCCCTTTTTCTCAAGAGAATAGAGCTGGGGCTCCTTTGTTAGATGTGGGATGCTGCTCAGATTTTGATAACCACAAAAGAAGAAAGCATAGCAAGTTTTGAGAAGAGATGTCAACTTTACTGAACAATTCGTCTTTCCCCACATTTTGAGACACGCGTCATAAGGGGTCTATGTTTTCTTTAAAAACCCATTTCAAGGCATCTGTACTTCCTCACAAAAGGCAGTAAACACAAAAAAGTTTGTTCAAAGCAAGTGTTGTGGAAAGAAAAAAACTAAACATCTCTTCCTACATTTTTGCGCCAAAATAGAAAACTTGAGAAGTGTCTCGTTCAGTGGCACTCATATATAATTTGGACCCATCTTGATCCTCATCATCATCATCATCTCTCCGTTTTCAATAATATAATTTCTGGCGTGTCATTCACCAATACTTGTTGGTTTCTTTCAATAAGAAAGAAGAGCTCTCATCGTCTTCCCACCAGGAATAATTAGACACATGGGGGAAAGAAGAGTATGTGTGGTGGTGCATCATTCATACGAAGGGGTCCCCATTCTGTGACACAAGCACAAGAAGACGAAGAAGAGGCCACGCCATCTGTCATTAAGAAACAGCTCGACAACAAACTAGCACATCCTCGAGCTGTACACATTGATTGATAGACTGGTCGCGAAAAATGGACGGGATGAGTGTCCGGAATGCAAAAAGTATGCATACTTTTATGCAAGTCTCATATTTTTGTGTATATTTGCCCATCCGGAACAGACGGAACGGATAGGCTTGAGGCAGCATATTCCCCCGGAATACAGTGGCCGAATATATTGAATGCAACCGTGTTGCCTTCGATTGACGAGAAGACATCAATTTATCATCTCGCAACAAATCATTCGCCGACGCCATCACACTGACCGGGCGATTTATGTACATTTGCATCTGCTCCCACTAATGATAGTTACACTCCGGACGATCAAAGGTCCCAATGCAAAATTAATTGAAATGAGTTTTGCTTCACACATACCTGCATAGAAGCCATTTGCCAGTGTCTCATGGAATGGCGAGAATGGTCCAGATGAGATGGTTGATGTGACCATTGGTGGCTGCTGTCGAGGTGGATTTGTGGCTGCTGACCTTGGCGTTCTGGAAAATTGAAAATTAAATTGGCTGCTAGATGTTTTCGGGGATTTGTTGATTGACAAGATAATTAATACATTTCTAGATGCATAAATCCTGGGCCCTGGAGGGCATTAGAATAGTTTTGTTTTTTGTTCAAATGAAAAACATACGAGGTGGTAGCTACAACAATAGGTCGATACGTTGTTGTAGTAGTAGTTGTGAAGAAATCTTCATCATTATGAATATTCTCATCAGCAAAATCTTCTTCATCATCCTCATCATCTTCATCCTCATCTTCATCATCGTCCTCGTCCTCCTCGACCTTGATCTCCTTGTCGTTTGCCGCTGGCTTAGGCTTGGGCTGAACAGGAGGCTTGAAGCTCTGAAGAATGAAAGATTGCGGTAAAACACATCAAAAGAAAAAGCCGACACAAACCGCTGTAGTAGTAGGTACCGTTGTCGGCTTTGCAGTCACAACAGCATGGCTTGGAGATGTAACCTTGTCCGATTTTGTGGTAGCTGAAGATGGCGGCTTGCCTAAAAAAGGTTTTCAAATTTGTCTGTCACAGATTGAAAACTGCAAGCGGCGCACACAATTAAATTTGCATCTGGACTAACGCTTTTCTAACAGGATTTCTCACAGTTGTCAAGAACAATTCAAAATACCCACCTGACCCATGGACATCATCACCGTCTTCGTCGTCGGTTGGGTAGCCGGATCCATTGACTTCGATGTCTGCTAACCTGCCGGGAATGTTTGCACTTCCTTCGACCTGCTGCAAAAGTTTCAAATTATTCATATTGCCAATATTATTATTATATTATTTAAATAAATATTATTCGTTATTATTATTAATATTATTATTTATGTTACGCGCGCTCCATCGCCCATTATATCTGTTTGAATAATGCAAATATTTTGGTGCGCATTTGCCGCGCTTCAGATTCGAGCCTGCTTTGCGCAAACAAAAAGTGCGCTGGTGAATGAATTTCGTAGTATCGTATTGTAACATTATGATAAATTTATATAATAACTTACTTCAGATATTCCATTTTTCAAGCTTTTCGTAGAAATAGTTGACGAAGGGACCACTTTCGTTTTTGCTTGATTTGCGGCGAAAGCTTGTGTAGATAAGGATAGGAGAATGAGGACCGAGTAAGTCGACAGGCAGAAATTGAGTTTCAGAATCATATTGTCTTGTTGGTGTAATCACCTGACCGGCATCTCTTTGGAAACTCTCTTTACCCCTGAAAAAGCAATTGGTGTTGTGGTGGAGGAGGAAAAGGTTGAGTGGAACGGCAAAATGAAAACAGAGGAAATGGCGGTGTACGGCAAAAGGGTTCTAAAAGAAAAGGGGGTTATCGTAAATTTGGATTGGTAGTGGTACAATGACAGAATAGGGAATATAACAATTGGAGAATTGAAAGAGGTGGAGTAAAACGAGTAAAACGATACAAACGGTGAACCCGAGAAAAGACAAAATGGTATTTACAGCATTGGTGAGAAAAAGGAGAAAATGAAGAAAAATAAGAGTTTGAGATATTGATGAAGACAGCAAAAAGCTATAAAAACTATTCTCTCCTCGCCGTGTGTCTATCTGTGTATGTGTTGATTAAAAAACGAGAAAAAAGGAGAAAACAGACTGGGAAAGAAAGTATTACTCAACAGCAAGGAGAAGAAAGTAACGGGACGTTAGGGGTGACTGGTCAAGTAAGTCGAAAAGGGTAGCAGTAGAGGGTAAGCGGATAAATTAAAGAGAGCCGACGAAGAGGGTAAAGCCCTCCGCGAGTGGACCCTCCCGACCGCAGTGCGTAATGAGATGGGCAAGCAAGCCACGGGTGTCTTGTCTCTCTCCGACTCTCCCTATCTCGGCTTTTTCTTTTCTTGCCCTCAACAAATTTCGTGTCGAAACCTTTGCGTCCTGCCAGCCTAGATGACCCTCCATGAAATTAGAAGAAGCACTTCTGCGCCAGACAGAATGGAGCGTAGTGATGTTTGAGGATCATCATGGGAAAGGTAACATCTTCTCAGGATGCAGAAAAGGGAGAGAGAGTTATAGGATCGAAAGTGAAACAAAACAAAGGAAACGGAATCAGATAACACCCCGGGACGGGAGAGGGCAAGTTGCGCCTAGTATGCGCCTCCCAGATGATGACCTCGTTTAGGACTGCTTCCGTTTTATATATCCCTGGTCTCGTGATTATCACTGATTGTAAACATAGAAGGGCAACTTTTGAAACATATACAAACTTTCTTGCTGAAAATTTACTTTGTCGGAAAATAATGAAATTTAAATTTAACTGAATTGTGAATATCAAAAGTTTTAATTTTCAATAAACTTTTAAAACATATGTTCGTTGAGAATGTGGAACTTATAATTTGAATTTCGTCTAGAAACATTTGACCGTATAACAGAAATAAATAAACAAAGATTTAAATTAAACTAAGTAAAAAATGAACGTTTTGAACAAGTTAACCAATTTCTTTGTTCTCACTTTACTTTTGAAAAGCAATTACTGTTAATTCAACAATTCTAAAGTTGTTGTGCAAAAGCAGTAACGTAATAGAGAATAGTTTGTGAATGTATAGATGGTCAAAACAAATCTCTTATTCAAATACATTCCCCGGCTAAGAGAAAAACTCTTGAGACGAGACGAGAAGCTCTGAGAGCTCGTGTGAGTTACTGAACCTACTTCTTCAAATTACTATTGCCAAAAAGCTTGCCTCGAGGCAAAAAAAAACTCGGATCTTTCCTCTCTTTTCATCAAATAGGAAGGGGCCAACGAAATGAGAAAAGAGCAGTAAGGCGCGCACAAATTGCATTTGGTTTGGTGTTCGTAGCATCCGCATCACATACGCATACACCGAATTTCGCTTCTACTGCTCCGCATCCGAACAAATTTAAAAGGGTGTACGCCCTGCCGGCAACGGAAAGAGGCGGACTTGTGACACAGATGCCATATGAAACGCAGAAAGAGCAAAGTTATTCAGGGGCCACGATACCAGTTTTTGAGGGCGGATATGTGAATGAACGTAGGAATGCCCTCTTTCAATCACATCGGTTGGATCGGATCGATTGACGATAATTCACGCGGAAAATTGAGACGTGACAAGTTAATGCGGTAGTTGATGAGTAGAAGGAGAGTACTGAAGAAGAAATTGAATAGGAAAAGGTGAGAGGAAGAGACAGGTTATATCCGTTCATCAAGTTTTTATTGTGTCATTTAATTGGTTTTGAGTGATGTGGAAAAATTAAAAATTTTAGGGTTAATTTAGGGTTAAACTGTATTTTAGGGTTAAACTGTATTTTTTAATATTTATCTTGCATCCTTCTAGTCTTGCACTAATTCCTTGCGGACTTATTTTGAGGAGCATTTTAGGGAAAGCTTTATTTGTTCAGAGCAAAAACTAAAACGCGTTCAATACGTCATTGAACAGGTCAACAAGTATATCTTATTATGTAGGAGTACTGCAAGCAGATAGATTTTACAAATTATGAATAGGAAGTACAGTTTTTAGGTTTTCATTTTATTAGTAAGCGGAGTTCAAAATGTTTTTCTCGAATGAATAGAAATATAATAATGTACTAAAAAAGAAAGAAATGACAACCAAATCAGCTGGGGATTAAAAGTTTCCAATTCATAAAAAAAAAGTAGCACCGCTTTATAATTTTTTTTATGCCATGTTTTTTTTTCAAATTCAGGTTAGATATTTTGAGAGTATGTAATATAAAACTGACAAGTTGGCAATTTATTGTCAATTGATACTGATTGTTTCAGTTTAATTTCTGAAAGAAAATTTGGGAACGCAATTAAAAAAATTGAGAACTTTTCGGCTTTGTGTGTTCCGAATAGTTTATGTTACGTTTTAAATTATAAGGTGTAGTGTTGTTTGAAACAAAAGTTTTGTGGAGTGCCAAAAATTTAAAGGAGGTTTTGATAATTATTCAAATAACACCTAAAGCTACTATTTTATTCAAATTTCTTCCTTAAGTCTTCAACAAAAACAAAAAAAAACGATTATACAAATTCTAAACATGAAAAACGACATGTTTCGCCTGAACAGTACCTAAAAGCATCTGCTGCAAATTGAGGCAGATGGCAGTTTCCCCATCTGTTCTTTTCTTTTTGCTCTCCAAAAAATTCCAACGCAAATGCTACATAAACTTGAAATAAAGTGAATTCATCCTTCAAATGTGAGAAGCAAATTGAAAAATATATAGAGAAGATATAGATAAAACTGATCGATGGAAATTTGAAGAAAACGAAAAAAGTGTTTGGGTTTGCTCAGCAGAAGGAAGAAGAAATTTGATGTCTCTTTTTTGACTGGTGCCCGTTTTTTTTTTCGTTTTAATAGCGACAATTTGGTTATCTAGGATTTGACCAAAAACAGAAAGAAAAATGATTGAACCAGAGAATAGAAAAAGGAGAATAAAATAGAAAATCGCAATCTCCTTCGGACAGCACAAAAACGGAAACACGCGCAAGGGGCACCAGAGGAGGTAATAAACGGCCAAAAAAGGCAGAGCGGGATCACACTGCGGTTTCGAGGAAATAGAGAAAAGAGAAAAAAGACGTAGGGTACCCGAGACTCCCGCGATTGATGCGTTTGCGTGTGTATGTTTGGTGGTAGAGGGCGGTTGAAGGCGAAATGGTATGCAAATGCTTGGCCCTCGCCCCCCTGCGCGCACAACGACGACGTCAACATACACACATACACACGAAAATGCGCTACGTCGTCACCCGCATAAGCGTTCCGAAATTGGCAATGTGTACTTGAAATGGTTAACGGATTAATTGAAAGTTTTGGAAATCATTGAAATTAGTTGTTCAATTTATATTGAAGATTTAAAAAGAATTTTAATGACATATGTTCTGTCGTAAACAAAAAACATTTAAAGGGACTTTCGAGATTTGAAAGAAAGACGTATTTTGTCAAGATCAGTCAATATTTAAACTAAATTATAACATTTTGCTCACTCGTATTGCTGTTTTAAAGAAAAGGGAACTTTCAGTAGACAAGCTTTCAACCTTATCAATCTTAGTTCTTGAAATCTGAAACCAAGTTCAAATGAAACAAAAACCCGTCGTGAAAAAGTGAGAAAACAAATGGGAGAAGTGAGAAATCGCATCTTTTGTTCATATTGCTCTGAAGAAAAAATGAGAAAAAGGGAGACGAGTTTCTCATGAGTGTAAAGTCGTTGGCTTCAACAAGATGCTGATATCCCACTTGTTGCGGATGACATTTTGAAATTTTTTAAATTAAGGTAAGCATTTCGCAATTGATATCTATAATAGTCACTTGTAAAAGCGGCGCAAATTTCGCAAGAAGTGAGTTTGACGAAATGAAATATTCAAAATTCAGGAAAAAAAGTTGGGAAACGTGGGAGAGATAGGTGATAACTTAATGCGCGAAAACGCCCATTACAAGTAGTGAAAGTCAAATATCAGACAAATATTGTTTGGTGGTGAGGAGACAAATAGTCCCAACCCGAAGACGACGGCCCATCTGTTTTATTAGCATTACGACGAAGACGATCGATCCGAGTAGTGAGCACTCTCTCTCCTTCTTAGCCTCTCCCTTTCTTCAGCCTGCTAATTCATCTCTACCAAGTCTTTTGTGTCTGCGTCTCCAATTTCTTAGCACTGTCCGAATGGACTCGCGAGGACGGGTTGTCGGGGAGGGAGAAAAAGGTTACCGCAATAGGGTCCACTCACTGACCCTCTGCCTCCAATCTGACTCCGTTACGCGCGAAGAAAAGGGAGGACGGGTGATGAAGGAGTGCGTCCATTGGTTGAATTTTACGCTAATACATACAGTTACACACCTCTGAACGGGGTTGTTTGTTGAACAATAACATATAGCCTCAACATTTTTTGGGTTATCACTTATCACTAAAACAAATATGCAGAACGAAGTGCAACACTGTTGCCGCTGATAACACCAAAAACCAATGCAAAACGACAAGAGCTGATGCGCATAAATGTTTGAATATCGTACGTACTAGGACCTATAATGCTCCAAATACAGGATCTACCTTTTTTCCGCGATTTCAACGGTGATTCTATCAAGTTCAAGATTAACATTGACTAAGAAATTATTCTCAAGAAATCTTTGAATGTTATACTGTAAACTACGACTTACATACGTTTATGAATTTTCAAGATGTGAATATAGAGACGATGTTTCAAGATATCACAAATCATGGTTTGGTTATCAACAAAATAGTTTGCGTTACGCGCTATCAGGTGAAGCGCCACTGAACACTACCAACTAATGTTTCATGTTGCAAGGCTCAAACCTAAAATTTTTAAAGAGTGATAATGAAACTGCTAGTTTCAAAAAATGTGCAGTATTTGAAAATTAATGAAAATTTGTACGGAAAGTTTTTTATAAACTCATCCATAATACAGGGATTCAACTTTCACAATTTTCAAAAGCAAATAATTGAATTACAATAATGCTCAAAAATACAACTTTGGGGCGATCCCCAAAATTAAAAACACCAAGAAAATTATAAGAACACATGACGGAATGACCTCTGCTAGACACTGTGAGACATTGTAAGACAGAATGAGTTACGTTTCAAACAGATAAAATCTAGTGAGTACCCTTACCTCCACCTATCCACTTTTCTTCAACAACCCGAACACTTTTCGCAAAGTGTTTTTTTTATTTCAAAAAAAAATCATTGTTAAACAGATCGATCTAGTGGAAAGGCACTAGATACTCAAGTAAGCAAAATGGGTGTAACACAAAGAGCCGTTCGAACAGATTGTATCGAGTGGACGGAGGGAGATATATGGTTCGAATGACGACACAAAGTGGTATTCTCAGCTGGACACCTACCATCATCTCAGCTATTTCTTTGAATCCGGCCAAACGTCTCATGTATCATAGTGGCTGTCCAAACAGTGGCTGTTTTCATAATGAGTAGGAGAAAGAGTCTCGCTGCCCGGAAATTGATAGAGCCATTGATAAATACACACTTCAAATGTACTCAATTATAAATAGAAAATAGGAAATTGAAAATTTAATGAAAGGTGTTAGATTTGTATAAATCAGATGACGCTCAAAAGCCATAAAATGTATCAATACAAACGAGCGCCAAATCTTGCGATTTGATATAAGTTTTAAGAATGGAAATGTTTGAGAGTGGCATAAATTATTGCATTTACTTTCAATATTTTCCATATCTGAATAGTGAAACATTCTAATTTTGAATATTTAAAATATTCATTGACTAAAATTTGATACCCATTGATTCAGGAACAAAAAATCTGTGTATTTTGAAATAGTCGAACATTTATATTTTTGAAAAGGAAACAATTTCAAAATGGGAAAAAAGATAGAGTATCGCCAGCTGAGATTTTGTAAAAATATACTCAAAGCAAATGATAATGACGAAAAATCTAGATACAACCATCTGGTTTGTATTTAGTTTTTAAAGTTTTAGTCATCATTCTGACAAGGTAACACTCTCATACAAATTAAAACTTTTGAAAAACTAGAAAATTCTTACATGTTCCATACTCTACAATGTTTAAATTCAATTAACAATTTTTAAAACCTTTACTGAACAAAAACTTCAATGTTTCCAAAAAAAAATCGTTGATTTCAAAGTTTTATTATCAAAATGACAAGATGAAATGTTATCTTGAATTTGCAAAACTATTAATCACCAATCAGCCCACCTCCACTTCCTTCCCCCATCACATTCCTATCTTACCAATATTCCGGTTAGTGTCCAAGTTTCTGACTCCAGTTTTTGTGGTTTTGAAATCAATCTTCAATGCGTTAATGTGTTGAAAACGTTGTCACCAAGATACAATTTAAAATCACTGACGTTTATTCGTTTATCACAAGCGGCCTTGAAAGACAGAAATAATGACACGTCATAAAATAGCAATTTCATTCTCATTCTTGATTTCTCACATGAGACAATAAAAGCGACTTGTCCAGTTCTCCTCAACTAGAGGAAAACAAAGGATTGATGTAACGTTTGCTAGGGCAGAGCCGTGACTACTTAATCCCTCTTGTCATTTTGCTCGTTATGACAATTATTAATGGCACTGACATACGGCAAACAATCTGTTATATATTTCCTTTGAATAATAATTTCCCAAAGTAATCTTTCATGCAAAACGAATCATTTAACGAAAAACAAAATAATAGTATATATAATTCATCAGAAAATGTACAAAGAATGTTTACACTGGTATGCAGGAAAAGACGCACAAGAGTTGTTGAACTATAGATTGTCAATGAAAGCTTCACAGAACGCCCCACACACAAAAAACCGCCGGCGTTCGATATATTGACAGACACAAAAAGCTCTTGAGAATTGAACAAAAAATGTTTGGTATATTTGATTGAGAGCAAGAAAAAACACGAATCAAGCTCTATTTAGAAAACAATATTTTTCATAAATAGTTTGTTTATACCTTATTAGTGCAGAATTATAAGGAAAACTTATTTCAAAGTTGAGTTGCACCAAATAATATTGCTCAAATGTATTTGTAGAAAACAATATAAATCGCAAACCATTATTAAAAGTTTTGGAACTCTTCGAACGGCATTTTTGTTAATGTTCAATGTAAGCAATAAAAAAGTTAAAACTTAATAATTGGTGAAAATCCTTTTTGCTGGTAGAGCAAAAACAAATTTATTTTCTTCCGAATATAACGGTAAATTTTCAGTACATTTATTGAAAATTCAGAAACTATGTGTTCTGTTAAATGAGTACTCGCCATTTTAGAGATTAATCGAATTTCCATTGATTTATCCGTTTCAATTAAAATATGGAATAGTGTTTCCTAAGCCTAAAAATACAAAAACATTCCACACCTTTTTATTTTCAAGCTAAAAATCAACTTTTAAAATGGCGGGGGAATAATACACACTTACCGGTTACTGTATATTATTTTCATATTTTCAAATAACCCCCCCCCCCCCCCCCACCGAAACTTGTTGTATATTACTGAGTTTCTAATTTTTATTTCATTAATTTTTTTCCCACACTTTTCAATCCTGGCTTTCCCTACTTTATATTTATCTGATTAGTTTTTATAAGTAGAATACATTTTTCCATATTTGTTACGAGAAATCATACAATTTTTGCCGGAATTTCGCAAACCGTTATAGTCATACAATTTTTGTGTGGGTGAAACCGAAATACACATTTCTTCAAAATATGGGCACTAAAACCATAATTGATGTTTTCAAGAAAAGCGGAAAAACAAGATTTGTAATCACAGATTGAACACGATAATTATTCAAAAATTCCAAATTATCTGATTAATGATTGAATGACTAGAACCAGAGCTATGTCATTAAACTGACTGTATGAAATATTTAATTTTGTGGTACAATTGAATTGACATGTTTAACACATTTTTCAAAATGATGATCTAGAACAGAAATTAGGTTGATCTGTAAATCTGCAAATAAATAAGTTTTCAAACCGAATAGAGTTTCAAACGTTTAGCTCATTATTGAGCAGTAATAGAATATTTGAAAAATTTATATTTTTGCTAGTTTTGCTCGCTGTGCAATACTTTATTCATGAGCAACTATTTTACCTGTTTAGATTTTTCTCCATTTCTTTATCATATTTCCTAGACTTTAAAAAATTTATCTAATACGTCTCAAAAATAACAAAACAAATTGGCGCTCATGTCAAGAAAACGTACTATTCAGAGATAGTTAATAGTTAACAATAACTACCTATTGTTCAGTATTGATTTTATAAGATACAAATTGAAATTGTCATTTAATTGAACAAAAGTTATCCGTTACTTTTCTCAATACTAATTTAATGACTCACCGTAGTAATCCATATATCCAGACCCCTTAAAATTTTGTTCAACGGTTATCTTTTTTTTGTTTTTACAGAGAATAATATGTTTTCTTGTAGCATTGGGATCTTTCAAGTATTATTCAGCAGTGTCATGTGATATTTTTCTACCGAACGTGGTTAAATTAATAATTTTTTATGGCCCCTATTTTTTACGCAATGCTGTAAGAATTTTTTTTGATAATCTTCCAATAACCACTGACCGCATTCTAGCTGTGTTCTGTTGAACAAAATAAATTTTAGCTTTTCGTATTATAAACAGAATTCTCACGGCTGTTCAGCTGAAATACAGATTTACGGACGACTTGAAAATTTGAAGATCCTTTTGAAAATTTTTGTTTTTGAAAAAATCCCAAACACTTAAAAAAAAACCAATCGCAATTTATTTTGAAAGAATCATTAAAAATGCGTTACACAAACAGTTCTAGTAAAAACACAATCCCATTACGGTACTAATCAAAAATAATTTTCTAATAAAAATCGGATTCTGCTCATATTACTCTTCAAATATTTGATTTTACAAACTTAATATAATGGCAAGAGAGCAATTGTATTTTTTTTCCACAAGATCGCAATCTAGATATTTGTTATAACAAAACTACATGAAAGAATTATAGTGGTCACACGATTGAAAAAAAATTTTTGGGTCTAGTTAATTTCTCAGAATCGAGTTTAACTTCATGGGAACGGAGGTTTTAAATTTCCCAAAGATTACTTCCACAACAACTCGGCTAATTTCGGAACTATTTTTTTGATTCGCGTATGTTTGCTTGGTTAATTCCATCAATGACGTGTATTTTCATAAACTCGAAATAATTGTTACCTTGTATGCTTTAAACTATGTTATGTATTTTTTGAATTTGCTCCATACATTATTTCAAGTGAAAATTGTTTATAAAAGTTGGCTCTAGTCAAAACGTGGTTTTGGAAAAAAAACACATTCACTGTAATCAAATTGTACTGAAATCAAGAAATTTGTTTTTTCTCAAATTTTGTGTTTTTCAAATGCTTTTGCGTCATCAAATTTGATTATCAAATCCCGAAGTCAGAACTTTAGAACCTAAAACTAAAATCGGAATTGAAACTGATGTCATCGTGGGAAAAAAACGGAAACCACATGTTATCACTTATTTATCCCTGATCGTTTGCTGTTAACTGATAGAATAAATGAAAGATGTTTCAACTTAAAATATAATAATATTCCACGTAAGCACTGGATATATTTTATATGTAACTCATCAACAAACAGTGTGATGTACAAATTATTATCATCATAAAAACAGATAAAGTCGAGGTAAATGTAAACGTTTTTAAATACAGACCAACAATTCCTCCGAAAAACTGTTCTTATTTAACTCAACCTTGTTCATAAATAACTTGGATGTGCATCTTGATTTATGACACTTATACAGTGTATTGTCTATTTTCATTGTTTTAGTTTGATAGATCGGAAAACAAGAGCTGAGATTGATTATTTGAAACGAGATTTATGATTCATTAGTCATGTATAACAAGTTCTGACAGAAGATTATGACTACAATGGTAGTAGAGTTTTCCCAGCCGAGTTCTCTATGATTGAGTACAATTTAACTTTCTCTTCTGATGAAAATGCTTTCAATGACGTCAATAGAAAAATCATAGCGTCGCCATAGAAGTGATTTTTTGGCTCCATGGTAGCCCGCCTCAGGAAGTGAGAATTTAAAATTTGAAATTCTAATCGTTTTCGAAAATGCTATTCTGGAAAAGAAACACATGTATGGTGTGTTTTAACTTTTTAGAATAAAAAATTTCTGTGGCACAACACAGAATTTAGCATTAAAATTCATGAAGCTCTCTGCGAGATATGGGTTGAAAACAGCAACAAATTAAAATTTAAATGAAATCTGTTTAATTTTTTGCTCCTTTCCTGCAAGCGCAAGCGTTGATGAGACTTCCGCTCACAAATGAAGTTTTATTTTTACAGCGTCTCTATTGATATCTAAGCGGATTATTTAAATTAAAAATAGTGTTACACTGTTTTTAATTTTCGCTTTCAGAAGTATTAACAATTTTCAAGTTTTATTAACTACACCTTATCAAACCGTTTTGTAACAACTACTTCATTTCTTTGAATTCCCTGCGGTAACATAGACTGAACACAAAATAATATAGAATTATCATGGTACCTGTTCAGTGACTAACTGAGAAAAATGCCAAAAATCACCAAATCCGTTATTAAGCGTCTAGACCGTATGTAGAATTGCTAAGAACAAGAACATTGTACCGCATGAAATAATGGAAAGTAATTTATAACATCTCCAAAATTCAATTTTTTGAAATTGGCCAGCAAAATTGGAACAACTATCATAACAAGTTTTCTCAAACGTTCTTTATTTTTAACTAAGTCGAGAACTGAAACAAACGCATTAAACTTCAATTTTTCTTTTCTTGTTCTTTTATATCCGGAAAACCACATTTCAGATCTCAAATCTAAACTAAGAGAAACTAAAAAAAAGTCTACCTTGAATTATAAAGTAGGTTTGAGAAAGCAACCCACACCTCAACTTTCGTGCTTCCGGATATCTTCAAATATCATCACTTTCTTATTTTCCGGGCTCGAAATACTGGAAAAACTTCTAGGCTGCACATCTTAAAAAGTAGCGGTGACATTCCTCCCATTCCCATCCTTCTCACTTTTGGTTCATTAGCACTATATTCCATAGTGCTCCACCCACATTTCACCGGTTTGTCGCGTCGTCTCTCATTCTTACTATAGAAAACTCTTGAATTCCTTGTAGATATCGCTTCTTAGTCTTTGACAAGCCACGTCCACAAAACCCGCGAGTGCTCTCAACGTGCCTCAAGGAGGACACGCCCACCACTGCTTCATTCATTGCACCGACATGTCCTTCCAGCTAACGCTGTTTTCCATGCTTTTCCTGTTAATTGCCGTAGTCGTCGGTGAGTTTATTTTTTATTAACAATTATCTTTGTCTTGTTCAATTTCAATTTTGTTTTCATTTATTAATATCACAAATCTAAGCCTATATCTCTCAACAGAACATTGTAAACGTGTTAGAGTCTAGACTGTTCTAGCAGAAGAATAGTCAATGAATAGGTATTTCAGGGCAACCAATTCAGTCACAAAATGGTGATTTGAAAATGCAAGCCGTTCAGGACAACTCACCGTTGAATATGGAGGCGTTCAACGACGATTCGGCATTGTACGACTATCTTGAGGTGAGCCATGGGCCAGAGCGGAACAAAAACCCAACTAATTTTGTGTGTTTGTTCATCTCGTTATGGGATTAGGTATCACCGTAGTCTCATCCTTGATGCAAAAAATAATGAGTTTTTTTTCTGATCCACTTCACGTCTATGCATCATTTTTTCTAGAATTCCTTTGAGGTACATAAATAAGCATTTGGGGACGGAAAGAAAACTCGGAGAATGTGAAATATGATTGCATTTAGTCCTTTTCATGTTTCAAAAATAGAATTTTGAATTCAAAAAGTAGAAAGGAATACAAGTTCAATTCAATTTCTTGCAGCAGTCGGACCCTTCTCTCAAGAGCATGGAAAAGAGATGGGCGAATCAAGTGAGGTTCGGTAAGAGGGCATCTTGGGCCAGCTCAGTCAGGTTCGGATAACCGGCTTTGCACAATTTTGACGGTCAGACATGGTTCAATACACCTCAAACAAATTGCGCACATCAAATCAGACTTCAGACGACAATCAGCACACCTTCCTTCTTTCTGTCCATCCTGTCCTTTTATATACGTTTTACCTTCTCCGTCTATACAAATTCTGTCACTTTTGGATTAACTCGCTTTTATTCTCATTACTCAATTCGATTCCATTATTCTTTGTATTGTCAAAAATTTAGCAATAAAGTTTGCGACTTGTTAAACATCGATGAAAGCATTTTATTTCATAATATGATGCATATTAACAATTATGCAGGACTAGAGTGAACATGAAAAGAAAAACAGAAAAAGTGAGAAAGGTTCACATAACAGTCAAAAATTAATGATAAAAGGAAAGAAGACGGTACACCGTTTAGTTGCACTCAGTGTGCAATGAAAAATAATGACAGGAAAAAAAAAAATTGAAGAAGACGAATAATCTCATCAGAAATGGTAGATGGAAGACAAACTACACGTTTTATTCAGTAGTACCTACTTGATGTTTCAGCTGCAGATTCAAAATAAAAAAGGAATCGGAAAAGATATTATGGTGTTTTGGAAGAAACAAACATGATAAAATAGAAAAAAGAATCAGCGATCCACCAGCCTCATGATTTGGTCGAAACAGTCCTGGAACGCCATTTTAAGTTTGTCATCAACTGGCTTCGCTCGAGGGTTGTGGGAAAATTTAATTTGTCGATTGTAGATTTCAAGTTGAGAAAGAAGTTCTCTGAAATTGAAATGTGAAACATTCAAAGTTGGCAAAGAAGTTTCCATAATAGTTTGTGAATTCGTTTTTAGTGTTTTTCAAATCATCAGTTTCAATGCTACAATTTTAGGTCAGAATAAAAAGTGAAAAAAAAGATCAAAACATATTCTCTTTTATATGCGTTCTAAATAATTTGAATTCAAAAAACATTAATGGTTTACCAGATAGTGAAAATTTTGCTGATCAGCCTTTTTTCCCGTAACTTACTTGAACCGAAATTTACTATGCGGTGAGATTTGTTCTGCATAGACGGAACACGTGGAATGAAGTTTTTGTACATTATCAGCCATTCTGAAACATTCTCGATTTTTGTATCCAAAAATCGTGGCTCGAATTATTTCTTACATTACAAATTGTTGTAGTTTTTCATCAGTGATCTCTGAGCTCGCCAAATTGAAAAGATTCACAAATTCCTTTTGGATTACTTTGAGCAACGATACAATCATGTCCTGTAAGCAATAGAGTGACGAATCTCAATTATTTTGTTCTAATGATATTGTACTATTCGAAGTCAATGAAATTGATAGATTGAAATTTGTGGTTTCGGAATGATGATTTGAAAATATTTTTGACTTCTGACTTTTGACAATTCTGGTACTAAAAGCATTTGCACTTTTATGTTGGAAAACATAAATTTGCAAATTCTAACTTGAGTCCCTTTTTCAAAATCTCTAAAAGCAACCAACTCATAAAACGGCACGGGCCATTTCACTTTTCTCATTCGAAAAAAAAAACAAAATCCGAGCAAATTCTCTAGTTAGTTTAATTGGCGTAGAGCTATGATGTGAGGAGGCGTAGGATGTATTTCAGAAAGTTCTGTTTTTCAGGGACTTACGATGCAGTTTTTGTGTCTAATTGTAAATTATGTCCAAAGGACCAACCTTGCTCACTGGTTCTTCATCAATTGAGCCAGATTCGTCTTGGTTTCGGTTTTTACGCGGTGGGACAACATGCTTCAACTCATTACTTCCTTCCAGCATTGAAAATCGTTTTGAAGTTCCTTTCTTTTCCAATGCATGCTCACGATATGGGACGGCTTCTGAAAAACGATAAAATGTCATTTCAAGACTCAAATTTTCACGCTCGCACTACATTGTTACGTGATGGTGACGAAATTTCGCCCGCCAAGCGGCATCACGAGCAAAACGACGCCGCGATGGTATGTATCAAATTGCACGTGTCATAACGAAGGCGTTAAGGTCTCAGTTTCCTCATTAGCAAGAATCGAAAAATTTGCGGGTTGTGCTCTCGGCAAGTTCAATCGCCCACGGGTGGGTAAACTACTTTGAAGAATGCTTACGCTATGATATCAGATCACTCGAGGTTATTGGAGTTTATGGAATAAGTTATTGAAAACACACATATTCTGAAGATTTGAAAAAGGAAAGGTTGTAAAAGTTTTGAACCAAATGTTCAAAATGTGCATAAACTACTTGCTTACAGTTTTTGACTTTTATCATAAAAGAAGTTAAAGTTTTATCCAAATTAATTACTGTTTAAGTGCATTTGCATTTCAATTGCAATTTGGCTTGAATCAATACGAATAGTTGTGCTTTTATTCTACGTAGTTCCAGATAAAGGAAAACGAACAATAAATTAAATGTTGATTTCTGATTTTGATTGGTCTTTAAAAACTTTTTGTTCTGGGCAACAGAAAATAAAACTACATTTTCAAAAATGGGGTGTTTACACAATCGGATTACCTTTTTTAGCGGCCAAGACGTTTCGCAAATTTTAATAATTGGGACCGTTAAGGAGAGGAAATTTATTATTTTTCTCGTACTTTTGAATTTTGTTTTTATCAAAAAGTGTTAGATAATTATAAATTTAACTTTTTTATGGATAATGGTTGATAACGTAATTTGTTAAGCTAAAACAAAAATTGTATTATTGAAACTAGCATGTTAATCGAAATAAAAACAATGGGTATTAAAATTTAAAAAATTAATATTGAGAAAACCCCCTAACTACCGTCTTTTTTTCAATTTGTTACCACGCATCATAAATTTATTTAACAGAAGAGCAAGAAACAGAAACTAAAAAAGCATACACACCTTCAATCTTACTTTCAATCGTGGAAGCTGTTCCAAGCTGTTCGAACTTTGATGTAATATCACGTAGAGATTTTGTTCGAGCCATACCATTGGGTTCCTTTTCTCCATTGATAATCCATGTTACTGGCACCACTTTTGTATCGCCATTACTCCGTTTTCTTGGAAGTTCAGGTTTCATACGTTCCTCATAGACACCGGAAAGTGAAGATGTTTCTGAGCTATCCGCGTGTTCAGAATGCGATATTGCAGAGCTTGTAGAATTGTTTGGACATTGCAGTGAGAATGGCCGATGATGTTGAAGAGGAGATACTTTTTGTGTCACCAGTTGACGAACTTTTGCTTTTTCATCTCTTGGAATCACAATGATGCTGTCATTTGTGTTGTCTGTCGCATCAAGTGGCAAATCTTCTTGACTACTTGTGTTGCTCTCTTCTTTGGGTACATGACGTAAATTTCGAATTTTTGCTTTCAACTCGCCTTCTACATTTGGATACGAATCATTCTGAAACAAATAGGAATCTTTGAAACTATAGAGATTGAACAATAAGATTCGAAATTGTAAATAGACAAACAAAAATACCTTGACAATTTCAATTTTCCGCGTCACGGCATGCTTAGGACCCCACATTCCAACATCTTTTGTTGTCTCATCCGATGAGTCTTCTGCTTTCGAATCGGGTCTTACACTTACAGAAGCGTTACGAGATGGTGGCACCGGGACAGGGCTGACTCTAGAGTGATTCTCACTAAATTCGGGCGCGTTTTTAATTGGATATTTGATAGAAGATTTATTCAAAGATCCAAAGGGTGACTTTTCCGATTTTGTTGTTTCTGCAACAAAATAATGTGAGAAAAATTTTAATTCAAGTTCAAACAAACCATCGGCAGTATCTGAATCAATATGATCCAACTCTGGTGTCTCACTTCGTTTCTTCAGTTTTGAACGAATTTGTCTCAGGAAAACGTTCTCGCCGGATGCAGGATGCATTTTAACATACGTACTCGAGTTCATAGAATCTGGCAGAGGAAGTGTGTCAAGAGAATCATTCGATACAGTTCTGCTCAGCGATGATGATCCCGCCCCTTCATTGTCAGCGTCAGTGCTTTCTGAAATAAAACGCTCATTACTATCTGATTGTTTTAATACAGTTTTAATTAAAAGTCGTAGTTTTGCACATTTTTTAAAGAACAATCTTGTCAGGGTTACTGTTTGAAAATTGAGTATTGTACCAGTGTCGTAACCTTTTTCTCTGTAAATAAGTACACATTTATAATTACTTTACTGCAAGATGTAATATTCATTACACTGGAAACTGTAAAAATTCATAATCAGTTTTTATGAGACTCATCTAAATTTTCGTTTTTAAAATTTTCAAAAAATTCAAGTTACCTTTCCAACTGTCAACCCTTCTCATCGAGTCTAAATATGCATCTATCCTTTGTCCTTTCGGCATAGTTCCACCCAGCCTGGTAACCGCTTTCCGCACATTTTTCTCGGCCAAAGGAACCACGTCATCTTGTTCGTTTCTCTCAAACTCCTCTGATGCATGACGAGCGTTACTATTCAGAACTGACTTCAATAGTTTCGGTTTTGTGTTTTGTTGTGGCGGTGGTGGGAACGGTGGTCCTTGAGCACGAAACGACGTTACTTTACTTGTGGTTGATGGATTGAAGAATGATACACTGTCGTCGGTTCTTATAAAACTTCTATTGGGAATTTCAGGATTTGAGTTCCGAGAATGAAGAGATTCCCGGTCACGGTCACGGTCGTGATGTGAAGAATGTCTGGATTTAGAGTCACTTCGTTCTCTAACGTTAGACCTTCTTTTGTCACTTTCCAGTTTCTTATCATTATTCTTTTTCAATTGTTTTTGCACCTCGTCGTTCAAGGAATTGCTTGAAATTAGATTTTCCAAGTTGAAATGAATATCTCGGAAACGAGGACGATCCGACGGAGACCAGTTCCAGCTAAAATTTCATAATTTTGAATATAGAAATCCATGATGATAACTCTAAAAAAAACTAACCACTGAAGCATAAGGCGATACACCGATGGAGGGCACCCTTGCGGGCCATCCATACGGAACCCGTTTTCCAAAAGCCCATAAACATTTGACAGCTCGACGCCTGGATAGGGAGCCATTCCATACGTGGCAATTTCCCAGAGCAGAACTCCAAACGCCCAAACATCAGATTTAGAGCTGAAGGTGTTGAATGCAAGCCCCTCTGGGGCAGTCCATTTGATAGGAAACTTGGCTCCAGCATGTGCTGTATAGGTGTCTTCCTTCATGAATCTTGCCAACCCAAAGTCGGCAATTTTTACAATATTATGCTCGGATACTAAGCAATTCCTTGCGGCCAAATCCCTATGAATGAAGTGTCTGGCTTCCAGGTACGACATGCCGGACGCAATCTGACTAGCCATTTGAACAAGGATTATAGGTGGCAGCAAGCTTTTATCGGTCCTCCTCAAATTGAAAAATCATTAAAATGCAATTCAAAAAGAGCAAAGCACGCACCTCAGGTACTCGAGCAAATTTCCATTGCACATAAACTCGGTGATAATATAGAACGGTGCCTCGTGAGTGCATACTCCAAGCAGTCGAACAAGGTTTCTAAAAAAACAATTATCGTAAATAATAACTAGCTAAAGTATAAAATTATTGGGAATAAAAATAATGAGTTTTCAGATTTTTAAGCAATTGTTTTTTTGTTGATGAAATTCGGAAAATATTATTCGGCGTATTTACTCTACAATCTTTTAAAATAAAAATGTCATTAGAACGAGCTAAATTTAAAGACAAAAAACAACGTCTGCACATTTTGCTGTTGTAGCTGTTTGAATTTATGTTTCTTTTTGAATTAAAAAAATTCATACAAGTTTGTTCCACTTAGTTTAATTAATTTTAATCCAAGACAAAAACGATTGAGTTTTTTTCTGGCTACTCTTTGATAAACGTTTGAAATAATTGGATTAAACTCTTGCAACACGTTGGTTTTTTTATTTACGAAATGTGAAAATTGCTTTTCACGTGAAATATTTGTGCATAGTTTTTAGTAATTATCACATATTCTCTCGATTTCAATCACAACGTCATTTTTAAAAATATTTTTTTCATTTTTTACTATTATGTATCCGTTTTTTGTCAACTTTAGATGTTCTCTATCTATTGAATTTCTCGAGCACTTACTTGTGGTGCAAATCTTTCATGATAGCAGCTTCTGCTAAAAATTCATGAAGTGGCATTGCATCTTCCTTCAACGCTTTCACTGCAATTGTGCAGTCATGTCGTTTCCAGTATCCCTCGTACACGTCTCCGTACTGTCCACCGCCCAATTTGTTATGCATGATGATTTCGGATCTATCTAGTTCCCATTCGTCTGGCGCGTTAGGCGACAGTGAGAACAGTCCACGTCCCTTGTCCTTTTTACTCGCTGGGTACATTAAAAGACATATCAGCCCATCAGCGTGAACACTATGATGGTGCACTAACTCTCCAAGTGTGCGGAATTTGACTTCTTGTGTGATGAACATCTGTAAAAAGCGAGTATTTGCACACTTTTGAGTTGGTTAAATACAATAAAAATCACATGATTGTGGTTGAGGGGTTGATCAGTGAAATCAAGTATAAGTAAAGCTCACCTTTTCTGTATTATCTACATTGATCCGGTAGTGAAACACTCGACCATCATGGCGAACAGAGATTGTATACTGTCCTATACTTGTTTCACTTTCTCGTACCAAAAATGAGCCAGTGATTCCACTGCCTAGTATAGCCTCAGAATCGCTCCTTGAGATTTTGCCATGATACCACGTGTACTTATCCAAAGAGTTGTACGGAGCAATAAAATTACTTGGCACCCATCCAATTTCGCCTAACCTTCGCTGATTGCTCGCATCATTTTTTCTCGTTGAGTATAATCGTGCCTCACACCACTCATTGTTTTTGTTGTAACCCAGAATTCGCACCTGCAAGAACAAAATATCATTTGACATGTGTGCTATGATGTTTGTGTGCTATTCCGACATGGCCGGTGGATATATGAAAAACGAAAGGCCCCGTGAGATGAACAGATGAAGCAAAGGAGGGAGGCATATGCCCTCCCAAGCGGCCATTGATTTATTGATAAACGTCCGCATTATTTGATTTATGCTTCAAGTACAAACCTGATCACCCTTTCGTAACGAAAGCTGCTCTTCGCCGACACCGTGGAAATCATAGAGAGCTACAAAAAGTGGTGCAGATGATGATGATGAAGAGGAAACTGTATTCATATCGTGCACGTTGTTTACCGAATTCATTGAGCTACATGCTACTAGATCCTCTCTGAAAATTATCATATTAAGTATTCGGAAAAAATTGGACTTGAAACAAAATAAATTCACACTAGGCAGTCAGTTATAGTAAGTAGTTGTAGCGACGCATCATCAAAAATTCTGTTCACTTTCGCTATGGACGTCCACTCGGTCATAATAATGGCGTTTTACATGAAAACCCTCGCAACCATACACAGGAAAAACAAGTGAAAGAATTGGACTGGAGAAGAGGCACTACTCACGTCAGCCAAGATTTTGAACATATGAACATTTTTTGACGCAACTGTCTTCTAAATGGCAAAAAAAGTAGAAGAAGCTGGTGGCAAGTTGATTGGGGCGTAATAGGAATAAAATGACAGCGATTGGGAGATTCTGAGGACAAAATAGGCGGAAAGAAAAACGAGGAATTATGAGACCACACACTTGATGAAAAATGACTGACTGACGGACAGACAAACGGCAAATCTTCAAAGGAAAATAAAACTCTCCTTTTCTACGGAAATAAAAGAGAAAAACTATTATTAGATAGCAAAAAAATAGTTGGATATTAACATTATTGAAATTTATTTGATTGGATATTTGATGAAATCATCAAAAATCTGCAAATATTTTCTCTTTCAGCAGTATTGGAAAAATTGTTTTGAAATTTTGAAATTTTTTTCTGAAAGGAAAAAGAATATATTCAGATTTTTGAATGTTTTTTTTTCAAAAAAAAGAAAGAAGAATGTCTACGCTCTTAATTCATAATCTGATCATTTTTATGCATAAAAAATGTAATCCAATCTCTCAATCAGACCGGAAAACATCACATCTTTTCAAAGTATAAACTGGAAAGTTTAAAACTTTTTCCAAAATAGGTTTTCCGAACCGTAACAGTCTCTCAGCTTTCGAAACTATGCACATGAAATATGAAAACATTCATTTCAGAATTATTATCAGAAGTACACAGCATCATCCATTCAAACATCTTTGAAACCAAGTGACAGTACTTTTTTAATAATCATGCAAATTTTTCAACACTTACAATGAGTCGATTGTAGCCGTGATAAAACATATGCTCTCGGCTAGTTTGTGATGCAAGTAGTGCATTGGTAATGCGACAGATGGTAGACTTCGCGACATGGCAAGTGATGAATCACCGACCTTGGATAGGTACATTGTGCTACGCGATTTGGCACGATTCTTCGCTCTCTTTTTGGTTCGTTTCTGAGATCGTTCCCGAAAGCACGGATTCATGATCATTTTTGAGATGTCGAAGCAAACAGATGAGGTTCTTTTTGTGGCGTGACGACAACTGATGAGAATGCATCCGCCGTGCTCCGTCAACGCGCACACCACACAGATGATGGAAGAAATGGACGAAGAGGAATAAGTCGTCGGGGTTGTATTGTGTGAGAATGAGTGATGCGGGCTATATGAATGATGATCACTTCGGAGGACCCTCTGGAGCCCTCCTCTCTCGGCACCACCACTACCGCCGGCTGTTCCAGCGGTCTCGGTGCGACAGATAGATTAACACTTGCCACTCGCGGCTATCTGATTATGAGAAAGTTGGAAAATAGACGAGCAGCTTATTTGATTGGCGTTTTTAGCATCTCTAAATCTTGCATCGGTTTTCCGGAAACTGATATCTTACTTCAAGGCAGGGAGTTTGTAAGAAAACAATTAATGTTTCATTCGTAAACCGATCCGTTATGTTTTTCCAGACAGCTAGAATTAATTGTATGAATAAGAAATAAAATATAAAAATTGATTTTTTCAAAAATTGTCTTTTGGGACCTAATTTTTGTCACAGAGTTATCCATTGAAATCAAGGAACAGACAACAATTACAGTACTTCATTAAAATGTTTTATTTACTATTGTGAAGAAGTGACAATTGCTCAGTTTTGCCACTCATTATTTTGGAAGTCGACCATAAAAATGTTTTCCCATTGTTTTTTATACTGTCATTTTGTTGTAAATATTTACATTGTTTTAAATATTTATATTAGAACATTGTGGGGGTCTGAACATGCAATATTGCTTTGGATTTCCTCAAACACTCATATTTTTCAAAGATTTGGCAATTTTCCAAAACTTTGACCGCAAATTGAAAAATCTATGAATGTAAACTTTTTTGGAGTGTTTACAGATATTCGGTCATTTTGGATCATTATAAGTGTATTCAGACAAAATTTCCACTGGCGCTACTTCAGCTTTAATACAAGCTACGAGCAAATTTTCGAATGTCCCATAAATTTCAAAAATGACCTAACGTTGACGATAACATTTTTTGCCGTTCTTTTCTATTATGAACTTTTAATTTTGGTCGTACCCATCCTACACATGTCATAATTTAAAAAAAAAAACTAACTAAAACAACCAAATATTTAACAAAGTCAATAACTTTTGTTGACATGACAAGGTCATTTCAATTATACTTTCCGTAAATTGTTTCCCGGCCCGCTTACCTGCTTGCCGTTCAAAAAAATTCGCTAATAGTTGCCGCCTTAAAAAATTCATTTAAAGAACATTCCGGCAGGAAAAATTTAAATCACAAATAATCATAAAATCTGCCTACACTGTCCTTTCAAGAGTTTCGAGGATGAACTAAAGTTCAGAATGTTGCAGTGTAACGTACTAAGCGGGTGAATTTACATGAATAGTAGTTTCTAAATTTGCATACATTTCAAAATAGAAGAAGAGGAAAAGACTAGACCAACCAGTTGGTCATGGGCTTACACGCAATGAATTTTTGGTTTCATTTGTCCATTTGGGCTCATGTTACACAAAAAACATTTTGGAGAACATTGAATTAACAGAATTTATTTTTCAAAAACGGTTCCCCTAAAACCTTAGCATTCAGGAATCGGATAACAATTAAAAAACCTTTTCCTAATTTCGACTGGTTTGCAAATAATTCTTAAAAGTATCGTTTGAGAAACACGTTCGAAAAAAAAATGCAACTGACAGAAATGAAAATATTCAGAGCATTGAACTGATTAATGTGTCATATTCAGAATTTTCTGAAAATTACTTTGAAATGTATTATTCAAAAGTACATTCAAGTGTTTTTTTATTGCTATATCCGGTGTATAAAAATAATTAATTTTCAATCTGATGTGATACCGCTCACGACAATAATCTTCTAAAACGGAAAATGTCTGTATTTGCATATTTGGCACCGTAGAGGGCGAACAACGAAAAACGAGAAAATAGATCAGCTCCGCGCACAGGGAAATCAACAAAAATTGGTCAGTATAAAAGTTAGAGAAGCAGAGAGAAAGTGAAACTCCCAAGTCGGGAAAAGACAATAGTCGGGGGAGCTTCTATCAAATAGGGAATGCACACCGGACAACACTGAGGCAACACAAGGAGAGCATTAGAAGGGAGAAGCCCCCATTCCCTCTCTCTCTCTCTATCGTTTGTTCACTCTTTCTCTCTCTCTCTCGATTAGAAAGAAAGCTATTTCTCTCTGGGAGAGCCTGAGTCTAAAGCAAAACGATTAAATTGAACTCCAATTAATTCTGCACTTGCAAGTGTTCTTGGTAAAAGCTGTTGGGTAACTAAATTAAAGTGACGCTGAATTGGAATATTCTATGAAGAAATCAGAAAAAAAAACCGAAATATCAACTGAAAATACATTGTTTTCTGTACCTTGTCATTTTTGTTCGTTTTTTTTGTTACACTTGGCAAGATACAAAAACCTGTTTTCACTTAACAATCACGTGTCAAAAAAGTGAGAACAAATTGTTAGAATAAATCAGTATTTCATTTTCTTGAAATTATATTGAAGAGAATGCACAGAGATAAATTGGATTTGTTATACAAATTTTTTACGAAAGGCAATTCGTTGCTATGTTTGAACTTTACCTTGGCAATGCTTTATTTTGCTTCAAGAAAAAGTAACATTTAATTATATTCACCGATAGTGTTAAACTAGAGTGTGGATTTTTGCAAATCGCTTCGAACCTACATATTTCTGATTTCATGTTGTTCTAAAGTTAGAGTTTTCAATGCATAGGTCTGACTTTGTTCAACGTGTTGATAAAACTAACAGTCCACTGATATAATTGATTGTATTGAAAAGGAACAGCAGTTCAACAATTTTGGTTTGAAAAACTATATCCGACCGAAATCGATTCCTCGGGAGTTTTTTTCCAAATACGAAAACAAAGCAACTAAAACCGAACACCGAAAAACAAATATACCTGCTCTGGCTGCCACGGAAAGTCGAGCTGTCACTGTTCGGCGGTCGAAATGTGTCAAATGTTGGACGGAACATCTAAAATCAGTAAAGAAATTTAAGAAACCGGGGGAGTAAATAAGAGGTTGACAAGAGCATAGTTATGTTTTAGTTTTTGTTAGTCATGTTATTCGTTAAAATGGGATTAGGGCATTCAAAATTAGTAATTTGGCGGATTATAAATAATTTCTTAGAGTTGTCATTCATACCTGTACTGAATCAGGAGTTCTTGGGCTGACCTAAAAATTGTTTAAGTACATTGTTAAGTCGAATACAGTATTTTCTCTGTTTGTGCAATATGAAACATTAAATTCAAAAAATATTTGAGACGGGTTGTTATTTAAAACTGTTTCCAAAAGTTTTTCTGCGTTCGAAATCACTCGTTTTTTATCAGGAATTCTAGATATTTAACTTCCTGAAAATTGTGAATTATTGTAAAAAATGATCGAGATTTGTCATGTTTTGAAAAATAATGAGAAATTCTAAAAGAAAATCGAAGAAGCGCATTGAAAATTATCAAATTCTTTACTAAAAGAGACTACTAAACTGATTTTTGAAAATGCATTTGAGTTCAATACAACTGGATACCCATCCAACTTAATACGCATATCAAATGAGAACACACGAAATTGTCAAATTAGAAATTAACGTAAAAAGTTAATAAAAAAACTAAGAATTGGGAATTTTAAATTTTTTATCCGACTTAATTATAAAAGGCTCTGTTGAATTTTAATTGAAAGTTTCCGACAAAAAAATAGAGTCTTCGTGTTTAATATTACATTATTCACTGAAATAAGCAAACTTACCTCGAGTATGAGTGGACTTTTGCTCCGTTCTATTTCTTCGGCTAACTTGCTCGAAATCTCCGATTTCGGACTCGCCACCGGTTGATCGAATACAGGATCTTCTGAAAAGAATGCCATTTGAGAAAAATGTATTTTTTATTTTATTTCTATTACAAATTTTCCCTAAAACGTCTTTATCAGTGAGCAATCATCGCAGTCATGAAAAACGACGAGAAAATTGGAGTAGAAAAAGAAAGGACTTGATAACGTTTACGACCGTAAAGTATATGTCAGTGCGGTAAGAACTGAAACATTTTATGCAGCTGGCGGCAAGGGCGACCCAATAGAAAAAACGAAAGGAAAACTGGAAATTAGGAGGAAAAATACGAATATGGAAATTTAGTTGAATACATTTTTAATGAGATTTACTGCTTGACTGGAAAAAAATTAATCATAAAAAACATAATCCAATTAATTGGGATCATTTTAAGCAAAAATATTACACAAAAAGGAGACTTTGGAAAAATAAAGGGCAATATTATTGTTTTATTACAACAAAATTTTTGGATTCAGTTTTGTGATAGATGTAGTATCAGGAAGTCCGTTTGTTGAAAATCTCCAACTTGAGTTTTTAGAATTCTTAGTAAAATTCAATGATATACATAATCTACTGCAAGCTTGAAAAGGCAGAACAAGAAAGCTGTGCCGCTGCTTTTAAGAATTGAGTATGTGAAATGAGTATTTTGGAAATAAACAAATTTGGATATAACACGACATCAAAGCTAGTAAATTTCGTGTGTATACAAAAAGCAAGACAGCGTATTTTGCTTAAAGTTACGAATAAAAAAAGTTCCTAAGATATTGTAGGGTTCTAATTATAGAAGACAATAACTAGTATAAAAGAAGATGGAACACATGAAGCTACAAGTGAGCCCCATTCAAGACGACCGGTATTATTAGAGTACGGAGGGAGAAGGGGTAGAAAAGAGAAAAAGAGCAGCACATAACGAGGGAAATGGGTGGCTTCTCCTTCATATTGACAGTATGAGGAAAGAAGGTAAACGAAATAGCACGCTCAACGGTAAGCAGGCCAATTCGACATCAGCTTACCACACCCAAACGTTAACCCGTCGCTGCTCTTTCCATCACCCCCCGCCACAGGTCGGCCCTCCTACCCACCGGCTCTTGTCAGGGAGTTCCTTTATTTCTCTTCACCTCTTTTTTTCGCGCATTTTTCTTGCGCAATCGTCTCGCCATTTTACGGTTTGTCTTTCTTTTTCGACTCAATGATCTTCAAACACACTTGGGGTGAAACAGATAATGTGAGACAAGTAGAGCAGGAACAAAAAAAGTGAGCGGCAAAAATCGCTAGTTATGACATTTTTTCTTGCTCCGCAGACATGTCAAATCTTCGATCAAGAATGGTTAGCGTGAATATACTAGAATTTCAAAAAATTTGAACTACACTTTAGTCATTCGAAGAGAATATTTTCAACATTTTGCTGAATATATCCAGTATTTAATTTAAATCAAACAAAATTTCTTGCTAGAAAAAACCTCACTGATGAATTTAGTTTTGATCAGTAGAGGTTACAGAAAAGGCATTATTGGGAATTAGCATTGAAACGTTTTTTACTGTTAATCTGAAAAAAAGTTGTCAAACTATTTTTCTGAAGTTTTGAAGTCTAAGAATAGTCAAAAATGATCTTGCGAGATGTCGACCAACTCATAATTCATTTCAAAGTTTTATCTAGCTACTGTTTTTAAGTTACGTTTTTTCGGATAAGTGTGTGAAATAGCTAGAAAAAAAATTAGGATAGAATGCCAAAGTGCTTAAATATTCGTAAAATTGCTTAATCTGTGAAAATTTTAGTATACATGGCAGTAGAGACAAGTGGTGACCAAGTACAAGTAACAATGAGTTGACCGGATGGCAAGTGACACATCATTGTAGGGGGCATGAGAAAAGTAGTGTATTGCGAAACAAGACGAGTGGTGTAAGCGAGTGGTCCACTACAAAAGAATAGCATGACAAAATAAGGTCCACAGGAAGAGCGTGTTCGAGCTTTACAAAAGTTTCTGAAGCAATGGGGCGCGAGAATGCTCATATTTGTCAACAAGCTTGGCGTTCCATGCTCAGAAGTAACCTATTTAGAATTTGTTTTCTGTCAGCAAAAATTATTATTTGCGTTACTACTCATGAAATGTAGATTCAGCATTCTGACTTCTTCTTCCATTAGTACCAATTTTCACAAAATCTAATTGTAAACTCAGCCGATCAAATTACATTGGGCACAGAAGCAGGACATAGAGGAAGACGGGAAAAGAAGGAGCATCCTGTCTAATCTAAAGAAACAGAGTTCCCTTTTCTTTTCTAACCAAAAAAACAACAACAATACTACAGACATTGACACCGGCTATGTAGTAAGATGAAATCGGAGGGAAATGAAAGAAGAAAAAAGGGAAGCAACCGAAGAAGAAAAAAAAAGAAGAATGAGAGTCAGCATTACTTGACCCAAGTACTTTCTATAAGTAGCTTATTATACAGCACTGAGTATGTAAAAAAAGAAAAACGAGAAGGGAGGTAGGTTATGACTGAATATTTTTGACAGGAATATTATAAATGCTTTAGGTACGTAAGTTTTAAAAACTAGAATCAACTGAATATACCTTTTTTTACAGCATAATTTTTTTTCATTCATCGCCGAAAAAAACTTTTAGCCATTAGAGTAGCAACTAAGCTTTGAGGATAGGTGTTAACTGGAATAAAATTTCCTATTTTTCAAATTAGAATTTTCAACCTTCAAAACTTAATTTTGTATTCAGTAAAACTTCATGTGTTACCTGTCCCCTCAAAACTCAAAAACTTGATTGTATTGAAATATGCAGCTACAGGGTGGGCCATAATTATGCGCACTCGTATTTTTCTTTTTTTTTCATTTGTTTTGGAGGTTTTTCACTATTTGAAACAGTAATTTGATTTGTGATTAATTATTTCGAAGAGTTAAAATGTGATTTTAATGTGTTATCAAATATGGATATATTGTAAGTAACCAGTAGGATTCTTCGGATGATTTTTCAAAAATACATATTTGATATATACCGTATTTCTTCTATTAATATGGCCTCCCTATTAGACTTGCACTCCCTATTAGTATTGCTCCTTGAACACCCTCCGAAAATTAGTATTGCACTCCCTATTAGTGTTGCACTCCCTAATAGTATTGCGTCTACTTTTTTTTTGGTACAGACCCACCTCACTAATTTTGAGATTTTAACAACATTTTTTGCCTACTTTGCAACAATTTGTGGTAAAATTTTTATGAAATTGAAGTTATTGTACCTTTTTGTTGCAATTACAATCAAATTTTCACTTTCACACAAGGTTCGAGTTTTTTCAGAAAAAAAATCAGAAAGCTCAAAGTCAGAAAAATTTTCTGAAAATTAATATTGCACTCCCTAATAGTCTTGCACTCCCTATTAGTATTGCAAGCGGGAAGACCATCGAACAATAGTATTGCAGTCATATTAATAGAAGAAATACGGTATACAATTTTCAAAACTTCGAAACGAGGTTTATATTAGGTCTCCAAATAAGTTCCGGGTCAAAAATCATAACTTTGTTCGCTGTGTATCGATTTTTATGAAACTTTGGGAATTTATGTTATCAACCATGTTCTTTCATTTGACAATAGTCGCAAAAATTTTTGTACACCTCAAGTGTCCTAACTCGGAGCCAATTTTTCCAGGAATTTTTCCTATCTCGCTTCTTTTAACCTTTGAATTGAGGTTTGTGTGCGGATTTTGCTTTGCTTAAAATACATTATTAGAAAACGACAAAAGTTTAGAAAAAAATCCGTCCAAAAAATTTTTTTTAAATATATAATAATCGTTTTAGTTTGAAATTTGAATCTCGAGAAATATTCAAAAAACTCAAAAATTATCCGAAAAAATTATATTTTCTATTAACATTTTGGTGTATCGAAATAAATTGATATGTTTTGTATGTGTAAAAATAGTTCACGCTTGTTTACATCATTTTTGTAGGGAAAATCTAGAACTTTCGACAAAATTTTTTTTGAACATTTTTTGACGACCAACCAAAAAAAAATTTTTTGGACGGATTTTTTTCTAAAATTTTGTCGTTTTCTAATAATGTATTTTAAGCAAGGCGAAATCCGCACACAAACCTCAATTCAAAGGTCTTCTTTTAGAAGCGAGATAGGAAAAATGCCTGAAAAAATTGGCTCCGAGTTAGGACACTTGGGGTGGACAAAAAATTTTGTGACTGATGTCAAATGAAAGATCATTGTTGATAACATGAATTCCCAAAGTTTCATAAAAATCGATACACAGAGAACAAAGTTATGATTTTTGACCCGGAACTTATTTGGAGACCTAATAGATTTTTCACTTAAAAAATACATGTAAGAACTGTGATTTGATAAGCAAACACATACACAAATCCGGAACCGGAAGATTTTAAAATTAGTATTCTCTTTTCTATTTCATAAAACTTTTATAGTTTTGTGTTTAATCACGTTATGAAAAAGATCAATGATCTGAACTTCGTCAAATCTGATTTAGGATATATTTTGGTTGTTCAGCTCGGTTTGTCTGATGTAAATTATTTTTGAAAATTCTACTGAAACACCTAACTGATTTTATTTTTTCAGATAACAAAAAAAGCAGAGACAATGCCGTTTCTTCGAGAGTAACACAAAATTAGCAAAACTATTCAATATTGTCACATGCCGTGTCAATGTCTAGGGAATTGTAAAAATGGGTGTGGACTTGCGAACGTTTATATTCATTGTATACGCGTCGCACCAAATCCATCATAAAAATTGGATAGAAAGAATGAAGAACAGGAGGTTGGGTGTCCCCCGTGGTTCTCAGTCCCACACAGAAAGGAAAATGTGCCAGAGCACATTTTCTAATTGGTCAACGAGAAGAAGGGCGATTCGTCGTACTACTAACACAAGTCCAGCTGCTTCTCTGACCCAGGGAGAAAAAAGATGGGGGGAAATGGTAAATCTAGTTAAAACTGGAGTGAAGTGAATAAAATGCGAATAGTCAATAGGGGTCGAGCATTTATAACTGCGAATATGGCATTGAAACCTATTGAATTGGAATAACAAGTTGGAGAAGCGACGTTTTGCCGGGAGGCGGCAAAGCGGGAAAGGGGAGAGGAACTGGATTTATTCCATTTTTTTCTATTCTTCCAAACTTCCTTTCCCAAATAAATTATGCCTAAACCTTTTAAAAGTGTATAATTTTATAAATATTGTAGTTTGTAAAAAATTATGATCTAATTATTCTAGATGAGTAGAGAAGATACACTTGATTGGATAGTCTCCCATATTTGGATCACGCATGCGTTGTCCTCAAACTAGGGACCGGGAGTTGACGGACGAGGGAAGGGAGATGTGACCTCTTGGTTTGTCTGCGTCCCGTCTTCCACTCATGCTCTCTTTCAATCCACCATACCAGCTATTACTATCTCTACTCTCGTTTTCTTCCGCGTCTCGTTTACTTGTGACTTTAGAAGAGGATCTCTCACCCTCCCCACACCCTCTCCGGCATATATCTACAGCGAACGGGAATACGAAGGGAACCGAACACTTGGAGGATTAGAGAACCTAACCGCATAAAGCATTAAGAGCGGTTCTGAATCTGTCATCTACACTCGAAGGGCCTTATTGTGGGCAGACAATTTCGAATGAGATTGTGACAATTCATCGAAAAGTAGAAGGAACGTTAAAAACAATACATAAAACTTAACATACTGTTTTTCATGTTTTAACATGAACTTTTTTTTTTTGAGAAACTGAGAAATTACAAAATATTAGTTTTATAATACTTTACGTATAATTTATTTTACAATTTCGCCTTATTTTCTTTCAAAACTGAGAGCAGCTTCCTTTTTTTGAAAAATAGAAAAACAAAAGCTGATACTTCAGAAACAATCGTAAACTTTATCAGTACTTTTTTAATGAGTTTCAAACAATAATCATTTTTTTAGGAAAACTTTTGAATCAACAAATATTCATTAGTTTCGTCAAGTTAATATTTTTCAAGGCTGAATTTTTCCAAATGGTATGAAATTATACCATTCAATTTTTTTTTTGAAATCCAATGCCAAACTCAAATGTTGAAATTATATTTGTTTTTAGTTGAAAAGTAATTTTCACAATTTTCAAGCGCAAAATGCTTACCACATGTGAAGAGTTCATTGTCATTGATTTCTTTCCCAGTACTATGTGAATGACCCCTGAAAAACATTTTCTTCTTTATTAGTATATGTTGTTCGTAAAATTAAAATAAACAAAATACCATGGCCTTATAGTTTTTGAGAAGAATTATGAAATGAACTGAACTCACATTTTTGTTAAGTCCTACATGGGAGAATGTTTTGATGTTTTCAAAGTTAGAAAAGCCTGAAAATTATGAAGTTTGGCTTGAATTAAAAAAAAGAAATAAAAAGAAAAAATCGAAGAAGACAAAAAAAAAAGAACATGGAGGAAAAAAGAAAGGACGCGCAATTGGTGTGAAGGTATGTGTCGAGTACCCGGCTGCCCTCTCTTTTCTCATAACCCATCCAGTGACCAGCAGAGCGCGCTTGCATACTTCTCACTCGTTGTTCACTGCTTATTACTGCGCACTTGGTTCAACACTAACGCCTATTCGCTAGTCAAACAATAACAACAGTTCCTGTCAGATAAATAGTACTAAGCTAGAGGAGATTGGAAACGCGGAGTAGAGACTACAAATACTTTGAACTGATTGAACTTATATGCATACGAAATGAATGGATAATGTTTAAACTGGATATAATTAGTTTTTAGTTGTTTTACAAAATTGTGGTGATTTAATAATTAAAAAAAAGTTATGCTATTCGGATATTTGTGTATTCGCAAAAACCATAGTTTTAAACCAATTAACAAATTGTCAATTACAAATCTAAAATCTAACAATTATTGACAAGACCATACATATTAATAAACAAAAAAGTTTTGCATTGTAAAACCAATCAAAACTTGTCGCCGTTCCTTTTTCGCTATGTTTTATACAAATCTGCGATACGAATTCGTATCGGTTGAAAGTGTGGGGATGAAGTGTGAAATGAAACAAAAAGTGTGATCACAAAGAATGGGACGAGAGGCCAGGAGGTACTCAAAACCCCCGCCAATTTTGTCCCATAAAAATTGGAGCGACGAAAGAGTATGGGAATGCAGTTTGAAATAGAAAAGTTGAACAATAGGTAGTATTCAGATTGACGCATTTTTTAAATGGAAATCAAAACTAAAAGAATCAAAATTTTGAAGAAACAGTACGGTATGCCTCTGAGGGTTGGTTGAGTGAATTCTAACTCATTAGAAAATTGCTGTCCTACTATTTTGAAAACAATAAAAGGGCTCCTTAGACTAAAATATGCTGAAAAGTACCTATCAAGTTTTAAATAAGTTTAAAAATTTTTGGAGATTTGCATTGTTTCACGGACTATATAATTGTACATGAAGCACTAATTTTAAATTGTGTGTTTAAGAATAATTTGTTAATTGAGAACAAATTCCATACTTGAAACACTCAATAAGAACGCACTCTAATGCATACAATAATTCTTTAAAAAAACTCCCAAGTTTTAATAATTGCTGACGAAGATGTTTTGGAAAACGTGATCTCCAAGTAATGAATGCTTGGCAATTACAAATAACTTTTTGAAATCAAAAGATTATATGTGGTTGTATTTCTCCATAAAAAAGTGGAATTGTGTGTAGGGTTTTCAAAAGATGAAAATAGGTTTGTTGTTATAACATGCATATGTAATATGACTATGAAACTGTGCTATTTTGCTAGTGTTAGTGATTTTGATGGTGACAAAGTGTTCTATTTTCGATAATTTTTTTTATTTTTCGTCTTTTCTCCTCGTTTAATTGTTGGAAATTACACATTTACATATTAAGTCTACTAAAATTCTTTCACATTTACATATTAAGTCTACTAAAATTTCTCCCATCCTATTTTTATTTAAACCAGTCGTTAAAAAAAATAGCTAAAATAAATCCAAATACGAAAAAAAGTTGAAAGTAAACTTTTGTAGAGTTTTTTGCGTGTCGAAGAACTTTGAAAATAGTAAAGTTTTGTGAAATGCGCAGAACAAAAACTGAAACTAAATGGGAACACACAAAAACACAAGAGAAGACGAACATCGACAAAAAAGTTGGTAGTAGCTGCTGGTTGGCGAGGAGAGGATAATATCCCGAACACGCCAATAGAATGAAGAGGGACAAAAAAGAACACAACAAGATGTCGATGCAAAGGACGAATTATTCCTTTTTTCCTTCCATTTTTGCCATTGCGTTCATTCGAAACAACTTCTGGAAAGGAGATTCCTAACAAAGTCAGGATTGAAAAGAACGACGTAGTACATATCTAGTGAATTTATTGGTTTTTTAAAATTGCATACACATATACCTTAATTTTTTTTATTATAAAACCCAAAAACGTCGCCTCTCATTTAAATTCTGTTTTCCAGTTACAATGTTTTTTTTAATTGAAAAAGAGTGAAATTACCGATATTTTAATTTTTGAAAACTTTTTGAAAGTTTTTATTTAAAATTAATTTTTGAGACGCACATCTGTGTGTTATTTTTTCTATTTTTGTATAGTTCATTTTCATCAGTATTTTTTTGTGTAGGGCCGAATAGCAAAACGCAGTTTTTTTCGAGTTGATAAAAAATATTTTCGAAAAGTATTTTAAAGTTTTTATTATGAAGACACGTTTTGGTTGTTGTTTTAATTTTCAATATGATTTAATAACAAAAATTACAATGTACAAATTCAGTTCATAGCCGGTATCACATTTTCCTCACACTGGTTCTCCGAAACAGATTCGAAATCGTCGATGCTCAAATTATCACTGCTTCCTCCTCCACCAGATATCCCACTATCACTATTATTTCTGCTTCCAGAAATATCATGCTGAGTTTTGAGGGTTTCCTTCAGTTTATTCCTTTCTTCTTGTCTGGAATGAGACTCCGTTTGAATTATTTGTTTTTCTTGATGGGCTCACTCACTTATACCAGAGACTTCCTCCATATTCACATGATGGAATTCCGGCTGCATTCGCAATGACTTGCTGAATTCTAGCAGCAAACAGAGAATTATTTTCATGTTCTTTTCGTACTTCCATAGCTAAAATTTTTTTAAAGGAATTTTACATAAAATACATCAAAAACTCACGAAGATATTGAATGTCATAGACAACTGCCCAGTTAAGCATAATTCGAACTAAGTATTGGAAAAATTCGTCTTCATACCAAAAGCCATCTCCAAACTCTGGGGATTGCCTTAAAAAATAGTGGTTATTACAAAAAAAATGTTGAAAATTGTATTAACCAAACAGCTAATAACTTTGAGACTCGTTACCTTTTACTTTCAGAAAACTTAAAAAAAAAAGGTAATCTAGGAGAAATTGCTACTAACTGTCAGAGAATAAAAAATTTTGACTTAAAAAAATTAAACTGATATCTTCACATATCTGCACAAAAAAATACAATTATTCTTAGAACTTTTTTTTTAAATTTTTGTTAGATTAAAAAACAGTTAAGTCAATTTGAACTGTCAGCTTTCAGTTTTCCGAGGTAAAATACTGAAAAATACTCACTTAATTGCAACTGGATAGATATTGACATTTTCTTCAAAAATAGCTTTTCTGAATTGCAGCACCTTGCTGTTGTTTGAACAATATCCTTCCGGAAATAGTAACACTGGTCCTTCTCGTTTAGCAATTTTCATAACTTCAGCCAGAAATCCCTGTCTCTCATTACTGCATTTTCTTTCCAACCAAAGTGATGGGCATAGTTTCTCAACCAAATGTTCAATGATTCCTAAGTACACAAAAAGTTAACAAACAACACGTAAATAACAATAAATACCAATGATTCCTTTGTGTTTTTGGCCAGTGACAACGTATCCATATGAGCTTCCGTGTGGTGTTCCAGCCCATAAAATTTGAATATCATTTGGGGTTAAATGATTCGAAACTGCAACTCCTGGTTTCTTGGGTCTGAATTGTGGGTTTCTGTAGTTGGCAACTAGTCCCATACTACCACAAAACAATCGACAGTATACGATAGCAACCCATGTTTTTTCACGATCCGATAGTGTCTGGAGTTTCAAGTTTGATGTACAGTAATTGTTCTATAAATGATGAAACTTACTCGGAATGCGGTTTGAAGTCCAGCAAGTGCAACAAAAACAAATGATGTGAGGAGTAGACAAACTCGCACAGGCATAAGGAAAAATATTCTGAAACCATTATAAAATTTAATGTTGAATAATATATTTGAATTAAATAATATGCAGATTAAATTTTGTTTCAACATTTACTGCGTTAACGTAAGAAAATTAGAAAAATTTTGATTTGCGAATTGCGTTCTATTTTTTTAAATATAAAATTTGTATTCAGTTTTACAAAACATAACTTTAAAACTGGAAACAAGTTCTCACCTAAAAATTAATCCGGCAAAGAAAATTGCCTTCTCTGTTGAATTCCAATTCTTCTCAGGCATCATGCCTAATAGAGTAGGCCGTATCGTAGGAGCTGTTTGAAAGCATGGTCCAAGATCAGTCTGTAATTAGTCCAAACAATTAACCAATAGATTATAAACTCAATGTTAACCCACATCAATTATCCTCTTCACTCGTTCTTCAGCAATTTGATCTGCCGATTTTTCACTCTGAAAAGTCAAAACATGAGTCACCGGAAGATCCAAATGTCGACTTCACTTACCCTTTGTTCTTCACTCTCTTCATTCTCATATGTGTTTTCAAGTTTTTCTCGTGGGAAATATCCTTGAATCATTGCAACCACGTGAAGATACCATTGTGGAAGCACTCCCCAGCTGATAACATGTTTGATTTTACACAACGTCAAGTGCGTCTACGACATACCTCAGACCAAAGAAAATAAGGACGACTGTTGAGAAGTAGGTCAGTGTTATACAACTGCCATAAAAGTAAAATATTGAAAGTAACATATCTGAAATTAAATTATGAGATGAAAATGTGATTTAGAAACCAAGAAAATCAATATAAACATTTTATAAAAAGAAAAAAAACGAAGGAGGCAAGTGGAAAGAAACAAAGTTTGTTTAACCAGACAGAGTCACTGAACTGTTGACCCTGTCTCAAATAAACCACAAAAACCACATGAATACACATTTATTCATGAAAATGATTCAAAAAATGGCTGTTCATAAAAGGTTGAAGGCGAGGAAAACTTAAAAATTTCAATGAAAAAGTATTGAGGGCGGGCACTTGAGATCTAATGGTCATTTGACAGTTGGTCTATCAATAATGATTGATAACCACTATTTTTAAACTGAAGATCAAAACTAACAATAATAAATTGTCATTGGGAGACCAAAATCACATTTTATGATTCAAACTAGAACGCAACAAAAGAAAATGAAGAAAAGAAGAGAAAACTTGCAAACTTAACATCAGTTGTCGCTAATAAATTACATATGAAGAGAGCACTTTGTAGGTTAGTCGTGGTCCGCATGAGCCGGTCGTACCAGGTTCACCTCCCCATTACACTCTCTCTCTCTCTCTCTCTCTCTGAGAAAATAAGAGGGTCATCTGAGATAACGTATGATGGTGGTCTCTTCTTCCCAGCACAGAAGATGGAGAGACCAAATGGGAGGCGGAGAATGTAAAAGGAATCGTTTTTCGGAGCTTTGAATTGGCACAATTATGAATTCAAGTCGGAGAATGTATGCTTCATAAAATTTCAATAGTCAAATAATTATAAATTGGAATAATGTGGAGAAACAGTTAATTCTAAAGCAGAAAAGTTTATGCTGAATTGTGTGTACAAAGTTCATAATGTTGTGAGAGAACAATTTCTCAAAAAAAGACGTCATATTTCGACTATCAGACTATGATGAAACATAAACTGAAACATGTTTTCTTAGAAAAAAATTTCAAAAAATTCTTTCTATAGGAAATGCTCAAGATTTTGGCATCTTCTTGACATCTAGCAATATATTTTAACTGTACAGCGATTTTCAAAGTCCAAAATATATTTAAAAAATATCGTTTTAAATACAATCTGTTCTTTATCTGAAAGATGTTCAATGCAGCAATCTCTAAAATTTACAATCAGTAATGCAAAGATCGGTTAAATTTTCAGATCATATTGATGAAACAAGACATTTGAATGAAACAAACCTCTAGAACAGTTTTAAAAGTGTATACAGGATTAAATATTCACAAATAGAAAGTTTCCGCAAAAATAAAAAATATTTACATTTATAGCACTTTCTTATCGCTAAGAACAACTGAAAAGAGAAAATGAAAATACTATTTACAAACATGAACAATGAAGGGTAAAACGTTTATTTTTCTATCAAGACAGACAATCTGACCCAGTAAAGATCCAAGGAGATGAGTGAGTCACCTGACCTTTTTATGATGTCAACATTTTCAGAGTGTCAAAATACCAGTTTTGTCACGTGATTACTAATGTCGTCCTTGTAAGGTTGGGTTCAAAGTTTTATTATCAAAATCTAGTTCAAAATTTCTATATTTTGCTATTGTAGGTTTAATTTGAAAACAAAGCAGACGTGATTGTGTGAAAATTGAAAGAAAAATTAAAAATTGCAAGATCACGGTCAAGACCTTTGCACATATAAAATTATTAAACAAAAGGAAAAGCCGCGTTGATTGTTCATAAAATCTAGGAAATTTCTTGATATTGAAAGCAACCCATATCTTATCATTCAAAAAGGTGCTCGGCACGAACTATCAAATTTTATTTGGGTCAAAGTTTGCAACTCAGTGCACATTTTAGACAGATTAGGAAGTGAGACTCTTGATAAGTTAACTGCCAAGAGGGAATAGTTAGTCAAACAAATAATAGAATAAATTTGTTATCTTTTTGGGAGAACTGAATTAATTTTTTTTTTTTTCAATTCGAGAAAAAATGATTTATCAGGAACAAAATAAATAAAGCTCTACTTTGATCATTTATTTAAAAAAAAACTCAAAATAATGTGATAAAACCAATTTCTTGGGAGTGCATGATTTTATATGACGTTACTTGCTTTATAGGACTGAATCCTAAGAGAGGGAACAATATTAATAGAGAAAATTAGGTAACTTTTCTGTTAAATTGTTTTAAAAAAATGTATTCCACCTTTTGTAATTTACAAGAATCATTCCATGTTAAACATATTCCCATTTTCAAGAACAAGTACGTTTGTTGTTTTTCCCTCACATTGATCTCTGGTGTATAGATGAAATAGCATCATTATTATTACTGTCAGAAGATGAGGATCAGTTGTTTGACATGTGCTTGTTTTGTTTGTCTATTTTGTGGAGTCAAAAACTGGAAAAAAAAACTTCTGATTGTTTTTCAAAAATTGTAATGGTTAAAAGTTCATCAGTCCAGAATTCACGTGAACGAGAAACAAATCAACAGTGTGAAGCAAAAACAGACATGAATCTTTGTCCTTGATAAAAATTTATAACTTTCAATTTATTTCTTAGCTACTGTAGTATAAATGCTTAACAAGAATGTTATTTGAGTACAACTGTACCTGGTATCAGTTTCGCACGTGTTAAGATTTTATGGATCATGAAAGAGATTACGGAGTTTAAAGGTTATTGCGAACAAATTTTGAAGACGTGAAATAAATTGAACAATAACTCATTTAAGCTGCGGATATTTTGAAATCACTACTGCAGTTCTCTCAAATTTAACTATGTTGAAATTAGCGCTTGATGAAAAATATCAAATTGATAATTTGCTAAGTAACGTTAGACTATTTGCTTAGACTACTTGTTTTGCAAGAAAACTATATTATAGGCCACTGGAAAAGTTAATAGTGTAATGCTTATGCATACAAGTAATAAGACTCAAGAACATTTCAAACATTAATCGTCAAAACTTAAAAAAAATATTATTTACGGTGTACTTTAAAATAAAATTTGAACATTTGAAAAATTTGAAAAATTGTATAAAATCATTGAAAATATATTCAGGAAGAAAATCAACACTATTGAGGATTCTAATAACAAAAATAGCTTCCACTCTCAGATGATTACCAAATTCTTCTATTAGACTACTTTAAAAAAAGTTACATTGCATTGAAATTTAATTTATCAGAACAAAACTGTCAAAAAGTACATAAAATGAACAAAATGATCAAATTGACAATCAGTTCAGCAGTGGAACGATAAACAAATATTTTCTACTCGTTCTCTATTTTATTAGGGAAGCACCAATTTTATTTTTGTTATTCTTTCCCGGAATAATCATTCGAAACGTGGAGCCTGATAGTGATAAAAATTGTGCATCTTGCTGCGAACGTACTCACTATGTGGTATGATCGACAGTAATTCTCAATTTATCAGTGGAGGAAATAACTGATTTCCGATACATGTCTTCGATCTATCTTCTAATCTTTATTTAAACAACTAGGCGTGATGGGAAGAATAACTATTCGGAAGTGAAAAAGAAAAAGAAGATGATTGGAATTCGAAGACGTTTGTCTTTGACAAAATGTGATATTTGAAAAGTCTATTCAACAGATTATGAAGTTTTCATTGGAATATTGCATAGCGTGGAATTACATATTACATATTAATTGAAAAAAGAAAGCTTTGGTGCACTGAACACCTGGTTACTTGGCGACAAGGCTTTTTAAAACATTCAGTTTTTTTGTAAAAACTTCAGTGGTCACAGCATTGCCGAATGGAGTCAGAAGAAGAGAAACTTTGTAGAAAAAAACTAGAAGGTAAAATTTGTGAAAATTCAGTAACTTACAAGTTTTGCTTTTGTTAATGGAGAAAAGTTTATAAAGTGGAGAAATGTTCTCTATTACACTTTTTCCCGAATTAAGTACTTTCACACTTTTTTCCTGCCACTGACCCTTTTCAAACGGTTTCCAAAAGTGCAATCGCGATAATTCTAAACGGCCAGATTGTGGAAAACTTGATGATGATTCAAGACCTCCCACAGTTTTTAGGTACTTTTCTCCGACTATTTCCATCTTCCCTTTTGCAACATTCAACGTACACCCAGACACACACATGGTGATTTTATCCTAACATGAAAAAGTGCGACACTGTTTTGTGTCCTTTCTCAAAAAAAAGGCCGTATTGTGTTTATTTCTGTGTCGATATTTTGTTTCTTTTTTCATGTGATACATGTATCACAAGTTTCCCAAGAAGTTTCAAATTTTCAAGAATAGAAAAAAAATTTTCAGCAGTTTCAATTTAGAGGTACCAATATTCATTGGAATTCGCGGCTTCTGATTAATGGTAGAAAATCATTTCACGCACTTGAGCATGCCTAAGATTTTGAGGAAGTCTTGTCAAACATTTACAAGTGAATAAACACTTGATACTTATGTAGTAGTAAAAAATCTTAGTGACCGTAAGAAATACGTATTTTAGTAAAACTTTAATTCAAAAGTGTTCGATTTTTTGGTTTTTAAGAAAATTTAACCGTTTGCGGGTAAATAGAAACTTGACAAAATATGATTTGTTTCAATTTTTCCAATGAACCAGGTTTACATTTGTATGCAGTATAGAAAACGTAAATGTTTTTGACAATTTATATACAAAGAGCATGTGTTCAGTAAGAATTGGTTCAAAACTAGGCATAAAAACTATATTTTTGAAAATCTTGAAGCTAATTTTCAAGAGATGACTTTCAATAGCTGTTTCGTACAAGATGCTTACTTAATATTCATTTACCAGATCACTTTGAAATTTTAACTACGTTAAATGTTTCACTCAGAACCATTGCGTTCCAGCTTTCAGGAAACGATTGAAAAATGTACCAACATTAAAAAACACTTATTCTCAGAATCAATTATGTCTTATTTGATTTTAAATTTAGTTCTTATTTTTCAAATTTCACAACAATACATAAAACAGTCGTTTTGAGATTTTCATTGTTTTATTTACCATTCTTTACGATTTTGTGGGTTATTCCTGAATCCAGCTGTGATTCTGTACCAGCTGAGATATTGAGCTGAAATGTCTTTTGTGCTATCCGGTACCCTACTCATCATCTCACAATTCACAGCTGCAATATTTACCCTTTAGTTTGGAAGGTTATTATAAAAACGCTGTAATACCCAATGTCTTCATTCCCACATTTTACAATAGTCGTTTTGTTCAGACCAATTCATGACATTTATATGACGAAGCAATTTTATCCAAATACTTCCCATTCCTTAATGTCAGCCAAAATTGAATGCATGATACTTACTCTTACATAAATTTTGTGCGCTTCTGAAAAAGATTCGAACTCTTAGTCATTTTTCTATTGCTTAATCACAAAATTTTCTACACTATAAAAAAGTGCAAGAACGTAGTTCAGGAGAAGCTATAATTATGATAAAATGTGAATGAAACATCTATGGTTTTCTGCTAACAAATTTGTAATTAAAACTTCATGTTTCTTTTTTGAGATTTTCTGTTCTCTTCTTATGTTCTAAACAAAAACTGCGTCTATAAATTGAAGACAGACAGTTGCAGTGTTCCGAAAACTGCAATAAGTTATTTAGACCTATGAAGCGTTTAAATAATAAAGCCATTATGCCAAATGAGCGTTTTTTTATAATTTACAATGAAAGAGTTCTAAGATCCACAAAATCAGAAAAACAAACCAGTTTAAAGCTTATGTACAAAATGCGAACATTTTTTGTCAGAAAGATACACTTTTAGAATTTCAAAACAGTCAATTGTATCAAATCTGACACAGCTTTTGTTAAGTATTCACATAGTTTTATAAATGTTTGCTAAATGCTAAGAAAATACCAAAAAAATGTATTGCTAAAAAGTCTTATGAACCCATTATTTTATTGAAAGTTCTCATTCTTTACAACGATGATGTATAATGTTGAATCTGAATGTATCACCTTTCTGCCAGATTTGATACCGTATTGTGAATATAGTCATGAACCGAACTCGTTTTTTAAAAACCAAAAATTAACTATTTTTGCATTTTTAAAATCCCAATTTTTCAAATGTGTCCAAGATACAAAATAATATTCACGGAAAAATTAATTTTCAGAGTTTTTTTTTTCGAAGTTACTTTTAGTGAATTTATCGTCAATGTCATTTTTGACCGTACTAATTTTATAATATAATGATTTTTCTGAACTATTAGTTGTAAGCCCGAACTTGTGAACATGTAAACATTCAAAAAGTTGCTAACGTAAGCATATTTATTGATAGCGGTGTCCATAGTTTTGATAAGAAAAGTACTTGAAACTAGAACTTCATTCCGACAAAACGAATAAGCGTGCAAGTTTTGTCCCAGTTTTTAAACATAATGTGCCATATGTTCACTTATTCATCTAGTTGACTCGCCCCGTATCCATTGTACTTTGTCCAGCAACTTGGTTATGATTTTTTAAAGTTTTGTTATGTTTCTAATGTTTTTGATTGAACTTTTAGAAAAACAACTTTTGCCTGCTCATTTGCACCTGCAAAACCATTGTTGCTCAGAAAACTTTGAGCACGCACTCTCTGCCGGAATCGTATGATTAAAATATTCAATTTCTTGCCTCCCGTACACATATACATACACACCTTCATGGTGCCGCAATCTACTTTCCTTTTCCTTTTGAAACGGGGTTGTTGCACTTTTATATCAAATCTCGGATAAAAGTTCACTACTCGTTTTATAATAAGTAATGATTAAAGGGAAAATAGTACGTTTGTTTTGTAATTATTGAGGACTGGAAATCATGAACTTTGTCCCAATGTTTGTTCTGTTCTTTTTCAACTTCATATTTCAAGATTCTGACTCAAAAGCCAGTTTGACCACCATGACCACAAAAAGTGTGCCGTCTGATTTCTTACTTCTTACCAGCTATTGAGTGCAAATGTACTCCCTACGAAAAAGTAAAAATTGCTAGGCGATTGTTGAAAGATAAGAACGTTGAGACTTTTCCACCCTATTTAATAATCCTTCTGCGCCAATTCTCAAATCTTACTTGACTGGCGAACTTTTTTTTCCATTTTTGATGCACTTCCTGATTTTTTCAATGATGTTTTTTATTATTTTACTATCTTTCGAATTATATTGTTCATTAACTGTGAAAAATTATTAAGAAAATACAACTTCTGGATATTGACACACAAGTTGCGGGATTTGATAAAAGGAACACACTCGGAGCAAAATCATTTTCATCAAAAATCAACAAAAAACACAGCTTCCGGTCAAGGAAGTGATAGAAGAGTAGAATAAACAGTCTGCGTGGTACGTGATTTTTTTAAAATTAAGCTCATATCTTTTGAACTCTCTATCGCTTGTTGTGAAAACTAAATTTGAATGAAATACTATTCAAAGGAGTAGGATTTGGTGTTTTGCATCAATGGAATCAAATATATTATACGACGACTTAAAATTTAGATAATTGCTAAATTTGCTAACGTATGTTTCCAACTTATTTGTATATATTTATTCAACCATTCAAAAAATCATCACTGAGCAAGAGACAGCTTATTGCAAAATTCTGTTATATGGGGCCACGTTGATAGTGAGTATAATACGTAGATTTAAAAAATCCAATTCACTTCAAAATCCAACTCCTTGCTAAATATTCATTTTATTCACCTAATCTTCGTTGTTCAAAGTGAACATTTAAAACTGAAATTTAATATATTCCTCTTTGTACTTAATGCTCAGAATACATATATAAATTAATCAGACAGTTCTTACTTTGAATGCCGAAAATATATGAATTGTTTGTCCAGCTGTTTAGTCTCACACTTTCAAGAGTTCTCACTCAATCTGTTGCTAAATACTTTTTTCGAGAAAAAAGTTGAAATTGTTCATTTCTATTTACGCATTTGTTTTTTTTTGCAACTTTGTTTTTTTTTTCTTCAGAACTACATAGAGTAAGACGTTTTTGGGTATGCCATGTAATTGTATTCCAAATTATTTATCATTAAAAAAACACATGTTTAATATCGTATAGCGACAACTGTTTCAACTTTCTGTACGAACACTGGAACGGCGTATAGTGTAGCATCTCAATTGTTTGAATTTTTAAGCTTGAAGACTGAAAAAAACTTAAAACCTCTAGAATTTAAAAAGAATAAGCTAACTGTTCATTTAATTGAATTTTTTGAATTAAATTTTGTTTGTGTTATACATACTTCTCACATTGGCTGTTCCCTGACAGGCATCCATGTCTCTTTTAATGTTGTTCTTCGTTTGAACTAAAGCTCAGAGTTGTTTAAAGAAATGTTTGTTGCTCGGACCCCTCGGGTTTTTGTTGTCCTTGCCACTGGAAACTGGCACCGGCGCCCGCGGAAAGCGTTGTTGTGGCGTGTAGAGGGGGTCTAAGGGGCATGTGGGTCTATAAAGGACGCATGTTCGATAAGAACGTACACAACCAGTGAGAGACCGCTGACGATGGCAAAGAGGTAAACAACCGTTCAATAGAGCCTCTGTGCTATCCACGACCTGGAACGGCGCCCTCTCTCTGGGAACATCAGCAGGCTCTGTCATCTTTCTGAATGTATGTTGCGAAAAGCGCGATCATAGGTCGTCGTCTGGGCGGAGCAACGGGCGCTCGCGGACGACGCCGTCTCGCTTTTAGAACGGCCGAACATCGCGCTAGTGGCCGGCACCGACTGATACTGGGCATGGGGGCCGGCGCGGCGGCGGCGGCAGCGAGAGGGGAGCGAGCGTTTTTGCTGAAATAGTACGCGACATGGCGAGAATTTAGCCAAGCCACCAGCATTCGGCTCCTCGGCATTTTCTGAGTGGAAGAGACGCAGAGTGCAGCAACAAACAATGCAACTATGGGAGGTTTTGGCGCGAGGCGAGGGGGGTGAAGCGCAGCAGCGACCGCCGCCGAAAACCTTCACGTATGCGTGCGTGGTGGGAGGCGAAACATCACGTCGGAAGCAGAGTACTAGAGAATAGTGAAAGAAAGAGAAGAGAGTGGGATACAAATTACTCGGCATCGCACGCACTCTTCTATTTCTTTTCTTTTTCTTCGTCCTCCGCGCCGTCCCTCTTCACATTCGCAACAAAATGTCGCGAATCGTTGGAGGTATGGGCAGAAGGCAAATGAAATTGAGAAGCAATATGGAACACACGTTTGTGAACTGGGATGAAGATGAAAAGACGATCAGAAGCAAATGTTGACAGACACACAAAAGAGCAGAGTGTGAATCGCAAGAACATTTAAAGTAGAGATAACTGGGGCAGAGACACGAGAGTCATGAACTTCAACAAGGACCACGGGGGCATCATGAAGTGTCCACTAAGGAGCAAAAGCACATGCCTAGGACGACTCGATACCTTGTACCCTCTTGTTTATCTTCCTCGAATTCCACCCTCAACCACCAGAAATGGCTACATTTTGGAAAGCTTGTACTCTCCGCCCCATAGAAGAGGAACTTTTAGCCGCTGGTCAAGGAAAAGTGCTCACAAGAGCCACACTGAATGTTGCATGACGCTCAGGCGGCCTAAATCCGATCTCATTCCTTGTTTTTTTGTCTAAGCATAGAAATTATTCATACATTTATCATTGCATGAAGTGAAAAGGACATCTTCTTTTTTTTGCTCGAATAGTTTTTTTGCGTCTGTTTGCTTATTCCGCATGTTCAGCGAAGTTTATTTATTTTAGTCGGTTTCAAGTATAATTTCCAAAAACTATTTTTAAATACGTAATTTTTCATGTTTTCTTTGTCTCTGATTGGTTGCCATAATTTTTATTGAATTGCTTTGATAATTATTTTTAGTGGGCATACAAATTTAAAGAAAACAATCAAAATAAAAATAATATATTTTAAAAAATTAAATTAAATAAGATTGTATAAAGTAAAAAGATTTTATATAACAATTTTTAAAAGTGCATTTACTCACTTCATATTTTTACTTTTCGCGTAGTGCAATTAAATTTGAATTTTTAAAAATGTTGAATATTATTTTGTCATTTTTCCAAAGAAAGCAGTCAAGATTATCATTTACCTTATTAATGCTAAAAATGTACTTTTTCTCTTTTTTTTTAATAATATAATATTCCGGAAGCATGTTCAAATTAAAAAAAAACATGCTATGCTATTAGAGATGCCGTTGAGTTTTTAAAATTCCATTTAATTATTCTTCTCCATTAGATTTTTCTAAATATAATAGTATTTATGTATATTGTTTTCTAAACTCAAAAAATTTGCATGCTGCAGTGTTATTCTCAATTATATCTACTATTAAAATTTTCTAGCTGGTCAAGAGTTGATAATCCGGCTAATCAAAAAAGTAGCAAGGGACTACGCGTAAATCGCCAAGCTTCTTCTCTGTTGGTCATTTCTTCACTGCACATCAATCTCAACCCGGTACCCTCAATTTTTCACCTCCATTCTACATCTACTATCGCAACAGTAATATTTCAAAATGAAGAAAGGAGGGCGTTGTTTTGAAAGGTCGTTTGCACCAACAAAAGGTCCTTGTTCAGTTGCCACGATATTTTGAGAAATTAGAGTCCTAGAATATTTTGCAGTAGCATTATGGAAAAAAAAATAGTTTTCCAAAAAGCAGAAAACTGAAACGATGAAAGTGAAGATAATTCAAATAAAAATAAACTATCCGTTTGTCCAGTTTCCGTACTTATTTAAAGGTCACTGAAGAGGTACTAAGTCTATTTCTCCTTTTTCTTTTTCTCCTTTTTTTCTCCATTTTCTCTTCCGAACCAATCATATGTATTGTCTCGCCCTTTTATTTCACTTGCCCTATGTTGACAAAGTTTTTATTGTTACATTGTTTTTTGTTTTTTTTTAAGTTTTTTTTCGATTCAGACAAAACTGCTGACCGTTCTGTCAGAGAAACATTTTGCCGATGACGTCATCGGGCTTCATGTTCAATTTCATTATTCAGCATTTGTGTTTGTTCTCGAACCGCGTTATCGGTTTCTCGTTCGTAAAGTTCGAAACGCAGTGGAAAAAGTGCTCCAGTTTTTAGGCGAGTTGATTAGAATTACCCTGTATTCCTTGTAAACCAGGATGATAACGAGACATTGAAGAACACCATTTCAACGTCTCAAGTCAAGATAGGCTTTTCATTGCTTGAAATGTTCATGATTTACTTTTTGCGAAACTGACAAAAGCGTTAGGAATTTCACTAATAGATTTTCAAAATTCTAATAATGGAATTGTTTTTATTGTAAAGCTACTAAAGTAGTGTTTGAAATATTTGTATCTCAAAACGGTCAAAAAAACAAATATTAAAATGAGATCTCTTGAAAATTTTTTTATAAATGTTTAATAGCAACTTAAAATTTTTAATAATAAGAGCTCATTTTAGCTAACATCACCACATCTACTAATTTTTACTGTGTGCAAGAGGTCTCAAGTTTATTTTTATTAAAAAACTTCTTTATTTCGAATCTAGAAATATTTTCAGTCACAGAGTGCACTAATTTGGTAAAGTCTTCTGCTCCCATCTTAAAGTACAACACTGAGAAGTCGGCAAAATTAGAGCTTATGATGAAATCAGCAATTCTAACTCAACATTTTGAACTGTTTTGAGATTTTTATAGATTTTTTAAGAATTTTAATTATGAAATTCGGTCTTTTTGAGCTATGTCTTTAAAAGAATTACAAATTCTGCTACTATACCAGTTTACATTTCATTTACATTGAAAAAGTTCACAAAAGGGAACCTGCAAAAGTGCAAAATTCTATTTGACCTTTATGTGGTTATGGTTGCATATGTATTCTGGGATTAATTAATTGGTATATCTGTCCTTGAAAAATTAGCATTCTCATGTCTTGTATGTATTTTATTTATTCAATGACCGCAAAAAATTTTAAGAAAGTGTCTGAATGGCTCGTGTGGCTTTTGTAAAACACACCTTCGCTTATAGACTTTCAATTTTGAATTTCCTGGCAGCGCTTCGTCATTCTTTCCTTTTTCCTTTTCTCTCGTTTTCCACTTTGAAAACGAAACGCGTTTACCTCTTACATATTCGCACTCTTTCTCTCTCTACAGGGCGCTTGCCTTTCGGTATTGTTTGTTGCGAAACACAACATGTCTGGTCTGTTCCGCACCTCCGCGACAGATAATGTTGCCGTTTTCATCCGCAAAAAATCCATCCTTGGATTGTAATATCTTCTACACCTTCTACAGTCTCATCCAAATAATTTTTTCATGATTTGTGATTCTCTTTTCACGTCCTTTTTTCTCACGTCACGTTATCAATAATTATTTTATTCTGTTCGGCTTTACGTTTAGGTTTTTTGGTTGTTTGAAGTATATTTTGAAAAAAAAAACCATTCGAAACTCAATGAATTTCAATGAAGGTCAGAAAATGTTAGCTTTTGTTAAAAATGTTACAAAGGCAGAAATTTGAGAGAACGCAGGCGAGTAGAACAAAATGGAGAAGGAAGGAACGAAATAATTCACTTTAACGAAACTGAACTTTTGGCAAAAAAAAAGACAGCATACAAACACATAGGAAAAGATAAACATAGTTGAATGTGTAATGTTAAACTTTGCAATTGACCCTCACTCTTTTTATGTAACCATGCTTGGCAATAAAATCAAGAAAAATTGATGTTTGGAAATAAATTGTAACTGAAAATTTATATATTTTTGCAGTCGATTTCTACATCTGTCCAGAATTTTATTGCAATTTGAAAATCGAAAAGTATTTCTAGACAGTTCTGAATTTGAGAAAAAAATCTCGCAAAGAAAGAAATTTCGTTGTGTCAATTTTTTTTTGTTGCTTTTTTGTTCAAAAAAAGTTGATTGGTGTCTTTATTAGTATTTGTCTTCATTTATATTTTATTGCTGATGAATATCTAATTCTGTTACGTTCTCATGATTTCTTGTGTTTAATCTTTCATTTCCAAAGACTACGAAAAATTAAAAGATTGAAGATTCGGCTCAAAATTAATAATGCACCAAAGAACGCGTTTTTTTAGTTGAAACTGAAATAAATGAGGAAATTTTTCTTAAGGGTTACTAAACAAGAAAGGTCATGCATTCATTGGGACACAATTACTGGGCCAGTTACTTTCTTTTTCTTCTCATTCATAGGTTATTATTCGGAAAATCAACGAATTAAAAAAAAGTTTATAAAATAAAACTGTTAAAATATGAAAAAAAATTGACTGTTAGAATTTGAAGAAAAATCACAGAATGCAATGAAGGTCGATTTCTCGGCAGTTTCAAAGAAGGTTATCAATGATATTCTGTGCACTCTTCTACCTCCTCGCGTCTTTGTTTGCATTTACTCATTTTCCATGCGCTCACACTTTTTTCTTTCAATCCAGGTTTCCTGTACTAGTTGCTTGTTGTCTTTCAACTTTTCACCCTCTTTGCCCTCTTTGCCCTCTTCTATTAGTGCATTCTCTTTTCTTTTTTTGCACATTCGGTTTTGATGTGATGTACCCTAGTATTCTGAGAGCTTCGGCGCTCGTGACTGCCCTTCAAACACTTTTTGTGCAGTGTCCATATTGAATCCCAAGGGAAGATTGTTTGGTTTACTCCCACGGCTACCATCGGATTTATTTTTGGTAAATGCCATTTGAAACTTATTCACAAAGGAGTAGAATCACTCTTAAATTCGATTTGAAATGTTGTGCAGTCAAGTCGCAATCGGAGAACCGAACGCTGCACTGTTTATTCAGTGCTCAATAAATGTTCGCAGTGCAGTGGTTCTCGTTTTTCGTTTCGTTTCTCTCACTCTTCCTATCTTTTTTACTTAGTTTCCCTATCCGCGACAGTCTGATCCTTTGGTTTTTATTGCCCGTTTAGAACTTATTTTAATTAATTATCCTCTTTATTTTCAATGTTTTGTTTTGTTTGAACTATTAATGACCATTACTCTTTCTAAAGTGCACCCTATTGCGTATTTTAAAAATTTTTTCTTGCAACATACCCACCCTAATGCTCGTTTCGCCTTCCCACATTTTTTCCACCATTTCTGCGTCTCATTTTCTTGCGTGGGCATCCGCGGTCCCTCTTTGCCCGGCGCCTCTTGGATTTTGCTTTTTCTTTTTTTCCCTGGATGTTGCGTCTAGTTTTATCTGAAATGACCTTTAGGCACATTGCTAATCGTATTTCATTTTTTGGTTCCTCAAATTATTTTTTTTGAAAATAATTTTATTTGTCTGATAAGTGATCTTAAATGTAACTGATATTTTTTTAAAGTTGGATTCAAAATGAAAACATTTTCTAAAAATGGTTTTTTCAATTTAATTTTATTTAGTATTTCAGTACTTTCCTTTTTCCATTAATCAGTTGAATAGGAGATGTAATTTTTATTAAGTTTAATTTTACATTTTGTATTAAACTTATTCAAAAATAATTAATTTTTTTCCCTAAGTTAGTCAAAAATATTTTTTAAAACTTTTTTAATACTTTTGAGATAAATTTTTAGATTTTTTATTTCACTTTCGTGATTGTTCCATTTTGCAACATTATTCTGCATCAAAATACATTTTGAAAACATTGAAAGTTCTTCAAATGCCGCAACTCGATTTTATTTTAATTTCATCAATTTTCTTGGCCGAATATCAAATTTCTATCTGAAAATTAACTCAATCTTTTTGTTTTTGACTCAGAATTGAGTGCACCACAACTTATTTTTCAATTTCTTACATTCTCTAAAACCTTTTTTTGTTCGTTCCGTGCTGTTTTATTTCAATATTTCACCAGAAATGCATATTCTTCTCAGTAGGTGCAGTTTCATGTGTTGAGTGAATGAGACCACGACATTTTTTACAATTGTTCCGCTTTTTCCCTCCCCATATGCCATCTCAAATCCAAATTTCAAATGCCTTCCTCTCCAGCTTCTCATCTTTCCAATTTAGCAATTTTTCACGTCAAAATGAAACGAATCAGATTTTTGGTGCTAAGCATTAGGATTTGATGAAACAAACACACTATAATCAGAAGTGACAGATTTTCAATTAAATTTTTAGAGATAAATACATAATTTATCAATTTATGCGTGCCAGCAAAAAGGCAGAAATAGTATGAACAGCAGAGTCTACTTGAGACTAAATCTTAGTTCTACTCATCAACCAAGCGGATGAAAACATGATAATGAAAATGTACTTTTATTTCAGTTTAAATTGTAGATATCCACGCACCAGTTAACCCAGTTATCTGGTTTGTTTGTTTTTTTTTTGCTGGTCGTCAAGAACAACTTTCGATGTAGATAACTTTACCGAGCTTCATTCATCAAAAAACATTTTTTTCCCAATTTTTCGTTACAAGTTATAACTGTATATAATATCTAATCAAAAAGAAAAACTTATTTTATAGAGAAAGTTTTGACGAGATCTGTTTTGCCTAATCGAGATGTTTCAATTTTACAAAACTTTGCTCGCAATCAGTAGATATGTTTAAAATTAGCAGTAGCAAAATTTTTTTTTTTCGACTGTTCCACGCAAAAAAAAAAATCACAGCAGAAAAATGACAAAGTATTCACAAATAACGACCTCCCGTCCCCGTTCTTGTGTCTCTTCCGATCTTTTCTTTTGTGGCTGTTGATCACCAGTGTGTACTTTGGAAACTTATTCCTTGCTATTCCATGTTGCTCAAAATCTTGCTTTACTTGCTTTACAAAAACATAATGAAAATTTTTCAGCGCACATTTCGGCGCAACGGGCGCCAATTAAATGGGCACAAATGGAGGAGTCATTGCGGAACAGTCAATGGAAATCGAAACAAATGAAAACCCAGATAAGGTAGAGGAGCCCGTCGTGAGAAGGAAACGAGTAACCCGCAGGGTAAGTGATTTCTAAAATCTCACGGCTTTAAAAAATTGTATACCGAGAAGAGCCAGTACAAACTGTGTAAAGCAATCAAAAATGTGAAAATTAGTATAAATCGGCAAAAAGGTGAACAAATTGGATATTTACAAGTTATTTATAACAAACTTAAAGTTGAAACCGTATTTATAATTTTTTTCTCATCAGCTAAACAGAAGACCAAAGTATCAATAAAAGCTTGTGGGAATAGATGCAGAATAGTCTTGTAGAAATGACCTTTTTTGCAAAATATATTGCATCATTTTCACAAGAATGTGTTAACATTTATGTTTAAACCTCAGTTATTTTGTAGAAGTTTCGAACAAATGGTATTGAAATTTTCTTAGAGTTGATACTCATCAATTTTATTTAGTCTTAACTTACAAAGCCACTTCAAGCCTATCTACTGGTGTCAGTAAAAAAACACAAAATATGTAGTAACGGCATATCATGGTAGAACAATTTTCAAAATGTTCTCAATTTCATATTTGGTTTGAAAACTGAAAAATTCGACCATTCTGGTACAATCGGCATTATGAAACAATGTCCTCTCTGCAGCTATTTCCCCTTTTCCACTCAAAAATGTGTCGGAAATAAAATCTTACTTTCTAAAGTATTCGTAGAGCTTAAACGTTTAACTGTTATAAGTAACACATAAATATGTCTGCTTCTTTCTCAAAGAACAGCACTGATTTTAGAACGTTGACATGTCATCTTCGGCGGTCTGTGTCTAAATGTTCGATTTGTAGCGATAAGCGTTAGAGTGGCCAATATTTTCTGAGAACAAAAAGGAGTCATATTCTTATCATCTCTTTTCGTGCGTTTTCTATCTTTTGTGTAACCGTACCCTCCCACCACTTGTTAGCAGCAACATTTATTCTCTCTGAATTTCTACATCAAAAGTGCAATTTGGGGGAGTTGAAAACTGTTCGACCCTCCCAGCGCCGAAATCGACGGCTATCTTAACGGGGCGCCGAGATGAAGTAGGCAAAACAGATCATTGCAACAACACATACAATCGCCATCTATACTCTCACAGTGCCATGTATAGTAACTCTTTCCACAATTTCCACAAACTTCCATTCTATCCAACTCCATATTACTTTTCTGCTGTTTCTTACGAAACTCCTATTCAAACGTCAAAAACTCCGGGTTCAGCAAGTGTAATTGATGTTGAAAAGATTGACGACGATGATAAATCGTCAAGCCCAGCAAGTGTAATTAAAAATATCATAAATAATATTTAAATAATTTTTTTTATTTCAGCGCCACAGGCGGATACACAGCAAGAATAACTGCTTGACACCTCCAAACAGCGATGACGACGTTAGTTTGTTATTATGTTTTTTCAATCAGGTTAGATTATTATGACTTGACTCAACCATTGCACCAAGATGAAACTTTTTGTTGTTTTTGTGGTTGGCGGTAGTATTCTATAACTTTAAATTGCTAAACGATTTTCTTTTCTTCAATCAAGAATCTTATTGGATTTGAATTATTGGAGCTACATATATTTTCAGTTCATTGAATTTAATGCTCTATATTTTTGTGTGTATTCAGAAAACATGGTGTTAACAAATGAATATAATAACACTCTAAAGGACATTTAGTTATCAAACTTTAATTCAGTTTTAGAAATTTGTAATAAGCTTCTATTATAAGTTCAAAAAGTTCCATTCTGATCCGATCCTTCTTCTTATTGATTGTTTCTCATCAATTAGTCTTCATCTCTTTTTCGAAGTTCGGCGTATGTTTTGTGCAGCGTTAAACTCACGCCATTTTGCTGACGGGGAATTGTTTAGAAGTGAGTGGAGAGGAAAGAAGAACTGATGTTCTTGAGTGTGATGTGCTCTCAACATTCGAGAAAATGATGAGAGAAATTTCATGTGTTGAAGATACAAAATGCGCTCAAGATAATGGTGGACTTTTACTTCTACATCTAAACGCTTTTTCAATGAAACCTGTACTGGAAAAATTCGAAAGGAAAAATTCTGGAAAAGTCGTTCAGCTTTTACGATACCTGAAATAAATGAACTCATAGTGAGCTCTAGTTGAAATTATTCGGACCAACTAGGTCTGAAACAAAGAAGCTGTATTCTTGCCAACAACGATCAAAGTTTAAAGTCCAGTGTCATCATCGTCATCTTCAATATCTCAATTTTCATCTTCAAACAATCAACCTATCCACAACCTGTTCGGAACGCCAAACTACGGTAATCAGCGCCGGTGTTTTGATAAAGCGATAAGCATAAGTGCTCACACTTACTTCTTACTTACAATTAAATTCGCTTCCTTTTTGGGCCGTTCCAAGGTCAAACGGTGAAACACACGCACCGTACATATACACAGGACGCACTGAAGTTTTTGCTACTGCTGCCTGTTGTGTCGTCGTTCGGCCCCGATTTTTTTAAGTGTGTGTGTTCCATATTACCGCAAAAACTTGGGACCACGCCTCTCACAACACCTACTTTCTCAATTATTCCGAAAACAACAATGAAGTGCTGATGATACCATTCTACTATATACTTCCGGACGTCTATACTTCATTCCGAACACAAAAATCAAAAAATGACACTCGAAGCAAATGTGGCGGCACTTTCGAAATTCATGTCATTCGACAAAATGCTTGCAGCATTACGGGTGAGTAAACGTGAAGATTATTCAAATTGCCTTGAACAATCCAGAACAAGTAACCGTTTTTGACTCATTATTGTAACACTTTTTCTCAATCTTAAATGTTCAAACGTTCAAGTGTTCTTTTAGTTTGCAATTCCCACAAGTTTGGACATGTAGTTGTAAAATGTCAGTCACGCTTTTTCAAAATTATTCAATTAGTGCTCACGAGAATCAGTGAGCACCACCACATGATCTCCTTACACTCATCTCCTTTATTTTTTGATTATCTTTTTTTTTTTGTTTGTTTTCAGTGTATCACTAAAATAGTTTAGTTTTTTAGAATAATGTACAGTTTATAAGAAGTTCCAATATTCTTTGAATCGTTGACTTTGAGTGATTTTGACAAGTTAGAGAGGATGAGATGCGAACGTTGTTTGCCTCGACCTACATATAGGTTATTGTAAGTAGCGCGCTAGGCCTTTTCAAGTTTTCGGAACATGGAACACAGAGAGACAGGAACTCTATTCCGAAATGTTGCGATCGACCTTGTTTTTTCCTTCTCTCGCGCCGTCGCAGTAGTCGTCGGCGGCGCAATCGGAACCAAATCGTAGTGGCCTGGGGGAGAGCGCAGGCGGCGACCGTGAAGGAGGCGACCGTGGTGGTGGTAGTGGCGTTTAAAATGAAATGAAAAATACTATGCGTTCTTAACGCGAACATGACGACAACTTCGATGTGAAGGTACTTGAGAACGAGAAAAGGAGTAGAGAAAGGGAATGAAACTGACCGCAGTTCTATCATCACCCAGGCGCGCCCTTCATCTTTCAAGACAATCTCTAAACTAGCGGTAGCAGAGGAAAAGAATATGGGGTTTGACTTATTTCTTTTTCGCAATTTATGGTATTCGGTAAATAAGAAGATAAGACCATATAAAGAATTACGGTGGACACAGATTAAGATGGCTGGAAAATAGCTTTATAGACTGAAATATTTTGACAACACCAATTTACGATGGGAAAAAAACTGTCTTCTTTATAAAATTCAAAACTTGATGAATTTTCTACTCTGTCGGTGTTTACATGTACACTACCGATTTTGTGAGCTTTAGTATTTGTCACACTTTTTTGATTAATATTAAAATTTCAGAGACGTGATGTTTCCATGAGTTTAGAAAAAATTTCAAAAACGCATTCTCAACAATGCATTTTCCGGAACTAGAAATAATCAGCTTTTTTTCAACTTGTAACAGTATGACATTAACATCTTTCTGTTCGAATTTCAAACTCGGTTTTTAAAGCTGACTTTCGAATCAATCCCAGGCGACCAGCACATTCAATCGTTCAAATGTCAAAGAAGAACTTCTAACTGGAAACGAGAATGTTTGGTCTCGAACCCAAAGGATTTTTAAGTTTGCTGACTAAACTTTCGTACAAGCCGCAGTCAGAAGTCCTTGACAACAGTCAGTGTCTGGCTGTTCGCTTTGTGTTTACAAAAGGTTTCAGCTTATCCATTGGAAAGAAGACATTTACGTGTATGTCTTTCCATTTTTTTTTTTCGAGTTTTCAATATTTCCAGTTGAATGGTTCTCTCTTGACATTAGAAAATTGGAATTTAAAAGTGATATGTCATATTGATAGGAATTTCTTTAAAGTTTTGTTATAAGAAGCTATGTTTTTGATTTTGGAATAGGAAACTTTTTAACACTTGTGGTCAGCTGAAAAGCTACAAAAAAACTAGACGTGATGCAGTATCTTTTAACTTTTCTATAGTTCAATCAAGAACATTTCTTTTCTTGCATTATCATGCCTCTCGATTGATTTCTATAACTCACAAAAAGGTGAGACATGTTCCTTCTCAAATGTCTAATCACATCTTAAAACTCTATCGTGTAAGTTTAGTTGAAGAATAACATCTCTTAAAAAATAAAAAATTCCTCGAGCTTGTTTACTAGGAAAACGTTTTTTCGTTGTTTCTGTATTTTTACTCTTTTCTTGCCGGCCAGACAGTTTGAAATCAAAAACAAGGTGATAGGGGAGAGATTTTGGTTGAAGGGAAATTGGAATTGCACATAGTGCCGCCCATTTAACCTCATTTTGTCGGTCTGTTCACTCGCGAGTGCACTTTTTTTGGTTTTTATCCATTTTGGTGTTTGCTGAGATCCGCTGTGAATACGACTTTTGAAATCAGCTGCATGAAGCTATTCTAACATTGTTCAAAAACTCACGTTTCTGCGAAAATTGTCCTACTAACTAATTTATGAATGATAACAAGATTTTGGAAAAGTAACAAATATTGTCGCTATTTCGAACATTCACGAGCATCACGTGAATATATAATTTAATGTTTTGTCCAAAAAAAGCGCTACAATAGGGTAGTCAGTTTATTGAAAATTTCTAGATACTGAGAATTTGAATTCAAAATTTTCCATGATCAGAAATTGAATATTCATCCGAATGGGCAACCTTCCATTTTGTCTGTAAACTATTGCTCACTTTCTGACAGAAAATTCCAACCTCTGGAATTCGCCTGTTATTTGTTTCCGCTCAACAAATAAAGAACATGAAGAAATTGAGCATTGATGCAAGACGCGAAATGATTTGAGAAAAAAAAAACATATCTGGTGATGTTTCCCATCTGACTATTTCTTGTTTATTGCATCGATCCATTTTTCATATTAAAAAAAAGTATTTTTGAAACGAATCTAACTTTTGCAGTTTTGATCATTCACCCAAAATTAGCCCAACAATGATTAGTTGCTATCGCGATGAAAGTGCATTCTCGTTTTTCATTTTCTTTCTTTTGATGTTCGCGCAAAATCATCTCTTTTCTGACACCTCGAGAAATCGCAACTTATAGACAGATTTTTTCCCATTCCACTCGATTTTTTTGAAATTATTACAAAAATGACTGTCTAGCATTTGTTTGATAATAAGCTTCAATAAATAGAAAAGGCGGGGCATCGAAGTTTGATATAACTGTGTGTGACATTAATACTCGAGAAGTTCAAGCTCTGCGAATAGTTTCTTCTCATTTTCATGGTTATAATGTCTGGTGTGATCACGCTTTCTAAGAATGCTCGTAATATGTAGACACTGCAGACATTAGTGTGCAATTAAATGAGCGCACACGTAGACAATCATGAGCTTTTTCCATGTCTAACTGATCGTAATTAGGGATCATATCTCAAATTGTATGCGGTGATCAAAGTCTAATGAACCTCACACGATGTTTTATCATAGTATACTTATTATCAGTGTCACATAGAAGAGATAACATCTAAAATAAGCTCTGTTTTTCTTATGCTCCAAGAATACACCACTATTTTCCGTGGTGATAATTAGAAGGATCAAAAAAGCAAAACTTGTCTAGTATATAGTTTGGAAGTCTTTTTCTATATTAAAAATTTAAATTTTGATGTCATTAGTATGAGAGAATGTTTGAAATATACGCAAATGTTATTCCTAGTAAAAGCCAGTTCTAAAATGTACTATTTTAAAGTTTATAATTTTCCTGGCAAATTTGGACAAAGATATTTGTTGATACATCTGAATAGATTTTCTATCAAATAATTCTACTTGACTGAACTTTTTGAAACATAAAAATTGATGTGCACAAATGTTTCCGTTCCGTTGGCTTTTGTTATTTCTTTCATTTTCTTTTAATTTCACTCACTGACTCTCATGCTCTTCTTGTTTTCATTCACGTTTCTTCAGCGGTTCAAATACCTACGTGTTTTGCCAAAATGTACAACCCACAGTGCGGAGGAACGTTGTTCAATGAGGACTTTATGGACGGGTTTTACGGTCAGGAAGAGAACTTTTCAAATCAAAACTATGATGGGTACTCAAGTGATAGAGATAGCGAGGAAGACGGTCTACCAGCGAGTTACTGTTACGGAATGAGACCACGGTCCAAGTATCACAGAAGTAGGCAACCGACGTTCCCGTCAGAGCTGAGCACATCTGCGTCATCAATGATCAGTCGAGTAGTCACGCCAGCGTCTGAGGAGGATGAACTTTCCAAATTAATCGAGAGAAATGTGTCCAATGGCTCAAGTGTGACTACTCCCAATGGATCTGAATTGTTGTCTAATTCAAGACAGAGCGAATTATCAAATGAGCCAATTAAGAAGATACGAAGACGAAAGAAATCGGACTCTGACAACGACACTGTGAAAAAGCCGGAACAAGCACCGTTCAAGTATGAGTCACCAGATCCTAGAGATGGGATGAACACACCCAGAGTTCTTGCATCACCATCACCACCTACTAACCATTGGGATAACACATATGATAACTCATACAGTGAACCGTATTTATGGAGTAATGACCCAAGCGTGTTTAACTCAACTCACAGCACCTATCAGTTTGTAAGTTCACTTTTTATGTTTGGTGTAGGTATAAATACTAATATGAATAGGTTGACGCAAGATTACTGCATTTTAAAAACTGCGTTGGTTGGATAACAGTAGGGGAATCTGAAAACCACACGAAGAGCTATTCATTGATAATACTATAAATTCGAACTAGTATTTTCACTTTAAGATATCACTACTTTTTAAATGTAAATTCATCATATATCGTGCATACTTTTTATCTGAAAATGTTTTTTCAGACTTTTTGTATTGAAATTGTCACGATTTGTATGTTTCTACTTTTATTTGAAATAAAAAAATAACTGATATCATATTCAAGTCAAGTCAGAGGATTTTTTTTTAATTTTGAATAATTGTTTATATTCAAAACATTTAGCAAACCTCTTTTACAAAGTTGATACTTATTACCCTTTTTGGTCATCAATTGTTGAAAATGCCAAGGTTATCCAAGTAGATAGTTGATAACACTGTTTCACCGTCACTGGTTCATTCCTTTTCGGTCCAACCGTTCTTATTCCATTGTTCTTGGTAGGCGCCGCATACTCTTACGACCGCATCTCCAATTTTCGAGAACGAAATCCCGATTGACACTCACCTTACTAGGGGGAGCGTCGAAAAATTGGGAGATCTGCTATGGCGATAGAATTGAAGAATCGAACGTTGTTCTACTTTTCGTTCGTTCATTACCTCTTACCAGCAACGTAACATCACACATATTTTGCGACAACGTCGACGCAGTCGGACGACACCATTTTTATTGTCGCCTCTATATAGATACGCTCTTCAATACTCATGTTTCGGTTTTTTTGTAGGAAGCATTTTTTGCCCCACTGACTTGTCTGTCTGCCATAGGCCATGGAGTGTTCGTGTTTTGCTTTGTTGTCATCTCACCTTTTTCTGTTTTCCGCCTTTTTTGCCAATTAAATCTGCACTACCAGTTCCGATTTTATAGAGTGACAGTTCTGAATTGCAACATTCGATTACCAAAGTATAGAACATATAACCTTGAAAAATGGGAACAAGGATAAGAAGAGGCGAACATATAGTTTTAGTTAAGTTCTTTTCTGTATTTATTGAAAAGTTTGTCCTCATCTCATCTTTGCTTGATTTTCCTCTGAAAACTATTTGCTTTAGGATTTTTCAAATAGCATTTATAATTTTTTTTTAAACAAAAAAACCACAATAATTTTTTCAAAACTGTACACTACAAAATAAAACCCCTTGAAAAAACCCCGGATCCTCTTGTTTATCCATTTCATCTTCTAAAGAGCCTTTTCAAAAGCTCTAGGTCCTAAATTTTTACATTCTTCTTGAATTCATCTTATTTGTTCCAGTACCACTCAGTTGTAACGAACTTTCTTTTCAATCTTCGGATTGTTCTCTCATCATCTAAATGACATTTTCTGTAGACAATTGTGCAAAAAAGCAGATAGTGCATTTCTAACTAATGAAAAAATGTTTTTAATAGTAAAGTGTAATAATTGTTTCTTCATAATCACTCATAAACACGCATTACTATCTTATCACTGCTGACTCGTATTTTCGTTCTTGCTTCATTCATTTTTTTTTGTCAAACAATTGTTCTCAATGTATTTTTTATCAAAGTTATTTCTACTCTAAAATCTTATTTTCGTAGAAAAAAAACGAAAACTTCAAAAAATACTAATTCTTAATTCTTATCATGAATCGGCAAGTCATCTTGTTTTTGCTTTGCACATTCGTATTCCCTCCTTTAATTTTCGTGTTATCTTGTCGTTCAATCATTTCAAATTCATGGAATATAAATACCCAGAAATTGTGTTTTTCGGTGAGAAAAATGATGAGTCGCTTACATTGGTCCGGTTTTTGGGGTACTTTATTGGAGTTAGTTCCGGTGAATTTAAAATTGGCAGTGTTTTTATCAAATTGAATAACCGATTTACGAAAGTGTGAAAATTTTCCATTGTTAAAAATGTTTTGCAGGTTGAAATTTTCAGTATTTTCAACATTCTGTTGCCTTTTTCATCTCCTGTATTACCAGTCGGTATACTTCCTTGTCAGTAATATCTGCACGCGACGTCATCTCTGTTTTTCATTTTGATGATGTTCGTCCTACGTGGAGTTCTAGGCTGACTCACAGACTTTTTCACTAGCGTATTCAGTAAAAAAGAAAACAGCGAGGAGGACATTGACTTGGCTAAAACTGATTCTATAGTATTGGAAAGTAGGAAGACGACTACTCGACGTTTCTGTTCGTTGTTGTTCTCGCTTGGCCTCCCGAGTGCCAATCAAAAGAAACCCCTCCCGAAAGAGTACTGACAAAAGCTCACGCAGAGCACAGCTCTCCTCGAGACGAACGACTACGACGAACGACGGCGACTAGAAGGGGAGTGAGAGGACGCGGCTGAAAACGAAAACAACTTCGCAAAATAGTCCGCACTAGTTCAGCTCGCAACCACATACACAAGTGGAGTGGGGACCCGTGCTCCCTCTCCCTTGCTCTCACCAGACTTCTTTGTCACAAAACAGCAGCACCAGCCGACGTCAGTTGACCTGAGAACAGACCTCCAGATATTTTCATTCAGACTCCTTTTCATTTTATCCTCAAATCGTCCGTATCGTTTTCCTCATCACTCATTTTCACAATCCATAATTGTTTTGAATCTTCAAAAAGTTCTATCGCACTTGGTGAGTACTGTACTCTGACATTTTTAAAACATGAAGTAAATTCTTAAATTTCTTTGTTAGTTTTATAGCCACATATGAAATCATTTTTTTCTCATTCTTATTCTGATTGCATAGCCTAGAAAATTTAAAATTTAAACAGTCGTTCAAAAATAATTATTTTGAATCATGATTTTGGTATTGAATGTTAGCTGCATATGTTTTTGTGGGGGAGGACTTTTTGCACATTAAAGTTTTAAAAAATTTAGGAAAAATGCCACTGTAGTGAAGGCGGATGTCAGTTAGCAGTTAAAGGCATTCCAACATTTTCCATGAGTAATGTCCTTGTTACCATTACATTTCAACTTGCCAACACATACACAGGAAGACTGAAAAAAATGAACGCATGAGACATAGACAACGAGTATTTTTGCCCCAAAGCACCAGCCCAATAGTATGACTGCGTTCTCTTCGATCCGTGCGGTCTATTCGACTGTTTTTGCCGTGTGCACTGCCGTCGGTCGTTGTTGATGTTTTTCGTTCATGGCACTCGTCCGTTCTCCGTCCGAGCGTGTGTGCTTCCTCCCTTATAGCTATGTGCTACTATCCCTCCCCCAGTTAGTTTTTACTTTTTTGTATGTCACTGCCTTTTCGACCTAGAAGTTCAAACGGTGTGAGGTCTACGGGAGCATTGAGCATCAAAAACATTTTTGAGGACTGAAGAAAGAACATATCATAGTAGCATACATTAGACAACTGAATAGTACACTGTAAGGTTAAAGACCGATGGAAGACAAAAGTAGCAAAACACGTTCTGCAACATTTTTGCAGACTGGTGTACTCCAAGAATCTACAATTTTACAGTATACATAACAAATACGCTGTTCCTTAGTGCAAACATTGAAACGTTTTACATTTTGACATTCATAGGTATGTGCTCCAAACAAAATATCTGGGAGGAGCCAGCGACCACCGTATCCTTCTAGTACTACAATATATAGTTTTCTTATTAGCATATTTTTTCGATACCAATGTTTTTTGCTGGCAAGACAATACCAAAACAAGCTTTGCTTTTTAGGGAGCTTTTAGGCGGTGGAATCAAAATACACTAGTTGCTGCTTTTTTCTTTGAAAGTGGTTCAAAAGTTATTTGTAACATTTGAGTTTTGTTCACCTGTTATGCTATATAGCTATGATAGATGATCTTACCGGAAAATGTAATAAAACTGAAAACGAATAATACTCGGTTTCCACACGCCTTGTTTTTCTGTTTTTTGTCTCTCATTTTGTTCGGTGTGCCAGTTGAAAGCCATCTAGTTTTTTGTTCCCCTTTCTCTTCCTCCTGGGGGAGAGGCAGACTCTACAGTAGTACTTTAACAGGACGATTGTTTACCGTTGTTCTCCACCAAAATTTGCCACCTATCGTCGACCCGGCATGCACTCTGTATTTTTTCTTAATCTATTTTTTTGAATACTTTTGTCTAAATTATTCTTTAATTTCCTTAGCCTACGTAACTATTTAATTTTGGAGTTTTCATAATAATCTTTTATTCATTCCAGTATCTATACGTTTGTGTTTATGCTTTTTACTGTTTAAACCAATGTACCACAACTGAAATATGTTAGTTCGGTTCTTGTTTCTGGAAGTATCGAAGCCTAATTTGTAGCTTTTTCTTATATATTTTCTGGTTTTGTTTTTCTCTATTTAGTGTGCAAAGTATATATATCCATACATGAGAGATTAATTTCTGGGCGAACACGTAAATATGAAGCAAAATGCCGACTTCGGTACCGCTATACTTCCTCCGTCACAAGAGCCTTTGCTGGCGGCTTTCATCTCCCGAGAAAGCTGAAAAACAGAACACGCCTCACATTTCCAGTAGGATATTCAATATTCACTTTTTTAGGTTTTCAAGTTTAGCATGTGTTCTTCGAAAGAACACTAACTTGTACGAATGAAATCTGTGCGTTTTTGTTGTTATATTGCTTTTGCTCATAGAAAGTTAGAACAACCAAACAGTAAATGGACTGTAAGGACAATATCGTAGTTTCTTACGTTTCTTGAGTTTTTCAAGATTCAGAGTTCCAGATAATGAATAATTATAGTTTTATCATTCAGCAATTTATCAATATTTGCTTAAAAAATATAAGTTCACTTTCGTTTTAAACTCAGATAACTTAATGTTTATCGACAACGTATTATTGAACATGTTTTTGTATTATCTTGAAAATCAACTAGAAAAAAGACGGTCTCATACATCTAATTTTTTATAAAAAATGTTTGCAATTTTTTTTACTTTTTTGTTGTTTGATGAATCCGATTATATGGATAGTACACTTTTAATTATTGAATAGTTTTTTCTTCTGATTGATCTACCACTGATTTCGAAATGTCATTATAATTTATATCCAGGAAGGAAAAAATTGAAAAAAACCACACTGCATTCTTTTCTAGCGTAAAACACAATAATTTTTACCGTATACTTTGTTATTGCTGCCCGCAAAGTGAATTGAACAAGATTAGAAAGAGAGAGTAGATGCGAAATAGCAGTCCCGACCATGGAGACGATGCTGGCCAAAACTGGGCGGAACTCTGTCTGCAGTTCAGAGCTGACACCGGCCAATCGGAGTGCGAGTCTTTTCTTCTCATTCACTCTAACCTCTGAAGATTTTAAAGTAGCAACCACCCGAACGATTGAAAAAGTAGGGCTGGAAGTAGGGGAGGCGAAAAAAAGTGAAGGTGGACTGACGAGAGTACGAACCACCACCGCCACCCATTATAGCCCCCGGTGGCCCGTCGAGGCTGAAAAAAAAAAGAAAAACAGGCAATAGACAGGATGAAAAACTATGGAACGCGTAGATACGCAGGAAGACATCGACGCATACATTCATTCAGTCAATAGAAAAATAGACGTAGGCCCCAAAAAGAACTCGTGACCGACCAAGTTACAACTTTAAGACTCCTCATCATCTCGGTTATCGCTACTTTACACTCTGCTTTACTTTCAAATTAAAACTTCTTAGAGCTTAACAATAGCTCTATTGCAAGGCTGAAACATGTTCCGCAAAAAAATCTGTCAGTGAATGTTGATTCTTATATTTGCAAAAGTAAAAGTACACTCTACTATAATCTTCATTCTATGTATTGATTCATGAAAATCAACTTTTTTTTCGAAAATACTTTTTAATCTGTAATCTGGCATCATGCGATTCTTTGTACTTTTGTTTTTAAGAAACTTCATAGAAATACTGATTAAAATTGTACTGATTTTTCAAAACATTTTCTTATCGTTTCAAGACTTAGTACACTGGCAGTATTGAACTTCTACATTAATTCGAAGAGGTATAACAGAATTTACTTTGATTTATTAGTTAAATTCAGATAGGATATTGTCCTAAATATGTGAAATTCTAATAGTAACGTTGACCATACAACTTGAAAATTAGAAAAACCACTAATTTTGATTTTCTAATGGTTGAAAAAACTTTATGTGATCGGCTGTGAACAAAAAATAAGAGTTCCATGCTGACAGAAAAGCAAATATTTTTCCACTTTTCATTGTCAAAAAGTAAACAGTGTGATGTGCCATCAACTAAGAAAAAACGCTAAAATTGACTGGCGTGCCAGACATTATCAGTCATTTCGAACATATGTAATTGAAGTGCACTTTAGAAACATATTCATTTTCATATTCATTCTGATAGCATCTCCCGTCCATCTTTTTTGTTTGGTAGTGACAGTTACTCTCTAATGAGAAATGCTGCAGGTCACTTTAACCATGGAATTTTTCCTGTTATACTTCATATATACATCCATTTTCTCATATATCACCGTGTTGTTGGAATGGTTGCTCAGCACTTCTTTTCTCTTTATGAATGTTGAATGTAGCGTGTGCGTGTGCTCGGCATCGTCGCGCCTGAAGATATGAGAAAAACAAAACTCGTTTTGAACGCGAGCAGCGAACGACAACGTCGGCTTCAAGCACACACACACACGTCGATTGAGAATGTTACAGACGACGTTCCGTCCGTCCGTTGTTTTTCCCCATTTTTTTTCATTTTTTTTTCTGACTGCCTTGCTGCTTTGTTTCTTTTTTCCAGCTGCAAAACAGCATATAGGATAAAGAAGGGACGGACCAAACTGGCAATGTTCTAGAAAAGCGGAAATTCCTAAGATTCAGCAATTCCATTTCATAAATCCACATATCAGTGTTCCACCATCAGACATTATCTGTACAAGTGCATTGACAAATTTATTTTCACATGCTCTCTAGGTTCTTCTTGTTTTTCCATCATTCCTAGTAATGAAAATAAAGAAACTCATTTGACGTACGGTTAAAGTGCATCTTCTAAGAACTTCATCCTGTTTTGTGAACAAAAAAGGAAGTCGTGTTGTTTTTTCCTGAACAATAACTTCTCTGACGATGAGTTTTTGTAAGTTTTCGCAAATAGAAATAATAAACTACAGGCACGTGTTATGAAATATTTCATCTATATAGAGTTAATATTAGACATTGAATATATTACAAAGTGAAACTGTTGTAATTAGTTAACTTGAATATTTTGTAAGACTATTAGAATCAATAGTCAATTCAGTATTCAATCTAATCAGTTTCAGTTTAATTAAAGTATACTTTTGATCATTTACAACCAAGTGTCATTCTGACACATTGAACATATATTTTTGATTTTTTCGAACTGATGATCATTTTCAGCTATGCTAATTTTTGATTTTATTTTATTCAAGTAACAAACTCCATCTAAGGTCTGAAGTCTCAAATGAACATTTCTTTAGACACCTCATGATCATTGTATTCATGTTCGGTCAGTTTTGTCTGGCGAACTACACAAATATACACTTTGCCGGAACTCCTAGAATGCGTGCTCTGTATTCCAAGTATTAATCATATCCGCCCTGCTCGGCTTTCAGCCATTTTCAGTCAAAACAAGTATATTTCTTCTTCGCTCTCTCTCTCTTTGCTACTTTCTTCTTCCTCTGAATAATTTTGCTCTCACACCACCGTCTATTTTGCGTTCGTTTTCTCAGCCCACGCCTTTCTTGTCTTGTTTTTCACACTCGTTCGTTTTTTTCCTTTTTTTTCTTCCATTTTTCTTCATTACACTTTCAAACTTCCAGGGAGCTCCGGTTTCCTCGATGAACTGACTGTTTGAAAACAGTTGAATGTGAACTATTGTACCCTTTGGTGTCTAAATCATCTCCCCCTACCTCCCAACTACCTCATTTCTTTTGTAATTTACCTCTACATTATCAACAAGTTAATCAAGAACGGCAACTGATTGGATATAAAACAACAGAAAAAAACAACAACAAAAAAACCAGCACACTCAGAATTTATTTGTCTATAATTGTACATTCCTGCTGTTTTGAGATTGAAATTGAAATCGAATCGAATCATACCACCACCACCATCCAAAAACCAATCCACCTGAATACCCTCCAAAATTCGATTCCCTTTCTGCCACTCTGCGATGGCGGACAATTTACTTTCGTCTCAAAACTATATTAATTGGACAATGCTGAATAAGTTCTATGGCAAGGTAACAGAAGAAAATTATTTTTGTGTAAGTAGGAATAGAAACGAAACTATCCCACAACGTAATGTTTTTCGTAGTCTTTAAGAATCCACAGCACGGCCAAAATATAACTTGCGCTAGTTCTACTTAAATCTCGGGAGTTTTTGGTTTGTTTTAAAGAAGGTTTAACAAATAAAATACGAGCCCATTAAATTTCTGTATTTTCATAGTTTTAAAACGTTGGGTAAAATTAAAGATAGTCAATATATGCATACATATCAAAGCATGAAAAATACGATGATTGATTGAAACGTTAATTATTGAAATGCAAAATTTTGAAAATCCGTGAAATTTGTATTTTTATGTTTTTTTTATTTGTAAAAGTTTTATAGTTCTTTGGATATCAATTTGTCTATATTTTTTGGTTTTTGAATTATTAACTTGCACACACAAAAGCTAGTAATGAGCATCTGTAAGTTAAGCAAACTATAAAATAACCACCTAGAATGAGAAGGGAACACGGGTCATATCAATGGGTTGCATTCATTTTTATTTCCAACAAAAGAACGCAGAAAAAACAGCCGCAACGCTGTGTGACACCACCCACTTTTCGCTCGCCGTGCCCTCCCGCATGAAAAATTTTTCCGTGGTCTCCCGCTCTTCCATTCTCCCGTTCAACTGCCCTTTAGTTTGCTAGGAAGTGATAAGCGTCCTCGATTAGTGCAGATATGTTTCACCAACAGCCTCCAGTTGTTGACTTGAATAACCTGTTCATGTATCACTTACTAGTTTCATTCAATGAACCTACAAATTATTGTCAATTGCTACAAATTCACAACTATTCATATCCATTAAACACTCCTCAAATTATTAAATGCAAAGAACAAGAAAAACGATGGAGACATAGAAAGATTAAAAGTGTGGGTCCTAGTTTAAAATAAGATCTTGAAACGTTAAAAAAATATTAATGTTGCATGGTTGGTCAAGTTGTAGTAACTGTGATTGGTCCTTTGAAATTAAAGATTTTTTTAATCTTCATTAATTTTTTTCAAATTACAGCCTCAAATGAGCACACCAGATGATCCAGTCATCCACAGTCCACCATCAATTGGAGCAGCTCCTGGTATGAATGGTATGTTGAAATTTATCTAGTTGCCCACACATGAAGATACTGATAAGCACACCACGTTAAGATTAAAAAAAGGCGAGATATGTGGTTTTTTTGACCAGTGACTAGTGATAGATAAATACTGTGATTTTTTTTTGTCACATTTTATTCTCATAATTAACGCTCTCAAACATATAGTTTCCATACCACTACAACCACCAAATATTGGAAAAGTGATATGAGGAACGCGAAAAACATTGCGAAAAAATGCGCTTTACACTTTTTCACAACATTTTCTCATTTCATTTCGAGAACAACAGAGTAGTGAGCATTGACGAGTGTACTTTTGCGAAAGGGATTATCACCCACAAAAAGTAGGTTCCCGCCGGGACCAGTTGGGGGATGAGAAAAAAAGAAAACAGTTGTCGATCTAGAACATTGATAAAATTGTATTTCAGGGTATCATGGATCAGGAGTGAAACTTGAAGAAAGTTCTGGTGCTTGTGGCTCTCCGGATGATGGCCTGTTAGACTCCAGCGAAGTATGATTTGGTTATTTCTAGCATCTTGTTTCTAGTAATTGTTTCAGGAGAGTCGACGACGTCAGAAAACATGTAGAGTATGTGGAGATCATGCGACGGGCTATAATTTCAACGTTATCACATGCGAATCTTGTAAAGCATTCTTCAGGAGAAATGCGTTACGTCCCAAGGTAACTTTTATTAATATCTATAACCTAAAATGACTAATAATTCAGGAGTTCAAATGTCCATATTCTGAAGATTGCGAAATTAATTCTGTAAGCAGACGGTTTTGTCAGAAATGTCGACTGAGGAAATGCTTCACAGTTGGTATGAAAAAAGAGTGGATTTTAAACGAAGAACAACTGCGGCGGAGGAAAAACTCTCGTTTGAACAATACGGGAACGTGTAATAAAAGATCCCAGCCAGGGAATCAGCAGTCACCACAAGGTCCTAATCAACAGCCACATTTATCACCGCATCATCCAGGAGTTGCAATATATGTAAGTTCCCCTATAATTTGCTATGTTTCTTAAGAGAATTTAGACAATACAATATTATATTTTCAGCCACCACAACCACAACGCCCACTAACAATCAATCCAATGGACAATCAAGTAAGTTGAAAAAGTTCATTGCACACATTTTGTATAATTAATTTATAGATGATGCATCATATGCAAGCTAACAGACCAAATGCCATGCCACAACTTATCAGTCCACCAGGAGCACAACCGGTAAGTTGGTCGAATACAAATCCTCCAAAATAAGGAGAAAAAAGCAATAATGTTTACCGCAGTATAATACATATAGATCTGAAACAATCATTTTAATCAGTTTCTATATTTTCAAGGTGGTCATCGATCTACCGTAGAAATGCCACATAGTAGATAAGCGTATCAAGTGTTATCTTTCCTTCAGATATGCCGTTTCTAGTAGGTTCGCATATTTCTTCCAAAAAGAAATTTGCACCAGAAAAAACTACGCGGAATCTCCATTACAAACCGGTTGATTGTTGTATAGGACAAATCCAGACAACAGTTGTTTTTGAACTTTTTTCATTGAATGTCTCGGATTATTGGGTGTTGATGAGTGTCTGTCTGCATGACAAATTTGTTTTAAACGAAGGGACTTAAGATTAAACAGATGCGAACATATTGAGATATATCCCTTTTTAGGTTGTTAGTTTAGCATATCAAAGTTTTTTAGTCAATGTGAGAATATTCTCATATACTAAAAATCACGCGCAAAAATTATCCATCGCGAGAATAAACAAGCAGAAAATCTAGGTAACCAGTGATCTGGCTTAATTGGAATCAGTATGAATTCATGTGACTTTTTTGCTTTGTTTTTGCCAATATCGAAATCAACTTAGCTTCTCTTGTTAAATTTAATTTGTATTTAATATTAATATTAAACATGTTTTTCAGTATCCATTGACATCCCCAGTCGGCTCTAGTGCATCTGACTCTCCACCAAACCGAAGTTTAACAATGATGCACAACGGCGAAAAAAGTCCAGATGGCGTAAGTGGGAGTGCTGGAAAAGTAAAAATGAAACTTGTAAAATTAATCAGCCTGGGTTGGCTTGAAGCTGCACATGTTGTGAATGTAACATTTAAATCAGCAAAAATACTTTTGAATCAAAAATCTTGTAGAAGCACTATATAGTGAACTACTATGTGATGTGCTTTGTTGATTTTTTCATGATTATACGTTGAGCTATTCAGCTTTTAGCATGAAACAGGCAACACCTGTTTCTGTAAATGTGTTCAGTCCTTTATGCACCCTGTCTGTTTGGCCGTGCTCGAGTCTGAATTGGAACATGTTTTCGGAACACAACATTGATTATCTCCCAATCACACTTTTATCAACTATCTTTTTAGTATGATCCAAACATTATGGCTCATCGTGCCCCGCCGCCATCCTTCAACAATAGGCCTAAAATGGATAGTGGACAGGTAATTATGTTTCTTCTACGCATCTTTTTAACTTTCTAACATCAGTTGGTATGCATCTTTATCTCACCACTACTGCACTTATAAATTCAAGACTAATACACATCAAAAAATCGCTAAAAATTCATCATTCTTGTTGAACTTTTCGTGTAAACAGTGTGACATTACAGTTTATGTTTTTCAGTATCCATTGAAACTCTTTATTATTTTTAAAGGAAACTGTTCTATTTTAACAACAAATTTTTCAAATTATTATTCATATTTATGAACTACAACATTTTCCAATTGTTTTCAACGTTGTAATAATTTTTTAAACTTACAAAAATATATTTTTTCAGGTTGTTCTTTCCACGGAAGAATATAAACAACTCTTGTCTCGAATTCCCGGTGCCCAAGTCCCTGGTCTTATGAATGAAGAAGAACCTATCAACAAACGGTACTTACTCACAAATCTACAGACTAATTAAAATTCTATAAATTTGCAGTGCGGCATACAATTGCAATGGTCATCCAATGCCAGCTGAAACAACACCACCCTACAGTGCTCCGATGAGTGACATGAGCCTCTCGCGCCACAACTCCACATCATCTGGTACTGAAAAAAACCATATGACGCATTCAACCGTGTCAGCCATTCCAGGCAATAGTGCACAAAATCATTTCGATATTGCATCGTTTGGTATGGGAATCGTGACTGCAACCGGAGGTGGTGATGCTGCCGAAGAGATGTACAAACGGATGAACATGTTTTACGAAAATTGCATCCAATCGGCTCTCGACAGCCCAGAAAATCAAGAACCAAAACCACAAGAGGCAATGATTCCAAAGGAAGAATACGTAAGTCTCTATTCATTGTCTTGCATTGTCTTGTGTCTTATCGGTCTTTGAAATTGGTGTCGCGCAGGGGAGGAGTAAAGCAGAAAAAGACCATCGCATTTCTGCACTTTAAGGCAGTGCCAGACGGTGGCAGAACAGAAAAGACTGCCTTTTCGCGTCAAGGCTATCATATGTCAAACCTACCATTTTCCGAGACACAGTTTCATTGTCCCATTCCGATCGACATATATCATTTTTTTATATTTAGATGACTCCAACACATGGTTTTCAATATCAATCTGATCCGTATCAAGTTCCACCAGCAGAAAGAAACATCAATTATCAACTGAATGCCGCTGAGCTTAAAGCACTGGATGCTGTCCGAGAAGCTTTCTATGGTATGGACGACCCAATGGAGCAGGGACGTCAAATGCAGTCATTCCTTAAGGTTTCCCAAAAATCCCAGTGAATCTTGTTCATCGTGTTCTTTAGGCAAACAAAACTCCAGCTGATATTATGAATATTATGGATGTTACCATGAGGCGTTTCGTCAAAGTTGCCAAAGGTGTTCCGGCGTTCCGTGAGGTATCTCAGGAAGGAAAGTTTTCGCTTCTCAAGGGGGGAATGATTGAAATGCTGACAGTCCGTGGTGTGACCCGCTACGACGCTTCGACCAACTCTTTCAAGACACCAACAATTAAGGGGCAAAACGTTTCCGTCAACGTGGATGATATGTTTGCTAAATTGAATGCAAATGCACAAGCTCAGAAAGCTAAATGTTTAGAGTACGTTTGCAAAGTTTATCGACAAAAAATCAATAAATCGATTTTAGGTTCTTCGGTTTCTTCGACGAGGAGATTAAAAAGAATGAACTTGCCGTTTATCTAGTCATGTTGGCTGTTCTCTTCTCTGTCCGCTCTGATCCTCCGATGAACGAAAACGATGTTCGCATCGTTACAGAACGACATAATCATTTCATGAGTCTTCTCAACAGGTAATCAATCAACGGATAAAGAAGATATTACAAAACTGGTTTTCAGATATTTGGAATCGTTGTTCGGAGAGCAGGCCCGCCGTATCTTTGAACGGATTCCAAAAGCACTGGGATTACTTAATGTAAGATATCATAAAAGTAGTATTGTCTTTGGGCAACTTAAATAAAATTCAAAACGATAATTTTGAATAATAAATGCACCATAAGAAATCATAAATCATGCTATATAAACACGATAATTTTATGTTTTATTTCAGGAAATTGCTCGTAATGCTGGAATGCTGTTCATGGGAACTGTGCGTTCTGGTGAAGCCGAAGAGCTGCCAGGAGAATTTTTCAAAATCAAATAGACCTACTAGAAATCATCTACCAAACGATGCCATGCCTTCAATACCTCACAACTTGATTCTATATTGCCTCCATCCAACAAACTCAATCTAGCCACATTTCTTCTTTTTCACGTACCTCAACCACCCTTTCCATCCTACAAATCGTATAATATTCCTCTACCTCTTTAACCAATTCATCATCTTTTTATATTGTTTCTTATTTGCATTCAACTTGGAAATAGCCACTATCATATCACTATTGCGTATTTCCTTTCATTTTCTTGTCTTATTTTCTTGAGACCAGCACCAGAAGATTTTTTCGATGGAGAACTAAGCATGATAATTTGAAGTTTTCCATTTAAAAAATGCAGGTAATACGGTTAATTCAATCTGCGAGTTGATGTTCGGTCTCCGGTTTTCATGTTCTACTTCTAATGACTAGAAACCCTTTTATCTAACATCCGGTCCTCCTATCCCTAATGTACCCAGTAGATATTTTTTCCCCGAATGATTAAACCTCCCAGTCAAATATTGTATTTTGTGATTCATGCAGCCTAGCCCCTACCTCTTAATTCCGTCAATACTATCTCAGATTTTCATTGAAGAACTGGTCCGGAATTATTGAATCATCAGCTAGAAAATGGTTTTCCTCAGTCATTTTAAACTTTTTTTCTATTTAAGACTTTCAACTCCCAACGCCTGGCATTTTTTTGTTTCAGATTTCTTTCTTTTTGTGGCCTGTAGTTTACCGATTCATGCGCGCACCCAAAAAATTTCAACAAGTCAATTTCCCGCTAACGTTATATTGTGATGTGTCACTATTTTATTGTGATTATGTGATTGAGAATTTACTGCTTCTACATCTATCCTCTATCCCTGTTCAGTACAATTTTGACTTTCTATCCTTCCTTCTTCAGCACCACCTATTTCTTTTCAACACTGCACTGGTTCATGTTTAGCTACGGTGAATTTATCTTGACAGTAGCTTATGTAACTTTTTCTGTCTGTCTTTTCTCTTTTTTAATATGCAACACCACACCTCTATTTTCCTTGCACTACCTCGATCACACCTCCATTTCTCAACTACCAAAATTGTTCATTATTTTCCCTTGTTTTATATCCCGGCCACTCTCATCTGTTTGAGTAATTTCAAAGTCCGATTACCCTACCCATACTTTCTCCATTCACAAATGTTTCTCAAAGCTTTCCTTGTTTTGTTTCCTATTTTATTATTGAGTGTGGTATCAAAACGATTCGTATTCTTTTTTTTCAAACTTTTTTCAATTGCAAAAATTGTCGTTACCTGGTGTTCCACAAATAAAAGTGTAGTGCAATGTAGGTCCTTAATTTCTCCTGTTGTCTACATTCTCCCCAACAGTATCTTGTCAAAACTAATGAATATAAATTTGAAATCTTTTATGCGTTAGATTTGTACAATTCCAAAATTTGCACAAAAATTTCTCAGCCAACCCATAAGGGCTGACCTTAAAAATGATAAGTAAACAGAAGAAAACGTTTGAGTTTTGTTTCATGCGACAAGACAATAAAGACAAAAAGGAACTTCCCATGCCGGGAATCGAACCCGGGCCGCGTGGGTGAAAACCACGAATCCTAACCACTAGACCACATGGGACTATGAGTGCAACTGCGGATGTGCAGTATCAAAACAAATTGATTTCTGATATATTATCAAAAAGGAATAATCGCAACGGACACGTGGCTTTTGTTTTTATGTCTTTTTTATTTACGCTCGACCCATGACTTCAATGTTCTATTTCTTTTTAAAAATGAAATTGTAGGAGGAGCGTTGATAAAAAAAGAAATAATGAACAAAAGCCACGTTTGCCGTTGCTATGGCCATTTTTTGATGTTTCAGAACGAAAACATGATTTACTAGGAGGATTTTAAAATCAAATATTATGTAGAGCACGATAAGCTAATTGTATTGTATTGTATTTATTGATTTAAAATAATAGAGGTCGAAAACTATTTTTTTTGTGAAGGCCACCCAAGAAGGTTTACACTTCCAAAACCTTGAAAAACTGAACATTATTTTTCTTGACACCATTGTCACCTATGTAATTTTCCTCTGGTATGATTTTTATTGGGTAAATCGATGTGTTCGTTTGTAGTCCCATGTGGTCTAGTGGTTAGGATTCGTGGTTTTCACCCACGCGGCCCGGGTTCGATTCCCGGCATGGGAAGTTTCGTTTTGCAGAACACCATTTACAAAAACAAGAAAATACCAAACACATCTGCTTATTTTGATGTATTTATATTTTCGCGCATGATTTTGCATTATTTTAAACCTGTTTATTTTAAACCCCAGAAATAAAGTTTCAAATCATAACCTGGAAATGTTGCACGTTAATTAAAACGATCATTTTTCGAGATATGCTCGTTTTCTTTTAACTAGTCAGACAAATTTCAAAAACTGTAATAAATTTTTGAGCATTAATTTTTGAGCATTAAAATTTATACGCAATATTGGTTGCAGAAACATCTTAATAGCGAGCTCATGCACATGACCCTTTCTATTATAATGTTTCATACATTACCAGTAATTATTTTCCCGCGGGGCAATAATTTCCCCCTTCGCGTTGTCGTTTTGCGCAACCACCGTTCCTCTATGTGGACAATTGTAATAGTAGAAGGGGGACAGTTCTCTCTTCTTAGAGAGATATTTTGCAAATGAGAGACAGATAGACAAGATATTCATCGAAATCGAATAGCAGTGATAGAAAAGTAAAATGAATTATTTTCTGTCTAACTACCCTATTGACAATCAATCAACAAAGTATATTAGTATGTATAATAATTCAAGTAGATGAATTGAGAGATGAATTCAATGTTCCTTTTTTAGAATCTCCGAGACTTGTTCCGTCACCATCGTCTAAAAATGAGAGATTTGAAATCAAATTAGAGAAATTATTTGTTCACCTTCAACGTAGAGTGTTCTATCAATAACTTGAACAACTTCTTTGAAAACAGTATCTGGATCTGCATCTCCATCAACCTAAAATGAAACATGGCATACAAATGAACAACGTAGTAATTCAAAAATTGTAGTGTTTTTCGGTGATTGAAAACGTTGCGTGAATGTTAGAACAAAAACATGCAAAATAGGATTTGTTATTGAAATACAATGCAATGTTATTCATGCACAAATATAGAAGCATTTCAGTCATTTTACAGTTTGTTGTTAAGAATAGGACAGATTAGTGCATACCATCACATGCGTATGTCTCACCACTCGAAGTTTGCCTTTATCATCTAATGTTTTCAACATGGGAAGAGTATTCTTTTTGAAGTATTCCATCCTAGATCGAACTGCATCCGAATCATCATCTGAAAGTGAGTTGGTCACATGAAAAAACTTTTATCGGTTTACCTGATCTCTTGTTCTCACGATTTCTTTTGTTGATCACCTCAAGACAGAATTGTTCTGTACAATCGATGAGAATTGCCAAATCGGTACGTTGAAGCTGTAGTTTGTGTTTTTTTTTTAATGTTTTAGCACTTTCTTAATCAAACAATATTTATCGATAGCCTAACTGCTGTTCAAATAAAAAATTTGGGCACCTAAAAAACTCATTCAAAACTTATGCAAAACAGAAGAATCTGTTTCTATCTTTACTATTATTTTTTAGTGTATAAAATGTTGAATTTTAATACTAACAAACTATATTGAAAACTAATGTTACTCTTTTTTGAAAAATAATTTTTGAAAATTAATAATACCGAGTGTTCCAAATCGACCAATTGATCCGGTGATTTAGGATATCCTTCAATTACATATCCCCAGTTAGACGTGCCTCGACTATGAAGTTCTTCGTAGAGTACCGTTCTGCACATTTTCTGAAATAATGCACCTGAGTTTAAGTTTGACAATATAGCACTCAAACCGTAGGAATTGGATCACCATTATTCATCTTCTTCGAAACTTTGTCCCACATTTCGTCATTTTTTTCGTTATTTATCTTTTTTCTTAAAATATCACCCATGGAGAGCATAGTAAAGCCTGAACTTTTTGTTTGAATTGAAAATCAAAGGTAAAACCATACCATCATATTTTTGAGCAATTCTTCTGCTGATATCATTTTTCTGAGATCCGGGAGCTCCTGAAATTTAATTGTCTAAAAATATAAGTTTTATGCCTAGGTGTTTGAATTAATTATTAAAAGATGCTGAGAGAAATATCAAACTTCAAAATGTTTGAAGAAAACATAGAACGTTTAAATTCATCTAAGGATATTTAAACCTCATAAAAACGTCATAAAATATTGGCAAGACTCATGGGACACTTTTTTTCTTCAAATTTTGGAGTTTTAGAAACAGAGGCTATGTATTATACGGGTTCAAAAAGACAGGGAAATAAGTCTTAACTTAAAACTAACCCAACACCAAAATCACTGGAGCGTTATTCGGAAGACCCACAGGTTCACCCAGTTCGGCGGCTGAAACAATTTCTGAGGAACCATTTGATGAGGTTTTGTTTCTTGTGTCAGCAGCGTTTTTACTATCTGAAAACATTTTATGTTCTTAGCGCTATATATTATGACCAATTAGCACACTCATGCAAATTCAATCATCTAAGTTTCACTCTTTTTTTACCGTTTTCTTGAGGGAGATTCAACATGGGAACCACAACAGATGTGGCGGAACGTCTACCTAAACTGGTATTACTCAAAAAAATTATTTGTAAAAATAAATAAATCTTTTCGCTCGTTCAATTACTGATCACCAAAATTACAATTGTCCTGCATATTTAAATGTATTTCTTATACCTGGTGTTGCTAATTTCTCTTTTCTTGCCGACTCTCTAGATCTTGCAGTAGAAGTGGCTCGACCTGAAATATATAAATTGAAGGCATCATTCACCCGGAAACCATGCTCTCACTTTCGTCAGGCGTTTGAACTGCTGGAGTTGCTGGCTTACTCTCTACGTCTCCCCCTCCACCTCCCGCTCCTGATCCAGACGAGTGAAGAGGTGTTTGAGCAACAGACCGTGGTTCCCGAATTGCTGACGTTGACAAATCCTAAAGATTATATAATGCATTGTATTGAGTAGCAATGAATGTTAGACAGCAGGTATTAAAAATTCATGATTCACCAATAACCAAATCAAGAAAATTTAGACTCCGCGGGTTTCGTATAGTTTTTTCAATTATGAAAATTATGAAAATATTATGAAAAAAAAAAACTAATATTGCATTCTCACGAATTTGAAAACAATAAAAAATGTATCAAGTATAGATACCATTCTGCGTCATTCCATGAGTCGAAAACTTGATGTCTAAAAACTGCAACTAAGCCTAGTTCACTAAATTAATAGTTTTCCGGTACTTATAGGTTTTGTTGCTTGCAAAAAAGTTTAATATGTTTTAACTCAATTTTCGTAATCTTATTTCACTTATGAAATTCATTCAAGTACTAGTTGTATTTCTTAGCTTGAAAAGAATACAACTGAGCCTGAAGGCATCAAAAATTCACGCTTGTGTAAAGTTATCAACAATTTTTTGAAGAAATTAATCCTGAAAGAATAGTTTTTCTATTGCTTTTGTAGCAAATGAATATTCGAATAACCTTTCATAAAAACATACATGATTAATGGTTTCATGGTTGGCAACGTTGGTGTCTAGAACTGAATTTGTTAGTTCGGATTCAGCCATTATTGGAGAAGGAATGACTGACTCGGGAGCTGCTGGGCTTGCAATATGATGTCTATCTGCAGCCATGGGTGGCAACGCTGCCAACACCGGAACTCCCGTTTCCAACGCTTTGACCACAAGAGCCTTCATCTTTTCATAAATGACTTGGTCGTCTTTTTCACCAGGTATCTGAATACGTAATGAAAAAAGGTCTCATATGATTGGGTTACCAAATGAAGCAACTTTTGGTCATCAAAATACTTTGCGGATGGAAGAGTTTTCTGCTTGAACTCCTTTATTTTTTGATCTATTATTTCCATGCCAAGACCTCGACGCTCCATGTGTTCTCGGAGGGTTCTTTCGTCATAATCCAGTATCAAAGCCATATTGACTGATTTTACCTGGAAAGAAAAGAAGGAAGTTGTAAACATTTTTATAACTGTACATATAAAAATTCAAAATCCTATACCTGACGTTCGAAATCTTCGACTTGTCTAGCTTCCCTAGGATACCCTTCAAGGAAAAATCCCATTGCATCGGGATGTCTTCCCATTTCTGCTTTCAATAATGTTAAAGCCAGTTGATTTGGAATCAATTCCCCTGCAAAACTCATCTTTCACAATCTCATTTCCTTTCAATTCTAGTCACCTCTAATATAATGCTCATTCGCTTCTTTCCATTCCGGATACTTGTCTTTGTATTTGCCGAGAGCCGTTCTGATAATGTCTGGCATACAAATATGCACTAATCCATTATCAGCAAGAGAGTCAGCAACGCGCGCTGCATGCCTCGTTTTCCCTCCACCGGGTCCACCTACAAAAAAATAAACGTTGGCAAGTATGAAATGAGAAAAAAAAACCCATGAACAAGATTATTGGAACATCTGGAATCCTCGCAACTTCTGCAGCTCTGGTAACTGAAGGTATTCTGTGAACCACCTAAATATAAGTAAATTTGAATAAAGAATTTGTTTAGTGGGTGTTTCTATCTACTATTTCAGAAAATAAATGCAGTTCCTAATTGAACTTGCCAGTTTTGAGGGTACTTTTATTATATATCTCGGGTGCACGGAGCACTAGTTGTTCAGCTATTTTTCAAAACTAACCATTTCTTCTTCCTTTGAGTCGTCCAATGATAATCGTGGTTCTGGAGTTCTGTGTTCAACGGTATTTGTTCTTGAAGGCTCTCGTGATATTTCAGGTTCCGCACTATTAGATTCCCTGGAAAATATGTTGATTAATTGTTTTGAGTTTTTGATAAAAGGCATGCAATTGTTTGTAACAGACACATAATATTTTATTTTAAAAAGTTATTTGGAATAGACTAATCATTGAAATTTGAGATAACCATTTATTAATTTGTTATAAAACTCACTGAGTGTCTTCTATGGCGTTCGTTGTAATTTGAGGTTGAGTTGCTGTTTGCTGATTTGTGGAAGGTCGAGCTGCCTGATTTTGAGAAGTTCTACGATTTAAATGAGGAGCACCCGGTGGATATTGTCTTCCTTGAGTGCCTGAAGCAACGAAAATGTTAAAGAGTGTATGTGTTGTGAAAATATATTTTGAGGTGTACCTAGTGAGTATGAAATAACCTGCTTCTTAGGAAAGAACTGAGAGAAAAATATATAATTGCGTACGCAAGCGCTTTTTATGGACGGGAGCACATTTTGTGTCTGAGGCACCACAATGAACAACGCAGAGTCTTTTTACGTTATGTTTTTTTTTCTAGGATTTGGTGACTTTTTCTCTTTTTTCTATAAATATTTGTTTGACATAAAAGTTCGTGGAATGAATTACATACATATTTGGAATATCCTAGTATGGCTGAATACAAAAAAGTAAAAAAAATGCATCTCAAGAAGTTAGAAAAACATGCACAAGTTTATATCAATTCATAATAACAAACACCAAAATTAAACTTTGATATTTCTCATCTATTAATTTCTGCCTTTTGTTGAAAAGAACTCTATCCATGTGCTCTTAAGACATTGATTTCCGCTCACCTGCTTCGGGGCCTATGAACATATCCCACGACAATGTGATTCCCGGCGTTGAACGTATTTTCACAATCGATTCTTCAAGAAATTTTAACGGATCTGCTGGTCGGCTGTAGATTAAACCAGTCATCAGTCCCTTAAATATTTTGATCTAATAGAAGAGAGGACTTTTTGAAAACATTTTTTAAAATACTTACAATGGTTTTATAAGTACTATGGTTAAAATTAATGAAAAAAACTAACACCATGCAAATAATTCATTATTACACGTGTGAACTTCAAATTAAAAGAAAAGTATTATTTGGCATGGGAAACAATAAAATTTGAAAAAAGTTTTGAAACGTGAAAACGTTTGACGAACCTAAATTTTGCGAAAACTTTTTATCACACTTTTTTGAGCCCAAGACTCCAAAACCTGGGAATTTCGATTTAAAGGTGTGACTTTGGCAGTAGAAAAACAGTTTTTTCAAAACCAGTTTTATAGTTTTTGAATATCCAAATATCGTTTTAAAAAAATTAACAAAGTTTTTGAAACTTTTTTACTTATTGTCAAAAAGTGATGAAAACTCTGTTTTAAGCTATCATAATTTTGAATGTTGACCACAAAAAAAATTATACGACCGTTTAAATATAATTACGATTTATTTGTTCGTTTTTTATCTTTCTAGAGGTTCGCATTTCGGACACACTGATCGAAATTACTTCGAAAATTCACACTTTTGGAAAATTTGACAATTTATAACAGCCTAATTTTTTTTTTCAAATGTTGGTCATGTTGGACTATCATAATTGCATTTAGCCTAAATTCACACAGACTATACTCCAGTTTAATGCTTTTAACTATGTAGATAATTTTTGATTTCGTGAATAAAAATTTTAAATAGCTCAAGAATGTTTGTTAATACCATTATGACGCAGTTAAAATACAACTTTTGTAAGGCTTCGTTTTAACGTACATTTTCAATCTTCAAGAAAAACATTGTAGTTTTAACAATTTCTGGGCCAAAAGTTAGAGCAAATTCAAAAAATTGAAACTTCAACTTACCTCGAATAGTTGTGGAATCCGATGGTCCTGCAGATAAATCCGAGCTTCAGAGGGCCCGCTCATGGGTACGTATTCTACTGAGGAGAATTGAAACGGAGACACTTTTGCAGTTTACAAAACAGTCGAAACTGTTGATGACAGCTGAAAGTCAGCTATCGCGTTTACAAAACAAGAAATTCGGTGCCGCAGATTTAAGGAGTCATAGAAGATGCGACATCTCAAAATTTCCGAAGCACGTGCTTATTGATGGTGGTGTCAGGAAGAAAAAGATACAAATAAATTGTAAAAACGACGGATTTATGTGTATATGCCATCTTAATCGTTTGCACTCTATCGTTAGAAGTCTAATACTGCTATCAATGCACTCTAGATACTTATCTCATGCATAAATTCTCAAATTTGATGACGACTTCTCACTTTCTCTCTCTCTCTCACTTATGGAAACCGAGCCAACCACCCACAACGCAAAATTCTCTAATTCGTTAGCCAGGAATAAAATGCGAGTTTTGATGGGAAAACAAGATTCTTGTTGATGAAGAAATTTGATGTTTGTATGAGAGGTGTAAGAGATATCTGGCACTTGTTGCCGCGGTAACCAATCTTCTGGTAATGCGAAAAAGCGGGCGGGTGTGGTTGATGGTGACAGCGGTTGCTGCTGAAACCCTGAAAGCAAGCGAGAAATGCGTTGTGTAACTTTATTAATCTCGCATTCAGATGCGCATACTGATTTCCTGTCTTGGATTGGATTAGCCGATATGAACACAATGGTGATACGATTGTTTGAACAAATAACACAAGCTTATGTGCTCATAGTTTCTGTTCATTCATAATTTCCGCTTGTCACCTGACGGGATGTTACTAAATTCATAAGCATTTTACAATATAAACTCGGAAAACAATATTTATAAGGATAGTTTTGTTAATATCTCATATTGGTGCTGTCAAACTTTATTTTAACTTGTCTTTCAATGCCTGGAGGTTCTTTTTTTTTGTGTTTTCAGAAAACATTCAGATTTTCATAAAACATTCAGATTTGTTATTAATTGAAAAATCTAAATCAAACTTTTCAAACGCTACAATTTTTCCAATTTTACCAAGATATTCACTTTTTCCATAATTAGTGTTTTTAGTCAGAAGTTCGATTACTACATGTTACTTGAAAGTACTAATTATCATTAATGCTGAAAAGTAGTTATTTAAAAAATTTTTTGACAGTTGTTTGTTATTTGTTCACTTCAGGTATCATTAAATATGATTTCTAACTAAAAGCTCAATTTTCAAAAATCTTGATGAATAGTGTTGAACCAAACAAATTCAAGTTTCAAGAAAATTCAAAACACTATAACTTACTTTTTGCATATCGTAGACCAGTAGTTGATTCAGTGTTATACATCTACTTGTCCATACCAAGAAGTCCCTGCGTCAGGCGGATATTCGATTAGGATATACGCTTCGATACCTTTCTTAAGCAACGCAGGTAGTAGTTTTATGACCGAGCCTTGGTGAATAAAACATAACTTTAATTTTATTTGAAAATAAATTTAAATTTTTTTAAAGTGTTAACGTTTTCCGATTTATTCATTTTTAAAACATAAGAAAAATAAATTTTTGAAGTAATGTTTAAACACAAAATTAATAAATAGGTATGAATACATGTGCCATGCGGATGCGGATTCAGAACATTTCAAAACATTATCGAATACTTTCAGCAGAAAAAGCCGCAATCATTCACAAAGTGGCGATATTAATGACAGGAAAAGAATAGAATGAAGAAAAGACGATTAGATTGAAATATCCCAGTAGTGACGTGTTTTTACAACATATTGGTATGTGAAATGAATGAATTTAAGAGATTGGCTTGGCCTCCTCCGCAACTGGGGTTCCGGTTTGACTTGGACCACGAGCAGCTCCCGCCAAATGATCAATCGATGTTGAAGCAGCCATCTTAGCCTGAAAGCCAAAAATAGTTTCATTTTAGAAACAAATCCAGATAATTCAGAAAAAATTGGAATACTGACGTTGTTGAGGGCAGAACCAAGTTTTGACTCGAAGGATTTGAACAGTGATGAGTTTCTCATGTCATTCCACTTTTCTTTAACTGTGTCAGACGTGGCGGCGGCTACCTCAGCGGTTTTTTGGTATCTGAAATTGTTTTGCATGTTATGCGTGCTTCAACATAAATTTTTTATTAACCATGAGCACTGTTGCCACAGTAATAAACTTTTAAGTATCGAACTTTTTTTTTTTAATACTATAAACTGTATATCAATATATTGCTTTCCATTAACGCAAGTTTACCTAACAGCATGCAAAATTCTTTTTTTTTCACTAGTCAGTATTGGTACTGTTTGAATATTCTTGGACAGTCGTTTAATATAATACATCGATTGTTTCTTTTTTTTTTGAATATTTATTTCAATAAAATGAGTGCACCTCAAAATTCCTTTACAGCTAAAATTTTTCTAAATAGAATACTTACGCGTCGGTATCGGTGACAGTTTTCAAGCTGCGGTTGATGTCCTGAGAGAGTTCCGAGAATGGAGTAAGTCCCAACTTGCGCTTGAGCTCGGCGGCGTGTTTTTGTCTGGCAGATAGGACTTGCTTCAGCGTTGAGATTTCTTCTTCGGTCTGAAATTGATGAAATTTAGTTCACGTTTTTATTTAATAGAAAAATAAACTTACCTTATCCAATTCAGTGCGCAAAAGGTCCTTTTCTGCTTGGGAGAGCACGATTTCTGAAATGTGTCAATTGTAATACTCATTTTCGAAGACATTTCTCTGATAATGCTTACTGTTGCTGCTAGAACTATCATTTTGTGGCAGTTTAGGCTCAACAGTCGGTTGTTCAATTACAACAGCATCTTCATCCGAATCACTTCCTTGCAATTCTTTTGCAAATTTTTCAAGCTCCTCTTTTTTCTCATTAGGTTTCTTGTTTCCCTTTGGCATTTTTCTATCTAAATTCTTGTTTACATTCACTACCAATCGCTAATAGAAAAACAAAGAAAAACGAACAACTACGGGGGACGAAATGAATATGAGTGAAAGGGGTTATAACATAATGTTGTTGAAATACATGATATTTTAAAATCAAAAATGTAGCTGTAACAAATATCAAAAGGAATTCCAAAAATTACGAGCTGTTTTCAAATTTTATCAACTAAAATTTTTTCATGTTAAACGCGCCTTTTTCTGTCAAAATTTCGAGCTCCTTGAAATTAAAATCATATTGCACCAAACTTTTATCATGTATTACACTATTCACAAAAGCAATTAAACATCTACTGAAAGTGGGATGGGCTAAAAATCTGGAAGCATATAGATGCGTAAGAAAAATTATTAACGATTATTCAGAGCGCGGATTAATTCGAATCTTGTAGTAGTTTTGGAGTTGAATTCACTTAGATTTCAAACAAATTTAAAAGAAGATATAAACGACAAAGATGAAAATGTTGGCGATCATAACAAAAACTGTATGAGGGAGAACAGGCAGACACTCACTAACACTCACACAGCGATACGTGTATGGCGGTCGCTCAAATAAACGACCGATCGATATCTGCAGCCCTCTTTCGTTTCCCCCCATCACTGTTTCTACTAGCCCTCCTCTTCACACACGGTCTCTTGTCCACTTGCCTCTGTTGTGCCCACTAGTCATATCTTATTAGTTCATCTATTTAGTTCAGTTGAAAGGGTAGAGTAAAGTAGACGTAATTCGACAGAAAAAATGAATGAGATGGGAGAACAAAGGCAATGAGACAAGGAAGGCATTTGTTTTTTCATCTGTTTCCTTGTATGGTCTTCTTTTTATTTTTTAGTGTGATAAGATAAACTTTCCAGCAAAAATTAAAGGTTTGGATATTAAAGCGGTTATAACAAGACTTATGCTACACAAGAAACAATTGCATGTCAGAAAAAGTTAAATACAGCAGGGGCAAAAACTTTGTTAGTCATAAAAATTCTTGTTTTGATTAAAAATGTAAAACTGTGGCCTGGCAGCTGATTAGTTTTCCAAACGGCAAAGTTACGAAATCGACTTTCGAAACGTCACTTTTCCCCATGCTACACAGAAGACATAGACTTTTCACCTACAAACAAACAGAAGGACTGTTCATACTGACAACACAATAGAAAAGGAAAATGGATGGGGTCACATGACTCAACTTAAAACCAATAAAATTGCAAACAAACCACAACACTACTGCATGTTCATTTTATGTGTATTATTGCGGGGGTGTGTTGAGCAGCGTCTCCTTCTTCTTTGGAGGGTTAGTTGGCTTCAAATGGATGACATGCCAAAATGGAGGAGAAAGAGAAAAGAGGAACATCGAAATAACGGAGGCAAGCAGTGTGGGAGGGTTCGAGTGGAAGAAGGGGCACACTTGCATAAATTTCAAAGAATCACGCAGAGTTTGTTTCGAAGTTGGAGTTTCAGGAAGGCAAAGGAAAATGCAACTCTTTTGTCGATATGACGCCAGAATTTAAGAAGATGAGCATCACAGCACAAGCAAATATGAATGACAGCTATTTTTCTTATTTTCTTGTTACTTCGAAACACATAATGTAGTGCACAAAAGGACGGATGACAAAAGATGACGGAATGAAAAGAGCACGCAGCTGAAGCCGGAAAATATAAAATTGGATTTTAGTGAACTGAAGGATTATGCTTTGAAAACGAAACAAACAGTGAAAATAAACCGATTCCAATTTTTTGGAATTATTTCAGTAAAAGTTTCGAAATTCTCGATTGAATTTTATTCCCACCTCGTGAAAAGTCTTAGAAAAAAGGACATCCAAGTTAAATATTATGTTATCAAATTTTCAAAAAAAAAACACTCCATTTAGTTTGAAAGATTAATAAAATAAAGAGCTTAATACAAATTTAATAATGTCAAATAAAGTATTTTGAATTTTGTTCCCGATTTATACAGTAATCTTAAAATGGGTTTATGAAAAGTAGTGATGGCAAATCATAGATGTTATATCTATTAGAATCAATCGATTAACTGCAGCGTTTCAATAATAACTCTATTACATCTTATCTCGCATTTTTCTCATCACAGTGAGCTAAATTACTACATTAAGAATAATAAACAATATACTTAACTCAAATACATACATTTTCATTTTATTTTCTCCCAGAAAATAGGCCTTAAGCCGTTAAGGGAAAACAAATAAAATACGAAAAAAACCGCGAACGTGTGTTGTACACAACTCATGACCACAGGTCGGCAGCAGCCTCCAGCACATTTATGATTTGTGCGGTTCACGCGTCGATTGCGTACTGAACACCGCATTAGACGCCAAATTCTGTTCAGAAAGGATGCAAAATAGAAAAAAGAACGGTGAAACATTTTCCCTTTGATTAGTGGTATTTTTTAGTCAAGGATTTTTAAAACTTATTTTCGATAAAAAAGTGATTGCTAGCTTTATTTTTGAAAAAGCCTGAAGAAGTAAATTGAAAGCGGATAAGTCAATGTTTAATTTCAATTTGTAAAACGTTTTGTGAAGGTTTATTGTTCATTTTTAGATATTTAAAGTCAACTTATAGTATGAGTGTTGCTCCGAAAAAAGAAGGTTTCAATTGAACATAGTTAATTAGAAACTGTATAGAACTTTAAATCAATGCTTGTCTATTTCCTTGCACCAGTTCTGAAGAAAAAATAAATATAATTTTATTTGAAAACCTAGATATCAGGCGTTCATATTTAAAAATGAGGTGCTGATTGTTTAATTTAGCAGCTTCAATAAACTGAAATAGACGCTTGTTTGTGCCGTTTCCAAATATCTAGCTGACGTGTGTGTCCGTACACACAAATATATAAGCCGTAGGGGGTTTTGTTGGAAATTCCTGTTTTAAGAGGTCCAGTGTCAACAAACAGAGACATGTTTAATGTAGGGACTTCTTGAATTACAGATTCTCAGAAATTAGAACATTTGAGAAAAATGAATTCTGAAAAAAACAACAAAAATAGTCATTAGTTGTGTAATCGCACTAGTTATGTCATTTTGAGAGTTCAGATATTTTTTGGTGCTCACAGGAAACCCACTATTTTGAAAATTTTCTCAAAATTTTCTTTTGTATGAGTTTCGTAGCCTTTTTTAGATATAACTTGGAAAAATCTTTTTAAAATGGCACAGTTTTAGCGAGAAGGTTGCGAACTTCGGCTGCGGCCATGAACGCAATGCAGCTGCAAGCACCGCGGCTGAAACCGAAATTGAAATTCGGCTATTCCAATATTTTTAGAAGGATCATTTATAATATATCACAGAGCCCCTGAATTACTAAAAAAAAGGTGTTATAAAATCGTTTAAAGTTTATTTGCTGAGTGCCTACAAAATTTATTTCACTTTGTATAGCAAAACAGAAGGATTTTGTTTACCATTTTTCTTCTTACATTCTCAAAAAAAAACGTTTTTTTTGTCATTTTGGCAGGCAAAAACTTCTGAAGGCTGGACTATCATTTTATGTGCTATGCGCGCGCATTGGCGCATTCGGTGCCTTGCGCTCAAGGCGACTCTTGAACACTTGTTTTTGTCAGCACTTTTCTTGATTAGTAGAGTTAGAAGAGGTCGTAGCCGGCAGGCCGGACAATTTTTTGCTTATTTTTCTGGAATCTTCGTTGTTTTTTGGCTTATATTTTTGTTTCCGGCTTGTATTCTTGAAATTTCTTCATCAATTTGGTTATTAAAAGCGGTCAGTGAGATTGAATTTATTTTCATCTTCTCTTCTGTTTATTTCTCTTTTTAAGTGTTTTCTGCTTTCGAAGTGATTTTATTGCTAATCGTTTTTTGATTGAACATCGTGTTTAAGATTTCCATTATTATTGACTGGAGTTTTTTGCTGTCAATAAAATACTGTTAACTGACAAAAATACTTCTTATTCAGAATAGTTAGTCGTTACGGCAAATTCAGACGGCGGTTTTTTGTTATTGAAACAACACTTTTTTTGTATTTAAAACTGTTGAGCCTATTGCCACATGAGTTCAGCTTCTATCATTTCACGGGTTTACCACTTTCCCCGGTGTCGCTCACGATGAGCTCGCGAAACCGAGATTTGAATTTTTTTCGGGGAAGGCGAATTCAACAGTGAAAACCTAGGCTCCCAGCTATGACTTTCTTTGCGTCTCTCTTTTTCGCACGCTATTTTCGATTTGCTCTCTTTCTCTGTGCACCCCACTCTCCACGTCTTCTGCACTCGTCAAGATTGCATTAGGGCGCGGTTGCGATCGCCCGTGCGGGATAATATTTGACGGCGGAAGCGATGAGCTCGTGTCGTATGTTATATTTCAATTTTTTGTAATTGACGGTTGGCAATAGATAGGAAAAAAATACATCAACAGTCTAGACAATTTAAAATTTGATTGGTTTTTTTCCGTACCAGCAAACCATTAAGAATCAAGAAAATTCCTAAATTTGTTAATAAAGATCTCCATGCGTCTTTTCACAGCACCACTTTTCCATATCGATTTTACTGGTCATGAGATTTCGAGTTATTAATTTTCGCGCGCAAAATTTAATTGAGATGCGTTTATTAATTTCAATCCATATCCAAAAAACACTGTAAAATAAGTGAACGTTTCAACCAAAACGTTCATTGCTAATCTTGCCCCGCGCTCAATACAGTCTGCATGCGCATAATTTATTCTCTCTCCTCATTTCTCCCTCTCTCTCTTTTTTGCACCTGCGTTGCTTCATTTTCCATTCTCTCTCTCTTTCAGAAATCCTTCCATGTTTTTCTCTCATGTTATTGATTTCGCTATTCTTCTCATTTTCTAGTGTTGTTGTTTAAATTGTTTTCGTATTATTGCTCTTTTTCTGTTTCACACATTATTAGCTCATTCAGACCACTTTCGACAATGTGTGATCATCCCCGCATATTCCAGATGCATCTCATAGAACGGGCTTCAAAAGTGTACAAATGGACAGAAACAGTTTGTTTTTGACTTAACTCCTTTTCAAATTAATTTCGTCCAGGCCGATTCTATAATTGTCGACGATCAATTTGGAACTTACATCTCCGAGCGAATCAGTAGTTGGCGAAAGATTCTGGCAGAATCTCGTGAGGTAAGGATTATAGAAGCAATTGATAAAATAATATTGCATATTTACAGGTTGTACTCTCATACCCCGAAGATAGTGATAGTGATTCTCCAGGACCTTCATCAGTGGATGCACGTAAAGTGCCAAAGGTATCAATGGTTAGCAAAATCTAAACATTTTTCAATTTGAAGAGCGAAGCGAAAAAACGTGGACGTGAAAACAAAAAACTGGTGCACAATGACTCAAGTGAGAACAAGGAACCTTCAGAATCGCCGACGGCTGACCCAACAATGAAAAAGGTAAGACAATATTTTGGTTTAGAATATACCTAAAATAATAAAAGATTATCATCCAAATCAATAAATAAACTAAAACTAAAACAACAAATTTTTCATCAAATTTCAGCCGCTTTGGCCGTGCGCAGTCTGCAACGCGAGTGCTAAATTTGGCAGTTGTAAATGCAAAGGATGTGATCAGTGGAGCCACTTGACTTGTGTTGGAATTAAAATGAAGGACTTCACTGAAGGCTGGAAATGTGGCGCATGTTGCGCACAAGAATGAACACTGTTCTCATCACCAGTGCTTTTAGACGTATAATATTGTACATTTCAGTAATTGTTGCTCTCATGTTGTAGACGGGTAATGTCTTACTTTCTTGGTGATAGAATCTGAATTTCTACTGTTGTTTTAATTATTTACGAGTGTGTCACTGTACTGAAACTCGATTTGTAATATTTTTGTGCTAATACAAAGATACATTCTTTTTTGCTTTTTTATCGGTTAATTTTAAACACTGTTGTGACAACAAGAACAAATGGTTTTATAGATGAACGAAAAAGTTCCGGGAAAAAAAAATAATGGCATCTCACTTCACAATTTTCGAAAAAATCGTTTTAGTTTATTTCGATAGTTCCTAATTTATCGTTAAAGAAAAACAAAAAAATAATTCGAACATTTCAACATATTAAAATGAATAACCATATCTCAAACATTTTAAAGTTTTTTTTTCCAAAAAGGATTTGATTGTTTGGTTGTTGGAAATAATTGGAAATAATTTCGAATTGTGCCAATTAGAAAATGCAAATGTAGACATGGAAAACCACGTTGTATCTAGCTCACTTGTTAGCCAAATTCCATGTTTCGGCAAATCTGAAAACTTCGGTTTTGAATTGTTTGGAAAACTATTCATCAAGTCTCCCGTGGGTTTTTGAAAATCTCATCGATATTAAACAGTTAGTTAAAAAAATATATAAAATATTCTCATCTAAGAAAATTTTACTATCTGATCAACTCGCATGTTTATAATGTGACTATTTTATATTTTTTAAAGAAAATTACACAGTATCGAACGAAACGGTCGGACTCTCCTTAAGCTGCACAATGGCTAACAAACCTTGCGTGCCTCGCGTGCCTTTCGAACCAAACAAGCAAACAATCTACCTCGTATGCATATTGTACGCTTCAGTTTGATAAATATTACTTCTTAAAGGCAACCTGCATCTTTTTTGAGCAATTTTTCTTATCATGCAAAATATTTTCTGTTGATTTCCGTCTTCCCTTCCTCTAAATGCATTTTATTACCATTTTGCAAGCGAAAAATAATAAAATGTGGCGTTGTTTTGTGAAGCAACTTTAAAGCTCTGTTGCACATTTTGCCATATTCTTTGCCTAGCATTTTACATCCTTTTAGTGTGTTACGTTTACAATTTAAAAACACCGTAAAGTAAAACTGTAAGCGTATAAATTCGATTAAAAAAAACAGTTCATCACATTTCATACAAAACTCTAATTACAGTTTAATTTGTATTTGTTCAAGAGATTTTAGATATTTGTATTATTCTTTTGAATATTTTCGGAAAGTTCCAGGTATACCGTATTATATATTGGAATTTGTTGCCAGTTTTATTAAATGTATCACAAGTATCAAAACAGTATCAAAATCACAAGTATCAAAATCTCTAATTCAAGTGGTTTTTTGTTTGAAAATTTCTTATTTCGAAAACGTCTGTTACTTATATTCTCAACACATTTTTAAATTAAAAAAAGCCAATTAAAATCTGCACAACATGGGCAAGTTTTACTGAAAAGTCAAAACCAACATATTTTGGGAATAGACCTTTCTAAATGTCTAAATCTAAAGAATTTTTGAAATATTTTTTATTAGGTCCAAAATGTATTTATTAGTAATGAATTTGAGTTTTTTTCCAGTGAATACGGCTTCTGATTTTCAATTTCAAACAATTCTTTTTTGATTTTGTAATACAGGAGATTCTTAATTCCCTGCTAGTGTTCTCTTTTTTTCCTCCCATCTTCCTTTTCTATTTCTCAACTTTTTCTCGTTTCTACTCTCGAACGCTCTCAAGATTTGAGGTTATCCCTTGTTTTCGCCGACGACTAGCATTAAGGTGATGACAACACATAGACCGTTAACATTACTCACAAGACGAGAGTGTCGGCGCGTTTACAAGAAACGCAGTGAAGTAGAGTGAAGACCCCCCGAGAAATTGTTTTCAATCGATTCCAATCACTAGTCAACCTAGACAAGACAAGGCGAAACGAATTGAGAGAATGATGGAGAAAAAGTAAGGAAAATGCGAAGAAAATAAGAAGAAAAGACACTCTCGCCGGGCGCCTTTAACAACCAGTCGTTTGCCCCGTGTGAGTGTGAGATCGAGGAGGATGTGCATGTAGATTGAGTGATTTGTGAGTGTAATTGTGTGTATGCTTGATTGCTAGTTGGTCCTGCCGACCTGAACCTATTTCAAGTTTTATCCTTGATCTTTATGCTTTTCATTTCCTCATTTCGTTGGTCCATTCTGATTTCACTTTTTCGAACTTCACTTTTTCAGTAGTATCTCTAGTGATTTGTGATTTTAATATCCAAAATGGCTTCTAGCACTTCACCTGCTCGCGTAGAATAAGAAATCAAGCAAGAAATAAAAATCATTACATGCATAACTTTCGATTTGCTATTGAACTTTTTATGATTTGATATTAAACTAAAAATTTCCAAAAAGTCTTGGTATTCAAAACAAAATTTCAAACATACAAGTTTTATGGGAACTTGTTTGATAATCAATTATATATTCACGTAGTTTGTGGCAATTTTATGTCAAAATTAAAATAGAATAGAAAAGCAAATATCTAAATTATTTTGTTTAATAGGGATACAGTTTAATATATTCATTTTTAATGATTTAAAAAAATTGTTTTCCAAATCCTTCTGAAAAAAATTATCAACTCTAAATTTGCACTGTTTCTTTATAGACGTTATAGGAAATAGTCCGTACACAAATTTCAGAATGAACACAAAATAATTGTATTAAGAAACAATTAAAAATTCAGTATTTGTAGTCCCTCAACGAAATCTTGGATGAATTTATCTGAAAAAAATGAAAGCACCAAATCAGCTAATGTTTTCCAATTATTTCAATTAGAGCCTGCATTTTGCACGTTTTCATTATTTTTGCAGACCATTTCATTTCCAGGAAAATCAATTAGAGTGATGTGGTTTTGAAATCACAGCTCGACATTTTCGGTCACCTGGAAATGGGTCGGGCTATAACTTGTATTATAAAAGTAGTCAGTTTGTGTGCATTACTTTTTTGTTGTTGATTGTTTCCATAAGAAACAATATTTTTTAATTTATAAGATCATATTTTAGTTAAAAAAAGTGTATACTAATAAAAAACATGTATAAGTGCATACATATTTTTTTCCGGGCCTTATCTTTTAACAGAATGTAGTTTGAAGTTAAACTACTTAAGTTTTAAAAAAGTTGCTTCTTTTGTTGCTTTGTTTGGCTGAGGAGCCCAAAAATAATAAAAATGGAGTTAAACAAGTCAATGAACATTTATTTTCCGGAATGCGTTCCGATAATATACTGATAATACAAAAGATCCATTTGTACCGCTCACACACTTACCGATGATTCATTGAATTATTAAAAAAGGTTGTTCCTTATTGATCTTTAAACTTTGCTCATGCTGAAACAGATCCTTCATCAAATACCCTTTAAGATTATTGTATTTGCAATCTGTGCTCTTTGGACTGTTCCACTTTTCTCAGTTTCTCTGAGCGCCACCACGAAAGCTGAACTGCCTCAATGAGCTGAACAGCTTGTTAATTTTGTTTACCTTTGGCGGGGCGTTTCAAACATTTTGAACTGAGTGAATTTGATGAATTGTTTACATTTTTAAAATCAAAAAACTAGGTATTTACAAAATGTGCGTTGGTGTTCGGAACAAAATGTCTAATTAAATATATCTTTTCTAATCACAGATAAGTATCGTATCAGTTTTATTTGATTTTCTATGTTTTTTTTTCTATTTTTAGCCGTTTTAGTACCAGTCGCCCACCACCATTGTTGCGGGTTGTGGAAAAGAAAAAAGAGAGAGAGAGAGGCATCACATCAAAAAAAACCGCCTTATTCCAAATGGTCAGAACGATGCCAATCGGTGACTCATCTGTTTTGCGCAACTTTCTCATCGTCTTCTTCCCATTTTCGATGACAAGAAACCGTCTCTTCCTGTCCATCTTGTCAAGTCTTGGAATATCCGAAACAGGCAGCGCTGAGATCTTCAGAAATGAAGGCCGTTTAATATGCCTTACCACCAACTGACCTAGTATCTTTTGGTCTTACTGTTGTTGCAAAACTTGAAGATTTTTTCTTTCTAAATTACCTCAGTATATAGTATTTTTTGATAATTTTTGAGAACCCTCACAAATTTACAAGTTTTAGTGGGCAGTCAATTTGCCACCAAACAATAAACAAACTTGTTGAACTAAGATTTTATTCTACTATGTCTTGTGGAACTCTTCAACATAAAAACAGAAAAGTTGCATCAAAAAGTGGAATTTATGGCTGTAAAAATATAGAATTATGCAATTACGTTGTGATTATTTTGAAATATAAAATAAAATCTGTCAACGTACACATTAAAATGTCTGAAAAGTTTTGTACTGTTCCGAAGTTCCCAACCAAGAAAAATAAATGAAACCAACCCTGTATATTGCATTTCTAAATGCAGATCAGAGGCGCGCGGCAACTGCTTTTCGCCAATTGAAATTACGGCACTTGCCAATATTGCCGAAAATCTCCGATTTCCACGCACCCATGATTCAAATGTTAAACGGAAAACATGTTATCAGGAAGTTAAAAACTGTTCAAACCAACTACACCTCTTTGCCATGTTCCCTTCTTCCTGTTTTTGGCAGAAGAAACCCAACATTTGCCACTTTTTAAATTTGTCATCGTTATGTTAACTTTTTCAGAATGAAGCGTCATTTAGCGTTCTAAACACCGTTGAAAATGCTAACTCATGTGACATGGATGGTAAATAAATATGTGACACTGATAGAAATACAGTTTTTATCAGGCATGCTTCCCACCTCGACAACCCCACCCAAAGTTGTCGATTTTGACTCAATTTTTATATAATTTCACGAATAGTTCAAATTCTTTACATTGCGTATGCTTGTTTCGTTTCCAACACAGCGAATAAGTCTCTCCTTGCTTTTATAGTAAATTTAATATTCATTTATTTTAATTACCTAATCGAACAAAATTATTGATTTATTATTTCTGTATTTTAATGATACTTTCAGCGAATTTAAAATCTGAGCATTTTAATACAATTAAACTTCAATTATAAATGAAGTGTACATTTTTAGAACATAATCAAAAAGAACATAATCAACCTTTGTCGAAAAAGATACATCTTTTCATCTTATAAAGGTTAAAAAACATGAGTTTTCATTTTACACAGGTTTTTTGAAACTAGTTTTATAGTCAGATATAATTTTGATTAATTTCAAAACAAAACGTTTTGTATTAAAACTATGTCAAATCCCTACTCATAGTTTCACTCATATTGAGCAATTGAGCAATTTACTTGCAGTCTTTATTATAAATACGCCCGTATTGGTGTTGATTAAAGGCAATAACTTTTCAAATCATAATAATTTTCGAGAATTCGAATTCTAATAAGGAAAATACGGAAAATCAATGTTTCGTTTTATGAACAGTACGCCATTTCGCGGTGGCCATTTAAATGTTTTCTGAATAGTTTGAGTTATAGAAACATAGTTTTAAGATTGATGGTGTAAAGGATGATAAAGTGCTTGAGTGGTGAGCCGGACACGCGTGGGTGTCCTCTTTCTCTCGGTTTTCCCCGGAGCTGCACATGTCTCCGTTATAAATGAAAAATGCGCTCGTTATAATGACAAAAAACAAAAAGAACCTTTATTCATCAGCCAGTGATTCTTACAAATAACGTCTCCCAAGGTTCACTGTTACCACCAATAATTTTCACTTTCACTACGTCTATACTTTTTCTTCATGTCTCGTTTACCCTTTTTAAAGGTCTTGTGTTCAATGGGGCGGGAAGGAAAATATGATTAGCTGCTTGGATACGATCACGTGAACTTAACCCGTGAAAGAATACGGTATTGGCGGAAACATGAGTTATATTTTTCACTTGATGAAAACAAAATCGTTTAATAAATTACTACTACTACTATTTTCAATCATCTCGTACTCAACTCGTGCAATTATCTGTTTAAAGGAAACTGCGTGTGCGTTCAAATTTTTTTCCCATACAAAATATAACTGCGACTAATTTTTCAAATAAAGATGCTCAAGTGATCTTTTCGGATTTACCTAATAAAAATATATAATTTCTTTTTTTTCACAATTTACACCATTTGTTGTGTAGGAACTCTAATTAATTGTTCGATACAATAGAATTTCCCTAATATAAAATGGTTTATAATTTTTTGAAAATGCCCGTGGCTGCCTTTGGCAAAACCTTTATAAAGTTAAGCTAAAAATGTGGGAGTAATAGTTGTTGTCATATGTTTCACACAATGTCAAAAATTGAATCCAAGGAACCCTAAAAGTCTAATTTGACCCTTCTGTGCACTAAGGCAAACCGACTGACTTCATTCAAGACTAAATGCAAACAGTTTGGTGCGGTCTGATGTTTGAACAATTTTAATGGACACTGACAATTGAGTTAGACTAAAATCAAAACACAACTGAGTCTTCCCATTTCATTGTAGATATTGAGTGGGCGGAAAGTGTCTGTCATGTGAGCCAAAAACCGTCACTTTCCTATACTAGGGTTATGATGTGTTGTTGCTCACTTGTCCACTACTTGAGTTTTTCATGCTCTTTTTTGTGAAACTGTTTGTTTTTCGCGTATCAGACTACATATATTGTCCGAGAAATGTCATCCTCAAACATCAAAATCTTAAGTCAATTTTTCAAAACGATTTTTTCTTTTTGATAATAATGTTATCTTTACCATGCATATTAAATAATACCTCACTTTGTATGCAATTTCATAACACTTCCGTTTTGTAACTCCGGTAATTTAAAATTAAAGAAGATAGAACGTTTAAGACCAATTGAATTTTTTATTTCACAAAGCAAACCTGAATGTGTTTTATTTCACATTATTTATTTCCTGAAAAGTCAGCAGTAGTTTTTGCAAACCGTTTTCTATATTTTTCATTAATTTAGTTTGTCTCGTCATCACTTCCGGCATGAACGCAAGTGATAACTATTCGACTCTGCAAAATAATACCAAAGACAACACAACCATATAAAAAAATTAGAAACGTCATAGTTTTCACTGTATTTTCTTTCGTTTTTTTTTTGGTTTTTGCGTCTCTTTTCAATTTCCTATCTTTTCCATATTTGGATGACACACCACACCCGAAAATTTCCTTTGTTGCCTCACTGTGTCTCCTGAGAAACTTATAAAAGAGTGTGATCAGTCACAGCAAAAAAAAAAAACGTTAGAAGATGTTGTGGTCAACTTGATTGTTTATCTCACTTCGGTTCAATCAGTTCGGAACGGACTACGATGTTAGCCATCGAAGGGAAAGTCGAAGAAGATGAAGAAGAAAGAGAGGCGAACGGCGTATTTGTTTGTGCACTACTTGTGGCATTGTATGTAACACCCAGTACAAACATAAGTTCTAAAAGGATCGAGACTCTGCGACTCTTTACGTTTTGGAAACATTTCATCTTGATTTGTTGAAAAGTTTGGTGACGTAAAGGATGGGTTTTTGTTCAACTTTTGAGCCTCCAATAGTATTTATTATTGAGTTTTAAATTTGTAGCACAAATAGAAAATTGTTTCCAAATAAATTTATTTTTTGAGATTTTTGAGGAAGTTCAACACTTGTACATTCAAATGTTGAACGGTGCGTTCAACTTCTACAGCCCAACCTTCTGTTTTAAGTTGCACTTCTTTTTGATAATTGTTTTTTTTTCAGAAAACTGTTGATACCATTCAAATAAGCCGTTCCAAAAACTTTATCAATAAGTATCAAAAAAGTTAGGTGTAATAAACCATTGTGTAACTTTTATAGACCTCTGTATATTTTTTATATTTCAAAAAAAACCGAATGTTATGAAATTTCTCAAAAGAATACAAATTTTATTTTGAAATTAAAATTATTTTAAAAATTAACAAATATCAAATTTCATAAAACAAATTTTGTGAAAACTTTAGGGATCCCCAGAGCGTCCTGAAATTCTTTAGAGACCAGTTATTGGCTTCCGATTTTTTTGTGAGTACTGAACTTGACCGATCTGATTCATTTTATTTACTGATGATGCCGGGAATAAAACAATTCATGGCGAGCCATATTAAAATTCAAATTAAGATAATTAAGCTTTTAGTTAGGAAAGTACATATCTCAAGACAGTCGTTCCAGTTATGTTTAATCAACTTCATTATCAAGCGCAATTACCTTTATAACACGTATTGTTTCCAATTTGATTATATTGTCAACAGCTTTTATTTTTGGTCTGTGAAAATGTTAATTTCTTTGAAAAACTTAAAAACAAATTTTCAAAAAACATAACAATTTAGTTTGAAAAATATTTTTATTGCAGTTGTCTCAATCTATTTTAATCAATTTGTACAATGTAATTTATTGTGAAAAGCACTTTTTCAATTATTCCACAGCTAGGGTTTCCAGTAGTAGATGATAGCTTTCAACTCTTCCCAGATTCCGAGTGTTACAATCCTGCGGTCGGATCAGTCCATCTTTTTTCTTATCTCTGAACTGATCATAATAAGTTATTGGGAAGAACGACGGAGTAGTGGGGGAAAATAGAGGAAAAGAAGGTGGAGGCATCAGTCGCACCACACATACACGAACAATTGGTTGACCTTCTAGACACACGATTTCGTGTTCCTATCTTCTCTCGCACCTCAAGTCGACGTCTCCTTCTGATTCGGTTGCAATTGTATTAAACTGTCACTCCCCCCCCCCCCTTTACTTTTCCTCTAGTTTTCCTTTCTATTTCTCGTTTCCTCTCGTTTATATACAAAAACTGACCTTTTACATCCGTGGCGGGGGCGAACGATCGAGAAAGAAGAAGCATCGGGAGAACTTTTGTTGTTGTTTCGATCTTAGTTGTTTCGTTTTATTTATTTTTTCTTGCTGCCTTATTCCATTTTACTGAAATTGAAATGGTGTCTGTCCATCATGTTTTATTTGCCGGATGTGAGGGATGGAAACGCCTCCGATCTTCATGTCCTCCCAACTATTCTCTCGCGTTTTTTTGCCTTTTTTCCATCTTGTAACACATTATTATTGGTTTCCTATTGCCTTCGTTCTTTCGTTCCTTGCACGATTCACCTTGTTTCTTGATTTCACATTCTTCATTTTTTGTTACTATTTCAAATTTTTCATTTATTCACATCTAAATACAATTTTTGCAGGCTGGATGGCGTCCAAGAGCATTCATAAGAAGCACCAAGAAAATTCACAGCAAGATAAAAACCAATTCTCAGTGCATCATTATTTAGATCCAAATCAGAGTATTCATGCTTTAATTTCATGCTCAGAAAAAAAGTATGAAAAAAATCAAAATCAAAAGGTTTGTTCAAATTCTAAAAAATAATATAACTATAATAGAACTGAAAAAAATTGAGATCACATTTCATTACACTCAAATTGTTTTTACGGGTCAAATTGTTCGTACGAAACAAGAATTATTATTTGATTGCGTCACACTTGCCTTAATTGACAAAGAAGCTACTTATTTCGCAACACTTTTGTAACAGTTTGATTTTACAGTTGATAATGGGGTATATCGCAAAACAAGGATAATAATTAATTTGGTTTAATGGATATGCAAAAAGTTGTTTTTTTTTTGAAAATCACATGCCTCGTTTCAACTTTCAGAAAAATCCACTACCTTCATCATATTACCATCAGAAGCGGAATCCGGGAAGCAGTGCACATTCCCCTTATGTAAGTTTAAATTTTTGAAGAATAACACACCGGGTGAAATTTCAGGGATCAGTAGATGAAAGTAGTCGAACAGCCGTCAGCCCAGCTATGGATATGGTATCAAACCAAGCACCGATTCACACACGACAAGTCAGTGCACCGAACCTTCATACGAGTGTTAATAATGGGTAAACGATTTATTTTGAGACAATTCAAATCACAAATATTTGTAGCCAATCTTCCGCAACAGTACCACATCCATCTCATCACAATGTCCACCATCAACACTCAAAAGTGAGAAAAACTATGATTGTTGATTAAACTAAAAAAGAGTTTTACAGAGTGTTTCTGCATTACCAATGACTATTGGCTACTCTCCAGTACCTTCTCACGTAAAATCAGTATCTCATGAAGCAAATTACTCATATGCAGGACTCTCGGAGTATGCCATAGAATATTTCTGTTTCATTTCTAATATCAACTTCAGAATACCACAACAACAAGGAATGATGCAACAAAATCGGGAAAAGAGCTTATCGCTAGACCCAATGAGAAGGCCATTTATGACACCACAGGATGTTGAGCAGTTACCCATGCCCCAAGGATGGGAAATGTGTTACGACAGTGATGGAGTTCGGTACTTTAAGGATCATAACTCAAAAACAACAACGTGGGATGATCCTAGGCTAAAACGTAAGTTTTATTTATAACATACGATGAAACAAAAAAAGTTTGCAAAATATTTATAAAATATTTTGAAAATCTCTATTTTCATCGAACATTTTACTGAGTCTTATTCATATATAGCTCTGTTTTTTCTGACAATACTAGAAAACATTTCTACACGTTTTCACTGATTGTTATACCCTGTTTTTCTTCAGAAAAATTAGTATAAATAACTAAGGTTACAATCTGTTCACATTAAATATTAATTTATTTCAACTTTCAGAACAAGAACAAACTGGTTTTGGATTAGGAGAAAACATTGGCCAAAACCGATATAATAATTGTTACGACAATGGACACTCGTCTCGATCATTGCCCTCAATTCATCAGCACCAGCAGATGATTCCCAATCATCCACAACCACAATACTCTTCTCAGCAGCAAATGGATTATATTCAGCAGTTACAAAACGAACGAATGATGATTCAAGAGAAGAACGCGCAGCTGATCAATTCTGGACTTGTCGACAGTCCGCAACCACCATATCAAGCAATTTCCCCCATGTCATCAACTATGATGGTATTTGTTCTTAAGATACTAAAACAAATTTAATTGAGTATAACCAATTACAGCATTCTCATGATCCAAATTTCATGTACCAACAACAACAACAGGCTCAAAACTCTCAACAACAACAGACACCGCATACATTGCACCAGATCCCAAATCAATACCAAAATGTAAGATATTTATTATGATGTAAAATGAGAAATTCGTAATTGTCCAATCTTATGACATTTGTAAGCTGAAAAATTTTGAAGTCTCTCTAAAACGTGCCTTAAATTCAAAAAAAAAAAAGCCATTATTTGTTGATAATGCTTTAACCAAGACTATCTAATAATATCTAATAATTAAAGGAACGGCTGAAGTTACAGCTCAAATTGATATTAATAATTACTTAAGTTTATCTTTGAGAACAAATCAAAAACATATTTTTCAGAGTCAAATGAACGACGACAGTGCGATGGAAGTCGATTATTCCATGGTATCACACCCCCAGCAACTACAACATCAGCATCAACCACATATGCATAATAATATGCCTAGCAATTATGTAATCGATGTTTGTTTTTTTTTCATTATACTCAATTATTTAGACTAATTTCAGGATATCAATCCACACGAATTCGACCAGTATCTACAAATTAGCAACGATAACAATCGAGGAGTGGGATCAATGGTGCACCATTATCAATAAATGTCTAATCAGCAGAATAACCACTCTCTTTCTCTTTCTCTCTCTCTCTCTCTCTCTCTCTCTCTCTCTCTCTCTCTCTCTCTAAAACGTGCCTGTGTCTAGATTATAGCGACTTGTGATTTGAAATTTGAAACTTGAAGATTCATCAGAAAGTTTTTCAATTGTTTCCTTATTATATGTGATCATGTGCTCAACCCCGTTTCCAATACCTGCATTATCAATGTTTGTCCATACTTTCTTTGAAATTTCCCCTGCAAAAACGTAGTCATTCAGTAGTGAACCTTAACAATTTCCTAATCATAAAAGTTGCCAAAAAGAAATTTATCGATTAAAAAAGTTGACTTTTTGATTTTTTTGACTTACTTTGATTTACTTAATGGATCTGAAAAGAGAATTTTCAACCTTTCTTGAATAAAAACTCCAAATGAATTCAGTTGCTTTACCATATTAGAGTCACCAATTCCTTTCTTCCACAATTAGCTGCAATTTAGTTCAAAATACCTTTGTGATGTGATTTTTCTGTATTTTCCGCTCAAATTTTCTTTTTTTGTTCTACGTCTAATTACACTTAAATAAAATAAGACAAAATGGAAGAGATCATCAAGCATTTTTTTGATATCATGTACGATTGTTGATTTGTGTATTCTGAAACTTTTTAAAATATGCCTAACAGTTTCTGACTTCTGCTATTCAAGGTTCCAAATAAACAATTTATCGATTTCTCAATTTATGCACACGTTGTATATTGTGTTTGGCTACAGAGCGTTCCTCTCCTGACGTCACCACCACGCATCAGTTGGAGTGTGCAAACACGCTCCACTATACCCCTCCCCATTTTATTATTTTACCGATGTCGTTTTTTTTGTTTCATTTCATTTTACGTTCTATTTTTCAATTTATTTGTAATGTAATAATTTAGGAAAAATTTCAGAATAGAAATGTCAGAACGAGCGCTTCGAAGAACAACTTTTAGTGGTAGATTGCTTCGTTTCAAGGAGGAAGAAGAAGAAATTGATAGGAAAACTGCAATTGTGAAGGTATATCAAAATGTTTTGTTAGTATTAATAGAAATTTGTACTGCAGGGAGGAATTTACATGGCATTGGATATTGTTATTGTGCTCGGTATCAGTTGTTCATTGTTTCTCTGGTTTTCTGGGTACGATTACTTTGAACAAAGAAAAACAAAACAACAATTATTGTTTCAGATCAGGTATCAATCCCTACGAAAGAGCCATGCCATGCGGAGATATCTCTATTCAGCAGCCGTTCAAAGAAAATACAGTCGGACTTAAAGTAAGTCACATTCAAATGAAAGTTGACGACGTCATTTGTAAAAAATTAAATCCCAAATTTGAACATAAAACTTTTGTTTATATTCTCAAGATAATAATTTTCAATAATCATAAAAGTGACTTGATACAGTACCAGTGAAGATATTTCTATGATCGATCACTTTTATATGGAGAAAGAAATAATGAAGTTTGTTAAAGCGGAACCAAAAATTGATGATGAATGCTGCCAGGGCGGTGAAATGGAATAAATTACCATTTATAAAATAATAAATGATGTTTATTTCGTACAGTTGTTATGAAAACGTTTAAAACTAATGATTTATTAAACTCGTTTGAATACTCGAAAAAACAAAATATTAAGCTGACGATAATGTTGCAACGATTATTGAGAAGTGTATTAAGGTTAAAATTAATTTCCAAATATTGTGTAATTTTCAGCATCTTCTTGTTATAACTCTCGGATCTCCGTTCCTGATTGTTGCTTTAGTAGAGGCAATTCTTCACTTCAAGTCAAAGGTATTTATACAATTTTGAAACATTAAACTGATAAATTCATTTTCCAGGGTTCCAACCGACTTGCCAAATTCTTCTCAGCTACTACTATCACTTATTTGAAATACCTTCTGATGTATGCAGCATGCACATTTGCAATGGAATTTCTCAAGTGCTAGTAAGTTTTTCAACAATAAAATAAATAAATAACTGGAATTTCAGTGTTGGACGTCTTCGGCCACACTTTTTCAGTGTCTGCAAACCAGATTGGTCGAAAGTCGATTGTACTGACAAGCAAAGCTTTATTGATTGTGAGTTATATAGAAGTAATCTGACTGACTAGTTCTAACTTTTTTGGTTTTCCAATTATACAAATTTACAATGTTGAATCTTTAGAGAAGGAGTAGTGGATGTGCTGAAATAACTGAAAAAAACGCGAAAATTTTCTGATTTAGAGTGTGAAAAATAAATTTCAAATCAATGAGACTGAATTTTCCATTGTCTCGCAGATGATTTGAGCAGAAATTTCCGTTTTAGAGGGATCTAGCTATATTTTTTTTGTTATCAACCAAAAATTGTTTGTTTATTGGTTACCAGATCCAAATCAACTGTTTACCAAAAAATTTCCCAGTGTTCATAAAACGTATTTGGCTTTTTGTTAATATTAGTATGTAAATACGTGTAAGGAACTCAATTTCTTTCTTTTTTTCGGCGCATCAATTTCTCCATTAATAATTTAATTAAAAAATTACCATTGTTCATAGTCCCTTTATATTTAAATCAATCAACAATTCTATTTTCAGCAAGCGATCTTGTATGCACCAACCCAAATCCTCGCAAGATCCGTACTGCCCGTACATCATTCCCGTCTGGACATACAGCTGCTGCTTTCCATGTGTTTCTTTTTGTTTATATCTACTTGAGAAGGTTAGAGAAACATCTATTTCATCATCATCAAATTAGTTCTTTTAGAATGGCTGAAAATACTGGGATCAAGGAGATCATCACCATTCGGAATATTCTCGTCCCCTCGTACGCACTTTGGACTGTTTTTTGCGCAGTTACAAGGGTTACCGATAATTGGCATTTTCCAACTGATGTCCTTGGTTAGTTTGTTATGGAATTTCAGATAAATCAGATTTCCCTAGAAATCTATAAGGTCGGCTAATAAGTTTTGACGTATTTTTGCAACTTTTGATTTTTTAACGTTTAATATAAATATCTAAAGAAAATTTAGTTTTTTTTTAATGTTGAGCACAAAAATCCTTAGTTTCACCGAGAATTTTCGTACAAAAAACACAAAAAAGTGGTTGGTAATTATTTGTTCTTATTAGAATATCAAAAAGTCGGCCGACAGTGCTATAAAAAGGATGGTTTTATTCATTCACTGTCTATATTACACTTTATTCAACTGTCTTTTGCAGGTGGCGTTATTCTGGCAGTTGTCTTCATTATCCCAGCATTTTATAGTTCATGGACTACCACAGAGATGATCTACAAAACACGCAAAATTGAACCGGGGAATCAAAACAAAAAAACCGATTGAAATTCATGTTGCATTATTTTTAGTTTAAAGTTTTTCCATTCACCTTTTGTCCATCCTATTTTATTCAATTTTACTGTCTTGGGTAGGATACGAGTTTCTCCTTGAAGATTCACTTTTAAAAATTTTTAATTTTTTTCTATTATTAATTGTTGAATATTTATTCGAGAAAGAAACACATTTTTCATTCTTCCAGCATAGCAATGAAAAACACAAGTATCCGTGAAACGCGGGTAAATTAAAACATACATGAACGACAAAAAAAGGTTGAAGTGTCAATGCAAAATACAAATTTTGTAAAAGGAGATTTTTATGAGGCGAGAGTTTGAAATTATAAATTTGGTGACAGATTAACTGTTATTATATCAATTGATGTTTGATAGCAATCACTCATAAATTATAATTTATAAAACAGACGGGGATGGCTTGTAAAAAGTTAAAATATTGATGTTTTAACAAAAATGTGATGCTATGTCATTGGTTGAATTGAAGGTAGTCTTGGTCGTTTCGGAACCATTTTTCGATCTTCTCCCAAATCAGTAAGAGTCTCTTCGCTAACAGATCTGTCGCGAGTATCCACATCAGATGCGAGTTTCTAAATTTTTAAATTTAGTAACATATGCTAGAGACAAATCAAATGTACCTTGTAGTGGTAAAGCTGCTGCTTGACAAGATTAAGTTCATTTTGTTGGTCCTGAATCACCTGCATTAGTGCTTTCAGATGATTCATTAATGGTGCGGCGATAGCAGTCAGCTGAAATAGAAAAATAGGAAATTCTAGTCGAAAACTGAACTCTACTCACTTTATAAGACGGAACTGACGGCACATTAGGCTCTTGGTTATTAAGAATATAGATATCTAATCCATTTTCTCCCATTTCTTTTCGAATGTTAAGACTTTGGTTGATACTATCCAATAGCCGATTTCCATGAACTATTGCAGACATTGCAAGTTCCTTTCCATCTCGTTGTTTCAAGTCAACAACTGCAAGACCTCCAAGCACTTCAGTGATTTTTTCGAGTTCTTCCGTGTTTCCTTTCTGAAATTGTATTTGCAAATAATGAATTAAACCAGCAACATTTTTTTTCTCAATAAATGAATATATAACCTGTACATGTTTTAGCGTGCCAGCAAAACAGGTTTGATATAAATAAAATTCAGTTTATGAATTTCTAAAAGTATTAGTGACAGAAAGCAATCAACATATGGCTCCATGTGAGCATACTTACCGAGTCATCGTTTGACAAGAATTGAGCCAGTATTGTCTGTTTAGTGATAAGTGTTTGAATGATGATCTCATCGCTTCGTTTTAATTTTTCCGCAGGAGTTAATACGGGCTGTGCATGCTCCAAAATGGTCGGTTGTTGAATTGTAATTTCATTTGCATTCACCAATCTTGGATGTGTAACGACATTTACTTTGGCCACACCATCAGAATCCAGCGTAGTTTGCGCACTCACATCAAAGTTATGATCGATACCGGCAGCTTGGTTCTTTTTCTCACTCATTATCTGGTCACCCATTAGTTTAAACCATCTGAAATTTTGAATTTCCTAATTCGATTCTATCGTTGAGAGGAAACTTACGTTTTTCGTTCTGTCGCCGTTCCCGCTACCAGTTCATAAATTTGCGCACCATACTGACTATTAAAAATTAAGAAAAATGCACGCTTGTCATTGGCTTTTTCTTTAGCAATCAGAGGAGCTAATGGAAGAATCGGTGACCATCTGGTCTCCTTTGAGGGTTCCAATGCCTAAACAATCTGGCTTGTTTAATTCAAGCATCTCGTATAAACAAACCTTAAGCACTAGTTTGTTCCCATCGCTGTTCTTTGTGAACAATACTAGCATATTCTCAAGAAGAACAACATGCAATTCTATCATCTTTCCTCTGTTAAACCGACATGTTAAAGGACCATCGTGCACAAGCCGAAATCTGAAAGACACGAAGATGAAAAGAATTGAAAAATTTAGGGACCCACTTGGTTAAATTCAAGTTCGTATAGTCATGCCCGACAAACTCTTTGTCAAACGGCGACGTGTCTGTTCGTTTTTGCAGCTCTTCAAGACGTCTCAAGTTTTCAGCATTTCGTTTGGCAGTATTCACAGCACTTAGAATACGTTTCGCTGATGCTACCGTTCGGAGTAAACAATTTTGTTCCTAAATAATAAAATGTATTGTGGAAATACAAGTAAACGACGTTTTGATGTTCAGTGCAGTTATTAAAAAGATTTCAGTCAGAAACCAGCATTTTATTTAAATGCTCACCTCACTGGGCTCGGTTGTATACTTTGCAATGGTTTCCAGCAATAAAGGATATTTGACAAGCCTTTGCATTTCCACGGGAATCATGTCTTTGAGCTGTAGCTTACGACAAACGGGATTCGATTCTGCCTCGGCTAGAAACCTCACAAAAGCGTCGTCTTTTTCTCGTTTACACCGTGTTCTGAGAAACTCGAGCGCGTGTTGTTGGTGTTGACAGAACGTTGCCGTAACTCGCATCAGGTTTTCGGCTGCTTCACCATCAAACATGCTCTCCATCAGCACACCAATGTCCCCATAAATTCCTCCATTCACACGAGGCGGTGCTGATCTCCACTAAAATTTTGAAAGCTCACATATGCTCTTAAGTATACAAAAACTTACCTTTTCAACTTCTGCTCTCATAGCATCAGACATGCTTTTGTGCAAATTCAAGAGCTCTTCTAGATTGGCAAATAACAGATTTGCAAGTTCTTCAGTTACAATTTTGCTGGTGACAATAGGCTTATAAAATACATGATATAATATTTTGAGATTCCTAACGTGAGTCCGCTCCGTGTGAAATAATTCTGAAAATTAAATGTCAAACATCAACACTTCGATCAACAACTTGCCATTTATCACTTCCTGACGCTTTTTCTCTTTAGGTTTCAGATGCCTAATAACATCCCATCCAATCAGTTGTTCTAACGGCGTTGCCTCGGTTTCAATTTCAAAATCGCTATCGCCATCCATAAATCTAGAGAATTGAAGAGTTGTGGTTCGTCGAACACATATCTGTAACCATATATCTTGAAAGTTGTTTTAGACTAAAACCTACATCGTCATCCATAGCAACGGAACCACTATGATGTGAACAACTAGAAGCTGCACTGACACTTTGTAGATCAATGGCCATTCTACTCGAGCTTTCCAAAGATCTAAAAGTAAGAAAATTAATAACATTTAATTTGGTGAAAATCCAGTGGTAATTCTGTCTGACTAGAGAAAGAAAGTCTCCAAAAGATTTCAATACCAGTTCTATATGTTATTCAAATTTAACATCAACTCGAAAACAAAGTCATGGTCAATTGAAATTTAGGATAGTTCCATTTGACTCCAAACATTCAAAACCGTAAAAAACGCGTCATATCTCAATAACGGAAACGATATTTTTATATTGTCACGTTTTCAGTAATTGTTGGACAATTTTATTTCTACTTATTTCGTGCTAGTCATAATGCTATACATAATTTTCACATCCAAAATTCTGAGAATTTTTGTTATTAAAAAAAAAATTCTACAGTTGCCAATCATACATTAAAGATAAATTTCTAATCAGAAATATATTTTCTTACCTTCTTTCAAGATATTTCGATTTTCTGTCACCAATATCACTTTCGTCTATTTCATCAGCCGGCGTCAAATCATATCCCGTTGATCGTTGCCAACTAGGTGTGACCGACCTATCTCGTTTTGAACTTGGAATCGAAACTTTATCTTCAGATAGAGATTGTGGGAGAGTTGCCTGAACAAAAAAGTTTGAATATTTAAGTTTTTTTTAAATGAACTAACAACGCGATATCTCATGCTATGCGATCTGGATACCAAGCCACGATCCATGTTATGTTCACCGCCAATTCCGCTGTCCGAGCTAGTGGATTTCACATTAGGCTGCTCGTGCCGTGCATTGCTTCCCGAGTCTTCATCGTCGTTAGCATCGGAACGGCCAATTAAACCAGATAGACGAGACTTCAAAAACAAAACATAATTTTTCAGTTAATATTGGTTATGGAGCAGCAAACCTTAGATTTTTGTTTAGATTGAGTTACCGGGTAACAAGCATCCGTAAGTGCTGATGTGCAGTGAGGATGAACTTTAACATCACAATCTAAAAAATTACAATTATGTTCTACATACAAAAACCTATTGAATTTTTTTGCTTAATTTTTTAGAAGTATTGAGGTGTTGAGTTTAAAAAAATGACAGAATTTTCATTGAAAGTAATACATTTGAACTTGTAAGTTTTTTTTTCCTGAGTGTGTTCTATTCAGTTATTTTTTAGCAAGAATATTTAAACAAAAAACAGAACGAAACTTTTTTTTTATTAGACTGCAAAAATGTTTAAGCCTATTTTCAGAAAGGTTAACTGGTTAGTTTTTTCGAAGCAGAATCTTACATCTAGCTTTTTTGATTGATTGAGATTCGGCGGGTTACGTCGTTGCCGTTGTTTTTAAGATTCAATTACAGTTGTCTAATCTTTATAAAAATTTGAAGAGCAACATGAGAAAATGGATATCGTTTAAAATATCTAAAAATAAGCTGCAGCTTTTTAGCAGTTACCAGTTAATTCTTACTTCCATTGAAAATAATGTTTTCTTTACTGAACCTTAACACTTAAAATGTTTTATGTTTCTGTAATCGTAAACAAACTTACTGCTACAAAAATAGATCCATGGTTGCATTCCCCAGATAGCATCCCTACATTGATAACAATAGTGAACCGTGTTCACCGAGTTGATTGAAAAGCTATGCCCTTTGACTTGAATGCGATTTTTGATGTTTGCCGGCAACTTGCGACTCTTTCCGGGTGGCTTGTCGCGTGCCATGAACTGCGGAAACTTGTCAAGCATTTTCTCGTTAGACGACGACGATGTCTTTCCCAATACGATCTTAATAAGAGAAGCAGTTGGAATATGCTGTAGTGCGCCGGCGGACTCCAGTTTTAAAAATAAACTGGTTATCGTACCTTGATAACTGTCGCAAGACTAGAAATTATTGACTGCGTACGAATTTCACAAGAGTCGAAGTCCGTCGAATTACTGCATTGCTCGAGACAACGGAACAGCATCTGCTCTCCAACCTTAAATCGATAAATTTCAATTTAGAATTTCACCTGTCAATGAGCCGACAAACCCTGTGCTCCATTGTCATGTCACCTCGAACCATATGCGTCAGTTGATTCGTCGATTCAGACACCTGCCCACCGAGTTGCTTTTTCTGTCGAAAGTCATTCAGATACATATTGATGTCGGTTACAGCTCTTTGTCGTCCTGGCACAAATATTCGTTTTAATGTGTCAGTATCACTGTCTCCAATATGCTCAGCTGTCATGCACATAATCTGTAAGATAACCTCTGTTATATCCCTATTCTCACGAAATATCACAAAAAAACCTTGTCAATCGGCTGAATGACGCTTTGGTTCGAGTTGGGAATACACATTGGGGAATTAGGAATGATGAATGTGGAGAATATTTCGAACGCCCAACGTCGGAATTCTTTGGCGGTGCCGTATGCGGACTGATATGCATCGGTGATTAGATAGAAAAACTGAAAACAAGTGAAAATAGATAACACGGGTTTTGCTGAACGCTTACCAAACTACTTGGATTTCCGTGTAGTAAAAGATAATTTATGAACACCGCCAAATGTGCTGGATGGGTTTTGAGCTCCGCCAAATTAGAAAATGGGCCTCCTTGTGATTCAGGCTACAATATCGATAGTTAAGTATTAAAATTAAATGACCAAATAAATATACCAAATAGACAACGTCATTTTCCTCTTCGTCACTATCAATGTCCATGTTTAGATTTGTCTGAAATATTAGTAGAATTTGGAGAAATAATCAAAAACATCAATCAAAATATAATGCATTCAGAAGATATAACTCTAAGTGAAAGTGAAAGTTATGGATGACAAACTGGAGCAATTACACATACTAGTAGTTGGGAGGACCCTTAGATTTACTACATCTGGCTACTTTTTGAAGCATTTCATATGGAATTTGAAAAAAACTATAAGAATGTATACCGTATTTCCTCTATTAGTCTTGCATGTCAGACTAATTTGAATCTGGTCCGTAGCAGTGCAAAAGTAATTAAGACTGCAATGCTATTAAAAGCTGCAAAACTACATATTTGTCGGATACCCCATAATTTTGGAAAACTGACCATTATTTCTATAATATTTTTGTTTATACCGTTTAAGCTATGATAATACTTTTCAATTTGGTATCAATTATTTGAACGATTTTAAATTTGATACACCCAAAAAATGAAACATTTCTGACTTTCCCGAGTAGCAGTGTTGGTCTGTCAAAACCAGACTATTAGAGTATCAGAAGACTATTAGAAAATGCAATACTAAAAGAGACTGCAAGAATAATTTTTGAGTGGCTCTTAGGGGTGCAATACTAATAGATAAAATACGATATACCGAATTGATTTACATAACATTTAAAGAAAGAGTAGAAAGAGCTGCTCAAAAGAGGCTAAAGTGAATGGAAGTAAATGATTTTCAAATTACCGCACAATTGACTTCACGCAGGAATTCAAATTTTTAACATATTTAGCATGATTAATTTCTTCAGGTTCTCAAGTTGAAACAGTCATTCGGCATATTTAAGTTTATCTCGAAAAATCTACAGCCTTATACTACTTGTATACTTAAACATAACACTCTAAATGTAAGACAAAAAAAATTTGTGACTCACCAAACTTTTCTGACTATCCGAGATAATTGATTCTGGTTTTAATTGTTTCAGTTGTGACTGCAATGAAACAATTCGTTTTAAAGCTCTGTCAATTTTTTCGCCATTTTGAGATGACTCTCGTAGACCCTGAAAATTAGGAATTGAAAATGTGAAGCCAAGTGAAAAGTATAAAATATCATGCTTTAATTTTTCTCAAAAAGTAAATTTCATAAAAACCGAATCGCTAAAAACATTTTTTTAAGCAAGGCGGAATAACATAAATGGAACACTTTTGGCAGCCTTTGAGAGTCTAGGAGTGTATTTTTGATGAGAAAATTATAAACATTTGGTTGTCTCGGACCATGGTGCCAAAAACAAGATTGAGGGAAGACAAAAAGCGGAAATAGAATGAATAAGTGTGACAGAAGAGGAGCCCCGCATGGCTTTTTCTAACAATTATGAATTCATCTTTATATGCTCATAGGGCATTGGCCCAGCGTAGTATTTCCACTTTTTGGAGTGTAGATCTGTCTAAGGACTGCGTCCCAAAAAAAAAACCATTGGGCGGCAAAAGAAGAGATGTATATATAAAAAGAGCAAATGCGGGTCTGGACTAGAAGGATGTTGACAACAGGCGGTTGCAATTGGATAACCCCCAGCGCTTTGGAATCATTGAATAAGGGTGGGGACAAGTGACAAAACTCTGTGATTGGGAGAAATTCGACAACGCACACAAAGGCTACAAAACGATGTGCAGTTTCTAAGAAGGGGAAGGAGAAGAAGAAGGATGAGAAGAAGCTCAAATGGGAGGGAAAGAAAGCAACAGATATCCCTTGCGTCCTCGTCGTCGTCGTCGTCAAAAAAGAAATCGTTGCATGTTTATTCGGAAAACTTGTCAAAAATCGGTGGTTCTGGTAATAGTGGGTCGCGTTTTCCATAGAATAGAATAAATAGAATAAAAATAAAATAGAATAAAAAAGGGACTTCGTGATGAAATCAACAAAAAGTTTGGGTCAAATCAGGTTCCTCACTTTTATTTTTTAAAGAATACTTTTTTAATACTTTTTAAAGGTTTAAATTGAAAAATTGGAAGAAAACATGCTAATCAATAAGAATCTTCGATTGTTTTGGGCATTATGATATGATGAACTTGAAAAATTTATTATTTGTCATTTATTGTAGTATTCATAGCATTAACTAAAAGTGTTCTTCTACTCTCTTCTTTTTTTATCAAGATCAATATGAAAATGGAAGCAAAATAAACGGCAACTTTTTGAGCTTGAAAGTTTCAGATGAATTTTATTTAATTGACTTGACTGTTTTACAAACAAACTATCAAGAGATTGGTAATTAAAATACATAAATTTGAGATCAATTTTTTAATATTCGAAACTTTTCAATGTTTAAAATATACAAGGAAAAATCGTAAAAAAAGAGCAGAGCAGCAAAAACTAGCAGACCATATGTATTTTCTGCTCACTTTTTGGTGAAAAGATCCGAAAATTTTACAAGATTTTCTACGAAAGCCAATAAACGCAAGATTAAGTTTTCTTTAAAGAATCAGTCACAAAAAATTATAATCAGAAACTAACAAATCCGATCTATGCAAACCCGATTATTAATAGACTTCGGAACCCAGAAACAACTTCTCTGAAGGTCCATCGGGAAAACGGACAGGAAAGCCAAAAGAACGGGCTTGGGAATAAGGAAAAAATTGGTGGCCTACACCGAAACCAATATATTTTCTGAATTGCTCAAAGGACGTCAGAACCCGACCATTGGTACAATTTGTCTTTGTTCATTGAGGTTCTTTGAACTCTTACAATCCGCAATGTTCCCGGATAGTGAAACACAAAAAGGGATACAAGTGGATTACAAGGACCGCTGTTTGCGAAAACACCGAAAGAGCAGGAAATGACACTGACCTCAACGTTTCGTCTTTCTTCAGCTACCATCTGGCCAAGTAATTCGTTGCGTCGTTGTCGCCAACTCTTTGAGCTGGCCTAAAAGATGGAGAAACTGTCTGTATTATAATTATGTGACCTCTAATGCATACCTCGATGAGCACTGGATCAGCGATATGTATTTTTTGCTCAACTTGTTGATTCGGAAAAGAAATATTGGATATGGGGTCCGGTGGTTTTCCAAGTAGAGTCAATGCAACGTTGTGGCCATCTAAAGTTTCAAGTGTTTGTTTTGATTTTCTGTATTTATTTTCAACATACTCGATATCATTTGGAGCACTTCCTTATGGTTATTGGGCGACACCGACATTCCATTGACCTAAATAGAGTGAAAAGTCGTGGGTGTCTAGTGTCTAAACACGATTTAGTAAAATGCAATTCAGTTGAACTACTTATGTGCGCACATTCTTGTGAGACATTTCTAAAAGGCAAGGGTACTAACCTTGACTATCCGATCTCCTTGACGAACACCCGCACAGTAAGCAGCTCCATCCTGTTTCAGAGTATGCACATAAACTGGAAACTCGCTGTTCACCGTCAGACCGAAACCATCTGGTTGTCGTTGAACTACTACGCATCGTTCTATCATATTGTAACTGGATGATGCTGAAATTAAAAAAAGATTAATAAAACGAGATGAAAACATCTAAATCAAATTGAAAAGTTTATACATAGAATGTTGGTTAACTCTTTGACGCAACTTAAAGTTTTATTTTTTTATCAGATTTAACTTTTGAATTTTGAACAATTGAAAAATCTACTATAACAACAGTTTAACTGTCAAAAAATTATGCTTTGTTTAACAATTTGGAGTTTCAAAAAAAAAAAAACACAAAAAAGCAACGTTCGATACATGTAATCGAATCAGCTTCTTTCTATCAATAATATGTTTCACGTAAAATAATGGTTCAAAGTGCAGAACAAAATTCAAGATACATAATAAAAAAATATTATCGAATATTTTGAAGTTTGATAATCTCAGTAGCCGTAATTGGAAAACAATCAGTACATCTTAACCGTTTTATTTTTAAAACAAAGTTCACAACTGGAAAGTGTGAATTTCTAAAAATTAAAACAACTAATATTAGCTAGTTTTTTGTCAGTAGAAAAACCAAACGACAAATTGAGAAACTGAAAGAAAAGTTGATTTTGTTGCGACAGAGACAACGCCACAAAGCAGATTTCGTTTTGCAGGGAACATTAAAAGCTAGACATGGCGTTTTCTTCACAGGATTTGCTTGAAATTCTCTATAAAGACGTATATAGAAAAACAAAAGAAAAATATCAACGCTTTTCTAAGAATATATAGTGCAATGGAAACGCTTAAAGTGCTACAGAAGCGTTTTGCATAAGCCTGTTTAATTTTGAGATGTGTAGTAATGGGTTGATTTCAAATGACAAAACAAGTCGCGAATAATCAATTCACTGAGAAAATGGAAAACTTTTGTGCCGGAAGATGTGGTTTTCCTGTCGTGAGAGACGAATTCGGAAATCCTCAGCCTCTGACTTGAACGAAAAATTTTCGGCGCTGCACCATCAACGCTCAAGTAGTCAAGTATTTCGAAGTAATGGCTTTTCCGTCGCAAAGAGAGTAGTTTGATTATTCTAAATCACCGAAGATACAGATGTCAAGTATAAATGTTCATAAACATGACAATTATATTCAGCACATAAGTTTGGAATTACAAGAAAATGTTTCTGAAATCTTTAGAATACTGAATTGAATTTGAACTTTTTAACCAAGAGTTATAACTCTGAAAAAATATTCAACAAAAAAATCGAACCGTACACAATTACATTTTAATTTTTTCTAGTAGGACTTTCTGAATTCTGGAATTTCCTTCTTACACTTATTTAGTTTTCCACATTCTTTGAACAAAAATTTTGATACGATTGTAAAGATTGTAAAATGTGTAAGAAAAATAAATAATACAACTTTTTGGAAGAGAACGAAAGAAAAAGTTTGAATTTTTTACAAATTTGAAAAATTCCTACATAAAAAACACAACATGGCTTTAAAAAAATATGCGAATCGCTTGCTTGGAACGTATAAAATGATTCTGATATAAATTTGAGCGAAAGGGCGGTTCTTGTTTTTTTTTCTTTCAGTACGTTTCGGGAATTAAATAAAGTTGAACATTTCTAGTTTCACGACAAAAAAAAATGTTTTAGTTATTTCCACAATTGAGTTTTAAATGTTTGGAAAACAGAAAACAACCATTTCGATAACCTTTAAGTTTGGAGTCCCAAAAAATTGAAGACAAATGCCAATTTCTTTGCTCAAAGTAAAAAAAAATCTTACAAAACTTTGATGACAAACATTTTCAAGCATAAGCCATAGCCAACCGAATAATTTCCCATTAATCGTCTATGGAAATTGTGGCAAAAAAAAAGATGCGAAAATGACGACAAGGAATTACGATAAGAAAAACGAAACGAAGGTGAGATGAAAACGGATAGACGTCGCATGTTCTCCAGTCTATCTTCAGCGGATACCTCAAATTTTTGTGCAAGACAATGAAACTACTTCAAAAAATATATTGCGAACTTGAAGTCTATAGGGTTCTAGACAAAAACTCGGATGAGGTTGCACGCCTTTTTTCCATTTTCTGTAAACTCAATAGGGGAAAACAAACAATGTCGAGAGGGGGTATGCACATCCATCATCTGAAAGTCTCAGCTGTTGGAAGGCATAAAGAAAAGAACAAAAACGGATAGATCTTTGCGTTGAGTTGTAAGTTTAATACTGAAACCTCTACAGACGTGTTTTATATCTTTTTAATGAAATATCTGTTTGGATCGAAAACTTTAGAGAGTCGAACACTGATAACAAAATTTCTAGATTAAATAAATTATTATTTTGTAATGTTTTGATTTGTTGGAAAAAACTGAGCGTAACTAAACTAAAAGCGTTGATCGTCGAGACTGGTGGCAAAGTCAAGGACAGCGCGGCCGGGAAAATGAAACGAAAGTTGAACGCACATCAGGAGACAGCAGCAAGACGCGCTCTTCATTTCATTTACCGGTATTCAGATTCTTCAACCTAATCTTCTTTTCCCGAAAAGAAGCCCTCCTTATCCGTTAAGTGTTGCGATGGCGGTAGTGGTGACCACCCTTTGAATTGAATTCATTTCACAAAAAAAATGAGGTTAAAACAGCGGATCAAATTGTCATTATTTTTGTCGCCAATGGTCATCGACCCTCCTATGAAAATATCTATAGAAAACCGTGAATTGACCATAAATAAGAAAATGGATGGAGAAATGTGAACCGGAGATTTTACAACCCAGAAGAGAATAATTCTAACGGCGGTGTTAGTCTCACCTCAATGATGCTAATGTTCACCAAATTCTCATATAACCTGGATCATAAGTTGTCTTGATTGACCCGGAAAACTAGCGAGCGAGAGATGTCACAGTAAGTCTAAAAACCACAGAACCACAGGGAACAACGACCCGCAATTTTATGGACTTTTGTGGGTGATGCGGGTGCTAAGCAAACACTAATAAAAACGTAACGCACTCGTTCTGCTCGTTGTTCGTCCTTTGCCCCGAAAACGGATATAAATCTCTTTGCCGGCCCAATCTGGTCCCAAATAACCGCTGCCTCATTTTGAAAAATGTGCTGCCACTCTATAATCGAGTGATAGATATACTAATGTAAAACAAGGAAATTGAATTTGCAATTCAATTAATTTTTTTCCTGCACGGAACATTATTTATAGTCACATGAAACCTTAGTTCGCGCAAAAGGGACTTGTGTGAATTTTGAATTGTTTTTCAGAATGTTCTTTTGGAAGTCAGAGCTATAAAAAGTTGAAGAGTGTTCGATCAGATTTGAGGTGTTTGAAAAAAGATAAGACCCATGTTTTGAAAAGCATATTCAAACTTTAGTTTAACAAAAACCACCAAAAATCAAAATGAACTTCAACTGCTAGGTTTTGTGTATTATTATGGAATAAAACTTTAATTTGTAATTTATGATCCTGATGTCTAAGCAGAAGTGCAAGTGGGACCATAGTTTTTGGCGGCAATTCATTTTTTTTTCAAAAATAAATAATGTTAGCAAATGTGCAAAAAGGAAATTTCTCAAACTGGATTCAGCGCAGAATTCAAAAAAGTTTTATCTGAAAGTATGCCGGTAACACGACAACAAGCAGATTCTCTGAAGCCAATGTTCAAATAACATGTAGTAAGGTTTTGCGCGTATTCGAAGGTTAATTTTTTAAGTGTGGCGCAAGAACGACAACAAGCAAAAATTCAATGAAACATAAACTACAAGACTGAATAGTTGATCACTTTCATGAACTGGAAATTAGTTATTACTATTTTCAACAACTTTTCATAGAATGTATGGAGAATGCGAAGAATATTACCAAAAGCTCGTGGTTTTCTTCAGATTTTTTAATAATTTAATAATTAAATTTTTCAAACTGCAAATGTTGACATCCCCTGCCGACTTCAGATCAAAGTTTCTTGTAAAATTAATGTGTTAAACGTAACGATAGGACAAGATTTAAACAACAACTGTGAATATATTCTTCAATGGGAAGTTTGCGGATTTTTTTTCAATTGGCACTCAAGTTGCATTTAATCCACTTCAAGGCTAACGATTTTAATCTTGTTTTGTAAGAAAATCATTCTGTCAATCCCATCTCTCTTAAAGTATTCAGAAAAGTTTTTAAATATCACTCAGTTTTCTATTCAAATGAATCAGCAATCAACAAAGAAGTTGACTAAACAATTTCCACAACAGATTTGATCCTCTTCCTCCGTTTCATCTTTTTCTTTATTCTCAGAAAACCCAGTAAACTGATGCTCTGTTGCTATTGCAAAAGGCACCCCGCCAAAATTGTCACAACAACGCCTATTGAGAACACAAGAGCAACACGACTCTTGGGAATATAACAGGAGAAGGGGATAACTTTCTGCCAAATTTAACATGGGATGAGTGGGAAAAGGGAAGAAGACATATACACACAATATATCCCGTTGAGATTTCAATCTTGAATGCTGTTGAAGAGGTTGAAAAGAGCAAGTGAGCTAGATAGGCTACAACGAAACACTGCTTTTAAGCAAAATAATTTTTGATGGAACTACAAAGTTATGCACTTTGAACACTAAAATCAACGTTTTCAGTGTTTAAGAAAAGAACTTACCTTTGTGTGTATTCTAACGAATACTTTGTTTTCTTGCGTTCCGAATAAAACGAAAAACAAAACTCATAGGTCTAAAATTATGGAACGAATTGAAACCAACAGTATTTCGAGTTATGATGAAGTTTAAAGTTCAACCCTTTTACCCAATTCGAAGGACAAGGTAATTGTAAAAGTGCAAAAATGGCTCACCGGTTGATGGGGATAATGGCTGCGATAAGGGTACAGTCCTTGTGACAGCCACATCGTCGACGAGGTATACTTTGTGCCGATCAAGTTTGAGTGGTGTATTGGTTACAAACTCGTACGATCGCATATACAGTTTCTGTAAAAAGTATCAATAATGGCAAACTGAGAAGAACTATAAATGCCAACGGAATCACGGAGACACAGAATGTGAGTGAATGGACGAATAAATTCTCTCCTCCTTAAGAAATCGAGCCCACACACGCAGCAAGTGTGCGGAAGAAGAGAGGAAGAGTGCTTGGTGCGCTGATTGCGGAACGAATGTTTATATATGACAAAGTGACGCTGTCAATAGACAGAACCAAAAACTATTGCTGAAGGAGGGGGGGGGGGGACGAAAAGCTTCAAGAAGGCATGGATTTTTGTTGGTGTATTCTGGTTTAGTCTCAAAACAAACTTATATGTGGAGTTAGAAGTGACAAAACGCTAAAAATTCCACGGCAAATCGTTGAGCAAAATATGCGAAGATGAAAGTTGAAAAATTGTTCCAACACGCTCACAGAGGACAAAAAGTTAACCTGCTCGTCGAGTGGGAGTGGAAATCAAATGAACGAACTCAGAATACATTGTTCTTCTTCGTCTGGTCATTCAAAGAATAATAAAAAGGTATGAACATGAATTTTCAAAACCATCGGTATACATATAAAATGAAACCTAGCAAAATGGTTAGTAATAAAATGCCAGGATTTTATGACAGTTACTTTGAAGTCAAACGTGCATCAAAATCAAAACTATCACACTGAATTAAATAACAACTAGCCAATCTTGAAATTAAAAATTGGAAAATCTTCATTAACTGAATAACTGACTAACTTCATAACTGAATGTCTTGGATAGTTTCCATGAAACTTCAAATAATTCGAAAACAAGTGATTAATTTTAAAAAAACGCGGGTGGTCTTCAAGGTGGGCTCGCGAAATTCCCACCATTACTTTGCTGACGTCATTCTATTAATCACACAGGAATTTCTTCTAAAAAAACTAAATATTCCTAAAACATCAGCTTCTGTCAAGATAAACTGAAAAATAACATGTTCACTGAAGAATTTTCAAAAGAGAAACATGAAAGGCGAAAAAGGAAACAAAATTCACATGTTCTCAATGTTTGGAGATGTTTTTTTTAGAGCGGCGAATATAAAACTGCAGTTGTAAAGAAAAAATGGCAAGTTCATGAAAGGCTGGCTAACTTTAAAATATGACCAATGAATTTCAAATAATAAATATATTTCAAACAGATTCGAAAACTGGATATTACAAAATTGATATAATTTCTAAGAAGCATTTTCAAGATATGCAACATTTCAAAAGTTATCCAGTGTTTGAAGAGAGGCCCGTATAAATAAATAATTAAAATTCTTCTTGATTCCAAGAAAAAAGCAACAAAAAAATTTACTGGCAGTGAAGTCCTACTGCTCACCACCGGCACCATCCTGGGAAAGTGTCTCTCAAGAATCGTTCAAGATACATCAGATGGAAAGAAAACATTAAAGAGGTTGTACGATGAGAAGCAGAAAGTTCACACGCCTAAAATTGCCGTTGGGAATAACGATGGTGGTAGGTCCTCCCGGACAAGTGAAGAAAAAGGAAGGGAGCAAAAAGCAAATCTACTTGTTAGAAAACTGATTTCTCAACGCACTCCGGCTAAACTGTGCCGGCGGCGGCATTCTTAATAGATTGCCAAGATGCATATCTCAATACGTATCGCCATTTGACGTTTTGGGGACAAGAGCATGAGGCTTATCCTCGGCATCCTCATGAACTGGACGATGCCGTTGGTGTCTGTGCTCACCGCTACGTCTCGGGTTTCAGATTCAGATATCGAATACACGCTTTTACACACTCTTCGAATTTTGAATATATCTTTATGGAGAACGAAGATGATGAGTAAATACTTTTGGCATTTGCCTCCGTCCCACCACATCGATCTTTCGATGCAGTTTTCTTCAGTTTTGGTTTCAGATTACTCACAGATTTGGCAACAATAAACAACATTTGTTTCGGCTTGAACAGTTGCTTAGTTCAAGGCTGAACATTGAAAAATGTGAAAACTTTGAGCATCATGTGCCTTCTTCTTGTTTTATATCACATTTGGTTTAAACAAAATAAAGCATGACAGCATGTTTAACGTATAACATAAACATGAGAACGGTGCAGTAAATCCGAATGTGTTTCACAATGCGTTGTAATAGAAACTATCATGAAACAATTTTCAAAATGTCTTTACCAAACTTTCAATATTGGTTCAACATGCATAACAAACATTCGATTGTTCTCTGGAACTGTACGGCTCATTTTAAAATATCCAATAGCTGGAAGTTGACCGGTTTGGACAAACTTGATTTGATAATTTAAGACTTAATATAAATATAAATAGATCGGGTGTTATGCTTATATATTTATAAATTCACTCTGTTCCAAAATGAATAATTGTCCAGAACTTCCACAGATTCTGGTGCGTCACCTTCTATGTTTTGAAGTTGTATCTCTATTTGTGTTTAGTCAGATCAATTTCTTTGTGTATTTTTTGTTGATGAATATGTCGCAATTCATCGTGATTTTTTTGACTTGATATGTCTTACCCTATCATCAGTTTTCCCATTATGTATATATGAAACAAATTCAAGGTTTGGGTGTTCCAATGTAACACTGATCGAGACTGCAAAAGATATGTCAGCGGTTAAAGCTTTAAACATCGGAAGCAATCAAATTTTTTATACATTAATTGGAAAATTCTGCGAAATTTTCAAGGGGTTTGTCTGTAATTATCTTTTTAAAATGTGCTAAATTGCCCGGACAACACATAACAGCGTCAAATACACAAAGCTTGATGCTTAAAAATTCTAGCATGTATTTGATTGACATCCTTGCTTGTAATTTTTTCATTATTAATATATGTTAAAAATAGAGGTACATTGAATAGAAGCCTGTATTAATGTACTGACAGGTTTTTAGAAATCTTTTTTGGCGGAACCATTCAGGAGGAAACCGTTAACAGGTGATAGGAAAAAACATTTTATTTGACTTCACTCCAAATTTGAAGCATTGTTACAACTTCCTTCAACAGATTCTAAACAGGAAAATGTATTCTCAAAAAAAAACTATCCGCAGAATTCATAAAGATCCCGAAAGAACTGGAATAATCAGTTTTTTAAAAATGTATAACCTTCCATGTTCGAGTTTAATGTCAAATACCTATATGGTTAAAATAGTAGTAATAATAATACTCATAATACAGGGTGGTCTATGATTATGGCGACCACTTTAGGGCACTGTAACTTTGTTATGGACAGTAAGCAAAACAAGCGAATATACACGTTTTTTTGGTTAAAAAAATCGAGCATAATGACATATAAAACTTAACATTTATAACCACCTACAGCCGCACAGAACACAAGACACTCAAAAATCCAAACGACTGTAGCGCACAAGAAGGCTCGAATTAGCTTATTGGAGATTTTTTAATGAGATTCTTTGAGTAATATTATCTGTTATGAAAATCGACTCAGTATGGTGGAGCTCCACTCCACCAGACACGATAGAATTGAAGCTCAATTGAAACTAATGTATAAACCTCTCAGGTACCTCTCATTTTTCTTAGACAATAGTTAGACAATTTGTTACTTTCTCTAGTTCAAATAGGCACCCAATGATTTTAGTTAGGAAGGACAAATGCTCCACGCATTTCTTTGCTCATATCATCCCAGTCTGGAACAATTTGTTCAAAAATGTTACGGTTTTTATATCCCCATATCAGTTCTGTGAATTTATTGATCTCAACATCCCCCGGATATAACTACACTTTTACCTCCGTTTTCGTCTTTCTCCCCGTTTCACCTGTTCCCTATTATCCTTTTTTTTACTCTTACTCAAGTTGAACTCTTTTAGGGTTCGTCTCGTTTTAATTGTTTATTGCTCTTCTTTTAGTTAAATAAACTCAAATTCAATTCAATCATGATTATCATGATCCCATAAGCGCAGCAGGAGACATTGGACTCTAAACCTCCTCTAAAATGGAGGAAAATTATAGATTCCCAATGTTGTAAGGCGCTCAATACTTTCAAAGATGAAGGAAGTTTTATGGGAATTGACATAACGACAGAAAATATTGTGAACTTCCAAAAATAAATAAATTTTAAAACTTTCGTAAAAGGGTAACCCCATAAATCAAGTTTTTGCACGAGTGCAGCAGGTCGCCATAATTATGGACCACCCTGTATACATATATTTATATAATTCATTCTAGATGCAATAATTATTCAATGCAGTTGAAAATGGTAGGAGTTAATGAAAAATAATTTTAAAACACTATGTACATTTTCATTATTACCTATTTCATTATTACCCCATTAATTTTCATAATGTAGTTTCCATGAACGTGATTAGTTTTTCATAAATTCTTAACTAAAAAAAAATATTAATTTTTAAAAAAGTGGTTTTCAGCAAACTTATATTTTCAACACAAATAGTTTCGAAGAATTCCTCATTTTCAATTTAGATGTTGACATTTTTCAATCCTAAAACTATATCAGTTTATGAATGATAGAATTCTTTATTGTACATAATACGATTATTGATAAAAACAGTTTCAATAAAATCATATAAAATATTCATTGAATTGTAACTTTTTGGATTCCCTTCGAAATGCCAGAAGCGCTGCTATCACCATCTTTTCCACATACACATTTGTTTTCGTTTTCCTGTTTATGAACAGGTGCCATGTAAAGAACCACAGGACGATCTTGTGTTCTAATCTGAAAAAAATATATAGTCTATGAAGAAATACCTCGAAGATCAGAATAATTTGATTTGATATATTTTATGCCTGGAACAACCGTTGAAAATTTTTTTAAATTGAAGTAATCATTTAATAAAGCGCTACGAATTTTTCAAAATAATTACACTTCGGAATATTGGAATGTCCATTTTCAAAATAATATATTTCTCCATCAATTTTGTTGCATAATGTTTTATTTAATAATTTAAGTGCCAGGCATCTGGTGTATTTTTTACAGGAATAATTTCAAAATTTTTTAACTAGATTAAAAATAAATTAGGCTTTTAAAATTTGTTTTCTTAAAATTCGATTTATTCCGCATAACAACCGTGTTAGATTTAAGCGTATGCTGAAAGTGGTTTTCTAGTTCAGAGTACTAGAATATTTTATCTTAGAAAAATATTGCTTACCGTTGCAGGCATATCTGGTGTTGTTGTAATTAGTGGTAGAGTATTATCTTTATGTGATTCATGAAACATATCCATACAATATTCATGATGATCCTCGTCATCAATTGGCATTGTAGAAACCATTACGTTAGTCATGATGACGTGAAAGCTGCAAGAGGGAGAATAAAACGGGAAATGAAGGGTAAAGCAAGTAAATGAAGTGACAGAAACAGGAGGAAATTCAGCAAACTCGTTTTGTGGGCGGACCACTCAATTAGAAGCCACAGGAGGGGCTCAACTGGAATCTTTCCAACTTTCGGTACGTAACCCATTAATGGAATAGCGACGTGAAAAAGAAAAAAATGAAAAGGGAAAAAGTTAAACACAATAAAATATGATGATTCAGATGATGCACTGAAAAATGAAACATGGGTTTCTGAAGAGGGCAGAAAGCACAAAAAAGAAGAAAAACGAGTAATACTTTGGTCGGTCGACATTTTCGCTATCTTACTGCATTGTGCACAATTTTCCGCTCAATTCACCAGGGAAACTGAAAAGAGTTTTGAAAATTTTTTGACCTAATTTTTCATGCCTAGAGAGGGGACAAAGATTCGTTCGAAATGCTTCTCATTTTGTTCTGAATCGGGATTTCGTTGCTCTGTCTCTTTGCTTTTCAGCCGTTCGCCTTGTATTTTAAGCAAATTTTTCAGCGTAAATTATTTTGCGGCAATTTACAAAAGGCAAGAGAAGCCTTCATAAAATATGGAAAACAGCATGGAATATAGGGGTGTAGTATTCAGAAAAAATAGGAATTTGGATTTAGTAACAACATTTTGGGGGAAAATTTTGTGTGTATGTTGATCGTACCGTTTTTTTAAAGAAAAAGAACGAATGCTTTAAGAAAATAATATTTAATTTTTTAAAATAAACTATTTTCCAAATGCTTTTGTTTTCAATACTAAAAATAATATTTTCCATATTTTTCAAACTTTAAGGGAACTACTAAAAGTGCTCAAAATTATTCATGCAATTTAAAACTACAGACTTCAAAAATGTGATGGAAATCCTGAACGTTACGTCAAAGATATACTAAGTGAGAATTGTTTTGAACTGGACACATCAGTCACTGAAAAAGTGGGAGGCGTTTTGGACAAAAGTAGTGAAAAAAAGAAAGCCACCGAGGTTGGTGTATATTGGCTGTCTCCACGAACTTGGTTGCCGTCCACTGATTCCCAATGGAATTATGTGGCAGCCCAATGGCTGATCAGTTGCACACATGACAAGTTTTTGCTCCAGAACAGACGTCGACGTCGTTGTCCGAAAAAGCTATGTTGAACCATGAAAAAAAAAACGGCGTTTCATTTTGGTTTGAACGACTAACAAAGTTACACTTCTATAGGACAAATGGCTGAGCAATTCGTAGGATGACAAGATGCGATCAGCTTAGAATGAACAAATATGTGAATGTTATACACTATCATCTGACACAAAATGAAATGACGTTAGGCGTCGCGTCTGAGGGGCCACAAAAGACAAAACGTTTGTTTTTCGTTGTTTCGGGCGGCAGGCCCAAGTGTGTATGTATATGTGTAGAATGGTCGGTTTTTGTGTGGCCATGTCTATTTCTGGCAAAAAGTCACGGCAAAAAACTAAATTTAGAAGCAACAAAGAAGAACTAGAAACTGGAGCAACGAGAAACTAAGAAAAATTTGCGAAACATTTGAAAAAAGAGAAGAAGAATAAGAAAACGCCTGACCGGATGTCACACAACCCACTGTTGAATCAGATAGAAAAACGACTAAGTTGGAAATAAGTTTTGCTGGACTCCAGAACATTTGAACTTAACAAACCGCGCTGGAACTGCGCAAAAAAAATAATTCTCTGAATTTTTTTTGAATTTCAGTTTTGAAAGAGAGCAGATCTACAAAAAAACTTAATCATTAATATTTTATTTTTAAGAAAATTTTAAACTTTGAAAATAATATAATGTGGCAATTTATAACGTACTGTTTTTCACATCGGTTGAGTCTAGTATATGTTGCATCAAATGCCTTTTCAGGGTTTTTGTCAACTTTAGAGATTTGAAAGAGGGTAGACATTCTGAAAGTCAATTTTTACCCAAAATCTGAAAATTTGATTGAAAAAAAAACAAATTTGGGATTATTTTCACTAAATCTCAATGTAGTGAAAAACTAGACTGAAAAGTTTAATATCCAAATTTTTCCGCTTCAAAGTGTTTCTCCTCAGAATATTTTTTGTAGTGACTTTTTTTAAACATCATCTTTCAAATTAGAATATTTCGTGTCCCTACAGGGATGTGCATAGTTTGTGTCTATGTGCAAAGACCGAGGTGACAGTACGGGCGGGTAGGCAATTTTCTGCCTATTTAAACAAATGTCCCTTTAAACAAGAAAAACTTTCAAAGTTAAGCACAAAAACATCGTTTTTATGGACCAAAGTTTGAGAACTTGTTTATCAGGAAGTTGAAAGAATAATGGGGTATAATATACTGCAAGTTTCTTGCAAATAACTAACTGAACTTCAAACTTTTTCTGTTAGAATTTTCACATTGTACACATTGTACATTGTACAATTCTGATTTCGAAAATTTAAAATTTATTGAAATCCAAAGATTTGAAATTTTCAGAAAGTGAGAACAACAAGTATACGACAATAAATAATTGTGATTGACTATTCATTGAATATTTTTACTTTCGGGAAAATGATGAGTGAGAAAAAATGAAATGCAAGTGTATGAAAATTGTGTCTTATATTGAAAATTAACTTTTTAGAAATTTCAAGACTAGCGATTCGATCTAAACAAGTGAAATGGGAAATGGAATCGGAGTGGAAGTGTGGGAAGACGAATCGGATTTCTCAGAAATTGTAGACGTAACAAGTTGGCTACCATCTTCACTGGTTGAAGAGTCATGGCTGTAGAGGCAGTCCTTCTTTTTTCGCATCAAATTTCTTTCTTTAACCTGCAAAATTATATTGAGTTCAAATAATGACTCAGAAAAATAACCTTATACTCAAGAGTGGAGTGAGGAACACCAAAAAAGCTACCCGCTCGATGAACAGTCATTTCCCCTCGACGGACACTTCTCACAGCTTCGTCCAGAGCATTTTTGTCATATTTTCTGAAGTTGGTCGGGTTTAAAGATAAATCAATGCAAATTTCAGGTCGAACCTATATTGTCCTCTCTTCGGCCTGCTCCTCTTCCACTCCTCATTTCCATGCATTTTCTGAGACTTCTCCGAAATCGGCGTAGGAGTATGGGTATCAACGTTAGAAATGTTTGCACTATCCACTGGGACCACATTTCCTTGAGTTTTGAACAAGTTCTGCCAGATAGACTCAAGCCACTTGGGGTCCAAGGGGGAACACGACTTCTGAAAAGTGATTGCTACGTCAGCAAAAATGAGCTTTCACAGAGAATGTTTCAAACTCTGACAAGTAAATAAGAGCCGTCGTTTGAAATTCAGAAAAATTTTTTAAGGAATTCTTGAAATCTTGAAATATACCGAAAATCGTGAAAAATACAAAAGTGATTTAAAACTAATAGTTGGACAGCGACGTAAAGCAATTATATAATTTCCTTGTACAAAAATATTATTTTACTTAAAATTCAATAGGGCATTTTAAGAGTTACCTTGTCAGACATCTCCGGCGTCTCACCGGTCCCTTCTAAACTGCTATTTGTGCTGTCAGGTGAGCTTGGGCACATTGAGGCATGAGGTGAAGATGAGGATGAGTCAGATTGATTGCCGAACGCGTCCAATAAAGCAGCCGCCGCCGTCGCCTCAACACATCTTTTTTGCTCCGCTTCGGCTCGTCGCGCCGCTATTTTTCCACGGCGAACTTTTGATGGGATTGCCCCTTCCGCTTCGAGCTTATAAATTTTGTTTCGTAGAGTTGATCGAGGAATACCGTATACCACAGATGCCCTATAATAAAAGAAATTTATATTGATTTGGGAAGCGAAACGGAAAAGAAACTAGCCTTCTTGTTCCAAGTTTTCCTTGTCGAATGTCCTCCACTGCTTGGGTCAAATCCTCCACAGTGTAGTTTCTCCTCAAAATATTCGATTTGTTTAACGATTCATCTACTGGTCTGAAAATTGAATATGTTCAAAAATATAGTTCAAGTATTTAACCTACTTTTCTGGTGCAACCGATTCATCATCTTCACTTTTCGTCACGCTGTTGAAAACTCCAATTTTCTGGAGCATATTCATTGTCTAAAATTAATTAGTGTGCAACAATGTTTTCGACACACTTCAACTCACCTTATTACTCAAATCCAGAGGATTTTCCGTGACAAGACTGCAAGCCAAAGCCGCGTATTGCAAATGAGGTTGAAGTTGTGCGTTTTGAAATTGGAGCCAGAAATTGATAGCCCACGGGTTTTGCAATAATTGTGGCAGTACACCCTCGTTGATTTCTGGAATAACAATTAATTACAAAAAAAAATTCATATATTAATGAATCGTTTAAAGAATTATTGGAAAATGTTCTGACAAAGAAACATACGTCGTTCCAATCCAAAGTTTTGAAAATCATTTCCAGTTGGTAATGTTGACGATGGTGAGTTTAAAAGATTGGCAATGCTCAGCCTATTCATGGCGTAGGCTGAAAATAATTTTTCATATAAATTTGTTTAGAGGCACTTTCTTAGAATTAGTTTAATGTTAAAGTTGGTTATTATTTGATTTTTATATTCAAAATGGGAATTGCAAAAAAAAAAGCTATCAACGACCGAAAAACAATTGTTCTAATCAAAACAACGTTCATAAGGAAGAAACTGAAAGAAGCCTAGACTAGCAGAATTTTCCCCAATTTGGAATCAGAAGCAGAATTGAAAGCACCTGCTCTTTCAAGAACCCGCACAGGGATAATCCTTAAATTTGACCACTCAACATGTAATTCAGGTGTGTGTGTGTGTGAGTGCATCATCGTCATTTGATTGAACACATTCTAATCTAGGACGTCTCAAGACATTTCCCTTTTCAACTCACTTCCTTTGTACTGGTCCTGATTATCCGTTCCCATAAAATGGGAAGACATCGCAAGTCCTGGTTTCGGTTCGCTATTCATTGTACCTACGAAAATACAATTTGTTGAGGTACGAAATGTAAATTAAAAGAATTATTAGAATTTTATTGAAAAACAATCATAGAAATGAGCTAATGGAGGAGATCAAAATTTGACGGAAGAAAAGGATTAGCCCTATCAAATTGAGACAATAGAATTGTAAAAACATCAGGCAACTGAAATTTTCGGAAAAAAATATGTAACGAAAATGAAACAATAAACGTCTATGTGAGCAGATATCAGTTTTCAAAAGAATGTTGGAATCAGAAAATGCCAAAAGTATTAATCTGATTTCACACTTTATTTTTAAAATTTCCAATATCTATTAAAAAATATGACTAATTTCATTTTTTGAAAATCTGTTCAAAGTAGAACCATTGCAGACCATCTAAAGTAACGTTGATTTCAAATCGAAAAAAATTTAATGGGATTACTCATAAAATGTAATAAGTTCTAGAAACATGTTCTGAACGGTCATAAGAGTTTTAAAGTTATGGATGAAACAAATGTTGAAAAACTATCAAAAATGAAGGTATCTCATAGTTTTTCAATTCAAAAACGGAGCATATTAAAGTTTAATATTAATGTTTTGTAGTACAACAAGAAATATGTACCTGGTGCTAGTTTTCAGATAGACAAAGGTTAAAGTATGTTTTAATTTGCAAAATTGAGTTTTCTGCTCGTTTTCGTGACGGTTCTTTAAGCAAAAAGCATTTCAGCTGAAATTTTTTGTCCAACTGTTCTGAAAATCGTGGTAAAAATTTTTCAAATTCAACTTTTGAACCAAACGACAAGTTATTATTCACAATTATTCTATGATTTTTGTCTGGAAGAAAAACTTAAAAGAAGAAAGTTCAGGAAATCCCCGAACACACTTTTTAGAGAGAAGATAAAAATCGTTATCGAACAGTGTCCAAACACTTCCGAAAAGTGTTTCCAAGAGGGCCTAAGTGTCTAAATCCGCGGTGGGAACCGCCACTTTCAGTTTTTTGGAAAATTGAACTTGTGAGATAGATTTTTGTTTTCTAAATGATTCTGGGAAAATGTGTTTTTTTTTAATGATTATAAAATCAATTTGAAGGATCCATTAATTCTCAATTTCCAAAACAATATAATTTACAAGACTTTACTGTATCTCTCTCATTGGTTCTCTAATAAAAAACAATCAGTTTTCGGGCAAAAACAATGTAAATATATTGATTCCCATTCTCGATCTGCACCTTCGTGGAAGTTTATACTCATTCAAAAACTTGAATTTTGGCGCCAGAAAGGTGATGTGCTAACAGATGCGATTGGGGTGAGTGTAAGCCAAAAATTCAAAAACCTTGTGGCATTTTTTGTTTAGTACATAAATTAAAGTGTAACACAGATAATCCAAAAATTTAATATTAAGGATTACACTACTAGTAACGCTAGTCATACCTGGCTCTGATTCATTTCTACCTGGCCGTGTTGCTGTCACGTCTAATATCATTCAAGCTAATTGTTTGTGTGGTTTATCTTAATTCACGTAACTCTTCTTGAAATTTTGCTATTCCCAACAGAAAACCATGACATTATACTAACATGCTCTCCCCGCTCGATTTTGGTTGACAATAAGTTCGTGCCGTTGTCTAATGAGCAAATAAAACGAGAACAAAGGTCCTGGGTTTTCATAAAATTGTTAATGTGAATATAACTGGCGGTACTTTTCTTTTTTGTGCGGTGCTTACAAAAAAGCCGGAAAAATGAGTTAAAGTAACCTGACTCAGTTCCGGCAATTATTTTACTCATTCTTCGTCGCCTATCAATACTTAGAAAGTAATCAAGGGATGAAAACAAACAAAAAAATGTTCCAATGATGCAAGAATGCACAAATGAATTGGATAAAGGTCATAAGAGTACTGTGGTGATACAAATCAGAGTTTCACTCATTAGGAACAATGTTTGATAAACTGAAACTGGGAAAACTACCTCGTCCTATGCTAGTAGCATATCCACTGTAGCATATAGAAACCCCTTCCCAGTGGGCTGGTTTGGTTAGTTTTTAAAACGTAACACTGCCGTTTCCTGAAAGTCTTGTTTTTAATTAGAGCAAACCCGGCGATTTCCCATCTCGCCCCCTATGTGCAATACGCGAGATATAATTGGCGCCCCACCTCTCTCACCCAAATTCCAGAATCAATTGTGCGCATCTTCGAATTTTTTTGCTTTTCTCGCCTCTTCTGTCTGCGAAAATTAAGGATTCGCCAAAATTTAAAACAATTTGAACGAACCGAAAAAAACAGCGCGACGAAAAGACGAGAGCTGATGAGGTAAGGACCAGAGGGACAAGTATGGAAAAACAAACAAATAAAAGAAGGACGGAACTAAAGGAAATAGATCAAGACGGATGAAACTAGAAAACTGTTTCATTACTCGCAAATTGTTTAGGCACATAACGAGCAAAAAGTCATTATTAATACTAGTTGTTTTGTGGCAGACTCTAAAATTCCTTCGATGTTCGTAAAAAGTACATGTTACCTGATAAGCAATTTTAGCCAATTTTAGCAAAGAAAAAAACGACCGGCTCGGCAAAAGGGAAAACGTTCACACTCTAGCAGTTTCTTACTAACCGTTATATATTTAGCCTTTTAACAAACTCCTGCAGATGACTATTACAATTTCTAAGCGAACTTACAACGGTTTCGGTATCTGCGAATTCATAAAAGAGGAATTTTTGTCTTACTCAACATAGTCCATTGAATTGCATGAAATATTATTTTAGAGGAAAATGCGGTCTTGAAATACAAAAGCCGTAACGCTTTGATACTTTATGTTTGTCTAAAAAATGGAATCAATACTTTTACAATGCACATAGATAAAAGACTACAGATATGCAATTTCGATTATGATTTTCAAAGTAATGTAACATGTCCTACATCAAATAATGCATTTTAGTTGAATCCAGATTTAGGATATTGGCGTCTCAACAATCAACTTCATAGAAAAAATCACAAATCGGCTGCAAAAAAAGCTACAGTATCCTCTGAAACAAAAACATTCATTTTATTCTGACGATTGTTCAATAAAATCGCCCCTGGTCTTTTAGTTCATCTTTTCTTTTTGAATCGATTTGAAATTGGCAAAGATCGTAACTTGTTATTTTTAAAATGACAGTTTTGGAAGATGAAGGCTAGGTAATACTGTGAAGAATCTGGTGACAAAAACATTTAGAATGCGCCAAACCAAAATTCAATCTCATTAGGCCGCCATGGGCTCTTCGTTTCATAATTCCATGTCTGATAAATTATGGACACATCCATACACCTCGCGAAATACATGTGAATATGCCTGATATACTTTAATTTTCGTTTTCTTACTACTTCTTCTCTCACTCTTTTTCATTTTCTTCAAAATATGTACAAGTTTAGAAGAGAATGGAAATAAGAAGACATGCATAGTGATATTTAATTCAGAATTTTCACAAAAGCCGGGGTTGAAGGAACAAGGGGTGGTACTCTCAAAAATATGGATCTGCAGGAATATCATACGGTAACAACGTATTTTTTCATTCGCCAAATGAAGAAAACGACTAAATCATGCACCGCCTGTGGCTACACGGCAGAATTGCATTCAAAAGCATCCGTGGCTGCTAATCTTCTAATTAGGAAACGAATTTTCATAGGAGGCGGAGCACACGGGGGAAAACGAAAAAGGAAGACGGGGGCAAGAAAAGGGGGAGAAACGATGATTCGGGACGGCTTTGAATTCAATCAAATTCGTTACTTTTGGGTCTTAGCGCGTCGCAAATTGCTTTTGGAAAATGAAAGCAGTGCTTCTCGAAAATAATGAATGAGCTTGCTTGATGCTTAAAAAACTGAAAACCTGGTAGGAAGATTTGATGGAAATTCGTGAATCACAATTGAAATTATTACGACACGGGACAAATGGTGCTGGAAGGTACTGTAACAGCCAGCGCGTATCTGTGCAAACGTGATGATTCAGACTGTGGTGGGTGAACAAAATGATAAATGGAAAGATGGATCGTAGAAACCATCCCAATCACTGTTTTAGCTCCACCCACCTTTTTGTATTTCTGGTAGAGGATCACTAAAATGCTGTAGTATTTGGTTTTTGCAAACGCTGTGAATTTGTTTTCAAGGTAAAAGTTTGAAAAATCAGTTTTTCATATTATTAGGTCGTTGACATAGGTTCATATGAGTATATTTTTGCCATAACAAGTTCTATTTAAATATTGCAAAATTTCAGTTGATAACACCTAATTTCTAAATACTTCAGAAGTTATTTAAAAAACTTCAATGTAGAACTTTTCAGTTTTTAAAATTACGCTAAAATGGACTTACTTCTCCGTCCAAATTTTGAGGCTCTCTGAAGATTTTCATCGGAAATAGTAATTTGAGAATTAAAAATAGGTAATATTTAATTTTTTTGCTAAAACATACAATACATTTTCCCCCTTTTCTCATCGGCTTTTTAAAGTTTACTACTAGAAAGAAAACAAATAAATGAGCATCGAAAAAAGTAAAACAAAAATAAAATGTACCAGTTTCAAAAAGAGACCTGAATTTTTGCATAAGTACATAAAAATTTAAAATCCATTCCTCCGTCCAGAATAGGTCGTGAGAAACTCTAAAGTTTCAAATTTTCTCACATATTTTTTTCCGGAGATCCAATTTTTTCAGATTTCAAAATTTTCTCAAAAATGGTGAAATATTCATAAAAAAGAATCGAAATAATTTCCAGAATCCAATAAGATCCGATCATTTTGGAAGGGTCCAGTGGGTTTGAAAGGCGAGTTGCACAAAGGGCGTAAGGACCAGTATGGTGGTGACAGGCAAAAGTGTAAAAATGTATGAAATTTTAGAAATGTCAAAAACACACCACTCACAAAAGTGTTTCTCAGAGTGAAAAGAAGACATGAAAAGATTCACCTTTTCTTGAGCCGCCTAAAGGATGCGCTCCTGCCCCCGTTTTTCCCCAAAGCTTGGAAAACATCAAATCTAGCACTTAATCTTACTCTTTCGCCCTCCGAACTCATTAATTATTAATACTTATTATGTAAAAGTGAGAGTATGAGCAGGGTGCATCATTCTTATGTATATGTCTTGGTGTGTCAAGATTCGGGCTAATCGCCCTTTTCGCAATTATTTTCGTAGGTGGAAGAAGATACGGGTCGTGTTGAGGAAACGAAATTCTTGATCGAATTAGTATGAACTTTCGAAACTCTTCGGGTTATCATCACTTTAGAAATAGGAATCGAAACAAATTTTTAGACAATCTGCACGAACTTCACCGGAAAGACGCTGAATGTGGGATTTGGAGCCATATTTAAGATGGAACTTGCGCGAGTAGAGTGCAAGTTTCCGGATTGATAAAAAAGAATGTTTCTGAGAAGTATATTTACGTTTTTCAGATATCCAAAACATGATGAAAATGAATTAAAACACAAGACAGATGCGAAAAAGGAAAAAGAGAAATTAACATGCTAAATAATAATTATTTCCTCTATTATTGTTTAAAATTGATATTTGTCGTTTACAATCGTGTGTGTTTTTAATTTATTAGAACTTGTATTGTATTTTTTGATAACTGTGTTTTTTTTACCGTTAAAAATGCTCATGTTAAATTTACATCCGATCTAGCATTTGAAAATAATTTATTTCCCAACTTTCGCCTAAAAATATACACGTAGTTCAGATTTAGGAAACGCGTGTTCAAAATTTACAATTAGTTTAGAGAGACCATTTCTGGAATAAAAAAAATCAAAAAGGGCTTGCACTGGACCATTCGCGTCCACAGATCTTATGCTGTCCGTGTCGATCAGGTGACGCGAAGGCATGCGACACACGAGCCGCGAGTCACCTGTGTGTGGAGAACTGAATTTACTCTCTGTGTGCAGAATTAACATTATCTCTATGAGGTTCACACCGAGAATATATGAAAAATTACCTGAAACGAACATTGGGGAAAGGGGGTTCGAAACTTTATTTAAAATACTGAAGTCATAAAAAATTTTTGGTTCAAATATACTGGTTTTGAGTTAAATTTTAAAATAAAGTAAGGTAAATTTAATACATTTTTATGGCGAATCACCTACAAATACGGTAACAGAAACGGCAGTACTTTTGGAAACTGCAGAACTAAATTTCAAAATACCTGTTAGCGCAGTAGTAATAGGGATGCCGCACTAATAGAAAATAAGACTAAAAACATGCAAGTACTGATTTTGCTAAAATCAAAAGAACCTAATGAGCATGACCGTACAAAATTTCATCTAATCCTCTGTTCAAATGATTTTACGTAATTTTTTAAAATTGAAAAAAAAAGTTTTCATTGCAATTAGATTCATTGCCCAACAAAAGTGTGAGCCACCACAGGGCGCGTTGCTCTTCCTCGAAAATTGTTTGGCGAAGATGAAGAATTAAATGTGGGGGGCACGGAGTGTCGAGGGGGCGCGGCTCGTAATAACCGTCAGTGGCTAGAAGATAATTTCAGTTGGTTGAATTCAGTGAAGCATGTGAAAGAAAGGATCCCTGAGAAAATGAAGAGATGACAAAACTTCAATTACAACGTCACCCATTTTCATTTAATTCTTGGATTGCCTCAATGTGACTTGCAAGTGGTCGGGAAACTATTAGATATGAGAGTGTTATTCAAAACAATTGTGGCTAGTTTTACCGAAAGAGACTGACTCAATTGGTCATGAAAAATAGTTTAGTGAAAAATATAAAAATTCAGGGTCCTTTCATGAATTTATAAAAGTATGACCAATCTGTGAAATATACAGTGCGCGTTATGGCTGTAGAAACCCTCCCTCATATTTCACATTTTTTCATGAATTAATCAAGAAAACTGAAAGTATACAGCCGATATTTTTTAAATTCATTCACATCACTGCTATAAGGCCTCTTTTTGGAAATTTCCCCAAGAAATCACAAGTTTTCGACAATTTTAAGAAAACTGTGATAATTCGGCCCGAATTATCCGGGTAGTTACAGTTTTTGTATCAAATTCTAACGTTTTATAACAATTGAAATCGTTATTCCAATTAATTTTTGGTATTTTAGGACGCTTAGGGCATGTTTATAATTAATTAATACTGTGAATTTGAAATACATTTATTACTGTTAAAATCAGTGAACATCAAATTAAAAAAACAACAAAAAACTTCATACATGTTATCTCAATAAAATTACAGATCACGTGGCATAGCTATTAGAGAAAAAAAAACGCAAAGTAAACCGTGGGAAATGCATATAAACTGTATATTAATTTAAAAAACATAAAGGGGATGAACAAGTAGGAAACAGCAAAAAACGTTTGGTTTTACAATCGAGACAATTTTTGTTTTTAATAACTTGTATTTCTGTTGTTGGGAATGGTAAACATATTTTTAAAAAATGTTCCAAACTGGACATTTGAATTTTGAAGAACGAACAATTTTTTTCGGCGTTTTAACAATAAATTTCTTGAAGTCGTCTGCTTTTACGTTTTTAGGAAATATTGCTTTGTCAAAACAGTTAGTTTCAATAGGCATGATACGTAGGTTAGTAGGCTAGTAGCCTGTAGTACGAACAATATCATCCACTTACCACCAAATGCATTCAAACAGCTTCAGACGAATCTTCCTCCCAATTTTCTTTCTGTTCTTCATTATGTTTCAAGTTTTATGTTTACTTTATCTTAATTTCTATGTTGTATTTCTATGAAGCTGGATGATTTTCTTTTCAAAATCATACACTTTGGTGTTATAAAGTTTAATACAAAATAGTAAGGCTTCCATGTGAATGCGGCGCGTCGTCGGCGCCTCACGCCGGCCGGCCTTCGTTGTCGCTGTGTGCCGCGGTGTGTGTTTTGGCGTGAACTCCGGTATTTTCGTAATGCGTTGCGGCGTTAGTGGCGGCGTGAGGATGAGGCTGAGACGGTGATCGGCGTGACAGTAATTCAACGTCAGATCTGTACATTGGCAAGTGAACTGTGTAGACGGACATCCAATTGATTTAAGCTTAAAGAAAACGTTTTGAATGAACACCTGAGAAAATCTAAATCTGTAAAAATTAACTACTCGTTTTGTACTTGACAAACATTGAATTATATTGCATTACATGTTTGAAAATAATTGATATAACTCAATGCATTGTTCCAACTAAGGCTTTCACAGGAGAGATGCGCGGTGTCGGCAAACGTCCGCGTCGTCGCCGCTCACCGATTTTAAAAAATGTTGGCGTGAATTTCAAATTTTCATTTCCGATTATTTGCTGACAATTTAGAAAAACTAAGGAATCGGTAATAAGTTTACATGTCTTTCAATGCGGTAGTATGCCGAAGGTAGGCCGGCAATGGCGCCTCACCGCCGCCCACATTGAAATTAGCTACACGTATATTTAAGAATTAAAAAGGGTTTTTTTGTGGTTGCATTCCCTCATTGTTTTTCAAACTCCTTCTGCAACACCTTCTGCAATAATTAGGATAACTGTTTAGATGTTTTTTGTGTTTACCGATATTGGCTTGAAAGTGTTTTACCTTTTCTGATTAATCTCGTGTTTAACTCCAAATTATTCAAAAAAATTGTTAAAGTTTAATTTGATCTTTTCGAAAATAATCAGTGTCACTCATCTTGGATTATTATTATTATCGTTGGCCTACGTAAAATTTTGTTGGAAATGATATAATCTACTGTAGTTACGTATTGAATTAAAAATGATACTTTGAATTGTATTGCGTGCAATACTAATAGGGAAAATACGGTAAGCAATGGAAAATGATCTTACACTTCCTATCAATGTTGCTTGCCTTTTACCTACTTGTCCTGCATCAATAATGATAATGTATCATGCATGCAAATCTAATAAAAAATACGAATGTAATTTGTTAAATAACAACAAAGAATAAAGCTTGCAGGTTTTTTTGATGAAGCGTTGTTAAAAATCTCTAATTCACTTTTTTTCCAAGTACAATCATTAACTGCACTTCGTTATTGCCAAATAAAAGTGACGGCCCTTTTCCAATTTTTTCAACAAAAAACCACAAATGAATCTGACAAAAGCAGTGGGCAGTGTTATTGAATTCAAAAATATCAAGCCCTCCGTTTTCACTCACCAGGGAGTTTCAATCACATCATTCTCTGGTTATTGAATCTGTTCAACCCGAATTTTTTCGTGTTGAATTTAAAAACGAGAACATCATTTTTTTTTCTTGTTGCATTTTTTTAATATGCCTTTGCAAACAAAAAAGAAAGTGTCTCAAAAAAAATATTTGTTCTAGAAGATGAAATGTCAAAATGAGATGTTCAAGTAGTTGTAATTTGGGAATAAAACCCTTTCCATGAGGGTCCACATTTCGATGTTATATTGGCTTTCATGTCCTCTTTTTGACCGGACAAGTGTCAAGTGAGTGTCTGTGAGAGTCAAGTACATTCACAAGTAGATCTTTATCAGCGCATCAAAGTACCAATTTGTTCAATCTATTGTGGCTTATATTGAGCTCATCCTTTTTCAAATAAAAAGGTCGGTTTCACTGTTTTCCAATTTGCATTTATTTAGCTTCTTGTCTTTTCCATTTTAGCTCATTTCGGTTTCTAAGCCGATTCACAACAGAAGGCGTCGCGCTTTTTGGCGTTAGATGGCTGAGTTCATTCTCCGTTTTTTTTTGAATATTCAAGCGTCGTTTTCTCCGGGAGGAAATTTTCGCTTTGGCTCTATTTTCACGTTAGCATAAACACCATTCATAGCAGGTAAACTTTGAATTTTTCTGAAATAGCCTTGTTTTTCCATCGTGTTCTTAATAACACACAGAAAAGTGCCCGACAAGTTTTGCGTACATTATTCATGCTGTTTTTGATAGTTTGAGAAAAAAAAACAAGTTGCAAAATTGTGCCTTCATAAATATAGTTAATTATTTTTTAAATTGAGAATCAGTTTTAAAAAACATTAGTTAAAGTTGGAAGTATGTGAAAAAAATTTCGACCACGGCAGGATTCGAACCTACAATCTTCTGCTCCGTAGGCAGACGCGTTATCCATTGCGCCACGCGGCCGCACAGAGTTTTCTGTCTTCTTTTTCGTAGAAAAGAAAAATATAGCGCTGAAGTCACAATTCACTTTTATATAGCCTACTTTCGCCTACTTTCTACCTACTGACAGTGAAGTTCGAAGTTTTTTTTGTTGCAATAATTATTGTTTAGTTGTTAAAATAGTAACTCAGCATTAAATAAAGTACGATTTTGTCAAATTTTTAGCTTCCATTCATCTTTCAAAACTTATATATTCAATTAATAACTCCAGAATCAAGGCACATGACACAATTTGATATCTACTAAAATTTCAAATGTTTTAATGAGATTACGATTTTTTGTTACTTTGGAACTCTGTTGTATGCTATTTTGAAAGTTTTTCTGTCTCTTGAATAGACGGGGAACAGTAATTTTTGAAAAAAAAATCACATGATTCCATAACATTTTTTATTTAAATTCAGATAAAACTATTTTGAGCATTCAAGCATTCAACTTTCAATTCTTGAGAGTGATTTCCGTACCTAGTTTCCCCGAAGGAAGCCATAAAACGGTCAAGTCATGATTTCTTTTCCATCTTGGAATCAAATCTGTGAGTCTCGCAAGTCGTTTACCACATTTTCCTCTCTCTCTCTTCAGAAAATGCCTCTACTTGATCTTTATTTGCTTCCGGATGGACAAGAATATTTAGAGAAATGCGTCCCCCCACCCCCCTCGTTGGTTTTGCACTCCTCCAGTGTTTATCTTTTTGTATGTATCTATCCATCTGATTTCAAATTCTAAGAAGCCCTCCTGAATGTGCTTGTTTCTGTCAAAACGGCATCTTTCTGTCACCACGGTTGTCTTGTGTTGTAGATTTTCAGCAAAGATTGTTTCAGTGATGATTTTTGAAGGAATTCGGAACGAGGAAGGCGGATTTCAAAAATAATAACAAACGCGAAACGACTTTGAATATCGGATAAAATATTTCAGAGTATTTTTCTGGATTCTTTTTCAATGTGCTACGATTAATTATTTCACTAATTGAAATAAATTAAATATTTTCAAATATGTAATTATTCTATATATGTTATTTAATTTACTTATTTAATTGACTGGAAACGTTGAAAAACAAATAAATTAGGGTTTAGGGACCATCAAACAAGTAATTTTTGGTATCAACTAAATTCATATTTCAAATTTCAAATTTAGTTACATTGTAATTTTAGTCACATGCGGTGAAAATCAGATTGATTAATCAGACCACAAAGTTTTGAACGTTTCAATCATTTATAGGTTATTTTATCAGCTCGAGCAATGTCTGTAAATTGTGACAGATTTCGAAAACTGTAATCGAAAATTTTTGAAAAAAAAAACTACAAAATGGTTTTTTATAAAAACATTTATAATGGATTTTTTAAAAATTCTGTTGTATTTTTCAGAGTATTCTGAACAGCGAAATAAACACATAAATATCAATTCAAAGCTAACGAGAAGCAAGATCGGAAATTAGGGCACTGCTGGTTGTAAAAAAACTTTGAGAATATTGCCGAATGTAAAATCATGATTAACAACATAAATTCCCATGGTTAAAAAAAGAAAAGTTATTATTTTTGGCCCGGAACTAATTTGGAGGCCTAGTATTAATTTAAATTTTTATTTTGTTCACGTATATCAAACGTGTGATATTTATTTTCTGTATTTCATTTTTTCTTTTCCACACGCGTTTTCTCTGTGCTTCTATTTGTAATCCGGAAGTGAACAAAAATTACCGACCTAATTGTCCAAAGTACATTTTCACAATTTCCCTCTTTTTGCTCACGTTTATCTTTTTTTGTTGGTTTTGTGGTTCAGACTTTGAAAAAATTGGAGAACGTTGAAAACTCGGAGTCAAGCTCAAAAAATCTAAAATTTCGTATGCATTTTTTATCCTTCACCTTCGAATTCTGACCCCTTTCACATGTAAATCGAGCGACTCGTGAACCTCTTCGTCTTCGAGCCACAAATTTCCATGAGCAAAGAGAGAAATATGATATTCGAAAAATTAGAAGAAGGTTGACTCTGACGAGTATCTTGATAAATTTTTGTCGGTGTCGGTAGTGGTTAGGTCTCTGTTTTCTCTCGCTATTTTTTCTATCTCTTACATTAGAACGGATTATTTTTTACCCATTTCATTTTTCCTCATCATTCTATCGTTCAGATTGATTGTGGTCCATGTAACACAACCTGTGCTCTTATTTTTCTAGTTTTCAGCGGTGGCTCCATTCACGCTTCATATAACTTGCTCTATTTTCAGACTCTCCCAATGTGAAATGCTCGACGCGTGCTCGTTCAACAGATTCGACTCGAATCGTTCCTCAGCTCGGAGGTTTTCGCGGCGAGGAAGTGACTATTTTGGGGACAAAGGTAAGTCGCGTTTTTTTCTAACCAGAATTTGGAATGAATTTAATCGTAAAGCTGGTAAAGACCACAATCGCCATTAGGACAATTTATCAACACTACAATTTTCATATCAGTCAACATAAGTTTTTTTTTGAAAAAAAGCATCGAATAGGTAAAATATTTTACCGGAAGTTTCCTGGTGGTGAGCACACATGCTTTGTATGAAACTGGAACCCGGACACAAAAGAGAACAAGATTCCATAAAAGTATATTTCTATTTTTACTTTGTTCACGAAAAGAAAATATCCGAGCTGATAATGTTAAGTATTTAGAATTTGTAGACATACATTTATTATTTCGTCTTTTTTTTTTGGTTTTAAAACTCACTGAACGTCTAGTAAATATGTTTTCAACTTTTTTCTCGAAAAATATTTCCGTTTTAGATTGAACCTACATGTATCTAAATTTGATTTTATGTAAAAATGGACTTTAGTAAAAATATTTCTATAGAAAAAAAAAACAATAAACTAAATCTGGTTGATAACTTTCAACATGTCAGCCTTTAATAAAATTATGCAAATATCATAATATTTTAACAATGTAACAAAAGCAAAATACGGATTTTTTGTTAGAAAAATTAAAAATTTATGAGAAAATTTAGAGAACGGTTCTTATAATTACTGTTTTTCATGTTGCAGTTGTAATAAACTCAAAACACGACTACCAAAACTGGAGGTTGTTCCTTTTTTTAGAATCCAATTTTTGATCTTTATTAGATCACAATTCTAGCTTATCATCCGCTAGGTGTCTAAAATTTTGTTGAAATTAACTTTTTCCCAATAAGACGATAGAAGAATTTTAATGAGGACGGTGTTCGAACTTCTCAAAACTGAAAATCAGAAAAATAGGCCAAACTTTCCCACCACTAAAACACATTTCCTCACCATCAATCAGATTTTTGAATTCAAAATTCGATTAGTTGCACGAGATGACACGTTTGACACTAACATCGGAAAACGAGAAAAAAAATGCCATATGGATTTCAATGTCTTTTATCAAAGTTTTTTCAAGCCATTTTCATGCTTTCTCGAAATTTCATTGAACCTGATAAATAGTGTAGAGAAAACGAGAAAAATGAATGAAAGAGAAAAATTTCAAGTGTAACCAGATGTCTTCCGGCGGAGATGCAGAACAAATTTCTTGCTCGTTCGTTCCTCTTGACACCCCAATATTTTATCTCACATTTATGACGTTGTTGATGGTGTAATGCTTTTATTTGTGTTACAAGCTTCATCTTAGTATCTAACTTCATCCAGAAAACAAGATCACTTTTGATAAAAAACATTGTTTTCTGAAGTCTTTGAACTTGCCGATTCATGCCGTGACGTCTCTTTGCTAAGGGAAGTTCTGGTTGGTATACTGAAATAGGCCAATTTCCCGAATTTGTCCTTGCAACCTCATGATACGTCATTGTCTAACTTCAGACATTTGGTTTTGTGGACTTTATTAGTGTCAGTTTCTAAATTTGAAGAAGGTGGCCAATTGTATTGCATATTAAATTACTACTATAGCTTTGATCTGATGTTTTAATTTTTTGAACATTTGGTGGTTCCGGTAATCTTGAGGTAAGTCATTCTAAAGTAAAATATTATTTTTAAAAAAATTGCACATTACGGTTTTCAATTGCTGGTTTTGAGCGTATGATCACTAGTTCCAAACTAAAATTTCTAATTTTTCAACAAAACAACTGATTTTTGTAAAGAAATTGACAAAACTGTCAAATACTTTTTTGTTCATAAAGTTAATGTATATTCAAGATGTTGCAAAAATAGATTCACGACTGATACAATAGCAATACTAGGTATTAGCTCGGGAAGTGATTTTTTACGAATTTCATTCATTTACAACATTTTTCAATGTTATGGATATAGGGTGCCCTACAGTTTTACACACTTTCCAAATTGTTTATTTGAATCACCGAAAAATTTTATATTTTTCGTCCAACTCCCTTTTTGTATTTCATTCGCATAAAATTTTTGATGTGGACCAAGGGTGGCATTTTTCGATTTTCCGATTTTTCAATGTTTTTGAGGGAAAATCGAAAAATCGAAAATCGAAAATTTTTCGTTTTTCGATTTTCTAGAAAAACCGAAAAACAAACACCCCTGTGAAAATACAAAACCTTTTAATATTTCATAAATTTCTGAAACTTTAGTAAGTTTAATTCACCCAAAAAATACGAATTTTCTGATGTATTCACAAAATACTGAAAATTTAAATTTAAACATCGAAGCACAAAATCCTAATTCACAAGAAAAACATCAAAAATAAGGTTGAATGGAATTACGTATTGTCTATTGACACATTGTCTTACTTGTTTAAGTTCAACTGTGCGTAAAAAATAAAAAATACCGTTTATTTGCAAGCCTAATAAAATTCAAACCATATGTTTGGTTGCAGTAGTTATGCATATAAACGACATACTAATACAGAAGTGTCATGCAAAAAGTACAGTTTTTCAGTGAAAATGTTTTTTGAGAAGCTCTAATTTAATGAACGTTTGAGAAGTAAGACAGGCTGTGATATACTACATATATCCAAAAATGCATGAACATCTGCCAACTTTATCTAACGCTCACATATATGAATGCAGTATATTCTCAGACAAAGTCATATTCAAGATAAACGATACCCTCCTGCAGCTTTTTGCTACAACAACAAAAACACTAAACTTCAAACTTTTCCAGTTCATCAAATTTGCATTGATCTTGCTTCCAGTAATTCATTCAAAAATATTGGCGGTGGGTGGCCCAGTGAAAGGCGCGAAATGTTTCCAGCACCACCCGCTCCTAATGCACTTTTCTCACTTCTCGCACCTCTTGAAGCCAACAAAATTCCTGGTCCGTTTTCTCGTCCACTCGCCCTCCAATTCCATGCTTTTACACAAAAACTTTGCATTTCATGATTGTCCTTCTTTTCTCTTCACCCGCCCTTTCTTCCCACGTCTATATTTGTTGTAGTTGTCCTTCTTCAATGTAATTTCTGTTCTTCATCTCGTTCTTCTTTTATTCAATGGCTTGAACTTTGGCCTTAGTGACTTTGGAGCCAACAAGTCCACATTGTCGGTTTTCACTTTGAAATCTACAGTAACCAATACACCATTCACAAAATTGTTGATCTTGTAGACTGTCTTTTAAATTTTTAGAGTAAAAAGTAAGAAAACTAAGAGCTGTGAATCATGCTTTTCGCGACCATCAATTTCCTGATCTCCGTCAATGTAGGCACATTTTCACGATTTTCGAAACTTAATTTTCTTCTGTTTTTGACATGCCTCATCTTTTTATAATGTATAGAACAAGGTTTTCAGTTTTCAATGCTTTAAACGCTTCGAAAAGTTTTGAAAATCAAACTTATGACTGCATTATATTGTTCGAAAATCATGTTTATGGTTCGTTAAATTCAGTGAAAACATTTTTTCCCTTGCTTCATAATATCTAACTCAAAAATCAAAGAATAGATGTATATCAAAACAACGAGCTGCTCTTGAATAATTATGAATTCAGACTTTAACACTTTTCTAGAAATTCTTGGAAAATTATTCCTATTCCAAAAGGTTGAAGGTGTGACAAAAAACAATCAAAATTTGTGACAAAATTTTTCAAACACCGTTTAAGTGCATAATTTTAAAAGCACTTTTCGTATCAAAACTATTCATGTTTTTTTTGTAATTTGAAACTTCCGAGTATTATATTTAAACACATGTTGTATTTCTTAACTTTTTATATTTTCATTTCAAAAGCCATTTCAACAATTACTTTTCAAAATCCGGATTCGATGTGTTTTTCAAACCGTCTGCTTTCTCAAAATTTTCATTTGAACTTTTGTACTACGAAGGAACCTGTTCGTTATTTCTTTCCTTTTTTTTGTCAAAAATACCCGTACCGGAAGTTTTCTGAGGCTCGTCTGAATCTTGTGAAAAGAAAATATCCTTTTTCATTTTTTTTCTTGCCGCGACCAATGTTGCCTTTTTTCAATTTTCAATAACACTTCTCAGTTATTGTGGGAAACGAAAAAAATTGTTTCATTTTTAAAATTCAATTTTGTAATTTTATCAACTTTGAATATCCCATTTTATGAACCAATATGCGGGGGCATAATGCTCCACTTGTGTTAAGCAACCATTTGAAAACTTTTATTGCAGTCTCAAAACGATAAATTTAAAAACAAATAAAAGGATTAGGAACCATGAACTCGAATTCTGATTTATCTTAATTGAGTTTTTTTTTTTTGAAATATGACCTTCCTTCGAAAACCGTAAGGGGAAAAGCAAAACAACTTGTAAGGAAATCTTGCAATGATTTGATGAATTTTGCCGATTGAAATTTGTCAAACGACACTTAATAATACTTTTAAAACTTTCTAATTGATTGTATATAAAATATTGATTTTTATTTTTATTTTAATACGTTTTTGTGCTCCGTATTTTTTTCATGTGAAAGTCAGATAAAACGAATTAAAACATAACTTTGTGATCTCTCTAGTCTTTTTTAGTCTATTATCATGAAATCTGCTACACAAAAGCTGTAAAAAAGTGTTTTTCTTTTCTTTTTTCTTGAACAGCTTGTTTCATAATTCATTCCAACTAATTTAGTTGCAAGTCCGAGAATAACAAAGGGCTAAAATTTCGGTCGTTCATTCCACTCGAGTTTGGTGTTTCCTCTGTGTTGTGTCATTTTTCTGTTTTCTTTTTCCCATTCTCCATTTTTCGTCTTATTTTGCTCTCAGTGTTGACAAAATTCGACAACAAAAAAGCGACAAAAAATGGCACAAAATCTTGGTTTGCGTTCTGAATTTCTCAGGTGTCGATTGTTGGTAGTGTTGTTGTGTGTCATGTCTACGTTTTTATGTTTTTAGCATAGCCCCAACTCACCTGACTCCTCAACATTTTTCTGTTTCATTTTTTTCTGTGTTCAATATCGTCTACTTGACTTCACACTTTTCTGCTTTCAACATTACCTTGACTGATTGCTTTCAAAAGTTTTTCAATCGCATAAAAATTCATAGCTCTAAAAATGGAAATTTGCCCTCCAAAACCAGGATGAGAACACGGCATTCTATTCCACGATATTCCACCACAAGCATCCCATTGGATGAGTTGCGAGCAAATGTTGGCTCATCAGGTAAGAATTCTAAGATTTTCAACGACTTCCTTATTTATGTACACTCTTGGTTACCTGAATCCAAAATTACATTTGTCTGAAAATAGGGCATCAAGACTCCACCCACCTTCCCATATAGATATTTTTTATATTTTTTTCCAAAGGGCAAAAAGCAGGAAAGGAAGACGATTTCATGAAACGTCTTCTTTTACGAGCAAGATTAATCGGTGCACGGCTCCCACCTAGTAGTGTAGCTCTTTTTGTGATCTGAATCCGGATCTTCTTTTTCATTTGTCCTTTTGTGCGTGTTCCATTGTGATGAGTGCTAAAAAAGGTAAGCAATAACGTCACATATGAACAAGGAACTAAATATTTGGTTCAAGTAGTTTTTGAATATTGTTTCCACCTAGACTTTTCTACATCTAGAGCTGATTTACACTGTTAATGTTATAAGAAAGTTGCTTTAAAAAGCATTATGCTAGATATCTTAAATTAAAAGTTTGTTTCTAGACAGGTGTTGATCAAAACTCAACGACAATTTTCGATTTTTGAGCTCGTTTTTAATAGAGCTTACTAGTAAACTAAAAAACAATCAAGTAAATTCTTAATAGTCAAATAATGTTTGACATAATTTTCTTTTCTCGAGAGAGAGAAATTCGAAGAAACTTCTTTATATGCCACATTACTTGCTTTTATCCAAAGATTATGTATAAATTGATTAGAAACGCATAGTCAATTATTATAAATAAATTAATCTAAATAATTTTCCGTTAACTTTCCAATTTTTCTTCCAAAAACCTAAACATATAGAAACAAATTTCAAAAAGCCGGCAAGCAATTGGCGAATCTTTGCTGAAACCGTGATCAAATTGTGTACCAAGTTTCATTTAATTCCTGTTAATATCCTTGAAAATTTTGAAACAGACACGGAAAACCAAGAGTTAGGTAAAACATGATATAGGTTTTACTAGATTTGTTCTAGAAAAGAACCAAAGACTTAATTTCTCCGATCAAAGACAACATATTTTTCAACAAGAAACTTTCTGACCGATGCTCTTCTACCAATCCGATCAATCATTTTTTGATTCAGAGATCCTTGAAGCTCACTTGACTTCAAATAAAAACAAAACAAAATCAAATCCGAGATCGTTCTTCGTGTTCTCATCAATTCATTGGTTCGAAACACACAGAGCAACTTGTTCAGCTTCTTCGATTTCAAACACTAAAATAAACTTTTTAGTGTGTAATTGACATATGTCTAACACTAACTAACCAACCATGTGAATCTTTGAATTTCACAAGTTGAACAGAGATATTTTGATCTAATGTTCCGTTTGAATAACTTTCATTTTGACATATTTTCATAATAATATCATTTATTGTTCAAAACGTTTGCCATTTCAAAAGTTTCGAATCAAATCACAAATTAGATCAAAAACGGTTCCTCAGCCAGATTTAGAGTTGAGATCTTATTTTAAATTCATGAAAGTTTGCCCTTTGTCTTTTTTCGTCGGTTTTTCTTTGCAATCATATTTTTTTAGTTTTTGCGAAGAAAGTGAGAAAAGTAAAGGCTCTCATCATGATTTATTGTTTTTTGAATATATTTTCTTTTCAATTTATCTTTCTTCATTTTATGCTGGGAGAAACTGAAACCTTGAAAAATAGGAAGACGTTTACTGCAAACTAACACCAGACGCAAGATAAATTCAGCAAAAAAAATTTAATTCATTATTCATAGGCCAATATACAATAATTGCATGATAAACAATAAGAATTTTAAGGTCCAATAAAAAATATAAAGAAACTTGTTTAGAGCATAACTTGTTTTTAAAAACTGGAGATCAATGAAATTTGGAACTAAGTTTAATTTGAAAACCTTTATTAATCTACATTGTAGGTATTTCTATGGATGAGAGGATTGTGTTGAACGTCGGAGGAGTACGTCACGAAACATATCAGGCCACACTGAAAAAGATTCCCGCCACACGACTCAGCAGGTAAATTTTGGATACCTCTTATTCTTGAAACATCTCAAACATCTCATTTTGAAAAACCAAATTAATACCAATTTGGGAACGAAGTTTTTAAAGATGATTTTTTTTGAGATTAACTCCGTCACTTGCTAACTTCGATCCTCTTCTCAACGAGTATTTTTTTGACAGACATCCGGCTGTTTTCGCAATGGTTAAAATTTTTAGAATACGATTATTTACTTTACCTTGAACATTTGCAGATATTAAATTACTATCGTACTGGAAAATTGCATTATCCAACAGATGTATGTGGTCCATTGTTTGAAGAAGAGCTGCAGTATTGGGGATTGGACGCGTCTGATACAGAACCATGCTGTTGGATGCAACTACTTCATGCTAAGTAATCAAGAAAACAAAAGAAATTATTTCTGAAATGCCTATTTTTCAGAGACACACAAGAGACCCTTGCTGTTTTGGATCGAATGGATGCAGATCACGAGGACGATCCACAACTTCGGGAGCAAGATACAATGAAGAAGTTTGGCTGGGAAGAAGATTACTTTCAGGTAACTTCCAAAAAAATTTAATCATTATTGTAGTTAATGAAATTATACATACATCGTTAATAATTGTAACAAAATTTTAATTGTATAAATGTCAAGCTTATACAAACGTAATTGATATTGAAGTCAAACTTTTCTGTGTCGGTGATCAAAAGATGCATAAGATATTGTACCTGATGTTTCAGGTTCACAAACATTTTGAATTTATAGGGGAAACGAACTCGTTGGATGAAACTCAAACCTCAAATGTGGTCATTGTTTGATGAACCATATAGTTCACAAGCTGCAAAACTTATAGCTGGAATATCTGTACTTTTTATATTTATCTCTATATTCTCATTCTGCCTCAAAACCCACCAGAGCTTTCGACTTCCGGTTCTCATTGGACAAAACATTACTATGCCGTAAGTTTTATATTTGTGTTATTTTGCAATGCAGTTTTGAGTTTCAGAGGAGGTGTTGTCCAACCGTCAATTGAACGTGTTTCTACAGAGCCTCTTCCAATATTTGGTCAAATTGAAATGTTATGTAATATTTGGTTTACGTTAGAACTTATTATTCGTTTTGTTTTCTGTCCATCAAAAATTCGATTTTTCAAAAGTCCACTAAATATGATTGATTTGGTGGCAACACTTTCATTTTATGCTGACGCAATGATGGTTCGAGTTGTTGAAGATGAGCCAAAAGATGTGGTTGAATTTCTTTCAATGATTCGTATCTTCCGGTTGTTCAAATTAACACAACATCACCAAGGACTGCAGATTCTAATTCACACTTTTCGAGCAAGTGCAAAAGAATTAATACTTCTCGTATTTTTTCTCATTCTTGGTATCGTCATATTTGCTGCACTTGTGTATTATGCAGAAAAAATGGAAGCCAATCCAAACAATCAATTTCAATCAATACCGCTTGGACTATGGTGGGCGATATGCACGATGACAACCGTCGGATATGGAGATATGACTCCGCATACGTCGTTTGGAAGATTAGTTGGATCACTATGTGCAGTTATGGGAGTACTCACAATTGCTTTGCCAGTTCCTGTAAGTTGAAGAGTAAAAAAGAAAAAAGATTAATAGATTCATGTAGGTGAGGCAATGTTTTTTCAATGTCCTTTCACATTCAACATATAAATCTGATTCAAATTTCAGGTTATCGTGTCCAATTTCGCAATGTTCTACTCTCACAACCAGGCACGAGATAAACTTCCGAAACGTCGTAGAAGAGTGCTACCCGTAGAACAGGTACCCTTCTTTTACACTTTGAACGTTTGCAAAAAACAATTTCTACAGATCCGATTACAAGCTCGACGTCATGCGGCTGTACTGGAGCCATCCGCTTCACAGGGAGGGTTAGGAGGAGGGCAGGCAATTCGTCGGAGGAATATGCCCATACTCATAGGTTAGAAAATCAAACAGCGGAGGATGTTTTTAAAATATCATTTTTCAGATCAGAATTGTTGTGATGAGGAGAATCATAATCACAAGCATAGAGAAAAGTCTGAAAATTCAGGTGAAAACTTTTAATTTTATTCGGAAAAAAATAGATGAGAATTACCCTTGTCAATGGGTAAAATATTGAAAGGTGTAGCTTGGTCCTGAAACTCCGCAAATGAACTCGATCATGAACTCAAAGTTTAATTGATTTTATCTGCATTTCTCACTTCAGTTTCAAGCACATTTTTATATAATAGAAACCTTGGTTAACAGAAATTTTAGAAGTTGTTCTTTTTTAACCAAACACCAAACTACTATTCTTAAGTACCCAAAAATATTTGTTCATTGGAAGAGAAAATAATTGAAAATGAAACATTTGTGCGAAGACTTTAGAAGAACTGCTTTTCCTAATGTTAGTACGTGAAATATATGTACTAATTGTTTTCCCAATTTTGAATATTATTTCTTTAAATGCGTGATACTTAAGTAAATTGTAACGTTTAATTTGAGTTTAATTAACTTTTCATATAATACTCAAAGATATTTAATGCTCAATAAATTTCAGATGAAGGTACAAATAGCTCTAGCACAACTGGAGTAGACACAGTCGTAAAATTGGGTCCAAGTGAAACGGCCATTACCACCACAATAATTTCCTGAAAATTACCGTGACTGCCTTTATAGCTGCAATAAAAACTTATCTGAACAAATTGAATCAATCAAAATTATCATAAACGCGACTTGATGAATCTCATTCCCCTCATTTTTTCATTTCCTTCCAATGCATTTTTCTATTTGTACAACCATTTAATAAATTTTGCATTTTTTTAAAATTTGCTTTAGTGCTTTACATAAATTAATAAATACAAAAGACAATTCACAACACAGTCTCAACAAGAAACCATCACAACCGAGTATTAATTTAGGGGTTTGGTTTTGATTTGTTTTTCAGAGTTTACAGAATTTCGGAAAACGAAATTCATGATACCATGTGGGCAAGAAAAATGGGGAGGAACATTAGGAACTTAGATAGAGATCACTGAGAAAATGAATTTTTACGACGAAGTTGCATTATCGAGTCGATGATGTAAGCAAGCAAAGTAAACGTTGTAGAGATCTGAAAACATGAAAATAATTTAAATAAGATTATATGAACTAAATGCTCAAAAAAATGTTCAAAATGTCTAAAAAGTCAAAAAAAAATGTTTGGCGATTCGCCAACACTTTTAACGAGCTTTAATAAAGTTTAAAACATATTAGACTAGATTTTTTAAATGTTCATGTTTAGTATATTTTGGCAAAATTACCAATGGCGCTATTCCCAAATGAAGTCGTTTCGTTACACATAGCCGCAATTTTTCTTAATATTTACCAAAACACTTTTGCTCTTTAAGTGTGGAAATATTTTTTTTGAATCTGCGCAACGAATCATAAGCCATCATTAGTTAGAATTTCGAAATCAAAGTATTTTCATAAAATTTCTTGAATTTTCTTGTCGGAATTCAAAAAAAAACTAACCAGCGGAATTGCAAATGCTTTTGCATATGGATTATTTTCGTAGTCCACTATCAGTGTAACATAAGCAACCGTGTATAGAAACGTCTGAAGGAACACCAAATATCGCTCCTGGAAATTTAATTTTCAAACACATCAAATTCTTTGATCACATACTAATACATATGGGTTTGTCTTGTAAAATGCGTCATAAGCACCAGTCACATTTGCCACAACTAAAGACAATGTAAGAAAAAGGCAGAACCCATTGAAAACGATCAGTTGAAACACTTGAGAGGAGGTGAAGTACCTGAAGTGTAAGTGATATTTTTATATATTCAGTTAAAGATTTCAAATACCTTTCGCCGCAATAAAGGAAGTGTTGGTTTGGGTAGCACCAATAGTTGGCGGAGAGGTTGATGAAACCAAAAATCTGAACGAATATTATGATTGAATAGAGTAACTCGCATCATAAACTATATATTTTTTAATGTTATGGGGTGTTTCTGAGTTGTATGTTTGAAGAAGTTTGGAAAACTTTTAAAATCCCCTTCTATCAGTCGTGCGTTTTTTATTGAGGAAACCCTATGAACCAGTTGAAAATAAATGAAATTTCTGCATTTTGTTTTCGAAACTCATGAAAAGACAAAATTCACTAATTCAATTGGGTACTTTTGGAGGCATGTGGTTTACAAACGTACCTAAAACAAAAATTGTTTTTTAATACCATCTAAGCGTCTTTGTGCCAATTTAAAATTTTTCACATTTTAGGAAAAGTTTCAGGTAATTGGCAAATATTCACAAAATTTGGACTTTTTGAGTGATTCCGAGCATTGTCGGAGGTTCGAACTCCCACGGCACTAACATAAAATTATTTGAAACGTAATTGTAATATAGAACTAGTAAAACACTTTTTTTTTACTGACTTACAAAATTACGATACGTGAAAGTTAAACTGAGTAATTGTCACTTTTTGGAAATTTCGGATAACTAGAAAATTTCATAAAATATTTCAAAGATTTTTACTGTGATATTCATAAATTTTAGCATCATAAGAAAGTTCCATTCGAACTCCTCACTCTCGATATTTTTTAAAATTTTCCGAGTTGAATTTTTCTCCAACTTGTTTATGTGAGAAAAGGCGTAAGTCTAAATTGTGACACCTAACACAAAATGCAGTTTAACGGCGGAAAGTTGGCACAAAGGCAGGCAGGCACAAAGTATAAACATACACCTGAAGACGTGCTTACCCTCTATATTCCCTAGTAATCATTTTTGTTGTTCTATCACAAATGTTGCCTTTGATAAAACACTTACCAATTGGAGAATCTTCAGAAAATTTTCTTTCCTTTCGAAGAACGCTCGATTAAGCATCAATGGAGGTCCATCGGTCATTTTCGTAACGTGTTCCGCTTTATTTTTGGTCTCCCACCAAGAAAAGGTTGTAATGTCGAAATTGGGTTTGTGCCTGAGAGTACACCAGTAAAGAAAACAGATGAGAGGAAAGAAGGAGGCGCTTCAGAAAAAGAGAAGGAAAAGGGAGGTAGTGATGGTAGTAGCAAGGCCTCCACAGGATGAAATGAAAATTTTAATTGAGAGTGAGTGTTGAAATTGGATAAACTAACTGGCCATCTTGTGCCCGAGCTACGTTGAGAGTGCGTCTATGAGGCTCATTTTTAAAAAGAAACCGAATGCTCCGCTCTCTTTTGGTGAAGAATGAGAAGATGAGAAGTGTGATTTTAATGGGAGAAGAAGTAGTTGAAACTAGTCTTGGAGCAATTATAGTGAGAAGAAGGGAGGAGAAGAGAGCATGCATCTAAAATGAGATAAAATGCAAGATTCATATTCAATTTTAGAGCAAAATAGGGAACGACACTCAATCCTATGCAAATCAAACTAATTTTGCATTCGATTCTTTGATTGAAGTGTGTACAAGCTTCAAAATGAAGAAAAAGTATAAAAGCGGACTAAAAATCAAGAGGATGAAATGCAACTCATCAAAAATTCTAGTCCCATGTGTGAGCGAAAAGAGAGAAAATGAAATATGTAATACGCTGTATTTTTTCTCGGAAATTGGATTGAATTCATTCCGGATTAATCTTTTGCTGTGCAATTTATAAGGAAGTGCACAAGTATAAAGTTGAAAATGTCTCATACTGAAAAATGTTTTTAGAAAAAAGAAGTGAGGTATACATAGTGTGTGGGAGGCTACTTTGGGATGACTCACAAGACAGTTCGCGGCCAAAAATGGCTGCATTGGGAAAATGAATATTGTTTACTTTTCAGGAGACTCTCTAGACAGTGATGAACTAGCGAATATGGGTCGACCGCTTCAATATGTAAAACTGAGAATATTTTAAGACGGTGACCCTAATTAGAAACAAGAGGATGGGTGGTAAGATGAAAAAGAGCACATGTTTAGTGCCAAAATTCATTAACCCGTATGTGATGCCCGAGCAAGACGAGAAGACGCTTGTGCAGCTCATTTCTTTTTATATGAGCATGTATGTGTGTGCATGTGCATATGTACGTGAGTGAGTACGGAAGCGCGTGTGCCGTTTGAGAATATGAGGCGCGTACTCACGAAGATCACGAATCAGGTAACACAACAACAATTCCGGTGAATGTTTTCTAGTTGATTAGAATTGGTTTTTAGTGGGTGTTTTTATAAAAATCGATATATAAGGAAACAGCCATGGGATGAAATTAGAATAAAAAAAGCTAACTATAAAAGCGAACATTTGATGTTCATAGTTTTATCTACGTGTTCCTTTGTTTTTCCTTTTGGATTACGTGCAGTGGGAATTCTAAAGGAAAATCTTTTTTTGGTTCTTAGAAGGAAACATCTTGAACGGCTTGTAAAAAGATTTGAAAAAAATGCATCAGCTACATATAAATTTTCAAGTAAAAGGGTAATGTTTTAGGTTTTACAATAAAACAGAAAAAACGAACCATCAACTGAGAGCATTAAGCATTTTTTTTGAGTTCAGGGGGATATTTTTCATTGGTAAAAATTTCATTAAGTAACTTCACAATAAAGATTTACATAGCACGATTCAAGAAACAATCCCTTGAGTTCTGCGGTCAAGATCGTCATTATTCAACTCAACATTTTCCGAATCCGGAATATATTTTTCGTTCTAACAGAAGAAGATATTCAAGGAAGCAAAATGCGTAGTGCTCCGTGAGAAACAACGCGACGTTTGTCAGAGCAACGCAAGGTAACAAGACAACAGAAAACACAAATGTTTGGTGATCATACTGCAAGCAATTTTTCTTCCATTTTTCATTCACATCGAGTGTGTTGTTATCAGTTGTTAAAGACAGCCATCGGAAACATATATTTTATGCTAGTAAGGGTCGAATGACGCTGCAACGTGATGAGAAGGAAAACAGCAATAGAAAAAAAGCATATCTGTCAGTAAATTTGTCTTTCACGGTTGAAATGTACTTCATGAATTTGTGTGTTTTTTATTTTATTTTCATGAAGCCGGATAGACGTTTAGATTATAGAAACAAAATATGACTTTAAAAATTTGGCTGCTTGAAAATTAGTTCCTTGACGAATATTCTGCTTGGCAACCTTTCGAAAAACGGAGCTTTTGAAAAATATTTGAATAAAGAGTTAGCTTCATATTCTAGAACAAGTTTCAAGACTATGAATTAAACTAAAATTGCATGAGCCTTTCGAATTCTCAATGGGAATATAAAATGATCATGGAGGTCTGTTTTATTTCAAAATTCGAAAATTTTTTGGAATAAAATGGAGCGTCAGTGTTTGTGTTTGGATGTTTCGGCATTCTCATGTTCCATAGAATTTTGATGCGTATCACAACTTGAGAGGGTATGCATACACATATCTTTTTAGTGATTTTGTTCGCGCATGAAAACACTACATTATTTGCATAAAGAAAACAAGAAGAAGATAAGTGTGCAACTTTTATAATTGTGAAATTATTGAATAAAGAAACTGAAGTCTTGACTTTCGAGAAAAAAAAACGGAAAAGATACTGGGAAAAAAACGATGGCATATAGTATGCATGTCAACCAAGCATTATACAACATCGATTTTCATGCTTGGAATATGGGGAAACAACGAACTCTGTTTTCAAAGAACTAAACATTAAATAAAAATGCTTCATTATCAGTATAGTATCAGGCCGGGGGGTGGGAGGGGGGAGGGAATGAGTTTAACTCTCCGCCACGGGAAAATTTTTTGCGAATTTTTTCATCCCAAAAAAAAAGGAAAAAAAAACCTACAGTACCTTTTATTATTAAATGAAAACGACCATTTATAGGCAAAATAGGTATAGTTATGAAAAAAAAAACTCCCAAATCACTTCAAACCAACTTTTTTTGAAAATTCTTTCAGAAACTTTGTTGCAAATTCCAAGCTTTTTCAGAAGTTATTAACAACATCCCAGTAGGTGCCAGAAGCTCCGAGCAGTTACAGAAAACCTACAGTAACTTTGTGCGTATTTTATTATTAAATGAAAACGACCATTTATAGGCAAAATAGGTAAATTTATGAAACTTTGAAAACTCCCAAATCACTTCAAACCAACTTTTTTTGAAAATTCTTTCAGAAACTTTGTTGCAAATTCCAAGCTTTTTCAGAAGTTACCAACAACATCCCAGTAGGTGCCAGAAGCTCCGAGCAGTTACAGAAAACCTACAGTAACTTCGTGCGTATTTTATTATTAAATGAAAACGACCATTCATAGGCATCTTTCAGAAACTTTGTTGCAAATTCCAAGCTTTTTCAGAATTTACCAACAACATCCCAGTAGGTGCCAGAAGCTCCGAGCAGTTACAGAAAACCTACAGTACCTTTGTGCGTATTTTATTATTAAATGAAAACGACCATTCATAGGCATCTTTCAGAAACTTTGTTGCAAGTTCCAAGCTTTTTCAGAATTTACCAACAACATCCCAGTAGGTGCCAGAGCTTCGAGCAGTTACAGAAAACCTACAGTACCTTTGTGCGTATTTTATTATTAAATGAAAACGACCATTTATAGGCAAAATAGGTAAATTTATGAAACTTTGAAAATTCCCAAATCACTTCAAACCAACTTTTTTTAAAATTTCTTTCAGAAACTTTGTTGCAAATTCCAAGCTTTTTCAGAATTTACCAACAACATCCCAGTAGGTGCCAGAAGCTCCGAGCAGTTACAGAAAACCTACAGTACCTTTGTGCGTATTTTATTATTAAATGAAAACGACCATTCATAGGCATCTTTCAGAAACTTTGTTGCAAATTCCAAGCTTTTTCAGAATTTACCAACAACATCCCAGTAGGTGCCAGAAGCTCCGAGCAGTTACAGAAAACCTACAGTACCTTTGTGCGTATTTTATTATTAAATGAAAACGACCATTTATAGGCAAAATAGGTAAATTTATGAAACTTTGAAAATTCCCAAATCACTTCAAACCAACTTTTTTTGAAATTTCTTTCAGAAACTTTGTTGCAAATTCCAAGCTTTTTCAGAATTTACCAACAACATCCCAGTAGGTGCCAGAAGGTTCGAGCAGTTACAGAAAACCTACAGTACCTTTGTGCGTATTTTATTATTAAATGAAAATGACCATTTATAGGCATCTTTCAGAAACTTTGTTGCAAATTCCAAGCTGTTTCAGAATTTACCAGCAACATCCCAGTAGGTGCCAGAAGGTTCGAGCAGTTACAGAAAACCTACAGTACCTTTGTGCGTATTTTATTATTAAATGAAAACGACCATTTATAGGCAAAATAGATAAATTTATGAAACTTTGAAAATTCCCAAATCACTTCAAACCAACTTTTTTTAAAATTTCTTTCAGAAACTTTGTTGCAAATTCCAAGCTTTTTCAGAATTTACCAACAACATCCCAGTAGAAGCCAGAAGCTTTGAGCAGTTACAGAAAACCTACAGTACCTTTGTGCGTATTTTATTATTAAATGAAAACGACCATTTATAGGCAAAATAGGTAAATTTATGAAACTTTGAAAATTCCCAAATCACTTCAAACCAACTTTTTTTGAAATTTCTTTCAGAAACTTTGTTGCAAATTCCAACCATTTTCAGAATTTACCAACAACATCCCAGTAGAAGCCAGAAGCTTCGAGCAGTTACAGAAAACCTACAGTACCTTTGTGCGTATTTTATTATTAAATGAAAACGACCATTTATAGGCAAAATAGGTAAATTTATGAAACTTTGAAAATTCCCAAATCACTTCTATTTATATTTCTATAAATTATGATAATTATGATAAATTTAGAGTTGAATCTAGAAAGCAGAAACACCACATTGAAAATACATAATTGATACTTTTCAATAATATGTTTTACTATTTCGATCAACTAGAATAAGGTCCTTCTCTGTCTTTGTGAGTGTAAACTCCTTGTGTTGTGTGCATTAGAGGCTGCTGCAAGTACAGCTTTCAAAAAGTGCAGACGCAGTTTGTGTGTTAAAGTCGAATACTTTCTTACATACTTCACAATGCTATTTTTTGAAACTGAAAAATATGTCAAATTGATTAAAAAAAACTCCAACTTGTAATAACTTCTGTTTTCGTATAACATAGATGGAAATTACATCCAAACTCAACGAATAACATTCAAATAAAATTCCAGAAAATGTTTTCAATTGAAAGTTTATTTTATGGGAAACGGTTATTTACAAATAGTTGTCAATATAAAACAATAACTTAATAAATTTTGAATGAAGTGAAGATCTGGTAGGCACAATATATATTACATTTCAAAATGTGTTGAGTGCTTGCGATTGTTGTTGGGGTACTTGTGGAGGTCCAAAGAACTCCACGGAATTTTTCGGCGCTTGTTTGACAATGTCTATTTTTTGAGCTGTAAGGTAACATAAATTTAAAACTTATTTCGATTATTTGTCACGTACGGAATTCAATAACGGTTGGATTGGCATCAAGTTGCTGTAACAATTTCTTTTCAGCGTCAATTTCCTTTGCTTGTGCTGCTTGGTCTACTGAAAACAGTGTCAAAATATAACTGATAAGTGGGAGCTTTTCATTTTTGCAATTTTATTACAATATATTCAATTTACTTTTCAAAAAAAACCATGGAAACATTGAATAATTCCTACATTATGTTTTTGGCAGAGTTTACATTTCATGGTTTGAGAATTCATGTTAATCAGAAACGGTTCTGCTTTTTTCTGCATTTCTCTGTTAAAATACCGAAAATCCCTGACGCCAGTGTACATCACAAAAGAATGTATCCAAGTTTTCTATTATTTCTGAAGCACGAAAAAAAAACCAATAAATTACCAATCGCTTCCTTTTGCTGTTGCTCTTTAATGAATTTTTGCAAGGCTACATCAAAGTTGTTTGACGAGAAACACGGCATGAACTGAAAAAAAAACGTACTTTTATAAAAGGACGTCCCATTAATTGTACCATTTGCATTCATGACTGTTCTATCAATTTGAAAGTGGGACTACTTTTGGTGTGTTCCTTTAACCCAAAAAAAAAATTTAAATGCGAAAATTGGCAACTCGACAATGTGCAAGTATTCAACTCAGGCTTCCAGCTAATTTTGTCAAAGTTCTTGCAATTCACCTGTTCATTTTAAGCTTAGTTTGGCACCACTTGTTTTTATAACATTTTGAACCCGAATATATCATGCATATAAGTTTTGAAAAATTCTACAAAAGTTTTCGGCTCAGTATTCAAAAATTAAATAACACTTTTTTAATGATTAACACCTGTATAATTTCATTGCAACCATTGCAAACTCTTTGTCGGCTTCTCGTACTTGTCTTCTCATCACAATGTGTCCATTCAGTCCATTCGGACGTCACTGATCCAACACCAACTTGATTGTCAGCTGAAATGTTTAGTAGAAATATTCAATCCCATGTTATTTTAACCATAATACCTGCTACAGCCGGTTTGTTGAATGGGTTGGGAGGGATCATCGCTCTACTGGCAAGTTGCCCTAAATATTAGGTCATACAGTAGCAGCATTTTAAAACTTGAACTTCCGGCGTCTTTAAAAAATACTGCAGTTTAAAAAAAGCATTAAAATTAGAGCACACAATTTTCATGTAATCTTATCCAGCCAATAATCTAGGTACTGATAATTCAGGTATAAAATTTTTCCAATTTTATGTTTTTTCCAATAAAACAAACTACGTTTCTAAGTTTCGAATCGTTAACTTTCTTTTTTTTTTCATACCACTCGATTCTAAGATGAAGCATTTTCCCGAAACTATCATACCTGATGCTGCACTAGTCACACATGAACCAAGTTCGACATAATCCACTTTATAAGCTAGTTCCGGCGTGAAATACTGGTTTTTTGTGTGTCTGGTGTGAACATTAAGAATGCAGTTGAGTGATGAAAAGTCCGGATAGTGCAGAATCGAGTGGCATGCCACAGAACGGAGTGTCTGAAAAGAGCAGCTTTAAATTTTTGAAGTATTAATTTCCAATAAATACAAGCAGAATATTGATTCCGTTTGATATGATTGCGACAGTCAAATCCGTAACTAAAATCATATCCATTTCAATATTCTGAATACCAGTATCTTCATCAAAAAGGGATCATTGCAATACAAGTAACTAATTGAAAAATAACAGTCAATGTATCACTCTCCTAAACTCCGCCCACCTTCGCTTTTATACACTCCAAGACGCATTCATTCTCACTGGCAACTGAAATCACTTCGGATGCATGCCCTGAAATTCAATTTTCAAATATTCATTTTCGATATTTTCTCACCTAATAGTATGTGTTGTGGTATCCTTCGAAAGACATCATCACACGACATAGGTAGCACAGTGTCTGTAAGTTGTCATAGTTTAACTTGCTGTTTATTTTTTCAATTAAACGTAGAACATGAAGTGTTTGAATAACTAATTTGAAAAAAATGAATTGGTGACAACAAATTTATCACACTCGACATATTCTTTTGAGCAGAAACAAGAACTACTATTCTGCGTTTCGCAAAATGAAACTTACCCGGAATGCAGATTTTCTCAATGTAAATCACATTCTGATTTGGTTTGTATTCAAGATATCCATTTGGATTGATTGCATCGGAGTAGACTGAACACTGTCTCGTTGCTCTGTTGAAGTGCGCAGATCTGCACAAAAGTGGTAGACGTGATCCATCGGCATACTTAAAAGTTTGTATTGATCGCTATTTGTTTTCTATCACGAAGAACGTTAACTTTTTTACAGAAGTATTAAATATCACTATTGACTTAGTTAGATCATTGGCGTTTACCTAAGCCCATTATTTTCTCGTGTCCCATTTTTCAGTTACGTGGTTGTGTGGAACCGTTGAATCAAAAGCGTATAACTCTAACTCCTCAAGCACATAAATCTGTGCCATTTTATGGATTTGGTTTCCGAAAAAGAAATTACTCCGAGCCTTTTTAGTTTTGCATTGCCTTGCTTTTGTTTTAAGACCAACCTACCGTGCTGACTCGACATGCTTGAACGCACTGCTCTAGAATTGCCACTTGGAATGTGATTGTAGCTTCGCGTGATACCTAAAATTAATTATTTTTGAGCGTCATATTTTGATTATATAGTTTACCTCAACACCTTCGATGATTTGTACTCTTGAGTGTTCGCCCAGTGGACAATCTGGCACAATTGGAAGAACCTGAACACATTTAGTTGCTAGCATTATGTTATCTCCAATAGTAAACAGTTACCTCCACTGCAAAGTTGCGCAATGTGTTATCAAACTGTTGTTGTTGATTAATGTTATCTATTGGTTCAGCCATCAATGCCACTTTTTGTTCTTTTCGACTTTCTTCGGCACCTCCAATTGTGTTGCTTACTATCTCGAATTGTTCATTTGCAATTTTCTTTATTTTTATATCCTGGAATGATCGTGGAAATTTTTCAGATGGAATCAAAAATGCAAATTGTCAACTCTACTCCAACTATAGAGAGTATTTTGAAACTAAAAGAAACTCCGATTCATACAACAGATCCTATTCAAAACGTAACTTTTTAAAAATATAAACGGATGTCACAAAGTGTACGAATTTTTCCAGATTACTCATACGCTTCCAAAAATTGCCCATGGAGTTCCTCCCACATTTGCCGGACTAGAACCTAGAAACGGTAAGCATCAAAGCAAAAACAAAACACATTACAATTTCTTCTGATCAGCTCCAAATGTAACCAATAACACTGTGCAATCTTCATCATCATCATCTTCTCTTAATGCGCACTTGGCGGCCATGATAAGACAATACGACGTTTTTGCGAAAAATGCGAAAAACAAGCCCGCCCCCATAAACAGCATCGAATTGTCTCCTCCACAGCCACTTAAACCAACTGTGATCAGACCGATCGCCGTGAATGGAACGGCATGTATTGGAAAACCGTTGATGCCCAATCAACAACTACTTCCAATGCCTTCTACGACGTTGTCAGGTAACGATAGATCAGTTGATACCATACAGTTTCAATTATCAAACATAAGAGTTGTTTTCGTAGAAAAACGATTCATTCACGATGCAATTCATTTTTATCAAATTAACGTTATCTAGTAAATTTGTAGTCGAAATAAACCCAGTCTGCCGAGAGTACTGAAGATTTTCTGATTAAAAAAAGTTATTTTCAGAACCTAGTTTATTAATTGAATATACACATGAATCCTTAAAAAAACTCCACTATACCAAAAGTTGATACACCAAACATTCTAATAACGCACCCCTGTCAAATTACATTAAATTTGTATTTTTGATAACTTATCCAATTTCATGAAAACGTTAGTGGGTTGTTTAATGATGGAAAATGTTTTTGAATTGTTCTATTCTTGAACCGGTTTTCAAGGTTTTCCTCCTCTACCGGAACACACTTCTGAGCATTCCAAATATCATCAGTTGCACAGATAAGAAGATCTCAAGGTCTAATAAAATTCTTAATTGTTTACTAACGTCTGGCTAGAATAGACTATTCAAAAAGATACAAACCAAAACGGTCGCATTCGAATAGTGACCGGGACCAACAGTAATTTACTTGAAAGTATTTAAAAAATAGCAGCATTTTAACTTCAAAACAATTAATCAGAAAATAATGCATGTTTTAGGGTCTCCGCATAACACCCAATTTCCATTTCCAAATTACCCTCACCTACCTGGATATGGATGGCCATTTCCACCGTTTGGTAAATTGTTCCAAATTACTTTTTTCAAATACTATGCAAAGTTTCAGTGAATCCATTCATGCCATATGTTCTTTCACCCCTCCAGTTATCTCTACTTCAAAATCAGTTAGGCATCAACTCGCTAACAACAAGGACATCTGCACAACAACCAAACCTTGACAATTCTAATAAGCGAAAAGCGACCAGTCCGTTACCCGTGGATACTAGAAGCAAGCGGGTAAAAGAAATAGGTGAGAAAAAGATTACTGCATTACGCGAAAAGAGTACATCTCCTTGCGCGAAAAATCACATTCCGACTACGATGAACAGTCATTGGCATTCTGGAAGAATATTGACATTCTGGAAATAGCCCTATGATTGAGCTATCATTTATCATATGTGCCACATGCACTAGGTTGTAAGCGTTCCCAGTAAATAGTGTAACTCAGAACGAAAAAATAAAAACTCACTGGCTTTGGCCTCTGGGGTGTTGCAAGTTCTCCAGTAAATGTGGGCGATTTAACTGGTTTTAAGTCAAGCTGCTGAGATGATTGCGTCAGTTGAGATGAATTAAGTACTGAGTGAGAGAGTTCTGATAAACAATCCCAGTTGGGAATAAGATGAGTTGTGTCAATTGTTGGTAGTAATGAAGCAATAGCACACTCCGTGTTTCTGAAAAAGATTATGAGTTTATACTTTTGATAATGTATCACATTTATAAAGTTTATCTTTTCCGTACAATCATATAAAGTGTTTTAAATTAAAACTTGACCATAATCAGTGTACCCAACTATGTTAAAATGTCTGACATCCGTTTTATTCAGTTGGGTAGATGGTGGAGTAGCGCCAGTGGGGAAATTGTTAAAAACCACTCCTCTGATGTTAAAATCACCAAATATCATTAAAAAAATGTTAGAAATTTTTTATCATTCAGAGAGTTGCAATTACTAATTCTGCCACTTTTTAACAAGATTTCATCAGTTAGAGCTCCATATTTTAAGCAGCCACCATTAAAATACGTGTAGACTTACAGTTAGGAATGTGTAGTTAAAACACAAAAAAACACAATTACAAATTCAAAAAAAATTTCTCGTTTAAAACTTGCTTGTTTAAAACTTTTGCTTACCCTAGTGCAATCTCCCTTTTTTGCATTTCCTCGGAAGCTGAAAGACGCATTTTAAAGTAATGAAGGTCTGAATCAATCAACTCACTTGTTTTGTTCATTTGCAATGGAGATGGCACATTGAATATTTCACAAATATTCCGGTAATAGTCGTATTGAATAGTCTGACATTGGGTGTTATACCGAACACATGCAGATTCACACTCTTCCAATGTGATTGAAGTTCTAAAGAAAAAAGGGATAAATAAAAATTACCTATTGAAAACTGTCTTGCCGTGTATCTATAGATTTCCCACAAGATATTCGAATATTTTTGTGGCTCACAAAGCATTTATTTTTTTGAGCTTGAACTAGTACGAATAATAGAAAAATTGGCAACAACCGCATGATTTCCTATTAGCGGAACAGTTACCGACTGAACAGTGTTAGTGTCAATGTCCACAAGCGGGTCGATTGATTTTAAGAGGATTACACTGCGGATTACGGTCACCGGTTATACTAAGGGTATGCAGCTAGGTTGGCTTGTTCGCCGGATATAGTAAAAACTAGATTCATAAATGTTCTACTAATAAAAATTGAAATCTACTGCAGAATGAAACTAAGCCTTTTTGAATATAATGAAGGGACATTTTCAGAAAAGGATGTGTACCAAATGAACCTTCACCAAACAACACAACCTCAGGCAATAATGGCATTCCAATTCAAAAGTGATTGAATGAAATTCTTAAAACAACAACAGAAATACTTTTACTTTACAGTGTCTTATTTTTCGCTATTCACAATTTTCATTGAAAACACCCTACTAATTATTTTTGCATTTCTGATTGAAACAACTGATAATTTGGTGCCGTCTAAAAATAAAGCATTATTGTTTTTCCAGCTAACTTAACTTCAAAGCAACGATTACTATGTTCAGTTTGACTTTTATTTGTGTTAAAATGCTAGTTTTGTTTCAAAGAATCTACAATGTCATGTATGGAAACCGTCGGTAATCAAGAGACCTTTCACCGCCATCATTGTGAATTCGATTTTGCGAAATCTCGATGACTTTTTGAGAGAAACCTAGATAGATTGTGCTAAAAATGTTTCTGGGTTTGAAACATTTTGAGTCGCAGCTGCTGGTCGCAACATTAGTCAGTTTTATTGATCACTGAGCCTCCTTCACTATCACTTTGTGAATGAATGGCTTCGCTGAAAAAGAACGTTTGAATAATCCAGAGAAAGCCTATGAGATTCATGAGATCCTTTGAAAATTATGAGAAATAGTATAATCCCACAGAGTCTGTTCCTCTCCACCTTTCTCTGTCTCTCGAATTCTGATAACTGATTTTGTCTCGTTGCCGTGACAATTTTCCTTCTCTGTTTTCTTTATTTGATTTTCCATTTTCACGTGCAAAGTCTGGGAATTAGGCGCCACGGGATTGGATTATCCTATAATTTGTACGCTATTCATCATTATTCAAGCATCCAATGTCCTTGGGCATTCTTAAATCTGGAAATACTAAAAAGTTTAGTCCCAATAGGAATTTGACTAGTAGGTACGTGAGTCGACGTGACAGATATGTATCTATCGATACGCAGCCACATAGTTCAGTAGAAGCACTTCCGAAACTCCCAATCTTGTGAGCTTTTATAGAAAAAAGAGAAAGAAAAGAGGGGCTCGTGACGTGACAAAACTCATTTTTGAGATGCGACATCTTTCCGTTATTTTATTCTTATTCTTCTCCAACCTTACCACTTTCAATTTTCTAAGCGAAGAAGCATCATGCTCTCTCTATGTTTCAGATTATTTGAATAATAAAATGTTAACGGTAAGCTTGCGAAGACAACGTTTTTTCACCATTCTGAAGCTGACAGAGTATTAAATAAAAATTTTCTGACAGACCAAAATTTTTCTATGCAAAAAAAATTTTATTATTACACTGTTACACTGGTTTATTCTGTTTTGTATTTTGTTGTATTTACCGTTCAATTATTTTATTTATCTAGACTATGGAAATAAGTAAGGAAGCTGTCAGCTTCATAATTATTCTTACTCACAGTTGAACTATCTCTATACGTCAAATTATGTACATCGTAAAGGCTTTTCAAGATGATATTTCTATATTATTATATGAGCCACTAGTGTAAGAAATGAGCCATTCCAAATATAAAATTCCTCGTCAACATCATTACTCCATTTGATATGACGAAAGGAAGATTTATCAAAACTCACAGATGTTTGGCTTATCCGAACGCTTTAGAAAATATACTTTTTCTGATTCTTTTATATACATATTTATTTTATATAAAATAAAAGAGATCTTGAATAATCAATCTGAAGACTTTCATTGGATTTTTCAATGAATTCTCGTGGATTATTGTCTATTACGGCATTTTCAATTTTGGCATTTCCAATTATTGGGTTTTTGGAATTTGCATTGCAGGTTTACTTAGGTCCTTCTGTTTACTTGAGCATTAATAGAATTTTCTGGTCAAACCAAGAATCTAATCAGAAATGTGCACATGTACTCAATTAGAAAAATTTTCCATATTCAATTGGTCAATGTAGTGTTAAGATAAGTGTTAATAAGTTTTTGCTAACTTCAAAATAATTTAATTTTCGAAAACTAATACCGGTAATTGAATTGATCACATTGCTTTGGTAGTCTCTGATCAATTTTTGCATGATTTCAAATTGATTATAAAAATAATGCCATATGTTTTGCGCTGTTATCACCACAAGTTTGTCATATCTATGGAAGTGTGCATATCGACAAATACCAGTTTGATAGTTAAAAAATACTAAGAAAATCTGGAATTTAGCGCCACCAATTGTGTGGAGCCGGGGAAAATGTATTCTGTACTTCCTCTATTGATTTACAGCCTCAAATATACTTACCCCAATCAGTATTGTACTCTCTATTAGCGATGCAGGGTATAATGGTCGTGCGCTGACACGGTGCCAAACTATTACACTTTGTGAAAATTTTGGTAAATTCGTCATTTTTTCAGAGTATATTTAACTTGAAAACAATAAAATAAGTGATGAAATCATAAAAAAGTATGCACTTTTTAAAAAAAAAGTCGCGGAACGGCCCATTGTTTATTCTAGACAAAGATTGTCAAATTCTCCAAAGGAATTCGGCTCAGTCTCAAAGCTTTTTTTACTTTCGGAAAGTTACAATTGCAAGTTTCACTGAAATTTTCAGATCTGCCTGAAGAGTTGGCCCCGTCCCCGCATCTTTTCATTTTCTGATTTCCACCATATTTTTTTATTACAATAAAGGGAACAGCAGTTGAACAGCTAGTAAAAAAAATAATAAAGTAAAAATTGCGATAATTGTTTCTTAATAATAGTTTTGTACTAAAAAATGGTTGATATTTATAGACTCAATTAGAAATATTCAAAATCTAGTTTGATCACAATTTCAGTGTTCTTAAGAAGAGATATCATAATGTACCGCTTTCATATAAATGTACCGTAACAGCTACGACAATTCCATGTTCTGATATATTCGTAATAATTTTTTGTATTAATTTCAAACACAAACTATGTTCTTCTGATCTTGCAAACTACATCCTTCTGTCATGACTTCAATGTGAATTACGAATTACGAAATTCACGTGGCTCCACCCATTGGCGCAAAATTATCAGGTTCCACGAGATATTCCCGAAAATAATCAGGATTTGATTATGCCCATTTCAAGTATATCATTACATCGACTAATGATATGTTTGGCTCTTTCTCTTTTTCTGGAATTTGCCTAACATCCAATTAAAAAATTTGGGCAATCGCTGATAAGGTTTGATTTGCCATGAAACCTTTAGAACTCTCATAAACTTTTTTTGCTGTGTAATTTTTATAATCATTAGTTACTACACGTGTGCCATTGGCACCGTCGTGCCTTTCTGTGGCACACCAGGCATTGCGAAATTTCAATTCTTGTGAGTTATGCTCTGATGTTATTGAACTTTTTGTGTCAAGTTTTCGTTTTCTTATCAAATAATATGCTTTTCAGTAATCAATTTAGATTTACTATATTCAGAAAAAAAAGTCAATCGGTTACATTATTTTGTTTTGTCCACACGCGATCTTAAGCGATGTACACATTTATGTATTTTCTCTAACTAAAAACTGAATGCACGAGTTTTTAAAAAGATTTGTTATAAACTGTAATTTCATCTAATTCTTTCCCAAAACTGTTTTTTTTGCGTATGGTGAAAAAAAAAAGTGCAACTGTAAAATACATACTTCGTAGACGTCTTAGATGAAAAGATTGAACGACTTCATTTATTTTTTTAAGAAGGAGTAACGGTTCAGTGTATTCTTAAACAGAAAAAAAAACGGCTTCAATGGGGCTGCTGGAATTTTTTGCCATTATGTGAATAAGTCGATCTAGAGTAAATTGAAACAAAACCCCAGAACCCTTCCCTACCTTTTATATTGACTATGAAAGGCAAATCCAATACTTGCTCTACATTTTAGTTCGAAACCACTTTATAAAACCTGTCTTCGTTGATTATTCACAAATCTTGTTGGCTTCTCGATTTCTATTCCGGGGTGCATTTTCTCAACTGCTGCTTCCGTGTTACCATCCGCATTTTGCCTTTTTCTTTTCGTTTTGTAATCATAACGTTTTTTCGAATTTTTTAAAAACTTTTTACTTTATAAACAACTATAGACAACTTTATAAAAATTTCTAGTTTTTTCCCCGTCCAGATTCTGCCTCGCTACATTTTATCATTGCATTTTCCCATGATGCTTCATTTTTTTGATTGTCAAATTGTTTTTTGTTTAAGTTTCTCTTGTTAGTTTGCTCTTAACGGCGATAAGAAAAGTTTCTTCAGCACTTTTCACTTTTCTTGCAAAACGTTGAAGAATCTGTGATGACGAATATTTGATGTTTTGTGTGCTGAAAAATTGAGTTTCGGGGAAAAAATCAAACCACAAACGGATATCTCAAGTTTCTCAGTTCACACTTCCGTTGCCCTCCTTTTTGCTTCTGCGCCATTTCTTACTTTTTTTTTCTTTATTCATTCAAATCATTTTGCTCAGTGGAGGATTTTCTTATTAAATTTAATATTCAGTTTTTAATCTTTTGCCGAAAAATTTTGTTTGTCGTAGGGATTAATTGAATTGAAGACTTTGATTTGATCTGTTTCAATTTTCTTTTTGAATTAAAAAGCATTTTTTTTTTTGTGCTACCTAAAACTTTGTAATTCCAGGTTTTAGTGATATGCCATTGAAAATGTCGATGATAAATGGGAATAATTAATTTCACTATAATCAACAAAATATAAATTCCAAAAAAAAATTTTCGAACAACAATTTTTTCAATTAGTCGTACTCACATAAAATCAAAGTACTTACTATCAAAAATTAAAAAAAAATCCGTATCTTAAAATTTTGAAAAGGTAATATCTTGTGATTTATAATCTAAGTTAACGGATTAATCTATACAATTTAGAAAGAAAAACTATATTTGAATGAAAGCTAGTTTCTACAACTTGGAAAATATGAAATTGTGACATTTTAACCGATCGTTCAAAACGCTATGTACAACAAATTTAGGAAATTTTCTAGCAGCCACAATATAAAGACAGGTAGTTTGGGGTCAGTTTAAATTAATTTTAAAAACTGACACGTTGCTCTTCCTTCAAGCACAATCTTATGTTGATGTGGGTTTCACTTTGCTTCTCTTTAATTGGGAGCCATTCGGAAATAATTGTTGAATAAGTTATAGCTTTTTATTTTAATCCAAGTCCTTTTCACTTCTTTTTCACAACTAAAATCAAATAAAATCCCTATGTCACAGATAAAATTGGGAACCTAACTTCAAGCTGAGGTGATTCAGCTGCTTTGCTCCGGCTGCTTTGGCAAAACGACAAGAATAAACATATCAGGCTGTCGAGGTAAGTGTGAAACACGCTCATTTTTATTCGTTAGCTCACACAATTTATTTCCTACATGCCGAAATTTTTTAACAAAAAATTGTGTGTGCTTTTTTTTCAAACATCTACTTCTTTTACTTCACCTTCCGCCCTCATAAATAATGCACTTAGCGGTCCGTCGGGCTTTTCCTTTTCCTTTAAATATTAAATGTTTTCTTTTTTTTTTTCTCACAAAAAAAATTCAGAGTTTCCAAATGTCAATCTCCTTTCTTCTGTTTTCTTCTTTTCATCTCAGTCTCTATATTTCATTGATAAATTTGAGTTGTATCAACATCTCAATTGAGTTGATACTTATTTTCTGCGCTTTTGAAATAAGATTCGAGACTGAAACATTCAAATACAACGCAAAAAAGTAGAGAGCGCCCCTGCCATAGTAGTGCATGGATTGAGAGTGCTCATTTCCTTTGCAGCTCAAACTTCCGGTTCTGAGGAATGCTAGAGTGTTTGTGTCAGGTGAGGGCGTGAAAACATTTTAGAAATACATTAAAACAATCCAAATGAACGCCGGATGTCAAATACTCCAAATGACAAAAGTTTTGCGTTGATAGATATTATGAATTTTTCATGCGTTGGAATGTTTTTATAATATTTAAATTATGAGAAAAATATTGATACCGTTCACAAACATTTCAGCAAAAATTGATAATGAACCCCCTCATATTATGGCACTAAGTTAAAAGTTTAATAAACATCAAACTGGATATTGTTTTGCATTTAGACATCATTCCTGTTGATGGTATTACAGTATAATTTATGTGTATCCGTATAAGATTGAACATAAATTTAATTTAAAGCAAAACACTAATTTTTAGTTATTCATAAAGTATATGTTTCTGGAAATTATTAAAAAGTTTACCTTAAAATATGTTTTTACTTATAGTAAAATTGTCAAAAGTATCTGACTTTTGCTGTTTTTGAGGACCAAACTGTAGGCGCTTTTATTGATGTTTTAAACTGTAGAAAACTAATAATCCAAGTAATTTAAATCCTAATGAGAACAAAAATGATAATTTTAACTTATTTTCAATTTTGCAATCACATAATTATTTTATGTTCCACGTTTTTTTTCACAAAATAATCAGTGAATACAAATTCTTCAGAGAACTGTAGTATTGAAAATACGTCTAGACAATGAATTTTTACCTACATCTGAGTATTTTTCGCATTCTCTTGATTGCAGTTGTGTCTAAAAATGTATTTTCCCATTTTTTGCCTAGCTAAAGTCATATCCGGTTGAAGAAATTTATCAGACGTTCACAACACATTGGTAAAAACATGTATTGTACTGGAAACAATGACTGGAATAAAGGAAACTAGTAGGCTAATAACTCGTGACTAGTAAGATGTGATAAAATGATGATTCATAGCACCTTCTAGACAGAACAAATTTGTTTTTTATTAATTATGATGTGTTCATTAAGGGAAAAAGTTTCTCACAAAATTTTAAGGCCAAACTATAAACAAAACTTACCTTCGAGAGATTATTTCACAGAAGTATTCAGGTTTTCTATATTTTTTTTCTTGTTCACGACATTTTCGTTTATCATTACTTCCACGTCTAAGCTTGTTTAATACTTGAGAAAATTTCATGAAGTGCGGATGTGACATCTTATGAGGATAACGTGACATCCCCTTAACCCACAAGAGAAAACAGATCAATGCAGTTAATCATCTTTTCATAGATCAGAGCTTATCAAAATCCCACAAGTAGGCGGGCTTAAATACCACATCTCTAGATGCCACTGAAAATCGATCGACATTTTCCATATTTATACCTGCAATTGTTGCAAAAAAACATATTTTTCAGTTCTGACAGTCAATGAAATTACTAGTAACGTTTGATTGGTGTTTCAAAAACGCATTTGTGAATCATGAAAGGATGATCAAAGTTCTGATTCGTTTTTAAACCATGGGAATAAATATAGTTTCGTTTTAAAAGCCCATCCAATATTCAATTCTTTACAATAAAAAACTGAGTCAGCGCAATGAGATTTTACCTATAGATTAAAGAATGTCTCACGTGATTCAAATGCAAAATAATATTGCCAGTTTCAATAGTTGAGAGACTTTTTGCAGTTTCTCAATGGATATTGTATCATTAGTTAAAGATTTTTGATCTTCAGCACTGCGATACATGTAGGACACTGTTTGACTTTGCATTGCCCTCGGAGCTTTTCTTTCCCACCGAAACACGTTTAGAATTGTTGAAAGAAGGAGAATGAAAAAAGAACGTTAGCAATATTTGTCCAGCCACGCAAACAAACAAGTTCATTTTACGCTATTCTCTCTAACTTGTGCAGAGCACTTTTCAAAAGTTGATCTGGTGTCTATAGACATTTCATAAATTGTAGTTGAATTGCATATTTAGAACATTCCCTAATGTTCTGATACATAACGAAACGATACCCTTTGAAGGTTGTGTTCTTCTTATCACTATTGTATTATCTTCTTATCTGTCCAGTCCTTCTGGACTTCTTTCTGATCATCTCTCCATAGTTTTCCATGGTGATTTTAGCATGGTAAAACGTAGAGATTTAGGTGTGTTACATACACATTTAGAAGTGGTATTCTTTTTGTCACATTAGTTTGACAAGTTTAATATGTTGTATATGTGAATGAATACTCAGGAAATTGAAATATACAAATAATATTTTACTTATAGTTTTTGTGATGAATAAAGTAGCAAAAAACGAACGATTCGAATATTTTTTATGTATTATGAAAAATTGAATTCATAGTCGTATTCCCTCCTTTCTTTCCTTGTATCAGTAATATTATCTTTGTATTTTTTTTTCTTTATTTCTTGCTTTTTGCATTGATGTTCAAATACATTGCGGCTGTTTGCGCATTCCCGGTATGCGTTGCCGCACTCTCCGCACCTCTCTCTAGTCTATCGACCAACCTCCCTCATCTTTCCTTCACCCACGTCGATTACTCTCTTCTTCAACTTTGTGGCCGGTCATTTGCTGCGTCTCTTCTCCTCGCCACTTTTCTCGACGGTCTTTTCCCTGTCAGTTGATGAGATTAGGAAGAAGAGATGAAAAAGAAGCAAAAGACGACGAGAGATGGGACACTGAGAAAGAAAGACAGCCATCACTTTCTTTCCGCTGCCCCGTTTTGCCTTATCTCCCCTGTGCTCTCCGTTTTCTTACAATGTCTTTTGTTCGGTCTGAGTCTCTTCGCTCGCACACTCACCGCACATTAGTCAGCGCCCCTGCACACTCTCATCGTATTACATCCCTCGTTTCTCTGCGTATGTTCTCTTTCTAATGCCAGTACTCTATTATATGTTTGAGGTATGCGCTCCGCGAATCGCATAGTCTTTCGTTGATTCTCACTGTATCACACAAATGGACGTTTGTATGTCCTCTCCCGTAGAGGTGGGAGAAGATGAGGAAACAGGAGGGGGAGAGAGGGTTCTTTTCCAAATGATACAACGTTTTGGTGGTGGCAGTGATCGAGATGATGTCGGTTCTGCATTTTGATGTTGATGACGATGTCATTGATGATCATTCGATCACTTTTTTTTTGCATATTTCAATTGAATTCCAAATTTCGAGACGAAATTAACCAGTACATCATACATCCTTCCTCTTTCCTCTATTTTTCCTCGTGATGGCATTTGTGAAGAACGTGTGTTCAACGTCACATTTCACTCTTTTTATTTCATTTTTTTCCTTCTTTTTCTCTATCTCTCAACTTTTTCAAACGTTTGGGATCTATTTGAAGCATGAACACAAAAAATTTCGCATTTCAAAAACCTCTTCAATTTTCAATATACTTAAGTTCTTAGATATTCGCAAAAATGGCAATCTTTTAAAGTATTTTAAATGCATTTAAATGCAATGTATACGGCGTAAGAGTTATTAGAAGAATGCGAGAAACAAAGAGTACGAGAGAGAAAGAAATGGACGTCTCGTCCTCATCAGATAGGATTAGATCTCGTTTGTGTTTTGATTTTCGTCAAGGTTGGGTCATGCAAGCTGTGTCTATTTCGGTGTCTGTTTCTTTGCAGTTATTTGCGAATGACAATAATTGCGACACAGTAACGAAAAACTTTTGTACTCAAAGAGCACGAGTTTAACTATGAGATGTCTGTGTGCGTTGCGGGTCGCGCTCATCTTCATTGACACACAAACGTATTCCCAAACAATGAGAAAAAAGAAACTAAATAATCTTTCCCTCTTTTTCCTCCTTCTTTACCCAACTGCTTGTCCCTTAACTTCTTGTTCCCGCCGATTTTTTGTTTCTCTGTCTCGTTTGCCTTCATCTTTTTTTGCAATTTTGAGAGCGCTGAGCGCGTGTGTCAAAAAGTTCAAACACGTCATAAGTTTCCTTGTTGATCTGATCCTCCACGTTTCTTCAAATTGTTTTCTTTGGAATTTTCTGAAAAGAGTTCACACAGTTTATGATTGTCCCGATGGTGTATACTACATAACGTTTACTGTACAAATAGATAGATGATTTATAAAATGAGGCATGAATTATATATTGTTCCTCCTTGAGTGTTCAATAAAATCAGCGTGCTCTTTGAAAGTAAAAGCATTTGAATATGCCCTTTAGGGAAATGGGCGCCATTATGTCGTTCACCCCGGCGCCATCACGTCCGTTTCTCTCCTACAACTGCCTCCTCTGTCTCATCTATCTTTTTTCCGTTGTTGAATACATAGCACTTGAGTATTAGGGGGAGAAAAAGCAAAGACGGGGAAAAAACGAGAAGTTCAAAAGTGTGGACTCCGCCTAGGCTGACATGCGGCACTTTCGTCCCGTTTTTCGTTTTTCTGTTGCTTCCGAAAAAGAACAAGAGCCCTGTGCGCTGTCTCGACGGGTCCCAGCATTCTCCGTCCTCCCACTCCCGAGGAAAGAAAGGGGGAGAATAGTGGGGGGAAGTCGCGTTGTTTGGCCGCGAGCCAACAACCAACCACCGAAAAGTTAACAAACAACACATTCATCTCCTTCTAAACTTTTTCTAACTTTTCAATCCTTAAAAGTTTAAAATTAAGTTTGTTGTTGAGTTGTTGAGCATTTAAAACGAAGTGAATATTTAAATTTTACAAATTCAAAAACTTTGAATGGTGACTCCATATGAAAATTTAATAAAATAGTAAAAAAAAAACAAGCAAACGTTACTGGGGCAACCCCGACATTTCATCTTGTGGCGGTGTTGCTCAGAGGCTCCACCGCTTGTAGTGCAAGTTGGGGGTGGAATGGCAGCCGACGACCACACGGCAATCCACTCAAACTCATCAAACCGCTCACCGCACCATTGCGCTTCGTGCGTGTGCCCAGGGTCATAAGAAGAAAAAAGGGAAGAAGGAAAAAAGGAGAAAAGGCACTGAAAAAAGGAGTAAAAGGAGAAGGGGGAGTTAGGAGAAAAGAAGGGAAGGACCCGGTGGTGCGCGTTTGCGTGGTTTTTCTCCTTTTTTCTCGGATCCATTGAAGATGATCTCCAACTTTTTTTTCGCCCGTTTTCTAAATTTTCTAATCTTTCCATCTCTAATTGTTGATGTTGATAGATTTGGATAGCCGTTGTGAGTGTATCTTCTCTCTTCCTATTTTCTTCTTTTTAACGTCAGGGAGTCTCGCGGTCTTGGAGGAAACCCCAAGTTACCTCCAGGCAGACAGAGTTTTGATTCAAGATGGGTTATTTTTAAACAGTAACAATAGAACAGCAGTTGTTATCAATCCACCAAAAACTGGACAGTTGGTAGCAGTAACACAACAAGTTTTGAGTGCACGTGCACTCATCCTGCCTCATCATCTCTATTCCTTTTCCCAGTCCAACTCGACTCAACATAATCCCTCTCAGACTATTTTTCCCCACTATCCTTTTTTCTGTCTCTAGTTTCAAATTCACACTGAAAAGTTCATTGTTCGCAGCCATAATCTATTGGAGGATTATGCGTTTTTTTAGTCTATTTCAGACCTGCAATTTTCGGTTTCCAATCCATTTTTCTGCTGTTGATTTATGTTAATCTCATCTTCATTAAAAGATTATCTTCTCTTTGTGACTTTTTAAATTTTATACAGCTTTTTTGAAAAAAGTTTTCGTTATTAACGCTTTAAATTTTCAGCCTCCAATGGCATTTGCTCCGGGTTCAGGAGGAGGTGGAGCGCCTCCCGGCCAACAACCTGCACAAATGATGATGCCACAAAATATATCAGCAGAAACCTATCACAGGTTAAATGTGAGTTTTTGAAAAATATATTTATCGAAGCGGATAAACGTTGATTCAGAAATCCCTTGAAAAGTTGATTCATGTGAGAAAACAGTTCACCAAATGAAATGATCATTATCTCAAATATCTTGATAAACCATCTTATCTAGTCTAAATCTTTTCTTCCAATCCACCTTCTCTCGTATTTTTCTCGGTTAGGGGTGCAAGACTCGTTTAAATTCAAAAAAAAATCGGCTGTTAATGAAACTTTCAAATAATTATGAAAATTTTGAACTTTCAAATTGCAAGAACCAACACAAATTCAATCAGTCGGATGTATAGTATGTGTTTGTTCATTTTCTTCATTTTTGGTCACATACAGCTTTCTTGAAATTAACTTTATCTGATATGGGACAAATAAACCACTTACAGCAACAGTCAAGCCTTCTTTTCTGTGAGGTTCTCTTGTTTGATTATTTGGAAACTCCAACATTTCTCCTTGTTCCCATCCAAACAAAAAGCCTTTGGTCTAATAAAAATCCGGATGGGGTGTCTGATTTCAAGCATAAGTTGGGACCATGATCTTGAAACCCGTACACCAGCAAATACAAAAAAATGGCGGGTCCTTTTTTGGTGTTTGTCATGTTGCATTTGCTCTTTTTTCTCCCTCAATTGTCTGCTAGTTGGTATCAGGTTTCCAAGGGAAACATAGAAGCACACTTCCACCACTACCACACAATTCACGTTTTTTGTGTTGTTGCTCTAAGTATGTTCTTTTGAGTAGAGATGCACACATAATGGGAGGAGACTTGCAAAAATATGGCATCGTTAGTGTAAACATTACGAGTGTCTATACGTACCTAATTTTGTTTGTTTTATGCGAGAAAGAACAACGAATGGTCAGTCCGGAGGTCAAATATATCAGCAAACATTTGTGAAGTTTGATTTTGAGATGGTTCACTAAATTCCAAATTTTTCATCATCTAAATTTTTTTAGCTTTGGTATAACTTTTTAATTATGGAAAATGATCAGTGTAAACTTTCAAAAATTATAAAAAAGAGTAGCATTAATGTAATGTAATAATTTTAAAAACTAAAAGAAAGTAACAGCATTTGATCAACAATAATTACTTGATTGCTCTCTTGTTTAAAGTTTAAAAAATTTACGATAAAATTAGACATGAACTAATAAATATCAATTGTATAAATTATTATTAATTGAGCACATACAGAATGTACCTGTTTAGCTTTAAGAATGTTTTCTGCAGTTTCTAAAAGATGAGTGACGCAAAAAATAACAATAAAAACACAACTAGAATTTTTACTGCATTTTCAACCAAAAAATTTAGCATTTTGAAAATTCACTATTCACTTTGTCTAGTTGTATAAATATTTTCTTATTTCGCACACACATTTTGCAAACAAAAACAAAAAAGGGTAGTTTTTAAAAACATCTTAAAACGAAACATAACGTAATGCCCTATTGCATGTATTGTTATCGGCAATTTGTATTTCTGATATCACTTGAGAAAATAAAGTCAAGGATACAGTTTCCACATAGTTGATCTCCGTGTGTTGCCACTCCTCTCAATATGGAATATATGGGCGGCCTGTTTTCGCTTATTTTTCCTTCGCTCGGCGTCTATTTTCTTCGTCTTTTCTCCACTCTTTCTTCTCACTCGTCAAAACCACATAATGATCACGTGAACCTTCACTTATTTTTCACCTGCTTCTTTTCCTGTCCTCTACACGTTTGTCTGATGTTTAATCACAGTTGTTTTCCTGCCTCGGCCTCTTTTCAAACTCCTCGGGGTGTTTCCTTTTTTTTTCCTCTCTCTCTTTTTTTCTGTAGTGCTTCCTTTATTTCTCATTTTTCTTTTCTTGCTTTTCATTCACCAGGCCCCTTCTTTTTTTTCTATTTCTCATCCATCCAAAGTGAGGGAGAAAAAGAGAGAAAAAGAGTGAAAGAGTGCTTTTCTGTGCACACATATCACTTGGTCTGTTAGTGTCATGGGACCCCGGGGCATTTCCTCCTGTTTATCGTTTTCTCTGGGTTCAAACGAGAAAGGATCTTTCGGAATTGTCAAGGCTCAAGCATCTCTTCTGAGCCAATGAGTGTTTTTTCTCTTTATCACAAATGTCTTTTACTTTTTACACGCTTTTTACAAGATTTGAATGATTTGTTTCCGAAGAGATAGAGAAAATAAAGATATTAATCATGAAAACTTGTTAATAGAGTACCGTAATTGGTGAGGTTTAGCTTATTTGAGTGCAGAAAAATTTAAATCTTGAAGTTTTCTTGGCGAAAAATTAAAAAAAAAACAGCAGAACTGTGAAATAAATATTTGCAGCTACCAGATACATCTATTTTAGTCATTTGAATTATTGAGAAAAACAGACTACATAAATGAACTACAGTATACAACTTGAATTAAAAAAGGAGTTTTTGACTGAAAAATAACCATTTTCTAGCTTTAATAGACATAGTTTTTGGCTTTGATTTTTTGTTAACGAAAGCAACTAGAAAACATTCAAATTTCAAATGTATTTAGTCATTTTCTGCATATCAAAACTATTTTTTTAAACCTGATGCTCCAAGTGTTTAGTTAAATTTATATGTAATAAATAATTTTGTTTTCCATTAATATCAGTTTTGATAAAACTAAAGTAATACAGTAGTTATCCACCACAATTTGGTGCCCTGATTGTCCTCTTAATATTTTAATTGTACGAAATTTTGCCATCAACCAACCACACTCACTTTTTTTGGTAACTTTTCTTCCCATTTCTCTACTTCTCTTGCATTTTGTTATTTCACAATAGTCCACTCTATCTTCTTTTTCCAATGTCCCTCTCAAATCATTCGCGCCCTGTTTAGCACCCATAGAGTCATTGATCACTTGGCCAACAGCCGGTCTCCCGGTAATGATAACGGGAAAAGTCAATGAACATTGAGTGAGAAAAAGAAAGAAAGAGAGAGAAAAGGACAGAGAGCAGCAAATGTGTATGTCACACACTCTTTTAGTCTCATAGAATACTAATCGATCACAATCACAAGTTACAAAGAAGTGTTGAACATTTTCAAGAGCTGCAAATCTGTGATAAGGTGACGAAGAATTGAGGTGACGTACTCTTTTCCCGTTTTTTTAAATTGTGATAGTGTGAGTGAAAAGATTGCGCGAGTAATGGGTAACCGTTTCGAAGACTGAACTGCATTCATGAGAGCCTCCAATCTGTTGCAGGAGTCAAAGTGAGGCAATTTGCGTCTTGATTTGATATGAATAGAAAAAGAATGAACGACAATATATTGTCTTCTGTTTTGATTAATGATTTATTTCAAGACATTGTATACAGTCTTAAAAACATTTGGCAACGGTTTTAGTAATTGTTATTTTTATTCCCCTTCATTCATTGTAATGAAACATATTAGAGAAATCAGTATGAATCAAATCAGAACGACGTTTGAATTGATAGGAATGAAGAAAAAACGTGACCACTCTTCCCCGAATCATTAAAAGTGAACCTTGTACCCAGTTTGCTGTAGACAAGTAACTTTCATGCTAATTATGGTCTCATGTGAACGTCACATGGTTCCAATCACTTTCTCATTATTTTTTGTAATACGTCTTCATCTCTCATTTTCCCCCTTATCTCACTTTGTTTTACGATGAACTTAACTTACATGAATCAAACTTAAAAAGTGGTTTTAGAATTGGCGAATGAGCCATCAGGCAATTGGAATCTCGAACAACTTTCAGCAGGTACAACGTGAGCAGCTAAATCATCAACGATTATTACAAGCACAGCTCCAGACTAATGGACCTGGAAGTGTTTCTCAGCAGCAGCAGGCTTCGCAGCAACAACAGCAAGTGCAGCACGTCCAGCAGCAACAACAGTCGCAGCAGCAACAGCAACAAGTTGCTTCACAACAAAACCAGCCGCAATTGCAAATGAATGCTCAGATACTGCAAGCTTTGTCAACACCACAAGGACAAAATTTAGTTAACATGCTTTTGATGCAACAGGCACTTAATGCGCAACAGACTGATACTCAGAATCCACAACAAATTATGCAACATCAATTAGCTCAACAGCAGGCACAACAAGCTCAGCAAGCTCAACAAGCGCAACAAGCTCGACAACAGGCAGAACAACAAGCTCAAGCCCAAGCTCGTCATCAAGCTGAGCAGCAGGCTCAGCAACAGGCACAGCAACAGGCGCAGGCACGGCAACAAGAACAACAAGCTCAATTAGCAGCTATTCAACAGCAAGTCACGCCACAGGTTTGTGTTTAGTACAAAATTGATAATTCGAAACTTTGATTTTTATTTTAAGCAATTTGCTCAAATATTGCACATGCAACAGCAGCTTCAACAACAGCAGTTTCAACAACAACAGCTCCAGCAGCAACAACTTCAGCAGCAGCAACTGCAACAGCAACAACTTCAACAACAACAGCTCCAGCAGCAACAGTTACAACAGGTTCTACAGGTGAGTTGACACAGAAATAGCATGTTGATAACTTGAAATTGGCGTTATTTTATTTTTTTTTTCTTCAGATCTCACAAGCCCAACAACAAGCTCAACAAGCTCAGCATGTCCAGTCTAGACAAATGCAGCCGTCCCAACAGAGCCAGGTACAGGCGCAACTCCAGCAGCAACAGCAATTGCAGCAGCAACAAGCTCAGCAGCTTTCACAGCAGCAGGCGCAGCAGCAACAACAATTACAACAGTTACAACTGCAGCAATTTCTTCAACAACAGCAACAGCTTCATCAGCAACGTGCGGCTGCCCAACAAGCTCAGGCTCAGAACAATGCTTCACAACAACGCCCGTCGGTTGCATCGACGCCTGCATTGTCTTCAACTCCACAGTTGAATGATCTTACACAGACAATGCAAGCCCAGCTTCAACAGCAACTGCTTCTCCAACAGCAACAGGCTCAGGCTCAACAAGCTCAACAAGCTCAGCAAGCACAACTAGCTCAACAGGCTCAACAGCAACAGCAAGGGCAGTCTCAAAATAGAACAGTTTCTCAAGCACTGCAATATATTCAGTCTATGCAACTGCAGCAAAGAGCCGATGGAACCCCAAACGGTACGTTTAAATTTTGTATTTTTCTCTGTTTTCATTTTCTCACGTTCACACGCTTCACAACTCTGTGTCTGTTTCCCTTCTCTGTTTTCCCAGTTTCTCCCTTCCCGTTTTCCATCGTTTCCCTTTTTTGCCAGTCCACATACGTTCAACCACACAACCACACCACAACTCTTTGAAAATTATCCGATATACGTATATGACATCAAAAATATCATAGAACATTTTGTTTCCATTTGTTTTTTTTTGAAATATGCATGCAAATAGATAGTGTGTAAACCAACAATAATTAGAAAGTGATAAAGAATGAGATTTTTGTAACCATTACTTCAGCTTTTCTCCTGAATCATCTTCTTCTCTTTTTCTGTGCACCACCTTCTAACCATTGGTTGTTCAAACACGCTTACCCAATATTTTTCCCCTTCAGCAGAGTCACAAGAAGAGAGGTTGGCTCAAATGCTGAACGAACAACAGCAGCGGATGCTGCAAAATCAGGCGCGCGAGGCACAACATCGTCAGTTGCTCATTTCTTCGACGCCTGCTCCTCGAGGTGGTATCACCATGGGAACTCCAATTGGTATTGCAAGGAGAGAAGAGCAGCCGGTACCGTCTACGGTGGCGGTAACGACGGCACCGGCTGCAGTCCGCACGCCTGTTGCTGTGCCACCTATGAAACAAAATTCTAACCCTTCCATGAATCCATCATCCACATCTACGTCTGCATCTGCCACAAGCAGTCATCAGATTTTAGCCCCCTCGCTCTCCAAACCACTTGAGCAGCCTTCCTCGTCGAAGGCCGCATCGTCTGGCAACGAGTCGATGTCGGACCACATCAGCCGAATCATCTCTGAGAACGAAGTCATTCTTCAAGGAGACCCGGTGAGTGCCGAATTCTTCTAGCGTGATGGGTTTTCTTTTTTTGAATAATTCGCCCCCTGGAGTTTGATGAAATGATACGGAAACAATACCAGACCAAAATAAAACAAAACCTTTCATGTTTTTATTCATAATTTCAAATCTCATTTGTCCTTCTGTTTGACGTCTTCGAATCTGTCCATTTACAGGTGATTCGCAAAAAGCGGCCATACCATCGGCAAATAGGTGCGCAATCCTCGGTCGATCACGACAGTAATAGTGGTGGTGAGTTGTGGTGTGGTTGAGTTTCTTGAAAGCATCGCTCCATTACCCTTGTCCTTCTATCCCAAGACAAGATATTGTCTCCTTCTATTACTCGCCCCAACGTTTCCGCTATACCGTCTCGATTTGCATGCCAGTGCGTGTCTGCACGTGTCCATATCTGCATATTATATATTGATGAATATTGTGATTGTCCCGTTTGTCCCTTAATGTTTTATATTTTTCAGGATCAACAAGAACTTCGCCTGGGCCAAAAGACAGTCGTATGTTGCAAGCTGCTAGTCGGAGCCAGAGTTTATTCGAGCTTAGTGGATCAAAACATTTCATGGGCAGCTTGACTAGTGGTCAGCCATTGCTTCGTCCGATTCAGGCACATAATGATCCTAACTACACACCGGAGTGTATATACTGCAAACTCACGTTTCCCAATGAAGCTGGTCTCCAAGCTCACGAAGTTGTTTGCGGAAAGAAAAAAGAGCTAGAAAAAGCACAAATAGCACAAGAAGGAAACCCGCATAGTGCTCTGAAGCGTCGTCACACTCATCAAGATGCAACGTTAGCAATGCATTCTCCACTTGCAGCCCACACACCGTCGAACATGCCTGGTCCTTCAGAGCCTGCAATAAAGTTGAAAAAAGTAAGTAGTCTTATTTAATTAGCATTACATCATCGTTGAATGTTTTAGGATGACTCTACTGAACTAGACGGTACATCAAAACCTGACGCTCTTCAATCCTCCTCATCATTTCCTAGAAGTTTACCAAAGGAGTGGGAACAACATATGTTAACGCTTCAAAATCTTGCCGCCATCATTCCGCCATTTGTAAGTGAAAGACTATACAGGATCCATACCAAAGATAAAACACCAGAAATTAAACTTGTTTCAATTTTTGGAAGCTTTTATTTTTTAATTTTAAAATGAATACTATGTATATTTTTAAAACGTACAAAAAATTGTTTTATTTTCCAGGTTCAAGCATTTCTTGCCAAAGTATTACAAACTAAACTGACAATGGTTTCTTCTGGAACATTGACACATATTTATGAAAACTACAACATATCACCGATTTGTGTTAAACAATTTCTTCACTTCGCATCGCAACTGACCGATCAACAACTCGAAGAAATGACAGTTGAAAGTGAGAAACAGTATTTGGAGAATGCAGAAGAATATCAAGCAAAAGGAATTGTAAAAACATTATTATCTTTCAAGATCAAAAACGAATTTTCTTTTCAGATCCAAGCCCTCCCGTGTGATAATTTGGAAGTTACTGAAATGTTAAAGCAGCAAGAAACCATCATGAAAGGCCAAGTCCCAGATCTTCTCGTCTCTACTCAAGCTGTTTTACATCACTGCAGTGGAAAGCGAGACAATAAAGATCCTTCTAAAAACTTTGTCATGATCAAACTTCTTCATGCTAACGGAAAGGACATTACTGAAATCCCAATGAAAGCAGAAACTGATCTCGATGAATGCAATGCACGATTTGTATATCAGATGAGAGAATTCCAAAAAATTAACAATATGAATGATAGGTTAATCGAGGTTCTTAAAACTGATCCTGCGGCAGCTGCAACACCGCTGTTCCAAGTGGCCAGGGAACAATCAGCAAGTGTGAAATTTCTCATTCGACAAACTGGTATGGTTCATTTAACAATTGTTGCCAGTGTTGCAAAAAGACTGGGAATGAGCAGTATGCAACAGGATGTTCCGGAGTCCAATCAAATACCAAACGGAATAATTGCATTTGATGGAGTTCAAATCAAACAAGAGCCCGAAGATCCACCAGGAGACGATGATGACGACGATGATGATTGTATTATTGAAGTTGTGGATGAAGATCAAAAACAGCATATTGCAATGCTCACAGCAGCTGCCAGCGGGCAGGATATTGGAATTGGTGGCCAGTTTCAGAAAGTGACACAAAACCTTGAACCTGCCATTGTGAATCAACAATCAATTGTCAACCATGGTGATTCAATTGTCAACAACGCCTCAATTCCAATTGCAAACAATGCTCCAGTGCAAATCGTCCAGAATGGAGGACCTATGCAGCATGAAGTTGTTGCAATGCCAGTACAACTAAAGCTAGAAGATCTTCGTTTAGAGCCGCAGACCAGTGGGGATACTGATAAACCATACTGGCTGGTAATCAATGGTGACATTGGAGGGCGTCCTTCATTCATGACAACAGCTGGAATGACTTCAAGAACTCATCGTACTCGTAATATCACATCAGAGACCTACGTAACGGTACCACGTCAACAACCAATGTTTGCAGTACAAGATGGAACTTTATCGATGTATGCGAAATGGAACGTTCCGGTGCATAATGATGCGGAGACAAAAATGAATTTGTCGTTTATGGGAATGGTATCGTTGAGACGAAGAACGGGTCAACAGAAATTTTTCAAATACACAACGGCCAACAAGGATCAGGGACATTATCGAATGACACATTCTTCGTTTTGGGATATAAGTACAAAAATTCGTGATCGCCAGGCTTCAATGAGCGAGGAAAAAACACCAGAAGAAAGTGTGGACTATGATGCTCAATTCATTGAGCGACTTGTGGGAGGAACTTATACCAACACAGATTTACAAGGACCATCAAATGCCCCGGTAACCATCCCGGTGCTAGTTGCGCCGGAGGACTCAACGTCTGCTGAGCCAAGCACATCGGGTCAATCACTCCTGATGAGATCTCCGCGACCTCAATCTCCACCTCTCCGTGATATAAAAATGGATCTTAGTGATGAGTGAGTTTCATTTGCTTCAAATACGTTTAATTCTAAAACTATTAGAACTAACGCTATAGCTTTGTCTTTTCAGTGATTACTCTGCAACCGATCTCGCGACTACTTGCAAACTTGAACCAAAGCAGGAATCCTTTGAAGATGTTAAAGACGTGAAACGTGAAAACAGTCCCGACGCAAGGTAAACTCAACATGCATAACGGTGTCACTTAAATAAAGCTATGTTCTCCTCTATCACTTTGTTCGAATGTTAACTATACGCAATATGTACCTATGCATCTTGACTATTACTGATGCTACAATGTTTTATCCCTTTGTGTTTAATTTGCTTTGAACTTGCTTTGAACATGATATCCTCAAAACTTTTTCAACCACAATTTCAGACCAACAGTTATTATCAGCGATGATGCTGGTCGTATCAGAAGAGAACGATTTGCTAATAAGTATATCAGTAGAATTCGCCCAAAACACGATCAAATAATTGGCGGCCATCGCACAGATGAGGTACATATCTATTTTTAATACGTAACATGACTGTTAGTCTTTATAGGTATACGTGTATGTGCGTGGTCGTGGGCGTGGAAGATATATTTGTGATCGCTGCGGAATTCGGTGCAAAAAACCTAGTATGCTGAAAAAGCATATCAAGTATGTAGTTGACAGGAATCGGATTCTATTGGATTTTTATTTAATAATTGCAGATCGCACACGGATGTTCGCGCTTTTAACTGCACTGCGTGTAACTTCTCGTTCAAAACTAAAGGCAACCTCACAAAGCATTTGAGCTCCAAAACACACCAACGTCGTATTTCTAATAGTAAGTTGAATTGTAACCAACTACCCTGATTAATCTCACAATTAATACTGAAAAGCTTACTTATTTTAAGTGAATTTTTTTGCAGTCCAAGCAGGAAATGATAGCGATGGAACGACACCATCGACAAGTAGTATGATGAATATGGATGATGGATACCATAGAAATCAACCATTGTTTGATGACTATGACAACAAGTAAATAATTTATGGTCTTTGATAAATTATAACAAACTTCTCAATTTACAGCTCATCAGACGAGGAAGATTACGATCATTTGAATAGAATGCAAGCAGAACACAAATTCAAGTTTGGTCAGGAGCACATTCTTTTTGAACGTACAGCTCACACTCCTCCGACTCGTTGGTGTCTTGTTGAAGCTCAAAACGATCACTATTGGCCTTCGCCGGATCGTCGATCATGCATGTCCGCTCCACCTGTGGCAATGCAACGTGACTTTGATGACCGAGGTGTGTGAAACTCGGATCTGGATTATAAAACTTTTCATCATTACAGCAATGACTCCCGTGTCTGGCGCCAACTCTCCGTATCTGTCGCAACAAGTTCATTCTCCAATGTCAACTTCTTCTCAGTCCAATATAATTCTAGACATTCCTAACAATCAGAAATCAAACTGTTCGTCAGTTTCTAACGTTTCTCCTTCCAACTCTCAGGTATCCAACTAATATCGATATATTTAAAATTTTTAAAAGTTGTTTTCAGAACTTTCAAAGTTTGTCTACTGTTCCAACTTGTGCATCTTCGTCGAGCAATGTATTGGTCCCCAATGTAAACTTTCTACAAAAAGACGAAACATTGAAATGTGACCAATGCGACCGTACATTTCGAAAAATCTCCGACTTGACACTTCATCAGCACACACATAACATTGAAATGCAACAGAGCAAGAACAGAATGTATCAGTGTTCAGAATGTAAAATTCCAATTCGAACCAAGGCACAGTTGCAGAAGCATCTCGAACGGAATCACGGGGTTCATGTGAGTTATTCGATCAAAAAAAACAAATTAAAACAATTGTATTTTACAATGTTTAGATGGATGAGTCTGTGACAGCATGCATCGATCCTCTGGCGTCTACACAATCTGTTCTAGGCGGACCATCCACCAGCAATCCACGTTCTTTTATGTGCGTTGACTGTGACATTGGGTTTCGCAAGCATGGGATCTTAGCCAAGCACTTGAGGTTGGTTATTTTGATGAAAATTGATGTTTTGGTCCTAGTGTTGCCAGTATTAATTTATTAATATTATTTATTATTATAAAAATTCCAGATCTAAAACACACGTGATGAAGCTGGAATCTTTACAACGGTTGCCGGTGGACACATTGTCCTTGATAACCAAAAAAGATAATGGTGCTTGCCTCAATGATATCGATACCACGGATTGTGAGAAGGCTCGAATATCTCTTCTAGGTAAACATTATAACTGAATCAAGTCTTATTAACAATTTGGAAGTCGAGTGGGTTCTTTTTCAAACGATAATGTGTTGTGACGTAATGGTGTGGTATGTGCTTATCAATTCCACAGGGGAAGCAAAATGTCACATGATCGTAAAAGAAAGAACAAGAGAACAATACTCCGCATCATTTTTCTAAAATCTGAATGGCTTATCAAAGTGCAGTCACACCGGGACTTCTATTTATATTCTCTTCATATCCAGCTCACATGTTATTTCTTTCTCTAATTCGGTTTTATTACAGCTATTGTCGAGAAGCTCCGCAACGAGGCAGATAAAGACGAGCAGGGCAGTGTTGTTCCCACTACCTCTATCCCTGCTCCTCAGCCCGTTGCCTTGACGCCGGAGATGATTCGAGCATTGGCAAACGCCCAGACACCTGTGACCGCATCAATGACCAATACACCGTCGACGGCGCAGTTTCCAGTGGGCGTGGTTTCGACCCCTTCGGTGAGTGCTGTGTCGGCCTCGGGCAGCCAAAGTAACGTGTCTTGCGTTAGCAGCTTCAACAACTCCACTATGTCGCCCAATCCAACTGTGGTTCCACAGGTGTTTCCAACACCAAATCCGTCATCCCCATTGGAATCGTCCTCAATGCAGTTCAGAAAGAAAGCAGTTTTGGACTCGGCAACACACGCGAACGACATGCCCAGAACAATTCTACGAATCTCGGAGATTCCGTCCAGTCTACCAGTCAATCATCAACTTGTGAGATTTGGGTTCCCTATCACATATGTGTATTTTTTAAAGCTATAACATCACTGATTTCGGCAAATTTAAAATCTCACTTGATTAACACACTGCATTTATTTTCAAAATTCATGATCTGAAGTTCGATTATTTCAGCATCGTGATTTGTCTTTCCTTGCTCATACAACAAGTCGTTCTGAATCATCAATTACATCGCCTATCGTTTCATCTTCTACAAACTTTAGTTATCGTAAACGGTGAGAAAATTTTTTTTTCGAGATATTTGAAACACTTTTCCTTTCAGTTCCGAGTCTTCTTTAAGCGGTTCTAGCCCTACTCATACAAAAAAATTGATGGTCTGGAATCCACCACTCGCTGAGCCATCTTTCTACTCACCAAAAGCAGCTTTGCATCCATTGTCAACTGATAAGGCACACGCATCGGAATCCTTGTCGGACCGTCTACACAACAAGCGACCAAGACCAATCCCCGACAACACTAAGTGCCAAATTTGTGCGGATGAATTTTCAACTCCGATTGAACTTCAGGTTGATATGCTTTTATGATGATTCTTAATGCTAATGTTTTTCAAGTTCAGGTTCACTTGCACGTTGACCATGTTCGAATGATGGATGGTGCCGAGTACAAGTGTCCACGAAAGTTCTGCGGTCTAAACTACGAGTCCCTCGACAGCCTGAGAGCTCACGTGACAGCACACTATGAAACTGACAGGCAAAAGCGTGAGTAAATTATTTTGGGAAAAGTCTTACTTACAGTGTTTTACATTTCAGTGCTTGAGGAGAAGGTGTTGCTCGCAGAAGCAGATTTTCCAATCGACAATTCCAAAATTGAAAAATTGAACTCACCAAAAAAGGAGTCCATGAATAAGTTCACAACTCCTTTCAAGGCTATTTCTGATCATCATGAAGTATGTTTATAACCATGACTTAAAATTTTTAAACGTAGTTATGTTTAGCTATACGCCCAGACGCAGCAAGGAGCTGGGTCATCAACATCGAACCAATCACCGAAGGCTGCGAACTAGTGTTTTCATTATATTTTTCCAATATTTCCTGTATCTTATCCGTCACTGTTCATTAGAAAAATGTCAGGTCACCTAGAACATTCCACGACTATTCGCTCTTTCTGGTCCATCATTTTTTTTGTTATTTTTCCGATACTTGTCTTGATTTTTCTTCTTTCAAATATGTTTTAATAATTCATCAATTTGTGATTTTACACATCGGCTATCAAGAATTGTATTATCATCACCAGTTTTTGAGCTAGCCGACGTCAGATTCTAGTTTTATCTGCCGGGTTTCACGTTTCCCATTGATCTTCCAAAAGGCCTGAAAGCCGCTCACACTCATTAGTATAAAAAATATGAGATATTCTATTTGTGATTGTATATGTATTTTCCTTAATTATATGTTTTTGTTTTAAATGCTCTGATTTATCATCATTCTCTTTTTTTGTAAATACTTTTCCTTTCCATCAGTCCATTTCCAGTCAACATGCAATCATTTCTTGTGTCAGTATGCTCTCTAGTTTTGATTTATATTTTTGGAAATACAAACACTATGTTTTTGTTTCGAATCCCATAATTTATCGATAAACAATCAACGGCATAATTATCAGAATTGAGCTCGAAAGCTTAAACTCCGTGTTGTGCAAAAAAAATGGCGAAGGAAGCAAGAATTGTGTCAATCACAACAAGACACCATGCTCCTACGGCCATCCAGAAAGCGGATCCAATCTGAAAATTTCAAATCTTGTTTTTGCAAAAATGTGAAATTAATCTGTTAATTCTTACATTAATATTCAAATCCTTTGCTTCCGCATCCCAAATCTTCTGGATATTGACATCATCTGAATGAGTTTTTTGCACATGAATTTGTGGCTCAATTCAATCAAATAATGAAGTTTCTCCCTCACCTTTAATTTCATCGCTGTTATAATAGAAAACTCCAATGGCAACAGTCAGAAAAATTGTGATGAGGAATGAGAGTGGGGATAGTGGATGAAGTAAATATTTCTTGAAGCAACAGGTGCATCTGAGAGTTTTGAGGTTACTTATGACTAATTGATTGTGAGTAGACTTACGAGGTTAGGAAATTCCAAACGAAAGCGACAATTTCCAAAATTAACGCTGCGATCATACAAATTGCGACAATTTTTTCATAGGGTTTCATTTCCTTAAAAAAAAGTTTGTTTTTCTTTTTTTCAAATGATTGAAGATTATGACAACAATCCTTTCTCCAAGCTCTATGAAAGTCACATATATGTTTTTTGAAGCTCTCACCTTCCAAAATCCCGCACATCCAACAGCACCATCTTCACACAAGAATGGAAGTATTCCCGTCAAACGTTCTGTATGGTTGCGTTGAACGTCTTCATAAAGATCCAGAAGGTCCTTTTCCACAGTGCGCCACTCTAGAAAATGTAACAGTTGTAATAAAAACAATTTTCAGGATTATTTACTGTCGGAAAAAGTGGCTCCAAGGGTGAGAGCAATAGCTCCCAGCATGACAACCCCAAACACGAGTTGAGTCAGTGACGAGCACATCCAGGATCACTGAAACATAAATTATCATATAATAAAACTTACACGTGGAGACAACAGAAAACCGTTGAAATCAAACAAGTCAAACGAAAGAAACGACACACATAAAACCAATGTGCGGGGATGGTGGTGGTCGTGGCAAGTGAGAGGAAAAAAAATTCAACGATGTATGATTTTTTGGGATTCGGCGCTCTCGCGACAGTCTCCACATTGCCCCTCTATATCAGTTTCAAAGAGCTTTCCCATGCATTATTTTTATAGGAGAGAAAAAGACAATGCCACGAAAACCAATCATGTTCCTATGTTTTACACCAAACAGGATACGTGAAAGAATAAGCAAAGAAGTGGAAAACCTTTAAAATAGTAATAGAGAGAAGTATACAACAGGCAGATGCTCACCAAAATATTCACGAAAAACTATGCAAGATAGGATACTTTTTGAATTAATTCAGTAATTGAAACTGAGTGAAATGGTTTAACAACACTTTTTTAAAGTTTAATTTTTCTGTCTTTTTTCAGTCTTGTACATAAAAAATCGGAATCTACTTTTACCTGTATAAAAAATTAAAGGGAAACTTATTGTTTCTCCAAAAAGTTAGTAATCAGGTTTTCGTGAAAAATAACAATTTCTGTGACTGCTTCTTTAGCTAATGGTAAGCTTAAAATAGGAGTAGAGATATTTTCTAGTATTTATGGTAAACTTTCAGACCATGGCGGACAGTTTCTTGCTTAGGCAGTAACAATTGTGATAAAATTCCATCAAATTGAGGGAAATGGACTTTTCTTAGAACTGCACTAAAAGCTTTTGGGAAAATTAATCGATAACCAATTAACGCATTAGAAGTCCAAACATGACACTAGTAGAAAAACTCAGAACAACTAATATAAGAAAACTGTGATCATATTATAATTTCGTGCAAGTATTTTCAGACAAAAGAATCGTGTTTTCACATTAAAAAATGCAGCAGACAATTTGAACATGTGAATTTTGGATTGGGTGATTGGAATCCTTATTTGGAAATTGGTATTTTTTCAGAAACCCGGAAAATGTCCAATAATCTGATGTTTTTGAAAGCCTAGAATATATTTGGTACTTGTGTAATATGTAATGTGCTTGCCCCAAAATATCAACCATTTTGAAAACATTATGTTACCATTTTTGTCCATATATTTTTTCCTAAGATTAAAATGGCAAATCAATTTCACGTTTGAAAAATTACTATTTTTAAAAGAAAGAATGGAAAACACATTGAAATTTATTATTGGAAATTACATTTTAACTTGCATTCCCAACTATTCTTCTATGCAAAATTTTATTTTTTTATGTAGTTTCTATCACAAGATTGCTGTCCACATTATCCAGTAACCTATGTATGTACTTTCTGCAATTGTTTGTTAATGTTATAGCGGCAGACGGCCTGTTTGATTTTGACATTAAAGATAGAGTAGCGCCAGTGGGTATTTTGTCTCTATGCACTTATAATGATTCAAAACAACCGAATATCATAATGAAACACTCAAAAAAAAATTAGATTTTTCATAATTTCCGGTCAAATTTTTGACAAATTGCCAAAATTTTGAAAAATACGAGGAAGTTTAAAGAATTGTCGCATGTTTCGACCCCTACAATGATTTAATACAAATAATTAAGACAACATTAAAACATTAAAAAATGTCGAAAAAAAATTTTTTTTTTGGTCGACTTTCAAAATTATGAGTGGCAAAAACTGAGTAATTGCCATTTTTTGACGGTAAATAAAAAAATTTCAAAAATTTTTTGAAAAGTTTTATCATGATATTTGACCATTTTGGGACCACATAAGGAGTGGTTTTTAACAATTTCCCCACTGGCGCTACTCCATTGTTTTTCAAAAAGTATAGCTGTCAATTAGTTTACATGTATTTCTCTATAGCTTGTCCAAACTTGAACTTATAGTTAGTTATGTTTTTAGAAAGCTGGGATATCACAGAAAACAAAGTTTACAGTAATCAACATTGCATGATGCCGATATTTTTCTTCGGCGACGTTACCATTTTTATTGCGTATTCATTTACAATATTTGTTCTAGTAGTATTGAATAATCAAATCATCGAAACTGACGTTTTTTTATACAGTTAACATGAATTCTGCTTTTCTGAAACAATTTTGAAATCACATACATGTAAAGTTTGTTAGAGATAGTTGAGATGGGCTGCGCGCGACCCATTTTTCAGAAAAAATCCGAATTGTAAAAAGTGTCTTTCATGTAGTCGTAATTATATTTTATTGTAGTTGTAATTGTTTAATCGTCAAGTCACATGATTTTTGTAACGAAAATAGTGTTGTATTCCAAATTTGCAGAAAATTAGAAATATTTTTAAAATTTTCTGGTTTTAAACGAATTTTTTGAAACAAATAATTTTCAATCAACCCATCTGACCTCACTCAAAATGATTGAATTTATGTTTTCAAAAAAAGGAATTTCAAATTTCCGGAAAATTTTCAAAATTCCAATATTCCCAAATTTTCCAAAACCTTCAGAATTCCAAAAAGAAAAAAAACCGAAAGTTCTGTGAAGACGCCGATGATGACGAAGAATTATCGGAATGGATGAATGGATGGACGGATTGGAATGATCGGGGATGTGTCCGAATTCCGAATGACAGTTTGAAGTTTTAAATTCGAGCACAGTGGGCTTTTCGACACTGTCATGTTTTTAATATGTACTTGAGAATTTTTGTTTACAAACTTTGATTAATGACGGAGAGAGAGAGAGTTGTTGTGAGACGATATCGCTCTGTTAAGCTCTCTCAATTGCACGTGGTGTCAGGCTGTCTCACAGTTTGATCTACAAAAAATGCGGGAAGTATTTGCAGAAAAATTGTGTTGTCAGCACGCTCTTAACCATTCGAAATCAGATGAGATGTCTGCGTTTCAAGTCCCACATTTTTTGAAGACGAAATCGAAATAACACATACTTACTCCACGTGTAATTGTAAGGACAGGGCGGAGAGACGGTTGTGTTTTTCTACGTCATCCTGCAGGCTCAAATGCTAGAAGTCACTCTCTTGCACTCGTCACATAACATCAACAAATCAATAGATCAAATGTCATCCATTTTAAAGCGACTTTCCTTTGCTACTGTTCCAGCAGCGACAGATTTCAAAGGTCCTCGTTCTAGCTGTATATAGGTTCTTTTTTGAAATCCTGAATAAAGCTCAAACATTTTTTGAATGCCTGAAGCTACCTTGGTTTTCAATAACAATAATTAAATTTTTTTCCAATGAAAGTTGCAATTTTACTGTATCTTAGTTTTGTTTCCAATGAAAGCTCAATACCTTTTCCCTTGTTTTGCCTCAGAACCTCGAAATATTTTCTCAGCTTGTTTCTTATTTCATCACAACTACGTATATCTATACGAATACGTATGATTCAACATCGTTATTCCCTTAGACATTTTTAAAAAGATGCGAAAGAAAACAAAAACTGTACACTTTTCGTCGAGCCTTATATCGAAAATGTCGTGATTTGGTTGGCGAAACAAAACAACTGTATAGGAAGCAAAATTTCAATTAGTCATCGTCTTGCTCCTCCCTTCTCCCTCACGCTCACTCCTGCAAAGATTCTGAAACAGTGCCATTCGTGCTTTCAACACTTCCCACGATGGCGAAGATTTTCAGCTTTGTGTGGTTTTCTATTTTTATTCCAATTGTATTCTCTTCTCAACAAGCAGTTACTGTAAAAGGAATTGTTAATTGTCGCGGGCATAGACAACCTGGTACATTTGTGCAACTTTACGATGAAGACTCAAGTACGTTTATTCGTTAATTTAAATTTAATTTAAAGTTTGAAAACTTTTCCAGTATTCGACAGTGATGATCTTCTTGGGTCTGTAGTTGCAGATCATAGAGGAGTTTTTTGTGTCAAGGGATCAACCGAAGAGGTTTTTATTTTATTTTTCCTAATAATGGAATTGTGATATTTTCAGTTCACTGCGATCGAGCCATATGTCTTTATTGAACACAACTGTGGTTACGAAGGACTGAATGAAAAGGTAGTTTAGTTATTGAATGATGTACATTTAATGAATGATTTCAGAGAGTTTTCTCAAAAATGATCCCAGCAGAGTACATTACTGAAGGAGCAAAAGCCAAGCATGTGTATCATTTGGGGGATATCGAACTTCTTACAGCAGGTATTCAAGATTTGAAAACTGCAAAAACGTATTTGTTTGTTTTCAGACGCTCCTGTTCAAAAATACGAAAAACGAATCTACATTGAGACAAACATGGAAGAGCGAATCCGTCAGTGCATTCCAATTTATGTGCAGTATAAAGCTTTTTACGAGAAAGTTAGCTTGACCAAAATTACTGAAATTGAAATAGCAAATTCAGACTGTTTTTGAAACGAAAGTTCACGAAACTGTATTGCCAACAGACGAAGAACCAGTGGAAGTAGAAGAGCCTGTAGTTGAGCCAACAGAAGGAGATGAGCAGATGGCATCAAGTTCTGAACACATTACCAAAGATAATGAAGAGCATCATGTTGATCACCAAGAACATCACGAAGTTTCAGATGAAGAAAGAAGAATCGAAGAGGAGCGATTTAGACTTGAAGGTAAAATAAAGAGACTTTTTGTCAGTTATTCTCAATTTCAGAAGAACAAAAAAGGTTGGATGAAATCAGAAGGCTAGAGGAAGAAAGTCTTAGATTGGAAGAAATCCGTCGCATTGAAGAAGAAAAGAAACGCATAGAAGAAATCAGACGTCAAGAAGAAGAGCAACAAAGAATTGAGTTAGAACGTAGAGAAGAAGGTAGGCATCTAAAAATAGACTCAAAATGTTTGATTCAAGTGACTCACAATTCAGAACGTCGATTGGAGTCTGAACGAAGAGCCGAGGAAGAACGAAAGCGGGAAGAAGAAGCAAAACTTCAAGAGCAAAGAAGAAGAGAGCAAGAAGACGAACACAAAAGAAGAATGGAGGAATATCACAGAAGAGAACAGGAACGTCAAGAAGCCCTGAAACGACGAGAGGAGGAAATTAAAAGAAGAGAGGAGGGCGAGAAAACTCGAACTGTCTCATCTTCTGAAAAGGTTGAAAAGAAGGATCCATGTGTGCACTATCCAGTTTTAACACAGGTAATGCATATATTTTATCTGTGACTACATTCTGTATATACTTTTTTAAAGATTAAAAATTAAACAATGGTATGTGATCGCTTAGGTGTGGGCTTTGTCATTTTTCATAGCACTACGTCCGGGTTTTTTCATAACTTCCAAAATGTTACTTAAGCTTGGCAAATAAACGACAAGTTCTGAAAATTTTGAAAATTTTTGCGTGTTGTCTTTTATAAACATTTTAAGGAAACCGTTATATATTTAAAAAGTACTAGTAGCTTAAAAATACAAAAAAAATTGAAAACATTTGAAACAAATAGCGTAAGTGCATCTTTAAACTTTTTGCACTTTTAAAGAAATTTTTATTTTCTAATAGTTCTATTTAAAATTATGCATGATATTTTTCCCAATATTTTAATTTTATTCTTATTGTACATACTTGCAATTTCCTTTCATTTTCAATAGTTCTTTAATTTCAGGGTCAATCGTTCAGCCGATCTATTGAGCTTCGACATGAATACGTGGAGGACCCATGTCTCAAAAAATAAACCATCGTCATTTGTTTAGCATTTACCAATTTCTCTGAACTAACTTGTATTGTTATCAATTATCGCTATCAGATCTTTATTAAGCTTTCAACCCACTAATTTCTTCTATACACTTATACAAATAATAAAATTATTTTGAGATCACACATAAAGAAGTTGTCTTTTCACAATCTGTTCCAATCGGGCAATCATCATCGACTTCGCAAGGATCCCCGATTTCATAGATTTTATTGTTCTTTCTGTTGCCTCTGAAATTTGAAACAATCTTCCCCAAACGTCTCAAACTATCAATCAAACTTACGCTGGCCCATAGTGACAAACCACGTACGACATCTTCGGACAGTTTGCGATTCCACAACCAAGACGGTAAGTACGATCCCAGGCCATCTGAACCTCTACTACTACCTTATCAAATTGACCATTGGTTTGATACCTGAGTGTAATGTCCTATCGCTTTCCCTTTCAAATCCCACAATTCGGGTGTCAGAACGTTATCAATTGGAGTACCGAACTCCTCCAATTCCTGCCACCACTTCTCGACGGCCTTAAACAGTTTTTTGATGGATGATGACAACATTGATAATATTATATTTATGGAAGATCAAAGGAACAGTTACCGTATGTATAAGGCTTCTAGGATCAGGGTTTGAGAAAGAACTCATGTAGAGATTCTGACCCTGATTCGGTCTTTCGTAATGTGCCGAGTGTGCAAAAACGCAATTATTTGCCCAGTTTTGTGCAAACCGTTCCAACATGCAGTCATACTCCATTTTGATCATTTGACTAGCCTTTGGCTGGGAAGTGTTTGTTTCTCCATTCCATTCAAAACCTTTTGCAAGACGAGATCTAAACAGTTGACGTGAAAAGTTAAACTATTTTTTTGTATAATACCTATAAAAATTGTGTTGCTCCAAAGTGAAATTGCGGGTGACATCTGACACAAGGGAGTTATCACATTGGAAACTTCCTCCATCATCCTTTACCATAGAAGGTGCTTGACATAATCCTTCAGGTACTAAACATTTTGATCCTGGATATGTGAAACAGTCTTTATCCTCACAGCAGGGTTTTCCATTTTCGTAAATCATTTCTTTTTCGCATTGGGCTCGAAAATATATGAGTTGAGAATATTTAAAATCAGAGTAAAAACTAGCGGAATTGGAAATGACAAATTAATCTAAAAACTATGTATATGTTCTATTTTCACTGCTAGAATCAATAAAACTGGTGTTTCAAAATTAATGTATTATTGCGCAAGTTATTTTTAAACCGGAAGCTAGAAAATATCACTTATAAACTCACTTTTCGTTATAAAGACAAGTGAAAAGTGCAGATTCACCGTCGCCGCACATAATATACGAGCATCCAACTCGATATGTTTTTCCTTTTGCCATCTGAAATTTTCACAACTTCATTAATAGGTCTATATCAAATACACTCACGTTTGCCCATCCAAAATAATTTCGTCTGGCATAGAATCTATTTTTCTGATCCTCATTGCCTTTTTCTTCACCTTGCTGCCACCAATACTTCATCGCGTTTCGCATATGTACAGTAGAGTCGTGCCCATCAAAATAAAAATAGAAACTGAAAACAAACAAATAATGTTTTGACTATGTGAAAACTAGTCACCGCTTAAAAAGCTGAGCGTTGGAGCCAAGTACCGATTGCGGCATAAAGTGCTGAGGGCAGGAGGTTGACCAATTGGCTGCAAGTGATGCCAGTTCACAATCCCAATCCTAAAATTGTATGTTTGATGACAAGTTAAACTTGAAAAGATATTTCTAGTATTAAGGTGGTTGTTTGTTTTTAGAAAAGTATCTGATAGGTTAGTAGAATATCTCAAATGTCAGATTGCTAATATGTTCAATGGCTGTGAACAATAAGTTGATCAACTTTTTTGAAAATGTTGGTATTGGAATCAATAATTAGTTTGAAACTTCAAAAAGACTCTATTGTTTGAAGCATTTAATCACACTTAAGTAATTAACAATATAATATCCCGTTCTAATATTCTCAATGTTATCTCAAAAGTACAAACTAACCAGTTTATACATATTTCTCGCACCGTTCATGAGACCTCTCTTGTTTCTTTGCTTTCCGAAAGCCAATGATCTTCGTAATTCATTGTGGGTTGTCAAGATGATCTCCTGCTGTAGCTGAGTGATCGTTGATTTGTTACACACATGTTCGGTTAGCAGTTCTAAAACGAACACATACACGGTCAATGAGATAAAAGGAACAAGGCATTGAAAATCAACAAACCATCATCAAGACCACCAAGTGCTTCTACAACCTTGTCGTCTACATCGTTCCACACGTTCTGCTCAAGAAGCTCATCATTTCCTCCACTGCCTTCTATATTCACAGTCTAAAAAATTTCAATTAAAAAATTGAGCCAATGAAAACATACCTGCGCATATCGAAAAATAAGAAAAAGAGTGACAGCGGAAAGGACCACGTTCATAATAGTCATCAGCAAGCAAAGAGCATGACGGGTACCTTGTATTTGAATCCACAAATTCGATGCGGGAGGCGCCGCGGCTGAAATTTATTTATGAAGACCGAAGTCGAGACTAAGCTCCGCCCCTCAAAGTTACCAGTTTATTACGTACTCTCCAGAAAAAAGAGAGAGGAAAAAGAAAGTGTCTACGAATTATTGATGCGACTTTCAAACTGTAAAAGTTGAAATAGAAGGGCAAACACAAAACACTGAAAGCGAAAGTTTCGAAAAGTTTTGAACACAGTGATATAATGAATTGAAAATTTGGAACAAAATAAGGAGAAAGTTCAAAAGTCAAACGAATCAAGCTTGCCTACCACTGATACAACAACTATACTATATATCAAATTGTACACCGTTACTGTAATAATTTATTGGTTTTGATAGGTTTGTCCTTTGTTCTGAAAGGGCGTCGCTCCTCTCTGGAATTTTATGCTAATTCGTTCAAAACAGTACCTGAAGTAGAAGTTGCAGAGGTCATGAGTGTGAGAAACCGCAAAAGTGAAACCTAAAAATTGGTGTCGGCATATAATAATACACACGGTAGTTTCCTCCCTTTATGAAGCGCTTTATATGTTTGTTATGTTTCTTTTTTTCCCCATTCACGTCTTCTGCCACAATAAACCCCTTCTCACTATTTTATTATCTGTCAATGCCATGCAAATTTGGGGTTGCGACGTTGACAGGAATCGTCTGGTTGCTGTCAAGAAAAGACTGTGGGGATGCGGTTGTCAAGAGGAAGTTGAAATCGAAATGTTTTGTTTTCGCTTTTACTCGTGATTTCGATCAGATCATCAATTTCGGTTTCCAGGTGACAGAGTGTTCTGGAACCCAAATAAGTTTGATTTGATAAGTGTTCTTTATTTGAATTGATTCCAATATGAGTTTAATTTAATCAAGGTCATGCGAAAAGTTAAATCAAGAAATTTGTGGTGCAATATTTATGGAAGTGGAGGTACAGTGGACGAGTGGCTGAAAATTGAAATTTTGTATATCAGAATTTTTTAAAGGTTTTTGTAATAACATGTTTAATACATTTCTAATAAGGTCAAAAATATTACACTGCTAAACGACACCGATTTTATTCAAAAGATTATGAGACTATGTATTTCTCCAAAAAATTTAGCCATTCGTCGTCATAAAAGCCTTTATAAACGAAAACTAAAATTTATTCAGTGTATATTTTTTCTACTCGAGAACCCTAAAAAATTTTATATAAGTAAGTTTTCACAAAAAAAAATGTTTTTACGGGTTTTGAGCGCACCGTAAGATTTTTGGAATTCCTTTGGATATTGCCTTTTGGAAACAGTCTAACGTTTTTAACATAACCCATATATTTTTTGAAACTTGTAACAATCTATCACAGTCTAGCACTTTCTCTAGTTATACGGTTTTTCGTTTACTAGTCTTTTAGTTTTATTAGTTTTTGTAATTCTGAGACCCGTGTTCAAAGTGTTGAGTTTCACATTTAAATCTACATTTTTGACTTTATATGTTTACCTGAAGAGACAAAGAATGTCGAGTCTACTTTGACACTGCGCATAAGAGCATCCAATCGATTCAGTAATCTATAAATAACAGTTTGGACGGGTTATAAACATTTTGTTAGTACTTGTGACTTGCTATTCGAATTGCTGGATGCAAGTTGAAGAGCTGTTTGAAATTGTTGAATAGTTGCTTCTGGTGTTGTACTACCAGTCACTGGGAAACTTAGTTTCAATGTTCCATTAGTGACACCACCGTTATCCAACAAACACTCTTTGATCACTGCCTGAGCCTTACTCTCCAAAGTGCAATCCCATGTCTATAAATGAAAATAAAACTGAAGATTTATGTTCCAAAAAACCTTTCCACTAGCAACTGTCTTGTCAAATACGTTACGAGTAGCCACGGACATTCCATTTGGGCACGTAGTACTAGCAGCTGTAACGAAATCAGATGGAGTAAAGATCAAATTTAGTTACAAAAGGAGAAGAAAGCTTAATGATTTCCTTATCAACCAGAACACAGACATAATTTACCATAGTTTTACGGAGAAAACGGAAAATTGGGAAAAGGAAAGGAATAAAAAGTTTATGCGACATAAATTTACCATCACGTTTCACTCGTTGTCTTTCGAGAAAATAGTTATCGTCAGCAATGTGGATTTGGCTTCTGAAATTAAAACGTTCTAATAAACTTCAATTCTTACTTATAATATAATATATTCAAAACTGTGTAATAAAAAAATATGTTTGTTCTAAAAAAATGTGCAATAAAATTTTAACACCAAAGAAAACAGTTATAACAAAACAGTCTGGTTTTCCTTTATGAATGTGCTATCTAGTAAACAATATGTTGGTTAAAATTTTTTTTATTTCTTCAATTTAAGCACATGAAGTCAAATATTTTTGTTTTAAAATTAAACTGGCAAATTGAATTTTGACTTTGGAATGTTCGATGGACTAGCTTTCAGTAATACTTGTCAAATAACTTTTTGAACACCAAAAACAGTCTGCTATAAAAACGCATTGCATAACTTAGAACTACGTTAAAACTCAGTTTACATAGCGGTAATTTACATTATTCTCAAATCATTCAACTTACTGTACACTGACAAAAACAACCAGCAACAATACAAAAATTTGCATCATAGTTGAGCTCCAGTTCAATCCAGTTCAATATAAAATAAGTGAATCAGATTTCATTCTATCCATCCACAGAGACAATAACCCATTTGTGTGCACACCTGTTTTTTTAACAAACGCAGCAAAAAAAACTTTCTGCATGGCAAAATGAAATGGTTGAAAAATCGTGACTTATTTATTAGCTTTCAATGTGAATGTACACAAAAATGTAAATGAAAAAAAAAGTATTGCAATTTGCAATAAATCACATAAAAAATGAAGTAAAACACAAATAGAACATTTTGGCAGATACTAATAAACACTATAAGATTTCTATTAAAAATTGAAAAGAAAGATCATGTAACACAAATATAAATGAAAAAACAGTTGTTAGATAGTAGAATTCAGGTCACTTTGGTCCAGCATCCATAGTCAACGACTTGCCAAACTTGGAGAATTTACGTGGAAGACCGATTGAGCGAACGCTGGATAAACTTATTTTGCGCGTTGTGGTGGAGGAAGAAGTTGTGCTTTCCACACGTCTACCCTAAAACGCATACTATACATTGCTGGTGCCCCAATTGAAAAGATAGATGTATGCATAATTATTATCGATAGGTTGCAATTGTAAATGTAATAAATAATAAATATTAGTAAACACGATAGGAGAATCGCTGAAAAATCAAATAATCGAGATTTAAGTTCACACAACTAATTAATTTTATAAAGAAGTATTTTTGCATTTCATATTGATCATTGAAATTGAGTTGAGCAGAAATATGTCAAAAATTTTGAAATTAAGAAAGATTATACATATTAACAGCAAAAAATGTCTTCAAATTTACTTTTCATGTTATTTTAAAATATTAAAATTTGTATTGTAAAATTACAGTTAGAATTACAAATTTTAATCTACTTTAACGATAACAAAATAATATGTTTATACATTGTTCATAAGTTTACAAAACTAAAAATTTCCAGCTTTTTTTAAATTTTGTTAAATATATACACATATTACGTTTATTTATTCACTATTTAATTTGAGCTACTAGGTTTTTGTGTTATTTTTCACACTTTATACTAAAAAAAAATTTAAATTTCATATTCAGTGGTACCAACGAATACATCACCATTTGCATACTGTGTGAACAAGGATGGAAAAAATCCAATTTAAACAAAGAAAGAAAAACAGACTATTCATACAAACAAAGAAACCGTAAATTTAAGAAGTTGCCAACCACAGCTACAAAACCAAATATATAGTGAAAACATAATTAATCCCAGTAACTTCAAATATCCTCTCCTGGCAGTCCTGAGTAGTATATCATATAATAAGTTTCGTCCTTTTTTGGAATACCCTCACGAATGATTTTTGCCATTTCGTGAAACTCCTGTAGAACATTTTTCATTTGGATGTAATTTTGCCAATTTGTTACGAGTTTTTTTGTAGAAAAATCGAGGATTCGGATAATGTAGAGTTAAATAAATACCCATTTCATGTTTATTGAGACATGTTAGTGGCATGAAAATAATATTAGCATTGAGAACTTGTTCAGTATCATAGTTTCTTGTATGAAAAATAGGGATTTACATAGTATATCAATAATACACACGATTATGCAAACAAACATGCAGAATTCTTGATCGAACATAATAATTCAATAAGACGGATAGAAATGGAAAAGTGTGTTTAAAGTGAATTTTGAGGAAAGTGATAGGAATAGAAGTATTGATAGTGATAATTGAGTGAAACCGAGTTGATCGGAGGGAAAGTATATGTGCATCATCACTCGTGTCTGGGATCCATGCTTGCTTTTGCAGCTTCCAGTTTTGATATAAATGATCTCACTTTTTCGAGGGTTGCGTGCACTGTGTCCTTTCGGTTTTCAAGTACAAATCTGCCCATTGACTTCCACCTCGATTGTGCTTTCCAAACATTTTCGTTTTGTCCTAACACTCGGCTTGTGGTGCGGTTGTTTGGATACTTTGGAGTCACTGAAATGTTTTTATATTATTTAAAGTTTTGTGAATGATAACATGCTAAAAGAAGATGCATCATAGACCAAGAAGTTGCACATTTTACCGTATAAAAGTGAGTCCGGAAATTTTTTCCATATTTTTGTGTCCGAGCAACACATAAATCTTAAAAAGCACTTTGCTGACCTATTGATATACATAGGTATTCAAAACTACAGCCTAGTAAATAGAAACACACAAATTTGTGACACAAAACACATAAAATGGTGAATATACAGTGCAAAACATCTTAATGGCCTACGATCATTGCTTCTTTTCCGCGCCAACGAAAGGGCTTGTAGCATACTTTGGCCTTGATTGAGTTTTGGATCATCGCAGGTTTCTTCAACAAGAACAAACTCGGAATCGTCTACATTTGAACGGCGAGCTTTAACAAACACCTGAAAACCAAAATAAAATTGTTGTTTTTGTGTAGTTTGATTATAAAAGCAACGTTAAAAGCTTAATGCTAACTTGTCAAATCAATAAACTTAATTTCCCACCTGACGAATAATGTCGGCGGCAGTGCTGTGGATTCCAGCACGTAGGATTGCATAAGGCTGATCTTCACTAACATTGTGAACACATACCAGAAATGTGTCGCCCATTGATCTTGCACGAGGGTTCAACCCTACAAATATCACACATTTAGTTTTATCATGACCCGATCTGTTAGTATCCTTACACTTGCCTTCTGTCACTTCAAGGTGCTCTCCAAAAGCGTCAGTGTCCAATGATCGTCCATGAAGTTGATTGCTTGATGCACTCTTTACGTGTCCATCTTTGGTCAACGGACTTGGTGAGACTGACGTGGAGCTTCCACTTGTTCCGGATTTTATAATTGAAGTGATCCAAGCTCTAGATGATGGGTCCTATAATTTAAGACAATGAATTATCAATACAAAATATTTTATCCCCCTATCAATCACTTCAAACGGTTAGAATTTGATATTTCAGTCCAAACACTTTGATTCAAAATATTAGAAAACAGAAGCTGCGTTTGGTTAAATTGCTTCAAGCGGGTGCAGAAACTTCCTAAATACAAAACATGCGTTGTCAATAATCAATAAGGTCAGCATTCAAAGCATCATAGGTTTACTCAAGTTTCAAAACACCCAAAAGCCACAAAAAAATTTTGAACAGCCATTCCCGTTGCTGCGTCGAGCTTTGTTCATCAGTCGTGTCAGTAGAGATCTCACCTATGCCCGTACTCCGATGAAAGTCCAGCAATATTGAGCGTTGAGTCATGTCGGCTAGTTAGAGAAAAAGAAAGAAAAAAGAAATTGGGAGGTAGGGCATGTTGTAGACAGTTACAATATTAGCATGTAATGACGAAGCGATTTGTAATAAGTATAGTTAATGGAATTTGTAAAGGTTTGTATATATTGGGTTGAGGGAGGTGATGTCAGTGTGGTTTCTGTTCAGACATTCGCTGATAGTGTGGACGCATCGAATGTGGCTGCCCAGTTGAGTTTACGTGATGATTTGCTAGTTTTGCGCTGACGCCGTTTTTCCTCATAACTCACACTGCCTTTTTTTCGTAACACAAAACGACGCATTGAACCGTTCCAGCAGGCCACGGCGTCCATGATAGGCTCGTTCAGAGGAAGTACCTAAAGTAAATTATCATTAAGGATGTTTAAATCTGACTCCCGGTTTACTAAATATGTATAAGATTTGAACTTTTTATATAGTTGAATGCATTAGTAACAAAACTAAAAAATATCTTACTCTCTGCTCAATTGGATCTTCCCCAGAAGGTGCCGGCAGTGATTCTTCGATGAGTACATACTCTTCAACCTGATCCGCATTCTTTCCAGCGTTAAGCAGCGCCTGTTGCATCACCGTCTTCACTGTACTTCCTGACTCGCTGTGCACTGTAATTGCTGTTTCATCAGCAAACGCGCCTGTAATTCGAAGAACAAAGATCTGTTTCTTCAAAATTGGCGTTGGAGATAAATTGGGTGTCTGTAACGGAGTGTTTTATTTATTGTTTTAATTTTCTGGTGTTCAAGTACTAAGTCTGTGCGGTATGCCAGCGTATGTTCTAGATTACAATAGGTGTTTGAATCATCGTCGTGGAGGTAGATGTGTTCTTCTTGCTCGAATCTTGTTCTGAAAATGAAATTGTTGTTAGAAATCAAGTTTTGGAATCAGGCAAGCGAACTATCTAAATCTGCAAAAATGTAAAACCGTTCCGTGAATGTGCAATACTATCACATTTCTAAGATATAAATGATAGTGAATATATTGTTACGTTCTGTTAAGCTACTCATTTGAGGTACCAAATTCATGGTTGGACCTGAAATCCGCTTTCTGTGTGTTAGTAATATAAGTTTTCATGTTTATATGTGCTTTTGATCGCTACCTTAAAAATATCATAGCGTTGTCGATCGGAAGATTAGTTGGAGTTCTGAGTGGGAGATGTCGGAAACCCGGACGAATGCATTTGACAGGAACAACTCGGTGAGCAACGACTCTTCCATTTTGCCCACTATCACATACTGCTATGCGAAGGAATGCTAAGTCAACACAAGCTATTCGAAGTTGAGTGGTGTGGTTCCAGATTGGATTCACAGAATTTCTCTGGACCACTTTTGATTTCTCACGAACACAGTCGTTGTGAATACCGATGACTTCAATTTCGACATATAAACTGGCGTAATGGGTGTTTGGATACACGTGCTGTCCGGATATAATCTGAAATCAATGAGAGTATATGTTTTACATCGGATAGTTGAATCTTACAGTTAAGTTTAGTAACAAAGCAGAATGGCCGGCAATGTCTTTGGAGAGAGGCAAAAATTTGTTGTACAAAAGATGAGATTCATCCCAAAGACAACGTGGTTTCAGTTGATATCCACAGTTTCCAGATTGCTCGAACATCGCTTGGTTAACTGCCATTATAACATCAGGAGTTTGAAAATTTAAAGCAACCATTTGCATTCCATGAGCCCAGCAGTTGATGGGGTTAAAGTTGGACGAGTCATAGTGCTTGGCACTTGGATACGTACGAATCAGCTGAAATAAACAATTTTAGAAAGTGGATAAAATATCAGATAATTTTGTATTATAACCACTCATCAATAAAATAAAACCCTTAAAATACAAAATTATTCCACTTGGAAAACAAAAAACTAGTTTTTGAAATGTGTTATAATACACAAGTACCCAAATACACGTATACAAAAATTGCAACCAGAGTATTACGCTTAATATCCCACGTGGTGCAAGACTGTGCCATTAAGGTTTGCTAACCATGCGAAATCAGTTGAGAACCCTGCGTCTCTTCTTCCGCATTTTTTTTAGATTTACGAAGATCAAACCAAAATGAGACACTCTGACACCACGTGGTATCTTAAAAATCAAAATTGGAATTCTTAGAGCAACTCACATGGTCCCGAGTATAAGATACGCATTTTGCTGGATGTCTTTTCATCAGTTTCTTTGCAGCGTTTTCATTAAGAGATGTAACCTGGTAGCATGTAGCTGTAGCATTTGCCCTAACTGATCCCAAAAATTCTGCAGCCAGTTCTTGACTCAACTGAGTGCTACTTCGCTGTCGTCGTGGAGGGGCTGGTGTATTCAGCAGATTTGATGGCGTACGAGCCCGTGATGAAAATGAAAGACTTGCAGAAGCTGGCCCTTCCTCCATTATCCTTGGTGATTGAATGCCATCGACTGGGGGAAATCCCTGAAAAATGCCACGATTGTTCAGTTATTGGTTTTAAGTCTCACTTTGAATTTTGTCGCTTGCATGTAAATGACAATATCTGACAACTCTGGCGCTATTTGGACTCCAGTATTGTTCTTTCTTGGTTGTTGGTTTCGGATGGCATTTTGAGCAAGTTGAGCGTAAAGTACTTCATCTTCAGTCTTTCTATCGTTGGTCTGAAAATTGAAAATGCTCTTTGCAAATTAAGCTATTAGGATTTTACTTTGGATGTGGTCTTGCTTGTGGAAGGTTTTGCCTGCTCTACCGAATGATCGCTACATAACGAATCTTGCTGTTTGATGTTTCTAGCCGATTTCTCTGCACGTTTTGATGTCTTCGGACTGTCTTCTTTTTCACTTCTGACTTGAACCTCTTCTTGGTCATCCTCCTCATTTTCTTCATCGTCAAGAAACTCATCTAGGTCGTCATCTTCCACTTCATCTACCGTACTAAAACAAAATATGTTAAAAATTGGATATGGAAATTTGCATGCAGAAACTAATGAAAAAGACATCCGTAGTTTTGTTTTTTTTTTCAAACCAAAAGGGGAGAAAGATCTTGTTTCTAGAAAAATTAGGAAAATAAAAAACAATTGAAAGAATGAAAGAACTAAAAGAATAGATCTAATCTGCATGATCTAGAGGAATTAAATAAATAGTTTTGTTAGTACCTAGATCTGAAGATGGAGTTTGAATTGCTGTAATTAAGATTATACGTTAGTAAACTGAACCCAATTAACTTAATATGTCTAGTAAAAACGGACCTGCTTTCGTAGGAGTTTTTACTCTGTTTTCTGTGAAGATTTAATTGAGTTTCACCACGCTGCACAGCTCCTCGTTCAATCATTGGCAATGGAGTTGGTGGGTCGACTGAATTAATTTTTACATGAAACTGTTTCAATGTTCAGTGATACCTATCATTTTCTTATTTTTTATCAAGATCTTATTTTTCATTTGGAGAGGGCATGGAAGACGTGGAGAGTCCGAGAAATCAGCTTCAAAAAGGAAGTTTGATACTAGTAAATCTCCAAGAACTGTTTTGAACATCTGTGCCATTTTCGCCTGTTGTTGTAGGGAACAATGATTCTCAATTGATAATATCACAGGAAGATCCGATGTTATGAATGCAGATTTTTTGATAATTTCGACCACCTAAAATAATGTTGTTGTTTTTTTTTTTGAAACGGAAAGAACATTAAATCATCTTCTAATGTGTTATTATAAATACCAACCTGTCTAAACCCAATCTTGCTAACCAATGTGTGTCCATGATAAATCAATGGCAATCCGTCATCTCCATCCCAACAATCAAGCTCGACACACCGACACCCGGTGAGGAGAACCTTAAAGAATTATATTTTTCTCACGGCTGCAAACGCAATGTGCTGTGCAATTTTCATTGTTTGCGGCTTGATGTCTTTGTGTAGGCGGGTGTTAATATTTATGAAGAAATATTGAATTATTGTTTCTCACACAATTTTCATGCGAAACTTTAAAAAAGTGGTAAGTGGGAATGAAGAAGCTAAAAATATCAACTGATTTTTTTCAGAAATTGATCCTATAATATAGTTACGTGAACCGATGCGGTTGCATTGTGCATCAAATTTTCAACATTTTTACGAAGCTTCAACTGGGTTAATGAAAGACCTAGTTTATAAAAAAAAATATAATATATATATATCAATTTTTTTGTATAATGTATATTCTGCGTCATTCATTTGTATTCCATTGTTTTTTTTCCAATTTACACATCTTTGAATGGGCGAAACAGGTTCTCGTACCGATGTATGAGCATTTGTGCCAATTTTAAAAGAGAAGCGACCAAAAAGGAAAACGTTTTTCTGGCTGCGAAAGCCAAAATGCATGCACATTGAAACACATGCGTACACCCTGAAACGGCCTCCTGAAATGAGCACGGGGTCGCTCCTGCTCCCGAAAAAGGAAGCAGTACCCTTGTGCCAGCACACTGATGACCAGCCTTTCCTGCGTCAGGTTCTTCTCTCTCCCGTATATTTGTTTGCTGGTGGAAACAAGAAGACGTGTTGGGAATAGACAAGACGGAAACAAAAACGTCCAGTATTTTTCTTCATTTTTCTTAACGCTCTCTCGTCACTTATATACCGACTACTTACCTTTTTTGTTTTGTTCGGCTCGTATTTGTCTCAAAGTCGTCAAGTCATCAAGTATCAGGTTTCTATTTCTTTTGAACCTACACGAGCTGAGTTTTCAAATTTTGTCTTTTCTCGGTTCTATTCGTCTCTTTTTTGTTGTAAAAACTTAGTTACTTAATCACACCAAAAAGCTTTTAATTAACAAAGAATGGTAATTTCCGATTTTCCAATCATGCGCTCAAAATCTTAAAAGTAAAATGCACTTTGCAAGTGATGTTTCGCTCAAAAGATTCTTCATCGAGATCATGATTTTTCAAACTTCAGCCAGACAATTATCAACGTGTTATTCACTTTCATTTGAATATGATATTTAATGCCTAGTCGTAGTTTTGTCTACATCGTTGAACTTTCTCTGACTCACCTGTCTGTACATCTCCGAGCTACTGGGTCCCTTGAGTTGATGTCCCGTCAAATAGGTGTTGTGACTTGAATTGATGTAATAATGAGACAACGGGTACCGTAGGTCCTCTTCATCTGGTTCAATTGTTTCCGGTACGAATGCAAAGTTGACAGGATCGCAAAGGAATCTAGTGAATCCTTCGAATGACATTTGATTCTTTTGTCGACAGATACCATCAGGTTCATGATCCTGAAAAAGCGTTTTGTCAGTACTAATTGTTATTTGTCAATTGGTTAGTATAAAATTAACATTTTCATATTCAGAAAATATTAAATGATGACAAGTCCTAATTAACAAAGATCATATTATTTGTTTTTTCGGATATCAGAGTACATTTAACCCAATCTTGTTACCTTATAATACATCATTTGACTTTTTGAAATTCTCTGTTTTGTTCAAGTTTCATTCTCAAAACCTCGGAGCGACAACAATTGCTAGAAAAGTACAGAGATGGGCGGGTCTTCCGCAAAAGTTTTTGGCTGAATCGTTGCTAATGGGCACTTTATGAATTCGTCTCATTTTGCTTTTCTTTGTGCTTTTCAAAGATTTTTACGTGCACTTTTTTCTGTTTTTAAGAAAACAAGACTATTCTAGTTTATTTTTGGAAAATCGACAAAAATTCCAAATAAATCTCATTTATATGAACCCATAGGAGAAAAAACTACATTTAAAAGTTGGATTCGGATGCCCTCATAAATTAAAACAAAATGGAGCGGAAGGCAATTCCCTGGAGAACGGCAACGCCAAGACCGAGCACTAAAAGCTAGAACATATCTGCTGAAAGCATTCAGTTTCTTTTCTCATCGAGATTTGTTTTTTTTGCCGCCTCGATCTACTTTAATGCTCAATATTTGTCGGTCAATAAGCTGAAAGTGATTTAAAACTTGAATTGAACCATTGTTCTTCTCAGAAATTTGTAATTTTCCGTTAAAAAAACAGAAGTTATCCAAGTTTCTAGACTTTTTGCAAACACGAGTACTGAAAGAAGAAAGGCTACAAAATAATATATGATTGAGTTCAACCACAAGCAGAATGTGGGTTATTCTTAGAAAATCTAGGATGGAAACCTTGTTTGAATAATTCAGGGATTCATTTACATTCCACAATGCCCGCATTACATCAAATTAGTTTTTCGCACGTTTTCATCCTTTGAACCCCCGACACTGTGAATATTTTGATTTTTCAGGGCATTAATAAATGCTTTATCTGAGTTAGAATAGCTTTCGCTATTAAAACTTGTTTTCACATTTAGTCTTATGTTGACGTGTATTTTAAACTTCGCCTCCCACGTGTTTATTACGCATGTTGCTAAGCGCGATTCTCCATTTTCTTAAGCCAAAAAAGTGATACGTTTTATACATATTGTTAGCTATACTCATTTAAAGAGTCTTGTTCATACTGGTTCTATGTATATATTTTTCTCCTCATATCTAAGAAAAATGCCAGAATTTTCACTGAAAAAGATTGAATCACTCCACAAAAATTGCTAACTGCCCAATTTCTTTTTCAAATAAGCCAACACTTTCCATTGAATGAAAAAGTCGAAAAATTGTTAAATATTTTGATATCTGAGAATAATAAGTACATTTATCTTAGAGTCTTTTTTATAACGTAAACAATTTTTTTAAATTAAACAGATCGGTATCACGTGAAAAAACATTATACTTGAATCATATTTTATCCTCTTCGCCCAGTTACTCGTTTCCCAGATTAGATTTTTTTGAATTGCTCAACCTACTATTCTTTTAACTGCGTTATCAAGTGCTACATTAGTTCTGCAGAACACGCAAGACCCGACCGGACATCTCCGCTTTTCTATCTGTCAATTTTGAGGCAAAAAAAAACAAAAATATAGAAGAACTGAGGCAGTTTCCGCAAGAAAGGTGCTGCTCGAGCCACGCCCTATACTCTCTTCCACTCTTCTTCACTGCTCTATCTCTTTTTGCGCTGCCATTTTCATTGCGATGCCTCGACCGGCAACCGAAGAAGACGACGTTCGAGCGAGCACCACGTGGACCAATAGCCAGGATGTTGAGGTGTACGGAGCCGTCGAGCCGACTGACAAATCCTCGATGACAACCCTTCAACACCCCGATGTGACGGCTACCCCAACAATGCCGAAAAAGGTACGTTTTTGCTTTCTATTTTGCTTTGCTTTCTTCAATTTTCTTTCCCGGTTTGGGTTTGATGGGAGCAAAGGGTCCCAGTTTTTGAAGAGAAGAGAGAAACGCCATCAAAATGAAAATTGTTGGAGACATGCCCCATCCAAATTGGTTTTTCTCTCTTGTCTATTGTGCTTTCTATTTCTACATGCTTAGCTATACTTTGAGACTCGACACGAATTATATCAAAGTTGACAAATTTCAGGTCTCCTTTGCCGCTGAAGTTGATGAACAACAAGAGCGTATCAGTAAAGAGAGTGCTAGACGGGATGCATGCTGCTGTATTCAATGATTATCATTTCATACTTCATTGCCAATTTTCTATTTTCTTTTCTAATATCTTCAAAAAATATTAGCTTATAATGATGAAAACCACAGATTTCACGGGACCATTTCAGTGTGCTTTTTGCATTTCTGTTTTTTTTCTTTTAATTTTCAACATTTGAAAACCAATAAATGATTTAACTCTGACGTTGCTGTTTATAGTTGTAAAACTCGGAAAAAAAAGTTACCTGAATAAGCTTAATCGCCGTTTGCTCGTCAATCTGCTCCATCTGATGAGTGTTGACAAAAGCGCGCAGCATTTGCGGCGTCAGCATCGACGACCGGGAAGTGTCCATGAGTCCGCCCATGCTGAAATTGTTTACGAATCAACATTTATAAAGATGATTAAACCGATGTGCCACCATCTTGCTATCATAAAATTCAGTGTGACTTTCTCCGTTTTTTTTTTTGCGGAATTATTTATATATCCACAAACCTTGATATAAAGACCGACGGGCGTGAGAGCGCCATGGAGTTGTATGTTTTTGAAAGCTTTTTTTTCAATATTTTTCTAGGAATGCTACTGCGGGTGATAATAACTTATAAATATCGTTTTATTTCCTACATTTGTTTTCAAAGTTAGATCGAGGAGAAAATATTCACTTATTGTGTTTATTGTGACTGACACGTCGCATCGTATGAATAATTTATATGTAAATTGCTCAAAGCTACATCCCGGAGGTTTTCCTCCTTAGAACAAATGTATAAAGAAAACTTTATCTCCTCTTCATTTCATCTAACCCACCTATTAACACTCGCAAGTGCCAATGCATTGTAGATTTTGTTTTGCTTTTCACTGATATGATGGGACGTTACTGCCGTATTCCGAGTCAAGAAATCTAAAACGTCAAATTTATGTTTTCTCAATCATTTCTTCAATTGTCTACCGTTAGACAGAAAATCTGCATTGTACGAGTTGGAGACACTCGCCAGCCTTGACTGCATTCTCGGACTGTGGCGATCACGTTCTCTTTTAGGACAATGCTGAGGAGTAGTTGCCGTAGACAGGACATCATTGAACACATCTCTGTAACATTCATTTTTGATGGGAAACGTAGGACAAACAAGGTGAAAATAATAACAGCTTGTGAACGACAGATATAGGAAACTTATCAATTAAAGTTTCTTATATGTACATGTATGAAAAATTAAAATTATTAATACAATTTGCTATTATATGCGTACCTCAAATCTTTTCTCATTCTTGTATTGAACAATCGAAAAAGTTCAGCGAACTCTACAAGTGTTAATGGTTTTTCCTGAAACTCTTTTCCCGATGGTCCACTCAGACCAGACACTTGAATTGACATCTGACCCGAGCTGCTTATGGAACCCGAATTTGGTGTCTCTCCTCCTCTTGATCTCCACGATTTACATGATCTCCCTCCAACGGATCGCCCTGTAATTATGACGTCAAAACTGAATAACTAAACACAGCCCGGAAAATCATAAAATTACACCTTTGATAAAGACGTGTTGTTGAGAAATGATCGAAAAATGAGATAATAAAACAATAAAGTCGTTTTGTCTTAAAAATATTCGTGACACTAACCTCCATAGGAGCTGCTTGTTGGAGTTCTTGATCGAGGTGTATAAATGCTATCAATGTCTCCTGCATCACTATTGGCAGGTTCTCCACGTGGTTTCAGCAAATAGCCTGGAGAGTTCGGACCCGGCGGACCAGATTGTGACGATATTTGCGATTTTATTGATGGTGGTCGGACAAGAGGAGAATGAGGTTGAGGTGACTGAGATCTGCTTCCTTCGCGCGATGCACCACGAAGCTTCTTTTGCATAGCATTTTTAAGGTTCTTCAGTCTGAAATTATTTGTTTGCCGTAAAATTTTTCACAGATAACTGATTAAAGAATTGTTGAAATAATTATTAGGTTCTATTTTTTAACTTAATTTTATAATTTTATAATGCACGGTAATTGAAAAATTGTACATACTTCGATTATATTACAGAATTTTGGAATACAGTGTAATGTATTGAGACTAATAATAATCCGAATATCATAATAATTTTCTATTTTGTCCAACATACCTGCTTTTAGCTCCTCCTGGCTCACTGGACAGCGACGAGTCATTGGGTCGTGTTGCGTTAGTATTTGTTTGACTCAGCCCTAAAAGAGTGAGCGTTACCGAAACATTTTGCATAGTCAGCTATCAGAAAAAGCGCTTTATTTAGCTTTGACAACTTAGAACACCTGCAAATAGGCGGTTCGCAGCAATTTACACGGCAATAACGAGAAGCACGGTTTTGCTGCTCATCTAACCTCTCTCAGTTTTATTTTTACGGCTTGATTACAACACATTAGCAAAAAGAAGAGAGGTTAGAGGCAAACGCGAAGCAGAAAATAACATAGATAACACTGTATGCCTTCTAAAATAATATTCGGTTGTCTGTCGAAGAGGCGCTTGATAGTTTTCTGAAATGTAGTCGCAAAGCGCAAGCTGACACTATCACAAAAACAAAAAACAAACCAAAGCCTTTCCAACGCTCAACCCGCCCACCAAATGCCTGAAGTGCTTCAAATGGCCGTGGTCCACAGTTTGATTCGCCCGTTATCTCGTAAAGTGATAAGTAGACATTTTTGATCCATAACATTCGCCGATCAGGGTACCTTTGCTGTCCTTGGAGACTTTTAACTACCTGAAATATCATAAATTGAACATCGTTATTGTCAAGTTAAATCTCTTACAGATTGCAACCCGTTGGTCCAAAATTGAGCAATTTGTTGAGGGGCCAAAAAGTAGATGAACTCATTATCCGATAACAACTGACCATGACTAACTTTCCAACAGCTAACAGGAACTGACATCTCTTCCATAGAATGACGACGGTAAATTGCCTGAATTGTTTTCTTATAAGTTCACTGCTGTATGTTTTGCTTTACAACCTCAATATCAATATCATAACTATCAACTAGTTCGACTCCTTTCACAACACTTAATTTGAGTTCTCCCTCCTCTACTCCAACTCCTCCAGTTCCTGGTGTTCTTCCAGATGGCATTGGTGACGGAGCCCCTCGGCCAGAGTCTAGCGGCTGCAGATTTGAAACGGATACTTTGGCGAGCACATCCTGAAATTATAAATGTTACCAATGAGTGTTGTCTTTTTCTTATGAGAGAGAGAGAGAGAGAAAGAAACAGAACCGAATATTTTCAAATCAACTTTAAAGGATGAATGATATGACTATCCTTACCTTTTCTTTGGGATCTTTGTTAACTGAATATGAAATCTTATGCCAGTTTATTTGACCGCAACTAGGGTCTAACCGCAGCAGACACAAATTGCTTCTTCCCGAATCAGGTTCGTAATGGATCACTGTTGTTCCGTGCTGGAGTCGTTGGATAACATCAAGATCGAATGTTAGGGTATCAAGAGGGATGAGAGCCACTCCATGAGAAGAGCCGCGAACCACTTGTACTGGTTCATATGCTGAAAGTATGTTTTGACAATGAGAACAGGAGATATCGAATTATAACAACAGGATGCATCAGCTGATATCATTTTTGTCGATTTCCACAAAAACTCCGATTGCAGAGAATGATTTTTAGGACACATGGCGCAATTACCTGATGGAAAAAGTGTTCAAGTTGTACACTTACTTTTTGCTTCCTTTTCTTTTTGCTCCCGCTCGTTCTGAGGAATTTGAATTGGTGGGACTGCTTGCTCTTCTAACAATTTGATCATTGTCCTGCTGTGACGATGGAATAATTCCAAGTTGTCCAAAACTAAAACATATTGACGTCACAAAATATATATGTAAGTAATTTACCAATTGCCACCAAGTTGATTTTATCAGCATTCAACAGCCCACCCACTCCAATTCTCGACGAAAAATGATCTTCGCCATTGGGATCGCTCATGAATTCCAGCTTTTGGGTTTCACCTTCTTGTCCAATCACAACGATATTCGGCAAGTCATTCACAATTGCGTAGAGATCACGAAGAAATATTCCAAAAAATGGAATCACACGAGATTGTGGCATTCTCAGTGCTCGTTGGACCGCGTTGATGTAAGCTTGAGATGGGAGAGCTTGGTTTGCAGGAAGCAAGGTTTCGCAAAGCTGAAATATACTGTTTGTATTGATTTGTGCTCAATGAAAAACAAAAAAGTTAATACCGAAGTTTTTTGAAAGTTTTTTAATATTAAAAAAAACTTGTTTTGTGTAACTAAAATAACTAACCGAATCAAACTGAGACTTTTCCTCTTGTCGCAAAGAAAGCCAGAATGGTCTGAGTTTTTCACTCTTTAAACCCATAAGAACCTCAACAGCTGCATTAAAGTTTCCAATATTCCAGCAAGTTTCCACAATTCTCAAAATTGCAGTAAGAGCAACCTTTCGATCGTCATGTGTTGGCTGACTGACAATAACATGTGTTATCCAGGATGATACCTAAACATTAAATGAATTTGCAATATATTAAAAGGGAAAAATAAAATTAAAGTGGCAAACCTCTGATAGCCTTTTCACAAGATTTCGCACTGGACTTGGATTTTCTGACACTGGAACAGATGTGAGATCGCAACTGACGTAACGAACATAATCCATGGGTTGTATTGAGTAGAAAAGCTGATACTCAGTAGAAGATAGTTGGAATGCAACTTCTTCAGGGAAATGAAGAATATATTGAAGTCGTTCGAGTTCAAGTCGGAACAGTGTGATTGGTTCTTCATTGAGAATGAATCCAGCTGTGGCTGATTGCGTTGAAGAGGTTGAGTCACTACGTGATGTTGCTGGAATTTGGTTTTGTATTAATTTATTTGTTTCATTATTTCTCAAATTCAGATTTGTTGACTTTCTCCCTTTCGAAAAAACCAACAATCAGTCGGCTATTTGACCCGTTTTTTTCCGAAAAGCGAGAAGCAGTGGTCTATGTGCAATTAGCGTTTTGAATTGTGCTCTTAGTATTGTGTTGCAATTTTGGGTCACCAATCTCGAATCTCTATTTGTCTCAATTTTCCGTCTCTATGCGTGATTTTGTGAAAAGGGAAACATGTCGGAAGAAAGGGACGTGTTGTATGCATATCTGTTGTTTCCGTGACTCGACGGCATTCTTGGTAGAAGCAGAAGATGAGGAAAGAAGAAGCGAGGAGGCAAACAAAAATGGCTTCCATGAAAACGAATTGTTGGCGGTTTGAAACAGAAAGACAAGAGCAAAAACGTTCTTCGGGGCGCCATATACACATGCTACACGTTTTGTTTCCCGTGGTGCACTGGGCGCAACCAAATTATTTGAGCGTTAAACTTGCACAACCAAGAAGACAAGGAAAATTGAAAAAATAGCCTAAGCTCCAGGAAACAATTCAATTTGAGCTGATTCGCTACATTTCGTTCAAATTTTGGGCCCCAAAAATTGTTAGCACAATTTCTTTGCATACTTAAAAAAAAATTATGCAAAACGTTTTAAGACTAATAAACAATAATTTGAATTATGCTCATTTTTTTCAGACACGGTATTTATTCAATTATTACATCAAATTCCGATTTCAAATTTTAAACTTTTATTTTTGTTTTCAAGTAAAAACTATTTCAGAAATTGAAGATTTTCTAACAATATCTGCACTTACTCTCCAACGAACAATATTTTATATTTCAGCTATTATTCTGCTCTTGACATTATCTGTTGACTTCACAAATACCCTCCCTATGGTCAAAAAATGCATAGTTTCATTCAAAATGATTCAGTATTCCAAACTAGTGACAAGTTCATATTGTCTTGATATCTACTTCTCAATCTTGAAAAAAAACTGCTCGAGCTCGGAAAAGAAACAAAAATAGACGCTTTAGAAATTCAACTTTTGAAACAAAACGAGATAAGAAGTGGAACATTTGTGTTTTATACAAAGCCAGAAAAAACTTTTGATGCGTTTTGACAATTACATTCTTCACCAAAACTTCCTTATGGGAGATTGAGATGCAGACGTTCGGAAAAAGTGGAAGACTCACCCAATTTACACACATATACAAGAAGACTATCGGGATTAGGCGGAGTTTCAGGTTCTTCATGATCATGAGATTTTCCGAGAGCATGAAGCAAACGGGACACAACCGATGTCATTTTACTATCGTGAGGCATCGTTTTGGCATGTTATCAGTCCAGAATATGATGGAGGAATGTTCTATTTAAGTGCCGACCGCTGGTAGATCGAGCGAAAAACGAAAAACCAACAGATAAGATGGCACCCGTTTCAGGAAAGAAAAAAATTTTTGACTCAGATCTACTAGAAAGCGGACGGCAGATAAATGGGCGCAAAAAAAAAGAAAAAAAAAGAGAAAGAAGAAAGAGGAGGAGGAGAAGAAGAAGGAAAGAAAGCAAGACATCTTGGATCTTGGCTCCGCGGTTGCCGCACTCAGAGTCACAGCCTGGTCCCCTTGAGAATTGCGTTCATATTTTTTAGTTCACACTGATTGGTTGGAATATTGGAAGAAAGAAAGAATCATGCGAAAATATTGATAAATGTCTTGCTTTCATTGATTTATTTTGTACTCAATTTTCAAACTACAGTTCAGGATGGGAACAAATTATTTTGAAACGTTTTCATAAATTAAGGAGAATGGAAAATGGATTTGAAAAGAGATAACAACTTCAAAATTTCTACCAATGTCAGATAAAAATACCACCGTATCTAATGGTAATGGCATTCATTTATGCTAGTTTGGTGGTATTTCTCAAAGCATAACTCTAAACTCTAACTGGGAAGATGGTAATGTGAGTAAAGTTCTCTAGGTTTAAAGATGTATTGAATTGTTCACGAATTTACCGAGCAAAGTCATATGATATGGGGTATTGTGCAGAGACCGGCGGCTAACCACCTTTTTTTGGTTAACAGATAACTATAAAGCTTAAACTAAGCTTCAAATAACTTGCCTAACGGCCAATTCGGACAACATGGATGTTATTGGTATTTAGTGGCATATAATAAGAAGATCATCAACTAACAAGTTTGTATGTCTTTATGAATCCTGTAGAGTTTTTTCAGATACCCCTCAAACTTACGATGAATATACGCTGGAATCGTACGTTTTGTCAAACGCCTTGTTTTCAGCACGCCTTTCAGAGTGTCCCAGTTCATTGCATTTTAGGATGTATTTTGAGAAATTACAATGGAAACTGTAATTGTCTCATATTTTGATTTTAAAAGAGTAAACACAAGAGTAGCAATATTATTAGAGATTGAAAAACCGTGCAATAAAAAATAAATCGAACACGAAAAGGAAAAAAGTTTTTGACACGTAGTCTGTATGTGTGTGCCCTAACATGATGATATTGATGTTTTGCCCAATTTCTTATCCTTTCGTGAACAAAAGTGACGGTTGCAACGGTTTTTCAAGAGAGTGGAAAGAAAGAGCAAAAAAAGGAGGAGATCATGAACGGATGAATCATTGTTGCTGTTCACTATGTTATACAGGTACTGATAAAATACAACGTTTCAACATTCTTTCTATTCTCGATAGCTTTGTCAGGTTTTTGTCTGTTTCTATAATTTAATCAGCAATTATATTCTTTAAATATGTTTTTTTTAAACGTTCATCAATTTCATTTTACTTCGAACCATGCTTAGTATAAATATTCGATTTTTTAACAGTAAAAGTTTAACATTAAAATTATAATTTCTTGTTGATTTTAAAACTCTTTTCTATAGAACATTAAAAAATCCTAACTGACGATATTCCATCTTCAGCCATACTTATTCCAAAATTATTTTCAAACCCACTTAGTTTTCAGAAATTATTTTGATTTCTTAGAGAAAGCATCATAATCAGCACTAAAGATTCAACAATCCTAAGTGGAACCTATGACAAACTACAAATCACTGAAATATGTATGATGTGATACAAAAACATGACTATTATAGAAACAGGAGGGTGTGAACTTGTCATGTTAAATTTGCATTTAGACGGATTTTAAAATCACAAATGGTCAACATTCGTGTTTTTCGAGTTTTTGGAAGAGATCTTTAAAATGTCGAATATTGTAGACATGGATGTTAAAAATCGGAAAAAGAATAATAAAAGTTTCTTTTAAAAAGTTACTAATCAGTTTAATAGTAAAAAATTTTAAGAAGTTGCCAGGGTAGATTTTAAATTAAAACAATATATGACAAATAAATACAAAGATTTCAAAAGTAAATAACGCACAAGTAGTATATTTTCCATTGTCAATTTGTAATTTGAATTTGATGAGGTAATAATTTTAAAAAAATAGGCATAAGTTCTAGTTCTATCAAAATAACCTGGTTTTGCCAAAAAATATACCCATTCAACAACGTCTAAAATTTGAAATGAAGAACTAAATATTTATAAACTCTTTAGCTGGAATACTACTGAAAATAATCTCTAGGGATCAATTAGCCTAGAAAATGGAAACGATAGTAGAAAGTACCTTGTCATTTCATTACACCAATTTCTATTAACAATTCCATTAACCGGAATAGATTTCGCAATGAGAGGCCATTATCATACTTGGCAGTTTAGTCAAATCAAGAAAGGGCAAAGTTCCTTTGTGGCTATCATATACATTCCTTCCACTTTCAGTACAATGCGGAAAACTGTAGGAATGAGACAGAAAACGTAGGAAAAACGTACAGACAGTCGCCTCGGTGTGCGAACGATGCATTGACTGGTTGAGACTCCGCTGGATTGAATTGCTAGCAGAATTTTGCATAATCTCCCATAATGTCATCGATATCGATTTCAGTGCATTATACGACGGTGCTGCAATGAAATATATAGGATACGACGTTTCAGTATATAGGGTTACACTTTAAAGCTTATTTCAAAAATTCATTTCAAAAATCAAGAAAATGAGAAGAAGAACGGAATAAGCACTTCCTCTACGTAGAGTATTATTCTATATCGGCAATACGATAATTGAATTCAAAAGAAGAGTCACACTGTGAAATTTGGCCGTTTTGGGAAATGTTGAGCTCATTAAAGTAATTGAAATTTGAATTTTAGGTGGATTTTAAAATCACCTATTGTACTCAAATGGTCAATTGAAAAATAGACTTGCAGTTTTTATTTTTTGCTTTTTCATCGATGATTTCTTTCTTTCTTTTGTTTTTTTGAAATCTGACGTTTTCCTTTTTTTTTTGAAATCTGACAGTTAAGTTTATTGTTTGAGGCTATGAAGTTAAGGTCTAATTTGGAGAATACAATAATCTTTTTGAAATTCGTGTTTTCTTAGATACATGTTCAATAATTGTGTTGATATTTAATGTCTTTTGTTTCAAATTACAATGTGATGGATTATGTGATAATTTTGACTTTTCTAAATTTTCTACAAGAGATTAAAACAAGAGAAAAAATAGTTTACTATTGTTTAAAAGTTTTTATTATAATTTTTGCCATCTTCTTTATTTCATACTTACCAATAAGTTGCCACTTGGTTCCACGGAATTCGAGCAATAGTTGATGCTTACTAACTCCACCACCTACTCTCCACTGTTGTAACGTCGATGCGTGCTGCCGTTTAAGCACAAGTTTTGTTGATCCGTCGAGAAGACACAATTGAGCAGAAGAAAGGCAAAGCAGTCGAAGAGTCTGTCGGGAAAACCACTTTAAGAAGGAGAGAATACAATCTGTTCCAGAAAGGAACAAAAAATTAACTGAAGAGGTTTGATAACTGAATTCAAGATGCAAGAAAAAAACTTTGGTGGGTGATTGATTTTAGCATGCGCAATCAATTTTAAACTTCGTTTCAAAATATTGAATAAAAATGCAAAAAGACGAGTGATGTGTCAGAGAGTGAAAAATAAATTTTGAGAACGACGCAATTATGCGGTAACGCAACACATGAGCTTTGAGAGGTCTCTCAAGATGTCGCCTGATTCTTTGGTCAACGACACCGAAGATGTGCCTATAAATAAACAAGTTTGGAAGACCTTCTCGTTTTGCCTTATTTCGTGTCTGAAGTGACAAACGATGATAGGTAAACAAGTAAAAAGTGGAGGAAATTTTTAAAGATGTTTTTTCGGACAATTGAACAAGGCTTTTTTCAATGAAAAATATTTTGTGGTGTCATCTTGAGAAGTAGACAATACGTGAAGTGATTAGACTGAGAAAAGTGTTCTAACAAAACATTGTGTTTGTTCGGCAGTTTCTTTTTTACTGGTGAAAATCAATAATCAAAAAAAGGTAGCCGAAATTAATTGCCTGGCATCTGACTCATAACAAATGAAACCACGCGATCAAAAAATAAATGATAGGCCGATTTTGTGCGGAAATTATTAAAATATATTTTACTAACTTTCCAAAGTACTTTTTTTCTATCAGTAAATCTTAATTTTTGAACTTTTGAAAAAAAAAACATGATCACATAAACCAAATTGTTGTGGTAAAGTGTTATATTTCTAAAAGTGCTTATGGTATGCTCTAATTTAGAATATCACATTTAAAAAAACAGAACAAATTGCCCGAAAATAAAGGGCGAGAGAGTCACCTTGCTGATGTTTGAAGTGAGGAGTCTGCTAAGAACAAAGTCTCAGTACAATGCGTCCACTATTCGATACGCTAGGAGGGTAAGGCTCGAGTGCGTGTCAATATTACTCACTATCATTAGCGAAGCATTTTTAACAAATTTATTAGTTTTATATAGGTTAAGGTCTACTTAAAAATTTCGTTTCTCCAAAAATTTTTCAATGTTGTCGGAATGGAAACGTGAACTCATTTTTGTGACTTCAATGTTATTTTCTGAGCTAAAAGAAAACAAAAAATCTTAAGTGGGAACATGACTACCAATTGTTCTATAATGAAATTAAAAAAGAACACATTAATATTATGTATTGTATGTCTTTTTCCACTTTTGTGAACTAATTTTTTCAAACATCCTCTTAACCTGTTTCGCTATTTTATGTACTGTCCAGATCCAAATAGTGAGATTTTCCACAGAAAAATACAGTTCGTGCTTATCCCTGCAGTTAACCCTTTTTAAAATGGACCACGCACATATATAGGTATTTCCTTAAAAATACTATCATTTCTTCAATACTTTGTAGTTACTTCTCTCCTTTGATGTACTTTTTGATGTACTATTATTGTAATTTTTGTTTGATAAACTAATGAAGTTATGTTATATATTAGTAACACTTAACATTATTTTTATGCTTCATGAAACAGTAGAAAAATCAAATCGGTTATTGTCTTGCTCTACTTCGTAACACATAGTGAACAAGAAACAACGCTCTTCCGGGACTTATTAGAAAAACAAAGAAATTGTGAAAAACGGAGAGTGTCGAGTACAATGTTTGTTCAGCATTCTGATTTGGCGACGGCTTAGGAACGCCGAAGAAAGTTAGACAGTGTTTAGACTTGAGACCGGGATAGAAATGAGGCAATGAGTGAGGTCATGGAACATTGAACAACAACTTTTTCTAATACTGCACTTTTCAGTCGGATTTTTCTGGAAACATAAACAGAGTGGAAAACAGGCGGGAAGAAAGACATTAACATGGGCGAAATTGTTGAAATTTGAATATGACAAGAGAAAGAAAAAAAATTGAAAAGATCAAAACCAAACAGAAGAAGAAAAACTCACTTTTCTGAGTGTTCGTCCGTGAAGCAACTCTTTAACTTGAAAAACCTTACAACCAAATGCGGCTAGTTTTTTGGCGGTCTGAAAAAGCGTTTCTTGTGTATATAGACATTGTGAGTAAAGGAATAAAACCAATAAATTTTGTTATAGCAACTCGTAAACGCTCTCGTTACATCACATAGGTTGTACAAAGAGCAACACTGTGAAAAAGAAATTGAAATAATAAGTATGAGATGAGATTAACTTAGCAAGTTTGTGCAGGAAACATTTAATTCCTGCCTAATCTCGTTTTTCCCTAGCACATTAACTAGTTCCAGAAACAAACCTGAATGTACAATTTCTTCATGCCAATTTCACTTTCATAGACTTGACTATGGAACAATTTTCGCTTCCTCTCCTGAAAAAAAAGTATTATTTGAAGAAGGCATCCTGAGCGTGAAATACCTTGACCAGCTTGATAGTTCTACGATCACCACGTAGATCGACGGGAAGGCACTGAGCTTGCATCTGAAAACATGAATTACAAAAATAGAACCATGATTGAAAGCATTTTTACTGCACGTTTTTTAGTTTAAAGTGAACAAACCTCTTCTGACATTAAGCCGTCTGTGTTTGTGATACATCGCAGAAGAGTTGGAGTTCTTGATCTGTGCTGAATTTCCTCAACCACTGATTGTGCTCTACTAGCATTTGCCGATTCATTGGGAAATCTGGGTGGTGTGCAGTACAAGTTTTGATCAACTTCCCATGGAGTCACCATGATCTTTTGGGCGAGATCCCGGATTCGACCTGTCAAATCAACTTTCAATTTTAAACGATCATAACATCAAAAAAAACGGTTTCTCTAACACACTAATACTCCTCTCAGGAAAATATTACCAACATTTTTCAATTGGAGAATACATATTATTATCACGAATGTATCATTAAAAGAATTTCGATCAACGAAAAAATCTCTTACACAAAATTTCTAAGAATAAATGCTGACCGAGCGGGAAACTTATTTCATACATAGCAACATGACTTCTCTATTATCTTATAAAAAAGTAAAATAAAATGCACAGTACATATTTATTTTAACAAATAATCACTCACCAAACTGTCCTTTCAATAAATGTCTTCTAATTGTCTGGGTCCTTTTATTACTCGGCCACTGCTCTTCAACTGATAACTGAATACTTGCAAGGTATGCAGCCTCTTCCTTCGGGCATGGTAAACTTCCTGATATCACTTGGTCTTGAAACTGAAATAAGATCTTGTTAGATAAGTTTAAATTAGTCAACAATTTTACTTTATAAATTACAATATTCTTTCCTGTCTTGGGCTTGACAACCTTGTCAAATAACTTTTGATCTATCAAATAATTGATGGAAAACATCACATTTCTATAGTGACCATTATCAACGCAAGCAAAATTCAGCGAGTCTCCTATTCGGGAAACAATAGAATTACAGTAGCAAGTGAATTGAGATAGTTGATTTCTACAACAAGTTTCAAAGTTGTCTTCAATTGTCCAATAGTCAAATACAAAAAAGTTGCTGGTAGAGGGAAGGCGACGAAGAAGTTCAAAAATTTTTTCCTCGTTGGGGTCAATAGTAAGAATAGTGTAGTTGGGATTAACACGTTTTTTCTCATAGTTAGGACTAAGAGTTGACTTTTTCTTCCTTTTTTTAATTTTCTTGTTAATTTTCCGAAGAAGGTGATCAAAAATACAAGGGAGCATATTCGAATGTGCAGTAAGGAGGTTAGGTTGGAACGAGTGCACAGTAGGAGGTAATCAAAAGGAACTGATACGTCATGTCATGTTTTTTTTGTCTACTAAACGCAAATAGGTGAACAGAAAAACAACTAAATATAGAAGCACAAATAAACATCTAAACTATTTGTTGTAGATTGTCAACATAATGTATACCATTTTGTAATGATTCATATTTAGAAGCTCAGAATTAACCAAAACGTAAAGTATTTGAATGAGGATTAACGCAAATTTTTAGAAAAATGGGAATAGTTACCTAATGCATCCAATTTTGTCAACTTCTCCGCGCCACAGTTTGCGCAAATCAAATTGTATTAAATATTAAACTTAAGCACATTTTGAGTCGACAGGTACAAAAAACGTATTAATTTTCTATTTGTTTGTGCTCCTAGTCACTGTAATGTACCTACTCGATAAAAACGGCACAAATATGCAAAATATGGGAGTTGTTCAATAACATCAAATTTACAGTAGGAAACTTGTTTACAAAGTTTAAGATTTTGACTAAATATAGTTTTTTTTCCAAAACCATCCACAGGAACAATTTTTTTGAGAAGTTTCAAAGAGATTTACTTTTGAAATACTGGGTTTTGGCTATTTAGAGTCTTTGAAAAAAAAACACTAATTGAATGATCATGTTTACAACTTTAATTTGCATTTTAATTCATATTTTATTCATTGCACAAAAATAATGATTATAAAGAACTTTATTGAAAATTGAATTAACTACTTAAAGAATAAATGAATAAGTTATTTAACTGGGAAAACATTATCCGAGTTAATCATTGTAGAGGTTAGAATCATTTCACTTATTTGTCGGGCCAGTTCATCTACATTGTGAAATTTCTCATCGGATATTTTCACAATTCTGACTTCACTTTTCCTGTCAGGGAATAACAAATCTTTCAGAGTATTCCGAGTCACAGTCCGCATTTGTGCGAGAAAATCTTCATGAGTTATTGATGTTCTCTTGCATTCGTAGTTAGTTGTATTACTATTCCGTCTACCAGCCACTGTCCTTGTTGCGAACCATTTTCGAAGTGAACTCTTTCGCCTGATTGCTGCTTTGATTTGATCCATATTCTGAATCTTTGGCATCGACTTTGATCGTTTGATTTTAGCAGTCAATAGTTTTGCTTCCGGAAAGAACGATCCAATATGAAGGGATCGACGAGGCGCTCGATGTTCTCTTGAAGGTGACATTATTGCTGTAAGTTAACACACTACATTCATGAAACAACACAAACAAAAATAATTAGGATCAAGGAAGGCAGTTAAGACTTGAAACTACTGGATTTGGTCTTTTGGTTTCTGGAAATTTGATTTCAACCACCACAACCACAAAACAATAACAACTGAAAAAAGTTGGTCAGACGATGCGGCAATTATTGGGATTTAAATGCATTTTTTAGTCAACCGAACATCAAATTCTCAATTGTTGTCCTCTTTAAAAGATTTTAAGTATAACAAATAAAAAGGGCTTACCAATTGAAGAATGTTCATTATAGTTGGAAATAAACTCTTCTAGGTTTCGAACAGTACCATCTGTAGGGACTTTCACCTCAACAATGGGCAGCGTGGTTTCAGAATCGGAATCAACAAATTCTGTGTCCGTATCCGGTGACGTTTCCGTAACAGTTTGGAAAACATTCACCTCGCCTTCATCGAGCAATTCTTGAATAGATGGCAAGTTTCGGAGGTCTCTTCGAGGTGGTCCATACGGATATAATGCTCCAATTGTTGCTCGTCGCACCAGCTCTGATATACCTCGATGCAAGATTTTTGTCTTTGATTTAGACTTCACCTCGCGATCCATGATAGCAAAAGTAACAGTAGCCAAAATGTGAAAAGTAGGGAAAACGGTTGAAACATGAATCAGAAATATCATAAAACAAACAAAAAACTTTGAAAAGAAACAATTTCGTTGTTCTATTATACACGCGCGCTAAACCTGAACAATACACATTGGTTTCATTACTTACTTCCAGATACTCGTCATTAATTTGTTCATTATTTTCTGCCGTCGTTGGTTCCTCTTCTTCTACATGAGTACTGACTACATGAATTATTTCGGCACACCAATTCTTGACAGTTGGATGTTGAGGAGAGTTTAGGATTTGACGAAGAACATCCGCACATTCCTTCATTGTAGAAACCACATTGTCATTTCTAGAAAAAAGGGCTGTACGGATTAAAAACAAATACAATTCACCTTTTCGTGTAAACATTCAAAAGGTTCAAGATGAGCTGTCGAACACATTGAAAATCCGGATTCATCTCTGTCATACTTGCTAAATGAAGTGGACTTTCTCTATCAGGTACTCTCAGACTGTCTCCTGAAGATCTTGACAAAGCTCTCCTAGGTATTGGTATTCTAGTTCCTATAGTAGATGCACGTTTTCTCAAAACAAAACTGAACAAAAATGGCCCAGAGTTATCCGAAGCAATACTCGTCCCTCCAGAAAATGTTGATAACCTCAAGCCAACACTGGATCTGGACGACCTTTGACTCATTACCGATGAAGCACGGCTGGACCATCCTCCCAATGATGTTTCTGCAAAAAACAAAAAATAACTTCCCATGCCGGGAATCGAACCCGGGCCGCGTGGGTGAAAACCACGAATCCTAACCACTAGACCACATGGGATGGCGTTACACGCTCTCTCTAACGAAGTACTTGTAACAGAGTGAAAAGAGGAGAGGCACATAAACTTTCGTTCTCTGCAACCCTCCACAAAACTTTTTAATCACTCACCGTCGGAGCTTTTTCGGCTTCCACCAATTTGACCACTGAGAAGTAATGGGGCACAATCAGATACTTCACTTCCTGATAATTCTGGTGAGTTTACAAAGTATCCAAATTCAAATTGAGAGAGAGCTGAGGGCCGACGAATTTCAATTAAAGGAAGGCCGGGGATTGCTTGTGGGCTGCTCGGCCGTCTTGTGTCCAAAAGCATTGTGGTTCCTTCTTCTAACGAGTTTCCAGTTAGAGGTCCCGGTGATCTAAGAAATACAATTTGAAGGTTCATTGAGACTTGAAACCAAGTTTTCCATAAATAACTTGTTTTCTAACTTGTTTATAAGAAGCACACCTTGGCGGACTTGCACCTTGAATTTCTAGTTCTGGGAGGTAAACGTATCCTAAAGTTCGTGGTCCCATCTTCGAGTCATTTGAATCTTGTTGCCCATTGCTTCGATACGTCAATCTTTGCGCTTCGCGTCTCGTCAACGGATAATTTTGAAGTTTTCTTGTGAACTCAAGAACAGCATCACTTCCACTTGTATTACTCTCATTAGAGTCTCCTGAAATAATAATTTTAATTAAAATAACATGTATTTATCAGAAGGGTAAATGACAAACACATCTGGTTAACAAAGTAATTTTCAAATAACAATAACCTTGAGATAGGGCTAAAATTGGTCTAAACTTAGAAGCGAGTGCGATCTGCAAGAACCACGTTACAAAACAGAGTGAAATTTTGAAACGCGCAATTTTTTCAGTTACCAGCTCTACAATCTAGCAAGCGGGCACTATTTAGGTTATGGGGTTTCGACTAAAAAATATAACATTCAAAAGCTAGAAAAGTGCGCGAAACTTTTTGAAACAACTTTTAAATATGGTATTGTGGCACCAGAGCGATCGCTACGTGAATACTACAAGAACACAAAGGTGGGGCAACGTTAAAACATTGTAGAGATGCTTTATCGGTTCCTCATTTAACAAAGAAAGAAGAGCGGAAAATTGAAGATACACTGAAAATACCGAACACAGATTTGAAAACGGTGACCACTAATCGGCAATGTGTTATTGACAGAGCGATCGTTTTGGCGTCACAGTAAAAATGCCACAAAATTATATCATTCTCACATTAAATATAGTATTATAAATTTTAAACACCAGGCTATGTTTCAATTTTCTATGATCGCATGCTAATGTTAGAAAGATCGTAAGAAATACAGAATTTTAAGGAAATTCCGAGTGAAATGTGAGTAATGATTGAGTTGTAGAGGCAAAAATGAATATCACAACAAAAAGTCACTGTGCGGTAAAGTGGATTCACTTCTCGATGTCCTCTTGCATGGATCAGTTCCCATCCGACTTCGGAATAATGATTGAATGTATTTTGGCAAGTGTTTCTGAACAGATGAAGACGAGGAGTTGGTTTTCTTGGAACGATTCGACCCGCTACTTGTATCTGTTCCCAGCCTGGAAAATAATTTTTTTGAAAAAGAAATCATTCATTGGCGCTCAAAATATGTAGAATAAATTGGAACTATCAGAGGCTAGTCACGTTATGAGAAAATATGAAAATATGAAAATGAAGATATTTGCGTTCAAAAATAATACGAATTTCTTGTTACCTTTTCCTCCGTTCTCGATTTTTGATATCTTTTGCTCCGGAACTGAGTCGTTTTGGCCTGATAATCTCTACTGAACTAGATCGTCTGATATGCACTCTCTTTGACGCACGAGATCCCTGATCAACACGCAAGTAATTTTTGTCCCGTTTGCTATCTTCTCGCCTATCAAAAGATTTAGATTTACCAAAGTTTCTGGAATAAGCAAGCCTGTTGAAAGCAGCCAAAACCAAAACACAACGACAACAAACCTGTTGTTTCCAAGACTGCAGCTAGAATGAGCTCTCGGATCCGTGATTGGTTTGTAAACATGATCCACCACAGCAACCCTCTTTTTTGTGACTAATCCAAGATCCCATGACAACTTATGAAGAAGTAGACGGAGAAGTAGAACCGAATCAAGTACCAGTCCAAGTTTGCATAAATGAGCTTCAAGTTGTTCCAATGAGATCAAAATTTGGCACCCAAGTTGTGTAAGTTTCTCTGCATTTTTTTCGTTAATACTTTTCTGTTCAGCCTGATTTGGTAGGACAGCGGGTGGAGATCCTGCACTGGGCGATTCTTCAGTTATTGGTTCACTTGCTGATAGGTGTTGACTCTGACGTACAAGCTGAAAACACTGCGTTTATTTGTACTTCAAATAAAAATATTGTTTAATGAAGTTTCCTAAAAAATTAATCTTTTTCATAATAAAATTATATATCTCTATATTAAAAGTAATCTCAAAGGCTATGACATTGAGTGTGTTCTAAAACAATCCAGAACTTATAAATCCAGAACTTATAGAACTTATAAAAAAAGGCCTAATCAAATTAATTAAATTACTAATCCCTGTACCTCAGCAACTTCTGCCAACACTTTTAACAGAACACCTTCCACTGAAACTGCTGATCTTGAAAATGTACTTCGGCTGCGCGGTGTGGCACATGTCTCACAAATGTAGTCGTCCTCGTTTTGTTGACTCCCGCTTTTTGCAGATGGCTCAAACGCTGAAATTGTTCGTATTTTGTACACTAACAACAATTTTTGATCTGAAAATCTAAAATTGAATTCACTTACTCATCATGTTGAACAGATTGACTCGACTTCCTACTCGATCACCCATTCCAACGTACACTAAAACTCTAGCAGCATGGTACTTTACAAAAGTTCCATATTTAGTGCTGTGATTAGTGTAGTACCAATCATCTGCTGGGAGTAGCATTTGAATCAAGACGTCGTCAATTTGAATGTCTATCAAAGTTGTGTGGGTAGATGGATCTAACGCTATAAGAGCTAGAACTTGAAGTAAAAGACATAAGAGTTGAGGTTCCAAAGTTGGTTCTAACAAAGCTACCAAGCTTCTGAGCTGATGTCGTTCAGACAACCGACTTCGAAATTTTCTGTAAAATTTTTTGATCTCATCAAATTTCATTTTCTCATCAAATTACTTTGCGTGTGTTAAGAATAGCAATAATCTGGCCACCAATATCTGTGTACAATGAGCACAACACTGCCTCCATCGATGAGCCGGACTACAAACAGATCTTGACCCTACTTCCCGGTTTTGCATTGTTATCGCGTTGTGCAAGGCCACAATGACTAAAATGGAAAACATCTTGTTTTTAGTGTAAATTTTTGAATGTTTGCAAGCAAGCAAACAACACACAAACCCTGGCTTGGATCCATTTCGCTGAAAGAATTCATTAAGTCGGACTTGTGTCGAGTTGGTGCCACCGTAGGAGAAGGTAATAACGATTGGTCTCTAGAAAACAGAAGGCTGTTATTAAATGTTGAATGTGACTAGGTATTACTTATAGCCAGCTCCGTAAATGAAAACATGATCGACAGTTGAGTTTTGGTCTGCATTTGAGTTGAAAGATTCGCCAGCTGAAATAAATGTGTTTTGAAAAAAACTTGAAGCTTCGTCTCGGTGTTTCATTTGAATTTGGGGAATGTTATATTTATTTATTTTGTTACCCAACATATCAAAAATAAAAAACATACATGGAGTTGGTGGTTCGTCGGAATCAAATGCATGGCATCGGTTCAAAATTCTTGAAGAATGAAAGACAACGTCGTTGAATGCGAACAAATCATGTACTAAACCAGCATCAATAATCTGAAAAAAATTTCCAAGTTCTAATTCCCCTTTCCTACACAGAGCTCACTTTATTCAACGTGTTCAGTGCTGAGAATTGTCGGCTCGTTCCACTTTTCTGCAGAAATGTAAAACAAAACGTGGCAATTTGGCTGAGCAGCCAGGTGAGATGGAGTTTCTTCTGCTTTTTGTAGGTTGGTGTCGAAGACTCGTACTCCTCAATCGCTGTCTAAAGTATTCAGTGGTCTATTAATCGGTTGTGACATGAAACTTACATGAATCATTTTATGTAGTAGGCCACCCATGTGTGCATCGAATTGATCACGATCAACGCTTGACGGGGTGTTCTCCATTTGGGTTGCAAATTTTGACAATGAATTCTTAAAACGAGAGTGGGGTGTGGAAACTCACAACTAAAATAAAAACATACCCTAAAAGTTTTCAGCTGTTTGCGTTCAATTTTTTAAAATTCTAAAGAATAGTGCGCGAGTACATAAATTGCATTTTAGGCTAAGTTCTAGTACATATTTTTAGTTCATATAATATTTTCTATCAACAATTGAATAATAAATAAACAAAAAATTCCATTTCTGCTAAATTGTATAATTTCTCTAATGAAATTTGAACTTTACGGAATTCATAAAACTTGGGTTTCCTTATTATAAAAATTATACATTTTTTCAAAGATCACTTACCACGATGTTATCTAGACATTCTGGATTACATGCCATCTTCTTCAGCAATTCCCATGCTTGTTCCCAACTGACGCAGTCAATTACAGGATCTGCAGGTACACGAATACAGGAATGAAATCGTTTTTCAGATAAACTTTTCGAGTCGGACCTCAACACCACGTTTCGCCACATATTGTGATGAATAGCAAAAGGATGCGGCAGCTGGTGGTGGTGAGGGATTCTAACAATTCTAACTTTGCGTCCCGCCATTAATCCCTATTTTCGCACACATCTTTTAGGGGTCTCTAACGTGGAACCAAAATCATTTTGGAAAGGAGCCCTAAGCTTTGTCATAAACTGACGTAAGATTAACGTGGGGTACCAAGAAAAACCTGCATATAAAAATATCGGATAAACTGGCTTACGCAACAAGAGGGATGGGTAAATTAAATTTTTCCACATTACTAGTGGATAAAGAAACAAAAAGAAATTAAGGGACGGACATCCTATTTTGTTTTAGACAAATTGATTTGTTCCTTGGTGAAGAGGGCAAAGTTTTTTTACTTTCTATTGAAACTTTCGAATAGTAGATTCAAATTTCTGAATTCTTGAGAGACACAATTTAGAATTAACTAAAAAACAAAAGTAACTTTATCAAATATAATGAAGCTTTCTTTAACAACAGTCACCAACTTTCAGAAAGTGCTACAGTTTTTTATCCTCAAAAGTTTGTAATTTTTAACACTTTTGACTACGAATTCGAAAACGCGTTAATCTTTTGAATTCGAAGTAGCACGATATTTGCTAGCTTGAAATTTCACATCTTTCGAAATTAATCAAAAGTGTAGAAGCGTAGCAACACATTTAAGATTGGAAAGTTGAAAAGCAAAGAAGAAAAAGAGGAAAAAAGTGTTTGTGCGCGAAACGCAAAACAAGGGGGTTTGAAATGAAGCAAGCGGGCAAAAAGAAAAAAGGGGGAAAGTGATAAGGGGAGGGTTTTGGAATAAATATGCAAAGAAAACAAAAAGCAAAATCGGTTTCAAAACAGGAACACTTACATTCTTTCACGTTTCGGCTTTTTCTGTGAAGTTGAAGCGACACCAATGATTTTCGTCGTGCACATTCTTTTGCTGATGAGGTTTCCAGCATGCTACACGTTGAGACACTTGCTGCAGCAGACGGTTTTGGGCTCAATGGAGCTTTTGACAGTGATCGTTCTCCTTGGGAAACTGAACAGAAAAACCAAACACTAAGCAACTTAAAAATCAGGTCAGCGGTGCCTAGGGAAGTGCTTTTGGGCGAACCAAGTATCTGCCGTCTCAAAGAAAAATATAAGACGGAGAACACGTATAAATCAAATTATGAAGTCATCCGGGTAGCACTTATATAAGAAAAAAATGAAGACGGAAAAAACAGAACAAAAACTCTTGTTACTTTGAGTTGCAAGTAGATTTGAGCTGTGAAGAGAAAGTCTCCGAAAGATATCTAATATACATTTCTGTGATACATGACACTTTTTCTCCTTCTCTGACACTCACCATTGTCAACTTGTAGTCTATTCCAGTTTTTGGCTGATGGTCCCGGTGTAGATCGAGATGGTGGTTCACAATCACCCGAGCACGCATTTTTGAAAAGCTCTTCAACGCAAGTTTGTTGAAGTTTCTTCAGCTCTGGAGCAAGATCAAGAGGGCATATTCCGCGCATGTTCTTTTGTTCAATTCTGGAAACGGTTACGAAAATGTAATTAAAAAACAAAAACTTTAAAATTCAAACTATGAGTTTTAATGGATTTGATATCTAAGAATAACATTTCGTAATTTTTAGTGTGCAGAATTTTTGCTTGGGTTAATTTGCTTTGTATTAAACATTTCTGATTGGTCATATTTTCATGTATGTACGAAAATGAAACAAATGCATTGAAGTACTAGAACATTTGAATGCGAAAAGACAATAATTAAAATTGGCTTTTAAAAAATTAAAAATATACGTTTGTTTCAGTTTTCAGATAATAACAACGGAAGATGTCATTTCAAGTAAATACTAAGAATTGAAAATGCTTTTCAATCATAATTGTTCTTGTAAAAAAACTATAATTAATAAACTAAACGAACACTTTTTTACATTATGAAATATTTTTATACAACCTTTACGGCTTATTACGTATTTTTTATTGGTTATAAAAATGGGACAAACTTTAAACCTACTTGAACTTAAAAAGAATGTACTCTCAACTTACTGAGCTCCAAAGAAAATGAGCGTGTGCAGGCAAGGCCAAGACAGAGGTGATTCTCGTACGGCTAGCATCAACGGCGTGTTGCCATCTTCATCACCTACAATCATTATTTATTCAATAATTTTTATTCCATTTTTTTGGTCAGGTTATTGATGAAAACGGGATGATCATTAAATATTAGGGGCGCCTATTTATCATGAATGTATCATCTGAAACAAGTGAGTGATAGAAACATCGGAATTTCATGAAATAGGCGCAGGATAAACTATTTGATAAAAGTTTAAAACTAACTTGTTATTTGAGTAATGTTATTTGATAAAAATCATTATTTTATAACTTAAAAAAACATGTTGGATAATCTGTTCATTCAATTCGCTGGGATTATTAAATGAAAAAATGCTTTAAGGTTTCTTTTTCGTACCTAAATTAACATCTCCTCCGTAGGCAATCAACAATGCTATCAATTCGCTGGACTGTGATCTGACTGCCACACCAAGCGGTGTTTGATCCACGATTGACACAACCCTCAGTTGAGAGCACGTCGAACACAATTCTGGCGTCATTGAATGAGTTCTGAAACGATTCGAGATAGATAAATATATGACCCTTATCTGATATTCCTATCACGAAACCTTGTTCGACAAGGATGTAAACGTGTGTACTTTGAAGATTTTCGGTGATCTAGAATGTGTGGGCTCTCTCACCTCGGAATGATCGAAGTCAGTGGAATATTCCCAGTCGCCGTGCAATTTCCCTTACAGTGACACGATGCGGGAGTATTGGGATCGTAGCCGTTTTTAAGCAAAAGTTCCACTATATCTCGTTGTTTATGAGCCACAGCCATGTGCAACGTGTTCATCATAGCACACGTGGATCTGAATAATACAGGAAAATTGATAACGTACAGTTGAACAGAACATATTTAAAAGGAAAAGTTTGGTTTCTCAGTGATCGCAACGATTGGGAACGTGTGAAAGTTGAACACTTTGCAAAAAAAAATAGCACCGACTGATATTTTTTTATAAACTTGAATCTTTGATTGTATACTGACCTCAGGTATTCTCTTTTTCAGTTTAAAAAAATAATTGCAAAATAAAAAGTCCTTGCCAAACATAAAACATGGAACATGGAACGTAGTCAAACAATTATTGATTGAGGAAAATACGAATGTAGAGCGTTTTATTGATGCTACCCCATTATATTATGGTCTTGAACACTGATGTACGTAGGAAAATACACATTTCATAAGAGGAATTAAAGGTCCAACAATTTTTAAATATTTTGTGTTGTGAACTGCACTAATATTTAAAGCTTAAATAAATTCACTAAAACAAAAGTTTTGAATAATTCAGTACACATCCGCGTTTTGTTTTTGACAACTACTGAATGTCTGAAAAGTTCACTTTTTTAAAGGTGCAATTTTTGCACGACAACACATATAGAAAATACATGGTTCAAATTATAGCTTCAGAAACTAAAACTAAAATTAATTATAGATATATACTTGAACAAAAATAAAAATGGTTTTCTAATTACTTTGTGATGGGTTTTTCTGAAATTCAACTTAAACATAAAAACGTCTCAAAGTGAATACAAAATTTGACTTGACTCTCGCAAGTCCTTTCTAACAGCATATGTGACGCACAATTTTGATCTGAGTTTTCAGTTTCTTGGCCGGATTTCTCATGAATAAATTGTTTCCGAGTATCTACATATAAACATGACCCCACCTTCCTCCGGAATGTGTGGACACCGTACTACTGGCATTGGAACGTCGGTGTGCCCCCGCACCGTGTCTACGTTGAGCAAGATCCGTCAATGTGTTTGTGCTACCTGAAAAAGAAAAATGAAGATGAAGAGAAGCCGTGCCAAAGGCTCATCAATTCATTTCGGGACCCTCCCCCCCCCCCAACTTCTATGAATTACCAATTGACGGAGATGTTGACATTGGTTGTTTTGAACTATGCGCAGTGAGCAACCTTTCCACCAAGTTCACATCTTCATAATGTATTGCCTAAAATGTATTTTTTATAATCAAAGATAATATCAACAAAAATAACTTCAAAACTAAATGCATTTGAATAAGAGATTAACTCGAAAATTTGAAAAAAAAGTAGCAATAAGAAAAAATTGCAGTCTACATGCGTTGAGCTGAATAGTAGAAATGTCAATTAGAAAAATGCGAAGGAGATGAACAAGAACACGAGAGAAGGCAGTAACAGAGAAAAGGACACAAGTCATCAAGAATTTGAAAGTTGTACGAACATTTCACATTGCTCAAAAAGCCAAAGTACATTTGTCAAGTGCTGCTTTTCAAACATATAAAAGTTTTAAAACATGTAGTTAAACGCTCAGTGTGCCTTTATCAAATGACAAAAATTTTGAATTCTTATATAGAACTGTGAATAAATAATTATTAGTGGATAAACTCGAGTAAAACATGTGTTTTACCACATAGATGTTCAAAATATCCCACTAGAACAATGTTAAAACACTAAGAGGTGATTAAAAATGTTTTTATAAAACATAGTTTCCACACTGGATTCAACTATTACCTCTTGTCTAAGTTTCATGTTTAGTATCAAGAACACGTCAAACACAGCACAAAGAATATTTGTTACAAAAGGATTAGAAGTACGTAGCGGACAAAAAAGACGAGAAACTGAAGAAAAGAATAAGGAAGTATTACTTGACCCAGAGGAATAAATAATAAAAACTAGGACTCACCTCGAGCATTATTTCTGACAAGTTCTGGGTAACTGATGGTTTGCGGTCATCCCTGAAAAAATGACGGCGGATTTTACGAGTAGATCGTGATATGCGCATTTGGTTTTCAACTTTTTGAACTGTTCGAATCATGTTCAATTTCAGTGTTTTATATCTTTTATACGTTTTAGCTGACCATAGATCTTGTGAAGACAATGAGATAACACTGAAACCAAAAAAAGACCACTCCTTAATTCAATTTTTATACAACAATACAGAAGCTGTCTCTATTTTTATTCACTATGCATGATGTTGTTTTCTTAGTGCTCCTAGAGCTGTTCTTCTTATATTTGTGTTTGGTCATTTTTTGAACATTCAAAAAACTAACGTTTTTGAACAGAACATTTGTACCATTTTATTGAATTGAATGGAAATATATTTGGCACTGACATTTTACTGAATGTGCAACCTAATGTAAGCAGTGGGAGGCGGAAAAATTATTATTCAGGTTTTTCGATTAGGGATGAATTTATAACGTTCACGTTTTCAATTTAAGAAATTAAATTTTAAGATTAATTAGAAAAACATGATTTTGTTATAATTATCTGAATGTAAAAATAATTATTTCAAAATTTTATCAATCAAATCAATCTCGAGTATTTATCTTAACGGTACATTTTTTCAACTGTAAATGAGAAGATTGATTATATATTTCTTCCAAAGAAAATTATTGAATATTTCAAAAACGTTCAAAGGGCTAACCGTTCCCGCATGACTCTTTGTGCTGCTCCAAATGTAAATGATCTGCCAGTGTCTGTGGGTGTTCCGACAAGTGATGAGCACTCGCTGCTTTCTCCAGTATACCGTCGACCGGATAATCCTAAACTTTGATGACGAATTTCATTTAAAAATATTCAAAACAAGTTACACCACGCTGTGTCTCAAAAAAAAAAATTTCTAACAAAAAAAGTTTATCTAAGTTTATGAAACCTTCATTTTAGCGCTTATTGATCAAATTTTTTAATCAAAAAATCGTTTTTCAATAATTCAAAGGAAAATGACAATGAGCTGCATCTCAACACGGACACTCTAAACGAAACGAGTTGTCATTATCCAGAAAAAGATGCACTAATGTTCAATGACCCTCTTGTTTCTTAGTTGAATGACGAATGGAAAAAATGAATAAGTGTAATCGGAGTTTGAATTCCATATTATTTGAAATGCCAAATTTAATAAAGTAACTGTTATAAAATTCTCCGTTTGAAAATAGTCTAAAGTTTCCCAGATTTACAAATATTTTTAAAATTCAAAAAAAGTTTGAAATAAAATATTTTATGTTTAAAAATTTGTATGTTTATAATATATTAGCGTTTTAATATGATTAATAATTTCTCACCTGATTGACCACTTTGCTGTCGCTGTAACCTTTGTCGAAGACGTTTGGCAGTTGATGCAGATGGTTCGGTACGTGCCAATTCGGTCGTATACCCAAACGGGTACCTGTATTCATTGGTCATTATATCAATGAAAACATAAATGGAAAGTGTATATTAAAATGGGTCGAATGAAAGTCACGTTTTTGGCTAACAAAATGAATAAGCACATACATATATTGAAATTTGATTATCTTCTGGCGACGAGTGGTGTGAAGGCGCAGTTTTTCTTAGTTTTCTTCTCGTTCGCTGCCGAACAACTTAAAGCTACCGGATAGTTGGGGAGGAAAAGAAAAATATAAGAATTTGAAGAGTCAGGAGACTGACTTAGTCCGTCGGAGCACCATCCACTGTGAAAGCAAGACGATAAGCAGGAAAAGATGAATTAGACTACTTGCATTACGATGATGAAGAGAAAACATGGAGTCTGGCTCCGGTTCCTGCCATATTAAAAATTTCCCCTTATTGGATACAATTTGAACGTGGCTAATCATTGTATAACTACATCCTTGAAAAAATTGCTTGGAGTTTTGAGTATTTTGTGAAAAGTATTGTAGATTAAAATGTTGATGGTTTCTTCAAAATCTTCCAGACAGAAACAAGCGATTTCTTCCTGATAGAGTGTTGATATGCATTTTTAACTAGTGTGAGGTGAATAATTCAAATAGAATACCAACTCGTTTTATGGAATTTTGAAAATTGAAATAAAAAGTTGTTTACTGACTCACAAAAATATCTCATTTGGATTTACATTTTCATATGGGAAGGTGATAGTTTTTATTTACAAATGAAAGAGAAATCAAGAAGATCCGCTCGTATTAAAAGTTTCTCAAATTTTTTCCTCGAGTTTTTTGGACTTTATTGATCTTGCAAGGACCGCATCTTATCTATCAAATTACACCATTAACACTCGAAAATACTCGCCAGTGATCTCGCATTTCAAATAAGATCCCCACTAAGGCGCCTTGCCTATTTACTCATTCATCGCTTGTCAGACTACTCTACAGAACGGTTGGGCTAATGTTCACGAGTCGCGAAATAATAAAACAAAACGCATATTCTGAAAACCTAGATATTGAAAAAGCTATTTTTATAAGTGGAAAATCCTAGCGTGAATAATTCACATAATAAGCACGAGTTTCTAATACAAGACAACTTTTGATTTTACAGACATCAAACTCATTCTTATTATTTTGAAAAAACATTTTTAGTTCTAATTTGGTTCAAAAGTAAAAATGTTCCTTTCAGTTATTTAATTCAGCCAAATACTTCGATAACTCACCGGTCGGTTGTTTCCATCGATGAATCCCGTGATGTTGGCATTGAGTCCACCTGAAAATTTTCAGCATTTCAAACATTTGTTGTTTTCAACAATTTATTGATTAGCAATAGATAAGCATTTTAACCTATTTGTTACAGAAAGAAGATAGACATTGGCAGATGAGCTGAAAAAGAATACACAAGGTCTGTGAAGATTAGTGGTTTTGGGATTTATTTAAGCTGTTGAGATGCATATATATATATATTTATACATGTGGCGTGTGACGATGCATGTATTTACATACAGAAAAACCAAAAATGTAAAAAACGGAGACGTTTTCCAGTTGATAGTGTAGTAAATGTCGTTCGAATTTTTGACATGTATTACTTGGAGTTGATAAATTTTAATTTTTACACAGTGCTGTTCATTTTCAAATTAATCGAACAAAATGACAAATGAATTGTATTCACTGTTTACTTAACTTTTTTCGAAAGCTCGTTGTAGAAAAATTAAAAAATTTTGATTCTTGAATGTTTTTAGCGTCAGTCATTTTCAAATTTTAACTGACTTGTATCGGCTTGAATTGGCACAAAAAATGTATAATGGGAATGGTAAGTTGCTTTGTTTCAAAAAAATTTCTCGAAGAAAAAATTTTGTTGTAATTTGAAATACTCAGTGAGAATATGATACAACAAATTGTGCAAAATGCAAAATCGGCAAACCAATTTTAAGACTTGCATACAATTCATTACAAAATCTTCTAATTTTAAGTTTTACTATAAACGGTTGTTTAAAGTCAAATTCCAACAAATCATGGACATTTATGAATATGAATCAACCTAAGAATGTCTAGAATTTTATGCGATAGTAGGAGGTATCAAACGAACAAACAAATTTGAGAACAAATTCGAAACGAGCTGTCAAGATTTTGATAGGTTACAGTGCAAACGTTTCGGATTAGCTTCATTGTTTTGTTTGCCATTTATTTTTTCAAAGCAAGAAAACCACTAGTAAGAAAAAGTTAATTAATAAGTGATTTTAATTTGAAAGTGAGACATTCAAGGTATGAAATAACATGATAGTAAATGTAACAAACTGATAATTAAAAAAAAAACAAAAACAAGGATTCGAAATTGGTTGTGTTGATCTAGTGATGCACGCAGCGGAGCGGTCAGCTGAGAGAGAATTGGGTAGACAGAAGAGGGAGCTGATAAGTAGAAAGGGGGAGGACCATTGTAATAGACAGAAGTGAGTGGACAATGGATCAAACAATTGACTGATTGAAAACACTTTATTATTTTGTGTCAATCAGTGCTCCAGTTTATGAACTACTCGGTTTCTGATCGTTTCGAATGCTTGGGGATAAAGTCTCTAAATATTTTCGTGATGTCTAGAATAAAAAATTTGTCATTCTTGCTAAACGATATTGGCCCTATTAAATAGTGGTATGTTTTTGTTCTCAAGATCATCATTGAAAAACAGAAACTGCATTGTTTATTTTTTCTGTAGAATGTTTCAAATGCCGTTTTAAATTTTTCTCAAACATTTCTCTCAAGATTTCATTAGTAAAGCCGAAAAGCATGTCGTCAAGATAAAATTAAAACTTTTATTTCCGAATTTTGATTACAGTTAATATTAAGATGACTATATTCATATTTTTACTATGCTTTTCACAAAATCCGACACAAACCTGGCTTATGAGGTTTAATTTAATCATATCACATTGGTTGGATATTTCAAAACTATAAGTAATGTTGTACAACATGATATGATAAGGGTTAGAATTTATTTAGTTTGGTTAAAAACTATGGAAATAATTCCTACATCTAGTAAGTTCTTCATTTTATCATTTCTTTGCTTTCTCAAAAAAAAACAAATAAAAAGAAAAGGACATGTTTCCGTTCGGCTTTACTCTATGAGTTTTTGTGGCTTTAAAAAAACAGAAAAGGGAAACAACGAAAGGGAGAAAGAAATGAGAAGCTGAAAGCCGAGTACAGTGGAAATATGAAAACGTATCTCGAACAAAGTCGGCAAACTTATACTGCACTTTCCGTTTTAAAAACAAGGAATGGTGCTGCATGGCTTTTTCACTTGGTTCAGAATAAGTTCAGTTTCAGTTTTTTCCGTTTGTTTTCAATGACGCATCAAGGACAATGTTGAGATTAATTTTTTGTCCTCATCAGTCTTCAATCTCTTCGACACTTACTCGTTTTATTATCAAAAGAAAAATTATTGAGAAACACGGATTAGTGAATCCTCCTTATCTTTGGCTCGACTATTCTAATCCCTTAATACTAGTTCACCACAATTTTTCCAAATCACTGAAAAACGAAGCAATATTTGAGGGAAAGAAATGGGCGAAACTTCTTGTGTTCAAAAAAAATTTAGTCATAATTAATCTCAAATCAAAGTAGAGAAGTGAGTGCATAGAATTATGGTTTCTTTGAAATTTCTGTGATACGAAATGAAAAATTTGAATTTCAAACGGTGTTACTAACACCTGCTGAGAGAGAAAGAAAACGGACAGAAAACTAAAATAATATTAAAGCAAGAAAAAAATAGACTTCCAACAAGAAATGTTTATGCTTCATTGGACTTATCACGTAAAGGATATCACGCTTTCAGAAAGTACAAGATTTTTTTCGTAAAAAACCTTATCACCTAAGTTTACCATATTGTTTTAATAGTTGTGCACCGCATTACCATGCTGTGGTAAATTGGCCAATCTTTTGATTTAACAAGACCTTTATTGTTCATTGTTTATAGTTTTGGAAACACAAATGTGTTGAAGTACTTTTTTGAATTTTTGGCTTATTAGTTTCTAAACCTTAAAATAAATTCCTAATAGTTAAGTTTGCGTTAAACTTTTTTCATTGAAAAAAATCATTAAAAAAGGGCTCCGACTGAACACAAAAGCGAAAAATAAGCCAAACTATCCAAAACGTTTAGTTTTTAACATTAAATTGTACAAAAATTTCCAATAAAGCATTTGGATAGTTTCGATTTTCTAGAAAACAGTTTTTTTAGAAAACGACTTATCAGCTATAACTCAATTTTTTGAATTTCAAAAACTGTTAATAAGAAAGTTCATTTACAATTTTGCTTATGTTCAAAATTGTGGTTAGTTGTAATAAATATCCTACAAACACACAAAACATGTTTCCTAATTCAGATATTTGAAGTTGCAAATTTAAGTAGAATTTCGAAGAAGGTGAGAACCGATGGAATTGGTAAAATATGAGTCATAATAATTTTAGATTAAAATGGACTATTTAATTGTTTTGATATTTTTGGACATGGATCTGAACTTAAAGTCCAAAAAACGCCATTAGATTCATCAAAGGTTTCTTACAGCTGACTAAACTATTTTGCAAGCTGCAAGGTTCTACATCTATAAAACATATTCTATCCAAATAGACATGGTTACATCAAAACTTTTGTCAATGACGCGATTTGTTTTGCTAGAATCAGATCATCACAAACTGCACCAAATACAACAAGTTTCGTCTTTAATCAGGAAATGAGCAGAAAAGTACGAGAAAACGGAAACTTGTGGGGCTAATGTGCTGCACATGACACACTGCAGTACGTAATCTCGAACGAGAAAATGTGTTAAAAATTGGAAAGGAAGCGGGTGGAAAATGAAAAATGGGGGATGTGAAAGATTGAGTTTAGCGATAGAATATTGCCAAATGGGCAATCGGCAAACGCGGCACAGGAAGAACGTAATTCGAAAAAAAAAGAAATATTGAAAACAGAGAAAGAAAGATTTCAAAATTGATATAGGAGTATTATCTATGTTATGGCAAGTTATACGAGTATTGGCAGACCTCTGAAACAACTAATTTCCGGAGGAAAATAACGGAGAGAAGTTTCGAGTTTTAGCCTATTTTAGTGTTTTCAGAAAGACATGGACAGAATGCTCCAAAAAAAAAAAGAAGTGGTGAGCGGAACAAAAAACAATGAAATTACTTGTCCGGAATTCGATAATTAGGGGTTGTCTTATTTGAACGAAAATAAAATGTCGGCAGCTATGTGATATCTGACACTAGTAGCATTATCAACTTTTCTCATTTTTATTTAAACTACCGAAATAGTTTCCATTCAATCATATATAATTTTTAAAATTCAATATTAATATTTCTCAAAAAAAATTGTGTACAAAAGAAGAAGCCAGATTTATCGTGCTTCTTCCTGTGTTTTATCAATGAAAAGAATACCTTGTTCGTCATATCTCCCCCATATTCATGAATTAATCCCTTGATTCCAGCCCTAATCTCATTTTCCGCCAACTCCTCAGAATAAGTACAATGCAAAAGGGGGATGGAGTCGCAAAAGGGAAAGATGAGCTATCTGTTTTACTACTGTCCGATTGTTATCTTATAACTCCAATAAATAAAACAATTGACATGAAGAAAACAAACGGAACTTAGAAAGCTGAAATTTCTGAAGCAACATTCGACAATTTTGAATAATATTTATCAGTATTACGTTTGAAAATGAATATACATATTCAACCTTTTTCTATTTGGAAAAGTTGTATGTATTCCAGTTTTGAAAAAATGAAAGTAACGCTATGTTTTTTTGTATTTCATTTCCTTTTTAAACATTGGTGTGTGCACTTTTAGAATTACTGTAGAGATTTTGAGTGCACATCGTCACAATGTTATTTTTGTTTTTTTTTAAACATTCATTATGAACAATAAACAGAACCCGATTACATAAAATGCAGAATTTTTGGAAAAAAGGTGTAAATTAGGAACAAAAAAGAGACAACGGGAAAAAGAGATTTACGAACAAAATCTCTACAGTAATTTTAAAAGAGTACCCACAAATTTTAAAAATAAACTTGCCAAGACAAATCCGCAAAGAATGCGTGTAAAAAAATCTTGTTTGTAAACTTATTCTCACTATCACTCTTGTAGCTTCTTATAGGTAGCAACTGTGGAAATTGAATAAAGACTCGAAATTCAACTGATCAATCAATTAGTCGTTCGTAGCGTTCCTGGTTATTAGGAAATTTGTTTGATTTTGATTAATTTTACAAAATTAACTAAACAAATTTAAAACTATTTCAACCTGTTAAATCAGTTTTTTGCGTAAAACAAATAACTCACCGATGGAAATTTGTGTGATGCTTGGCGTAAGGACATCTCTCGAAGAATGTGTTGCAAGAACTGCGACAATGTCGATGATACACTCATTTTCTCCGGTATCCACTTTGACAGATTACTTTCTTTCTTTGGACAAATGAACTTTATGCACACAGAGGAGATGTCTTTCTGTGCATGGAAGAAAGAAAAACGAAGAAGAGAAGAATCCGACAACAAATTGCTCCGTGACACCAGTTTTGCATTATGTATGAGATTTGTGCACTTATTCTAATCAAAAACGTCGAGTTCAATCTCATTAATGTTTTACTACTTTGAAGAGTTGCGGCTTTTTCTTTTTCTTCGCGCAACTTTTCATGCTGAATTTGTTCCGATATTTTGTGTCCAGACTTCAATCATGCAGAAAAAGAACATGCAATTGCTTAAAAAATGAAAATATGCGTATCCGAAACCTTTTTGTAACATTATTAACTGTTTCTAGTTGGAACCAGTTATTTGTAAATTTACATTAACACTTTGATTTAAATTTTCAATCAGGGCACAACTGAGTTTTTTGTTATCTCGGTCAATCACCAAGTACCATTGCTTCTTAATTATCAATGAAAACTTGTTTAAGCCCAAATAGTTTTCTTTAAAAACTTTTGAATTGAACTGCTTTGCATCATACGGCAAAATTAAAAACTGTACGGTATCATATTGCCGACCATTCGAATGCAAAAAAGGCAATGTAGTTCGATATTTACTCGTTATTTATTTGTTATCTTCCAGCGGCATCTCAATTCAATTTTAATCAAACTCGTGAAATTCCACTTCATCTTCTTTTGCGCCAAGGGTGCTGATTGGCACATTTCTCCTGCGCTTGCACACATTGCGTGTAGAGCGAATTTTCATTCAGTCTTGGTCGGTAACAAAAGGCTCGAATATTATTGTATTTTCTTTGTTGGGTTCATGTGCTCAACTGTATCATCATGATGACATTTTTTGCGAACGAAATAACGCGGTAAAATACATATGGGCAAATGCTCTCCAAAGAAAGTTAAAAGGACTTCACGCCGTAGCGTGAAGTTCTCTTGCAGAAGTGCGGAATAATGGAACTGTCCAATTTAAGAATTATTTTTGCAATTTTGTTCGTTTTTTCGGGTCTTTTCAATTTTTTTCCAAAAAATTGCATAGAAGGTTTTGCGACCATTACGGCCAAAAATGAGAAAAACAATTGTTGTAAAAAGTGTTTAAACGTTGTTTAATTTTCTTTATCAAGTAACATCTCAACGATTAAAGTTTATAACAGCGAACCAAAATATTTAATATTGTGCAAAATGGGGTGTTCGCGTGAACAACTTTTGGACTTTTCTCAATCAGTGTACTCAAAAAAGGTATTCATATTCTCATTTCGTAATTGTTTATTTTCATTGAAGTGTTTGTCATTTTTTTTGTGAAACAAATTGAATACCCGAATTTGATTAAATAAAAATGGTCCGTTCGTTATAGTAATAAAATTTCTATTGGTTAAAAAATATTTAAAATATGAATTCGTAACGATTTATTTTATTGATTTTTTGTTGCTTTTAAATGAGAAATAGAAGCTGTTTATCATTAGAATACGCGGACTGATGCGTGATTTCTTCTATATGCGTTATCATTTCCATTAATGGATTTATTGGAAATTGGATGAGCGTGGGCAGGATGGCGTAGTGGTTAGCATGCGCCAGCGATATTGTGATTGATTGGGGATCACTCCCATCCTTGCCCGATTTTTTTGTTTTCGAAAATTGCTTTTAATCATTTCTCACTATCAGGAAATAGCTTGGTCAAAATCAGCCTCCTCCAGCACTCATAATTATTGGCACTTTCTGACTACTTGTTGTCGCAAGTTTTTTTCCGATAAAAATCACTTTTTTTTAATTTTTGTAAATATATTCATAGTTAACTCTAACTTTTTGACTCTAACTCTAACATTCGCCAATGAAAACATCGAAATCTCACTAAAATCAGGAATCCAGACAATCCAATGAAAAAAAAATACTATAAATCAATAAAACAATAGATAATCAGCTATTTTTGTTTGAAAAAACCTCAAAATCAATTAAACGTTGTAACTAATAATCCGTAAATCCAATTAGACAAAACCCAAAAACTCCCCTTTTCCGTCTAGATAGGGCTAGATAGTGCAAACCATGAGAGCGCAGACAGAAAATACAATTTCCAACAAAGAAGATCAACAAAAACTAAAGAAAAATCAGATATTTCTGATGAAAACTCAATACTAACGATCCTTAGCATAAGTTGATGCGAAGACCATTTGTTCGAACCACTACAAATTGAGTATCAGTTTGAAAAAAAAAACAATTTGAAATATAAATTTGAAAACAATTGCCATCACTTTGCTCGGAGAACGAGTTGTGAAGAGGTCGCGTCAAACTCAACGCTATTTTTGTTGTTTTAGTCACGGTTTTTGTAGACTTTTTGTATTAGGTAAAGAAAACATGAAAAGAATGTAAAAATCGCTGCAAATTTTTTTAGACAGTTGACTTCCAAAAAAAGTCAAAAACTGAGATTTTTTATGTTTAAAAATTATTAGGTCTCCAAATAAGTTCCGGGTCAAAAATCATAACTTTGTTCGCTGCGTATCGATTTTTATGAAACTTTGGGAGTTCCTGTTATCAACCATGATCTTTCATTTGACAATAGTCACAAAATTTTTTGACCTCCCAAAGTGCCCTAACTCGGAGCCAATTTTTTCAGGCATTTTTCTGATCTCACTTCTTTTCAGCTTTGAATTGAGGTTTGTGTGCGGAATTTGCTCGGTTTGAAACACATTTTTAGAAAACGACAAAAGTTTGGAAAAAAATCCGTCCAAAAATTTTTTTTTTGGTTAGTCGTCAAAAAATCTTCAAAATAATTTTTGTCGAAAACTCTTGATTTTTCCTACAAAAAATGATGTAACCAAGTGTAAACTATTTTACACATACAAATCATTTGAGTTTGAAATTTGAATTTCAAGAAATATTCAAAAAACTCAAAAATTATCCGAAATTTTTTTATTTTCTTTTATCATTTTAGTGTATCGAACTAAATTGATATGTTTTGTATGTGTAAAATTAGCTTACACTTGGTTACATCGTTTTTGTAGGAAAAATCAAGAATTTTCGACAAAAAAATTTTGAAGAATTTTTGGACGACTGACAAAAAAATTTTTTTGGACGGATTTTTTCTAAACTTTTGTTGTTTTCTCACAATGTATTGCGAACAAAGCAAAATCTGCACACAAACCTCAATTCAAAGGTTAAAAGAAGCGAGATCAGAAAAATGCGTGAAAAAATTGGCTCCGAGTTAGGACACTTGAGGTGGTCAAAAAATTTTGTCACTATTGTCAAATGAAAGACCATGGTTGATAACATAAGTTCCCAAAGTTTCATAAAAATCGATACGGAGCGAACAAAGTTCTGATTTTTGACCCGGAACTTATTTGGAGACCTAATATATAAAATTTATATATATTTTAAAAGATTTTTCCCTACGATGTTTGATAATTGCGCTTTAAAGAAATTCCTTTATTAACGCTTTTCCATCTTCAAAGATAACATAAACGAATGATAATTTATTCAATCAGATTCGGTTTTACAATTGGTTTCACAAAAAAAATGACACAAGATAAATAAAAACAAAACATGCATAGAAAATTAATAATTACAATAAAAAAAAGCCTGAAGATCGTCTTGAGTTAACTGATTGAAAAAAGTACAGAATTGTTCACACTAACCCTATTTTGAATCGAATTTAGACAAAAATCTGCACCATTGTGTGAGAAAGTCTAGGTGATCATTTTTGAACAAAAATAATTTCGAATAAAATGCTTTCTATTGCACAAGAATAATTATTTTGGTCGGTAATTTTGAATTTTTTGTTATTGAGATGTCACTAGAAAAAGAGAAAAGGAAAATAATAAAAAAGTGGGAAAAAAAGACCGGGAAAATGGGATAAAAAGAACGGTAGATAAAGTACTATCAAGAATAAAACTAATGCTATTTTCAAAAAAGTATTTGTGATCTACGTGATGAACCGTACTCCTCTCTTTTTTTTGTTAAATATTTTTGTTGAAAAAATCATGTCCACAAGGTATTTCAAAAATACAATTTAAAAATAACTTGTTATAGTTTTTCCCGATAGAATAAGTGAAGGGATCAATGTAAGGTGTGGGGATCAAAAACTCGTGTCATCAGGAGGGGGCGATGGGATATTGTTGAAAAAGTAGGTGAAAGATGGAAATAAAAATGCAAGCTTTAAAAAGATATCAGAACCTAACAAGAAAAGAGAACGTGACAAATTGAAAAACAAATAAAAGTTTGAGATATTAAAATTGTTACTCCTTGAGGAGAGCATCTGGACTTTCTCGTTGCCCTGGCCGATAAGCTTGTTTTTTGTCTGAAAATGAACATTTACTTGTTATAACAAATAATTGTTTTTGTTTTCGTGTTGACATTTCTTGTTTGAGTTACAATTTTTCAATTCTTCGAATTTTTGCAAAGAGACTTTGATAATTGAAACAAGTTTTTCTGTTGTTTAAAAAACTGTACTTAAAATATAGTTTAAAAAACTATTCAAGTTTTGTCGTCAAGGAGTTGAAATTTTTTTACATGGAGTCCACGAACCATCTTGAAAAGCTTTTTTTGTACAGAAAAAAACTCACTATTTCTTGCTTTAAAGCATAACACAAGCAAAATCAAAATAATGAGCAAAGCCATGATTGCTCCAAGAATAATGAAGATTCCCTGAGTTCCAAAAAACATTGATGATCCTGAGGGAACTGATGGTCGAGAATCAGATGATGTAGTAACTTCGATCACATTTCGCGGCGATGTCACAATTCTATCCGATGTTGTGAATGTGACAATCTATAATTTAAAATTATATACATGAACCTTTCAAAAAGATTAACCTTCGTTGTGGTCGTTTCCATTTTTGTACTTGGAACAAACTTTTGTCGAATTTGTGGTGTCGTGGCATAATAAGTATCTGGTGGAAGCGATGACCCCTGAAAAAGAATTAATGATTGCTAAACAATATTGATTTGACGGTTTCTTCAAAAACGGAACAGGAAGGGATATCTAAAACAACACATGTACATACATATGGTCTTCCCTTTTGTTTGATTAGCCCTTGCTTCCTCTTAGGCTTGTACTCAAGTACTGTGGGGAAGAGAGACGTTTCTCGGGGTCTTGACCTAAAGAGCAGAAGGAGTGCCGCAGCCGCCTGTACGTGAAACCTAAACCTCTTGTTGGACACACTTTGTCGAGGAGTCAAGACAGGCAGCTAACAGCAGCATTGATTCAAGGTGAAAGTCAAACATAATGGTGGCGAGCGTGTGAGCCGCTTTTGTCTCCGCCGCACAATCTTACAGCTTGTTGAGTCCCCCGAACGTCTGTTTAGAACGTTGTTTGACATTCTCAAGCACGACCGGAGAGCATAGTTACCTATCGCTTCACGTTCCCATGTGATTTTGATAAGATAACTATTATGTTTGCTTGCGGCACTAGAAAATCCGAAAGGAAATTAGGCATCTAAGATGAAATTCGACCACTTGCACTAATCCTCTCCTCACTGTCACCTCATCGAGAATTTAATGTTGTGGACTTAATTGTCAGGAAAATTGATGCACAGGTGTGAGATGATGAGGATGGTCCCTCGAACACCTATTCTTTTTATACAGAGACTACGGTAATTCCTAATTCAATTGTGTACTTATTGCATGGCCGTTGCATCATCACAGGGTCAGAACAATATAACTGGGACCATACCCTTCTAAAATTGTTTGTGTGTGCTCAGTTCCCGTTCGCCTCTTCTATTCTTTCCCACTGATAAGTTTCGATAAAAAGGTCAACTCTCCTTATTCAATAGGGGTAAAGGTGTGATAAGAAGATGCTTACCTCCATGTCACTATCTTCATCGTCTGTGATTCCATTACCACTTCCTTCTCCGACATGCACACGTTCTTCTTCATCGATCGATTGCGCGGACACCGCGAAAACCGAAACTAGGAGAAGAAAACACGCTTTCCTTAACAACATGCTGCAATAATATTTGAGGTCATTGAGATTCATAAATAAGTTATATAACGAAAAATGTGGAGTCGGCACGAGATCAAAGAGCCGGGTGAGAGACATGGAAGAGGGATGAAAAATTGAGGAGTACACCTGGATAGGTTGTGACAATCCAATCAGATGAGAGTAAAAATACAAAAAGCAACAACCAAGGAGGAAGTGGGAGACTGAGAAGATAGATAGAAAAGTAGTGAATTAAAAATCACCTCCTATAAAAACAAAACGTTAAACAAAATGTATTTTCTTCTTGAGAGTTTGGGTTTAAATATTAAAGTATTTTTCTAAATGAAAACAACTTAAAGTGATTGTTTTTTTTGTGGATAGATAGGTGTCAAAAGAAATGCAAGGATGAATAAAAGGAGCAGCAGACTGTATGTGTATAATTAGGTCGGAGGGGGGGGGGGGGGGGGAGGCGGGTGTGCGCATCGGTTGAACCGAACAGAGGGAGGGTTGCTCATGGAGAGGGCAGGTGGCAAGAAAGGAACAAAAACCTGACGTTTAAGGTTGATCTTGTTAGTTGTTTAGTGTGCTTCACGCGAGAACGAAGAAACAAATTGGTGGTTTGTGGCAGCAGGCTATGTGTGGTATGGGGGCTTTTATCCAAAGTAATCCTACAATCCGGATGTAGTGTGAATAAGAAAGTCATTCTTTTCATCAACGTCGATCACGCAGAAAGTGAACATATCAAAACAGTTTTTTTGCGTTGGTAGCGAAAGGTTAGACAGTGAGTAATCATCACTAATTTCTAATGTAAACGTTTTTCTAGAGATTAGTGTCTTCTGACGGAAGTACATGACTTTTTCGCCATGGTTCCATTGTGTCAAAAATATATACAGTTAATATGAAATGAAAATGTGATGAACAAGTTGAAGTTATATAGAAATTTGAAAAATCAATAAATTTTTGTGCCATTTTTAAATATGTTTTTGAAAAGAAATCAACAATCTATTCTTGCACAGAATCATTATAGTTGGAACCAAATCTTCACCAACTGTCTAGAAATATATAATAAATTTTCTTATATACTCTCGAAATTCATCAATCGATCCTTGAACTTTATTAGTCCGCTGAGGCTGGCGGAGTTTATAAGCGTACGACGTGGGTCAACTTTCATTTTAAAACTTCATAAATGGGGTATATATAAATATTTTGAATGCTAACTGCAAAAATAATCAGCAAAAAAGCTCACAGTCCCGTCCTTCTCGGCCGAAAAACGCCCTTTAAGGATCGATTGCTGAGTTTTGGCAATATCCGATAGAGAATTCTGAGCTACCGGCTTCACAATTTGTAACAACTTCGAATTTCGCAAGTTTTTTTTTAAATTGAAAACGTTGTTTATTTTAAATTGGATAAGACTGATTTTTTCTGGGTCAATTTTTCTTTACAAAAATTTGTAACAATTCAAGTTTTTAATGAAAATGGAATATCATGAAAAAAGAGCTCTAAAAATGTCAGAGTACACAAAACTATTCAAAAAATTGCAGGCATAGAAGCATGTATTGAAGTTGCCAAAAATCTACTTTTTTTCTGAAACTCTATTTCAGATTTATGTTAAAACTAAAAATAAAAGTGTCGATAAATATGATTGTTTTGTCTCAATACCTATTTTCTGGGCATTGATAACGAGTATGTATGAATCAGAATATGATGCGTACCCCCGGGTGTACAGGCGCAAATATCTTTTATCTTTTCTCCGTGTTTCGAGGCAAGACCTTGGGAGGAGTAGGGCGAGGGCCTGTGTGACGTTTAGACACTGACTGCCAGTGATCAGCAGCCGACTGCGCATGAGCGCAATGCGCCTAGAATCGAACACATTAATCTTGGCCGTAATTTTCTCACCAGTTTTAATAATTACTACTTTACAGTATAAGACGGTGTAAGAGATGACGAACTAACCGGGCAATGGTTAGTTACTTGTGTCATGAACGTGTCGTGACAGACCGAACAAATCAAACCTACATATTACTCTATTAATTATTTTAAAACTTCGGAAAACAAATGGTATGAGTGTAATGAAATAACAAGGGAAAATACTTTAGGATGGAACTCGGGTGACAAGGGTGAGAAAATGGGAAAATGACAGTAAGAAACAAGAAACGAGATATATACGGGATAGTCATTCAAATGCAAATTTGAATGTGAGCCAAGAAGAACAGAATACCGTTTTCAATCTTCTCTTCTCCTTTTCATTCTTCAAATGGGTGGCCCTAATCGAGAGTCGATTTACATGAATCTTCGAGAAGATATGGAAATCAAGTGGGAAGTATTAAATAACAGAACATATGATATTGTTGTATTCTTTACTCAACTGTTTGAGAAAAGTCATCCATCAACTTCTGTCACGACTTTTTTTTCTCAAATTTGAACTTAAATTGATGAATTGGAAAAGAGAATATAGTGTTGGTAAGACATTCTGTGTTTGAAATTTGGGCCCCGAAATTCCACTGAACCAATAATTCTGAATACCAGTTGACAAATTATCAATTTGTCATCAAAAGTAACTGTAAATCTGCTGTCATATAAATTTACTTTATGAAATTTCCCCCTTCCCCCAAAACATATTTTTTGTTGTAGTTTTAGGTTAATAAAGTTTTTGCTAAGCTTAGAAATGCAGATAGTATTAAAATTATATAAGTACATGACAAGTTGAAAACATTCAAATTTGAACGATACACTTATGTACTCAAGCAGTTTATCATATGAGTTTATTAGTAGGGCCTGCTAGTTCTATCACTGGCGGATTCTTCCGAGTACAACAAATTTAGAAACTAACAAGGTACTTCAAATTTTTTTTGTCGGATTCTGTTTTAGAGTTTTCTTGTTTTTTTTATTTACAAAAATTAGTTATTGAAAAGATAGTGGTTCATCAGAAGTGATACAATCAAAAAGTATTTCAGAATGGAAAAGCTCACATTTTTTTGTTCAATCGGGATGGTTACAAAGCAATAATTCTTTTTTCCCATTTCGCACTTCAAGCTGTTTTCATCGACAGTGAGTAATTAGGCAGCTACTAACCAGCTTCAAAACCTTGAAGGTCGGCTTAACTGGTCGTATTTCAATCGAATTTCAAAGAAAAGCTGACACTCAATTTAGGGATTTATTACCAAGGTCAAAAGACTTGCCGACTAGACAACAAAGTTATACTACAGGAACGGTAAATGTCACATATTCAACAGTGCGTAAATTGATTGAAACCGGGTAACAAGCGGCAACTTATGCGTGAACAATCGCGTGTTCCAAAACTTAAACCGAAAGAGAGCGGATGTAGAAACAGGAGGAATAGAGAGTTAAATCAGATTTTTCCGGGGAAATAGACCTTCCCTTTTGTCAGGCGATGAAACGACAAGATATCCGTTGTCGGTGCCCTTTCAACACGTCTCCAGACACACTTGCATGTTTTGCGATCCGAATGATTCACGATCTGCATAAACTGAACAGTAGGTGAACGGTGTCCTTGTCCATTATGTGACAGGATCAGATGTTTTTGCGCATGCTAATATAATACAAACAAATGCAAAAATAATTTTAGGAAAGATATTTCGGATGGCGAGAACATGCTGAACCTCTAACAAAAAATGTTTAAGAAGTCCCATGGGGTTTGGTCAGAGTGTCCATTTTTATTTGCATGGGAAAATGGACATTCAGAATATACGTTTGAATTGAATTTCAGATGGAATGGGAAAAAACATTAGGTTGGTATGAAACAACACGTTGTTTTACACCAACTCTGGGATAAGAAATAAAAGTAGACAAGTTTTAATTCTCAAATTAAAAAAAAGCTAGAAAAGGTCAGGGCAATTTTGAATTTTTTTCCCCGTCAATTACTCATCTGATATCTAAGAATATTTGAAACCATTGCTTTTTTTGGGGCTGATAATTTTTTATATTGAACATACATTTTTTAAATGTAACATTCGATAGAAATAAGTAAACATATACTGCTGATGAAATAAATTAAAAATGAAAATTATAAGATTCACCACACAAAACAAGGAATTATTTCCAAACAATGAAATTCCACAAAATGTTTCAACACGTTTTACGTCCAACGCCTTCAGCAGTCTTTGCATAAGTTGTCAGTTTTGATTATCTGTTGACATATCATGACAAGTGACAAAAAAGGCGGCATCTGTGCTTTTTATTTCAACGCTTTTTGGGCAAGAAAAAAGGATAATTCAGAAAACTAATGGAAAATACAAATGGTATTTATATTGAATAATGAAATAGTTAAACTACTCATTAATGATAAATATTATCATTTAAAAAAAATATATGAAACCTCTGAAAGTTCTGAAAAAGGAAAATAAAATGCACAGATGAGGCAACGAACTATATATATATGCTCATAAAGTTTTATAGGTGAAATTGTTTGCTTTTAAAAGTTGCTCTATTGAAAAGGTGTCGGCGGTTTCTTGTTTAGTGTTGGTGTTAAATATTTAGTATGTGAAAAATAATAATTTATTGTACACATTTAAAAGAATTCTACTTGAGATTATAAAACGTCAAAAACATCGGAATTCTATTGAGGAGTGTCCCGTTTAGTAATGCATTTAGTCGAGCGTATATCGTTTATCCAAAAAAAAGGAAAAAGTGACATTGATTCTGGTGTTCTTCGTGGTTATGACAAGAAAAGTAACCCCTCTGTGTCTTTTTCTATTCTCGATAACTATATGATAGAAGAGACGTACATCCTTTTTTGGGAGATACCATCTCCCCCACCCCTACTATCTAATTTGGTATCTAAGTATGTATCTAACACCACATGAAAAAAATGAGTGCATAAATCATCTCAAGATATGCATAAGGTACTTGACAAAGTGAATAAAGAGATGGATGCCGACGAGCCTGAAGGAGCCAAGCCGGAGCTGCCCACTTCCTCTCAGTTTTTTCCCACGCATTTCGGACATAGTAGAATGTTTCTTGTTTTCTTTCTCATCACGAAGAAAAGAAGATGGCAAAGCTTTTGAAAGCTCAAGAAAAAAAGGCAAAAGCCAAAAAACTAATTTTAAGACAACGAGAGGAGGGCCATACGATGATGTCCATCCCTCTCGTATCTCTACATAGAGTTTCGTTGGCCGGTTTGTGATGTCCCTGGTGAGAAGACAATAAAATTGTGCAAGTCCGTGTAATTCCGTGGTCACAACGCGTTACGCACACAAGACGGCACACGCACGAAAAAAAGAAGCTGCGGACGGAATAAGTCATTTTTTGGAAAAAAAAGAGGAGAGATGAATATCGATGGAGTAAGAGGAGGTGTGCAAGTCACTCTGTCTTTTTTTTGATTTGAGCTTTTTCGAATAAAATGAAAGACTGAGAACTGGATATTGATGAAAAAACAAAGAAAGTAGGAGATCTCCGTAGGGAACATAATTTGCAAATAATGCCAAATTGATTGGAATTGGGGTGAGGTTAAAGTGACGAGAGAAACGTGGGAGGCCAAGGGAAACTGATTAAAGTAAATGTCGCCGCCCTCAAACCTGAGGAAAAACATTTAATTTTGAAAATTTTGAAATATCATTGCTTGTGCTTTAGTAGAAAAAGAGCTTTTCAAGAGTAGCGTTGCAATACACAAATATTGGCATAAAAAATTGGTGATAAGAAAAATGAAATTGTATGTTGAAATATTAAAACATACAAATTTCATTAAAATTTTTTTAAATATGAACTTTTTCTCAACCTTTATTCTCACGTTGTTCTTCAAAAACTACGCAAGACCTTACACCAAAACCAAAAAGAATAATAGAAATCGAACAAAATCCTAAAAAAAATTGGCTCCGAGCTAAAATATTTAGGGTGGTCAAACATCTTAGAACCATCGTTCAATAAAAACATGATTCATAACATAAATTCTCACGATTAAAAAACAATCGAGGGAGGACTTACGAAATGTATTTGAACATTTTTTTACATAAATAAATTTAAAGTGAACACAGGTTATTGAAGATTAATGGTCAAAATTTGTTTTAGTTGAGTTGTGAGATTCTAGAGTATCAATGTGAAGTAAAAAATGTAAATCAAAACTTGCAAAGATAAATTTTTTGCTTTGTTTATAAAAAATGTATTTTAATTTTTCTAACACAAATCCTGTTAGGTTTTTGAAATATCACAGTAAAAAATCAGGTTTAACGGTTAGAGGCTAAAAAGAAAAAAAAAGATTTTTACGATGGAACAGAAACCAGCACGATAAGCGATTGTTGCTACAACAGTTGGGGGTCAGTTGGAACGAGCAAATACACATACACACAATCGTTTTTTTTTTCAAAAGAAAAATGCTCAAGACAAGTGACGATGTCTTTTGATGAGACCGCCAGCTACCGAAAATGTCATATTTCTTGATAACCGATGGCATGTTGAACTAGAAGAAAAAAAATAAAAATCCAAACAATGCGAAACATTTGCAAAAATCAAATCAAAGAAAACGACATTAACAACTAATAATGCCAGAAATGCAACACTTTCCGGCTCTTATCAATTGGTTTTTGAAAAACTCCGCAAATTTCGAAAAAAAAGGTGTTAAGTGAGTGACGATTATGAATTTAATAACGTAGTTTATCGGCGAAACAATGGGAGGTATGATGAACAAGAGTGTGACGTCATCAATGCAAAACATAAATGCAGAAAAGCAAAGATAGACATTGGGAAAAAGTAGTTGTTAGAACAGAGGCTAGTGTTCTAGCCATCAAATGTGACAGGTTGTCAGTATTCACTAGATGTCCACACCCAAAATATGATTCTGACCTCATTTTCTCGTAAAAGTAGCAACTTTACTGTGGAGTTTGAAAAAATCATACGCAAAGGTTTTACTAAAAACAATAAACTGCATATATTAATGAAATTAGGATTTCCGCCACACTGTTTCATTAAAAAAAATCTTATGGAGTTCTATTCTAAATTTTGAATTAATTTCGATTTCTCAAAACCACTTTGGGAATTCCTAGTACTTTTCAACTTATTTTGCCAGTAAATTTCTTTTATTTTACTATTCATTTTTTTATAGTCAGAAAAATTGTCTTACGCATAAATATCACATAAAATTAACATTAACCGTTCAACAAAACAATTATAATCTTAAGTGCAAAATACTCGAAAATACCGTCTCTCTTGGGGAAATGTAACATTAACGAGTTCTTGACAAGTCAAAAGCTATTTCTAAATTAAGATTTATGAGGTTTTCGATTCCGGAATCTCAGAGACAGATTAATCTCATAATAGCTCTAATAGCCTCCCAATTTATAAAAGAGCCGGTTGAGAGGGTATTGTAACAGCTGTCATGTTTTACAATCCCTTTAATTAAGCATTAATAAGGAGAAGCGGTAAAAGCTGAGTGAAAGATTTTGAAGGAGTCATAAAAATGAAGGACACTAAGAAGTTACTAACGTGGTCGAAGGCACGAGAGGCACAGTCTTTTTGGCAAATTTGCATAGAGCGAGAGAAGATTAGGCACGGGAGAGTTGACCTGTACCCTCTCTGTTCTATCGTTACCAAATTTGATAGTACTAGAGATCAACTCAAGTGTTTGTTCTTCTTTCCTCATCGATCACCTGCCACGTATCTGATTCGTCTTGCCTGTTAGCATATTGTTGCTTTGGCAAACACATTTGCCCAAGAGGTCTAATATAATTAAAGGGGGTTGAGAATGAAGGATGGTTGGTTCAAGATGAAATTCGAGATGATGTGGCAAGATGTGGAAATGGTTGGTAGTATTAGGCAAAAAATCATGAGCACTGAAGAATAGTCGTCGAATTACAAATATAGTTGCGTCAAAAGTTAATGGATGATGTCATTCGAAGAAAATCAAAACTCGAAGCTGATCCGAAGGTAAATGTCAATACTTAATTTGTAAATACCACCAGTAATGCTTGTAATTATGTAGGTTTTAGAAGTGTTAGTTTTTTAGCTAAATAACAAGCGATTAAAAATTGGCAATACATAGAGACTAAGGTAACAAGAAAACTGACTTCTTTCTGAAAATTTAATTTGAAATTTTAAGTGCAGTTTAAAAACTGCACTGCAGAACTTCATGCCTCTCGAAGATTTAATAAAGACTAGTTTATTTTTGTTGTAGAAATAATATGAATGTTGTAATCGCGTTTATTTCACTTATTGACAGATATAAAAAGTCACAAATTCCTCAAATTTTGCCCACCACTTGAATGAATAAAAAAAAATATAGCTAGACATTTTTACATTTTTCGGAAAATTTAACGGTCCTTCAAATTATTGAAATGTTCAATTCTTGAGTTGAATTTCAAGATGTAATTTTTCATTGAGAAGACTGGGGATTGCCTAAAAACGTTAACAATTTTTTTTCTATGAAAATATTTTTCATGAGAAATGGAAAGTACCTAAAAGTGAAGCAGAGTAAACCAAATTTTAGAATATAAACTTGGTTTTCAATTGCTTGTAAAAATGTGAGAGAACAAGTGATGAAGCTCGTGTTTGTCTTGTACCACTTTGAATGAAATAGTGATACAAAAACAAACAGAACACAAGTGGCTCAACCCATCGTTTTTCGTATTTTATAAAAAATTTTCATTATTTAATCAGTTTTCATTTGGACCCTCTAATCAGATCCTTTAAAAAAATCGAAAAGTTAATTAATCGGAGGAAATGAAAACAAAATAAAAATGTGATGTCCGTTTTTTTCTTCGTAATCTTCACAACTATCCATTGTAATAGAAAAACGTGAACCGAGCGACGTCAAAGTGTCAGGTGCTCAGTCGAAACCAATCACTACGTTTACAACTGATTTCTTCCTTCTTTTTCTCGGTTTCATTGGCGGCTCGTTTATTTCCAAAACACCTCTTGCGTTTTATCGGTGAAGCTATCATTGCGTCCTTATGATGTGAGAAGTTCCGTCAACCAATTGACACCGAGATTTATTGCATGTGACAGTTCACAGCAATAAGAAATAGAAAGCTTGGATAATAACCTTTTGGTAGGATAACAATAAGAGAAAGAGCGAGAAAAACCAACTGTTCGAACAAAAAAGTTTAGAATTGAAAATTGGTAATGTAAATATATGAAATTTATAAACTTGCAAAAAGAAACACCGAACAATTTACCATGATCGGTTTTTAAATTAGTATGTTGTTTCTTAAAATTGACGAAGAGTGGTTTTTTATAATGAAAGTATGTATTCAAAGAAAACAAAAAATGATAATTTCTAATGTCAGCTATTTGTTTCATTTCAATGGAACAATCTTCACCTGACAGGATTTTCAAATTGCATACAAAGTGTCGTTTTGTCTGCTACAATTCTTAGGTACCGACCTTCAGACTATTGGGCGTCTAGCAAAGAAGAACTCAATTGGCGAGTATTGAAGCGTTCCTAGAGTGTTTTTTTTTTGACAACTCTATCGTTTTTAAAAATCGGCTGATAAAGAAACTAAAAATACAAAATGTTTCAAAAATATTAGAATTTTTGTGTTAATAAGAAACAAAAAGAAACCAAATGAATAACTACGAGTTTTAACTTAATTATAAGATCAAGACAAGAAGTTTTACAACAATTCTGGCAAATTTAATTTCAATTAGATCTGATTCCTTAACAAAAGTGTTTTGCACCGCAATTTTAAAAAAAGCAATGCAAATTTGTAAAATTTAAAAACATTGTACAATGTGTTTTTATTTTAGAAAACAAAGTAAATAAGAAATAAAATGAAACTGTATAATTATTCTATTAGAGTTTCCACTTGAATTCCTTGTTTCTGTACAAGTCTCCAGTATATACTTCTTTTCCTTAATAGTTCTTCATGTGTTCCTTGTTCTGCAACTTTTCCGTTTTTCAGAACAGCAATGGAATCTGCATTGACTACTGTTGATAGCCGATGTGCAACAACAACAGTGGATAGTCTCTCACTTGCAGTGTCAAGAGCATTTTGAACTACTTTTTCACTGTCACTGTCCAGAGCACTCGTCGCTTCATCCAATAGAAGAACTTTTGGATTTCTCAGGATTGCTCGAGCAATCGCAATCCTTTGTTTTTGACCACCGGATAACTGAGCTCCACGTTCACCAACAAGTGTGTCCAGACCCTGAGAAGAAACAACTCGTTTGTGCATATTTTAAGTTTTATGAACTTCAAATTTACCTGTGGGAACTGGCTTACAAAACTAAAAGCGTTTGCAACTTTTAATGCCTGATCAATTTCTAATTGAGATGCATTGTGAGAAATTCCAAACAAGAAGTTTTCTTTAATTGAGCAGTTGAATAATACGGGTTCTTGTGAAACTAAAGATACACTTTCGCGAAGATGGTGCAAATTGACGTCAACCACATTTTCCTCATCAATTTTCTGGAAAGTTTATAGGTGAAAAAGAATTTGTGATATGGTTACTCACGACTTCTCCATCTACAGCATGATAAAATCTTTCCAATAAAGATATTATAGTAGATTTACCACTACCACTGGGTCCCACAAGAGCCAATGTTCTGCCTGCTGGAAGTTTTAAGCTAACACCATCCAAAATCATTTTGTCTGAGCGCTGAGCATATTCAAATGAAACATTTTTTAATTCAATTTCCCCATTTTTAATATTTCGCTTTCCTTGTGATGAATCGTAGGGCATAATTGCAGGATAGGTAAATAAATGGAATATTAATCCGGCTGCATGGATTGCTTTTCGATGATCTGGAAGATATGCAACTGCGGAACCAGCGTAGCTTGCAGTCATTGATAACGTCATGAGCACTAGGTAAGTGTCCATTGGTAGAATTTCTTCACGTAAGACAAGCCAAGTTCCGAATTTGAACGAAACGGCGTAAATAAAGAAGTAGCAACTGCATGCAAAACCATTCGCAGTTCCCTGAATAATTTTTTATGCTATTTTTCAGGTAATGCGCAGTGTTACCTGAATTACAGCTCGTTTGAAATAAGAATTACGAATTTTTTGTAAATGAGAAGTAACAAGTAAAATCACTCTGTTTTCCATGTTAAGTGCTCGAACAGTTCTGACGTTTTCCAATGCCTCAATCGCAGCCTGAATTATCAACTATCTTTCATGTATTTTCGAGCACAACCAAACCGTACCCTGTTACTTTTTTCAAAAGCAATTGAATCCTCCTCCACAGCTTGATCAACAAAATTGTCATTGCAATATCCGGCTAGATAAAGTAATGGGCAAAACATGAGAACCTGTATAAACGTTTCACTTAAATTTGTAATATGATTTTGATCTTACTTGTAATGACATTTTCCAACTGTAGAAAAATGACATGATAACTGCAAGTAGAATAGCTACTAGAGTCATAATAACACTACCAAGGCGATCGTCCACTGCAGCAGTGACATTTGAAGAATCTGCATTTAATCTATTGGATAGTCTCGTAGCAGTATGACACGGATCGTCGTAAAATGCACAAGGAAGAGACATTAAATGTTTGAATGACATGCTTCGAAGTTTGATAGATAGTTTTTCTGCTGTTTTACCGAAGAAATAATATTGAAAGAAGATGAAAATTGGGCGAGTAAAGGCCAAAAACAAAATTGAAAGTGCCCAAAAATGACTTTTGCTTAACATTTCATCTTTATCGAATGCATATGCCTAAACGAATATAAAATAAGTAGGATCGAGTGGAACAAAACTTGCCTCATAAGACTTAATCATGAGTTGTGAAGAAAGTGGGTAATATATTCCCTGAATAGCACTTCCTAACACTGCTATAAAAAGAATGCAGTATTCCGAACGACAGTATTTAATGATTTCACAAATATTTGATTTTTTAGCTCCTTCTTCTTTTATTTCGGCTATCAATTTTTTCACATAATCATCTTCTTGATCAATCTTCTGATGGGAAATTTCATTTGACGGAAAATCAGAATGGGACGATTGTCTTGTCACTCTTTCCTCATTTTCATCTAATGAAGAAGCTTTTTAAAAATAGTTATTGGTAGAATATCTTACTCATTTTCTCATAGTTTGTGCTCATAAGTTGTGTTTGCACAAGATTGTTGTAAACACCATTCATGGCAATCAACTGTTTGTGATCTCCAACTTCAACGATCTGTATAATTTAATCATGTAACAGATTAATTTGTATCTAATAGCTTACTTCTCCCTTTTCCATGACTATAATTTTATTTGCATTTCTTATTGTGGACAATCTGTGGGCAACAACAATTGTGGTTCTTCCAATTGAAGCCTGAAAGTTCAAACATTGTAAAGTATTAATCTTGAGAGCTCACTCACTTTTTGAAGTGCTTCTTGTACTATGAATTCACTTTCATTATCCAAGGCACTAGTTGCTTCATCGAGTAGTAAGATTCTTGGATTTCTTACCAATGTTCTTGCAATTGCGATTCTTTGTTTCTGGCCACCCGAAAGTTGAGCTCCTCTCTCACCAACAATCGTTTTGATTCCATCTGGGAAGTTGCAAACAAAATCAAAAGCATTCGCATTTTTCAACGCATCAATGATTTCCTGTTCAGTAGCATCAGGTTTTCCGAATCTAATGTTTTCTTCGATGCTTGTATTAAAAAGCACGGGTTCTTGAAATACAACTCCCATTGCTTGTCTGAGCTGCTTGATATTAATGTTGTATATATCGTTTCCGTCAATTGAAATTCTACCGGAATCAATATTATAGTAATGTAAGAGTAACTGTATTACTGTGCTTTTCCCACTTCCACTAGCACCAACCAAAGCAATACACTCTCCACCTTGAACATTGAATGATATTTCTTTTAGCACTGGTACATCAGGACGAGTTGGATATGAGAATAGCACATTTTTGAAAGAAATAATTCCTTGAAATGTGTCTTTGATTTCTTCACTGAAGAATTCATCAGCCGTGGCATCACTCTACAATTTTGAAACTTTCAAAATGGTCAAGGAAATGTGTTTATAGATTGCAGCCAGTTTGCCGAGCTTTGCAAATTCGAATTTTTTTCAAAAAACTCCCTCTGTTTCAAATTATCAAATAATTACATTTTAAACTTCGTTTTTTTCGGATAAAACTTCACGATGATTACTAATATGTGCGCAATAGAAAATTAAATGTCAATCATTCAAAACTAACTTTTTTCGAAATTAGTATCACTCACATCGAGCAAAATATCTGCAATTGGTACAGTTAAAGGTATTGCACTTGCAAGTCGCGAAATATGAAGAATTGCTTCACCTAGACAATAAGAACCAAAGAGAATGTAATACAAGATCTGCAAGTAAACAATCACAACGCTTACAAATTGAAAGTAAACTTACTCGGACGACTACCCCAGGTTCTATTGTTCCTTCGTATATCATATTCGCACCAAAATAAAGAATCACAAAATTGAGAGCATTGGTAAAAAAGTAATCTGCACTTCTCGAAAGAGAAAATACAAAAGCACGATTCAATGCATATTTTTCGCCATTCTTTAATTCTTCGGTATACCTAAAATATAAACTATTCAAAGTCCTAAGTGTTGAATTAACCGTTCAACTTCTTGCTGCTGTCCATTTAGAGAGGATACTGTTTTATAACAACCTAAAGCTTGAAACGCAATTGAACCTGCATTTGAAATATGCTCATTTTGTTTCTCGTTATTTTTCATTTTGCCCCAAGAGTCCAACAGACCGGATAAAACAATTCCAAACGAAAACACAGTTCCGTAGCAAGCAAGTCGCCAATCTGTGTAGAATGCCAAAATAGTTCCAATCACAAAATCGGTTAGAAGAGCAATTATAAGTGCAATTTTTTCATTGAAAACTTCGCGAAATCGTTCCATGTTACTAAAACATTATGATTTGAAAATAGACATTGCTAAAGAAACTTACTCATTAAGAACAATTGACAAGTGCCCTGTAGACATACCATCAAAATACGAAATATCTTTTCTCAGCAATCGAGATATGTACTGCCTTCTAACATTGTATGCGGTATTGTCACCAACAAATTTCATGATGGAAAACTGAAAAAAAAACAAGGAATTTAAAAGTGCAATTCTGATAAATTACCTGAAGAAATCCAAAAGTGAAATATGCAAAGCCAACAAGGAAAAATAAAAGCACAACGCGATTCATATCACTTTCAAAAAGTTTGTAAGCATGCGCAAGATCGACAGGGTCTGAAAAGCTGTTAATGAGAGCTTTACCGCTTTTACAATACGTTTTAATAGTCTAATACACAAAACAAGCATACATATGAAACAATTTAACTCACCTATAGTCTTATTGTTAATAGCATTTGTAACTTTAACCAGTACTTGAGAAGTTTCTCCAAGTGTATAGCTTTCAAACGGTTGACACATACCAGTTAATATTGAAAATACTACGCCTAGAAAAAACAGAAGTTTTTCATACCTTGTTGTACATTTTATCTGAAATCCAAAAGTTTTCTTTAAAAAATTATTTGTAGACCCTACTATGACTTTGATAAATTTGCATACATTTGACCAATTTGTATTGCTTGAAAATGGCAACAAGGGAAAACTGCAAAAAAAAAAAACGTAAGAGAAACAGAAGAGTCGCAGAGAGTGCAAGTGCATTTTCTTCTTTTTTTCAAGTACTTTTCTTTCTGTTAATTTTTTTTACCTGTCCATTATAAAATGAGTAATATGAATTTGTTACTGTGTTTTTAGTAGAATTGAAGCAGAAACTGTGAAGATTGAGTTAAAACTAAGAATTTTATTTGATTTTATATTGGAAAATATTGCACAATACTATGTAATTCTTTTATGAAGGGGAGTAAAAAAGAAAAAAAAACGGCTCAACGAGACAATGATATCATAGTAATTTATTAAGTAAACACGGTAAATGTTTATAGACTTCACACCATAATTTTTGAAGATAATTGTCAATTGCGATGAAAAACTCATTTCCTATGAGCTCTTCTGATGCTGCACAAGGCGCCAATAGTCTCCTTTCACGGCCAACAATTGATTATGAGTTCCTGTAAAATTACGTTGAATGAAACTGCGGTATTTCATACATAAATACCTTGTTCTACAACTTTTCCATTTCTCAAAACAGCAATAGAGTCTGCATTGATAATAGTAGATAACCGATGAGCCACAACTATGGTAGATAAGCGCTCGCTTGCTGTGTCCAGTGCATTTTGTACTATTTTCTCACTTTCGGTATCCAGAGCACTTGTCGCTTCATCTAGAAGCAGCAGTTTTGGGTTCCGAAGAATTGCTCTGGTTATGGCAATTCTTTGCTTTTGACCACCAGACAGCTGAGCGCCTCGGTCCCCAACAATAGTATCTAACCCCTGAGAAAAAGTTCAAATTTAGAAACTTTAGGGCTATGCAAACTTGATTTCAAAAAGTGTACATAGAAGCTTAATATTCACAAAATATATTTCCAATAGTAATTAACAACTTACCTGCGGCAACTGAAACACAAAATTAAAAGCATTTGCGATTTGCAACGCGTTTTCTATTTCTGTTTGCGATATGTTTCTTGTGAGCCCGTACAAAATGTTGTCTCTAATTGAACAATTGAATAATACTGGTCCTTGTGATACCAGTCCCAGATTTGATCGTAAGTGATCCAAATTGATATTTTCCACATTGTCGTTGTCAATTTTCTAAATAAAGTACTAAATATAGTACAAGTGATTTTAAAATGCATTTTTTCTCACAATAAATCCTTGATCGGCACGATAAAACATTTCGAGGAGAGAAATTATTGTAGATTTTCCTGATCCACTAGGTCCAACAATTGCCAGTGTTTTACCAGCTTCAACTTTCAAATTAACACTGTCTAATACTGTATAATCCGGACGTTGATGATAATGAAATTTCACATTTTCTCCATTGACTTCTCCTTTGGTAATGCTTCTTGAACCAGTATCAGAATTGAAAGGCATTGTAGCTGGATATGTGAACAAATTGAAAATCAATCCTGCTGAATGAATAGCTTTCCTAAAATCTGGCATATATGATATCGCTGATCCTGCCATATTCGATGTATATGATAGTGTTATCAGAGACAAGTACATATCCATTGGAATGACTTCTTTTTGTAAAATAAGGTAAGTGCCGAATTTGAAAGAAATGGCGTACACAATTTGAGAACATCCAGCAGAAAATCCGTTTGCAAGACCCTACAAAACAGATTTATTGCAGAATTTATCGGAATAACAGACCATAACCACAGATCTTCTGGGATAACTTGTTTTCAAAACTGCAAGATATTCCATAACCAAGTTTATCACCCTTGCTTCCATATTCAACGCTTTCACTGTTTTCATGTTATCCAGTACTTCTATAGCAATCTGTAATTTTAATATGTAAGGAAATCAAAAAGTTCAGCTGACTACTCACTTTATTGCTGTTTTCAAACGCCACCGAGTCTTCTTTAATGGAAATAGTGGTAGTTTTCTTATACAAGAATTTCGCATAGTAAAGAACTGGAAAAAACAAAACAACCTGAAAAAAAACTCAATTTGAAAACAATTGTATTCAAATAAATGTGGCAACAACTTTCAGCTGATATGGAACATTTTGAAAATACTTGCCTGTAATGTCAGTTTCCAAGAATAATAACAAGCAATCAATATGGCAAGTGAGAACGAAACCATACTCATCAACAAACTTCCTAGTCTAGCATCTACAGCTGCTTTAATGTTTGATGGATCAGTATTCAAACGATTGACTAGTCTAGTTGGAGAGTGCTTTGGATCATCATAAAATGCACAAGGAAGAGATAACAAATGTTGAAACGATTTGATTCGCAAGCGTGTGGAAAGCTTCTCTGATACTTTTCCAAAAAAGAAAAATTGACAATAAAGAGTGATTGGGCGGATGACACCAAGCACCAAGAACATCGCAGCCCAAAAGTGTCCATAAGTGAGGATATTTTCTCCATCCATTGCATATGCCTTAAATTCGATTTTTAGTTTGAACACTATTATAAAATTAACTACCTTATAAGTCTGAACAATAATTTGAGATAAAATTGGAAAGTTACAACCTTGAATCGCACTTCCAATGACAGCCATTGAGAGCAAAAACGCATCTGGTCGACACTCTCGAAGTACTTCCCAAATATTAGATTTTATCTCAATATCCGAAGAAGTTTCTTTCAGTAACTCTTCGAGAGGTTCGCCATCATTCAAGTTGGGGGGTGTTTTTTGAATAACTTCTTCTGCTCCCTGACCATTTATGTCCTCCTCAACACTTTGAGAATCAAAAAATTGTGCTCGAACTAAATTACTGTATTCTCTATCCATACTAATCAGTTCCTCATGTGATCCAACTTCTGCTATCTAAATTTTAACTGTTTGTGTATTTTTGTTTTTAAAATCAAGTTCCTCAAAGTATAGAAATCTGCATAAACTTTCTTACCTTTCCATTGCTCATAACCATAATCTTATCGCAATGACGAATAGTGCTAAGCCTGTGAGCAATGATGATTGTTGTCCGCCCTTCTGATGCCTGAAACACATACTCAGTACATATTTTCTCGGAACCTTGTTACTTTTTTGAGAGCAAGTTGTACAGCTCTTTCGCTCGCACTATCAAGAGCACTAGTTGCTTCATCGAGAAGTAAAATAGCTGGATTTTTGACAAGAACCCTTGCGATGGCAATCCGTTGTTTTTGTCCACCTGAGAGCTGTGCCCCTCTTTCTCCAACAATTGTTTTTAAACCATCTTTTATATTACAAACAAAATCGTAAGCATTAGCTTTTCTTAGCGCTTCGTATATTTCTGACGACGTTGCGTTGGGGTTTCCAAAACGTATGTTTTCCTCTATCGTTGTGTTGAAAAGCACAGGTTCTTGAGATACAACTCCAATTGCGTTTCTGAGCTGTTTCAAGTTGATATCATGTAGATGAGAGTCACCAATCTTGATTGTTCCAGATTGAATATTGTAGAAATGAAGAAGTAGTTGAACAATTGTACTTTTACCACTACCACTTGCGCCAACAAGTGCAATACATTCTCCTTGTTTCACATCAAATGAGATTCCTCTCAAAATGTCTACATCAGGCCGGGATGGATAAGCAAATTTCACGTTATTGAATGACAGCATTCCTTGAATTGTCTTATTGCTATCGGTTTGTTCATTGTCCTGGTTATTTTCAATCATATCATCATCTGATGTCAAAACATCAAATATGGGAGTAGCAGAATTAATTGCATTTAATAAGTAGGAAATGTGAAGAAATGCTTCTCCGAGACTGAATGCACTGAATAGCATGTAGTGGAACAACTGAATATATTAACATGAGAACAATAGTTTCCAGGATACAATTTTTGCTCACCGTAACAATTGCAACTGTGTTCATTGTTTTGTTGTAAATCAAATCTGCCCCAACATATAAAATCGTTCCATTCAGTGCATTACAGAAAAAGTGTGAGAGTCCTCGAGAAGTAGCAAGAAAAAAAGCTCGTCGGGAACCAAACTTTTCTCCTTCCTTCAGTTCAGCAGAATATCTAAAATTACTTTTCTTTTTTAAATTTGCTATCTGAGAAATTAATCCAACTTCTCAAGTTCCTGGGTTTGTCCATTTAGCGAAATTACTGTTTTGAAAGAGCATAGAGCTTGAAAAGCGATTGCTCCTGCGTTCGAATAATGCATGCTTTGTTTTTCATTAGATTTCATCATACTAGTCGAATTGAGAAGTCCCGATATAACAATTCCGAAAGCAAAAACACTTCCATAAGAAGCAAGTGTCCAGCTTGTATAAAATGCAAGTGCAGTTCCAATTGCAAAATCAGTAGAAAAGCAGATAATAAACGCTATTTTTTCGTTGAACGCCTCTCGAAATCGTTCAAGATTACTGCAACAAAATGTTTTCAGTAACAAATTTTTGCAAACTAACTCGTTCAAAACTGTTGATAGATATCCGGTGGAAATTGTATCAAAGTATTTTGCATCTTTCTTGAGCAAGCGTAATATAAATTTGTGTCTCAGCCGATATGTAGTGTTGTCCCCAATATACTTAAACAGGGAGAACTGAAGCAAAGGGGTATTTACTTTAGATCGGAAATTTTTATTACTCACTTGAATAAATCCGAAAAACATGAAAGCGCACCCAACGAGCCCAAAATGAATCACTACATTGTTCATATCAGCATGGAACATTTCATATGCTTTTTCTAGATCACTAGGGTCTGTAAATATGATGGACAACAAATTAGTAATGTTTCCTATTGCGACCGAGAGATTGTTCCCTTTTGTAGCCAACAAAAATTATCTCATAGAGTTATAAATAAATAAAAAATTTTATCATTTGAAAAATCCTTTCCATTTGATGATAAACAAAAACTTTGATCTTTCATTCAAAACCTTACCAAGGGAGGCGTTGTTAACGGCCGCTGTAATCCGAACAAAAGCTTGTGAGACTTCTCCGAAAGTGTAACTCATGAATGGTTGTGTTAATCCTGTGCAAATTGCAGAAACCACTCCAATTACGAACAGAAACTTTTCCCATTTACTTGTACATTGCCACTGAGAACAACTTTTTATGTATCTTAGAAAAGCTACTTGATAATCATTTTTGCTAGTGCCAAGAATTTATTTAACTTAAGGCTATTGAATTTTTTTCAAGTTTTGACTTTTTTGTAAATACATTACCTGCTTTTTCAATATTCATCACCATTTTATTTCTGAGAGAGCATTATAAATCATATTAAAACCTAGTGAAATCAATATAAAGTTTCACACATTGTATACTTACCACGACTTTCACGAATTTCGTCCAGTTCGTTGTTTTCTTCTCATTTTCAACTGGAATCAGCACATCGTTTTCTGAATTCTCCATTTTGAAAATGACGAATATCACCCTTCCGAATCTATTTTATTTCATAATTGCGAAAATTTTCGAAAAAAAAAACGAAAAAAGCGAGATAGAGAAATAAGAACGCACACTCTTTGAATGACATAGTGTCTCGCACAAGTACTAAAACGCAAATAAAAACATACACCAAAGATCTCATCAGCGTAAAATGTAAAAATCATTTTTTGATTTTTCCTTATCTTTTCTTGTTCAAATTGATGACTGCGAAATGCTACGAAAAATGACTAAAACCATTTGAATATCTTGTCACAAAAACAAAATTTAATTCCAAATTCGTAAAACAAGATAATACATATTTGTTCCAATAAATACCAAATTGTTTCTCGTATGACATCTTTGGTAGGGTAGACTCATTTTAATCTTAATTATAACATACATACTTGTTTGCAAGTAGTGCGTAATTTATTAAGAACAAAGTTATATTACTTTTCTAAATCATTTGATATTCAATTTTCGAAATGAAAAATCATCTCTGTCAACAAAACAAAAACAATAAAAAGTGAACCATTATAAATTAAAATATAACAATCAATCATATGGAGTTTCCACTTGAATTCCTTGTTTCTGTACAAGTCTCCAGTATATACTTCTTTTCCTTAATAGTTCTTCATGTGTTCCTTGTTCTGCAACTTTTCCGTTTTTCAGAACAGCAATGGAATCTGCATTGACTACTGTTAATAGCCGATGTGCAACAACAACAGTGGACAGTCTTTCACTTGCAGTGTCAAGAGCATTTTGAACTACTTTTTCACTGTCACTGTCCAGAGCACTAGTCGCTTCATCCAATAGAAGAACTTTTGGATTTCTCAGGATTGCTCGAGCAATCGCAATCCTTTGTTTTTGACCACCGGATAGCTGAGCTCCACGTTCTCCAACAATTGTATCAAGACCCTGTAAAGAAATAGTTTATGTAAGTTGAGCACAGTTGAAACTAGCCTGTGGGAACTGAAATACAAAGTTGAACGCATTTGCCGTTTGCAAAGCCTTTTCAAGTTCTAACTGTGGCACGGATCTTGTGAGCCCATACAAAAGGTTCTCTCTGATTGAACAGTTGAACAGAGTTGGCTCTTGTGATACCAGAGCTAAATTAGATCGAAGGTGGTTCAAATTGATATCCTCGACGTTTTCGCTGTCAATTTTCTGAAGTGAACTAGGAATTAAAAGTTCTACACGTGCGCATCAATGCTTACGACTTCTCCATCAACTGCGTGATAGAACCTCTCTAGCAATGAAATGATTGTCGACTTTCCACAACCACTTGGACCAACAAGAGCAAGGGTTTTTCCTGGGTCTACTTTCAGATTAACACCATTCAATATCATACGATCCGGCCGTTGATCATAATGAAATTGAACATTCTCTCCAATAATTTCTCCCTTTTCAATATTTTTCTTTCCATCACTGGAACTGAATGGCATCGTAGCTGGATATGTGAACAAATGGAATATTAATCCAGCTGCATGAACTGCTTTTTTGTAATCTGGGAGATATGCAGCTGCAGATCCAGCCATATTAGCTGTCATGGAAAGAGTCTCTAAAATTAGATAAGTATCCATTGGAGCTACTTCTTTCCGTAAAGCTAAATATGTTCCAAATTTGAAAGAAACCGAGTACACAAACAAATAGCAACTAAGAGAAAGACCGTTTGCAGCACCCTAAACGATATTGGTTTGTTTTGTTTCAAAAAAAAACACGTCAAAACTTACTTGAATAATGGCTCTTTTGAAATAAGATTTGTGAATTTTTTGTAGATGTTCAGAAATTAAAGACATTATTTTATCTTCCAAATTAAGTGCTCGAACTGTTCTCATATTTTCCAACGCTTCAATCGCAGTCTAAACATTTGCATGTGAAAATGCGACGGTACCATCGAACTTACTCTGTTACTATTTTCAAAAGCTATAGTATCTTCCTGGATAGACGTTTCGGTAGCAGCATCATAACAATATTCAGCCAAGTACAACAACGGGAAAAATATCAATACCTAAATAAATAAGTTAGTATCACAACACTGTGTAACACTGTGTAGTTGTATAGTATTGTATTGTTTATTGACCTGAATCATAAAAAACAATTAAAAGCCAATAAACAATTTGCCTTTTATAAATCTCCGGCCAACCTTTGGACCAACAAATCTGCTTAATAGAATTGTCGGAGCTCCTACTCACCTCTAGAGTCATTTTCCAACAGTACAAGGAAGCAGTTGTAATTGCGATTGAAATTGCTACCACAGTCATGATGACACATCCCAGCCGATCATCTACTGCTGCCTTGACATTAGAAGAATCCGTATTCAATCTGTTAGACAATCGAGTTGCAGAGTGATTGGGATCATCGTAAAATGCGCATGGAAGTGACAACATATGACTGAACGACTTGATGCGGAGTCGTGTGGATAATTGTTCAGAAACTTTTCCAAAGTAGTAATATTGACAATATAATGTAAGTGGACGGAACACAGCCAGAAACATGAAAGATAGCGCCCAAAGGTGACTGTAGTAGAGCATGTCTTCACCAATCATCGCGAACCCCTAACATTTAAAACAATGATAAAAGTGAATCACAAAGCGAACTCACTTCATATGTTCGTACTATCAATTGAGCCAGTATAGGATAGCTAACTCCTTGTATGGCACTTCCAAAAACTGCAATAAATAAGAAACAGTAGTCTGGTCGACATTGCTTCACAATTTCTCTGAGATTTGATTTCTTTGCTCCTTCTTTGCTGAGTTCATCTAATATTCGTTCCATATCATCGTCATGAACACCTGCGTCATTACTTGTACTTCTTTGAATTGCATAACTATGTAATGGTGATAACTCTTGTGATAGTTGTCTTGCAGCAAGTGGTGGAAGCTCTTCTAAACCCAAACAATTTTAGAAATTGAATGATGTAGCAGATATTTCTTACCATGGTCATCGTGAGATTCTAACAATTGGGCTTGAACTAGATCATTGTACACACCTCGTTTCGCAATTAGCTCATCATGATTCCCAACTTCAACAATCTGTAAAATTATGTTTCTAGACTTTTGAATTGTTGAATCACTCACTCTATGTCTAATGAAAAATCTGTAAACTTCATTGTTCCTAATTGTGTTTTTGAGAAAGCGCAACCCTGAGGTTAACTTTTTTTTAGAGCGATCACTATTTCTCTGTTACCTTTTAAAGAACCCCTGGTACACCGGAATTCCCCTTCTTGGCGTTCAGAAACTAACAGTGATCAAATTATTTATCAAATTACTCACCTCTCCTTTTTGCATCACAATAATTTTACTGGCATTTCTGATTGTTGATAATCGATGTGCCACAACTATAGTTGTTCTTCCTTGCGACGCCTGTATACACGTTTATACTTTCAGATATTAGTATGTAAACTAACGTTTTCAAGTGCTTTCTGTACAACTTGCTCACTTTCATTATCCAATGCACTGGTTGCCTCATCGAGAAGAAGAATTTTTGGATTTCGAACCAACGTTCGTGCAATTGCGATTCTTTGCTTTTGTCCTCCAGAAAGCTGTGTACCTCTCTCGCCAACTATTGTTTTGATCCCTTTTGGAAAAGAGCACACAAAATCATAAGCATTTGCTTTTCTTAAGGCTCCATAGATTTCCGGTAAAGACACATTTGGGTTTCCAAATCTAATATTTTCCTCTATCGTAGTATTAAAAAGTACTGGTTCTTGGGAAACGACTCCAATCACTCGACGAAGTCTTTTGATATTCATATCGTTCAAATCCATTCCATCAATAAATATATTTCCAGAATCAATATTGTAGTAATGAAGGAGTAACTGCACTACAGTACTTTTACCACTTCCACTAGCACCAACTAAAGCGATACATTCTCCATTTTGAACATCAAACGAGATTCCTTTCAAAACTTGTGCATCTGGTCGAGTTGGGTACGAGAATTTTACATTTTTGAAAGAAATATTTCCATTAACTTCCACTTCCACGTCGTAGTCTGTCTCGTCTTTTTCGATAACGTTGTCCTCCTAAATCAAAATTGATAAATTAGTGTTTGCAATTTCCTATCCAACGCACTTTAATCAGCATCTCAGCAATGGGGGCTGTGGAAGAAATCGCACCGGCTAGGCGGGAGATGTGAGGCAGTGCTTCACTAAGACAGAAAGCTCCAAACATCATATAGTGGAAAATCTATAAAGTAGGTGTGTATCTTAACAGCTTAAATGCTTCATACCCTAACAACTACAGCCGGTTCAAGTGAACCAGAATAAATCATATTTGCTCCAACATAGAGAATAACAGTATTCAAGCTGTTACAGAAAAAATAAGTGAAACCTCTTGAAATAGAGTACATTAGTGCTCTATGAATACCATATTTCTCTCCAGCCTTGAGTTCTTCAGTGTACCTGAATTGAAATAAATATGTAATGACATACGCCCTACTAACTATCTTAACTTTAAAACTAAAAAAAACTAGTTTTTCAAAGTTTTCCGTATTTCTTCTATTAGACTTACTCCCTATTACATAGTATTGCACCTTGTACACCCTCCGAAAATTAGTATTGCGTCCCTAATAATCTTGCGTCTACTTTGTTTTTGGTGCAAGACACCTCACTAATATTAAAATTCTAACAACAGTTTTTGACAACAATTTTTTACAAAATTTCTATGAGATTGAAGTTGTTGAACCTTTTGTTGCAATTCTCTCATTAAATATAATAAAATTGACTAAATGTCCAAATAAAGTTGGAATTACTTCAAGTAAAACAAGTAAGCCCTAACACAGAAACATGTTCTGTTTTCTTTTTTCAATCATTAATGTGTTTTTTCTACTGACCGTTCAATCTCCGTATTTTGACCATTCAAAGAGCAAACTGTTTTATATGCACCAAGTGTCTGGAAGGCAATGGACCCAGCGTTAGCATAATGCGTGTTCTGTTTTCCAGTTGTCTTCATTACACCTGCTGAGTTTATAAACCCAGAAAATGCAATTCCAAGTGAAAAAAAGATTCCATACGAAGCCAGACGCCAATCTGTATAAAATGCTAACGCAGTTCCAACTACAAAATCTGTCAGGAGAGCAAATATAAGTGCAATTTTCTCATTAAATACTTCTCGGAAACGTTCCAAATTGCTGAAAGTTTTACCAAAATTTCCTATATTGATTTATGAACAAAATTAACTTACTCATTTAATACGGTAGACAAATGCCCAGTCGACACATTATCAAAATATTCAGCATCTTTTCTCAATAAACGTGATATGTATTGTTTTCGGACGCGATATGTCGTGTTGTCTCCAACATACTTCATGATAGCGTGCTAAATCATCTTGACATATATAGAAGTTTAATTACAATTTTAAACCTGTATAGACGCAAATGTAAAATATGCGCATCCACATAAGAAGAAGTAAAGTACAACTTGATACATTCCGCGTTCATACTGCTCATATGCTTTTTTGAGATCGGCAGGGTCTAAAAAAGTTCATGCGATGTTTTAGAAATATTATTATATACTATCATACCAATAGTTTTGTTGTTAATTGCATTTGTAATTGTTACCAGGACTTGAGCAGTTTCTCCCAATGTGTAACTTACAAACGGCTGACAAAGACCTGTTACCAAAGAGAAAAACACACCAATCAAAAATAAAAATTTTTCAAAACATGATGTGCATTTGAACTGAAATGGAAATCAAATAAATAGTGGTTGTGGCACATTATTTGAAACTTACAATAACACGGATGAAACTGCACAGCTCTAATGGTTTCTTTTCATTTGACTGAGCTATGAGTGGTGTCGTGTAATCATTTGAGCTTTCTTCCATTTTTGATCACACAAATCTTAAGTTGTTTCTTTTTTAGTTACTTTTAACATGTAAACTTTTCTAGTAAGATGGAAACAAACAAGGAGTAATAAAACGAGAGAGTAACATGATATAGATGCAGAGTAAAGAGGGACTAGTGTTCCTGTTTTCATCAGCGACTGAAAAAAAACAGACATTTAAGCAAACAAGACTCCACTTATTTGTCCGTATTGTGCCCAAATTGACGTTTTTTTTCCAGATTTGATAAAGTCAAATAAGAATAAAACTGAAAGAATTGACTTTATGTACCTCTTAAGAATTGGATGGAATTGCGCAATACTACTCAATTCTAACGTTGTCCGGCTGCAATGCACAAATATCGACCCGCCTCGTGCAGAGGACTGCTTTCAAACATAAATGTTGGTGGTGTGAGAATGAATGAATAAAATTCGATAAAAAGCTAGAAAACGTGTATTGTGCAATCCAAAGCTTAAGTTTAGTATGATAGTGATATAACAGTTTTAATACTGAATACAAAAAAAATGATTAAATGCAGCAAAAAATTAAGAAGAAAACACAGTCCTTGCAAAACATTTTCAACAGAAAACACAGTTTTTGCAGACAAAATCGAGCAGAAAACACAGTTGTTCGTGACAATAGGGTAGTATTAAAGTGATTGATTGAAACAGAAAAATGTATTTAGAGTCAATTTATCCGTTGTTTAACATAATTTGCATCAAAACGTATTAACTAGCAATTTTTACAAATGTGAGTTTCTGGATTAAACTGTATTGTAGCTATCCACACATCTTTTCTTTCATATATCCATGCTATTGGAATTAATCTTATTTATTCTGTCTGAAATTAAAAATATGTTTGACACGTTTTTTGTTGAAAACTGTATTTCAAAAAACGAGGGCGTATGTGTAATACCGCACCAAACAAAGGATATGATCATTCCAAGGAATCAGGATCAAAGCTAGAAAATGTTAAACAATTTATAACCAACATAGGCTTCTGTTCAAATATTTTTAAAAAATAAACACTGCCTCTGAAAAGAGGCAAATAAATAAAACAATGAAAACAGCTACAAAAAAACAAACAACTATAAAATTTTTAAATGAAATAATTAATCGGATGGTGTCTCCACTTGAATTCCTTGTTTTTGTACAAGTCTCCAGTATATACTTCTTTTCCTTAATAGTTCTTCATGTGTTCCTTGTTCTGCAACTTTTCCGTTTTTCAGAACAGCAATGGAATCTGCATTGACTACTGTTGATAGCCGATGTGCAACAACAACAGTGGATAGTCTCTCACTTGCAGTGTCAAGAGCATTTTGAACTACTTTTTCACTGTCACTGTCCAGAGCACTAGTCGCTTCATCCAATAGAAGAACTTTTGGATTTCTCAGGATTGCTCGAGCAATCGCAATCCTTTGTTTTTGACCACCGGATAACTGAGCTCCACGTTCACCAACAAGTGTGTCCAGACCCTGTAAAGAAATAGTTTATGTAAGTTGAGCACAGTTGAAACTAGCCTGTGGGAACTGAAATACAAAGTTGAACGCATTTGCCGTTTGCAAAGCCTTTTCAAGTTCTAACTGTGGCACGGATCTTGTGAGCCCATACAAAAGGTTCTCTCTGATTGAACAGTTGAACAGAGTTGGCTCTTGTGATACCAGAGCTAAATTAGATCGAAGGTGGTTCAAATTGATATCCTCGACGTTTTCGCTGTCAATTTTCTGAAGTGAACTAGGAATTAAAAGTTCTACACGTGCGCATCAATGCTTACGACTTCTCCATCAACTGCGTGATAGAACCTCTCTAGCAATGAAATGATTGTCGACTTTCCACAACCACTTGGACCAACAAGAGCAAGGGTTTTTCCTGGGTCTACTTTCAGATTAACACCATTCAATATCATACGATCCGGCCGTTGATCATAATGAAATTGAACATTCTCTCCAATAATTTCTCCCTTTTCAATATTTTTCTTTCCATCACTGGAACTGAATGGCATCGTAGCTGGATATGTGAACAAATGGAATATTAATCCAGCTGCATGAACTGCTTTTTTGTAATCTGGGAGATATGCAGCTGCAGATCCAGCCATATTAGCTGTCATGGAAAGAGTCATTAAAACAAGATAAGTATCCATTGGAGCTACTTCTTTCCGTAAAGCTAAATATGTTCCAAATTTGAAAGAAACCGAGTACACAAACAAGAAACAACTAAGAGAGAGACCGTTTGCAGCACCCTGAACGATATTGGTTTGCTTTGTTTCAAAAAAAACACGTCAAAACTTACTTGAATAATGGCTCTTTTGAAATAAGATTTGTGAATTTTTTGTAGATGTTCAGATATTAAAGACATTATTTTATCTTCCAAATTAAGTGCTCGAACTGTTCTCACATTTTCCAACGCTTCAATCGCAGTCTAAACATTTGCATATAAAACCCGTCAGGTTCTATCGAACTTACTCTGTTACTATTTTCAAAGGCGATTGTATCTTCTTGGATAGCGGTTTCGGTGGCTGCTTCGTAACAATATTCAGCCAGGTACAACAATGGGAAAAACATCAATACCTGAAACAATAAGTTAGTAGCACAACTCTTTTGTAATGTTGTCGTTTATCAATCTCCGACTAACCTCTAGAGTCATTTTCCAACAGTACAAGGAAGCAGTTGTAATTGCGATTGAAATTGCTACCACAGTCATGATGACACATCCCAGCCGATCATCTACTGCTGCCTTGACATTAGAAGAATCCGTATTCAATCTGTTAGACAATCGAGTTGCAGAGTGATTGGGATCATCGTAAAATGCGCATGGAAGTGACAACATATGACTGAACGACTTGATGCGGAGTCGTGTGGATAATTGTTCAGAAACTTTTCCAAAGTAGTAATATTGACAATATAATGTAAGTGGACGGAACACAGCCAGAAACATGAAAGATAGCGCCCAAAGGTGACTGTAGTAGAGCATGTCTTCACCAATCATCGCGAACCCCTAACATTTAAAACAATGATAAAAGTGAATCACAAAGCGAACTCACTTCATATGTTCGTACTATCAATTGAGCCAGTATAGGATAGCTAACTCCTTGTATGGCACTTCCAAAAACTGCAATAAATAAGAAACAGTAGTCTGGTCGACATTGCTTCACAATTTCTCTGAGATTTGATTTCTTTGCTCCTTCTTTGCTGAGTTCATCTAATATTCGTTCCATATCATCGTCATGAACACCTGCGTCATTACTTGTACTTCTTTGAATTGCATAACTATGTAATGGTGATAACTCTTGTGATAGTTGTCTTGCAGCAAGTGGTGGAAGCTCTTCTAAACCCAAACAATTTTAGAAATTGAATGATGTAGCAGATATTTCTTACCATGGTCATCGTGAGATTCTAACAATTGGGCTTGAACTAGATCATTGTACACACCTCGTTTCGCAATTAGCTCATCATGATTCCCAACTTCAACAATCTGTAAAATTATGTTTCTAGACTTTTGAATTGTTGAATCACTCACTCTATGTCTAATGAAAAATCTGTAAACTTCATTGTTCCTAATTGTGTTTTTGAGAAAGCGCAACCCTGAGGTTAACTTTTTTTTAGAGCGATCACTATTTCTCTGTTACCTTTTAAAGAACCCCTGGTACACCGGAATTCCCCTTCTTGGCGTTCAGAAACTAACAGTGATCAAATTATTTATCAAATTACTCACCTCTCCTTTTTGCATCACAATAATTTTACTGGCATTTCTGATTGTTGATAATCGATGTGCCACAACTATAGTTGTTCTTCCTTGCGACGCCTGTATACACGTTTATACTTTCAGATATTAGTATGTAAACTAACGTTTTCAAGTGCTTTCTGTACAACTTGCTCACTTTCATTATCCAATGCACTGGTTGCCTCATCGAGAAGAAGAATTTTTGGATTTCGAACCAACGTTCGTGCAATTGCGATTCTTTGCTTTTGTCCTCCAGAAAGCTGTGTACCTCTCTCGCCAACTATTGTTTTGATCCCTTTTGGAAAAGAGCACACAAAATCATAAGCATTTGCTTTTCTTAAGGCTCCATAGATTTCCGGTAAAGACACATTTGGGTTTCCAAATCTAATATTTTCCTCTATCGTAGTATTAAAAAGTACTGGTTCTTGGGAAACGACTCCAATCACTCGACGAAGTCTTTTGATATTCATATCGTTCAAATCCATTCCATCAATAAATATATTTCCAGAATCAATATTGTAGTAATGAAGGAGTAACTGCACTACAGTACTTTTACCACTTCCACTAGCACCAACTAAAGCGATACATTCTCCATTTTGAACATCAAACGAGATTCCTTTCAAAACTTGTGCATCTGGTCGAGTTGGGTACGAGAATTTTACATTTTTGAAAGAAATATTTCCATTAACTTCCACTTCCACGTCGTAGTCTGTCTCGTCTTTTTCGATAACGTTGTCATCCTAAATCAAAATTGGTAAATTATTGTTTGCACTTTCCTATCAAACTCACTTTAATCAGCATCTCTGCAATGGGTGCTGTGGAAGAAATTGCACCAGCTAGGCGGGAGATATGAGGCAGTGCTTCACTAAGACAGAAGGCTCCAAACAACATATAGTGGAAAAGCTTCAAAAAACTATTCAGATGTAAGTATTGAATGAAATCATACCCTAACAACGACCGCTGTTTCCAGTGTACCAGAATAAATCATAGTTGCTCCAACATAGAGAACAACAGTGTTCAAGCTGTTACAGAAAAAGTAAGTGACACCTCTCGAAATGGAGTACATAAGAGCTCTACGAATACCATATTTTTCTCCAGCCTTCAGTTCTTCTGTATATCTGTGTTTAAAAATTCATTGGTTGTGACACTGATTGTGCTGCTACTATTTTTTAAACAACAGGCGAATACAATTTATTTGTTTTTTTTTTAATTTTTTCAAATGAAATCATAAGTTTCAATTGAAAAAATTTGCATTAAATTTTCTAACGTACAAACTGAGCTTTTTTCACGACAGTATGTGGTTATTTTGAACTTACCTTTCAATCTCAGTTTTCTGGCCATTCAAAGAACAAACTGTTTTGTATGCACCAAGTGTCTGGAAGGCTATGGACCCAGCGTTAGCATAATGCGTGTTCTGTTTTCCAGTTGTCTTCATTACACCTGCTGAGTTTATAAACCCAGAAAATGCAATTCCAAGTGAAAAAAAGATTCCATACGAAGCCAGACGCCAATCTGTATAAAATGCTAATGCAGTTCCAAGTGTAAAATCAGTAACAAATGCGATTATGAGTGCAATTTTCTCATTAAATACTTCTCGGAAACGTTCCAAGTTGCTGAAAGTATGACAACGTTTTAATTTTTTTTGTCAAGGTAAACTTACTCATTTAATACAGTGGACAAATGTCCAGTCGACACGCTATCAAAATACTGAGCATCTTTTTTTAATAAGCGTGATATATATTGTTTTCGAACGCGATATGTCGTGTTGTCTCCAACGTATTTCATGATAGCGTGCTTAAAATTTGGGCATAAATGGGGTTTGCTGTTGTCACTTTTTACCTGTAGAGATGCAAAAATAAAATACGCGCATCCGCATAAAAAGAAATGAAAGACGACCTGGTTCATTCCGCGCTCATACTCTTCATATGCTTTTTCGAGATCGGCAGGGTCTAAACAAGTTTATGCAATGTATTACAAATACTAATATATGTTATCATACCAATAGTTTTGTTGTTAATTGCATTTGTTATTGTTACCAGGACTTGAGAAACTTCTCCAAATGTGTAGCTCATAAACGGTTGGCAAAAACCCGTCATCAAAGAGAAAAGCACTCCAAGTAGAAACAAAAACTTTTCGAAACATGATGAGCATTTAAACTGGAATAAAAAACAAGTGAATAATGATGACTGTGCACTACATAAAACTCACAACAACACGAATAAAACTGCATATCTGTGATGGTTTCTTTTCATCTGATTGAGGCAAGAGAGGAGTACTGAAATTATTCGAATTTTCTTCCATTATTGACCATACTGTTAGTTATCTTCAATTGTGCCTCTTTATTGTTTCTGTTATTATATTAATATTTAGAAACAGACGAATGATGGAGGAAGAACAGAAAAAGATTAACTTATGGACTAGACTGAGACTGATAAAAACTAGTGTACTCGAGTTCATCATCAAATAGAAAAGGTTGACATTCTGGCCAATAGACAATACCCTTTCGTGCCGATTTTACAATTGGTGTCTTATTTCAGATTAGAAAATAGTTTTAAGAAACTGAAACGTAAGCTGTTGATGTATAGTGCAAGATCAAATAAACAACATTTGATCAGAAGCTGAAAAGTATATTGTATTGTACTAGCTTAAAAGTGGAGTAGCACTTGCGCGAAAAATGCTAAAAACTACTCATATGGTGCAAAAATTACTAAATATCATAATGAAACTCTTCAAAAAATTTCGGAATGTTTTTATTTACAGTCAAAATATGGAAATTAATCAGTTTTGGATAATCATAAAATTAGAAGTCGACCAAAACAAATTTTTCTACGATTGTTATACTCTAATTTTTTTTTTCTGATTATTTGTGTTAAAACATTCTGGGAGTTGGAACATGTGACATTGCTCTGGATTTTTTCAAAATTGCATATTTTATAAAAATTTGGAAATTTGTCAAAACTTTGATTGGAAATTTTGAAAATTTAAAAATTTTTGAAGTGTTTTATTATGATATTAAATCGTTTTAAATGATTATGAGTTAATTTATGAAAAATATTCACTGGCGCTTCTCCACCTTTAAGCTGAAGTGGCTTCAACAATTTATTCAAAGTCTGGTTCAAAAGTGACTGATAATGAAAAATTAAATTGTTTGAAAGAAAATACTCAGATTACGATTTTGTACTCAAAAATAAACAGAAATTTATATACAGTTTGATGAGTATTTATATCTAACAGTTGTCATTTACTCCGGTAAGTTACATTGTTTTTGGCAAATGTAAATAACTTGCTACAAATATTATTGTTTTTTATCATTCTAATATTCGAAATGAAACGCAAGATGAAGAAAAAAAACGAGAGACCAGCATGAAGAACAGACGCAGAATGAGAAAGACTAGTGTCCTCTTTTGCAGCATTGACTTGATAAATGTGGAGACCTTTTGGTAAACAAAACATTCGCAACTTACTTGTCCATCTTCCAATTAATGTATTGTTTTAGATAAGCAGAAGAGTAGGAAGAAAAATCTGAAATTACTACTTTTATGTATTGCTCAAGTATTGGATGGTATTGCGCAATACTACTCAATTCTGATGCAGACTAACGGCAGTGGACAAATATCGACCCGCCTCTTGCATTAGAACATTTGTTTTACAGATAATTGTTTGAGAAAACGTCACTTCGTGTGAGATCAAATGAACAAAGTTTGATAAGAAACTAGAATGTATGTGTTGTACTAGCAGAAATTTAAATTATGTTTGAAATTGTGATAAAAAATTGTAAGTATATACAATGACTGACTACACAGGAAAGGCATAATAATAAAGAAGAAAAACATTTTATTTGTATACTGTAGAAAATAAAAAAATTGAAATGAAGTTCTGTAAAAAGTTTTTTTGTGATTACGTTCATCCAAAATAATTCCGAGCAAAATCAATTGATTGATACTCGTTGAAGGCACTGTTGGCTATCGAGGTGGAACATAACATAATATAATGAAACAAACGGGCGTTTGAAATAATTTATGTAGGTTGAAATGTTCATCGTCATTTACTGGGATCTTTCTGTTTGCTCCACAAACTCCAATAAATCAGAGAAAAAAACAACGTCTTGTTTTCAGTTTATTAAATACCATACACAAGTTTTAATCAATTGCCTTCAATGTTATGAAAGACCAGAAATTGACGTGCATGACACTCACAAAACAACAAAATTGACAATAAAAATTGTTTTAAAATTTACGAGCTTTATCCCCAGGTAATAGGGAAACTGTTAAATATCCCCCTTTCTTCATGGTGACATCAACATGACAAAAAAAATCATAATAACACTTTTCAAAAAGTTTTAAAATATTTTTATTTACAGGCAAAAAGTGGCAATTACTAGAACTTTGTACGGGTTCGAAAATTCGACAGGTTTCTCAAAAATGGCAAAATCTGATTAATTGCAACTGTTCTAATATTAATAGGTAAAAGTCTAATTGCAAACAAAATATATATATATATATATATATGTGAAATTATTTTTAAGTGTGTGTATTATATGAACTATACGCATAAAAAAGAACTAATCTTGATGTACCATTATTTCACGCAATTTTATCACTTTTTTATGAAATTGTTGTATTTTCCGGCAACTCTCTTGAAAGAACAATATCTCTGAAGTATTCGAATTAATCAAGAATTATTAAACAAAATCTTCAAAAGAATCTTCAGAAGAAGAATTAAACAAAATGTATAATTGTTTGGGTTATTAAAAACTCTTAAAATATACGGCAAAACAAGATATGAGAGCAACGGTTCAATTTTTAGACTTCTGAAAAGTTCGAGTGGAGCAGCTTGAGCAAGGTGCACTTTCTTAACAGTAGATAGTAAAAAAATGTTGTTAACTGACAATTTGTTTATATCCGAATGTTTAATACTTTTGCAGTTGTTTGTAAATTGATATCTTTTACGTCGTCAAAGATAGATCACTTTGAAGCAAAAAACTTAGTTTTCGATTAATTTATTTTTTCGAGTTGTAAGGCATGATTGAGTGTTTTTTCTTACAATATGAATTTGTGTTTATGTTAAAGTATATTTAGGTATTCTGACCAAATGAAATATTAATATTCCAATTAGAACCAAAATACAAAAATTCGAGCTATCTAAAAAAATAATTTTGAAGATTCTACAAATTATTTTTTGGCATTAGTGATTTCTTTAAATGTTTTGCGTGCATCCCTACTCTATGTGCGATTCCAAATATAATACCCGTCAGAATTAATGTGAATTTGTTTCCCGGCGCCTGGTACGGTCTCTAAATTTTAATGAGCACAGTACTGAACTCGCAACAACAAAATCATTTCCGTTTGTGAACTTCAATGGGTCGGTCCTGTTTCCCATACAAAAACTACATTTTGGGCTCTTGCATTATTGGTTTTGATTGTTCACCTCATTTACATTTTTCTTCCCTATGATATTTTTTTATTATCTCCTATGATTTTATGACTGTTGGATTCACACTTGTAGATACATTCCTGCTCATAATGCAATTTTTGTGATAATACTGAGTTGATTTAATTATCTGAAGTTACTTCAAAATGTTAAAACGTATGTTTTCTTACATTTGTGGCAAACAAACTTCGCCAAAATCAAGATGACCGGGGATGGAGTATGAGGTAAAACAATTTATTGGATATAGGTTATTATTTTAGGAGCACAGTGAGTCCAATTCCTTACTGACGCAAAAGAGTTTTTGTAGCGTCAAATTTATGTTGCTGATGAAAACTTGAAACATCGCTGTTTACCATATGCAACAATTTTTAATTTAAATTGAAGTCAAAAACCAAAGTAGTTAGAAAATTAGGCACACGTAATTGCTATATTTCGTATTTTCCCAAACTATAGCGGTACTTTCTATTAAATTTTGTTTTCAGGAAGAGCGAGAAAAGTTCAAAGAATTGAAAAAATCATACCTTGAATTTACACAATGCCTTTGGGAAAATACAAATCTTGTGACTTTCGAGCTCCTAATGAAGTGTCACCTTGAAAAGCATTTAAATTTTACATTTCACAAAAATATGTTTTATTTGTCAGTATTTGCATTCAATTAAAATGTACTCGTGTCATTTATTGGTGTTTTGACCAAAAATGGCCGTTTGTCTCTAACCAATGTGTGATTTATTACAGGGCCTACGTCATGCTTTATTCGAGATTCTCCTTAAGATCGAGGAAGAAGCTGAAAATATCCGATACAACCTTTGACTTTTGTTCTCATATTATATAATCTTCTATTTTGAAGGTTGTGTACTTACCGCATATACGTTTCAAAGTTCAAGGTTACAAAAAATTTGAATTAGTTTTTGGAAATTGTTAATGCTTTTACTCAGGATTTTTATCCTTAAATATCTTTGACTTTTCTGTCATAATTCAAATACTATTAGTGAAATTGACCAAAAAAGTTTGGTTTTTCTACGAACTTCATTTTTAAATACATTTATGCAACAAAGTTCAAAAAAAACTATACAATTTTCAAATTCCCCTTAATTTTAAAACTCAAACTTGAAACTGGTAGCAGTTAATATGCTGAAAATCACCACGACCCCAACTGACATTTATCCTAATCTCAGCCAATACAAATTGTTTTCATTTTTAAAAATAAACATTATTCCAAAAATCCCGAAATCGGCATTTCCATTTTATTGCGTCAAACAATCCAATTTTTGAATGTGAAGTAGTATCAGAATGTCAATCTTGTGACACCAAATTAAGCACATAAAACAAAAAGAATTGTGAAACGGCCCATTATCGTCTCTTTTTTATTGCTCTCCTTATTCTTTCCTTATCACGCCGACCTCGCGCACTCGACAGACATTTCACAAGCAGGAAATTAGGTTAATTTTGTAGCTCATTATGTTCGGGTTTGGAAAACTTTGTTTTTCGCGTCCGCTTGGTTATGAAGAAAAACAAGAAAAACTCTACCGTGTTGAGAAGACAAAAGCTGAGAAAAAGATGAAGATTCTGGACAAGCTTGTAAGTTTACGATATAAGTTATTTTAAAACTACTTTATTTTAGCTTTCTCGTCAAGCCGCAAAAAATCAGCGCCATTGGCAGTTTGAAGTTTTTGGGTGTCACGAGATGATCGGAATTTACTCAAATCCAAAAAACTTCGATAAAATCTCAATTGAGGTACGAGATGTGAAATTAAAAATTGTAGAATAATTAAATTACAATACGCTATTTTCGAACATTGAAAAACACAGAAAAAGTTGATACGCATTGTTATTTGTATAATTTTCAGGATCGTTGTAAAGGACTTCAGCGCCTGAACAGAGAAATGTGCCACTATGAAGAACAAATGCTAAAGACAAAGCTTGCAACGATCCCCTGGATCATGGAGAAGTGGCGCAATCACCAGGAGAACAGGGATCGAAGACGTTCAGAAGTCCGTCAGCAGAAAGAGTATTTTCGTCGCATCGATGCTCCACCATCGCGCAGGACGGTGTAAAACAATAAATACAGATATTCAGAGATTCCGTTAAAGACTTATAACTCATTGTCAAATACTTTGTAACCCTTTGACACATATTTACCAAAGCTCACTTGTTCCCTGTCCGATGTCTTTTTTGATCTTGACAAAATGTATCTCCCATCTTTTAAAATCCCCCGGACAACATTTCATTTTCCTAATAAAATATGTTATTGTTATTTTAATTTTCACAAAGAAAAAACAAAGTATGCCTCTTTGGCTGGTACGGCTTGTACGGTGTCACAGATGTTTTGCAGATGTTATCCCTATGTATTCTGAGCGATGATAAAATTGTATTATTTGCAAAGCCTTTTTAAAATACAGCTGGAAGTTGTACCAGACAACAAGAAGAACGGCTACTTTTCAGCTAAAAGAAAACAGGGTTATCTTTTATCTTGTTTTGTCATTGACCATTTTATCAGTGTTAGAGGTTCTAGTGGCCATGATTGTTGATAATCAGCATGTCTTTTGTACGCTAATGCTCACTATGTTTCCTGTTCCGTTTCCGCGTAATTAATTGATCAGGCTAATTTTGTATAGGTTATTTTAAATGTAGAAGTTAGGGAGGAAGTAAGAAAACAGATTTCTGCAAAGGTTGGCCCACAGTCTTTAACTTTAACAGCTGTTGTGTCACAAAGTTCTAATTTCGCTTTCATTATTTGCTTTTAACTAAGACAGGAAACTTCTTTATACAATCCATTGGTTCCTACTAACATCCATATTCAGTAATTTTTCTCTGCACGGAAAAGAAGCACATATTAAAGAAATCGCATATTCCCATTTCTCCGTTGCCTTCTTCCCGTGGTCTCCTTCCTTTTTATTGCCATGTGGGTATCAACACTGCTTCGACGCTTTTTCTACCGTCGGCAGCGGAACTCGCGATTTATTGAAAAACAAATGCGTAATATGACGGTCAAGTTCCAGGATACTTGGAAAGTGTGCGACATGGCACAAAACTACTATCTGGATGAAGCACTGGTAAGTAAATGTTTGGAAGAAAGACAGTAAGCCGACTTTTGTTTTAATTTGGTTATTACATTTAACATTCTGCGTCTATAAAGATGAAAAGCAGAACAAAGGTAGGAAAACAATTTTGAAGTTTATGTTCCTCTTACATATCAAATTAGTATCTTTGAAGAATATAAAGATCTTAAAAAGAAATCCACCAATCGAATATCATTCTCGAATGGCATCGAAGAAAGATTTCCACCTTCTTACGTTAGATGCACATTTTAGCGCATTCCAGTTAAACGTGGCTGAATTTTGGCACTTTCGCATTAAAACTTTCAATGTCAATTTTATACCTGAAAATTAAATTTTTCATTTATTAATTTTTCAGTTAGATATCCAGGAATTCGCATCTCTTCGAAATTATCACTTTCAACTCGTAGATGGGTTAGATGTACTGGTGAGTTTATCTTCTATCTCTCTCACTCTCTCAATCTCTTTCCTTATACTTTTCATATTTACCCGGACATGTTTCCAGCTGCACGATCCAAATGTACGAGGCCACACTGAATTCCCACTACAGATCGAGAGCCTCAAAAGATCAGGTGCCTTTATCGTCATGCACGCAAGCGAGAACTATGATGTGGGTTTTGGTTTTATGAGGTCGGGCCAATGGAACCCAAGCGATTCTCGAAAATCATTCCCATTTTATGACTATGAGATTTGCGCATTTCCAGAAATTTGGGCGTCGGCTTGAAGATGTTAACGAGGACATGCTGGTGTTGACTTCTTACATTGTTCGACACCTTTGTATAAGCCAACACTGAAGAGTTTCAATTGATAGTTCTCAGTGTTTTCCGTTTGTTTTTGTATGAGACTTCATTGACTATCATTGACTCGTCTGTAGTATTCGGTGCTCCCTTTGTCCAGAACGATATTTTCTCTCGATAATTTTTGTTTCGTTTTTCCCCGCACAAAATTTTTTATGTGTATGTGTGTTCCGCGATTTGACAGTGAGCGCCCCTCTGTGTTTCTTTCCCATATTTTTGTCTTTTGCTGCCTATAAACAGGGCGAATAAATTCCCATCGATTTCTGACTCTCAAGATTTTGTTTTTTTTTTGTCTTTTCAAAATCGTTATTTTCTGGCGTGGGGATTTGCATGAGCTTGATCATTGGAATTAAGCGCGCCGTCTCACACAGTTGCTTGGTCAGATCTGCTGTTGAAATGCCAAAACATTTGGAAAAACGAGTCAAGGTAAGAAAAGTAAGAGACTATGTAGAATACCATGTGAAGAATTAATTTTTTCAGAACTTGGACCAGGTGTTTTTGGAGCAGTGGGGAACGTTCAATGAGGCGAGTCACTTCATCAGATTTGCGGTAAGTTTTTTTTAACAAAAAGTCTCCTGGAAAGCATTTAAATTATCTGACTTAGCTTGAAATCATGATGACAGAATTGGTACAAACTTTTCGAGAAAACTAGGAAATAATGCCCTTCAAGTAACTTTTTCATCAAATGTATAACCTTTTATCAAGAAAATTTTTGTCACAAATTGAAATTTTTAGCTGGATCACGAAATTATGGAAAACTGGCAGCACATCATTGAACTTCTGGAAACTTGCGAAGCTCGAATGGAAATCATCACTGACTTCGATTACATGCGTGCATCAAGCTATGAAGTGATGAGAGTATGTTAATCAATACATGTTTATCAAACAAATATGTTACAGATTGTCAATACGCGTATGACTGACGTCCTCAACGTCATCCTTCCAGTCAAAGAATTCATGGAGGTCTCCATCAGACTCTACGGAGAAAGAATGGTGGATGAAGCAGAAGAAACTAGAAAGATGAACGCATTGGAGCAGGAAGCTGCTGGATCTTCGAAAGCGCAGAAACTCACGTTTTCAGAAAATGATGTAGTTGAAGCTTCTAACAGTAAGGCAAACGAAGACCGTGTCAAACGCAAAGAGCTCATTGATGCCATTAAAGAAGCCGAGGAAACTGATCTCCTTCTTAATCAACGTCGCGAAAAACGGAATGACAACGAAGAACCACCACGAAGACGGGGCAGCTTTTTCTTCGGGTGCTTCGGATTTTGAATGCATGTTTCCATCAAGTCGCCATTTTTTGATTTAATTTCCACGGAGTAATATGTAAATGATGTACCATAATGAATTATTATCTTAGTAATAATTGCCGAGAGCAATTTTCTCAGCTCCTCATTAATAACGAGTTTTTGTTTTGAAATGTCATGTATGAACACATTTTAATAATTGTAAACTACTAAAAAAAAAAGAATAAAGCGAGTTTTCTATTAAAAATTTTACTGTCTGCTACTCAAATTTAATAGGATTTTTTTTTGGGTATACAGATTTAAAAGATTTTGGAGAGATAGGGACAAAAACTGACAGTCAGTTTTTGAAATGTCGGTAAACTTTTCAGCAGAATTGAAATCAGATATTATATACATTTTTTGCATAATATTTTTGCACCCTCATCAAAGCTTATGAAAATTTGGTGAAACTTTAAATGATTTTATAACATAACACAGTTCTTACTCCAGCCTCTATTAGTTGGTCACTTGCTAGCGTTGCAATTATCTAGAAGTCCGAAAATTAGTTTCGCACGTCACTCTAGAAAAGAGAAAGAAAAAAAAACGGTATTTTAAAGGGTGGTGTTGCGCCAGTAGAATTTTCAAACTGACAAAATGATCGATTATCAAAATACAACATTCCGAAGAGTTTTAGAATTTTGAATCTTTTCAATCCAAGTTATGGAGTATTGCCAAACTTAAGAAATATGTAAGTTTTTTGAACAATTCAGAGCAATTCAGCAAATTTCAACCTCTCCAATGTTTAACTAAAAAGATTCAAAATGTAGTGTGAAAATCATAGAAGTAACACTATTTGCACCACTTCCATAAAAAGTGAAAACAAAGTTATTGCAGATTTACTCATTGTACATTAAAAATTTTAAAAATGTTCCGAAACCTTGTACTGTGATATTTGGTTATTATTGCACAATGTATGCAGTTTCAAACATTTTCACCACAAGTGCTAGTTAGCCCATCCTTCGACACAACATGTAATACAAGTATCCTTTTAGAGTTTCACAATAATCTCAAAATTGCTGAACACAAAATATAATGTTCTTTTTTTTCATCCATGACAGAAACATTTTTCTTAAAAAATCGCTCTTTGTGTTGTTTTGCACGGAGTGAATAGAATACTTTATTATCTCTGACACCAAAAGACCAACCATGCCGGGAAGTTCTCATACTCCTCGTTGCCTTTTTTGGCCCATTAGATAGAGCAAAGTAACCGTTATCGGCGCAACTACTAAACCACCTATTTTGATATTTGCCGTGACATTTTATGTTGAAAGTTAAACTTCCATCTTGTATTTTTATGTGAGTTCAACAATTTTTACTAATGTTTTCCTTTGTTGACAATGCTTTCACCCGACAGATATTTTGGGAAAATGAATAACATTTTACTAATACAAGAAAACAACAGTTTTCACTTTCATTCTCCATTTGTGTTTCATTTCGAAAGCCCACCTCCGTCTAAGTTCAAAAAAAAACTTCACATAGCATTGAGTAGCAATTTTTTTCCTCAAAGCTTATTTCTATTATATTTTCTGTTTTTACTTTAACAAATACTAAAAAACAGGGGAGCTTTATGTGTTTCGATTACTAGGGCAACGCTTGTGCGCACAAGCTTTCACTTCAATTTCGGGAAACATTTACGACTTTTCTTGTTATGCAAAACATTTCGTGTTTTTTATGTTGCAATTCTTGAATCTTTATTTTTTGTCTTTTTCATGAGACACCTGCACACGTATCTTCAATTTTCTTCATTGTCGCCAAATGAAAGTTGCTCCACTACTAGAAGAAGTGATGGACCTTCGCCGGAAAATTCATATTGTGAGTTCCAATATTTAAACAATTTTGATATGAAATGCACCAGAAGGACATGCATAACTACCATTTGTTCATTGAGCAACCCCATTTTTTGTATACAAAATTTGGGACTGTTCAAAACGTGTACGAAGCTTTTTTGCGAAAAAATATTTTTTTCTACAAAAAAACGTTTAACTTTCCCGAGCCCGCACACAAATTTTGCTCATGCTCGAATTTTTAGTCAAAATTTTAGTTGGCCTGGCCAAAACAAAACTAGCCAGCATTTTGATCAAAAGCGTTTATCAATTTTCAGATAAATGCTGAACAGTTTTTAAAAACTCGCAACGAGCACACCACTCTTATCCTTCAAGTGGAGGCAATGGTAAAACTTTTTCGAAATATATACACCTATTCATAACTCAATATCGTTTAGATTACTGAGTTCTCGCTTCACGTTTTCAAGGAACATTTTGAGGCGATTCGGCGAAAAGGAGCGTATTGTTCTGTTCGTGGAGAAAGAAACTTTGTGGTATGTGATTCTCTTGATTATTTTCTTGTACAGTAAACATTTTTAATCAAACAGAAAAACCATTAAAGTTTGAATGTTTTGCATTTTTGTTTCAGTGGGAAATATTGTAATCACATATTTAATAAAGTTTAATTTCAGCGTTACTCAAAGACACTTACTGAGTTAAACAGCTCCCTTCGTCATATGATTGCTTCCTTCCATGGTAATAATTGATTTCCCTGAACCAGATTGATTTTTTTCATATTTTTATGATGCTTGCTCAAAGAGGAGCGGTTTTTTTCGATTTTTATATTTTTAACCATGTCATTTTAGTTTTATTTTGGTATTCTCGCTAAATTTTCAACTGTTCCTGTTTAATAATGTGGCTGATATGTTCTTTGGTGTCAATAAAAATAAGTTTGAAAGTATTTCTTTAAAAATTTTAATTTTACCATTAATTTGCTTGTCTAGAACTAAAAAGACACATAGATGTGACCGGACAAGAGCTTCGATGGATTTCAGACTCGTTCACTTGTCATAAACTTTCTGGCCTCATGACTCTTCTACTGTTTGGGACGAGCTCCTGTGCTCAATGTTTTAGAACTTTTTTTGTTATTTCCTTACAGGTTGTACTTTACTTCTAAAAGTTGATTTATGAAATCATAATGGTTTTCATTTTTTGTTGTGAAAAGGTTAATTAACGAGCGAGGCTGCAGTGCGTTGCCATGAGGTCGGATAGGCTAATGGTTTTGGATATATGTAGATACCCTAGACTATAAAGGTCCGGTTGGTCAGAAGGAGCTGGTTTTTTTAATTGTCTCTTTTGTAAAACCTAAATGCGTCGGTTAATCTTATGATTTAAAACCTCCATCGTACTCTGGCAACAACGCTATTAGCTTTACTTCAAAGTACAATTTTTTTACGTCGTTATAAACAAGAATAGTTTGAATATTATAAATTGTATATTCATTTTGGCGTATCACAGCTGAAAAAAACCCAATATTCCACATGATCCATAAACCTCGTAAACAATTTCGCAATATTTTAATCAAAATTCGTTTCAAGATATATCGTGTCATCTCTAAAACACGAGTTTAACAAAACGTGCTGAAAACTAGTGACAAAAAGAAAGAAACGTGTAATTATAATAAGGACACTTTGCCACTTGAAATTCTATCCGTCTTCTGAATAAAGCTTCATAGTTTACGCGTTTTGTTTACTTAGGCTAAATTATTAGATTTGCCATACAACGTTTTCTTTTTTCAAGTAAATCTAACTAGAAGTCAATTTCGAGTAGTGATTTTGAAAATATTTTCATTGTTTTATATGTTTTAGAGTATGAAAAGCTTCACAGGCACCAACACCCGATAGGGACTGTTTTGGTTTATTTTTTATGTCAGTTTTTTTTTATTAATTTGAATTGTAGCTTCAAAACAAAAATTCTTGTGGCATTCTGACAAAACACTATGAGGAATTTTGATGATTAATTTGCTAAAAGAAGGCAAAAAAAGTTTGATGTTTTTGTTATTTTTTGTCTTTTCATTTATCACACGAACCACATCTTTTTGTTCCCCACAAAAATTATGCTTATATTCTTTTTCTCATTTACAAATACTTATTTCTGTCAACTTTATCACTCAAGTTAAGTTAAATTTCAATAAAAATCATAAACAATACAACATTTAAGATGTCTGTAAAATTAGATGATCTCACTGGTATGCTCAATCTAATTAGCCATGAGAAGCATATCCAGCATTTAGATGATTTGGTCACAAGATATCGCGAACTTGTTTGCCAACTGTGCACCGTCGTAAGTCCAATAGTTTTCTTTTCACAAATTATGCTCAATTTTAAGATTGAAATGGAGTGCATGTCCGAACAGGAATACATTCTTGAAATTTATGATGAAGCTTTTGGAACCGGCCAACGCGTCATTAACAACGAGTTTCCGTTAGCGACTACTAGTGAGGAGTTTGTGGTTAGTCAAAGAAAACAGTTGAACGCTTATATAAATATAATAAACTTTCACTCAATTTCCTTGTACCTAAAACCAAAACTGATTGCAATTATAAACTAAGATGTAAAACATATTCCAGGCCATGATTGGGAAAATGGAGCGATCAGTGTATCGCCTTGAAGCTGTGAAAAGAGTTCTCAAAATCTGTTTCATTAACAATTTCATACGGTTTGATGATAATTTCAATGTTTGATTTCATTTGCTTACTATGTTATTATCAAATTCGACCAATTAACAAATTGTGATTTCCAAAGTAGTTTATTTTCAATTCATATGGTGTAGAACATATCCATTTATAGAACTCCCCGTCATAAAAGTTTCTCAATATCTCTGTTGTGCATAGTCATTTCTTCTTGGTGAATCATATTGAACATGATGAACCCTTCCCGGATTTTGAAATACAACCTGCAAAATAGGGACTTAGGAACATGGCAATTCTTATTCATAATACCTCTCGATTTGAATTGTACTGAACCTGCATCTGATATGATCTTCTGACTGCCCGACAAATGTAGCATGCTACAAGGGAAGAACAAGTGAGCAGAACAATAAAAAATGAAATGATCATTAACCACCTGAAATTAGGATGCTATAAGTAGGCATTCAAAACACAAAAGTTGAAGAACTTACATCATAAATTTTGGATCGAATGGGATACAGACGAACTTTTTACCCATATTGTTGCAATTGTCCATGAATACACATTCAGATTTATCGCAGTGAGAACGACCTAGAAATAATTCTACATAGTATCGCAGACTACCATTTTTCAAAGTAGGGTTTAGATAGCAAGAAAAATGTTTTAATATTATTCAAATTATTTCTCGGAATTCAGTTAAAAATGTGTTCGCGTTGAGTTAAATTTTTATAGGGTTTCAACTTATTGTACCTGAACAAACATGCGGCAATGCTCGAATGTTTTCGAAATTTAAAATTAAAAGAAACACCAAAAATCATGATAAAACTGGTTAAATCAATCTGAAACAAAAACTTGCTAAAATACCGTATTTCCTCTTTTAGCCTAGCATGCAAGACTAATTTTCAATTAATCTGTAGGGGTGCAAGCCTAATAGAGGCGGCAAGAATAACTTTCCGGTGCCCAACTGCTTTAGAAAATTAATCAAACCTTTACAAAAATGTGATGATGACGCCGTTTAAACAAAAATACATACTTTTCAACTGTTTCAACCTATTTGAACGCTTTTATGTTTAGTTTATCCATTGAAATGACGAATTTGTTGAAATTTCCGCCGAAATTTTGGCAAAAAGTCAATGCAATACCAATAGAAAAAATACGGTAGCTATGATCTCAAATTACGCCTCGTTTTTGCTGCATTACGTTATTTTTTGTTACAACTTTTTATCTTATTTTTGTTTATTTCGTGTTTTGTTGAATTAAGAACATTTTCGGGCAATGAGTGTACATAATATTACCAACGTTGATCACCCATCGGCTGAAAATATATTTTATTCAATGAAAACCACAAAATTAAAAACCAGCAGTAAAAGTTTAACTAAAAAAAACAATTTTCCAACTAAACTAAAATTATGGCAATTTAATACGTTCTTTAAAAAAACTCACAAGTTTCCATAGTGTCATGGCACACTACCTGATCCGTGTACATAGCGTTACCCATTTTGGGACCAAAATCCTATAAATCGATTATTTCAAAAAGTTCAACTGATGACCAAGAAAAGAGACAACGCCCAAAGTGTTGTATGAAAAAGAGAAAAGAAGAGAAAACAGTTGTCCTGAAAGAATGGGAGGTTGACCCGAATGGAAGACGAGAACTGTCTTGGTCATTCTCATTGATCAGCTAGCTGAATGTATATCACTGATCAGCTGTAGGAATGAAGATTATTTTAAAACAACATTCAAGAATCTATTACAAATCGGGGTTTGCAACAGAAAAACACCGCAGTTTATCCTAGATTTCCCCATAAAACTTACATTATTCGAAAGAAAACCATTGAATTAGGTAACATCAAAATACGTCACTTTTAACAAAAATATATATTCGATATGAAATTTCATTTCTAATTCATTTGATTCCCGTAACATTTTTTTTGTGATATTGAGATTGTCTAGAGGGAGGAAGTATTTTGGAAGATTTTGTTTACGTCTGTGTTTTTTTTACTCAACTCGATCAAAAACAGTTCACAAAACTTGGAATGAGCTCAAATAAGTTTCATGGAACCGTTTAAAATATTATTATTCTGTAGTATTTTTGTAACTGGATATTTCTATTAATATCTTCTCTAACCAGTATTGTACGATGATGATTTCGGTTGAGCACACCAAAAAAGGGAAAAGAAAGAATATCCCAGGTGTTAACCACATGTTGCATTTGAAAATATCAAAAATTTTAGGCAAATATATGTGACAGATGTGCTCGCCAGTTAACCCTAGTTCAATTCACTTTCATTCACTTCATCTGTCAAGTGTGCACTGTTCACAAATGCAGTCTAAAGTCTCTATCCTTATCGAGCGCGTCAATGTTATCGAGGAGCAACCTGTAAAGCTCCAGGAGTTCGATGACGATGTCTATCCAGGAATTGTCATAGCCGTTGAACAAACCAGCTTCTTTGCGTAAGTTTTACCAATTCATGAAAATTTTTGCATCATTTTTGAGTGGCAATAAGAACACATTTTTGAGTCAGTTTAATATCAGAAAAATTTCTAAATACAAATATTCAAAACCAATGGCTCCATGTTTAACGTTTCAGGCGCTGCAAGAAGGTAATTGTCAACACAGTCGTCAGCATGACCTGCGGTGTCTCCAACATTCCATACAGTTTCTTTGCCAGAACCAACCAAACTGCCGGACCAAAGCCTGCTTGCATCACTATCAACGACCTCCCGCCAGTTTAAATGATTACGCACATAATTTTCCCCCTAATGTTAACTTGGAAAACTCTTGTGTTTAATGGGAAATGTACTTTTTCCCATTTCCCCTTAATTTCCTCACATCTGTGCAATATTCACAAGCAATAATCTACACTTTTTTCGATTTTTTTTTCTATTCTCTGGACAGTTAACAAAGAAAAAAATTTTGAAGCAAAGGTTCTGTTGATATTCTGAATTCATTTTGCATTTTCTCTTCTTGTTTGAAAAATAATAAATAAAAATTGAACTCCTAATTTTTATGAAAAATTCGGTTTTGATCAAAGTTTCATAAATTCTGAAAACGTGATAAACACATCTACGCAGGTGCAGCCAGTTCTCCGCGAGCACGCACACATTATAATTACAGCGCTATGTTGTATCCAAGCAACGGCGTAATCAAGAACGCGCCGCTTGACTTCTCGTGAGTGTGCATTCATTTGTGCTTGAAAGATTTCCAGTTCAAAATGATGCAGTGCGACGATGATGGTTCATCATGTCACATTGAAAAGGATCACGGATTTTTAGCCACTCTGGTTGAATCGTTCACCGCAGGTACAAAAAATACATCCCCCTAACGTTCAGATTGATGTATTACAAAAATTTTTGTAGGGACTCCATTTTCTGCGTTTCTCCTTGCTGGTGAAATTTGTTTTGTTATAACGCTTTTCGCATCAATACCTAATACCAGAAAAGATTCTGTATTTTGTTTTCTAGCAACAATATTTGCTCCATTTCTGGTTAAAACAAGTGTAGAAGTGGCATACTTTATTTCAATTTATTTTTACACTTCATCTTACACTTTTTGGAGCTGGATTCACGATTCCGTCGTTTCTTTTTGTTACTCCAGTTTCTTATTCAACTTTCAATATGGAATGGTGCTCTATTCCTGGCAGTCAATAATTGTAGCAGTGAAGAAAAGACCAGTAACGAAATCATATACACGGTTAGTTCAGCTTCGAAAACTCCTGCGAAATTTTTTACAGATGGCCATACATTCTCCTGTTTTTCATAACTCTCATTCAAGCAGCACTGTTTTGGCAAATAATGATTCTAGGGTTTATATCAATGCTGTTGATCCTGGTACTTGCTCCACTGACTATTACTGTGGTTTGCACAAAACACAGTTTCTAATGTTACCATTCATAATTCAGACTATCTTTTGCGCTTTCTGTTGCAAATCTAACCCAACATCGGAGCATGAAGCAGTTCGAAATGCCAAGTGTATAATGCTTTGGAATATTCCCGGTTTACTACTCACAATGTCTGATGTTGCTGGACAAATTTATTTGAGTAAGAAATCAAAATAATTTTTTTTTTAGATAACCTCTAATTATTTCAGCGGCGTATTCAAACTCTAACGCAATTCATCACAAAGAATATTTGTTCTCCATCTTGTATCCTGCAGCTACTGTATTAATAATGTTTATTACATTACCTGCTTTGAGGTAACTTGGAATAACAATTACAACAACTAAACAATTTTTTATTGCAGAAAAGCAATTTTTCCTTGTTGTTTCACAACAGACAACGATAACAGCGATCGAATGTTTTTTGTTACAAGAGATAGCATTTCACAAGGCTCGGTGGGTTCACCAACTCCATCGGATCAGTCAAATATTAGTACAATTTCGAATCCGCCAATTGTCACTTACCCCAATAACTCAGTAGTTCCATATAACCCTGTAACTCCGCTTTATCCATATTTCCCTATGCCTAATATGTATCCACAGGCATATCCGCAAGACTTCCAACACCAATACCAACCCCTTTTTGTACCAGTTCCGATGACGTTTTATAATCAGTCCCAGTTTCCCATGCGTCAAAATGAGATACCAGTAGTTCAATAATAAGTATTTTCTTTTGCGGAGTAATTGATTTATGTCTGTGATTATGATGATTCAATTGATTTGGTGAAAAAATACGGTATATAAAATATAATGAATGAAATTTGAATACTGGTTGTTTATTATTCAATGCTTTCCTCATCATCGGAAATTGGGATCATTGAACGATCCTGAACAATTCCAGTTGGTGTCTTTGTGAATTGACGGAGGGCATCTGGGTCAAGCTCCTCCATAGCCTCCAAAGTTTCCAAATGTGGAAGAACTGCTTCCCAGATACGATTTTCTCGGATCATTTCAAGCACAGCATCGATCTCAGGTTTCATATAGCGATCTTCGTTGAGCGGTCTGGAAAAAGTAGAATAATTATGTAAGTGTGTGCATTTTCACTCACGGTGCCACAGATCTAACAAGTTGGTAAATTTTGTGAAGAGGAGCTGTAGAAATCAACGGTTTGAGGAATTCAATTCCCTGGCATGCAGCTAGCAATTCCATGGCTAGAACAGCTTCAACATGCTCAACTACGGTAAGTGCTTTTCGGGCTGCAAATCCACCCATGCTTACGTGATCCTCCTATAAATAAAAAAGTGTGTTTCTTATTATTAAGTTGGGTTTTCACCTGGTTGCAGCTGGTTGGAATGCTATCGACCGAAGATGGATGACATAGTACCTTGTTTTCAGAAACTGAAACAAATGTGTTTGATTGAGTATGAAAATCGAGTTATTTGTCATAACACGAACAACGTACCCAAACTTGCAGCACAAAGTTGAACAGTCATAAAGCCAGAGTTTAGACCACCGTCTGGAGTCAAGAAAGTTGGAAGTCCACTGAGCTCTTTGTTCACTAAACGTTCCAAACGGCGTTCGCTCATCTGAGCAAGCTCGGCAACGGCAATCGCCAAGAAATCAAGAGCCTTCGCTGGATACTCGCCGTGGAAGTTACCACCACTGATAATTTCCTCTCTGTCGGCAAATACTAATGGGTTATCGGTGGCAGAGTTCATCTCGGTGGTGATGATTTCACGAACAAATTCAATGGTATCGTGTACAACTCCATGTACTTGTGGGACGCACCGGAGCGTATAAGCATCTTGAACCTTGGTGCAGTTACGATGAGATTCTAAAATAATAAGTTTTTAATTTCTTAGTTTGGTCACAAAAACCATTGCATACCTGCAATTTGAGATGGGTTAGCTTCTGAGTGAAGAAGGGCGCGTAAGCGTAAAGCAGAAAGATTTTGCCCACGATGAGGGCGGATTCTGTGAATATCTGGATCATAAGCCCTGGTAGTTCCTTTCAAAACATCGAGTGAAAGGGCGGCGATGACATCAGCTTGGCGAGCAATATTATGGGCTCTTTCGAGGGCTGAAATAGTCAAATATGTGCATTGCATTTTACTGCTTCTCTTACTATATGCTCCAAGTGCTGTCACCATTTGTGTTCCATTAATCAGTGCCAACCCTTCTTTAGGTCCCAGTTCAAGAGGTTCAAGGTTGTTCTTTTTCAGAACTACATCAGCCGGTTGCCAACCAGTGGTTGGGCTCCACATTTTTCCTTCTCCGAGGAGACCGAGCGCCAAATGTGCAAGTGGACACAAATCGCCAGAGCAACCTACAGTTCCCTGTTGTGGAACATACGAAACGCAGAATGCTGAAACTTTTCAGTGAACACATTCAGTATTTTTTGTAAATTACCATTAAAAGCAGCAATCATTTTCTTGATATTCTCCACAGAAATACCACTATGTCCCTTTGCAAGAATGTTAATACGAAGAGCCAGTAACATGCGTGCACGGTTTGGAGCTAGTGGTTCTCCATAACCAGTTGCATGGGAACGGATCAAATTGAGTTGAAGTTTCTTCAATTTCTCTGGAGGGATAGTGACATTTGAAAAAGTTCCAAATCCAGTGGTCACTCCGTAAACAGCTGAATAATGAAGACGGTAATTTTAAAATTGTAATGTATGTCTACCTCTATGTTCCGAAGCAATCTTTTCCAAGAAAGTTCTTGCTTTTCTGATACGGTCTTCCGATTCCATGGACAATTGAATAGCACACTCTCCCTTTTCACATCTCACAAGATCTTCAGGCAATAAACTGTTTCCATCCAGAATGAGCAGTTTTGTGGGTGGGGCCAACACCATCGGAGCTAAAGAATCAGCAAACGAAACCCTGAAATCAAATTTAGTTTTACTCATATTCAAAATGTCTTTTTACTTTCTTCTCCGGTTGTCAATCTTTTCAATTTCAGCACGAGCATTGTCAATTTCTTCTTGCTTTTTAGCTTCCTTCGCATCCTCTGTTTCTTCAACGCTTGCAGCTGAGATTTTATTTAAATATTATTAAATAACTTTTTGTTTTAAAACTACATACCGACAATGATGAAATCACTATCTTTCAGAACGTCGGAAACCAAATCTTCAGGGTCCAAAAGCGAGTTTCCAACAGTTCTACGTACTTCGAAGTAGTCATCAGCAAGTGGTAGCTTTGGACGGAGACGACGAAGTTTTTCGACCGACTTCTTGGCCACCTAAAAATTTAGTTGTTCTTACTAAAACTTAGAATTTGAACATTTCAGATCAACTGCAACCAAAAAAATCGACAACATGATGTATGGACTATTGAAATTTTCAGTCGAATAGCATTGCGTGAGCAACAAGCAAGGGAACTCATGTCACTTTGAAATACTTACAGCGTGAATAGTATCATCAGGTTTGCATGGGACAACCACGCATTCGGTACCAATTTGGACTTGAAGACGCATCGCTTTGCAGGTGTTCAGAGACGTCTGCTAAACCACGAATGAGGTAAAGATGGGCGGGAACTGTTTGATCACGTCTTCACCTTCCTTCGTGACTGCACCTTTTTACGGCTGTCGACGGTCATCAAAACAGAATGGGTTCTGTCCCGAAGGGGTCGGCGGCGCGTTGTTATCACATGGCTCTAGCAATCAGATCCAGCAATAAAATAAACGAGAAATTGGTTAGAATTGGAAGAAGGTGAGTATTGAAATCGAAGACGTCTTACAGTGACAGTAATTAAAGCGCGTTTTTCAATTTCTTTGCCCTCGTGGATCAGTTTCATTGAACATTTGATTTTGATTATACATTTCAATGAAATGATGAAATAGAACATGATACGGCAAACGAAAACAAAAAACGATTGAGACTGAATAGTGGTTTTTTGGTGGACTAAACAAAAAAATCACTAGTACAATGAACCTTCAAGTGATACTCTCCGAATATGTCATATTTCATCGTGATTTTATTGATACATTCCAATTTTTTTGTATCTTGGTTTTTTTAAAACTAAAACTAGTTAAATTATTTAAAGAAAACAAAACATTACAACATGTTTTAAACATTGTAAGTTTCCCAGAGAAGAAAACAACCAAGAAACAAGATGCTAAAGTCTGACTCTTAGCATTAAAGACTGATAGGGCATTTTAAGTGCTTAAAAGGTTTCCTGTAAAATGTCTTTGAAACACACTCAACTAGAACAAACACAAAATATTTGAATGTTATCTTAAAAATTATACATGCCCCTTTACAACTATAGGAAATCAGTACCATACGGCACTTGCGCAAGAATCGACTTCTAGCAGTATATGAGCATTGTATGGTCTCAACCTATCTGTTGCTGTGATTAATTTTCGATTTATAAATTTTTGTGAATACTCTGGTTTCAGTTTTCTAGTAATACATATGAAAACATTAAAAAGCTACAAATAAAATCGTAAATAGTTAAAACTTTTATTTTAAATAAGTGGCATTGTTTAAAAAAATTAAATCTCAAAAACCACCGTCATCCTTTTTATTGTGAGTAAGTTTAACAACTGATCTTGTATTATTGGTTCTTTGTTTCTTTGATATTCATACCGACTTTACAGCTCTATAATTGATGCGGAAGAAAACGAGATAAAACATCAGACTAAGGTGCGGCATAGATCAGAATTGGGCACTAAACTTTTATGATACCTCAACTCGGCGACCAGGCAACCGGATTCCTCTCTTCACATTATCTTAATTTTATTACCACGTGGGAGATGAGACATGATTTCATCATCACACGGTCTCGATGCAGAAATGATCAAAGTTAGTCATCAGTCTATAGAATGTCGGACAAAGGTTTATTGGACAAAATGAGAAGACTGATTGTGTGAGCTACAAAGAAAGCAATGAAGAGAAGAACGTTCATAAGAGAACAATAAAATAAAAACGGGGAACGAAGTAAAAAAAAAACTAATAGCGTACTCGTTAAAAACATTAAAATCTACCAAACACTTTTAAGAAAGAAAGCAAAAAAACTGCTTTGCAATGACTAGGAATAATTGAAAATTCCAGTGACATTATTTACGTGAGAGATTGGATAGGTAAATGTTACAGTAAAATGGAAAATGAAATTGTAATTGAAAGTAACATTTTCATACCGGAGAAAATTAAATTCAAAGTAAATGTGTACTTTTTTAGATGGAAAGCTCGAATTTGACATCGACGTTGGTGGCACGAGCGAGATCAACAATGTTGGAAAGCTTGACAACCATCTTGGCGGCTTCGTCGAGGTTATCGCATGGAAGAATTCTGAGTTGGGAGGTGGCAATCAAAGCCTTGGCGTCTTCAACCTTTGTTCCTAAATAAATAAAAATTATGTTTAAAAAAATAATTTGAGCAGTTTCCACAAACCTTGCAATCTGACAACAATTGGGATCTTGAGGTCCAACTCTCTGGCAGCTTGAATAATTCCCTGAGCAATGACATCGCATCTCATGATTCCTCCAAAGATGTTCACCAAAATGGCTGAGACCTTGTCCTTGTCAGCGGTGATGATCTTGAAAGCTTCAGTGACTTGTTCAACGGTGGCACCACCTCCAACGTCGAGGAAGTTGGCTGGTTCTCCTCCGTGCAACTTGATAATGTCCATGGTGGCCATGGCGAGTCCAGCTCCGTTGACCATGCATCCGATGGTTCCATCAAGACGAATGTAGTTGAGGTTGGCAGCGGCGGCGCGGATCTAAACGATGGTTCATAAAAACTACGTTTGTACAAGTTTCAAATGTTTAACGACAAGTTTACATGTATAAAAGTTTCCAGCAATATTTGGTTACTGGCGTTAAAAAAATTAGCTTCAGATCTGCTCTTCAATATTTGAATAGCTGAATTTCACTTGCTAAGTTCAATTTGGCAATGAGTGTTTTTAATGTTATCCGAAAAGGGAAAATATGCACTATTGCTTTTATCTGCGCAATTCCTAAGGGAATTCCGTTTTCTCCGCCAGCCATTCAATTCAATTGAATACGACTCTTATTTTACCTCGAGCTCGTCCTCTTGCTTCTTATCCTTAAGATCGAAAAGCTTGGCTTGACGGAATTCTGCATTGGAGTCAAGAAGGAGCTTGCAGTCCATGCAGTAGACATCTCCGTTCACATCCTCGGCCATTGGGTTGATTTCGACAAGAGTAGCGTCGGATCCCTTGAACATCTGGTAGAGCTTCTCAATGATTTCAGAAGCTTGTTGTTCACAGTCCTTCTGAAAATTTAAAGTATTTTTGAATATAACCTGGGGCATATTTATATTTAGGTTTGCACTACGTGTTCATATAATCCAACGTTGAATAACGTACCGAGAATCCCATCTTAACGGCGATCTCGTGAGCAAGCTCTTTAGTGATTCCGACGTTGACATCAATTGGCATCTTCACGATGGCATCTGGATTGGTGGCGGCAACTTCTTCAATGTTAACTCCTCCTTGGGAAGAAGCAATAACAATTGGTCCATTGGTATTTCTGTCAAGAGTTATGGAGAAGTAGTATTCACGGCGGGTGAACAGGCGTTTGCAAACCATCACCTAAAACATTCATTTATATTTTTATCGGTTTAACTAAAAATGAATATATTAAATGTGATTTATCTTTTGTACGGCAGTGAAGTTTTTTTTTCAATTCCTATTCATCTAATTTTTAGATATGGCTCATCTGCATTTTTTAGATTTTTTGCACAGTGTGTACGAATTCATCAAAACTTGTTTGTCTCGAAAAACAGCTGAGCTACAAGAATTAACTTGTATCGAATTGTGTAGCGTCTCACGACATTATCACTCAGCTTGAATTTTTTAGCTGTACCTCTTCACACTTCTTTCCACGATGATCCGTTTGTTTGGTGATCAGGTTAGCTCCAATCATCATTCCAGCCTTTTGTTTCACCTCATCTGGGCTGAAATTAACATATTTGACAATTTAAACATTTGAATGGAATGGCTACTTACGTGAAGACAATTTGTACTCCTCCCTGAAGTCCGGACGAGAACCTTCCTTTTCCACGTCCTCCAGCAAGAACTTGAGCCTTGACGACGTAATCCTTTCCACCGATTCTTTTAGCCTCACTGAAAGCGGTTTCGGCATCCTGAGCAACTCCGAATGGTGGCACCTTGATCTCATAATTCTGCAGAATCTTCATTCCGTGATGCTCATGGAGCATAAGTGTTCTGGCGGCCGGCGCCATGAATTTCTGTGAGGTGTTGAGGAGCGGCTGACTGATTCTTCCAATCATTTTTTTTCCTGAAAAATATAATGATTTCTCTGAAACTGGCGAATAACCTAAAAGTAGAAAATTAATAGAAAAGAATGAAAACTGAATAGGGATGGAAATAGGATAAAAGTGAAGACAACAACACAAACAGTTGTGTGCACACACGGGACGCTACGACACATTGCGGACTTTGCCCTCTCCTTTGCACAAGAGGCTACGCGCATTCAATGCAAGAATGAGAGGGTGGCAATGAGGTGATACCTAGACAGAAAATATCTACTACATCTGAGAAAAGGTATATGAAATGATTTAAAACCGTCGAAAACCAAAAATTGAACAAAAAGCTTTAAAATATGTCTAGAAACGGTAGAGGCAGAAAGATGGACATACGCTGTCTCTCAAAGATCGTCGGCCAGCAACGTGGTTGTGGTTGGGCAAAAAGTGGAGAATAGATTGTTCGCAGAAAAGATAAGGTACAAAGTATCGGAGGAGGTGAAGACAGGAAAAGTGCAAACAGAAAGGGAACTGATAATAAATAAATGGCGGATTCGATCAGAGGCTACTTGTAAGGTTTTCCTAAAAAAACAAAGATAGGAATTCAAATTTCAGACTGCCGAGGGATCAGGAATATCAAAGATTTTGTTTTATATTCGTATTTTCAAATGCATGATCAGTTGGAATAAATGTTAATTTAAACAAAAAACTGGAACAGCGTACTAGCCAAAAACATTAATTTCAAATTGGGAAACCCACGAGATTTCACATAAAAAAAGGAATTCGGCCTCTTAAAATAACTACTCCCATAATCACATATAAAATAAACTAAAGTAATATTGATAACAATTGGATGCAATCAAGCTCCGTGCATCCATGTCACATCAAAACAAGAGGGGCCAACGAGAGGAAAAAAGGTTGAGTTGGATGAAATTATCAGTAGGGGTAAACGAGGAAACAAGAAGGTTTTCTCTTCTTCTCTATGTTTCCCCGGGACATAGAGACAGACAACGATGGATCAATGGAATTGTCAGAGGGAAAGACGAGAGAGAGAGGACCCATCTGCGTGTAGTGTGCAGCGTTGTTGTGTCCTTCTTGCATGCCGTTCCAACGTGAGACACACAACTCTATTTCCCTTTTTTCTTTGACTCTCTTCCCGCCAAACAGATAGGATGTTGAGTATGAAGAAGAAAATGAGCGTAGAGTTGGAAAACCAAAAGGCATTTTTTCGCTCTGGGTGAGAAAAAATGAGAGAGAATAGACAGAGTCTTGCATTGGATAAGTGGGTGGATAGAAAGACGTCATATTTCTTCGTTTGATTCAATTGGGTATTTACTGATCTTTGAAAAAGTATTACTGTCTGGCAATGTACATGTATAGATTAAAGTCTCTTAAAGTTTACATGTTTTCTTGAAATGTAATGGATCAAAAATACACCACTCTTCAATTTCAGCCAGAGCAGGCACCAAAATCATCTCTACATCTACAAAGGTGACAACGTGGAACGTAACGTGGAAACGAAAACAAAAATGAAAACGTCGAAAACATGAAAACGTATAAATGAATACAAAGTTTTATTACTGAACTCAGCAGAACAGTTTTTTATTTTTATTTTAGAACGACATTATACAACCACAGTAAAAACAGTGACTATAATAATTATTCTATAAAGAAAATTAACTTTGTTGAAAATTCTAAAATCTTATAAATACGGTTGATCAGTTACCATGTGTTTGTTACTATTTGTCAGACAGGTAAATTTTTTGAAAAACATAGCCACCAAAATAAAAACACGCAACAAAGTCTCACGTGGTCATTAAGCACCAAATTTGAAACTAGTCGCAGTAACATGGAAGGTTATCTTTCCAGTAAAACGTCATGCCACTAATGTTTGCTGCAGCTACGCAACTTGAATTCCATGTTCTTATCAGATAACACGTTGTATAGTCAAAAATCTAATGTGATGTCTGTATCATTGTGTTTGTCATGATCTTTTTGTATATTTTAAAAACCTATTTTCAACTTTTAATGTGATTTTTGTAATTCTTGAAAAAAGACGACCGTCAAGCATTATGAGGGACAAAAATTCATCTACGAAACATTTACTAAAAATTTAACGTTTAAAAAATTATTTATACTCCAAACTAGGTATTTTCCTTGTTTATCCGAGAAAAAAACTAATAAGTACGTAATCCAAATAAGCATTTGGCAAAATTGAAGATTTAATTAAACTGTCTGAAACGAGTAACTTATCGGAAACAGTCGTAAATTTCAAAAAACATTCAATTCTTTTAAACTGGGTGTCTTCATAAAGTTTGCAAAATATACGAACAACAGAGAAAATAAGGCAACAATCGGTGAATTCATAAAATAAATATATTATACTTTTTTTTGAAGTTTATGGTAAACTTTGATTATTTTCTATTATTATTTTCGATTGTTTCCCACTTTTTGTTATGCTCTGAATATTACAAGAAAAGTGAAATACATTTTGGTACGTGTGTATTTTATTTTGAAAGTATATTGAAGTTTCTACAAAGAATTTTTTTACATTTTATATTAAAAAGATTTGAAATATTTCATATGGTTTTTGAACATTTTTTGATGTACAGCAACCACATAAATTTCAATTTAGAAGTAAATTCTAACAATAAGAATACACGTTTTTACTATTGTCAAATACCTGAGTTCAATTTATTCTATTTTTTTCTCAAAATGATATTATCCTATTCCATTCTCCAATGGTATCCTTTAAATGAGTGTAATCTCTCACCCGCAGTTTTCCGGACAATTAATTGTACTGTCCTTCCCGAAGACCAGCGCCAATGATAAAAAGATGACGTCTTGTTCACGGGAAGACACGATACTGAATGGGTCATCTTTATATCCAGGGAAAAGATTTAGGTCAACAGCAGCAGCCCGTTTGTCCTTGTAAATCCGATCGGGCTGACGGCGCCCAACGGCACTACTCACAGATTTCTTCACGTTCAGTTCTCCCTGTTTTGTACTTTTTGGATTCTAGTCTCGTTTTGATGTCTTGTTTGATTTAAACCGTGTTTGATAACTAAGTAAATAGGTGTAGTTTATTTCAAGGCCTTTGAAAAAGTCAATCAATTTGCAATTTGAAAACCGCTTCGAACTTTTTAATCTTTTTAATCTATTCATTAACCTAAAAATTTCAACGCTTTCTTATTTCAGAAAATGTCTCTTCAAGAAAAGTTCGACGCTGCTGTGGAAATCATCCAGAAACTTCCAAAAACAGGTACGTTGGACTTTGATTCGCTACAATGCTACAAACTATGCTATGATGTAGTTGATTCAAAGCTAAATTTACAATTTTTCTAGGACCAGTTGCCACCAGCAATGATCAGAAGCTTACCTTTTACTCTTTGTTCAAACAGGCTTCTATCGGAGATGTGAACACCGATAGACCAGGAATTTTCTCCATCATCGAGAGAAAGAAGTGGTCAGTTTTTTTTTTCATTATTCCTTTGTCTGATTCGAAAAAGGGGAATTCTTTTTTTCTTATTTCATTGACAAATGAGTCATGACCGCGTGGCTAGCTAAACTGCATCAGAATTGCGTGAGTTATGTGTGTTGATTTTTTGACCGCAATATATATTAACTTATCGCTATGCAACAAATGTCGGCGTTGTGTCTGCAAACGATGCAATTATCATTTTCTTCGAATATGGTGCCACAAAAAACGAGTAGGAACGGATGATTGTGAAATTATCAATAAAAAGTTTTGAAGAAATGTAGAGTGTCGTTTCTGATCATTGGTCTCTTCAAAACCATAAACTATGTTTGAAATACCCCTTAAAAATAACACGAAGCCTGTATTAATGTTTTCACGTTTGTAGAAACATGGATTCAAAAAATAATTCCGTTCATGGGTACTTGTGTAGTTACTGTATCCCACAATGTATGCAATGGATAAAATTCCAAAATGACCACAACGTAAATAACCATTTTAATGCTCAATTCATTTTTAGGTTTAGATTTTTCCTAAGTCTAAAATTCAAAAAGAACTCATATTGTATTTTTGAAAAAAATTAAAAAGATTTTTTGGTGTACTGATATTACACAAGTACTCGTTCATGAATAAAAAGAACGAACCCATCAAACATATGTGTTGGTGGAACATTATTTCAATGCTGGCGATAGTGAAGGTTTTATTCTAAAAGGCAATAATACAAAAAAGGCAATTTAAATACAAGTATTATTTAAAATCAGAAAGTTTCAAAAGAACGAGTGATCGTATCTAATTATAACAGTCGTGATTTTGAAACATCCATAAAAAGGTAGTATATCTTGTAATGTTTTCTATTTATTTCATTGGCTGGCGCTAAAAAAAAAGTTGTAAAAGTGTGGAGTGCTAAGATCGCAATTCTAAACAGACTGCTGGTATAATTTTTCAAACACCGATTTTTAGTGCACTTTTAATAGTACACATTTCTAATAAAATGTACAATAGTAATTGAAAAAGTTAGATGGGTCAGTTCCAATAACTCAAAATAGTTTAACTACTTGTCTGAAAATGGTACGTTGCGACTATTGATGTTGAAGCCATGTAAAAATAACAATTAATTCCAACTGGCTCACAGTATTTACTGGCATTTTCCTGACCAACCCCAGTTAATCCGATTTCCAGGGACTCATGGAAAGAGCTCGAAGGAGTGTCTCAAGATGAAGCTAAAGAGCGTTATATCAAGGCTCTAAACGACATGTTTGACAAAATCGCCGAGGTATGTGAATGGGTCTTGTCGGCAAACGTTTGAAGTTTTTGTAGCAGAAACTAGTAGTTACGTTCAGAATTACTTTGTTTTCAGGAACTTGATGTTGCCGCTTGGCTTGAACAAATTGACCCAGTCATCAAAACCAACCTCGCTCTCATTGGAAAGTAAATCTTAATTATCATAAACATTTTTTTTTCAAATTTCGAACAATATAATTATTTGTATTGCTTCTTGATACTAAATAAATATGAATTAATTTTGTAAATTGAATAACTCTATAGTTTTACTGTACATTGGAAGAATCTTGCATGAAAATGAAAACTATGAATTGCATTTGTAATAGTGAAATTTGAACATTGTATGTATACATAATTTTTATTGCAGTAGAGTTGAAACTGTGAATAAATTTTAAATCCACAATATAAAATAAAAATGAAAATCAGACGAGCACCCGAGAAGGAAATTAAATGAATTCGGAATACATAAGAGATCAACATAATGTTTGTGTGTAAGAGATAGTTCAATAGAAAGCACGAGGTTAAACATTTCAGATAAAACATTGCAAAGGTTATAAGCGTTCCTTTTTATCCATTTCCTCTCTCTTCTTGTCTTCCTGGTATGCAAAAAACTGAAAAGTGCGGTAGACAACATGCAAAAATATGCAATTTATGACTATAACAAACGACATGGCAGCCATCACACCCAGTGTGACCAGGATTGCAGCTGAAAAATTTTGAAGTATAAATATTCACAAGTAGTATAATCGTTCTCACTGGTAACACTTTCTCTTGATCGGAAGTGATACTCATCTGGATTTGATCGCAAAGCTTTAAGATTGTCGAGGATGTTCCTGTAAATATAGTTGTTTTTAGTTTGTTCCGAGTCTGTTAGTTCCCAAAACCTCGATACATCACTAGTTCCCTTCAACATGTGGTACACAAAAACCAGGAACAAAATTATCATGCCAAAGTTCCATATTACCTGCAACATAATTATACGTTTCATGAAAAAGAACGAAGCAAAAAATAAACATACATTGTAAAACAAGTACGGCTTCAGCAATCCCGAACGTTGCTTTGAGACACCACAAAACAGAGTCAGCAGAGAAATGCAGTCGAATATAAGAAGGAACGCTTCGAGATATCCTGCAAAAAAGAAAAATAGAGAAAAGAATTATATGAATGAATTACAAATTGGATTTTGAATAAATTTAGCAAAACAAGTATGCAAATAGTTGGTATAAACAAGAAATTGTGACGTGCTTACCGTTTAGACCGAGTTTTGAGATGCCCATAAAATATAGAACAAGGTTTATGATAAATCCTAAAAAGGCAAATACTGCAACTGCTCGGCACGCTTTCTGAAATGTTGTTGTTGTTTTTTAAACATTATATTTCAACTTTCTTTTATTATCTGCATCGTAGAAAAACTATTCAAATCACATTTATAGTCAACAATTTTTAAAAAAATTCACACATTTTTTTGCAGTCGCTTATTCTACTTTATCTGAAAACTGACTATCTGCTGAAACCAGTAAAAGGGAACACTTTATATGCGAGCTTACTTGAATATGACAAGAATTGCAGCAATAACTGTTGGGAGGAATGGGATCTTCCGTGAAACCCAGGCTCACGACAGTTTCCCGTTGCGGCGTTTTCATTATTCCGTTTCCGTTTCCGTTTTCATTTCCGTTTGCATCTGCAAACATAACAGTGTAATAGTAGAGATCACGATAGTAGATAATATTTCGGTCCTTGCTCATGAATGCTCAGAATGTGCCAAAAGTGAATGCACAACATCTTGGAAAGAAAAGATTCAATAACAGAAGTGTGCGTCCTAAACAATGTTGAAATTGAATCTTGACCACTTTTTACTAACTTTGAGAGGATAAATGTAAAAAAGAACTGAGCATTTTTTTATGTTTTTAAAATAGAAGTGTAGTAAAGAAAATCGACTTACAATGCGGAATCTTGATAATTGGACAGTCAGGGTTATCTGATTCCAAAACAACTGAATACGGCTCAAAATTCATCAGACACAGGATGGCAGAAAATAAATCAAAAAATGAAGAAAATTTTGTAGAAGCTTCAACAACTCCGTGCACAGAATTATTTATTCTAGAATAGCGTGATAAAAACGATCGTTTTTGAGTTATCGGCAACCTTGAATATTCTAGTATCAGCAGATTTTCAATTTTACGCAGACAGACTTTTTATCCAAATTTTGATTTTTGAGGTGAGCAGTATATGGATATGCATGTGTGTTGTTTTGGGCACGTCTTGGATTTAGAAAAAAACATAAATCACTGCCATTCAAGCGCTTCGTCTTCTTTTTTACTCGGTTGAACACACCACAGGTGATCATTTAAACACAATTCGGTTTTGAAAAATTAAATATAATTTGAGAACTGTTGATGAAATGATGATTTTGTTGGGAATGATGATGAAATAAAAATCGAAGCCGTAAGTGCTTGAAAAATTTTTTTATTAAATATTTTCACAATTGATTTTACCATGTCCATTTGCCATAGTATTTTCAAAGCATACATATTTTAAATTTTTGGAAAAAATATTGGAGGCTTTGCGTTTCTCCCCGCATTTAATGCACCACCAATTGCTCCAATCGTGCTTTGAAAAGCTCATCTACCTTCGGCGCACTTTTCACGCCCTTATCAATGATAGGTGGCGCCTATTAACCGATATTTATGTGGTCCAATACGTCTTGCCTGGTGGTAGATCAGTTGGGGAGGAGATGTGTAATGACGAAAGAATGAGGATGGATATTGAGGAAGAAAAGGTAGGTGAGAGGCAAATAAAAACAGGAGAAGAATCCATTTATCATTCGGAAGCCTTTTTGTTGATAAGAGTTTACACATTAGAGCTTGAAAATGAGTGATTATGATTGCGGAAAGTGAGAAAGAGATTGAGATTGTTGACTTCTGATAGTGATATTGATATCATCAGCCACAACAATTTAGAGTAGAGTGAAAGCATAGGGCATGCTACTGCTATAATTTAAGACTTTCCGCCAATTTCTTCAAATAAAAAGAAAAGAAGAAGGACCTCCCAACCGGAAAGTATCAGGTTACCTGGTGGTGGGAGTAGAACAACAAATGAAAAGAAGCAAAAAGAAATAGAAAACACTTGTGATAAAAACGACTTGTTTTGTGGTGGAGACAAATCCGCTAAAATGTGTTCAGTTTTACCACCGAGACAGATTAATGTGGATTGATGGTAATCTGATAAGTTACAAAGTTTCCATCTTTGATAAGCAGGTTAAAAAACATTTTAATATTTAAAATGTTCACGTAATGTGGAAAAGTCTACGTTGATAGAGATAAATTACAAAAAAAGCTCACAAAGCTATATGGTTGTTCAACAGGAAATAACTTAACAGTGATGCTATCGGATTCTTGAAAGATACACTTCGAGGAACACATCCGAGTGATTTAAAAATACATCACTCTAGAAATTGTAGTCAGAAGAGTAAGCTACCTAGTAGTCATCCTTCTATTTATTTCTATCTCATTTGTATTACCTTTTAGAACGATGATGCCGGGAATCGAATGAATATTATATTTCTTCTTCATCAACAACTTGGGCATACTCGAAGAACGCTTCATGCCATTGTCATTGCGCATTCTTCTTTTCCAATTTATTCGATTCTTATATTTACTTTTTTCACGTTTTCTTCTTTATTTTTATTTTTGAAAAAAACGAAGACGCCTATTATGGAATAGAACAGAATCAAAATAAAATTGTCAGTTCTTCTTTTTTCTCGAACACACACACACGACGCAATTTCTTTGGAGAAACCTTGCGGCTTCAACACTTCGTGTGTGTGCCGAAAACAACAGTTGATCCGAAGATTTCTTTCATGGTGTCAATGAGATTTGGAAAAGGGTGTGCGTGCAAAGAAAGTAAGAGTTGAGATAGAATACGTTCGAGAAATTTAGGAATATAAGTTGCCTTTTAAATTTGTGAAACTCGATTGACACTTTACTTTTAACATGAGATTCCTTTGAAACACTTTGTTCCTATTTACTTGTGGAATGTATCAGAAAAAGAATTGATGGGGCGTATGCTAGTTTAAAGTACGGAAAGAAATAATCTTATTTTTTGGTAAAAAATGAAAGTTTCAGTTCAGATTTCAAAGTTAGTTTATCTAGATTATTTCAACTAGAGAAACATTTTTATTTTCTATTTCATGAAAGTTTTATTTATTGTCTGATATTGTTTTGGAAATGTTTCTCGTTTTCAGTTTGAAAATTTTTTACTCTACAATTTTTGAAGTGTATGCTTTTTTTTCAGGATTTACAAGCCGACGATTAAGAGGGAATCGGCATCTAGAATAACTTGTGAAATTTCAATATCAAGCAAAAGTTGTTAAATTATCATTTTAATTTTAATATAAACATGTTCCTTGAAATTGATTTATAACCAATCATAGATTCACGCCATTACCAGCCAAAACGTTCGCATAAATTAATAAAATATTTTTCAGTTCAAGTATTTTTGAATCTCATGTGATATATTCTGTCTTAGTCTTGATTGATAAACTAAATTATGATTGGCTTGTAGTGATGCAAGGCTATTAGAGGCTGCACTACAAATAGAGAAAATGCAGTAACTATCTAACTTGTTGCAAAGTAAAAGCAATGTTTCTGAATATACGAGGAAAAAATAAATAAATAAAAACTTCCCATTTCAGCACCAAATGTTTGAAAAATTTAAATCTAACTTTGAAGTAACAGTCACTTTGTTGTCTAATTGTATTTGTCACTTGATTTCACACCCATTGAGTAATTATGTTTCCTGCTACTTTGGTCCTTAAGTTCTGCCAGACCCTGGACTCTAATTCAATGAATATCCACTTGTTAACCGCTAATCGACCCCGCAGATGACACAGCAGCGAAATGATCGATCATCGTTCGACAAGGACCCTTTACGTCGGCTTGTCTTGTCGGACGTGAAATCCTATGTTTGTTTTAAACCGAGATTCATACTTTAACATCCGTCACTGGTCCGATTAGAGAGTACAAATGGGAAAGGAGGGCAAATGAGAGATAGATGTTGCTATCACATGAAATGATTATTGGTTGGACATGCATGTGTGTGTGTGTTGTGTGGATAATAGTGATGAGTTCTAGGTTCACAAAAATTGTTGTATGGGCGAGAAATTGATGAAATGTATCAGACAAATGCAATGAGGTCAGCTGCTTTTGAAGCAATCTTTTTGGATTTAAGAAGGAAGTTCGAAAAATAAATCTTGGAAGAACCAGAATTTTTTTGTAGCAAATTAGAAAAGTGAAACCAAATGTTTTTCAAAATGTATCAAAGTTCAAATTTTCTACCAACTAGTATAAATAAATTTTGTTATTTTTAGAACTGGGCAGAGTAGTAAAAAAATTGGAGTTGATCGTCATAAAGAAAGTTACAAAATTGGAGAGTTTACACTAAATTATTACATAAATATCCATAACGGTCAAGGAACTACGTAAAGCTAATGAACATACAAAAAATAAAAGGTGCTTGTGTATTATAACCCCATATTTGTAAAGTTTAACGTTCAGCCTTTAAAAGTGACATTCGTTTTAATTATTAGGCTCAAGAAACGATATTTTCCAAGCCTGATAATGACAATTCTATTCACGTTTCAAATAAGTTGACAAATAAAATAATTACTGAAGTACCGAATAAAATGACTTACGTGATCGCAATGATGTTTGTCTCGGCTGTCTTGGAAGACGATTTGCCGTAGGCATTAATGTATTGCCGTATGTAACAGTTCTGGGAGGTGGCGTTGGCTTTGGTGCGGACACAATTTCTTTTGATATCCCATTTTCATCTTTAGATCTTTCAATTCGGATCGATGGAATCGAATGACACTGTGCAATCGTTGGTGCTGGAGTTGGTGTCGGACATGGCGGTGTCCTCGCATTGCGCGCCATTTGAACTGAACAGATCTCTTCGGGTGGGTGTGGTCTCTTTGGCACAGACACACGGATATCAAGGAGGAGTGCGAATAAATGCCTCTACCACAGGCAGCTCAAACTAATTGTCTTACACCAACACAACTGCTGTCACTATCGGCGCTTTTCACTAAACGATGAGCACCTCGTTGGTGCTTGATACCAGGTACAAAATAAAAACAAAACTCTTTTTTGTTTGCTCTTTTTGCCCCTACGTCTCGTCTTCATGCCACCGGTGGTGGTCGCGAGAGGTGAGAAGTAAATGATTTATGAAATTTATGGTAATGGATAGGTCGGTCAAATCTTGCATCGTTTATACGTGCACTTACCTAGTCGCGTTTTGAGAGGAAAATATTGGATACTTTTTTCACAGAGCATGAGAGATTCAAGAGATTTGCACATATTATCATTGAACATTAACAGTTGTCGTTAAAAAAAGAATTAACAATGCACACCACAAATAAAGCGTTGTAATTTCAGGAAAATCAAATATTTAGCATGACTCAAAGCTTAACGGTCTGGAATTATTAAAAACGATACAGTAATTTGACTATGAGAACAGCTCAGCTGATCGAAGAAAAACAACTTTTATGAAAAAGAACGAAAACAAAATTATTAGGATGAATTGATTGAAGTGAATAGCCGTTTTAAAACTCTCAACCAAACCTTTTTTTAATGATTAGCGGATTAGAGAAACGTTTTGACAATGTGGTGCATATTTAAATGATGACAGCAAAAGTAATACATATTTAAGTATGATATAAAGTCAAATTTTGGCGCTCAAAGTGAGAAAATATTGTGTTCCACGCATTCGAGACCTATGCCTTCGTTCAGATTTTACGAGTTAATTTTTATTAGCCAACTGGATGCGGGGTTATAAAAATTTTCAAATTCTCCGCAGCTAGGTTTTAAAATTGATTTTGCCGTATTTCTAAAAAATTCAATGCCAAAAAATCACCAACAGAAATTTATCAGAAAATTCCATGGTTTAGATTTTTAAGTAGATGGTGAGTTTTGTGACTTTTCAAACAGTTTCTCAACCGTACTGTTCCAATTTAATTCCAGGCGATGCTAACACTTCTAAAAAAACATACAAAGTTAATTATAACTCGGTTATTATTTCAACCAAATATTATTATTAGTTCTAAAGAATAAACTGACTTTTGAAATCATCCTTGATTTTATGAATCCTACAACCTATACATATGTCTGTTATCAGCGGCTAAAATACCTTTTTTTTGTTGTAAACTTGACTTTTTATTTGTATATTAATAAGATTACTTATGAAAGAACTATTTCCCCAAATTTTGCTATACAATTTTACGGTTATACGGTAGTTTTGTGTGAGAAAAAAACCAATTCAGTTTAAATCCTTCAATTATTTATTGTATAACCATTATGAAATATTGGTACAGTTGGGATATTTTTAAGTGTCTTTAAGTTGCAAAGGTAAAGAGGTGTAAACAATACAAATACAGAACACGCAAAAATGTACAGAAAACATGGTTGAGCCACATGAGATGAGATATACAGTTTGAAGTATTCAAAAAGTATGAAAAATCAATTTTCAGAAAATACAGGTTTTTGTCATACATTAATCAGCAGACGAATTTAATAACTTGTTCAATTATAGGTTGTTCAAAAAAATAAACGAGCTCGAGTATCATTCCAATCGAAAAACGATTGGGCTCTTGGTTGATAGGAGTACTGAAATATAGAGTGTTTAGTTTATATTAGTTTTTACCTTGCCTAGTTATCATATTTTTGTAACTTGTTTAGAGTTAAGTTTAATTTTTTGAACATGGATTAAGATTTTTTCAAATATAACATAAAAACCAAGTCCAATACTTACTGGTCTGAAATGAATGATTCTCTCGGCAAAATAACTGCGCATGTTGGCATCTGAAATAGCGGCTACTGCTTTATCAACCAACGAGATGTTTTCGAGCCGTGCAATCTTCTTGAAAATTGGATCAATATCACCGCTACTGTAAGAGTACTGGTTTTTGCCTTTTACTGGGAAACGTTTGACTAACGCGTAGCACTGCGTGTGAAGAAGGTAGCAAAGCTGAATCAACGACTCCGCATCGTACAACTCATTTTTGAAGTCATCTGAAATTTTTAATAATTTCGTCACATTTGTTTGAGAAAGTGAGTTACCGCTTTTGAAATATTTCTTGATTTCTTGCTTAACCCATGGGAAGATGAGACGATCCGAGAAGTAAACAAGAGGCGTGATGTTTTGTTCTGAAAATATCGACTGTGCTTCATTTTTAAAAACGAAAAAAAAATTACGATTGATAGTGCGGTCAAATTCAAATCCTTCCGGGCACACGTATGATAGGAACACCACAAGTTCATCTGTGTATACATCATCAAGAGTTACTTTTTCGGATGTTTTTTCGGTGTATGAACCTGTGCGCAAACTGAAATGTTTAATATGGGATCTTAAGTTGAATACAATTTTTTTCACGGCTTCATTGGGTTTTAGTTATAGAGTTTCCCACATTTTTACAAAAACCAAATTTTTTGTTGTTCCTTTTAAGTTTATCAAAGTTTTAAAATTTAACTAGAAGTAAAGACCAGAGTAATAATTTTCTTCACCTAAAAGTAAGAAAAAGCTGTCTTCTAAGCACATTGGTATAATTTTTTTGTTTGTATGTGAACCTTTTTTCTTATTTTTGGTTTCCCTAGTTTTGTGGGCCAACAGCCGTTTCGGTTTTTGAATTTATTCTCAAATTTATTTTTTTTTTTGAAAATCATCAAGAAAAAACAACTTCCACCTTCCAGTTTTGGTATAGGTCAGGTGAAAACAGTTTTACTAAATTTTTTCCATGGACTCATTGAAGTTGGAAAACCGCCCGTTAAGGAAAAAATTGAAAATGATTTCTGATTTTAAAATATTCAACTATAACTTTTCAAAAACATTTTTAAAAAACGACATTTTTTCCAACTCAAAAAGGGGTGACAACTCAGTTTTTACCTATTTGTTTTGGAAGTCGTCGAGTTTCCCCGCCTTTTTAAGTCTAAATAAAAAATATTTTTGTTGGTTTTTCAAAGATTATTCTATCTTTAAAACTAAATGTGACAATTAAATATTCATAATTTTTTTCAATAAAAAAACTTACATATGAAAATACTCTGACAGTTCGGCCAAATAGCTGAGGTTTACATAAAGTGTGTCAGATTGTGTGTCGATTTGAAACTTTCGTAGGACGGTCTCAGTAGAAAAAAGACTGATTTTTTCTCTAATCCCATCAAGAACCGATTCATGAATTGCCACCATCTTGATCTGAAAACAGGCAAATTTTTAATGCAAAAACGGAAAACCGCAAGCTCCAAAATGTTAAATAACACAAAAAGAACAATAAGAAGGTCAATATGGAAACTAGTTTTAAGAAAACGATTTATTTCCCAAGAGTTGTCAAACTAGCATTAAATTGAGTGTGTTCACGTAGAGAAAACATAAGATAGCGGAGACTTTCATGAAATTGACGTTAGAAAGTCATTCAAAAAAAATAGTGAAAAGGTAATTTAATGCTGCACTGTTTATGAATCTAATCCTGAAAACAGATTTTTGTGTTGTTAGAACATCTTAAACAAAAATATTTAAATTTTTAAATCTGTGAAGTTTCGCTGAGTGATCCAAGTCGGTAAAGTTGGTTGAGTTAGTATTTGGTTGTTAGTTGTAGTTGTTAGTTAGTAATTGGTACATAGCTTTTGGAGGCAACAAAAAACAACAACAACACCATCTACGGCTGACCTCGAAGTAAAAACGCGTCACATGAAAAACCTGTGACACTAAATGTTATCATACTATTTTTGTGATTACAAAGGGAATTTTCAAACACTGTCAAGACTTTTCCTCACTGCCAAAAATATAAATGAATGAAAAACAATTATCAACTAGACTTTTTCCTGAGTTTTCTGCCAATGGACAACAGAATAACAGTAATTACTATTGTTTGAATGAAATTTGTGATATTCCGCACTCGTTTTTCTGAACATTATATACCATTATCACTATTTTGTTTCAACGCCAGTGCATCAACTGTCTATAGTCGCAGGCAGTGATACAAAAAACGGTGGAGAAATATGCTGCATCATTTACCGTCTCAGTTCATCTTTTCAAATTTATAGCTTTTGACGGATATTGATAAACAAGTGAAAAAGTTAACTAGACTATAAAAAATGACAGTCTGATCAGTCTGTACAGACAAACGAAACATTAGTCTATTCCCTTACCATTCTGTGATAGCGCTTTGCCCCTAATAAACAAAAATGACGGATGATCGAACAATGAACAACAGGTGGTAGTTGTATTGGGGAAAAGGTGAGTGCGAAACAAACAGCTGAGCGAATCATTACAGCCAATTTGAATCAAATCTTTACGCTCGAAAGCGACAAGAACCAAAACTAGATTGTGTCGAGAGTCAAGTGAAAGGAAAAAAGTCTCATATCTAGTGATAAAAACCAGATGGATGACACAGTAAGCGAAGCCAACAATCGAATAAACACAAGGTGAGATACTACAAAAAGTTGCAACACAAAAATGACTGGTTGAAAGAACCTCAAGGTTAACAAAAAACGATTGGAACGTAGGTGGAGGGATAGATGCGGAAGAGCAGAGAAGAGTATCGAGCAAACAAACTTTGTGTTTATCGGTCATATTGAACAGCTGATTGAGAAAATCTGAGATTGGTTAAAAATCCTTTGATTCAAATTTTGAAAAAACGAATTTCGTGTAAAACAAATTTCTGTTGAGCAGTTTGATTCTTCAATAGGTTCGGAGTTGCTATTAAAATTATACAAAAATACATGGCTCAGCAGTTTCTTAGTTTAAAAATTATATCTAATAGTATGCTGAAAACTATTATTACTCGTTTTTATTTCAGTTTTTCGAATTAAAAATTTCAATTAAAAATAACAATACTACGAAGCAATTTAAATAGATATGCGCCAACTGCAAAGGGTTTTTTCAATTGAAATAATTGTATCAACAATAAATATGTTAATTACGCAAATATACTATGCACATACTAAACCAGAAATCAGAATCGCTAACTGTTTTCTAAAGTAGAACATATTGTTTTTGGACTTTACTCTTCTGAAGTTCTTATCTTGCGGAAATAGTGACCCCGCATCAAAATAACTTGTTCGTGGTGTCAACAAATTGTACAAATATCATGTAACAATAGATCAAATTAAATTACCAAAAAGAACTGGTAGTTTTCTTTTGTGAATGCAGGTTTTCAACCAAATTAAGTGAATAGTAGAGAGGAGAATCAGATTAATAATCAAGAAAAAAGGAATTTATTCAAAATCGATACGTAACAACACACAAAAATATAGTGGTCAATAGAAGACACTCTGAAAACATGAATAGGTAGAAGGACACAGAGAGAAAACAAGGTTGACTCCAGGGAAGACAATTGACGCGCGCGCATATTGCCACAGGTGGTGGACATGGTTTGAGTTGTCTTTCAAAGAAAAAATTTGATATTGAAAATTTGAAAGTGAAAAGGATTATTTTGAATATGAAAATAAAACTTCAAACAGTAAAGTGATAATTGTAGTGACCACTGATAAGAAAAAAACGTGATGAAGTGTTTTTAAAATATTATTCCAGAAAACACTGCTTTGGTATCAACTTGGTTTGTTATTAGAGTTACCATTTTATCAATAACCAAAGACATAACTAGGTTACATAAGTATCTTTTGAGAGATAATTTTAATATTTGGATAACTCAAGTAGTGAAAGAATTACACATGTTTATTATATAAAATTACGAAGAAATATGTTTATTACCATGACTTTTGCAGACTAGTTGTTTTTAAATAAAGTGTATATATTAATTTAATAGACCGGATAACCCAAGAAGAGAATCACAAGTGAACAAACCCAGCAAAGTTTTACATATACTCGAAAGATAAAACAGGTCGGTCATTCAATTGTTTAAGCGAAACTAAATAGATTAATTTGATTTCAGCTGTCGTAGCTTTGAATACACTTCGCTCTTTTTAGCTATGGTGTACAGCATTGAACCCAGAAGAATGATTAAATTACTGAACCACCTGTAATGTTTCATTTTAGGATTGTATTGAACAATACCAAACTGCGGTATCTACCGTTCCACGTCTAGCAACTGCCGAATTTACTTAAATAGGAATTTGAAGCTATGTTTGTGAAGAGTATTTAGAATTGTGTTCAGAATCCCATATTACATAACGAATTATTGTTTTCTATTGCATAAACTAGCATTCCCATCAGAATTGAGACTTTTTCGCACTTTCGTTTTCGAAAACGAAAAGAAAAATTTATTTTCGTCAAAACTATGAAAATTACGAAAAATGAAAATGCTAAAGAAGTCCCAGCTCTGATTTCCATATCAAATTTGAAGCAACTTGAAATTTTCTATACACTGAAAACTCGAATTAAATCTACAGAATGCAACCAAGTTGCTTTTTTTTGCAAAAAGTTCACTAAAGAGTGTAGCAGCCAAAAGTCAAATCATCTATACACTAGGCATTTTTAACTTTAAGCTTTCTTATCTATCACATTGCTTACCATAAATATGACTTCACTTCACTATAAAGAAACACTGCTATGACGGTCTGGGATGCAGATTTTGCGGTTGCCGAGATGTTATGTGTAAGAGGAGATGTTGCCTGAAACTTGAAGGTTGCTATGGTAAACTTGCCTTACAATTTTTAAGGTATGTATAGTAAATCACTACTCTAGTTTAATAATTTTTGGTTGCTTTTCTAGATTTCCATGCGGATTCATGTACACTATAGAATTCGAAATAAACTTCCAATGTGCGCGTTATTGGAAAACACTAGGTTTTTCCTATTTGTAATGCACACATATTTTGCTGTATTCTAGATATAAAATGTCAACGTTGAGCAATGGATTACAACCGGTTTGCGCGGTAATTGGAAATTACCGGCAATCGGCAATCCAGGCAATTGCCGAAATTGCCGATTGCAGGACATTTCAGCCTAATTTAAATCCTAAGTATGTTTCAGAAATTGAACAAATTTCACCTTTTTTAGTATACGGTTAGACATTTTCTTACAAAAAGCCTATGATCATTTAAGGTTTACATTATTTTGAGCTTGAAAAGAGAACAATTTTTAGTAAAATTTATGTTTAGGCTCTTGTCAAACGGCAATTGCCGCGCACCCCCGGGTTACAATAATAATTTGGAAAACACAACCGGATTCTAATAACATTCAATATCCAATATTAAAATTTTCAAGTAAACTAACTTTAATTTGCCATCCTGTAACATAATTCATTACAAACCCAAATATTCCTGATATAAATAGCAATTGCCAAAATGACCAAGTTGGGAAATGATTCCAAATTTTGCCAAAATCTCCATTAATGATAATTAGAGGAAGGAAAAGTAGCACTGCTAGAATATTATTGTACCATGTCAATTGCCAGATACAGTTACCAACTTTTGGCAGAATTCTGTGAGAAAAATACTTATTTGGCTTTATTGTTTGAGAAAGTTGTTTATTAAACTTTTGAACAAGTACCATAGTATTTCTAAATGTGAGAAATATTCACCAACAATCGCATTGTTGTACTACAAGTTTTTCTATGAAATTATTTTAATTTTTAGTACACTTACGATTTTGTGTATAAAGCGTTCAAAGCAACTGCCAAAGAAGCGAACATTCCGTAAAGAACCCCACTTGTAGTTAATGGATCTTGAGACTCTTGATCCGATCCTATCCCAAAACCAATTAATATAACCAAACAAGAGACATTCACGCCTTTTGTTGAGTTATCTCCAAAAAATACATACGTCAATATCTGAAACCGATATTTCACAATTGACAATAGCATCGACATTTCCTACCACAGTAAAGACGGTTGTAATTGATCTTCCAACGTAGTAAAATGCTACACCAACATTTCGAAGACACAAGTTATTGAATGAGATCATTGCCACAAAAACAATTGAAAGTGGTAAAACCTCAAAAAAAAATTTTGTAAAAGAACAAAGTAAAAAAAGCTATCTTACTTCAACGTTTAAATAATGCATTTCAAACTTTTCATCTAGTAAGTCATGTTACTTTCAAAATACTTGAATATATTTTTTTACTAAGAATTTGTAATTTTTGGAGATGATTCAGTTTTTATTTAATCTTTGCCGCCACATTTCGACTCTAAATAAAAAGTGTTCCAAATTTTTTGAAACGTTTTATGATGATAGCTGGACATTTCAGCATCAAAGCAATTTTTTTTTCCCAATAATTCCCCCACTGATAGTGCTCCACCATTAAGCTCCGGACATGGAATTTGAGTTATAACTGTTTTCTTCGCAATTTTGCCAGATTAGATTTTCTCAAAAAAAAGTATGCCAATTAGTCATTAAAACACCTACTGCGATTGGATTTAGCTAATAGCAAATTGTTCATCGAATTGAATAGATATTTTCAGAACACTAATCCGATATTTGCTGTTTTATGCACTAATCAACTGATTCAAGTTTTTGTGAACAGTAATTATTGAGATTCGACTGCTCTGGAGTCTGGTTTATTCATTTTCAATATCTGTTGCTCACATCTATGCATGTTTCGAAATTTATGTCCAGCTTTGAAAACGTCTTCAAATATTTGGTTTTGAAGGATCCCCAGCGAAGGACCAAACATATTCCAATCGTCACTAGGCACTGGCAACATGTTATAAACAAGGGAATATCCAGCTGTAACACAACTTTTTTGCAGTTACAAGTGGGTACAGTGACCCGCACCAACCTCGGCACCTATCCCAGACAGCAGATGTTTATTTATAAATACCAATCCTATTGAGCATACCCTGAAATCGACAGCTGCATTTTGTACCAGGGTAAAGTTTTTTATTACCAGTACGAAGCAATAGGAAACACAATGTTGCTAGAAACCATTTACTCGTTGCGGATTGCAGGTGCTAAACACCAGGTGGTTCTGAAAAAATATTTTTAAAAAATAAATGAATTTTGAGTAATTAGCAGATGTTACTCAATTAGTTAATGTGAAAGGTAGTGCCAGGCGTTGCACTTTAATATGCAGCCGCCACGAAGTTGGCAGTAAAAATGATAATAAATTGAGTTTTTTGAGAACAAAATGCGTGTATATAGAACTAGAGAACGGGCTACCAATATTTATCATCAGCCCATCGTCAATCTTATCTTCTTCACGCAACCTCTAGGTGAAGCGCAAAGCATTTTTGCACTGTCTTTCTTTTCCACAAAACCAAAAAAAACCTGACAAATTGATATCAGATACACAACTTTACAACTAGATAGTGTCCATGAGCTCATATGAATTCCTGATAATCATCAATTAGTCTAGTTATGAATTAATTGAATATTTTTTCGACTGGTATATATAAATATAATTTTATTAATATATTATAATATATGTGAATATAATTTCAAATTAATTCTATATGTTAAAAACCTCCTATTTTGCGAATTTAGATTTTGGTTCACTTATAATACTTCACAAAATGTTTGAATTTGAAAGTGTATCTGCCAAAATAACAAAACACCAAACATAAAGATTGCCTGCTTGCTCATATTTTTCGTGAAGGTTTCCCCTGACTGTCTGGAATAACGAAAATTGTCTTGATTATTTTTAATCTTAGATTTTTGAACAGTTCCGACTGAGCTGTTTTTCTGTGTTGGTTGTTCATAACTTATTTTTGGATATAACGTTCCAAAACATAACAAATTATAATTTTTAGTTTTAAATTTATGAAACAAAACAGTGATGCATTGAAAACAGGACTGTTAAAACTGGGGAGAGATGGTTGGTGGTGGGGTAATCAAAAATGACAGAGAACAACTAACTATTGAGGAAAAAGGCGGAAAACAGTGAATTGAGAAAACCCATGGAATTCCAAAGGCTCAGAGAGCATACAAGAAATAAGAAAATCACCGTTACAAAATTGAGGAATATATGTGTTTTGTGGTAGAGAAAAATGGGAGTGTTAGAAACTAAAAAATAAAAATGAAGAAAGCTGGGATGAGATGGATGATTTTTGGGAGTGGGATTGTGTTGGTGGGAAAGTACTGAGAAATGATTCAAAATGCAACAATAACTACAGAAAAAGGAAAGATTTGGATTGTGATTGTTATTATGAATTGCCTCGTATGGAAAGAGATAGGGAAAGATTTGAAGTATTTGGGAAACCCCGAAAACAGCATTGAAATGCAATCTTCATGGCTCAAAACTACTGCAATTTATCAACATTGTCCAGTTTAAAAAGGATAAATGTGATAAACTTTTGATAGGATTTGATATTCATGTTGAATTGTATATCCATGCAAGTACAGGAAAACGATTGATGGCTAAGTTCGGAACAAAGAAAGGGAAAGGTAGAGGATAATAACAGGAAGAGACATCAGTTCATAACAGTGGATACAATTTCTCGCTCGGAATTAAGGAGGAATGAATGGAGACTGAAGCTTTTGGTTCGATGATGATGAAGCATGTCCGAGACGTGGAGAGTTGCTGGCGATTGGTGGTGGTGGCTTGTACAACGGATTCTCGTGCTGAGACACCTGCAAAAAAGAAAGATATAGATTTTATCTCGTTCGGAGATGTGCGCAGAAATAAGCGAAACTACGCAACAAAATATTTTTCTCTCGTTTTTCCTTACCTTGAGTGGTGGACGTTCCTCACGAGCGAGCATTGGAGTTCCGGCGTGTGTTGGATCATTCTCCTCAACCTCATCTGGGAAGACAACTGGAAGGCCCTTGGACACATATTCGGTGCTCGTTGACTTCTTCTTTCCACTTTTCTTGATACAAGCACAGTAGATAATGATGGCAACCGCAATCAGGAGAAGAAGGAAAAGAAGGACGCAGATGAGCAACAGCTGCGAGTCAGCTTCTTGAATTGATTCAACAGTTGGAGCTGTAGTGCTAATTTCGACTGTCTCATCACAGTTTCCGTGGCGGATCATAGTGGCGGTACGCACATAGAATTGATTTCCCATAGTTTTGACAAACTCCGTCTTAGTTCTCATCTTTTGCTTGATAATCATCTTTGAGGCCATAGCATTGATTGCAGCTTCATCGCATACTTTGTATGGAATTGAATTGTTGCTGAAAGCCACCATTGTTTTGTTGTTCTTGTATCCAATTTCTTGAATAGTGAAACTGTTGACTGGAGCCTTGAGGGATCTGGCAAGAGCACGGACGAGCAAGTTTCTCTTTGAAGGATTGGTAGCCATTTGCTGGGGAGTTGGTTGATCCATTTCTAACTGGACACGGTGATTGGTTGGAAGAGCTGGCTTCACATTGACCTGGAATGGAGCAGATGCGAGTTGTCCAGCTTTGTCACGAGCTTCGAGACGGTAATTGAATTCTCCAGTTCTCATTGGAACTCCGATGAGTCCCTTGTTCGATTCGTTGATCATCCAGACTTCAGCATTGTCAAGAGCCAGAACCGAGAGCTTCATCTTGAAGGTGTCTCCATCTTCTGCATCCTTGAATGTTTCTGATGGAATACGAAGGTCGCACATTTCTCCTCTGAAAATTTGTTATGATTAGAAACTTTTTATGAATATTAATTTCTCTACCTTGTGCAAGTGAATGATGGAAGTCTGTTGAGAAGGATTGGTTTGTTGTCAGTGATTCTTCTCGTGGTACGGATGAGCTCAGTTGTTGTACGCAAGTACTCGGCAGTCGTGGGATCTTCAGCCTCTTTTGTTGGTTTTGGAGCCATTCCCGGCTTGAAGAATCCTTTAGCTAATTTAATCGAGTCATAATCAACATCCTCTCGATCAACGAAGTCATCCATGTAATTGAGTGCTTCATCGAAATCTTCACAGGCAACCTTCCAAATAGCCATATACTGTCCATGAACGGCTTCTTGGTTGATTTCTTCGAGCTCTCTATTGATCAAACTGAAGTTGAACGAGTAGATACGCACAGTCTTGATTTCTGGATCCAGCTCCAACTCATTCATTGCAAGTGCAGTGTTGATTCTGTTGGCGAGCTGAAATTTTGTTAAATATTCTCTTGACTATCTTGAAAGTAACTTACCGACGCCTCTTGCTCGTGGTAGGTTTCCATCCAGAAAGTGTTGTTGGCTCCACATGGGCTTATAGTTTCTTCCTCGACATTCAGGTACAGGTAAACGGGCTTGCGTCCTCTTGATTTGATCTATAAACCCGCATGTTACACAGAGTGCCTCCTACACATCTCACGCGCTCTCAGGGACCACATATTTCTCTCTCATTTATCGATATAGCGACTTGAAAACAACTGCAGCTGGTTTCTCCGTGGATAGTACATTCAGAAATATCTAGATGCTTCTATTAATTTGTTTCAGAAATTTCTTTGATGACTCACGTGCCACCCCAAGTACCTTCCCGAACTTCTCGTTTTCGTCCAAAAGAACCGTCGCACTTTTATTCTACAAGCCCACATTCTCTCACTTCTGTATGCTCACTCCTATTCTATTTCTATACCATTTTCTTCGATGACTCACCATGACAGTGTGCCTGCCAACGTCGTTTTCAGTTGGGATACCCGTTAGCGTCTGGTCGCGAACCATGAGCCATGAAGGAAGTGGGCCGGAATCCTTTCCAGTAGCAATGGTGTAGTTGTCTCCAAGGTTGTGCTCAAACAGTTCTCCAATAAACACACGGGTGTCGGAAATGGCGGTTGTCACTAGTAGCAGGGTGGATACCAGGAAAATGAGACGCATTGTGAACGGTCTAAAAAAAATGTATATAAGACAAAAAGGCTTTGATAAGTTATGAGATCTGAGCTTAAAATTCGAATTATAAGAAACAGTGAAAATCGTTGAAAAAACAACTGTGTTGCTAGTCAGTAAAAAAGGGGCGGCTGCTTGTGCTTGGTGAGGGAGGAGACGAGAAGAAGGGGTCGCGTGCAAGAACTGAACACCGGGCCAGAGGAGGAAGGCGGGCAGTGCCCAGATTGCCCCTGAGAGGCGGAGTCATGATCAAACCGTTCGAAATATTAAGAGCACATTAAGAATCTACATGTGTGCTTTTCACATTTCCCATATTATTGATTTTCGACCACTGAAAAGTTGAGATATAGAGGAAACATTTTTAAAAAAGTGCTAGAGATTGAAGAAAATTGAAGAATAAACAGGCCCAGAAACAAAACGAAAGAAACGGGAAATTCACCAGGTTAATTGTGAGCCCCTCTTAACAAAATATTTCTAATGTTGAAAAATCTTAAATTTAGTTTTGAAAGTTTGAGTTTCAGCCACAATATAACCAAATTTCATACAGTTTTATTGCCTGAGGAGACAGACTAAAGTAGCAGGCTGTTACATAAAACGAACTAATACTAAGGAACTTCAGAGAAATGTAAGTATAATCCTATGATGCAAAAGAATGGCGTCCGGGAACTGATTTGAATATTCAAAACAGTTGAACACAAATACCGGACCGATTAAGCCTTTTCTCTGTATGCGTTGCGCATTTTGATTTGCAACATCATGCTGAACAAAAGCAGCAGAATAAACATTTTCTCAATAGGTGGTCAGTTGCGCAAAAACATGCCACAAAAAAGAGATGACGAAAAGGAGATAACTTTCTACTTATAGACACAAAAAATGAAAGGAATTATTAAGCGCACTGGAGCATTCTCTTAAGATGGGATGTTGCGATAAATTGGGAGTGCATATTGGCGGTACAATTACCTCTCACATCATTTGTCAAACTTGACAACGTATTCTTAATGAGCCGACTGTACAGTGTGTACATGTGGAGTGACTCAGACACTCAATCGACGGGAGGTGGACGGAGAAGACGTACCCCCGAAATTTTGATGTTTCATCACCGTTCGCCACGCAATGAATAATCAGTTCTGCTGTTCAGTTTTCTTTTTTTTTCACCTTTTTCTCTGCTTGCATATGTTCTATTTCTCTGATAACGGAGAAAAATTGAACACATTTGACCTCTACAGCAGTCTCACGTTTTACAACTATGCTTCCAAACACTGTGCGAAGGACTTTAAATATAAGACTCAAATAATCAGACGACTACGATTTACAATCACATCACACTTTCTGCACGAGCGGTACCATTAAGAAGCAGATTCTAAAAGCAACATGTGCCTGTCTGTCATCTCATCATTAGAATCAACAGATGGTCACACGTCGGCATAATGGAGTCCGCGAAAAGCTACAGTCTGTTGGCGGCTTCTCGCTACTTGCCTTCTCGCGTACGGTTTATGGCTCTTCTTAACTCAGCTCCCTTTTTGCATTTTTATAAACAATTGTACTCTTGCAGGCCTTTGAGCAAGGAGTCTATACACTGTATAATGATATGAATACGGAAGGAAATTAGCAAATGAGAGAATCAAATATACGGTTACATTGATATTCAAAGTGTGTGAAGCAAGGTAGAGAAAAAAGGTGAATAAGAGCAGAGGTGCAAAGGAAAGAGTTACAAATCAATTGTAGTGCAAATATTGCGTTTTTTGTTGGATGACCCTTATTAACCGTTCACACATCTTTCATTGAAGAAAGGAGAGTGATAAAGTAATATAGGGAGAAGAGAAGAAACATTCGAATATAAAATTGAAAACCATGTCGGTAGAAGAAGAACAACTTTAAAATTCATATACAACGGCAAAGTTTTTTCTAAAACACTTCTAAAAAACTAGACATTAAACAAAAAATTTTGTTTTTTTTTAATTCTGGGTAGATGAATGCGTTTTTCAAGTCAAGTCATAAATAGTATTTATTTATGAAGATAAAATATTTTTATTTTTCAAATTGTTGAATTTTGAGCAGGAGTAAAACTAATTTTCTAAATATTATTGTAACTTCAGTTTTAAATTACATTTTCTCAAGTATCAATTTTTCCTATAATAAAAAGAAAGGGTATAGAACTCTACTAGCCATTTGGATAAAATATGGAATACAATATAATTATAGTAATTAGAACGATGTATACGAGCATAATTAGGCGAAAGGCGGCCCATACAACTCGCAAAATATAGTTCTTACTGTTCTCCGAAGATGCGCGCCGTCGACAAGGTAATACCGACTGAGGCTGTTCAGATATGCCTAACAATGCCCTCACGACATTTTCGAGATCGCATAATTGTCGTCGAGAGCGGTAATCCTGGGAATCTGTGGGACATACGGAAGGTAAAAAGATTGAAGACGTGAGACGAGATGGTGACACAAGAAAGAGAAAAATGAGAGCAGGTGTACATTTGACTGACACTAGTGCTCCGTTGACAACCTGTGACTGAGGATTACCTTATTTCACAAAAAGAACACACAAAAACCCAGTGAGAAATGATCGTCTCAGTTCATTGTTCTGACACCTTTCCGTGCGCGAAATTGGTTGGATTAACGTCCAGTGAGGAACGTATTGAAGATGAAACGAACGTGCTAATTAAATGAACGATGAGGATGATGATGGGTGCCGTTTGCCATCTATTAGGCATGGATTACCTGGCTTAACGTTCTCGAATTGCTTGAATCGACAGCCACTGTGCAAAGGGTAATTGTATACACTTCTAACACGGGAACACCGGAGACAAAACGTACTGCTAAAACTGAGACTAACACGCCTATTGTTCTGGTTTCGTACTTCGACTGCTAGTAGTCAGCGCGTTCGTCTCATTCTCATTGTCCGGATCCCCATGTTGACAGGAACCAAAAGTATTAGACTTTTGTTTTTTAATAAAAAAATGAAACGGTAAATCATGAATCATTCCTCAAATATTTTTCAGCCACCAGCTTCCATTAAGTCAATTTTGACAATTTTTCCAAAAAAATATTTGGTGTAAGAGCAAAAAAAAAGAAAGTGATATCACAAGAGATTAATTGAAAAATTCCTGAAGCACACTCCTGTGAACAAGCTAAAGTTTTTTGGTCGCTCACAATGAAGCGGACATAAATCATTATCAGACTAGAGGATTAAAAGTTTGTAATGTTGCGGTAAAATCTTTAAACTATATAAGCATAATCAGAGAAGTGCAAATTTAGTTAATTCAAAATGTTAGATCATAAATTCAGTTATTCAATGTGACCGTATTCATATTAATTTGGAGCCGATTTTCTCATAAGCTGTTGAAAATATCTATTCACCACCGGGCAGATCGTAAACCATCTGATTGAATACAGATTTCCTTATGTAATCTATCCGTATTGTGCAATACTTTTGACGCGACAACGAGGGCAAGAAATGGCACTGTGTGCAGCTGCGCGCGTTGAAGCAGATGCTTGTAACGACATAAAAGAGCTCCTGCGTTGAAGAGATGGCACACAAATGGGGGCACGATTCCATCACATATCATCAAATTGAGAAGAGTCAAGGAATGGACAAGGACGTTTGGACAGAAATCAGATTTGGATAGCGTAGATTTCGAGTAAAAAACCCCGCGTCAAAAAAGTTTCCTCAGCAAAAAAGAGAAAGTTGTGCGTATGGGTAGGGTCAAGCACGAGGCAAGCCCTGTTGACCAAACATATAAAGTGAGAGGCGAAAAATGTGGGGAAGGACGGAGATGGTCCTATTTGGTCGGCTCAACCTCATAAAGTTGCGTCACCGTACCTGTGGCCAGGTGTGTGCAGGATGGAGCAAACGAGGAGGCAACGATTGGAAGATAAGCCTAATGACTGGGTGTTCAGACGTACAATGCGGGTCCGTTTGGAACAATTACAATTTTTCTTGGTCAATTCAAGACGGATGGTGATATTTATAAGGATGAAAGAAGAACGGATGACGAGAGCTAATCAGAAATGGACATGCGATACGTTACGGCTACGAAGAGAGAGGAGGAGGAAAATGGCATGCAACATTTGAGCAGTCTAATAAAGCCGAACACAGATGAAGAACGAAGCGGTGGCCAATATTCAATCTGCATAATAAATAAGCGATCCGTACAAACAAAGACGTTTCCTTCGTGGTCTTCCGTCCTTCCGACACTCCCTACGGACCATGAACCGACCGACATAAGAAGGCCAGCTCCCACGGGAGCTTTTGGTATGGTGTCTCGAATGAATTTTGCATATAAATAGAAGAAACCGACCGAAACATATTGAAAACGGAGATTCGATTTATTTTCCATCTTATCTTTTATTGAGTCAGTTCAGAGGGGTTTCAATTGTCACTTTGACACCTTATTAGCAACCGAACAAAGAGTGCCGGATTTGCTAAGTGAGTGTAAAAACAAGATTATAAAAACAGTGGGCCTTCTTATTCTAGTCTTTTGAATGTTTTGATTGACGTAAGATCTTGGGCCACTTTGTTTCTTTTGAGAATTGCGAAGACGAACATTGTTGAGTAAAATTTAGTAGGGACGAAATTTTTTGAGAATAACAAAACATTTTATGTGCGCCAAAACTTTTTTCGATTTTTTGGTTCTTCAAAAAACTGAAAAACGGAAATTTTCGCTTTTGAGAAAACTGCAAAAACAAATTCTGAAAACACTCCAAAATCGGTATTTTTATACAGAATGCAATATTTTTATTACTGATGACGCCCTATTTCATACAAACAACATACATAAATTGCACTTTTTCAAACTGGACCCTAATTTTTTTTCGATTTTTTGGGTTTTTCGGCTTTTTGACCCACACCGCAAAATTGAAAAACCGAAAAACGTGAAGAACGGAAAACAACATTTTTTGTTAAGATTTAGGTTATTTAGAGAAAAAACTCGGTTTTTCGAAAAAAAAAAACTAGCAGACAATTCATATAATACCTAAAAACCAGGATGTTTTCGAGTTAAGTGAATGTTTCAAAATAAGGACGTCACTCTGAAGTCGTACGAAAATTTTTTTTGAAACACCTATCTCTGTACACATATGAGTAGTCACAACATTTGTGGCTTCGTACACCTTTGAAGTGTTTTTGAATGCACAAACATGACGCCGCTTTTTTTGGATTTGTGCCAAGAAGCAGAATAAGTTTTTCAGGCAAATACAAAAGAAAACATCTCGTTTTCTGTGTACAAAACTACATATATCAGGAAACGAGATTTAGTAAAACATTTTATAAGACTAAAAGAATTGTTTAGTTACATAGGAAAATTTTTTTAATGCCTCGAAAAACTTCCGGGCACGCGTTCGAAACTGGCATTAAAAAAAGTCTCACCTCTATGTGTTTATCAATAAGCCGGGACTAAAAAATGGGTGCGCCAAATTGAAATTTCGTTTTCGATTCTAATCACAAGTTCGGTTCAATACACGTTGTCGTTCTGAAAATCGAAAGTAACTTTTGCAACATATACGTTCAAGACATGAAATGGAGCGGAAAACTTCAAAAAGGGGTGTCCTTTTGAAACTTGGCAAAAAGCGATTTGTATCAGTTGACAGACTAATTTACGATAATGTACATATTGAAGAAACTTTCAAATTGGAACTTCTGAGATCTGATGAATATAGGTTTTTCAAAAAAGAATAAAAAAGCTAGCAATGTGTATAGTTTTGATGTGAAAATAAATATCGTAAGAGAAAAAGAAACACTGTCAGTTGCATACCTCATAAATATAATCAAGGAGGTATTGAAATTGCCGAAAAAACGGTTATCAGAGGAAAGAGATAGCAAGTACGAAATGAAGAATGCAACCTGGAAAATTCGCTTTCTCTTTTGTTGCATCCCTCCTTGTTGATAACACACTATGAATGTGGTTTTGACAAGAAAAACATACGCACACAGTTTGAAGCATTTTTTTTTCTTGTCACCAACCATTCGGATGAATTATACCCGAAAATGTGTGTACACTCGTTGGAGGATAGGGGAAAAAGAGAAAATGGTCAAGGTAGGTAAACAGAAAGCTTTCATAAACGTTTTTCTTACCATTTTTTTGCCTTTTCTTGGGCATAAAAGTTAGAGTTACTACAATGAATGTCAGTGTGGTTTGTACTATTTTCTGCATACGCAGAGGGAAATCAAAAATATCAATAGAGCGAAGAAAAGCGGTGAGTTTCAAAAAGGCTCTTCCCATGAAATATAACCCCCATTGTAATTAAAATTCTGAAAAAAAAACCAGAGTGCAATGAGTTTTTGAATGCGCCGTCTATATGCGTGGCAAGGGAATACAGCTATTTTCATTTTATCATATGTATATTTTCATATCTATATGAAGTTTGCAAATATATAAAACAAATTTTTTACTAATTTCGAAGAGCACATTTAAAAAAGTTGAAATTTAAACGAAGATATTAGATTGCAAATATCAATCTGTAGTTTTGTTTGATTTTGAAGTTATTCAAAACATAAAACGGTAATGGATTTTCAAAAGAAATAAAATAGAGTCTAACAAAACAGAAAATTAGGATTTCCAACAATTTTTGCTTTTGATAAGACACGCTAGATGTTGTTGATCATAAAGCCACGGTAATCATTGTCCTGGCCAAATGTAGAACTAATTAAATTTTGCGACAAAGTCCCTGTTGTCATAAAAATGTGATTTTTCCAGTCCTACGTTATTTAGAATTTAACACGATCCGTCCTGCTATTCAAGGAAAAATAAAATCAGGGCGTTTCTTGTTAGTGGTTTCTCGGTATGTGTGTCCAATACACTAATTACTCGATGGTGATTGAAATCAAATATCAAGACAGGAAAGAGGACACGAGTAACTGATAAAGGTCAAATGCACATTAAACTTAACGCACAAAAAGTTAGGCAATGTCGTAGAAAGTGGTGTGTGAGGAGATAGAATGGTGAGTCAGGAACGGTAGAGGGTTTTCTATTCGAAAGAATAAAAATCTGTTTTCTAGTAAAATTGAAAAGAGTGAGAGATTGAGAGAAAAATAATGGAATAAAATCGGAATGGTGTTTACATCATTTCCATATTAAAATTTTGAATTGGAAATTTAAAATACAAACTACTGGTACATATAGGAATATGAGATACTTTGAATTTTCAAATTTACAGTTTAGATATAACTGCATAATAATACCTTTTGAAAAAGATTCTTATACTTCTTCAAGGTCATCAATTAACAGAAACAAAACAAAAAAAAAGATTGCGTGGTTCAAAGATATAGTTTCATATTTCTTGCAATTGCATTCAAAAAGCAAGCAAAATGACCTTCCGAGTGAAGCGAGTAAAAAACGAGGACCAAGCCAGTTTGACCAAATGTCTCACTATTATATGATCCGATTCGTAGACTGCAACGATGAGAATAATAATTGTAGAGTATCAAATGAATAGTGGGGCAATTTTGAAAGAAGAAAAGTGGAATGAGAGGAAAATAGCCAATGGTCACAATGGCTAAAAACGACCACATGAGGCTCACGTCCCTGTATTGACCACTAATGAAGATAATTTAAGTGAAACGTTTAAATAATATGATTTGGTCGGTTCACAATAATAAAAAATTAATTTCTCGTTGTATTTAGTTAACTAATGGAATTACGCTCATAATTTTTCCGATCCTGCGGAACTTCAGATAAATAATTTTTTGTCATATTATGACATGTGCATGCAGTACAGAATAAAAATGCAAGATTATTACAATTTGGCAATTTGTTTCGAATATTTACTTCACTGGAGAAGTATGTTGTTCAATTACTACTAATTATCAAAATTAAAACATTCTTAGGAAACGAAAAATTGACTACCAAAAATAATAATGAACTAAGAAAATTTTTGAAAACAATGAGCTATATCCATATCCATCGGAGCCAATGTTGACACTACAACCTGTCGAGAAAACAAAGTGAAAAGTGGATATGCATGCAGGAGGTGTCCGGTTTCGAAACCGATTGAATTATCCTAATGAATTTGGCAGCGAAATACAATAACGTAAAGAAGCAAAAGTGATGGAACAGAACGTAGTGTTTTGCTCCGGCCGGCATTGACATGGTCAGTGCACGCTAAGCCAGATGACAAATAAGAATGTCATGGTTACGGCGGGTTACGAACCCGGGTCACAGTTGAAATGTTTCTCAACAAGCGGAGACGTTTTATGGATGTCGCATTCTTCTGGATTCACACTTTTGAATTCTTAGAAAATTGAAAGTTTAGAAGAAGTATCGAAAGTAAAACGCAACCTTCTTTTGTTGATACTTTCAAATAAACAGAAGAAGATTTGAGATTTATGAGTAGGAACAAACGTGGAAAAGGTAGGGTGGCGGTAAACACGAATTTATTCCCATTTCTGTATGTTCCACCGTACTAGTAGCCTCCGCATTTTTTACGATATAATATGGTGTTGGCGGTTTCCCAAATCGCTACAAACTGCCATAATGTCTAGCGGAGGCCGTTGAAAAGAAGGCCCCCGTTTGCAAAAAAGCACTGACAGTAAAACAGGAATTTGTGAGAAACCGCGTGGGGAGAAGGAAAATGTAGGAAAAACATCAGAGAAGCGTATTAAATTTCTTGGGAATATTAGCAGAAAATGAGGAAGAGAGGTGACCTGATGCACTTATAAGTGCAGATAGGTAAATCATAATATTATGAAGGCAATGGATAAGAGGAAGACCCGAGTATGGTATTGCGCAACACGCATACACACACAAAAGATTGACTGGAGACTCAGACATATCTCTATCAGCTATGCCACCTCAATGGTTTATGACTTGTCCCCTCTAGTTAGATGCGCAAAAAGATAAAAGAAGAGGCAAAGAAGTCGATGATGAGCCAATAGGCCAAGTGCTTTTTTGTTTACAACATTGCATTCCCCCATCATCTGAGTCCTATTATATCATTATGAAATAATAGAGATGTGGGAATTAATGATGATCAACTGAATATTGTGTTTTACTTCGAAAACCGAGAATAAATAGTATGAATCTTTGAGATCTAATATTTTGGGGTACTTATGGGGTTCGTTTCCTCAAAAATGTCTAAATTTTTTAACACAAAATACTTTTCTCTTTTTCCACAAGTAAATGTTTCTGCCGTTACCACTTTCATTTTTAGGCCCGAAATTATGACAAAAGTTTACGTTTCAATTCAAAAAACTTCAAAAAATATTTTTGGGGAGGGATGTGGCAACTAAACTTATAAGTTCCACTTATGGCTTAAAATGCTATGAAATTTATTGAAAATACTTTTTTTCAACTTAGCAAAGCTCTTTTTAAGTTCTAAGCTTGACACAACCTGTATCAATAAATCTTGATAAAAATCCTTGATATACAGAAGTTGAATGATATTCATTACTTCTGTGATGTTTGCCTTATTCTGTTTCACTCAATCAGTAAAAATATACAGAAACTGTACGGAAAAAGGAAAAAAACTGACGTTTATTACATGAAAAGTGTCAAGACGTTGAAAGGGTCGATTGAAAAAATGGTAAGTAGCTCGATGCGAAAAATAGAAAAATAATCTCCATCTTTTCGGGACTCTTTTATTTTTCAAACGGATTTTTCTGTACTATTGTTTTTTACGGATATGGTTACGTTAAGCAGAATAAAACAAAACTCCACAATTTATATACCGCCTCTAAGGTTTTGCGATGAAAGACTTTTTTCACAATAAGAAATCTTCAAAGAAAAACAGTTAAAGAAACATTTTTATTAACACATTTTCTTATTATCACTATTTCAGGATTTCGATAAAACAAAATTGAAACTTGACGTTTGGTGTTTAAAAACCTTGCAAAGTTATTTTTAAACTGATCAAATAACAAAAACATACTCTGATTATGCAACTCAAGGACGTCTACACACATTTGCCTCTTCGTTCTCACTACTCTCGAACTTGCGATGCGGAAACTTGAAAGATATTATACACGCGCCGGCGGAACCAACCGAGTGCTGCTGCTATCAATCCGCCAACCATGATCATGATCGGAAGTGGCATTTTACATGTAAACGGTAAATATCCAATTAGAAGTGTGAATTTTGGCACTAACATCGGAATCGAAATTAGAATATAATTTTTGCAGCGAAATTCCAAATTCAAAATGACATAAACAAGAAGGCAAAGAATGGAATTTGTGAAGTTGACAACAAAGAGAACGGACGTTGGGTACCAGAAGTGTGAAATTGAATCTTTGTATTGGAAAGGAGAAGAAGGGGGGATAGAAGAGGAGGCTAGATGAGCATGCATGTGCACTGAATACCAATCATCCCGAAATGCTCAACCAACTAGTATATTAGATCATCCGGAGCCAAGGAGAATAGAGAACAAGGACCAACACAACTCATAAACAATGAAGGTTTGTTCCAAAACAGGAGAATCTCAGTGGGACACGTAGAAGATGGAGAAAATAGGGAGCAGGATGGATGGCTTCTGAAATAGAATGCAAAATGAGCTACTAGTTCTGCAAATAAATGAAATTTGCAATTTTTAGAAAATGAAAAATCAAACTGGGATTTCGAAAAAAAATCAAGACGGGAATCTTCAGCAACAAGTGTGAAATCCTGATGATTTTAATCGTAGTACAACTTTTTTTCAAAGAAAGCTTGCCGAATTTTTTTTGCGATTTTGGTATCCTAATTCTTTGGCGGAAAAATATTAGATCAAAGCAAAAGATTTATCGGGGGAAAGTTTATTTGCTGTTTGGGTTGTTTTAGAAAATATCTGTTGCATTTGATATTTGTTGGCGATGATAAACTACATACATCATCTCACAATGAAAAAAGGTAACTACAAGAATTAACTGAATACTTTTGGGGGGTGTATCTTTTATTATGACTAGGCTTACAAAATCAAAAAAGGACGGTCTAAACAAAATTTTACGCAAAATCTTTCAAAAAAAATTGTAGAACGTTCAAGCCTCGATTTTCAAATTAGTTCAATTTAATGCACGTTAATTGAATTTGTAGAAAAATACACATATGTGGTTTGAATGATCTTGACATTTTCCATTCAAATTTAATGTATTGTTACATTTTTTTGTTTATTAAGACGAGGTGGAGCAGCTGTATATGTTCTAATGAATCACAACGTTTACAGCTTTCTTTTGAAAAGCGAATGACCACCCAGAATTGCCAAAATGACCAAAAATGAAAAGAAAATAGAGAAAGGAGGACAAGTGATTTATACGTGTCGTCCTCTGTCATGCCTTTCCGTGACTACCAATTTTGCAGGTGTTATGGATCCAGGTGTATGAGACGTCTGTCGGTCTGTTCGAAATTGCGAGGAGTTGCGACCTTGGCACACACAACAAGGATCTTGGCTTGGGTGTGTATGTCTGTTGCGCGAAACATTTCAATTTTGAGGAAAAAAGCGTGAAAACGTCCTTTCAATGCGCGGCTGCAGTTCAAAAGTTAATCTGTGGCAGCGGAGCGAGTAAAAAACAGAGTCAGGACACAAGCGCGAACACTTTAATTAAATCTCAAGGTATGTCCCGGTCTCTCACTCTCATGGGGAACCCAAAGGGATCTGTATATGTGTATTCACATGGATGAACCGCAAAAAGACCGGGTCGAACAAATAAAACGTGGATTAGCCCGATGTTTGGGGTAGATGGCTTGTCGGAGAAAAGTGGACCTTATTGGAGGGGGAAGCGGAGAGCATAATGTTGTTTAGGTTGCGGATGAGCACCCGGAAAGCATGTTCGGTGTGGTTCAGTGAACGCAAAAACGTGTGTCGCGGTTATTTGAAACAAATAATATATGTTTTAATTAGAAAGATGCGCTAAATTTACAGCGGCTTTTCACAAAGGAAAATAGAAACAAAGTAATGGCTCTTAGTAAAAAATTTCGAACGAGGATTTTGTTTTTTTTTGTGAGGGGTACATTTTTAAAAATTTAAGTTTTATGAAAAGAAAAAAAAAACTTTAAATGTATCTTACTAAAATTTTATTCTCGTGAAGAAATCCGACAGCATTCAAATTCAAAACTCAAGTAAACCAAATCTGAATTGGCTCTGGAAGTAGAAACATTCTTATTCCTCGTTGAAAAAAATTTCATTATCACAATTATTTCATATTTCATTCGCTGTTTTTTATTTATTTTCAAAGTAAGCGTCTATGTACAATACACAAGTAACATGATTTTTTCTTAATTTCAGCAACAAATTGAAAAAAAAAACAGAATTGGGATTTCAAAATGTATTCTCATCAGAATAAACAATTCGTTTTACACCCGATATTTAACAACAAAATTGCTTAGAATTAGCGGTGCCATAATGAGTTTCTGAAATGGAATTCGGTAGAACCAGAGGCTTTGAGCGAGGTCTATTCATCTCGTAAAAGCTGGAATAGCCACATCCCACCCTCAATTTATGGTGTTCTTTCTAAATTACGAAACGAGCCGAAACTGAGACCACAATAATACTCCGAAAGGGTGATGCTGGCAATTACTGGAGAAAGACTCGGTGTGTGCTGAATCATAAAACAAGAAAACATTGTTTCGAGTTTTGAAAATGTATGTGCTTGTGTGTGTGTGTGTGGCAAGCCTAATCGGGTAATAAATGCAAAGTGCAACCGACACAACGGAGAAAATTGAACGGTGTTTTGAAAGAGAATAGGGAGAAAGAAGGAGAAAAATTGTGAAATGAGAAATGGCCACCCATGGAGAAGGTGTATGTCCAATGCAACTGAATGAGAAAATTGACGTCTCAAATGTAACCAGAGGCCATGAAGGAACAAAAAAGAAACGAGCAGCAACGAGAACAAAGGAGCCAAGATGTGCTCAAATTGACAATATTTTCATAATCATCTTCTGAAAAAACTATACTGAATAAACTCTGTTTTGCTCTTTCTTCCCCATTACTGAAAAGTGAAGTACGGCCAGTGGAGAAAAACTGTTCCTATGATACTAAAATTATCCCATATCCTAACAAAACTTTTCAAAAATTTTGCGACTTTTTTTAATTTCGAGCAAAAAAATGAACTGAGTTTTCATCACAAAAAAGTAATTATAATATTAGATATAACTGGTTTCATTGCATTTTTAAACTAATTTAGAGCCTGGTGAAAATGCTTCAAATGTTCTATCTGAAACTTTTTTCACTCAGCTCGATCAAACTTTTTTTTCAAATTGGAAATCAAATTGTGATCCGAGATACATTCCTTCATATTACTTCACAATAATTATCGATTAAAACAAATAGTAGTTATTTGTGTGCCAGATGTTATACAATAAACATGGTTGCATTCATCTCCATCCTTCAGTAGAACTTTTAAATTTTCAAAATTACAGTAATCTCAGTTATTTTTGCTCAATATTTGGCAATTGGCAGAAAACGGTAGGGCAAAAAAAACAGCCTACGAAAAGAAGAAATATGCTAAAATACTGGGCAAAACATCATTGTACAGCTAAGTTAAGTGGGCATTCAAATTAAGTTATAATCAAAGTTCTGTTTTACAAAAAACATTCAGTTCAGCAAATTTCTCTCCGACTCCAACAAGATCTAATACTAAAAAACTCTAACAGCACACTTACAGGTGAAACACCAAGTATAGTGTAATCCAAAAGCAAATCGAAGACAATTAAAAAAAAATACAATTTTTCCATAGAGGATCATTTTGACCAGATAAATTACATGAGAGTAATCGACAGACCGAATCCTTAAGATATTTGGATTACGATTGTTTGGTAACAAGTAGTGAGAATATACCTAATATTACATTTTTAAAGATATGTAATGTGGAAAACCACAAATTTAATGAAACAGAGGTGGTATTGAAAACGAATCAAGAAGAAATAGAAGCAACAACATGTAAGTACATTCAAGTGGATGAGTTCTTCCAAAACGGGGATGGTTGGCCAATTAGCGGATAAGCGTTCGCCCAATGTCCATGAATATAAAAAGAAGGGGAAAGCAGAAGAAGTATTTGTCATAACCATAATAAAGTGGCTGGGGACCAGAAGTACATTTAGACTTGTACAAAACATGGTGGTAATGTGCATAGTTTAGTTGCAGAAGATCGGGGGGTGTTAAAATACATGTGAACGCAGAGAAAACAAAGATTCCAACGGGAGAGCGTGCTTGCGGGCAAAACTTCTGTCGTAAGACATCAGTTGGGAGATAGCGCTGGGCACAAAATATATCCGGGAGAGAGCAGCGGGCCCTCTTCTCACCGCCGATATTCGCCATCATTCGCTCCTCATTTCAATTCGTTTTCTTCTTTCTTTTTCTACCACCATCACGCTTTTTGACTGCGTAATTTTTGCACGGACTGTGTAAAGTGTACCGCTCGTTTAACAATCGCAACTTGAACAATCCGATTAGTGGACAAAGAATTAGATATTCCATAGAGCGCGAAAGTGGGCATTGGTACAAGATCAATTACATAATGAATGAAAGTTACAAAAAGTAGTTACCAGGGATACCAGTTACTATTAAAACTACGCAAAAAATATGTAAGATTAATGTGGAACTTACATGAACTAATACTAATCAAAGACTTATAAAAGAGTTTGAAAGTGAAATGTATCGTAAGTCTTGAAACAATCATTATTTTCAAAGCTTATAAAAAATATGTTCTGCAAAATAAATTTCTCACAAGATTTTTTTTATACGGTTTTATAGCTTAGAAGTTTTTTTTTCAAAAAAGAATTTATCCAAAATTTGAAAAACAGTCAAACAAAAAATAAAATACTGGCAGGAAAAAATAAGTTGAAAAATAATCTCGAATGTTATCAGCTAAAACCAATTTTTCGAGCAATTGGAATGTATATGTACAGCGATAAATCACAAAATCAAAAGCATGACGAAAATGATGGCAAAAATCAAGGTTGACTGACGGGAGAAGGCTGATTCGCATATCTACAAATTCAATATATTTCCAACGGACACTGACCACCCGGTTGTCTTACATCTTCCAAATGCTCAAGACTCTTGACTCGTACACCATTCACCGATTTGATGAATTTGGAAAGATGACAATCAGTCGAACATCCTGGAACAAACATTTCGTGCACGTCATCTGGGTTTTCTGTTGTCGTGTTGCGAAAGTATATCTAAAATTAAATGATTCTGAGTTTGAATTGTGTAATTATTTATTGCAGCCAGAATAATTGGAACATAGTATAATCTTCATTTTCCCTTTTGAATATTTAAAACGAGAACTATTTTTCATTATTTGAATAGTAAATTACTCTTTCTTTGCGTGTGGAGAATGTACTCCATAATTAACTTTTGGTAAAAGCAAGTTGACGAAAAAATTAATAATATATTCAACATTTTAAGAATTAATAAGTGAATATTTTGTAGATTTTTCTGGCTTGGAAAAATATTACTTTTGAAAAATACCATTTTGAAAACCATTTTTAATCACTTTTGGATAAAATTTTTTTTAATTTTTTGATATAAAGTAATTTTCGAAAGGTGTTTAAAAAATTACCATGCGCTCTTCTTCAAAACGAATTCTAAGGTTTAGAAACCCTGGAACTTTTGAATTACCTGCGAGCAATTTTAGCAATACGTTCCCACATTTTTAATGATTTCAGAGAAATATGTAGTTTACGAATTTTCTAAAAAAAAACTTTAAGGTGTCCTTTTGGTCTCTATATACTAAATACTTTTTTGGATACATGATCAATTTACTTTACAAACCTTTACATTATTTCCTGTGTGCAACTCAATCATAATACAAGCAGTATATGGAATCAATTGATGATTACTGATTCCCAATCCATACATGAGAGCAGATAATGTTCCGTCGTGCTGAATTTCAAATTATAAAATTAACAATTACAGTTGTTTATTACCGACGAATATAGTAACGCTTTTTTTGGGCTGATATGTTGCGAAGCTAACACCAAGCTTTCAGTCCAACTGTTGATGAGGTAGCCCGCCCTAAATCAAAAATTCATACTGTTTTATACAAAAATACTTACATGAACTTTGCTTTTGCTCTGCTATTAAACAACTGTAATCTCGCGATTCTTCTTATTTCTGCAATGGTATCGAGAAGGCTCTTTCCATTTACTTTTTCATCTATCCAGTTAGGAAAAGGAAGCCCATTGTAGTGCTGCAATTATCATACTGTAAACGATCTTCTCGAAATAGCGTAATACGACTAACTTCCAGTATGACATTGTAAACATCTTTGATATTTCCGTATTTTGTTTGATGAGAAGTGTGATTTGAAATAATTTCAAGTTCCCTCTTGTATCTGAAAATACTAATATATAGAAGCTCTTATGCAGCAATCGGTCTTTTGTTTGGTAAAAGTTGACTATCATTTGTAGATTTTTTGTATATATTAGTGAGATTAAACAAGAAAGTATAAATGAGTTTTCGAGTATACTAAAAAACCTAATTGAAAATAACTTGGTTAAAAAAATTGACAAAAAAACACAGTTCAAGTGATATGTCACCTTTAAGCGACGATGATATTCTGGAGTGAAGGATTTACAAAGCTTTTTAGCTTTTTAGTCGAGAATTCACAATATTTTTTACTACTTTCACACTCAACATTGAAAAAAAAATCACGAAAAATAGTTCAAACACGTCAAGAAATTGAAAAAAGCTTACAATTTTCACTATGGGAAATTAAAACTAAATTGCTATTTTTCGAAATTGGTAGTAATAAAAAACTACAATTGATATTATTTTTGGTCTGCAAATCTTAAATTCAAAGTTAAATTTGTAAAATGTGAAAACTTCATCAATATAGAAAAAAAGGCATGTTTTTTTTAAACTACCGTATTTCCTCTATTAGTAAGGCATGCAAGCAAAAATTGTCCGAGTTGTACTCATATTTTGCCTATTTTGACTTGTTATACCAAGTCTGTAAAAGTTTTCCTAACTTTTAGAACGATTTTATAATGCAAATTTTGAATTCCTAAAAATAGGGAACAAATGAAGGGGAGCAAAACTATTAAAGGTGCAAAACTAATAGAGTGTGCAAAACTAATTTTCGATTAGTGATTTTAGATTCAAAACTAATGGAGGTGCAAAACTAATAGAGGTGCCTAACTAATAGAAGAAATAGTGTATACCACTTACTAAAATTTCAAAAACTAAAAACCCCCCGGACTCTTACTATTGGCAACAGAAATGGATAAAAATTCTCAAAACGTTAGGAAACTTACTTTACATTGATTTCTGATTCGATTTTCTTTCTTTCTTCTGCAACTATTCTCTGATATGCAGGACATTGAATTTTGCTGGGACGTAACATCTGTAATTTTTTTTAATTCACAAATTTTTCCTGACTTGATATCATACAGGATCAGGCTTTCCATTTGTTCTTATGGGAATTGGTTGCCAAAATCTAAATTTTTCTTCGTTCCAAACTTGCAATCCATCTGGTGGAAATAAGGCAGTCGCCACTGACTGGGCAGTTTCAATCGCACGATCCGCGTCAGATGAGCGAATACTTATCTTAAATAAAATCAAGTGGTTCTATGCATCGCTGCAAAATAAACATTTATTTTTCTCACCTTTTTTCGGTCAAACACGGGAAGTACTGACCCTTGATAGCGTCGTCGTAGAAATTTTCCGAGTTTTGTTGCTTGGTCGATGCCAACCTGCAAGTGAAACAGAAACGAGTGGCGTGTATTTTTTTTAGATTCCAAAAACCAACATTTGTCAGTTGGTTCCATCCGCGGGGCCAGAATGTCTCGTTGTGAGGGTCGCTTGGATATGGTAGGTTCTCCGGTGCTCGATCTCCGTGTCTCCAAACGGCTAGTAGAAACTCAATTTCAGCCGCACAGGGTAACAGTAGAGAACAACAAAATAAGTAAAAATGTTTCATTCTGAAATGATTATGGTTTTTTTTTAAATTTGAAGGAACACTTTTTTAAACAATCACATGAGAATGACAGAGAATCAAGTTAAAACATTTTCAAAAGTTGTAAAAACGTAATTGTTAAATTCAAAACAATTTCAATTGAATTTTTGTACTGTTTACGTGTGATAGAAACTGTAATACTAAGACTATAAATCATAGGCTAAAGACAGGGAAAGAAAAAAAAATCGTAAATTCATACTAAACAATTATTTTTTTCATACATATATTTTTGAACTGAAATTTTTTGGCGAATTGCCTTTTTCGTACTTTGTATTGTTTTCCTATATTTTTCTAAATTCTGTAAAAACAAAATTTTTACAATTAACAAAATACCTAAGTACTGAATTAGAGTAGACTGAATTAAAATTCCTGTTTGAGAAGTTAAAAAGGAAATGCGTTACAATTGAGCAACGATCATAAATTCAACACTTAACAAATACTAGCTTCATCAATGACATACTAATAACTGACAAACTTGAGAAATCAAAAATCTAACCTGTTAATAAGGAAATTCCGATAAGCTATGTCTCATCCCTTGGAACATCTTTTAATCCTATCAATTTCTCAATATACTACCGAAAAACTCAACAAATCCCCCAAACAGAAATGCGATCAAGCACGAAATGTGGCTATGAAAAAGCAAAAACAATTTTGTAGAAACAAGCAAATATATTGAAAGTGTGTTTGTGTAGTAACATCTCATCATCCAACGTGATGTTGTTAAACTTCATTGTTGTGACTCGGCGACAGGCTTTTGAGAAAAATTGGGAGAGAAGTGGGGAAAAATGATAAGCCATGTCTTCCATCATTTTTTTTCGGTTTGGTCTCCAAGTATTTTTCATTTCGTCTCAAAGGTTATGAGAAGATTGAGCATGAAGAAAAAAGAAAGACAAAAGAGCAATTTTATTGAGAGCCAAATAACTTGATTGAACATGTCATTCAAATAAACTAGTCGATGAAAAAAATGGGACAAATGCATCACCTGTTGTTGCTGATCCCAACGATTCATCTTCACATTCACTCTCTAATTTACAAATTAATGATCCTAATATTTTTACAAATTGCTTTGTCTGATTTCATGAATTTAATGGTTTTTTTTTAGATGTATACATACATATTTGTGTTTCTTTCTAATTGTTAGAAATAACCGTAATTTAAAGTAAATGTGTATTTATACGGGACACGGGTGGCTAAGTGTTAGTGGTGTAGTACTGTCACCCAAGAGGTCTCAAGTTCAAGCCCCCCTCACTTGGAAAATTGCTTGGAAATTGGTGGTGAATTTGGTCCACGAAAGGTAAATGGGCCATACCACTAGTCCCGATACGGCTTAAATTAAGACTAGAAAAGATATAAATGCCATCAGTAACCCTCATAAATCTCTTGTTCGCAGGAGGCTTTGTAGGCTCACCCTTGAACCAAACGGACAACTTTTACTTTCGGTGTTTTAGATTGGAGGATAAATTTTGGGAATATTTTGTTAAGCTACGAACAAAAACTCAAATATGGATCAGCATTTCTGCAAGGGTTTGTAATTGAATCTGTTGACAAAATATATTGCATTGTTGTACAGTTCAATAAACCTTTTTTGATGTATTAAAATATTTGAAATATTTAATTCAAAAGCTATTTTTAAATAAAATTATAAAAATTCTTCAACGTTTTAGCAAACACATTCAAAATGAAAAGGAAAGAAATATAACTTATCGCATGTTCCCAGAGATTCAAAAACCGATTATCGCGGCAGAATCGTTGACGGTTTTTCTTGAAAGTTGATAAAATGCGGAAAAGATGAAGTGCGCGGTAAAAAATGAGTTCTATATTAGTGTCTGCAAAAAGGTGTCGGACCCTAAGAAGTACAGATACAAAGATCAAAGATAGTTAGGTTAGAGACGATTGATACATTGTTAAAAAAAAAAGTGATAAAGTGATGAGAATATGTAGTAACAGTTTTTCGTATTTTGGTTATGCTTCAGAAAATACGAATGTGTAGGTGTTCTTGATATATATTTATAAATAGGTTAGGTACTGAACAATGATTCATCAATGGATTAGAACGGCTTATTTGTGATTTTACTATGTTGCAAAATTTCCATCATGACACATTATTGACGAATAGTTCAGTTATAAAATGGATATCTAATCTAGGAATGGTCAAGATACGAGCAAAAAGCATAAAAACATTTCCTTGAAAAATTACACTTGAGAGTAATATTAGAAGTCGAACGTCTTCACAAAAACGCGTTCATTTGCTGTTCGGCCAGAAAAGTACTAATAACAGGAAAGCGATTAGTTCAAAAGTAATTATTCAAACTCTCTGGTATGATGTATTAATGGAAGCCTGGAAGGAAAAATAATTTGATTAACCAAAGTCAATATTACAAAAACGATGTCAAATCGCTCGCTCTTTGATTTCCCCGTTTTATGATTCCCGCGGTATTATTCCCGCGGTTTCCATTTCATGACCGCCGTCGCCCCATCATTTACATAATTCGATCAACTCTTCCGTATATAAGACTATTTCTTGGCCTCTTGCAGCACCCCTCAATCATTCAGTCAATCATTCAACCAACTTGTATTTGCTATTATTATTTAATAAATATTACTTTGGGAATCACGTTTAAGATCTTAACCTGTCCTCAGGACAATAACGATGATGTCTGAAAATATAAAAATAAATATCTGTATGTACAAAAATAACCAAGCTTTATGAATGCGATCTTTTTTCCAACGCTAATATTTTTCTTCTCACGTTTCTGAAAAAACCCGTTTGAAAATAGAATTTATCATTTATATATTTTTTAACTTGTAACACTGTTTATGTTCTTTATGCATATTGAAACTGTTTCAGTACGTACCGAATCTATAGACGCGCCGAGGCCAATAATCGATAATACAACGAGGTGGTCCATATTGTGCGAGTAACTTGTGACTACCTGTAAGAAAACGGGCTAAACGGAAGAACAACGTTCAAAAAATAATTCATCCCTCCAAAATCCACAACAAACGGTTTGCAATGTATGCATATTTATTTATAGGCGTTTTTCAAATACATTGGGTACATAAGAGATCTTGGTCAATCTTTCACGAGAGGAGAGTAGAAAAATATGTTATAACATCACATTAAGAGAATAATCTGGTGGAAAAATCAAAATAATCACTAGTAAAGGTGACGAAAAAAAAAAATTTAAATTACAATTTTTTAATTGCCGAAGAGAAACTTGTTTTGAATTCAGATAGGGCAAGAAAATATGGAACATTTAGTAAAGAAACTATTATAGGAATCGGAAACTCTGACACATCCTTCAAGATCTACATGGAAAGTAAGATGTGCCACAAATGAAGATGTCGAGGAAAAGGATTTTGTTCTTGAAGGATTTTGACGATGGCAACAAGAAATATTGGGTATTGCACCCTTGTAGTACAACGAGTACATATGTTCTATCATGTTTAATCAATGAGTTGTATGAATCTCCTAGAAGGGGGAGATAATTTAGATAATGGAGGGGTGCATATACTACATAACAATTAAAAATAGCATTGATCCCATGTTATCTTCTGCTGACAGTCTAAACAACTGATAATTGTATACCTGCATCTGATTCTATTTTTAGTTTTACCTATAAATCAGCAAACTTGGTTAATAAATACCAATATACTTTAATGAAAATTCGTGTTAAGGAGTGGTTTTCTGAAACTGTACAACACTTTGATTGAAAGCTTGTTTGAATGTTAACTGGCTTGTATGTTTTGATGTTATATTCAATGGGCTGTGAAACAACTTTATTGTAGAATTTAAGAATAAAAATTTAAACCACATTGAAAATGCAAATTATGGCAGTGAATGCTATTAAAACATAAATTTCAAAGATAAAACAAACTTTAATTTAACCTATCGTTGAAAGGCATTTGCATAATGGAAGACGTGAAAAATACAATTAATTGACTAGATATAGAGATTCGACTATTTGAGGCGGTGTTGTATGAAAGTATTGAATATAAGTACAAATTGAAAAACATAAATATGAAAGAAATGGGCGATGTAACCCTGTCTGACTGATTTTTTTTAACACAAAAAATTAGCATGGTGGCTTTGGTGGGCACTGAGTCAATCCACGGCATTGCTGGGATTCTTCGGCAAGACCGATGCAGTGACATCCGGATTCTCCAACACATTGACGGCTTCTGTAAGATATAATTCAGATTCTTAACATGTCTTCATCAAAAACTATTTCAGACCTAGATTGTACTCCAACTTCGCATGCAAGTTGTGTTGAGCATGGACTCCATTCGCACCTGGACATTTGAAAAAACTAATTAATACCAATGTAACAGTTTTAACTACCAAGTATTCCAAGCGCATTGAGGAGCACATGACTGACTGTTACATTCCTTTTCTTCACGATCTGGTCCATCGCAGTGGCATGATGAATCCGGACTTCCAGCGCTGTTCAAACATGTACGAGTGCGAATTGACTGTAATTCATTATTACCCCGTTCTGAACATATATTCAATATATCTCACCTGACCACCCCCGCATTCCTTGTCGCACATGGACCAGTGACACCACTCAGACCAGTTGCAGCAAGATTGCCCTTCGCAAAGGGTAGTTTCAATACTTGGTCCTTGGCAAGTAGTGGCTTCTTGCCCGTTTGGTCCAAGGCACCCACGAGTTCTAGTCCGTTGTCCGGGTCCGCACTTTGAAGAGCATCCTGACCACTCGCACCACTCTGTCCACTCGGCACATGGAGGTCCGTAGCAGAATTGGCTCTCTTCGTTTGGTCCTTGGCAATCAGTTCCAAATTGGCAGACACGTTGTCTCCGCTTCATTCCGCTTCCGCATGAAGCCGAGCATGTAGACCACTCTTGCCATGGAGACCAAAGAGAGCATGGTCCACCATCACAGGCACGTTGTTCAGTCTTTGGTCCTTGACAGAGATGATCACCGAAAACACCTCCGAGACATGTACGCTGACGAACTGCGACTCCTTGTCCGCAAGTCACAGAGCATTGTCCCCAATCTTCCCATTGAGACCATTCTGGGCATGGTCCAGCACTGCATTGCTCAGATTCGTAGTCCTTTCCTTCACATCTGTTTGTACCAAGATGACAGAATCGAGTTCTCTCGCGTTGACCTGATCCACAGCTAGCAGAGCAAGTTGACCACTCGCACCATTCAGACCATGTCTGACATGGGCCAAGATTACATGGCTCAGTCTCATAATCAGCTCCTTGGCAGTTATTGGTGGAGCATTCACGTCTTCTTGATTTAGCTCCATCTCCACAGGTGCATGAGCAGGTAGACCAGTCAGACCAATCATGCCAAACTCCAGAAACAACTGGTGGGTTGACACATCCTTGTCCATCGCATGCTGGCGGTGGTGGGGGAGCTGGACGATATCTGGTTGGGTAGGGCTGTGGAAGTGGTGGCTGAGTGGCAGTGTTGATCACTGGAGCAAGAACTGGCGGTGGTGTTGGGCGTTCTTGTTGTGGGGCCTGTGGAACTGGGGCGCAGAAACCTCCTGGGCATGGATCAGCCTTTGGACGAGCTGGATGTCTCTGATTGAAGTTCTCGCGGTATTGAGACATTCTCTGCTGATAGAGTTGAGCATGTTGATCGAGTGGAGAACGCTCAAGTTCTGGTTGCTGCTGTGGCTGCTGCTGTTGCGGATGTTGTTGTGGAGGGACTGGCCCACTTTGGAGTTGGATTTGAGATTGTCCGAACTGTGTTGTCTGTTGTGGCTGTTGCTGTGGATTTTGTTGACGTTGCTGCTGTTGTTGCTGCTGTTGTTGTTGTTGCTGCTGTTGTTCTCTCTGCCTTTGAAGATGAAGCTCGTGAGTTCCAGAGAAGGACTGTGGCTGTTGTGGTGGTCGCTGTGGTGGCTGTGGCTGTGGTTGTGGCTGTGGCTGTGGTGGACGTTGCTGCTGCTGCTGTTGCTGTTGTTGTTGTTGTTGCTGGTGCTGCTGAAGACGAGCCTGATGTTCTCTGTGTTGTTGTTCTCTTTGTTGCTGTTCCCTTTGCTGCTGCTGTTGCTGTGCACTTGGGTACTCTGGGGCACGTGGCGCATACTGCTGCGCTGGTGGAGCTGGGACTCTTTGTGGAGCAGATCTAGCTGGACATCCACGACGTTGGATTTTTCTTCCGTATTCGCATGCCTGAGAGCGCACCTCGTGTCCGTTACTGGAGCAATGGGACCAATCTGTCCAATCTCCGACTCCTTCAACAGCTTCATCGCCTTGTTCTAAAATCACAACTTTATATAAACCGAAGTAACGATCGAAATCTTACGTCTCTTCTTTCTGTCAACCTTATCGGTAGACGAAGCCAAACCGTCCTCCTCCAGTGGTGGATGAGCATCAAATTGGTGGCAGTCGACGACCAGTTCGAGCATTCTAACAATATCTTTCTTGTTTTCTGGCTTTTGCTCGACAAGGTCAATTTTATCTTGAACCGAGTTGTCGGAGAAGAGGTAGCAGAAATGCTTCTTTGTTTCGTTATGCAAGTAGTAGTAAACCACTGAAAACAAGTTGAACTTTTTTGTGAAGTTAATGTTTTTTTAGTCTTCATGACCCCAAACGCAGAGATCAAATTTCGAAGACGGAGTTTTGCGAATCAAGGAGGGGCAGTGTAAATTTGCAAAAGCAATCAGTTAAAGAAGCAGAAAAAGAGATATTTGCGGATGAGTGTCATTTGTTATAGATATTGCTTGACACATCACATCAATCTTCTTGGGCCGGATAGGATCCGGTGCAAAAATGAAAATTTTACCTGCGGAGCACTCTGGGAAGATGTCCACGCATTTCTTCTGACACTCGTAGGCGGTTGCCTGCATCATCAGCAATGGAGATGATCCTTCTGAAATAATCAAAGTGGTACGTGGACACACACGAAGTTAATGACGGATAATTGATTTATGTTTGTTTTGCTGCAAACACCTAATGCGTGAATTGTCAATAAATGAAACTAAAACAATAATTTATTTTTCATCAATGATTTTAGAAATACTAGTTTTTAGATGACTTGTATCAATTTTTTAGTGAAACGCATATGTTAATTAGAAACCAATAATATTCAAAAGGAAAATAAGATTTTCAGAACAATACAGTTTTTAAAACCTAGAGAAGTTTAATGAATTATAGTGATGAGATAAAATATTAATTTTTCAGGGGAAATGACCTGATGTAATTCAATGAACTTACCAAGAGCAGTGTTGTTGTGCATTCTGGCGCACAAATCATCAATTTTTGTGACATTTTTTCCTCTGGATACCGAGATTCTACCTGAAACTTGTTTTTCTTACACTTGCGTATCAACTTCACTGTTAGTAATACCTTTTGTGTATGACAAGCTTGAGGTTCATGCTTTATTTTTTTACCTATTACACCTTACTTCTCGCCCTCTCATAATGAAAGCTGAACCTCAAACCAGTTTCCATCTATAAACATATATACTCACCTGCGTCGGCTAGGCAGAACAAGACCGCTAAGGCGAATAAGCCTACAGTAGCCTGCATGTTGCGGCTGATAATGGACGGGACCGCGGACACGAGAGTGCACAACAAGTGACTGACGATGATACTGGGCGGAGTCGAGAAACAAGAAGAGAGGTAAGAAAAAGAAGAAGATGAAGAGGAAAAAGAAGAAGAAGAAGCTGAAACATCAGGGAGTGATAAAAAGAATGAGGAAGGGGGTTGAAAATACTACTGTAGTATAGGAAAGAAGAGAGGTATCAACTTTTCTTTCTATTTTTTTTAAGGAAAAATGCTCTACGCTTCTACTCAAACCAAAAGTGAGGCTAAAGATCAAAAAGAGTTGTGCGGTGAGCAGAAAAGTTAGAGAGAAACAGGAAGCAGTAATGGATGCTGAGAACGTTTTCAAATCGAACTCAAAGCCTGCGAGTATGCATTGATTATGATCGAGTCTTGAAGAGTAAAATACTAGACCAAAACAGAAATTATTCAGAATTGAGCAAACCTGTGCGGGTCAGAAAGTCATGTTGCCTTCAGGAAGTAGCAAAGATTAAAAAAAAACAATTAATTTTAAAAAGTATACAAACTTTCAAGTGAAAAAAAAAACAAAATTGCTTTTCTCATAGGTAATCTGTTTGAAATTGGAATTTGTTGTTCCTATTCATATGTCTTTTGGTGTATTAAAACCCCATATCTAAACAAAATAAGTTCTCCTCCCTATGTCGTCACATATCCATCAACTCCACTTTGAGTGATATTTTATCCTCGGCACTTTTCTTCGTTTCACAACACAACACAACATTTCGCACACATTTTTCATCCTCGTTATTTATTGCACAGTTGTTCAATTTAAAATCACTTTGAGGAGGTCCACCGCGGTCATTTGTTGCTCGGAAACTATACTATAATGTTCGAAGATGAGATTGATGACATTCTAGGAATCGACTCAAAAACTCGAAACTTTTGGTTTCTTGACAAACCCATATCATGCGAGCTTTTCGAGGTTGCAAACTTCAGGAAAGCATGCATCCGAAACGTCGAAATTTGAGCGAGCTGCTGACAAGTGCTGATGAACAAATCATATCCTTCGTGTTTTAATAAAAGCTTGGTGGCTGATGTGTCAGGCGAAAAACGAAAAAGAAAAGCAAAGAAAAGATAAGAGCAAGTCAGAAGCGGTATGGGCAACGGAAGCACACGCGACAATTTTTTCCACGAATCAGTGAGAAGCGAAGAAAGAAGAAGTTCAGGTGAAACATGAGATTCTGCTGAGAAGTGAGCAAGACAAGAGCAAAGCAGAGAGTTTGGAATGAAGCAAGTATGAAGATTATATGATTGATAGGCGGTGACTCATTAAGGTGGAATTACAAAAAATGTGAAGAGCTCATTCTTAATCACTACCAGTTGTGGGTGAATAAAATGGAGTTATGGAGACAATAATTTATGATTTAAAATATATCAAATCACTAAAAATTTCACTGTAAGTATTAAAAAAATACATCCAAAACCAGTCGTCTCATTTTGGCAGTTGGGCACATTACAACGCTGAATGCAATTTCAAACTCAATCGAAATTATGCAGCCGTAAGAATCAAAAATACTGTGAGAGAGTACAAATTATCGGAAAGTAATTTTAAAAAACTGCCCCCCCCCCCCCCGAAATTCAATGTGCCACTTCTCTTGGTTTATTCTACTTTCAGTCTCCAATTTAAACAAAAATTAGATTTTACACTCATTTCATATTCTGATTTTTATCCCAGACTGCATGTGACCACGTCACAAGTGTCACTTTTTGATTTTTCCGCAGCATTTTCTTTACGTTCATCATCCCTTAGCGTATCACAAAAATTTATTACACTTATATTACGAATACGCAAATCATATGAGCCAGACATGTGCAACAATGTGGAATGAAAAAATACATACAAATATACAAATACACAGAGGGTCGGGTGAACATTTAAAACTGAAAACCAAACTCAAAATTCAAAAGAAAAACGCATCTAAATCGCAAGACATCGGCAGTCGTATAAAGTGTTGTAGGTGTAACGGAAGTTCATGCACTTGCCAGGGCAATATCCTTCAGGATCCATACATTTTCTGCAGAACAAAAACTTAATAACTTGCTGTCAGTGTCAACTTCTCTCAAATATTTTTTTCAAATAATTTACGCAATCTTAACGTACCTTGTAAAAGTGTTGAATCCGCAAATGTGTGGAGCTAATGTACCTCCTTGGACATTAGGGACAGGGTTGTAATCAGGAACTATTCCTGACCGTATATTTCCCTGCAAAGCAAAAATGTTATATGTTCTCAAAAAAAAAAACATTTTTAAGCAATAAAAATTGTTGATGTTTACCTAGCTCACCTGATTTGCTCCATACCAGTGATTTGGGGCATACGGCCATTGCGACAACACTGCACCAACCAATAAACAACTAACGATGTAAATTTTAACAGTCATGAGATGGAAACGATGAAAAGTGATGAAAGTAAGTGAAAAGAATAAAAGAAAGGCGACGTGATGATGTTGTCAGTTAGTGAGGTAAAACGAGGTGAACACGAAGATTGATGGCGTCATATGTATCACAGTTTTTGTAATGGTTTCGTTCAATTTTTGACATGAATTGTTTCAGAAACCGGTGTATTTGAACCCTGACACTCATGGTGATTAATTCTGTTTTCGAAATTAAAAGGTGTTGAGAGGTTGGAAAAAACAATACTCACCAACATTCAAATAATTGGAAAATTAAACTTTCTATAAAAATTGTTCTGTAAAATTTGTTCATTGACAAAAACTGTTACTGTTACTCTATCGTATAAAACTATCATGTGTTTTATTATACAAGATAAGATAAAGCCTCTTTTAAAATGTTATCCGTCATAATGCATTTTAACAATTTTTACTAAATTATTATTATTAATTTGATCGTTTGGGCAATTTCGCTCATGTTCTTTGTTGGTGAAAAACTTTACTGAATGATAATTATTCTAATAAATTATTGCACATTTATTTCCAAAAAAATTAAACTATGTTGAAGTTTAGACATTTCAGTGATGTGTGTATAACAAAGAAAATGTTTCAAATATATATTAAAACTGCTTTCAGACACGCCATCATTATTGCTTACTTCCGTTTGTTTTGAAATATTTTTCAAGCAAATATGAACCTAGGTACGTTTCTGCCATAAAACTTTCCCTTTTACCAAGCAGAACCCAAACGCATGTTGCTGTTGTGATCGTTCCGTAGGTCGCATAATAAAAGTATCTATAAATTGTTATCAGCAAGTTCCAATCGTGTCCCTGTCATGTTTAACTAAAAGTAGAATGCGTGTCATGAATTCTGAGGTAACCTTAAAATCACTAATGTCGTACATGGTCTTAAAAAGCCAAACCCTAAAGGCGCAACAAAAATGACGTACGATAATAAAAACGTATATGCCTATGGAAAATCAATCAAGAGGAGGGAAAAATGGTTATTAAGTTTTTCAGGAAAAAAACGATGACTTTATGAATTAGCACTGAAGATAGCATTTCCTAAATAATTAAATGAACAACTGATTGATGATGAAAACAAATAATGTTCATACGTGTTAGATTATTTCAGTCAACTTTCAAATACCAAATAAAATGCGCTCTGCTGAAATTATCTGAACAATCACCATATGGCTACCATATTCTCTAATTACAATTAAGCCAGGCTTGTTTTGATGGCCATTGTTCATAAAAACGCATTAGATTATTTTACTCTGAAATTGACGATTTTCCCAAAAACTGTTTTGAAAATAAGCTGTTCTCACAAAAAATCAGAGCAGGACTATTTATACTAATGTGTGGCTTGTAACCGTGCAAAGTTTTTATTGTGTAAAAACGTTAAAGGTGGAGTAGCGTCAGTGTGTATTTTGTCTAAATACACTTATAATGATCCAAAACGACTGAATATCATAATAAAACACTTCAAAAAATTTTAGATTTTCATAATTTCCGGTCAAAGTTTTGGCAGATTGCCAAAATTTTGAAAATTGAAATTGAAAAAATTGTTGGTCGACTTCCAAAATTATGAGTGGCAAAAACTGAGTAATTGTTACTTTTTGACATTAAATAAAAAATTATCAAAATATTTTTTTAAAGCTTCATTGTGATATGCGGTAATTTTGAGACCACTGGAGTAGTTTTTAGCAATTTCCCCACTGGCGCTACTCCCCCTTTAATATGTCTTTGAGGAAAGAAATTCATAGAAAAATGAGCTTGAAACAAGATAAACATGATCTAAGCCGCGAAAGCAAACAAAATGGCCAAAAAAAATACTGGAATACATAATGTTGGATCTTCAAAATAATCTGAAAACAAAATTCGATAAACATCTAAAATGCGCTGAACTAGTTGAAAATGTTTTAGATACATTCATCAGAACTGGTTAGGTACTTTTAAATGTTTCAGGAAGCCTCAGATAAAATAAAAATTAACAAAAAAGTGCGTGCAAATTGGTAAGTGGTATTGGCAAATCGGAATTGAATTAATGATTTTGTACTTATTCTCCACGCCCATTCGTTTTCAAAAAATTCCCGCGCTACTAGCTCATTAATTATTTAAAATCTTAACAATGCATAAATTTTCGTAATGCTTTAATTCAATGAAGGTACAACTTAAAAACTTTCTTCAGTTTGAGTCAATGTAAAGTCTGTGCAAACAGAACATGATGTATAATTATAGATCGGTAAAGCAATCAAAACGGTTTAATGGCTTCTCTCTTTCCTGACAATGATTTCCACATTTAAATGGCAATACACGGCCTCAAATTCATTGATTTTCGTTCAATTTTTTGTTTATCGTTTTGTGGTTTTATTTTCTTCAAGATTTTCAGAAATTGAAAATAATATACAACAAAAAAGAACCGCCTTGAAATAGAGAGTCGTCAAGATATTTTAATAGCCGTTTTCTTATCAATTCATTCCTATACACAACGTTTCCAACAGATCCCTTTCTTTTGTCTAGGCCTTGTCTTATTTTTTGTACGGGTGCTTTCTTCCATATGCAAATGGTAGCTAACAATTTCTTTTTACATTTATGTCTTGAGAACGACTTTTCTCACTGAAGTTTGCTGTCGATATTTTTGTTTTCAGATTTTCTGATAATTTTTGTTCGATTTTTATTTATTCATTTATTTAAAAGTTTATTTGAAAGAAAATCTGAAATTTCTGTGACATCACCATCCTCCATAAAATTTTTGTAAAACAAATTTTTATTCGGTTTTTTGAACTGAAATATTAAAAATTCCAGATGTGGATTAAACTATTATTCTTTTTCACTACTCTGCTAGTATCCACAAGTGGTCTGGGGGACGATGGAATCACAGCTCTTCTTGACCCCAACTCTACAGAATTTTCAACGGTGTTACCGTCTAACAATTCTGAGAAATTTAGCTACATGTTAGCATCTGTGAAAAACATGAACATGACAGCGTGAGTTTTAAGAAATCTCAATATTTGATTTCAAATGTCAAATTTTCAGCTCCGAATTTGAAGAGTTCATAAAAGTACTCAAACATAGGCAATCTAAAGATCATTCTGGTGAGCACGTTGGTAATGAGCACGATGAATCACATGGAATCAGTGTTGTGTCTTGGCATTGGGACTACGTGAAAAACGAGTTGGTGCTCACCCTATTTTTCATCGTTATCGGTCTTTTTAAACTTGGTATGTAAAAACTGTTTTATGTGGGTATGCACTCAGCTGGCGCCTTTCCTACTTTTCATCTTGCCGCAATGACTCAAAAATTAAAACACTAGATATTTGAACGATTTGTGAGGTATCAAATAGTCAATGATCATAGACGGAAAAGTTTCATTCCAGAAAAAATTGCACTATAATGATAAGAAACTGAATGTTTCATGATTATCATTACTTTGATATAGTATCCGGTTATACTAGATGAGAGTTGGCGAGATTTTTTGTAAAAGTACATTGTGACTATATCCAAATTTTCGAAAAAAAAAAGTAGTGACTATATTTCCTAGTTGAAAAAGGTTTATAAGTATAATGTAATATGATCGTATTGAAATAAAATTGATTTTTTTTTCAGTATATCACCACACCTTTGTCACTAGAAAAATTCTTCCCGAATCATGTTGCTTGATCTTTATTGGCATTGCTATTGGATTCTTTTTTGTGTAAGTTACATCCAGATAAAGTATGTAAATAGTTTGTCTGTTCAGTGGAGATGCGACTCACGCGTCTATCAAATTCCTGGAATTCAAATCGAAAGTGTTCTTCTTCTACCTCTTGCCTCCAATTATTCTGGAATCTGCTTACTCTTTAAAGGATAGAGCATTTATTGAGAATATTGGAACTATCCTTCTCTATGCTGTTGTGGTAAAATTGTTATTCTAAAACGAACTAAATGGAATTGTTATAGGGAACAATTTTGAACATTGTTCTGCTAGCAGCTGCACTTTTGATTTTGATTTGGGTTGGAATAATGGGAAAATACAATCTCAGTGTCATGGATATCCTGACATTCGCATCACTTGTAGCAGCAGTAGATCCTGTGGCAGTTCTCGCAGTATTCCAAGAAGTTGGAGTTAACAAGATGTTGTATTTCATGGTGTTTGGAGAGTCATTATTTAATGATGCCGTTACTATTGTTTGTTATAATCTTGCTATTGAATTCCAAACACTTCCGGATTTTACATGGTATCATGTAAGTTTACAACTATTTTCTGTGACACAATTTAAAATGGTAATTTAAGGGATTCCTAGGATTATTGTCATTTTTGTGCGTGTCAATTGGTGGTTTGATTATTGGATTAATTTGTGGTGCAATTTCCTCATTTGTAACAAAGTTTACAACAGATGTTCGAGGTATGCAGATGTACTCTAACTGTTGAAATTCTAATTAGTTTGAAATTTGCAGTTGTCGAACCAGTTGTCTTGTTTGGAATGGCTTACCTTGCTTATCTGGGAAGTGAAATGTTCCACTTTTCTGGAATTATTGCACTGATTGCCTGCGGATTGTTTCAAACTCATTATGCCTGTTGTAACATCTCGTATAAATCTTTCACAAGTGTGATGTACATAACAAAAGTTTGCAGGTAAATTCAAATACTATTACTTCTTAGGAATTATATTAATTTCAGTACACTTTGCGAGTCGCTTATTTTTATTATTCTCGGAGTTATGCTTGTAAATGAAAGGGAATGGTTTTGGACAGACTGGCATCCTGTGTTCTCTGCAGTTTCGGTTGTGCTCTGTGTTGTTGTGAGATTTGGAGTCACATTTTTCTTAACCTATTTTGTCAATCAATTTACGGGTGGTGTGCGACATATTTCTTTTCAAGAGCAGTTCATTATGGTATGATATTCAATGTTGGTAATAAGAATTTTTATAATTTTCTAGTCATACGGAGGCCTTCGTGGTGCCGTGTCTTTCTCCTTGGTTTTTATGATATCTGCAAACCCAGATGTCAAGAACACAATGCTTGGTGCAACGTATGCAGTTATCCTTTTCACCAACATCATCCAGGTTATTATTTACTTATCAAAAATTACAAGTTTAAACGGTATTAAGGGTTCTACGATCAAACTATTTGTCAAATGGCTAAATATTCGTTTGGCTAAAAAAGAAGATCACTTCCGTCTTTTCATTGAGTTTAACAATGGCATGGTGCAGCATTTATCGCAAGGAATCGAAGACTTGTGTGGTGACAAGAGTTTAAGCCTGATTGTGAGTTCTCAAGTGAGAAATTATGATATAAAATTTCATATTTTCAGAACAGAATGAGTGAACTTTCTAAAAAATATGTTCGGCCTCTCCTCGAGAAAAATTATACTGCTAATAAAGCTAAGAAAGAAGGAAAATTGGTAGAACTCAACAGAGCAGTTGCAATGCGGTGAGATAATAAAAGAATAGTCCGTGATTCATTTTGCTCCAGCAAATTTTTATTATCATTTTTCCTTAATTAAAAATAATACCCCTAAATCCTGTAAGCCTAAAAATTCCAGAGAGGCGCTGAACAACAGTCCATCACAAAGTTCATTCCAAAGACAGCACACAATTGATGAGATGGCGGAAAGCGGAGCTTTACCACACGACTTATTGGATGAAGAGCACCAGGGACACCATCATCACGGACAAGTGCACCCAGACAATGAAGATGCTGACCAGCGTGCAAATGAGCTTATCAAAGACGTGTCTTCTATTCGTCAGCTCATGCACAATCCATTCGAAGATGTACGTAATTTGATAAAATTGATAAGAGTCTAATGTTGAGAATAATTGTTTCAGTGCTACCTGGACCGCAATTTGACACACGAGGAGGAAAAAGAGCAAGCACGATTGAAAATGAAAAAGACAAGAGCATTCAAATTTTCTTCAGTGTAAGATTGTGAAACAAATGCAGCGTTGGATGTACTTTCTGTAATTTTTTTCAGAAGGAAAACAATAGGATTCTTTGGAAAAAAGAAGTCAGTTCGCAGACATGCCACTCAACAAGGCATCCTTCACTCTGCAATTGCAACCATCGGAGTACAATCAGTTGATCGACCATCAACGTCAAGTGAGTTTTGAACTCATTCAGTGATACATACATAATTGTGACTGTCACTCCAAGTAGCTGTGGAGGTCTATCCGTATTCGCAACTCGTTCTCTTATCTTGTTTGACGTTGAACAAATTGTTATTTTAAGATAAGATAACATGTGTGGCAGTTATTCTTCTGACACGGAATGTGTATTTTGAACATTGGTATATTCGCGTACTGTAGTAAAAAAAACAAACAGTAAAACTCGAAAGGATTAGCATAAGTTCCCATAGATGTTTACAAAGTTTTTGCATTTTATAAACACAGTCTCGTTTAAAAAATATGTGATAATTTGAACGGCAAAAAATCTGTCTCACAATTCTTTAAAGTTGTATGCGATGATTGCAATAAAGATTTAAAATGCATAATACTACCGACAATATTTATGAATATGCTATTCACATGTATACATCAATTCAAGAATTAATTTTTATCCGTCCCAATTACAATTTTTATACTTCAGTGAGCATTGAGGAATTCCTGAAGTTGGTGACAATACACTCAGAAATGAAATTAATTTTTTCAGCTCGAGTAAGTGTGGAAGATGAGGAGCAGGGTTTGACAATGAAAGAAATGGAAGAGGAACACCCACTTATGACAATCACAGAAAGCGAAGAGACAAGCTTCTGATCTACCATTTATCCAACTAATTGTAATTTATTATTTTCTTTGTTTTTCACATTTTGCGCCTTCCCATTATCTTCTAATTTTTATTTCACGTCATTCATGTTTAAATTTATATGAACTAATAAGTTCCGCTTTTTGAAAAAGACAATACAAATTTGAATAAACAAAAGTTTCCCCCAAGACCGCCCACATAAATAGACAACTCATTTACTCCACAGTTCGCATTGTCCCTCACTCTCTCTTACTCAGTCATCAAAATTCTTGATATATCGTATCGTGAAGATCACCGTGCTACTTCAATTAGTTAGATGTGGAAATGAATACTAATTATTTTTAAAATTCTGAAAAGTCGCCTTCATTGTTATGATGTGCAACCTCTCAGCTCATGACCTATTCACAAATTTTCTTTGTTCTATTTGATAATTTTTATCCGGTATTTAGTTGTTGGTTTCTATTCTTAGAATACTCAAACAATATAGCAAAAATCATTAGTTTTTTTTATTTTGAAAATATCATTTTGTTAGTTCACATTTCACATTTCCAATCTGCAATTTTTCCACTTTTGGTAATCCAAGAAGGCAAAACAGGAACTTTGTGCGATTATCTTCATCCGGCTCTTAGACTATAAATCTTCAAAAAGTTGAAAATGCATAAAAAGTAAAGGTGAAGCTTTTAGACTCTACTGTTGTATATTCTTCTTCACAATGCTCTTACGCGGTGTATGCCTTGCTCTTCTCATTCTAGTCACAATCGTTCAATGCCAAAATGATAATGATCTGAAAGAAGAAAAACGGAGAATAGGTTTGCATTTATTTTGGATATAGTAAATTTCAGCAGTTTTCAACGAAGAAAAACAATTCAAATAAAAACCCCATTCATATTTATTCATTTCTCATAACTTAATTCCAGGTCTCCGACTCCCCAATTTTCTACGATTCAAAGATCCTGATGCTCTGATGATTCACAAAAGACGAATTGGTCTCCGGCTCCCCAACATGCTAAAGTTTAAAGATAGCAGTAACATGTACCACTTGGAAAAGCGCCGAATGGGGATGCGTCTTCCAAATATCATTTTCCTTCGTAACGAAAAAAAGAATGTACTTGAGTATTAATGATGATGATTTTCGTTTATCTTTTTTTTATTTCTAATTTTTATACGTATTTTTAATTTTCAAATAAAATCATCATCAAACGTTATTTATCTTGCGTGTTTTCTGATTAACCGCAGTGACTCAAAAATTCCCCGAAAACGAAAAACAGTTGAACGGGAATATGGCAATAAAACTGGGACGGGAAGCGCTCTCCTGTCCAGCACACCTCAACAACCACATCAGCGGCATCAACACGAGGCCCACTGTAATCAAAAATCGAATCGATATATGCAAATCGTGTATTGTCTTTCTTCCTTTCTTTCCCATTGCTTTTTGCCTACCAAACGCTCATTCCTTCTCTTCAATCAATCGAACGCCAACCAACAAATGGCTCCTCGTAAGGAACGAGGGATCAATCAACTTTCAAAAATGATTATAGAGAGAGACTCTCTAGTGTGCAGCTTCACCAGCTTGCCGAGCGGAATGTTTGGAATTCAAAAAGTAAGGTAGTATGTAATAAATAATTACAAAAGTAATAATAATAGTTCCTGCTCAACATTAGCTTGATGGTAGATATGGTTTTCATCATGGCTTGCCTTCTCAACTACGTCAGCTTTCACGTTGGAAACGACTTTTATGGTATAGTTTTTTTTCAATCCGAAAATATGTGTACGTGAATCTTAGATCCTTCAGCTGTTTCTGTTTCCTTTGTACACGTTGGTGCTGTTTTTGTCTGTATTGTCATCCTTTTGTCTACCATTTATGCAACATATGGACTATCTGTCATGAATCTACGCAAAATGTGCACCGCTCTATTTATTTGGGTAAGTGGTTATATTATAACAAATTATTTCTAGAAACCGCATACAAAATACCGTGCAGAGTGTGTTCCGAATGAACTAATCTAGCATTTTGAAAAAATTAATAGCAGTATCGGTTTTGGATCTTTGCCGCGTCAAATTTTTAAAAAAATATTTTGAGATGTTTTATTACGAAATTTGTTCATTTGGTAACATTTTGAATCTATTCAAGGGAAGAACCAGAACTGATACTCCTCCTTCAATGATGCTCATGAAAACTATAACTTTCAAATTTATAGCTTGGCCACTTGGCTTGTGCTGGACTATTTTTGGTCGCTGTACTGATTGCATGGGTTAGAGACTTCAACTACGATCCATTCTCTATTCAACAGTCTACCTGCCAATTCACTCGAATTCCAGATGCATGCGATGTTTCTCTTGAGCAGTACCTGGTTAGAAACAATTTTTTTTTTGAAAAATGATGACGATGTATTTTTCTCAGGCAGCAATTTCGGCGTTTGTTATCATAATTGCGTTCTTCAAGTTTGCCCAAATTATGTGTCTTCGTGCTCTTTGCATTTTCAGCCAAGACGTTTTTCAACATGTTGATTGCGAAAGCTTTTACAATCGCTGGTGAGAATTGAAAATTTAAAAATGTATGCATTAAAAAGTTTAGCCTTACTGAGCCGGATCGTCGTCGTCGCCAAGCTCTCCGGCGTGCTCAACGTGAGGCTCAGGGAACCACTGGTGGTGAAGATAGGGAGACCGATGAAGAGGATGTAGGAATTAAAACGATGTTTTTTTAACACTTTTATATAGGTTTCAGGTGGTTGTGTTTGAACGTGTGACTGGTCGTTTTCCTGGTGGCAGTGCTATCAAAGACAACAGCATTGCCTAAAAGATTGAACGTGACGTGCTAACGATCATAAATTTGTGAACATTATTTCTCTTCGTCAAATTTATTTTTGCGGAAATAACATATACTTTGTCAAAAACAATCAAATTGGGTGAAATATACAAAAATCGAGGAGAAGTCAACAGAAATTGCAACTTTTCCGACAGTTACTTCTCATCCAAACATTGTGATTTGGATTGTTACATAGATCCTGAAGAGCCCATGCTCCGCAGTAAACATTCTTATCATCACATCCTGAAAATGCAAATATGTTGCAGTAATCAGGATAATCATACTCACCTGCGGATTTGCAGTACATTTTATTAAGAATCTCAACATCCGCATTGCTCATCTTGGCTCTCTGTCCAAGTAAACCAATGTTAGCTTGTTGATTGACCAATGGGATCATAGTTGGTTTGGCAATGTTCACGGCACCGGTGTATGCATTGTAATGCATTATGCTGTCATACGCGTATTTAACTCCATATGTAGTGTAGAGTTTGGAATCGGCCACCACAAATGCATCGTACTGCTGAGGATTAATATTGCTCCAGTCAACCTAAAAAACAAAACAGTGAAGGGGTTAATCTTGGATCAATTCTTGAAACTGTTAAAAAGTTCTAAGAAAAATGTTTTATTTTAACGATGTAAGTGGTGTGATATCTAGAAAGTGCAGAATTTAGGCGGCAAATAAAATTTCAATGAATTTTCAAGTTTATTCATTTCTTCACACTTTTAACAAAATGTTCCTGTTTAATTTTCCAGTAATTTTTTTCTTAAACAACCTTAATATGTTTGTCTCTATCCATTCTTAAATGTTGATGATTAACTCCCAATGCGTGCATTGTTTCGTGAACTGCAATCCCTCTTCCATTTCCACATTGAAAACTAAGATACACTGGATTTGCTGGCTCGACTCTTCCAATATATGACAAACCGCAACTGAAACAATTGTTGGTTTCACGATACAAAGCACAAATAAGGCTCACAAAGATGGCGAGTTCACTTTCTGGTAGTTAATGTGGTTCCCTTTTGGCGGAGAAGCAAAATATTTGAAGCGAATGCATGTCTTTTGCTCAATTTCTGAAATGGCTCCGCGTACATCATTTTGATCTAAATTATCCAATGATGAGTCAAAAGTGTATGGAATTGGAGATGTGCTTGGCCATTTTTGGATCAAGTTTTGCTCGAAAAATATAGATGCACGTTTTGCTTTTGCTGATCCAGGCATTGGAATTGCTCCCTCGCCGCCTTTTCCTAACTCATTGAGCATAAAGTTTGCCTGAGTTTCAGTAAGGAGCAGATCTTTGTCAAATACTCCGTTGTCCTCGGGGGCAACCTGAAAACAGTATTTTGATACTTTAAAAAAATGTTTATTAACAAACCACTCCTTTAAGTTGCGCCTTTTCCAAAAGAGCTTGTTTTAATTGGAGAGTTCTATCGAATCTCAAATTCATTTTATCAGCCACGTTATTTCCGAAAACTTTTTTCTCGAAATCAACGGTCTGTTTTAATATTGCCTGTTTCATTTGAACATTCTTTTGTTGTTGTTGTTTGCAGTTCATTTGTTGGCAAATATTCTGAAACAATTCGATTATTTGACAAAATTTTGACTCGTGATAACTTTAAACCTAAAAATTTGAAATCTGAATGAGCTATGGTTAAACAATGAATTTTACTTTTGATGTCTTATTTTGAAAATTTAAATTAAAATAAGAAAAACCAAGCTCTTCCAAACCAAATGAAATTCCAAATTATTAAAAAAAAAACACTTACTCTGATGTTATTTGCAAATTGCTGACTTATTTGACCAAATTGAACTTGAATTCCATTCAGGGCATTCTTCAAATCACTATTAATGCCTGATAATGGATCTCTGATATTGATACTGAAATTAATTTCATTGATTTTTAGAAGTTGCTAAACAACAACTGACAATGGAACTTTTGGCAACCATTTCCCACTGTCGACTAATATACCATTGAGCATTGATCCAATATCATTAAACTGAGGAAGTTGTCCGCTGTAAATTCACAAATATTATATTTTTGACATTTTAAATTTTTAGTGTATAGTTCTAGTCTGAAACTAAGATTGGAGCAACCAAAAAACAAAAAAGAAGCAGTAAATAATCAGAATTACCGGCATTTTGGATGACCTGGAAATCTTCTACAAAACCTTCTTGCATGTTCCACCCATTCACTTTGCGGCGGTGGCGGACCGTGAGCCATTTTTCCAAGGTCGTTGTTCACATCAAGTCCTTGAGCAATTTTCCCGATTTGATCAGTTATTCCTTTTACCATCCCATTTATATTCCCGAAAATGTCACCAAGTGGGCTATTTGGTCGACTTCCCTGTAATATAGCATTATTTAAAAAACGATACAAGTTTATCGAAAAATATACCGGCCGAGAGTTAGGATGTGGTCCATTGTTGAAACCTCCTGAATAATAAAAATATATAAATGCGTGATTTCTTGCTCTTTACCTCCAAAACCCATTTGATTCATAAAGTCAAATTGTGGCCAACCATTGGATAGTCCAAGACAGAAGAACAACACACAAAATAATTTTGATGATAGCATTGAAAATCGAATTGAAATGAATAACAAAAAGTACTTGGACCTAATCTGGGAGTCTTAGTTGCCGGCAAAAAAAACCCGTTGTCAAAAATGAATCAGGATACGGAATCATTACACAAATTTTTTTACACTGTGTTCATTTTTTTTGTTTTTTGAAAATACAATGAATTGCCGGAATTGGTGTTTGACAAAGAAATGAATCACGGTCATTGTGAATTGAGAATGCTTCATTCTGAGAAATCAAAGAGTTTAATCATCAAGAAGCGTTTTTATTATCAACTTCAAAAACTTTATTCACTGAACAACTATGGAATGTTCAGCGGCGACATAGTCGCAGACAACATGTGTTATTCAAAAGGCTACGGCCACACATGTCACCAGTCTCTGGGGGTAAGGAAAACAGCGCGTTCGTGGTGTAATGGTCAGCATGGATGCCTTCCAAGCATTCGACGGGGGTTCGATTCCCCCCGAACGCATATATATTTTATTTTCTCACTATTGAGGTAAATATGTCTTTTTTGTTTATAAAGTTAACTTTTTTCCTCTCTACGTATAGTTTCCAAAACAATGCCAGTGAACATTACAACTCAGGTCATTTATTGTCATAAAGCTTAAAATTTCCTAAACATTTATTTCATGACCACTGCAATTATCGTGAATACATGGCCCACACAACGAGCTGCAAAGACAATGGGTGACAAAAAGACAAAACAATGCCCAAAATTTCAAAACTTCGAAGTTTCTCTCATTTCTTCATTCGTTTAATTTTCTCCTCCTCCTAATTTCCCAGTCACTCTTTTTATCGGTTCCTACCAAAAAAATGTACATAAATGATGACAAGCAATAAAATTGGAAAGACTTCCATTTCTTCATCCTTCTCAAGTTTTTTCACTGGATAAGAGTAAGAAGCTGTCTACTGTCAGTCACTCATGTGTGACAAACTCATCGCGACGTCTTTTAGATTGTCATCTCTTTTAATTTTCTGCACTCATATCTTATGTTTGATATATTTGTCAGGTTTTGCGGTTGTTCTCAATGTTTAAAAGTGTTATTTCGCTCATGAAATTTATCGAACAAAACAATGTAATTTCACATTTATTCTGCTTCGGAAAGCTAATAAATTCTTAATCGAATCATAAGCGCACTGCAACGTATGTGGGGTATTAATGTAGTCCATTGTATATTGATATGTTTACTTGTTGTATGAGTAAGCCAACAATGCCTAGAACAAATGAGCTTTTCCTGAAGGTAGGCTTGTTTTTGCTTCCTATTTATCGTTTTTAAGTCAGTTATAGTGTACATGCCTCATAAATTTTAGAACAAAAATCGTAAAATCGTGCTTGAGTCAATCTCATAAGTTATTGGAATTTAGTACCTCAAGAACAGAGACTAAAACCTTCCGAACAAAAAATAAAGACCAATAAGTAATAAATTTATGACTACAGTCAATAGCAAGTCATGGCAACTTGGTCAAAAACCATTCCTAATTAATAAACTTTCGGACACCATTACTAATTAGTTGCCGTGATGAAATGTCTAATTTGAAAATAACAGATAGACACCCAGTGTTAAGGTATTTAAAAGACATCCAAATGTAATTTGATAATTTCACAACGATTTTTTGCACGCGGATTTATTGGAAAATTGAAAATAACACCATAGCAAAAATGAGGCAAAGTGAGGATCAATTCGACAAATTTCAGATTTCAAAAATAGGAGTAACTTTGCTTTTTTATCAATTTTTGCTTTAAAATACTCAAAATCACTTTTAAGCATAGTGCAATAACTAATTTTGATTACTGCGACACGAACAAGTAGACAAAATTGATGTGTTTAAAATAATTTTGGTCCATTTTTTTCCAAAAAGTAAATTTAAAACAACAAATATGGTTCTACCGTTACTCCTAATGTTTTTGTATTGTGTTTTTGTACTTTTGTATTTTTGTACTTTCCATTTTCTATAATTCTCTACAGTTAGCTTTTTGTGACTACATTGTTATATGTATTGCTCTATTTGAGGTTCACATCTCACTTTCCGTGCCACTAACCATATTTTCTCCCTGAATAATTCGCAGTTTCTAAGCGAGCTCCAAGAAGAGAACAAAACGATAGGCCCTCTTTCTCTCTTCGCACACCATTCTTTTATTTCTCTCCCCGTTTCTTCCATTTTTTGCACCCAATTGCCGAATCTCATCCACCCAAACGTTTCCTGTGTGCACTTTTCAGCTCAGATATTCCTTTTATCTTTCCCCGTTTTCGCCTTCTCTCACTCATAAAACATGTTCGTGGTCCTAACTATAATTAAATTTGGGGACGAAGGGCAAGACCCGAATTGAAAGTTTTTACTAATCCTAAAGCTCACGCAGAAAAAAAAAACGTTGACTGGGAGAAAAGACGGAAATTAGGACTGACGCATAGACTGCTCGCCCATACGGAGGATTTTCTCCTAATGCACATTTTCTACATCTGTCCTGTGTTCGTTTTTGATTTAAACCAAGACTCCAACATATTTGAGTGTATTCCTTTATTGTCTCGCACTAGACATTCAATTTCTCGATTCATTTGAACATGACAAGAGACCACCGGATGCTATCGGATGCAAGAATGCGGTGAATAACACCCAATCAAAGATTCACCAGTACTCTTGCAATTCTTTTGAAACAAAGTTATTTGAAATTTGTTCAAGATTACTACGCTGTTGTGTTTTCAATAGGAATGCAATAGTAACTATCTTTATTTTTAACTTCAGTAGGTATTTTGTTTAAATTCATAATACTCCAACGGGTTTGAACTTCATGTACACACACTCCAAACTTGTCTTGATTTTTCAGAATCATAAGTCAAAGTCATAGTAATCCGCCAAATATTTCACAAAAAGAAAGATTTTTGAGCAGTCTCTATAATAGTGTATATAACTTGTAAAATTTAAATTTAAAAAAAATCTAGAATTTGGAAAGTTTTCTTCAAAAACTTACTATTTTTTTACTAATAAACAGTTGAAATGTAGTATATATTTTTATTAACAACCATTTCTACAATTGTACTGCTTTCACTATTTAAGGTGTTTTATATTTGTTAATTTTTCGCTGAAGCTTACATACACTCCAAATTAACAATTCAAACAAATTTCAGTCATGCAATCAAACTATAGTATATCATATTTTCTATTAATCCTCTTCACAGGAACTTGTAAGTTTCCCTTGATTTGTGCACTAACGTAAATGCAGTACATTGTAGCGTCATATTTTACAATATGGAACTTTGTGGACCACACACGTGTTGGGGCGTTTCCGGAAGAAGTGAGTGAGAATCACACGATATTTTTCCAAAATGCGTTTTTAATAGTTTAAATTCTTAATTTAGGATTACATTCGCCTTGCGTATATTATCGGTGGAAATTTTATGACACGTCTTATGTTCATGCAGCATTTTAAAAGTGTATTGAAGTACTCTGACCATTTCTTTCGCCTACATCTGATAACTGATGAAAATCACCGATCCGATATTCATGAGCTCATGACGTCATGGAATATTTCAAACTGCGAGTGGTTTTTTCACAATCTCACAGAGTTCGAAAAACGAGTTGCTTGGATTCCAAATTCACATTATTCAAAATATTATGGTTTGAGCAAACTTTTAATTCCTGAAATCATCGGCAATGACATTGGAAAGGTGGGTCTCGTAAATTGTTATTGCAATCACCAGTTACTTACAGATTATGTTCATGGATGTTGATATCATTTTTCAAACCAATATTTTTGATTTGTGGAAACAATTTAGAAACTTTAACAATTCCCAGGTTTTCGGAATGGTGGAAAATCTTTCCGATTGGTATCTTAACAAGGATGGTAAAAAGTCGGTTTGGCCAGCATTGGTATGTCGTAAAATAAATATTTATTCAATGTTAGAAATGTTAGTAAATTGAATCGAATTAGTCAAGTCGATAAAATTAGTTATCCGTATCCACACCCACAGCATCCGCATCCACAAGGTTGGGGTGAAACGGGAGCCATTGTAGCACAGTTGCAGCAACCACAACAACCACAACCGCATCCATAATATCTCTTTGCACGAATCACAACTCCATTGCCTTGACCTTCTGAACCCAAATCATCCATTAATGCAATTGGGGTATCGTTATCAATTACAGCTAAGCTCGTGTCTTCTGATGGATTTTGAGAAATTTCAGCATTAACTTCTCCCTGAATGTTTGAAGTGATACAATAGTTTGTTTTAAGTATTTACCTGGTCATTCTGATTAACAACTACAACCTCCTTTTCTGTTCTCAAGAAGGAGTCGAATAGGTTAGCATTGATAGTGCAAACCAAAAGAGCAAGTGAAACCAAAGTCAAACGAAACATGTTTGTTGTTGTCTCTTTGCTTCCGAGTGTCTCCTTTTTATACTAAACTAATCAACACCACGCATTGTTTGAACATATGTTCTTTAATTTAATGCGCATTTTGAATAACTGTTTTTTGTGTTTCAGGGACGTGGATTTAACACTGGAATAATCATGTTTGATTTGGATAAGCTCCGGAAAAATGGATGGGCAAGCAAATGGAGAGTAGTGGCTAACAAATATTTACGAATTCACGGAAAAACTGCCATGTCAGATCAAGTAAGAATTTTGTTCACGAAATTTCAAAAATCACCAAGCTGATCCTCTTTTTGAAAAGTATTCCGATTGCTTTGAAATTTTACAAATAGATCATAACTGTAAACCGCTGTTAATTTTCTTACAATAAACGTGGTATTGAAGTTCTCAACAAAAAATCGCTGTATACCATGTTTACTCTACTCTTTGCCTCTATTAGTTCTACACTCTTTAATTGTATTTTATCTAAATAGATGGCAAAAAATGAGTATATTTCCCAAAAATAAACAATCGAGATGATAGGTTAATAAAGAAATTTGGGTGAACAGGTCAATTCTTCATAAATAACAAATTCAGGACATATTTAATGCATACATTCATGACTATCCGACTGAAATTATACAAATTCCATGTGCTTACAATTATCAACTTGGAGCACTCACAAAATCCAAAGAACTATGTCCGGAGACTCCACTTGCGCTACATTTCAACTCACAAAACAAGACTGTTGGAAAAAATTACGCATTTTTTGACAAGATTCGAAAAGCGTTTGATGAAATGGATGGTTCAGATCTTAAACGACGTAGACGATCTTTTAAAGGAAATAATCAAAAAGATATCTGCCATGAATATTTACCATTAGACAATTTCCGAATTATCCCAAATGCAATTGGAAGAATGACAAAACCTGCAGAACTCTGCATGGTGACGCAGTTTTCCAAAGATCGACTTAATCATTTTCTGGAAAGTGCAAATGCGTGGCGGCATCCTATATCTACAGCAGTATACGGGAAGGATAAAGATTTGGTAATGTTATTGCTTCAAACACGTTTTATACTCCTCAAGTTTCAGCTAGACATTGCAAAAGCCGTCACAGAATTGAATCGCACAGATATCACAATCCATCTGGTTTTTGAGGAACCAACTGAATCCTGGATGCTAGACTCTTTATATCCCATAAATTTTTTGAGAAATGTAGCAATTGAACACGCAAACTGCAAATATATTTTAATGACTGATGTAGATTTTGTGGTACTTGGAGGTGAAAAAACAATGACGAGAATTAGAAATTCAGTTTGAGTTTTAGATTACGGTACAATAATCGATCAAACTGGAAACCTGAAACAAAAAGAAGTTCTGGTGATCCCTGCATTGGAAATGACATACCCGCAGCTGAGGTTAAATTTATCAAATTTTCTCTCGAGAAAAGATTTGGTGATAGAACATTTATTGAACAAAACCGTGAGAATAACATTTCAGATATTAAAACTAATCTTTTCCTTTCCAGATTCAAACTTTTCGGGAAACAATTTGGCCAAGTTCTCACGTACCTACAAATATTTCAAAATGGATAAAGTCAAATCGCACTTATATGGTAGCACAAAATGTAATAAAATGTTCTAACATATTAGTTTTAGGTAAATTATGAAAAGAACTATGAACCTTATTTTGTAATCAAAAAAGAAGAATGCCCTTTTTACGATCAGCGGTTCGGAGGATTTGGCTGGAATAAAGTAACTCATGTAATGCAACTGAAAATGATGAAGTGGGGTAAAAGATTGAGCATACTTGCAACTGTTTAAATTTTTCAGTTATAAGTTCTTGGTTTCTCCAACTAGTTTTATGATTCATCAAAATCATAATGCTTCAAAATCATTGAAACGCTGGAGACGTGACCCACATTATCAGAAATGCCTTCACACGTTAAAAAATAAATTTATGAAAAAAACTGCTAGTCGACTGGGAATCAAGCTAAGATGATTTCAGAAAGAAAACAAATATCAATTGTTAGGACCAAGAATGTCATCAAAGCGGAGTATTTTAACATGTTGCTTTACAACTGATTTTTTTTATTTTTAATGAATATTTTTTCATTTTCATTTTAGAACTTTCAAAAGTTTAAACGAATGCAAAGTTAAATGTTGTCCGTTTGGTTCAAGGGTGAGCCGACAAAGCCTCCTGCGGGCAAGAGACTTATCAGGGTTACTGGTGGCGTTTATATTTCTTCTAGTGTGAATTTAAGAAATAAAACTTGAAAACTTTCTAAAAAGCAAGTTCAAAAAGCACTAAAAGTTGATATAGAAGCCGACAAACACTAGAGCTATTGTGAATTGTTTTTAATCATGAAATATGTTTTGCAAGTCAGAAGACGTTGGGCACTGCAACACACCTCTCTACGTTAATAAGTGTCGACACGTAGTCGACACTGTAAAACAGCTAATTTAATGTCGAGCTTAAATATTAACTAGTATGCTTGAAAAAGACACTGAAAAAAGTATCTTCTCCTTATCATTGAAAACGAATTCAAGTCAAACTACATTTACCTTTGTAGTGTTTTATTATGAAGTGGTTTATATTTCTCACATTTCACCTGTACTCTCACATAACCAACATGCAGAATATGTATTCAAAATTAGAAATGAAAGATGTTGCAAATATCAGTTTCTTTCTTCTTCTTCTCCCTTTTCTCCTTTTGGTCTTTTCAATTTTTCATTCGATAGCTGTTTTGTTTGATTCATATTTGCATCGGTAGATCGTTTTTCAAGCACACAACTGAATATCATTGACACGGAAATCTGAGAGCTCATAACAAACTTATTCAATTCCAACACATCAGTTCCGGTATATGATGCTGTTGAACACACATCGTTAAATATCAAAAGCTTGTCATTAACATTTGATCTATCTAAGTAGTATTTTGATATGTTCCGATGTTAAGTTTCCAAAATTAAATTTTTTTTATATGTTTAATCAACGTCTCACGAATTGGACTTGTTTTACACTTTTCATGTGTTGTGTGTTTCTCTCATGACACCACACGAGTCTCTGTCAGATTTGCATACTAATAGGTTGGAATAGACTATTTTTGCGCAGCAAAACGGAACGTTCTCTCACAACACCCATTCTTTACTTTTCACCCATTTTCAGTCGTGAAAAGAAACTATGTCAACTACTACCGACTTTAGCAGCAGTGATTATGAACCTACGAGTACTGAGGTTTGAAATTGTCTAAACTAGTTCAATATTTCATAAATTAGTTTTTAGGCGGACACCAGTGCAGAGCAGGACTTTAAAAATCAGAAGCGACTGTTCTGGAGTGATGGTAATGTGACTGATAAAGATAGTGACGAGGTGAGTGGGATCAACAATATAACTCGTAAAAATTTGTTTTCAGTTGGAAATTCCTGGGTTCAATACAGTTGAGTCGGGTTATTTAGCAGATGACGAAGTAAGATTTAAAGATTTTTTTTCGAAAATTTTCATAGCTTTAAAAAATCGTTTTCAAAATTATAGGTTTCCTAAAAGACGAGTGTTTTTTTTGAGGGCCAAATTTTATAGGTATTACTCTCAATTTTCGAATATTAATCATTAATGAAAATTCGAATGCGCATTTCGAAATTTCGAAGAAAAGAAATAATAAAATTCACAGCCTAACTATTTTGTTTATATCATGATAGATACTTACGTAAACGAGTAGAAACACTGTTTTCAGAATCTGTTGCCAGCTGAATGTGTAATTTATCAAAATACATTCAACGTTTGAAAGGAAAATATTTTTATTTTATTTTTTCACTTTTTTCCAGCAAAAATGCTCGGAAAACAAGAACTTTGTTCCAAAAGCAACCAAAAGCCCGAATATCAGTATAAATTCTTGATTTTTTTATTGCTTGCCTTTATTTAAAATATGATGAAGTAAGTGATGAATATTTTCACAAAATATTTTTAGCGGTTTAGAGAAAAATAGTCTCTATGGTTTTAAAATATTTATATTTTATTCAAGTTTGCAATTTTTCTTTTAACTTACAACACTGAATTAGATACATATTAAATTTTCCAAATTTCAAACTTATCAGTTTTTATATCTATACCGGAAACAGTTTTGTAGCAATATTAAATGTTGACGTGTTAAAATTAAGCTGTCAAACTACATACTTTATTTTAAACGTTCCAACTTTTAGAGCGACACTGATGAAACATTTTCTGAAAAGATTGAAATAAAGATCAAGAAGCGTTCGAGTGAAATGTCAAAGTCAAGCAGTCTTTTTCTAAGCGATTCCGACGGGTTTGAAGAAAGATCCGTTTTGTAAATTTATGTAAATACATATTTTGTGATATATTCGTGTTCTTTGAATAAATGTGTATATTTCCGGTAAGCACTGCACACTTTATTTTTGTTTAACAAAAAACATTAATTGAATATTACATTACATTAATTTAACATGAGATTGTTGTTGCTAGAGAGCCTCATTGGTCAGACTTGAGATTTGCAGAAATTGTTGGTTTTGCACCAAACTTCGCCGTCCTGAAAATTGATCATATTCAAGAAGAAAAAAATTAAATACCCCTTTTTTGAAACTATGCAAATGACTTGGAACTGTAAACAAACAAAGTTCGACAGAAAGTTGAGCCCAAATGCCGATGACGTTGCTCAATGATTTTCCTCATTTTTTCAAACATTTAGAAAAACTGATAAAATTCTAATCCACCACCCATATTATAAACGTTAGTTTCTTACATGGCACATGCATTCAACACAGATATCATTGGAATGATTCCATCTGTCTCCACTCTTCCGTCTTTTTCCTTTATCGTGACAGCTTTTCTTTGAGTGGTGATGTCGTCTCTTCCGCCGTTTAGCTTTTTCATCGCCACCAATTGCATTGCGAGCCAACGTTGAGCTTGATGAGCACATTGCATCGCAACATGTTGTCCACATGTTCAAGTTGATTTCCGGTAATGACTCACAGGGCTCATAGAATTGTGTGCTGTTACCGTGATATACGAAAATATCTCTCTGAAAAAAAGAGCGTGATGACGTGAATTAAAAATTATGCAAAGTATGAGTGAGAGGTATTTCCCGGGGTCTTGCTAACCTGAATTCGGTCAATGTCGTCACCGTTTGTGCATATGATCTTTGACAATGTAACTTTCTTGATTTGTCGAAGTTGAGCCTTTGAGAACATTTCTTCATTCTCATACCAAAATCTATCCCCATCTCTCAGGCGTTTGAATTGATCAGCAATTATACACGCAAGTGTTGGTCCCATCAACGCGTCAGCAGTTCTCTTTTCAGTAACACCTCCAACCCAAAGATCAATGTTCTCTAAAAGTTGTGTATTATTGTAATCACTGACCGTTATGCAGATTTTGAACATTAAAAGTCAGTCACGAGAAGTTATAAACGTTTTCAAACATTGTAACAAACCTGTGACACCGTAGAGGGATTGCAGTTTTGAAATGACTGTATCGTTTTGAACAATGTTTTTCATATCGGACCAAGTTTTTGGGACAGTTAGATTGCAGAACTTGCGATATTCGGTCCATGATGGTAGACCGTGGTCTCGGCCTCTTTGAATGTTGAGAGCAGCTAGGTCAAGGGCTACCTGAATTCAACCAATGTAGAAATATAAAATTTGTTCGTTGCAAATTCAAGGCACAGAAAGTGATTGAAAAAAGATTGAACGTGCTCTGGTCAAAAAAGAGTAAACGTGCACTGACCAAAAAAAATATTATACTTGCACTGACCAAAAAAATAATTAACGTGCACTTATCAAAAAGGATTAAACACGCACTGGCCAAAGAAAAAATTACACGTGCACTGACCAAAGAAAAAATTATACGTGCACTGACCAAAGAAAAGATTGAACGCGCACTGACCGAAGAAAATATTACACGTGCACTGACCAAAAAAGATTCAACGCGCACTGACCAAAGAAAATATTACACTTGCACTGACCAAAGAAAATATTACACGTGCACTGACCAAAGAAAGTATCAAGCTTCCACTGACCAAAAAAATAATTAACGTGCACTTATCAAAAAAGATTAAACACGCACTGACCAAAGAAAATATTACACGTGCACTGACCAAAGAAAGTATCAAGCTTCCACTGACCAAAAAAATAATTAACGTGCACTTATCAAAAAAGATTAAACACGCACTGACCAAAGAAAATATTACACGTGCACTGACCAAAGAAAGTATCAAGCTTCCACTGACCAAAAAAATAATTAACGTGCACTTATCAAAAAAGATTAAACACGCACTGACCAAAGAAAATATTACACGTGCACTGACCAAAGAAAGTATCAAGCTTCCACTGACCAAAAAAATAATTAACGTGCACTTATCAAAAAAGATTAAACACGCACTGACCAAAGAAAATATTACACGTGCACTGACCAAAGAAAGTATCAAGCTTCCACTGACCAAAAAAATAATTAACGTGCACTTATCAAAAAAGATTAAACACGCACTGACCAAAGAAAATATTACACGTGCACTGACCAAAGAAAGTATCAAGCTTCCACTGACCAAAAAAATAATTAACGTGCACTTATCAAAAAAGATTAAACACGCACTGACCAAAGAAAATATTACACGTGCACTGACCAAAGAAAGTATCAAGCTTCCACTGACCAAAAAAATAATTAACGTGCACTTATCAAAAAAGATTAAACACGCACTGGCCAAAGAAAAGATTGAACGTGCACTGACCAAAGAAAATATTGAAGGCGCACTGACCGAAGAAAAAGAAAACACGTGCATGTGTAAATTGAATAGAACCAAACTTTTTTTTCACATTGGTTTTTTCATACATTTTTTATAAAATTATTATCTCTGTGAAACAATTAAACAAATTTTCTCACCTCATGGAATCTATTAAACAATTTTTCTGTCAATTCTTTGTTGAGAACTTGATCGGGTCTTGGCATTTTAATTGGTGCAGCAAACAGGCCACGTAGCAATGGATCAACGCCACCTTCAGAGACTAGTCTTTCCGGAGCAAAGAAAGCCTGAATATACGTTTAAATGAGAATGAAAACGATTCAAATACGCTTACGTTGTGCAGAGGTAAATGTCCCTGTTTTGTCTCTTTGAAGTCCTTATCGAAACGGAAAAGATGAGTATTGATTAAAGTATGAGCGAATCTCAAAGCTGCGGTTGCAAACTCATTTGCAATTGTTGGATTGACATCTGGATTGTATCCTTTGTACTCTCCAATTATTGTGTTATATGTTGCCTTTCCAAGAATTTTGGGGAGCCAAGCATTGTAGGTGATGTGTTGCAGCATAGCACCAATCAACTTTCTAGTTTCTGGAAAACTTGCAAGTTTTATAATTTATTTTCCAAGCATTTATGACTTTATTCCTAAGAAATCGTAAACTCCAAAAAGTTTTTTTCGCTTCACAATGCAAGAAAACTATCAATCTAGTAATAAAATTTTAACTTGGAACACTCCAAAATCGAATCTTTATTTCGTTGGATTTATATTGAAATTTTCAAAAATTCAAACAACAGGTACCTTGGAAAATAGTTTCACCATCCCAGTTTTCGTTAACTTCCAACAATCTCGATGCAATTCTGTTGTGTTCTCTGAGGAATATGGTGTGCATGCTCATGAGACCCAGCTGAAAATAAAATGAATTTTGTATTGTATTCCAAGTGAAATGTAAACCTGTTCATTGGCCCTGACATCTCCGGCAAGGAAACACTTGATCGGATTCTCGCGGGAAAAGTTACGACGGCAATCCATGTCGGAATCTTTTTCAAACGGCATGTATGGTTTATTCGCTCTAAATTTCAGAATTTTGTTTTGAGATACATGTTTTTTATTCAAAAGGTTTGTAAGACTCACCCGGAAACAATATCAAATCTTAAAAGTCCATGATCACTGTACAAGTCTCTCAGTTCCAGAGCCTGTTCTTCACTGTTTCCATAAATTCCGGATGCATCAAGATAAGATGTTAGAAGATTCAATTGATCGCGGTAAGTTACTCGTTGGAAAATTGGCGATGTTTCTCCACTTCCACACGCAGCTCCATTCCGCTCGAATTCCATGCAAGGATGTTTTTGATACAATCCAGTATGAAGTTTTGGGTCATCAGCTTCCAGTTGAATGTTAAAGCACGGATCTGCGTTTTCGCAAGTTCTATTGCAGAATGCTCCCTCCTTGTAACTGTGTCGGGTGAGGGCTGGAGCAGTGAGTGTGAGATCGTGATCTGAAGAAAAATTGTGTATTTTTATAGCATATCTCGGTCTTTTGAATGGATTGAATGTTTTTTTCTTGTAAGTTAGCACTGTAATGATCTCCAAAATTAATTTTCGAAGAAGCTATTGAAATGTTTTCACATTCTTAATCCTAATATCGTTTCACCAACACAATGTTAAAATCACGCACCAATAAATTGCCCCCATTGCATAGTCATTGCACTCAAATGACTATGCGGCGTAGTTTCATCTGTTCCAATTAGCACTCTTGACACTTTCCGAGCATTCGGCACTTCATATCCATTGTATCGTTTTCCTTTTTCCCAGCCAACTGGTGTATTGAATCCGTTCTCATATCTTGGAGGTAACAGACGCATGAATGCCATCTCGGAAACTCCCCACCACGGATGTTCATGGTTGTTGCACTGACCATCATATGATCTGTATTTTGAGAAAAAGCAGTGATCTTCGCAACTTTCTGCAAATTGGCCAGTTTGACAACCAGATTTTTCCATCAACGTCTGAACATAGGATACTGGCAGAACGGCTTCGTAGGACACATTTGGGGAGATCATTGCAGATTCGAATGCAAGTCCTGAAAGATTTTATTGTTTTTTTTTTCACATAAACTTTTACAATTACCATTATCGATGTGCATTTGAACTAATCGGATGCTTTCTTCATAGATCTCTCGTGCCTTTCCAAGATCAACCTTTTTAAGGTTTATTGCAAATTTGAAAAGCTTACTTAAATCATTTGGGCTTTCAATCTTATCCATTCTTTGTTGGTCTTTTGTTGATGACAAAGCTCTGAAGTATAGTTACTGTTTGTTTTTCTACAATTGTTATATCTTAAAACTTACTTTTCCACCTTCTGTTTTGCTTCTTTTGCAATTTTTTCAATTGTTGAGTCATCAAGGAGTTTATCAACTTTTTCTGTCAATTCAGCACCAACTAGCAAATTCGCGGTGGCAACTGCCGAGCCAACACTATTTACTGCTTGACAGGTAAACACACCGGAGTCGTGGCGGGTAACTTTTTCAATAGTTAATTCAATATTGTTATCAGATATCTGAACAAAAGGTTATCATTCATTCCATTTCAACATCGACTCACCGTGTATCTAGTGTTTCTACGTGGAATTCGAATTCCTTCAAAAAGCCAAACGACGTCAGGAACTGGAAATCCTTTAGCATTACAACGAAGTGTTACTTGTTGTCCAATAGTTGCATTAGTATCCATCGGTGCATCAATAATAACTGGTTGTTCACTTCAAGTTGTTTAGATTAATCAGTATTTTCAATGTTTTAAAGTTTTTTTTTAGATACTCAACGTTTTCAACTTTTCTATATATATAATCAATGCTTACCTTTCTTTCAAAGACACAGAAAAAATATGAGACTTAGATTCTTCACCATTAGAGGCAACACACTCGTACTGACCAATGTCAGTGTTCAGAAATGGGAAGATTTTCAGAACTGATCCGTTTTTGGTAAGTTTGTGTTTGCGTGACTCCGTCAGTTTCTGAAATAAATAATGCTTAAAATGATCATTTGTTAAATTATAAACTTACTTGTTTTTCAAACAACCAAGTTATAGTCGGAGTCGGTTCTCCAGATGCTTCGCATTTAAGCTCCAAGGTTTCACCGTCACGGGATGTTGTGTCTAGCTGTTTGTGTTCAAATACTATCTTTGTATCTATTTCTGGCATTGTAGTCATTGTCACGACGCTTTCTGTGGTATCCATTGAATCCATAGTTGACGTAGTCATGGGCTCCATTGTGGTTGTTGTGATTGGTGGTTCAGTAGATGACGAAGCTTGCATTTTCTTTTGCATGTGAATTGACTGCTTTTGACGGTAGAATGCACATTGATAGTTTCTAGTAAATTGTCCATTCGAGAGAAGAGAACCATCCTTGTCACGCGCAAAATGAGCTGTGTGTCTGGCTTCCTTATTACTGGAATTATTAGGTTTTAATTGATTATTCTCTTTTTTACTTACTTCTCTAAGAATATTGAATCATAATGATAACCCTCCATTTCATTATTTGGACAGCTCATTTTGAACATTCCATCATCAGTTTTGCTGTATTCAGGCTTTTCACATTCCAGGTTTTCTATCGAAAGCTGAAAATTATTATTTTAAATTTCTAGCGTTAAAAGTTGATTTGAGACATACATTTCTGAAGACATAGTTCCTTAGTCCTTTTGGGAAAAAGCACTTGCCAACAATGAATATGTTCTGATTGGAATGAGCAAACAAAGAATCAGCAAATTGTTTTACATTAACCATTCTTAATTTAAAATTATTCAGTCAATATTGTTGCTCTGAATTACCTGCAATCACAACTCCAAGGATTTCCTGCCATTTTGACTGTTTTCAAAGTGGGAACCATTCTTGAATTGAAAAAATCATGAGGCAGAGATTGAATGCGATTGCGTTGAATAAGAAAAGTTTGCATGTATGGACTATGAGAAACCAACTGAAATTAATAATTATTGGTCTTGAAAACATAACAATTAGAATTTTTACACTTTTTTTTCACATTTGGTTTTTTTTGGCTATTTTCATAGTTTCTAAATAAAAATGACAAAGCTACATTCTCCATTCAAATTTTTTTTAAATGTTTAACAAATCTGATTACAAAAAATCATTAATTTCTAGTACAAATTATACCAAAGTTCAGAAGTATCAAAATGTTGTAGAAGCTTACACATAGACTTATAACTGAACATATTATCTGAAAAATGCAACATACATCATTGTCAAGTCTTGATATTTCATTATGAACCAGGTTTAAGCTCACAAGAGCATTTGGTGCTGTTGATAGCTTGGGAACGTATCGAATTTTATTCCAGGAGAGATCAAGGTATTTTAATCCAGGAAAACTGTCTAGCAACGTCTGGAAGGTGTTAACTTTGTCACAGAGCATAGATACATAGTACAGCTTACCTCTTCAATATCTCGAATGGAGTTGTTTGATAAATCGAGATATTGCAGATTTGGTAGTGCTTGAAAATTGGATTTGCTTAGAGAGTTAAGCAAATTATTTGAAAAATACAAATTAGTAGTTGCAATTGGTATATGTCCAGGAATTGCGGTAAGATCTGTATTAAATACTTTAGTTAAAACAATACAATCCACAAACATTACTTTTTCCTTCACAATGAACATCTAAACCAGCACATCTGCATTCCGAAGGACACGCTGTGGAGAGTGAAATTCCAATCAGCAAGAGGAATTCTAAGAGCATACCTAAACAATTTTGATAAACTTGAAGGATATAAAAAATCTTTAGGATTATTGCGAAGGCAAAATAATAATTATATTTATGGAATGATGACTGGAAATTTCATTATCTTTTCAAAAGAAATAATTGAGTTTTGTTTAGTAAATAGAATATAATGAGGCTCTTATACATTATTCATTCACTCAATTAATTTATCACAAAAGACGATAGAAATAGAATAAAACTCAAAAACCAAATGGTGCAATTGGATCACAATGAAAGCCAGCTAGAGGGACCGTCATCAACGCAATGGGCCCACAGCCACAAATAAACGCCGACAAGTGTACGGACTGCGTTAGAGGTAACAGAAAAAACCGCACGCTCACACCAGATGCCCCTGTCTGCTGCGCGGTCATATCAATTTCTCTTTTGTCTTTTTCTTTCATCTACTCATTCATATTACTTCTATATTTTTTCTTCACTCGAAATTTAACCTTTCCGTCCGTTCCATCATATCATATCATCACAGATTTGTTGCAACGCAATCAGTTTTAGACGGTGATTGATCGCATCTTCTTCAAAAATGAGACAGTTATTGGGAAAATGAGGCAATGTGGTTTGATAGAAGAAGTGTGTAACTTCGCAGATGAACCCCTCCTTTTGTGAATATCAAACGAGACCCGCAACTCGACGAATGTATCTTGCGGAACAGTTGAGCCACGACAAATGCTGACCAGACGCCTCTAATTCCCTTTGTCTGCAAGAAAATGATTGAATAATAATATTCTTATTATTTCACATTAGTTCCAAATAATTGGTAAATTTCAGAAACTAAATTTTAACATGTTCCTGCTAAATATAATGAATTTAGACGGATTTCATTTTCTTAAAAATGTTTTCAGATTTAAACAGTTTAAAAACCAAACTCAGTTGCTAATTGATTGTTTTGCAAGAACTTTTACTGAATCGTTTTAAAATCTTATTTGGATTGAACGTAAATATTATTTAAAAAGTAATATCTATGTATCTATGTATTAAAATAATTGAGAAACTCCCTAAAAAGTGAATAAATACGAATTTTCACTCGAAGCATAAAATTAATGTTTTGTTCCTATTTTAGTTTTTAATTAGTTTTATCGCAAAAATAAGAAGTGGGTTGACACTCTCAGAGATATACAACCTCCGATGAACTTCTGGGTTTTGTTATGGACTACTCATGAAGCTGATACATATTTGAAATATTTTTTATATGTTTGGAACATTTAATTGGTTATTTTTGAATTCAAAACTAATTTTAGTAACAACCTGATGTGATCTTTAAAAGATACACTGAAAATGTTGAAATAAACAATAGTTTTTGATGTATACGTGTTTGAACAACAAAGACAAATTGTTGCAAAACCAAAAATATCAAAAGGCACAGATCCTTTCGATTTGTTTGATGCCATTATAAATAATTGATTCAAAAATTCACTAAAAAGTCTAGCTTGTCGTTTAGCATCTGCCTCTACAAAATTTTCCACATAACGAGGAAAATCATATTCAAACATATCATGTCAAAAAATAGAAATCACCAACAAGTGTGCTGCCATAATGATAATAACTCTCGAACGTATTAGCTAAAATTACAAAAGTGTACTGTATTCTTTCACCTCCCAATTTCCAAAAAATTTCAGAGATTCTTAAACCACATAATTTTTCCTGATATGTACAATTATAAATTATTAGCTATAGTTCAGAGGAAAATAGAACTTGACTGAATACGGAAAAACTTTTTGAAAACATATTTCTTGGTTGTCTTGAATGTCAAAAGCTGAGTAATTGCCACTGCTTGACTGCAAATGAAGAATTTCAAACACTTTTTTTAAAACTGAAACTAATATTTGTTCAGTTTAGCACTATAGAAATGAATTCAAACAATTTGCCATTCAAAACTATTCCACCTTTCACGGTTTTGTATTATATGGTAGGTACGCAAATTTTTAAAGTTCACGTTTGGTACTTGTGTATTACGTGCCCTTATTTCTAAATCCAATCAAATGTTGTTAATTTCTTTCTCCATTTAAATTTAACGTGTTGTACATTTTTTTTTCTCTTTAGGCTTAGAAATGGTTATTTAAGCCTGAAAATACAAAAATATGCTACATGTTTTTATTTGTTATAATTCAACAACATTATTATTAAAATGAGCGCATGCAACACACAAGTACCACGTTTGCTGATTTTTCTTGCTGTGTTCAATAAATACTGAAAATCAATTTCCTTCTAAGTGAGCTTGTTGCAACTAAAACAAAGTTTGGGTGGGTAACAACAAAACTTTGATAGCTTGTTGGTACTAAATGTTTACAATTTTCAGTAAACGTGCGCCTTGCCTTATCAGCAAAAAACGTTGAATTTGACCGCAGAGCGGCATTCCGCTGACAGTTTTCTTTGAGGTTGCAGAGCAAAAAAAATATCTCAAATTATGTTTAACTTGGTATTATTTTTATTGTAGTAAAATGATATTATTTTTATTGTAGTATTATTATTTTTAAGTCATTTTTAAAAACCCGTAATTTCTTTACTCCGTCCGAATATACTATATGTTAACCTTTGTGGTTGACGTTTGAAGTTAAACAAAATTAATATCAATTCAATATTTTTCGTCTTACCAAAAATGCCTGTTTAATATTCCCAATCACTCACCAAAGGAGTGATTCGAAAAAAGTATTGCAATATTACTTTTCTTGATACTGCAAGTATGAATATTTCAAATTAATAATGCTGATAAATGTCAGTGCCGAAAACTCCAATAATTTCATAGACAATTATCTTACCCCCAACTAATATTTGCTCATTGTCTTTTATTTGTATTCCTGAATTGCAGCAGTCTTTGTAGGGCAGTCTCTCTATCAACACAATTTTGCTCTCGGTGATCGTTTGGCAATTCTATCATCTTTTGCTTTCCTTGCTGTTCCCGATCTTTAGTCAATCAAACATTGTGAATTATGAATTATTGTTAACACTTTTTTTAAAGTGCGTTTACAAACTTTAAGTTTTCTTGTGTTTTTCTTTGCTGCCTCTGCGCCTTGCATTCTCCCATTCAAATCCCGTTTCCACAAAAATATTTCCAAGTTTTTTTGAAAATTTTTTTTTACAGAAACGTATGAAACGATGACTTCAAAATGGTTTGAACCGTGACTTAGAGATGAGAGTTTCCTTGACTGAGTTTCTCGTTTTGGCTCAGGTCGTTACAACTCTGCAACCAATAACCATCAAAGTAGACTTCCATGAAGTTAAGGTACGTTTTTAGAAACTATTTGATACAGTATAATTCAATGAACCGTATTGATTTCTGCTTCTGGTGTATGCATTTTTTAAAAGTGTTTTTGAACTACGATTTGAACTAAGAATAAAGGTTTACTTTTTAAACTTAAAGCTATTATTTTTGTGTATTCATGCTGTAACGTAAAACATGCTCTTTTGCAATAATTTGTAAACCATTCTAGAAAATTGAACAGCAAAGATATTTAATTTAAAACATTGATGATGATTCAACTACATTTTATTTTTTTCTTGCAATTTATTTGTCATTCTTCTTGCAAATTTCATATTCTCAATGTAAAACTTAACACGGTCAATATACATCTTTAGTCATTCAGCTTACAAACTCTCAATCTATGCATTCTTTCAATTTTCAGCATCATGAGAGTATTGGTGATTATGTTGAATTGGTAGAAGGCAAAAACAGAGACATCAGTCTAACATGCTACGGACAACACAGTTAGTTTTTTTTTCAATTTGAAAAAAACTGTGCAAATCAGTGGTATACAAACCTGCTATCAACTGATATCTTTGACGTGTGACTAGGGTTGAAAATAGAAACGATCTCAATTTTATCGCAAAATTAATTTATCCTTAGCTCTAATTTATCGAAAGGTTTAACATGCCAAAAATGCACATGTACCGTATTTCTTCTATTAATATGGCTGCAATACTATTTTTCGATGGTCTTCCCGCTTGCAATACTAATAGGGAGTGCAAGACTATTAGGGAGTGCAATACTAATTTTCAGAACATTTTTCTGACTTTGAGCTTACTAGTTTTTTTCTGAAAAAGCTCGAATCTTTATGTAAAAATTCAGAACATTTGATTTTAATTGTAACATATAAGTTCAAAAACTTCAATCTCGTAGAAATATTGTGAAAAACTGTTGCAAAATAGGCAAAATTTTTTGTTGAAATCCTGAAATTAACGAGACGGGTTTGCAATAAAAAAAAGTAAACGCAAGACTATTAGGGAGTGCAAGACTAATAGGGAGTGCCATACTAATTTTCGGAAGGTCTCCGAGGGGCAATACTAATAGGGAGTGCAAGTCTAATAGGGAGGCCATATTAATAGAAGATATACGGTATTTTGTTGTTAAACGAGTACAATCGATTTATGTTTTAGAGAATCTTAAAATTGAACCACCCAAAAGAGAAGAGCATGCTGGATTTCCGGAAATTGGTATAAGAACATCTGCAGAATGGAAGAAAAATGAATACTGGTTTCTGCTGAAGAATGTCCGGCAATGTGACACGGGATCATATTATTGCGTTTCTGATGAGTTTAAAGAATCAATGCTTCAGAATACTGTGCATATCTTTGTACGCAAATTAGATATTTTTGTTCCACTCAAGACAATATACCATGAGCATAATGGAAGTGAAATAATTATTCCTTGTAAAACAACAAAATTTGTTGACACGAAAAACGTTGAACTATATGTCAATCAAGTGAAATTGAATTCTGCATTACAAGGATATGATCAACGTTATGGTTTTAAGCTTACAAAAAATATGTATACAATGAAGCCAAATTCGACAGTGTTTTTTGAATGCAAATACACAAATGATTCAAATCAAGATTTGGATTATTACATTTCGAATAGCGATCCCGATGCAACTTTGATTGACCAGTATTTTTTTTACTGGGAAAAAAGCAACGACGTACCATATGTAGGGAACAATTATTCAATAACATGCCATTTAGTCTACATAGGATCCGACTCACTGCGACCACTTAATCATCAAGAAATTGTTCTTGAATGCCCTCAAAATCAATGCGATGGAGGGGTAAAATATTCTGAATGTGTTTTTTTGAATGTCGGTAATTATTTTCAGTATAACAATCAAAGTGCTCACGAAATAGAAAAAAGAAGTTCTGGACTCAGATTTGGCGATCCATCATCACAAGATATAGTTGAGAAAAATACAATGCTTAGATATGATCGACTTAGTGTTTATGATCGGAAAACATCGAGAACAGTCAATTTTCAAAATTTAACTTCAGAAGATTCTGGAATTTATAGATGCACTTGGAGGAACAGAAGCAAAACGAATATTGTGCTTGACTATGATCTCAATTTCAATCAAAAGGGAACTCAGATCAAAATCATCGAAACTAGCAAGCAGCGGCTGAAAATGAGGAAAAATGAATCGACTTTGTTATTTGTAAAATTTGCAGTTTTTCCAATCAACAAGAAGAATTATACAGCAAAGTGGTCCAGGTTGTATAATTCGACAGTCGAAGGAGGTCAACAAGTTGAAACAATCCGCAACGGCTTTTTTCGTCAAATTACTACAAAAACATCAGGGAGAAATGTTTTTTTGGAGACACTTAATTTAAAGTCTCCAAAAATCGAAATGAGTGGAATGTAAGTTGTCAAATTGCATAATGATAATCCACAAAAAATCAAGAAAACTGTTTTCAAATTCAATAATACATAAAAAGAAACAACCATCCAGTTGAATTTTCCAGCTACGTTCTCTCCATTTCTAACATGGACATAGTGCAACAAGTTAAGTGGATTATTGAAGTTGAAAACGATGAGCCAAATGCACAGTTGACAATTCGTGATCCGTTGACTCTAAATATATCGAATCAACTATTTCTTCCTTTAAACACCAATCTGTCGATTTTTTGTCTCGCAGTCTCAAGCTCTCCAACGGATGTTATCTTTGAGTACAGAACAGATGAAAATGAGTGGTTTCGTGGATTTTATAAAAACAAACTAAGAAAAATTGATGATACATTTGAGAAAGGATTCATCTATAACTTTGTACTTGCTAAACGAACCGATTTCAAATGTATTAATGTGAAAAAGGTAGTTAAGGAATCTTATTCTTTTTTTTCTAAAATTCCTAAACTTTCTAGAAGAAGACAAGCACAAAGTTCATAACCGTCACTAGCAACGCCAACAAAACATTTCATGAAATTGAAAAAAGTGTGAATGCAACCAAAACGGAACCGTCCGATATCATTTTCGAAGGAGACAATGTTAGACTAACCTGTGTAGTACCCTACGGTGCAGTCGAGTTCGATGTATTTTGGAAGTTTGAGAACCCTAAAATGTTGAAATACACAACGTTTCCTGCGATGCATCCAGTTAAAGATCGATACAAGCGTGTTATTCTGAATGTGAGGTATTTAGGAAAAATATGAAAATTTTATTCTTGAAACCAGAGTGAAAAGAAATTAATAGACAATTCTTTGTGAATAATTAATTGTTGAACATACAAATTTTACAAAACTGTCAAACAATACAAGGGGAAAATTTCTTTATTTCAGAAACATTACAATTGATTTCACAGGAACATATTATTGCATTGTTAAGAATAAGGAATTTGAGCACCGCTTCGAGACATCAATTAGCGTTGAAAAAGTGTCTCCTCCATTTCTTTTAAATAACAATTCTCGATCAATAATATCTGCCAGCAATGGACAAATGTTCGATATTAATTGCAAAGTGAATGGTGTTCCAACACCAGATTATACATGGTTTAAGGATGGATATCCATACACAAAAGGAAAAGTAATAGGAAATGCACTTCACGTTTCAAAGGCTGAAAAACGTGACAATGGAATATTTTGGTGTTCTGCAACGAATCGAGCAGGAACAACAATAGACTACATTGAAGTTAAAGTTGCTGGAGCTTCTTCATCATCATTTTTTTGGTTATTCATCACATTTTTCGCATTTGTTGTTGTTGGTATTGTTGTTTCTCTATTATGGAAACTATTCGGACAAAAAGATTTGAAACCGTCAGAACTGTAAGAACCTATGTTGTTCAAGACTATTAAAAAACTAAGATGTGTATTTCAGATCCCTCAATAATCTCAAAAGAGCAACAGATGAATATCAGAAATACACAGTATCAGAAAAAATAAACAATCTTCCAGTTGAAGAACGCATTGATTATCTTACCTACAATGAAGACTATGAAATTGATCTAGAAAATTTAGAGATCTTAGAAACACTTGGATCAGGACAGTTTGGAATTGTCAAAAAAGGCTATCTGAATATGGCAAGTTCCAAAAACTTTGGATTTGAGTCTCGTTTATCAGTTGCAATAAAAAGTAATGTTTGATATTTACAAAAAAATGCTAATTTTTATTTTCAGGTTCAACTGATTCGTCCAATATGGAATTGCAGAAGATGTTTTTTGAAGAGCTAAAATTAATGTGTGCAATTCCAAAACATCCCAACGTACTTTCACTTGTTGGGGCTGTCACCAAAAACATGGAAATGTAAGTTTTGGGAAGCAACATTTTTTTGTAACTTTCCATTTTTTCATATCATTTTTTTAGTGGAGAGTTGTTTATTGTCACTGAGCTCATTGACGGAGGGAACTTAAGAGAATTTTTGCGAGAGCGAAGAGATGTTTTTGCTAACGAGCTCGTTGAAAAAGGATATATTTTTCTTACCAATGTCAGAGAAAACGTTCCGAAAAGAGAAGTAGAGAAAGAACAATTGCTTATTGATGAATTCAATTCCCTATGCACCTCTGATTTATTGTCTATTGGTTTACAAATTGCAAATGGAATGGATTGGTTGGCAAATATTCCGGTAAGATTTTTTGCAACAGAATCAATGCTTGAAATGAAAAATTTCAGTGTGTACATCGTGATTTAGCCTGTCGAAACGTTCTTATTTCCAAAACCAAAATCATTCGAATAGCTGACTTTGGTCTGGCAAAAAAGCACACCGATAAAGCTTATTACAGGTATAACAACTTTGGTTTTTTTTCAAATTTGCATAGGATACAAATTTCAGAGTAAGAGAAAGTCTAGATACACCACTTCCAGTTCGTTGGATGCCTTTGGAATCCATTACAGATTTAACGTTCACACAAAAATCGGATGTGTGGTCTTATGGAATTTGTTTATATGAAATTTTTACACTTGGAGGAACACCATATCCCGACTGTCCTAATTTTAGTCTTGTAGAGTACATAAAAACGGGAAATATTAACAAACGACCATCTAACTGTCATAAGGACGTGTAAGTTTTTTTGAGATATTATACTATGCCTTTCTTGAACTTGCTTCTTTGTTAAAATTTAGTTTAATGTGACGTATTCAAAAAGTAATTCCTTCTTTCAGATATAAAATTATGAAAATGTGTTGGCAAGCGTCTCCGGATGACCGGCCAACTTTCGCTGAATGCATCAAATTATTCAAAAATCATATACAATATTTTGCTTCCAAGGTAAAGTTAAATTGTTGAACTTTCAATTATTCATTTATATTTAGCTTCTACAACAAATTGAAAAAGATCTTGAATGTGAAAAGAACAATCAACAGAAATTTCATTACTGGGTACAAAAACCGACACAGTTATTTTTCTGATGTTCATCATAATAAGTTTCATGTAACTTTAATATTTTCATACATCTTTCTAAAACTATTCTCAAAAAAAAAAGAGTTAAGATGTAAGTTTGTTAAAGATTTTTTATTTTCAACAGTTTGTTTTTTCTTGGTCTAGTTTTGCATTTTCGCATTGTATTGATCTCTAACTTCTTTTTTGCACATGATATCAAACTCATAACCTATTGTTTTTCTATTTCTACTTATTAATAAGCAATATGGAGAATTGTTAACTTTATTCCACCTTTAAATAAGCGGTTTTCTTGATTATAAGATTGTTATTTCAGGTATCAAAAAATGATGTAATGTTGTTTTTCATCAACCCATGCTTTTTGTAAATTTGAATATGAATTTTTTTTGAAAAATGTTCTTTGTTTTTAACGGTGCTAAGTTCATAGCCAACATTTTTTGTTTTATTTTTCGGAAGCAATAAAAATATAAGTACTTTATTAAAGTTTTCCATATCATTCGAACAAATGTTATTTTCAATTCAAAACTTGACAATGTGAAAGTTTAGGTTTAGTTGTTTCAATTTCTCAATTGTACATTTAACATTTTATTCCTGCCTTCTCTTAATGAAAAATGGATTTAATTGGTGTAGATTACTCATTACGACATAATCCAGTGATTAAAATTTCCTCATTCTGCATAATCCCTTTTTTGCAAATAAGCATTTAATAAAGAAAATTATGGTAATGATCTGTGTCGGAATCTTTGTGAAAACTGCGCACTTTCGTAGTATTACAGGTGCAGCGTGTTGCGTCAAAGAAAATTTCATCTGTTCTTATTTCTTAACGGAGGAGTAGATTATTACTCTAATAGTCCTTAATGGCTTGATGAGGCAAAATTGTCCAGAAAGATATCTTAAAAATTTGTCTCAAAAAGGAAGTTATTGAATAAAAACAAATACTCATGCACTGCAAACGGACAAGTTAATGCAATTGTAGCTTTTAGCAGTGATACAACTTATGTTCAATTTTGAGTAGCTTTTTCACAATTGGCTCATATTGGTTTATTTGTAAAACATAAATTTTGTTGCTTCATCAACAATTGAAAAAAGTTGAACATCTGAAAAAAGAAACAGTTTGCTCCAACTTATAATACAGATTCTAGCATGATTAGCCAACGTACATAATTTTCTATATTAAATTACAATTGTGTTCTACAGGAGTCTTACCGAACAGCCGCCATCGACGCAAACCAAAAGATAAGAGGCTACCGCAAAAAAAGCCGACAAGTGCACGTCTACTGACGCACCAGATGCGTTCTTTCCTAAGCGGTCATATCATTTTCCTTGTTTCTGTTCTTTTCTCCATTACTTTTGAAGGGAAAATCTTGCATTTATTCACCCACCCTATCAAATCACTCAAGAACTGTTGCAGTGCACCTTGTTTTTATGCGATGATTGATCTCCTCTTTTGCGAACATGAGACTTTTGTTGGGAAGGTTGGTACTAAACTGAGGTCTGGTAAGATATTAGTGTAATATTACAGCAGAAATATCCTCTCTACCCTACCATAATATACCAATATATCCAGTAATACCCGAAAAAAGTGCATTGCGCAACGGTTCTCCGATTGAGTCATAGACAAATGTTGGCCAGAGGTCCCTCACAGCATGGCGGTGGAACTTTTATGATGGGTGGCAACTGGTGGCAACTGCTCGAAATTTACGGTCTATCATATAACCACTGCCACGTCATATTCAATTTCTACCTGGGGAAGGTTAAACGTCATTATTCAGAACTACGCCTGAGAATTTTCTGTCTCTTTTCCGCTATATAATTGTTGTTTTTCTGTACGGCTGGTACGAACCTCCACCGTACTAGTGTTTAATTATAATGGCTGCTCATTGTTTATCGTGGAACACTCAATTTTGATTTTACAATTCTATGTATGTTATGATTCTTCAAACTTAGTAGTACAAAGTAGAGTTTGAAATCGGTATCTTATTGCAAACAGCATCATTTTTTAGTTAACGATGAGAAATGAAGACAAACCTCTCACTCAAAAATTATAAACAGTATCATAATCTACGGTTTTAATATTTCATGTCCTGATACCATATTATTTAACGTTTTGCGTTGTATTAAAACCTTTTAATGTTTGTCATTAGAGTAACATTCTTAGGCAAAGCTTCCTTAGATGTCCAACCTAATGCTCACAGCATTAACTGTATATTACTTATAAAGTTGTGTTTGAAACTTTAATTCTCGACGTACATTTTTAGCAATATCCGCGGAATTTGTTGAACAATGACTAAGTTTGACCAGTTATGATATGTCTCTATGTATATTGTTATTTACAACAAAAAATTATTTTTGCATAATTCATTTGAAAGTTAAAAAATACCAACAGTGAGTTGTTTTTCTTTATTTAGATAAGAAACAACATTTCAAACTGATTGATCACTTCAAACTTTTAATAAATATTTGTCACACTATCTATTTGGGTTTTTCAATACAAACTCGTAGTAAACTTTCACCGGAAAACCTATCTTATCAACGAGATGTTAATGATTTTTATCAAGACTATTCAAACATTTCATTCAAACTAGCAAGACATTTAATAGGCACAGTTTCCCGGTAATAATTGATGACGCCATCACATCCATTTCGTCTCCGCAACATCGGTGTTTATCGGTTTCTGCGCGAAAATTGACACGAGCCTACATGGGTTAATTCGCGTCGAATGAACGGTATATATAGATGTTGTTGTTGTTCCGTGCGCCATATCCCTCTCATTGACCCTTATCCGTTTTCCTCTTCAATGGCCTTTTCGTTCCTCTCGGATGCATTGTTCTGCCAGGAACACTCTTCATTCACAGCCGCTCCATGTATTATCTACACCTAACTGCCTGCGTCTCTGTGGGTAGTGTCGTTCCCTCGTACAGTGCATTGCTCGGTCAGGTACCTTCTGCTGCCTCTCTCTCTCTCGTCTCGGTGTCATTGTGTTCCCGCACCCCGTCTGTCTCTAGCTGTAGAGAATGGTTTTTGTTTTCGTCGGATTAGTGTATTCAAATTGGTTCAAAGCAGCTAGACTGTAATTATTTATTTCGGGTATTCCTGATATAGTTATCGTTTTTTTTTTAAATTTCAAAAAGAAATGATGAGTCAGCATATGGAGCTTGGTTATTCATTTCTTTTGTAGAATACAGCGCAAATGAGCAATAACAGCTGGTTTCTGTTTAAACACTTTTCACTGACATGATATATGTTAGAACGTTTGAGATGTGCCAATTTTCAAACAAAAAACGAACAGATTATTCGTTTATCCTGTGACTCAACTAGTATTGAAACATTCAGGGTTTTAAGTAAAGTCTAAAAGAACGTTATTTGTCATGAGTAATAGAATTATGACACCATGAGTTATTCATATGCATCATTTTTATCATGAAGACATGCTGCGATTTCCAACTTATGTTCGTTTTATATAGTTCTAGTTTTATGAAAAAACAAACAACCAACATTTTTTTTAATATCGTTAATCGTTTCAATCTTAAGAAAAGTTCCTCTGATATATTGCTTCATGCTTTGGAACATTTTTTTCTTATTAAATCATAACGATCTTTATCTTATCATAACCGACGGAAAAAGGACAATGTAATGTATAACTTCTATTATCTCTCCGTTCCTTGCAAAATAGATAAGATATATCCAATTTATTCGTGTTGAACTAATTTATCTTCTTTCAAAATTCTTTCGTTTACTTTGATGTTACGGAATTCTAGTTCAACACACTTTCCGACGACCCATGCAATACTTTCAATTTGCATTCCCTCTTCGCACTACGTTTTATGTCTTCCGCCGTTCGGTATTGTGCCCTAACATTGTATATTTAATCAGGATTTAGGTGCCTGACCCTTTTTATTTACCTACTAACACATACTCATGTCGATCCCGAACGCAGGTGTTTGCTTGACATTACCAACTATATATTTGGCACCTTATCCGCTCGTCTCATTTCCCATTTCCTTCCTGCTTGTGACCTAATAATAACTGTCTAAGCAATTTAAAGGTCGGAGAGTTCATGAAGTCAGCTGTCAAATGTTGCGGAACACCACACATGCGTTCTTAATTATGCATGTACAGTCTGCTCCGTACCACCTGCCAGCCCAGAATGACCGTATTTTTACATATAATTTCAAAGCATGGTTCACCCGCATAGGAAGCCTACTTCTACTATATTTTGAGAATTTTCAGACTTGATAGTGCTCATGACTCATATGTAATATTCATTGTTAGAAAATTTGTCTTTTGATGGTTTCAATTTTTGTCTGTTTGCATGATGTTTTCCTGCTTTTCCTCCTTTCCTCTCATCTTTCTCCACTGTTTCTCCTTCACTCACTTTACCATTTTTCTGTCGTCTTCCCCGCTCATTCCTGCCTGTTTTCAAAGTGTTGGAATCAATATGCCCCGCACCTCGCCTCCCCGCGGGGGTTTTGCGATGCGTCATCCTACTTTTCCCTTTTCACCCAAAAATGCTTTCAATTTTATTATTGTTTTGCCTACGGACGCTACTAAATTCTTCTCGTCTATTTAGAAAATTAAAATCTATTCTAAATTAATTTACAGAACCGAACCGAATGAAACATCAGTGCACAAGAACAATTTTTCTGAGATGAAATTGAAGCTCACGGTACTTCTAATACTGGTTCATGCCAGTGCATCATACAAACCGCCCGCAATCGAAGTTGAGGATTATCAAGTTCAGGTTTGTATTTCTTAAACTTGAGAATCTATCTAAATCGAAATTAATTATTTATATAAATTTAAAAGACAATCGGAAAAAAACTTCGCTCTAAAATTGGATAATCTGACTCGTTTGTCTTTTATGTCGGAGCTGTTTGAGACACATTCTATTAAAAAATATAGTGAAATGAGCTTCGGTTCGTTATAAAAATAATAACGTATGGAATGTTTTTGTAAAATTTAGGAAATTGCCATTTCTAAACCAAGAGAGTGAAAATCCATTTCAAAGTTAATTTAAAGTAAAAAACAAATGATATTTGCCTTTAATTTGAAATTAAGGGCATAGAATACATAAGTACCTGAGTTTGTGTAGAAGCAGATATCTATCTTACAGTAAATTTGTTCAGGAACATGACAGCATAGGAAAGTTCGTGGAACTAGAGGAACATACCCGCCTTATCCTAAAGTGCTCTGCACATCATAATGGTGAGTGTTTTTTTTTCTTCAACATTTATGCACGTTTTTGTCGACAAAAAAAATTATGTTCCAGGCGATCTCAAATACAATTTCCCAAGTATGGAAGGGAACGTTGGTTATGACGAAAATAATTTCAAGAAACGTATGGAAGAATATTATGATGACGCATTTGGAGATAAAGTTCTCACTCTCAATGACGTTCGAGAATCGGATACTGGAACATATTCATGCTCTTCAATGGAACATTCGTCATTAAACGATACTATCTACGTGTTTGTTCATCGAAAAAAAGTTTTCCTGCCACTCAAGTCGGTGATGATCATATACAAGCAAGGAGAAGTTATGGTCCCTTGCAAAACAACGAAATTTGTGGATAAAAGTGACATCGAATTATACGCCAGTAATGTTCTTGTGAAAGAAGCTTCTAAATACAATTATGATCAACGATATGGATTTAAAATCACCAAAAAATTGTACAGCGAGAAGCAAATTGTAGATGTTAATTTTGAATGCAGATATAAAAAAGAAGAGAATCAAACAGCAACATATATCATCACTGAAAAAGAAGCAAGTTCGGATGACGGTTATCATTTTTCCTGGGAAAAGGGTTTTCAGTGGCCCCATGTTGGGTACAACTTCTCCCTCACGTGTAACCTCAACTACAACGGTTCGAAAATCTTTCACGGCTACACGAACAAACTTTCCATCGAATGTCCTCAATGTTCACATGATCCAGGGGTAAATCAACCTAGTTTAAAAGTAGCATTATTAATACTTTACTTACAGAGCCATGTACACGTTGATCGACACCGCATCATAGGAAATAAGATATCAACAACCGTCCGCATCCAACATTTAGAGTTGGAAGACTCTGGAAAATATACATGTATTTGGGAGCATGAAAACAAAGAAACAAAATACACCGACTATCATCTTTACGTTGCACCAAAGAAAGCTCAGATCAAGGTGATTGAAACAAGCCCTACAATTATGAGAATCAAGGAAAACCGTGCCACTTCTCTCACCGCGAAGTTTGCAATCTACCCATTTGAAAAAGAAAGCTACACTGCAAAATGGAGTCGAATTTATAACTCTTCAATTCATGAAGGACCACAAAGCGAGACGATTATCAATGACGACTTTCGAAAGATTGCTGCTACATCTTTTGGAGATGGGGCGTTTTCAGAAAATTTGGACATCAAAGCTTTTGCCGTCTCGACAAACATGAGTGGAACGTACGTTTTTTCAAGAGTTAAAAAAAATGATGGAGAATATAAGATTAAGATTTTATTATATGCATTTAGCAACAATTTAACTTCAATTTTTTCGACAGAGTTTTCATTGCCCTAATTTAAAAAAAATATAGAAAATAATTAAGTTCCGCTTAATTACCCCCACAATTAATACTCTTACAGGTACGTTCTCTCCATTTCACACATGGACACAGTGCAAGTCGTTCAATGGGAGGTTGCAATTGAGAATGATGAGCCAGATGTGCAAATTACCGTCCGTGAACCTTCGTCGTTCTTCATCTCCAACCAAGAGTACTATAAACCTGACACCAATCTCCACATTGAATGCATCTCAATTTCAATTCCTCCGGCAGATGTTGTCTTTGAGTATAAAACAAAAAATTCCGAACAATTTCAAGAAATTGAACCGAATAAGTTGGTCAGCGTAGGTGGCACATTTGACAGAGGTTTGATTTACAATGTGACGTTTACGGAAGGCATGGATCTGAAATGCTCGAGTATCAGAAAGGTAACGATCGTAATTTTAAACTGCGAAACACTACAAAATACAAATTTTTCAGGGAAATAGAGCAATTACAGTCAATAAGTTAATAAAAATTGGTGAAGGTTTTGAGGTCCGTCCTCACCACGAAAAAAGCAGCAAAGCCACTGAATCGGAACCTTCGAAAATTATATATGAAGGAGATAACGTCAAATTAACATGCGTGTTTCCTCTCGATTCAGATGATTGGAGTGTTTCGTGGCGTTTTGAAAATTCAAAATCATCAGACATTTCTTCAATACCGACGACAACAGAAACAGAGATAAAGCAGTATTCCAAGCACCTCATTCTCAATTTGAGGTAAGCATATTATTAGTTTTTATTTTAACCTGCTGAAATAAACATTTCAGGGATGTTACTACAAGCTTCACTGGCACATATACATGCGTGGTCAAGAATGAAGACTCCGAAAAACTACTGGAAACTTCAATCGACGTGAAAGCCATTTCAAAACCGTCCATTACAGGCGGAAATTCCAACGCTGTTGTGATAGTAGATTACGATCAATATTTTGAAATTAATTGCAATATGACTGGTACCCCGCCGCCCGTATACCAATGGTTTAAAGATGGAAATCCATATACTCATGGAGATGTTGATGGAAGTATACTTCGTGTTTCAAGAGCCAGAGGTGAAGATGATGGAGAATTTCATTGCCTGGCCACCAACCGTGCTGGAGACAAACTTAATTCCATTGAAGTTCAAGTAAACAATGCACCAAAAGGATCATTGTTTTTCTATTGGTTTTTAGCCTTGTTATTACTTATCTCCATCATAGCTGTTTTTCTTCTTACATGCAAACTGCGAGCATCAAACCGATTGACAAAGCAGAAAGATATGTAAGTGTTCAGTAACATTAAACATTTGAGCATACTCCAATTTCAGAGCTTTGAACACACTTTACGAAACGATGATCAAACATCAAGCAGGACCACTTCCAGAAGAAATGAAGGATCTTCCAGTTGAAGAACGAACATATTATCTTCCATATAACAATGATTATGAAATTGACCCTGTCAATCTTGAAATTTTAAATCCAATTGGCTCTGGTCACTTTGGTGTCGTAAAGAAAGGTCTTTTGGGAATGGCATACCCTAAAAGCAAAATTGAGTCGAAAACTCGCCTTCCTGTTGCTGTGAAAAGTTTGTTTACAAAACTTGTTGAATTTTTTCTCAAGTTATTAATTTTAGGCTCCACAAACCCATTCAACGTTGAGCTTCAGAAAATGATGGCAGAAGAACTGAAAGTTATGTGTGCCATTCCAAAGAATCCCAATGTTCTGGCTCTTATTGGCGCTGTAACTAAAAACATGAGACAGTAAGTTTTAATTTCAAAAATGAAAACAAATTTGATTGCAGTTTCTCAAACCATGTTTAATATTTGCAGGGGACAACTCTACATTGTAACGGAATTCATTGACGGTGGAAATTTGCGCGAATTCCTTCAAGCGCATAGAAATACATTCATTAACGAACTTGTTGAAGACGAGCATGTTCCAGTTGACGATAGTTATCTGGTCCCAAATAGTGTGAAGAAGAAAATATACAAATTTGACGAGAAGTTGGGAGAAGGAACAAGATTGCTAGTTGAAGATCCAGATGCACTTTGTACCTCGGATCTTTTATCTATTGGACTTCAAATTGCAAAAGGAATGGCTTGGCTTGCAGATGTTCCCGTAAGTAAAACTGTGCAAGAGCTCTGAAAATATTTAATTTTAGTGTGTTCATCGTGATTTGGCTTGCCGAAATGTTCTCATTACCAAAACGAAAATTGTTCGTATTGCTGATTTTGGTCTTTCGAAGAAACATACGAATAAAACCTACTATAGGTGAGATTTATCATTAACATAGATTCAAAATGAAATTTATTTTTGAATTTTAGGACGAAGAAGAGCAAGGATACTCCACTCCCAGTTCGATGGATGCCGTTAGAGTGTATTGAAGAATTTAAATTCACTCAAAAATCTGATGTCTGGTCTTTTGGAATTTGTCTCTATGAGATCTTCACATTAGGCGGGACTCCATATCCAAATTGTGATACTTTCAACGTTATTGAATTCATTCGAAATGGAAATCGAAACAAACAACCAGAATACTGCCATGACGAAATGTGAGTTTGGGGAATTTTTAAAACGAATACACGTTATTTTCAAATTAATTCTAAAAGCAATCGTTCAGTTATGAGCTAATGAAAGTGTGCTGGCAATTTAATCCAAAAGATCGTCCAACATTCAATGATTGTATCACGTTCTTTGAAAATCATATGCGAGATTCTTCTAGCCAGGTAACTTTTGTGTAAAACTTATGCAGTTCTTCAATTTTATTTTCAGTTTCTTGAACGCGTCGAAAACATGTTGCACACGGAAATGCAAGAACAGTCAAAACTTGATGATTGGATTCAAGATTCGCGTCCTGATGTCCCTAATGTGTCATTCCAAAAGTCTCCGAAAAAACAAAAGGAAGAAAGATATTTGATCGTAGAAAGTCATGCCTAGTTTCTTTGATTTTGGTTAAACCAACTGACTCTGGCATTTTCTAGAATATCAAACTTGTGACATATTTTTTCTTGTATTTATTTTCAAACATTCCAATACCAAAAAAACTACTGCCCTCCATCCCCACCCCTTTCATTGTTTCCTGCTTCTATTAGGAGAGAAAAATTAGCAAACTTTCTAGATCTAAATGATGAACACCTCTTTTTTATTGTGTCAACGTCGGCGACAAGAAACAGGGAAAATTTATCAATTAAATCAAAAATAACAGTTGTGATTGAAATTCAATTTCATTTTCCTAATTTTAGCTCACCTTTAAAGTAATCAACTTAATAATCAATTCAATTCCCATTCCCCTCCCTTCCCCCCATCAAAAATTTACGGTTCGTTCCAATAGTCAATCGCAAACTCACACACTCGGTTCAATTTTTCGTTTTTCTTTTCTTTTTTTAATGATTAGATAAATAAATCCTTGTTATATTTTTAATGTGAGCATGTAAGAACAAGAAATGATTACAAGCAGAAAATCATCCTGCAATGTTTTTCAGAAATTAAAGAATATCACTTCGGACAGTTTTGGACAATGTGCTTAATGTACAAAAACAAAGCAATTCAACAGTAGGTAATATTTATTTGATAATCTGAAAATTAATATCGCAAAAATAAAATGAAAAGCGTTGAAATGAAATTTCTAAAAAGATTAGGCCAATTTCACAGATTATCCCATTCGTCGTATGCAGAGTTTGGCTGATATTCTTCTTCATTTGTTGGCTTTTTTTTCAATGCAATTTGATTCTAAAGTATTCAATACAAAACAATTCACAAGGTTGAAAAAACCTGCTCTCGTTCAAATTGCCAACTTTCAAAATCGCGTAGGGTAACTTGGACGTACGAAGTGACATAGTGTTGCTCCTCTGTTCTTTGATACTTTTGAAGCAAGTCAAGAGCCAGCTCTTTGAGCTCTGCCAAATTCAAAGCTTCGCATTCACCGACCAACCTAGATAAATTCAGAATGAAGTGAAACAAGAAATGAAAATTTACTTTGCAAGATCATCCGGTTTACTGGGGAGAGCAAGTGATGGGACAAACTTTTCTTTTTTCAATCGAAGATAAGCAAGGATGTGTCGGAAACATTTAGCGTCACGATCAAGGTAGTAGTTACCTCCCTAAATCAAAAAAAATTGTTTCTGATGATTGTGATGCTGCTCTAAAACGGTTTTGAGAGTACCTTGTCTGTTGCGATTGGCTTCAATGTTCCAGGTTTAAACCATTCGGCTAATTTAGATCTTGGATCAGCCAGCATATCAGTTCGTCGAACCTATAAAACTGCGATTGAAGCTATAGAGTTTTAAATCATTTTCGATTGATTAGTTCAAATTAAAATATTATGAGTATGTTTACTATAACAACCGTTTTTTACGACCTAAAATCTCAAAACTAAATTAATGTTTCGGTCAATGACATTTTATTTTTTGAAGCTTCAAATTATTTAAGGTTTAAATACACTCAAATAACCGTTTTGATTTGACACATCTGGAATAAAAATACTTCCGTGTTCGCGAGTTCATTTTTTGACAAATTTTGTGTGTCAAATTGTTATATGGAGTGTTCTATGGAGTAACAATTGCTGGCTCATTGAAGTTGATACAGTCCAAACAAACTATGATTTTTCAGGCAATGAATACTTTTTTATACCAAACATTGCAATAGTTCAAGTTTGCAGTATTGAAGTAATTGTTCTTGTTGTGTTGACAAAGTTTTCACAAACTATTTTGTTTTGAATATACCAAAATGTTCCTATTTTTTAAACTCACTGTATACTTTTTTCCGCCAACATTGATATTGAGAATATCGTCTGCATGACGTGGTCGCGACATTACTTTTAGACAAGAACTGAAGAAAAAAATGTAAAAGAAATTGGTAAATATACGGCTATTTATAACAAGCCAGGTGCTCAGGAAGTGATTTTTATGTCCAATAGAAAAGAAACGGTTTCCGGTATTGTCCACCAATTTTCTCGTAGTGTAATTTATCCTCAGAACAGAAAAAGCGGAAATTGCAAATTTTCTACTCTACACTGAATATTGTCAGCTCAAGTGTACTAGGTATATTATAAATAAAGAAAAGTAGCCATGAAATGTGCAAGTGAAAAAGAAGAACATTATAATATAACTCAAGTTCTGGTTCAGTGCTCTCACTCGTGCTTGCATGCACCAATTGTCGTTTCTCCTCCAACTTTTTCTTGACGATTGAGAAATAATTGTTTCCTGAACGAGAATATGTCTCCGTTTACTTGACATTTATTCTAGAAACGTATCAGGTCTTTATTATGTTGTTTGAGTTATTTAAAGATCGAGGAACAATGAATACAAATTTTGATGTTGTGATAAAATAGTAAAATCACAACTATGGAATTTTGGTGAGAGAGGAAAAAACTTGAAAAAAAACAGTAAGAATTTAGAAACCATAACCAGAATTATCGTAGCTCAAAGTCCACTGTATTCGCTTTAGATCCATATGAAGTTTTCCGCATTACAACTCGCTGAAAATTCGAACACGTCGTTTTTAAAAAAGCTATTTTTCATAAAAAATTTTCAGAAATTCGATACTCACGTTTGTGTGACCTTCTTCTCTAGAATCTTTATATGCAATTAATGGCGCCATTGGAGATCTCCTAAAAAGAAATAAGAGAAAGTGAGTGATGAGGAAAAAAGAAGACACAAAATAAAGACACTGTTTGGTCTTCTTACCTCATGCTGGATTCTCCGACATCAATCAAATCCGAGTGTGTGTTTTTTCGTAGGTTAACGTACATGTCACGTTGGTTTTGTTGGTTAGCTGGAAAATTTTCAAAGAACTACAGATAGTCGTTGGTGTGCCAAATTTTGAATGAAAAAGAAGTTGATTCCTTCAACATCAAAACTCAAAACAATTTTGGTAATGAAATGAGAAATGAAACAAGAAAAATATGACCAAAAGTGATACTTAAAATGAGTGGATATAATACACAAATACCAAACATTTAAAACCTCTTTTTTTCTAAAACAGAACTATAGCTCACTTTTCTGCCATCGTCTTCTTTGGAATGGTTGTTGCTGCTGTTGCTGCTGCCTGGGAGTCACATGCCGTTCTACTTCGGCTTCATAATCGTCTACAGCATCATTGTTATTTGATGTTAACTGAATATTTAAAAATGTGTACAGTGCTTCAACGTATTGCTCACTCTGTTTCTAGATGTGGAAACTTTGACACTTTGACGATTCAATGTTGAAGTGGACGAAGAGAATGATGAACCTGATTACATGTTTGTTATTCCATATTTTCTTGTCCCTTACCTTCTCGTGGTGGACACTGACAATATCCACCGTCTTTTCCTGGACTTCCTCTTCTCCCAGGCACTCCACGAAGGCCATATTCTCCTGCATCGCCCAAATCTCCAACAGGACCTGGGAACCCTTCTGGACCCGGTGGTGCAGGTTTTCCATTGTTGCCTGGATCTCCTCTGGCTCCTGGCAATCCAACTGATCCTGGAAGACCCTTTGGCCCAGGAAGACCATTTAGCTGAACAAAATCTTGTCCAGCTTCTCCTGGATCACCTTTCGAACCAGTTCGACCAGATTGCCCTCGAGGGCCCCGTGCTCCAATTCCACCGGGCTCGTTCGTTCCGGGTCTTCCGGGATCACCGGGAGTACCAGGACGTCCAGGTTCTCCGGCTTCGCCTCTAAGACCATCTTCTCCGGGTGGACCTTGAGGGCATGGAGGACAATCTGGCTCATCAACTTGGTAAATACCATCAGTTCCATCTTTTCCATTATCTCCTGAAATACTTTTGGATATTGATAACAGAAAACCGTGAGGTATACAAAACTGTTTCATTAAAATAAATTATTTATTTGCTCGTGTGTTCTTCAACGTGTGATAAAAAGATTAGTTCACTTATTGAAACATATAAAAACTAAACTGACCCGGATGTCCGTCAGTTGGACTGTTTCCATCGTCACCTGGGGGCCCTCGTGGCCCTTTAGGACAATCGATTACTGTGCAGTCTGAAAAAAGAAACAGGTTTCAAAATTTTCGTTCTTCTTCGTGTCATAATTATGTAAACTTACCGCAGATCTTTGGTTCCTCGAACTGTGTCTTTCTCCGGTTTCCAGAACCGTTTCCACTTCTCCACCGTTGCTGTTGTTTTCTCCAAGCTTGACGAGATGTTCGAATATGTTCATCTTCAACGTGCAAAAGTTCCGTTTCCGCGTCTAATTTTAAGATCTTAAATATTATATCCAAATGAAAATTTATGACACAAAGTATTAGAAACTTGCCTCAAAGCCTTTTGCATGATTGTAAAGTCTATGTGATATATGATTAATTTTTAGGCCTATGAAAATGTACATAGTTGTTGATGCGATTATAAGAAATATAGAAATACACGAAGCAACTCGGGATGCATTTTCTATTAAATCATCTTTTTCGACTTCCTTCTTCTTCATCTGAACAAAATAGGTAAGAAAGGTTTTGAAAGGAATTACGGAAATGACGACAAAATTGACAGTAGTTATGTAGTAGCCGAGTCCCAAATATCAATTTTTATTAGTTAACATTTTATGGGGTACACGTAAAGCATAAGTACCAAAACGTTGCATTAAAAAACTGAGAAAGAAGAAAATATAACAAATATCTGTGAATGAATTAAATTAATCAAATGTTGAAATGAATAAAATTGAAAAATTGGTATGGAGATAGAAAATTACAAAGATTATTTGCAAGATTGCTCCCGATTGAAACGACTTTGACAAAAAAAATTCTGACTAAAATTATTGGATGCATAATAGAAATAGAAAATAGAAAAATGTGATAACTTTATTGTTATTCGAAGAGTATGGTGTACTAGCTAGAAACATATAGATTAATTCTGTTTTAGCTTCAATTATATTGTGTCTTGAGAAATGTACCGTTAAATATTGATTGGAAACTCTACATCATATAATTCTCAAGGATTTAAAACTCTTCTCACTTAACTTACATTTCAAAAAACATATTATTTTTAAAAAAACTATGAAAACTTTGATGACCATCACGTATATATTTAACTGTGAATCAAAATGATAATTTGATAATTATATCCTAGTTCTGGTTGCAATTTTTACTGAAAACTATGAACATTTTCGGCGGGGAAACCGATGGTCATTACTTTTGCAGTTAAACAAAACTAATGTATCAAAACAAAGACATAAAACCCAATTTCTCATACATTCAGGCACTTCCTTTTTTTAAAACTTCAGTCATTTGAATGAGAACTTTTATTTTGATCAATCTTTACATTAAAACATTGATGAACCTCTTATATTACAGCATGATATTTTCCTAACTATAAGTGCTAACTTTAATCCTATTCAATTGATTGTTCGGTTCAGTTACGTAGCTTACACAAGGAACAAGTAACACACAGTGATCAGAAATTCAATAAAACTGTTCAATGTAGAAATACAATCGTCTGAAAGTTCTAAAAAAAAGGTAAAAAGCAATAAAAACAAATAATACGACAGTAGAACATTGTGGAACGGGTAGATTCTCCCAATTAGCTTCACGGTAGGTCCCGATAGACAATTGGCGTCAAGCCGCAGCAGCAACACACTACTACAAACGTATCATGGAAAGCAAGAGAAAGACGAGCGAATGACAGAAAGTCATCCAATCGAAACTCAAATTATTGTTTAATAATGCCGACTACCTCCTCCCTTTTCCACGATGGCTTTCTTTCCTTTCGTGGTTGTAGGTTTTGTCCTTCTAGGAGTATTGAATGAGATTCAGTTGAAAGTGAGAATTGTAGTTGAAATTTGGATGGTCATATTTTCAAGAGCTATTGTCTGAAAAGGGTCACTTCATGGCAGACAACAAATGACTATTTCTCAAAAAAAATGTTAATGATTTTTGAGGTTTCAGTTACTGGAAACGTGCTATGATCAAGGACAAATGTTGTAAATAGAAAAATTGAAATTTGACATGAAAATTAAGTGAAATACATATCTGAAACTCTTTTGCTTTCAAAAAGCATGTAATTTTCATCTTATTCAAAAAATAGTTATCTAAAAAATTATCACCAAGAGCTGGACTTGAACATCAGAATTACAGCTGCCTGGAAACCAGGGGTGGACGGCTAACCGTTTTTTTCGGCTAACGGATAATTCGGCTTTAGCCGATTTTCAAAATTTTCGGCTAACGGCTAATTCGGCTGAAGCCGTGTTTCAAAATTTTCGGCTAACGGCTAATTTGGCTAATTGCGAAAAAAATCGGCTAACGGCTAATTCGGCTAATGTTAGCCGAGTTAGCCGGTCGGCTCAAATTCGGCTAATTCGGCTAACTTTATCTGTTTCAGATTATTTTTGTTGATTCAGCAAGTTTTTCACTAATTTTGTGGTTTATCAAATAAGTAACAACAATTCAGTTGGTAACAGAAACAAAAACACACTGAAAGCAATTAAACAATAATAATTTGTTTGCGAATCGTGCTCCATTGTGTTAGCCGAATTAGCCGAATTAGCCGAACGAATATTTCGGCTAACTCGGCTAATGTCTGCTAAAATCGAAACTCGGCTAACGGCTAATTTGGCTAATCGGTAAAATGGTCGGCTGACGGCTAATTCGGCTAATATTAGCCGAATTAGCCAAATTAGCCGGTCGACTAATTCGGCTAATTCGGCTATTAGCCCCCCATCCCTGCTGGAAACTGAACAATTTCTCAATTTTCAATGTTGCATTTTTTCACTCAAGTATTTCAGAGAAACAGTATGTGCATTTATTTTGTCCTTATCACATTTAACGAAAAGTCTGATTTATTCGAATTTTTTTTTGATTGGTTGGTCTACTATATCTAAACTATCATACCGTCTTGCTCATCTATTGCTTTTTTGAATTGCTCAGATCAAAAGATGAGACAGCGCATTCCATCGGTTTTGATACGTTTGTACACTTTGTTATTGCGATACATCTCGATTATCTGTTACCGTTTTCCGCATCCTTCTAGCACTTCAAAACAGATAGCAGCACAATGCGAACTGAGCAGCAGCAGTTACTATACAAACTGAAATGTTATTCGATCTTCTTCGCGCACTTATATCTCCCACCAACTCTCGCTTTCTTCACCCTCAATAATTCGGAGTTTGTTTGTGGGTAATGAAGAGGATGCGCTTGTAGGAGGAGGTTGATCTATAAAAAGGTGGAGAGGTGTGGTCAAAGAGACTGACTTAGACAAAACAGTGAGAAGATCGGCCAGCTCTTGAGAATGGTAAGCATTTGGCTGCTCATATTATGTACACACTATTGTGAAAATGATCCCTTGCATTCTTCTCTAAAATGTTATTAATTCAACTTTCAATGACCCCTTGTTAAGTAGTGGTGCCGCTCTTATTAGGTTGAAAAGTAATAAGAGTAGTTCACTACTTATCAAGGTGAAATTTGAAATTTTATTTCAATGTGAGTACACTAATTGGATATTTTTTCACACTAGTTGCTGCAGTTTTTTCTTGTTTTAGCTATTCTACGTTATCAATGAAAATTGCCTTTTTTTTTTTTAAATCAAAACAAAAGTTTCAACAATTTTTTCGGGCGAGAAGCGACTAAAAATTATTCAGTTTGTTTTTATTTCCAATTTTTTAAATATTTTTATAGACGTAAAATATTTTTAAAAATCATTCATAGGCATATTTTTGGTGAATGCTTTGCTCATTCTGCGTTTTTGTTGATTTGGAGCATAAGATCGAACTGTAAGTGAAGAGGATCCTTTAGAGGTATGAGATGCAAATGAAGTAGCTGTGGAGCAACGTCGTACTGCAATGTTTGAAAATGTACATGTCGAATTAGAGAAACGTTGACTGCATAACTTACACTGTGGTCTTAGGGGTCTCCGATTTTCTAACGGAATTTCTCCCAGAGTGTCCATTTTCTGAAAAATCTTTGTTTAAATTTTGTATCAGCCGATATTTTATGACTGTTAAAAAAAGGTTGATGGTGAAATCAGCTTCCAAAAAATAGAGGAAACGATATGGTGACGTGTTCCATAACATCCCTAATTTACAATATCCATGTTGTTAAGCAACGCTCAAATAATCTCTTTAATTTTACCTCATCTTGATACTCCACAGAACATTCATCCTTTTGACTGAGAGCAACTTCATTCTTGGCATCGTTTTCTGATATGCCTAAATGTAAATATAAATATATACATTCACATGGTGTGAATGTTTACCTTCATCAAAAATATCAATTTTGTCAAAGTTCCGGTTATCTTTGAGAGCCCTGAGTTTTGGCGCTTTCTTCACACTAAACACCGATAGCCGTCTGCAATATCAATACTGTGAGCTTATTCGAATTCACACAGGCTTACTTGTCAAGATTGATACTTTTCACATCTATGCTATTATTTGATATTAAATACTTCTCCATTGTTTCTCTATCAAAAATTGCATATCGCCTTTTGTTTCTATGATCTGAGTATTCGAATTCGATTTTATCATTGTAAAAACTATCATCGGGCTCTGGGACTTCTTGAGAACACGCCGACTTTGCCACTAGTTTGAACAGAAACACAAACATCTCCATCAGTGTGACGCAACTGCAACCCATAAACAACGAACTGGCTCCTCCAAGATAACCTTAAAATGACGAGTGACGAGCACGTAGGTGATCGAAACGACTTACACAAAATATCAATCAATGTTGTCTTCCGCGTCTCTTGCATGAGAGTGATAGTGGGCAGTACAGAAAACGTGATCACCACGGAATCAGAACTGTGGCGCAGTTTAGATTTACTCACTTGGTATTTTATCTCGGAGCATGAGGGATAGCAGGGGAAATCTAAAACTTAGAATTGTGTACGGTGCAATCGAGCAAGGCTGCATCAATAAACTGCTTATACTATAATCAAAAAGGTGTCTAGTAGAAAATAAATAATGACTCGAGTTTTTGTTATTATACACTGTTATAAAATTTCAGCAACGAATTTCAACATACACATGAATTGACATGACATTTTGAACTGATTAAAAAAAACCAATAAATAAACTAACCATATTGCAAATATTCGACTTTTCTTGTTAGCTCAAAGCGAATGTTCTCGCACATATTCAATGAATATCTATAATCTGGTATCGAATCTTTTTCGATCCATGTTATTTCTCTCCAGTTTGTTGTACACGGTGCTCGCCCCAAATTCAGTCGATCAATCTGCAATTCAAAAACAATTAAGTAAGAAAAGGAAACTTTGCAAAAAACTTGTGAAAGATGCAAAAGAAATACTTGCCCACTTGAATAAGTTTCAATCGAATCATGTGATGTGTGTGAGGTTTCGATGACAAGTAATGAACATCTTCCTCGGTCCCATGTTTGAAATACAGACCTATAATAACATGAATATTAATAAATGAACTTCGGGTTCACTTTTTAACTTTCCGTAATATTGTAATATAAGTTAGAGTTTCATAGAAATATTGATTTATAATGGCAAAAACGCTGTACTACTCATATATTGCGGAAATTGATCAAAAAGTTGGAGAAAGACTGTCCGACACTCCCTATCGGTTGAAATAATTTACGGATGAGCGGTCAACTAGATTTTAAAAAAATCAGTATTGATAATCCAATTAATATTACAATGATAAAATCTGTTCGAAATTATATTCTTCTGAGTATCTGTTTTCTGTTGTGTTATTAGTCAAAATATTCGATCTATAATACTAATAATACTGGAATTAAGAATTTCGAGAAAAATGAACATATAGAATTCCAGGAAGAAGAAACTCGTCTGCATATCAAGGAACAAACAAGTTTTCAGATATTATTACTGTGTTTTTTTTTGAGTTTCCAAGCACGAGTTCCAATAGTTTTTTATATAAAAGGAATCCCCTACCTTTCTTTTTCAATCGAATTTTAGTTTTTGTAGAGAATCGTATTGAAACACAGTATGCATCAACTTCTTTGCACGTCATTTGTTTATTTTCTTTCAATATTTCGTTGCACGTAAGTCTAAAAACAGTTTTATATTTTTTCGTCTTGATATACGTGAACTAACTGTTTTTCTGAGCACAGTTCAATATTATTCTCTGCTCTATGACTTTTTGTCTCGTTGATTCTCATAAAACTGGGTTGCGTCGAATAAGTCTTGATCATTGTACCGCACTGCAATCAATTCATTTTCTTTTTAAGAAATCAATGCAGGCACTCTCTTCCTTTCCGTTTCAGCTATTATTAGCTGTCATGTGATAAGCGCCTTAAAACTCGTCGTAAATCGGATCACTCACCACCATAATGTAGAAAACTAGGCAAGTGGTAACAACGAGACACCAGAAAATTAAAGACGGGCAGTTGCGAGAATTAAATACACGTATCTGAATAAGGGGAAAAATGAAGAAAATAAAAAATGAAGAAACACAAATGTCAAATTTGTTTACCATTCCATGGAAAGTAGTTAAATTGGTGTATTCATCACACCCATCATGACCCGCTCGAAAATAATGATTGGTTAAATACTCATAGGTTTCTTCATCTATGTACATTTCATCTTCGTTGTCGATGACTTCAATATCCGGATATCCGCTCGCATCATCGCTATCTTAAATTTTATCAGTTCATTGTTTCAAGCTGGAATTCAGATCGAAATGTGGTTTCTTATAATAAAGTTGAAAGAATATAAAGAATTTATAATTGTCATTTCCATTTTAAGTGGAGGATATGTTCACTCGAAAAATGAAAATAAACTTACAACCAGGAGCTGGATCAAGACTTTGAAATTGAGAGTCACTGCCACCAAACGAGACACTCGTCATTAGCTCAATGATAAGACGTGCTTGCTTATCTGTAACATGTTTCACAGTCGGCAGTATGTGTGTTTATCAATTACTCGCGCCACTCTTAAAAACCAATCCCATTTATTGACCAATGACAGAAACATAATGACATGAAACCGGAAAACATTTCAAGAATTTGTAAAAAGCAGTGAGGTAATAATATTCATTGAGGGTACTAATTGATACAGTCACGAGACTCTCCTGGAAGAACTGCATTAATGTTGAGAATTCCAATGTCAAAGGTTTTAGCTGGAGTCTCTCCTTCTGTAATGAAATCGTCTGGAATCACAATTTCCACTTTTCGCCAGCATTCCTGAATTAATAATTAAGTTGTTTGATGTGTTCTATTCTTTGAATGCTTTTTTTAGAATAATAACGTTTTTGCAGCTTCCGCAAACATAGCAAAAGTATATGTTTTGTGTATGATAAAGTCCATTTTAAACAAGTTTTTTCTAAATAAATTCGAAAAACTTACAATAGCCTCGTCGTGGCAATTGTGATAGATATTGAGCTTTGGGTCAATTTTGGTCCATTCGGTGTCATTACCAGAAAGTTCGAATTCACCATTTTCGTTAGTCAGTGCTTCTGACATAAGGGTGTCCTTGACTGAAAAACTCTAAGTTATATAATAATTGAAAGTAAATTGAAATCACTAAAATGTTTTTTACACTTACTGGGATCGACCTCATACAGCTTCAGACGAGCCTTTTCATAACCTTTTCCATCACACAACAACTTTCCCTTCACAGCCGTGGACTGTACTTTACGGATTTGAGGGAGCTTTGGAAGAATATCGGGAAGCGGAATTGCAAGGCAGAGAATCGGTAAAAATGTGATGAAAACGAATTTCATTCTGAAAAATTGAACATAAGAGCAACGTATTACTGATGATTCTTTTATAGGTTCCAAATAAGAGATATACTATGTTACGAAATTGTACATATTTCCGGTGTGATTAATCGTACCTATAAAGACAATTTCAAAACAAAATAATAATAAAATAAAAATGTATTGAATGTAATTTCAATGTCAAATGAAAAATGAAGTTGCGATTGAAAAAAGACAAAAAGTCAAAAACTGACGAGTAGACGAGATTACAAAAAGACAAAGCAACCCAACCCCGCTTCACTATCAAAGTTTCATGGTCACTTTTGACTATCTTTGTTAGATTTCTTTATAGGCCACAATACCTCAACCAGGAGATCAACTTGAAAATTAGTTTGAAATGCGGAACTTTCCAATTCATCTATATACAAAAAAAGTGAAATTACCCGGAAACAAATCTGGATTTGGGAATAGAAGAACAAAGAGTGAATGAAAAGATTTATTTACTGGGAAATGATCAAACATTGAAAGTCAACATTTTTGAACATTTTGCCTTAAAATTGATTTTAAATTGGTTGTCGGTGCAATTGACATGGTAACGTCTTCTTTTGCTATTAAGGCGATAACTTTTCGTTCAGCTCCTGCAAAATGAAAGAACTGTTTTTAACCCGAATAATTTACATTTTTTTAATCGATTTTCCATGTTAAATGACACAGTAAAAGTGATGCATATGATAATAATACAAAAAAATGCCGCGAAATATGATTTATTTTCATTTTTCACAGACAGTTTTCCAGGAACTTACCTAAATCGCATTCGAACGCATCTCTAGCACTGCTTGCGCATGTTGTCTTATAAATCACCACAATTTTATCTGTCTTCGCTGGCCCTGGATCGCGAACTATCTGCAAAAGAGATTGTGGTATAGTTGAGTGTTACGAAAGAGTTGCTATGATTGCATTTCTGAATTTTTCTATTAGTATTTTTCAATAATAATGTCCTTTTAAGACAGTTTAACTAGACAACAAATATGTGGTAGCTAAAAGTCTATTCTATTGATCGTAGCGTCGCTGGAAGAAAACAATTGTTTTAATATTGAACATTAAAAGTGAAAAGAGGTTTTTAGATAACTTTCGTGTATTTTGATAGTTTAGGATAGCGGTCATAATGGTTTGTTCATCTAGACAAAATGAGATGAACAAATCAGTCACATTCTTTATAATTCCTAACTTGAAGAAACACAAATATAAAGAATTTTGCATTCGAAAGACTGTGAAACTATTAGAATATAAATATCCTTTCAAAAATTAACCTGTAATCTTTGCGCATTTCCTGGTTCAAGAAGTGTATATACCGGCGATACGCGAAACAATTCATTATCACTGCACTTGATCTTGACAGCGATTCTGATAGAAAAATACTATAAAAATGTACTTTGTTATCATTCAGAACTTACCTGTGACTACTTCCGTTCACCATCATGTGTCTTGATGCTCCTCCCATTGCTGTTGGAAAATAAGCAATCTGAAATGACACAATTAACTCAAATAAACACTAAAATTGTTTACTTTGGGAGTGATGAATAAATTGTGGTCGTCAAAATCATAGAGCATACTTTGAGAAGTTTGATTGTTGAATCTGAAAAATAAAGTGAATTAGAAACAAAAATATATGAGCCTTCCAATATAACAAAAAAAAGAAAAATGAGCCAGATGTGAAACCTCTGGCTTCTTTGCCATCAACAGAAAAAAAGAAAAAAAAACAAATTGGAATGGCATCTAGACGAATAACAAGGAGCAATAAGAAGGAGATAACCTACAAAGGGTTTTTTTGCCAAATGAGATTCTAGATGGACGATTTCCGGAAGCAGCTACACCACCAAAAAGCATAGGCAGTGGATAGCTGCCAAGCATGAAGTGGGAACTTAGGTTCTAAACTTTTGCTACAAAACATGAACTTGTCATGTTGGAAGCTGTTTTGTTTCAGTTGATGTTTCTAGTCCAAAAAAGAAAGTAAGAAAAAGGAAAACAAGCGAAAAAATGGGTGCCTAGCGCGCCTTCGTCTCTAAATAAAGAATATTAAATGGTGCCGAATATTATTCCATAGGGAGTGATGGTCTTTCGGAAAAGTTGACAAATTCCAACAAAATGTGTCCACATCGCCTCTTACCCGATTCTTTTCATTGAGAAGAGGAGTCCGTCAGTCTGCTCGTGTCGTCTCCTTTTTGTATGTCTCTCTTCGAAAGAAAATGAGAGCACAAGAGATGCTCAGCGACAAAAAAGACACAGTAGATTTGAAGAACAATGACAATAACTGACAAAAACACACTTTCAAAGAATGAGAATATAGTTGGAACTCACGGAGGGTGGAATATGAAAAGAAACTGCTGAATACGAAATCACAGTTCTGAATTTTGAACATGACGGAAGTTGAAAGAAAAAATCGGATCTTTCCAAAAAAACAAAGATTAAAAAATCGAATGTGTAGTTTTAATCAGGCATGTAGACATGTCGAATTTTATCAAATCACAAACAGAAAATTCAATTTTTACAATAAATGCTACATTGAATGAATTTTTAAAAAATCATCATCGAAGCTACACATAGAATTTTAAACTTGATTAGTACTAACTTACTATTAGTATTCAATCAGATTTTAGTAGAAAAAGTTTTTGTATCAAGTTCTTAATAACTTTTGTCGTTTAATTCTTTTGGTAGTATTAAAAAATTCTCTCAGAAATTGAACATGTATCTCTTGTTAATTATTTCCATTTTGATTATTTAGCATGCATTCGATCATTATGTGCTGAAGGTGATATATATATACTTCCAAGTTTATTCTTTATGTTTGTGTTACTGTACGATGTTTTTTTCTAGGATAAGAATTTTCCTAGTTTTTTTTATGAAATTGCACAGCACTAATGAAATTTCAATTAGTTTTTTTTTAATGTCAGGTTATTATATAAAAGTACCAAACATCATTCTTACGATTAATATTCTGATAGTCATTTGAAATTTGGATGAAGACCTGATTTCGTTAAACACATGCATTCCAGCTTGTTTTTGATATCTGTTATCTTAAGATTGAAATTTTTTAGTTTTTTGCCATATTTTTATCTTCTGTACTATGACCGCTTTAGCTAAGTTCCATCCATTTACATTACAGGACAAAACGAAAACTGAAATCGACAAGTTGATACGTGAAGAGTGAATCATGAATCTGTGTTGCAGACCAACTGCTGGCCGACCGACATGTCCCCATCTTTCTCTTCTTATTTTTGCGCAGTGATTTCTTTTTTTTGCGAAAACCGTTTTGAACTTCAACCTAGTTTTGTACAAATTAGTTTTGACAAAACTCAATTTTCAAAATTTGACAAAAAAAACTGACCGGTTGGTTTTGAAGTACATTCAATAAAACTCGTGATTGATCAATATGTATTACTGCCATATAACTCTCTGTTTTCTTTTCCGACTATTTGGATTGACCGATCAAAAGATACTATGATTGATCTTTCATACCTTCTTAGATTCTTGTCAAATTCCTTAGCGTTTCTTTTTTATTTCCGGTAGATCTTTGTCCATAATGTGATTTTAATTTATAATTTGCTTATTTTAAGAACAATATCTATCAAACAATGGGAAATGAAGAAGATGCCTTCGAAGAACCAAAACCTCTTCTTAGAAGAACGTCTCGAAAAGGCAGTTTCCGAAAGTTTATTGTTGTAGGTTAATTTTAATTTATTTATTGTTAAATTCTGAACGACGTTCAAAAATCATTTTTTAGAGTTTAACCAGTCCACCGCCAGAAACTGAGTTTATTTATCATGAGGAACAAGAAGAGGACGAGGAACTTCAAGAATTACAATTACCACCCCCACCAATGCAAAGAGTTTCGAGAATGGGAAGTATTCGAAAAGCAATGACAATAAGCTTTCAGGTTAATTTAATTTTAAAAGGTGACAATGTGAAAAAAAATCATATTTTAAGAATAGCCTACGGAGAACTCGAAAAATATTTGGAATTGGCGTTGCACCGGTTACTGAATATTTACCAAAATCTGAACAAGATGTTCATATTCAAAGATTCAACAGAAACGAATCTGTACGACTTGTGAGTTTTCGTTCTAAGAATATTAAAATTTCACTTTGACAACAATAATTGCAAATTTCAGAGTCGATGCTCCACGAAGCATTACGAAGTTATAAAAACACACTCCGAAGATAAAATCTTCACAAGCGTAAGGCCTATTCCTCCGTCTAGTACGTGTCTGTTAACCAAGTACGAAAATTTACATAATCATATTTTGAAAATCAATATAGAAACTTTATTTTTCAGATTCTTTCCCCGAATCGAAAAACCTCCAAATCAGAAAAAGACACTTCTTTCCAGTTTTGAACGTAAAAGGAGGTAACTTTCAAAAGACATCCAACTGTTGTCTAATGATTTTTTAAAAGGTACCATCAAACGTTTGGTGCAGATCATCACGCCAAAGAACAACTTTTCTGTCCACTTCAAGCTTCTCAAGTCGAGTTTGCATTCAAAACACAAGTGAAATCCGATATAGTGATTAAAGTACAAGCTCCAAATGGTGAATCCAGTGGATACATATATCCCAACAATATTGCATACACCAGTTTTACACCATCAAATGTGAGCTACCGCTTAGAAAATGAGTTTTTGTAGTGTGAACAAAGCTGACTTTAGAAGCTGACCCATATTACATACCTATTATTAAAATTATGTTTTAAATTATTCAAATAATAATTAGAGTTGTGAAACAGTGAAATTTAATGAAATACATTTTGTGTTGTAAAAACATGTGTTTCAATAAGTTTTTCGAAATATGCAAAAAAACTTCAATCAATCGACAGAATTAAAAAAAATTTTGCATTGTTTTTTTTTTAACTTTCCAACTCAAATTTTAATTTATTGCGTTTAGTGAAGATTTGTTTCAAGATTAAAACTATACCACGTATCGCAAATAAAAACTGTTATTAATTTAAAATGCGTGTAGGCACATAATTACCTGCTTGTGCGAAATAATCAATTTTACATGATTTAAAAATTTTCGATTTGCTACTTTATAATTCATAAATAACACATCAACGATTGACGTTTTTTAGCACATACACTATTATAAACAAATTATGCTTGATACCGTTTTAGATTGGGTGTGGTCATGGTAAATGGCTAGTTCATGTGGCTATTCGAAAAGGATGCAAATTTCATCATGGATATACACGGCAGTTCAATCTTATTGGTCAAGGTATTTGGTTTATTAAACATTCGTGTTGCAATTCTGTATTTAGGAGTTCTGTTCTTCCAAGTTGATATGGCTGGTACATTACGGGACGACGGAAAATTGTGGCTTGACTGCCTGAATTAACAGTTGCCACACATATCGTTTAATGATAATTGTAAGCTTTATTGTATCCATTTCATTGTTTTCATTCAATTTTAGATTGCTTTAATAAATAGAAGAGATTTACGGCGTTAAATCATTTGTTACTTGTTTTGTCCTCCTCGTGACATTGAATGAGGTGGTGCCGTTCCACTGCGCGTGATATATGATACGCAGCCAATTCTCGGTAGACCCGCTTACTTCTTCGACCTTTCGCATTTAATTGCATTCTGATATCTATTTTCATATTGACCACATGTTGTTCACCTGCACACTGTCAAAATGACTCATTTACAATAACTTTTCGCGTTCGAGATTTATAAAGGAATGCAACACAAACAGGTGCGCGTAAATAAAGAAAAACCGAAATTGAATTAGCTTTTGCATCTAAATATGTCGCCTACAATTATCCCGTGTTCTATCATTTTTGGCGACTGACTGCCTTATGCGCAATGCCCAATCACTAACCCCTTTTCTTTTTAACGCATCTCTTTTCTCATCATTGTCCATTCTCGTTTATCTCTCCTTCTTTTTCTAATTCCCTTGATTTTCTCTCACTTTCTGATTGCATTTTTCTATATTGATTAGCCTGTAGACACATACCAAATACTCCAAAAAATAAGACCCACAGCAACAAAAAACCGACGCCTATGTTGTCGGTTACCGTCTCATGATTGTAATGCCCCCTTCTCTTTTTCTTATCACTCTTTTCTAATGGAATTCTTGGGGGCAACAAACTGGTTTAATGACAAAATTGAAACAAGAAATCCATTCACCTACCTGTTAAAATTGAGTAAATGATGTGACATTTGAATTAATTAGACTCGCAACTAACCATCTCGTATCCGCGATAAGCATCTCTTGGAATGTTGGTCACACCCTGTTGTGCAACTATTAAGTTTTGAAATTACAATTTTATAATACATAACTTCTACAAAAAAGTGCCTAGAAATCGCACAGATTAAATTACACTTCAATAATCAAAAAGCTGGTTTATAACTAAATGTTCTAATCATTAATCACAACCTAAGTTTTTTATGAACATTTTCTTTTTATTTTTTTAGGAATATTTAGATAGAATGTTTCACTAAAGAAGTATCTCATTATTTTGAAAACTAGCCTTATAATCTCAAATTTGATCTAATTTAAACTATTTTATATGCAATGTATGACGTTGGTTTTGAAAAGTTACCATAGCGTTATTACGCTTACATCAGCTGCTAAAATTTGTTTTTATTATACATAACGAGTTTTTATAAAACCTCAAATTGCTCTAAAAAAATTACATAACTCTATAACATAGCCGTGATCATTGAAAAGATAGACCCACTTTATTCGCTATATCATACTGCAAGACTAGCAATAAAAAGTTACATTGTGTCCGGAAATGTTGAAAGGTTTTTGTTTCCGTAACATATGCACTGCATCCGGAAGAAACACCTCCAGATGTGACTTCTTATTCAAGGTTTTGCTTCGATATCAATCGAAACGGCATTGTGTCATTCCACCTTGTCGGCGAAGACAACGAATCCACAACATCTTAACATCTGGACGTCTTTCGTCGTCTCAATTTGACGCTCGTTCACTTTTTACTCTTTTTATTATCGCCCTCCGCTCGCTGCTCGTTTTTTTTTTCTATGAGCAACATATGCGTAAATTTAGACGGTTCTAATTATGATTTGCTTTAGTTTCTTGATTGTTCCCAGAGATCATTAGACCTTATGACCCAGAGGGTCGGAACTTTTGAAAACGTTGCGCGGGTGTCGCCAATTTGTTACATATGGTGGTGGGGTATGGAGCCAGTAATATATAACCCATGGCTCGCGCAGAGGTACCAGTAAGAACCCAACAAATAAATCTTTGTACCGGTCTGATTCACCTCTCTCACATGTATTCAATTTCAAAAGTTTCACAGCTTCTCCTTCTGAGTGTTTTAATATTTTGATTATTAGTAGATAAATAGTAGATACAAAAGATTGCAGAAATTCGAATGTTTGCCTGATACATATCATCATGAGTTATTTCCTTGCATCCTGCCTCGGTGTGGGCTTACTTTCTACAGTTTCTTGTTCTCTTCAAGGATTGACCAGTCATTACAGAGGTAAGAGAGTTGTCACAAAATCTAATTTATTTTCATATTATTCGATTTTACAGAAAATATTCCCCGTTTCAAGCATGTAGCAAACGAAAGATACGAAGTATTTCTTGGAGATGAGGTTTGGTGGAACAAATATTTAACAGCAATAGATGTACACAGTTTTAGATAAAATTTGACTGTCAAACCGCGGCGTCAAAGATTTCTGCCTTTGTCGAATGGTATCGTAATGACAAGTTACTCAAAAATGATCAAATAGATAAAGACAAAATTCGGAAAGATAATAACAGGATGATGCTTCACTTGAAGAATATTGATGTTTCAGATCAGGTATATGATTTTTTATTATTTTTGTGGTTTTTTTTTTGTTGAACAATGTGGTTAGAACACCAAGTATCGCATTTCTCCTATTAGAATTGCATGCATTTCTATTTTTTTAATTGACAATTTAGAGTGCAAAGACTGATAGGAATTCAAGACTAACATACACTATGAAACTGTATTTCGATGTCTCGTTTCAAATTTGGTTTTTCTTGTTTTTAACCTAAAATACTGGAGTTACCTAAAATACCGTAAAGAAACAATACAACATGATAATTAAAATGATTTAATGTTTGAAAAATGTTTGGAATTATTAAAAAAAAACATTTAACCAATAAAAAATATCTTGTAGATGCTAAAGTTTGTGTGATATCTCTTGCGCGTGTTTAGTTCTGCAAGAATAATATGAAAGAAAATAGGAAAAAAAACTATAACCGACTACCATGAGTTTTAAGCATCATCAAAAATATATATTAATTCAAAAATACCAACAAACTGAGAACTTTTTTCAGCAGTTTTTGACTCTGTCAACTTAAAAAAAAACGTTTATTTAAAAACGTTTAAAAACGTTTAAAAACTAATATTTTTGCAGGGTCTTTGGTCTTGCCGCGTACACAACGCATATGGACAAATATCACGAAATTTTACAGTTGAAGTTATTGGTAAGTATCTCTATTGCTCGATTCTTTGCAGTGCAAGCATAATTTCTTCCATGCATGGTGTGCTTTGTTTTCAGACTTTTGTGATTACTTCCTGTTTCCCGATATTCATCATTTGAACATTCCGATGGAATGTGTTTGTTTATGGAAATACAACAAAGAAGCAAAACGATCTGATGTGAACTATGCAGCGGTAACAGGAGAAGTCTGCTCAAAGTACGCATCTCGCATGATAAATAGAGCACGAAAACCGTTGCCAATGATTCCTTGCTTTGGTGATCACTGCAAAGAATTTGACACTACTCCTGTTTCGGATTTTGGTTTACCTGGGAAACCCGAGGACGATCCTTTAGTAAAGCGTGTTGTTTTGAAAAAAGATGATGTGATTGTGCCCGTGCATGACTCTGAAGAAAGTCCATCCGAATCCAGTAAGTTATTTCAGATCCACTTAAACTGTTCGATTGGCTCACTGAGCATCGAGTATTCGATATTAGTCATTTATTGCCAAAATTGCTACCTCCTGCGGAAATGAGGAGAGTGAAAAGCCAATTGGGCGGATGGGAGAAGATGAATAATGAACAGAAAATTGTTCGAGCCAGGCACATTCTGAGATTAAGACAGATCAATCATGCTTTGGGTAGGCTACATCAGTGGTTGAATTATTTTAAATGCTTCATTTTCTTCTTATATATCTCAGTAAACTTGTTTTTAGGAACCGAATTTATCAATGCTGATGAAAAAGAAAACAAAGAAGACGAAGAAGAAGACTATAGTGTTTCACAACCGGTTGCTCCAGATGCGGGGCTCACTGAGCTGAATATTACTGCGGAAGAGCCACCATATTTCAAGTCAAACGACAACATTGTATTGTTTAATGAAACGCATGCTCTACCAGCAGGACGAACATTGAAACTTAATTGTCGCGCAAAAGGATACCCTGAGCCACAGGTACGATTCATGAAAAACTTGAAATTTTTCACGTAAAGAAACATTGGATTTTCAATCAATGCATTTGATCACAGATTATCTGGTACAAAAACGGCAAAATGTTGAAGAAAAGTAGTGCTCGGTCCGGCGGATACGAATTCAAGTTCAATAGATGGTCTTTAGAAGTGGAAGATGCTGTCGTAGCAGATTCTGGGGAGTTTCATTGTGAAGCATTGAACAAAGTTGGAAGTGCAAAAAAGTATTTCCATGTGATCATAGTCAACAGAATGAGAAGACCGCCCATTATCGTTCCGAATATTTTGGCTAATCAATCAGTAAGATTTTGCCTCACGGCATCTATAGTTTCAATGTTTTATATTTAGGTAAATATTAATGACACTGCCACATTCCACTGCAAAGTTGTCTCTGACTTATTGCCTCATATTATTTGGGTACGCATCAACAAAATCAATGGGTCGTATAGCTACTACAACAATTCAGCTGAAGAGTATATGTTCAATTACACAGAGATGGACACTTTTGATGTATGTTATGAAACATGTTCTCATCTATCAAAAAGTGTCGTTTCAGAAAGCGCACGTCCATCACGTTGGTGATGAATCGACGCTTACTATTTTCAATGTGTCGCTGGATGATCAGGGAATATATGCTTGTCTCAGTGGAAACTCACTGGGGATGGTAAGAAATTGATTGAACCTTCTAGTTGAACAAATTAAGAGTTTTACAGTCGATGGCGAATGCCACTTTAACGGTGAATGAGTTTATGGCCATACATTTGCTCACTGGTGACGAACCGAAGATAGATAGATGGACAACATCCGATTATATATTTACAACAATTCTGCTTTTCTTACTGCTTGCTGCAACATTATTTGGAATTTTGTTTATGGTGTGCAAACAAACACTACACAAAAAAGGATTCATGGATGATACTGTTGGATTAGTGGCAAGAAAAAAAAGAGTCGTAGTTAGCAAAAGGCCAATGAATGAAGATAATGAGAATTCGGATGATGAGCCATCACCTTATCAAATTCAAATAATAGAGACTCCAATTACAAAGAAAGAAGCAGCGAGAAAACAAAGAAAACGTATGAATTCAGAAAACACTGTTCTTTCGGAATACGAGGTTGATTCGGATCCAGTTTGGGAAGTTGAAAGATCAAAGTGGGTCAAATCTTTAATACATTCAGCCAGACAAGAATTCAATTTAAACATTAAATTTCAACGTTTAGATTGAGTTTGGTTCACATGCTTGGCGAGGGAGCATTTGGAGAAGTTTGGAAAGCAACATACAAAGAAACAGAAAACAATGTAATTTTGGGAAAACAAAAAAACAAGAAAATCTGAAATTTTAATTGCGTTTCAGGAAATCGCAGTTGCTGTCAAAAAATTGAAAATGTCAGCTCACGAAAAAGAGCTCATTGACTTGGTCAGTGAAATGGAAACATTCAAAGTTATAGGAGAACATGAGAACGTGTTGCGATTGATTGGATGCTGTACAGGCGCTGGTCCGCTTTATGTCGTTGTTGAGCTGTGCAAGCATGGGAATTTGCGCGATTTCTTGAGAGCACATAGACCTAAGGAAGAGAAGGCAAAAAAGTCCAGCCAAGAATTGACGGATTATTTGGAACCACGAAAAGCATCTGATAAGGATGACATTGTGAGTGGCTTATGTTTTGAATAAAATATGATTTTTTCCACTGACAAAATTTGAAATACTCATCAAACTTTGAAAATCTTGTAGAAAAGCGTTTTCCTGATTGCTCATTATCAGTAAACCTGTCTTAGTCAGTTTTAAATTTACCAGAGTAATTTTGCTGAAATTTTCATTTTTAGGAGCTCATACCAAATTTGACACAACGCCATCTTGTACAATTTGCTTGGCAAGTGGCTCAAGGAATGAACTTCTTGGCATCAAAGAAGATCATACATCGTGATTTGGCAGCAAGAAATGTTCTCGTCGGTGATGGACACGTTCTGAAAATATCGGATTTTGGACTATCGAGAGATGTGCACTGTAACGATTATTATAGGTTGTAACATTATTCCTAATGATATATTACTGATGATATATTACTTCCAGAAAACGTGGAAACGGCAGACTTCCCATTAAATGGATGGCTTTAGAAGCGTTGGACTCAAATGTATACACCGTGGAAAGTGATGTGTGAGTAATGGTTTTCTGTGGTAGAAAAGTTTCGTGGAGGTCCTTTCCAGGTTCACGTTTGAAAAAAATTGATTTTTCAATATAATCACATATGTCTTATTTGTCTTTTCACACAAGTTAATCATCCTGAGTCAACCTGAGCATCTGAATCGGGATAGCTGTATATTTATTTTACTTATTTTGGGTTTTTAGGATACAACGTTTTAGGATTTTAATTTAGGGAAAAACATTAAACATAAATATATTTGTGATATGTCTGAATTGAAGTTGTTTCCCGCCTGTGGAAAAATAGTTATAAAAAACTATTGAACGACAATTTAATTTAACAAAAAATATATTATTCAAATTTGAATATCAAAAAAAAAAAATACTATTGCTTCCAAAACTATCACTCTGTGAACAATGCATTCACCATTTTTCTTGGCACGCTTTTATTTCAGTTTTCCATTTACATTTTTTGGGGCAATTTTAGGGCACGACAGTGGTTGTGTACCAAAATTAATACTATAATGACTCATTGATACTTTTGTAGATGGTCATATGGAGTTCTCCTTTGGGAAATCATGACACTTGGTGGAACTCCCTATCCAACGATTGCCATGCCTGAACTCTATGCTAACCTCAAAGAAGGATACAGGTGAAAATATTGAGAAAAACATGCAAATCTCACCTGTCTGACATGTTTTTGCAGAATGGAGCCACCACATTTATGTCCCCAAGAAGTCTACCATTTGATGTGCAGCTGCTGGAGAGAAAAATTGGAAGAACGACCATCTTTTAAAACAATCGTAGATTATTTGGATTGGATGTTAACAATGACAAATGAGACTATTGAGGGATCACAAGAATTTAATGTAAGGTCATACATCTGTGACAACATTTTTGAGGATATTTTCCAGGATCAATTTTTCTCCGAAAGATCCACGGCATCAGGTCCAGTTTCTCCTATGGAGTCATTCCAGAAAAAGAGAAAACATCGCCCTCTTTCAGCTCCAGTGAATCTTCCATCAGAGGTAGATCAAAACGTAATTTCGTACATAACGTATTTAAATTTTAAAAGAATTTAACCTATGAATTCGGAATCCATAAAGCACTGTTTTTGCAGCCACAACACACAATTTGCGACGACTATGAGTCCAATTTTTCTGTAGAACCACCCAATGATCCGAATCATCTCTACTGCAATGACAATATGCTGAAAAATCACATTATTACACCGGAAACCTCTCAACGTATTCCATCAAACAACAATAGCATGAGCAAACCCGAATTTTGACCGTTTTTAGTGTACATCCACAAAGTGCTCAACGAACCAATCGGAAACGGGTATGTTCGACAAGATAAATTAGCTCGTGCCGTCAGCGGTGTTGCCAACCAATCTCTCGACTCTGCCCTCGGTTCACCAGCTTGGCCTTCGTACGACCGTCCCTCTAACAAAGCTTCTTGTTTAGGTTCGTTTTCAGTTCGCTACTGACATTTAAGTTCAGGGCAACGATTTCAATGAATTTATAGATGATGAGAAGCATCACTACTATTACTCATAGTAGTCTCTCCGCCGTTATCAGATGTCATTTAAAAGTCCATTGTGGTAATCATGTTTCCGTGTTGTGTGTTTTTGTCCTGTAACATTTTTGTTTGGTGTAATGGGTTGCAGAACATCAAATCACATAAGTTAGCTTACAGATTTGCCTCCGTCAAGTGTCCAGACTAACATGACACTTATAAATGTTGTGCTATGTAACCTTTAAAGTTTCATTTGCAGATCAAACTCACCAGTATTATAATACAACGTCTAAAATTCAATATCTTCATTTTACCTTCGATGATCCAGATTGTATGACTAGGCAAGTATCGAAACAAATTTTAATAATTAGTAAACAAACTTGCTAGATAAAAACAGCCAATAGAGTTTTTTTATTGTTTAAAAACTTTACATTAAAATAAAACCTGAAATTTAAGTTGATAAATATGATACAGTCACACTTACTATTAGTTCAAAAATGTTGATCTTTCAAAATCTCGAATTCAACTAGAACTTGAATAATTTTTCACACATTAATTCCATCACAATTAGTTCTAAACCTAAAAATTAAAAAGCTAACGTTTTAATTTCTAAAAGAGAAGAAACACTTCAAAATGTTTATCTTTAGAACTTGTACGTGTAGGAGCGGCCCAATTATCACCCTCTTTTGCATAATTTTAGGAAAATTATTGTTTACCAGTTACTGAAACAGTTCTTAAATGATCATAGAAAAGCGTAAAAATTAACCAAAATCCGAAATAAAATGTGTCAATAAAAACAATTATAAAACTGAAGTTGTTCTTTTACTTTTAGATCAAGAGATTCTGCAATATTCGAGGAATCATATCATCCTAACTATATCCAGTCACATCCACTCTACTCGAAAATCATAATCAAAAAGAACATGTGAGTGCCAATTCTGGCATGAAAACACTACTACAGAGTTCAGCGAACTTCTTCTTTTCAGGACGCCTCGCAACCCGTTGCCGACAAAGGAAACTATTGTCTAACTTCGTTTTTGACTACTTTTTTCGTCCTCTTTTCTTTGTTTGCTGCTTGCTATGATCTAGTCATTTTTGACCAGATTTCTGCTTTACTTTTCCTTCTCCACACTTATGCTCAGTTTTCATTCATGTTTAAATTGATACACTTAATAATTGTTTTTACAGAGCGTTTGTTTTTTGTTGTCTATAATGTTTTTATTTTATGTGCGCTTTGAAATTCAATTGAAAAATTCACAATAAAACATATAGTCTTGAATAAAACTAATTGTGTTACAGAATTTTAATAGTTGTTGAGTATATAATCTTATAGCAATGCAAAACTTCGAACGCAGCAGGTGCTCATGCTGAAATCTAAATTAAATTGAAACAGAAACCTCCGATACCTGCAATAGAATTTACATGTCTTTTATGAATAAGACAGGATTACTTAGTAACCGCTTTTTATTTAATTTTACACTAAAAAAACATGTTTTTTCTGCTAGTTCTATGATATATTCGAAGAAGTATTGTTCAATATTTAGAACCATTGTTTCGAAAGGTGCTATCAACTTACGCTGCCTTTGAAGTGTAGAAGTTTTGTCAGAGGTTCACAAGCAGACTTATTATTATTCATTTCCAGGAATAAGCAATATTTTGATCAAAATGTTCGCTGTTTATGTCAATTTAATATGCTCACGACCAAAGTACAAGTTCCCGATAGACCATCCTTTCAGGTGAATCTAACATTTAAAAATTTTGCGAGACATTTGCTTTGAAAATTAAATGAGATATAAAAATCTTTAAAAGCCAGGTACTGTTGTTCTGTTCGAGAAAACTATCACAAAAAGATGACTGGCTCATAACTTTGATACGAATAGCAGTTCAAATATGTCACTGTTTTTCTTGTTTGAGTATTCATATGGTGAACAAAAAAGAACAGTTATTTTTTGCATTTGCTAGATTTTACCCAATATCAATTCTATTATGATATCAGAACAGAGAAAACTCAGAGAACACATTCCAGAGACATACTACGCATATGGCCGGAGGGCCATGTGTACCCATTTTCCTCCTTGACACACACACACACATACACACACGTATCTTCTGCTCAACGAAAAAACCGCGAAGAGAGGGGCGGATATGCACGGCCTAATTCAAATCGACTACCGTCGTCTCCTCCAACTGCATTGATTGACTGACCTCTGTTGATGAGAGCGGGGAGACACCTCAAATCCTCTTATTTTGTTTTTTTTGTTTTGTTTCTTGTTTTTTACCTTCATCAATTAACTTTTCGGTAACCTACCACGACATAACAGTATCCCATTTGAACATTTTTTGAAAGAGATAGTTTTTGGAACTGGTTCAGAAACTGTCTTGTATGGCTCGTTCTTACAAATTTTCTCAATCAAATTCACGTTTTTTGCAGACTACAAAGTCTTTTGTCATCCTCATCACAATGGGTTTTCTTCCAATACGCTATTTTCTCACGTTTATTCATTATTCATCCACTGAGCGGGGAATATTAGGAAGAGACACTTTTGTCTCAAATTCCTGTTTCCACAAAAAAGAAAAAGAGCAGCACCAGCACTGAATGCCAGATGCCAAAACTGCCAAAACCTTTCGACCCGCTTCCTCCGCTCTTGAACCCTTTTCCTCCATCTTTTTTCCTGAAATTTCAAAAAAAAAAAAACGAAAAGAAAAGACGAGCCACCACAACCACTAGAACCACCCAAGCCACTTGCTCTTTCCTTTTTTCGTTTCCATATGTAAACGAGTAGTGTCTCAACTCTTTCCTCTCTTCAATATCTATCTCAATCTCATTCCATCTCTCTTTACCACCCAGATGTGTATGTGGTTGTGTGTATGTATGCTCTAATAACTCGCGCGTCGGCGGTCCGTCCCATTTTCTGCGGGTTCCACTCAAACAGTGCATGAGTGACCTTTTGTTGATGAGAAATGGTGGGAATGGTAAGCCTGAGCAGCAAACGCACGTTACTCACCATTCTTCACATTTTGGTTCAGATACTTCTCAATTCTTTGTAGTGATCTAAATTAGTTTTTTTCTTTAACAAAACTAGATTTGATTGATTTATTTATTTTCTGCAATGTTTGTTTCTAAATTTGAAAACTCTTCAATTTTGAAAGTAAAATCAGTTTTGGTCAAATAACAATTAATATCAGCGTCTAATGTTTTAAGCAAAATCATTTAACAAATCTGTTGTCACTGAAACATCACATTTTATCAATGCCCCACAATTAACCTGTTTCTTTTAATTAATTGCTCTGGCGTCCGTTTCTAAACTACCTCATCAACAAAACCAAATGGGAATGATCGCGCGAAAACTATTTTACACTATGGTTTTGGTCTTTCTGTTTTAGACTATTCCATTTTTCGATGAATACGACCGCGTAGCAATTCGCTTTTTGGCATGCTTTTTTTTAATTTCAAGTTGGTTTGTAAACAAAATATCAACTATTGAATTTGTATTACATCATTTTTATTCTATTCAGTCTAGTCGAAAAATGATTTGATATATTTTTATTCTATATGTAAGCTTAACCCACATCCTTTCCTGATATTAATCCATGTTTCCATTTTTCTATACATTTGAAAAATCTCGAATGACTAGTCAGTGCACTTTTTTTTTTGGTTTCCTGCTCTGCTTCAGGTTACCCGCACTGCTCAGATTTGGCGATCCCAGAGCAATTACCGGAGCCAGTCATATTTTTACATGTCACGAAACACATATGCACAACAAGCGCTCTCCACCTTGTGCCCCCGTAATAATTACACCCCCTCCTTCGATTTCTCTTTTTATATTCGGGCTTCTCGAGGAAAAAGTCTTATAGAAAGTCATTCCTGGCACTAGGTTTTTTTGATTGATAGTGCGCTTTTTTTAAATATTAAATGATTCTAACAACTTTCACATTCTTCAATAATTCACAGCGGTATGTCACGTCACGCTCGAATTGGTTAGTTAAGTTATAAGCGATAAAATGCAAAACTGCTCTTTTTTGAGTATAAAATGTCTCAATTTGACATCAAATTCTTCAAATTCATTATACTATGTTTTAATTGCTCGATATTTTTGAATTCACTTGCATTTGTCACATTGAAATTTGATCATTGTTTATTCAAACAAGCATCTCGGAAATTTTGATTTTTTTTTCCCTTCTTATTTTCAAAACTCAAAGGTATTTTTTATAATCACCTGCCCGTATAGGTTGAAATTGTTTTAAGACGGTCCTAAAACTTTTATGAACAATAGAGTATTGATCGTATAAATGAAACTGATCAGTGGTTATTTTGCTGTTGTAGACTAATTTTCTAATTTTTAATTTCACAATAAGGCATATCTGATAATCTTGAAAATTTTTTGAAGTCAGTACTACTAGTATTATGTATTATTAAGTCGGTATTAAAATACAACACTAACGAGTTTAGTAAAACAAAAATCCTTCAATTATTTGGCTTATAAGGTTTTGCTTATTACATCTCAATATATGCTACAAAAAAAGAAGACGCTCTAAAGAGCAAAAAAGAAGACGTCCAGAAGATACTACTAAACGCTTTCTTTTCATTCATAATCTGTACCTTCTTCTTCACATTCGTTACCGTTGATTCGTTTCTTCAGAAATGATGGTTTGATGATTCAAAAATTCTATTTCTCAATTACTGCAATAGAATACATACCACATACTACGAAGTTTTAAAAATAACTTTGGTGAATTAAAATTCAAGTCTTGTACCAAAAAAGGAAGCCATAACAGTATCGGCAAAGATGGCGGGTATTTGTCTCAATGTCAGAAATGAGTGCAAATAAAGTAGCGGTTAGAGAGCGGCGGCGGCGGTTTATGGGTGCGTCGAAGTAGTTGTGGAAGTAACATGCTGTCTTTTTTGGTTTCACTTGTCTTCCATTTTCAATTCCTTTTCTCAATAAATCCACACCATCATCCCCACTTCTTAGCAGTCACTTGTATGCAACACCTGTGCATGAATTTAGTGTAAATCGGAATGATGGTGAAATGCCGTTTGATTTGTTTCTATGCCAAATCGGTCAGTAGTCGAGGGAACAAACATCTTCCTCCGTTTTGTCCTCCTCTTCCAAAAAAGTCGCCTCTTCTTCTCTTCTTCTTCCATCATTCAGCGCAGTGTCACCTCTTATTTCGTGCTGTTCAACTTCCATTAGCCAAATTCTTTTTCGAAAAGTATTTTCTTGAATTTTAGACATTTTCTAATCAAATGTTGTTTATTCAAATTTTTGAGTAGGCAACATCAATATGCTATTTTGAGAGTTTGTGTGAAAGCGAAGAATCCCGAAAGCAAAGAGAATGTACTCTCTTCATTGATCTGCTGCCATAAAAGTTTTGTCATTCATAATATAGTGCATCGATACCTTTTCTCACAGAAAGCGATAAATTCTGCAAGTTGTGTTCAGAGCAGTTTTTGTAAAGTGCAATACAAGATTGCTTATTTTAGAAGTCTAGATCAGTTGTGTAGTAGCTATTCGTCTAGTATAATAACCTTTTTTGTCATTATAAAACCAATTATGGCATTCCTAGTTATTTGATTCGAAAGTAGTTGTTATATTTCGATATTAAATATGGTTTTAAAATACTTTTCATATAAAAATTGGTCTTATAAAAAGTTTTTTAGTAAAAGAGATAGCTTATACGATTTTGTGAAATTAGAACGCTCAGTAACAAAATGAATGCCTTTTTTGACTTAAAAATTTTTAATTACAATTTATTTTGAAAGTTTCGTTAAACTAGCATTATTTTTAAAAAAATTAATTTGAAAGTTTCGTTAAACTGGCATTATTAAAAAAACCTTTTTTGATAAATGCTGGAGTCTAATGTGAAAGCAAGCAATATTTTTTTTCTGCACATATTTTTGGACACATTCATAAGCTTTTCTGCTTTTCTGCTTTTCACTCAATTCAAAGTTTAGTGTTGTCGAGCAATTTTTCGAAACGTTTTTTATGCTTCTCTCAGCTATACAATTGCTCCGAAAAACTACTCTCCATCGAATCTCGCTTCCATTTCCAAGAAACACCTATAATTATCCGCATCTCTTGTCTCTTGCTTCTTCCATTTTGTTCTCATAAACACCAATCTCAACAGGCTCATTTCGCTCTTTCTTTCACAAATCGTTTTATATCTTAGTCTTTCTGAAAGAAAACGGAAACAAGAGCAGCTGCAAAAATCAACGGGGTTTCCATCGGAAACTGCGAAAAAATATATTGCGGTTTTTAGATAGAGAAGGAGAGACTAAAAGAGGCGCTCACGTATACACCGAGCCAATCGGTTTGAGAGTGATATCTAATTCTGTTATTCCTTCATGCTCACCATTCGCCAGAGGAGCAATGTCTTTTCCAGCGTTAGCTCTAAGTGCTGCTTCTATTGAGCTGCTCCTTTAAATTCTCTTTTCTGGGTCTTCCCACATCTTTGTTCAGTAACGAAAGCAGTATCAGTTGATAATATACTTGGATTCGTGCAAAATCAATATTCAAAATTTAAATCTTCATATTTGCTGTCATTTATGCATTCACTCTGGTTGTCAATAATACGCATAATTGAATTTTGCGTCAAAACAGAAATGGGTATGGTAGGGAAAAAATAAAGAAAAGCTTTTTCTTTCTTTGAATGTGTCGTTGCTTGCTTGAAAATAATTTTTTCGTTCGTGTGTCTCTTTGCTAGTAAAAGCTCTTCCTATACAAATGAGCGCATCATCGCCTCGTTTTTTGCTATTTTCTAACTCAAACTATCCACTTTCTATAGACTCATTTGGATGTGTGTGGTTATTTTTCTCAAATTTTTATTTTCAGACAACGGGAACAATCAACACGGCACAGAGGCTGCCTTCGGGAGGCTTGCTCAATCATACCGTATTCAAGATTTATTGTTCATTATTGGTAAGATTTCAATTTCTTTGAAAATTGTGGACATTTTGAGATGTTTTTCAAAATGTTTTATAGATTTTGATGAGTTTTTTTTTTCAAAAGGTTTTCATAAAAATGCACAGCAACTAGAAAGTTATCAAATAAAAACTATGCAAAAATCTATGAGAGTTCTTGATAAAATGTTGTTCCCAAGTTTTTCTTTTAAAACGAGGTTTAATTTTCAAAACGAGGCTTTGACTGCACAAAAAATTTTATATACTTTAAACCATTTATATTCATTTCACAGAAAGCTTTTATTTTGGCATGTAAAAGTTCATAGTTTCATTTAATTCAATTTATAACTACACCTTACGCATTTTGTAGTCCTCGTTTCTTTTCCGATTTTGCTCGGAAATTGTTTTCTTTTGTGGAACGTGCATCCAATATATCTCATATTTGAGAAAAAGAGGAAACTGAATATTTAATTAAAATTGGAAGAGCAGTTAACATAGCTTCTGACTAGTTTTTCGAATTGGCAGGATTGCTGTTAGATCCATTTTTAACGTAAATGCGCACTTCTTTGAACTAAACATTCTTAAAAGACGAAATTAATTGAAAATCAAGTTTTCAATGAGTATTGTTTATTTTACCATTTTATATCAAATTTACTTTTCCTAGTCATATTTTTCAGAGCCATCCACATCATGATGTTTCACCGGCCGCCTTCAGCAAGACCTCCCTTAAATCACGTTGATCAGTTGAAATCACTCCAGGCAACCGCCTTGGGAAAGCCAGGGTTAGTTTATTTTTGCCAAAAAGGAATTGTGCACGACAAACCGGGGAGCAGACAAATGTTCCGAAAAAGACAAAACAAAAAACTACGAACAAAATTCCGATGACAAGTGGTTGGTTCTACTTGTTGTTCACTTGTTCCCTAACTACTAACGAACAACTGTGAGTAGCTTTCAGAGCTTAAAATCTTTCCCAGGCAATTTGACAAGTTGATTCTATGGAATTATTTTCGAAGAACGACGATTATTCTTTTTAAGTATTTATCATATACATAAATAATATCAAAAATAGCTTACTCTAGTTGTTAAGTACAATTGAAAACCGGAAGTATTAACGCACATTAACTACATTAAACTTTCTATCGACAGTCTACCGGCGGTCTAAATTGTATTACAGCACAGAGGGCTTTACACTGATCCTCCTGTCTTCAGCCAATTGTACTCCTCTCATTGTAATCTACTCCTCCTGTCCTTTCTTCTTTGCACATTTTTTTGTTTTCCAGTTGTACCCTCTTTCATTATTATCGTTTTATTTAGTTTTGAAATCTATATATAGAGAGAGAGACATTTAGAAAAATCCAGAGAGAGATGTCACATGAAATTTGAACTTTGTTAAATTGATGAGAAATTTGCGAACAAAGCTAGAGACCACTTTTCAGACAAAGAAGCAAAAAGAAGTAACCAAACAACAAAGTTCGGTTGCTTACCCATTTGGCTTGATCCTCCTTCTCATCCAAACAGTACCGATAGTTTTCATTAAATTTGTAGTTTAAAGTTGACAAGCCGATAATGATGATGAACGGGAGGTAGCAAGTAGGGGTCAGTGACCTTTGCAACTCATGACGTCGTTTTTCATTGTGATGCTTTCATGTCGCCGCTACTAGTATAGAGTTCAAAAACTAACTATTTCAAATAACAGAACAGTTTTCTAGTTATTTGTTGTAACCAGTGATTTAGAATAACTTTTTTGATACGAAGTAATTTTTCATACAGTCCCAGATTATTTTATATGGCTCAACCATGGTAATAAAAAACGTAAACGTTTAGGCCTGAAAATTAGAATATTCTCAGTTTTTTACATTACTTTGAACCATTTTTCCTGAAAAAGTTATAACACAATTCTACCTTTGAACACTGAAATTTGAAGCCTCCCTTTAGTTCCTCCAGATAACTCAGTCAGCCTTTTGCATAATCCATACGCCAAGTGAACTATAGACCGTTGTGAGAACACATTGGATCCCTTTCACTCATCCCGTCCCTTTATTCCGTCCCTCCTAAAGCAGCATCGTTCTTCGACGGAACGCACGCGCACTTATACTCGTCGCGCACGCACACACACACACACACATACACACACACACACATACACACACTCATATACTGTTTGCGCATTGACATTTTCTCTGGAGCACTCCGTTCCAATGCACACTATTCCCACTCGTAATGTATGTATAGGACCCTCTTGATATTCCATACTATTCCTCGTGTCGCGCACTGGATGACCCCCACACAGTCGTCTCGGTCGTCACCCTCTCGCCACTGGACTCGCAGTACCACAACAGCTAGCACGACTCCGACCGCGTTGGCTGGGAGAGGAGAGACAGGCACCCGGCTGTCGACTTCCCCAATCTCTTCCTCAAAGCTGTTGGCTGGTGGCCGCCAAACGAAAATTCGGCCACAATGTCATAAATTTCTCTGCGTCTCTGATGCGAACTTTGTTGTCTTCGTTAACGCTTGCTTCTCTAACTCTCGCTCACTGTCTAGAGTGTGGTGTAGCGTTGTTTCCACTGTGTTCACTGTATCTGCGTCTCCACCCAAATGCTTCTCTGTGACGTACTGTTTTGTGGATGAACGCTCTAAACAAAACAAGTTTTCTCACGTCAAACTGCGTTAACTAAGTGTGGACAGTGACGAAAAAAAGTTAAATAATACAGGGTCCATGGAAATTACACAAAAATGACAAGTAAGAAAAGGAATTCTACAAAATTCAAAATGGTAGGCTCTAGGACTCCAGGACCACATGCTTCTACTGCGGCCGATCACGTGCCCTTCTCGCTCACGAGTCTATCGTATCTTCTCTTCGTTTTCTGAATTGCAGTGACTTGATTCTGGAGTGACAATCGTGGGGGCAAAGGCCGCCCCCATTTGCATAAGATGCCGCATCTTCTTCTTCGTTTTCGTCTTCTTCGTTTTCCTCGTCTTCTTCTTCGTGCTTCTGCTGCTTCGTCATTTTCCCTTCCCCTGCTAACAATAGAAGACGGCGAAGAAGGGTCTAGTGAATCTACGGACCCCTTGCCCTCCGCCACAAGCCCGGGCAGCTCTCCACTCTTCGAAGGCACGGGAATTTTATGCGTTTAGGGGGTCCGTTGTGCCCAATTTGTTCGAGTTGCAGTTGTGTCTGTGTGACTCAAAATTGAAATTTGCATGAAACTTTGGCTTGATGAGATGCCATGAGTGAATTCTTTGTCAACTCTTTTGTGCCTTCCCCTGTTTTTTATTTTTTTTCTATTTTGAATAGAGAAAACTGTGTAAATAAACAATTATCTATTTATAATTTCTGCTTGTTGCTTCTTTACATAAACTTCGTTATTTTTGTCTTCATAGGGTTATTAGTAATAATTTGATGTGAATCCAGAATCAAAAAAGCTTCATATTCACATATGTGAAACCAAATATGGTATTGTGAAGAGCCTATTTAAACTGTACATGGTAATGTTATGACCAACTTCAACCAACTTCACATCTTTGATTTTCTTCAGTGATAAGATACGGGATAATCTTATCATGATTGGCAACATGGCCAGATTGTGCTTCTAAACTTTTTCTCCAATTTTCTTGCGCACTTGCCTACAGCCCATTACTTTTTATGATATCTATCAAATCTATACCATTAAACTTTATCGCAACCTCTTGGCTTGCCACACTATCTGACTAACACATAAAACTTCGGCTCAAAATTTTACGAGCCACACGCCACGGCTACTGGATTTCTTTTATATTTTATTTTTTTCTACCAAGTCTTCGGAAGAAATACAGGCTGATTTTTAAGGCTTGAAACTTAGACGTAATTTTTAGAATTTATGTGTAAACTGCGAATTGTAAATGAAAACTTGCAGTAATGTATTAGGTATCTCAAACCTTGTCCCTTGCTTTGTCAATGTCATTTATTATTTATCATTTTTCGAAAGTTGTTATATCTTATTTTAATTTTATGCCGTTTTCCTCCAAGACTCCCATTGGGGTTAACGATATTTTCCACTCTAAGACGTAACGACTAATTTCCTCAGGGACCACCGCACTTGGCCCTTAGGCAACATATGTCATCCGATCGCTTAACGAAGGTTTCCGAATTTTGAAGAATTGTGCCAACAAGAGTAGTAGCGGCAAACGAATCGAAGTGCCAATGAGCCAGAAGAGATGGGTTAAATTAGAATTAAGGTTTCGGTTGGTGGTCCATCCTTGATAGTTGTTCAATAGTCTGTCTTTCGCTTCTCTTGTTCCTCGCTCACCCTCACTCTCTTCGTTCCCCTCTCTTTAATCCTATTTTGAAACAGGACCGCCTTCCGGGGCTTTGTCGGGTGGGTCGTCCGGTCATCCGGCTCCCTCCCCCCACAATTATGATTCCCATTCTCTTATTGTAAATACTTTAAGTCAAGCTTACTATTTACAGAGCTTTGAAAATTCGAATAGAGACCTCACAATCGTATAAATAATTTACAAGTATCAATGCATTGAATAAATCCATCTGTGTTGTTGCTCGCGTTTGTTTTCGAAATGCCTTTTCCTTCTGTCTAGCATCTTTTTTTGTCTTAAACAATCGATACGGTCGGTCGTTCTTCCGATCCGTAACCTCGTCTGGCATGAAAAGGTAGATTTGTAAGAATGACCGTGCAAACTGACCTTGGCCTCTCACTCCTCCGCGCCTACTTGTTCGGCCCCTGGTTTTTGTGTCGGTGCCACTTCACCGCGGCACCACGAAAACTATTACTGATGAGGCGAACGAACCGCCTTTTCCTCCCCACCCTCACACTATATCTTCTTATCTCGAGGTCAGCATCTTGAAAGTGAAACCTTCACGGGTGGTCTTGTCATTTGTTTCCATGGTTTTTTAACGTCCCTTCTTTTAAGCTTCTATTTTTTTCATATTATATTAGCATCTCATTCTTAAATTACACATTTGCTTATCTTTGCATAAATGGATATTGTCAATTTATCTTGTCGCATAATGCAATCGTTTCCAGCTGCTCATAATGCTTTCTAATTGCTCATTACAGTAATCAAACGCAATGCATTCTTCTTTGAGGTCATGAGTATCGGCCCACAACCACAAATTAAAGCCGCCTGTTACCTATTACCTGCTAAGCCGAACCGTGTGCTGCGCGTTTTAGTAACGAAACATTTTGTTCGATTGATCTAGTGTGTACAATGTTTCACATATCACGTAAATTTTAATTTTATAGTTTTTTGGTGGGTTGAAAGTTTATTCTCTTGTTAATACTTGAACATTGGAAATCAAATTTATTGTTTTTGAATGCTTAACATTTCTAAACAGAAATCTAAGCTTCTTCCCAAATCCTGTTGCTGGTGAGTATTTTGAATTTAGTAATGTTCGAAATCTCCTTATTACCTATGCTGACTCAGAAATAGGTGTGCATTACAACAAGTGACTCAGTAAAGGTAGGACGCCGCCCCCGCCTGTGTACTGTCATTGTGGCTAAGAAAAGCAAGGCGAATAGAGGGAGCTCCGTCCGTTTTGAACTGGCTCTCTATGGACCAATGCTCTCGCTAGGGGGGGGGGGGGGGGGGGGGGGGGGGGCTTCACGTCAAACTGTGCGTGTATTTGCCTATACCTGATGTTTGCGTGTCGTTGCAATTTAAATTTTCAACAACAACCTGTGACCCGTTTTCCATCTTTCTGTTTCCCAAATGTTCCTTGTGCTCCAAAATTCGAAAGAAAAAGCCCCCCGTAGTGTCAGTGCTCCCCACCAATTTGTTCACTATCTCTTCGGTCCAATCTCTGCGTCTCCCCAGTTTACTCTATTTTTGCTACCCATCGATTTTGAAGCTCTCCCAACCCTCCCCTCTTCCTTTCCCTTGTTTAGCACGTTGACCCCTGCTTCGTCTTGTTCTCTTCTCTCCTATTCCTTTACAACAACAGAGAGAAGGCTCACCCTACATGCTTCTTCTATCTTTTCTCATGTTGCCGTTGAGCCAGTCTGAAGCCTAGAAAGGAGCAGATAGAGCAAAATAAAATGAGACGGAGAAGGTGCAGAATACGAAAAAAGACAAGAAGAAAGACGAATTATAAAAAAAGATTAGAAATAAGAAGGAGGAACAAAGTCGTGTGGAGAGGCTAACAAAAAAAAAGAAAGGGGTGTCAATGATTTTCCCATTTTGAGAAGGTCCAAAATGAACTTGTGGGTCTCATTTTAGCTTTTTTGGTTTTATAGAACATTGTAGCACACAACTTTGGTTAGAACAACTCACAGAAAAAATTGTCAAAAAAGCTGTTGTTTTGTTTTCTCCCACTGACAAAAAACACAAAACTCGCCATTGTGTATATGTACATTCATAACTCATTATTTCTGTTATTTGAAGCATAATATCGTAAGAAAATCGATAAGTTATATGTTTTCGAAAAACATTGAAGCTAAAAACAGGAACCCTAAGAGATGAGTAGAATATATTTTTCTAGCTGACTTCATCTTCTCTATTTTTAAAAATGTATCCTTAACTTTTATAGTTTTACCATCGTTTTAAATAAAGGTGTAGACTTGAATACATAATACCCTTCTGAAAATAGTTCGATCTAATGCAGACATTCGAACAGTTGCTTTACCTGATTGATCACGCATCTTTCTCTCATTTTTTCTTTTCGCCCGTCGCCGAGAGTCAACGGAGGGGCCCGTTGAATTGTAAATGAACAGGCGCCTTTGCGGCTCAAAACGTGAGCAGTGTAATCCATGAAGCCGTGGCTCTTCTCTGTCCCTGTGTGTCTATCAATATGTGTGTATATCTGTGTGTGGTGAAGAAAGAGATTCTTGTGCTGTAACAACACATGCGTTCCATCATTTGTCGATTATCTCAAAATTAATTTTTCAATGTCAATAGCTAGATTTCATTTGCAAAACAATTGCTGTACTCAATGTTTGGCATTATATCCGAATAAGTGATTTGAATGTTAACTTTATCATAAGCTGTATTTTTTAATATATTTATATAATATACCATAACTTTCATATGCACGTTCAGTAGATAATAGTTATTTTATACTCTAGGATTTTTTTGAATTTGATAATAATTTAATAGTTTACTGATTGCAGCTCTGCATTTGTTTAAAAAAAAATAGGGCCAATTACACACTGATCCCTGAACAAAATTTTCACGATTCACTGATCCTCCGCGTGTTGGACAGCACTAGAACAGGTTATGCAAAACCCCTTTTTCTCGTCTTTTTTTCTTTTCCAACCAATCCTTCATTTACTATTTCTTCCGCCCGTCGGGTTATTTGCGTCTCTGCTACTCTTACAGTCATATACTATTTTCGCTCTCGGACTATTATTGATTCATATCAGAGATCTTCTCACTGTTCCGCATGATATTTCTCTCACTGTTTGATCTTCCACTGTTTTTCTGTCTCCCGTCGTCAGCTTTAACAAGCTGCGAAGATTCTCCGTTCATTGATTCCTACAAGCTGACTTACTACAAACGTCATCATCTTCATTCACAGTGAGACTGGCTAATATTGATTGATCCATGTGGGAGAAAGTTTTGCATTTTCTTGTTTATCTCGACTTCACTGAGTGGCTGACACCGCGCCGCCCTAGATGTGACGTCTTCTCGGATCTATCGGCCCAAGTGAAAGTTTGCTTTACGGTCCTTTTTCTCAAAGTCTCTTTATATTTTCGCATCATTCTTCTAATTCTCGTCTAATTATCTCTCTTTCTCTTTATCCATAGACCGACTTTTTTCTTCCTCCTCACACCAAAAATCCAGGTCGTAACATTGGAGAGTATTCAAACATTTTTTGTTGAAATTGTGAGCACCTACGTGTAAACGTGCCTTATCAGCACACACGAGCTGGGGTGATAGATAAAACTCCCTTTGATTCGTCTTTTGTTAGACAACGAGAAATAGAAGCGTCCTTAACTTTAAAACACTCTCCTTATCAATTGCCTTACTTGCTTTCCATTGTCATCTATTTTTAGCCTCGCAACGTTCAAATTCACTTCTCAAATTGTTTTCTTATAAACAGACGGTATTATGCCTCGTCGAAAGGCCACTGATGGTCCGGCTCCTCCGAAGCAGCCCAGAACGCGGCGGAAGAAGGCAGTACCGGAAGAGCCTAAACCAGAAGTTTATGATCCAATGAGTAGTTATGGGATGGACGGCATGGATCCAAACATGTATGGCCATCATCCAGATTATGGTTACGGAAATTATGGGCATCCACCTCCATTTGCTGGCCCAGAAAGCTCTAATAGCCATTATGGAATGCCACCATCACAAGGAACAAATTCCCAAAATAATATGATGTTAGTACAACAGAACCAACCATTTGTCAAAAATTGAAAACAGAAACGTTCTTGAATTAATTTTTTGTATTTTCAGGATGAGATCTCAAGCGACTGAACCACAACCAATTGGAAATACTGTTAGTCCCCTCGAATTTCGGATACACGATATGAATAGAAGGCTATATATCTTTAGTTCAACAGGGGTGAGTAATTGTGAACAAAGTTAACAAGTTTGCAATTTAGAATTGAATAGAAAACATAATCAAATCTTGTTTAGGTATCTGAAAATGATCAACAGCAATGGTGGGATGCGTTCTCGCACGAATTCTTCGATGATGACTGCAAACTCTGGTTTGTCATTGGATCCGAACCCGTTGCATTTGCAAGTCGGGAAAGATATAGTGAGTATTTATAACGTGATTTTTTTTAATTCTAAATTAATGTTTCAGTTATTAACCGTCAATTCATTCCCAAATTCTTCCGATCAATTTTTGATAGTGGAATGCGAGAACTTCAATACGTACTTCGTGGACCTTCTAGAGAATGTACATTAGCCAATGGTTCACAGGCTTATGAAAATGAGAACGTGTTACAAATCACTAGATACGATCAGTCAAGTCAATTCGAAGTGAATACCGAGGGAAAGTTGTACGTTGAATTTGCACCATTTGATGAAGTTATGAATTATCGGATAAAAGCTTGGACATTGGAGTTGAAGAGATCCAATGAATTTGTGTACAATCAAAATACAGCTGTAAGTATCTTTTCCTACATTCAGAAAACCGTATTCTAGTTCAATAAGCTGAAATAAATTATTGTAAATTATTATTCTTACAGGATTACCGAGTTGAAGCACAAAACCCGGAACAAGAGAATAAGCCAAGAATGGGATTTTTTAAGTCCACGTTTAACTTGATGACAATGCTCAAAATCCTCGATCCAATGCAGTCTATCATGAGCTCAGCAAAATCTGCACCGGTAAGTATCATTTTGAAACGAAGGAAAACTTGTTGGGAAACTTAATCCATTCTATTATACGCTGCTCTCTTTTTCTTTCAATTCAGTTCATTAGTACATTTCACACTACACACTTCCCCCGCTGATTGGATTCATTTAGCGCGTTCATGTATAGCTTCTGTCTGAATTATTAGCTTGCCTTTTTTTATGAAAACTCTGATCACTCCACTCTCCACCATTGGCACTCACTGATTGAGGCGGACACAATTCACTAATGAGCTCTTATACCGAGTCATATTGATACGCACGCGCCCAGATTTTATTCATTCTGAACAATTTTATTTTGCAGGCTATTACACCCCGGGAAGTCATGAAACGGACACTTTTTCAACATCACCAAGTACGGCAGCAAAATATGCGACAGCAACAACTAAGTAAGTAACTCACCAATACATGATTTTCAATCAAACTGATGTTTTTAGATCAACAAATGATGATACCAGCGCCAGAACCTGAGAAACCAAAGCCGGCAAGGAAACGTCAACGAAAGCCAGCTGCAAATCCTCGTGGAAGCAAAAAAGCTACAGCTGCAGCGGCCGCAGCAGCTGCAGCAGCCACCAATGGCGTACCGCCAACAGTTCCAACAGCAAGTCCCGCAAACAACCAACAATTCCCACCAAATCCCATGACTTCTCAGGTAAATATTAAATATTGCAGTGAATTTGAGTGATGAAATGTCAAGGATTGTAGTATAATCTCGTAATATTCTGACAAACTCGCATTTAATTAAAAATTTGCTTGATAAATATTCAAACATTACATTTTTTGAAAAGCTGATCCAAAAATATTTTTGATAGGAAATTAACATTACGTTTGTTTTAACCTTATGAGTCTTGTTTATGAGTCTTTATGAGTTTTGTGAAACGTTTTAAAAAATAGGAGTTGTCGGGACACTTTTAATTCATACAAAAAAGTAATTCACTATAAATTTCTAAAATTTCAATGTTTAATATTTTCAGTTTCAACAAATGTCCTACCCGGATGTGATGGTAGTTGGTGAGCCATCGATGATGGGAAGCGAGTTTGGAGAGAACGACGAGAGAACCATTTCCCGAGTCGAGAACTCCCAATATGATCCGAATGCAATGCAGATGCAATCCCTCGGCCAGGGGCCAAACTCATCAATGAATATCAATGGTCGAAATATGATGAATCAGCATCATCCAGGAATGCAACCACCTCCAGGCCAACAACACATGCCGCCACATTCCATGGGCAGTCAGATGCCAACATCTATGCACAATCCGATGCACATGCCTCCTGGATCCATGCAAGGACACGGTGGCATGCCACCAATGCCTAGCACAATGGCGAATCAGATGCCACCGCCTAATTTGCCACCTCACACAATGTCTAATCAGATGCCGAATAGTCGGATGCCACCAATGCAAGGACAAATGCCACCATCCGGAATGCCTGGTCAGATGTCAAATCCAAATATGATGGGAAGTGGTATGCCACCGATGTCAATGTCTAGTCAGATGCCGGGTTCTATGTCAAACCCTATGCCGAATCAAATGCCTGGTGGAATGCAAATGAATCAAATGCCGCCGCCCAACTATTCACAATATACTGGCGGACCTCCACCGCAGTGGCCTCCGCCTAACTCAGCGATGATTACAGGATAAATTAAGGTAAATTAGTTATCAGATTATTACTACCCATGAAATCTCTAACATGAGAACAAATGCTTAATATTTTTGTTTTCAGGTTTTTCAATTCAACTCACCGAATGTGCCCCTCTCTCTTCTCCTCTACTACCGAGTGTGTTCTGATGCAACGAAATCATGACAGGCCACGAAACAAATCAATTTATTCCGTCTCCTATTTCCAGTCCACTCAAAACACTGAAACAGCAAATACAAAGTTCACTTTCACTTGAATAGATTACTACAGTTCTCAATTGTCATATTACACAAGTCCGTTAAAAAATGTATTCTCATGTCATTTGATTATTTCATTCATTTTTATCTGTAAAGGCGTACCACACAATCCCTCCTCTCTCCAAACATGAAATAGTCATTGCTACTTTGATATTGTGATTTCCAATCTTCCTCAAAAGCCTCAATACGTCCATTAACGACAATCAAAAGAACACCCTTTTGTGTTCATTCTATACAATATAAATACATACACATTTCTTCTCAATTTCGATTGCTGAAGATCTCAAAATTCTCTGTTTTATCTATATTTACTCGCTTTGCTCTACAATCATTGTTTTCCTAGTGTGTCAAAAAAAATTATTCACAAAAATAAATAAATAAATTTTTTCCAATCTGCATTTAAAATAATCTAACAGAAAAATTAACGAAAACTCTAATAACGTTTTGAAAGTGATGAATTACAAACATTTCTCTGAGAGTCATTGATGAATTTACCGTTTCTTGAAGGAAGAGAGAAGATTCATTGAAAAGCAGACGAACAGCTAACAAAAAAATTTGTATAATTGGATTATGTGGTTCATTTTTTAAATACTAATTTTTATGAAAACTCACACTTAACCAAACTTTCTCACACTTAACCAAAAAAAACTCACACTTAACCAAACTTTCCTATGTATTCTTTGTTATAAGTACTTATTTTTGCACCAATACTTTGGGTTTCAGTGATTTCTCCTACTTTTCGAATTGAATTTGAAATCAGAGCAAAGAATAAATGCAAATGTGTTTGCTGTGAAAAAATGCAGACTCCTTAAAAAATTTACATACAAAGATATCATTTTTGAGATCAGGATTACTCATTAAATCATTCAAAATCATTAGTATTATCAAATGTTAATATTAAAATTGTTGTTGCATCCACTTTCATATGACGTCACAGTTTTCGGGCTCATGGGCGGATCACTGGAGTTGGATAGAGTCCGTGATGTTTTCCGTAAAAGCAGTCGTATATACTTTTTTAGTCGGTTCGTGAACGCAATGAACACGAATGCGTTCACCGATGCGGAAATCATACTCAAAACGTCAGAGAGGTGTGAATGGTAGTAGTCTTTTCTAAAAAATGTATGAATATATTATTTTAATGGGGGTTTTATTCATCCTTTACCTCGTTGGGCATTCCCTTTTTACCAAAAGTTGCCATTTTCGAACAACGGCAAATAACTTAAGCGAGTGAAAGCACAAGTACAAAAGGATTATAGCCACAATTGAGAAAGTGGCTCGAAGTTCTTGTTTCTGCCGGATTAGTTCAGCTTTTTTTGGAAAGCAACCTGCTAATGGATGTCTGAAAGATTCACAAAAAATGTTAAAAAAAGAGTTCGCACATACGTCACATTGGTTTGCTTGGGATGATCAAAAGCCAAATGTTGATACGTGTTGTGGCGACTTTTATAGATTTCATAAAGAGTGAGCAGCGAAAAAATGCACATCCACATAAATGGGACAATGTTGAAAAAGAGAGGATCCAAGATGGAATGGTAAACAAATCGATACGTAGAAAGGATCTTAAGAAAATCAATTAAGCGATTTCTTTAATATGATCATAGTCACAAATTTCTGAAATTCAAAATTGAAACCAAGTATAACAATTGTTTTCAGTGAGTGAACATATTCAAAATATAAATAAAATAAAATTTAAACCAAAAGCATATCACGTATGATATGGTGGAAACGTGCTTACCTCTGTTGTGGATATTCTTCTGGTAATTCTCAATTGAGGATGTGACCGGAATTCAAGTTCCAATACAAAAATAGGCAGCCGGAACAACATTACCAGACAAAACATTACTATCAACATTGTCCGAGCTCTGCTAACCGTGTCTTGAAGTCTTGCAATCATTGGACGTGATATCTTAGAAAAGATCATGAGTATCAAACATTATTTTCTAATTCTAACCTTCCAATAACGATGAGCTGAAAGTGTGGCTATTGTCCAGACGTGCAGTGTATGTATTGTAACTTCGACTCTAAATTTTGAAAATTCAGTTGAGAAAAAACAAATGTAGCCATTTTACCTAGGCATTGTGTATTTTAAAAATCTTCTCTCAAACATGCATGGACCATATAATGTATGATTTTTCATATGGTGTTGATCACAGATCTGAGGGAAAAATTCGGCTGCTAAGGTGGTGGTGAGCATCACGTGATCCAAAAGAAGAAGTGCTTTCAGATAAACAAATACTCCAGATGTAATTTTTGGTGGTCTATATAATGAGACCTGAAACTCGTTATTTCAAATTTGATAGTATTCTGTTTGAATTTATTTTTGTCTTTGGCATTGTGGGACCCAGTTTCAATGATTTTCATCAAGTTGCGTGTCTGGAGAGAATGACCAGCTCTGGACCGAACGGTGCCAGGCGGCGATTGTGGAAACGTTTTGAGCATATCACATTTCAGGCCAATTTTGACACTTTCCAAAGACCTACCATAGCACACGCGTTGCAAAGAATTCCACCAATTGCAATTGGAAGCAATAAAAGAAGATTGAGATTCCGAAGTTGAAAATACAGCTCATGGTCGTGTATTCGAGGTTCATGGTAGCACACCATCGAATGACTTGGGAAAAATAAACCATAATTATCATCCATTTCACATCGGAAAGCCCTGAAATAATGAAAAGTTAATGTAAATTGTAAATTAGTAAAAGTAAATTAGAAAAAAATTGATATCCAAAATGAAGAAGAAAAGGCTATGTGATTTATATTTACAGAAACGCTCTATATAACGTGATTTTCAATTGATTTCACCAAAAAAGGATAACTTGTTATTAAAAATGATTTATCATTGTGATAGTACATATTACATGCTCTGTCAGGTGAAGTTGAAAAAGTAAGTTATATAGGACAGTGTTTTGAACAACTTGCTAGTGTGGATGACGGTTGGCTATTATCTGCAAAATCAACGAAAATTGGTTTCTGTAAATTTTGTTGAAAAAAAAGTTGCAAAGAGCTAATGACAGAGAAGTGGGTAAAGTTGATTGAGAAGTGGCGAAGAATTGCCTAGTACTCTAAAAAATAGCAGAAGTTTTCTTTTCTATTCTAATAGCATCGCAATTTGATTGAAAAGGTTCAGAGAAATTTATCACTCTGCTTATTAATAAAGTAATTTAATGAACACAGGTTCAAAGTTAAAAAAAAACGGATGAATTCACATGAAATGCTTCTCCACATTTCAAACTTCATCCCGACAAGCAGCACACTGTTTGGATGCGCTGTGCCTATTCCATATCTGTGTCATGTTTGTTTTACAAGGATGTATTTAGGAAAAATGAGACCAGCTTATTTAGACGTGTGTTTGGGGGTGACGAACGGTTTTTTCGAAACTTTCCATCGTCATCATCTCCATCAATACACATTTAAAATGTATCTATTGGAAAATCTCTAGAAAATCATAGTTTGTTTGCCCAAGTCAGACTTTTCTTAAGCTGCATGCGAAAAAGAGGCTGAATCATGGAGCATACATAAGGAGCACATAATGGAATGATTTTTGAACAATCCATACTTGTAAAATTGTATTTATCACTTACTTCACATTATATTAGAAGACGGTTTTAAAGAATTCTAATACACATATAATCTACACTACGAAATGAAATGGATTTATTTCTGAACTCTCATTTCACGTTCTGTGTGCGTAATAAGTTCAAAAGTTTAAAGCCGAATAGTTTAACAATGAGTTAACTGAAAAAAAAACCTGAGAAATGTTTAAATTATTTACGAACTCCGTCTGAGAAAGGAAATGAGAAACAAGCGGAAGACGAAGGCGTTGAAAATGACGGAGGCGGTTCAAAATCTTCGCTTCAAATTTCAAAAAATGGATGAGAAATCGGAGAGCCCTGGTGAAGGAATGAAAATGATATTTCTAGAGCAGAAAGTCATTCCAACATGATGTTCAAAACAAAATGAACTGAACTTAAAAGAAGTCGGTCACATGGCTCTGATAGATTTTTGCGCACTGATTCGCAAACACAATTATGAGGGCACGCAGTTGCACTTTTTTTTTTTTTTGAAGCAACTTTTTAAACCATTGCAACAAGAAGATAGGTGCACCTTTCTGAAACTCCAAAACAATTACACTAAGGTATTGAGAAGTATTCAAAAATCTTTAAAAATTTGTTTGAAATACGAAAAAAATCCAAGTTTGAGTTCGCCGAAATACTGTGCATGAGACATACATATGCCAGAAAAACAACTAGAATGTTTTGTAACAACTGAACTGTATCAAAAAGGTTGTATGAAACCCCCTAATTTATTTGGAAAAGACAATTCCTAAGAATTTCTCCATTTAATAAATTGTTATATTTCACTTGTAGAGTTTGAATAGTTCTACCTTATTATGCATTTGATTATTTTTCAGAATATCAATTTCCAATTGTATCTTAAAATTTCTCGGTTTTTTCAGCATTGACGCAGATGATTTTGATCAGTTTTTTACGATAAATTTGCATTTAATATACATATTTTTGTTGTTAACTTGTGAAAAATTATTCAAATATGCACTGAAAAAATGGGCATCCTAGTTTTTTTCAAGTGCATTTTCTGTAGAATTACAGAATTTAGTTTTGCTTGCAAACAATCTCATCAATTTTTATGATGTATTTCCCAGGATGGTATTCAGTAGGTTTGACACGCTTATTTCTTGTAAAAAATTCCGGAAATTTTTTTTGGAAAGTTCAGAGAAACTGAAAACGTTTATTGTCTACTAACTCATAAGCTGTTTCATTGGTTGTTCTATGTATATACAGTATCTTTTGAATTCATCGAGTTAAAAAAAAACACTTTACTTTTCAGATCTCAAGTTGAAAATCCTTTTGTATATACGAACACCTTTTCATAGCTTCTTTGTCAGTTATTCAAGTATGATTCTACGTCATAGCATAACAAAAAGATGCGTTCTCACATAGAAAATGAAACACAAAAGACAACATATTATCAAACAACTTTTCTGAAAAGAAAATATATAAACTTTGATTGAAAGGTGACAAGAAGAAGAGTTAATACTGTCAGCGCTACACGGCTAAAGTTCATTGCCGTTACGTATTTGCATATGTCAAATACACTCCTTCACGCTGTTTCTTCATATCTTCTTTTCTTTTCCAGCATTTATTTTTCATTTTCCCAACGGCCGCAGATTTCAATCGGATGCCGTTCGAGCAAGTAGTTCCGTTGATTACATTTTCAGTATGTATTTTTAACATTTTCACACGTTTCGAAGAACATTTGGATAATAACACATCATATCCAAGTTTAAAAATACCAGAGAAAGTAGAAACCTCTACTAAATTAAACAGGATGTTTCAACAAAAGCAAGAAATAAAAATGATGAGAATGTAAATAGTATCTTAAATAAACAAACGCTCTGCATTGATTTGATGCTAGAATGAGTCAGATGTTTTTTGAAAAGTACTAATCACTTGTTTTTTTCAATCAACTGTTGTTTGTAAACTTTCAGATCTTATAAAATATTTGCAATACTACTTCAATTGTTCAAATTAAGTTTTTTGAGGATATGTTCCAAGAAACTGTTTCTCTGTTTACTTTCATTCCTACTCATTTTTAGTTAGCAATTTGAGAACTTTGTATTAATGGAAACCCAAATCGAACAGATCTACTACATATGATATTTTCGTAATTTGAATTAGCAAAACTCTTTCAGTAGGGATTTATGGAAATTGGAACGTTCGAGAGAAACCAAGCTATGCTAAACCTTTAATTTTTGCCAAGTTGCTTCTATTGCTTATTTTTATAATTTTTTAAAATAATTTGGTCCAGTTTTCAGCGTTTTTTTGATAACTACAGAAATTTTCACTGTGAAATTCAATTTTTTGGTTTTATTTCAAGTCCATCAAAACAAACAAATCCACAATTAGTGTCGTGAACCCGTCGTGAACCCGTGTCGTGAGCATTCTCGATGTTCCAAGTTTCATACGTTTTTTGCAACATGCTGAAATAGACAACATTCTTCTTTTGTATTATAGATTGACATTGGTAGTCTTCAAACTCAAAAAAACCTAAAGGTGGAGTAGCGCTAGTAGGGAAAGAGTGAAAAACTATTCCTATGGTTCCAAAATGACCGAATAGCATAATAAAATGTTTCAAAATTTTTTTGAAAACTTTTTTTTTGTTTACTGTCAAAATGTGAAAATTACTCAGTTTTTGCAACTAATTTCGGAAGTCGACCAAAAAAAGTTTGTTCCTACATTTTTTATCATACTGTAACTTTGTTTTAACTATTTGTAATAGAATATTGTAGTAGTCGGAACATTCGACATAGTTATGGATTTCCTCAAAACTCACATTTTTTTCAAAATTTTGACAACTTGCCAAAACTTTGACCGGAAACTAGAAAACATCTAAAATTTGTTGGAGTTTTTTCTTATGATATTCGGTTGTTTTAGATCATTATAAGTGCATTTAGACGAAATCCCCACTGGTGCTACTCCACCTTTAAAGGTTCGGTTATTTCACATACCTGATACACTTTGAAAAATGTCAAGTCATAAATTCCGTTTATCATTATTGTTTTGGTTATTTAAAACATCAAATAACCTTCTAGTAAATATTATTGTTCAGGCATGTATGATAAAAATCTTGAACAATTTGCTAACGATCTGATTGGAAAATTAATTAGCTTTGATTTTCCAATCTTTACCAAAAAAAAACCAACAATTTAAAGTTATTATTATTTCCACGAAATAAAAATGTTTTCGAATTTTTTATATTTCCAGACGTAAAAAGAAAGTTAGCTGAAACCACCTGTTTCTTGCCAATAAATCAGTTTTTTTTTTAAATATTCACAAAAAAATCATTTGAAAGTTTGAAGCTTGTTTCAAAACATTTTGAGTGAAGCTTACTAAACAAAAGTTTTTGAAAAATGAAAACACGTCACTTTTGTGTTCGCATATACGTGATTCACCGTAAACTCCACTTTTGTAAAACTACGAAAGATACTGGCTGAAATGATAGGAAAATTCGTCGAAATATTTGAGCATCTGACTGTAAGTTGATAACGATTATACGAACTAATCACCGTTTCCATCTGCTCAAAACTCGCTGACTCACAAAGAATTTTAACAGAAATTAAGAAATGGCTCTATGTCAACTTTCAAAATTCTACAACGCCCAACTTGAGTTTCTTATCAACACTTTATTTTTTGGTCTATCTCTTGACTGAATCATACCGAAAACGGTTACATGACGTGTCGAGGAGTTCTACTGATACGAGCAAGCAAACGCTTTATTTCTCTCCACCTCTTTACTTTAAAACTAGCCTAACTCTTGTATATAACACACATTTTTCATATTTTCTATCAAGTTCACGCCGTCCCATCGACATTTAAGGTAAATATTTGAGTGTTCAATCTTATCTATGAAGCATTTTTTTCATTCCAGTTTGTGTGACATAGCACGTTGCCATTCCTTATTTCTTGAAAACTAGTTCGGGTTGTGAAATTTTCTTCCAAAATTGGTCCTTTAGTAATGTAACTTGATACATCAGGTTTTGTGAAAATATTTTGAATGCTTCAAACGACGTTTGTTGTTTTATTTTTCACTCTCCGAGTATCTAAAATCTATTCAAAAATTAAAAAAATCCGTTTTGACTTTTTGCATCTAGTTTTATCACTTCTTCCTGTGTCCCTCCCAAACTTTTACAGCCCAGTTGGCAATGGCGATAAGAAAAACACTGTTTCTGCCCACTTTGAGCATTTATTTCATCATTTTCATATTTTGGTTAAGATGTATAGTTGTCAAATGTGCAGGCTATTTTAGTATTTTGTGCTGTCGTCATTCTTACATTGAAGTGCATTCTCATTCCGTAACTAGGTGGTTGCATAGATGCCACCATGTGTTTGTCTGTCGTCAATAGAAATTTCCATATTTAGGAGAAATTGTTTTCATACTTTTTTAATACTTTTTGTCCGTCAATCTTCTGAAAAAAATATTAAAATTAAAACCATATGTTTCAGGTTCACAATGTGTCTTTCCGGACTCACCCAAATTCTCTATGGACTTATTATGGCTGGTAGTGCTATTTTAACAGCAGTTGCTTTGTTTACGCCAAGTATGTTTCATCTTTGGAGATGTTAGAAAAAGTGAATTTTCAAACTCTCAGGTTGGAATACTGTTGAAAATAATGTGAAAGATATAACTCATATCAACACATCTGAATGGAATGGCTTGATGCCTTGGTCATGTATTGGTCACTCTCAGGGAACCCAGTGTCAGGATTGGTGGGCGGTATGTTGATGAAATTATTTATATGCTCAAAAATACTGTTTTCAGAATCTTCCAGGATGGATGAAATGTGTCGTCGTCTGCATGATCCTCTCTTTGATTGTCCAAATTTTTGCAGTTGTCTACAACTTTTTGACATGGTTAGATTAGCGAAAGCCGACATTAATATAATTCAAACAACTTTCAGCCTTGCCTGCTGCTGCAAGAAATATATCATCCATCCACTCACCCTCTTTGCAGTCATCTCTACTATTCTTCTGCTCATCGCTGTTATTGTTTATGCAGCTGAATGGAATCAATTTACAAATGGAATTAATACAAACTCGCAGGTGAGAATGCTATTCTTAATGTGGGAAAAAGTGTAAAATTATTTGATTGAAACTATTAAACTTCACTAAAACTCTTTTTTTACACATGTTCTAACCCTTTAAAACCCGATTATAAAGCTTTGAGAAACCCTCCCTATCTCACATTGAACAACTTTTTGGCCAATCTGCACATACCCTAAGGCGCAAAAGCTGCTCATAAACCTTTGTTTGTACAAACTCACAACTTAATTTTTCAGCTTGGATACTCGTTTTGGCTTGCAGTTGGAGCCCTCATCTTATCTGCGGCGGATGTCATTTTGGGAGCACTAACAGTGTGTCTTGGGGAACACTGCTGTTAATTAAACTTGATTATATTTATTATTTCCCTGCATTTTCTGTGATATAAACTGCTCAGCCCAGACGTCGGCACCAATCTATTTGTTAAAGCTTTGTAAGATTTTGAACTTGGTTTTTCGCATTTAACGCCGAACTACACTGAAAAAGTGCAAACAAGACTGGCAAGATGGGGACGGCAAAAAATGTAACGGTTTTGTGTTTGTAAAAGGTCTTTTGAACTGTGGTAAGACATGTGAATATGTCTGTTCTTAGTGACACACTGACGTGTCACGAAGATCAGGAGCAATTTTTGTCGATTTTTTTCGACTTGTTGCTCCCAAGTTTGCGGCGTGGGAGGCATCACTACTGAGGCTCGGTCAAAGAACATAGTCAATTATTTCACAGTTTCTTAAGAATTTGAAAAACGCGCGCAGCGAGAAAGATCATTAGTTGAACTCGGAACATAATATGTTAGATGAAATGTAACAATGCCAAGTGTTTGAGCAAAAATTGAAAGATGTATTGTGCAACAAAGGTTGAAAAAGTGAGTCATTGTAAACATTTTGATAGAAGTAAAGATTGGTGAAAATCTTTAGATAGTGACATGAATTCTAAAAAGTTGTTTTTTCTGTGAAAGCAACTGACTGACAATTCAATATATGACTATATACAATATACATATTCCGCTTATTAAAAATGTGTTTTTATTTTATTTTGCACTATTTTTTTAAAATAAACATATTTAAAAATTTGTGTCAAATTAATAGTTTTTATTACAATCACTGAATTCACTTTTTCATGAACAAGACTTTAATTGATACATTAAGAGTTCAACGAAAAATAATTATGAAAACATGAAACAGCTTCTGCAAAAATATATATAATTAAATTCAGATAATAATTTACTAAATTTTTAAAAACCGATTTTTGAGTGGTTGCGGTTCTAAGAAAAATTTACTGAAGTGGACCTGCAAGATGACTGGCACCCAGATTTTTTTGTAGAGAAATTGCTACAAATAATCTAGACATACATAGGTATTTCTCCTGGAGAAATCCTAAGTTTTTGAGTTATATACATTGGAAAGTTAAAAAAACTGGAAAATCAAAAGTGAATAGAATATTGGCCAGTACTGTATATTATAGGTTATTGCGATCTAGATATGAATTTGAAGGCGGATGGGTTAAAGATGAACAAGCGCCAGTTTGGATTTTGTTAGAAAACGTTTCAAAGATCGGAAGTATCTTTTTTAAAATCTCCTTCGGAGATGATGGCCCCTCGAGGATGAGGGCCCCTCGGGGATGGGTGTCCCACGGATGAGAGGCTCATCAGCGACGGCAGCCTCTCAGGGATGGGGTTCCTCGGGGTTGGGGGCCCCTCGGGGATCGGCTCCTCTCGGATAAGGACCTCTCGGGGATGAAGACCAGTCTGGGATGCGGGCCTTTTGGGGATGCGGGCCCCTAGGGAATGGGGGTCCCTCGGGGATGGGGACCCTCGGGGATAAGGGCTTCTCAGGGAGAGGGCAATTCCCCGGAGAATCATTCTGAAAAAAAAATCATTTAAAGTCAGATATCAATTATTAAATTTATGAAAAATAAGTAAATATGACAATTGATAATAGGTTATATTACATCTAAAAAAGTGCTGTCACACATATGTCTTAAAATTCAGATTTTCTAATTAAACTCAATACTTCGGGAACCTAATAAATTTTTGTATTTAAATACAGAACAGCAAAAAATCTCCAACAATTCCACATAAAGCATTCGGAGAAACGTTTCATTCGTTTATTTATAAATCATAAAAACATGATTAAAATATGAATCTCGCAGAAATGTTTTGTTTGGTCGACTACTTAAATTAGGATATAATTAGGATTAATCTGCATAAATATCACAATGACTAGAGCTACATTTTTTGAAAACTTTTTTCAATAAATTTCCTTATTTTCAATGAGTTATTCGAAATATTATTCACACTGGCGTTTTCCATAAAAAAATGTTTTTAAAACTTCTCGGCATTTGGCTCTAGCTTCTTGCCCAAGTTTAGCCCAAAAAATATTAACTTGGATCAGAAGCTGTCTAAACTTGGCCAAAAGTTAGGCAAAACTTTGGCAAAACTTGGATTCAAGCATTACCAAAGTCTGACCCAAGTTTCACCCAACTCTTGCCAAACTTTGGCCCAAACGTTTCTTATTTCGTTTCAAACTTGGGCCAAAAATTGGCAAGAGTTGGGTGAAACTTAGGTTAGACTTTGGTAAAGCTTGAATCCAAATTTTGCCAAAGTTTTGCTTAACTTTTGCCCAAGTTTAGACAGCTTCTGATCCAAGTTAATATTTTTTGGGCTAAACTTGGGCAAGAAGCTAGAGCCAATGCCGAGTTACTTTTAAAATGTAAGGAAAATGGTTACTTCCCTCTACAAAGTTGGATATAATCAACAGTTGGGCATTAAATTGTAGGAAAAGAATTAACTGTAGATAACGGATTAGCGAGCGTGCCTAGGCATATGTGAACGATAAAGCGCTGTGACAGGTATAAGACTCTTTGTACTTAAAGTTGCATCGCTAATGCATTCTTCAGAAATCATATTTAAAGGGGTTTAATGTGTCTGATCAGTTTGAATTAAATGAGGGCGGGGGGTTCAAACACTTTTCATATTAATTTAATAACTAATAGTGAGTACAAAAACACATCAGCATGGATAATAAGCCTCCGCCAGTTGTTTTTTCTGTTTATACTGATTAATTATTATGGTGATCATTTTTGAAGCCTGCACACTTTTATTATGACAGAATGTTGTTAGAAATTCAATTTAGTATGGTTTAATAAATACCTGCGCTAAAATTTTTGTTAATTATTTTGGACGAAAGACATTATACATACGTGTTAAATCATCTTCAAATATTGTTTAAAGTGACTCTCCTAAATATTTATTATATTTTAATTAACTTTGACCTTAAATTGTGTTTTCTTTTCATGAACAAAAACTATTCAATTTCCACGAGCTGAATATGCTTTCCCGTACTCAAAATTACTTCCCAGCTACTTTTTTGATGTATTTTGGGAATTAGTCACCCTTGTAGTGCTGGGTGACACTTACTTAACCTTTGCTCCGCGGCAAAACATGATCATTTGTTCAAATAGACAATTTCGTTTTTTCTTTGACGATCAGAGTCAATGAAGTTATCTAAGGCAATCACAAAACATTTTTGAAAAGCAGCAACAGGTCCAGCAAAACGCAGTAAACGGAACAGTGTTGTTTGTTTGTTTTTCAAAGAGAACCGAAATGACCAGTTCTCAACTGGTTACTTTTATTTGCGATGACAAAGAGGAACTTCCCAAAATGCCCTGTGTGAAAAACGGAAGTGATTAGTGTACCATTGGGTGCTTATTGATATTGTCATGGAAAAACTCATTTAGCTTCGAAATATACGTTTCATAAATTTTAAGTTTTGTCTTTTGTAGTTGTTTGGAAAAGAATGTCTGAGATTCAAATGCAAATATTGCAGGAGTTCTTGAAAAAGTATGCAACTCAAAATATGTTGTTTGAAACAATACATTTTCTTAATTCCGTAGACCCTGTGTTGTTTTCAGAATACCATTGTGATTAAATCGAGTGTGTTCATAACATAATTTTTTGAACTGTAAAGCATTCACCTCACGTCACCAACATTTATAAATGCATCAGTAAATGAACCAAAAGATCTACATCAAATTTTAAAAGCTCCACCCAAAGAATGGTCAAAATGTAATAAACTGCAAAACGATTCCCACCGGAATGTCTGCCATAATTTCAATATTTGTTTTGCTGATAACTTGGAAAAAAGTATGACCTTTAGAAGTTGTTTTTTTCGAGATTTTTCAAACAGCTAAATTTGAATTATTTGTTTGAAAATTCAATAGTTCAATTCCATCGCTCCCAGTTTATTGAACTTTTTTGTTAAACACATTTACCGTGGAAGTTGTAAAACGAGTGCACTTGTGTACATTGTCTTAGAAGATTAAATGAATCAATTAATCAAAAATTAAAAAAATGACCCACAATGATTGAAAATGATGAAAATTCGTTTGAATGAGTTTCAAAAAGTATATGTACATAATACACATATTTCACTGAGAACGTGTCTAGGATGAAAATGAAATCTAGTATGATTTGAATCGGAGCGATGATAGACTTTATAAAATTAATAAAAAATAAAATAACGCTTTTTATAAAAATTTATTATGCAAATTCACGAATGAAATTAAATTTGCCAATTAACAATGTCTGTGTCCTAATCCCTCCTAATTTAAAATACATAAGTTTTATTACAACGAAAAATATATTATATTTTTTAATTTCTTTTTTGGCGCAAGTTGACCTAAGTATTATTTGTAATCTTACTCTCATATTATGCCAATAGGAATTTGTGAATGGTCGGAAATCATGAAAACACGGGTACATACATAAACTTATCTGAAAACATAGACTGGCTGCGAACGTTGAAATGGAAGTGATCAATGGTTTTTTTAAGCAACACAGTTAAAGTGGAGGGTTTCCCACGATTTTGAGGGCAATGATGACTCAATGAAAGGGATAGATACAAAATTGCATGGGTGTCCAGTATCATCATTTTTCATATTTTTCTGACATCATCATCAAAACTTAGAATGAGGGGCGGGACAGTTATGTTTGTGTACTGCACTGTGAGCTAAACATAATAAACCGAAATTTTTGCGGGGGAGACGTAGGTAAAACGAAAAAAGCACCGCCTCTTGGGCAACTCCTTCGTATAAAAGTTTGTGGAGCACAAAGCGCAATCAGGTACTTTTCAGTTCTTGTGGGTACCTAACCTACAATGACAACGACAAATCGTATCGACGATGAAATACCAACAATTGAAGAACTTTCCGACATTCATATTTCTGATCTTAATAATATTGTGAGTTTTTGAGAATTTTTTTAATAATCAGTTTTAAAAAATGGCATTGTTTCTATTCATCACATCTAAATAAAAGTACATCAAATTTTAGGAAAAGAAATATGAAATAAGACAAAAAGCTTCTTCGTTGCCCGAGCGACGAACAGCTTACCAACAAGGCAGTAAGAGACAATCCCGCTTTGGCACTTTCAAGAAATCTGTCAAACGTCAAATATCAGGAAGTATTAGGAGGTACGGCTAACTTTAGAAAATTAATATCTTGCAAAAACTGTGAAAGTTTGATGATCTAATAAATAGATTCTAATAAAATTTTAAAACTTTCGTAAGTGTGAAAACAACTTTTTGTTAATTGTTGGACTTCTGAAATTCATTAAATTTAAAGAAATTTGAAAACATGTATGTTTATAAGCAGTCCAATTAATATTCTTAATTTTAGCATTGGAGCATACGCGGGCAGATTGGCCAAACCTGCAAATGCTTATATTCGATGGAATTTACTATTCACTTTCTTGATTTTCTTATTCATCACATCTGCCATTTGGATCCCTTGTATCCCTGCCGTTAACGTAAGTTGAAAAAATATTCAAGTAGATAATCGAACAAGGAAAGTAATTCAAAGTAGTCGTAGACTTCAAAATCAGGCGTATGGCATTAAAGTAATAACAATTCTTCGAAAATGGACATTATTAATTTTGAATCAATGTGGTAATAAATGTATTGATATCGTTCTAGACCACGATTTCAAGAGTTTTAAATTTAGTTTCAACTCAAAAATTGTTATGGTGGCCTAGTCCAACATATGCTTTCAAATCTCATGTGTCTCAATTGGAAGTTTTGATTTTCTAGTCGTGTTTAAACCGTTCAATGTTTAGGATTTTGCCCTTGAAATTGTGACGATCATCTCAATAATTCTCCACTGCCTTTGGATTATTGCAATTATCAATGCACTAAGGTACACATGGCGATTGAGAAGATTTGCATCTCATGAAATTAGACTCGACCTGGTGAGCCAATCTGGATAGGCAATTTGAATTCCATTGAATACATTTTAGGTCAAGAATGAAGCAGGTCTAAAAATGAAGCATTTAGTTGGGCTTTGTGTCTATAAAGAACCATTAGATTTGCTTATGGATACAATCGAGAGTATAGCTTCTCAACCAAATGCGAAGGAAAAGATCACTTGTCTTGTTGGAATGGAAGGAGGAACTCCGGACAAAGAAGAGGTGGGTGTTTTTTCCAATGAATCACTTTTCAAACGGTGCTCTTTTATTTAGAAAAAGCGCATTCTGGACAACAAATATGGGCCAAAGTTCGAGCGGTTCATTGTCACATTCCACCCACGTGGACTGCCGGGAGACATTCCAGGTAAATAAAACCGAATCAGAGAAAAATGCCAACGTTTGTTTGATTTTCCAGGCAAATGTTCGAATTTCAACTACGCGGCTAGGACAGCGGTCAAAATGTTGAGAGCCGACAAAAACTATCCATTAGAAGAGTATGATAACAATGTCGAACTGATTGTTACCACTGGAGACTGTGACAGTGTTTTCGGAGATAGATACTTTGATGCTTTAGAAGAAGACTATTGGAAAATTTCTGCAAAGCAAAGATCCTATACTGTCTGGCAATCTCCATTGTTTTATTGCATCAACTTAGACCAATCGCCATTTTTCGTCAGAATAACTGGTCTTCTGCGAGCATTTTTCATGATGGGATACCTTATTCCATGGAATATCAACACCATGAGCATTTTCTCACTCACATTGAAGCTTTTCGAGGAGGGAGAATACACTCACCCAGGATATCAAATGGACGATATCATTGCTCTCATTAGATGGTCATTGGCTGTGAGAAGAAAATGTGTGATCAGAGCGATCCCTGTTGCCACCTTGTCTGGACCCACCAGCGGTGAGTATTCTGGAAAAAATATGATTTGTATTTATATATTTAGTTTGCTTCCCAAATTTTAATTTTAAATTTATATCCTTTTTTTTTAGGAAAGAACTATATCGACGAATGGTACGAGTGGGCACGACAGATCAGACGCTGGACCATTGGAGCTGCTGAAGTCTTCCATTATTTTGCCATCAAATTTTTCCGTCTTCCGGTTACAGTTTCTATTTCATTCGCCGCAAAATTTGTGTTTTACTATGGGTTTCTTCTTTGTATTGCTTCAATTTACACTTTAATCGCGCCTATTGTGGTAAGACATCATCTTATTTTCCAACATATCTTAATGGAAGATATAAAATTCAGACCCCTGCTATGCTAAATGCAGTCGACCATGGCGTTAACGGGCTTGTCATTCCAAACAACAAATGTTTCATGATCATCATGTTCGGCTTCCTGGGTCTCCAGTACATCTGGTTCTTTACGGTTTTCCTGGTTAACTACCTTTGCCAACCGGTAATATCCTCATACTTCATAATGACCTCTCTCAAAAATAATTACTTTGTTTAGGTGTTCCCCAGACAAACTAAGGACAAAACGGGAATCATCCGCAACATTTTCCACTGGCTGATGACCTGGCCCACCCTGATTATGTACTGTTGTGTCGAATTAGTCGCATTTCTAGAGGTAAGTACTTCCGTTCCTATTCAGTAGTTTACATAATTATCATTCGTTTTGAAGGTTACGGTTCGCGGTAAATCTGTCTGTTCGCATAATGCTTCGAAGAAAGACAATCTCGTTGCGCCAGTACCCAGCAAACAACCTGACCGAATGGAAGTGTGAATTGATGCAATCAACAAAATTTATGAATCAATGCGAATTTGTATTTCCGATTTCTCAAGAATTTTATTGTGTACCATAAAGTAGCGGGTTTTAGTTACACTAGTCAATTTTTACATCAAATTATGAATTCTCTCATGCATTTCCAATTTCATTTTCATATAATAAAGCATTTTGTCTGTATCTGTTATAGCATTCAAAATAATTAGAACTCCAGTTTGAATTAAAAATAATAGTATATAACATCATTGTACTCTTGTGGTAGGTAATTGTTTAAATGTGTCACGTCAATCATGATGGCCCTATAGAAAACGCTAGTTTTTCTGTTATCTGATCGTGTTCCAACTGGCACGGAATTTCTCATTCTCTAGCCACAACCGTGTGACGAGCGGATCAATTCCGCGCGCTGTGTCATCGTCATGGACGCACAATAGCTTCTTATCAGCATCGCGTAAACGCAAAACCTTCTGGACGACGCGTTGACCTGGCCCAATTTCGATTGGACAACCGGGATGAAGGCGAATAGCAATCGACGGGAAAGGTGGGAAGAGAGAGCGCAGAGAAATTGAGAGTAGTGAAAGGACAATATCGGAGGGGGTACTTCTTGTCTTGATTCAACTAGGTCGGAGAGAGGTGTATATCGGGAACCCTCCCACATTGTCGTTAGTCGATTTGCATCCATCCACACTCATTGGCTTCTGCACACCAGTGATGCGTTCGCTTATTTGGATTTTGGCTACGACGTTAGCTGTGGCACTAGGCGCTATTAGCGAAGCAGACGTACCTGTAGTAATTCATCTCCCAGCACAACACCACCGTCCAAGATTTTTAGGACAGGTAACTTTTTTTTTCATATTTTTTTAGCCCATTTGTCAATTAAATATCGTTTAGGTTGTCCCACCACGTGCTGTTAATGCGGCCCCACGCGCCCCAGCCCCAACTATTGCCCAAGAAAAGGCTATCGCCGTTCCACAACCACAACAACCAATTGCCCTCCCACCAGCACCACCAGCAGCGCAACAACCAGTGTTGCCAGTGACCAATGGAGATCAATCATTTGCTCCAAGAGTTGGAGCCGCCATTCCACCACCTCCACCAGTCAATATTCCAACTGATGTTCAAAACCAGCTTATCAAATTCTTTGGACTTGACTCGTTTGGAATTCCAGGACTTACTGGCAACCATCCAGAAGGATTCGCTGGAGCCGTACAAGAGATGAGAGCTGCCGGAATTCCAGTTCCAGGAATTCCAGCCGAACAGGTTAACCCAGAAGCTGCCGGAGTCAAGACCGTTACCGATGGTTAGTTTTTATGTTCTAAAATGTTAAATTTAACAAAAACAATTCTAAAATTCTAATTTTTTTTCAGATGTTCTTGCACAAGCCAATCCAAATTTCCAAGACCAACTTTCCCAAATTCAAAACGCTGTAAACAATCCAGGACCATACAAGGGAGGAGCAAATGTTCCACTTCCAGCTGAGCAACCAGGAGAGAATGGTCTTATCGGACTTCTATCTAACTCTATCAGAAAGGTCATCAAGGAGAGTGAGTGGAAATTTATAGGTATTCTATCGACACGTCATACGTTTTGTTTCAGCCGGAGTGAGCGATGCCCTCTCCAACTCTCTTCCAAACCTTCTTGGATCTGGATCAGGAGCTGATTCATCATCTGCCCCAGCTGCATCATCCAACATTCGTCGTGCCCCACAAGCCGCAGCTTCATTCGATGACGCTGTTGCTACTGTTTCTGCATCTGCTGCATCATCTTCTAACATTCGCAGACAACCATCTGCTGCTCAAAGAGCCCTTTCTGGTTTTGCGGCCGCTCTCGGAGGAGGAGGCAACAACTCTCCAACTCATGCAGGACTCCCAAGAATTCCAGGAATCCCACTTCTTCCAGGAGGTATCCCAAGAAACTCTCAAGGACAAATTGACATCGTTAGTCTGATCGGATCAGTTACCAAGCGTGTATCTAACGGAACCACCCTTTCTGAGCTTCTCCCACCAGAGAGACTCCAAACTCTCGCTGACAATGTCACTGATGCTCTTCTCCCAGAAACACCAACTGTCGATCTTTCCAAATTCATGGGAAGATGGTTTGAGGGAATTAACTCTCCAAGAGCCACCGAACAAAGATGCGTTGTTCATCATTGTGAGTACAGTTGTTTGTAAAAAAGGAATATTTGTTTAAATCAAAAATTTCAGACGGAGGACTTACCCGCAATGACAAAACCGCCACTTTCACCGCTCTCAAGGTTTACAGAGAAGGATCTGAGTTTGGACCAGTCAAGTATTCTCTTGGGTATGCTTTCCGTGGAGGAAACAAAGATGCCATGCTCCAACTTCACTCTTCTGAAACAAGTGACGCTCAACCATGTATGTTTATTTCTTCCTCATTTTCAATAGGCACCTAATCCATCATTTTTAGTCTGGATTTACAAACTTGGACCAGAGGGAAAGAACTCATTCGGAGACTCCCAATACGAGTACGCTATCATCTCCAATTGGGTCAAATATCCAGTTACTGTTTTGGTTCGCGACCCTGATACTTTCAAGACCAAATACCAGAAAGAGGCAAGTCAGAAAATACATGACACTTATAAATGATAAATATAACTTTCAGGTTCTCCGTTGGCTTGAAGACCAAGGATTCATCAACGGATTTATCAGAGCATTCAACCTTCTCCAACCAGCTGGATACTCAACCTGTCAATACGCAGACTCGACTTTTGAAGTTTTCGGAAAGTAAATCCAACCACAGTCAACGAGTACATTGGGCCCTCAGTCGCACCCACCAAATTAATTTTTACTGAAAAATCTCTTAAATGACCTCTTTCTCCTTCTCACTTTTATTGCCTATTTTTTCGCCAAACATTCCCGCATCAGTTTGCAATTACTTGTTGTTGTACAGTTCTTAATAATTGCATTATAAATTTAATAACTCTTTAATAATATAAGAACCCGCATAATAAAAATTCGTAATAAACATTTCTTTCCATATATTATACTGCAATTCACAAATCCATTTACAACGCATTGAACCCCACTTAAAAAGGGTGAAGGTTACAAGTACACCGTGCCCTAATTACTCACGTAATGTAGGTAAATTGTGGTTTACTGCTTGATGAGACAGTTTCACATGAAACATGGAACACACAGGCACCGAAAATGAAGAGAAGAGGGGGAGCTTGAAGATTAATGGGCGGGGTTCAGGTTATGAAGGTCGAGGAAGAGAAAGGAGAAGGCGTCCATCGCAACAGCCAGCAACTGCAGCAGTCACTTCTGTTCACTACATATACGGTCAATATTCTAGTAGTGACCGGTGTCTTTCTAAAAATAATGTGGTCTCGAAATGTTGCACTGGTCTTCTGTCTCCTTGGTGGAGTTACCGCTATTGGAGAAAATGCGGTAAGTATCCCTTAAAACAACAAACTAGTCGAATTTTTCGGATTCAAATTCAATTTAATTAAATAAGATACAGAACATTGGAAATTATCTTTCTTTTGTTAAATGACATTTGTAATTTATGATATTTAGTAACTTACGTCAAGTTTTGAATATGTGTCAGCATAATATTAAAAATTGTAATTCAGATGGATTTCCAAGCCATTACTGGTATTCTTGGAGGAATTGGAAAAATGCTCGAAAGCAAAATTGACACCATCAATGTCCCTGCGGAGATGGTTATGGGAAAATGGTTCCAGATGTACAAGGCTGCTATGAACTTTGATGTTGTCCGCACCACAATGTTCTGCCCAGTTGCTTATTGTAAGTTTATCTTTCTAAAGTCTCAAAAACATGTTTTTGAACCTGTTCGAATCATAAACTAAGCTCAAATAACAAGTAACTTGCAGTCTCTCCTAATCCGATAATGGGTGAAGAAGGATTCTCGATGCAAGAAGCTTACAGAGTGGTTTCAAAAACTGGACCAATTGAGACTTACAAAAGAGACATGAACAAAGTTGGACCAGGACAATACTGGATGTACACTGAAGAGTACTTCTACCCAAGACAATGTGAGCGAAAAACATTTAATTTTGACTAAACTTGCTTTTCAGTTTACATTATCGGAGCTGGACCATCTTTCAATAATGGCACCAGAAATTCTACCGAGCCACTCCAATACTTGATTGCTTCTGATGCTAACCGACTTTCCCTCATGGTTTATGCTAGAGATCCTCTTGTATTTTTCCAGGTCAGTTGCGAAACATCAAGCGTTGCGGCGCGTGTTTTTTGTTTTTACTCTCCTGTAGGGCGCACTAGTGAGATTGATGAACACAGTGATTGACAGGAGGCGAGAATTGGGTTAGCTTATCAACATCGGTTGACCTTATTTTGAATTATTTCTCCGATTACAATCCGTGTCTATTGGATTATGGAATTTGGGATTCAGAAATCGGGAAAGAAAAAAAGCGAAAGTGACAATTGTCTGACATATTTGCAAACATAACATCATTTACAGAAGTACAACAAGGAGGTTGTTGAGTTCATGAATGGACACGGATTTGGAGGAAATGTCTTCTGGAACAGCCCAAAGCCAATTTACCAAGGACCAGACTGCGAATGGCCTTCTGAAAAGGAGGTCTTTGCCAGAAGGTAATGTAATTTACTCATGTAACAGACAGAAAATATAGTTTATTTTCAGAGTTTTGAAAAACCAAGAAATGAACGAGCGCAACAAGAATGGAACTTCAGACCCAATTCTTTCCGGAATGCCACTTGCCGACATGATCCGCGACCCAAAGCGTACTTTGGAAAGACTAGTTGGAACAAAAGCTTTGCAACAAGCCACCGCCGGAATCACAGCCGGTCCACCAGCCAGCCGTAGCGAGTGACCTCATTCTACCATTTTTCGCCATTTTTCCAGTACTTCTACCATTTTCTCTTAATAATCTCTTTCCAATTTCTTCACGCACTAATTATCAATCTGTGATCCTTTAATTATTGTCTACATGTATTAATAATAATATTAATAATGCAATTAATAAGACACGGTTCCGTGTTCCTTCCGTTGTATCTCATTGTCTTTTGAAAAAAGAAAAGTTAATTCAATAAATTTGTAAGTTCATTTTGAATCAGTGTTTTACAGTAGACTTACAGTAGTTTTGCAGTCGCTTACAGTACAATAGTATTGATATTGAAGGTTGTACAACGTTTACTTTCAGTTTATCCTCCTTTCCGTTTTACCGATTTTCGGCGTCATCCATTTGACAGTTTCACTCCCGAACTTCAAACTTCCGATAATAAGATTTTCGGGCCTGTGTACCGTATCAAAAGCAATTCGAAAATGTATGACTGTCTTTAGAGAAACATACACTTGCTGCAACTAGCAAGCGAAACGAGGACACGATTTGAGATTTGAGAAGATAAACTCGAAGAGGCGAGAGAAGAAAGAGAACACAGAGAGGAAAGAAATCGGCGAAGGAGGTTGGACAAAAGAGAAGCGAAAACACTGGACGGATGACCCCGGTTCATTCGACACACCTTCTACAACATCCACACTTTTATTCATTTCATCCATCGAGAATGCTCTCGATAGGCATCCTCTCTATTTGTCTTGTTGGCCTTGCCGGCGCCCAACTTGACGCTTTTGCTCTTCCATCAGCACAACGTTATGCTCCTAAACCAACAGTGCCACCAGAGTTTTCCAATTACTTTGAACTTGATGGGCATGCTCGCGAATTGGTGGACTCTCTGCTAGGACCCCGCCCAGGAGGCCTTTTCCCGGAAAAGACGTTCGAGATTGGAGCCCCACAAGGTCCAGTTCAAAATGGAAATCAGCCAACACACGTTGTTTCAAGCCTAGAGAAGACACTTGAGTCATTCTTCACTGCTCCAGAGCTTCCCGCTGGCCAAGCACTTCCACCAGGATTTGGGTCTGGGTTTTCCGTTGCAAACAACAATAAGGCATTGACTTCTTTCGGAGACATTCGTCGTTCGCCATCAGGCAAAAAGGAAAACCAGGAGGTAGAAGGATCCGGTGCTGTCGAAAACTCAATTGCAGGAATTCCAAATGTACGTAAATCATCTTTCTGTCAGTCCGTTTTAAAATTTGTATTTTAGGTATTCTTGAAGTTGGCAAAACAACCAACTGCTCTAGTTGACGCATTCAACAAGGCAGTTTCGGTTCCAAGAGACTCCAGCGGAAACCCAGTGTTTGAGACAGCACCAGTTGTCCCAGAAGGTGGATTCCTTCCAACTTCAGAAGTTCGTCGCTCTCCATCTTCAGTATCTGAAGTCTCGCACTCAATTGATTCTAAATCAGATGAACTTAATACAGAAGAGGTAAATTTTTTTCGCAGCGTTCTCGAACATTTATTTTTATCTTTTAGTATGGAGGTCTTTCCGAAGACTCAAACTCGTCTGGAGGTGGATTGATTGGAACTATTTTCAATCTTATCAAGCTCGGAGGAAAGAAAGCTAAGGAGAACGCCAAAAATGGGAACGGAACCGCTCCAGTAAGATTTCATATTCTTTTTAACCATCTTAATCGAGTTAATTTAGGAAAAGAACACTATCGGAAAGGCTGTATCCAACCTCCTTTCGGGAGAAAACAGTCCATTCCCAAAACCTGGTAGCAACATTCTGACTGATATGCTTTTCAAGACTCTTTCCAGTGGTTCACTCGAGTCCAATGGAACTGAAATTGAGAAGAGTGAAAATGGCTCAATTGTCCTTACCCCAGCTCAATCTGCCGCCATCAGCAGCAATCTTGAAATGATTCAAGATCTTATCATCAAGCCAAACTCTCCACTATGCACACAAAAACCAATCCCGGTTGAATTTGAACTCGATCCTCTTATGGGACAATGGTACCAAGTTATCTACTCTCCACCAGTATCTACTGGCCCTTGCAGCATGGTTTCTTACAAAAAACTTAGTGATAATGGAGAAGGTAACGTGCATTAATAGATTTTAATCAGTTTTAACTAGTTGTTTTTCAGCCACCGGATCAATCGTAGATGTCTATGAGTACACAACTGATGGAACTCCATATGGAAAGCCAATAATCTCTTCTGGATATGCCTTGGTGAAAGGAAAGGGAGAACTCATCTTCAGAACAAATTCCAACAAAGAAGATGTGACTGTGCACATTCTTAGCGTTGGACCATTGAATCATCAGGGAGAATATGAATATGTTGTCATGTCCACCAACTGCAACTATCCAGTCTATGTATTTGCAAGAGATACTAGCATTTTCAAGCAGGTATGAAAATTAATTAACAGTGATTATGTTGTGATAATTCAACTGATATTATTTTAGAAATACGAACCAGTTGTCAATGAGTTCCTGGACAAGAGCGGAATTGTGAATGGAATCTCTCGCCTGCTTAATGTTGTTGCTCCAGTCGACAACACTATGTGCATCTTCCCACCACATCTTTTCTACAACCAAGGAAGATAGTTTACTCGCCACCATCTTAATAATTTCTAATAACTCCTAATAATTTTTAATATGGTTTTTTTCCATCCATCATCCCGTTCTCATTGCCCTTTCTTCTCTTTCAACCCTCGGGTGATTACCTCATCTTTTTAAGTCTTAGTTTACAATCCAAAGCATTTTTCTTTAATTTTCATTTAGAAACTACACAAAAAATCAGGCCGTGGGCTCGTGCATTCCTTGTTGTATATAGAATTTCGAATAATTTATTCCTTTTTATAATTTCGGTTATATTTTTTCTACGTCTTTCACACTTGTCCTAATAATGTTGATAATATGCAGTTAATAAATTTTTTAAACTATCTATTTTTAACATTTCTTTAGTAATGAAGAAAGAAGTACAATTATTAAACGGATGCGCAATTCTTAACAAAAATGGCATCGTCGAAAAATCAGAGTTGATGTTTCTATAATTGATCATAAAGGATTAAATACAATTAATGAATATTCTCAATTTCTCGGCCCAGATCATTCTTACAACCATGTTATAAAATTATTCAGAAAAGTCATTTTTTAGAACTTAAAACTTTGGTTTACGAAAAATGCCGATTTTGACTTATTGAGAAAGGGGTTTCTTCTTATTTTCTTGTATCAATTTACTCATTTTTCAATTAGGTCAGGTCAAACTCTGGAACAGTGTTTGCCTGTCACATTTATCTTCATCATTCCTATTTCTGAGAGTATCTCTCTATCTCTATCAGAGTAATTCAATCCAGAGGATTAGAAAGGGGTACGGGGAAAAGCGAATATCGGTCAAGTGAAAGTGGTGACTGTCGCAATGATTCGCGGATACAGTCCAGTGAATCTTGCATGAAGAGACGCAAAAGAAGAAGCGAAAATTGGCACGTAACGAGAGTGAAAGCCTATCGACGCTGGACATTTTGAGGTCAACATATATCTCACCCGGACGATACAGCCCATTGAGAAAGCCCACACTTGGAAGTTCTAACGATGCAACGGCTGACGGCGGTTGTTTTCGCCTGCGTAATTGGAGGAGTTTTCCTCGCTGCACCAGATGCACCAACATTCGATAGCCTGCCCGCTGGAATCGACCCAACTGCAAAGGTAAACATTTTGTATTTTTTTCAGTTATTTGAGAGTGCTCAATTTCAGATTGGACCACCAGGAACTGACGACAAAGCTCTTGTGAAAGTTGGAGAGGTGGCTGAATCAATTTTGGATAAACTTGGATTCAGTACCAGAGATGAAAAGGATATTCGTCGTGCCCCAGTGCCAAGTTCTTTCTTTGGAGTGAGTATCTATGTAAATCTGCTGAATGAAATATTCTTCTCGTTTCTGAAATTAAAAAAAAATCTGACGTTTAGAGTGACGATGTCAACCAAGTTATTGAAGAGGCTAATGCTAATCGTGTTGACCTTCAAGGAATCACCTCTGGACAAATCCCAGGACTTGCTCCAATCCCAGTACCAGGATTCCCAGGACCACAGGACGCACCAGTTATTCCAGGAGTCAACACTATTCCAGGACTTAGCAATTTTAACTACCTTGTCGGACAACTTTTCCCACAAATGATTCCACCAGCAAACACTCTTCTAGGATCTTCAATCAGCAGAATTCTTCCAAAGGATACTGCAAAAAATATCGCAAAGGATGTGTTCAGAGCTGTTCACCCAACTGCTGAAAATGTAGATACCGCTAGAATGATGGGAAGATGGTTCCAAGTTATCAACTCTCCACATGTCATCCGTGAGGCCTGCACCGTGTCACACTGTAAGTAGCAGATTATATATGTCTTAACTAAAACACTTTTTTTAAACCATCTTGCCAATGTTCAATTTTCAGTCGGAGCCCTTACGAACAACACATACTCTGCTTCCTTCACCATCCTCAAGTTCTACAGAGAAGGAAATCCAAATGGATCCCCAAGATATGCTCTCGGATACGGATTCAAATCTGGAGAAACTGGACAATTCGTTCTTCACAACTCCAATTCTGCTGATGCCGAGCCTTGTAAGTTATAAACTAACTACATAATTGATAGTTGTGAAATATGCTCAGTCTGGGTTATCAAGATGGGACCACTCAATGAGTACAAGCAATACGACTACGCCATCGTTTCTACCTGGGTCAGATATCCAGTCTTTGTCATTGCTCGTGACCCAGAACGCTTCAGAAAGCTGCACATGAAGAATGTCCTCGAATTCTTGCAACAGAACAGTGAGTTAACATGGTAGAGCTTTTTTATTTAATAATTTTAATATTTAGACTACATCAACGTCATGACCAAGGCCTTCAACATGATCTCTCCAGTTGACTATGAAGCCTGTCAGTACACTCCAACTTTCTCTGGAACCGGAAAGTAATTGCTTGCAAGCGCCGTACGACTGTCATCTCGCTGTCGGGTATCCTCCATCAATTAATTGTTTCTCCCCAAACATTCCATTCTGTGTGTAGACAGATTTTGTAATAATAATAATTATAATAATGAAACTAATAACAACAAGAAGTTAGTTATAATAACTTGTAATTTTTCCCTTTCCTTGTGCCTCATTAATAACGGATTCTATGAAATCCTGATCCTCAGTTTGACAATAATAAACTATTTGATATTAAACCGTTGATCCTCAGCAAGTGTATATATTTTAAAATTAAATAAACAGCTTCTTTTTAGTTACATAGAAACTGTAAACTAAACACTCCGAAGGCAGTTTAAAAAAGGTAAATGAAGTTTACAAAAATGCCAACATAGTAGTGGAGCGGGGCCATCGGAAACCGATTAATATTTCAGATGTGAAATAGCTAGACAATTATTCAGAATGATCTACCGTTTTGAGTAACATAATCTGTTAAAATTTAAACAAGTCAACAATTGCTCATTATTTTTCTAATTTCATCATTCCTACAAACTAAAATTATTTACAGAAACTGCTCCCTACTCTGGAAGTTTGAACCTTAAATAATAAAACTTCAGGGATTTGAATTTGTGTTCCGCAATTAACTGTTTAAGCTTTTGGATTACAAATGTCTTGGTTTTATACCTGAGGTTTGAACAAACAGTTTTCAAGATTCACAACATCCATTTAAACTTTATCACCGACTCACAGAAGATGCTTCCTACGTGCCAGTTATTTTGAGAGATAAAGAGGAAAGCCTCTTTGGAAAAGTGCAAGCAACATTTTTCAAATATCCAGGTCATCTTTCCCAAATCTTGTCGACCAAAGGCGACTGTGTTGCGCATTGCGCTTCTCAGTGGATTATGTCAGATTCGATATCAAAAGTTTTTCTTGGACAATTCTCTCATTTCGCTTTCGTAACAAAATTGGGTCATGGTCGGTTGTGTTTTATCTCGAATTTCCCGGATAGCTGATTGTAGAAATCGGATAAAAAGAATGAATTAAAACAGGGAAGTTAATTTGAAAAATTCGAGGAGAAAGGCAGCCGGAAAATTTTATTTTGCGTGTCAGTTGAGAGAAAAGTGTTTATTATAAGCGTGTTTAGTTCAGGACCTGATACTTACAAACATGGTAAAAAACGAAACTGGGCAAATTAGGAAAAATCGAGTATTTTGCCATTGAAAACGACAAAAAATGTTCAACAGTGCCTGAATAAACCATGAAAGTATTGCCCAAGATAATTTTAAGCAGGTATTTAATATTAGTAGTATTTAATATTAGTAGGTAATCAGGTAACAAGTATAGGCAGGTATGCTTAAGGTTCATTTTTATTTTGCTGAAGATATTTTGCTTTAGCTACTTTCAGACATTTCCCCGTATATTTGCAATATGTAGAAGACTGTAGTCGGAGAAATGTATCAAATAAGTATCTTCAAGTAAAAACGTTCTAGAGAATTGCCTGCAAATTTGAATGTTTAAAAATTGACAATTTTTTCCACAGAAAATATATAAACAATTGCATAACTTTTTTAAACTTTTTAATTATAAAATTTAAATCAACTCTACAAATTTCCTCTCAATACTCATTGATTTTCTATTTTAAAGGTTTATGTTCATGTTCAACAATTATATTCACGCGTTTAAATTTTATTCCTAGATTGCTCAATTCATTATTCATTGTCCTTCTGTTCAGGCGCATGTTTTCCGAAAGATCAGCATTTGGGCACGCTCCAGGACAAGCATCAAAATGACAAAATTGAGTTTTAGCTCTCTGAATGTATGTCTCAAATCCGAATCACAGAACTATTCTTGGTCACGTTTAGTGCACATTGTGTTGCATCTCACTGGTCAGAATAAGGGGTACTCATTGCACAAGCTCAAGAAGACGACGAGAAGCAAGATGATGAGTTGCGGCAGACGACAAGACACATAGATCGATAGGCGCCGGTGATGGAAGTGGAGAGCAATGGAGCACGCCTCTCGCCCCCGGGCTTCATTTGAAACCTCTTCTTCTTTTTTTCCCTTCTTTTGCTACTTGGGGCCTTTTAGAGAAAAAAAAGGAGTTGAAGAAGAAGGAAAAGTCGCCGTTTTGCTGTTGTGCTTGCTTGTTTTTCCTATTTCTCCTCCTTTTTCGTTTTCTTCCAAGTGGTGTGCACCAGTTGAACGCTAGCTGCAATGGAGGAAGAACCAGTGCGTCCCATTGACTACTGGGTTTGTAAGTGACACTTAAGTTGGGAATGTGCAGAGAAATTGCAATGATTTTAGGTCGCGCAACAGATAGATTCATCGGTGACGAGGAAAGAATTAAAGCATTGGACTTCATAATTGAAAGCATTTATAAACAAGTAAGTTTGAAATTTGTGAGAATCAAGGAAAACAATACAACTGGACAAAGATATTTTGAGAAACAATACTTTGAAAATGCATGTCCTTTGTTTTCGTTTATTTTCAATTTGATTAGATGTAATTTGCCTTTATTTTTTAGTTAAACATATAACTCAATTTCATCAGTTTGCTTCCGTTTATTGATACTTGGGTAGTGCTCAAAATAATTAAATTCAAATTAATGAATTGAAATCAAAACGTAAGTTCTTTTCTAATTTCTAGCATTAGAAGTAATTTCTGAACCTAAAGATTGAAAAAAATTGAAATTTTATTAAAATTAATATTCCCGTGTTTAAATATCACAAAGATCTACAACGTACAAGTTTTCAGCCTGCAAGTGCACTGCTCGCAGTGGATCTTTTTTCACACAAGCTTTCAAGTCCTTCACAAGAAGAAGCGATGCTTACAATCAGAGTGAGGATTCGTTTACTTCAAAATCATGTTCAAAGATTTTCTATTCAAAAAACCATATTAGACAATTATTTTTTAGTTTAAAATAATGTTTTTCAGGCTCTTGATTATTTAGTACGCAATGGAGGCGAAAAGGTTCATGAGCGCTGTGGTCGTTACAAATTCCTAAATGAGCTTGTCCGATTGATAGCTCCCAAATACAATGGGAAATTGACAAGCGACGCACTGAAAACGGAAATCATAAAGCTGCTGTTCATCTGGCAATTGTCAATCAAGCACATTCCAAAATACAAGCAAGTGTACGAGTCATTAAAATTGAGCAAGATAATCACTGACGATCCGCATGTTAGAGAAACTGAAGTTCCTGTTTTCGCAGGTGATTTTCTCTTCACTTTATAATAATAATAAGTAATATTCACGTCTATTTTCAGTTCCACCTGTCAGGTCATCGGTGTTTGACAATGAAGAGCAAGCCGTTCTTTTGAAAGCTTTATTATCAAGTAATCGCCCAGAAGACTTGGAAACTGCCAATAATCTAATCAAAACTCTTGTAGAAACTGTAAGTTTTTTTTTCAAAAAGTCAATGTTTCAGTCATTGAACATTGAATTATAGTCAAGTAGTCGAAACATCAACTTTGAAATCAACTCTAATCAAATTTTCACGCCTGACGTTAGTGCATGTAAATTCACATTAGACGTAATCCACCCACGAGTACATTGCAGGAAGAGCACAAGCTTGTCAAGATTCATGAACGCCGGAAAAAGTTAGATCATGCTATCAACCTGTGCAATCAAGTTGAACATCTACGGCTCGACAAGGCGGCGGAAACAATCGGACTCGGAAATTATTCGCCAGATAATGAACTTACCCTTCAGGTTTTGATTAGTATAAACACTTTTAATTATTAAAAATTTCGGTTCAGAGGGTAACGAATGAACTGATTCAACTTCAAGAATTGTTTTATGGATATGTCAATGAACTAGCAGAAAACAATGATCCTTGCCTAGAAGAAGTTTTAAATATTAACGACCAAATCAATAGAGTTCTGCCCGAAAATGAAACTCCGAAATGTGGAAATAGAGCCCCAATTTCGGCAAGAACTCAGTGTAAGTCCAATTCGATTATTTTCAATTGGTGGGCTGTTTCTTTGACTTCTTCATTATTAGTTTGTGTTAGCATTTAGTTTCTATAATAAATTAATAAAAACCACTGAACAAAAAAATATTCTTATTTTAATTGTTTATTCATTAAATTGAACTGCAACTAAAAAGATCGCATCATTTCAATTCTATTAATAATGATTATTTAAGTGGATCCAGAGAACCAAGAATTGCTTGTTTTCAACACACCAACAAGCGAAGTGCCTCCTAAGAACGGATTTTGTGACCCCCGTGATTTGGTTAGTAGTTTTAATACTCAAACTTTCCGAAAACCAATGATAATTCAGGAAGGAAGTTTGCTAAACAATATGATAGAGTCGGAGTTCGTCGAAGAACCAAAGGTTGGTTGGAATTATTTTTTCAAAGTTTACGGACAAAAAAATTTTCTAGATCGTTCCCGTTCAACAAATGACGCCCGTTTTGAACCGGAACAGCTCAGCAAGTCCTCGTGCTAGTGGAGACTCTTCTATATTTGAAACTGATTTTCTGGCTGGGAAACGGCTCCCAGAGTAAGAATTATTCATTTGAATAATGTAGTTCAACGATTTTCAGACCTCTCAAACCACCGACATTGAATGAGTTGAAACCAAATACAACAACAATTACGCTAGAAGCTTTAGAAGTTCTGGTACCACCAATGTCCCCAGAACCAACAAGTCTGTCCCCAAAAGCTATCCCTGAGAAAGTTGCACTGAACCCAAGTTCAATAATAATGAGTTTGTGAACCAAGTTACTGAACAAGTTTAATTCAGAAATTCCAGGGAATCGCGTACCCATTGAAGTACTCTACAGCAAAGGTATGAGGATTCTTCTCTACTATTGCCAATCAGATATGACTGTCAGCAATATTCATTCTTATGTGTTGGTTATTCAGAATCACAATAATTTCACAATTAAAGATGTCAACTTGAGCTTGAAAACAAATGATAAGGTAACTGATCTTCAAAAAACAAAGCAATTATTCAAATTCTAATTTCCTAAACCACATCATGTTGATTCATTTAGAATGTCATTATCCGGCTGCAGGATTCTGTCAACAATCTTGCTGGTTTCAATATATTTGGTCAGCAAGAAACAATCAACCTTCTTCTTTGCATTCAGCAACTTAATGACGTCAAAGACGTTGAACTTGACTTCACTCTAGCTTACAAAAAGAGTTTAGAATCGGCGATTAGTGGAAGCTTCACATTACCCATCATTCCAGAACATATTTTTAATATTAATTTTTGAATTGTAAATTGAGAAAAATATTTTTTCGTTTGTTTTTTTTTGTCCCGGTTTACATATTTTGTCGATTTCGAATGACTAGAAAATGCTAAACATCCCCAATTTTGCTTGTATACGTTTCATGTAAAGGTTTTTGCGAAGGAAAATATAAATCTTGATTTAATCTTTTAGCTCAGGCAGTAAAACGCTGGCATTAAATGCAATCTTCATGGCACTTGTGTTGGAGAAGAGTACAAAACTACCAAGGATTAATTTTAATAAATATCTTTATTTTTCCATGTATATGTATTCATTGAACATTATATTGTTCAAAACAACAATAAATGAACTGAAAATGGTTTTAATAATACTTTTCTGTCTTTTAGAAAAAATATTTTATGTTAACCTATGTCGACAAATATATTATTGACGGTGTGTCTAAAACGTCAACTTTTCATATAGCTCAATTGGGTCTCAAACAACGTTTTGTTGTTAAATTTATTAGAAATAGCTTGAAAACATAAACTTTACAAGAATGGTTGTAACATTAGCAACTGATTGATAACTCGGTAAATTAGCACCACTTCACCACCAACTTTAGCCACTTTATAACTGCCATTTACAGAAGTGGCAAAAATTGGTCGAAGTTGGGCAGTGTTTTCACGCTCTGAACAACTGGGAAAAGTTGGTTGGAGTTCGCAAACGTTGACCAAAGTTGGCAAAACTTGGCGAAAACTGGTCAAGAAGTGGACAAGGTTGGCTAGAAAAAAGGTAAAGTTAATAAAGTTAATTGGAAAGTGGTTGAAACCTAGTGGAAGTTAGAAAGTGGAAAACAAGCAACAGGTATATTTTCTAGTGCCGAAAACAAAATGTAACGGTTATTTAAATGCTAAAAAGTTTAAATTATATCAGCACGATGAAATGTCAGTTTAGTCTGTGTATTTTATATATATATATTTATTCAAAACGTCGTAATTGTGAAACAAATTCACGCTTTTAAAAAAGTTTTAATCAAATTTTTTTAATTTTGGAAATTTGAAGTTCGTTCTCATTTCTTCTAAAAAATACTTTGAGCATTGTGGATTATGTCGTCTAACAATTTGCCACTGCGAGAATGCCAAATTGTCGTAAGGTTCGGTGTGCGCGGACTTGCGGACCTGCGGGGTGTCCGTGCGTGAGCGTTTCCATGCACCCCAAAACACCTTTTTTCCCGACTCGTATCGATCTGCAACTCTCTTCACAATATGTTTCTTTCGATTTCTGTGATATTTTCATTTTTTTTATTGAGTAAATTTTGCCTAACAAAAACGTTTAAGGCAAATATTTTGCATCTTTCGGCGCAGGCACTGCCGACGTTTTTGTTTTTTCATGTTTCCACCTTCTGGCGCTCACACAAAGAAAACACCTGTACAATCGTCTTCAATCAGTCAATATGTTTCTTTTTATCAATTCTTATCATTCCGTCTTCTAGTCTCAAAATATAATTTGATTTAAATCGGTCAATTTCTCGTAAAAACATTTGAAGGAAATTATCGATTTTTCAATCCACGCCAAAGCTCTTTTGTGTGCTACAGCTAAAATCAAGTTTCGCAGATCATTTCAAATGATTAAGAGTCTTATCAATGTCAATGACAAACTAAATTTGTCGGCTCGAGGCATAATGTATGGTTTTCATTTCTCCTTTGTTCCTTTCGTGTTGAAAAATATATGATTAACTAGTTTTGTCGCAGCTCTAAAATATGCATGTTTCCAAAAATTCCCTATTGTTATTGGAGCGCACTTTTTGTCTCTCCGTCTCTCTTATCGTTTGATATGCCTATAATCTCTAGCCACAGTTGTTGTTTTTCATTTTTAAGTTGCGATTCCATTTATCGATTAATTAATATTTTACTTACATATTTCAGAAAATCATGCCGGAAAGAGCTGATGCAAGCTCCGGAATGGTGCTTCTTACCGGAAACTCGCATCCTGAGTTGGCGAAAATGGTGTCAGAGAGACTTGAGATTCGCCTCGGAGAAGCGACTGTTTACAATAAAACTAACCGAGGTAAAATTTTGTGTTGCATTAAGAAAATCTAAAATTATATTGACAGAAACCTCCGTTGACATCAAACAATCGGTTCGTGGAAAACACGTCTTCATTCTCCAGAGCGGGTCAAAGTGAGTTGCAAATGTTCTTGATGGAAACTAAATTGCAATCTTAAGGAACGTGAACAACGATGTGATGGAGCTGCTTGTTCTCATCTATGCTTGCAAGACATCGATGTCAAAGACAATCACAGTCATCATGCCATATCTCCCATACAGCAAACAATGCCGAATGCTCCGTCGTTCGTCAATCGCAATGAAACTTGTTGCCGAGATGATTTGCAAAGCAGGTTAGTGTGTAAAAAGATTTGCTTTTACACATTACTAGAACTCGGGCAGTACTCAGTTCTAGTTCTAGTTTCAGTTTTAGTGCGAAAAAATGTGTCATCGACAGTTTTCACATAGGCAAATTTTCGAAAATTGGGAGAATTTGTTTATGTATTATATTATAGTTTTTTTTTCGATCTTTTCCAAATTTTTAAGCCGCTTGCCAAACAAAAAGGTTTTCATAGTCATAAAGTGTTTTTATTTTCAGGTGCCAGTCGTTTAGTCTCATTGGATTTGTACAAGAAGGAGATTCAAGGATTCTTTTCGTGCCCAGTTGACAATCTTCGTGCTTCACCGTTCTTCCTCCAACACATCAAGACCAACGTAAGATAATTCCAACAAGTCTCTGGAAATATATCGGACAATTTACAGATTCCGGATTACAAGAATGCCATCATCGTTGCCAAGTCGCCGGGAGTCATGAACAAGGCCACTTCTTACGCGGATCGCCTTCGCCTTGGTAACATATTTGAATTTTTGAAACTAAATTTCCTTTAAGTACCCTCATACAACTCAATCATCACTTTGCAGGATGTGAGTTATAAATTTAAAAGATTGAGAAAGTGAGAAATAAGCTTATTCAATTTCTTTCTCATTCACATATTATACACAAACACATGATGGTTGGGCGAGTTAACAGACATGGGAGTTTTTCTCTTGATATATTTTTTCTACTTGTGGTGAATGTTGTCTCTGAAACGACGACTCACTTGCACCCTGTTTTCGAAACTTCTCTTTCTCTCTATCCGGCTCCATCTATATAAGTTTTGTCGACTCCCTCTCATTTTTGTCTCGTTTGTCCATCACTTAAGAACATCACACATAACACACTTCATGTTGAGTTTTTCATAATATCCTGTTGAATTTCCAGGTGTGGCTGTTATTCACGGAGAACAAAAAGACGAGGAAGAATCAGGTCTTGAAGATGGACGTCAATCGCCACCACCAAATGTCACTTCGTACGATTTTCTCCCAGCTCAGGAGTCCAAGCAGAAGCCACCACTTACAGTTGTTGGAGACGTTGGTGGACGGATTGCAATTATGGTGGTAAGTTATGCGATACATTTAAAGCTTTAATTCTGTTTTAACAAGCTTCATTAATTGAACAAAGTTGGAGTATTGCTTTGTACTGAGAGAAAGATTGACTCCATTGACACCACCAAACGGAATTTAATTTCAAATATTTCCAGGACGACATCATTGACGACGCTCAATCGTTTGTTGCCGCCGCTGAAGTTCTGAAGGCTCGTGGTGCATACAAGATTTACGTCATTGCCACTCATGGGGTTCTGTCGTCTGATGCTCCTGCACTTCTTGAAGCTTCTCCAATCACCGAGGTTAGTATAAGAAATGTATCATTTGTCACAGAGTTAACAAAAATTTTTGAAAATTCAGTTGACGCACTGATTTATGGTAGAAACAGGCTCAGAACAATAATTCAAATATTCAGGTCATTGTTACCAACACTGTTCCACACGACCTCCAGAAAATGCGTTGTCACAAGATCAAGACTGTGGACGTCTCACTGATGATTTGTGAGGCAATTCGCCGCATCTTTCACAACGAGTCGATGGGACAACTGTTCCGTGACGTCACCCTTGACGACTAGTTCTTCCGGTTACTTGTATTCTTCTCATTGCTCTCAGTTCACTTTGTCTATTCCAAAATTACGCTTCTTGAGTCCGTCTAGTTAGACCACTTTTCCCCCAACAAATCATCAATCACCGTTTTACAATACATTTCCTGTGCCAACTTTATACTTTTCATTTATCCGAAATATATGCTTTTTGATTGATTCCCATGATGAATACAGAATAGGTCTCAGTGCATTGGAAAAAGTCGGAAACTAAACTTATATTTCAGTTGACAAGGATGCACATGTATCAAGGAAATGCCAGTATTTCAATCGTTTATTTAGAATCGAAAAAATGAGTTGAAAATTATCTATGTGTTGACAATGAAGAAATAAGTTACGAGGAGTGACAAATAAATAAATACCAGTTATTGAATAATTTTAAAAACCAAAAGCTCTTTTAATTTTGTTCCAGGTTTCCGTCACTACTTTGTTCACATAGACCATAGCGTCGTATCCGTATCTCACAACAGTTTGTGTGTACCTTTAATACAAGTTTCAATGTAATTTGAAACAGAGAAATTATAACGATTGGAAAACTTACCGACTAGGGCATTTTTCCAAACATCTTGTAAATTCTGCATCTGATTCACGTCGATCAAATGGATAAAATGGCGGATATCTCCTTATGCTTTCATAATACTCGATAACATCGTATTGATTGTCGTGAACACTACAGCTTTTGTTAATTTCTGAAAACAAGCATTCCGATTTTTCATTGATAGTTTCAGAACGTTCTAATTGAAAGAAGCAAACTCACGGTATCTATCCGACGACGGCGAAGCTAAAATAAAGACAAGTCCTCTGGTAAAAAATCCACCTCCACAATCCCAGCATTCACTGACGCTTACAGAGTTAATAATAATAACGAATATCATCAGTTTCATCCTAAAATATTGAGGTTTCTGAGCTCTAAAAGTGAGCAATGCGACTATCTGAGAAGAGTTTGAAATTGAAGATCAAGTGAGAAGGTTTTTTGAATGTTGGAGTACAACATTGCAATACGGCAATTAATCACCTTGAAATCAGTGGAAGTAGAGTTTTGAACAGAAAATTGTTACAAAAAGTATAATAGATATTGAGTTCAGACTGAACATGAGTGTGATTTATTTTGTATGCAAAAAAAAATACAGAAAAAAAAACAATTAAACGGATGTTAATAATATTGAACAATCAAATGCAATCACTTCAAAATCCTAGAGCTGTTTTAAATTTGTTCCAGGTTTCCGTCAGTTCTGTGTTTATGTAGACCATAGCGCCGTATCCATATCTCACAACAGTTTGTGTGTACCTTTAACAAAGATCTCAATGTAATTTCAAAACGAAATTATAATGATTGCACATACCGACTAGGACAGTTTTCCAAACATTTTGCAAATTCTGCATCTGATTGCCTTCGATAAAATGGGGGTGCAAGACCCCATCTTTCAGTTCTCAATTTTTTCGTATTGTCTGTCATGTGTTGTACAACATTTGTTGATTTCTAAAAAAATGTAAGAATGATAAATTGTACTATAAAAAACAATTTTAAGTATGTAACTCACCTTCTTTGTCAGAAGAAGGAGATGCTAACAGAAGAGCTAGACCTTCAGAAATAAATCCACCTCCACATTCCCAAACACCAGTAGCAAACATAAATACAAATTGTCAGTTTCATTCTGAGATATTGGGAATTTCTCAGTTTTTAAAGCAATAAATGTGAAATGTTACTATCTGAGAAGAATTTTAAATTGAAGATCACGCGTGAAGAAATGTTAAATGTTGGAGTGCAACATTGCCATACGGCAATTAATCACCTTGAAATCAGTGGAAGTAGAGCTTTGAACAGAAAATTGTTACAAACAGTAGATTGAATTCTGAATGAACACGAGGGTGATTTATATTTTATGGGCAATGAAGAACCAAAATACAGAAAAAAATCAATAAACGAATGTTAATAGTATTGAATAATGAAATGTCAAATGAATTATTTCAAAAGCCGAGAGCCGTTTTAAACTTATTCCAAGTTTCCGTCCCTACCCTGTTCATGTAGACCAATGCACCATAGCCGTATCTCACTACAGTTTGTGTGTACCTTTAATACAAGTTCTGTTTTAATGATGAAAATTATAAATTTCACCGATTCGGACAGTTTTCTAAGCATAAAGCAAATTCGGCATCTGATTCCCTTCGACAAAATGGGGGTTCACGACCCCGTTTTTCACAATCCTCAATTTCTGTGTATTGTCTGTCATGAGCCGTACAACATTTGTTGATTTCTAAAAACAAAATGTCAATGATAAATTGTAAAAAAAAAATTGAGTTTTTTTAACTCACCTTCTTTGTCAGAAGAAGGAGATGCTAAAAGAAGAGCCAGACCTTCAGAAATAAATCCACTTCCACAGTCCCAAGCACCAATAGTGAACACAAAGTTAAAAGCAAGAATACAAATTGTCAGCTTCATTCTGAAATATTGGGAATTACTCATTTTTTATAGCAAGAAATGTGAAATTTTACTATCTGAGAAGAACTTTTTTTGAATGTTGGAGTACAACATTGCAATACGGCAATTAATCAACTTGAAATCAGTGGAAGTAGAGCTTTGAACAGAAAATTGTTACAAAAAGTAGATTTTGAGTTCTGACTGAACAAGTCTTCCTGAATTTCTCTTTTTTTTCCGGGAGTGTGAAATGGTGTATTGCGGCCCATCAAATAACTTCATCATAAAACACGTCGTACACTTTTAACAGTTTTTTTGTTGAAAAGGCAGACTCACTTCGCGACCAAGAACATGATTATAACATTGTCAAGTACAAAAATATGTAAGATGGAGTAGGGCGTGAGGATTTTGTCTTAATCTGCTAAACACAGGACGAAGATGAACAAAAATTAAAATGAAATAATACAGATTTTTGAAATGCTAATTTTGGAATTTTTGAAAATAAGAAACTTTCACAGTGTTGAGTTAGTTGAGATGTTCAAAACACTGAGATTTAAAAATGATGTTCGACCATTTATGTACCATAAAAATGGTTTTCACAGATTTTTATTCATTTTCAAACAGTTGTTATTATGAGGTGACGTAAAACATTTAAGGTATAAGTTTTTTAGTATATAAAAAAAAAGACTTCGGAATCTGAAAATATTTGCAAGTGTGTTAACGAACTCATATCATGTTCTCCGTTTTTTTTTTGGGTGAACAAACATTTTTCGTGTACTCTTTTGAACATTTGCCCTGCGCTAAGCCATTCAAAATCCGACTAATCTTTTCTATAACCAACAAAAAAGGTGCAATTGCTAAATTAACTATTGTCTATGAGTGACCTCGAATTGTTTAAACTATCCCAGAGAAAAAATAATAAGTAAATTAAAAATGTAGTTTTTTTCAAGCATTTTAACTAAAACGTTTTAAACAATGCGCGCCAGTTAAGAAAATAATGCGGTTCTTTTCAACAACGCGATGATATCGGAACATTATTCATTTATTGTTCAAAATGAGACATTACTCAAACTTCACAGAATGGGTAAAAATCAGCAAAAATTATTGGTAATTTTTTTCCACCAAGAATTCAATTGGATTGCTGCAGTAAACAAAGGCTTTACAACAAATCGTGCATATCTGGAATAAAAATGACGTAATAATTAAAATATAAACACGTAACCTGTTGTTTGTGTTTTCCAGGCATCTTTCAAAGAGAAAGTCAGCAGTTTTTAAAGGTATTGACCCGATTCCAGAACAAAAGTTATCGTATCGACGATCATGGTCTTCACAACATTTGTTGATGCCTGTATATAAAAGTCAGCATTTCGCTAAAAAACGGAACCCACTTTTAGTCTCCGTTGGCAAAGCAATGATCCATGCGAGTCCTTCTGTGATCTTACCCTCTCCACAACTCCAGCATTGAATAAGTGGAATACAAGACAAAATTAAAATTGTGGAAAGAAATTTCATATTGATGTGCAGTTGGAAAACGCAATGGCAGAACATTATTAACTATTCGAACTCTTTTCTATAATATTTAATATTGTTTCGTTGCAAAGAAATAATGCTTGAAAGTGTACTTTGGTTCTATTATGCTCATTCTTCTGTGAGCTGAGGGAATTTACACACCAATTGGCCATCCAACAGTGGTCTGGAACAAATACAAGTGTGTTACTGTCCATACATTAAAAAATTCCACTTGAACCCAACTTTAAGAACATGTTTTTTTTCTCGAAAATTAGCTGAAACGTCAAAAAAAACATAGTTTTTGGTATAATGCATTCAATGGCGAAAACAGGTTCGTATAAAATACCACCGAAATTGACAGCAACCGACACCAACTTGTGGAACTTGTGAGCACAGTAGTTTCTTAGCATTTATATGTTAAATTATATGTTACTATTATGCTAAATAATGATGCATTGTTCTTTCCATGTTTACTTTTGTTCCGAAAATGCACCATCTGGTGTTTTTATTTAGTTATTGCATCACTTCTGCTTGTTTCTTCGATCTTTTTTGACCAGAGTTCAGTAGTTCAATGCCAGACAAAAAATGAGAAAACTCGTGTTTCTAGCTTCTAATGTGATAATGTATCATTTTTGCACTCTGTGCTTCCTTATCATTTCTAAAAATTGTTTCCATGCATTGTATGCAACAAAATAGCAACGGATTTTAATTTGAAATGTTTGGAAAAAAAAATCAATGCGTCGTGTTTTTTGTGTTTTTTTTTGTGTTGTTTGCTGAGTCTGCTGACGGAGCTTGAGCTCACCACGAGAATATCTTCTTTCAAATGCTCTATCTCTGCATTTAACACACTATTTATCACGCATCAGTCTGCATGCTGTTTCTCTCGCACTCTTTTTTATCGAATTATCACACTTTGAAATCATGTAAAATTAAAACATTAAGTTTTCAGTTATGAAAAAGAAGCAAAACCAATCATGGAAAAATTATATTCCAATTACAAAATGGTTACCAAACTATAGCATAAGTGAAAACCTGATCAATGACATCATTGGTGGTGTCACTGTCGGTATTCTTAATGTTCCCCAAGGTGAGTCGAGAAGATAAAATATTGTAGCACATTTTTTTTTGTTTAGGAATGGCATATGCTTCTCTGGTTGGTCTTAAACCAGTTTATGGATTGTACACATCTCTATTCCCATCACTAATTTACATGTTTTTTGGAACAAGTAGGCATGTGGCACTAGGTTATTCATAGTTTTTTAGTTAAAAAACTTAATTGTTTTCTTGGAGTTTTTTCCAGGAGTTTTTGCTGTTGTCAGTTTAATGTCAGGGTCTTGTAATTTACGAGTTACTCAAGAAATCATATCCAACAATGGAACCAATATGACGAGTACGGAGGTTGAAGCGATATCCATAAATGTAGTTAAATCCCTTGGACTTGCTGTTGGACTAATTCAGGTTGACAAGAAACATTTTTTGTTTGTAACTACATTAACATATATGTATATTTCAGATAATCATGGGTCTCTTCAAAGCTAATTACCTCATTTCATATTTATCTGACCAGGTATGTGGAATTTTTGCTTTTTTAAAACCGTAGAAATTATCTAAACAAAGATGTAATGTAAATGAGAGGAACTCTTTCTTTGTATCATTTTGTTGTTTTACAGATTATATTGGGATTTACTACGGGTGCTGCAGTTCACGTGTTGACAGCTCAATTGAATAAAATTCTTGGTGTTGCTTTGCCACGCCATTCCGGAATAGGAAAACTTTTTTTTGTTAGTTTTTTTTCGGGTTTCCTAATGTTTTGTTCATATCATAAGTTCAGATTTATCAAGACTTGATTACCGCAATAATTGGTGAAAAAGTGAATGTTATCACTTTTGGTGCTTCTGTAGTGGCAATCGTAATATTATACATTTCAAAATACATTTTGACGCCACGGTTCTGTGCGAAAACGTTGGTTCCTATACCTTTTGATCTATTTTTGGTGGGAAACGAATCTTCTTTCCATGTTATTTTATACGTTTTCAGATTGTAATTGGAACAATCATCGCGGACTGGTTTCAGGTAGAGGAGAGATGGGGAGTTAAAGTTGTAGGCGATATACCAACTGGGTAAGTTTCAGTTTTAATTGTTTTTCACGTGTGTATTTCTACGTAGTCGGATTGCAAGTATTTCGGTTAGCAGTTTTGGGGTTATATTTTAAGAAAAATTCTATGGTTAAACCCCAATCTAAGCTCTATTTGGTTGGCACCTTTCTGGAAGCTTTATTAGCCTAAAGCCTTCCAAATAGATAACTGATGCAGCTAAAAAGATAAATCACTTTAATTTTACTCAAGCCTTCAATTTTGTGATTATTTTTGCCATTTTCAGATTTCCAAATCCCGCGTTACCGGATTTGTTCATGTTTAGGCATGTAATTGGCGACGCTCTAGCTATTGCAATTGTATCTGTTGTTGTGACAGTATCCATGGGAAAGGTTATTGCCAAGAAACACAATTATGAAATAGACGTTCGCCAAGAATTTTTTGCCCTCGGGATTGTGGCTTCCACCTGTTCAATGTTTCCATGTTGGCCAGCAACAACCGCATTGGCGAGAACTTTGATCAACGACAATGCAGGAACAAAAACTCAAGTGCGTTTTATTTTCAAGTTTAATTTCAGAAATAATAATGCAAAATTGGAAAAACTGAAAAATTAGATTACAATAATGTCGTTAATAGTCGGTCAAATAAGGAATCTCGTGTGATTATTTGAAAGGTTGCTTAGCCATAAACAAGAAGTGGTCCAGTTGGTGCATTGTTTGCATAGAAGACGTCGCGGCTGTTAGTTGTTGAGGTATTTCTGTTGTCTATCAGAGAGTTCCACCATTTGCAAAAGTTGATTCTCTTGAAGCAACTAAATAATGCTCTGATAGGATTGAGCATCTTCGGCTTGATATACTGCAACACGTAAATAAAACGTTAATAACAAAAGCTAGAATGTCTACGGAAAACTTTTTATGAAAGTTGAGGAACTTTAAATGAAATTTCAAATTTATAAGTTATTTTAATGATAGTTGCAAAACTACTTTTATTTTGTGATTTACATTTTGATAGAGCAAACTAGCTCACGTTAGGTTTTCTAATATATCTATAAAGCAGTAAAAAAACTAAATAGTTCTTTATTGGAAAGTTTCGCCGATTGTTGAACTACAGTAGATACCATTGTTGCTCACAGGGACAGAATCAAAATGTAAATGAGGACACCTGGAATGCAAATGGATGTTCGGGACGGTGCAACACAAAGGAATCGAAATTTTTAGTTGATCAAATAGCGATCATCACAAGTAACAACGAAAATCCATTAGAAAACATTTAGATAAGGAAGTGAAAAAAAAAGTGGAATTTCGCCAGATTTTCCGTTTTTCGTAGAGCTTTTTGATCAATTATTGTGGGTGGGATGAGGAAGAAGATGAAAAGTTCAAAATGTGGTTTTTATTTAAAACTAAAAATCGAAAGTTATTTATTTGAAAAACTAAGAATATTACACCTGTCAAAATGACAACGGAAGTTCAACGAAGATTACTTAGAACATTGTGTTGGCAAAGATCGTTCAAAACAAACAAAAGTGCAACTGAAAACCAATTTATGGAATTATGTAAAAAACATTCCATATTTTCTAAACCATTCTTGTTTCTGAATCTTTTTTATATGCTCAAACAACCAAATATTACTCAATCTACATTCAGAAATTAATATCAAAGCATTTATTTTAGTTTCAAAGAATCAGATCAGAGGTGAAAAAAATACAGAAAAAAAGTCAATGCAGTAGAAAGAAAAATTAAATTTGTCATGTCTTATACAAAAAGTTTGCAAAAAAAAGAGGAAATGAAAATATTAAATGTACTGGATTGAAATTTATTATTATGATTAAGTGTTTGATATAATATTGATATGAGGTTTTTATGGTTAAGTAGAAACATGGTTGGTTTGCAGATCTCGGCTATATTCTCAGCATTGGTTCTCACATTAGTTCTGTTTTTTATCGGACAATATCTGGAGGGTTTACCAATGGTGAGAACATGTTTTTGAACAATATGATTTTTCATAAAAATTTGAATTATAGTGTTTACTCTCGTGCATTGTCATTGTGGCACTTCGAGGAATGTTTTTACATCTTCAAAATTTTGTAACACTTTGGAGAGTTTCTAAATATGATTGGGTAAGTATGAATGACACAGGAAAGTTTCTGATAACAATAACGGGACTTGAGTTTTAGGCAATATTTGCAATCACCTTCTTTGCAACAGTGTGCTTGGATGTTGTACCAGGGCTATTTATCGGGACAATTTTTGCGTTGCTACTTTCAATTTTGAGAATACAACGGTGAGTTAGTGTGTTAGAAAAATATTGGAAACGACTGCCTATGAGATATAGGACTACCAGTTCTGAAAACCAAATGGACATGGCAAAAAGTAAAACAACAGTCTGATCGCCAACAATTAATAGTTCCATTCAAATTTTGACTGCTGCCTTTTGGACTGCTGGAAAAAATTCCACTCTTGACGGAATCTCTCGTTCTCCCTTTCTAATTCTTCACGCCGCCTGGCTTCCTGTTCTTTTCTCAATTCAAACTCTCTTTCTCGTTGATGAAGAAGCTCTAGATAGTAATTGAGCGGAGACTCGGTTGTAGTAGTTGTTGTTGGTGGTTTTATTGTAAATTGAGAAGACCACGAATTCTGGTTTGTGAATTTCTGCCAAATTGCGTAGGTTTGCACAGACTTGCAGAAAATTGGCTCTATGAGATTTCGAACAAACCTTAAAAAATAAACAGTGAAATTCTATACTTTTAAATTTTATATCGATCGCTTTTCAATCATTCCATTAATAGAATTTTACGTCTTTTATTTTCAGTGATTTTAAAATTTTAATTCAGGCGTAAAACTCCCGTAATTATTTTAGGCAATCCATCAACGGTACCGTGTGACGGTAGCTCAGTTTTCATGTCTGTAACTTCAAAACTTATTACTTACCAGTTAGCGTTCTCTTCCAAACAGTCACAGAAAACTCTGTCAGCGTCTTCTCTCGACAGTGTATGATGATAATAGTGATCGTCGTGAGCCTGGCAGCACTGATTCACACCTGAAATAAAAAGTGATTTCAAAATTCATTGCTGTGAAAAAAAACTAAATGAACAATCTGAATTTGTTCGAAACTAATTTTAAACTTGGGGAGTACTAGCTAATTTATTTCACAGCCAGTAAGATTCGAATATTGTTTTATCTATGTAATTTGAAATAATATAAATTTTGTAGATGGATCTAAAAATTAGCAATATATGTTTCCTTGAACTTCAGCGTCATCTTATTACTATTATGCTTACCATGGTAGTCGAAAGGTTTGGCTAGCCACTCTGATATTGTTTCCGTCAGTTTGTTAATTCCACAATGCCATTTAGCGTGATCGTAATATCCAGAACATTGAACAGTTAATACAGATAAAAGTGCAAATAGTATACTGAGTTTTCTCATCCTGAAAAACAAAAAATGAGTGATAGGCAGGAGGGAAGCTTTTGTCTAGCTCTCAAACGTAACGTGAAGAGAAAAGTACAGCGGCTGCTAACAATCATTATGAAAACAGAACTAGAGAAGAAACGAAATGAATTTGTGCCTAGACCATCGGTTTTTGTCGTTTTTGAGTTCAGAATCTTCTTTCCTTCCATCTCTTCAGTGGCCATTTCAATGCAAATAGTCTCACTGGGTTTTATTGACCTTTCTGATTTTCTCACCATCACAAATTTTATGAACACTTTTGCCGGCAATAGTTTTTGACCATAGGCGAGCAGTGATGCTCCAAACATGTTTTTGAATAGGATATCGAGATTAGAAAGTACCCGTGAAAACAAATGGAAAGAAAAATCGGACGTTGAATAGATATTGACTTATTTCGAACAAAAAAGTGTCAAAGGTTTTGTCACTGGACGAAAAAAGCGCATCAATGGTACTTTTCGGGAAGACAATACCTATTTGATGTTGCAATCCTAGAGAAAAGAACCAAATGGTCAATGTTTCCAAAAAAGCGGTTCAAAAGATTACAAAATGAACAATTGATGGAAAATTTAAAACAGACTCGTAACATAAGTTCATTTGTGTCTCAATGTCTGATTGATATCTCAATATATGATTATTAACAACTCTTCTCAACTTTTCATAGAAAATAACATTTTACTGAACAATTAATAATTTACCAGCAAAATAAATTTTTTAGGCGTTAACTTGGTAAAATTGTTTCCTATGCTGTTACACATGCTCCAGCATAAAAGTCTATCACTGTTTATGAAAACAGTAGCTAAATGTGATAACTGAAAGCTTTCGGTTAAGTAACGGATAAGTTTAAGAGATAATTAGGATAGATATGTATGGAAAATACGGGATCAACATTTCTATAAAAACCGCTTAAGAAGTGTTAGACTGGCAAAACTTTAGAATACTTACAATTGAGTTACTAAGGATATGTACAACTTTTTTTTGATAGTCCACATTCAGAAAATGTGCAAAATTGTTTTTCACATACATTTATTATGAACAAAATTGAAGTATATTCACTTTAAAAAATTGATTCCTAACTAGAAACATTTTCATCAAGAGCAACGAACAAAACTCGAAAAACGAACACTACCCACGATGAAAAGGCAAGTATATTGAATTTTGAATCACGGCCGAGCCCAATGGCAAAAATACAATAGTCCCCGATGGGTTGGCATTTGCTCGTAAATCCGGAACAAGATACTCGAATGTTTCTCGCGTGTGTGTTGTGTTTCTCCGTCGAATATCTACAGGTTTTCTCTCCAGCACTTGTGTCTGCGCAAGCTCTCATGCGTTTGCACAGCACTGACCATTGCGTCTCATGTGCAGTTCAATGAACTTTTGTTTGTGTTAGCTTTCAAACAATCATTTTTGCAGATCGAGCCCAACACTTCTGGACGATGACTGCGCCGAATCTGGGTAAACTCTACTAGAGACAAATGCAAAGTTCAAAAGTGTTTTCTATTTACAGAAAAACATTCGTTGTGTTCTTTGCATCATCACTTTTTTATTTCAATTGTGAACGTTTCGACAGAAAAATTCAGAAAATCGTTGCACAAATCACGGGAGAAAAAGATATTTCAAAAGCAGCAGTTTCAACAGAAGACATGGCAATGATTGATAGCCATAAACCACAGGTTTAGTTAAATCATTATTTTTTTCACTCAATTTTTTTTCTTCAGAAAACAGTAATATTCGACATGAACGGTGTATCAAGTATTGATTTGTCAGGTGCTAATTTACTAGTAAAAATTCAAAAAGACCTCATAACTAACGACATTTCTTTCAAAATTAGAAATCCAAGTGGTAAGTAGGTTGATCTGAACCAACTTTTCTCAAAACATTTTCAGATCACATATTTTCGTTCTTGACCGGTCTACCAAACACAGATCAGCTATTTGAGTCATAGACACCGCCGCCTCTGAGAGGTTCAAAGTGTGGATCCCCACTCATTCCTATCCGATTAACAAGCGATATCGTCGTCTGGTTGACCAAACACTTTATGATGTTTCATACTTATCCGAATTTGTTAGAGTTTTACTCGTCATCTTTCTTCATTTTGAAGATTATTTTGCTTTTTTCATTTAATTTATACAAATGTTAGGAAATTAATTAGTTTCTTCGGTTTGTTCTCTTTTGCAATATAAAATTGTCAAAATACATACAAAGAAAAACGTTTTCTCAACAGACAATACAAACAATAATTTAGTAAGGTAGAGTAATTAAAAAATATTTTTTGATTGCTTTGGTTCTTCATTGTCACAATACACCAATTGCTTTGGTCACAATACACATTATTAATTTTTGACATATTCTGCAAAATCACATACAAGCTGTTTCAGAATCATTTTTCGTGCATCTTCTCTACTAGCCCTAGACACGCATAAAATGAATCTCCTGATATACTCTGTGGTAAGCACGCATTATTGTGAGGAGAGAGCATTATTGTTTTTGTCATGGAAATCTAGATACGCACGCTGAGATACGCTCATTAAAGGCTGGCTGTTTATATATTGTCTTTTGATACTCAAGTATCATAAAATTAAGTTAAATGTAATGTTGAAGTTCCTGGAAATTCAATTACTATTTTTCAGTTTCTGAACAAATGAGTCGTTAGAACAAATGAGTCGTTAGAAAATGTGGAAAAATACAGATTCTTTTCACAAAAATAGAGAAAGGCAGTCAATAAAATGAATTATTGTTTTCAAATAAGATTTACATGAATGCTGGGTTTCGGAAATTTCGAGAAATTTTCAATTATTGAAATTTTTTAACATTTAAAGTCATAACCTTTTACATTATCTTCCGGTGTGTTTTGAAATTGTATAGAGTGACTTTCAAAATTAACAAAAAATGCCCATGATTGTTTCAACCTCTTGTTTCAACCTGATTTTCTTTGTTAAATGTGGTAAAATTCTTACAACTATCAAAGATTTTTTCGTAACTTTTAAAACACGCTATGCAAACACTCCTTTTCGGTGAAAATTTTGATTTAAATACATTGATGATAAGCATAACTCTATATACAATAATTTTTGCTAGGTGAATCCTATTACACGCTGTAACGATAACTAGGTGGCTGGACTCAAAAAAACTTTAGTGAATCTTTCGATAATGAAAAATTGCTATGGGACAATATTCTCAATTTTGAGCTTTTTCTCCATTTAAACGGTTTTAATGATTTCTTTAAACATTCACCGTCAAACATTCCATGTTAAGCTATTCACACTTGAAATATTTTGAAATAGGAAATAAATATTTCAAAGCATAGTTCGGACATTTTTCCTTTTTTTTTTAATATGTAAATCATGATTCATTGTGTTGTATCAAACATCGAAGTTCACACATTTGTTTTTTTTTTACTTCCAATGTGTCATGTTTAGGGAAAACGTAGCTTATTGTGTACATAACCTCATTTCTCTCGTCCCGCTTTTTGAAATGAAGCTTTTCAATTAACTTGGCTCTGAATTTTTTATGCGGGTATTTGGAAAACTTTTGATTCCAGACATTACATATATCTTGACCTATAATTTCAGTGCAAATCAAAATTTGCTCAGTTTCAAAAGCATTAAAGCATTAGGTACATCCCCAGATTTCATGCATGATTTCCGCGGGTGCACTTTTCGATCATAAATAGCAGATGCCTCAATGTATCTTTGAAGGGTTAGATTACATGACAGTTTTTCTGGATTTAAATTCCATATCTAACAGCTCCATCGCTTTGCTTTCCTGTTCTCATAACATTTTCATCGATGCATCTGAACGAGAGAGAAACACAGGCAGCAGCACATTTGACAAAAAAAAACCACAGAAAAACTCTCGCTCTCTGTCTGTGTCTCGTTACTATTTTTCACTCCCTGTATTATTTTTTGTCTTTTGTGTTCCACTCATATTGTTACCTCGCGTTATCTCTGTCGACTTTTTTCTTGATGAAACGTATGCAGACAATGTCGGTGTCATTGGAAGAGTACATGGAGAAGGAGGTGGATTATGCGATTGCGAACATGAAGAACGCGGAGCAAGGTATCAAGGAGACGATGGATGCTTTCATTGCTTTGGTGAGTCAAACATGGAAATAGTTTGTGTATGATGTAAAAAATGCCTTCTGGTTGTTTTTATATTTCGGTCAAAACAAATTGGAAAAAAATGCATCGTCGATTTTTGAGAACATTCGACTGTTTTGAATATGTTTAAAACATTTTATTCCAATTCTCTAAAATAAATTCCAACGTGTTATCCTAACAATTTTTAGATGAAGTTTTTTAATCAAAAGCAGTGTTACCACATTGGAATAATCTTCTAAGAAACTAATAAGTTGAAAAATGAAAACAATGGCAAAAAAAGAATTTTGCTCTACTGGTTGAATGGGGCAGCGTTTTTACTCTTTAAACGGCTGGAAAAAGTGTGTGAAAGTTGGCGAAAGGTGGCGAAAGTTTCTTGAGAAGTGGGGAGAGTTGGTTAGAAAGCAGATAAAGTTGGTTGGAAAGTGGTTCATATTTAATGGCAGTTAGAAAGTGGTCAACGTTGGTTTAAAAGTGGCGCCGAATTCCCCCTTAATGGTGTTGCACTGTTAAGAACGTGCGACAGCACATTATTATGAGCAACAAATTTTCCGCATTTAGAGCACACCGTGATTGGAAATCACGTGAAAGATGTGAGGAAAAACCAAAACTCAGTGAAAATAAAAACTGAAGCATTAAATTTGACTCCAATGAAATGTGCAAAATACTCCTTTCAATTTGGAAAAAAAACTGTTGAAATTGGGATATGACAAAAATTGAAACACGAAAAATTCAAAATTCATACTGTTGAGTTGTTTCTCCAATTTTAGTGTATTTGTTTTCAATTCGCGCTATTTTCCGGCTTGCCGGATTGACAAGAATCTTGCGTGCGTTAAAAATTCACACGTGATTGTATGTTTTGATAGTAATTCCCATGTGTAGGTTATGAAAGTAAAGTAATTAAAACTTAATATACAAAAAAATGCCCAATTAAGAATGTTTCTGGGATCTTCTAAAATGTCATATTATGTGCAAAACAACAAAGCAAATTTAAGGTGACTGGATACAATATCGATCTCTCAAATTTTGCCGAACTTAAAGAAAACTACAACAAACGACTTGCCGAGATTGATGGTGTCAAAGAAATGAGCATGTTTCACAACATCAAGGTTAGATCTACTAAAGCCCAGTTCAAAAAAGCACACTTAGATATTCAGAACATCACTGTATACCTTGAGCTCTTGACTGAAAACATCAACACAACAATCAGGACTTTCCCAACACGGAACAAGCGTCTTATTCAAGAAGCTGCCACGGTATCACTGAAAAACGCGTCCTCTTCTTCTTCAAGTTCATAATCATTTTTTAAGATCTTTCATCTTTTCTCTTTTTCGTGTATGTACTCTTACATCTCACTTGCACATGCTGCTCTTTGCCATCTCAAATCAGTGTCACAATGTGAACTTTTTTTGATTAGCACCCAGTTCACACTCCCTTGCCCCGTTTTGTTTTCACCCAATTTATTATTTTGTTTGTAAAAAGTAGTGAAACAATGTATGTTAATTTTAGCGTACGTCTCGTTTGTTTTAATAGGGGATATTTTCGATAGAAAATCAACGTGAATATTTTAAGAAAACTGGTAAGGAAAGATATATAGGATTTCAGAAAAGTAGGTGGCGGACACGAAAATGTGATAAAGTTCTCAATTTGTTCACTATAATGGATTTGAAAAACGAGTACAATCGTCTTTAAATCGTTCCAGCATCTGTGTTGTTTGGAATTTGTGATGCAAGCCAGAGTTGGAACTCTCGATAGAGCTGGAGTAGACGGACGGTGTGGATCACTTGTCCATTGTACTGCTAAAAAAAGTATTTATCACGTTTGGATATCAATATAGCAGAAACACAAATATATGGTATTGATTTTTGAATAACTTATCCATATTTTGGGTAAAGGGTAAAAAGTTCTTCACATAAACCCAAATTGAAATTTTTTCCCGGTTTTTGTTGGCGTACAAAAACAAAACAAAATAACAATATAACAAAAGAAATAATCAAATTTTGAATAAAACGTTTACCCTCATCTCATCTACGGATTGAAGATTTCCATGTTCTCAATTTCGACAATTCTATTGTTGATGGCCATAGTTGCATTACGTTCAGCCCTGAGAACTACGGCAGAAATATGTTCTCGCTAAAATAGTGACATGGTTTGAAAAATAAATGCTCAGAAAGTGCATACCATTCCACGAAGTTCCAATGCCAAACGTGCGTTTGTTGTAGATAGGAGAATAACGAGGAAGTGCCTTTCATTTTGCTATAAATAAAATCAAGTTGTATAGTGTTTTCAAGTGTTTCTTACTTGAATGGATTGTATAAGTTCTGCTCTCAAATTTCGTTCATCAATTCCTGTTAGTTCTCTATTTGGCTCCAAAAATCCCATGCTCGGTACAACTAAAAACGTTCAGAGTGAAAAACAAAACCGAGTAAAAATAAGGAAAAATGATTGTGGTTAGGCAAAATACCACAAGCTTGATGGCTTTTATAGCTTTTTCTTAGACACGGAATAGCGCTGTACGAAATAATAGGGTAGTGAAAATTGAAGCGTGCGAATTTTTTCCGATAATTAAAATGTTGTAAAGGTTGAGTTAAAAATGATTTTCAAGACTATTGGGAATAAAACATATTATCTGGTGATTGCACTATTAAACTTCACATCGAAGTGACGTTATATTTCGTTCAACCATAATTTTAAAGCTTTATAATTTGTTCAACTTGTATCCTCGGGAGACTGTAATATACGCAAGAACAAAGATGCGTGACGTGTGAGCTACATATTTTATGATACAAAAAATTGCGTAATGGTCAAAGTGAGAATTGATATCATCAGAATAATGAATAAAAAATAATTGCATGCTAATGTGAAATGTTTTGATACTTGTTTCAAAATATACTGGTTTATTCTTATACACACGGTTATATAACTACAGGGTGACAATTAATTATGGGAAGTCGTAAAAACGCCATAAAAACGTTGCAACTTGAGATAATGTTACAAAATTTTTAACTGCAAATTAAGAAAATATTTCTGATTATATATTCTCAAGAAATGTTTGTGCTTTTTTTTTTACCAACGACGACAGGCCTCCAAAGTAGATTGATTTCACAGAGCCGCAAGCTTTTTGTACGAAATAGTGTCCGAAGAAACGGTTTCCTTCTAGTTATTGAAACAAATTTTAGTCTATTGTCTTTCCCATATATTTTTCTCTAATTTGAGTATAAAATTGAAAAATATAGAATTCTACATGAAAAATTATGACTCTTTTTCCTCCATCAATAATAAAAGCTTTTCAGAGGTAAATTGGGTATTTGTCACAAGCTTTTGGTTCCAGTCATGCTGGGAAGCTAATTTTTTGCTGGAAGTTGTTTCTGTGCTTAAAATTTTATTACAATTATTAAGTTGGTAAACAATATCAATTTCTATCAGTTTTGGCAATTTTTTGAAAAAATTATGAAAATGACATTACTTTCTATTCTGCTATCAAACTAGTCAAATAACAAAATCTGATGAGGAAAATTAATGATTAATGATGAAAAGTGTATTAATCTACAGTTCCCAACTATTTAGGAATATTGAAACTTCTCAAAAACTGAAATTTTGAACATCGAACCAACTATCCTGAGAATCCCATTTTTTGCGGCCCACTCAAATTTATAATTTTCTTTGTGTGTCTGTTGGCTTTGAATGTTATGTTCACAAATTTATGTTTCACAATATTCAAAATTCTAGTCATAGTTCAGCTCTGGCACCATTTTGGGGTGATTCAAGGTTTACTGCGAGCTCCTGGAGCTTCTTCAATTCACATTGAAAAGCACTGAAAATCGGTCTTTTTTGGGTCTGTTCTATTTGGACACCCATAACTTTTTTAAGAACAAGTTTCAGATAATTTTGTTTTCATGAAATTGTAGTGATATACTTGATTAACATTATCTTCATGAAAATTCAGAGTAAAAACACGTGGTCGCCGTGTCGCCGAAACTTCCCATAATTGATTGTCACCCTGTACATATAACTATAACTGAAGCCCGAATATAACTACGATTAAATGTCACGGAGTGCAAGAGTTCCTCGAGTACAAGCCATTGTTGCTAAAATTTAAATGGCCCAGTAACAAAGCCCACAATTTGCAAAACGTTTCCAAAATATTTGCGATAATTTGTAAACGGCCGACCTGTGTTCAAATATTTCTAAAATTGAAGATTACGTACGGAAAGAATTTTTGAGAAACGATTACGGGCCGCTGGAGTTTTTTTTTTTTGAAAAATTCCAATAAAAAATTGAGAGGGAAGGTGATGAATCTTTCGCATAAATTTTTGTGATGACTAAAGAAAAAAGAAAAGAAAAAAAATAAGAAAAAAAACTTACAATTAAGAATACAAATTTTACACGTACTGTCCGCTTCAAAAGTTAGGGTTTCAACTAACTTTTTTGTTGGTCGGTTTGAAATTTTCAAACTTTTTTGTAATTACAGTTAGTAAAAACATCCGAAAATCATTTCTTCTGAATTTCTTTTTACATATTATCTTTTTCCTACTTATTATCTTTTTAACTTTTAACTTATTACCTTTTGACAAAACTTCTGTTGTAACCATGCTAAATTTCTTGAGTTTTGGTTCGTAGTTCCCGTTCACAGGTTCCTTTCAATACGTGTTCAGTTATTCTCCGACATATGCGAACATTTTTAATTTGGTTTCAGTGCACAGTAAAACATCAAATTAAAAAAACCCCCGCTCAATTATTTTATCCACCAACATGCATAAGCTCCCTGCGCGATATAAAACGTTGAAATTCAATATTTCATTTTCTCAAAATCAATCAATACACATCCCCTGCCCTTGTGTAGTTATCCACTGCAGTGAGGTGTCCCTGCGCGAATGGTTCCCTTCGCAATGTTCAACTGGGCAATGGTTGAGCCCACTTAACTTACATGAGAAAAAATGTATCGAGTTTTAAAATACACAGAGAATGTTGTTCTGTAACTGAAAACTTGAAAAAAAGAAAAAAAACAAAAAAAGTTAGAACGGAAGATTAAAGATCGGTTGCCGAAATTTGAGATTATGAAAAATGGTCCAAAACTACCAAATTTCGTAATAAGACAGTCTGAAAGCTATTTTTAAAAAAAAGTTATGGCGGCTCAAAGTTCTGAAAAAAGGCATATTTTGCTAAAATATCAAATTTTGGCAACTTATCGGTGTCGCGGAGGTTGGAGCTCAATTTTTATTTGATTATCATTCTTTAGTTCATGTATTTGCAGTTCATTAGGTGTTATTTCGTTAATTGAGATGTTTTTTGGTCGATGCGGGCACTAGTAACAAGAATAGCAGTTTGAGGGCAATGATGTGATTCACATGCTTCTTTAAAAAAAATTTTGACAAAAACTGTTCTTTTTTTCAGATCAATTTTAATAAGAATATATAAGTTCCCTGTTTATTATTTTTTTAAAAACAAGTGTAAATATACTAAATCTGAAACTCTACAAGATGTTTTTATTTTTGATTGACAGTACGTACATTCAGCGGCCTTTGACATAACATGTTTTTAAAAGAAAATCTGTGATTTACCTGACCTAGATCTACAATTTTACCCATTTTATAATGGTTTGTTTTGCTAAAGATAATTTTTTGATGGGAATGTTTACGTTCAACTACCGAAGGGCACATCGAGATTCCTCCGAGTTTATTTCAAAGCAAGACTCAACAAATTATTTCACTATGTTTTGCATTTTCTGAACAATCAATTTTTCCTTCGGATTTACTAAACATCTGTATCTAATTTTTTGGTGCAATTCCTTTTTTACCCCACATTTTTTCTGGAAACTTTCTTCGATAAAACGTGACCTTTTTTCTGTTTTCAGGTTTAGTAATGTTGTTTTCTAAGCTTAAAAACGAAAATAATATTAAAATGAGCATTCACGTAATAATTAAATTAGAATGATTAAATTTTTGAGTATTTGTTTTAAATGTGATGGTAGAAAACCTTTTTTTTTCGAAATAGAAATTTTCTATTTAATGTTTGCTTTTTGTAGTGTCGTCATACTTCCGCTTCAAAAACCATAGCGAGACCCGATTTATCAAGCTACCGTACTTTGTTAGATTCTTCTCTGATAGAGGTCAACCGTCACGAAAACATGTCGCTACGCAATAACAGCGAGCGATTTGTTTTCACTACTCACATCATTCCTTCCAGCTGCCTCAACACACCAGAACGCTCACCAGTCGCATGTGTTCATTCTTCTCGACTCAAATGGATACCCCCTCTTCTCTCGTTTCTCTCTCCTCCATTTGTTTGTCCATGCACACGCCAAAATACATGGTGAGATGGCCGAGTGGTCTAAGGCGCTGGTTTTAGGCACCAGTCCCTCCGGGGGCGTGGGTTCGAATCCCACTCTCATCAATTTCCTTTTTTTTTGCCATTTGGAACCGCTTGTCAAAGCTACTGCCAGAAAAAAAACTTAACCGGTCATTTTTTGCTTCCGTTCAATGTTATTCCCCTCTGTGAACTCATTCCACCAACTGGAACCCCCAAACTATTTTATGGTTTAGAGGGTCAATTTACCATTTTCTTTTTATTTCTGTTGTCCTGTCTTTGGTGTCAATTAATTTTGTTATGATAAGAATGAAAAAAATCATATATAAAACTTCTTCTGGCAAATTCAAAACTGGAGTATAAATTAATACTGATAAAACAAATGTAGAGCAACCCACTGGTGATCTACATTTAACAAAATACTGGCTATAATGGAACACAAGGTAAATAGGAAATCGAATGCGAAAAAAAAAACAAACACATTATCAAGCTATGATTGAGAATTTAGAGTATTGTGAGCTGTAAACAGTCCGATCAGTCCCTTGTAAAAGTCGCTGAAGAAATCTGCATTGTTCAACGATTCTTCACATGAGCCAAACTCGGCAAGTCGGCCAAACATCGTATTGAGCTTCTAGAATATTTATTTTTATAAATTATTTATTTTGAATTCAACCTTACTCCGTTTCTCCGTAAGAAGTCCCTTCGGGCAGATTTTCGTGCCAATCAATCGCTGCGCAATGAATGAAATCCACATAAGATTTGTTCTTTTCAAAAATTTCTTCCAATCGCTTCTGAAAGATGTGATATTTTCAAGATTTCTTGAGGAATATATTACTCACTTGCAATAGATTCTCATTTCTCGATATACTTCAAATTGTGGACCATCTTTTCCCTTGAAAATTTCTGTGTCCTTTTCCAAGTCCCAGTAGATAGTAGTCGAACCTAAATATATTACATTTTCAAAAAATTGACAATTTCTCCGAATATGGACAAACCTTTGGAAATTCGGCTCAATGTGAAGCAATAATATTGACTTTAACTCCATAGGTACTTAATTTTTCCCATGAACAGTGTAAAAAAGCTCTTTCACACCATTTCGATCAATCAGCACATTTCCAAGATGAAAGTCTCTCTTTGCTCAAATTCGAGAGCTGCTTCTGCTGCATTCATTGAAAGAACGAGTTGATGAATGATCGAGAAGAGTTCTTTTTCACTTTCTAGGACGAAATCTTCAATGCGATTCCACCATTTGCCGAAACGAAAAGAACAACTATTAGATTTAAAAAAATCAATTTTTTTAATTTCTCTTCAGAAGTAATAAGACTATCAAATTTACACAATAAATAAAAACAAGTTGATTATCGAAATCTTCAATGAGATCATTGAGTTGTTATTCAATAAAAATAGGAATACTTGTTAAATACATTGAATAGTTAGTCTGTGACGTGAAATCCTCGACATCCGTTTTCAAAACGAATTTTCCGCGTAACCATTATGATTTTTTGAGTCATATTTTGAGCGTCGAGAAGATGATTCTAAAATTCTATTTTTATGGTTTTCAATGATGGAATGTTGAGAAATAACAAATTTTGTCAACGTGTCCTTGTCGAATCTTCCTTAAATTAGTTACCTAATAGTTAATTAGCTATTAATTTAATTACCATTATATTTTGCACATTTGTGATGTTTATTTATGTACTTTTATTCATTTTTAAAATTTTTAACCGCCATAAAAATGATGAAATTTGTGCACCGCTTGATCGAAAATGTACGTTAATCAACAAAAAACGCTTAACAAGCGACGAAAGTACGTATTTATGTAGCAAGTTGTCAAAATTTGAGATTTTAGTAAGTTTTAGTGAATTTTCTTTTTAACCTACATAACACTGTCTTTTGAAGTTATTGTAAAGTCTCATTGTGAAATTTTTATTTATTTTAATAAAATTTCGAAACTCAAACTTTGATCATTAAAAGTCTTACGATTGAAAAAATTCTCACAAGTTCAAAAAATTTCAAAAAATTACATGAATGTACTGTTACAAGCTGCCCTTTTTATAAATAATCATTGTGTTTGTTCCAATGTGTTTCTAAAACAATCACGACAGCCGCGTGCTGCTAGAATTGCAAAAAAACATTGAATATTTCAACTACAGTTGTTTATTTTTCATCACAAATGTTGAGGGTTAATTGACATTTCGTAACTCACCACAAGTCCGGTGACATTTCCAGTGTTCATTTGCATAGTGATCACGTTGACGAAACCAATTAGTTCTTCTCTTATGTTTTCCACAATCACAGCAGTCGTCAACGAAGGTCGTGCTTTCTGCAATGACTACTTTTTTGAAGATTCGGTTCATTCATGCGGATTTACTTACTTACCACAACATTACAATTACTTACCACAACACGGGAAAACTCATCGAACGCGTTATTGAGAGCATCTAAAATTGGATTGACTTGTAATTCGGCTAAACGAAGCACATCAGGGTTTTGAAAAGGCACGTCCATCTGAAAATTATCAAGATAAAACTATACGAAACTGAAAAAGTGAATGATTGCTTGAAACGCCTTGAAACTTGAAACTCAAACGAAATATTAAGAAGGAAAAGAGACAATCTTTGAAAAATTATTAATATATTGAAATAGTAAAACATAGTGAAATAAAATAGTTTTAAAGATGGGCAGAAGGAGAGCAAAAACCGAGAAAAGGAAAGAAGAAATTGCTTCAAGTTATACGCAAGTTTTATATGAAAACATAATGAGAAGCGTCATCAGACGGAGAAAAATCTTGGCTAATGGGTTTTCGCTGGGCAATATTATTTGGCTGCGCCCCATTAAAATATATCTCCCAGAGTGACAGTGAGTAATAGAGCAAAATTAACGAAAAAAAAAAACACAAAAGAAGTTTGTTTAATCAACTATAAATTTTTGAAATTGTTGGAAGATTAATTTTTTTCGAAGTAAAAAAACATTCGGCAAGATTTAGAGGGTGTTGTTTTACTTTAAGAACGTCTCTAAAAAAGCTGTTTAGAGAAAATAGAAAAAATGAAGAGTTTGAATTTTTATCGAAAGTTAGCCAAAATATTCAAATAAAACGATTGCGTGGAAGACTTAACATACATAATAAATGTAATAGTTTAAGTCGAAAATTTTTTATTAAACTATTCATATACTTTGATGACCATAAAGGCATGGAAGAGTTGGTTTTAAGTAAGAAACGCTGTAATAAAATCATCTAAGTCATGTTATGAATCGCATTCAACCAACAAAATGTTGCCCAAATGGTTAAGTTTATAAAATGAATTATTTTATTTTATTTTAGTAATTCATCTTTATAAAAATCATAGTTGCAGACATCTGACGGGGTTCTTTCAGAAATTGACTCAAAGATACGTTTTTATGAACTCCCAATTTTTCATTATTTGAAAATTTAACAATTTGCTTCAATCTACCATAAAATCCAAATTAAAGTTCAAAACATCATCCCTCAAATAATGGGAATTTTTTTGATTAACAGGAATTTTGCGGTTTTTAGTAAAAAATACTTCTGAAATACTTCTGAAACGCACACGTGTTAGTTGAAAGTTGTTTCTGCAATAAGCTATTTTGTTTGGAAACGTATAAATTTTAGGGGATATTGTTCTGAATTCCTTGGACAAGTCGCATTCAATTTCCTAGAAAGCTTCGTGCTAGCGGCCAAAAATGTATCTAAAGAAATGAAAGTTGGAATAGCTGAGAGTGGAGGGAAGAATTGGAATTAGAATTTGAATTCAGTGGTATAAAAGTGAGGGAAACAATAAGAAAATACTGATTGATTGAATGGATGAAAATAGAAATGAAACTGAATCAAGCAAAGTGTTTTGCTAAATTGACACTTGCAAAAGGAAATAAAATATGGAGAAATAAAAAAGACACGTGTGCTCGTGTGCTTTTGCATTTTCTTCGTTTTCAAGACTGACTGAGTTAATGAAATTGAAACTGAAAATGAGAAAATGGGTGAACTAAGTGAGCTTGAATGTTGTTCTCTTTTATTGCAGTTCTTTTCCTCTCCGGCCAATAAGTTGCACAAGAGAGAACATGAAAAGGGACACCAGGCGATTCAGGTAATATGAGAAATCTATCCGAAATATTTTGGATATGGTTGGAGGGATAATGCTTCAGTGCTAGACCAAGTAATTGGCGCACGGCTTTATTACGATAGCTTAGCTTATTCCTCTTTTTTTCGGCGCCCAAGTGTGAAACATGATGGCGCCCTCCCGTCCAAGGTTCATGTGAATACTCAATGAAAAAGAAGGAAACCGACTGCGGGCGGCGAGAAAAAAGCAAAAACGTGTGGCTCATTCAAAGACTGAATGGTGGGTCTGAAATATGAATGTGGCCTACTGATTAGTGGCCATTCATTTTATACGTAGAATATTAGTGGGGAGAAATTGGAATCAAACAAAAAGGATTCAGTTTAGGCTTATGCATGATCTCAAATTTCTAATTTGTAAGTGTTATTTCAATTATTACTTTGTCCATAACCACACATTAAATGTTAAAAACAAGACTCTCATTCATATGTTATTCCAGACATAGGAAAAGAAAAGTTTCATGAAATAAACATTGCTGTGAAATATTTTCTTGTTCAAAAGCTCTGGTAAATTGTTATATATCTTTCAACGCTGCTGATTATTTTCAATTACAATATCTTTGATCGTCATCGGTTTTTTGCATACATCGACGTCAAGAAAACACAATTTATAATAAACAATTCCAAATCAGGTTTATGAGAGTTCAAGTTGCATCATATTCAATCAAAATTCGAAAAAACGAATCGAAAAAAAATGCGGTTCAATACCTGAATTCAGTCTCCAGAAACTTTTTTGCAACATTCGAGTAAATTAATTTTCTTTTTAATTTCAGTACGTATTATCTTCTTGTGCATGAATCTTCAAAATTGAGTGTTTTTGTAAACACACAGTTTTTTAATTGACTGTAGCGTTTACATGTGGTCCAACGAAACATATTTACCATGTTAAAAAATCGAGTGGAAAAAATTCAAAAAAAAAATCCAAATAACCTAAAAGTTTGCCTACAAAAAATCAAAATTTTAAAAAATTCCGCCTCACTATTTTATGTTAAAAGAATTCATTGCGGGTTGTTAAATATACAAAAAAATATTTTAAGAAACTCTGTTAGTGTTTGGCTCATTTTACTCTTTAAACGTTTGTATAAAACTAACTTCCATACATCAATTTCCATTTTCTACAATATATTTTTGATAAACGTTTTCTGTCGGCGACCTTAATTGCTAAATCTCTGTTCCTTTCGATTTTACGAGAAAACAACGGTTTTGCCAATACCAAGGATGACGGCGATAAATAAAAAGTGATAACCTTGTCTATCATTGCAAAATAATTGTAACTAGTCGAAAGAGTATATGATAAAAACCTACACACATGAAAACTACGGCGGCCAGCAAAACGATTCTGAACGATATTCGATTATCCGGTTGTCAGTTCGGTTTGGCAATTTAGAGGTCATTCAATTTTTGATTAAATCTTTACATTACAGTATTAAATAAGATACAAACAAAATCAAATGCCACTTTTGAACTCAACTAATAGTAAGAATTATTTAAAACTTTAGTAATCCATTCTTGGTAATTACTCAAAATGAATTTTTTTGTAAGTTGTAGCAAATTGTAGGACTTTAGCTCGGCAGTGGAAACGCTTCTAATAGCGTAAATTGGTACTGTTCTCATAGTCTCAAAAAACGTGCGTTTTTGCACATGATACCTGTCTATAAAGGTAATAACAGCCAGATAATATTCAAATATATATTTCCAAAAGTTATAGTTTATTAGATCAGTAGGTTGTAAACACCTCTCTTGCTATTGATTTACAACTACGAGAAATCTGACAAAGCTAAGTGATTTGGTGAAGTTTGGTTTGAAAGCAAATTTCATTCTATCGTAAATGCTCACTTTCCTCGGAGACAGAGTACGTTTTCAAACGAGATATATCTATACCTGAAATTTATATTAAAACGACTGCAAAAGGGTAATAACAACAATCTGAAACTCAAATATGTATGCCAAAAAAAAAATTTTAAGGTCAGTAGGTTGTAAATACCACTTTTTGTCAAGAACATAGTGTCTCATATGGTTCACAACCATATGTTGTCTCATATGTTTCATGATAATAGACCAGAACATCTAAAAAAATTATTTTCACATTATTCGCATCTAATCCCTTCAGGAATCTGTAACTGTTTTAATTTTATATTTATTCAACAACAGAAAATTGAAGGTATTTCCGAAAAAGTCAGGTATACTAACTTAAACATCTACAGTAATAATAAATGCAGTTTCACCGACTGTTCACTATACATCAGTCGCATTACACAGTAAATACATTCTCTCTAGCTGATAAAGTTTATTTGGTACGGAAAAGAGGTGTGGCTTACGTGGGAAAAAGTATGTTACATTTGAGTATGGTGACTTAAAAAGAATAGCTATTATTTTATTTTACATTTTTCAGTTTTGTAATGTGTTGTCTTGGTTGATTTTTGGATGTCCCAGCAGTGTTTTCGCGCAACTTATATTTGAATATGAGTAAGGAGCTTTTTTTTAGAGCTCTTAATAGAAAACAACACTCTGGAGTTTCCAAACTACTCAAAAGCAACTTTTACGTCATACTAGGTTTTTTAATAAGCACAATTGTAATTAATAAGTTTGTAATTAATAATTTCCAAAAAAAAATATTTTTCCAGAATGTGAATTTCCAGTAAGTTAAAAAAAATTTCAAGCCAACTCTGTTTAAACGTGACATGATTCGATAACGCATTATGACACAAACGCGTTCAGACAGAGCGGCGACGCATCATTGCTCTTTGAAAACACGCAAGCATGTTCAGTGATTTATTAACAACATATAAATATCATTGTTTATTGAAGTACATAAATTAGTGAAATAATATTTGATACATATTATATATAGATATAGATGGCAGTTGATAAATGAAGGTTTGTGTTATTCTGTCGTCATGAGTTCTGAGATTTGTGTTGTGAGGTAGAGAGTGTATCTCTTCAGAGTAACGTCTGCTTTCTGAAATTTACCAACTAATTATATGCTACGGCACGTTAGAAGTGATCACCAAGATTTCGTGAAAATCTATTTGCTTAATGGCACGGAGTCGGACTTCCTTTGCATCATAAGCGAGGCTGTTCCATTCGGTCAATTCTTTTTCCAGTTTATCGGTTAGACGGTTTTTTGTCTCATCGAGCTAAAAAAAAAGGAAAGTAATTTGAAAACACTTAAACGTTCACAACTTGCCGCATATGCCAAGCTTTTTATCTGTTTGTTGAGTCTGCATTCGGACGTTCCAAAAAGAGTGAGCAATGAGATGTCGTGTTCGAGAAGTTGCACCACACTTGGATTATTAATAGCACTGACTACTTCATCGTTCAGTACTGCGATTCCTTCTTTCATTTCGTAATCTTCAGGGCACAGCCTAGTGAGAGTAGTTCTGCGGGGATAACCAGACATGAAGTTTCCTGAAAAATGGTACCGTAGAAACTTTCAAAAATTCAAAAGTAAGTTTAAATCTAAACAGTAACACAAAAATAGATTGTCTCAGATGTAGGGAAAGAACGGAATTTTGAAGCAAACTGCTGATAAGGGAACATATAGATTGAGGCCATCCATCGCAACCCCAAAGGGCATAACGGGAGAAGTGGAGGGTGCGCTGGGCAATGGCAATCAAACTCGCAAAATTTGAAAATGGAACAAGGCAAAAAGAGGGAAATGTAGTTGGATTAGAATTGAAAGTTAAAATGTGTAATAACTGAGAGAGTGTCATGAGTGCGATAACTGCGGTCAGAAGAGGGCTCTAAATAGAATGAATTGTGATTGTTAACAAGATAGTTGAAGGATAAAGCACGGGATGTCAATCTGAAATTATGAAATAACAAACGATAGAATAGAGAAAACAAAGAGGCTAAAACTTGGATGACTAATTAAGTCATCCGAAAAATGATGGAGGAGTTTAGTTTTCACTCGTATTTTTCACCAATTTCTGACTCAAGAGATAATGACAAAGAAGTAAATATAAATCATAAAACACTAGTGATGTAGACTGTCTTTCGTAATTGCCAAGAGCAACAAAGTTGTCAGAAAATCAAAGATCTTCATATCAAATAATTGTTTGAAATTCAGGCAATATGCTATTGTGAACAACTTGAAAACAAAAATAACTTAGTTTTGATAACAGATCTGACTAGTATTTTGGAGTGTGAGAAACAGTTCAAAGCTAAGAGGAAAGGAAACATTTGTCGTCAAATATTTAAAAATGATAGTCAGAAGTCAAAAAAAGTAACTGATTCATCCGGCGCAATTCGCGTATCGTACATTTCTTTTGGCTTTATATAATTTCCCATTGGACATGAAATGAATCATAACTAGAAAAAACATAGTGCGTGATAATTACATAGAAAAATGTGTAAGAATAAGTTTGAATAAGGTTACAAAATTGAAGATTATCAACCCGGTGTTTAGTCAGAACAATCAGCGTTTCAATGCTCACTGTCTTTTGCGTCGTCCAGCGAGAAGACAAGAATGTCAATTTCATGAGCAACCTGACTGAGATCGTAGGCGTATTTCTGAAAATAACCGAAATAAATTGAACTGTCCAATTATATTCATATTGTATCACACACCCCCGCATTGCTGTTTCTCGGCAAATGAACACACATTTTGATAATATTCTGGCCTTTGTACGCAAGAGACATTATTTTTTTCAATGAAATTCTATCGTTTTTGTAAGAAGAGTGGGCAAACTGAAATTAATGCGTTTGTGTGAAATCTCGTGACAATTTTTGAAACATTAGGCTTTGTGTTGTGAGCAACGAACCGTCTGAGAAGCAAAATCGACTGCTTGTAAAAAGATTGCCTCTGCCACTTTCATCTCTCCGAGACCGGTCTAAAAAATGAAACTTGTATTTTTGCATATGAAATTTGAAGGAGATCCGAGTATTTATTGAGTATGATGTTCAATTTTTTTTTCTTTGAAGTGAAAAGTAGTGGATCATAAATTCGAGAACGTGCACGATTTCTTTCAACAACTTCGTCCAAATTATTTATAAACGCTTTATTTTTTCCAAAATTCTAAAGGTTTGAACAGGCAAAAATTCTGCAAGTTTCTATAAAAGTCTAATCTGTCTAAACGTTGACATACACCAAAATCTAGACTAAACCATTTTAAAATTTTTAATTGATACATAGATGACAAAAACCTTTTTAGATTTCAAAAATATGATTCATGCAAGTACTAGTTGAGTCAGTTTTACAAATTTTAAAATACAATCTATAATAAACGTGGGATGTCAGTATTATGAATATTGCAAATATTGAATTAAGTGAACGCCATTGGTATTCCGTCAATGTATTTATTTTGAACTGTGAAATTGTTTTTTTTGTATTTTGATGACTCACACTGGGTTGAGTTTAGTTATAGGGTACATTTTTTGACTTAAAGATACAGTGAAACTGTATGCAACAAACATTTGGCAGGCTCTCCGTACAACTCTTTGTTTTGTTCTAATTTTTTAAAATTAAACCTAGTATTCATTTCATGTTGTTTGTATTTTTATTAAAATATGTCGTTTATTTTCAACCTGCTGATTACATTTCAAAATAATAATTTTGCATCACTAAAAAGTGCAAGTAGTTGATAAGAAATGGTTTCACTAATTTGTGTCACTTACCCTCATGTCAAATGTTTCGTCGATGAATTTTTGGAGCACGTTCATTATCAAACTGGAAGTATTAAATTCTGACATGTGAATGATGGATTTCTGAAACTCATAAAATAAATTATGAGAATTTTATGTATTCGGTAAAATCAACTCATGTAAAGAGCACATGCCAGACAAACTGTAATGGTAAATTGAAGAAAAACGTGCAATAAATCTACTTTTGAATCAAGTAAACTTTTAGACAGGGATGAATGAAACTCATTGAAACAAGATGAAACAATGAACATTCAATATTTGAAAACATAAAGCATGAAACTCTTTGAAGTTCAAAATTGTCCTTTTACAATTTTATTGAAAAATGATGCATTTTCATGGAAAAAATATGAAATTTCTCTGGAACAGACATTTGATTGTTTGTTGTTGATTTTTTTTCAATTCCGTTATTTTATCAGATGAAAAACAAATGAGAACAAGAAACTAAAAAAGCCGGATGTCCGAAAATGAAAGTGTAATGTATTTAATACTGTTCTGTCTACCGACTGCCACGTCACATGATAGGCTTTTTCTTGATTTGCGTCAAAGGCACCATTTTTATCACCAAACTTGATAAATACGAATTTAACAAAAAAAACTAAAATCGGGCTGAGTTTAACAAAAATACGGTGACATTTAAAACAATTGGTTTTTTTGTGAATAAAATTTTTTTAATTAGGTTATCTGAATAAATTACACATTTCATTTGTATCGAATTTTTATCACAATAACTATGCAACGTTTCTACCAGTAAAACGTATTCTCTTCTGGTTTTAAATTTTTGAGTGAACAATATTTTAACACAATTTAAAAGTAGAAATCCGGCCACATATAGTGTTTGTGTTACAAACTTTAATTTTTAAGACACATTCAAAGCTTCGATTTGTTTTATGAAAAAAAAGTCGTCATGGAATGAATTTGCAATTTAAAAAATTATTACTATTTTGCCACTTAAACTATATGTAATCAATCTACAAGTAATTAAATCAAACTGGTTTTCATCAATTGATTTTGCGCTTTTTTTCAAAAATTTCAGTCGAGCCAGTATAAATTTGATATTTTATTATTCTATTACAATGTAAAATGGGTTGCAACAGAAACTAAAAATACATGGTTCGCATAAAGAACAGTGTTATAATTAAATGCAATATGTACATATGCGAAGAAGCTTTGCGGTATAAAAGTATGATATTGTCCCGCTTCCATCAACGATCATAAGCGAAAATCAAAACAAATTTTGTAATGGTTTTAATTTCCGAACATTGGTTTTCTGATGAATTCGATATATTAATCATGATTGTTTTTAATCTGAAAATTGATTTTTAAACGTTGAGTAATAAAAAAACAAAATTGTTAGTTTTCTGAAAGGTTCCAGTTGGTACCTCGCAATTCCATTTTTAAAAGTTTTAATTTTAACGATTTAAGGAAATGTCATTAATGACATTTTGTTAAGAAAATTAAGAAAATGTCAGGAAATTATTCCGAAGCGGAAAATTCGTGTCAGTTGTCAAAGTACCTTCTTGTTCATTCTAGTTTAAGAAGTAGTTTTTTAATTTTTTTTTTCTAATTGTATTTACCAAATTTCTGATAGATGAAATTTCCCTTTTTTTTAAACTTCATAATATATTTAAAAAAATGAATTATTTCCAAATTTTGTTCATATCATTTGTTCATACCGATGATGTTATATGTTATACGATGATGTTCATACCCCACATACGTTCATAATTTCTAAAACCAATTAGTCTTGCAAACATTTTTATTGAATTCTCTTTCCTTCGAATTATTTAGAGCCACTTTCATCACAGTCTGCTGATTCATGTGCCATTTTTTGAATCCCTAAAAATAAATGTTGCCACTCTCATGAGTGCACAAAAAACATGAACAAACTATGTCCACATATTGACATTTCCCTATTATTCGAGATCTTACACTTGAAGTTTTATGGCACGTTGGCTAGTGCTATTTCAACTCCAACACCTTCTCACTATCTTTTACGGTCACATCTTACAACATGTTGATTCCCTATGCATGTGTGATTTCTTTAATGTTTTTAAGCGTTATTTTCAGTGCAATCTCTTTATTCACGTACGGTAAGAATAAAACTCCTCCCAAAATTTTTGAAAATTTATTGTCAATAAAAAATTGTGAGGATTTATCAACAGCTTTAAAAAAAATTGAGATATAGATATCGAATAACTTAACGTATTTGTATACATGTATTTTCAATGAGAAAATAAATTACGCAATATGCTGAATATACCGCTGCACTTAAAATTCTATATTTTTTTGTGCAATCAACTGCATTTAATTTGCGTAGCCAGACAATTTTTTTCCAGGTTGGGCTACCATCTATCCATTCGATTACGATTATTTTTACCCAGATGAAGAAATCCTTGTTGGATTAGTGCCATTTGATTCAGTGAGTGATCACAATCTGTATAAAAGATATTTGAACAAAATGTTTTTAAGCTTGCCGCCGATTGCGTAATTCGTATGTAGGATATGTCTAAGAATGCTTGATTCCTACAATCTTAACTCGCGACGGCATAATTGCGTTTCGCTTGCAAAAAAAAGAGGGACATCAGAAATATCTTATTGAGGAAGTAATATTCTAGCAAGTTTTGAAATTGAGGAAAAAACCTGCTACCGAATTTATGTGATTCAGAATTGTGATTTCTTCTGTGATCAGAACATACAATACATAACTGTAGAGGAAATAATTTGTATCTGGGATATTGCAGAAAATAAATCTGAACTGAATATGTAGACAAGGTTTTATTAATGACAACACATAACACATAACTTACACAACCGTCCAAACTTGTTTGCCAGCATTAATTTGAGAATTCTTTAAAGCTAGGAATTTTTTCAAATGAATTCAAACTGACAACAAGCTGCCTAGAATGTTGAGTAACATGGATAAGTGCTTTTTTGAACTTTAAAAATTAGTATGGCACGAGGTAGAGGGCGTTATCTTTCATGTGTTTCAAGTAATCATCCTACATGGATTGCTAATAACTCCAAATAGGCGTTTGCGATAAAATAGTTTTCAAAAGCATAATCTCAAGAATTTTTGAATTATATCTACTTCAAACATATTTTTTATTTGTATCAAACTTTAGGATTAGATACGGTACTAACAACAAAAAAAACGTGATGACTTGATGGATGTTTTGCTAACTGAACTATTTATTAAAAAATATTATATGTTTGTAGTATTTAATGAATATTTTCAAAGCATTTCAAACTTCATACTTTGAAGCCAATGACGCTTGTAAATTACAGTTTGCTCCTGGATGGCTGGTGGCAACAAGTATTTTCATGTATCTCAACTTCGCATGTGTTCTTCTAACTTTTTTCATTTGCATTATTGGTTTAATGTAGGTTTCTACTTGTAGTTGCAACAACAAAAATTTTCAATTTACTTATTAGCTTATTTTTCTATCACATTTTGTTTCCAGAATCTTCATGCTTCGAGGTGACTCCAAATATCAAAAATATATGTTTGTATTGATCTGTGGATCTTCACTTCTGACTGCAATATTTGGAGCAGTGGCATTTGTGATCTTCGTCGCAAGCAATGACGGAGAACTTGAAATGGATCTTCAGGGAAAAGTCTCGGTTAGATTCGGAAATCGTAGTCCGTAGTTTGATTAAATTAAATTTAAAGATTGGATATTCCCCTTTCCTGGATCTAATCGGTTTTGTGATCGCGATAATTGGAACTGGTGTTTCTGCGTTTTTTACCATTGCACTACTCAATCCGAACAACGAGATCTAACAAATTTGATCATCCTTTTAAAATTCATTACGCATTCGATTTCCTTACGTTTTTTTTTATCAAACACACTCCATGTGAAATACAAAGATTCAATGATAAGAAAAACATTTTATTTGATTCCTTCCTTTTCTATTTCGTCAATTTGGATCCTGATCCTAAGGCACTTCTTGTCAATGGTGATTAAGCCCCGCCTGCGTACTTTCTCTCTTTTTCTCTGTGTTGAATGGTAAGGATAGTGAAGGGAGAGATTGAAGAAGACAAGAAGGATAAAGATTGACATAGAGCGACATCAAATTGAAGCTGCATCCCGAATACCCCATTTCTTTCCGCTCCACAAACTCTGGTCAGATTCTCCGTTTATGAACACCGCTATTCTCTAATTTTCTCTTTAGTTCAATACACATGAACTTGCTGATATTCTTATTATGCTATTTTCTTGGTTCACCTCATTATTCAGAGGCAAATAAAATAAAACTGAAAAGTTCTGGCCGCTCTGCTGATATAAACCACGATTCTCCATGTATTTGGAACAAAACTCAATGTAGGGTCTTTTTCCATTCTATGCCAAAATGACGTTTTTGCAATTTTAAAAATGTGTATTTGATATTTACCTTATATTTTTGATTAGTATGTCCTATATTTTGGTATTGCGCAGAATAATTTCAAAAACTGTTGTTGTAGTCTTTATGTATTCTTGCATATTTTTTGTTGTGTAATTCACCTCAATGATCTGAATATTCTGAAAATTTTTTTCTGATTGATTTTAACTGATTTCTAACTTATTGAAAACGAATTGTTGATTGTTTATCGATGAATTTCAAATGTTATTTAAAGCTTTAGCTTCAAGCAAAAAATAAGCGTCCAGACCTAAAATTTGTTCAATATTGCTGTTGTAATTTGAAAATTTTTTAAATCTTTACATGCGAGATACAGAAACATATTTTAGTAATTTTGTATGGTCAAAAATTTTTTTAAATCCACAAATTTTCACACTTTAAATTGTCATATAAAAATTATCAAAGTTTAATTTCGAAAAAACAACTGTTTTAATTTAAAATTTAATTTCAAAACATGTTTATCTTACACATTATTTAAATATTCTCATGCTATTACAACCGCAACAAAATCAAATATCGTTTTTCCTTTTTTTTTGATAGTTAAGAACTTATCACCATGAAAATCTAGTGAAAGCGAGTAACGCCATAAAACAAAATTAATAGACTTTAGTCCTGTTGTAACTGTGTCAGGCGGAAAACTTCATCTGGACGCTAGTGATGTTCAAATCATATTATCAAATTTGTCAATATTTGTGGTTTATGAGATAATGTCTATGAAACCATACGAGATTTTGAAAAAGCACCATACATCCATTTTGAAATAGATCAAAAGGCCAGCGGCCCATTATTCTCATCAACTTTCATCCGAGAGAGTTAAACACATCCCGATTGCTATCAATAAAAACTGATTCCTGATCTACTCAATACATTATGTTCGGGATCGATCATTGAACCAATTTTCAGCATGGGTGCATCCGTATCAAAGTATAACGGTAGAATGTTGCGATGAAGAACTTTCCAAGCTTATCCATAAAACTATTCTTGACGCAGGCAATAATGCAAAACTGGGAAATCTTGCCAAGGTATATAGATTAAACTAGCTGTAACGTGTTATCCAACCTTGTAACTTTGTTTTATTGCAGTTTATTCAACGGAGATCTCAACTTTTCTATCACATGAGTTTCGAAACTATCGTTTCAAGAGAAAACTTTGCTATTTCAACTCACTATCATGGAACTCATTCGTGTCGAGTTCACGACAACAATCTATATTATTTGGTATACGAAACACCAGTTCAAGTGAGTACTAATATTCAATTAAGCTTTTCATTTCTATCTTCTTATCTTTGTATTTTGTTTCTTATCTATAGATATAAAAACTCATTAAGTCAAGTATTTGAATCGTGAGGGGAAGGGGCATCAGTTGTTCAGTTAAACAATATTATTATAGAACGAATATTCAGAATAGCAGCATTCATACAAGAGTAAGTAAAAAGTAACACCACTTTATTTGGAAATTTAATCAAATTTTGGGATTAATTAAAATTTACTATTGCATTGACTATTGTGAGTATTGCCGGGCCAGTTATAATGTGTTACCGTTTAGGTAAATTTTTGGCTTTAATGAGTTAACATCTGAAATGCGTTCAAATCGCTAATGCAGTATAGAAAACACTCTTCTTTTCAATTTGAATCCGTTACAAAGAATTTGAATCGAGTACCGGTCCCTATATTATTATTACAGTTTTTAAATGCTAGGCCAATGAAGGAAACGTTGTATATATGTTTTAATATGGGGGTTTTACCCTTTTCAGATATTGTTTTAAACTAAATGATATTCGATAAAATAATACATGAGTTGGAACAGCTTCACAATTCACAATTACTAAGAAAGAACGTATTATTTTATATCCTCATTTTATATTATTTTATATCTTAATTTTTCATAATTTCAGTATGATCCTTTTAACATGAAAACTGAAGATTATCTGGCCTCCATTGACTCCGCTGATCCATTGGGAAGTACCAAACCCGCAAACTTACGTGGAGATTTTCCTGATGTACGTGAAGATTCCACAGCTGGAGAAGATCTTTCTGTTCAACCATCTATTGGCAATATTCTTCAATATCCCAACAAATTTGCTTGGCCAGATCCAGGTAATACATTGTTCAACAGGCGAAATAAATTTAATTTATTTTCAGATGAAGAAGTTTCCAAAAAAATCATGCTTGCGGAACAAGATGCAATTCGTTCAATAAATGAACTTATGGAATCAGTGACAGAGATATCCGTTATGAACTCTGGTGCAGTTGTTAATTCAACTGATTCTCTCAATATCACGGAGATTGAATTGCCAAATCCCACTCCGATTCCGCGAAACTTTGCTAATTTGCGCGAAAAAGATCGACTACCCGAGAACACTCATTGCGATAAAGAACGGAAAGACGGTTAGTGAGGTTTTTATTGTGTGTGTGGTAGTTTTTCTTTCAATAGACATAATGTAGAAAAGTGTGATTTATCGTTTGTCCTAAGGATGATCTTCTGAAAAATGAGTTGTTCAAAAGTTGTTCCAATCTTTGCTGATATGATACGAAATGAATAGCGCGTAGATAATTCCGAATTATGCATTTAATACTTGTCTGGTTCAGGAAATAGATGCTGTGATGGAAGACTTGCTTCGACAATGAGGGATGCAATGAGACAAATGGCTACATCGCCAGATTTTGGACAGGGTAAAGAAGGCATTATTGCTGCAGTGAGTTCCTCTGTAAAATTCTAAATGTGTACCAAGTTAAACATTTCTTATTCTTTTTATGACATGATATGATATTTGGACATAACGTTTGATATTCAACATTCACGTTTCAGGAACTTCAACAAAAAGTTCAACAGCGCTTCCAAAAATCTTACGAAATCATTGTATCCCAGTCAGACTTTGTTATTTCTACATATACTGCTGGAGATAACTTCTGTAAATTTGATAACAAAGGCTTCTATATTCTTGCTTATGTATCACCCAAGCAATATGATATTGATGAAAAAGAAGATGAGATGAAGCTTGCTGCAACTTCAAATAAAGATCCGCTAGGAGCTAACACTACGATGTTTGAAAACGAAGCACCTTGGCATGTCGCTTTAAAGTTGGACACCTATGGAGATAGAGCCGGATATCCTGTTGGGTCACACTGCACTCAAGCAAGAACGGGGTCCAAATGTTGTAGTTTGATTCTATTCAATGCTATGAAGTCTGGATATGATTCTCATGTGGCAACATCAAACTTTGATCCATATGATATTAGAAACATTTCGAAAGCGGTTCAATGGAGTGTTGAAGAAATATTGCAGCACTCCGCTGAAGTGATTGTTTCGCTGGATGATTTCGCTTACGCTACATATAACAATAATAGCTACACCTGCAAATATCGTGTTGATAAATACCATATTCTTGCCTACACTACACCGAATCATGATCTTGATAACTACGATGAAATGGCAACATCCATAATTGATAGTGAACCAGAAGCCCAAATTGTGTACCCGGCAGTCGATAGAACAGCAAACCAAATTCCGTTCCAAAATACACCTTCACCATATTGGACAACTCCAGTTCCCATCCCAACTCAGGTTTACATGCCAATGCAATACACCCAACAACCGATGCAACCAATGTATAACCAACAACCATTTTTTAATCAACAGCCCATGTTCAATCAGCAGCCAATGTACTTGCAACCAGCTTTCAATCAAGCCCCGCTTCCATATCAATACCCCGCACAACCATCCCAGTTTAATCCATTTTTAGCTAGCTTTCGTAGATTCAAAAGACAGATAGGAAGAACACCGGTAAGAAAATAGGCATAATGACGACTGTGTTATCAATTTATGATTGCAGTATCCAATTCATCAAAATGTGTACAATGATATTGGAAGTGCAAAACCTTTCAATTGTCCAGCAGATCTGAGTGGGCTATCAGGAATGGCTTGTTGTGATGGAGGCCTACAATTTGAGGCAAACAAGGTCATTGACCAAGCTAAACAAGAACCTGATTTTGACAAGCACAATACGAGAAATTTGGCAAAGTTGATGACTCGAGCCGTGCAGAAGAGATTTGGAACTACGTTCGAGTCTGTAGTTGCCGAAGCTGATTTCTCTTGGGGAACAAACAAATTCAATGGAAGAACATGCAAAATTGATTCACAAGGGTATAATGCTCTGACATATCAGTCAAGTTCTAAACCACCACCACCCTCTGATTTTATTGATATTGTAAGTTTCATTTAAAAAAAAACGTATATTATTACTATTTTTTAGCCAAACGATCCAACTCTTGGTGGTCCAACAGGCTCTAGTGGCGGTGGCGGAGGAGGAGGAAATGGTGGAAGTGGTGGAGGCGGAGGAGGCGGCGGCGGAGGTTCAGGAGGAAGTATGTTTATCTCAACAGCCAATGTTATTTTCAAAAAATAAATTTGCAGGTGGCGGAGGTGGAAGTAATAGTAATTCTGGTGGTGGAGGTGGAAATGGTGGAGGCGGAAATGGCGGAGGAGGTAATGGTAATGGAGGAGGTGCTGGAGACGGAAATGGTGGAGCCGGTGCCGGTAATGGAAACGGTGCTGGAGCTGGAAACGGAAACGGAGCTGGAGCTGGAAATGGAAACGGCGCTGGCGCTGGTAATGGAAATGGAGCAGGTGCAGGAAATGGAAACGGAGCAGGAGCTGGAGATGCGGTAAGTTGAAAATTTTTGTTTTCACCGATCGTCTTCATTGTATTTTCAGTCCGCAGCGGCCGCGGCAGCCCAAGCACAGGCTGCCGCAGCAGCTCAAGCCCAGGCAGCCGCAGCAGCTGCTGCTCAACAAGCTGCCGCCGCAGCAGCAGCTGCTAATGCTCAACAAGCTGCTGCCGCCGCTGCAGCCGCAGCAAACCCACTTTCTGCGTTGGTCGCTGCTACAGGAGCATGTTTCTCACTGGACACCTGGGTCACAACACCCACTGGTAAAAAGAGAATGGATCAAATTGACATTGGCGATTATGTTCTGACAGCCGATCTAGAAAAGGTAAAAAAGCAGACCGTTCATTTTGTGCAATCTTCCTTTTTATAGACCTATTTCACACCCATTACTCTTTGGATTCACCGCGAGCCGGAAAAAGTCCAAGAATTCCTTACAATTATGACGGAATATGGGAAAACTCTCCGAATCACCTCGCGTCACTTTATGTATCGGAACAAATGTGGAAGTGGGTTTTTTGGACGCTTAGAAGTAAAGGTTGGGTTGAAAATTGTCAGCAGTGCTACATTTAGACCTAAAAGTGTCACTTTGAAACTCAAACAGAATAATTGAGTGGGAAAAGACTGAAATGGAAAATTTTTTTGAATAATTCATTTTTTCCAAACTCGTATTTTTATAGAATCATATCCGCAATATATCAAAATGCTCCCTCATGACGGAGAAGCAATATTCGCATCAGACCTTGAAGTTGGAGACTGTGTTGTTGTACTGTACAAGGGAAAATATCGCCAACAGAAAATTGAAACTATCACCAGATCTGTGAGAACGGGAATTTATTCACCGCTGACAAACAATGGGAGAATAATTGTAAACGATATGCTAGCCTCTTGTTATAGTGAGATACAGCAAAACACACTGCAAACAACTTTCTTCTGGGTAACTGGAGCAATTATTTCATTTCATCTTTTAACGTTTCAGGCATATGACAAACTTCGTAGTGTTCTCGTTGAATTCTTTGGAGATCTGTACAACAACAAGGTACATAATTTACCAACTCTTGTGAATTTTATTTAAAATTGTCAAATTTGTTTTTCAGATCGAACTCCCAACCGGAACTACACTCTCGAGAGATATCATCAGTCTGATTGTTCCAATTCAAAAATGATTATCGTTTTTTTTTTGAAAGAATAACCTAAGTATTAACGAATAATAACATTAATAATAGTACAACTTTTTGTATTTAGAACATTATCGCTTCAGGGTATGTTGTTCAATTACCAATATTGTGTCCAACACTATTTCATTTTCGTGTAGCTATTATGCGTCCTGTTTCCAGTAACATGATCAAATCGAGAAAAACCATTAAATAAACTTGTATTATTAGCTCTTCCTTTTTGGGCAGCCATTCTCGGGCATGTTCTCGAAGATTAATTTGTTGTGATATTAATGCCTGACGGAAGACAGATACATTAACAAATCAAATGAGATTAATGTCGCTACCAACAGCCGCAGTTCGCAATGTTCAAATTCATTAATTCCCGTTTTCAAGGAAAACTGGAATCATTTAAAGATTTTCCGTTACTGTTCGAGAAAAATTGAGATTAACACGAAAAGTTTACTAGTTTTCGCTTAGAGTAAGCAAACGGTGAAAGTATAAGTATAACGTCACAAAAATTGAGAATCCATTGAAGTTTACTTCCTGGAAGAGGGCAGCATGCACTGAACAGGCGAGAGGAAACAGTTGGAAAAGTCTTCATCAATACTTCGCCGTTCCACTTCTGCCTTTTTTACAAGACCACGTTTCAGTCCCAATTGGGTTTGGGTTCCGCGGTTTCTGAAATTTGCAGATTTTTCAAAAAAATAATAATTTCATCAAAATACGTTTGTAATCTATTTCTATGTTATTAGATAATATCAATAAAACACGTTCTAAACCTTGGATAAACCTGCTTTCCGACGTAAACAGAGATCACGAACGGACAAAATAATGAAATGATTTAATAAAAGGAAGTGAATTTTCCTTGTTGCATGTAAAGATAAGACACGTTGAACGTACCTCATGAGTAGACGGATCAAAGCGTCATTTGATAGCCGTTTTTGGATAATCTGATCATCTTCGTCGCGAGATGAAACCATTGGAATTGCATCGGCAAGAAGAAGTGTAGCAAGGAAGACAATAAAAAACTGGAAAAGTTTGCCAGAGCTCATTCTTCGCTTGAATTTGAGACCAGTCCTGTGCAGAGGCTGACAAAAAGTATGAAACGAAAATGTGCCCGAGTATAAGAGGACCTCGATGTGTTGAGGTGGGCGGCGCCTCTTGTGGACCCGGGTAAAAATGGCTTTTGGGGGAAAGAAATCAGTAGAAAAACGAGTGGGAGCTGAAGTGATGAAATAGCTATTTTCACAGTACACTGAACTCGAACAAAGCCAAAAACGCTTAACGACATGCTGAGTGATGTGGGAAAGCCCACGCATTGAGTTGATGTCTTTTGCAAAAGTTAATTCGACCGGAGCAAATACGTTCTCCTACCTTTGTCTCGAGCAAGCAGCTTCTTTTGTTTTTATATATTGTAGTCATGTGATGTGAAATTAAATATCACGTCATTACATCTTCAGATATACTCTATTTGGACCTAAAAATGGTACAGTCAGCGCAAAAATAAATGTTCTAACAATCATGCAAATATTGCTTTTCAGAACGCTAAAAAGGTTAACTTTTTCAAAATTAAGTTCGAGTAGGTTTTTTTTGTGTCCACTTGTTTAAAAGTTAAAAAGGGTTTCTCAATAGTTAAAATCGAAGAACAGTTTAGAAGTTATCGAAAAAAACACATTTTCATTTCCACTGCAACAACATTTTTCAAACAGTTACGAAAAACATTATCTCGAACTCGTGCTGGAACGTTTGCAACATCAAACATAGAAAATGAAGTGAGATACAATGGACTCAATTTATTTTAAATTATGGACAAATCGCTAAATCTTTCCTTAGTTTTGTTTCGCGTATAAATTGGAAAAATTGACAATTATATCTAATGTTCAATTATTTTAATTTAAAAATATAAGTTAGTGGTTAAATTAATGTGAAATTACAAACTTCTTATCAATGGACTAATTTCAAACAAAATTTCATAGATCCACATAATATTATTAATGATGTTTTATGGTAGCTCCAAATTTCAATTAATACAAATTTAAGTTTAGCTGGAATCTTTAAACACTACACACATTGTCGTAGCTGCTGAAAAAGACTACTGACAGCTGCAAATCTCATTTTGTTATATATAGCTTTATCCAAACTTTATCAGGAAGTTCATAAAAGTTGCGGATCATTGTAACAAAAAACATTATTGCTTCACATTCATTAAAATTTAGTAAGCAATAACTTAAAAATGAAAAACACATTTTCAATCAAACTTTCTAATTCACTAAGTGGATTTTTCTGCGACACGAATAAGTTTGCAAAACTGTATATTTTAACTAAAGTCCGTCTTTTTTTTTAACCTTGAACTTCTAAAAATATTTCGTGACATTTTGAAAGACTATTTTGTAGACATTTTTGAACACAGCAACTTAATCTTTCAACATACACCTTTCAGCTATTTCAGGAAATTTTCGGATTCTGTAAATCAGGTCGACGTTTGCGGGCAAGCTGGAGTTTGAATTTCTTTCTTAATTTTTTTCTCAGAAATACTTCATGTTACTGTAAATATGAAATGTGATTTTTCAATTATCAAGATTTGAAAACATAAAATTCTGAATAGGGTAAAATAATTTTAACATAAATTTAGAACTTGCTGTTATGAAATGGGACTGCATGTAAAATCACGATTTCTCTCTAATTTCAAGAAGTACTACAAAACAATATGAATATGTCTATCACTAAAATAACGATTTACAAGAACTTTTATCAAGGGTATTGGTTTCCATAATTATATCACAATTTTGATTCAACTTTCTAAATACATTGACTAACACAGAACCAAAAAAATATATAAATATGAAAAACGAACTTTTTTTCCGAAAATCTGTTTTTGTTACGTTCTCAAATTTAGCTTTCAATATCTTAGGATGAAAACAAATTTTTCTTGAAAGTTCAATTTATTAAGCCACGTATGTTGAGATTTTCCACTGAATATGTGTTTTTGTTGGTTTCGGTTTGGTCGTTTGTATGAGCAGGTACTAAAATAAACACTTGACAACATGATGAACAACAAATGGTTTTATTCGAGGGTCCGAAAATCATTCGAATTGCTTTTTAGCAATTTAGCTCGTTTCCGTTTGGCATAAAAGTTATTCTTCTTTTGTTTTCTTTGAAAACGTCATTAATGCTGGTGCAAAGTGTATTTGCGGTATAGCTGTCAACTCCATTACTTGATGCTCAAAAATTCGAAAATTCATGCATTTACTCTTTGGATATTTTTCAAAGTTCAAGTGATTTGTCATAACCCAATCTCGGAAGTTTTTTGCAAAGTTTATTGAGAGCGAATTTGTGAATGAAAGATTTTGATAGTAATTGTTGATGTGTCGTATAGTTGAAACACAGAAAAGTTAACCCATAATTTAAATAAAACAAATAAACATGGTAATCTTCGGCAAACAAATAAATATTAAAACAATAGACAAAGTGGCAAGAGAAAAAAGAAAAACTGAGAAGGAATGAACGATTTTTCAGAAGGCATTCAGAAGTCGGGAACTTTGGTGAGCGTATCGACGTCTGAAAATAAATTATTATTTACGGTAAATTTGGGCAAATGGGTAGTGAAGGATGTTGAAGTATCCAGCCAGGGGGCGCAACAATTTACGGCAAAGGGGAATTTCACCAAGTCCCGAAACTGGCTGTTTTTACAATTTTTTACGATTTCGGCAAATGAATATTTTTTGGGTTTGGCTTAAATTGCCTATGAAATTGTCTATCACCGTGCTTTCTTGGTATACCGTGACAGGAATTTATAATAAGTTTTTACTGTTTTATCAATAATAATCAACCTCTTAAGCTTTCAATTTTTCTCAATAAGTGATATAAGCACTGCCCGCACCTCCAAGAAATTGTATTGTATTTGTGTTATTAACCTATTTAAAACCAATTGGAGTGTTATCAATTTTTTAATAAACGTATTTCTAAATTCACTTACAGTCTGCTGAAATGACATTGTCGAGAACCAATCCAACAAAGCTTTTCTTCTCCGACACGGCTGTGCTCTTTTCTGGCTCGAAATACCTGAAAATAGTTTTTTATGTAGAAACAAATGCTTTTCTGTAATTGAAAACAATAGGAGAAATGAAGCGGAGAACTAACCATCCCATATGACGACTGCAAGATTTGCAAAGACAAATCGTCCATTTGTAGCCAGGATACCACGTTGCGTGAGATTGGGGCTGTAAATAATTTCAATTGTTAGAAGTGAGAGATATTCAATTTCAACGGAATGTAGGAAAAACCATCAACACCTCACTTGTAACAATTATTAAATTTGTAGCATAAACTGATTTGGATTTTCAGCCACATTATTTTGCATTATCTCCTAAATTTGAAAACATATGTTTTATATGAAATACGTTTGATAATGTGTCAGTCATTAAAAATGTATGAAACTACATTTCAAAAAAAAACTGATGGAATGGAAAGTGGGTCAAAAATTAAAAAAGAAATCTCAGTTTTTTTTTTGCACTTTTTCACAAATTATTTTTAACTTAACTCTTCAATCCGATTAGCAAATACCTGGTTTCATTTATATCTCTTTAGCTATCACATCTCTCAGACAGCGGGCATAAAGAGCAAGGACGATCCCTTGCTAACCCGATTGCCTCTTTTGATAGCTATGATATCATTTGAGAACCTTGATGTGCTATTATTCAGAAGAAAATGGTTTTTCGTATTTTGCATAATACTAAAAGCTGTTTAAAGTAGAACTATCAAAAAGAAAATGAGAATATTAATTTTTCATTGACGTCAAACTGAATCCGACTTTGTTCAGCGATAAAGAGAGATAAACCCGATGTTTCGAGACTTTTTTATGGAAGAGCAACTACGATAATTTTAACAAAATAAAAACTTACGGTTCCGTGAAAATGCAGATGAGCAGTTTTGGCGCCAAACACGTGAAATTTTTGATCTGAATTTTGAAAATGTACATTTTTGATAACACAAAAAATTACTTTCAGGATTTGTGAGCACATTCACTTTGGTCGTTTTTCCTGCTAATGGGAAATCATATTCATACTGCAGCTGTGACTGGTCAACCCCAGTTATATTTATTAATTCCGATTGCCTTGTTATCGATGCTCCACATTGTCTGCACAATAATTCTCCAACGTGACGTGTACTTACTGGAAATATAAAAAATTATATAAGGAATTTTAATGGCATTTTTAACTTACTACTGGAAATATATACAAATATCAAAAGAATCCACATAGCAAAGAATCGATAAATACTCGATGCCTCGGAGGTAAAGTGATGGGCCACTTCCACGTACAAACGATACTCCGTTTTTACACATTGCGCCGGGTTTGTCGTAATTTGTACGACGTATCAAAAAATGTTCTGAAGTATATTTCTAGGTGAATTTTGAGGAAATAATACTAATTTAATCAGTTTATCACGTTCAATAGATTTATTTCAAGATACACTTACAAATATTGTAACATTTTTATAAGAACTTCTGTCACAACTTGCAAAAATGTTTAAATTCTGTTAAATTTTCGTTTTAAGGATACGTGTTAAGAGGAGCCAACGTACAAACAAAATTGTGCATGTTTTTTCTGCAAATTCATACGTTTTAACGTATTATTTGCACTTTTATTCGTGCTAATTTTCGAAATTTGAATGAAGGAAAACTTTTTTAGGTTGATTGTTTTAATCGTCCCAATATAGCTGACAAAAAACGGGCAAGCCATAACATTAAAAATATAAAAATAAATTTAGATGCTTTTTCAAATTTTGAATAGTCAAATAATACTTTCGAGTATCATTCAAGACGTTTCGTGATGAAATTATCAATCGTGAGCAGAATGAGTCTCTGGAAAAGAAAACGCCTCTAGAAAAGAAAAACGATACTTGTGTAGTTGTTGTACTCCAAAATGTTCGAAATGGAGGAATTTCCATAATAGTCAACATACGTGTTTTATTGGTATTTTTATTTCACGCTTATGAACGATTTTTTTCTAAGCCTACAATACAGAAAGGATTTACGTTTTATTTCTGGAAAATATTGAATACTATTTTGGGTACAGTTATCACACAATTACCGAAAAAAAGTTTAATTTTGTATTATCTATCTATCATAATTGCATTTTACGATTTATTTAAAATAATAATACTATACTGTGATCTTCGAAGGATTCATTTTTATAGTGTACCAGAGGTTATTTTACTAAATTTATTAAAATCCAATAAAAATCTTGAAAGAAAAAGTGCAGTGAATATATATATATATTATATGCAAATCAAAAGTACAGATTTTGGAGAGGGGAGGCCTTTGGTGTTTTGGATTCAGTTAACAATTAAAGAGGCGAGTTTAGAAAAAAGAGGTTGTTGTTCAGTGTATAACACGAGCGTTGATTAAATAATCTATGAACAGTGCTTCCCAAACTACATAGATTTGACAAAGGATTATTAGGAAATGTTGAAAACAAAATACAAAGGTAAGTTTAAAACAAAACGTCACGATGAGTGGAGAAAATGGAGATCCGATTTCAATTTGAGTCAAGGAATTCTAATTGTCATTGAAAAGGGGAGGTTGAGGATTTGAATAAGGCGAAGAGCTCACCGGCTAACTTCGGTATAACAACGACACAAACTAATAAAAGCTGGAGTATAGTAAAGCCGAAAACCATTTTAATGCCTACATTTCGAGGTAATCGAGAACATTGGCGGTCAGGAGAATATGGGTGTTTGGACTGTGAAAGGAAACTTGGAAAACATTTCAAAATCTTGAATATTCAAAATATATAGGACGGGAATCACACATATGAAACGTTAGGTGTATTGCAAATTTTGTTGAATAACTTTTTGGACCAGGCAATCTATTAAATGCAAATAAAGAGGAGAATTTCTAATTTTTGTAGTGAAATTTTTTTAATTGTGTTTACTCATGAACTTTCTTCTTTTGGCTTCACATCGGATATCAGACTATTCATGTCAGCAAAATTCGTAGGACTCGTGGATGTTGCAGCAGCTCCGGAACTTTCAGTTGGAGTGGGTGATGAGCTTCCCGCTCTACTATTCGATTTCGAGTCTTCAGTTTTTAATGCTACAACATCGGTGACTTCAGCCGTAGCTCCTGCTGGGACTGATCCCAGAAGCTGAGTGCGGAAAGCATCCATAGCTCTGCTGAATTGTTGAACATAAAGCAACTGCTGCGTAACAGGAGTAATTCCACCGAACAACATATTTAATGCATCTGCGTTTTGGAACGTAGGTGTCACAGAAGTTGGCAAGATTGGAGAAGATGTGGTCACTGGTACAGACGGGGACTGAGACCGACGATCAGATGTTGCAATCCGTACTTGTTCATCTGAAATTTTATAGTTGCAGTAACTTGCGCTAGGCATGAAGAACTATCAATTTGGTATATAACAGTAAAAAACTTACTTAAAAGATGAGCCGCGGCTTGCTGATTGATAGCTGCAAAAATAGCTTCTTGGCTGAGCATCATCTGGTACGGATTATCTCCATTTGAATTTGGAATACTCATTGGAGCTTGATAAGGGTGATGAGTACTGCTGCGTTCTTGTTTGCGATACTTGGCTCGTCTGTTTTGAAACCAAACCTGAAAAACATAACGATGAAGATGACGCTGGGAAACGATTCACTACGCAAGAATATTTAAATTGTAAGCTTGTTTTTCTTACTACTTAATTCTTGAAACAAATATTCTAAAAGATGATGCATCGGAATTTGCTTTGTTTAACTTTCTTACATGCGAATGGTCGTCTTACTGTTTAACTGTGATATACAAGTCCCAATGATAATTTTTTTATTGATTGATTAAATAATGTTTCAAAAGTCACAAAACAATTTTTATATTGGTTAGATTTAATCTAACATGTATCTTACCTAACAATAGATACCACTTATCGCATTAGATCGACATTAATTTTATTATAACTGTAATATGAACCGAGCAGATGAGCTATTAACGCCAATGTGTTGGTCCCCCCTCGTTACCTTATTTAAAAGCAAGGTGACGATGATCTATTAGAAAAAAGAGATTAGCAAGCAATCGCGTGAAGCAATTTAGATAACATCGCGTGCTTAACTAATTTTTTCATTCGCTGGGTATAAGTACTCATTCGTGATATATTCAATCTACACAATCTCGTCGCGTCATTCCAACACCACCACATGATGGGACCAATACTGCCTTTTCAATGTGCCCCACTATTGGCGCATTTATAATTCGTTATGCATTATCAAATGAATTTGGGCGAAGAGATCTCGAGATGAAATCCTACTGTAACTTACTTGAACTCGGGCCTCTGTGAGCTGGACTCGTGTTGCCAATTCTTCCCTGCAAAAGATTTTCGGTGTAATTAAGCACTTGAAAGCGGTTTTAAAAGGAAGGGGGAATCTAGTAAGAGGGGTTCTTGAATGGTAGCACCACGCCGGAGCAATTGTCATTGCTCAATTAGATCTGAATTGAGACCGGACCTTGGTACTTCTTTCGGCACTGCGTCAATTGATCACGCATTGTTTTTGGGTAAACGCATGGCTTAAGAGGCAAAAGTCAGTAATTAATCCGTGCAATATCTAATTGATGAACGGAACAGGTGGTCACGCTCTTCCTACACAAGACACCTACCCACGTCTTAATTCCTGTTAATTCTTGTTAGTAAGATAGGATCACGATAAGATCATCACAGGTGAGAATGTCTAGGATTCGCTAATTTTTCTATGAAAATCAGATTTTTTCCAAAGATCTAGCTCCAACAGTATATACTTTGCAACCTTCAGAGTTTGAAAAATTAATAAATTAAGCATTTGGTTGCCTGCTCAAAGTTGAATAGCAAAATAATACTTTCCAACTTTTACCAAAACAACAGATTACATTTCTACTCGCTACATTGTTTGTTTAATTAATCTAATTTTATAAAAATCTAGTCCCTTGGTTCTAGAAATTATGCGACCCTCGTAAAACTAAATGGCCCTCTCTAATATTGAGCAAATGAGTTTGTGCTTCTTCAATTAAAGCGTCTGTGCGCAAACACACGCAACGCGACACTTGATATTGTGCATTTTGCATGATTGCTTCATTATGAGTTTCGCCTTTTTCCTGTCCTCCCCACCTCTTCACCACTTCATTTTTCATTTTCATTTCAAATTGGATTTGTAAAAGAAATGTTAAATGTAGAAGGTAAAAAAGGTGAAATATGCTGAACTTGACCTCGATCATTATAATGTTTGAAATTGATAATTAGTGCCATATGGTGTAAGAACGCAACACAACTGTTTCCAAATTCAGGGAGAAGGGAAGGAAAGTGAAATTTTCATATTTAATTAGTAACTCATTCTTACCGAGTGAACACATCTGGATAGTGAGTCCTGGCAAACACCTTCTCAAGCTCGTCCAACTGAAATGCACTGAATGTTGTACGGTATCTTCTTTGTTTCCTCTTTCCATTATCATCCGGACTGTTTGTGCCATCTGAAGGGGATCCGTTTTCTCTATTGTCAAGTACTGAGGCAGCTTCTAAAATATTATCTGAAAACTTACGAATATATTTTATTAAATTAAATTAAAAAATAATATCTTACCTCCAGTGGGCGTTTTCTTTCCATCGTCTTCTTTCAGCTCATGCTGATTATTAGTCAGCGCCGCAATAGAAAAAGCTGGTGGAAATGATGGGAACTGTAACGCTGGATTTGCAAACAATTGTGCCTAAAAACGACGTGTTAAAATTTAAAAATATTTAACAACGCTACCTGTAACTGTTCCATAAGACTTTTTGAATACTGATTCAAATCAGCTCCATTGGGCCTGTGAAGTGGCGGGCAGTTCATGTCTAGATCTTTCTCGTCTTTGGAAGAGTCTTCTTTCTTCAACTCGGGCATACACAATGTGAATCCAAGTTGAAACGATTTACCAAAGTTGAAAGAAGGAAGCGAAAACAGCTGGAAAAAATGTATAGCTTTATGTTGAAAATAACAATGAGAAATGATCAAACGAATAAAACGAAACGAATAAAAAAGACAAATCAACATGAAGATAATGCTAGAGAATAATATGATGTGTAGAAGTAAAGTCAGCTAATTGAATCATGGACTTATTTGCATTCAGAAAAATTAATATTTTTACTATGATGAGTAAATGAATTCAATTTTACAAGAAGAAGCTTGGAACTCATCAAAGTAGACAGAAAGCTTAGTTCAAATAAAAGTCCACGCCCAAAATCGCCTGATGATTGAGCCCGGTATTTTGATATTTCCTTGTAAAAATACATGATGTTAGGAAAAAAGGGAAGAGCCAAAAAGTGATGCGTTTATCTGGTTTATTTCGAGATGATCTACCTGACAAATATAGAATTTTAAGAAGATAATTTGATTGTGGGCGAAAGGATTTGGCAACATGGCTTGCCGAATTAACAAAATGTGAGTGTTATTTTGAATGGTGAGGCATTCTAATTCTTCATTTACGCACAACGCACAAATTCCAAAATTTTTGAATCTTAAGTGCTAGTTTATCCCAATATCCTCTGTCTCTTTTTATGTCCTCAATCCTTAAACAAATGATGAGTAGGATTTTATATATATGCCAAAAAATCACTGTCTAAAATTAGATATTCCTAGATTTTACAGATCACGATGATGGGATACTAAAAAGTCGAAATCAAATCAGATAAGCGGATTTCGAAAACACATCTCTACGACAGTTGGAATAAATAAAAAAGAAAAACAGTTCAGATTGATATTAATGGAATTTAGAGGTTTTGATTGTCTAATTTGATAAGATCTACTCAACTTTCATGTTTACCGCCAATACAGAAAAAAAGTGAACTTCTTATCAAATCTTGTCAGTGAAAAGATCACAAAACGGAAACCATGCTATGACAATGAATTAGACTAATTCGATTTTCCCTTTGCCTGGAAAATAAGAAAATCTACCGAGAACCGAATGGCGATCAACATATTCAATTAGTTAATGTGTTAAAAGATGGCGACTTTTGCCAACCACCGAAAATGACGGGGGGGGGGGGGGGGGGCAAGCGGGCTTAAAAGGGGAGGGGGTACACATTATTTTTCCTTGTTTTCCTGCCCTTTCACCTTTGTCTTTCAATTTCTCTCTCTCTCTCACTCCAAGGGGTCGCTTTTCCTGTTAGGATCAAATTACCATTTGCCACATTTTCATTAACTAATGAAATTATGAGAATGTGGGCTCCGTACTGCTCCCGGCAAAAGGTGTGATGTGCAAACGGCAAATATACCGTTTTACAAAAAAATAAATTTCTCTTGAAAAGTCTAGAAAAAGCAAGTTGGAATTTTTGAAAAACTAAAAGTAAACATTAATTATCATTTCGAAAAGCAGACCAAAGTTATTATTAAAACTTGAAACATTAAAATTATAATTCAGTACAAAGAGAAATTAAAACATGAATTGAGAAATCTGTCACAGTGGACACCCAGGAGGTAAGCAAGCAGGGAAAGCTTAATAGGATTTCTAAATAGGTTCATTAATGGATGAGGTATCTTGAGGCGGGCGGTGCATATATTACGAGATGTGTAATGATATAATTATTGTGTTGGAATATCTGAATTTTCTGTTTTCGATGTGCCTCGTCTTGCCTTTTTCCTCCTCCATCCGGAGTGTATTTGCACGATACCTGAGAATGATGTAAACGCAGAAGCTAGCCTCTAATTCAATTAGGCTTGGAAAATTAAGCTCAAAGCAAACTGATTCGAATAATTCTAGTAACTCGGATTAGAAGGAAAATAAGGAAAACGACTTTTTCGGAAATAGTTTAATTCACCGGAAATGAAACAAGTCACGGAGTTCCGAAACGCACACGTTTTTGCATATCTTGGAGATCAGTGAGGAAACAAAAATTAAACACCGAATTTTAATACAATTATCAAAAATGAATGTAACAAATAGAGGCAATTGGTTTGGTAAGTGTCAACCCGGGAGAGCAACACTCCACTCTTTTCCGGCTCCGCCCACCAAGTGTCTTGAGCACACCACCGTAGTTTTGGACAGAGCAAGATCTGCTGTTGTAGTTTGGGTCATTGGATACCTAGAAAACACTTTCAGCAATGTCATTACGATTACATGGTCATTAGAGTGCTCATAACTGCAGCACTCTAAATAAGAACTGTTTGTTTTTTGCTTCCGGTTTGGCTAGGACACGGTCATGCAATAAAACAAAAAGAATGAAAGTAACTGAGCAAATTGGAAAGGGAAAGGTTCTAAAAATGAATATGCAAATGTTGCAGTATGTCTTGTGTCTAGAAGTGCAACGGAGAAACAGTTTCATCAAATATTAAACAGAGTTGAAAATTGAAGGCGGAGAGGAAATTGCTACCCGATTATAATTGTGCCTGCCTTTTGTGTCAGGCCTTCAATTAGTCGGGTTATGGTGGTCCTTTTCAACCAGTCAAGCAGGATTATAATGTCTTAAGCCATTAATTGCACAACACCAAGTACTCAAAATTGTTTCAAAATATAAACGTTTAAAAAAACAGAACCGGATGTAATCGATAGTAGTGAGTGTTGTCAAGAGCGGAGTTGAACAGACATACGCACTGCAGAGGTTTACGACGGACCCACGCAACAATGTTGCAATGAGACCGGAAGTATCAATGAGCCGGTGTCGATTGACCGAAATCTCATGCTGTGCAGGTAACGGTTTATCCAATTGAGAGTAAAGATATAAACACGAGGGCATGCTACAACTGGCAAAAAACCAGCGGGGTTTATGGCAATTCTATACATTTTCGCATCTGCAAGCATCAAATTTTAACCCTATATAGGTCATACACAAATAAATAAATTTTATATCGAACACTTTTCTAAATCAAATACTTTTAGAAATTGCCAAATATTTTTCAAAGTTATACAACTTGAGAACATTGTTTTTATGCCTAAAAAATTTTACTACTGTTCAACCTTGTATTAAATGATATTAGTAGGTTAATCAAATTTCCGGTATGGATGATCTAAGTGCACTTACCATTGTTTTATTGTGCCACGTCATATAATTTTATGACTGTATCGATTGCACAATTGGGAGACATGAGGTTCGAAGACGGAAGTTGCAGTTATGGGAAAAGGTTGGGTTTGGTAAAGAATAAGGAAAGATAAGTAGATTAATTAACGATTGAAGGTTTTATGATTAATAGATTTATAGCATTTTTACCATTATTCTGAGTATGTTTTATGTTTTAAAGAACTATTTATATGCTGACATTATTTTCATAAGTGTTATGAAATGTGCAGAAATTGAATTTATACGCCCCCCCCCCCATCATGTCTTCATTCTTAAATGAAACTAATTATGGAAAGAGTATTGTCATTTTCTAAGAAATTTGCAGCCCTAAATGCCTAGGAAATTGAAGAATATTAAAAATGAATCGATTTTCAATATATATATATTTCGAATCGAAAATTCTAGTCTTGAAGTTCAAATTTTCCCACCATATATGTGGGCATCAAGAACATTTGATTTGCATAACAAATCGTTTGAGAATGTTGAGAGAAAGACAATGTGAGTTACTCTCCGTTTTCACAGTTCACATTTCATTTGCTATGCATTACAAATCATCATCATCGCTAAATTGCGCGCATCTTCTTGCTCTTGACTCCAAAATTCCATTGAGCCCTGTCTATCAAATTCCACAAAACGCATACATATTTGTGTGATCTTCTAGGGAAGACAGACTTTGATGCAATTCACCAAATTATGTTTTCAAGGGTTCAAAAGTACAGAAAACTATGTTCAGGGATCAAGTAGATTTAGATGGGTATAGATTAAAATTATCAGTATTTGGAAACAATTGTTTATCAAAAATCATTGTTGCTTTTTTGCGCTGTCTTTGGAGTAAAAGTAGATTGAACCAAAAAGGTCATAAAAGTGTGATTTAAAATTAATAAATACAAAATAGTACTTGAAATCCCTTCACAAAAATTGTGGAATGGAAATTATAAGAGAGAAAACTAAAAATATTTTTGGATTCCTTTCACTTAAGCGGATGCAGATGCCAATGCTCAAGGTGCGAATACATTTAACACCTGTAACAAGGCACGGGTACTCAGTTTCCCTATTGACCAAATGCGGACTGAAAAAGGCTTGCACATGGGAAAGGAAAAGACAATAGGTGTGATGTGGGGGGAGGGACCACCAGCGACGGAAGTATTAATTGAATTATGAGAATGAACTCAAAAACGAAGAAATGGAAAGGCCCTAAGATTACCTTTACACCGTTCACAAGATAAGCATCAAGGGTGGCGCCATCATTTTGCGTACTGTCATCGATCATCCAATTAAGTCGGAAATGAGAATGAATATGGAAAACCAACAAAAAAAGAACCGATAAAGAGAAATTTGAATGGAATGAGAAAAATGAGGAGGTAAAGGTTTTAATTTTGGGTTTTTGGATTTTGAATTCAAAAAGTATTCATAGAGACGAGAAAAAATTAAAATACAAATGACGATGATGCCGCTATAAAATTAAGGGATTAAGGGTAAAGAAAGTTAAACTGCGGCTTCGGAGGCCCTATGTCCTCGATTCTGTTACGGTCAATTCGTTGCCTATTGTGCATAGCAATCCGATTGAGGATAATTAGAAGAAGAGGTGGGGACGCTCTTAATTGGTTTCAGCGATGAGGTACACCGATACACGCTTATCTCATGGACCAGATCAGTTGTTTCACAGGCAGGTGTGAGAACTTGATCCTTCTAGCCATACGAAGCCTTCTGCCGGTGGGACGATGTCAACGTTTTATCTCAGGAATTGGTGCCGTCTCGTGTTACGCGGCAATTTGATGGAAAGGCGACAAATGGCAACACTTTAGAGAATGGCATGGGCTCTACTATAGAAATGCATAATAATGGTTTATTTGATAGTGTGGTTGTAAGCCCTGAATGTAGATAGAGCAACAACTCCACTTGGCACACATTTATATTGCATTTGATGACTTGTTTAGCCATTTATGAATGTATTTTTCCTGTATTAAACAACTGACTCTTTGTTAAGAAAAATTACTTACGGTTTGAAAAAAAAAGAGTTCAACGTTTTTGCGACAATTTAGATCCCATTTTAGGCAGATTTTAGACAAAGAGAGGCCTCTTCCCAACAAATTAATAAAACATGGCATTGTGGGGTGCCAATTCAAAATTCAATGCGATTGGCGATGTAATTTAAATATTATTCGTTTTTGTTCCGAAACCGTAGCAACGTCAATCGCCGCGATTTTTTAGATTTTTTGGCAGCGACAATGTTATCCGGAAAGTTTGGGGAAGTGAGGAGCATGTTCGATTTCTAATTTTCTGCGCCATTTAATTTTATTGACAAAAGTGTGGCCTCTACGTAATTTGAGGAGAAAACGGAGAATTTATGAGAACAAGATGAAAAACTGTTTTGTGGATTATTCTAAATTGAACACATTGTAAAAACTTGTGTACCCTTTTTCCATATATTTGAAAATCAAATTTTTGTATGGAATGAAAAATAGTTTTAAGAGTAAAACTTGAAGGTTATTATAATAACATATTTAAAATAATTATTAGCATTTCAACTATCTAATATCGCCAATTACTCTATTTCTAATGCTATTCTTTTGTAGGTTTGGGTGTCACCTACCAAAAACTACAAAACTATGAAGCAGAGAATTGTAGGCAGCAACTTCTATCAGCTAGCAGAGAGGAGGAAACAAAAATAAAACAATGATATTCGACATACCTAATATTTTAGAAACAAAGCAGAACAATTTTCTCAACTGAAAAGAGCAAATAAAAATCATTCGAAAAGTTCTCCCGTCATTCGAAATTTTGTAGGAGGAGATCGATCCAATTATGCTTGCGAAAATGTACTGGCAAAGTGACTATGGGATTGTAAAACGTGAGAGATTGATTGTTTGAAGCTACAATACCTCTTCCGTGACGTCTTTGAGTATGAGGGTATGTGGTGTATGACTATGACTCGACATAAGGTGTGGTTTTTGATATCAGACTTTTCGAGAAACCGACTATGAACTCTGAAATTTATGTATTTTTGAAAGGACCAACATAAAAACAGAGAAAAACGAAATTGTGAGCAGGAAGAACTTAAAGACAGACACGTTTGGAAAAAGGAAAATCGCCAATTTTCCACTCTCCACTAGTAATTCAATTCATTATGGAGCCTTCATCTACCGCATCTCAACACGTCGCTAAAAGGTGCACATTTCCTTCATTGTTCTCAATTGTTCAGTGTTCTAGCTGGGTGGCAAAAAGCGAAAAAAAAATTTAAAAGTGAGAGCTGAAGAATTTTAAGAATACTGATTCATTTCCGCTATTAACTAAGCTGATTACCGTCTATTAGCGTTTTATAAGTGAAATGGAAAGAAGAATAAATATTTAACAATAATAGCATTGAAATACTGGTAAACAGTTGAAATGTATGTACTGTCATAGAATCTTACTCAAACTTAATGTACATAATATATTATTTTAAATTTGACGTTTTTAAAACTGCATTGAGTTAGTCATACAGAATACAATGAAAATGTCATTTTTTCAATGTGCCATTTCACGATTATTTCACAATGTCACATTGTCACTTCTTCTTTAATTCTACTGCTCCACGCCACGACAAAGGTGTGAAAACTCAAACACCTAAATGCTGTGTTAATTAGGCTTATTACAGATTAGGCACATTTGCAGTGACAGGAGACTCAATCACTCTCTGATGAAATTGAACAGATTATTTGATAAGATTTAAACTGTTATAGAATGTAACTGTGTTTGACTCTATCTTATTTACATTTATACCACCACCTAATACTTATGACACTAACGTGTGTGTGTTGAAAAGTGTGAGGTGTGCAGTCAGTTTTGATTTGATTACACAAGTGGGAGGTGAAAAGAGGATTACTGTATCCGAATGATAAGAAATTCTTGAGATGAATAGGTTGGGAGGAGCAGACCTCTAGCTGAAAGTAATGAGGGAACAGGAGAGAAAGAATAAAACTAAGTTTTTTTTTCGGTATATGGAAGCTATAAACCGTTGGAAAAGGGATGGATGGGGGAGGAAAGAGAAGGTGTCGAGAATAGGCTCACATTTATTGGAAAAATAAGGGAGAAAAAGTGGACCTCTCCATCTCGCCTCAAATAAGATTACGTATTTACAATCTCAAGATATATAATGGCCGCAATTGAGGAAATAAATCATTTGAGGTGGTCTATTAGGCGCATTTTCGACATGCGGCAGTGGAGCAGCCCCCGCTTTAGGAGTTGGAGCCTTCCTTCTCTCTTTGTTACTGCATTAGTACCTTGAGAAGTAGTGTATTGTAAATTTATATCCAGGTACGAAATTATGAGTTAATAGCAAGTAAGCCTGATCTAATACGTGATGAGAAATGTTTCATAAAGCAATTCAAACTTTGTTAAACTTGAATTTTGTTTGTTCTCCATTTATACACTTTTTCATCAACTCATTCAATACAAAAAAATTTGAAAAAAACGAGCTAACGAAGATTAACCTGTGCTTTCTTTTATTTCTGAATAATTTTTGTCTACAATATATGTGAACTGTTCTAGAAACTAAGCATCCAAACACCAAACTCATGTCTAAAAATTATGTGAACATTAATATAAAATGAACATGATGAGCAGTTTTATGAGGTGCCTGTCTCATTTTCCATAAATGCGAAGAGTCAACTGCAAAATAGGCAAAAAACACAGAAAAACGCCCCGAATGCTATTATTGGAGAGACACGACAAGCATTTGATTGAGAGGTACGCTTTGGCGACCGAATGGGTGGCGATGATGATGAGACCGACATGAAAATGAGCCATTACTAGGACAATACTGTTGTCTGAGAAAGGAATAGAAGAGTTAGTTGCACCGGTTGGATATAAGTCACTGGACAGATGGGTCAACACGGCTGTCAATTAGAAACTAATAAAGAATAGGTGCCAATTCATCAAAAAAAAAAAGCATTTGAAAGTCAGAATTGATATTAAGTTTTCTGATCCTCATTTTCATATTAACATTGTCAAAAGCTCAGAACAGCTTAGAACGAAAGGCACGAAACCCTAAAAAGCAATATGTTCTACAACTTTTGATAAGTCTAATCTTTTGATAAACATGGGTGGTCATCATTGTCCATTCAAACATATACACTATTTCTAAGTTCTCGTATTTTTCTTCTTAATGATGAATCACTCAGTACACTACACATATGCAAGATACTAAAGAGCTCGGAAGTTGTAATTGAATGAAGGCAAATAAGAACTAATAAGTGTTTAATAATTGCAAACAATAGAGTTAGAAGCTGTGTGAAGCTGACCAAAACTTTTGGGGGCCTCTTTCGGCACCCAACGACCACCATTCAAAGGGCTTAAATCAACTGGAAAATATGAGCGGATAATTCTCTTCTAATTACTCATATTTGCCAACAATTGACGACTTGCACGGAAATGGTCAAAAGACGATCGAGGAAGAGAGGATAAGAAGAAACCGGGGTGTCAGCAGAGGCTGCTACGGTATTGCTTCACTAATTATAGAGTGACTTGTAAAAGGAAGAAAAGACGTCTAGATGATGATGAAAATGAAAATCATTTCGGTTCAATGCAGAATGTTCGATTTACGAGGAGAATCTTATACAATAATCATAGTCCTTGCGTACCGGCAAAAGTATTGTATTACTGGAACATTGCCAGTGATCAAAGAAGAACATAACAATAGAAAAGAGATTTTCAAGAGTTATAATGGTCATAAAAGTAAAAGCGAATAAAAAACTAAGCTAAACTTTTTATATACAAGGATTATACCAAATTTTGTTTTCATATTATGTCACACATTAATTTATAATGATATTCAAAGAAAAATTGGTTTTTAAATTTCAATTCATGTTTTGTAATATCTAAAACTTCCCATCAAAACTTTTTTAATACAATGTTATAATCTTATAAAATACCTATATCAAAGTAACCACATCACTACAAAACAGTATCAGGCTCGGAGTTGAGCATATTTTTGAACTAATTCTTAGATACACACTGGCACATTACTAATCGAGATGACACACTTTTTCTATCCAATTACTCATCCTTACGGAAAATCGAGCAGGTGAGGCGTCAACTGAAAACGACATCGTGGCGCCAACAGCAAACACTTTTCAGATATCTGAACAAATAGCTAAAGAGCATGAAAGTGAATAAAAATAAAAATAAAGTGAAAAGAACCGGCAAAAAAGGTGACGAAATTATGTTTGGCATCAACTACACGGCACCTCAAATACAAGTCGACTACTCGAAAAGGATTAGCATAATTGTGCCATTTTGAGCCAATAACCGAAAGCGTTCTGTCATTTCGGCTTTGTGTACGACATGTTTGAGGAATTACACGAAGGAGGAGTCTCACTTCCCCCTTCTTTGTGCTCCTTCTCTTTAAAATGATGATTCCACCAATACCACCCCAAAAGTTTTAGCATTGCTTGCTTTCCACTTGAAAGTAGGTATTCATCATCAAAAATTGAATCCCCGGCTCATTTGGGACCCTCCATAAAACTAATCGCAGTAACTGCAAGCATCGACAAGAAGAAAAATATGAAAACAAAAGATTAAATCTTAAGATAAGTATACTTGGAAATTGGACCACAATAATCGTATGAGTATGTATTGCAAACGGAAAAATTATATAAAATATAAAAATTATCAAGCTTTGAAAATGCGAAATAGGAAAAGAGATGAGCATTTGGTGTCCAATATGTACGCTTATGATTAGTGAATGACTATCACTATTCTCCACACCTTTACGCATACAACATGAATGCTCAAATAATCACTTGGAGATGTAAATTCAAAATTTGCTGAAGATTCCTATGTTCATGATTTTGCATCTGAAAAAAAAAATCCTCAATATATTTTTTAGAAAACAAAATCTTATAATATTTTCAGTGAAAAAACTAAAAATTTAAAGCTAGTATTAAATTCATAGTCACACAAGGCTGAATTTTTCATTACGGTATAAAACGTTTGTAATTGGTCACAATACGAATACTGATAAGAAGCAAAAGTTTACATTCACATGCTGAATAGGCTAGAGACGATAAATTGTTTTAAAATAAGACGGATAACAATGCAATTTAAACAGGTGCCAATGGTGCAATGAGGCGTGTCGGTGAGAAGATGGGCAGAAGGAATGTCTAGATGATCAGGTGAACAACGCTCATTATCCCTAACATGGTATTTGGGAGGCAAAGTGAAATGAAAAACAATTGGGTCACTTGTTAGGTATCACCATTTAAACATATCATTTTCACACCTGATTTCACTTATGTTGATTCATCCGAAACGGAAAAATTGTTTTAGAAAACTTTTGGCTTACTCAGTTAAGTTTATTCAAGTTAATGTGCCAAGCCAAACTTTTTGTAGAAAAAAGTAAAGCATTATAAATCTAAAAGTATTTTAATTATTGAAATGTTAAAAAAAACGAAATAGAAAATAGTACGTTTAACTGAACTTTTTCTCAGAACAATAGGGGAATGTCATTTATTGAGTGCGAAATTGCATAGGAAAATAGATTACACCTGCATGAAATTTGAAAAAAGTAACACAAAATTAAAATCAACCCGGATCTAAAGTATTTAATAAAATTATTCACAACTACTTTCTTGCTCAATCAATCTAACATCGTGAAACATTGCCGTAGAAAAAAATAACAAAATTAAACGAAGCGTGATCTAAAATGTTGAGAAAGTGTTCGTTCAGTGGGTCATGCTTTCACAGCCATTTATCCGCGGCTCCCCCGTCTAAAAATAAAGGAGGTGAGAAGTGCGAAATTGGGCGACCGGATTTGCATAATTTGGCGCCCTTTTTTCAAATTGAATTGACCCACCACATTAAAACTTGTGAACCTGAATCTGAACGTCGCGAGTTTTTTAAGAAGTATGGGAAGAATTTCTAGTTTTTTAGAATATGGGAAAATTTAAAAAAAAGAAAGCGTCCATGAATGTTCATGTTGGAGCTAAAATGTAAGAAGCATAGCTATGAATTGGTATGACAAGCGCACAAAAACGTGTGAAATTGCGAATTATGGGCGGGGCTTTAAGCCTCAACCAATTGAGAAGGAGCGATGCTGGTTTGTGTATGTAACCGCTTTGGTGCCTAACAGGGTTTAACGCATATGAAAGAAATAGCAAAAGTTGTGGGAGTTAAATAAAAATAGGAGCAAAATGTTGCAGCTCATTTTGATTACCCAAAGTTGCATACCTGTATGAGACAGTGAGAAAATGAATTGAAGAATGTCTATAAATGTTACCCTGTAAACTTAATTTATGCCAACATTCAATTGAAAAGTTTTAATGAAAATAGGCGAGAAATGTGTCTTTTGCGCCCACCGCTTCACTTCTTCGTATCATGTTATAACCTTACCTATCCATCATTTATTTCCCCTTTCCCATTTACTTTATCTTATCTCAACCGTTTTCTTTAGTAAAAATAACATGATCTAGGGACCGTCGAACCGGTTTTCACTTCATGAAACTCCCACGCCGACGTATCAAATTAGTACAGCGTAATCAAAAGCGAGAAAAATTGACAGATTATCACACCCCTCTCTACCTCTCCGCAAACTCTCCTATTTCTGTCTCTACACTAATCATCATAAATGTTAACCCTATTTAGGCCCTAATCACGTTATCACTGCCATCATGTACAATGATTCGAATAGCACCAAATTTGTAATATACCGTATTATGACAAAGGTAACGTCGCGTGAGCTGCTTTCACAAATGACATTCATGAGATGAAATCGAGTGTCTGGTGATGATGTAGTAGAGTAGAATATTGCCTATAAGGTAGCAATGAATCTCATGTAAAACCCGTAGTTATGTGGAGCACCCCACCGATTCCGTGCTTCCTGACAACCTTATACGTGTCAGCTTTCCCAAAACATGTAAATCAATCAAAACCCTTTTGAATATCTTTGTTTTCTTGAATGATGAAGAAAGGAGAAGTGAAAGTCACTAAATACTTGGAGCATTCGTAGGGGCCCGATCATGCCAATGAAAAATGGCCTTCGGAATTTGAGACAAATCATTTAGCAAGCACCGCGTCCTCCTTCTTCTTTTCTCCCACTCGTCCCCACCAAAATAAAGCCCTGCCTCCAACTAATCACACCCTAATACCTTTCGGTAAACTCATTTCGCGACATGCGTATAGATCCTTATCTCCGTGCAGATTCTCCCACTTCTTTCAAACACAACACTAACATAAACCCCAAAGTAATTTCGAGAAATACATCGGAGACAAGAGCAACACTAATCCTGATTTAATAATGCAATTATTGTCTTTTGCAATAAAACTGTTTTTTTTTCAAATTTCTTGAGTTTAAAGTTTAGTTTTCTTTTTTTTTTCCAAATTTCGACTGTCAACAAATTTTCAAAATAATTTTCAAACACTCCAAAACAAGATTTCATTCTGTTGTCTTACTGTAGAACAAGAAGTCGAACACTGGTGGTCTGTCTAATCGGCTCAGCACTCCAAAAAACATAATTGGCCCAAACAGTTGTGTTTCCAATAAGCACCTTCAAATCGTCAACATCATTTTCCTTCGCAAAAATCGTAAAAAGAATTAGAATTTGCAAGACGGTAAACGGTAGGGCAAGCTGTTCGGACGACGGCGCGAAGCAATTTTGTCATGTGTCTTTTGCAAAACAAATCAAATAATTCGACTTGTTTCTGATCCTTTAATGATGTGAATTATTCAAAACTTATGTGTATTATTTCCGAGTTATTTGTGAATGACTGCGACTGACTGTTGAGTAGTATTCAAAGATTGACGATTTACGGAAGATTTAGGCAATTGTCTAGAAAACGGAATGGAGAGAGGAAATAATATGAGACAATGGAAGGAAGAAATCAAAATTGGAGGGAAAGGAGCTGCGGGGAAATGAATCTTGAAATGAAAAATGTATCTAAGATCAGCGCTTTGAAATGTTTTAGGATTTATACGTAAACTTTTATAGTTTGCAAAAAACTGTATCATCATGTTTAGCTAAAACATCTTTACAAATTTTATAATTTTTTATTTAATCCCAAAAATGATATTTTCAGAAAAAAACTACCACATGCAAACAGATTTTCAAAAGTCAATATCTCACATGGTTTCACATATTTGCAAAAAATTTCCAAAAATTCTAATCTTCAATTCAAAAATGTTTTTTAAACATTTTAGAAACTTCTATTTGAATTTCTGTAAACTTCAGTTGGCATTTGTACCACAAAATTTTTAGTTAAAAACTTATCGCAGTTGTTCAAAAACTTGACTAGAAACATTTCATAGTGTCATTTTTAAAATTCAATCTAATTGGTCAATGTCAAGCCTGGTCTTGTATGCCCTAAATAGTTCAAACCGACACCATGTATAAAAAAAACTCGAATGAAACAATGTAAAGTATACAAAAAACACTATTCTGACGTTCATCTCTTAATTTAAAAGTATAAAAGACATTTTGGAATAGAAGTTGTCGTAACAAGAAACTAATAATGTTCTCTCAATCTTCTTATGTAAAACACTTTTAAATATTTATTTTTAAATTTCCTTACCACAACATTACACCGATTTACAACTCAATGGTTTACAATTACAACAGCAAAATACGGTTGTCAGTAATGTGTGACAATTAACACGTTTTTAGCAAACAATTTTCACATATTTCCATTGAATTTGAAATCGTTTATTTCGTTTTGCTTATTGAGAAAAATTACGTTTTCCCCAGAAAAATAGACTACGGTAGACGGCTTAACAAGCACAACTTCATTGTTTCGAATCGCTGGGAACCCTCGATTATAATTGCTTTTCAGGCAACTCATTGAATGAGTAGACCCAATTGAAAAAGTAAGACAATGAGCAAATTTCTCGAGTCTCCTGTCTTCTTAAAGTTTTCTAAAATTAATTGGTCTTTTTCTTTAAGATTTTTGGGGCTCTAATTTTGGTGGTAGTTATGGGATTGTGTTTGGATTTATCTTCTGTCCTAACTTTTCTATCAGGGATGTACGTCAATCAGAAATGTTTGGCAGTTTGAAAACTTAACTGCATTGTGAAAATAGTTGTACCTTAACATAATCCGTGAAAACTCTGTCAGAGTGTACTTGTATAATTGAAGAACAACTATAGAACTTTTGAACCTTTTAATTTTCAGCGTTTGCTGGTTTTTAAAATTTTCGGCAATCGGCGATTTCAGCAATTCTCAAAATTGCAATTTCTGAACAGCAAGTGTCGCACGCCCCTGTTCTCAGTGCTGCATTTTAGCTGGTTAAAAATTGGCGGATTGAAAATTTTAAAATTTGAGTGAAACGAGCTTTCGTTTGATGTATTTTTTCGTGTTTGAAGATTCTTTATGTTTGCACAGATTTTCCAATAAGACGTGTTGTTGGATACTAACAAATTTAATTACTAACACTTTTGGCACCACCAAATTGCGCCATTTAACACATCCTCACTGCCCCTGACGGCGCGTTTTATTAAAATTTTTGGAAAGGGCCACAAGCGGCAAATTGAGATTTGAACGAGGTCCTACGAGCACGCAATTTTTCCACTAGTATTCTTCATCTTATTCGAATGTTACACATTTTAACAAATTATTTTTACTTGCCAAAATAGAAGGGGCCGGAAGAAAAGCGAACATATATCAAGAAGAGAAAAAAAACAAGTAGAAAAACCCATGTAGGAGGAAAAGTGACCAAAAATGGCAACATATACAATAGGATCGCGGATTTGCAAAATCGTTTTTTAATCCGTTTAACTTGAATGCCGCGTTAACGCAAGACCATAACCAACTGAAATTGGATTTCGATTCATTTATAAAATAATTTTTCCATTATTGTTTTTCATTTAAAAAAATCTTTCATTTTAAAATATCGGGAGTTATGGCACTATAAATTTTTAATATAACTTTTTGCAAAAAATACAATTTAAAAAAACAAAGTGTAAATACTTTGAACAAAAACAAGTATCCAAAATGCTACAAGGCAACTTTTACTATTTCCTACATACAATACAAAAATAAAAAATGGGCATCTCTAAATAAGAAGCTGTAAGCTATGTTTCGAAGGGTTTTCATTATATTTTGTTTATTACTCGCTATTGTGTGTTGCTCTTTATTATTGTTGCAATCACACGTTTAAGGAACATTTTAAGAAATCATATCAAAATTTTGTCAAAATGACGTCATTTAAAAGTATACGCTGTTTTCTGAGTGGGTCTTGCCACAATCTGACAAGTCAACAGTGGCACCTGTCAGTCAACAGGTGCCAAACTGTACAGATTTGTTTATTTGATGCAAAACAACGATGTTCAGCTTTAAATGCTACAGTTCAGAGAAAAAAACGGAAAACAAGATTAGGATTTTTTCAAACAGTACGATTGTTACAAGAAGTTTTTTGAATTCTGAATAAAACTCACTAATTTTTGTCCTAAAAAATAATGAATTGGTTGCAACTGCGACGGTATTTCAATTGAATATTTAGCTACCGTACGAAGTAAAACTGTGATTGTGTTAACACAACTCACTGCTAATAAAACTCCGATTTGAAGATGTTTTATTCGATCGGTTATTTTATTATACGTGTTGTGCATCACCTCGGCGATAATAAAATGAATCGCAATCACGGTGTGCTAGGAGATGTTTTTAATACTGATATAACGTGATAAGTGATGAAATGTCATTTGTTTTGGAATAAATTGCAATAAGCCCACTCACAGTAGGCATAATGAGTCACCAGGTGTTTCATTCAGGCAAATGGAACAATTGCTATTTGAATGTGTGCTACTAATAAATAAATCGACCTTTTTGTCATTATTATACAAAAATGAGAAAAGATAGTATATGCACATACAAAAAACCTAACAGAAGCAAACATTTGCCATGTACTTCCGATGAAAAAAAAAAGCCAAAGTAGAACTAAGAAAAGAAGAAAGGAGGGGAACGGTTAACCAATATATTTGAGGGCGATGACGGATGCATTGAATCAAAAACCCAACCACAAACAGATGCTCGTTAGTGGTGTAGAACATACTCGGATTTGATGATGATCGGCCCGCATTTTTATAGCGAAAAATTGAATGATATTGTTTTCAGATGAGCGAATTTTTTGTTTCTGGTTCAAAGATTTTAATGTAGTAGAATTGGAACAAACGCTTCAAATCAAACACATTGTTATGTTCAATTGAGCCAATTTCTAGAAAGCCGTGTTATCAGCAACCGAGAATACGGTAACCTGAGCCGTCTTGTCTGAACATGACAACACATGTCAGATTGATCTCATCAGATTACACACTGCTTTTCTCTTTTTCACCGCACATCTTGTTAATCTTCTCAATTATCACCGAGCTTCTGTCAGATAGGTATCAAGTTTCCACAAAGTCTGTCAATTATTGATATGATCAGTGTGTGTTGACGACCTTAACACGAAAATACAGTGAAATGCTCATAATTGCTCAATTATTTTTGCCAATCGAAATTAGTATTGCATCATCTAACAGTCTCGCACTGACTTTTTTCCAGCCCAGCATTACATTGTGAAAATTTTGACGATTTGCTCACTTCTCTTTAAATGAATTTCAACGAGTTCAAATAGCTGATACTGATGAAATTATGAAAAAAAAAACATGATTAAATTGAGTTTTTTACGACATAAATTTTTTTTTAATGTAGAATACTTTGCTTGTTAGTGATCTCTATGCGACATTAGAAAATTAGTCTTGCACCTCTACGGACAAATTGAAAAATGGATAGTAGTTTTCTAACTTTTCTTCAGAAGACTGATGTTGAAAAAATAAAATATGAAAACCATTATGTGAAAATAACAAAAAAAAAACTAAATTGAATTTTGTGATGCGATAGATAGACGCCCAGAGTCATTTGAAACTTGATCTGTTGCTTTCTTGCTATATTCCCAAGTCCCGATTATGAAAAGCGCATTAAAACAAACAATACGCGTTTTTTTAGCATTCCAGAAGTTATTGTATGTCTGCAAAATATACTATTCGTTCTTGAAAAACCATACCTTGGAAAACTGAGAGGAAATAACCTTAAAGCGTAAATAAGATACGGCGAGAAATATTGTGGAGGGAGGTGTGGAGATTCTAGTGTTAAAGAGGAAATTATGAAAAATCACAAAGTTACTGAAAAGAGGTCAGTCGTAGACTTCAAGACTAATAATGAGGAGATAGAAACTTGGAATAAAACAAGAATTTGATGTAATTGAAGTGATAATAAAAATAAGAAGTTTACATATCAAAAATTAATGAAAAAGTTCCATACTTATGAGAATAAATCAACGTTTCAGATTGAGACAGTATGAATATGGCGAAATAGAGAAAAACAATTGTTTGATTGCATGGCATTAGAAACGAACATTTGGATTGTGGTGGGTCATGTCATTTGGAAGATGATCGTGTGTTCCAGGATGGATGTTTTGTGTTGAATACTGAACACCGGTCAACTGCTGACTGAAGTTTGGTTGTTGTGTGTGATTTTGAATTTGAGGAAATTGGGGATGTCGCTGATGATGCTGATTTTGTAGTTGATACTGATACGGAGGATGACCAAACTGTTGCAGACGGTTTTGCTGGAGCGGTTGTTGATATTGACTATGCTGTAACAAAGTCAAATATTGATTGATACAGTAGCCTGTGCGTTTTGTTGAAATAGTGATCTGCGAATTTAAGAAAACCTATTTGTGAAACCTGCCTCATGATTATTGTTTCTAACTGTCATATGTTGTTGGTGTAACTGATATTGAACGTGTTGATGATTGTGATTTGGATATTGGAAATCTCGATTCGGATTATTAAAATTAGGTTGTTGGACTTGATTTGGTACTGGTTGAATTGGAAGTTGTGGTTGCATATGAAATTTATACACCTGTAAAATTGATTATTATTGATTATTATTATAATTGACATATTTGGTGACATTATACATTAGATACAAATTGTCTTCATTTCGAGCCTAGCTACAAAAATTTTGCGAAGAAATATTTTTTTAAATTATACATACAACGTAAAAGTGTAATGTTCAGAGCACAGATATCTTAACTTTCCTTTCACAAAACCTTCAAAGCTGATTTTTCTACCTTCAGGAATTGAATAAAACTTGCTTCGTGATCAAGTGCGAACCTGGTTCACAAATGCGGTAGGCAGGAATGAGGTAACTGCGGAATTACATACCATGGGATTGATGTTAACAATTTTCAATATGTCTATTTATACCTGCTGTTGGGAATGTTGACGCTGATTCTGTTGATAATTCGTTTGCCCATGAATATGTCGCTGTACGTCATGACGCGGAAAACTCTGAAAAACTTCTTCTTGAACAGCTTGGCGCACATGGTGATTCTGATTTTGTTGTTGTTCATGGACTTGTGTTGCCTGCTGCCCACTGTTGAATTGGAAATTTTGATGATGGTGAAGTTGATTCTGCATCTGTAGTTAAAGACAAAGAACATTATGAGCTTTCAAACTATTTTGGAATACCTGATGCATACCATCTTGTCGTTTCATTTCACCTTGTTGTTGGTAGTGTGGACGAACTTTATTTACTAATTGATGTTGCTGGAAGTGTTCAATTTGATGCATTGGGTTGTGATTTTGACGTTGTTCCTGTTTAAGCATTTGATGATGTCGAATCTGTTGGTGGTGCTGTTCTTGTACTTTCTGTTTCTGAATCTGCATCTGTTGTTCATGTTCATACTGCAATCTTTGTTGGAGGTTTTGATGATACATCTGAAAAGACTGTAAATTTATTCAATTTTTTCTCTAAATTTGATAAATGCAGTGCAAAACTCTACAATAATTAAAAGTTAGCGAAAATTCAATTACAGTTTATTATCATGAAATTTTGAGAGCATACATGATTTAATTGTAACTAACCATAAACTTTTCATCGATACTTACATTTTGTTGTTGCATTTTCTCATGTTCCATTTGTCTTTTCAGGGGCTGTTGATGTACAAGTTCTTCATGGTGCATCTACAAAAGTCCATTCAGAATTTCTAACAAAACTTAAGTTATAACTGTTTTTGTTACTAAGAAATGAACATAAAAATTTGTTTAGTATCTGAAATAAAGTTGCTAACAAATCATCAACCGTACCTCCTGTTGCTCATGTTGTTGATGAATTGCAGGTACACTCTGAAAAAAAAATGTTAAGACAGTTATTTTTATATACAAGCATACCAATGCGTTTGCCATCACTTGCTGCGATGAATTATTGACTTGGGTATGGAGTGGAACTTGATTGTGCACTGGGGGCATCATTATGTTTTGTGGAAAAATCTCGTTGTGGTCTTTAGTGAATAAGACACGTGGCGATAACATTGGTAGCCCACTCTAAAATTGTTAATTTGAGTATGGCGAAAATAGAAGCATTTGTTTTGCCTAGTAAGACTCAATCGTAAAATCATTGTTTTTACGTTCGACCAACAAAAATTATACTAGAAACGTATCGAATTATTGATAATCTTTTTTATTGAATGTTGTCTTGAATTTGCCTGATCAATTCAAACATTTTAAACAAACTTGTTAAACTTGTTAAATGTCAACTTTTTGAAGTTTTGGTGATAACTGAATAAAACAGAAACATATGCGACAACTTGCTTGAGAGTATGACGTCGAAGCATTCTGCGAAGTATTCTGCAGATTTTTGTCAAATTCCGAATAAACTACCGGAACAGATGTTGGAAGAGGTGCAAATGATTCCTGCAGTAATAAAAAATGATTTACTTTTCTCTATTTGTTTGAGGGAAACTAATAAAACTATATTTCCACTCATCGTTAGTCGAAAATGGAAATCTAAAATAATTGAAATGTCATAAATGTTGAAGTTACGTCGCCGTTTGAAATATTCACAACAGTAGCGTACCTGATTTGAATTTTTGTCAATTCGTTGATTTTCATTAAGTTGCTGTGTTGAAATTGGCGGGACCAAACTGTTATGAGCGGGATTAGGAACGGAAAATGACTGCAACCATCAATTTTAGTAAGACATTTGATAAGATAATTTGTAAATCTCTTTCAGAAAAAATGTACGCTGCAGGTCTATGCGATACGGCAGACTGCTTTCTTGGGAAACCCCTAAAATGGTCCCGTAGTTTTTGACATATTTTAAAGAAAGTCAAGTTGGATAAGTTATTTTACATGCCGAATCAACGGCTAACAGCTATATTTCTTGAAAAATGATAAAAATAAACAGAATTTAAAATTTAGGGGTGTCCTATAGAACTTGTGCGCCCTGTAGTAGACTCAAATAGCTACTTGATCGATTTTTCAATACCTGAGGAGACCTTCCTGGAATCTGGCTTTGGTTCAATTCTTGCACATATTGAGTTGAGTCCCACTCCAACGGTAAATATCTCTGTAACTTGTACTTAATTTTATATCAAACTGAGAACTCTAGAGAGGTGGCGAACTTACAACATTGTCTGACAGATTATGTGAAATTTCTTCATCCTTGCCGGTCTGCGCATGTTCTTTTGTTGTTTCTTGAACCTAGAATAAAGCAACTTGCAAAATTAACACAAGTGTTTTAGTTTCTCTCACCTGATGTTGTTGACCCGTTGACTTTTGAAACTGTTCATCAGTGATTTCATTCAATTTGGCAGTTAGTTCCTTTAAAAATATTTAAATTTAGCACCTGTGTGTTATAGTCACGCATTTTGAAAACTAATTCAAATTTTATTCGTTTTTCTTTATAAGTTAAACATAATTTTCATTCAGCACCTTATGTGTACAAATGGTTATGCCCTAACCCAAAACCACTAAACCTTATACACGTTTTGATGGTCAGTAACTTAAAAAGTTTCATTCAAGAATATGTTCTTAAAATGGTTGAAAACTTACGACTGGCTCTAAATTTTCTGATTTTGGCAAGGAAGCAAGCCTCTCTTCAATCTTGTTGTGTTCTTGATCAATAAATGCGGAAAATATTTCCATGGTCCGATATACTTGTCTGTCTGCAGTGTCACACATATTTTCGTTTTCCTCTGTTAGCTCAAATAACAATTCCCCAACAGTTGGGTTCCAGGAGCACCAATTTATAAGCGTAGTCCACTGGGTGGCGTTAGTTAACTCAAAATCCGCCAGCCTTGTTTTCAAAACATGTTGTAATTTGTTCTTCATCATTCCTCTTTTATCAGCCAATTGATTTCTGGAGTCCGAATGTTTGAGTAATCCATACACTTCTGCTTTTTGCAGCTCGAAATCAGCATCACAGTTTTCAATAAATTCCTTCATCAGAATCTTCGTTTTTTCTATACATTCGCCTGCCATGTCAATCAGTTTTTCGTCTAAAAACAGCTCAATTAATTTGCAGGAGGTGCTTTAACCATTTTAGCTACACTATTTATGTAATATCTCAATAATTCTGCATTCGCCAGTTCTCATCTTCACATAAATATTTTCTCAAGCAAATCTTATCAGAAATAGGAGCACAACTAAATGGATGATCCTTTGTAGTCACTTGTAAAACCGCTTAGAACTGAACCATTTTCAGAAAAATGTTTGGTTTTGATTTTGTATCTTATTGCAATGATAATTTATGATTATGAACAAACAAACCTGGTGGTATCTCGGATTGATTATCGTCTTTTTGTGAGGAACCATCTTTTTGAGGGTGAGCGTCTGAAAAATGAATCAATGTCAAATTGTTTCTTAAATAAATAATGTTACCATCATTTGGTTTTATGGGACTGCACATTCTTGATTCACCAACAACTTCATCAGATGAATCTTTTTGTATGCTTTCAGGGTAGTTTATTTGTTCAGGCTCTACTTTTCCAGTTGTTTCCTTTTTATCATTCACACTGAGCACAAAAATTGGTTCTGGGACTGGAACAGTTTCTATAACCTTGGTCAGATGTATTGAATCGGTGTTAGTAGCCAAGAGTAGATCATCACAAGCCAAATTATCAGTAGAAGTAATAACATTTCGTCCATTAGCCTCATCATCTGGGAACGATATTTCGTTGTCAGATGTATTTTCTTGGTCTACATCATCCAACATGTTTCCATTTTCATCTTTGCTTCCTTTATTTGAAGTTTCATCACCTTCAGATTGTTCTTCGGATTTCCCAAAATTCTCAGAAATCACCTGACAGTTTTTTTTCGCGTCTTGTTTGTCTGGTGAGAATACTTGTGGTGCTTTGTTATTGTTTCTTGTAGATTCAGAATACCCATCATCATCACACGAAATCGTTCTCTGAGTTGGAATAGACCAGCATTCATCGCAAGACAATACTTCATTCAAGGATAATGGAGATTTATGCAGGTCACCTTCATCTATAACTTTCCCGATGTTTTCGGAACCAGGAGTCGGGCTTTTGATCTGTCCATATTTAATTGTTTCTTCACTCGAAGTTTCAAAAACGGGAAGATTTTGTTGTGGATGTTTCATGTCTATTTGAGATTCAATATCTATGTTTGTATCAGCTGAAATTTCCGTGGTCAGAACATTTTCCAGTTTGTTGTCATTTGTTTCTGATTCTCCGTCTGATTGCTCCGTCTTTTCGTTTTCATTGGAGACATAATTATTCTCGAGAGATTGCACAGTGCTTTGTAACATTGATTGAGTCGATGAATCGATGTCTTTCTGTGTTGCATCTTGGCACGGTATGGAGCTCATGGGCAAGTCATTATTTTGTCTTCCTTTAGTTGCGGCCAGTTCAGAATGCATATCGGTTAAAGAAGGTTGACTTTTCAATTCACAATTCACAATCCTTTCATTCTTCATCTCTGGACTGTTAAATGTTCCGTAACCTTCAAGTTGGCGTTGAGTGATTGTTTCGATTTCAGAAATTTCCATGTCATAGTCTTCGTTTTTCTTCCTGTTGTCGTTATGAATTGAATTCTGAGAAGATTCTAGCTCCAAATGACTGATTAGCTCTTCAGCTTCCTTGTGCTCAATAGTTGAGTTGCATGAAAACGCCCAAACATTGAGATCGCATTCTTCTTCATCTTCTGCACTTTGTCGTTTTGTGTTAGTTTTGTCCTCCTGGATGTTGCCAATATCATCATCGTCATCGATTACTACAACTTCTATTGAATTCGAAACGTTTTGTGCTTTACCACGAGTGATTATGACGTCGCGTTCCTCTTTAGCGGGACAACGAGTTTTTGGCTTTTTCCTCAAAGTCTCGTAAAGATCTTCGATCTTAGGTAGAGTTCTTTTTTCTGCGGCTTTTCGGATTTTTGGATCTGAAAATATGTGTTGTTCGGCATTAAAGTCAGTCAACTACTCACTTTTAACCATATCCCGAAAAAAATTCGCGCAAGCTACAAGGAGGAGATGTTTATGTGGGAAGCATCCCCAACAGAGGAAACCTGATGGCGATTTGTAGATGAAGTGTTCTTGAATGTGCATAAAAATTCCCATGTTGTTTTTGCAAATGCAACTTAACGTGTTTGTTGACATTGATTCCACTTCCCAATAATACTGATCCCACTTTTTGAAATGCTTTTTTCCAATACATGGCAATATAATTTGCGGAAAATGATACAGCAGTACAATCGCCCTTTCAGAGTCCTGTAAATTCATAAAACATGAGTGTGTGGGTTATTTGCTTTGACTACAATTGGCTCTAAACGACCGAAATTAAGCTATAGTCTAAATTTTTTTTAAAGCTTTTCATTCTGTCCGAAATTTAATCTTCAAAAAAATAATAAACCTAGTCATTACAGGATTTTTCCTTGTTATGTACGACAATCGAAACATCAGTATTTTATTACTCACAAATGATGCGTAGTCCTCTTCTTCAACAAGCAATGGTTCAATTGTAGCTTTGGAAAGTGGATAATCACGTTCAGGAACTATATGCTTTTTGATGATAAATGGCTTAAAAGCTGCATCGACTCCGTAATAACAATCTTCGCGTGATTTTGTCCATGAGTATCTCGATAGTGCCAGTTTGTTGTTTCGACCAAAATGCTGAATGTTCTCAGCTCGGGAAATTCTCACATTTTTTATGTATTTATGAAAGTGTGTAAAAAGCTAGATCTAAATCAAAATTTTGTACTGGCGTTTAAATGTGATTCAGTATTCTGAGACTTACTTTAGGTTTTATTTACAGTGTGTTACATTTACTCCATTAAAAGAAATACTTACCGGGCGCCCCATATTCAACAACCTTAATAACGTTTTAATCCGAATAACGCCACTTATTGAAGGGGAAAACAGTTTCGTTGCATATCTGGAAACTATACACGTTTTTAAAATAACCCAATGATTACCGAAATAAAGTTGATGCTAAAACATGCGTCTCATCTCCCAACGTGAAAAGAGGGATTAAGTCCCAAAATGTTTCTTGTGGATGGTCAAAGTATACACCAAGTTTTGCAATTACAGATTTGAATTTCCTATCGTCTGCAAAATGGATTTAGCCGAGTTTTGAAACATTTTGTTTACCTGCAGATTGTATCATAGAAAAGAATTGGCGAGAAGTCATTGTACAAAATTCCGGAATCATTGTAAGATTGTAGAAGCATTCAGGGGTGTCGACTGGGAGCTCATTTTTGTTTAACTGAAAATTCTTCTACTTTCGAATATTCTAGATCTGGTATAAAAAGTAAGAGCCTAGTTGGATTTGTAATGATAGAAGAACTAACTTTTTTAGTGCCATAAACTTCCAGTTCAATCAAAAAAACTGACCTTCAGACAGAATGGCCCTTTTTTTTGGAGATTTGTTTGATTATCATAACTTTCAGAATTTAAATGCAAAATTTTTCTAAGTGCCAAAAGCTTCCAGTTCAATCATAAAAACTGACCTTCAGACATATAAATGACCTCTTTTTTTTTGGGAGATTTACAAAGTTTTCATGATTCTAAAAATCAATATCTGACTTGAAATGAACTTTTTTGGAAATGTTTCTTCGGGGACTTGTTTGAAATTTTTAGCGTTTTTCAGAATTTAAATGCAAATTTTTTCTAGGTGCCAAAAGCTTCCAGTTCAATCAAAAAAATTGACCTTTCAGGCATATAAATGACCCCTTTTTTTTGGGAGATTTACTAAGTATTCATGATTCTAAAAATCAATATCTTACTTGAAATGAACTTTTTTGGAAATGTTTCTTCGGGGACTTGTTTGAAATTTTTAGCGTTTTTCAGAATTTAAATGCAAATTTTTTCTAGGTGCCAAAAGCTTCCAGTTCAATCAAAAAAATTGACCTTTCAGGCATATAAATGACCCCTTTTTTATACTGAGATTTATTTAGTTTTCATAATTTTAAAATTAATATCTCCCCACTAACCATTCACCAATAACCCTTCATAAGCCAAAACTCCGCAGACTACAAAGACTACATAGACTACAAACTATGGACAGACGAACTGTATTTTTTATATATAAGTCTCCCTTTTTTTTGGAGATTTGTTTAATTATCATAACTTTTAAAATTAATATCTTACTTAAAATGAACTTTTTTGAAAAAAAAATGATTGTTGGTCGCTAAAAACAAAAAACTATTTTATTTTAATAAAATAAATACATTTGTTCTTCTAATGAAAAACCTATATTTCTTCATTTTTATTTTTAGAAAAGTTTCAAAAGTTTACGAAGGAGATGATTATTTCTGGGTATTTCTCAAAGAATTTGGTAAACATTTTTTCACAACAAGGGCGCTTGAGAATTGAAGATTTTGTTAATTGCTGTAACTTAACAATGTTTTACTTTTTTTTTTTTTGGCTATGTTAGTGCGATAATAATATAGCTTCAAAACGCCCGCAAAAACTTAACGTGCTGAATTTCTCATCAATGCAAAAACTCGTTGTTTACTCGTTGTCATTGTTAAATATTTAACTCATTCATGTCCGGAATTATAACATTTTTGAATTTTGCATGATTAATAATTTTTGATGCTTAAAGTTTGAATTTCAAAGAAATTATTCAGCAATCTTTAAGAATCACTTTTGCTAGTCACGTTCTATCCGTTTTTCTCTGTTATGCATTATGTATAGTCTTCTTTTGAACTAAATCTTCAATTTCGAGAATCTTTGTTGCTAATCCATCCTTTGAAAGGTTTCTCTTCAGCTATAATTACATCACCCTCTTCTTTCTATCATTATCTTTCACTTCATCTCCTACTCTCCTTTCGAAATATTTCTATACCAATTCTTAGGCTCCAGGCAACAAATACTCAGCAGTCGTTGGTTGAGAGAAAACTAACATGTGCATTATTTTTCAAAATGAAGTCTAGCATTATATGTTTTTAATGAAGCCGCAACGCTGCCTACAACCCTACTTTTTATTATCCAAAAAATTAAAAATTTATGTTAAGCAGTACTTTTCTCATGTTCTATACTGTGTACAAAAAATTCACCTGCACTGGATCCGACAAATAATCGATTCGGTCATGATACTCATCTTGGTCCAAAAAGTTTAATAATCTGCCCAGCTTTTCTATTTGTTCAGGAGACTTAAGCGTTTTTGCTTTATCCAGATACCACTTGCTTTGTATACACTCTATAAAATTAAAAATTGAAACGTTTTCAAACTCAAAGTTCAAAGTTTCAGAGTACTTTTTTTTCAAAGACAATTTAAAATATATCCACTTGTTCATCCATCTTTTTCATCTTTTGTATTTTTCTCTTTTTTTCCTTTTTTTTCAAGTAAACATGATTTTTTTTTGAATAATTTTCAATCACTGTATACGATGTTGAAGAACTAGGTTAGTTTCCAAAAAATACTACTGAGCTCAGCCGAGAGGATTCGTTAAATAATTAATGTACTGTGCGAATAGAATTTTAGAATCAAATCTTTAGAAAACAAATGTTCGAAATATAATAATTAGATTTGAATGAGATTTGGTTCAAATTTATTACATTTTTAAATCATGTTGGACAAAGAAAATTTGCCAAACCTAGCTAAATCTCGGGACACTAATAAATGTTTAAAATGATTCATTAAATACTATTCTAAAACTTTTTGGAAACCATCGAAAAATGATATTTACTTATATTTTTTAAGAGAAAAAAAACATTTCAGCAAAAGGGTTCAATTGTTTTACAAAGTAGTTTACTTTTTCTTTTTTGTAGGAATTAATAACGTACTGTCATAAAGAGTCAAACGATGATTTTCTTCGTTGTCTGAAGTTGAAGTTTCGAGGTCCTCCATTTTCGAAACTATAATTATTAAATTAATGTCAAATTTCAAATGACAGCAGAACAATTAAGTGGTACGTTGGTTACCGTTATAAGTAAACATAAAAAAATCACACGTATCTAGAAAAGGTTACACTGTTGCCCTTAGTTACCCGTGACGATGCCTTCACACTTTTATTTATCACACCCTCTTTTTTTTTTGCGTTTTTGGTCACTCTTGCTTTCGGTGCGAGCATCATTTATGACTTCACTCTCTTTTTTTCAGCATGTATCGCGAAATGCTTCATCAGGGAATTCAGTTATACTGCGAGATTTGGCCGTGCGATCGAGAATGTGGAAAGTTTCACGAAAGGTTCATAAACACAACAAGTAAGATCAAAATAATTTGCGAGTTTCTGAATTTAATAACAAAATTGAGAATTGAGAAGAATGAAAACAATGTCAGAATCAGTGGATCATCAAATACCAATGACAAATGGTGAGTGAGAAAAAACACAACGAAAAATTATTATTCTTTAAGGAAAATCGAAAACAAAAGGAGTTTTCGAGGAAATAATGGAGATGGCAGCAAGAAAGGTGAATATTTTTACATATTTCAAATTATTGAGAATCTTGAATTAGAAATGGTCATCAAATAAAATATTTTCTGTGTGAGACATATCAGAAAAATCCTGCATCAGGTCAACTTGAACTTGGCAATTAAACTGAAGCTTCTAGGTTTTTTAATAATAATTTTTTCAAACTGAATTGGAACGATAATTTTGATGAAATTAGAAAAATAAAGTAAAATTATATATACATATAAAAAAAATACATAGAAAATTTTTTTATTTTTCAAACACGCGTATTCAAAGAATTTCTCAAAATGATTTCCAGAAGTTTCAAAAAATTATGACTCGGATTTCTGTACTGACGTCGCACAATAAGATTCGTGTGACGTCACTTTTTAAAAAGATTAATAAATATATACACCGATGTTTTTTTTAAACGGTATCTTATTTGAAAACTGGGAGGTTAACTAATTCAGGGTCTGACAATTACACACAATATTTCAATTTTCCGCAAAATTTTGTTAGACGTTCCTCTGGCTAGGTTTTCCCCGTAATCAAAAAATTAACCATCAAAACAAATTATAATAATTCTACGATTTTGTCTAGCAAAGTTTTGATGCGCAAGTCGTAGAAACCGGTAAAGATCCCTATCTTCGCGCCTACAATCAATGTGCAACACTTCGAAAAACTTCCAGTTTCCCAGAAGATAAAAATTCGTTATTGGTTTGCAGTAAAGTATTTTGTGCCTGGATAGAAGCTACTTTGTTTGATCTTTCTGATTTTTCTCATTAATCAGTTACGTTACGTTAGTTTATGGTCGCTGGTTCTCAGACTTTCTGTCTCTACAAAACGCTGAAACAATATTTTTTGCCACTTTGCACATTTTTGTTGTTAGTATTTTTTGAATTTGATAAGAGGATTTCAAGCAAGTGCTCTTTCCAAGGATTTATAAAAGAGAGTGTGTAGAGAACAGAATAAGCAAAGAGGTTTACGCAATATAATGAAAAAGTATCGCGGCTTTCGTACTTAACTAATAGTCATTCATGATAGAATTTGTGCAAGGTATGTAAAAGATCGATAAGATAAAACGTGAGAAAAAACTCAAAAGTAACCTATGGACAGAAAACGTCAGGTTCTCCCTTTTTTGTTGCACAAATCACAAAATTCAAAAAAGTTGTTTTTTGTCCTTCATTGGATGAGTGAGCTACTGTATACATTAGAAACTTATTATCAAAAGGCAATAAAATTATGCAAGAGGTTATATTTGCACGGTTATAGAAAATTTCCTGTTAGCAACTCGGAGGGCAAAAAATAATATATACACACAATTTTTACGACTTACGAACACGAGGCCGGAATTTAAATACGTGTAGAAGATCTACAGCAACACAGCAGCTAATCTTACTCTCACTCGTAACTATCAGTAGAGCATTCTGCTGTCAATTGGGCTCCAACAGCGCCACAGTCAGAAGAGGGGAAGGGTAGAAGACCGGCGACCAGGGCAATGGCTGCGACGGCGGTCGCGCTCGGAGCCAAGACGAGAATATGAAGGAAGGAGCCTGTTGTGAGGTGTATGTGAAAGAAGGAAGGAGGCGGGCAACATCCTACCGGTGGTCGGTAGGAGTGATTGTATGACGTTGGAAAACCAAAATAAAGAAGAAGAAATGCCAAAGAGGGTTGTTCGATAATACTGGAAACTTGTGATATTGTGATAACGATGGAAGCTTTGATAAACAGTGGCTCGATCTAGCATGAGCAGCATGAGCAGAAGACAATGAAACCAATTCCTTATCGTTTTCAATAGAGGCAGAGAAGAAACCTTTGATGATATAGATGCACACATTCTTGCGTAGAGTTTCTACGGTATGATACTTCAATCTTCAAATGTTCGTACACCTCTGTACCAATTTAATACGTGTTTAGAATGAGAACGTTTCAAGGTAGGGCTGGAGAAATAAAGGAGTCTCACTGCTGTTCTCAAAAATCGCCCCTTCTTTTCGACATTGAAACATATTAATGCAACGAATATATATTCCCCATGTTATTTCTTATAATGTGGTTTCCGTTTCATAGTTTCCCATCTTTCCCCTTTTTCAATCTGTGTGCATGTTGAGGAGAACAACAGAAAGAGCGACACACGGAAATCAATGCGATGCAGCCATCCCTTTTTTGACCAGAGGAGTACGCGATGAGGGGAAACGGGACAGCGCGCCCGTGTTAAATTAGAAGTTGCGAGGAGCTATGAAGTTGACAACGCCAGCGCCATAGACCGAAACGTCTATAATTTCTGATTGGATAGCCAACGTGAAGAAGAGGGATAGTTGTCTTTCTCCGTTTTTCTCCTTGGGAATATCAATGTAAATCAGAAAGACGAGATTTGGAAAAGTGAATTGGGCGAAAAAAAAGAAAGAGAGAGAAAGATGACGAGCAAAAATATGAAATCGAAGGGAAAAGTGAATGCATACCGTTGTGATTGCTTTGGGCGCGAAAGAACAGAGAGTGCAATGCCATTACATAAAATACAAGCCTCTTTCATTTTAATGAAAAAAGATTGTCATGGCAATGTCAATTTGAATGAAGATAGACGATTCAAATTCAATCAAAATGCCAAAATTAAGGTTTGGGGATTTCACAAAATTTATATTTAATTCCATAATTCCAAAAATTGCACTAATTTTACTTCAATGAAAAAACAAGTAGCTTTTGTTTCCCACTGTTGTTCACTTCTCGAGCTGAAGAGTTTGTTTGTGTAGTTTGTAAGATATCGAAAAGTCTAACAAAACATGCCTGTACAACTTAACTGTTAAGAACTGCTTCACACATTACACTGCGTCCAAATACCATTTGCCATTTGCTAAGTGTGTAATGTTAAACGAAAAGAGTTAGTCTCAAAAAGGGCACACGACAAGTGGGGTGAAGAAGGTACTATGTGATAAGAAACCAATGAAGTATTTGCAAAATGAGTAATGTTAAGGGTGATGATGTGGCTAAAACATAATTAGGTGTTGTTCATAACCAAGGCTCAGGGTTGTGCGGCAACCAGATCGGCAACTGCACAAAACGGCTTATCTCGGTATAGTAATCCTACTTTTTGAAACAAAAATTAAAATAGAAACGTTGTAAAGTGTTTGATTGATTTGAAATTGAATCTTTTTTTTGTTAAAAAGTACCAAATACCGGTAAGTTCGGCGGCCGGCAACCTCTAGGCCTCTATGTGAAGTCCTGCAAAAATTTTTCAGCGAGAATAAGTTTTATTTCCAAATCAATCAGAAACTTCACTGCAATTCTATTTTAATATTTTATTTCTACTTTTCCAACGTTATTACGCTCATATTTAACCTTAATCAGAAGTGGAAACACTTTGTTCAGAGTCTGTGGAGAACTTCAGACCTCAATTAAGCTTTTGGATATGATTTCTGAATTGTTTCAAAAGCTAAGTTGGTAAAAAGTGATAAATGCATAACCAACAATGTAGTAGAAGATGAACCTTGTATACTGAAATAGAATAAATTTTTCAATGTTTCAGGACTCCCAAAACTTCATCGAAGTTCCTCTGCCATCTCTGCCAGAAGAATTTCAATCACTGACGCTGGGAAGTAAGAAACGTGCAAAACGACAAAGCACAAAAGACGCCGATACTACAATGATATTTTTCGATAACCCTGTGTGGGATGACGCAAAATTTCGTCAGGAGCTACTCGATTCTGACGAGGAAAGGTACTCAATAGGTATGTGTTAATAATCGTTTACGAAAACATCTAACAAATTATTGTGTCTCCAGGGGATGCGCCTTACATCATGGACGACGACGACACTCTTGACGACATACTTAGGTAAAGTATTCATAAATATAAGCAATTTAAAATAATAATTTCAGGGACACTTACCACGAATCAGCTTCAAATCCAATAGAGCATTATCAAACTGATGAAACAATCCTTTCGAGTGACGATGAAAACGGTGAGGGAAAAAAAGATGAAAGAAAATGCATAAAATCAATTTAAAAACCACTTAACAGTTTCAGACTACAGCACACTGGATTTGCGACAACAAGCCAATGGTGAGTAATAATAACACAATTTAAATAAGTTTATACTTACATCAGTTAAGGCTCATTCCGTTCGCCAAAATTGCTGGTTCCCAGTCTTCGATCACCAGATGCTAAATATGAAGGAAGTATTTTAGATCTCTAACCTAACGTAATTGGAAAATGTTTTTATTTGAAACCATATCGCATTGTGGCAAATCTTACTTTCTCCATTTCTTATATTTTCCGTCAAAACTAAAACAAATGTTTCTTGTCTTCACAAGCTTTGCAGTAAAACACAATTAATTCAGTAAGAAAATCAGAGAGAAAACAAAATGATCAAATCGAAATACGTGTTGAAATATAGTAAAAAGAGAAGATCGCTCACAAATTCCATATGTGCAACAGCTGCAAAATTGCTTCCTACCATCCACAAGTGACACATTTTCTGAAATTTTCACTACTAAAAAATTAGAAAAACGACAAATTGGTGCTCACTGTAAACATCTTGAATGAATCTCAACAATTTGTTGCTCACTGATGTTTATTTTTGATGTGTCCACTGCAAATGGTAAGATGTAAATTACAATAACAAATAAAAAACAATTAGTGCTATGTTGGCAACTGTATGTGACAGTACTTAAAAGTTCAAGCTGAATACGTTAATCAAATTTGTAAAGGTAGACTATCAATTGTGGAAATTTTGCAAGGATGTTAAGTTATTTTAGCATTATAAAAATACGTTTTATTCATTTTCCAGTTTGTCGTACTCTACCTTCTTAGAACTCTATTCTTAGTATCCTAATTTAAAAAAAAAAACTGAATGTAAATTCAAAAACAAAAAATTAATATCTAATAGAATAAATGTTGACAAAATCTTACGATATGTTTCTAATTTTGTTTATTTGATTTTTCAGTCTTTAAACTATAGTCTATCTGTATAGTTTCAGTAATGATCGCATTGAATTCTCCAGAAGAATATAATAAATGGTCACACTTTGCTTGACAAACATTTTCTCATTGTTTCCTTGGACAGTACTGCTCAATATAGCCAACAATGTGTACATACCTTCTGTGCACACCCTAAGCGGCAAAGGGAGCCCGTCCCTTATCGTTTAACCACCATAATTCATCTCCAACGTGCCAAGATTTGCGTTTCGAATTTAGCATCTTGTTCATTAAGTCGCCCGCAAAAACCTTTAGTTCAAACAGAACAGGCAATAAAGCAAAACATCGTGGTCAGCGTTTAAATAGAAAGTTGTGCGAATTGTGACAAATGACCCTTGAAGATAAATTTCAATCAAAAACGGAGAAGTTCTGAAGAAGTAACCGTGATGTTACACTTTCCCGACCGCAAGACTAATAACGGAAGTGAACACCTTCCAAATACCTCTTGGTAAACCTCTTGGTACATAAGTAAATAAAACCACTGAACAAGTAAAGTCTACTAGGCTCCAAGATTTGTAATATTCGCTTGCTTCCTTAAAGTCTTTATTTTGGATTTTTCATCATTTTGAGCCTTCCAATACAATATTCAAGGAGAAAACCAGTGAGGGTTATTCTAAAAACTAATCTCTGCATTACAAATAAAACATAACGCACCAGTTCGCAAGAAAATACATATATAATTTTTTGCTTCATGAATATATTTTTAAATAAAATATTATTAGTATATTTTTATTGGAGATTATTATTCTTTTCAAAATTCGTTTGAACAGTCAATTCTTAAAACACTATTTGCAATAACATTAGTAATACAATCCCAACGTCAAACCTGTTGCAACTTTTTATATGACTTCACTGTACTCACTTAAATGAGATTCTGTTCTCATTCATTTTTTGTGCGCCTGTTTCACTGATCTTCATCATTATCATCGTAATCATTATCATTGTCGAACCTGTCAAAAATGAAAAGCATACATCGGACAGTTTGTTCCTTTTTTGGACGAAGAAAATGAAAAAAAAGCCGGCGAATGTTTTGAGCGGTCATTAGGCCAAATCAAATTGCGCGGCGACCTCTATGAGAGCGCGAGTGGCTTATCAGAAACGAATCTTAAACAAATATTATCGTTTGCTCCAGACTTTCAATCGTGGCGAAAGGCTTTTTTTGAGTCTCTTTGCATCTTGACCGCCCCCCCCCCCCCCTTTATTGTTTCGATTTCATCGAGATACCCGCCTGTTCGTCAAACTCTCATTTCATTTCGTTCTCAAAATTCAACTTTGTTTATTCACACTTCAGACATTGCAAGTTTCGATTTTTATTTATTATGCAATAAATTGAACTTTTTCATTTCGGTCACTGTCGGATAAGTGAATTTATTGCGAACTGTGTTTTGCTCTGCTCTCTGAGCACCGTGTCTCTATCGAGCACACCGAACCATTTGCAACAACATGAATAGAAATCGCCAGAATCATTGTTGTGACTTGTCAAGTTTTTGCGCTTTCCACTTCGCCCACTTCGGAGTGCAACCAATTTTCGTCTTGTTCGCCGCCGAGTAGGTGTATTTGGTTTCACGCCAACGTGATAGCAACCACGAGCAAACATTGTTCACCCATTGCGTGCACGCTTGTTCTCACCGGGGTGAAGGGAAGAAGCTCTGTGATTTTGAACCTTCAAGTGCTGGTCACTAAATGTTTTTTCTTTTTTCCGTGATCTGTTGATTAAATTTTTCCCTTTTGTTTTTTTTTCTCAAAAATCTTTTTTCTAACTAGAAAATCGGTGAAAACATATGCGTTGATACGTTTCAATTATTTAACACCTACAGAGGAAAATCATTTTAAATCTTCGGATATAGGTTAGACTTCTAAGCCAGAAACATGCTAATGAACAACATTGTTGAAAACATTCACTTTATGGTGGTACATAAAAAAAACTATTATAGAAAAGTAGGAAAAGTGAAAATTGAACAAATTTAAATGAAAAAATTTAACATCAAAGTTGATTCTTTTTTTGAATTTCCAAACTTAAAAAAACCACTGTTTCTGTTATTCATACTTCAGAACATCCTTGCTATTTTTAACGTACATTCTTAACGCTTTATTTTTGATTTATTCTCAAGCACTTTTCTTTCTACGAAAATAAATCTGTTCACAAACGGTCTAGACACAATGAAACTGATCCCACTGGAACTTTCAATCTTTGCCTTCATCCCCAACCTTCTCTTGCAAATCCACTTGTGTCGGTGTACATAAAAACAATGTGAAAAATGAAAATGGGATATCATGTTTCCTTTGACCCGACACCAGTGGGATACCTGAACGGTTCGAACCGGCTTGGCTCAGGAGTTGTTTTTCTGTTTTATCTCGAGCACCTATCTCCCCACAGCTGCTAACACACAGATGGTATGCGCTCAGTTTTTTGCGCCGAATCTCGCCTTCCAATTTATTTAACCTCGTGAGCCTCATCGTATCGTTCGTTTTGTTTGCAACTTGACCCCTCATTCCTCGAAAATTTAGTTCGTTCTTCTTCGTTTCTCTTCAAAGTTCTCTCGTGAAACGGTTCGAGTTTGACCGGCAACAAAAAACATACTTGAACAAGTTAAGGACGACCACCCCCAGTGCGTGAAGTGTGCTTATCCCATCAAGATCACACTGTTTTTGAAAATGCTTCTCAAACTTGCTGGTCTGTTATTAATAGTTCAAGTAAGAATTATTATAAATTAAAAGCTAGAAATCTGAATTAATATAATTTGCAGATATCCGAAAGTTTATTACTTCGAGTCAACGAATTTGGTCTTCACGAAGCAGCTAATTTTACCCGACAATGGCTTTCAATGGCTGGACCACATATGAAAATGCCCGAAATTCGAGTAAGTAAAATTGCCTAATTGGATTATGTTTTACAGTTCTATTTATCTTGCAGTTGTTTAGTGTAATCTTAAAAACAGTTTCAAAAATACATATGCTAGCGGTTTGACAATTTTGCTATTTGTCCTTAAGACTACATCTCAAACTCTATTAGTCTTGAACTCAAATTTACTTATTCGTTCCTAAAATCATAATTTACTTATTTCCTGAACCCTTTCAAGCTGCTGTTATTTTCAGCAATCTTTCTACAATTCTTTTGCCGGAGGCGAAATGACAGTTACGAACATTACAATTAAACGATTCGTACCTCCACTTATTCGATTCCGACCATCCGATCACTCTTTTCTCTACATGTCTACTTTGAGTGGATATGCTCAAGTTTCTGCCGAGTGGGCAGTAGAATCCCAGTTTTTGCATATGCTTAAAATTCCTCTTGAGGGTCAAATTCATGCTCAGATGACCGGTCTTATTTCGGAGATTGCAATGCAGGTAAGGATATATGCAGGTTGATCAATTCCTCATAGATTTTGTTGTTTCAAGATTACCCAAGACAACGAAGTGGAAGTACATCACTGTGTCGCTCAAATTAGGGATCTGAGAGTGGCTTTTGAGGTAAAACAGAACTGGCTGATTATTATTCATATAGGATTTGTAATTTAAGGGAAGTGTGGCTGCTGATGTCATCCACTGGTTCCGACAAAGTATAACACGAGCCATCAGAAGAACCCTGGAAGAAGTATTTTGGTAATTGTAAACCGCATTAATCGATAAGCTTATTCTAGGAATATTGTGACATGATGAGAAATCATTGGCTTCCATGGGTCGAAGCTCAACTTTATCAATTCCCAACCAACCTCACCATCAGCCATAATCCAGATGTCACACTAATTCAGACGATGCAGTCAATTGCTATGACCCAACATCACGTTGATGTCAGAATGAGAAGCGACTTAATTTGGGACGATGAATTTGTTGAAAGTGGAATGGTTGAGAATTCAACTTTGGCTAGTGTTGGTATGCAAATAAATACGGTTTTTATGTTTTATTGTCTCAAATTTTGTAGAAGCTCTTCCAAGATCCACAAGAATGATTGATATGTTTATTGATGAGCACACGGTTCAGAGCATTATTGCTGCAGCCCACTTTGCTGGACATTTAAAGTAAGATATTTCATGCACTTTCGCAAAGACGGTTAAGGCAAAGATCCGTTCATAGAATTTTTGTAAATTTTATGACCACCGATGCAACTTATTAATCGTTTGCACATTATTAATCATTCGAGCATTTGATTCATTTTCAAATTACAGAACTAAAATTGAATCACCTTTCTTGAAAACTAGCTGCGATGTTCTCTGTATTGGTACAGTTTTGCCAGAGCTTGCCGAGCAAGTTCCAAATAGAACACTGTCAGTAGAAGCTGCGACATTATCACCGCCAGTCATTGATCTACAACAAGGTCGAGCATTAGTGTATCTCAACGCATCTTTAAATGTAATATCGCTTTCTCAAAATATAATTCACATTTTTCGTTTTAGGTATTTGCAGCTCCACCTCTCAAAACTGTTGAGGGTAGCATGCTGACAATTAATGTGGAAACGGAATTCACTCTTACAATGGAAATGAGAAATAAACGAGTAAAAGGATATATTAACATGATCAATGCTCAAGCAAATCTAGTTGACAGTAAAGTTGGATTAATGTCACAAAAGGTAAAAAGCAACCACAAAAAAGAACTGAAGAGAGTGGGATTCGAACCCACGCCCCCGAAGGGACTGGTGCCTTAAACCAGCGCCTTAGACCGCTCGGCCATCTCTCCACATGAGTTTAGTGATAGGAATGCTATTACTTTTCTTTTTTATTTCGAAACTGAACTTTTAAAGCTCACTTTGAAAACTGAAATTCAAACAACCAACTTTCAGACAAATTTCTAAAGTATGTATAAAGTTATTCTTGGAGTTTTTGAGAAAAATTGTTATTATCTTTCACAAAATTCAATCTGTAAAAATTAATTCATCCCATTAGCTCGCTCGTGTCTTATAAATCTAATATATAATTTTTTTTTCATAAGAAAACGTGAAAGAATTTAAACCAGAATCTAGTGTTTGGAAATAAGTTTCTAAAGACATTGTTCGGTTTTGCGGAATAGCAATCTGAAAAGAAATACAAAAAAGCCTGAAGAGAGTGGGATTCGAACCCACGCCCCCGAAGGGACTGGTGCCTTAAACCAGCGCCTTAGACCGCTCGGCCATCTCTCCACACTTTTCGAAGCATTGTTATCATTACTCAAACTAATACATTTTTCAGACCGTTGATTTCCTTGTCAATATGTCAACCCCGTTCCTGGAAGATGCTGTGGATGTTCTGATCGGAAGAGGTCTAATTGTAGCCGATCCCTTCCAATTCCCATCAACAAACGAACATCTCAGCATTCATGATAAATGCCTTCGATGGGAGGCTGATATAGTGATGCCAACTGTGGTAGCTCATACCAATGTATATTAATCGATTTTCACAACATTCACACAAAAAACATCACAAAATGGGTCTTTGAAATCAAAACATTTCTCGAAAGTTCTCAGTCTTTCAAATAATTATTTTCTTTCAAAATTTTAAATTTATCAATTTTCTATTCTAAATGTTTTCGAATCAAAATAGCAGTGCAAAACTGAAGCGAACGAGGTTTCTATACTACGTATTTATTTTTAAGTCTTTTTTTTCCATTGAACATTTCTTCTGAGTCTTGGTGTCTTGAGATTCATATTGGTAGCATCTATGATGTAACATTTATTAACTTATCATAAATAAAAACATTTGTTTTCCTGTGTAATAGTCATAATTGGCAAAACAAAATGAAATGAGCCCGTGAAAGAAGATGGAATCTGAGGTGAGTCAATTTATCGATATCGGATTGTGATTGCCGAATTCAAATTTTGGCAGTCGTAAGAACTCTCCTCAAAACGATCCATGTGATTGAGAATGTAGTTTTGTCTTAAAAATATATATTATCATAAAAATTAAATTTTGGTTTTACCTTCCATAAGAATCCGAATTTAAACCATCTTCATGTCCCAACACATAATAATCTCGCTTCAAAGTTTTCTCTCCTGGTGTACAACCCACATTACAAGAACGCAACCACACGCGTACTTTTTCTGAAAGCAAACTCCCGTAAAAACTGAATCGAAACCAAAGTCTCACTTGACAATTCAAACGCTGCTGCTCCCAGACCATTGCTGTCTTTTACAGTTCCATCATAAATTGTATAATTCGCACCATTCATCAACGAATTGCTTATTGAAACCAATTCGAAACGAATTCCAAAGATCCCATTTGTTGAAAGTAGCTGTTGTAAATTTTCAGGTGAATCTTGATGACACTTGTTGCACTTTACGCTGCATGTGGTTTCCGCACAAGAGCATTCTCCTGGAATGGAAAACAAAGCAGTTAAAGGTAAAATACTTTTTTTTTAATTGTTGAAGTTGTTTTACAGTTAAAAAGGTGAAAGCCCAGAAACTAATTTTTTTTAAGTCTTATAATCGAGTTTTATAAGTAATGCTTTAATATTTGTAAGCTAATATTTTAAGCATTCGAAAATGCTCTAAATTAAGCTAAATATTTCGAAAAGTTGTCAATTCAAGTGGTTTGAATTTCCAAGTGGTTTAGTCGTTTTGGTGAATATAAATAAAATACCGATATGGAAAAAGTAAATTTTAAAGTAAAGTACTGTACCTCCGTCATAACAAATAGTATCAACGGCAGACTCATCAATGATACGCCTCACAAATCTTGTCCGCGTATGATGATGTCGTCGTCGCCGGACCAAAACATCAGATCTTGGTACATCCGGATGAGCAATAAGTAACATTCCAACCAGTCCTGATTCAAAATTTTTCATTTAAAGGGCTTCTAAAAAGCAATATATACCTTGTACAGGATGTGTAGCCCTGATCGGAACTGGTGCCGATTTATATGGAATATTTTTTCCACCTCTAGATTCGCTTAATGCAACTTTGTAACAAAGTGTTTGATTTGACACGATGTTTGTGATTATGAAATGGAGTCCGAGTGCAGATGATGAAGGGTTTATTGGGGTGTAGGAGTCATTCTGAAAAAGTGTTAAAGTGAAAAATGATGAAATACCTTATAGCGGCGTGAAATTTATTTTAAGAAATGAAAACCGTTGCTGCCTACTCTTGTGCATTATATTTGTTATTATATTATTTCTTGCTTGAAAAAACAAAAAAAAATACATTTTTTTTGTTTACAAGTTCAGTTTATTGATCAATCAACTCCTCGTTTGAGGAAAGCATCAATTTTTCAAACGAATAAGTAAGAAAGTACTTTTACATACCAAGAAATACAGTTGATCCGGAGTTGCTGTGAACAATGTATACGTACCATGGAAAATGTCGAGAGTTTTTATTGTGGGATTGGATACACTGAAAGCATTGAATGGACAATTATTAAAACAAATTAAACTTACTTGAAGCACACCGTTTGATGGACAAAATTATCTTGAACTTTCTGGTCAATGGATAAATGCACTGGATAATAATCGTCTTGTGTCAATCCTCTCTTTGGTCTTGGCCGTTTTGTTGCAACTATTCTTGCAGCAACAACTGCTTTTCCATGACCTTTTGTTATAAGTGTGACATAATGTATGTTATTTGGAATCTAAAAACAACTTGTTATAGTTCAAGCAATATTCAGATACTTTAGCAGGACTCACGTGAATCTCTATTGCACTTTCCGTAACATTTATCCGTTTCTCTGAGCATCCCTTGCATCTCACCGTTACCTGAAAATCATTAATGTTGTTGTAACGTTTCGTACTGCGTGTTTACTTCTAGAAGATCATTATATGCAATTTCAACGGATCTTCTGCTTTTTTCGAATAAAGATCTTGATGCAACAAGTGTTGTTAACGGGCTTCCATACGATCCATCACTACTCTGTTGTTCGGATATCCAGTCAGCAAGTCTGTCCCAATCTACTTCAGTTCCTTCTGCATATGCAGTCACTATTGCCGCTAGAGCAAAGCTGTTGACCATAACTTGACAGCTCTGCAACGTACTGAGTTCGAAATGTTTCAACTATTTTCAAAACTTAGCTCTCTTTTTCTGTTTTCAGCAGAACTTAAGAATATAAAGGTTTTGAGTATTACTTGAATTTATTTTTAAAATTTCTGTGAAAAAACTAAATTTAATATCTAAACATACGTTGGATTCCATCTATAAAAAATGTTCATCAAACAAATTCATTGGCAACATATCTAGAAGGCTTTTGAGTTTTGTTTTCCCCCGAAAAAGTTCAACTCTTCATTGTCAGGCCGCTTGTTTTTATCATCGCGTATTTTATGCCAATAGTGAATTATGTCTGTGGCCAAAAAATTAAATAAAAAAAACTTCATTTTTGAATTCAAAATGAACTCTTCTTTTTCAGCAGGATGTCCTAACTCGTCCTTTTTACCAGCCCTAAATTAACCTAACACTACTATTTAATTCTTAGTTTTTTAACACTAGAATAAGTACATTTGGCAATACACTTTATTTTCTGAAAGTTCTTTCATTCATTTTTGCATTGCTTCACAGAGCCCCTGTTTTTTCTTCTCACCTCTCTCCTTCTCCTAAAAGACTCGCTGCTTCTTTTCAGTTTGTCGACTCGGTTTGTGTCGTATCCATTACACTTCCAGTAAGGAGGATGTTCTTCTGAGAAACATTGGTTTAAGACAAAGTGGATCAAATGACGATAACATGCAGAAAACATTATGAAAAAACGTGACAATTATATTCACAGCTAACAATTATATTCCGCCCAAAAAACAAAGTTTGTGAACTACTGATTTGTCATTATCACATCATCATAGATGTTTCATATTTCTCTCTACTGATTCAATAACTCACTATTAATCTCTGCGATTAAATCACTTCTCATCAGCTCTGCAGTTGCATTTGTTGCCATAAATGCAATTGCTGCTGACGTCCTTCTGTCTTGTACAGCAGATTCATCCAGCTCGTAAAAGTATTTGTGCAGTTTTCCAAACGATTTAGTCTGTAAAAAAAACAAGCTTGTTCTTGAGGTTTTGTTAACTTTAAATGTTACCATATCCCTCAGCCCACTGCGATAACTAGAGCAGTCTCGTGAAACTTGATACATAAAGGAGACTAGGAGGTATTTTTTGTCTTCTGTGTTTTCCACGTCTATGATGTCACTAAGATCTTCATTAAAATCTTTTCTTCCGAGTTTTGGGATGTAGGCCGTAATGGTTTTCAATGATCCTAAAATTCGGTTCTCTTCAACATCCGCTTCACATAAAAGACTTGTCGCAATACTTGTTAACCTTAAATGTTTATGCTTTGAAATATATTTAGATTTTTCTCCTTACAATATCGATGCCTCATTTGATGCTTGTGGTTTTCCAAATTCACTATAAGCACATGGTTCTTTTTGAGAAGTGCAATTTGAAAACTGCATCATTTCATTTATCACTGAAAATAAGCAACTTTTTCAAAAAACTGTTGGTAAAATAAAACGCACAATCGTTTATCTCAGCTTCCATTTGATATGACGTTGACCCATACAACTTTAGTTTTTTGAACTTATACAACACAATTGATAACTCTTTGATAACCGACGTTAAAATTCTCTGCCCGTTTCTTTTTGATCGTGTGCCTATTGGTATTTTCCCGATTTTATCAGTGATCGGCAAGAACTCTGAATAATAAAGGTCTGAGCACAATGAGGAAGTAAATCACTTACTTGAAAGTGTGATACTAAATGAGAAAACGGTTTCTGTATCCGGAACATTTGAGGTAATAAGTGTGTTTATGGTGTCCGCCTCGTCCATTGAGCCATGTTGGTCAGAAAAGGCTGAAATAGTGAAATCGTGTTGGTTATAGACAAGATTATGAATTATTGAGCAGGTTGAGATCAAATATGAAAATTTCTCGGAAAACTGAATACATTTAGTAAATTCAACCTTATTGTTGTTTGGACAAAAGTTGGAAAAATAAATTCACATAAAACTATCGCTGAAAATCTTTTTTATTTATTTTTAATACTTATGTCTCTATCATGGTCAATATCAATTTTATCCGTGGCCAGAGAATTAATTTTCCTACACCTGGTCCGAAAATTGAAACGTACTGATCATTTTAGTATTTCTGCTACTTGTTGAACCGGGATCATCGTTCATTGCTGTAACCAGTGGTTTGCTTGGATTCAGAATGTGACGCTCATAATATTCCTCGGTGTCTGCTCTTTTCTGTAATCCAATTTGATTTTATTTACTTCCTTTTACTTTTCCATTAAACACCTGGATCTCAATTTGTTTTCTCACGGCATCCAAGATCTTTCCAGTTTGGCAGTTCTCTCTGAAAATGATTATTATGCACATTATTTTTGTCAGCGCAAATCTTACGTTTTCAAAGTTAGAGTCATATTCACTACTCCTGGTGATAAGAATTTCATCATTAAATATTTACTCTGAATTGGTGAAGATCGTGATACTTCAACTTTCATATAATATGTATCTCCTTTCTTGCCGTTAGCTCCTTGATCTGCGCATACTTTTCTAGGAAGTTCCGAGAGACAAATCACTAATGTTTCTCTAGATTTCACGAGATCAACTCCAGTAATTGTAAGTAACGGACTGATGGTTTCATTGACGTAAACATTTCTGGGCATATCAACCTAAAAAATCACTATGAAACTATTTAATTTGAACGTTTCAAAAAATGTACCTCTAAGAAAATTGCTTTGCTAGTTTGTATGTATTTAGTTTGTCCTGGATACAGTGACACTCTGCCATGCCACCAATAAGCATTGTTAAGTGCCCACTGACCAACATTATCAGGTGAAGTAGCTGTGATTTTCTTAGTGCCATTTCTTCTGAAAGAAAATTGAATCAGATTTTCCACCTTTTCTAATATGTTGACTTACTCTAATACAATTGCATCGAATAACCATGTTTCTGGGAAATGCTGACGAATTCTTGATTTTTGACTGACAACACCTGGGTCGTGGAATTCGCTGGAAAAATGAAAAGAGTTGTAAAAAGAAAAAAGACTCAGCTGAAAATTCGATTGTTACTATTTATAACTGAAAGTGTTTTTAGAAAAAAACAATTTGTGGAAAATAAGTTACGGTAAGAAACATGCAGGAAAACACACGGTTTGACGAAGAGTTGCAGTGGTGCTTTCATTGATTTTGATCGAAAAACGTTGATATTATCTAACCAGTTGGTTGAGCTTGCAGAGAGAACCGGTGTTGTTTTTCCAGATAAGTATGGAGTTACAATCTGCATTGCGGTAGCTGCAAGAAATTGAACACATTGAACGCACTAACAAGGAAATTAGTATCGTTTCGCCATCAAATTCTTTCTAATACCATTGACCTTACCCGATGAATTTTTATAGCAGCTTTTCAAAACATGTTTAAGACATTTCTCAGAAACAAGAGAAGTCGAACGCTGCCCTTGAAGACATCTGAAACGAAGCTGGTGACCAGCCGAGGTGCACATTTTTTCTGAAAAGGATGCTCTTTTGTTTTGAAGATTACTTTGCGTTGTTTATTCTTTTCAACAAGTTCGGCAAACTCACTCATCGCGTGTTCGACCTTCTCTGCGTTAACCAAATTTAGAATTTTGGCTCCTTGAGATTGCTTTCCAAATATTAAATAATCTAGGTACTCGTGTATCATGTAGTCATTTCTCTGAAATTCGTTACTAATAGTAAACAATTATTAAGATTCTAATTGTTTTGCTTTCATTATTTTAAAATCAGCTCATTAAGAGGAACATCTTTCAATTTTATCCCAAGTTTCTAAATTTCCAGCTTTTTTTTACACTAAAAACAAGGTAAAGTTTAAATAAATCAGAGGGTATTGTTAAAGTTTTTCTAAGTTTAGCCGTTACCTAAATGTACATCATTTCAATTGAACTGTGAAATATTTGCCGTGAAAAAAATATATGTAAAGTTGGGAACTGAATACTTCTCGTGGGTTGAAAATGTAAAAACAATGAGGTAAATTTCTCATACTCAGAAACTTGGATTTTACCATCTAGATCAAAACCCCGCAAGTTATTTTACACGTACCAATGTTATATAATTCAGTCGTTCATCCATAGCTCTGTAGAAAACAATTGCTTCCGAGTGTCCTGTAAATTCTAACTCCATAACATCCCCTGGCTCAATAGCATCATTATTTCCAAGCTCTTTGCTCATTCCGTTCAAGACTTTAGACACTTTCACTTTGCAATCCTGAAAATCTTGTGGTTAAATTCTTTTCACCAGTTTTGTGTCAATTTTCCCTTTTTTCTCTTCACAATACCAGGCGTTTTTCGTTATTTTTTTCACCCCACACCCTGACTTATTTATGCCATTTTTCCTTTCTCCACTGAAAGATTGCATTCAAGCTAATACCCGCATTTTATTTCAAAAACACGTTTTGTATTCAGGACGAGATAGGTAATTAACTAGGGCACATACCTCACAATGAGTTTGAACTCTAAACAACATAACATCTGATACGCTGGAATCTGCAGTAAATGCAGTGAGAATGCAGGTTCCTTCCATCTTATCAGTAATTTTCACTCGTAGTATTCTATTTTTAACTTCATTTGGCACACGGTGTACGGTATGAGAGTTGCAAATAATCTGAAAAAAAATTATGATTGAATTAACTATTGCTGACAAAAAAGTTCTGTCTGCTGCAAATGAAAAATTTATGTCTGATAAGTTGCGTAATGTTTTTTTTAAATATTAATATTATCACTCTGTAATTGTTGTTTGAAATATTAATTTTGATAGTACGAAACATACGAATTTTGGAGAAATGTGTAAATAACAAATTTTTAAACTAAAATAGCCCGTTTCTTCTCTAGAAACTGCATACGTATTTTTTTCTGGCTTTGATTCTAGTTTTGATTCTGGCTTTAAACTGGATTTTAACTTGCTTTGATTTTTATGTGCTATTGGAATAAATTGAATAAAATTGGTCAAAATTATAGTTTCAAAATTCTCATAAATTTAACTATGTTCTTTGAATATACCTTATCTCCCGTTTACTCCATAGTTGTTTTCCGTGTGTTTTTCAAACCGTTAAAGTGTGAGTTTTAATCTGAAGATCAACCTGCTGATCTTTACATATTTTTGACACAATTTGCTATTTTCGATTAGACAATTTTAGAAATTTCCCCTATTGAAAGATCGAATGAATTTCCTTGAATACGGACAATTTTCCAATCAAAACGCATTTTCAAAAGATATTTTCTAAACTGACTTTTTGATTTCATTTCTAGTTTTTCAGAAATTTCGACGGTGCTTTTTGTTGGAAATAAGAAGACTATTCTTTTAAACATAAAAACTCATTTTATCTGAAAAAGAATAATTGGAAGTATAGTTTTCAAAATTATCCGAGATTGTTAATAACAAAATTTTTAATTAGAAAAAGCGTGAGAAAAGTTTAAAAATAGAAAATTAAATTTTTAGAACTCGGAATGATTCCAAGAATTTTCTCCCATTATGTTTTGGCTCTCCAGTTTTCAAGGAGAAAAGAAGAAAATATATTAACAAAAGAGGAAATGGAATTTTTTCTCTCGCTGAGAACCTTGTCTTAAATTGTGATTCTATTAACTCGCACAAGGACGCGAACGCTCGATAATTCTGCAGCAAGTCTGAAAATTTTAAAAATTCAGATTTGTTATTCACATGATCTTTCAAGTGTGTCTCAAAATTTTCCACGCAAATGCGTCTACTTTTCTTGTTCCATATGAACCTATCACCATTTTTCACATGATTATGCTCATCACTTTCTGTATATGTATTTTCAAACTAATGCTTTGTAAAATAATTTTAATTGTTTATTTTTACGTTTTTTTTGTTATACTGCAATCCACTTTGGTATAGGAAATCAACTTTTTTATGGCTCCTTTTCGAACTATTAAATGTTTTTGTCAAATACCATCAACCTCAAACTCATGAATCCCATTTGGTTATATAATTGCTTTCCAACATTAGTAAATCTTACCGTAAACCCTATTAAGGCGGAGTTCAAAAAGTGCACAAAATTGGAAATTCTGAAGCAAATAAGGGTAATAATTTTGCGTTTGTAGGAGAGTAAACACACTCTTTTCTTTAAGTTTATGAATAATTTAGGAATATTTTTTAGTTTCATTATTTTTTTTTGCTAAAATAACAGTATAAAATAATACGAGTTCATTGCGATTTTCTCATCTCAACAAAAACATTTTCTTGATGATTTTTGGTTCCGAACAAGAATAGAGTGACGGGCACACCTATTTAAAATTCTACGCATTTTTTTTTCAAACAAAAAGTGCTAAACGAGTTTTTCGAAGAATTTGAGTAAAAGTGTGGCTATTTGGGGGAGTCATCAAATTCTACGAAAACACCGGGAAAATGTGATTCTGGATCAAGGAATGAAATTTTTATAATAGCAAGTGACGTAGCTAATAGTCTTCAAAAATAATTTGTCTTCATATATTACTTTGATGACAACGTTTTTTCAATATTCTCAAAAGTATAATTCATAAAAAAATTTGTGGGCTAACATGCAAGCAAACTAAGAACCATACTTTCTGTTTTTTTTAATTTGTATTACTTTTTTTAGATGTTTTTTTTAATGTTTTACTTGAACATTTGGATATATCTAGCCTAATATTATTTTTGCATATTATTGCAAACATAGTGCGATTAAATTGAAAAGTCCATGTTACCAAGTATTCGCCCGCTTAAACGAAATTTTTACCATCCACTATTCTACGGAATTCCTTTATTATTCCCCAACAAGCAGAAGAAATATTGTACAAAATCTGCTTGATGATAAGAAATAAGATAAATAACACAGTAATTCTCAGGAACACTCAGCAAAACTGGGTGGCAGATAATCTGCGTTTTATTTCGAAAATCCAATGTTTTGACATTCTTAGGGTGTATATGTAACACTGAGTTCGCAGAACAAAATTAAATTTTGAATTTTTGTCATATTCTGTCAGCCTATACCTAACAAATATGAAATAAGGAATAAGTAACCTATTTTTTTCAATTCTATCATCCGATAGCTCTCATTCATTTAGCCAATCATAATTCATCATTTTAATAAAGCCCGGCATTAATAAATACATCACTCGAACATATGTTATGTCTCCCGCTAACTAAAAAAGAATTTTTGGCGGCCATCAAAAGCTTGGGGAGCACATTGGGTGCGGACGCCGATTATAAGTGCTCCAAATCCGTTTCATCCTTTTATATTTTTTAGAGTCATTAATAATGTCTTGTTCTATTTCCCCGGTTTTTTTTATAATAATAGGTATATGATACAAAACTAGTGCCATTATTATTTGCTTGATAGCTGGTTTTAACAAAACTTTTCAAAAAGTGTTTTCATATTTCGAACACCTTCTCAGAAGTAATAGCTCTTAGACATGTGCTCATCAAAATTCATTATTTTTGAACCAAGAAAACTCATTTCCGCAGTCTGAAGCGTTCAGAAAAACTCTAAAAAAATGAAATACAACTTGAAAAATGAGTTTTCGTATTTAATTTTGCGGCGGATTGAGATTTTGGAAAGTGAAACATTTCATTTCCAATTGCAAGTATATCAGAAATAATTGTTGTTATAAATATTTTCCAATTTTTCCATTTTTTTTAAATGTTTTAAAACATTTTCTATTCTACGTACAAAAAGAATATATTATTCATACAAAATCTAAAAGAGATGAAATTTTAAACTCTGTCAGAAAATTGTGTTTACTTATTCGACATTAGTATCTAAACCGCTATCTTATTCATGGGACCCCTTTTCAGATTAATACTTCAAATCTTCTTGACTCACTCACCACAAAATTCGTTTCTTTTCTTGTATTTTTCACATGAACATTCATAATTTCGTCGTCTTTATAGAACGGTTTAATTTCTTCTGGACTAATAAGCGACGAAACTAGTGAAGTGTTGCTCAGATTTGGAATGTAGAGCATTGTATCATTGCTAAAGCCATTTTTGATGCGTCGGTTGGCCTAAAAGAATGCTCATTGTCTCATTAAATTGTTTTTTGAATTAGTCAACTGCTTACAATAACTCTTATGACGCTAACATCATTCTGCCACTCCTTTGGAATTCCAATTTTCAGCGCGTCTCCGATTTTCGATCCAACTTTCACTTCTTTTGTTCGCATAACATCATTTTTCTCGGAAATACATTCGATTCGTATACTCACATTTCCGTGTGCGATACCATCTCCATCAACCTGAAAAACAACACACTACTTGTTTACCGTTTTCTTTTATATCTAAAACTAAGAATCCCTCCCCGTTCAAATGGGTCCTTCCTTTTTCCATCTCATTTTCATCCTACGCACTGGGCATCCGCTTCATGACGTCTTTTTTAGTGGGGAAAACCACATTACAATGCTCTTACCATTAGGGCGAACAAGGGACACAAATTAGATTCTCACTTGCAGATAGGTCCAAGAAGGATATTTTTCGCTAATTTATACATGCACTTTCTTTTAGCTTTAAATGTTTCATTTCAGATTTTAATAATTTTTTTAAAGCGGGAGTACGGTCAGTGGGAAAACGATTAAAATCATTCTTATGGTGCCAAAATGACCAAATTTGGTGGGAACTCATTTTCCACCACTTTTTGGGTGTCGTTACCATTTTTTGACTAGAAATAAAAAAAATGCCCAAAATTTTTGGAAATTGGTATTTTTCCCCTGACCGCACTCCACCGTTGAATGCACCAACTAAATTGTAGCTGCTGTTTTTTTAAAACTCTGCACTCAAAATATGCACCCAAATATTCAGTACAAATGCCCGTCTTGAAAGACTGAACCTCTGAAACATTCCAGCTTTGTCCCTTAATCAAAAACTTACGAGAAGTATGATTTCTTCTACATCATTAGTGAAATATGGTCGAACAGCTGTTATTGTAAATTTCGGTGCCATCACGTCCAATCCTAAGATCAAGTCTTGTCGATAGCCGGTTCCATTTTCTCGGGACTCGATATAAATCTTCAAAATTATTTATTTATTTACATTTAAATATTGAAAACCATCATGATTTTAATGAAGGTAACCCAAACTTTTTTAAATGTTCTTTATATTTACATTCGAAAAAACACACAACGCCACCTACATAAAAACATGGCATGGAGATTAAGCGCATTAGCAAGTCATCAAATCTCAGATGATGACGAATTGCAGAAATAAGCATGATGTAAAAAAGGGAAGGAAAAATGTTATATTCTTCATATCGTTAAGCTGTGCTTGGCTATGTATTACATTTTTTCTATTCATTTTCCAGTGTTTCTGCATTTTTCACTATAAAAAGTCCTACATTCGAATATTATACTGCCTTGTTAAATCTCAGCGGACTATTATTGGATTATGTTTTAAAAATCAAGGTTCTAAAATTCAAACTTTTTATGCGGTTGTAGGATATTCTATCGCAATTTTTCAAAAAATTGAAAATTTTGAAATATTGTTTCAAAGTTAGCCAGTTTGAAAAAACCAACTATAATAAATTTCATAAAAAGAAGTTCAAGTACGTTTGATTTTAACTTTTATTTTAATTTTTCATCTCAATTATGATTTCAGTTTTAATTTTAATTTTTGCTTTGCTGTGTGCGATTACTCACATAAAATAAATTGGTATTCCATATACGTAAACGCCAAGCTTAATACAATCATCAATCAACAGTTTGCCCTTTCCCTTCTTTATTTTTCTATTCAAATGACGAACCTCTTTCGGCAGCGGATTGGGTGGGTCACATTTACCAAGGTCCACAATAGAAGACCAAATACCATTGTCAAACTGAAAACATGAAAAATGAGGCGTATTAGATAACAGGCGTTCGTGGCTCATTAAAGAATAATGACTCATGAAGATGCGCGTCTTCTGGTTTTTTCTCAGACTTGCAGCAAAAACCTTGTCTACGATTCTTTATCTTAAGCTCGTCTGGTTTTCATATTTTTTCCTCGTTGAGGTTTCAGAGCTTAATTTTGTTTTACACAAAATTCTTATATTTCGTTTTATGAAAATTGTCCTCCCACACTTTGCTCATTGTACTGAAGAGATCTTGATAAAAAATAATATGGTTTCCTTTAAAAATATGTCCAATGTCTGTGTGGAAATGGTTAACAATATGAATTGAGAAAATAAAATTAACAAGTTCATCAGGATTTTGTTTGGATTCATTGCGTTTATTTTCAATAAATGGCACTATTTTCATGTGTTAGCAATCAGGGTTGGGCAGAAATTTTAATAAAGTGTAAATTTTCAAGAAGTTACCAGTAAGAATTTTTCTTAGATAACTGATTGTCAAACGGCATTGAACGGGTAAAAACCCGATTACACTCTTTTATTTTGTTGTTGATCAGTAAAAGTCCTGGACCTAATCTATTTTCCTAATACAATATTTTCCAAACGATTTGTTTTCTTCTGCTACTCTGTTAAATTACCATTGACATGCATTTCTATATTTTTATAGTACCTATTCTCATTGTTTGTTGCCTGGTTTCACAATGAAATTTCACGATGACACTAAAGTTTAAGAATTTTTTTTCGGAATATTCGAAAGAATGATATATGTGAAATTTTCAGTATTTGCCTTTCCATTCCCCCGGCGTGTACGGATATCCAAACATGCTCTTCCAGAATATATCAACCCGACTTCCAAAGCAAACTCTTTTTTTAACCATTATGATTTTGATTATTTCATGTTTCAGTACAGCCATAGGCAAACTCTTGGAAGCTTAATAATTATATTTCCTGTTAAAGCTAAAACGAAATCATATTGAAATTAAGTGACAACTTGAATCTTAACTTGAGTTTTAAAAATAAAGAAAGCAATAAAAATATAAATACCAATTGTAGCAAATACTCGTTGTTTTCTTTCCTTTGCCTAATAACTCAATTAGCATTTTCTTTCAAAAAAATCTTCACGGTGTTTTTTATGGCGAATTTGTAAGCAGTTTTTTGGGAATGGAAGACTAAGGATTATATTATGCTAAGGATTATATTTTTGTTCTAACTAGAGTATCATTTGCCTCACAAAAAAGAACTCGAATAAATTAGGTTTGTTTTGCTGAAATTTTCGTTTTGATGAGAAAAATGAAAGAAAAAAATATAAGGAAAACGTTCACTTCGTCTTATTTGCTCGGAATACTTTAACTGGTCGGTAGCATTGATTACTTTCAAGACGTCTTACCTAGTGTCCTATGAAATCATTGCGTGAAAAAATTCAATTTTGATTCATGATCGCTTGAAAACATAAATATTCTGCTTTCTTTTTCTTATTTCCAATCCTTAAATGCGGAACCGATTTTATAAAGAGATGGGAAAATTCACGAGAAGCCAAGAGAGAGCCCCGCCAAAACAGCTTAAATGAGCTGAGTGGGAGATATTGAAAAACCGTTCCACCAGTAATCTTATTTTGTTAAGAAAAGGTTTATAGTGCTAAACCGTGCTAAAAAATAATTGAAAACCTCTTTAAAACAATTTGTGTAGCCTATTTTTATTGTTTTTTCCCATTTTTTAATTTTGCTTATGTTTTCAGAAACGCTGCTTTTTGGTGAACTACTAAAATTTATTGTTCCTACAATAAAAAATTGTGGTCAAAGCACCCACACACGCACGGCATTCATTGGAAGGTTTTGGTAGATAAAAACAACATCATCAAAAAATATTTGGCCGGTTTTTGTTAGGTCTATCAAATCCTTCAATCAAATTAGTGTGTGCCCGTTTCTCGAACGCCTCGAGCTTTTTTCGACCAATAGTTTTTTTTTGCTTCTCAGTGAATAAAAAAAGAATTTCGAATGCGCACTTTCGTTTCGCTCTTTTTTTTATTTTTCTATTCCTTTCTTAGAAGTACAATCGAATATTCACCTATCTGCATTTTTCAACTTTTCCTTGGCATAGAAACTTGGGAGCTTGCTAGTTTTCTTAGTTTTCGCTAGTTAAATATTCTGAAAAATGGTGAAGTGTTCCCACAATTGATAATGCCGGAAACTCAACCACTTATGTTTTTTTAAATAGTGCCCAGAACAAAAAAAAAATGAATTGCCATTTCACATTTTTACAGTCATGTTTTGACACTTTGGGTGCTAGAACATTACATATTTTTGTCATCTGAGCAGTAGCATGGACCCAACCTAAAATGTTCTATTTGATTCTTCTCGGCGACAATAATATTGTCGCATTGTCTGTTTTTATTTTCCATTATCCCCTTTTCCTTTCTTATTTATTTTATTCAGGTCGGTAAGTAAAGATGGAAAAAGAAGAATCAAATATAATAATTGATTTTGCTCTCGCATCATTTACCACTGTATAGCTGTTCTATGGTATGGTGGGTGTGCACATCAATGTAGGCCGGGCCATTGAGTTCTGCTCGCTATAGGATTTTATATTGGGAAAAATCACATGGCATCATTTGCTAATCGAAAATCAGCTGTCACCACTGTCTCGGATTTTCAGCCGTTCTTCTGATGTCTCGTGTTTTTCTTTGTTTTCCTTATTTTCCCACTACCAATAACTGTTTAGTATTCTGACGCGGACTTTTAATCAAAAAACCTAAGCGTTGTTATTCTTGGTCTTGGTTGGTTTTTACTCATTCATCCTTCCCTATTCTCAAACCATTTTCACTTCGCTCATCTCATTTCTCACTTTTCCTTCAACACTTCGTTTGTTCAAGTTACAATGTTTGACAGGCAGATGGAGGTGGATAATTCAACAATTGTTGAAACAGTGGCACCCACCTATCTGATAAGTGATTATATAGAAATTGCATATTTGGGACTTGTTCTGCTATTTGGAGTTCCAGCAAACGCCGTCATACTTCAAAAGTTGATTAAAGAGATGAAGATGTCAAATCGGGATATGGTTAAGGTGAGCTTTATGAGAGTATAGTCAATCAACAAGAAATTTGTTACAGAGTGGTTTCGTTATGCTGAAGATAAATTTGAACATAACAGATCTTCTGATCTTGACCTACTCCCTCGGTAAACTCATCTGGCTTATCACTTATAAGTGGATCGGTGGAGATTACGCGTGCAGATTTTATCAGGTATGAGACACTTAGTTCTTAAGCCACACAAAAAATACATTTGCAATTTTTAGATGTTCTCCATGTTCTCATTATATAGCTCTTCAAATATCGTAATGTGCATCGCACTTGATAGGTTACGGAATGTGATCTATGCAAACCAAATTCACACAAAAACTGATAAGGTGAGTTAAAATGATAGCAGAATGGAGCTTATCGTTTTCCAGTTAAGCGGGATTCGAAGGTATTAGTAAATATCTTTCAAATTTTGAAAAAAAAGGCATTTTCTTTGGAATGTTAGCAGGGTACTCACTAACAAGACTATTCATACACTGTTCACTATAGTGATTCCACGAACTTCAAAATAAAAACCCTTTTCAACTTAGAATATACTAATTTTACAGAGATCAAAATAATTAAGCTTTAGATGCTCTAACGTGTCACAGATAGGGACCGAACTATACAAAAATTGAAACAAAAAAGTTCGAATCAAATGCTCAATTTTCAGATAAGTACAGTATCAATTTTGGCGTACAGTTCTTGGCTTGCTGCACTAGTCTGTAGTTTACCACAATTCTTCCTTTTCCAAACAATCGAGGTGTATCCAAATTTTGTTCAATGCTCAGACATTTGGCAAATTCGGAGACATAGTCAAGATGATATTGCATTTTTTGGGAAAGACTCGTTTGTACTAACTCAGACATTCGAGAACTCTTACAACATTGCTCATTTGGTACATTTCCAAAAATCTTCAGTGTCTTATTAATTTTTCTGTTTAGCTTCTTGTATTCTGGGGCCCACTGATTGTTCTAATCGTAACGTATGCGGTGATAGCAACCAAGCTCACGAAGTACTCGTTAAAAGCACCTGGAACCCAGAGCATGAGAAGACCTATGCCAACTGCAGCCGATGATTTACCGAAAGGTTCGTATTTCTAACTACCAAAAAGAATAATAGTGAAATCTCATATTTCCAGAAGTTGTTGTCCACGTTAACGTCGAAGACGGTCTACTCAAAAAAGAGGGCAGTATAAAAAAGGTGGGGAACATGCGAAATTGATAATAAAAACAGCTAAAAATTCATAAAGTACATAATCTAATTATAGAACTTATTACGAACTCACATCTTGATTAGTTTTTTTCCTTGTTTTCTAGCAAACTTATGAAAGAAAATCTGTGAGATCGAGAAAGTGAAAACAAGCTGATTACTGTAGCCAATCTTCAAGTTACAGGTGGTAAGATGCTGTGCTGAGGAGCTCATTACAAAGCAACATCGAAAGAAGTCGAATCGTAGAATGAGAGCCAGTAAGTGTTAAATTTTTGTGATCACATAATGATTGGATTTATTAAAGAAGAATCAACAACGACAACATCATCAACATCTACACGAATGCCAACGTGGCGGAAACAAATGCGCAGTCGTGTGTTTCGAACCACAATGCTTGTCATTCTGACCCACTTCCTCTTTTGGTTCCCTTACAATGCACTCGGCTTAATGAAATACATCAACCAATCTATGTTTGAGTGAGTTTTTGCAAAAAAAAAAATCTTGAGCAGCGTTGCTACCGTCAACTAGTTTGAGAGGGTGATTTAGAATGAAAAATTATAGTTGTTTCGGGATATGTAAACCCTTAAGTTTTGAACTGGCAGGTTCGAATGCAAGCAACGTTTTGATAAATTTATGGCATCTCGTAAAACATTTAAAAATTACACATCACCATCTCTAAGTGAGCCTAAGTAAACTCCCGCGAGATACCGGAGAAAACAAAGAAAAAATATCATTTTGTGAATCAAACAACAAATAATTTTCAGAGTTCTTAGCGCAAATGCCAATATTTTCAAAGACTTGCAAATTCTCATCACACTCATCAATCCGTTCCTATACGGTTTCTCAACTGGAAACTAGCAAGAAACCGTCGAGGTGTACAACACATTTAACCAGCTATCACTACCAAGTTTTTACACTTATTTGGTTTTAATAATTATGACTTATTGATTTGAATTTTTTGAAAATAAACCTTGAAACGTTTTATAAGATGTTTTATTGAATTCTATCAAATCTTTTAAAAACTCAATATTGTGCAACTTTGCCAAAGAAAAATGGAATTATTTCGAAGTTTCTCAACAATCTGATACAGGTACCTAGTGAATAGTTGATGCTGCTCCTCATGTTCTTTTTAACGAAACTAGCTGAGTTTAACTATTGAAAAGGATATGTTGCAAAATATCACCAGTACACATAAATGAACGAACATGAACTGCAGATGACTCATGATTAAAAATATATATACCTTTCTATGAATTGAAATAAGCTCACAAAATTGATCAATTTTTTAAAATTAAAAACAATTAAATATATTTCCCCTGGATCATAAAAAAACCGGCAAACCAGACAACCAATATTGGAATTTTATGGATAATTAATATTAAAACCCCAGCTGTAAAATTTTGATCTTTACAGCTGGCTGGTTTTGTTTTTGTGCGAGTTTTATTTTTGAAATTTAAACTACTGTGTGAAAATATACTGTTATTCGATTAATTAAACTAAATTTAAAAAATTAAATGAACTATGTTTTTCAGAGTTATTTGCTTTCCCGAAAACAAAACGGGATAAGCTTAGATTAAAGCCAAACTTGAACTCTTTGAAACACTATTCGTCATTTTCCAGAAATTTATACGAACGGCACGCATAATCATTGTTGGATTACTTGAATTGTACGCGTATGCTAATCTGAAATGCCGGATTTTTGATCTATTATCATTGCAATCTGAAGCATGTCTTCCAAACTTTAAACAGATTGGTAGATCAAAGCTCCCCCACACTTGTCTATCTTGCATTCATCTTCGATTTTATATTTCACTTAATGAACCATTCTCTGTGTTGGGCTCACGAATCTAACTAACTAGACTGCCATGTTTGGACAACCTCCAAGTTATTAAAACCGCCTACGAACAGGAAATAAAGCTCGCGCTGAATTTCTTTGCTATGTCTTTTTTCTTTTTCATTTTTTTTTCATCTGTTTTGCGAGTTGCACCTTCACAGCGATGAGCAACTACTATGACAGCACTATTCTGTCATGATGGACTCGTTAATAAGCAAAATTAGAATCAAATGACTGTTTGGTGTGTTCTCTTATTGAACAAGCTCCGCCCACAAGTTCTCCAGCAGGGTCCCACGCCTTTGTTCACTCTCCATTTCCGAATCATGCAGTGGACTTTTTTCAAGAAGTGTTCTTGTCGCTATGAGGTTCTTGTTGTCCATGACATTTCCAATCGTTTGATGCTTGTTTTATTTCCTTTTCTGCCACGTATTCTCATGTTGCTATTGTTGGGAAAATTTTATTTCCAACATGAATTTTCAAATCGAGTGCCAACTTTCGCTCTTGCAATATAGTTTGTTCTTTTGTTTTGAGTCTTGTTCGATGTTCAATAAAATTTAAAAATTGAGACTCTTAAAGTTCCCAGAATGAACTTGCAATGAGGCAATAGCTGCTAATTTTTTACAAACTTTTATAACCAAGGTAGTTTTTGAGTTTGCATTTTATGATCTCGTTTTAAATTTTATCAATTTTTGGTTGTTGAGGCAACTTGACTATTCAGATTCTTATGACGTTTGAATCGCACCAAGTTTGTAAAAAATGAAATATGTAATTGTTTTTTCTGAAATTTTTTTCAAAATATTTCAGGAGTTTTGATGAGTTAATGGCAAAAATTGACTAATATGGAGTTCAACTCCTAATTATCTTTATGTATTATGCAAAGTGACATCATTTTTTATATAAAAAACCGAATTTTTTCAATGACCAATACAGAAGTTCGTTTTTGAAAATTCGTGAAAAAAACCAACTCTTGATCACAGACGACAAATGAATAATGTACATACATGACCAATAAGAGTGCAGAAAAAATACCACCCAAAAAAAACGTTTTCTCAACTTGCCGATATGCCAGTAAATTCCACAGAAAATGAATGATCGCATCCACGATATTTATGTTTTAACGTTGCACAGAGATAAAGAAGCGAAAACAATTATTGTGTTTACGTGCTCAGTAACCCCTCATTGGGGTCCTTCTTTTTCCTTCTTTGATGCCCGTTTTGTTCGTGAATTAACCTAGTTAATCCCGTCACATCACGAGAAAAAAACGAAACATTCGTTGCATAATCCACATCTCATTGTCTACATCCTGCATTACATCCTCTTTTTTATTGGATTTATACTAGGTTAAGAGAACCTATGACAAAACGTTGGATCATTTATTTTGTGTTTCCCTCTTTTTTCATCCTTCCTATGTGGTCTCTTACCGAAGAAGAAAACTGAAAATCAGATCTTTTTTTTTGTCCTCATGGAAGAAAAATAGGAAGGAAGAACAAGCTAAAATTTGATGGAATAAGACACATATTACATTCCTCTTTTTTCTCGAACCCAGATATTTGTATTCACATTCATCCCGACTATGTTATGTCTATGTTTGGTACCATAGGGGTATTGAGTTGAAAATTCAATTAGGAGGGCATCGAATCCTCTCTATTCATTTGAACCCGGAAAACTACCAAATGTAAATTTTTCTAGCAATTACCGTAGATCATCTGATGAACTAGTACATGTAGTTCTACTTCTACTTCTGTTTCGTAAAAAGCAGACATCTAGAACATATTCCAATACTCAAAACTGAACGAAAGAGAAAGACGTGAAAAAAAAAAGATTTCCTGCTGACAGTTTCTAAAAAAACGAAACAATACAATCCTTAACTTATAAAAGTTAAACATGAAACATTAACAATGTAACTTCAATGTAACTTCAGTTCCGTACTACTTCATATGTGTGTGCTATTTCCGAGTTTTCATTTCATCCGTTTTCAAAAACGCTTCTATTGACACGAACGAGGTGACAAAAGACAAAAAACATATTACAAAATGTGAGCATTTCGGACCGAAGGTAAGTTCAACCCGCCACCGGGAGCGCTCTCCGAGCCCATCACATTCCAAATGCTCTTCGGTTATGATGAGTCGCATGTTTATCTCGTCGCCTCGACCGCCTCCCGCACATGCATTTGCAAATTTTCAATTTCCGTCGTCGTTCTTACTCATAGTCCGGCGCCTGGCTTGGATTTATTCCTAAGAAGGCGCGAACGGCTGGAGTATTTGTTAAATTACAAAATAAATGTGTTGGTTGTTTTAATGCACACTTTTGACGTAACAGTGTCAAAATACATTCATTAGTATTTATATTCACTAAAAATAATGTTGTTTCGAATCGAAAAATAACCGAATTTGCATCGCTTTTTGACTGTGAATAAAAAACTTTCGAAAAAATTTGCAACATTTTACAAAACAACATTTTACTATGACATTTGATCGTTTTGTGTAGCACCATGTAAAAAGTTTTTAATATTTTTCCCACTGAAACGTTTAATAAAAATGTAGGTTTGTTCTTCAGTTATAATTGACAAATTATCCTCACAAAAACAATAGACATTTCAAACATTTCGAATATGTTAATGTTGGGTATCAACGTGTATTGACCCACTCCTTGTAACACTTCTTGTAATAAACTACTTCTCTCCTTGTCACTCGCTCAATACACAACAGATAATAATAATTCGTCATCGAGGCTAATGATGCCACTTATGCTGTCGTAAACTTTTAGCTTGGACGTTTCTCCATATAATTTTCAAATTAAACCTTCTCCTCCCACCACCAAATAACATGTTAGAAAACAAAGATTTTTCTCTTTCAGAAGAGCATTAAAAAAATAGCACCGTTGTGTTTTCCAAAACCACTATTTGTATAGGTAAACTCCAACTATTTTTCTTGAAGTTTCCGTATATTCTCATCTGGTTAGCCTACCCAACAAGTCGTTCGTTTTGCATTTCATTTCCAGAGAACACCGATCGCGTACGTATTACACAATTCCAGCTAATTACATAAGGAAAATGAAAAGAATTGGTGAAAATCCTGTGTATTCATTCCAAAAATGTAATCGAATTCCATTATGTCTGTCACGACTTGCACTTTTTCGAATGATTTCTTCATCGTCTAGTGACACTTCTTCTCTTTTCAGTAGATTGTATTATTTTCTTTCTTTTAGTTTATTGGATCGTTCAACTCTCGGAAGAAAATGTTTCCTAACTCACCAGAAAGCAAAATTCTAGTAAGATGCATAAACACTGTTCCAGTTAGATCATTTATATATCTATACTTAGTAAACAACTGCTATGATCAGTATGCTGGTTACGTATTCATTTCTAATTTCTTCTCCGACGCACCACTTCTTTCATTCTTTCAATTTCCTTATTTCCTAACTTTTTCAACTGTTCTGCCAGTGCATACAAACAAGTTTGACACAAATAAAAAAAATTGCAGCTGAATTCAGTTGAATTTGGGCGTGTGTGGAAAATGGAGGGTGTATGTGTGCGATTTAGGAAAAAAAACGCGAACGTACCTCTAAGTGTTTTGATGTATCTCGGAATATTTATTTAATATATATTTTGTTCTGGTTTAAAGCCGCAAAGTCTTGGTTTACTAACATATTCGTAAAGTTCTGATTAAAAATTCAATTTTCAGACTATGATTGAAACATCTACAAGAATATCACAACTAGTACCAGAAAGGCTGTGGTCAGAAGTGACAGAAGCAAGCATACTTTTTATATATGATATTGCATATATTATAGTGGGATTCATTATTGCTATCAAACTATATAATCAGAGAAAGTAGGTGTTTAAAGTCAAAATTGAAATGCAAAATGAACATTTTAGAGTCAAACGACCAATTCAACACAATGGGCAGTCAGGAAACCACAACTCATTTCTACTTTTCAAAACTAGCTTGTTCGCAAGTGATTGCATGATTATGTTTATCTATGCAGCTGTGAAAGTAGGAAACTTATTGTACGTAAAACTTGAAACCCCACTCTTCCAGGCTCTCTGGCTATTACAATTCGAATGGAAATATGGTTCATTATGGTGCAAAATGTACAGATACTGGTCATCTGTGGCATTCTTTTCGAACTCGAATATAGTTTGCGGTATAGCATTGGATAGGTATCTTTCGGTGTACAGTAATCATATTATTGGTAAGTATTTTGAATTAGAACTTGATTTTTTTGAAAGAGAATTCAATTTGAAATACTTTTCTCAATTCAACATTCTAGAGATAGAAAGTTTTACTGAAGAACTTAATCAAAAACATATTAAATACAAATAATACAATTTCAAGCTGACGTGTTCCAAAAATTGTAGATAATGTATGAAAATAAGACTGCATTTTTCAACAAAGACAAACAATAATCCCTTGTTTTTCAACCAGGTGTTCGTCAGTACCAAAGAACTAAACGGATGCTATATGCTGTGTGGATTATTGCATTAATCGCCGCGCTTCCGCAGCTCATCGTCTGGGAAACGTATCGTCCCAGTTCAGAAGACTGGGAGCAATGTGTCACCGTATTTGCCATTGATCTACACAAATTACCACTCAATTCACCAAAAAAAGATGAGATCAACTTTTGCTCCATGCTCTATGAAGGGTACCATCAAGCAATGGCATTCTGGTTGCCCTTAAGCATAACAATTGCTTCCTACGTTCGCATGATGAGCAGGCTTATTCCATTTTGGCCGTTCACAGTGCTCAACCACTATGAAGACGAGCGACAACAAACGTGAGAAGCTTTAATTTATTTGTGTAATGTTTTCAACTCATTCTATTTCCAGACTATGTACGATTTTCTGGAGCAAAATTAGTGAGAAAATACGAAGCTTCTTCTGCGTAACCATTTTTCGACGGAAAAGCTATGCATCTCAGCAATCAGTGAGAGGTACTACACCTTTTTTCATTGTAGATGTATTTTTAACGTTTTTTTTCCGATATACTTACTGCAAAAAATTTGAAATCATAATTTTTTTTACAGTTCCATTGGCTGAAACAATACGTCATCCACCAACTACAGCTCTTCGACGACAACTAGGCACAACAGTATTTAAAAATGCTTGTGCAATAATTGTGACCCATATTATTCTTTGGCTCCCGTATAATATTATCAGTTTGTCAAGGTATGCTTATCGGCGCAATTGTAATTAATCAGATCTTCTATTTCAGATTCGTAAACGAAGGTTTTTACGAGACCATTTCTCAAAATGGCGGAAATCTTTTCGAGCTCCTTATTCTGCTCAGCTCGTTTTTGAATCCAATCCTATACTCTGGCGGGACCAACACAGCTCATCGAGTCTAGCTTTAGAGGAAACTTAGATAAACTATGTATGAATATTTTTTGACTATGTATTATGCATTTGTGATCTATGACGCCGTTATCGGTGTGTCACGATTTTTTTTTCTTTTTTCCTAGTTTTTTCTCCGGGGGTCTACGCTGAATTATAATAATAAAATAGATGGAAAATAAACTAACTTCTCCAGACCGCAGATGAGTCAGATGACTTCGGTCCTGTGATGAAGATCCAACTTCACGGCAGTACACATGGACAGACCCATTCACAGGCTTTCCGTGGAAATACCTAGAAAACAATGGAATATTTGAGTTTGCCTTCCTATTTTATTATGGGCCGTGTCTATTAGTACAATTTGTGTCTAGAATTTACTAACAAAACTAGATTATTTTGAAAAATAGGGGTTAACTTACTTTGCTTCTACCGTAACGGTAGTTTTGTCCAAATCACTGTTATCTACCAAAAACCCATTCAGTCTATAGTTAGGCAGATCTGAAATCAATTTTCAAAAACAATTTTCTAGCTTCAAGCTTGTTATACCATAATCCTGAACTTGGAATGTTTTCTCGAAAACCAGCATCTCATCAATTTTCTTTGATCCATATTCGACAGGTTGTACCTTCAAAAACCAGTCACCGAAAAATGTGTGCGATGGAATTTCAAGTTGATCAGAAATCATGGAGTCTGTCTCTTCAACACGCTTGACTCGCATCGTTGAAGACTCCACAAACCCTTTTCCGTTCTGAACAATTTATTTGTTTCTTGTATGTTTCTTTTTTGTTGCGACTGACCACAAGAGTTATGCTAAGATCACCTCGATAGATTGATCCAGAATGCGTGAGCGGTAAAATACGGACGTTCACTGGAAAAGTTTAGAATACATTCACAATTCGAAATATGTTTTTTTAACTGCTTCGGCAATAGTTTAGGCTATTGATTCATTTACCTAATTCCGATTTTCGATAGACGGCTTTATCAATATGTATATGAACATTAAACAAATCCGGACGAACGGGAACATTTTGATCCAATTCGACTTCTCCATCGACCTGGAATTTCAAATTTTGTTAAGAATTTGGTAATTTCTCTGATAACTGTCATTCATTCAGTTTTTTTCTCAGGATTCTGAGGAAACAACATGACAAGATAAGCTAAAACAAGTTTTTTTTTAACAAAAAAAAAAACTTTTTTTTTGCAGGTTTTGTTAAATGTTTGCGTTTTATATCATACCTACGTGAAAAACTGAACTGCAATTCAAAAAACAACGCATGAGTCGTGCAAGCCGGCTGCAAGCATGTACCGACCTCCGCCCGGTATATTCTAACGAATTTTTTTTTCAGAGGCTCGCGAAAACTAGAGAAGTTAGGTTGGCGCGATTGGAGCGCAGATTAAACGCTGATGGAGCGATCTTCTAAAGCGGTTATTTTAAACTTCTTTTTCAAAAACGGTAATTACTCGCCTGGAGTGGTTAATTTTTCCATTGTGGGTAATCCCAGAAGCTATTATTTTGAACACTTTCACTTAAACTATGGCTTAAAGAACTTAACTTTTTATCAGAAAAATGTAGAACTGAAAGAACTGACACGCTTATAATAGTTTCAAGACCTACACGTGTCGAATTTCAGAAAAAAAAAGAATCTACGCTCTCACTTGTAAGTCTTAACATAAAGACGTAACGATGATAATGCTTTTACTTAGTTCCGTACCCGATATTCTAAAAAAACATTACAAATGCTTACCTTAATCACAATATGAGCAAATGATTGACTCGAGCTTGTGTGGAATGAAATTATTTGATGTTCACCTGAAATGTTTTCAAGTGTAATTAAAGTTCAAGATGAAAATCAAAACTACAAATCCACCTTGTATTTCTTTGTTTGTTTTTTCTCCTCCGTGATCAATTTGAACAACTGTTTTAACGGACTTTTCCTGAAAGTTTGAAATTATTGTTGGCCAATGGTTAGTCTGTTTTCACACTTACGTTCACTATTGTGATAACATTTTGTCCGTGTAGTTTAAAAAACGGTGGCAAGACAATGACTGGGCTTGTAGTAACTTTGCATGTAATGAATGCAATTATTAAAAATGTCGATAATCTCATTTTTCCATTCTTTGAGTGTATTTTTACGAGATCGATTATCACCTCTGAAAATATAGGAATAAAATTAATTTCGAAATAGTTAGGAAATCAAAAGAGGAAATAGGAAGAGGAGGTTAGCCGAAAGAAATGCCAAGAGCAAATAGATGTGGACGGAGGACAACGCAATTGAAAAATGGAAAAAAATAAAGACGGCGATTTGTATTGAACGGTAGTAAAGAAGGAAAAGGACTATAGGAGGGTATCATTTCGGACAATGCATCATCTTGAATTGACAAAAGAAAAGTGGATCGAAAAACAATACTGCAAGAAAAGTAAAAAGGTTTAGGATGAGTGGCATTTTGAAAATCTACTGTGGTAAGCGAGCTCTCTATTTTAAAGGAACAATAAGCTCTTATTTATTAACGGTGTCCAGAAATGAATAAAATAGAAATAAATCAGAACGTGAGGATATGATGCATTTTTGGCCTTAGAAAATTATTTCTTTGCCTAAAATTGTAATAAAAAATATGATCACAGTAATTTGTTTAATTATAAAAATTGTTTGGAGAACAGCTAGTTTATCAGTGCAAAAGAATATTATTAAAATTAAAAAAAAAAACAAAACGGTGTATTGCTCCAGTTATTTTTATAAGGATTGGTCATAAAAACATACCATATTATTCTAAATGCAAATTTTGTGCAATTTTTGCTTTTTGCAGATTTGGTGGTTTAAAACAGATTCCTAACTGACTTATAATTTGACATCAATAAAAAATGTTTACCTATAAACTGAATTGACTGATTTCTTTTGTAAAAATGTCTTCAGAATGAACATGGGATTCTGTAAAGTTTTGAGAAGAACATAACACTTAAGCTAATTTCATTATTCATATTTTGACAAAAGACACAAAAATATGTATTAGTTTCAAGAACTCGAAATTTAATAATGGTCACATGATATTGTTCACTTTAAGTTAAAATCGCAGAAAATGATATACATGCAAACGCAGACAGTGATATAAATGAATATAATGATGTAACAGATAATTGATATCAATATGGAGGGCATAATGTACAGACGCGCATAGCGGACAGCAAGACAATCAAAACCATATCTTCTGGAAAATTCGATTCTTGTTGTTGCCGACGAACATGTGGCAACATACCAAATGGGTGCCAAAAAAGATGTTATCCTAACATTCTCTGCCGTCTCTTCTCTTTTCTTAATCACTAGCGTTCCCGTCAGGCGGGTTGGATCTCCTCTCAATTGAATGGAAAAATCCTATCATTTTCTATCACCACGCTTGTTCGTCTATCGATTGTTAGCAATTTTCTTCATTTTGAAATTGAAATATAGGCTAAGGTAGTTTGTAATTTATACGAAAAAAAGAAGGTATCTCAGAAACATTCACTTCAAATGAGTTGTGTACACTTTCATTGCATCAAAAATGCTTACAGTTGGGTTAAAAAATGATTTTTTTTTAATTTAAAAATTAATTTAAAAATGTAATTTGACTTGAATATCCGTTCTATTGATAAATTTTTTGGAAATAACAAACAACTTTTTAAAGAGTGCTAAAATGTCCAAATATGATAGTACAATTTTTCAATAAAATTTGGAAATTTGATTTTATTTCGAGTCAAAAAATAATGTCAACTCAGTTTTGCCTATTATTGAAAAGCCGTCAATCAAATAATTGCCTTCTTCTATTTTTTTGTTTTAATTCTGTTTGAAATAATATTATTTCAGCATTATAGGAATTTGAATTACGACATTGCTTTATGCTTCTTCAAAAATAGTGCAAATTCAGTTTCCATCATCTTTTACTCGAAATAAAAAATTTTCGAAAACTGGTCGAAAAGTATTTGGTCATTTTAGTGCTTTTAATCCACTAAACAATATGCGCCGGTTTTGCTCGGACAATCATTAGTTTCATTTCAGAAACAAACTTGAATTTTAACTTACCGCATTTTACGTTACCGGTGTTGATTTTGAATGAATTTTTTCTGAATGGAAATAAGATGTCATAGATTTATTGTTTCCGGTTTAATAACGTTTCTTATAAAATTTAAAAGCACGTTTCCTAGATGTCCTAAAAGTAATGTTCATTATGAATTGTTACATAAATTTATCTGAGTCATCACTCACACAAGATTTGCTTTTTTTTTTAAATAAAAACAATTGTAACATCAAAAAAAAATCAAAAAAATTAAAAACTTCCTAGTTGGATATTGAAAATGAAAGGCATTTTGTGATTAGAAATTTTGCAAAATGATATTGTCTCCATCCTTTGTTATGAAAAACGGCAAAGTGTATATTATCAATGTGCTCACAATTTTATAAACATTATGACGGCATGTGGGAATGCGAATGACTAGAATCTAAAACTCCAATTGAAAAGATTTGATGAAATTTGACGTTAAAAAAATCAGAAAGTGAACGATAAATGTTTTGCTTCTTGGTATTTAGTGGAGAGTAAAAAGAAATAAGTGTGTGTGTGAGGAGTATGACTCATCGATTGGCCAAACTTCACGGCAATTATCGAGAAAGTTTTGTGTGTGGCGATGGTGGTGGCAATGAGACAGGAGAATGAAATGAGATTCCTTGGATTCTGTCTACCAGGTCAATTACCTTTGATTATTTGAAAGAAAGAAGAAAGTGTCAGAGGAAACTAGATCAAAAATCACGGCAAAAGCGTGTCTGAATGGAAAGGGCATCTCTGTAATTTGAGAAGACAGGCTTGAGAAAATGGAGAAGCCTGAACAACGAAATTGAAAACTGGGAAGAAAATTGATATGATTTTTTTTCCGAATATCGGGAATCTGAAATTTGAAGATCAAAAAGTGGGATTATTGATCCCTTCGTGATTTTTTCAGAACTAAACAGCTGACTTGATTAATCAGGTTCAGTTGGTGAACAGAGGTCGAATGAAAGATGGCTAAGGTGAAATGTTTATTCAATTACACTGAATAAATATTACAATGAATGTATAAAAATCTTTGTTATAAAAATGGATGGTAGTGGTCAATTTTGATGGCGCTGAGCAAACAGAGCTTGGTACGACTCAGAGAAGGTAAGAATGGAACAAAACAAAAAAATGAAAGCATATTTAATAATGAGAGAGACAATTACAAAAAAAAACAAGGAGATCCAATCAAAGAACTCTTTTTGGTGATTTTCAAGGGAGTTAATTTAGTTGTTTGTTAAAATGAAATAGCGACAATTACCGGTAAAAAGAGTGAAAAACAATTGAAGATTGAGAAAAGTTATTTGAAAACAAATTACATTTACAATCTATGTCTTCTCTTGTATTCTTTACAGCAGATTTCAGTACATCTTTGCAGAGAATGGAAGTTGTTCAATGTTCCTTCACACCCTCCATATTGATATTCAACACAAGTATCTGTGTTCGCATCATAACCATATCGCTTCTCAAAGTTATTGCATGGTCCCGAGTCGCGAGCTGAGAGGCAGAAATCCATTGGGTCCTGAAAATAAAAAAATAAATGATAACTTTCTCCATGATAAGCGTGTAGTGCCGTTTGATCCGTATTTGTTCTCAACCTGTTTCACTCTTTTTCAAACTTTTCACTCTGGAAAAGCTTACCTGGCAACAAATGGAAACATTGAACTCAGAAGACATGTGGCAAATAAATCCTTCCGGACATCCCTTGTCAATACCGCACGAGGTTACTGTTGATCCCTCAATCAATGGAATTCCATGCGGACAATAATTTCTGTATTCTGGACATGCTTCCATACAAGTATTTTGACTAATGAAGTTGTTTTCGTTTCCAGCAACTCCTCCGTATGTAAATGGAGCACATCTGTTTTGTTTGCGATCGAAGAACCATCTTGGCAAGTCTTCTGATCCTGTTCCTTCCTCTACGGCTTGATCACACGGGTCGATTTCTGAATTCAATAATAAAATAAGTGTCTAATAATAAATGGAATTCACGCATACTTCTCTTAGGGCAGCACAGCGTAGTGAGAGCACTAGATCCAACGTGACAGTACGAATTTTGTGGGCAGCTGTTAACTCTCTGTCCACCAGTACACAACATTCTTTCTCCGGTGGTGTCAACCAACGGATCACCATAACCGCACGGATTCATTTCCTTGCAAGACTGTCGGCACGACTGTTTGGTCAGGAAGTTGTTTGAGTTTCCTTTCATTCCCTTGTAAACAAATGGACGACACATTTGAATTCCTCCATCAAAGAACCAACGCTCGAGTTTCTCAACTCCTTGACCAACCTCTAATGGGAGATCACATGGACGACGGGCTGGAAATAGAATGCAAAATTGAACAGTTGCGTGAACTAAATGATATCTCTCTAGTAGTCTACTCACTTCCAGGGCAACAGTTGGTTGTCTCGGGGGCACCTCCAACATGACAATAATATCCGTTTGGACATGTGTCTTCTCCGCCGCAAATGACTGGTTCTTTTTGCAAACTAAGCAGTGGTTCTCCCAAGCTGCAAGGGTTTGGAAGTACTGGACAAACAAGACCGCAATCTTCAAGAGTCAAAAAGTTGTTGGCATTTCCCTTCTGTCCTTCGTAGCTGAAATCGCGGCATCGGCGAGTTTCTTTGTCATAGTAGTATCTTGTAATTGAAAATCCTCCTGTTCCAGTAGCCAATGCTTGTTGGCACGGGTCACCATCTATGAATATATATTTTAGATAGAGTTAAAATTTTTAGAACAAACATACGTTTTGGACAACAATAATTCTCCGATCCTTCAACTCCAATGTGACAGAAATGGGTGGATGGACATCTCTCATCAGGAGAGCACAACTTTGGTTTAGTGCCAATCAAGAGCGGTTTTCCATTGCCGCATGGATTCTCAAATACTGGACAAACTGACAAGCAGTCTTCCTGTGTTAGGAACATATTCTGATTTCCTCCTTCTCCGCTGTAAATGAACTTGACACATTTGTTGAGGTTTTTGTCAAAGTGCCATCTTGTCAGATGAGAGTTTCCGTAACCCTTCGTCATTGTGAGTTCACACGTATTCTGAACAGCAGAGCAGCACACAGTTGTGTCTGGAGTTATTCCGACGTGGCACCAGTGCGAGCTTGGGCATGGCGAACTTGGGCTGCATGTGCGTGGCTCGTTGGTAGGTGTCATAAGCATTGTTCCTGATCCACATGGATTTTTGCATTCTCTTTTACACTTAGATTCACATTGTTGTTTTGTGAGGAAGTTGTTCTGGTTTCCTTTAGCTCCATTGTAAGCAAAAGACTTGCACTGTCTATTGCATGACTTATCTGCTGGGTCAGCGTACCATCTTGTGAGATTCGCGGTTCCTTCTCCGGAAAACATTGGAAGAGAGCATGGATCTGGGGAAGCTCCTGGACAGCATACTGAAGATTCTTTGGAAGCTCCAATATGGCACCAATGTCCGGCACTGCATTCAGTTCCATTTGAGTTTTCCATTCCACATTCCTTCTTTTGAGCATAATTAACTGGGACAGGGCATGGGTTATCCCACTCTAAAATACAATGTAAAATCTTAAATAACGAAGTATTTGTTGAAAGTTCCTACTTTGACATTTTTCTTGGCATTGTGTATATGACAAGAAGTTGTTCTCATTGCCCTTGGTACCCTTGTACATGAACTCTGTGCATCGCTTTGAGAAAGTGTTATAGTAGAATCTCTTGAGGAGGGCTTTACCCTGTCCGACGTTTATCGAGAGTAAGCACGGATCGGTTACTGTAAAATTAAAATAAATAGAGCCTTGGCGAGAGGTAGAGAACAAATAGAGTAAACGTTTGACAAAAAAAAATGCTCACGTCCACTGTTCTCACAGCAAGCAGTAAGTTCCGGGTTCTCGCCAATATGACAGTAATAGCCGTTCGGGCACATTGAATCATCGTTCGGTCCGCAAATAATACGAGATCCATTCTTATATTTAGCAGCGTTACTGAATTTGCATGGGTTTGCCTCATCAGTCACAGTTTCTAAAAAATCAAGAGTGATAATATTATGTGATATTGTTAAGTACTGAAGTAAAATCTAAACCTGTTTCACATGCATCCACACATTGAGCTTTGGTGACAAAATTATTAGCGTTTCCACGGATCCCCTTGTATAAGAAACGTCTACATTCTTTGGCCTGATTATCAAAATACCATCTAGCTACAAGTTCATCTCCCTCTCCAGTGTCCCTTCTCTGAGCACATCTGTCTTCCGAAGAAACTAATGGGCAACAAGCGGTAGTGGAGAAAGATGCTCCTGTGTGACAATAGTGATCTTCTGGGCATCCTCCGTTTGGTTGGTTCAAGTAGTTGCATGAGATTGGAGTGGAGAATTCGTTGAGAAGTGGCTGGCCGACGGCGCATGGGTTGAAGTATTCTGCAAACGGTGGAGGGAAAGGTGTGAAGATGCATTTTGATATAACGGGAGTCGCAACTACTACTATATATCTATTTGTTTGTTTATTATTGACACATAATTATCTTTTAAGTGGTTGCTTTGAAACGCAATGAAACGCGTTCAAATTGTCGGCGGCTTGGTCAGTTTGGTTGAACTGTTCGATCACGCAGACAAACATTACAAAAAATGCTGGGTTGGGTGGGTGGTTTGGTTGCAGGCAAAAAACTTACTGGCTTTTGATGTTTGTTTGCGCTCCGGACGCAAGTACTTTGTTGTTGGTGCAACAGTAGTCTCCGGTGCTGGAGTGGGGTCTGTATGTGATGGAGCCATAGACGGCGTGGATTCTGGAGCTGGAGTTTCAAGAGTGGTAGTTGTAGTTGGTGGCTAAAAAATAGAGAATGGAGATAAAGAATTACTAACTATTGTTCTGCTTACCTGAGTAGTAGTTTCAGTGATTAGAACTTGTTGTGTTGTGATAGGAGCTCCAACAGTTGGTCTAGGGTAAGTGATTGGGGGAAGAGTGCTTGGTGGCGGAGTTGGCAGTGTTGGAAGTGGTGGAGCTGGATTAACCACTGGCCTAATGGGACCTGGTGCAGACGGAATAGTTCTAATTTGTACTTGAACATTTGGCCGGATATCTGTTATATGAATATGACAAAAAACGAAACTATGTCGACTTACTTGTTGGTCTGACATTCCACCTGTATCTAGTCTGTTGATTACATCTGTTTTGACAATTAGTTCTTACTGGATAATACATTGTTCTCTGTTGTTGTGGTTGCATAACAGGTCGCATCTGTTGTTGCATATAATACTAGAAAAATGTGGTTGTTGTAATTCATCTTTCTTATTATTTTACCTGTGATAAAACCAACGGCACCAAGGCCACTATGAAGAGCAGCAGTCTCATGGCTTCGCTGTAAAATGAGTAAATTTAAAATGAATCTAGTGGATATGAGAAGCAAATCGGAAGCCAAAAGTGCTTGGTGATCCGAGTGTAGGTCAACTTCGTGAAATGAGTGACCGCTGGCCGGAAATGTAAACAGGGTGGTCGAACTCCTTGTGGGGAGGAGCTGACGGCGCGCGGGGCGGGAGCTTGATCTAAAAAATGGCTCGCAGGTACAAGGTACCGTGTTTTGTGAAAGGGAAAATGAAAATAGAAAGAGGAAAATGGAGTTCTTAACACTTAAAGGTCAGGTAAAAAGCTCAAACAAACAAAAGTAGGGATTTCGAAACACTGCTGGTAAAAACCTAGAACAAAAATGATATAATCATGTTTTTGAAATTGGGGGTTCAATTTTAATAGCTCAAACTGCTCTTATTATTTGGATTATAGTCTATGTGTCCTCCAACAAAAAACATCGCATAATTTTATTATTTCAAAAAACGTTGTAGTGCCACTTTGCAAAATAAGTTCATGCAATCAAATTTGTTTTTAACCTGAAAATTGAATTTGTTTTTATTCAATACCAATTTTTAATTTATTAAGTGTATCAATTGTTGCGTCCCTATTTTAAAGCAGGAGTCATTTTGACACCATAATCACTAATTTAGATGCAATTATACATACATCTTTAGTATTTCTGATTGCAAACTATTATACATAATAACAAAACCGTTCGAAAATTAGTGTTCCATTTTTTGTTTGAATTGCAAAAACTTTCGAAATTTAGTATACAGCTACATTAATAGAAAAAAAAACAATTTTTATCATTACCACCCGCGCAATAAACTTAAATTCATTGCACAATCTCTATGTACTTCCCGTCTGTCCAGTTCAAAGTTTGATAATTCTCGTAAAGTCGCCCGCTCCCAAAAGCTTCTCCCTGTCCACGTCCGTTTTTGACATGTAGTGGACATTGTCGCGCCCCGGTGCTTACCTATTTCTCTTTACATTCCGCTGTTTCTCGTCGTCATACAGACAGCTAACTCAAGACGTACGCCGAAAAAAGAGTTGTGCTCTCCCCCTCTGGATAAACATTGACCTAAATGACAACTATTTTGCTCTGCGTGACACTTATACTAACTGCTTTGTTTGGACTTCGTCATCACTTAAGTTTTAAAAAATTGATAAGAAGTTATCGTGATCAAGTGTGGTACACGTTGGAAAATATGTATTCAGAATAGTGTTTGAATGTCAACGTTGTTAATAACCAGTCTGGAATTAATGTTGAATGTTGAAATTGTATTGTAACTCTGGAGTGTGTAGTAAAGTATTAGCCGTACACATATTTGGAACTGAAAGGCTTCTCGAACCGTTCTTCTTCAAAATATACTTTAAAACAAGTATTTTGGAGTATAAGGTCTACAATTTGTGGATCGCTGTTTTCAAATATTCCAAGTGAAATCTAAAAAGCAATTCAAAATTTTCTTTAAAAACCACCCGTAATAAATATTTTTTAAGACTAAGCCAATATATGAAAAAAGAAATAATGTAATTAAATACTTATTTTTTATAATCTTTACTGATTTTTGTCTGTGTTTTATACGTGTAACACAAAAAGTGAACACTGAAACAGTAATTTCTCAAACATCGAAACATCACTCTCGAAGAACTAAGTTCTTGTCCCACTTCCTTTTTGGCATTTCCAAGTAATCGAAAGTAGCCGTAGTGGCAGGAACTATCCACAGCTATTATCACCGATCATCATCAAAAAGGGGGTTCTCTGGCGTTTTTTGTGTCCTCAAGTCAATTTCATTTTTCTGCACGCTTCTCTGTTCACACTGCGAACCTAAAGTTCGCATACTCTTTCGTTTGGTTTTTTTACTTCGCGCCCGCGCCAGTTTACACTTTTACTTGCTGGTTTCATATATCGTTCAGGATTACCGAAAACGAAGACGTCGACGACGACGGAGAAGAAAAAGGTGAAAGAAGAGACGAAGGAATTGAGTGATGGCAACTGATTGTCGTTGACATTGCTACTAGCGAATGTTCTATTACTGCTTTTTGATTGAAACAAAAAAATCAGGAAACCGGTTAAAAACAACAACAGTTGGCTTTCTGAAATTGATAAAAACGGTTTAGGTTGGGAAGCATGGAAATTATTACACTTCAAAGAGTTCAGGAACAACAAATTGAACATTTGTTTAAAGCAAACTCCAAACATTTCTGTTTGTTCAAAATATGATATTCCTAAGAATCAAAAAACATTTCTGAAGTTAAAAATGTTGATTTTTTATCTTTATTCAAAAAAAGTGTATTTAATCAAATTGTTAAAAACTGCTTGAGACCGATTTTCAAAATCATTGAAAACTCATTGCATTTTTTTTCTTTCCCCTTAGTTTTGACGAACTGATCTCAATTTTTTCCTTCGACTTTTTTCAGTAATTACGGTAGAAACCGACTAGATTTCAAAAATGATAAGCAGTAATTGGGAAAGTTGTCGCGGCTACCCTCCGAAGGTGATGCGTGCATTGGAGAGACAACGAGTGTAAGAGACCGACGCAAAAAAAATCCACAAAGTTTAAGAAGGCGTGGCAAACTTCCTTCTTCCGTTTGATGGTAAGTATAAATAGGTGACTGACCAATTGTAGAACCACATTCCGGTGCAATGGAAGACAAGGCAAAGCTTGTACAGGCGTCCGAACTCAAAAAGTTTGCCTTCTTCGGTAAGAATCATACGGTTTCTGATCATCTAATAGTTTTTATTGTTTTCAGGAGTGGCAGTCTCCACTGTTGCTACTTTGATAGCAATTATTGCTGTCCCACTTCTTTGCCTTCATATGCAAACTGTTCATTCTGGTCTTTCCGACGAGCTTCTTTTCTGCAAATCAAAGAATGTTGACATGAGAAGCGAAATCGAGAAGCTTTCCGTTATTCGTGACAACGGAAGACAGAAGCGTCAAACTCCACAAACTTGCTGTTCATGCGGTATTGGAGAAACTGGACCAGCTGGAGTTCCAGGACAAGAAGGAGCCCCTGGAAATGACGGAAAAGCTGGACAACCAGGAGCACCAGGAGCTGACGCTGACGAGCAAGGTTTTCATTACAAGGCTCCAGAATTCTGCTTCGACTGCCCAGCTGGACCACCAGGAGCCGTTGGAGGACCAGGACCAAAGGGACCACCAGGACCACCAGGAGGTCCAGGAGAGCTTGGAGGACCAGGACGTGGAGGAAACCGCGGACCACCAGGACCACGTGGACCACCAGGAGAGGCTGGACCAGACGGAGAGGGAGGACGTCCAGGACAAGCCGGACAAACTCGCTCAGCTCCATCTCCACCAGGACAACCAGGACAACCAGGAGAACCAGGATCGCCAGGAGAGCCAGGACCAGATGGACGTGCTGGACATCCAGGACGTAACGGACCACCAGGACCACCAGGAGACAATGGAGGTCAAGGAGAGCCAGGAAAGGACGGAGAAGATGGAGAGAACGGAGCTGCTGGAGCCGCTGGACCAAAGGGATCTTGCGACCACTGCCCACCACCACGCACTGCCCCAGGATATTAATTCACTTCTCTCTAATTTTAGTGAATCTCATTCTAATAAAAAATTGCCTCAATTACTCATCTTACATCATTCGCATAATGAAATAATGGCTCTATATTGAGTATATAACTCCCACGAGTAGTTCGCGTAAAGATTCGCAAATGGTTCGCATATACAAAAAAGTGCCTCTGAAAGATTATTTTCAGTTAAAAATAGAGCATAAATATATAGATTTTTATCCTGAAAAATAACTGAACTACTAACAAGAGAGGCTATCACAAAATTCAATGTGAACAGATTTTAACACAGAGCAAATAGGACTCGATTTGAGACAGAAATGTATTTCTACTCTTGATAACTTAACATAATGTTAGTAGAAACCATTGTTTGGTAGGCCTCAAATGGCAAATTATATATGTAGCTAAAACAGTCAGCACCAGAAGCACATTTACTGACGAGTTCATGACGAACAAAGTTTCAAAAAATTCTCGTTAATTTTTTGTGGTACATTTTATAAAGAAACGGGTTACAAAACGGAAACGATAGTATGGTTTTTCACAGCGTTTTTTTTCTATATATACTTTTTTTTCTATATATATATACATGTTGTTACAAACAAGCGAACATCGTTATACATCAATTGTTTAATTTTGTGAAAATTTTAACAATATATTTATTCTCACACGGACCATTCTCAAACCTGAAAATGTTAAATATAGATTTTCAAAATTGCTGCACGATGTTGTTTAGACGTCATTTTCCTTGGCACTTAAAATGATAAAGTAAGAATGATAATGATTAACCAGTAACAAGATATGCAGCTTTCATACATGTTTCTCATTCTCTATCAGAGTTATGAATTGAATATTTAGTATTTTTCTTAATTTCGCGCGTTTCAGTGATTGTTTTCCTAAATGATCTTGCCCAAGTATCAATTTTCTATATATTTTCTCTCAGCCAAAAAATGAAATTCCATGATACTCAGAAAAATGATACGCAGTAATTGTGAGATGGCGACACAAACCTGCCACTAAAGAGAACGCGTCGCGAAGAGACAAAGGTTGCAAAGTGATTGCAGAAAAAAATCCACAAGTTTAAGAAGGCGTGGCAAAACTTCCTTGTTCCGTTAGGTAGTAAGTATAAAAGAACGGCTTGGAGATATTGAATAACACCGAATAGTGCAATGGAAGACAAAGCAAAGTTTGCGTACGCAGCCGACCTTAAAAAGTTTGCTTTCTTTGGAGTTGCGGTCTCAACCGTAGCTACATTGATTGCAATCATTGCTATTCCACTTTTCTGTGTTCATATGCAATCCGTTACATCTGGCCTTTCTGAAGAGCTTCTCTTCTGCAAGTCTAAGAATGTGTATATTAAGTGAGTTTTTTTCTATACATTTCTGTAATAAATTGACTGTTGAAATTTACAGGGGAGAAATCGAACAACTTTCTGTTACTCGTGAAGCTGGAAGACAGAAACGTCAAACTCCACAAACTTGCTGTTCATGCGGTATTGGAGAAACTGGACCAGCTGGAGTTCCAGGACAAGAAGGAGCCCCTGGAAATGACGGAAAAGCTGGACAACCAGGAGCACCAGGAGCTGACGCTGATGAGCAAGGTTTCCATTACAAGGCTCCAGAGTTTTGCTTCGACTGCCCAGCTGGACCACCAGGAGCCGTTGGAGGACCAGGACCAAAGGGACCACCAGGACCACCAGGAGGTCCAGGAGAGCTTGGAGGACCAGGACGTGGAGGAAACCGCGGACCACCAGGACCACGTGGGCCACCAGGAGAGGCCGGACCAGACGGAGAAGGAGGACGTCCAGGACAAGCCGGACAAACTCGCTCAGCTCCATCTCCACCAGGACAACCAGGACAACCAGGAGAACCAGGATCGCCAGGAGAGCCAGGACCAGATGGACGTGCTGGACATCCAGGACGTAACGGACCACCAGGACCACCAGGAGACAATGGAGGTCAAGGAGAGCCAGGAAAGGACGGAGAAGATGGAGAGAACGGAGCTGCTGGAGCCGCTGGACCAAAGGGATCTTGCGATCACTGCCCACCTCCACGCACTGCCCCAGGATATTAATAGGTTTTTCATAGTGTTATTAGACGTTTTAATAAAAAGTTTTTATATTTATTTGGCTTCTCATTAAAACATATTTACAATACACAACGATCGATGAAATCATTGAATACCCAATAACGTTGTGTTACTGATCAGCTCAAACGTCTCGAGCTCTCATTATCTGTCCACCGGGCAGCCAGTACTTGTAGTAGACATATAATTCAAAGACAGAAAGAAGCACTGAAACAATCACAAATGTTAACTTTGCGTGAACGTTTCTTACCAATTATATAAGAACAAATTGCAAGCATGCTGTCGCCACTTGCATTCCAATATCCATAATCCTTGTTTCCGCGAGACATTCGTTGTTCTTCAAACCAACTGTAATTTAATATAACAATATATTGTGTTAATTGGATGTTTCCACTTACACAGGAACTTGCGTCGTAGCAAAAATGGCCGCAACCAACATCAAAGGTGTCATTGTAGCAGTGAAGACCAAATGGACAAAAGCGGACCACCGGATATGAAGTGCTTTTACTGCAAAAAATCCTGTCCATGTTGCAATCTATAAAATGATTTTAATCGAAATTTCTACTTCGTTGTCTAGAACATACCAAATTGTTTAACGGAATCCAAATATTGATTCCATTTTCACAGTTTATTCTGGTGTAAAATGTTGAATAGTAGAGACCTAATGTAAAACACAAAACTCCGCCAACCTGAAACTTGAAGTGAACCTTTAAAGAATAATGCAGCATAAGTCCTTACAAATGCTAAAAGGGCGAAAATGAAGTTTATATAAACGCTATAGCAGAAAAACGTCCAAATTCCTTCTGGAACGCTCAACAGATTCCGTTCTTGAACAATCTAAAACATCAAATCACAGTATTATGAAAAAAAGGGGTATACCTAAATGTTCGTATTAGATTTTTAACAAAATTGAAAAATTCAAAATTTTAGACTAACAAAAATTTCGTCCAAAAAGTTTCTCTGTTAGGCAGATTCAAGTTAATATGTATGTATAATTTGATAACACATTAAAACGTCAACGTTTTCCGTACGAAATTATTAAAAAGCGATATTTAACAAATGTAGCTATGAATTTTGACCTTGAACTTACTGTCATTTCTAATATATTTAACCAAAAAATAAAGTAAATTTGGCAATTTTCCGAAACCTTAGTTCATTTTTTTTTGTTTGAATTTTTCGATGTGTTAAAAAAACTAGTTCACCTTTGAAGATCATTATTATAATTCACTCAATTTTCCCGTCATTATTATAATTGAAAAAGTGAAATATTTTAATTGTGGTGCAACTTTCATTCCACTTTTTTTTCATTTCATTTTCATCAGTTTTAATTACTCATTTCCTTACTCACCCTATCTACTGCCAGCGAGAATGCTGTAAATCTATTGTTGAATCTCTTCCATACTGACTTGATTGGCACTAAAATACAACAAAAGCAGTGACGTATTGGTTTACAAACTGCGGAACATCGACTCATGGGAAGAATGGAGTAAAAATATTGAAGAAATCGATGGAGGACGAGACAAAAATGCTCTTATCATTGTCGTAAATGTAGTCTCTCGACACACAACATAATTCTGTTCATGCTCTCGTTTATTTTATTTTTTTCTTGTCTAGACGTTCTGTATTACATTTTTCGCAAGTTATGACATGTACACAAACTTATTTTTATTCAAATCATACACAACATTTATTATACGTAAAAACTAACCAGATGGCATAGTGAATTGCTGCAATAGATCGCTCGACCCGTTTGGTTTTGTTTTGGGATTGTTGGAAAAATTGAAGAAAAATTGAAGATGAAGATGAAAAAGAAGCACACAACGCAATGATGAGAGATGGGGAAAAGCACCAGAAAAAAAAAGTACAAGCGTAGTTTTTTCAGAGAAGAAATAATTACATATGGGAATAAAACAATTAATAAAATCTGATATAGATGCAAGTTACACGAAAAGCTAAGCGAGTTTAAGATTTTTAATTGAGGAAAGTGAATAGAGGAAGGAATTATGATGGTTTAATTTTCTCAAAGTGGTATTGGAGCGGAAGCTTGACAAGATCGTCTGCTTTTGAGATTCCATTTGTGGCTTTTCTGAAATGTCATTCATTGAACTACTGATTTGATTAGTTTTTTGGTGTTTAAAAAATACGGCATAAAAATAGAAATGCAGTAGATTTGCCACAGACGTATTTTCTGTCAAGATCCATAAAGTGCAAAATGCAAAAAAAAACATTATGCGCATGAACGCGAATCAACGGTGAATCAATTTGGCCTCGAACAGAACTTTTGTCTAGGTGAATCCCGATAAAATTCAAGTTATTAAGTACAAAACTTTTTGGAGTATACGAGATCTAATAAAATTAATAAACTAGTTAAGAAACAAGATCAAAAACCAGTAAAGATGCGTATAACTTTTTTTCTGAGTAGTTTGTCATAGTCTATGTATCAACTAAAATAAGAATTGCTAATGAAACACGACATTCTCTTTTGCTCTCGCGACGTACTTGATTGAACGCCTTTTGCTCTTTTCTCTTTTTTCGTGCATACTTATTTTGGTGAAATAAATTAAGCTAATAAATGAGCCACTGGTCGGGCGAATGTAATGAGGGATCAGAAAAGGGAAAACCGAAATTAAAATGACATGAAAAATTAAATAAAGAAGAGAAGTTCACATATTCACGCATTTGAATTGTCAATATTTTGAATGAAAACTCACTTGAAAACCGCGTCGAATAAATTGTTGATAAAATCATAAAATTCTCGTTCCATTTTATAAACTTCATCACGACGGATCATCGAAAGAGTCTGATCGTTTGGTGGGATCTTTTTCTTTGTGTATCGTAAGTGGGCTCTGTTGGCTGTAAGGATATTTTTACATTAAAAATCAAATGAAAGCACCTAAATATAATAGTTGACAGTCACAAAACTAATAGGAATTTAAATTGGAAAAGCTGACCAAAATTTTCAAGTATGTACAGGTTCCTGATGAAAAATGCATCATCATACACTCATTCTCTTTTCTCATCGAAGGAAATTTATGTTTTTATTTTACACAAATCTGATCACATTAGTTATCGAATTTCCAAGTGGGTTCATTTTTTGTTTATTTTTCCCGATGTAAAAACTTAAAAAAAAAATTTCTGCAACGCATAATTGGTCCTTCAATCATACGTTTATTATAATAATATATGCTCGCTGACGTGGTACGATTATTTCTTAGTATACAATTCGGAGGACTTTTTTGTTCGAAAAATCTGCTATACATCTCAGAGAAAACGTTCAAAGTTATTTTTTCTTTGACTGATGGTATATTATTTGATTAAAAGAAAAAACACGCTTACCATCAAGACTATCAAAATGTCCTAGAGCACCTTTGAAAAAGTCGGGGACCGTTACTTCCAGAAGTGCTATCATATCACGCATTCTTGATGTTGTCCCAACTAACAAATACTTTTCCAGCACATTTTGCTTTGCAACTCTTAATGCTTCGGGATTCCCGACTTCTCTGAAAATAATACATATTTATCCGAAAACTTAAGATACCAACTTACGTGCAAAAATGATAGTGTCCGCAAAAATACGGAATCTGGATCCACATTTGTTTCATGTCGCAGTCTTTACCACCTCGAGAATAGCATTCGTCGAATGTCTGAAAATGAAACATTTCACAGGTTTCTGTAAAATTGAGAATATCTCTGGTAGTAAATTACTATTTTTATGGTTTTGAACCTTAATATTCTACCGATAAAAAACTGCATTTATTTCAAAATTAGCAGTGATTCAATTACGCTCAAATAGTGTTTCAAAGTAATACAAGAGCGAAACAATTATTTTAGAACTGTACTTATTTTTCAAGCAAAGTTGATTCTAAAAAAATCATATCACAATATTCTCCGTGTTTAAATTCTTCAATTTTGTTATATTTTTTAAACTTAAAGCACTAAAAAAATAAATTCTCACCTCATTGTTTCCTGCACGACTTCTCTTCAAGCCAATTCTGTAGTTGTCACCGTATCGAAGGAAATAGTAATGGGAAAGTAGACGTTCTAATGGCTCACGAATAATGTTGATGTATATGGGATTGGCAATACCGAATCTGAAATTATGAACTCATATTTTCAGATTATGATTTTCAAATGTTTTTTGAAAATAAGACAACTTATGAATGAATATAAGTGAATATTGACCGTTGAAAATCGATAAATGCAACGTGTCCATGATAGAATGCCGGCAGCCGCTCCGTCCATGTTGTAATATTATTTACAAAGGTGTATTGATCAGGAAGGCTCATTACCTAAAAAATCGTTAAAAATGTGGAACACTAAATAATATATTTTAGTACCTGTCGATTTTTTGTCATATTCACGTGTAGTACACTAAATCCATTTTCTTTGTATAAATCATACGCAATTGCATTTGTGAACGTTGTTGAGCCAGTTTTGGGTATCTGCAAAGGAGTATGAATTAATTATAATTTTGTCCACAAGAAATGCAAACTCACTCGATTATAAATTACAATTTTACTAGAAGTTGGCCATACATTTGCTTTTGGCTTTGAATTCAACTTTAGTAACAATAAAATAAGTATAAATACAGAAATCCCAGCAAAATATAGAACTTTTCGCTTTTTCCACAGCATTTTAGATGAAACAGTTCAAAAAATGGCTGGTGCACGGTTTGTGCGTCTTCCTATCGCTTGCTGACGTAGACACCGATGTCTGCGTCTCTAATGATATGTGTGTTCTTTTTGCTGACGCACTTGTCGATAGTTATCTAATGTATCGACAGGCAGATAGTAGTAAAATGTAAAATGATTTATTTTTCACGATTAATGTTGAAGAAAAATTATAATTCACAGAAAAAAATAAATTTGAATTAAGAACTTTGTCACAGGGTGCTCGATTGAAAAATCACTTCTGGCAGATTTGGAAAGAGGAGATTGACATGGAAAGATGAGTGAAAATGAGTAAAACATGAAGAAAACGTGTATAATTAAAATGAACGGGTATCTGCAAGATGCAGTTGGTGTTGCTGCTCCTTATTGGTTTTCGAGAAACTTGAGATACTGAAATTAAATTAATATTGTTGTATACAAAACTGATTTTCGAAGGTGTCAAAAAATTTTTTTTTGAGTATTATATGGTACCTTTTTTTTTCGGAAGTTCATGATTAAAAATATTACCTGCATGAAGAGAAGTGCATTTACTTTAAAAATGTCCAAGTCTTTGGCATAATTTCCAGGTGTCGAGGTTTGTGGGATATTAAAGACTAAAAACGTTCATTATTTTCAGTGTAAAATTGTAAAAATTATGCACCTGAAATATTCTCCAAAACCAATATTCCTTTGATGAAACCTGTAGCTCTTCGCAATTTGTTGAGACGCACCGGTGAACCATCAAATTCCGAGACGAATTTTATGAAAAGTTCTGCAAATTTTGATAGTTTCAAGGAACCTCACAGAAAGCAGTTTCTATACCGTTGAAAAATTTCAAATGTTTTGACATCCTCTTCAAATCACGTTTGATTTTCGACGTGCCACATGGTTCTTTTACTGGGATTTCTGGCTCAAGCATTTCTCCTGTGCTCTTAACAAGTTCTTCGAACTTATTCTTTGCGTGCTCACGAATTTCTTCTATATTGCCATCGGATCTATCGGAAAGAACTGAAAAATGCATTACATTATAAGCTTAAAATCTCAACTCTAGTTAATTTTTATTCAATAGCCGCCGTTTATAAATAATAAGGCTCACATCGTATTGTTGGCTTATTTTATGCTGTCATGTCTTTTTAATAAATTTGTTATGTTATCAGTGGGTACACGGTCCACTCTTATGGAAAAAAAATCTAATGGTTTCTACCTGCTAAAACGCCAATGAATTTTTCTGACGTTTTCAACATATGCTATCTTTTGAAAACTATTCAAGACTTGCCTTCAATTGAAGCCAGGAAGAAGCCAATTTTTAGGTACCGATGAAACTTGTCCAGTTGACAAGGAACGGGATTCGGCGGTGTCAATCGTACGGGTTCTATCAAATTCTGGTCTTCATCTTCTTCTTCTTCATCATCCACCTCATGAATATCAATAATTTCTTCTAGATCTTGTTCCAATTGGACACCTTGTTCTACTGGTGGGCTTGGTCCTGCAGCGTGTTCCATGTTTCTATCAAGTGGAATACTTCTGACAGAATACCCTCGATACCGTATCATCTCCATGTGACGGTCTGAAATTTTCACCGTTAGATTAAGAAACATGTATTGAAGTAAGCGCGAGAGTTGTATGTCAAAGTTTACGTATAGATTGACAAAATTATACTTTTAATAAAGTTGAAAGCTCTTTGTTAGGCAACAAAGGCAACAACAGCCCTAGCGCTCACCAGCTTGCTCTCTGTTCGTTGCTCCTGCCGACGACGTCGTGGCAGCCATTTTGGCTTATATCCTCCTGAAAAGAAAAATAGCGTGTGTGGAGAGTAAACGAATACGAAAGCAATTGGCGGATCGATACGTACTGGTGTGCTCTCACGTATGTCGAAGTGAGGGAATGAATTAGAAGACTGATAAGGTGTGGGGAAGGTGGGAACACAGAGGAGAGAGTAACAGTGGTACCTGGGCTTTCAAGGTGTCAATTAACATCGATAATGTGTTATTTATCAACTTCATTATCGAAAATAAATTGTTAATAGCGCGAAAAACTCTAGTCATTTCACCTCAACAAAGAAAATCTACCGTAGCATGGCACCGAGCCGTCGAGACAATAGTTTTCATGACTGTTCATGGAGTTTTGAAAATAAAATACACAACATTGCCGGAGAAACTAAAACATTGCAGCTATGCAAGTAGAACGTAGCTAATGAAGAAGACTCACATCATCTTCACCTTATTACGGACAGGAGGAACACATTATGGTCTCAAATGATTGTTCAAGATAGTCATAAATCATATTCAATTGAAGTCAACCTAGTATTGATCGAATATTGAATAAAAATCAATTTTTGACAGGTTTTTCGAAATATCCAGGGGACCATTTTTTACGTATAAACACGATAACAACAATTCTAACTGACAAACGTAAAAGATAATTAAAGAAATGGCATAACCGTATTTTACAACTGTTTTTTCGATTTAAACGCATATTAATTTTAGATAAGATAAAATTGGTTTTGCTTTTAAAAATGGTCCTTTTTTAGATTTGATTATGGGTTGATGCCAATTGCCAAAAGTGCCCATTGTTGAATTTTTTCACAATCAATTGTATAAATTAATGACGATAAGCCTAAATGACGCTATTTCTTCTAAGTTTTCTTTAAACATTTGTCAAATTATTAAACTGTCGCCCTTCCCTGATTTGAATTACAATTTGTAAATTCCCTAAAAACAGCAGATTCCAAACTTCATCCAATGTCATGAACTAGTTAATAGTTTCCTTTCATAACTGTCCAATAATATTTAATAGATTGAAATTTTCATACTTTTAAATAGACATTTTAACATTTTTTAATATGTCGATATAAATCATTTGAAACATTTTCGAATGTTCGTAGTACTGCAAATCGTGTATAACTGTTCAGTATAGTAGTACATATTTGTTCATTTCATTGACCTCTTCTTACTCTTTGTTTATTTTGCATCCGCAGTCTATTATTCTTTTCGGGCACTGATCTCAAAATGTCAAGTTTATTGGAATCACGAGAAGGAAAAGGCAAAAATGGTAGTTAAAACAGAGATGGAACACCGTATCAAAGGAAAAAACTGGGCTGGGACAAAAAAATGTGGCAGAAGTGCGCTAAGTCGCGAGGGTGAATATGATGTAGCGCTATGGTGTACAACAAAAGAATTATTACTCAAATTTGCTCTTAGTCGGTCAGTGGGACAAAACGCTTTGTGACAAGTATTGGGGGACACACTCAATGATTACTAACTCGTTTACCCAACACCGCAACATTGAATTGAACGAGCTGCATGACCTTTATGAAATAAGGTACATGGGAAAGAGAAATGTGGGTGAACTCAAAAACAGTATGTCAATTGAATGAAAGCTGCATAAAGTGAATGTGCTGTCCGATCGCGCGGCGGTATAGGGCTGGGTAAACTCTGAGCCGTGAAACGAGAGGGGAATGTAAAGTGAGGATGAACCAGAAGGCTGGTGGTGAAAGGCGATCGGGAGGGCATAACACGGTAAAAACAGCTGCGTGACCCATAACACATGTGAACCAGAGAGAACGCCGCAGACCATCTGCTTGAAGCCCGAAAGTCTGCTGTTCGAAATAGAGAGAGGGGAAAATGAGGGAGAGACGCGGATAAGGATGATGCTTGGCGGAAATGTGCTTCGCGCATTTCGAGAGACAACAAATCGAGAAAATGCTACATATATACACGACTAAGGAACGGATGGTGCGTCAACGACATACAGAGAAAAGCAATCACAGCTAAGGGAATCTTCTCAAAATATCAATTTTCCTCCGAGATGTAGTCGAAATCAACACAATGCACGTCCCGGATGCAGAAATTCTTTCTGGAAATAAATATATTGAAGTGTGACGATATGATGGGAAAGCTAAAAATAATTGGATTTTTCAAAACTTGCACTTTGAGTTTTCTTATTTGTTGTTTGAAAAATCAAGAATGATGAAATTTCAAAGGTCTGAGAGGATGATTTCTTTACTTACATATTAAGTAAAATTTTGAAACTCTGTTTTGGGTTTACATAAATTAAAATTAAAGAGCTTCGAAAATTCAACTTTGAGAATAGGTGATATGATATCTCAAAGCTTGAAATGTTTTTGAGTAGTGATATAAAATAGTTTCAAACATGGACATTTTTGTTAAGACAAATTAAAACGCTCAGTTTATAAAACAGATAATTTAATACCTGCAAGTTGGGCATTGCGCACTTCCTCGATGGTACTCATATCGGTAGACGTTATCTATGTTCTGCCTTCCAATGAAAATTTGAGCTAGGCAACTTCTGCACCTGAAATAACACAACTAATTATATATTCAACTTGTCTTCGGTGCGGGAATCGCTTTTATTGCATGTTGAGATAATGGACACAGAGACAGCTGCATTTGTGAAAAGCGTGGTATCTTTCTTGAGGTCCGTACCCAGCTGTCATCTCTTAATGAAACCCCCTTGCTCCCCTATTTGGACCATAATTAGTCGGTCAGTATGGTAATTGACCTCAAGATCATGACTGGACACACACGTTCATTTCGACTCTGTTCTTGATTGATAGGAAAATATTTTACCATAAAGGACGACAAATGCAGTTCTCGCACGGTGGAGTGAATCGGGCGCCAATGTCGTGAAAGAAAACTCGTTGCTCCTGGCCATCGCAAGATCTTTCAATTTTCACCATATTTTCTTCAGTTCCACATGCAAAACATGGATCCTTTTCACTTGCTTTCACACGGTGTGTTACACGGGTGTTGCTTGCTATTCGTTGAATAAAATCCTAAAAAACTTTGATTCAAATTATCAGACCCGGTTGAAAAATCTGACCTCTTTCAGCTCCTCCATGAAAGTCAAGGGGACGTTTATATGAGGGGGAACAAAAATTGGTACTTCGAGTATCTCATTCAGTTGACGATAATAGTCTTGACGTAGGCTGAAAAAGATTTGTTTAAAAATATTGAACAAGTTAACTACATGTAATTTGTGAAAACTAAGAAAAAATGGAAAGTGTACTGTTCTGGTAGTACAAGGTTACTGTACAGTTCGTTTTCGGTTTTATAAATCTTTTGCTGTTTAAAACTTTTCAAAACTATTTTAAAAGTATTTTCAGGAAACTTATTTTAATGTTTCTTCAAAAGTTGATTTTGTTCTAACTAGGGAACCGTCACAAGGTGCCACTCGCTTTTTGGACGAAACATGTTTCATGTGAAAGCCCATGTTGAGAAACGGTAAAATGTCAATTTTTAGCTGCAAAATTTCAGAATTGAGCTCAGGGTGAGAATTAAAAGTTGCTCACATCAGTACTAACTGCGCACTCCCGCCGCAATATTAGCGTATCGGTGAGGGTTGTGGTAATTATTTTATGTGAAATATATAAATTTTTGTCCATTGAAACGTTTTTGCTACTTTGAACAAAGTTTAGAAGCTTTTTGAAAAAATTGTTTTTTTCAAAAGTGTTTTAAACTTTTACAGTTGATAGACAAGTGTTAAAAACCTAAAAATAACAACTTGCTTAATCCGGGTTTAGATTTTTTAACAGAAAAAGTTAACTGTTTACTTGCTTTTTTTGCGAATTGTACCTTAACTTTGAGCTATGATATCTCTGTGATAAGCCACGGTTTTGTTTAGCGATCAACTACAAAGTTGTAGCAAATTTTCTGTTTAACACTTTGTTAATTAGTTAATTTTAGGTATTAGTACCCCACGCAGAAAAAAGGGCATTCACGTTCATGGAATATACGATTAAAAGTTGTACAGTCTCACAGGTATGTTAGTCTGTGAAAATCACTGATAGCAAAAACTAATCAATTACTAAAATGTTAAACAGAAAATTTGCTACAACTTCGTAGTTGATCGCTAAACAAGACCGTAGCTCATCACAGAGATATCATAGCTCAAAGTTAAGGTACAATTCGCAAAAAAAGCAAGTAAACAGGTAACTTTTTCTGTTAAAAAATCTAAACCCGAATTCATCAAGTTGTTATTTTTAGGTTTTTAACACTTGTCTATCAACTGTAAAAATTTAAAACACTTTTGAAAAAAGTTTGAAAAAAAAATTTTTTTTTGGATTATTTTTTCACATTTCAGAATTTTCAAAAAAAAAATTTTTCAAAAAGCTTCTAAACTTTGTTCAAAGTAGCAAAAACGTTTCAATGGACAAAAAATTATATATTTCACATAAAATAACCACCACAACCCTCACCGATACGCTAATATTGCGGCGGGAGTGCGCAGTTAGTACTGATGTAAGCAACTTTTAATTCTCACCCTGAGCTCAATTCTGAAATTTTGCAGCTAAAAATTGACATTTTACCGTTTCTCAACATGGGCTTTCACATGAAACATGTTTCGTCCAAAAAGCGAGTGGCACCTTGTGACGGTTCCCTAGTAAGGCTAATATTTCTCTGGGATCTGTTTTTTTTTTTGAAATTTGACATTTTTTCTGAAACTTTTCTAGAATAGATCAATTGTATCTGATTTAAAAAATCCATATAAACGCTTACGTGATAGTGAACGGTGTTATATAGGCAGGGCGGAAGCTGACTTTCACAAAAATTGATCGTATCCGCTCTTCTTCATCCTGATTCGGAAGCTTAACAATGTTAGTCGTATTTTTCTTTCTGATATATTTCTAGTTATCACAAACCATTGGCATCCTTGTGTTGTCCACCTGAAGCCGGACATCAGCCAACTTGACAGCCATAAATCTCCAATTTGATGTGTAGACAAGGAAATTACGAGTGACAAAGAGGAAGCTGCGCTCTGAAAATATTGGAAATAACTAATGTTTTTAACTTATCAATCGAATAACGCACGGGACAATTTTATCCGAAAAGTTTCTGGATCAGCAATCACCGTTTGTGCTTCATTCACGCAGTCCGGGTTATCTATGTAGTATTGGTAGATAGGCCATTTTTTGTAGTCTTTGATCCGAATGCAATAATAACCGTTTGCTGTAATTTAAAATGACAATTGACCGCGTTTTCAGGAAAACTTCATTACCAATCAAAGCGACAAAAAGCACTGTGAACCACATCCAAGGATAATCCAGAACTGATGGAAATCGACGAGTGTCAGCTGCAGTCATCAAGATGTTTCCATGCACGAAGTAGGCAGCAATGACTGAAATTGATTTTTCTAAACAATAAATGCAGAAACGTGATGAAAATTTAAAAAAAAAACTCTATTTGTCTTTCAAAATATTTATTTCAAGTCTTATTCAAACTCGAATATTAACAATACTAAATTATTTTGTGCGCATATGTTTTAATCAGTTCATACATATGTAGAAAGTAAAATAGATCTGACGAATCGATTCAGTTTCAAATTAATAAGAGGGTACTTAAACGCATCTGAGAAATCCTAAAATTTGGAATTATATATTTTGAAAACTCGTTGAAGGAGGAGTAACGGCCTTGGCTATTTTGAACTTATAGGCTCAAATAGTGCTTAAATGAACGAATTAGGTAATGAGACTCATCAAAAATGTTTCAAAAAGCTTTATGGCGGTTCAAAATTTGGAAAAATTATGAATTTTGCTTACTTTGCTGTGCCATTTTGAAAGTTTATCACATTATTTGGTTGATTAAGATTTTTTTCAAGCCGATAGGTTTTTTTTCTTAGGCCGATAGGTATCAGGTATAAAAAATAACCGAAATTTTTGAATGTACCTTAATTACCGGAATAAAATGAGATTACCAATATTTTTACATTAAAAAATTCGTTCATTTGAGCACATTTTGGATCTCTACGTTTAAAGTTGTCCGAACCGTTAGCCCTCCTTCAAGCTATTTCATGAGTTACTAGATCCAATTGTATTCGTATTGAATTTGTAGTCGAAGCTTTCATTACTAAACAATGTTTGTCTTTTGAAATGCATTACTGAAAAAATCGGCGAGCCGTCATTTGAGGTTCAATCATTTGTCCGAAATTGTTATTTTATTTTGTAGGATTCTGTTGTCCTTTTCACTTTTGAAAAAATTCCAACACTCACCACAGGGATAGAAGGCAACAAATGCGTGAAAGAATGCCACCCGTTTTGCAGCATACTCCACAAAGTCGTGCTGTCTTGAATTATATAGAATTGTAAACAAGTCAAAAAGTGTGAGCCCGAGTCCGTCGAGCAGTTCCTCCGGTGGGAATACCAATGCAAAGTGGGCCGCTGTTAAGATAGCTATGTGACTGACCACGTGAAGATATGTTAGCTGAGCTACAAAGATTAATTTTCTTTATAATTAATGAACAATTCATAAATAATTTTAAAAAAACTCACTAGTAAATTCACACGTAATGGCTGTAAAAACTCCGAGTACGAAGATGAAAAACCATGTACCTCGTTTTATTGAGGTCATCCTGAAAAATGAAGCACATTAAAAGAAAGAACAGAACGAAAAAAAAACTAAATATAAGCTTTAAGCATGAAAGAAATCAATAATAATTGAGATTCCACGTAATGTATTTGAAAATCTTCATCTAAAGCGACGTTCTCTTCTCCTTCCATTCTGTCCGCAAAAGTGCGTCGTTTTCTCTGCCTGCGTACGTAGCCGGGAAAAGGGGACCTTGAGTTTTTTGTGGACTATGATGCGAGGATCAAACAGTTTGCACCAGTACACTATCGACCCAGCCTTCTATCCTATCCTCCGCCTGTTTGTTTCATTCTCTGACCCTCTATAATCTCTCCTCCTTCGGAATCGAATCAGCAAGAACGACCTGGCAATGTATCAAGATAACACGACAATTCCTTGTCCTTCTTATCAAAGTGACCGTTTGCGCGTACAAACGATGGCTGCATTTGTTCCATTTTGTTGTTTTTTTTAACGTATGAACTTGTTTCAAAGACATTTTCTTAATTTAATCTATTTTATCAAAACAAATTATTCAGGTAAAAATGTTAAGCCGTCTGACATCACGCAACGTACTTCTTGCTCGCAATGTGGCTACTGCAGCAACTCAGGAACGGCAGAAAATTAAAGTGGATAACCCAGTTGTCGATTTGGATGGAGATGAGATGACGAGAATCATCTGGAAAGAAATTAAGAATAAGGTGAGATACTATACACCAAATCTCTGAGGAGTGCAAATTTTCAGTTAATTCTTCCATACCTGGATCTCGACATCAAATATTATGACCTTGGTCTTGAATACAGAGACGAGACAAATGATCAGGTGAGTTTTAAAACCAATGTAGTATGACGGTTTGATTGATAGTTCGCGTTTTGATAAAACTAAAAGTAAACGATAACTTGCATTTATTGAAACATAAAACTGGTTTCCTTTTCGATTGAATAGGAATTATCCTCCAGTGCAGAAGTATCTGGAAAATTACCCTGTTCATCACTTTTCCCAGTTCCATTAAGATTCTAGGCTCGAATATATAGTTTTCAAATACCGCCCACGTGTTGCCACTACCAGATGCACTAAAATATTGAAGTTCAAGTTTGCAGGTCACCATTGACGCAGCCCATGCAATTCTTGAGCACAGTGTTGGAATCAAATGCGCCACAATCACTCCGGACGAGGCTCGCATCAAAGAGTTTAATCTTAAGAAGATGTGGCTCTCACCAAACGGAACAATCAGAAATATTCTAGGAGGAACTGTATTTCGTGAGCCAATTCTTTGCAAGAACATTCCACGACTAGTGCCTGGATGGACTCAGCCGATCACAATTGGCCGCCACGCTTTTGGAGATCAGTATAAATGCACAGATTTAGTTATTCCAAGTGGATCGACCCTTCAGCTTTTAGTTAACAAGCCAGACGGATCCAAAGATGTGCATAACGTGTATGACTTCAAAAAGTCGGGAGGTGTTGGATTGGCTATGTATAATACTGATGAGAGCATTAAAGGATTTGCTCATTCTTGTTTCCAATACGCATTGATGAAGCAATGGCCACTGTATCTTTCCACAAAGAACACGATTCTGAAGAAATATGATGGACGATTCAAGGATATTTTCCAAGATATATATGAAAAGTAGGGTAATCCAAAAAAATCTCATTCAAATGTTTATGTTTTAAGGAAATATGAAGCGGATTTCAAGAACAATAAAATTTGGTACGAGCATCGATTAATTGATGATCAAGTTGCACAGGCATTGAAGAGCTCTGGAGGATTTGTGTGGGCTTGCAAGAACTACGACGGAGATGTGCAAAGTGACATTGTTGCTCAAGGTTTTTAGTCTTGCTTTTCAAGAATCTTCCGCAAAAATTATTATTTTCAGGATACGGATCGCTCGGTCTCATGTCTTCAGTTTTGATGTGTCCCGACGGAAAGACAATTGAAGCAGAAGCTGCGCATGGAACAGTCACTCGACATTATCGTGAACATCAGAAGGGTAACTCGACGTCTACAAACCCAATTGCGTCTATCTTTGCTTGGACAAGAGGTCTTCATCACAGAGGCGTACTTGACAATAATGAAGCATTGAAGACGTGAGATAACGTTCCTAAAATATTTACTCTCTAATCAAATTTTTGAAAAACTAGTCAAAAATTCAAATGTTTCTAACTTCTCGCCTTCTAAATTTGAACATAATTTAGCCGAATTGTTACAACAGATACATCTCGTTTTTCTTTCTCTTCTTTATAATTTCGAAAACTTTATCCAGCACCTGTGGGCAACTTTCACAACAATTAAACAATTTTTTGAAAACAACAGTCCCAAAATTTTTAGCAAAAAATCCCAGCAAACAAAAAAATTTGATTTTCTTATTTGAAAATTGATGTTTCAGGTTCTCCCTTACTTTGGAAAAGGCATGCATTGACACTGTCGAGGAGGGAAAAATGACGAAAGATCTTTCAATTTGCATTCATGGAACCAAGAAGGGAACCGAGAAAGGAGCTTATCTTATTACTGAAGATTTTCTGTCCGCTATTGACACCAAGATGGCAGAGCTCATGCGCCAGGATTAAAAAACACTCCATTTCGTAAATTATTTCTAGTGTATTTAGTGTTCTGATGACATTTGTACTCCATCTTCTTATTGCCATATTTTTATTTTTCAAGAAAAAATGTAAATGAAACAATTTTTATTCACGTGCAATTGACAAAACAAAGGTTAATTGGGGGAATGAAATTAAATTGAAAATGTTTGAACAAACGAGAAAATCGGAACATGGCAAGGATAAATTGCCAAAATTACTGGGAAGAAAATGTGAAATCGGGAAATGGGAGGAATTCTCTAAAAATATAGAATGAGAGATCCAAAAGTTAAAGAATGGGAACGATGTCAGAGATATGGAAGAAAAGTGGATAGTTTTAAAACAGAACATAGGATAAAAAGATAAAACAGTGCAAAAATTTAGCATGAGTTTCTAAGAAGAACATAAAATTAAAGCTAACTTAATAGGAAAATTGAACTATTGGATACTCTGACAGTGTTTTTCATTTGCAAAAACAATGTTACCACGACCATCAAAAATTATATCTGTTGCTGCATCCTTGGCAACAGCCTCCTGTTTCCGGAACATTGCTAGAACGATTGTGATGTCGCTGGACAACTTTGAGTCAAGGACAACCTGCAAACAATTTTTGTAGTATAAAATTACGTCAATATTGTAAAAGTTTAATATTCTGGTGTGCAAATTAATAACGTACTTTGGCATCGTCATATTCGTTGTACTGAAATTCGTTTGTACGGTCAACTTCAAACGACTTGTAATGACCATTATCGCCGTTTTTTCCACAATGAGCAATAAATGAGCACAGTTCATAGTTATGAGCATTGTTATCGTCTTTTAATATGAGCTGTCTCTGGACGTTGAGAACAGTCATATCCTTTCCACGCTGTTGGTCTTTGACACGAGGCACAAAATAGAGAAGGACTTCGGGAAGCTTTGTAAAACGAGTTGTGCTGCATAGAGTTTCTTGACCGCAACTAAAAACTCTTTCGAAGTTAGTTTATAAATGTATTAATAATTATCAATTTTTCACCTTTTACAATTCATGCCGACTACTGGAATTGGGTTGGCCATCTTGTCCACCATACTTTGCATGGTTCCTTTTGTTTTGCTCGAGAGATCAATCGAAACATATATTGCTTTGTCGGGGGCGTTGCTCACATGCTTGCAAGATTTACATTCATCTGCAAAGCTTACATTTAATTGAACATAAATACATTTTTCTTACAAGCAATAAACATTTCGATTTCAAAGTAGCTTCGAATTGGCGGATGGGCGTGCATGTACTCTTCGTCGAATTTATTGAAAAAATACTGCATTGCCTCCATCACGCATTGCATACCTTCATCTTCAATGTTCTTCCAGTTCGCTGAAAAAGATATCAGTTAAACTGAAAAATATAAAATATGAACAACTTACATTTCAGCAGAGCTACAAACGCCGGTGTGTCATCAGCTCGTGGTCTTTCAGAAATCAAATTGGTGAGCATGCACAAAAAGCATTCAGAACGATTTGCCTTTTGTTTTTTATGTGAGTGACTTCGAACAATGGAGTACACCTGAGGGACTCGCATAAGCAACTGTACCATTGAAATTGCGTAGCAGAGTGTGTTTCTATTCACGATAGCTCTTCGAACAATTGGAGATGGGAAATGATCCTGGATGTCACATTCATCAGCTGCTTTTGGAGTGAGCACTTGTTGCAGAAGAGATTTGATAGTTTCCTGAAATATTATTATTGTTTCAAGAAACATGAATATAGATGCATACATTTGAAACACGTCTCGAATATTGTTCCACGCGCGTACTGAATCGTGTCTTTTTGGTCGAGGGAGATTCTTCTGAGAATGGTGCCGAACTTCGTCGAGATGATGATCTTTGACTCGCCAATCTACTTTTTCCGGAATCTTTTCCAATATTTTTCTCGCGTGGTAAACTCGGAGATTTATCTTGCTCGGATCGGTCCGTCACTGCAGGCTCGTAGACAAAATCTGCGGTTTTAGCAGTGCTCTAAAAATGAAAAAAACTATGAAAAAAAAAGATCAATTAATCATACGTTTTTGAGCCGAGACGATCTGCGTTGTTTTGAAGGAGTGGTGTTGTCATCTGGAAGCGACTTTCGTTTTAGCGAATGCAATTCTTGAGGAGACACGGTTTCTGAAATTTGACTTCGATGATTTTAACAAAAACACATTTTTTAGAAGATAATAAATTACCTGGAGGATAGCCGTCTTCTGATACCGTAATCGAGCTTCTAGATTTTCTTTCTCTCTTTGCTTTATGATGGACATTGTCAATTGCTTGAACAGCTTGTTCAATGTCAAAATCTTCATCGTGCTCCGAGAAATCATCATTATCCTCGCTCATTGACTCGTTTTCAGTCTCTGACCCACTTTTAGTTTTTGTACTTCTCTTTGGTCTGCCTAAAACTTGTTTTGCGATTAGTTCCTTTTAGTATTATTATTATACATACCTTTTCTGATCATACTCTGATTGACAGTCTGGTTAACAGCATGATTTTCTGGCAATGGAGAATTAAGTTGAACACCCTCTGATTCTGTAAGACAAAATTTAGACTATAACCTGCTCTGAACTCGTGTACCTTTTCTATCTTGACTTTTAAGAGTATTGGACATCACGCCAGAATCACATTGGCTTTTCTGGACACCATTGTTGAGAATTGAAGTGACTGCGTCAAGTTCTTCTTGTTTCAATCGAACCAGATCCTCTAAGGAATGTGATCGACATAGGACAGTTTCCCCCGTAAGAGCAAGAAATATTGTCTCCACGGAGTAACCTGCCAAAACGTCCTTCTTTGGCGGTCTTGGTTTTACAGCTTGTGGATCTTCTTTTAGTACTGCTGGTTGTGGAATTTTTGCGGCCTGCTTAACATACTTTTTTGTTTTAGGAAAAGTATGAATTGGAGGGTATGTGACGGTTCGAGACCAAATGATTGTTTTATTATGCAACTTCTCTTGTTCTCGTTTTCTTTTTTCCCACAGGGCATCCCGTAACTTTACCTCGTCGGCTTCTGTGATCAAAGTATTGACACAAGGAAGATTCAGAGATACGGCAGTTTCCGACGACATAGTTTTCTCCTCGACCGGGTTTTGTGAGGACTCCACCACTTGAGAAATAGGCAAATCTTGGAGAGCATCATCTAAAGTAGTAGAGACGTCTGTTGTTGAAACTGAACTAGGTTCCGATATCGGGACAACAACAAGGATACTGAGCGGAACTTCTGATATCTCGGATGCCTTGAACAATTCCAACATTACAACATCGTTCTGTTTTGGAAATGTGGAGTTATGCAAAGCATCATTTTCCATATTGTTATTGTGAATTTGCTCTGAAGATTCTTCCTTTTTGTCAAATTCCGAATGAGGGCTCGTCAAAACAATATGAGAAGGATCAATTGGTGTAGTGACATTATATTTCTGATCTGCAACAACATCGGGAGGCGTTTGATCAGTCGTAGCTGACGCAACTCCAGCTGAAGTGTTGGAAGTAGTTTCACTGGATTCTGGATGATCTTTCAAAAGATCTGTGCATTGAGAAATTTGTGAAGTGAGATCATGTGCAGATTCTGACACCTTCTCAACTGGTTCATTTGATGGTTGTCTTGTGTGATCAGATATTGAGTTGTTTGTCTCGACTTGAATATCATTAAGAAACTTCTCATTCTCGGCATAATCTGTTTGTGGCAAAACAGTTGGTAACGTTTCAACAGCGTTTTCCAGTAGTTTATTCTCATCATCTTGAACAATAGGTTGGTGTGACACTATTCCTTCTGATGTTAACTGCTCACTGGAACGGCTTGACAACATTTTTGATGAAATCACTCTTCCGGGGCTAGCTGGAGGATCCGATACTGGTTTAACATGAGCTTCAAGATTTTTGGCGCTTCCTGTTTCATCAAGATATTCGTTCATTTTTGAAACAACGGCCTCGTTTGGAATAACGGGTGACACAGAAGATTTCTCCTGAACTTTTTCATCCGGGCTTGCGACTTCATTGTTGTTGTGCACTCCTTTCATTTTCAGAAAAAATGAATCAGCATAAGAAAAACTGGCCAAAGACTTTTCAGAATTGAATGAATCTTTCGTGATGATTCCTTTCAGAGATTTTAATTGATTTGCAAGAAGATTGTCGATGTAGAAAGCTGGAGCGTCTAGAATTAAATAATGTTTTTCAATTTTTGTGAGATAAAATATGCACATGCACTAGTTTCTACACCTGATCACTTTTGTAAATTGAACAACATGCTCACTTGTTTTTGGATCCGGCAGGCCAATCTTTCCGACAAATTCCTGCATGGAAGAAGGAATAGAACTCAAAAATTGTGAAGATGGCGTTGCTTTTGTATACTGACCATTAACAATTTTGCTCGCTTCTTCTGCTTTCAGATTATGAGTTTCGGTTAGCACCTCAGAAAGTCGACTTGTGAAATAACTTTCCGTCATCTGATAATCGTAAGATGTTTGTCCAATTGAATGTTGTACATGAACTGCAGGGAAGATGCTATGTATGTCGTCTCTCTGAAGAGTTGTTAAGGATACTCCGTCCAAATGCTTTTGATGAAGACGTTTCAGAACTTCCCCAACCGTTTGGGTAGGATCGGCTCCCTCCATCACACGAAGATTAATGTGCTGTTCCTGAAAGATAATATTTTTTTATGATGAATTGGTGAAAAAACCACAAACTTTTCAATAACAGCTAAGCCACTTGATTGATTTCAGCAATTGAAAGAAGATGAGGCAATCAGGAAACGGTTCGAAAACCTCGTTTCCTACCTGAAATAAATACAATAATGCAAGGAAAAGGGCTATTTAAGAATTTTAAATTAACATTTAAGGATCGACCGAAAATTTGGCTTATCGGGAAAATTATTAAGTAAAATAATTAGAAAACATGCAGAATTGTTAAATACAAAACTATTTCGATGTTCGAAGAGCTTTCCCATTCAAAATTGCGCTTCATATATCCACAAAGTTTTGCCTAAATTTGCCAGAGCCCCAAAAAATTTTGAAGTCGATGCGAACGTCCGCAAACACTGTGGGAACACTGTGTACGTAACACACCACATTTGACGCCGCGTTCACATTGTGACGTGTACGCTGCGATTCTTAGTTTTTTTGCTAAATCTTATTCATAAGTGAAAATCAGTAGTGAGCATAAAAGATGGTCTATTAATTTGAAAAAATTGATACATGGAATTGGAATAAACGGAAAGAGGAAAAGAAAACGGAAAGAGATGTATGGGCAAGGAAAAGCGTCGGGCAGTGTGATTCATGAAAAACTAGAAAAATAAAGGAATCCAACAAAATTTGGAGAAATGTAAATTCTCTTATCTTGTGAGAAGAAAAAACTTAAATCGAACGCATTAACATTTTGCATTAAAAGTTTTAAGGGTCACTACTAATTATGCTGAATGACATTCGGAGCTTTTTGACTTGGTTGTACGGACGAATGTATCGGATAAATGGCAAACGAGCACTTTCATCAAGCAGCGCAGATATTTAGAGAATGCAGGAGGAATACGAATACGTGCATATCTTCGTACTCACTCGCATTTTTCCCTTTTCTGCCAGCACACACCACCCCACTCGTTTTGTGAATGCGCTGAGAGCCCCGTGAGCCGAGCGCCATATAAGAATCAATACTCTGCGAACCTAAGGAAAAACACATGGCTGAATGGATGAAGAAAAAGGAACAAGCATATATATATATATATATATATATATATACATATATATTTATATAAATGGATCGATGCCTAGCGCAGCGCGAATAAAGCACCTGTCCAATTATCTCGCTGAATCTGATACCCATAATTCTGATTGAGACCAGCAGATGTGGTAAGATAGGCTTTATCCTGATGCCTAATTTTGAGTAAATGCTAGAACAATTAGATGACTATTTTGTTTTTTATTAGGATAAACATTTATATGTTTTATTTTAAATATTTGGATATTCACTGTTCATATTAAAAATTGGAATGAGGTTTGAATTTTTTAAGTTTTCAAATGTCGGGACTGAAATTTAAAGAAATACTAAACATTCAAGCTAAAAAATTATTCTTAGTAAAACTAAACAGTTGTTAACCTCTTCATATAAAAACACACATCTCAAAATCGTACGTTTTGACGAAAAAATTGAGTTGCATTTAGAAATTCCTGCGATTTTCCTTTCATTTCCTATTTACTTCCTCTTTGATGTCAGACGTCATCATATAACATGTTAGTTTTTTTGCAGAATAACTAGCTGAATAAAATGTTTAAAAAATGTGAAAGAAACAAAAATGGTTTAATGATAGCTTCAGCATGAAGCCTACCGTTTTGTTATAAGATAAGACGGCGCCGTTGTCGTGAAGTTTTTCACCATGGAAACCAAACCGTCGACCAAAAGTGAGATTTTTTTCTTTTCTGTGTCGTGTGATTCCTTTTTTTGAATACTTCACTTTTCCAAGAGGATGGAAAGTAAGAGTTCAGAAAAATCGACACTACCAATTTTTTCTTGATGAGAAAATTCATATGAATGCAGCTAATACACAAGTACATCTTTATTTGTATTAAATTTAAATAAAAATTAAAACAAATAAGTGTATGTTTGCTATAAAACTTTTAACAGTTGTAGCTTTCAACTAGTGCATGATTTAGCCTCAATGTAAGAATTTTCTAAAAGTCTGGTGTTCGAAACAAATGGGTTCTTTATGCTTAAATACCGTATTTGCTTTATTAACCTCTAATAAAAAATTTTGAATATAAAAATTTGCAGTTTTTATTAGTCTTGCACCTATACCGACCGAAAAAAAAATAGTTTCGCATGAAGGCAGAGGGCAAATACATTATGGAAAAACAAATAAACAATATTAAAACAATTAAGTTATATTTTTCATTGTCATTGTCAATGTACAAATAAAATGATATTGTATTCTTATACACAAAAAAACACTATGCGAGGTCGATGAGTGAATTTATTTTGAAATGAAAAAAAGACAAACAAACTGATGAAGCATTTTTCATTATGAGCCAAATTCGCAGCGGCGTGAATAAATTAATGACATTGTCAGTATAAAAACATTGTTTATTTTAGTAGTGGCGCGGATGATTAATTTGGAATAAATGTGTTAAAACATCAAAAAAAACGACTGGGACGGCAGTTGGGTTTGAAGAAGTTGTGGCATTTTGATATTTGATATGAAGAAGAATTTTGGAAAACATGATCACTTTATCAATTCTGAAAACTCTCGAAAGGCTTTTAACTTTTATAATTACTCACCAATGTAGAATTTTAAACTGCTTTTAATCATTTTATTATCAAACATGTCACAAAGATTTAAAAAGTAATGCAAGACCTGAAAACCAATATTAAAATTCTTTTACACTAAAAACAGATTATTTAGGTACTGGTACTCATCGTGCGTACCTACGTTTAAAACTAGTTTCTCAATAATCAAAAACGAAGCAAAGCAAAAAGAAAGTGTATCGTTTTTGTATTTTTGCTCGTATAGATTCAAATTATGTCAAAATGAACAAATTTCGTAATGAGATTTTTTTTAATTCTGGAAATTGTGGACGGTGATGGGAAATTTTGAAAAAAGTTGGTATAATTTGAGCAAAAACTAACAAAAAATGTAATAAAAAACTAGAATTAAATAAAAGCAAACTTCCGCCGGCCGCGACACTGATAAGTTAGTGAAATTGGAGATTTTAAACGAATTTAGCTTTTTTTGTTCAAAATTTTGAATTTTTTTTGTTGAAGTCTTGTTATGAAATTCATTTATTTGCGCACAACTTGAGTTTATACAAGCAAAAACCCAAAAACCAGAACCAACACTTCTCTTTAAAAAAACGGAATAGTCCCCCAAATTGAAAAGAAAAACCATAGAGTTGTTACAGTTACGTAGGGAAATAGTTTGACTCAAAGATGCTAGGCAATTCGCTGCAACTTATTCACTAATTTTAGCAACTGTAGAAATGCCAAGCGCAAAAGTTACAAAAATTTGATAAAAACGTTCCTAAAGTAGGGTAAAATAGATTAAAGTTAGGGATGCCCTCAAAAATTTTAACTGAAAGGTTTTCCAAAATTGGCTAAAGTTGGCTAAAAAATTACTAAAGTCAGGAAAGAAGTTGCTAAAAATAGCTGAAAAGTTGCGAGACAATAAAGTTGGTTGAAAAGTTGCTAAAGCTGGTGACAAGTTGCAACGAATTGCCGAGTGATAAATGGTAATCGTACCTTAAGTTTGAAGCTCATCCTCTCGAGGAGATGACTCGCTCTTCGATTCATTGTCAACCAAGACTACAAGCCCTGCCAACGACATTCCAACAGAGATTAACCCCAGGCTTGCGAGCTTTCCGTTTTTCGGCTTCTTCAACATTTGCATTTCCCGAAATGGTGAAGGTAGCGGGAGTTCAGAAAAAGAATTCGAGATTTGATTGTTTTTTCGTTCTGGAGGATAAATGAATTTTGTTTGATTATTGTTGTTGAGAATGGAGTACGGGATGTCAGAAGATCTGAAACACACATTTTTAAAACGTTTGTAGTGAAGATTACTATAGCTGCAAATTTATTCCCTCATCCATTTTTTAAACAATTTTCTCACCGGTTGTTCAGAAGTTTGTACAATTTACAAAACATCGTAGAAAACGCTCAATGATGAAAACACCGACCTGCAAATAAAATAGAAAGGAAATAATCTAAAAAATGCCAAAATGGCATCAAGAAAATGGGATGGGGTTCCATAATGAGAGAAAGAAAAGGCCTTCCTATACCCATTCATCAAAAGTGTTCAAATATACAAAATTGATTAGTATCAAGAATTTTTTATAGAACCAAGGAGTAATAAAGTCGAAGGAAAATTCTGAAAAAAAGTAACTCGATGGGTGGTCTTGTCAGCGTAGGTTGTCATTAGTGAACGTCTCATGTGAATTAATATTAATTTTTCAGTAACAAAACAAGTAAAACCATCATGTGATTGATTTCGACAAACTCAAGTTTCAAGAAAATGCAACTATGAAATTTGAATAATTTCCGTTCCAATGCGCAATATCAAAAAATTGAAAAAATAACTTGTAAATCGAATACCTGAAATTTGTTTTTGAAACAAAAATGATATTAACTCATGTATAAGCTTGCACAGAAGCTGAATACCCAAGAGCAGCTAATTGGCTCTTGTTTAAATATTTTTTGGTTCACAAATTCTTGGACTAGTGATAAAAACGAATGTATTGGCTTGTTTTATTTTGCAAATTCAACGAGTCACATTTGATATGATGTTTTACAACAAAATCGAATTTCTTTTTTGATAAAGTGAAGTATTCTTTAAACTTTAGCAACATATAATTTAAGCAGGTTTAATGCATAACTTAAAACTAATAATATATTATTGTAACAGTAACTGAAATGTGAACATTTTCAGTTACTGTTACAATAACAATAATGAACACTTACTTGTAGTTCAGCTCATCTTAAACAACAACAAAAAAAAAGAAGTTTTTCAGCACACTCTGAATAGCATTTCAGGAGTCACACAAGGAACGGTGGCAAGCCCCATTTTTCCTTATCCTTATCAACAATTTATTCTCTCTGTTTTGGCGACGTTCTATAATTTGCAAGATGAGAAGGAAATCTGTAAGAATTCACAAGCTTAAAGTATGTTGGCACAATAATTGGACAATCAGACCTACTTACTCAAGATACGTTGGTAATCCGTTCTTTGACTTCGGCTCGGTTTTTTTTTAGCAAAGCTTTCCCATTTCTCACTAGGGAATGACCAGAATAAGTGGAGCGATATTCAAAAAAAAAATATTGTATCGGAAAGCTGACATTCTCTACTATAAGAATATGACTGAAATTTTTGCCCATTCGGGCTGGAAACTTTTCAGAAATTTTTATTTTTTAGAAAATTGCCACTTTTTTCTCCATCAAACCCATGAGAAAATTTGATCCAAAAATTTTTTTTGAAATTTTTTCAAAAATGTATGAAATAATGTAGAGTGTCACAAATAACTTACTTTTCATTGTTTTCAATGACCGAATCACTGATTCTGATGCCGTATCAAGACGTTTTACCAAATCGATATTGGAAAAACACCTTGTCTTTGAGACTCCATATCTCTGCAGGAAAAAATCGCACTAAAAAGTGATCAACTAGAAACTTGTTAAACATAATGTGATTTGAAACTTTTCAGTAAAACACTTTCTTTAAAAAATTTGGTTGCCGAGTTGGGACCAATTGATTTGAGCTTCATTATTTTTGAATATTCTAAATAGTTAAAGGTCTATATCTTGGCAACCAAATTTTTTACAAGAAAGTGTTCAACTGAAAAGTTTCAGATCACATTGTGTTTAACAAGTTTTCAGTTGATCACTTTTTGGTGCGATTTTCCCTGCAGAGATATGGAGTCTCAAAAACAAGGTGCTTTTCCAATATCGATTTGATAAAACGTCTTGATACGGCATCAGAATCAGAATGGGCAAAAATTTCAGTCATATTCTTATAGTAGAGAATGTCAGCTTTCCGATACAATTTTTTTTTTTGAATATCGCTCCACTTATTCTGGTCATTCCCTAGTCAGTTACCTCACTGTTCAATGAACTGATTGTAGGAGTCTTTTGTTGTGATCCTTCTACTGATTTCAGACCCATGAGCTTTCCTTCTCAGCTTGGTAGATTGTTTGAACGGTGTCTTTTAGCAAGAATAGAATTGCACTTATTAGATTAAAAAAAGTGATTTTCGTAAATTATTACCAAACTACAACTTTTGGATCTGAAAATGGTTTTTGTGCAAATCTTTGCCAATAATCTTTGCCAACGCCAACAAAACAGATCGAACAACGAGGCACTTGTGCATCACACATATCACTCAATATATAAAAAGGAAAACTGTTGAGGATGCCATGAGATTTTGTTCGTGTAAAACTTGAAAGGTTAGAATACTATGTGACTATAGATGTACGGAGGTTTAAACGGGCATATCTTTCAGTTTGTGCATTATTGTTCTGGAACTAGTGGATATTCAAGTATTCTGGTATCTGAAATACATAATATCAAACTTTCATTCAAACCCCCTACATGCGTTATGACAACTATGAACACAATCACATAAATTTGTGACATAAATGTTTTAAAAAATATATTGAATTCTGAAAATTTTTTTCAAAGTCTTTCATAAAATGTGACAATAAACAACAATTGCAAATCCAAATATATACATTCATTGCTAAATGGACACAAGTATAAAGGGGAAATATTAAATTAATAAAATACTGAAAATATATTATCAATGATTTGAGAACTACTTTTTTCCAATTTACAAAAAAAAATGGGAGAACAATTTTCACCTCCGATCAACGGCAAACATTTACAACAGTGGCAGGATGAAACATAAAATTGATAAAAGAAAAAAGGAAATGAATTTGAACAAAAAACCGGATGACCAACATTAAAAAATATGAACAGAAGGGACCATGTTTGTAAAATAATACGATGTGTGAGAGCTTCTAGAGTCCTACGATGTAATTTTGGGGATTTTCAATCGGAATCAATTTAACCGGGTATACTTTGATATAAAGTAAGAAACATTTGAGAAATGTAACGAGCTTAGCTTCAAGAGAAGTGTCAATTAAACATGAAATTCAAGAAAAAAACAGTTGTTTTTAACAACTGAAGACATTGGAACAACTAATTTCTGGAAATTTGAAAACACAGAATTAAGGCTATCAGCATATGCAAAAATAAAGAGCAAAATAATGAAACAAAACAATAATATTATGTCGAAGAATGAACTTATTGAGGGGGTTTTGAAGACGGAGGAGATGTTGCCGCATTTCCCGAAGACAACTTTTCAATAGGCATTCCAGTGATATATTCAAAAGCTTTTTCGGAAAAGCTAAGAATCATTAAGAAGAGAAAAATGAGCAAAACCTGAAAAATCAGACTTTTAGAAAATAAATTCCGGAAGAACTATTACCAAGAGAGAATACGCATATGCTCTATCCGTCGTGAAAAGATGCAATCTAGATTTTTGATGAATTTCCTCGTTCTAAAAATAAATGTGTGTAAGTTTTTAAAAAAATTTTTTGTCTGTAATTTTTTTTTAAATTTTACTCACCTTTACCGACTCGATAGTAGGAGGAACATTTCCAATATAGCCAACTGGACTCGGACTTCCTTTCAATTCTTCTTCAAGATGTTTGCGCACGCACATGACTCGAACATGTAAAGCCCCAGGATATGTTTCGGTGTTCAACTCGTAGAAGTGATTTCTTCCTTCGTAACACTGAAGTATAATTTTGTTTTAGAAGCAAGTAGTTAGAATCTGAAAGTATACTCACCAGTTGCCACTTTGCTCCCTTTACAGTCGCATCAGCAATTTGAAGTCTGTAGTAATGTTGTGAACTGTCTGGAAGGCAGTTTTCCCATTCAATACGGTACAAGTAAGAGTGGCCGGAAACAAGTGCAGTCGATGGGCTTTTTTTCAAGGGCGGTGGTGGAGCAGTTGTTGTGCTGAATGAGAATGACTCGGACCATGTAGAAGCCCCAGTGGCTCGATCAGAAACTCGCAGCTTGAAAACATATTTCGTGTTTTCTTTCAAGCTCTTCACTTTTGCTGTATTATTCTCTCCCTCATATAATGTGACTTGTTGCGCGTTTTTGTTAATTTTCATCAATCTGAAAGTATTATTTTTGCTAAATGACGAATATCACATGTACAACTCACTTATACATCATGCTATTGCCCGATGTCACTCGATCCCAATGAATTTTAAGAGCAGTCGCTTCACAGTCGCACCATATTCTGAAACACATATTGACAAATCAAAAAAGGAGATGGAAAGCTTACTTTGGAATAGTTGGACAGAGTGGGACTGTTTTGACAACAGCTTCAATCTTTTCACTGAATCCAACCGAGTTCTTTGCAGCAATATTGATCAAGTACTCGGTGTTGGGATCTAAGTACTTCAGCACGTGACGGTAATTTGTCTCGTTTTCGCTTTCAGTCACAAAATGCTCACTGAAAAGTTCTCCATTCAACATCATACGAACAACGTAACCGATAATGGGTGATCCATTTCCTTCTGCTGCTGTCCATGACACAGTGCATCTATCAATTTGCACTTGGGACACTGCAACATCTTCTGGGGCACTTGGTTTCAAAGCGGGAACATTGATTTCCAGTTCAGTACGTTGTTTTGATTTACCAACTGTTGTCAAAGAAATAAGTGTCACTGAATACTTTTCTCCAGGTTGAACACTATCTAAGACAATGTTTTTCGCTTTTGTTGTCACTTTAAGAAGATCCCGTTTAGTTGGCAACTGTCGAATGTGTACTGTATATTGAAGGTCCGTTGATTTGTCTAGGCAATCCCAGTAGAGAGTTGAACATTTCACATTAAACTTAGCGTTGATAACCGGAGAAGGAAGTCCTCGTGGAGTTGTGAAATGAGAGAGAACACTCCAATCGCCATGAGTCAAAGCATCATGGAAGGACACAGCCGCACGGACTTGGACACTGATTGTGGTCTCTCCAGGAATATTATCAAAAAAACAGTGGTCTTCTTCGCCTGCACATAAAACTTGATTTTCTGTAAGATCACATCGTTGCACATAGTAGATAATTTTTGAAGTCTCGGGAAGTTTGTTTGACTGAAATGAAAGTATAATTCAATCTCATTATTTTGAATGCCTTCTTTTACCTTGATATCCAATGTTTGCCATTTAACCAGCACACAATTTTCACTCCTCAAAGAAATTTTCACGTCAGTAATTTTCTCCGGTCTGTACTTAAAGTATTCACGAGGAATCACAGCTCGTTCTGATGGCGGACTTCTTTGCTGAAAAATGTAAAACTATGCTGATAAATTCAATAATTTAAATAAGCTTACTCCTTTTTTGAAAATGTTTATTACTCGAATATAGTGCATTTTACTATCCAAAACAATGAGTGATGAAGAATTTCCTCTATAGAGCTGAATATATTTTTCCGGCATTTCAAATGTGGATCCTTCAACTAAAAAGCTGATTTCGTCTTGTCTGAAATATTTAATTTTTTAGACTTGTCCTGGGTTTATTTTCAACTCACGGTGATGCAAAGTTTTTCCATGCCATTTCTGGACAGTTGTCAACAAAACGCACAAAAAATGGTGTAGATGGTGAACGATCATAGTTAACCTTACGATGATCATCGCTATACTGTCGGAAGCGTGAAGGATGTTCACTCTTGCGGTACTTCTGTGTTCTCATGTTGATGTATTCAGAATGCCCTTCTCCAAACTCGTTACGAGCGATGACACGCATTTGGTATTCCGTGTCTGGGTCAAGTTCTCCAATAACTGTCTGATCTCCGCCAAAGTTTTCCCGAGCGTATCCACCCTTTCCTGATGCACAATTGTAAACTTCAATCCAGATAGTACAATTAGGGTTCTTGTCCCAACTGACACGAATCGATCGATGTGATTGTGCGAAAACAGAAATGTTTTCCGGGGCAAGCGGCGGTGAGTTTGGTTTTGTCCACACATCAAGTTCATAGCCTTCCATTGATTCTCCCAGAGCATTGATTGAATGGATTCTAATCTTATAGCACGTTTGTGGAATCAAGTTAGAAATTTGAATCTTTTCCTCGGCTGTTTGCATCATACGACCATCTTCCAACTCATTCTCGTGAATGTACACATGATAATGACTGATGAATGCACCGTTGTTAATTGCAGTTTTCCATACCAACTCAATAAAATGAAGACCACGTGAAAGAATCTCAACTTCCGTTGGTGGTTCCGGCCTTCCCGGGGCTGTGCGGAAGCATAGATCATCCGTTTGTTGTCCATGAAGTCCTCGATCAATAATTACAGCTTTCATATTAATTTTATACGTTGTGTTGGGATGTAGAGACTGTACTCGAAACAAATTGCTCACAATGTCGTCGCCGCTTTTGTTCACTTCCAGGATAACAGTGGTAATCATTATTCCACTTAAGTCAAACACAGTTGCATGGTAAGACACATCCGAATTTTCAATTGGTCCGAACAAACAGATGCCGTGTTCGAATCGGTACTGGAAATTAAGTGCTTAGACATCGCATTTGATATTTAAAAAAATGATTAAAGGACGATCCGTTATTCAAGTGCTATGCACTGCGGATCTGGCAGTCAGGTACACCTGGGAAACTCACGTCATTTATTTTCAGCGGCGTATAGAGAAACTCCATTTCAGTTGTGAGTGTGTTGGCAACTCTAATTGGACGCAAAGTCGACAGTACTTTGAGTAGACGTTCATTCTCCTGAAAACGGTTTTGTTTCAAATTTAACAAAGAAATAACTAGAGGAAGTGAACCACAAAATTCTACTGAAAATGGGTATTTCAGCGACTATTGTCAGAAGAGCGCATTTACTTTTTTATAAAAAAAGATACAGAAATTTGGAAAAAAACAACTTGTGTTCGTAATTTTTGTAATAAATTGTAACTCAATTTTTAAAATAGATTCAATACGAATTTGATCTTACCCCCAAGGTTTGATATGGTATCCACTTGTTGTTGTTAAAGGCAGCATCAGTCGACAATATCATCATGCCTGGAGGAGGTGGAGGAACACCGAACATCTGTGGATTCATTCCCATTGATGTTCCGGGCATCATTGGATCTTGCATCATTGTTGACTGCACGGACCCATTCATCATTGCAGGCATAACGCTTAAATCTTGCCGTGGAATCTCGTGAACACTTGGTATTAACAATGGGAGTCCTGGCGGAGGGAAGTTTACGGATTGCGCAGACGGTATTCCGTGCACAATTGGTTGCATTTCACCCATTGGTGGCCCAGATGGTTCTCCTAGTAACGATCTTTGTTGTGGTGGTGGAGGTAAAGTCATAACTGGAGTTGGTTGTCTTAGTGTAACCATATCCTGAGTTGTGCTTGCCGTCACTTGAACATTTGAATCAATTGATCCATGTGTATTCACTGCGAGCTCCGGAAGCTCTTGCACGTTATTAGCCATGTAACTGGGATTATCGTTACGAGCTTTTCCATGATAATCCATACGACCTCTTGAATTATATTTATTGCCGCGGTAGTTGCCACGAGAATATACATTACGGTGTCCAGAGTGCCCATTTTGACTGTGTTGTCCTGATTCGTTGTTGTTCGTATGAAGACTTCTCTGATTTCCGTAATTTCTTCGTCCTCCACCATGATTTCCTCGGCCACTTCCTCGTGAAGATGACGTTCCAGGACCGTTTTGTGTTGGAGTTCCTCCAATAGCATTGAGCAGTTGTTGAGAACCAACAAGCTGTGGAACCTGAAAAATAAAACAAAAATAAGCTTCACAATGATATGATATAGACAAATATTACATTCAGTTCCTGCGAGCTCTGACCGCTATTATCTGACGAAGCGACTGACAACACAACATGGCGGAGATTTCCCTATAGATAAATATTGGGGTTGTTTCACAGAAACTGTGTGTATGAAAATGTACAAAACATGGTGCTTACCTCTTCATCAACAAATTGATGGCACTGTTGATTGTGGCGGAGTTGAATTGGAAGCGGTTGGTTTGTCATCCCGGGTTCACCAATCATGCGAACTGTTCCAGGACCAAGAAGATCTTAAATTCATTGTTAAACTATGTGGACTTTTTCTGTGCCATGTGTTTTGGACTTAGTTCACATATGAATATGATAAGTGGATCTTAAATCTCGAACTTATCGCTGGTTGAATATTAAATTTAAATTTAAGTTTAACTTAATAATACAATTGTTTAATTTTCAAATTGTTCTAATTAAAAAACTGTACCAAGAATGGGCAACCTAGGTGCCACTGAAATCAATCCAAACCGTGGTGGAATCATTTGTTGTAGTGAATAACTACGAGGAACGCCTTGAAAGTACGGGTTCCAACTGCCACGTTGGAAGCCGTTCATTATGATGACGTCACACTCAACCGAGCCCGCACCCTCTAGGAAAACGCAAATTTGGAAGATGAATAGCAAACGGAAAAGAAGAAAAAGCAGAACGGATACTGTGGCAAAATCGCATATATTTATTTTAAGAAAAATGAAAATTGAAATCCAAGCGTCCTAGTGACATATGTGAGGGTCTCTGCCTTGGGTTATTGGAATGACGTGCCACACTAGCTTTGGCCCGAGTAGAATGCACATCATAGATATTGTCTTTTTTTTGAATGAAGAGAATAAGAGAAACAAATTACATCCAAATTAAAGTGGGCTCCAATTGGCACAGGAAAAGCTGATTGGTGGACGATGATGGCCCCGTCGGAGACGCATATTTGCGCAGAAGTGAACCAAGATGTAAATGGACAGAGCAGCGAGCTTATTAGCATTGCCAAAAAAAGATGTGTTCTCGTGACGTACACACGAAAGGAATTTTACTAACGGTTGAATTTTCAATAAACTGATGTAGCATGTAGTAATCATTCTGTACTAAGTACGCTGGCTGTGCAGCTGTATTTTAGTGAATGAAGTGCCAGGGCTAGTTTCCCTTTTCACTAGTTTCCCTTTTCGACAGATGTGCCGGGTGAGAGTGGCCCTAAGAATGACTGGATAAACATTATGAAAAAAATTCGTTTTCATTTCAATGCTCAGAAATAGAGTTACGAATGAAGTGGTGTAGAATAAAATACACTTCATTTCATAGCTGAAGTTTATGGTTGTGGTATAAAACTTTTGCAGCCATGGCAGCCGCGGGCTTTCAAATGCAAATTCTCTTTTTTTTTGTCGCTCATCACAATTTGCGGGATGAGCATCATTGACTCTTTAATAATTTTTTTTCTTTTAACAACTAAAAATTTAGAAAACCAATGACAAAATGACCAGGCAAAAAGAAAAAGCGTCGCAACGGAATACATGTCCATACATATGTGCGCTTCTCTATTCAGTGCAAGACAAAATTGTTTCGAGGCTCGAGAAATGAGAAGAGAACCACACTTAGAAAAATTCAGAAAGGCGGAGTCATAACGTCGGGGTCGTTCGGAAAGAATAGAGCAAAAAAAACAATATGACATTTAGCGCAGCTCCGCCCACTTACTACAGAGTGTGACGATTGAAACTGAATGGAGCTCAGAAAAAATTGAAATAAGTGTGGGAGTAAAAAACTGAACTCATTCAGAATATTGGACAGATATTGCAGAATCTTCGAAAAGGTCATATATAAAAATTATTATTAGTCTGTCTATCTCTTATCTAGTCGTAACTCAAAAATAAATTTGGGTTTTTCATAGTTAACCGTTGATGCTCTAGATTTATGGTAAAACTATAAAGGCACTGCATTGTTTCAATTTAATCTGAAAAATCAAACTTACTTCCAACAACTTCGTTATTTCCTTGTTGATGTAGTTGTAGAATTTCTCCATCATTCACGTGAACAAATAGAATAGATTGTGGATGACGTGGAAGAGGACCACTGATAGGCACTGGATGATAACCGGGCTGAGAGATCCATGTTTTAGGCTCTTGCGGACTACCAGTTCCAGTAGAAGACGTTCCTTCTGTTGAAGTCATTTCATGACGAGCGTCCTCATCCTCAATCGGTGATTCTGCCTGAAGGGATGCCATTGATTCAGGAGGAGAATTGCTTGGCGGAGGAGGGCTCGGGTACTCAGGAGAAGTTTGATGTGATGACGTCGAGCCGCCATCGTCCAATGTTTCTAGGGTCTTCATATCTCCGCCACTCGTACCGGTGCTGAAAAGGAACAAATATAAATATGAATGGTGGGGTTAGAGCCTTTGTCACTTGTATTACTAGTTCCACCTCTTTAGCCGCAATATTGCCAAAAATGCATAATTTTCACGCCATGTCTACAGATAAAAAACTTCAAAAACTAATACACCAAATTTTCATTAGCTACAAAAAGATATTCTTAGATAACTTTACATTTCGCACTAATATCCATTAGCGCGTGAAACAAATTGCAAAAAATTGGCCCGGTAAACGGAATTATGTAATTTTCCGTTTTTGCGAGTTTTTCAATATGTCTTATGTGAAATAAATAGTAAAAGACAAAAATTGTGAATGAAGTGGTGTCGGAAATGATGCTAAACATGTTAATCTGGAAAGTTTTAGGTTCATTCTTACAATTAGAAAAATGTTGTTTAAATTTTTTCTTGAAGTCGACGGTTAAAAAATATTTTTTACAAAATTTTGTACTAGCTTGTTGCTAGAAAGTATTCTACCAGAATTCAGTTTACTTTTTCGAACTAACTCCTCAAACCTCATGAAAACATTGTAGATTCCTCTTAAAAGTAAACTCACGCTTTCAGAAAATTCCTAAAAAACTCTTGACGTATACCCTCGTTTGCAGCAGCTGCCGGATTGGATAATTCATCTTGAGACATTTTTTCCGGCAACTTTCTTAATAATGTATTGTTGGAACAATTAAAGAAACAAACGAGGCACAAAAATATGATTAAATGGAAATGAAATATATGGGAGACCTGAATGAAAAAAAAACATCTGAGATTCAATTCCGATTTTCTGGTTTCAGGATGAAATATTTATTTTATATGTACTACCGTAAGATTTTATGTTGTATCTGAATACGCCCTCATGCCTACCCATTCACAAAAATCACATTCGGAACCTATGATTATTAAGCCTCGCATAAAATCGTAGCACATAGGGTTCTAGGAATTGGCGTAGGCACTAAGAAAAATGGGTAAAAAAGAACAATTTGCAAAAAATCTAAATCAAAGAGTGTCGAATTCTCATCTTTAGTGATATATGTGTGCGCACGTATTGGGTTGAAAATAGATGTGACGTTATATAACCTCAAAACCTAGCAAGAACAATTTTGGAAATTTAAGAATCATCAATCAATCTAGCTCTTCTAAAAATACACGTCATCTGGCGTGAATTTTTTGGGCGAGGAAAAGCGAGGATGAGAAGCAGGTTTTGTAAAAATAACTAGATGAGACAAAATAAATGAGAGGGAGTATACTGCTGTGTTGCATTGCAGAGAATCCCCAGAAGTTCTGGGTGCTTTTTTTGACGAAAAAGTTGCTGTGGCATGTTACTCAGCCCACAGGCATTGAAGATGATGCTCAGCAATGATTGAGCCAACTAGCTTCTGGCAGGGTCGCATTTATTCTTGCACGGATGAGACATGTTACATAATAAGATGCATTTTATCTAGTATGTTTTGATGTAACCTATTAGAAAAAAACCTAAAACTCCGCATATCATGTAGCTAATCACTAAACTCTTTACAATCAAATATTGCCAAACAATAAAATCCTCAAATGTAAACAAAAAGAAAATTGGCAAAAGAATAGGAAACGGTGTGAGAATCGGAAATCTAACTTGCAAATGTGTTTATAAAATAGATGTGCTAGTGTGCGTAGTCCGGCAAAGAGATCGTATGTCCGACTGCGTGGTAAATCGATTTTGATAGGGAAAATTGTTGAGCACTGGCGACAAACAGGGAAGTAAGATAAAATTGAGGAAAATTTATTGAAACGAAAAAAAAATAAATTTCAACAAGAGTGACATTTCAAAATAAAAACGAAATCGAAAAGAACACTGGAGAATTTTTTATTGGATTTAGATGAAATCGTCTATATTTGTAATAAAACAAATTTCATGAAAAAGCGGAACATTGGCCGGTTGTTTTTTGTTTTCAAATGTTAGAAATATATCTTGAAATTAAAAAATTGAAAGCAATAGTTGATGTATTTATGTTTAGTTGGTTTTTTTCGTGGACATTATTTGAAGTAAAAAATAATCAATAAATTTCTAAATTAAAAAAATTTTAAATTATTTTTCTTGTAATTTTCATGCTTTTTTACTACGAATTACCACCGTAGTGGCTGTAACAATGTTTTTCAAATATTTTTTTGCAGGTGTTATGTCTCCCACTCAATCTGTTTTCTATAATATAAGAATTACATGATGTCAGTGTTCGCCAGCTTGAAACGATCATGATGCGTAAATTAACTAGCCGGAAAGTACAAACTATAAAATGTGAACTGTTCAGCTGGACTTCAATGCGGGCTTGTGAAGCCTGTTGGAAAAGCCAAATAAAAACTATGAATCGACAGATTTGTTCTCTCAAATGAAAGGGAGATTGAGCTCATGCTCGTTGTCTCAATTTTATTTGATAATAAAAGAAACATAGAGGAACATAATAGCATTTCATTCTCGTGGAAATTGACTGATGTGGTCTTATGATAAGGAAGAAAACGTTTTATCGGAAAAAGTAAGAAGCAGAGACTATGCAGTTAGTTTTTCCTTAAGTTTCGCGATAATTTCTATATACCTAGATGAACATTTGTAGGGAACGCTCTGCCCGACCATCCATTCTACGCGTGTTTTATTTTCCCGATTTTTATATTCGTTTTATTTATTTCTAACATTCATTGTTTCTGACTTTTTCGACGAACAAGGAATACAAGAAAATCAAATTTCCTGAAAAAGCTAATCTAACTGTGCTCCCAAGTAAAAATCCCTAACTTTATTGGAGCTAACTACGGAAGTGGCAAACGAAAAAAATCTGCCCACACAAGTAGGCATCATTTGTGCCCTTTCCTCATGGGGCGACGAGAAAAAAAAACGGAAAGAGGACATGTTTAATGTTCCTTCAGTTCTCGCTGTTTGAGAAACCTTTCACTTTTTCATATAGCCTGTCTTCAGGGAATCAATGTAAACGAAATATCGAATTGAACAGGGGAAATGCTGCCAAAGAATCAAAAACTTTTTCCTGACAGTTTTCATTATTGTTTTGTTCTCTATTGTTTTAGTTGAAGAAAGAGATCATTGTGACCACACACTGAAACTTTACAGCAAGGGCGAACTTTTTAACCTATATGCACTTAAAAGTCATGTTCCAGAAAGGAGAGAAGGATGTTTTACAAAATGAGCAAACACTTTGACAATAATAATTCAACAAGGCAAGTTCATTTCAAAGAGAAATTCACAGACATGCTAAGAAAAAAAGACATTGCTGAATAGATAGATTTCTAAATATGTTCTTGGATCTGGAATGAACTAAATTAGTATTAATAGAAAACACTGCTATTAAAACAGCTGTACTAAAATCTTATCACTGGTAAACATTATATGCTCATTGTGGAATAATTATACAATCTCAAAAAAAAACAAATTCTCAAAAAACATTTTTGACGGATTACAGTTATATTGTTTCAAAGTTATACGGAGAACTTCATGTTTAATTATTTTTGTCAAGTTTTTGTACACTAGTTTCACATTACCATAGATGGTGTCAAAGTGAACCATATCTGTTTAATATCCAGAAATATTGGTAATTGCTTGCCAAGGAAATCGTGACGTGACATGAATTATATGGTGCAATTCCAGTATTAAAAACACAAGGAAAATAACTGATATCAAAATGAAAAAGAATACTCTGACTACGTCTTCAGGTCGGAGCAACTTAAAAAAAATAAAAATAAAATATTGCGCTCTGGTTTTTAAATGTCACAGAAAGGCTAGAACTTTGTTAACTATAAATATATAATACATACCTGCTTCCACTGTCACTGTCAATGTGCTGCGTACAATTGGACGTTGACGGTGGAGGTGTGATAAACTGTGGGGGCAAGCTGACACAAGCAAATGTCGCCATTCGAGAAGGCGTTGATTCTGAAAACATTAATTTAGAAAGATGAGAACTATTAACAAAGAGAAAAATGACAAGCGAAAAGTGCAATGAAACATTTCAATGAAAAGTATGAAAGTGTACTGAATGATATCCACCCACCAGAACCGCCCTATTGTTGCAAACAGAAATGGATAGAAAAGTGTAGAAGGGGTATAGATAAAACAAGCTGCTTTGACAAAAAAATATGGGCAATAGATTTCAAAACCACCATCGACTCCACAAGCACCACAAAAAAAGAGACGAGTGGTCCTTCCGCCTACTCACATGATGTATGATGTCATTTTTGGGAACAAGATCTAATTGCAGACGCTGTCATCCAAGTGCCATTCATTGGAAAAAGAGAACAGCAGAACAAAAATGGAACGTCACGCACGTAATGAGGTAAAATGAAACAATGAACTCATGTGAAGAGCTAATGAAAACAGTTTCTCAAAAAATCCTCTAACCCCACTCAGATTATTGAACAAAAAATAACTAAATCTTAAATGGCAAGGTCCAGGGAATGCTTTTTGTCTATCATTAAATCATATCTGTAACTGTTAAATTTCACACACACTACATTGAAATCCAGAATATATATTTGAGTCAGGGGAAAATGTTCAACTCAAATTTAATAAAATAATTAATGTTTTAGAACCAGAAATTCAAACTTTTTATACTGAAAAATTCCATAATTAAACCACACCCCACGACAACACACATTTGGAAAAGAACAACTGAGAAAAGCCTTTTGTGTGCCCCATTCTCCGATTTCAATCAATTAATGCGTGTGCATGGGATGTCAACTGGTGTTTTGTTTCAAATTGATACATGACATGCCACAGTTCTAGAAATTCCAAACCAAATCCAAAATAAATTTGAATCAAAAAATGACTGAAGTGAGTTATTACTGGCAAACCAGAAAAAAAACGAATGCTTCTGAGTGTCACTGGCGCATCACATCACGTCATATAAACCACATTGAAAACAGAAAAAGAGAAGCAAAAAAGGAAAGAAACAACGGGTCCGTATGCTTCTCTTACTCTCTTCGTTTTTCCACGTTTTCTCCCTATTTGTTTGTGCTTCTTCTCGTCATCTTATGATTCAAACAACTTGTGGATAACATTAGCCTAACCCACATGGAATGCTTTAGGCTAGCTTTGTTAGAAACTTTCATTAGCAAGAAAGGGTGTCAGGAAGAAAATGAGACAAAACTTGTGAGATATGAAAGCAACGAATTATGGACTGTTAGAACCGAAACAACTAGAAGTTTCTTAAGATGATCAAGGATAATTAATCTTACCGACGCGTATCAGCGATGAAATATCGGTCAATCGTATTTTTTTTAAGTTTCAAAGAACTAAAAACGGGTTTATCTTGTACAAGTCGGTTTTCTGAACAAAAACTTCAAGTATTTTTTTTTTGTAAAAAAATCTCAGCTTGAAATATGTTAAGTAGAACGAAGAATGATCAACTAGTTAAGTTGCATAATTTTTTTTAAGGAAATACAAAATATTTTAGATTCGAAGTTTTTTCACACAAATTCGTCTACGTGAAATATGTAATATGCATTTGGGTGCGGTTTTTGCGATGTTTGCTGTGATCAGTTCAAGAAAAGAACGTCAATTTATAAATAGGAAACTTCAATAGTGAAAAGAAGTTAATTGAATAGATACCTAAATTGAAAACAGAAATTCTAAATTAGAATATGGCCAAACGACAAAAAAGTGGGGAACGAAAGAACAAAAAAGAGAACCTGTATTTGATCATCAATTTTCAAAGGTTCTTTTTCTTCTTCAAGATGCCAACCACTATTTTTGAATTAAAAAAAAACTCTCATCAATCTCAGTGGATCCAAACGAAAAACGATGAATGTACAATTCATCGTTCAATTTAATGCAACATACGGCTTCACGTACATATGGTTTTATTCGTCGTGTACTGGTGTACTCAGACCGGTCGTGGCTTGAACTATATAATTGTTTGAGATGATTGAATATGTCCAGTGTGGACCGTTTTTTTTGAGGAGAAATGAGTAATCCAAACATCTGGGAGGGAGGAAAAATGGAAGAACTAGTAAAGATGAGTCATTTCCATATTTTTGTTGATGTTTATAATGTATGCGTAAGCAATGAGAATAGCGGGTAAATATCAATTGTTTAGGGAACTAGTTGAAATAATTCAAAAGCGCAACAGAAAAAAAAAACTAAGCATGCGTATACGTATTTGGAATAAGTGGAACGTGGTTAGGTTTTGATTGAATTTAGAATAGTGACGTATATTAGATTAGTTTTGGGAATCATGTCAATTTACGTATAATATGAATAGTTTTTACTTTTAAGTTTTTTTTCTGAAAAGTTTGTGGGCTTAAAACGGCTCAAGACCAAACTTTTGACATTTAGAAATGCTATTTTTCCACAAAGGCATTTATTTATTCAAAAGTTAAAATTTGCACTTGAAAAGTGACGTTTGCATTAAAATGAAAAACTTCTATTAGTTTTGCATCAAAATTATCTCCCGAAAAACAGTCTAGCTGTAATTGTTATGCACGTTTTTGCATCCCTTTATTTTTACATTATGTATTTCTGATGTACCAAAAAAGTGCCAAAAATCAGGAAACTACTTAGAGCTTTTACTATGTTTGCGCATTATTCAAAAAACAGGTCATATAGGTCCAATTTTTGTAGTTGCAATTGATAAAAAAGCGTTCTTCTTAAATGGAAAAAAATTAGAAAAAAATTCGTTTGAAAATTTGTATTGTTCTCTAATAGTTTTGCACTTTCTAATAGTAAAGTAGGTGTCCAAAAAATGGTACTGCTTGCCTTATTAATGTAGGGGAAATACGGTAATGTAGTTTTTTTCAATATACAAGATCATTCTTAAGAAATGGATTGCCGAGAAATTTCTTTAACGAACCACAAGAATGAAAAAGAAAATAGAAAAGCCGTCTCGTCTCTAAAAAGCGAACAAAATGCAGCGTTTTTGTGTGTGCATGTGCATGCGAGTGACGACACAACAAGTTCGCCCGCAGTGAGTTTCGTCACGTCATTCATACCAAATTAGGTCGAGAGGACTGTCACAACAGTGAAAACGAGCAGAAGCTAATGAAAAAATATCCAAAAAAAGTAAATAAGAATATGCATTAAAATTCGCAGCATGAATCACAAAAGATTCTTAGCTCATTTTCTGGTTTTTCACATTTCTCCAACAAACTATCAAAACAACAAACCGCGACAAATTGGCAATTAATGGCCATTTTGAACATCATGAATATCGAGTTTCTTGGTAGCTCCCAGAGAATGGAATGTGGAAACATGATCGTTTTCATTTTCGATGGGAAGAAAATGTTGCGAACTTATATGACCAGCATCCGTCTGCACTTTGGATTAGAACAAACGGATTTTGGATTTTCAAAAGTTCTTGTGTGAGAACTATTCAAAAAATTGAGAAACCGACGACTTCATGAATTTCTTATAAATATGATGTCTACGTGGGTGGGAAGATAGACGTTATGTGTTCTTTTTTTTGAAAATATGTTTGTTGGAAAATTGAAATATTGAAAATAACGATGAGAACCACATCAAGGAAGGCTATAATTTTCCGGTAAACATCAAGACACAAAGAACTATTCCAGGTTTCAGCGTTTTTCAACTTATTGAATAAATTTGAAGCAATAGTAAAAAGCGTTTTATATGAAATAGAAATTCAGTAATCGTTATTAAAACTAATCTTCAACAAATAAAATGTTTTTTTAACAGTTTTGACTAGAAGACACTATCATAAGAAAAGTTTTCCATCTCAATACCCACAAGTCCATTTTAAAAGTAAAATTTTTGCAACTACTTATTTATTGAATAGTTGTGAAGAGGTCTAGTTTTTTATATAAGTAAGAAAATTGCTGTATAAAAAGAAAAACGCCAGCCTCTTAGAAGGTTCAATAGTGGTTGTCGATAGTACAGTAATGTGTGACTCATAAATTGTTGAATTGAATAGCCTGAAATTCGTCGATCGCGCAATGAATACCGAACGCAGTACATGCGTGCAAAACCTTGGGTAGTGCCGATTGAAGAGGTGGGGGAGAAGGGGCAAAAATATAGAAACTGGTTACCAGTCGGACATAGGCGGATAAAAACTATTTTGTTTAGCAAAGAGTTGAAATGAACTTTGGGTGTTACTTTGTTTTTGGAGAGAGAAATAAAAAAGAAGAAATGACGAAACATCTACGTTTCCATCCGGAAGGAAATATCTATGCAACAGGAAACGTGTAGCTTTCAACAAAAAGATGAACTGCCGAATCGAGTCATCTATACTTGCACAATTCTCGGTCCAAATGTTCTAAAACTAAACGCTTTGCGCGTAAATAGAAACAGAAGAACCAATATTGTGAAAGCTTTGGAATGCGATTGGTAGCTGAGAAGGAAGACAATATCGCCGAAGTGACTAGAAAATTAGGAGAGAAGAAGCAGAAGCGGGACGACGGGACCTCTTTTGAAAACGAAACGAAGCGCTCCTCTCATTTCACTCCTCCCATCCGTCCGGCGTTTTGCGCTCTTTTCAGTGTTATTCTATCTGCGCCGTTTCTGGTGGTCCACACAACCCATTCCCCGGTTTAATTTAATCATCGAAAGGATACTCAAATGAATGGAAAAGCTGTTCAACACTGGAAGGCGTGGAAAAGGAATAAAGTGGAAGAGTTACATACACCAGAATATTATATCAGATGTGCTTCCCTTCCGCTCTGACATTGCCTCTAGGCAAACGTTGAGGCTTGTTGAGAATATAATTCAAGAGCGTAGGCGTCCGGGAAAAAAAAGGAAGAAGTGGCGAGTGTCAAGGGTCACCTGATTGAAAAATACTCCTTTTGGCTTTCCTATCCACACGAATTCAGATTTTTGCTCTTTACCTAATTGTGCAAGTGAAGCGAATTATACGATAATCTTTAAATGCCACTCTAACATCGCTTATTTTTTAAGAGAACGTAGACTTAGCTATTTGCAACTCTAAAAAGTGATGCCATAATTCTATTTTAGGGAGGAGGCGGCCCTATGGGAATTAATGATGTTTCAAATAAAAATTTTGAGTATCTAAAAGATTAATTGGTCAAACGAGCGGGAAAAAGAAATATGTTTTGATGAATTTACGAGAACATTATTTGAAAATTTTCAAATTGCTCACGTAATAAGTTGGACAAATACAAATGTGATTTTAGGAATAAATGATCATAAATTATAAGCTCGTAAAAAACCAAAGCTACAGGAAACACTCTGATGAATACCAACATAATACATTTAAATAGAAATTACAAAATGTGAAAATCAAAACTAACGTTTTGACGTCACACTTTAAACAAATTTAAAAGTGTTTTTACACACAACGTGCACTGTAACGTTGAGCTTTTAAAAGTTAGTGCGACGAATTTGAACCAGGCGAAGATTTTTAAAAAACTGACAAACTGAGAGGACGCAGTTTTAAAAGATGAAAAAATTGCTATCTCACATAAAAATTGCATGTATGTTTGTTCTGAACCTTACATCTCTTTGAAGCTTACATTTGTTTCTTGTACATCCGATGGGAAACTACAAATATGTGGGACAAGTGTCGCTGAACCGCTGACCAGAAAAAAATAAATAGTAAGTGGACGGCAAAACAATTTCAACTCTTATTAGAGACGGAAATTGAGAGCTTGGATAGACAAAAACTGAAAAAAGGAGTGGGAGAAGGCGTGGAGAAATTGAAAGCTTTGAACTGAAAATAGTAGTATTTTTGTTATTTTCGTAGCATTTCAGTCAGCCACTAAAGAGAGCGGTAAGGGACGACGGAGATCAATGTCATGTCCAGTCAAAATAGAAAGGAATTGAGGGAGGAATACTATGAAAGAGCGAATGTTCCCCCTTCAGCTGGCTCAGGCAGTAAGCTGAGCCAATAAATGAAAATAACAGTCGAAGCGTGTGACGTAGTATTGATTTAGTTATAAACTAATTTATCAGAAAGGTGGATGAAAATGGTATTTAATTCTCACAACATTTTAATATTCTCACTAAAACAAGCAAAAAAAGATTTTTCAGCAAATATCCAATTGTTTTGATCGCTTTTGAAAAAGTGATAAGAATTGCTTTTGGAGTGGAAATTAAAATGTTTCAAATGTTAATCTTTTAAAGTTCTACGTTCGAAATTTATAGGTTCACGGTCACACCATAAAATAAACAACTGAGAGCAAGGCAGGACAACTGGGAAAAAGAACAGGTGAACAAATGTGGGTAAGTTCGATCGGCTAGCCTCTCTAACAGCTGAATCCCACTACTTCCTAGTTAATTGAAATGAATAATAAAACCCAGCTGGAGATGAGAAAAGCAATGTTCGATAAACATTTCTGAACAAGAATCTTGAAAATAGAATAGAATAATAAGCATTCCACACGAATAACTATTTCGCCAAAAAGTGGATGACGTTCTTGTAAAAAAACAGGAAAAGTACGTTATCATTCCGCTCAAGAAACTTCGACACAAATTATAATTCTCGAAATATAGGAAATTTGACCGAACGATATCGAAACTATTTATAATATTATTATAAAAGAGGAGGGAAAAAATAAAATATGTTCACGGGAGGCGGGTGGTAGTCATTGCACTTACTACACACATTTTTGAAAAATAAATTTAGTGTAATTGTTAGGAGTATGTTTGACTTTTTTCCTTCCTTTTTTGGTTTTAAAGAGAATAGCGATTTTGCAATGTACATATTTATTCCTTTTTACATACTATACTAGTTCATTAATTATTTCCAATAAAATTATTGAATTTCATCCAGTAAAAATAATACGACATTGGAAATGGCAACGATATATATCTTTTGATAGATTGAATGGATCTCAAAACCCGTGGCACCGTGAAATAAATGAAACAGAGAACGAGTCACGATACTGCTCATTTGATATGAATTCAAAAAGAAAGGGTCACAGAATTCTATTTTTGTTATCTCCTGCTCATTAGCCAATATGTACATTTCTGAGCACTCGAAATCATAATATTATGCTTTACTGCACTACTACCTAATTGAGAACAAGCGGATGTGAAAGGAAGAAAGTGTTCGTTTCAATATAAAGACCGGAAGAGCAAAAGGGAAAAGTTTTTTTTTGATAAATCCGTTCTGTTTTTATGCATTCTCTCATGTATTACGGCAAAAAATCAAGAATGGAACGACCTTAACTAGCACTTTTCATTTTTGTGTACTGGAACTTATTTGAAAAACATCAAAAGAAAATATACCAAACAAATAATTAAACACTGAACACTTATATAGTTTAAAATTACCTCCAAATCTAACAAATCTTTCAAAATATTGTTTGATTTGAACAACTTTCTAAATGAATAGATACGATGCATACAAAATTTTGCAACTTTTTGTATGGTGTTTCTTCGAAGTTTTGCCGGGATTGAAATTGAGACCAAACTACTGAACACATGCAAATAGAGTAACACAACACACAGTCTCAAACTCGCACTTATAGGAAAAGCGATCAAATAGTTTAGTCGTGAATGCGTATTGGTACACCACACACAGACGCACACACACACACGGACCCGACGGACGCAAGGGCGGAGTACACAGATCACCCAAAAGTACGCGGAAAATGATGAACAGAGATATGGATGAGAGACGCAGCGCGCGGCTGAGCGGTCAGACTGTTGGAACGCGGCCAAATCACGAGACGGTAAACATAAGAGTGGGAAGAAGAAGAATATGATGGGAAGAGAGGTAAGTGCGCGGAAAAGAGAGAATGACGGAATAGCTGGTAGGGAATAAGAGGATGATGATGATGACAGTGCCCGCCGGGCTTCATCCATCATTCTATTTTTTGACATTATTCGGAGTAGGCAATTTGACTAGTTTTGGTTGAATTAAAGTTTGATAGAAGCGTTTTTGAATGATGGGACAAGACTTCTCGAGATCACGAAAAGAAACTGATTGCATGATGATCAGACGTGACAGCTTAGTTTCAATTCAGTAGTTCCGCTAATGATCCTGAGGAAAATTCAGTTCTAGAAAATGCTCCATTCATTTTACTGATGTTATGAACCTTACCAACGTAAGTGTTCATCACTTCCGCTTGCCAAAAAAATATCAATGAGTGTATTCCAAAATGAAATAAATTTTGAAGTGTTTCAAGAAGAGAGGGTTAAAGCATAAGGGCGGAAGAATCACAGAAAGAATGGACAACTAATAGACGTTACGTCATGAAATAAAAAAATCATATGTCAGATTTTTTCCAAATAACACTGGCCAATTAATTTTCTTGTGTATATTTGAAATTATAAAAAAGTTTTCAGGTTATGAAATTTTAAAACGTAATTGAATTCAAACCATCTCCGTTAGTAAAACTACAACAAAACATTCTTTTTTCACGTCTACGTTTGATCGCTTGTTAGTTAAATCGAACCCTTTATTGTTTGAAGTTTTGACGTTACTCTAATTCTACTGGCAGTAAAACACGCGCGAATTTAAACTATTAAAAAGTAGCTTTACCGCAAATTTTGGACACCGAAAAGGATGAGGATTATCACGTTTAACTCAAATCAATAAAATTTCACAATTGAATAAAATTTCATATGATTTTCAAAATACGAGCCTACGAAACTCAAATAGAGGTTGCCTCAATTGCGCTTTGAGTATTTTAAAATGTAAATTTAAAGCTATAAGGTTTCTCTCAGACATCAAATTTGTATCAAATTGAGGTCAATCTTCACTAAGCACATTCAAAGAACAAGATGCCTTGTGCAAGAGTTCAGCAAATGTCCTTGTCGAGAATAGAACTGTGTATTCAATTTAATCCCAACATCACCATTCCCCAAATTAAACGTTAATCTAGAGAAAAAGAGAGACACAACTAAAGATGAACATTTTGACAATTTCTCGGAATCTAGTAACAAGAATAAAAAGAAAACGATGCTTGACTGCTTGGCGTGTGATCACGCGGAACACATTACAAGCCAGTCAAGCCAGCAGCCACCAAACAACCGATTCTTATTCCGATCGTCATTTTCTCGTTTCCACAACTTCGCATTCCTCCCCTACTTCTAGTCGACTTCTCCTTTACCATCGCATAATCGTATTCACTAAAACATCCATGGTGTGTGGAAGGACTAGCGCCTCCTCAACATATCTGGACGATAGAAGAGAGAGAGAGAGAGGTGGAAAAAGAGGAAAAATACTGAAAGACACCTATACACAAATACAACAATACTTTCATTCAATAACGAATAAGAGCGACGAAAGCGAAATTGCAAGTGTAGTATCTATCTGAGGTTTGTGCGATGGAATAATACCATTATATTTCCAAGAACTTAGCATAGAAATTATGTTTACTTGATTTCAGAGCATAAATAATTTTATCAGTAAATTTCTAAAGGTAACAAGTTGGGAAATCAGTTTAAAATATTAATATGGTACATTTGTAATAAATATGACTTTTATAACTGTAACTCTTTCAAAAATCGAACTCTTTAATTACTAATCTGAGATTCGAAAACATTTGTTTTAAAGTTTTTAACTTATATTTTCACGCTTTTGGAAAGCCAGTATGTATAAGACAACTAGCAAGCATTTTTCAAAACTGCATTTTTCCAAAATTTATACTTCAACTTACACAACTGGAAAAAAATATATGCGCGCCCTACCGACAACTCGTAAGCGTCCGCATTGAATTAGGTGAAAACTTTTTTTTTTCAATTTTCGATTCAAACATAACATTTTCTAGAGTATTTTTACAATGATAACTGGGGTTATCTTAATAGAAAATGTATGTTTAATATCATTGTTTCTTTTTGCACAGATTTTTACTCTAGTAAAATACATTCTCTAGTAAAATACGTTCGTACACAAAAAAAGCATATCCTTCAAATTGCAAACAATAGTGAAAATATTACAAATAGTGCCTAGTTTATGTTGTTTTCTGAGCTTGTGTGACGTCATGGAAAAATAATTTGCCGTGATTTTCAAATAACAAACAATTTACAGTTTAATATATCAGTCAAAAATGAGCAATCATAAAAAAGACTTCGATGTAGGAAATTTATTTTCAAAATTACACTTATGAAAAATTCCCGGTGTTCATATGTGAAAATTGGATTTTGTTGAAAAAAATATTTGTTTCTCTTTTCAACTTTTAAAGAAACATGGAAAAAATTGACCATTTTTGTGTGTTTATCTGAAAGTGATAACATTCAAATAATTGTTTTTTTCAAATAGTTATCTCATTTGAAAATAGAGCATAATTTATAAATGAGAAAAATACTAGAAAACTCGAGGAATTAGTGATGATAAAAGTGGTGAAGGTGACGAAGAAGGGAGGTTAAAAGTAAACAAATGGCCTTGGTTTTCCACGATTTTTGTTCGAATTGGGACACAAACAAGGAAGAGTGGAGGAAAAGAGCACATTGTGTGGTCTTTTGCACTAACAATAATATCAAGAAATAAAAGTTATCATTTATTACACTTGCAGTTATCATGTTATCGGTATCGAATTACTACTAGGGACACGAGAATAAGGTCACAAAACATACCCAGATAAGTATCTTCTTTCGTATGTCGTTTACCTCAACGAAACATTTTGATAGCTGTTTAGAGAGGTTTTCGCCATGTTAAAAGTTTAATAGACACTTCCGTTGATAAAACTGAATTGAGTTTCCGTCGGAAATATCACTAGACTGCATTACACACTTTTGCGGTATCAAATTCAAAAGTTCATTTAAAAATTAATAATTTGAATTTATTCTCACTTAGGATTTAATAAAAAATATAATCTATTCTTTAAATTCTATCAATGGCTTTTTGCTAACTGAATGTAGCCAACATTTTAGTCAGGACTACCATCATTAACTTATTGAAAATATAAATATTTGATGTTGAAACTTGTAATAGTTTAGATCTGATTGTTTCAGTTGAACAGCTCAAACCCTGAACTTATACTTCAAAACAATACATTTCACGTTTACACAAATACACTTCACTTATACGTTTCAAACTTACTAAATAGTTAGTCTCGGTATGATGTCGAGATACTGTTAGGATACTGTAGCATTGCTGTAACTTTTTTTTATCCAAATGCAAAATTTGTGTTTTTCTTTCAAAGTACGGTACATGGTCTCGACACGAAACCTTTTTGTTAAATGTAATAGGAAGTAAGCATTGAACGACTAATATCGTTGCTACGGATTTTTCAAAAAAAAAAAACTACTCAACTAATGTTAAAAATGGAACACGTGACACTGTACAATTCCAAAAACCTACAAGGGACGCATGAAGCCCGAGTGCAAAAAATCACTACATGAAACATGCAAAGCATATCTCGAATGATGATTTAGATTTAAAACAAAATCTAGATATGTGATGGTGTTATTTGAAAATTGATGCTTCGAATTTTTCAATCATTTTTGCCAGGCAAATCACAATTTTCTTATCAGGAGCAACATCTAGACCTGCCACCTTTCAGTTTAGATTCCGGTAAAGTCCATTCACGCAAAATAATTTTCACGGATTCACTGATAAGAACAGGAAATGAAAAGGAAGAGGGGTCATTTTGGAAAAAAAAAGTGTATTGGACACTAAACCAGAAAGAGAGACTTATTGTGACTCATAAGAGATTGTTAGGTAAGAACGACACATGTTCAGTTTTGTTTGGCGAAAAAACACTTGAAACAGAGGATAAAGAGAACTGGACAGGCAGCAGTTGCCACAACAAAAGGTTCGATTTATGACACTACGTTGTGTAACGAACTCTCTTAGAAATTTCAAAAGGTGGAGCAGCAAAGCACAGGTTGCTCACAAATTTTATGTTGAAAACTGAATTTGGTGAACAATTATCTTTGAGAAAATTAGATATATGTTTTGTGCTTACAATTAAACGCAGTAGGATTTCTACGAACTTTTTTTTTAAATCATATACCATGATATTAACCAAAAAAGTTTCGACCACGGCAGGATTCGAACCTACAATCTTCTGCTCCGTAGGCAGACGCGTTATCCATTGCGCCACGCGGCCACACAGACTGCTAGCCCAGTCAAAATAGAAAACGCATGGGTTGGAGATTGCCAAGAAACAAAGATTATTGCGTATGTATGTGCGTGTGTGGCAAGAAAATAGTATTTGAAAATATCAATGAATTAATTTTTTAATAAGAACATTTTTAATTTTAATCGGAAATTAGTTAAAAATTGCAAACTGCCGTTTTAGGAAGAATATTTATAGTAGGGGACGGGGCGACAGTGGGAAGTATTGCGGCTATTTTGGGCACACCAGCCAAAAATTCTTTCGGCATAGCCGGAATTAGATTAAAAGGAAGTTTGTGGGCGATTTTGGTCCCATCAAAGAACAATTTTATTATGGCATTTCGATTTTTTTTCCGAAATTAATTGTTCAAATTCCTAAAATGTTTATATACGCATTATTAAAACAAAATTGACATTCAAATCTAGACAAGCATTTTATTTTTGGTTGGCCTAAAAATTGTGATAAGGGAAAACTGAGTTGCCCTATTTTTCCGACAATATAAACATTTTGGCTATATGCACAAAATCAAGATTTGTTGGTATGTTAGTAACAAATATTTTGAATTAATGGTAAACGACTTATCAATTTCCGATTTCACAATAGTTACATTTTTGTCACATTGGTTAAGATATTTCCATAACGAATTAATCTAGTAGTACCTTTGAGATTAAAGGTTATTTTCATTAAATTGTTTCTACAGTTAGTTTTTAAAAACCTCGAATCTTCCATTTACATGGAAATTTTCTAAAATGAAAAAATACATCATTTTAAAAAATGCGATTCTAGTGATGAAGTCTCGGACACAAAAACAACAATACTGGCCACCCAGACAGAAGCAAGGGGGCGTAGACAAAAATATGGAGACAGAAAAAGAAGAAGGGTGGATATTTTTGAAAGCTGGAGTAGTGGAAAGTGTATAATGGAGAGAAAGACTTTGTGAGGCTGCTCCTCTCATCCTTTTCCCGTTTCTCTTACCCTTCCCTTTCCTGTTCACTAATTAATTTGCCAGTTGAGTTCCTCATTCAGCAAATATGCACTGAGTGTGAGCACTTGAACATCAAATTTGAGCCATCATTAGTATGTCTTCAGCAATTCTAAACTTTTTCCCAGCAAGCATGAAAGCGGTGTGCATAATGACAGTTGATATACACAAACTATAGAAATGTCACTCATTTTGAAGGATAAGTCGAATATCAGATACAATTGGATAGAAGACTACTAATGAGTGCGAAATAAGTGATGATTGATGTTGAGGTCGTTATCACACTCACTAAGAAAACAATAATTTGAGGATGGGATACAAGAGGAACTACCTGTATTGTAATTTCACTAGATTTTGAAGAGCCTTACTGAAGGCACACGAATTTATTAAAATCGGTAAATTTTGTAAACGAGTAAAGCATTGTTATTTTCGAGTTATTTATTAAAAGAGTTGCTAAACGCACCACATCAGAAGAAACACAGCAACGATCAAAACAAACCATGTATTTTATGAGAATTGCTGATATACTAATTGAAATTGCAAGAATCTTAAAAAAATAACACGAAAGTAACAAAAAGATACTCATGATGCGTAATTTTACTTTGTACATGTTTTCTTTAATATAATTTACCCAAAGTAGCCCCTCAACTATTTTCATGTGAAGAATAAATTATATTTAATATTTTCAATGTATTTCAAGCGTTTTGAATGCCGGATAAAGCTTGCAAAATATAAATCTTCTACACATAATGATCTGGGAAATGAAAACTGTTTTGAAACTCCTCCCATTTTTACAAAGACTTTTACGGATCTGTATTGAAACGTTCATTAATATCCTGCGACGAAAACGGGATCAAAAACATTAAACGAAATTGAAATCGACCAAGCATCAGAACACCTACATTCTCATCGAACACGACGCTTAAACTTTTATCAAAATAGTTTTTAAACAAGTATATCACTGCAAACATCAACGGATTTTTTGTGCACTTTTAAAGGATAAGAAGAATTTGTATAGGAAAATTATGCTGTGTAGGTGGAGTGTGCAAAAAAAATATTTCCGCATCTAAAAATACATAAAGTTTATTAAAGAATCTAAACACTTTGGTGTCAATAATTTTAAAGAATTTATTGTTGGGACACAGTATATAAACACATCTTTTGTTGTTTACAAACTGACGCTCAATGCTTTTTGCAAAACCATATGGAAACCAAGTGCGGATTAAACCATGTCACACACTTCACACGAAATAATGCTCAACTCATACAAAGTTCAGTTTTGGTGGGGATCTTAAAAGATAAAGGAACAAATATTTTTAGCTCAGTTTTGTTCCAAACATCACCTACATATATGATCTTCGAAAAATTGTCAAACAATTACTATTCAATATGAGAGCAACTAGACGGTTATGGTAGAAACGTAACAATTAAACAGGATAGTCAATTGATAAATTGAAACAATTTTCTTGAATACACATGTTTTTTTTTCAAAATTAAGATTTTCAAGTCGTTCGAAATTCGTTATGTTTGTCACAGTCATCCGTAGAAAAATTTTATTTAAGCGCATTTGTAATCTAAATTTCACAGCAGATTTTCTATTCGAGTCGCAGAAAAAATTATTTCAATTAAAAAAAAAAGTAATTTCTTCTCAAATACAATAAAATAAGTGCGAATAATTTTCAAATTTATTTGTTTTATCTTACTGTCAATAAATGAATAAATGATGTTAATTAATGGTATTGTAAAATTGAAACAAATTGTTTTATGAACTAAACGTTTTATAAAACTAAAAGAGTTGCATATGATACTAGTTGTAATCAAAATACTCTGTAAATCAGCTGTGTTTTGCGAAGTAACTGAATTCCATGAAACGGATATAGCTGAACAAGTATTGTTTACCAGAAAATGTTCCGTAATGGCTTCACCATTAGAAAAACACAATTAAGTATTTGTCTTATTTCGAAAACAATTTATTTAGAATGTAGATTAACATTTTACACAGCATGAAAATGATGAAATGGCAACAAATTTCAGAAAAAACACATATTTTGTGGAAGGTTGATGTTTAGAAAATGTTTAATGTAATTCCACTGCTTATCTGACCAACATTAAAACTTTAACATTAGTGTGTTTTTCACGTTTTCCTGAATGTAAACATAAGCATGAAATTTGGCCATTAAAAACCGTCAGCTCATCAAGTTTCATCTGCCACGCTGAAAAATATATTGCATGCTTTCAGTGAGGGGTAGAAAATAGTTATTGGCAGCATAGTTTACCAATATCAATAAATACTATCAAATATTATTTTTGTTAGTATTGCGTTGAATATCAATTTTGTGTAAAAATCTAATAGGCACTGGAAGACTAACTTGTGATCAATTATTGTTAATGAAAGAGTGATTTCTACAGTTGTGCGACCAATAATTTTATGTCCAATCGTGTTCTTTTTTAACTGATTTTTTAAACATGTTATTTGGAATTTGAGGTCTATTGAAATATCATATCTAAACCTAATGACTAAAAAAGTTAACACGTTTAATTAGAATAATTAAATAATTAAATAAGAAATTAATTTTCAAAATGTGGGGTTATAATAAACTAGTACCCGCAAGACAAATGTGGGAGTGCAACATTAGAGAAACAGTTTCCATAGGGACTGTGATCAAGGATGTACATCGAATTTTAGTTAAGATAAATAGGAAAATGCTCAAAAGTTGTCAGAAAATTGAAAATTGCTGTTGAAATTGCCGACAACCTATTGAAACTTTGTGTAGCGATTTTTGATCTTCTGACAATGTTTGAGAAAAAACAGTTTCAACTAAAATAAAAAATATGTTCAATTAAAGCTAATATTTTTATTTTCTTTCATTAAAATTCAATTTGAAAAAAGAATCGGAGAACATATTCATTTTGTAGAATTTCCAATCAACATTGATTGCACACTCCAAGAAGAGTAAAAAGAACAAAACAATATTCAAAAAATTGCCTGTGTTCTAAAATTGTAATAAAAAATTTTCCTTAATTATATTGAGCAAATTAGTTCTACCGGCTAGTGTAATTTTTTATCTTAAATCTCTTCGTTTGTAATATATCTTATAAATTAAAAAAACAGTGTTCATTTAATTTTTCGAAAAGTTGTTTTTTTAAATTTAAAGTATTAAACGAATAACTAACAACCAGTACATATTTCAATTACTATTTTGTAAAAATTAAAAAATTGAATATCCTTTTAGTTAATAGATGAAACGATGCAATTGAAAGAGAATAACTATTGAAGAATGGAAGTTGACGGGAAAAACCCAAATGTAGTGCTATTTGCTTTTGTCGGAAATCAAAAGAACAACAACTGTTTTTTCAGTATTACGCTCTGCTTCAGCAGGAAAGTTGTTTAAATATTCAATGAGAGCAGCACTATTGTTGTTGTTATAGTTGTTGTGGTTTACCGCCCGCCACCCGTTCGGTTTGCCCAAATTCAATTCTTCTTCCACATTCTTTTTCGCGCACGGGGAGAATGCTCCGAGACACACGACTTCAGGGAAAGCCTGAGACACCAAACGGACGCCACTGACCACCACTTGCGAATAAATCGTCGCCGTCCCGTTTCTCTGACTTCTCTTGCGCACAACGTCCTACACTTCGTTCTCCTTAGCTTTTTCCGCGAGCCATCTGCCGATGTGCACTGACGAGAAGGGGCCGCCCTCTCTTCTTTTTCTCTTTTCTCTCGGTGGCCCCCTTAGCTCTCTGCGAGAGACCACGTTGTTTCTCATATTTGCCACTTACTTGTGTAAGAACCAGTTGAGACGGTTCTCAATCGGCAACTCGTAAGTCGACTTATCAACATGATATCTTCGTTTCCAAATATCACGATGAACAATGAGATGCTTTATATGGTGCCACATACTCTTATTGGAGGATTATTTATGCTCTCCGTTTTTCCTAAAATCTCTGATCCACTCAAGCTCAAATTTCAAATTTCGGCACACGCGGTACTAGCAATTCTTTTTGCATTTGCTGCTCAGCAATTTTTGAAACCAACGGTAAGTCAATTCTTGATATATTCTGATGTCAAAACAACGTTGGAAAATTAAAATGATTTACATTCATGTAAAACAATTTTCAAACTAATAATCGCTTCAAGCTTCAATTTTTGATTTACAAAAAGAGATTAAATTAACAATTTGGTGAAGTTAACATAGCGTGTCATTAAAGTTTTCATTTTATGAACAATAAAAAGGCCGATGGCAAAAAGTAAATTTGAAAGTTATGTTTTCAATTAAATAATTTTCAGATAAACGGGAGTTTCACGAATATTCATGGATTTATTCAAGCCTTTTGTTCATCACTCCATGTACGCTAATTGAAAGATTTTCAGCGCTGGAAAATTAACTAAATAAAAACATTTTAAAGGTTGGAGCTGGATATTTCTTATGGAAAACGCAAAAACTTGGGAAACCAGAACGATCGGTTATATTTTCTCGGCTAATTTCCTCATTCATTTGTCTCATCTTCCGTTTGTTTGCCTACATGCACATTATAGGAAAATCTGCTAAAGGATTGGAGCTTTCAAATCAGGTTTGAAATCGATACATTTATGTTTGATTTAAAGTTATCAACATAATTCAAATGTTCAGTACCTCTACTGTGTGGCATTCACCGATGGTCTCTGGTTCTTGTCAGAAGTTATCCGAATGTATTACACGACAAAAACAAACCAGGACGAGATCGAGGCAATGGTCAAACGAACAACTTTATGGGTCGAGGTACGTTTTCTGACTCAAATTAAATTTTTTCCCATGCGCAATCAAAAATGGATTGGTGTCGGTTTAAAAAAGTCGAAAATTGCAGGGAAAATGCACGTTCTACATTGAAAATGCATTCTATTTGGACGCCGGATTGACTCTTTCTTACGCAATTATTCACATTGCCTTTCCACAACATGTGCTCAGTCTAATCGTGGGTTTTTGTCGAATAAATAATGACGAGCTCAACATTCAAGCGGGTTGTTTCAGCTGAAACCGGAAAACAAACTTGATTCTCATCATTATTTATGGTGTCGTTTGTTTGGTGCATTGAATTTGATGCCAGCAGTAACATCGATGTGTGCAAGATTCTACTCGCCAGAAATGCAAACGAGCTACATAGCAAGTCGACTTCTGGTATGGCATTCAACCAAAGTATTTGAAAATGAAAAGAAATTTGGGAACAGAAACAAGAAATTTCAAAAAAATTACAAAAATTATGACACCGTATTTTAAGAATTATAATCCTGATAAATTTCACATTTCTTTTGCCCGATATTAATTTTTCATACAAGACTGCTAAAGAAATAATGGTAATTCGTAGCTTTGATAAATTTGATCACAAAAATAAACTCTCAAAAACACTCTTAAAGTGCAGTGATCTAATTAAGAAAAAAAAACATGTTTCTACGGATTTTTGAACATTAAAACGATTGCTTCGTAATTGCGGAAGAGTTGTGGCACCGCATGAAAATTCGCGAAGATGTTTCTTCAATACTATGTTAATTAAATAATTATTATTCTTATCATGCAAAAGAAAAAATGATATTATAAAAAAAAACTAAATTCTGAAAAAAACCAAGTAAAAATTTGTAAATGGCTCCCAGACTTTTTAGTATTGCAGTATTCTCAAGGTTTCAAATAGCAAGACGCCTTGTTGCTGTGTAACTGCAAACACCGCAATAACTTAGAATTTCCAATTTTTCTAAAATACCTCTCGATCACTTACGCAATTTTCTACTTAAATAAAAAAAAGTATTTTTGTGTGCCGTCGTTAAAGTAGAAACGGAAAAAATAACAACAAAAAACTTTAGAACTGTGCTGGTTTTTTTAAAAAACTTCCTAAAAATTTTGATTTCGTAGAAATTATAATGCGAAAGATTTCTTAAATCAAGACATAAAGATAAGAAAGAAAAGATTTCTAGGAACTAACGTCATGTTTGGAAAATTTCAGTTGTGATTATATTTTTTTTTTTGGAATAGCGGCATAATCATAAAAACTTGCCCAAATTCAACATTTTTGTGCACAAAAACAGACTAAAAGTAAAAATAGTTATTTCGAAAAAATAATAATAAATTGTTTCGAAAAACATTTAATATTTCAGTCTCAATGCACAGTGTTTTTGCTGAACATATACGGTCACTGGATTCTGACAGTGTACTCTGCAAATCATATCACAGCTTTTATGCTAAGCGGATTCTTCACCTCATTCCTCTTCTCAGCGTTCCACAGAATCCATAAAATCTATTTTGGAACCGAATCAGAGGAAGAAGTATATGAGGAAGCAAATGATAAGAAGGATGACTGAGAAAGTCACTTGGACGTCATTTAAGTTCTACAACAACAGAAATTTAAAAAAAAAACTCACAAAATTAATCATCTCCTTGTTACTGTCTCCACTTTTGTTTCTTACGATAAATATAATTCTCATTTTTCCTACTCTATCAACTTGTTAATCCAATTTTCTACTCCCCCAATGCCTCAATTGTGTCACTTTTTCTTTTACTGCAAATGTATCGGCTGCTTGTAAAATTTTGTTTACTAATCAAATTATTTAATTTTTTTAAAAAATATTCTATAATATTATTCAGAATTAAACATTTATAATAATTGGAAAATCGACTCGTTTTTTTGCACGTTTTTTGCACATTTTTTTGCACATTTTTTTTTCAAAAATGATGGAAAATGGCTAGAAAAGCTAGGAAGGCTAGCAAGGTGTTGTGTACCGAAGGCGGAACAAGTAGAGAAGACGAGTCGCTCTAACTTTATAAATTAATCTGTCACTCTAACTTTTAAAATTAATCTGTCGTTCTAACTTGTTAAATTAATATGTCGTTCTAACTTTATAAATTAATCTGTCACTCTAAATTTTTAAATTAATCTTTTTTTTTTTTTTTTTTTTTTTTTAGTTTTAAATTTTAAAAAAATTTGACTCCTAACTTTTTATATTTTTATTGTTTTATTGAAGTTCTTGTCATGGTGCATCGAATGTGATATGAGTTTGAAGAAATATTCAAAATGTTTCCAGCTGATTGGAGAAACTTTTCTCTATTTCTCTGTCGAGGAAGACAAGTTAAGTCTAAACGGTCTAGTTAAAAGTCTAAATTGGTCTTCAGAAAAGGGAATTTGTTCGCAGCGTAAACTTAAGTATGTCATTGGTTATTAAGTATGCGGGTGAATAGGCTCACGTGGTCTTCTCTTTGTATTCTCTCAATACAATGATCGAGTTTCAAATATATTTCCTTCTGAAAAGTATAAACTTTTGGCAGCATCAAATTTCAATGCTTTATTGAAATTCCATCATTTATGTTGAGAAGGAAATTTAGTGAGGTGTTTTTTCAACCAATTTTTACCAAAAAAACCAATATTAAACTTTGTATTTTGAAGTTTTCTGTAATTTTTTTTTCTTTTCGACATTTTATTACGTAGGTGAATACCAATTTTAATTCAACTGAAATTTCGAGAAATTCTTTTTAAGTGAACTAATTTTGAAATTATTTAAAATCACTACTTTGGTGCCAAAGTGGCTAAATATCTTGTGAGCAAATTTTATTTTTCCCTAACTTCGACTGAAATTTTCAAAATACCTTAAACATGTTTTTTTTAACATTCAAAATTATAGTTTGTTGTAGAGTAAAAGAAATTAGTTTTTCAACAAGTACAAAAACGACCGTGTATTCAAAAAAGTTATGATTGTTAATTAGCAGATTACCAGAAACTAGAAAAGAACACATACAGAGAAATAACATACATTTTGAACAATAATTTCTTTAAGAGATCTCACCGAAACAACTAAACATGAAAGTTAATCTAAGTAATCCTTTTTCTGTTTATTTCATATAAACAGCCAAACTCAAACACATTATCCTATTGCAAACTACTCACAATATTCAGAGCGCATTACATTTTGCTTTTCATAACACTCTCGACTTAACGCCTTTCATTTTGTCGCCTTTCCACTCCTCGACGCCCTTCCTCCTCTCCAAACACCTCGATTATTTTGAAATGGAAGCTTTTATTGACCTTTGAATCAATAAGACTTTCTCAACAGGGCAAACATAATTTTTTCTCTTTTTTCCCTCATCTTTCTATCATAGTGCTTGTGGTGGACGCGACCCTATGTCTTACAACCAGCTTTAGTAATGTTTTGACATTTGATTTTTGAACAACACTGACCAAATCCGATGGCGAAATACATTAGGTCGTTAGTAATCAAATCAAAATTTTACCTCTTTCTCACTTATTTTATCAGTTAGTGTGGTTTTCAGTTGTATAACAAACATTGTTTTCATGCGGTATGTATGGAGATCAATGGTTTTATCAGCAATTTGGCAAATATAGTTGTGTCTGTTCAAAAAATATATATTCAGACCAAGTTTGCTTACTGAAAACATGTTAGTTTGCAGAACGTTTTTTAAAATTTTGTGTTTTTAGAAGAATTTTTGTGATATAATCAGTTTCTTAGAAATAATAAGTTTTTGCAGTGCAAAAACATTTAAAAAAATATCGATTTTGAGGATTTTGAACTGAAACACTTAAACTAAAACAAAAATTAACAATGTCTATTTTTTTTAACAGATACTTTGCAAGAAAATGTATTTTAAATCAATCTTTCAAATATGTTACTTCTGTATTGAAGTTTTTTCCCCGTATTCCTCTCATTATATTACACTCTCACTCCAAATTCCTCTTTGACCTTTTCCCTTTCGATTTCTTCCTCATAAAATGTTTCCATTTTCATGGCCAGGGGCAAAAGCATTCGGTTTCCCCTACCACACACAGCTCTCTCATCCCACAATTTCTTTCCAACTGAATGAATAATTGGAGTGCGTTAGAGCGCGGTTGCAAAGACAGCTGAAAGGAAAGGGGAATGCCCGCGAAACGACGTGGCCCTTTCACTGTTGTAAACAGACTTCATTCATTTCTCCCTCGCGTGTTTTTTTTTGCGTTGCCCTCTTCCCGTCTCTCTACGCTTTGCGACATCTCTTTTTCTTTTCCATATTAAGCAAGTTTAGTTGATCGCTGCTTTTCGATAACACCATTCAAATGTTTTTTTTTATTTTCCAAAGATCGTTTTTGATGTTATTTCTTTTCATTTAAAAGTTGCCATTTGAAATTAGTTTTTCCCATTGTTCTATTCAGAAAGCAAACATCTAATATTTAACAATTTTCAGGTCGGTGCATGTAGCGATAACGTGATAAGACAACCATCGTTTCTGCTTCATTTGTTCGTCAAAATGCAGAGTAACACAGATTCCAGCACCAGTGGCACTTACAGCCAAACGGTGAGTCATACAATACTGTTTTCTTTTTCTTTTCAAAATAATCAATACATTTATAGGTCGGATTGCTCTATGTATTTAATTTGATTGTCGGAACTGGTGCATTGGCTCTCCCCAAAGCATTTCAAACAGCTGGATGGCTCCTCAGTATCACTCTTCTTACATTTTCCGCGTTCATGAGGTGTGTTCATCAGATAAAGAAAACAAAGATAGTGTTGATAAACAAGATATTTTGTTTAGAAAACAACAGTTTTATGTAAGAAAAACAAAATACATGTTTCAAAAACAAGACGAAATACAATTTTAAAAAAAAATTTAGAATAAAAATACGAGCATTGTCAATAATAAATTATTCATACTTTATAAAAAATTTGCATTAGAATTGAAAAATTCAACGAAAGAGGAGCATATTTTCCCAATCGTTATGTAAGATTTTTGATATCGAAGTAGTAAATACTTACCAAATTATTTTGAATTTTCTAATATTTCAGTTATGTTGCTGCAACATTTGTCATCGAAGCACTTTCCGTTGCCAATGCAGTTCTCTCTAAGAAACGACGTGTTGAATATGATGATGTCGTTGTGGCCGATGGACCATCCACTTTTGAAATTTCAAAGAAGGTTGAAGTGGTAAGTTTTGCAAAATAAATTTAAAATTAGCAGAAACTTTATGCAGAGTGAGATGGCGTCAATGTTCTTGTCAAAAGTTTCGCTTGTGTTCTCCTACTTTGCCATCATTATCTACTTGTTCGGTGATCTTGCAATTTACTCAACTACAGTTCCAAAATCTGCAATGAATATCGTTTGGTAAGCACATTGGTACTAGCTCCTGTCACTGGGAAAACAGCAATATTTTCAAAAATATGTTTTAGATCTAGCTGGTTCACTGCATTAGCTTCATCTGTTTGACTGAACAGTTTCATAAAATTTATAACGACATAAAGCTTGGGCAAGAAGTTCAATACTTATTGCGTATAATAATGATAATATATGTCGTAAGAAACTTGTCAATTAAAAAAATAACATCTTAGATAATGGCGTTCATAGGAAACATATATTTTGTTTCTTTTTAATTTTATAATGCTCATTTTGCTGTCTGTTTCACCAAACACTACACCCCTAGAATCAAATAAAAATAGAAATTTCAGTGCCACGATCAACGCTTCTACAGTTAAATCTAGTGATCCTTGCCACGAATCTTGGCCAGAAATATTGACAAGAATGACAGTGTATCGCTTTTTTGTGATAATTTTTGTTGTCGTCGTGTGCCTTCCGATGGTTATCGCTGGAATCACTAAAACTCGTCACATTCAAATTATGACAACGCTTTCAAGATGGGCGGGTGAGTTAATCACATCCATACAATATAACATTTATATTTATAATTTGAAAACAATTTCAGCGTTTATTCTCATGATTTCCCTAGCAACAATGCAACTCTCTAGCGACGGAGCTGCTGCTCATCCGCCTGCGTACAACTTCCACGGATTTGGATCACTTTTTGGATGTGCCGTATATGCTTTCATGTGTCATCACAGTATTCCGTCTCTTATCACTCCAATGAGGTAAGCAAATAATTTTTTCTCTAAAAATTAACTTACTAGTTAGAAAAACAACAATTAGAAACAATCACATTAACTTCGTCCTTTCAGAACCAAGGATAACGTTTTCGGCAAGATTGCACTTGTGTATGGAGTTGTTGGGGTATTCTACTTCACTCTTTCCCTTACTGGAGCTTTTGCTTTCGAGCATGTTCAAGATATCTACACTCTCAACTTTTTCCATGATGGCAACACATCATTTATCTACTCTATCATTGACTACTTCCTTGCCCTATTCCCAATCATCACTCTCACTTCAAGCTACCCTATTATTGCACTCACATTGATCAATAATTTTAATGTGGTCAAAGACATTTTGTGTCCGAAAGTTGGGTGAGTTGATAATATTGCAACATTTGACATTATCAGTTTGGTTTACAGGCAAGAGAACGAGTCCCTACTCGAGGCGGACAGTTTGGTTGAAGATAACGATACTGATGATGAGCGAGAAGCAAGAAACGCTAGAAATGAGGTTGGAAAAGAGAATGGGATCAAATTATTCGTTTTATTTCAGAAATCGGTATTCGATGTGTTGGTTCCGGCTCTTGTGTTGGCACTTCCTACTTTTTTGAGTTTGCTCACAGACGATATGTTGCTCCTTGCTTCTATTACCGGAAGTTTCCCAGGTAGGATATTATATCATGATACTAATCAATTCCAAATATTTTGTGATTCTGAGTTAGCATAATGCTATCATTTCTAATTGAAGAAAAAGCCAATTATAAATTTCATGAAAAATGTAGTTCATATTTCAATACTTACTGAAACATAAAAACATAAATAAATAAAAATCTGTTACCACCAAAAAATGAGACGGTAATTAAAAATCAGTCACTGGCGAATTTTCGAGCTCGAAATGTACTATTTGTCCCAAACGTTTTTGTTTCAATTCTGTGCGTTTTGGATTTTTGACACCACATCGTAACTGTTTAAACGGCTACCCATTCCCGAAAATCCTCTTTTAACAGCAAAAAATTTGATTGAATCCAGCCCTTACATTTTTCTTTCAAATCTCATAAATGTGTAGTAGATAGGTACATATTTAGGGGACGAAGCATAATGATTATTGTTATACTTTTTGTTGTTGAATAACAATGTTCTGTGAGCTTTTCAAGTACTAAATACAATATTTACAGGTGTCGCTGTTCAATTTGCAATTCCTTGCCTTCTCGTCACTGCTGCTCGCAAACATGCCAGATCTGTGCTTAACTTCCCGGTACCTCGCAAAAACAATAGTCCATTCCAAAGCCCTATTTGGATTGTGCTAATCTCCTCCTGGGCCGGATTCTCCATGATTATGGTCCTCCTGAATCTTGTTGGAGTCAAGTTCTGATTCCATTTTTATACATACTGACTCTCGTTTTATGCACCCTTTTATCAATTTTCAACATTACGGATATACTTGCTTAGTGTTTTCTAGTCGCATTACCCACCCATACCCCTTTGCATTTATTTCTTTTACTCACCTTAACTCATCCGTACTTTGCCACTGGTCATCTTTCATTTCAGCGCCCAAAACAATTAACATTTCATTTCTTTCTCAGACACTCGCAATGCCCTCTAAATTGTGCAATTTCCCAACATTCAAAAATCAAACGTTTTGCATTTAATAACTTAAAAACCAACATTTGCTGTTCGTGCCGCCTAGAACCTAGTCAAGTCACACCATCCTTTCCCGCGTTTATTTTTACTTCAATTTCCGGTCAATTTCACTAAACTGATGTTTTATGTGATGAAAGTGTTACTTATTAAAGGATAACTTTTTTTTAAACAGAAATGTGTATTCAGAAACAGTTTTTTTTCTATTTAATGAGTAAGGTAAAATATCAATTTTGAACCAGAGTTTGGGAAGTGTTTAGTATATGAAACAGTTTGTGATTTACTTTTTTAAAAAATATATTAAATCGGCTTAGGACACAATTGATAAATATATTTTGTCTACAACGCATATTTGTGTACAAAATGTAGTCCGAAACTTTTCTGATTGGCTATGTTTCAATGTCCCATTTTAATCTTCATGTGAACAATTTTCGAACTCATTTTTTCCTTAAATTTTAGGCGTCAAAAACATCACTGTTGAGCCGTAATATACAGACTAATTAATTTTTTTAGCCATCAACATTAGGGGTCCAGCTACGTGCTATGAAATATCAACAAGAATGGATGATTTTAATCTACATAAGTTGCGTTTTGAGATGTTCAATTCTATGGAACTCAATTTTTTTTTGGTTTTCAAACAAAATTTAGCATTTGAATTATTTTTTAGCATTTTTATCATTCAAAAACATAAACATATGTAACAAACTATGAATTTGAATGGTTTCTTGGTCGTCAATTTCATATTGTCAGAATTTCCGCGCGGCTTCTTCAGTTTCTTTCATCGCTTCTCTGATATCAGCTGGTCTTCTGCTTCTCTCCTCTTTTCACAGACACAGAAATCGGATAGGAGAGAATATGGAATCTGCCTGCGCTCAGACCGGATTGAACATTTCGAATCAAGGTCAAACTATGAATGAAGCATCGGACATTCTCAGTTCTCTATTCCTCTATTTTACGCCTTTATCCGCCATGTTCACCGAGCTTTGCACCATATTCGCTACCGTTGAGTTATTATGTTTGATGTATCGACAACTAGACAATTTGAACAATTCGGAATTACAAAAAGACGATGACGGACTAGTTCTGCATAAGAAATATTACCAAGTGGATCGGCAGTCTTCTCCGTTTTGGAATAATCTTTGAATTCGAAATAAGATCGTGATGAAAAGTATGAATATATTTTATTGAACGTCAAAACAAAAAACACATTATTTTACTCAACAATACCATACATATTAATGCACTTGAGTGGCTTTTTCTCTAGCTTCAATCAACTTTCTGACAATGTTTCGTCCAATCACAATCTTCATACTTTTATCTCTTGTTTCGTAACGAACTCCTTCCGCCTCATCAATTCTGAACTGATTAACTGTTTTTTATAGTCAAACTATGTTTAAAGTTTTTTGAAATGAATAAATATTTTTTTCAATTTTGTACCTTAAATGTGTTCCAACATGTGTTCCTGCAATAACAGCCAATAAGAACCTATGATAAAGCTTGAACGTTGGGAGGCAGTTATTATCGGTGTCGTTTTTTGATGCAGAATATCGTACCTGAACAAATCTAAAACATATTCGGCAAAAGTACCCCCAGCTCACCTCAACATCTTGACTTTTCACAAACTTCAAAATACTTCTGACTGAATTTTCGTACTGTCGAATGTCTGTATATTGGTAGCTGTAATCCAGTAATTGTTTAACAAACAATAATAATTTATGACTTACGTGAACATTATATCATCAAAACGGTAAAAGAGGTCACCGACAAATAGACGATTAGCGTACGGATACCAAAGTACAATACTGTCGGGAGTATGTCCAGGAGTCCACATGACCTTAAAAATAATGATTAGTGTAAGAAACAAGAAATAGCGTTTTTGGTATAATTGCACAACATTTTCAGCTGAAAATATGCTTTTACTTCTAATAAATTGGAATGTTTTTTTTTTAACAAGTTATTTTGAGGCGCGCTTAATTTCAACAACATATTTTGTTTCAGCAAAAAAAGAATGATAGAGTATTTGAAAAATTATTTTTTCCCGAAATTTGAACTGACTAGTATTTTCTAAAAAGTGCAAAATTGTTTCATCACAGAAGCTAGATTTTCGATGCAAAAAAGAAAAATGAGCAAAATTGATATTTTTTGCTATTATGAATAGCCTAAATCTGATTATGAAACATGGGGGTTTGGTGCATTTTTCAGTACAATTAGGCAAACACCTGCACAAAAGTACTGTTAAATCTGTAAAACTAATAATGAATATGCGGTGTTCAAAGTGATTTTTCGTAAATAATTCCAAAAAATCTTATTTTTCTTTATTTATATTTATTACCTGAACAATATTCATCAAATGTGATTCATCTCCCAATATAATTTTGTCTCCATCATTTAGCCACCGGGTCACTTTGTACGTTTCGATTTCCCAATGCCAGCTACTATCCATCAACCGGGTATAATATTTATTCTTGCGCCCGGCACACAAATCTTCCACCAAATGAGCCAATCCATTATTGCCGGTTGTTGAAAACCGCCAATTGCCTCCCGTCTAAACGAAATCGATCAAGAAAAAAGTTAGCACAAAAAGGTCAAACCTGTTCGGGATGATTATGAGTGATGACGACAATTATTTTCATATTCTCCATAAAGGACAATGAACGTAAGTAATGGTAGATGTTACCACAACCACATCCAGTATCAATTAGTAAAGCTAAAAAATAAATATGAACCTACCATCTGTGAAAAGCTTTTACCATCATTACCTGTATCTTCTGTTCCGAGAATTAGGTACATTAATGGAAAACATTCCCTAGTGTCTTCTTCTCGAATCCAATAAATATTATCAGCTAACTTGTCGTGGGTGAAGCTCATCGTGCTCTGGTGTGTGGGGGTGTCACATTGTGCCAAAGAATTTCTCCCACAGTTTGTAATGCATTATAAATTTGGCCGTCATTGTGGCAGTATGAAAAGCATCCCTCATCATTGAATGGTTTGAAAGGAAATGCTTGAAAACTGAGGAGGGATATTATAACAGAGTATAGTGATATTTTCAAATGTTTTAAATTTTCAAATGTTTTCAAAAGAAATTTTAGCACAAACTGTAAAAATGTAAAACTCAAAAACTAGTGAAAAACATACATATGTTAAATCGCTATACATTTTTTAAACAATGTTCTAGATTCAGCATCCAAAGAAAGTTTTCACAATGTTAATGGATTATTATTCTCACAATAAATGACTATGGAAATGAAAGTTTCAAGATTTTCAATTCACGACGCTCTTTCTTCCACATTTTGAAAGTTTTTTTGTGTAGAAAGTTTTACGATTCTTAACAAAAACCAATTTTTTGTCAATCATCGGTTCCAATCTTAGGTTCCCATTAACGACGGTCATCTTGAAAATAAGCCAATTTCATTTCAAAAAGCAATCACCATTCCAACACTCCTATTTCGAATACCTCGAATTCACAGAAAATACCTGACCCATCTTTTACAACTACCATTCTACACATCTTTGCCGCCACAACTCAAATACGGTTACGCGTAATTGAATGTTTGTGCTCGCTTTTTCGTATTGTATTCGACGAGTCGCATCCAGTTTCAATGAATTTGTACGGGTACGTACGCCACTTCTGTTGACATATTCACTTTTTCTTCGCCCTTCTTTCCGTGTGTACATGGTGTTTCCATTTCCGGAGACAGAAAACTTTACAGCAGAACCGACTATTTTGAAATATTACTTTCTGGTAAATGTTTCGTCGAATTTCTAAACTATTACTGTGAGTCATTCGGTGTTCCATTTTGTTCATCTACACCCCTATCGGTTTTTGAGAAACTACCCAAAAAAGTCGAGGCAAGTGTGCGGGAGGAAAGACATGAATCATACAGTACCTTATATAAATAGATCAAATGTCGGGGTTGGGGAGAACCCACTTCAGAATCAATTTACCTGATTTTGCGCACCGTCTTACACCCTTTATGCTGCACGGCCGTTTTTGGCAATGAACTTAATTCGTATGCTTGATTTGTGTCTGCCATGTTTTTTTGTGAAAAGTTCAAAAGTTGGCTTATTGTTCAATTCTAAAACGCAATTGATACATCAGTAAGAAGATTTATATTTGAACTACTTACTTTTCTCGGTACTCATTTTATATCCGCATTTCAACGTTTTTTTTGTTAAATTTAAAGAACGGTGTAAATAATATTCATGATCACACTCAGGGAAGTTAAATCGATTCAATTAATTTTTTAAATGATCTTGTATAATACACAAATACGTTGTTCTGTGCCGTTTTAAAATATTTAACTTTTTCTATGACGTCTAACATTGTAGCTTGTTTTAAAAAATCTGTGATTTGAAAATATGTTTTTGGTTTTTTTTCTTACTCATTGAATTATGGGAACAAATGGAATCAGTCATGACAAATAATCTGAAAAACTTGAAAAAAAATTGTTTGCCGAAGCCGACATTTTAGCGGTTATTTTAGATTCTACTGAATATAAGCACGTCTGCCCAGTTCATTTTTGGACAAGAAACGAGAGATTATTTAAGTCACCCCCCCCCCTCCCATCGTTTTTGAATTGTTATTCGTTATGACAGTAACACCATCACAAATTGGTTTAAAATTGTGGGAATTGCGAGATTTTGAGTTCTAAAAACAACTCAAACTGATGAAATGTGCGTCGACTTTTTTGTACTGCAACCATCGCAGTGTCCCCGACTTTCACACGATCTCTCGCTCATTTTAGACCGGTTGACAGTAGATGATCCTCAGTAATTATGAAGTTTCACCTGCCACGGGGCCGCCGTTTTCTATGCATTTGCTACTGCCTCATCTCTTTGCCGCTGCCATTTATTTTTGTTTACTGTACACATCATTCTGTTCCATTTTAACCCCTCTCCCTTTTACTATGTACTTTTCGAAAATTGTTCAATAGCCGAGAGCCCTGGATGTTTGAGCCGAGATATCTTTTTTATGTACACCGCCATGCTGGAACGCAGAGAAAACTGTTTATCTTCCCATTTTTCCAGAAACTCGTTCAAACGGATACTTCTCTCAGTGAGAAGCGGTACCTAACCAATCAACATTTCAAAAATGATGGAGATTACCAGAGAAAGTGAGTTTCTTCATTTTAACTACTTAAATTATTCCGATGACTTTCCAGGAGGTGAGTTGCGGAATGTTTGCCTTTGTATTTCGCGGTAAGGTGCTTACCATAGACTAACAAATCTAACTGATCAGCGATTGAAAATTCAAAACTTTGAAAAAATAACATTACAGGCATGCGTTTTTTAAAGAAAAAAGATTAATGAAACAGTGAGATAAGACGGAGTGCAAGATGAACAAGCACATCGGTAAATAAGAGGCTCGTTTCTTGTGCCTTGTCGCAATTTTTTATTGAGATATCTTTCCGATTGTCATTGAAGCATCACATTTATCCGCATAGGCTTATCTTATACTAGTGAATATTTTTGCAACTAGATCCTACTACTTTTTTATATAAAAATGTACACTACTACTCGTCCGGGTAAGTAACTGGCTGAAAATTGCATTCACTTCGGCAAAATAAATTATCTAACAGGAGTTTATTTACAAAAACTTGGTAGATCATTTCTGAATGTATATATAGTTTAAAAAACATCACTTTTTTTTAGACCTGAGCAATTTAAATACTCTTGCTAATATAAAACACCGTGTTTGCTGAAAAAATACAGTGTTTTACATAGTTAAAGCTCAATCCGTTGCTTGAATTTCATTTAAACGAATCCATATTCAATCTTGAAAGTGACAGAAGTAGAATAGGAGTGTTCCCAGATTTAATCGCTTTTGTGAAAACCAGACAACTAACACATATTCTCGCAACTTATATATGTAGGTGTTTCTAAACTTTTTCAAACATATTTGCACCGTTATTCCATTTGAACTAGTCATCAATCAATAAACTACTCGTGAGTACTCAAAGTTAATTCAAGGCTAATTTTCTTCTCACTTCAAATTTTTGAACAATTTTGTACAAACATATATTCCGAGGCGTTGTCTAGTTTTTGTCTCCTCTTCCACAAAAGTGCGTAGGCACGGTAGCAAATTGAAATGAATCACCTCAACCCAAAAAAATCTCAAATGTCATTTCGCACTTTAGCAAAGCCTCGAAACGTATGAATTTATGCAAAAACGCATGTCCAATAGGCGAAAAAAGTAGAATCGAGAGGAATCGTAACGACGTAAGGGTTGACTGAGTTGAGGATGAGATGATTTTTGGAGGACGCGCCCATCCCTCACACCTATTCTTTTTTCCGCATTCGCGCCAGATATCAAGAAGCCGCCGTTCCGTCCTCACTTCACACCCATTTTAAAGTGATTCTTGACGCCTCCCTTTGCAAAAAAATTCCAAACACCGACTTGAATCAATATAAATATACATAGGCAAACAACTATGATCTCATTTCCTTTCGTGGAAAAGGGCAATAATAATATTTGATTGAGTTTTCTATTTCTCCTCATAGATTTTCATAGGTTACTCATAGGTTTTTTTCTCTTTATACAACAGTCTAGAATACTGAAATATATTAATTTTGCATTGCCTGTTTTGTTCTGCCGCCATGTATAAAAAGAGTTGAGGAACAAAAAATTTCATTTTCTGACTATGGAAGGTTATATTGTTTCTCTTCCATCTTCGCGACGATCAAGCGCTTCTAGCGCTCGAAGCGAGCAAAGTTCCACACGAACTGTCAATTACGAAGTGATTGAAAAGAGTAAGCCTTTCTTGTGCCCTCAATTTCAACTAACTCAAAAAATTGCAATTTTCGTTTAATCCCTTTTGTCTACATGCTATTATCATTAGTGTGGGAGGAAGCTGCGGTTGGTAGCAATGAAGGAGGAGGAGTAGAAAATGTTGAATAAAAAGTGAGGAGCAGTGCAAGAAATTTGACGCCCACCTAGTTTGCGCACCGTTGAGACTCCGCTTTTGTCTCTACAGTCAGCCTCCGACTAATTCCTTGGTCACACATTACGGCAGTCAGGGGTTGCCATACAACTCACAACCTCATTTTGAAATTTCGAAGCTGCCGAGTACAGTCGGCCCTTTTCACTTTCACAATAGAAATTTACGATTTGCAGCGATGTCTTTCACTTCCACAACACCTTCAGCTAGAGCTCCGCTCGGAGGGCGTACAACCGGAAACGTTACTTGTAAGTTTATTGTTGTCTGTGCAAAACATTTAAATCAACATATTCCAGCCCAAGATCGTATGCTCAAAATTGTGACCGAGATGCGCTCAGGTGCTGGATCCGGCTTGTCGCCATTTGGACAAAATGCTGCATCAACCATCCGTGACTCTCGTGAACGTGAGAAGAAAGAAATGAGCGATTTGAACGATCGACTTGCTAGCTACATCGAAAAGGTGTGTAATAGGAATAAGATGGACCACACCCAATAGTTGTTTTTTAGGTCCGTTTCCTAGAAGCCCAGAATAGAAAATTGGCAGCCGATCTTGACGCACTTCGTTCCAAATGGGGAAAAGACACGCACAACATTCGTAATATGTATGAGGGAGAACTTGTGGTAGGAAAATACAGAAAGGAAACTTTTGGTTAGAAAACTATATTATAGGATGCTCAAAAGCTGATTGATGAAACCAATAAGCAACGCAAGGATATGGAAGGTCAACTCAAGAAGATGCAAGATGAACTCGCTGAGATGCGCAGAAAGTACGAACATATGTTTTGAAAATTATGAACAGCATATTACCGTTATTATACTTTTTCTACAAAATGTATTTTTCAGATTGGAAGATGCCACCAAGGGCCGTGAACAGGATCGCGCTAAGATCGACGCACTTCTAGTAACCCTTTCTAATCTTGAAGCTGAAATTAGCCTTCTGAAACGTCGTATTGCTCAGCTTGAGGATGAGGTGAAGCGGATCAAGCAAGAGAATCAGCGTTTGCTTTCTGAGCTTCAAAGAGCCCGTACCGACTTGGATCAAGAAACCCTCAATCGTATTGACTACCAAAACCAAGTTCAAACTCTTCTTGAGGAGATTGATTTCTTGCGTCGTGTCCATGACAATGAGATCAAGGAGCTTCAAACTTTGGCTTCTCGTGATACTACTCCAGAAAACCGCGAGTTCTTCAAGAACGAACTCTCCTCGGCTATTCGTGACATCCGTGAGGAATATGACCAAGTCAACAACGTTCACCGTAATGACATGGAATCCTGGTATCGTCTTAAGGTCCAAGAGATCCAAACGCAGTCTGCCAGACAGAACATGGAACAAGGGTATGCCAAAGAAGAAGTCAAAAGACTCCGCACCCAACTCAGCGATTTGCGTGGAAAGCTCGCTGATCTTGAAAGCCGCAACTCTCTCCTCGAGAAACAAATTCAAGAGCTCAACTACCAATTGGAAGATGATCAGAGATCTTATGAAGCAGCCCTCAACGACAGAGATTCCCAAATCCGCAAAATGCGTGAGGAATGCCAAGCCCTTATGGTCGAATTGCAAATGCTCCTGGATACCAAACAAACTTTGGATGCCGAAATCGCCATCTACAGAAAGATGCTCGAAGGAGAAGAGAACCGTGCTGGACTCAAGCAACTTGTCGAACAGGTTGTCAAGACCCATGCTATCACACAGGAAACCGATACCGGTAGCAGAAAGACAATTTTTTCCATTAAAACATACATCCTTTTTCAGAGACGATGAGAGTCGTCAAGGGCGAAACTGCATCCCGTCAATCGTTCCAGCGTTCTGCAAAGGGAAATGTTTCTATCCACGAGGCATCGCCGGATGGAAAGTTCATCGTCCTCCAGAACACACATCGTGCCAAGGACGAGGTAGGAACTTGAATCACAACAGTTTCAAATATTTTTTGTTCTCTTTCAGGCTATCGGTGAGTGGAAGTTGAAGAGACGTATCGACGGAAAACGTGAGAATGTCTACACGCTTCCAAGAGACTTTGTCCTTCGTGCCGGAAAGACCCTCAAAATCTTCGCCCGTAACCAAGGAGTTGCCTCACCACCAGATCAATTGGTCTATGATGCTGAAGACTCGTTCGGAAGCGGAAACAACGTCCAAACCATCCTCTTCAACAAAGAAGGAGAGGTGAGATCAACAATTAAATGTCATTATATTTACAACATTGATATTAATTTCAGGAACGTGCTACCCACATCCAACGCCAGAGCACTGCCTAATCAGGCGACTTCCCAACAATTAACTAGATATTGTGACAATTTCTTGTTGAAAATCCCAAAATCTTCTTCCCATTTTGTAACTTTCATGCTGATTTCTGCGCATTTATTTGACCTTATTTCAATAAATCATTTATCATTCAAACATCAAAAAAAAATTTGATCACAATGTATTTGCGTAGGTTATTTTCATAGAACAGATGATGTAAAATTCTCAAAATCGTCGGAATTCGCCCACCTGAAATGGAAGCGTATGTTTTTGGTTACTAATCAATAGAGCTGAACGAAATGCCGTAAATAATTGTATATCGGCGAGATGAGCCGACGTCGACATCTAAAACTCGCGTTACTGAGAAGTTTAAAGTGTTGTCCTTCTTAAAATTCCAGTTGCACGAATATAATGTTTTAAATTTTTAAATATAATTTTGAAGTAGGAGCGTATGCCAAACAAGGGAAAATATTTTGAAACTATGGTCACTGCGCTTGATTCGAGAAAATGAAGCTACTACAAAACTGTCTAGGGTTTTAACAAAATATTTTTCCGCTGGAATTGTTACCAAATACTTTTTCAGCGTTCCATCTAAAAGCACATCTATTGCATTTTTAAATGAGCTTTAAATTTGCACTGAGCACTACAGTTTGCTATATTATTTCAATAAAAAAATAGAAAGCGATTTTGAGATATGTATGCTTTTTGTGTTCTTCTGACTGTCAGAAATTAATATTCGTTATTCGTTGTACAGCGGTTACCAAAAAACTTGTGACAACTAGACCAGTGATAAACGAATTGATTCGGCGATTTCTGTAAATGCTCCATTAAGAAAATTAAATTTTACTTGACAGACGGTGAATTTTTGCTGAATTCCTTGAATCAAAAGAAACATTCTTGATCAACATTTGTATGTGTTAAAATCCCTTTCACTTCAAATTCACTATTGAAAAAACACCAATAGTTCAATTCTAATCAACGTCATTAGCCATTTCCGTTTACGATAGTATTCACATGCTTGGGATTCAAATTCGATGTCAATATTCCCTTATCGACGTTAATAGTTGTCCTCATTCGTCACGTTTTTGATTGTCATCCTGCATAGGTTACGAATTTTTGAAGTTACGAATATGAAAAACGAACTAATTTAGTAAAATGACGTTTCAAACAGGAAGAAAAACGTATTCATTGAAACTCGTCTGAAAAAGGTCATTAGTGAGTTGGCAAAACAAAATAGGTCACGGTTATTACGTTGTTGTTTTGTTTCGGTTAACATATAAGATCATTGGTTTTGCTTCGCTTTTCAATTATGCACTCAAAGAAATGGAAACATAAATTATAAACAAACGAAACGTTCGGGATTGATTATTTACAGTATACAATTGAAATAAAAGAAATCAATTTTTTAACAAATTAAAGCTTTTTAAATGTTTGAAGTATCTATGATAATTCAAAGTTTAGTTATTTGGTGCACACAACGCCTGAAAAAGTGTAACTTTTAATTTCATGGATCAGCTTAGTGTATCAAAACCAGCCATGCTTCGTAAGTTCTAATTTTTATATTACTGAGTCAAGACGTTGGCGGATCAAATTTAACTATATTTTATGTTGACCAAACAAGTTTTTGTTTACAATGTTAGAAACTATGGAAAAATACAACTGCTAGTTCAGAACTTTGTTTCTTTCACAAACACCATTTCAATTTGTTTGTTACATCACCAACGTACGAGAATTTTATCATTGTTCTGTCATCTGGAACAAATATTACCAGGAACCCTGAGCACCTAAAAATTGTTTGGAATATTGAATGTGACGTTCTAAGTTTGCGAAGCGTAAAAATTCATAAAGTGTCATCAACAAGTTTTGCACAAAAAACTCAAGTTAACAAATGAATTACAATATTACATCGTCACAAATTGGAATAGTGTTGACAAAAACATGATTTAGACACCATTCGGTTTTGATTTCGATCAACTTACTTGAATTCATTTGAACATGTTTTGCTCGATTCTTTGAGCATTGCTACAACATAAATGTCGTCACAAAACTTTTCTACTAAGTATGCCTTATTCAAAATTGCAGCGAAAATGCTGAAAATATTTGCAAAGAGCAATGCATAAAGGTTAAAAATGGAGTCAATATTAACACTAATTCAACAATATACATTTCTTCCAATTTTATGTTTAAATTGTTTAAAGTTTGCAGACTTCAACATGGTAGGGGTTCAAACGTGCGAGTGTGCTATAGAACTCAGTTTTCATCACTTTTGTCTCTAAACAAAGAATATTCAATTTTAAAACTATTTTTTAAAAAGCAATATTTAAGTAATTTTGCATCATAGCAATCGTTTTCAACTTTTTCCCAACTAGCCGTACGCTAACCACATAGCATCGAACACAGAATATTGTGTGAAGTCAAGAAATGTTGCCTGTAATTCCAAGTCATCTATTTTTCAGTTTTAAAGTTATATGTAAAACAGCTTCTTTTTTGAAAATTAAAAAGTACACAAGTACACATGTATATTTTCTGGAGTTTCATCAACAACATTTTTGTAATCTCATTTTTCAAAATGTTGAGCTTTTTGAGCACCAGACATGTTATCTTTCCTCTTAAAACTTTCATACAAATTTAAAACTATGGCTTCTTTAGGAAGGACAACATAAAATGTTGGTCAATCGGCAGTGCATGATTCAAAATTTAAAGGAACATTGAACAAGTATCAAACATTATGAAATATCCTTTAAAAGAACAGAGCGAGCGTCCTTCTCAGAACAACACTTTGTTTCTAACTGTTATTGCTTTAACAACTATAAATTTATAACTATATTATTTTTCATTTTGTTTTGAACAATGTCGTGAAATTTCATGTTTTGACGTGCGGCTAATTGGAATCATGCACGTGCTTCTTCTTTTTCATTTCCAATAATAACCTGAGAGTAACACAAAACTGCATCCCGGAGGGCTTAACGACATGCGCATGCATTGCGTGACTTTATAACCTAATCAGCAACTAGATATGAAATCTAATGAGTCGCTAGTAATCCGTGCATGACCTGAAGCTAAAGACAATATTTCACAGGAGGCATGAGACTTTATTAAGGACAAAATTGGACAATTCGAATTTTGGGAATAAGCGATACAATTTTTGATGATGAGATACATTTGTGTTCGAATGTTGAGTAGATATGAGAGTCGATATAAATGACAAAACGGCTTAACCCGTAGCACAATTATGCTGCGATTTTGAAGAAACCTCTATGAAATAGGAGAAAACGAGATACTTAAGCATATAAGTGCGAGTAAAACAATTGGACCAAAGGTAATTGTAATAAAGATTGAGTATATCTATTCAGTATTAATTATTAGTTGTCCTGGTCTAGCCTTTCGCGGATGATATCTTGGTTGGCGTGCACAGTGTCGAAAAAATCCTCGATTTCAGCCGGGTAGCTGTTCTTTTGTGCGGATTTCTGCTTGATCGTGTTCATCCATTCCATGACCGCTGGACGATGGACCTAACAATTTATTTATTGGACAAACATCTTCGAACAAAACTCATGGCTTACCTCGATTTGTGGGAGATTCAGATTGAGAATGTCCATTGCGTTGGATGGGAACTTTTGGATAAGGTCTATTTCGGTTTTTGGATAAATTCCACACCGCGTGAGACACGGTCCTTCCGAACAGCAAAAACTGTCCTGAAATGATTATTTATTATCAATGCTAAAAATGAAGCTATTCCTACCTGCAATCCTTTGAGAGTGTCCTTGTTGAGGAAACGGCTCCTCCTGAATATTTCTCCCATTTCCGATTTTATGATAGCATCCACATCCCACTCCCATCGGGTCCCAGAGAAAATCCCGTATTCTAGAAAAAAAAACAACAATTTCAATGTTTGAAACAGAATTCATAATACTAACCTCGTTTTGGACAGTAGTAGTAGTCTGCAGGGCAGGCTTTTGTTACTGCAATCATAAGTTGCTCGTTGGACCAACACTGAACACCAAGTACAAGAAAAAATCCAAACTGGATGGAGTTCATATCTATTTGCTGAAAACAAAAGTTCAAGTTGAGAAATGAGAGAATGTGGAAAAGGAGAGGAGAGAAAAAGGCCATTAAATGAATAATAATCACATAGATACTTCTTTTATACAGGCCACAATCAGTAACTTCATCCTCTAGCTTCATATCATCAGTAGCTCATACTAATACAAGCTCCGCCTATTTAGACTCCGCCCCATATGCAGTACTTGTATGGTGATCAGAGAACTAGAGCAACATGTAGGATTTCGTTGGTCAAAATAGACTAATTAAAAATGAGCTTTGACGAGAACATTTTGAAATGATGATAGAAATGTATACAGAAACGCAATCTTTCGAGCTTTTTACAAATCTACTCCAACAATGTACTTTATGGTTTCATATAACAACTTTAGCAACCTTTATCTTTTAAATATCGCTCATGGATTGCTAGTGACAAAAAATTGTGAGCAAAACAAAAAAGTACTTTTTTCAAGATTATCAAGAGATGTTAACAAACAAATCGCAATGCCGTTCAGTTTTCGCATTAAAAATGAATTTTATTACCCATAGAAAAATAGAAAAATACAATGATTAGGCTAAATTAGGTCTTGGAATGACGGCGAACCTCAAGTTTCTATCAGAAATCAGAAATTGATATACACACATACACACGCTCGTGCTCAACCCTCACTATCACACATTGGCACCCGAAAAAACAACAAAACAAGATTTTTGTGGGGTGATTCGGAAGGTGGTGAAGGTCCACATCAGTACAAGGGTCGATTTTACAAGAAGATAGAAGTGACCTTTCTCAACTTCCAACACAAGATTCAAAAATGCCTTCATCTTCAGGGATGATATTTTGGAACATTTTCCTCATTACGCTGTCATTTCACACTTTGAAATAATTCAGTAGAAAGTACAAAAAAAAGAAAACACCAAGCCGGAACTAAAAAGTAGGCAAAATAAAAAGAAAAAAGGTTTCACCTCATTTTTCATCCTCGGATATTTAGCTACCAGATGTTCCGGTGATTGTAGGTACGAGAAATGAAAAAAAATAATAGAAGCTATTCTTTGACTTCTTCTTTCTGATTTGTTTTTTTTTTCTTATTTTATGGTTTCAAACACTTACTAGAGTCTTTTAAATTTGTCAGTTGAATAGTGCAGACAACATTATTGTAAGTCTTTCATGTGTTCATAAAACATCTGCATTTAATTTTCATCCTGCAGATTGCATTGCTTCTGTCTGTTATTTTTGGAACAAGTTTTCTCATTAAGGTTCATTGAAATGCTTTTCAGTTACATGTATTAGAAAATGATAACAAAATACATGGAAAATCAAAAAAAAAAAATAAATAAATGAAATAGTGACTGAAAAGTTATAAACGAGAACCAAAAGAAAACGAACAAAAAACATATATACAGCTAGGGCCAATTATAGTCGAATAAATAAGCTGTTTTTATCAAAAGCCTCCTTCTTCACTATTGTGCGATTGGTTCTCGTAGTCTGACTCAGATGGTGCCATATTGAATGTTTTCGGCCAAGCTTTTAGAAAAAACTCATCTCCTGTTTCTTCCACTGTTTCGATTAGTCTCGTGTTCGTCATCACATCATCAAAAAAATTTGGTGCATCTAGGTTTTTGAACACGTGGTCAGTGCCACCAACCAGCTCATCATCTTCAACATAACGGCTACGGACCATTACACATTGAATGCAAATAATTAGAAACCAAACTGAAAAATAGTATCTAAACTAATTTTAACTGTGATCTTTTCGTATTCTTGGCAAAAAAAATTTAGACCCTTAAAACCTACTTTTCTACTAAAAAACAAAATTACAAACCTGACACAGCATGCATGTTATTGTATTGTTTGTTCCAAGCCTGGAAACGAAATGACCAAAAAAGCGCCTCCTTTTATTCTTCAATTTCTTGTCTGCAAACAAAAAACATGATTCACAATCGTATTGCTACAGAAATTTCAACCGTCAAGCAGTTAAAAAAACATCAACGTTTTGTAGCACTACTATTCTTTGATCAAGAAGACATGACAAAAAAACATACATCTGAAAGTGGAGGGTTTTTTGACCACCTGCTTTAGCCATAAATCTACAACTGACCAAAGGGTGTTTAGTTTAAAATGATTTGGGAGGAAATTCTATCTGTCGTTCAGTGTTTGATCGCAGCTCATTCCTGACCGGAAAGCCACGTGATCTTCGGGAAAGGGAAAGTGAAAACAGTAACTGCTACACTATAAATTTTTGTCAGAGAAATTTTCATTTTCAGGCAGGTCGCAAAAAAAGAAACATAATCAAGTAAATATAATGTATCACAAAATAATTTCATTGGTTGTAATATTGGTTTACTCATCCGTAAAGTTCGTTGCATCGCTCGTTGTTGTTGCCATTGTTTGATGATCCAAAGGCGATGTTGATTGAAGATCTAAAAAACAAGTTGCAATGATGTTTATTTGTTGTCTTGAGAAATCTTACCCTGCTTCACTGGATGAGTACGAAATTGTTGGGTTGTGAAGAGACTCAAGTTGGCGATGATTTTCTTTTTTGCGAATTACAAAATATATGACCCCAGCTATCATTGGAACAGTTAAGAATGCAACACAGATCAAAACAATCCAATGAGTTTCACCAAGCGTGTGGTCTATAGTCATGGGCCCTGAAAAAAGTTTTAAGCCGGCAGCTTAAAAACAAGGTTTAAAAATTTTAAACCTTATCTCATCTAGACTAACTTTCAATTAATAGGAAAAAATCGATTTTTTGGCGTACACCTGATTGCATGATGTCTATTTCTCAATTAAATTTGCACTTTTTGACATTGTTCTAAACATATTATTTTGCCGTTTTACTGTGAAATTTCGACACTTAGAGTAACTTCACAAATTTTCCCGTCTCCTCCAAATTTGAATTAAAATTAAATATCGACAAAACCTATACGCATTTGCAAATTGTAATAACTGAAAAATTAATGAGTTTGCTGATTGCGTTGGCGTTCAAAATTTCCATGTATGTAGAGCTTTGAGCAATTTTTTGTGTTGCCATTGGTAGGTAATTTCATTGTATTAAAACACACAAAAACATACGTTCTTAGTAGTTTTTTGAATTACTATACTACGTCGTGTAAGTTGTATTATTCTAACGTGTTTACAGGAAATAACTTACGAGCATACACATTTGCATGATATCCCTTGTTACCATTGCTTTCATCTGTCATGAACAAAAAAAACAGGATGTTAGAAGTTGAGTTGATTGTTACATAATTTTCTTGTCCAGATATTCTAAGAGAAATTTATATCACAAAATCTTTTTTTTCTAGAAAAACCTGGTAATTATGGGATCAATTGTACTGTTCCCATCATAAATTTTCAGAAAATCATGATACTTCTCAATATCTGCATCCGAAATTTGAACCTCCAAGTAATGCCTGCAATGTGAATATAGCTGGATCTTACTTTGATGTTGACTTACCCTTTGGGTGCATAAAACGTATGTCGGCACACCAGATTTGGACAGTACACTTCCGGATAGTTTGGGCTTGTCAAAACAGATGGTTGATCCACTTTTACATAAACTTTTTCCTGGGAACATTCGCATGCTGAATTAGAATAATGTTAATGAATATCGTTACAAAATCTGAAAATTGAAGAAAAAGATGAGAGGAAGTTTAGATAACCGCGAGGTTTTAAAGGATTAAAAGATTAAAGGACGATCCGTTCTTCAAGTGCTATGCACTGCGGATCTGGGATTCAGGTACACTGCCTGGTGGTGATCCCTCTGGGCTGTAATTTAAGCCACGTCCTAGCCGGGGACTGTGGCCGATAATCCAGTCGTGGATTGCTCCACTTCCCAATAGAGGCTGGGTGAACCTAGGGGGTGAGGCCGGACTTGAACTCGTGACCTCCAGACTGATAGCGGCCACCACTACCGACTGAGCTATCCACCCCCTTCAACAGACTAATCAACTCAAATTTCGAAAAGTATTTTGAATGATACCTTCAACTATTTTCCAAGAAATATTCAAAACGGCGTCCGAATCGGCGAGATAAGTGAATCTAGAAAATGTGAATTCAATTGGTGACGTTGCCGATGCAATGCTTCGTTTTGTGGACAATAATTCACTGTCATACCTGGAATAGGTTTGTTATTCATAGGTACCATGTATTCTTAGTAACTCTTCTGTGAGGGTGTTCGTCAAGATATACACGATATCTTTGAGTGAGGGCTTGTCCATGATGAACTCAATGGTCATGTATTGAGGAGGGATTTTTCTATCAGTGGAGAATTTCCAATGACAATGTATAGTACTGCAGTTTTTCGGAATCACTACAGAGAGCCAGCCAGAATTTTGATATTCTTTGTCGTTAAACATTGAACAAACACATTCTGGAACATTTAAAAATGCTAACCTATGTACATATTTTTTTTAGAATTTACAACTACTTTTCCATCAATCTGTAAAACTGCAAGACTAATAGAGCCTAGTTTCAGAAAATATTAAGGGCATGAAAACTGTAAGAAGCGCATAAGTTAATTTTAAAATATGGTAGAACATGTATTGAAAGAAAATAAAATCCGCCAAAAATTTTTAAACAAGTCTCTGTTGAAATTAAGAGAGGAAAAGGTTTGAGAAGGAAAATGGCAAGTTTCACTTGCTAACATGATCAAAAAAGTAAGAAATACCTTCAGGAATTTCAAGTTTTGTGATGTTCATTTCAAAATATCTCATCTGCGAAATTCCAGTAGCTCGGTACGACACTCCCAAGGTCTGTTGATCGATAATTATTGGTCGCAGAAATTTGGTTGGCATCATATTCTTTTCTTCAGTTCTGGAAACGTTGTATCGTAACTGAACTTCTTCAAAAAAAAAACAGACCGGAAAATTAATCTTCCTGATTCCATAGAACCAAGCTTCAAACTATCATATTCGTTCAATGAACAGTTTGACAAAATCATTAGAACTGGGTGAAGTCTGTCTTTTTTCATTCTTTTTTCATTTTTTTCACTGTTTATTAGAATACGACAATGTTTTCCAGGGCAGTACAAATTAGGAAAACCGGGAGATCGAATAATCACAGAACTCATATGACCCGTTAAATTCATTCTTTTTTCAGGACAGGCGCAATCTGAAATTTGAAAATAAACATTTCGAGAGCTTATTATATCACCTTTAGTCATCAAGCGCGCAGTAATCTTTGGAGAAGGAAAGCTATCCGTGTAACTGCTATCTCGTCGAAAAATCACTTCCACTTTTGAAGCATCAACTAACTTTGTCCGGTTTGAATCGAAACTTTAGATTAAGTGAAACGTGGGCTATAGCTTGTAGGTGTGATGACTTAAACTGTAGTGATCAGTCAAATTAGTGAGAATGTATGAAGGAGTTTCAATATGTATGAAAATATTTTATTGCACTCTCATTGCTTTCTTTCCTTATTCTTACTAATACTACTGAGTATTATAGATTCGACAATACACCTACAAGTAATTTTTTATCTCTAAATCAGAAACTTGAAAAAAAAAACAACTCACTAATCATCTCTGGAAAAGAGACCTTCATAGTCATAGCTCCTTATGGCAACATAAGTTGGAGACTCGGTTTCAATCTCTATGAACATTTCTTCTTGTTTGTTTTTGATTCCATCGGAAGACGGTGAAAGAAGAAACATACATCCTAAAATTGATTGTATACTCGGGAAAGACAATTTTTGAAATTGAAATTCAGTTTAAACAAATGTAGTCAAAGATAATAGTGATAATCGTATTGATTTTTAACTATTGATTAGAAAGAAATTTGTTTCAAATTGTCCCCTGAAATTTGCGCACAAAGATCGCAAATATAAAATTACTTTTATGTAACTGTTAACCCCGACAAGACTACAAATATTTCTTGTTTTTAAATTTGTTATAAACATACCAGAGGCTAAAGCAAAAGGTTTTGAGGCAGTCACAATTGTTGATTCATTTCCAATAATCACATGAGTGCGATCACAAAGATGATTGGATGTTTCTAAATTTTTATTCATGAACATTCATTTTTTTATAATTCTATTTCACCGTTAATCAATCTGTCAAATGACATTTTGAATCCACTGAATGCGTACGTGTTCTTCTGCATTTCTAATACAACTTTAAAGCCAACATTTTTGGGTGTTGTAAATTGCTCATACTTTTGAAAGAATTCAGAATGGTAGCCGCGAAGACTATAATATCTATATCATGAAATTATAGCTTGCACTTTGATTCTAAAATTAGTTAGAACTCACTCGGAATGATAAAGTGAGTACTCTTTGTCATCAATATTGAAAATACTCCAAAATTTGAGAGTTGTACCACTGGACATCTCTGCTGTTTGAATATTGAGACGTAGCGTCATATTTGGATGGGGCAAAACCTAAACTAGCATAACTTCTAGATTTCACTGTAAACTATTGATTACTTTATAGATACATTTTCCGCTATCGCAATGAGCACCGGGAAAGTTAGGTGATTTCAGTACTCCATTGAGATCGCTAAGGCCGTAAACTTCCATATCACAATGACAATAATCTTTTGTGGTTATTGTTGGACCAATAGTTGAACTGGCGATTGGGATTTCTGTAGATGTGATGGAAAGTTCTTCAATGGGATCTTCAAGCATGTCCTCTTCAAAATCGAGGTCTGATTCGGCCAGTGATGTTGTTAGCAATTGAATTATTATACCTTTGTTGAAAGAAGATCAATTTTAGTTTGTCATTAAAATTATTTTTTTGTTGCTTTGGGTTATTTGGAAAATTTTCAATTTCAGTTTGATACTTTAGCATTCTTCTACTTACCATATTCAGGTTTTTTGAAGTATTCAACTGCGAAAAGAACTTTTATACTATAATTAGGATGAACATTTCAAAATAATGTTTCTTTTACTCAAATCTACAAATACTAAGCTTTGCTCAACAAATACCTAATAATATTTTCCATTGCATAGTGTCGACGTCTTGCAAAAAGCCCCTATAATTGAAAATAAAGTAATTGGAAAGCGTAACGGTTAGAACACAAAAGCCGAATTTAGACCTAGAAAAATAACCAATGAAAAACAGAACGAGTGATGGGGTAAGCTTCATAGAAAAGGAATATAAACATATTTTGTTTACTAGGAGAACTATCAATTTTCATGATTGTTTAAACTGCAGGACTTATGAAGACACTGTATGTTGTTTGACTGAATAGGGAAAAAGTAGGAATAAAACTAGAAAAATTTATTAAGTACAGAAATTTAAACATTTTATTTTTGGAGCATAGAATAATTTTTTTTAGATGTAAGTAAAGCAATGATGGTCTAGTTTTCCGAAAATTGATGGATAGTTGACAAAAAAAAACAATTAGAGCTTAGATGTTGCTTTATCGAGGTTTGCCACTACGACAGCAAAAATATCATCAACGGAACCTTCGGCATTGATCTGAAATAAATTGTATTTCAAATCCAGAAACAATTTCGAAATATTTTTCAAATTCAAAACATATTGTCGTAATCATTAGTTGCAAAAAGAAACATAAGTATTAATACTCACTCTAACAAGTTTTCCTTTGGACTCGTAGTAATCAACAACTGGGGCAGTGGAGGTAACAAAGGTATGGAGACGCTTTTTGATAGTGTCAGCGTTGTCATCGGCTCTTCCACTGAAAATGAATTATTTTGTGTTATGAAAGCAGCAAACAATAAAATTACTGCCCGGAGAGGTACCATTACCTGGTTTGAGCGCGATGCAAGAGTCTCTTGACCAACGTTTCTTCGGCGACATCAAAGAACAATACCAACTTGGCTTCTTGGATCTGTAGAAAATATTTTAACATACATATATTGCTTGAAACTCAAAATCGAACTATTACTGGGATTCAAAGTTTGATTTTTAGCACGATAAGAAATTTGTTACACAATCATGTTTACCTCAGACTCGAACTGCTGTCCTTGAGCAACTTCTCTTGGGTATCCGTCAATGAGGAATCCCTTGCTTCCCTTTTCAATAGCCTTGAGCATTGCTTCTTTGACCAAGTCCAGAACAACTTCCTAAAAAAATAAAGTTTTTTGCCAGTTTTGAAAACAATTTCTTCACGATTTAAAATAGAAACCTGCTCACCAATGGAACGAGGGCTCCGGACTCCATGATAGCGGTGAGCTGGGCTCCACGTGGAGATCCAGATTTTACTTCGTCACGGAGAAGATCTCCGGATGACAAGTGAGTCAATCCATACTTGGCAACAATTTTGTCACATTGGGTTCCCTTTCCAGATCCTGGTCCTCCAACAATGAAGAAGATTGGAACACCGGCAGCTTTTAATGGAGCCAAATTGATATTTTTACGCTCAACGGTTGGTGCCATTTTCTGCAAATTTTATAAACGTACAGTTTTTTTCAACAAAAAATGAAACAAATAAAAAGAAAATAATTCGAAAACGAAAGCTGTGAAGCGATGGATGGAACACTATTGGCGGTGCCTCTGTGTAGTTTTTGTGAAAAAAGATTAGTAGAGGGGACGGGCAAGTGGTTTGCTTACGTGAGATATAAACTTGAAAGCTCAAACTATTTTCTGTGTCTCTCTAGCACTTGTCTTTTCTCGGCACCCGCACTTCCATTGCTTTCATCACGTAAAACAGTGGCAGAAAAATGGAGGTTCGAAAAACAAAAGAAAAAAGTAAGAAGAAAATAGGATAGAGAAAGATGCAAAGAAGATAGAATAAAAAAGTTTCCGGTTCCTTCAAGTTTCATCGGTTCTGTGATTGGATTTTGATACTATGTTTAAGCAATTTAGCATTCAAAATAATTTCAAGTTTCTTCAAATTAATTTTAGCAGTTATGATGATTGGAATGTTGTAATATTCAAAACCTTTTGTCAATTTGAAATAACGCAAATTTTGAAAAATACCTTATCAAGATTTTTAGTTTTTATTACTTATCAATGCAAAACAACATGTTTCAGTTAAGAACAACTCCTAATATTTACCACCAACAAACTCAAAAAAAATACATGAATGTGACGGAAATTGAAATAACTACACAAAAAAATCAGAATGTTTCTTGTGCCTCTCAAATGTCTTAACATAAAACACGTTTACGTTCATTAAATATTTATGAACAATTGTTAGAAGCCAAGGCAACAAAAAAGTGGCAGAAAAGCGGACGAGCAGAGGTCCTGAAAGAAGATTGCTTCAGCATGTGTATGTATTGCTCCGTTTCTTCTTTGTAAATGTGTTACATTGATGCCTTCAAATTGGTATCAAATAAAAAATAGTGCGAAAATTATAGAAAGAAGGATTGAGTACGATTTTATATTATGTTTGAAGAGAACAGTAAGAGGAACGTGAAAAGTGATTTTTCAAACTACTGAACCGGAAATGAATAATCGCATCATTCACATTGTTGAAGTATCGTTGAAAAGTCATACAGATTTATAGTTTTTAGTCTCTACGGACTGGTAGTATTTCCTAGTTTTATTGATATTAAAAATAAATTCCCAAAATTTATAAAGATATGATGCAATTCTAACTTGATAACTTACAAAATAAAACCGAATTAGTTGAAAATCTCTGAAAAAAGAAAAAAAAAGTACATTAGGATTAATTTTGTCCATTCTCGTATGTCGACGCGTGAAATAGAGAAGGGTACACTAGAGCTATTGATCCACCCAAAAGACGGGAGAGACCACGCAATTTGTTTCTTATGGAGACGTGGTAGCGTTTGAAGGAGAAAAAGAGGCGACTCGGGATTTCATGTTTTTATTTTTCATATTGATGGTTTGAAGTTGATGCGATTACGTTATAATGCAAAGAAAAACACATTTTTCATGAATATGCCAAGAGGAAAATGAAATATAGAGCAAAAACAGAAATGTAGTTTACCTACTCATGTCAAATACAACTTAAATTTGATTTATGGCGATTAAACTGAGTTTTTTAGATGATTAAATTTGTAAACCCTTCTAATTTTTATTTTCAGAGTTGAGCGTTACAAGGAAATCAATGGAAACAATTACCATAACCGGGAATATTAAAAATTTGGAAAATTGGTTTTTTTCTTGTTATTTTTTGCAAGTTCAATACTACGTAAGACAACAACTAGATTCATTAAAAAAGAAAACTTGAACCAATTTCTTATGTCTATCGTTCAAATTCTAAAAATAAATAAGAAACTAATTTAAAAGTTCAAAATTAGATTTCAATGTAGTTCTCAATTTCATTTTCTTCAAAACAAGTCAACAAGTGTGATCATAACAAATTTCGGTTTAACATGACGTCATATCAGAAAAGGACAATCAATTTGTGTTTTCGAAATTGGAAAAACCCGATTTATTGTTAGCTGTGCCTGTTATGTTAATTCTTGCTGAATAGAAAGATAAACAAAAAAGCAACATGTGAAAGTATTTTACTGGAATGAAGGGAGTAGAAAAAAACAGGAATACATTTGTGAATTTTGATGTTGTTCCGAATTTTACTTATCTTAAGAATTTCTCCAATTTGATTGTTTTCATTGCATACTCTCAATTTTTACAACAAAAAAAATGCCTGAAATACTGATGCAGCTGCGAGTGGTAATTGTGAATTGTTAATATTGAGTTTTGAACTACCATATGGGTATGCTTTCGTTTGTGGTATTTTCTATGCATATGTAATTATTATTTCCATTCAAAACTGAGCGAATTAATACAGGCTCTCAATATACAGTAGTGATTACTGCCGTCATAATGTCCTATCTATGCATTCCATCGTTTACCGACCTTCCCTTCCAGCACAACTATATTTGGGTAAACATTTTATACGACTCCCTTCATTATCATCACCCTGTCATATAAACCCTAATTGATAAGATACTGCTTCCAATTATCAAAAGAGTGCTCATTCCCAACTCAACCAGTACACTTGCTACCCTATCCGTTCCCATTTTCTTCCAATATATTGACACCAGTTTTTTTCTATCGTTCTACAATTGATCTCCGACTGCCGTGTTGTAAATCTTTCTTCACATCTCATGACTGCAGCAATGTGAAGCTCTGGGAGCTCCCGAAAACTGGGCAGGAAGCGTGTTGCACAACAACAGTTTATGAAAGGAATCCACGCTTGAAGCCTTTCCGAAAAACGATTTATCTTGTCTTCGACTTTGATACCTACCCTAACCTCTCGGTCTCACTCCTATCAGTAACCCGCCCCAGTTTCCAACTTTTACTCACGGCTCCACACATTATTTTATTTGCTATTAAATAACTACAGCTCGCAGAGCTTTTTTTATTTCACCCTCCGTTCTCATTTCACCCTCCGTTCTTTTCACCCTCCGTTCTCATTTCACCCTCCGTTCTCTGTGGTGTGTGGTCGTCTCCCCCCTCTCGTCTCGTATCGATTTTTGGTGTTATTCAACTCTTTTGATGAAACCGGAAAGAAAAAGGCTCCGCTCGGAGCTTTCCGATATGGATATTGATGAAGGATTGGTCAGGTATGAAGACTACAAAAACCTTCACAATGTGGTGGTGCAACTTGTGGATATCTTATCCCAACTTCGTTCTTCTCTGACCTCTCCCAACGCTTCATTCAAAAAACTTTGTGAAAAAGTCTCTAAAACTGTGCTCGAATGTCCCGAAATTCCACCGATGCTTGATCCTATTATGCAGAAAAGCCTTATCGATACTGCCATCGCTTCTATTCCTTCTCCTACAATTCCAACTCCTGCGGTTCGTACCAAATTCAATGGAAATACTGGCGGGAATGACACTGATCTTATTGCCAGAAAATCAACCCGTGCTGTACTTGAAAGACTTCCCGACGATCGATCCGATCCCCTTCAAAACGACAAGAATCTCACCATGCTCAAATCCATTGCTCAGAACCACGGACTCCCTGCTCCCCTTGCCTGCTACCGAATCGACTGCAAATCAATTATTCGGCCAATGAAAATTACGTTTGCTAACAAAGAAGATCGGGATCAATTCTTAATCGGATTCAACAAGTTCAAAAAATCGGAAGACGCCATTAGCTCAATCTCTCCTACTCCTCGCATTCGACGTGACTTGATGCCCGACGAGCTATTGAAACTACGTGAGTCTAGGAAATACTGTTACGATCAAAACTGCCAGGCTGGACAATCTATTTACATTGTTAAAGATATTTATTACTTTCGCAACCCCAAGCCTCAGGTTTTTCTCATGTCTCAGCCGGCTCCCACAATTCAGGTTTGATCGTTAAAATTCTTTTAGACAACATAAGAGGTATCGCTAGTCTCACTAAAATTACTCAAACTCTTGATCTATTCCGAACTTCACCTTACCAAATTTTAGCTCTTACTGAAACCTTCCTTGACGAATCAGTTCCGAACTCTTTATTCTCATCTCAAGACATCTCTATTATACGGCTTGACCGTGATTCTAACGTTCATAACAAATCCCATGGGGGAGGAGTTGCTCTTCTTTATAAAAACTCCATTACCTTAACCGCTCTTGACATAAAATTTACGGCACACTACGGCTCTCATCGTTCTGAAATACTTGCTTGCCGCGTCTCCTCTACCATCAATACTTGTTCCCCTTTCACATGCTTCCTCATCTATCGCCCTCCAGATCTCACTGTTCCTGAAACTTCTAAATTGATCTCACATCTTGACGCTTATATCCCTGATGACTCTTGCCTCTTACTAGGGGACTTCAACTTGCCATCTATTAGATGGGACTCTCTTGAAAACTCCTCACATCAATTTTCTAACTTTTTGATCAGTCGTGATCTTTCGCAGCATGTTTCCTTCCCCACCCGAATTCACAAAACCTCGTCCAATATTCTCGACCTTGTTATCTCTTCTGCCAATCTCGGAGTCAGTAAAATCAAAGCCTGTCCACCTCTTGCCTCATCTGACCATCTCAGTGTCAGCTTCAGTTTACATCTCACTTCTAGTCCTTCCTCTTCCACTCCCGAAACTACCCCTATTCGTCTAAACTATAAAAGATGCAGTTTTAAATCATTAAATTCTGACTTAGCCCATTTTGACTGGGACATAATACTCAGCCCTTTCCCTGACACTTCGGCCAAATTTGATCATTTCATCGACATTTTAAATGAACTTATTCTTCACCATACACCTCTCGCTGGCCCTCCACGTGTCTTCAAATCATCCAGAATGGCTCGTCAGTTACGTCTTGCTCGCAGTAAATATTCCAGAGTTTTTAAATTACCTCCGTCCGCCTTCCGATCAAAACGATTAGAAAAAATTAATCTCCGGATCATATCAATAACCAAATCCCTCAAGTCTAGATATATTCGCTTTGAAAAACGCATTCTTTCATCACCTAACAATGCAGCAGCAAAAGCCATCATATCGTCTCGTCTCCGGAGCAAATCTACTCTACCCACCATCGTTCATCAAGGCATCTACCTCAATTCGGACAAGGATAAAGCCGCTGCCTTTGCTTCAATTTTTTTGGACAATTTCAGTACTTCCAGTGCTAATGTCCATTCATCTTGCAGCTCCTCTCGTCCTTCAACAACTCCTTTTGTCCACACTAGTTCCAATGCCCTCGATCTATTTCCTCCTTGGATTATCGAATCGGTACTGCTGAAATTGCCCCCCAAATGTGGATATTCCAGTCATCACGCAAACTATTATGTCATGAAAAATTGTGCCACAACTTTGGCCTATCCCTTGTCTCTAATATTTCAGCATTCTCTTCAGACTTCTTCTGTTCCCAAAGCATGGAAACATGCCTTCATCATCCCCGTCCCAAAGAAAGGAAATCTCGCTGAACCATCCAACTACCGCCCCATTTCTATCACTGATCCTTTTTGTAGAGTATTCGAACGAATCCTTTGCACTCGCATAAAAATTGATTTTTTTGCGAGTGCATATTTGCCCACCTTTTCAGTAAATTTCAACATGGGTTTTTGGCGCGTCGTTCCTGCACCAACTCTCTCGTATTGTCCCACGCCAATTACTATCACATCCTTCATACCCACAAGTCACTTGATGTCATATTCTTCGACTTTCAGAAAGCTTTTGATCGGGTTCCGCATTCTCTTCTTCTTCAAAAACTTGAATTATTCGGTATTCCCCTCCCTATCATTAATTGGTTCGGTGACTTCCTGCCAGAACGATCATTCTCTGTTAAAGTTAACGACTCTATCGTCAAATTTTCCCAACCTATTATCTCTGGAGTTCCTCAGGGTTCGGTCTCCGGACCCTTACTTTTCTTGATCTTTATAAATGACCTTCTACTCAGCCTACCCACCGAACTTTGTTTTGGTGCTTTTGCTGACGACATTAAGCTGTACTCTAATGATCCCGTTGTTTTACAAAAAGGCATCGACACTGTTGTTGAATGGTCTATATCTAACTCCCTTCCTCTTGCTCACGCCAAAACTGCTCTTCTAAGGCTGGGATCAAAAACCCAGTTCACCCTTACTTAATTCAAAATAAACTTATTCATGAAACTTCTACCGTTCGTGACCTTGGTCTCATTACGGACTCCTCTCTGAACTTCAAAGCCCATATCAATAGAACTGTAGCTCTTGCTCTCCTGAGATCAAAACAACTACTCAAAAGCTTCAAATCTAGTTCCCCCACATTCTACGCTTATTTATTTAATTCTTATGTACTCCCTATAATCGAATATTGCTCAGTCGTCTACTCTCCCTCTCCTAACTCTAAACTCTCTGCTCATCTTGAAAAACCTCTTAGATCATTCTCTCGGCAAGTATTACAAAGATGCAATATCTCATTTACTTCTTATGAAAACCGTCTTCTAATTCTTAATATCTACTCGATTCGTCATCGAAGGCTTAAGGCAAAGCTTCTACTTCTTTATAAATTCATAAGCGGTACCTCTTACTTCCCAAATCTAAACGATCTGATCAGAATTACCGAGTCTAAAAGAAGGCCTATGATTATTATATGTATAAAACCAAAAATTACTGATTTTTTCACCTCAACTGTCCCCGTCTGGAATGCTATTTTTCATAATACTCCCCATTTCCTTTCTCCCCGTGAATTTGTTAAAGTTATTGATTCCTCCATAACACGGTTTTGAATAATTTTGTTTGTCGGTTATAATTAATTCTATGATCTCCCATTTCCCAAAATGCCATCTTTCCTTTTTCCCTTTCTTCTCTCAATCTATTTTTTGCCGGTCTATTTTTTTTCTTCTCTTTGTCGGACTCGTGAGGGTCCCGACTTTTTTTTATTGTTTTGATTAACTTTGATTAAACAATAAATTCACTTGTGGGTCATCCTCAAGGCAATTAACCTCTCGGTCTCACTCCTATCAGTAACCCGCCCCAGTTTCCAACTTTTACTCACGGCTCCACACATTATTTTATTTGCTATTAAATAACTACAGCTCGCAGAGCAGGATGTATCAGTGGACGAAAGATACATACGATCTTACATCTTCAAAATGGTATGTAAGCTCGTTTTAGTATCTTTCGTCTCTGATCACATTCAATTAAGGTAATACATGTTTTTACATTCGAAAATCTAACTCACATCGTTGATCAATAAATTATAAGCTAATAATGTCTAACGAAATTTTTAAATCTGTTTCGACACTGGTGTTTTGAATCCAATGTCATTATGCAAGCATTTCAAAGTTCCTCTTAACATGAAATAAACATTTACACTTTTTAACTTCACATGAAAACATAGCGGTTTCGACGAAAAACTTTAATTTGATCGTATCAGATATCGAAAATTGAAAGAAATTATGAATATGGCTGGTGATGGACGAGAAGACAGTGAAAACTCTTGATGCACAATGAGAAACCAGTATAGGTGAGAACGATTGAGAAAGAAACAATGAATGGAGTAGTTTAGAACTTTGAAAATGATTAGATTTCTTTTTTCTCCTCATTTGCTGGTGGAGCTGATGGACCATCGACTTCTTCGATCAAAGAGTGATGCTTGCGCGCATATCGATCCATTGGGATAGTGTCAGTGTTGAATGCAACATATCTCTCGGGATGATCTTCGTTCAATGATGTCACAGCAGATGAATCAGAGTCAAGCTGTAATGATATTATTGAAGTAATTTCTAGCAGTTTAAAAAAAACAAATTTTATCATGAAAATTGAGTCAGAGGTGAAATAGGACAAGAAGAAATAGAAAATAAAAAAGAGCATATGTCATTCGTCCCAATTTCCATCCTCATACTCAATGTTATCTAATGATGTATAGTTGGGGTGGAAGTAATCACCAACCTCATTGGTAAACCGGTGAACAAGTCCATCAATGACTTGAGAAGTTCTGAAAGCACCAAACTGAGCGTCAACGTATGTGAGGAGAAGACATCCATCGAAGTTGAGATAGTCCTTGATAAATTCGTGGGAGCGCGTTGGGTTCATTTTATTCTGGAAAAATTGTTTTATTGTGGAAAAATGAGATTGATTATTTTTACCTTGTTGTTCAAATTTGTGGGAATAAGGCTGTGTCTTCTGAAGAGAATCTGGAAAGCAAAATGGATCATTCCAGCGGTGGTAACAACGAACACAAAGATGAGCCAAAAGTAGAAGCAGATATAAAGCTTTTCAATAATCATATTGAGAATCATGATGCAAGAAACTGTGTGTTGATGCTGTTGTCCGAGATTGCGAACTTTGAAATCACAAAGTACAATACGGGGGAAGATACTATCTTCCTTTTCAGCAGTTCCTTTGAATTCAACGTTCCACAAATGGAAGAATCCCCAGAAATAGTCATCCACGTCAAGGAAATGTTTCAGAAGAACCATTTGCAGAATGCAATTGACAATGAATCCTAACTTGAGCAAGAAGTAATTGATGGTAGCTTGAAATCCGTATAACTGAAAACAAAATAGTTATTAAAATTTCTGATACCACCAAGTTATCACCTTGTTTGATGAATTGCGAATATCGCTGAGTCTGTTCCAAATCTCTCCGGCAAACGACTCACAAGCTTGAGCTGGCTCCAATTTTTTCAAAGCTCCTTCAAAAAATCTTAAAGATCCTTTGAGGTTAATTGTGGTTCTTTTGTGAAACAAATTCCAGAGATGATAAGGGAGCACAAACATGGCAGCTTGGAAAAGAAGGACAAGTGGTACCCATCTGTAGTAGTTGATGTGACGACCGCCACGAGCCTCATCTGTCACTTCGGTTCCGTTTGGCACAAAGTAGGTGTTCTCGATAAAGCAGAAATCGTGCACATATCCATCCCAACTACCAGAAAACTCTCGTGGTGTCCAACATTTGATAGGCTGTCCAAAGTATTGCTTGCAAGAAATAGCCAGTGTCATTGCAACCAGGACAAACGGCGTGAACCAAGCATTAACTCGATCGATCGTGTCGAAGGCAAGCTGGCCTTGCTGCTTACGCAGCATCCCTACTAGTTGCTCATACAGGGGACCAAAAAATCCCAGCATTGCTGAAAATGTTATGTTAATTAAGTAAATATGTAGTTTGAAACGTAAGAAACTACGGTTAACTGATTCAAAATCGAAAAACATTGGAGTACAAAAACAAGTTGCATGATGATATGAAATACACAAATGTTCCGAATATCTAGATGTTTATTAGCCTCGCAAAAATTAATTACTAGCAAGTTGCTTTGATGAGGCTGATAAAAAGGAAACCCTAGATACATTTTAATTACACTAGCGATAAATTTAAATATTAAGAATATTGTACAGAAACAAAACAACAGAATTGAAGAAGAAACGCGTTGTGACACCGGAGCTCTCCCACCAAATGGCCAGCGCAAGTAATGCGAACGCGGACCACTACGCGAGGTGTGCGCACGCAAACGCTACGTGCAGTCTAGAAGAGGTCACACAGCAGAGCGGTCCGCGCTCATCGACCGTATTATCTCGGACCTCCGAGAAACGGCACACAGTGAGAGAGCGAGAGACTACAGAGAGACGCAGAGAGACCCATCTGCAATGTTGAATGGCACTCGAATATGAGATAACACCTAATAATGACGATGGGAAGAAGTAATGTGTTCATGCACGAGCAAATACCTAAAAATTAAAAAGGCAAGGAATCGACAATTTGGTTTAATATCTGGTGTAATTTTTTTTTTTTTTTTTGAAAAAAAAGAATGAGCAAATATTTTAAATACGGTTGGTGTTTTTAAGTACGTCATTCATGTCCACTGCGAGAATCGGGAAATCATGCAGCTGCAATCAACCGTACAAGTACTTGTTTGCTCAATAAAAAACTGTGCACAGACATCCCATCATGGAATAGTTTAGTTTGGTCTGTATTAATAATCCAAGTATTAAACTCGATTGAAATCATACACGGTCGCGCCAAAATAACTGCTCCGTGGATACTGCTAATTTTATCTCGACACCGTTTGCAAGCATGGAGCGCGGTTTCTTAGATTTTTGTTTCAATCATATTCTATGCTTTTTTTAAATTGTAAAAGACTGAAAAGCTTGCATACGGCCCCTCGACTCAGTATGACAGTACTCAGGGAACGATCATTTTGATACGACTCAACTATAACACTTAAAAAAAGGAAAATATGCTTAAACTTGTTTTGCCATTTGACAAAAAAGAAAGAAAAAAGGAGAACTTGAGAATTAAACAATTGCCAGTAACTCGGAATGCGAATTGATACTTCTTCACGCATTGATAATTATCCATCCAATTGTTTACTCTAGAGCAATTGCGGTAAATTGATTAAATATTGACCTTCATCTTTCGCTGTTACCGCCTTCATCTTCTTTCGTATTTCCATTAAAACAATTTTTCTGGCGTACTTCAATTTTGAATTGCAAGAATTCATTTGATAAAACATGATCACTGAAAAATAAATAAAGAGAGTCGGACATAAAGTAAGTTCAAAAATTACATCAAAAAAGGAGATCCAGTGAAAAAAACAAAACAGAAAAATGACAAAAAACAAATTTAACCGGCGAATATGGATGTTTTGAATTTCTAGCTCATATCGATTTCTCCCAAGAAAACACGTTTGTCACTTCCACACGAGAGCACTGAAAAATTGAAATTATTGAATGGTCAAACAATGGAAATTTTAAATTTTTGTAATTTATTTTTAACTCACTGATAGGTTCCTTTGGGTGGAAATCGGTACAGTTGACACTTCCCATGTGACCTGGAAGCTTGTACACAATTTTTTTCGACAGTGTTTCCCAGACGTAGAGAAAACGATCCGACGAGCCAGCAGTGATGAATCTCTCACATGGCGACCAAGAACATTTGAGAAGGTTCTTCTCGAAATTGTGATTATGACCAGCAAAAACTCCCACCGAACGTTGTCCTGGTACGAATGGTCGAATATCCCATTGTCGAACAGTGCAATCCATTGAATTGGAAATGATGAATTTCCCACTTGGTGACAAAGAGATTCCAGTAATTGTGTCACGATGTCCAGTCAGAGTGTAAGTAATCTCGTCACGACGCATGTCCCAAACTTTGAGCACGTTGTCAATTCCACCACTAATCACTTGATCCGAAGAATCATTGAATGTAACTGCTGTCTGCTGGTATCGGTTGGTGTAAGTCTTCACTGGTTCCTTGGTTCTCATATCATGCACACGACATGTTCCATCGTCACTGGCAGAAGCGACAAGAGTTACACCACGACGAGACGGATGGACGGCGTTCACAAAGTCTGTGTGAGTTCTGAAGCGACGAGCGCAAGTCCCGGTTTCCATATCCCAGACACGAACACTTTTGTCTGTTCCACAAGAGACCAAACTGCTGCTGTCGGTGGTGAATTTTAAATCCATAACTGCTCCTGAGTGTCCTTTGATTGTAGAAAAGTTCTCGCATTCGCCGTATACATTCCAGAAGAAGATCTGCAAATCATTGCTTAAAAGGGTTGTTTAGTATGAAGGTAGTTTTATATTCGGTTTTTTCAAGACTATACAAAGTTCTACGTTCAATTGTTCTTATTTGCAAAGACCAATTAATAATTAAATCATAGAATTTAATATTTGAATATAAATTCTTGAGACCACAAGGATTTGAAAAAAACTCACTTTCTGGTCGTATCCACTAGTCGCTAAGCATGTTCCATCTGGGCTGAATGCACCGGTGTAAATTTCTCCTTCATGACCTAGCAAAACCATTGTTGGTGCCTGAAAATATAGATTTCTGTTTGTTGTTTGATAAATGTTTAATATTTACCATCAAATTGGAGAATCTCTGCGCAGTTTGCTGTGGAAATCCAGAGCTGACCAGTTGCTGTCCCGAAGCTGAAATGTTTTATAAAAATAAATTACACAAAATTATAAAATAAACTTACAAGTAACAAGAGCCATCGTTGTGTTGGTAAATGTTGGGTTCCACTGGAAAAACAAATTTGAACACTGGAAGACGTTTTCGAATAGACAATGACGATGCAGTGTGAGAAACGCGGAGACGAGTTGTAAATGCAATGCGGTGGAGCGCGTTTACATTTTCTAGTGCGCACACTTGCCGTTCGTCCTCCCTCCCTGGCAGCAGGTCGGGTCTCCTCTCAATGTCTGCCGGCGCTGAGAAGAGAGCATAGGAAAGAAGGAAAGTAAAAAGAAACAAAGAAGAGTGAGAAGAGCTGCTGTGTGGCAACCAACGACCGCATGGAAATTTGTGGAGGCCACGAGAAAGAGTGCACATTACAGAAAAAAAAACAAATTTTTGCCAACTAGGCAGAAGAGCGTGGTTCACACGGAGAGTGGAGACGACATGGAGATAAACATTGGATTCTGTCCGCTATCAGTTACCTTTAGACGTTATCAAGGCGAAAAAACGCTTGAGGCTACGTACGCATCAGGCTTGCCAAAAAAGGTTCCCCTGGCAACCTGCCAACTCTCCAAGCCATCTCCACTTTTCTTTCCTCCCATGCTGAATCTTTTGTACATTATATCAGTTTAGAGTTTTTTTCCGTTTCTCATTGTTGCTTTTTCGTTTTGATTGTTTTACATATAAATTCATATGTTTTCAGATACTCAGAATATATTTCTCAATCAATTCATTGCGGCACTGATGTTGCAAAGTGATCAAGAGCAATTGCTCCAGGCGCAGCAAGCGTTGAACAGGCTGAATCTTTATCAAATAACTCAGCGAATTGTTACGAATCAACAAAACCAATTTGTTACCCAACAACATGATCAATCAGTTCAACCAAACCATACAAGCAGCCCGGCCTACTATGACGAAAATATAAGAACACGAAATGAGGAAATAGACGGAGCGATTGAGTATCACAGAAATATCCAACCTTTGGAGCACATATCCACTTGTATACTCAATCACATTAATCAATTCTCAATGCAGGAAAAAATGGAGTGGTTACACGACCGACCAAAAGCCGTTGAGACTTTGCAACAACGTTCCACTGTTCTTCTGCATGAATTAAGTAAGTCAATTGTTAACACCAATAAAATAATGTAACAATAATTTCAGCAAACGTTGATGACTTTTCACGCTTGTTCGGTCTCATGAATTTTGGCGAGCGCCAAGTGGGTCTAACGTCAATCCAACAAGAGTATCAGAAAATCCATGCTGTTCTTCAAGAATATCTACAGTTCCAGCAAACTAAAACTATATTGCTTTTGGCTGCACGAATCTTTGGATCGTCTTTACTCAATGGTGGGTTTGAGTTTACAATTTTTACGTGCTGAGTTGTACATCAAAATTTTAACTTTCAAAAAATATAAATTAAGTATTTTCTAGCAAACAAATTGTCAACGTTAGCGTATCTAGCTGAATATGAAATTTGGTTGTTTAGTGCCATTTTTATTTTTGTTAACAATGAAAACTTTGAAGCTATATTTATGTAAAAGTCAGCTAATTAAGCAACAAAACTACAAAATATGGAGGTTTACGTAGAATTTCAATTCAGCAGTTCCAAATAATCAGCTTGCTCAACTGATGTACACTTTCCCGAAACCTGAAGGTGCAATGCAAACCCTCAATTATAATGTTCACAATGGGCTTGGACCATCAACACTCAGCTCACCAGGAAAGATTAAGGAGAAAAAAAGCTTCACCCAATATAGGAAGATTAATGAACGGTTCTCTCAAACAAAATCACCTACCTTATACACAAACATCTTCGGCGAAACTTCGATGTCAGTTATGAACGCAGCCAATGCCATCAGATCCTGGGAAGACAGAAAAGCTGTTGCAGAGCATATTCATACCTATGTTGAGAAGAAAAGTTTACTTCACGAATTCGTTCGCAAAATTTCAAGTGAGATTGAGTTCAAGTTTATAAAAGCGTCAATACTTTTTTTGCAGATATTGGACTTCGAGAGCTCAGTGGTTTCTTTGGGGCAGCAAGAAAACCACTTCCATGGGATGCAAAGGAAAATCAAATCTTTGAGATGGTTTTCCCAAAGTTAGCTGTCTTTTTATACGCAACAAATCGAACCCCACATGTCGTCGCAGAAATGGAGCTTCTCTCTGAACATCAATACGATTTCAAGAAACATTTCAAAACGGCCAACAAGAAAAAATACAATCCAGTGAGTTTCAAATGAATTGTGTTCGTTACTCATTGTTACTCTCAGAATGGGCTCTGTTATTTGGAGGATATTCTGGATGTCTTCGAGGGACAACAGAGAAAGTATCCAAACTGGGATACCAATTGAGTCAAATTATACTCCGGTCATTTCAATTCGCCAATATCTCCAATTCATGTTCTGTGATGCCATCTTCAATGATCCCCGTTATTTTTAATTTCCTGAATATCATTTGTCATTTGATTTTAATAATTTATTCTCGACACATTTTTTTACATTCTTCATTCAAGTAAGGGCATAATAAATAATAATAAACTTTAATTACATTTTCTGTTTCTTTTCCAAGAGCTCTAACCATAAAATAAAAATGATTTAAGCTTTTTGTGAAACTTGCGTATTGGAAAACAAAAAACATATTATCGAGCTGCACCTTGGCAATGATTTGGCAAAACTTGATAAAATGCCTGACCGAGTTAGTGATTGATATAAGTTTTCAGTAGCCAATTTGCTTAAAGTGGATCATAGCCGCCACTGGCAACGTTATCATCGGCAGGACCTAAAAAGTCTTCGAGAAGAGATTGGGATGTTTTTTCGGCAGCCTTCTTTTTTGGAGTTTTCTTGGATTTCTTTGTCAATTTTTCTTCCTGCTCAGCTTCCTCCTCTGCCTTCACCTTTTTCGTACTTTTTTTGGTCTTTTTCTTTTTCGTGATTTTTTCCTGTAAATGAACATTTAACTTTTTTCATGTGAAAGTAAACGTACGATTTTATCGATTTCTTCCAAAGAATCATCCAAATTCACCGGTGTTCTAGACTCCGATGATGGTTTATCGTCGGAAATAGGTGCGAAAATGTCCAATGTTGGCTTTGTTATAGGTTCCGGAAGTTCCACTCCGAATTCTTCGTCGCTGCTGTTGTGTTGCTCAGGCACCTGAAACAATGCTTTAAAGATTCGATGGATATGGTATGATATCAAATACAAACGGAGTAAAATTTCAAAAAAAAAACAGGAAAATGATTTAGTATTCACAAAAATAACCGAACGGTCAAAGCCGGTTTTTAAGATGCCTGTTTTATTTTCTGAAAAATTGCTACACTATAATTATTTTGAAAATTATGATACAATTGTTCACTGCCAATCTTCGAATTTAAAATGGAAATTTAGTTTTTTTATTGAATGACAAAAGGTCGAGCACGTTATTAGATTTTATTTACTGAACGTACACTAAAAATTACTAACATTTTTTGTTTTAAATATATTGCTTTTATATTACATTAAAAATTCTTACCGTATTAGTTGACTTTGGTGACTGGTCATCAGAACCAAGCCAAGCATCCAAATCGTCTGACGTCATGGCAACTGTTAAGGGGTTGTTCGTAGGAAGTGGTGGTGGTGCTTCGAATTTTGGACTTTCAAAGCTCTGTAAATGTTTCTTGTTTATAAAATTCCTCTCTCGAAATAAGTGAACCTCTGATGCAATTGGCGGTTGTTCAATAACGGGCGAATCGACGTCATCGTCATGGACTTTAACATGATACGCTGTAAACATGAAATTCAAACACTTATAAGAAGTAATAACATCAAATCATCGTGACTATAAAAACTAACCGATTGGAGTTGACACTTCTCTTTCCACAGTTTCGGGTACTGCCAACTTCTTCAAATTCGACTGTACTTTTCTCTGCTCTCCAGCTTTTGCCATTCTTTCCATCAACTCATCGTCAACTGAGAAATCCTCTTCGAACTTCCAAACCATGTTATTTTCAGTCTCACTAAAAAAAGTTAAATTGATGATTATAATCCATACCCAGCTATTACCTATCACTTTCGCTTTGTTTGGGTTTAGTAACTCCATGGTTTTTTGTTTCTTGTTTTTCCCCTAAAAAGGTGTTGATACCGTCTTCATCTTCATCACCAACCATCTCGAAGGAGTGTTTACGGGTTGTTTCAGATGCAGGTTGTGTTGCTAAAAAAATATATATTATTGAAAAAATAAACACGGCATTCGTATGTCATTCATCCACAACAGGCTGTCAATTTCTTGAAAACCACGTTAAAAATGTTGTGACACTTTTGCTCAAATTTGTTTCTGAGATTCACAAACAGACTTCCGATTTTTTACTGTGACAGTTTTCCACTCAAAATGTAAATTCGTACCATTATTTTCTGACTGATCTATATTCGCGCGTGGAATCGTCGGTCTGAAATATTCTAAAGTAATTATTTCAGGTTCCTATTTTTCTCACGGCGTGAGCCTTTGTCCTGGAATTGGTTGTCCGCCACCCATGACTCTTCCAGACGTTTGTACAGCACCTTGTCTTGCCATTTCACTCTTTTTGTCTGCATACTCTCTTCTCTTCTGGTTCACAAGTTCAATAAAACTGAAAAATTCAAATTCTATTTTAAGAGTTTTTCGTAATATTCATGACTGCGCTTACGTGTCATAGTCGGCCTCTGGGGTCTCCTGATAGCAGTCAAGCTCGTGATAGCTAGACACAATTTCTGATTTATTCGTTTCTAATTGTCTGATTAATGATTCACGCTGAAACGTCATTAGTGAGAACTTGAGTAAAAACAAAATAATACCTGAAGGCAAAGGAAAGGGATGTTGAAAAAGTGATGTACGAATTTTAGTCCAAATGCATATCGCATTGATGCCGGGGCAAAACGAGCACGTGGAGAACCATCTGGGGAAGGATGACTACTGAAAGCAAAAATTCAGATAAATTGTATTTTTGAAAATGAAAATCTTACCTATTGAACAGCTCAACAAATGTCGAGCACTGTAGATCGGTGACTTGACGGTGATGACCCATGTCTCGACGATTTGCCAGAACAAGAACAGGAATCTTGTTCGGAACTTTCACAATCTCCTTTTGTACATACTCCCATGTCCACGTTTTTGTAATATCAAATACAAAAATGACACCATTTGTTCCTTTGTAAACATCGACAAAACGTGCATCGCAGGCTGTGTCCTCGTACTGAAATATGTGGAATATTACTGATTTTGTCAATAAAATTAAAGTGTGTTTGTTGAAATTTTAGTTTGAAATCAAAAATTTATCATGCTGTTAAGTTTTTGTTTCTTGATTTGAACCCATGTCAAACATTTGATGTGGAAACGGTAATTTACTTGAAATGAATTTGCAAAATCCAGTTTAACTAATTTTTGGCATTTTGGATGTTTCTAAATTAGTTTAACTTTAAACCTTTTGTCCATTCAAACCACTGACATTGATTCTGAAACTAGTTTAATATTAGCTCAGAAAGATTGATACGCATTAACAAATCATGTTGTTATGTTTTCAACCTATCATTTCCCACGCAAGTCAAATACCACACTCTACATATCGATGAGTTTTCTGAACTATTCGTGAAATGCGCTGTAACCGGTTTGTTGCAATATCACTTTGCATTTTTTAAACGATTTCTTATTCCGTTACCAGTGTACAAACATTGTCGGAAAATTCTTTCAAAGATTTCCATTCTTCGCTGAGGATATTTCTTCTTTAAACTATTTTCAGTTGTACGCATTTCTTAAGTTTTTCAATTTAAGACTTACATCTAAACCATCATTTTTATCCATCCCATTGTTCGCCAATTTTAACTTGTCATCCTTGACCCTTTTCTTAGTGGATTGATCTACAATATCCCAAACATCAACTTTGACAACGTCATCCGTTGCGCGATAGTTCCAGTTGATGTTGGCTACCTGGAATCAAACTTTGAGTATTTTTCAAATTTTGAATTTTTTGATGCAAGCAAAGTCTGTATCCATATCCAAGCAAATACGAGATCTTACTTGAATCTCTTCGGTTGCCACGTATTCCTCTTGAAATGAAAGCCCTTGAAGTCGTTTCCATAGACAAGTTTTACCGACGTTTCTGTCTCCGCGAATTACAATCTTCACTAAAAACATTTAATTACCAGAAGCAGGTGAAATGGAAAAAAAACTAACAGTTGTACTGTACTCCTCGAGCGAATTTTCTCTGCAATTCCGCGTCGACTCGTTGTACACCTGACGGCATAACAGTCGACTTGTTCTCTTCTTTGTCACCACCCAATTTTTTTCGTATTGCGGAGAACATCTGAATAATTTTTTGAAGAAGATTTGTTTGGTGCAAGTGCAAGTAGTGCTCAAATAACATTCAAAAAAGGTATTATTGTCTTGAAATAAAACAAGAGGAAAGACAGTACGTCTTATCAAAAATTGACAACAAAAAGATAAGATTTCTTATTGTTTTTATTTGTAATCGGTACATTGAACGAATTAATGGAAAAATTGGAAAAATTGAATTATCCGTACTTCGTTTTTTGAGCGAAAATTTTATGTTTTCTTCACACAACGGGGTTCCATTTGGCGTATCGCTGAAAAAACACGAATTCATACTTTATTCAAAGCTTTTTGACGGGTCCTGTGTATTTATTTCATTTACAACACTGAAGCTGAATCCAATCAAATCCTAGACGCAACGGATCACCAGAAGATCATCAGTAACAAATGATAAATGGAATTTGTTATTCTACCATGTCATGACCATCTTGTTCTGTCCTGTAATTCAACTTTCCTCATTTTATTTTTAAAATTTTTTGTTTTAAACGAAGAAATTTAAATTAAACTAGGCGTTTTGAAAAAAAAAATCCGTCAGTTTTAAAAAGTATTCTTACACAAACTTTTGACTGTGTTTTAAAATTTTAAATAATTTGTTTTCCAAATTAAACAAAAACTCACGTTGCATCAGGACTGAAGTGTCATAAACCGCTGTCAATCGGAGCACTGTCTTTGTTTTATCCAATTGGAGTTTTCATTTATAAAATGATTTTTGTGTGATTTTTTGCAAGCTGGCGTACAGATTTTCTTAATTGTCTGGCAACCCTTAGATTTTCTTCACAACTGATGTTAATCCCTGAAACAAAAAGTACGGTCAAGGCAACGCCCTTAAATCAATATTCAGGCAGAAAAGAAGTGTGCGGAGAAGAGTGTTCGACGGCAAGCAATACACTGGAGGCAATAGGATAGACGTGGTGGCCACCGAATGAATAGGGAGGCCTCTTTTTTGCAGGAGGGCTCTTTTCGTTTATATGCCTCGGTGAGCTGGCACTTAACGTTTTGTGTCGTTCCAAACCTAATAATCGGTGAAGACAACAAAAAATTGGTTTCTGATCAGACATTATTGGAACTTGTGTTTCAGATTTATCAAAATTATTGCAACTAAATTAGATTTGAAAAAAACAACTCAACGAACACATCATTTTCTGTTTTCAATCAATAAATAAAATCAAGTTAGAAAACATTTTACAATTATTGTTGAAGTACATTAATAAATTTTCAAAATAATAATTAAGCGTCGAGGTAATATCAATTTAGGTTGTTCTACACATCGTATTCGTGGCAGAGCTAACAAGAAAAGGCCGGGGACTAAGAATCCAGCCGTCTCGGCCCTCAGTCCACTACACCCGTCCACCTCTTTTTCACAGCGTCTTTTTTATTGATTAATACCTGGTCCTTTCGTGTTACTTTAAACGTTTAATTATTCATTATGATATGTGAAAAATATGTTTTTATTGGTTTTCAGAAGAAAAATGTCAGACGGTTCGATGGATGATGATGGAAGGTTATTTCCTGACTTGGGCTCATCAACACATGACAATCGAGAGATACGTGTTCGTTTCCTAAACAGATGTGCTTACCCCGTGGACGTGTTTTGGCTGAATCCATCAGTAAATTTAATTCTTACACAACGAAAAAGATAAAATCCTTAAATTACAGAAACAACCGACAAAATACGGAACACTTGCCCAAAAAAAGTATTTAGACATTAAAACTTTCAAGGATCATCCATGGGTTGCTAGGAGATCCTTTGATGGATGCAAAGTATTGGTAAACGAAAAAGAAGTATTCTGGCCGGAGCCAGCTCCTCGAATGAATTTGATTGTTCGAAATCATTGTGTCATCACAATGAAAGGTAGGCTTTTTTATTTTTAAAAGGTTACATAGAAAAATGGAAAAGAAAACAATTGAATAAATAATCAATTTCTTGAATTTTCCGACGTTAGTTTTACGATTTCGTTGTCACTTACTCAGTGAGTGGTAATAATGCAGAATAAATCGAATCACATGTTTCCCCATTTCTAACGATTAATTCCTCTTTGCACCTCACTTTTAACTGTTAATATTTTTTCAGTTCAATCCTTACGAGAAATTGCCGGACGTTCGTTCTTACGGCATAATCCAACTGAAGTTCCAAACAAAATCAAAGGACTTCCACGAGAACTACAATTTGAAGTCAAACATTTTCTGGATAGAAAACAAGAATATTCCGAAATAGTCTGCCGTTCAATTCCTCCTCCTGGACCCCAGAGACCTCAGCAATGATTCTAATTGTATATAGTTTCGAAAATTGTCATGATAGAAGCAATTCCATTCCCCATACGGTCGTTTTCTCAAAAGTAGCATTGAATACTGTTAATGATTTTTTCACCATTTTTGTCACAATTTTTGCTAGCATTTGTGGTAAAGTATTTTAAAAGCGCAAAAGTTATGTTGGCAAATGATGTTCTGTAAGATAATTTATTATATTTCATGTTACATTCGGACTGAAGTACAAGAAAAATTAATATGGTCAAAGGTACACACGACTTTCTAATTTCAAAAACAAACAATTTACAATTGAAAAAATTGGAGAGCAGAAAAATCAGCTTACGGCTTTTTTGCTGAAAATAAATTGATTTCAGATTTTAGTGCTCAATTCCCAGCGTTAGAATTCATGAAGTTTCGCATGCAATTTCAATATTTTTGTTATCATCACTCAAACCAATTGTTTTTGATTTTAGCAATTCAAAGCTTGTTTGTTCTCACAAGAACGCGGAACACGAAATGGAATATTCTTTCAAAATATTTGCATTTTACCAATTTAATATCCAATTCATTATTTATTATAATAATTTTTAACCGCATAAAACTTAGAACAAAATTTGAAATTCGATGACCCCTATTTACAACTAGTTGGACATAGGTAATGAGTATCAGCATCTAACCGGTTCAATAGGTATTATACAACAACAATTAAAAAAAAGGAAAATACTTCTAAAATTCTTAGAATAGCTATACAATAATTCAATTTCCAAACATTGTCGACAGGATAATGTAGACAATAATGAAAAATGTTATAGCAACATAATTATAGTACTCCTTTCTGCGCATTTCGTTGATTTCTCGTTTTAGACTATCTGCTTTTCGTTCCAAATCAATGCATTTGACGCGGAGTTGTTCATTCTAAAATTTATCAATTGTTTGCAAATATTGTTTTATTATTGATGTAACTCACTGATGCATCCAAAGTATTATCATACGCTCTTCTTGATTTTTCCTCCTCTCTCGATAGTTCGTTAATACTATCCAGTACGTTTTTCAGTGTATAATTCTGGATAACCTTGCTCATGCTGACACGCTTCCGGCAAATGGGGCAGTGAAACGACTGAAACACAGAGTGAAATCCTATTATATTAGCTTAAAATCTGCATACGGTTTTTTGAAAATACATATTCCATAAAATCTTTGTCCCGAAATGTTCTCGAGAAACAAGTCTGCGGACCAAGAGTTCCTGTTAGAATTAATCAATTGATATTCCATCTAACAAAACGAATTTTGAAAAGTAAAAAGTGCGCACAAAACTGAATTTCCCATTTACCGCTTCACTAACACAACACGGAACCCAAAGACCCTTTTCTCAAGACCATGCTTATAGAGGAATTACAATTACGGTTTACAAAACTTACATTTCGGTTTGGTTCTCTTGTATCATTCATCACTTCCGAATGAGCCACTTCTTCAATGCATCTATGACAGAATGAATGACCGCATGTCAGCGTTTGAGGGATTCCTTGAAATATGTTGAGACAGACAGCGCATCGTAATGTTTCTACATCAACTACGCATACATCAGCCTCGTCTAGGGATTTCAGTACCCGCTGAAATACATATATTCAACTCGAATTTTTTATTGTAGTAAATTAAATTGAAACTCTGCTCAACCATAGAGTTTTTCACCTGACCCGAAAATTGTTAAATAAAGTTTTTCTGATTGCTAATCGGTCTCAAATTGGATTCTAAAAACAAACAATGGTTGTCTTTCTATTTTCAAGTAACCGGGTATTTTTTGATTGAAAGAAAGAATTCAAATAATTTAAGTAACGTGACGATTTGAAAGAGAGCTATCATAATTTTGAATATAATAGTGAAGTATGTGTTTCCGTTCGCAAACTTCAATTTAAAAAAATTATTAGTATTTGTACATTTTTACACTTAAAAAACTCAATAAGTGTTTTTTTTTCTTCAGAAATATTCAATTTTGAAAATTGTAATTGATGTAAAACTCACTTTTTTATCCGCTTTCTTATCATCCTTTGGAATAAACCTGCGAAAAAATCCATACATGTTTTGTTTCACGTTCTGCTTCATCAGAATTAACTACCTGAAAGCATCCCTATAAATCTGAAGCAGAAATATTAAGTAATAAAAATGGCCAATAGAAACTTTAACGCAACGATAAAAGGACACAACCGGGCTCGAAATCGATGTGGAAAGGGAATGTGTTGCCTGCGTCTCTTTTGCGCGTTGATCTCTTACGATTAAGTCAGTCGGGGGCAACCCGGGAACACAAAACAACCAAGAGACAACAAGTGAAGAGGACGAGGAAAAATATCACTGGAACGATCAACAAAAGTGAAGAAGTGGAAAAACAATTAGTCCGAATGATACTTGAAAAACATTTATGATTGGAGAAAAGAGGAAAACTACAGATTAATCGTACTAACAGACAAAATGGACTAAATGACCAAAACATGTTTCATTAAGATAGAGAATGAACAGAGAAAAAAGTACACCGTGGTACTCTAAAATTCTCTATTTTCTCTATACTCCAACATGTTCTTTGTACCCTGATATTTGTGCGGGAACAGAGAAGAGACGGGTACAAAATATACGTGTATACAAACAAAATCAATTCAAAACGAAAAATAAAATGTTAATTTTAACATTGTTTAATGATTCTATTTTATCTTCTGATGTATAAAACTGACAGTCACAGACATGACATCATTTTCTAACCGCATTTTTGAGTAGTATTTCATTGTCAAACACAAATTTCATAAATATCAACTGTATTATCAAAGCCAGTAGAATTGATTGGAGATTTTGATAGAATGTAACAATCATTGATCCACTTTTGCGAATTTTCTTCAATGAAACCAATAGCGGTGCAGGTGTGCTGAAAAATAAAGTATGGAGAGATAGATGAAGTTTGAGTGAGATTTGTTAATTTTTACCTTCTATTTAAGCTTTAGTGCATTCATTTCTAACAAGGAACAACACTTTTTCACTGTTAAATGAGAAATATAGATATATGTGTGTTACAGTGCTGGCCAAAAAGATATCCACTTTTGGTTTTTTGTGTGTAACTTTTTTCTAAGTGGTTATTTTGTTTTGAAACTTCACCACAGTGTTCACAAAATCTAAAAACACAATATTCATCAAAAATGTTCAACAGATTTTGAAAAAACTTCAGAAAAATTCAAAAAAATCGAAAAACTAGAAATATTGAAAAAACCGAGGTTGCAAGGAAATGACAATTAAAGTACCGGAATATGAGCAATTGGATTTAAAAACAACATAATTATGCTTAATACTTTGTCGCGTATCCGTTTGCATCAATAACAGCTAGACAACGACGTGGCATCGAGTCGATCAGCTTGTGAATAACTGACATGGGGATAGCTTTCCAAGCGTTTTCCAACTGGTTGAATTTGGCATCTGCATTTGAAGCCCGAATACCTCCAAGACGTCTTTCCAACTCTTCCCACAAATGCTCTATTGGATTCAAGTCCGGAGACTGACTTGGCCAATCGAGCAAATGCACACGACAAGGTTGAAACCAGGAACGCACATGAAGAGAAGTATGCTTAGGATCGTTATCCTGCTGAAACACGAAGCCACGGCCCACATTTTGAAGTGCCCAGGGTCGCATTGTAGTTTCCAAGATGTTTTCGTATTGAAAACGATCCATAATGCTTTGGATTCTCCTTAGTGGGCCCATGGAAGTGCTGGTGAAGCACCCCCACACCATGACGCTCCCACCTCCATGCTTAACGGTTGGGCATTGATACTTTGGAGAGTACCTAGAGCCAACAGGACGACGTACCCAGGAATTTCCATCACTCCCGAACAAATTGAACTTGCTTTCGTCAGACCAGATGTGTTTAGCCCATTCCTGACGTCCCCAACGAAGATGCGCTTTTGCCCACGCAACTCGAGCCATGCGATTTTTCTTACTGATGAACGGTTTCTTGACTGGCTTTCGTCCGTGTAGTCCTGCTTGCTGTAAACGTCGACGAACAGTTCGTTTACTTGGTACAGGTTCATTTGGAGAACTTATAATCGTTTGAATATCCGTGGCGGTCCTATGCGGATCTTCTCTTGCTGATCGGAGGATGTTGCGATCCATCCTATGGGTTGTCACTCGAGGCCTGCCGGGCGAGATTCTCAAAGCGACGGATTTCTAAACATTTATTATTAAAGAATAATATTTTTCGAACTCACCTCAGTTTGGTACTTCTTGATTACTTTCCAAATAGTCGACGGAGAACGTTGAATTTGCAGCGCGAGCATTTTCGTGGGTGTTCCTTGTTCGAAGCCAGCTACAATGGCTTTCTTGACGTCCAAGGAAAGATTTTTACACCCAACAGATTTTACCATACCTTAAAAATAATTTATCAACCAAACAAATCCAGTGCAACAAACAGAGTGCGTTTTATTGATAATTCAAAAAAAATAATGAAAATTGGAAAAACGAAAAAATCAAAAAATTGAAATAAAATTCAGAAAAAATCGATAATCATGTAATGTTTGGTCCGCAAATTTGCGTAACATTTCGCTTTATGCACACGGAAAAATTCAAGTCAAATGGATGCTTGAGAAAAAAGTTACACACAAAAAACCAAAAGTGGATATCTTTTTGGCCAGCACTGTACATGCCGCTTCCTTTAATGGTAGAGAAATTGTAGAATCGGAATTTAAAATTCTAAATTGTTCGATAATTTTGTAATTGGCTGAAGACCTTTGTATAGCGAACATGTTTTTAACCTCTGCGGCTATTGATCAGATGAAGCACCTATCGAAAAATTGTTTCGAAAAAAAATGCGCAGTAATAGCCGATAGTGTCAACTCTTGCTTTTGACAACTGCCAAACATTTTAAAAACTATGTAGTAATTACTGAACTTCCCGTCAATATTTTCTCCTACATAGTGAAGTGGATCTATTTGTTGTGTTGCTTTGCAAAATTTGTAAGACGTTCACTTTTTGAGCTCAGAATTTGACTACACCTTGTTTTAGATACCAAAAAACCTTGATTATAAAACATACGTTTTGCGACAAAATGTTGAATCTGCAAAGATTCCAACAATTAGTTGCTGTCGATGCATGAGTTGTTCTTATTGTTACGGTGTTTATTTCAGATATCGAAGTTGCAACTCCAGGTTTTAAGTAAGCTGATGAAGCTGCAATAATCTCAAATACTTAAATACATATATCTCATTCAATATTCAACCAAATTCTAATTTTCCGCAAAGTCCATTTGGTTTTCTCAATGTTTGGAACTGTATTGCTGGTTCCATTGTTGTCGTTACAATAACAGGTGCGTGAGTGTTGGCCGGAGGTTCAACCATTAACATAGGAGTGTCATCGGGTGCCACGTATGTTTTGAGCCCAAACATTGCTTCCAAAGGAACAGTACGTTTCTGTAATAATGTTTCGGGAATAGACAAGTTTAGTTGTAATGTAGTAGAACTCAAATGAAAAAATCTTGAACAAAACTGATATGTATATACAGTGCGCCCAACTTCTATAGCGCCCCCCCCCCCCTATTTTTTCTCATTTCACCACCTTCTGACATTTTTTACAAAAAACTGCTAATGCCATTCGATTCCAAATGTCGAAAAACCCCCTGTCCAAAATTTTCATCAAAAAATTCAATAGACTGAGGAGACTAGGTCAAAAAGTCTCTAAAACGACCGCCCAACTTCTATAGCGCCCCCTCGAATTTTTGATTTTTTCTAATAAAATCCCCTTTTTTTGGCTTTTTCTAAGAACAACTTATTCATGACTTAAGTTCAAACTGATCCAGACATCTTGCAAATCAATTTTCAAAAGAAATTTATCCGTGGAAATTCGTAGGATCTCTAAAATTGTCCTGAAACGCCTAATTTTATTTTAGAGGGCGCTGCGCGGCGCCCAATACTTGAATCAGCACAAGAATCAACTAAGATGATCTACAACATCTATTTCATCGGTCTGAAATTTTTTTAAAGATTTGCAACTCTTATTTTTATTATACTACTAGTACGAGATAGCACTACTGGCCTTCGCGCATTCACCATCCTCTAGATATCAAAAAACACAACAGATTTTATTAATTTAGATAAAGTTCAATATTTCGTAGGACCTCCATTCTTGGCGATGACCTCAAAGATTCGATTAGGCATCGAATTGACCAGATTTTTCATCTCTGTAGCTGATATGGCGTTCCATGAATCCTCAATTCCGACTTTAAGAGCAGCAACATTCGGATATTGTTTTCCATTAGCGTACACGAGTCTCACGATTGAAGCCCACATATTTTCGATCGGATTGAGGTCCGGTGAACAAGCTGGCCATTTTTTTGATGAAAATTTTGGACAGGGGGTTTTTCGACATTTGGAATCGAATGGCATTAGCAGTTTTTTGTAAAAAATGTCAGAAGGTGGTGAAATGAGAAAAAATAGGGGGGGGGGGGGGGGGGGGCGCTATAGAAGTTGGGCGCACTGTATATCACTGCGTATTCTATTTTAGTTCACAACTTTTAAAGTGCTTCGGATCTTGTTAATAATGCACCCATTTCTGACGACAAAATACTATAACAATTAATCAACAATGCACAGATTAGTTGTAGCTTGTTGGTGTTTTTTTTTTCAATTTATCATGCTAAAGGAGAAAAATAGTTTGAATAGTTCATTTACTAAATGAAGGCTTCCAAATTAATTTTTTTTCGAGACAGAATCTTTCAAAATATCCACTTTTAAATCATTTTGAAAACTTCAAAATGCTCAATTTCTTGCAATAATTTAACGACCATGTAACAATTTATAGACTATATCTAACCGACCCCGTCCCGGAACAGAATAATTTGAAAAATATTTGTTCCGACTCAAAATTTAATCATATTTTTGTTTTTGTACGTTTTGAATTGATGATTACAAATTTTCGCAATATTTTGTTATTTTCTCAAAGCTACATACGGGTCTTGTTTGATTTTTGCAGCAGTGACAATCGTATTCAAAATTGACACTTCTTCGTTGAACACACGCACATTCCTCCATCAGATACCCTTCACAGCTTTTTGTGTTGATTCCTGGATGAATATTATCAAATATGTGACGTGTGCTAAGAAATTTTAAAAAAAATCTAACCAGGATTGTCAACAGTCAAAGTGCAGTTCTCCTCTTGAACACAACGATTTTCTGCTTGAGAAGCTCCTGAAAATATCATTATTTTCCTTTACAAATGGAATAAGAAATTTGATTATCTTTTTTGTCTGTTTAGAATTGGTTTCCTTTTTTTCACCTAGTTCAATGTACACTTTCTAAATAAGATAAATTTAAGGCGTGGGTGAGCAAATTTTATTGTGAGAGAAAATGTTTCAAAGTGGTTCTTACCTAAAACAAGGAACAAAAAGAAGCATTTATTTTTGTTCATGGTTCAAAAAATGAATATACAAAAGTTTAGAAGTTTTAATAACAGTTTGTCATGAGATATACACACTATAAACACTGTATTTTCACTGCGTCTATCGGTAATCCCAGTTGACAATGTTTCAACCTTTGGCCGGGTCTGCAGTGTGAATTTCTAGTTTCACAGTGAAGCGTAACCACCCATGTTATAAAAGTCATTATCCAGTTGAAATTTTACACTCTTTTGTTATGTTTATACAGGATGAATATGAATGTGTCAAGAACACGTGTGCTAGTTATTTCCAATTTTGCAGCTGCTGCATCAGTGACTTTGCTTAACTTATAGGAGAGCGATGATCATTAGATTTTTATATGAATAAGAAACCAGCAACTTCTGCAACACTAAGTGACGTGATGGTATGGAAACTTTCATTGCTAAGATCACGAAAAAGCAGCAGACCATCATCATAAGGGTTTGAACATGCTTTAAATTTCTTGAAAAGTGAGGTTAAATCAGTTTCTACTACTTTTTGAGTCCAACTAATTTTTTCAAAACTTTTAAAAGAGTTTTACTATGTTATTTCGTCATTTTACCATCATATAAATAAATTTGAACAATTTTCCTGTGGACAGTGCTTCACATTAAAAACCGTACAGATGGCTTTGAAATGCGGGGTCATAATATAAAAAAACCAACATTCTTCTTAAAGTGCAAAAATTTACAAAAAACAAAAATTATTTTTCAAATCAATGTACCTATTTCAAAACAACATAAAAAGTAAATCAGGGTGAGCAAAGTGAGCACAGTGAAAATATATTTTCAAAAGTTCAAGACCTAGGTCAGCCACTTCATCAAGAACCCTGATCTTCTTTACTACTAGCTCATCAACCCACAATTTTAGATGTTCCTCTAAAAATACTTCTTGACACATTGAAAGTTTTGCTCAATGATCTCTATTTCGGCTCATTTATATATTGAATTTTACATGTTCTATTTCAGAATTCCCCATCTTCTTACCCATCGGATGCAAAAGTGTTGGGTACAAATGTACATTGCAAAAACTTTTGATTTATTTATATAACGTGCATAGTATATAACACTATCTCATTAGGATGAGAATCTCGGACTTGAAAACCGACCTTTTCTCTGACCGGAGCATAAAGCGTGGGTACACTCTTCAGAGTTCGTTTTCTGTTCAGATGTCAATTTAATTATGAAATCATTGCCAAGCAAATGACGAGAGTCTATCTATGTAAACCAGCTAAAATTTTTCATAGTAGGGGTTAGAATGCACCAGTAAAAAGTACTACGATTCTTTGAAAAATAAAACGTATCAATAAACTTGTAAAACGAAAAATATATTTTTAAAGCGAAGAATGCAAAAGTCCAATTCTGAACACGTTGTACGGATTCCATCACCGTATAAACTTTTTCATTCTCAAATCATCTGAACAACAAGATTATAAATAGACTAATTCGTAACATGAGTTACGAATTTCCGAGATTTCAAAGATTTCATTTCTTCCTCCCACCACAAATTTGTATTTTAGGTTTGGTCAAGGTCTTCCAAGTATGGAAACCATAGTGTTTGAAAAATGTCAACTTCAATCAACCGACACATAAGCACACCAAGCCACGCCTTGTCTAATCCACGGTCACCAGGGGGAGGGGCTACGAAGGAAGAAGAAGCGGGCGCGTCCCTTGGGATTCTCAGGCGGCCGAGAGCCTATATATATTATTCACTTTTCGATTTAGAAAATTCATTTTACTTCTCTCGTTCTCAATTTTTGAGTGTGTGAGTTCAAACGTCAAGATGCGCTTCATACTCGGTAAGTCACTTTCTCATCTGATATAATTTAAATCTAGTTTTTAAACTTCAGGACTTCTTATCGCGATTGTTGCTTTTGTTGCAAGCTCCCCAATCCACGGAATCTGGAACAATCTACCAGCTCCTCCAGTAAGTCAAAAAAAAAAAATTTTATAGAAACAAAAGAATACGTTTTGTATTTTTTAATTTTTGACCTCTTCAAAAAATTCATCTCCCACTTTTGAAGTTTCCCGCATTCATAGGTTATATTTGAATAGATGCTTGCAGAGTAAGAAATACTCTAGAGAAACTCACATCATGTGACCTTTAACTCGAGTGTTTTCATTCTGCTTTATTTAATATAAGAAAAACAAAAAAAAGTATGGTTTATCAGAAATATTATCCATTCCCAGCAGCCCAAATTGCACAAAAACAAGTTAACTCCCGTGTTGTGTTCAATGAATATAGTTTTCCGTTTTCAGCAAAAACGTGTCTATGGATTCTACAACTACTTACCAAAAGAGGAAGATGACCGTGACAAGAGAAACACCATATTGCTCCTGACCCCAAACGAGGACTACGTCGAATAAATCAACTGGAAAATTGGACTGCTTGACATAATTCCATCTTAATTATCATAATACACTTTTGATGAATCTGTGAATGAATTGACTTTTTTTTAAAAAAGAAACAACGCATTTAGCTTGACACTGTTATCAACCGGAGAAACGGGAGAAAAGAGGAGCAGAACCTTTGTGATAACACACTTTCTAGTCTCTAGTTTCTGCTCACAGAGGTTACATGGGTTACATGTTTATTGATTCCTAATAAAACGAGTTTTTTTGTTTTTGGAGCAATATAACGTCATTCAAAATTTTTATTATGAAAATAAGTTAGTATTTTTATCACTTTTTTTTTTCAGATAAAGTTGTGTTTATGACAAGCCTAGATCCCGTGGTTTCCACATTTCCCGATGGGATACTCCGACCGATTCCACAATTTCCAAGTGATATGCAAAAAGTTATGAATGATCCTGAAGATCTAGGAAATTGTAAGATATGCTTACAACGAGCAGATGGAATTCATTTTGCGGTTTCATCGTGCAGGTACCAAAGCTCATATCAGTACTTCGTACGATGCTGAAACATTTCAGAGCATGTGCCGCGTTTTTTCGACGAACTGTCATTTTGAAGCTTAATTATACATGCAAGGAGAAAGGCAATTGTACAGTTGAGAAATGTTAGTTTTCTTAACTTTGAAATCTTTTAGTAAACTTTTGATAAGTTCATGATAATATTTAAACCACCCTCGCAACAACACCGGAAGTAGTTTGTGTGCGTGGGGAATTGAAAAGCAAGTCATATGAAATCCGTACCAATCCAATTAGAGCTGCATGTGTTTCGGATCAAAAAATTAATAAAAGATGAAATTGTTTCTAAATTTTTGGTCTTCAAAAATCAACTACGTGCGACCTCCAAGGTCCATCCGGAATATTCAATGAGGCAGAGATGAGAAGTGGAGAATCTTCCGTACACAATATAAAAATAATAGGGAAAAAAATGACGTTAACTGACATATGCCTGTCAACTTCTGTCAACCATATATCCAAAATTCAGCGCTCCGCAATTTGTGCCGTAGCTGTAGATACACGCGATGCATCAACGAAGGAATGAAAATAGAATGTGAGTTTTGAACTGTAAGATTTTCTGCTTTAAAATGTATTTTTACAGTAGTACAGTTGCAGAGGGATTCTATTGGAAGGAAGAAAAGCGGGGCCGTAAGATTTTTCTACTACGATAAATGTCCTTAAGTATTTTTTGTTTTCTAGAGCATTTCTATTGACCCTTTGTTCACTCCGAACGTAGCATCATCTCTCAGTGCTATTTTTAAAAATGAAAAAGAAGACGTGTTGTCAACTTCCTGCACCATTCTTTCGCAAATGACGAGCGGTGAGCATATCTACTGGTTTACTTTCTGCTTATTGTAGCATGGTTTGTAGGCTATGCAATGTTTTTGAATATTCGAAGATCCACGAATACACTGGTGCAGAGTTCTGTTATAACGCCCACCTTCAAGATGCCCAAAATAGTAAATGCTGAGATTTTAATTGTTTGAAAACTATAGAAAACATTTTCAGGAATTGCATGCATCGCGGTTTGATTCTGCGAAACAAGTTTGCAAAGCAGAAGCTCATTTGGTGACGGATATTGTGAACTCCTACTTTTCACCTTTCAATTCTCTCAAATTCGAAGATAAGGTTTCTGATTTTTGCTGTATTAACAGTATTTTTTCTAGGAACATATGTCGATCATGAAAATCTCATTAGAATGTTAATTGGTATTTTTAGAATCTTTAAAAAAAAACTGATGTTGAATGATGTTCTGGAACACTTTCAAATATATTTGCTAAAATTCATATGTAAAAATTGAGATTTCATTCAGGTTGCACTGTTCAAAAACTTTTTTTGTTACTTCTCGCATACCGACCGAGCATATCAATCTTTTAAACAATTTGAAAGCGATAATCGTGAGTTTATCTTTCACGTAATCAGATACCCATTTGAACGATCAATCTTAAGTAAGCTAGATCTCACGAAAAACTTTTCTCGTAAAAAGTACTAATATTCTTAGACAGTTGCTTCAAATTATTTTTTTTCAGTCAATGATAAGATACTTATGCCTGATGGTGGATTTATCAAACGAACGGAACTTGGAAGATTCTATGAGAATGCAGAGGGTGTACATACTTCAGCAGAAGATGCTGCAAAGTAGGGCGAAAACATCAAAAGGATCGGCTTATCACTATTTTCAGAATCTTCCAGCCAGCTCTTAATTATATTTTGGATGTCATTGTCGACTATATGCGACGTATTCACATTATTGAGACGGAATATCTTGCTCTTTTGGGTTTTTGTTTATGGGATGACGGTGAGCTGCGAATACTGCGTACTTGTTGTGTATTACATTTGTCGTACATTTCAGCAGTTCCTGGATTATCCAAAGAAGCAAAATCCCTGGCAGTGCAAACGCAGTCTAAATTGCTTGCAGAGTTGCAAAATTTCTATTCTTCACAAGTAAGACGGATTAGTTAAAATTTGAAAACGATCCTTCAAATCATTGAACATTTATTTTCAGAACAAAGACGCGGTTGAGATCACCCAACGAGTTGGAGTATTGTTGTTATTGGTTCCAAAACTTACAGTAGGTACAAGGAAACAAAACTCGTATAGCAAAATCAAAATCGATTATTATTATTTGTTGCTTTGATTACGTTCTTATTGAGTTAAATCCGATCGTTAGCCTATTCAATTCATTTTTAGTTTCATACGTAATCAGAATATGTCTGTCACCCAAATTGAATTTGACAAATTTATTTTATAATTATGGTGAAATGTTTGCACCCACATTTCGCGCATTCGGAAATAGAAGAGACAAAACACAAAAATTTCACTAAAATTGGAAAACAAAACCTGATGAACATAAAGTTTTCTGACTTTAACATTTTTAGAAATGCGTGATTATGCTCCGCGAAAATTCAGTTCTTGCTGAACTCTTCAATTACTACGAAGCAGATGTATGTTGTAAGAATTTCAAAGAAGATGCTTCAGTTGATCTGGATTGTACGTCTCAGTGCATTGTTCATACGAAAAATGATTAATTACTCTTAAATTTCTTTTATTAAAGATAACATCACATGTCTTCGAATAAAGTGAACTTTTAAATTGTACTGAAAATCATATTTTATTTCAATGAAAAAATCACAATTAATGAAAATACATCTGAGAAAGTCAAAAGTGAAACTATTTTGTTAAATGATCACAGAAACTCTCATCATAGCTTCTTCCTTTTTTAATGTCACAGACAAACGTATATCTGCATTTGTAATCAGTATAGCATTCGTTGTTGTAGTGATTTCGGTAATAGAGCCTACAAATTTCAATTATTAGTGAAGAAACTTCATTCTACAAGTCGAACCTCACGTAATCCCTAAACAGTGTAGTGTTAGTCCAAAGTTTGTCACTCAAATCGGACCACGATTGAGGTGAGAAATCAGCCATTTGATAGTGTTCTCTGGTGTCGTAAGAAAGCACCCATTCTGGTTCCTTGTTTTTCATATTGGCTTCAGTAACATTTGCAAAGTATGTTTTCGCATCCTTGACCGTCTGAAATTTCGAAAAACTTTAGAAAATGTTGCACGGCATATGGCTTCCGTACATATGTTGCCCCTTCGTAACCACCATCTATTTCATAAATCCTATAAGCTGGATTCAACCAGTCGTACGTGGTCAACGAGGGACTGATCCAATTGAAGTGGAATGGTCTTCGGTTTGGATCGTCCATATCATAATAAACCATGAATTGATCATAATGAGTGTGTCCATAAAACATTTGTGCAATGGTGTTCTCATAACGCTTCACAATCTCGAAGAAGTTCCATGACCATCCTTTCAAACAATAATTATCGCCCGGTGGAATATGAGAAATGATGTGAACCTACAAAGTGGAAAAAATAACCTTTGGCCAACACAATGCGTGAGAAATTAGTAAAGGAAACTTGAAATTCAAAACCACTCACGAGCTCTCCCTTATTTTCCGAATCCTGCAATTCTTCAATTAACCACTCCAATGTTGCATCGGGATCTACTTCATTTACATACAAATAGCTGAAGGAAAAATTTATTAATGTCGAGTTGAAATAACTTACAAATTGAACTCCGAGCAGTAAATAGTGTTGAGTGAAATCAGTTTGAGACCAGGTTTCGGGTACACTGCGTAACTGGCGCGACTGAAAATGTGAACGTGTTAGTTTAAGACATATCGATATATTGTTTTCACATAAATGAATAACTGCTACGAGTATCAGTGATTCATGTGCAATCATTCGAAAAAACAGCTCTTACAAAAACCGTCATGCTTGCGTATTTCAATTATTATTGCACTGAAAACGTATTTTAAATTATTTAAAATACACTCACTATTGAACAGTATCCAAAGCTTCCTGTGGAATCCAATGAGACCACATTTCAGACATAATCTTATACAACCACTGAGGACCTCTTGTATCATATTCAGGCATTGTATGTGGAGCCATCCTACAATAGTATAGTTTTCCAATTAGTCATTTCAATTTCGTAATTCTCGTTAGTACTCACGCATCTTGTGGAACTCCCTCGTGATTTCCGATGGAGACATATACGGGGACGCCAGGGAAATACTCTAGAAACACGTTAGTCATATTGTTCATATTTTCACGGGTCAGATCTTCCGTGTAATCCCATGAATCATGCGCCTCAAAGTCTCCGGTAATGATGATGTAATCAAGCTGAATAAGAATAGAGAATAGCTTTGTTTGTTTGTTACCGAATAAATAAATGCTTACGTCTTTGAATGTTTTGCTAATATGCTTCATTGCTGATTCAAATGTCTGATAAGGTAAGTCACACAAATAAGGCATTCCCCATGGACCTGCGGGAACATAGATTGGTTCTAAAATAAATTGAATGAAAATAATAAAATATAGAAAACGGATTCCCTACTATCTTTCAAATTTGTCGGGGCTCCTTGGCTATCTTGACTATAGTCGCGACAACACATTGCATATGTACCCAGGGCACTATCCAGTTGACAATAAGCTTCTGTGCCAACTACGTACTGATGATCTATATGAATGTCGGACAAATGAAGCACTTTAAATGTCGGTTTGTTGTCTGGAATTTTCGGCCAAGGTTTGATTGGAGGCTTTCCGCCAGGAATTGTGATGTTCCACATATGCGTCAAAGGTTTATCCGAGTGACCGCAGTTAGCAATAAAGGCTCCACAAATCTCTTCCGGTGTGAAAACAGATCTCTCAAGAACAAACACAACTTCATCTTTGAACGCATAGATAATGTTCTTGCAAACATGTGGTTGTTCAACATCGAAAAGATCGCAAAGGTTGCTGCAAAAGATAGTGGTTATGATTTTGTGAAAGACAACAAACAGGGAATTTATGTTGCGTCAACTGTGAAGAACTAGACTGTTTCAGGTAGGCAAGAGATAATATGAAATGTTGCTGACTTGGAGTGCTCCCAACTAGGAAGTGTATTGATAAGCGGGAAATTGACTAGCACATCGTGATTTTTTTAAACATATGTCATATATCAGAAAACTTACAATACGAACAATCAAATCACTTTAATTATTTAATTATCATACAAACTAAAGATCGACGCCACACTTAAAGATTTTTCTTACCATCTGATTAATTTATTATTACCATTTTTATTCTATTAGTGTGACTTTTCTATTAGACTTTCACTCCCTATATGTATTGAAATTGGAAAGGGCCTTAAAAAAGTAGTATCCATATTAATAAAAAATGAACGGTATATATTCTCAGTGGGAAGTATGTTTTTGTAGGTGTTAAATTGAGCATATGTCAATTTATGATTTGACGAAAAAACGATAACCGGTCACTGGGACACAATAAAGACATATTTTATGTGATACCTGTTCTTTGGATACAAATCCTACCAGCTTAACATAATTTTGGAAACTAAAGAACACCTACACAAGAAAAGCTGCAATCTCATTGTCCGTTGAATTCTGAGCTATCAAAGCTTGAACGCCATCAACTGCAAATGTGCAGAACAAACAGGACATTTTCCGATTTTCCGGTTCATTTATCGCCTTTTTAGCGTATCTAAGCATCTAAATTATTATTTTGATTACTTTTTGCAAAATATGATTTTTATTTACCTTATACTTTGGTGGTGGCACAGCAGCTTCATTTCCTCTAGCGTTGGTCCACTTTTCGTATTCGTGTTCATCAACAGGTTTCCTTAACACACCGCTTTCAACATTACTGACAAGAGCCAGAACAATGCCTATACCCAAAATAATGAGAGGCTGCTGCATCTAAACTTGTGATTTTAAAAATAATTTTAAAATTATCAATTAAACAAAAAGACATTAAAAAACAATTTTTTCATTTAGATTGGGAACGAAACTGAAACTGAAAATGATTATATTCATCAACAGTTCTAGCCGACCTAATCACCATGTGAATTTCGAGTCCTTATCAACCCGCCATTATCAAATTTTTTTCGTTTTTCCTGTACATTTCATATTTATCGATGGTAGAATTAAATTATTGACAGAGACCGTTTTAAGAATGAAGAGGTTACATAGAAAGCATACAATAATGAGCGTAGGGTAGAATAAAATGATTCATGACGGCAGCACCTATCCGGGTTGAGTAAAAGAAGTCGGCAATGTCCTGGTACATCTTAAATTGTTTGTGACTTGAAGAAGCGACTTTGTCCCACTGTGCAATTTTTGACTCCAAGATGTATCTTGTGTTCTGCAAACTTGCTCTATCAAAGTTTAATGTAAGAGCACAGGCAAACTAGTGTCTAGTTGATATGTACACGAATTTGATTAGCAACAGCTACAAAACCCTAAACTGTGCAAAAAGATGTGTTTGGATAACAAAATGAGAGTGATTTGATTTTTGACTTTTTGCGACTAGAGCCTTGTAACGTTTTGCAATGTCAACTATTGTAATATTTTTTTCAATGAAAAATAATATATGCTCCATAGAGCTCCAGAGAGCAAAAAAAAACAATCACGTGTTTTTAATTTTATAGAATCACTTCAAATCTACATATCAGTTGATTATTTAAAACACAAATCGTGTATAACACCTGGATGTTGTTCGATTCAAAATAATAACTAAAATCACAGTTAAATTTTACTTTTGACCTTGATTCAAAACGGTTCTCTAGTATTATCATCTTGTTGATCATTCTGATTTGATTTAACAACTGTCTCGGCAAAATCATTTTTTGGGGAACCCGTTTGAAATGACCATTGTTATCATGATTTTTCAATTTTGATTTGATGCAACAAGAAATCACAAAACAAAAATCTGATTTGTTATTTTTATTTTTGTCGCAATTTTCTTTTGGAGGGTCGGCTCAACTCACTGAAATTGATGTGGCGTTGCATGTAGATTCATTTTGATTGTTACTAGCATCATCATTGAGAAAATAAAAACCAATTTTCTTCATCTAAAATATTTTTCAATAGATGATACAACTTCAAGTCAGCAAACCTTTGCAAGTTTTCCACCCAACTTAGCCTCTCCGTCAAACTGTATAAATTTAGGTGGAACTCCAGAAGTCCCTTGCAACCATTGCCAGTTAGTTATCAGGCTGTAAATATGTATTGCTACGTGACAAATGAATATTTTTATTCGTACTCAAAGGATAATCTGCCACATTTTGCCAATCCGGAAACTTCGCAAAGCGAAGTCATGTAGGCGTTATCAGGAGCATACCACCAGGAAATGTCCTTTGCTAATTTGTTAAAGTAATTTTTAGAGCTTGATGTTGGCTTAGCATGATAATATCCTCCTAGAATGAAGTTATAAAAATGTTTTGAAAACATCGAGCTTTACCTGCAATCAGAGGACCTTTGTCAGAAGCCCTGTCAAAAAGAATGTCCACGTCTTCGTTTTCCATAAGATCGATGTGTAACAGATTGTCATTCCAAAATGTATCTTGTTGAATCATCCAAAACGGTTTATTATAATGAAGAATAGCACGAGCCAGGTTTGCACGGAAAAGATAGAAGAGCTGATAGTACCCGTCACCGTAGTTGAATGAGTCCTGAATATGAAATTTTACTGAAATGTGCTCCGGCTTTAAATTTAGGAACTTTCAGAGAAGTATACAGAATAAATTTTACTAGGGAGCCATGTAAAATTAAAAACGATTTCAAGAAATATATTTTGCTTAAAGCTACCGAAATTTGAAAAAAACAACTCTCTATCTCGATGCCATTCATTTTTAATAAATAAATAATAATTTCATTTTTTTTTAAATAATTCCTAGCTTTTTTAAAAAATATTTCTCAACCTAATTTAAAATTTCAAAACTTACCTTCAAACCAGGAACCACAATATTTACTTGATTGACATTTGGCCATGTTTTCTTCAATGCAGAAGAAGACTCTTCATCCAATGTAACAATATAAGAATTTTCATGAACACCTAAACTTTGAAATTAGCTTTGAAACTAAATATAATCACCTTTTAAGTGTTTAGTATTGCAAAGCCAATTATATGTCATGTTGAGTGCGTGTTTATTCAGGATTAGAACCAGGCCAGAACTATTCGGGCTCATTAGGGAAACTGCATGTTGTAGGGATGGATTATCAATCTGAAATTAAGTTCAAATGTTCTAAAGCTATAACAAACAATATAATTTTTGTTTCAATTACCAGTCTTTCAAATCCTACATCATTCCAATTCTGCCATACTATATGCATCGCCAGGCAAGCTATTACGATTTTTCGAAAAACGAGTAGCAGAAATCCAAATCCAAACAACTTCCAGTAAGATGGTCTCTTCATCGTTAGATACAGAAAAAATTAAGAAAAAAACTACTAGCTGACCAGTTGTCAGTAAACCTTGAAGACGGAATGTGTCTGCAAAAGAAACGGATATTTGACAGAGGCTGTGAATAACAGAAGACAGTTGGGTTGATGACGACGTCACAATTGAGACGAGAGAAGACTGTATTGTTCATTTTCGTCAAATGGAAAGGTTCGCGCATTTTCGATAATTGCTCACAGGTCACAAATAAGGGCGGATACACTTAATTACATCGTGACGAAGAAATTGAAAACATAAAGAATAAATTGAAACTGCTATATAGAAAATTCAAGTCTTTGGTCTCATCACAATAAACATGCTGAACTGTAAACGTCAGAATTGTTTCTCTTGGTTTTATTTTCCATAGATCGACAACTCATTTAAAACTGTTTTTATACATCACTTGATTCAGAAGAACGATCACTGGTCAATAACAATGACCAGAATGCCATTCTAGAAGGTCGTTTGATTGGTGATACAGTTGATGTCAAGATTCGGATATCAAACTATAAACTTATCATTGTAAAACTGAAAAATTATGATTTTCAGAACTGTCGATGTCTCTCTGCAAAAATATATATACAGATGTGAATGTTTTGCATACATGTGTGTTCTGTGTTGTAACCTAAATGTACATACATGTTTCCCTATAGATTGTATGTATGTTACTCTAATTAGCATGGATTAAATTTGAGGAAACAACACTGAAATATAGTTTCCATAACAGAAAAGAAAAATTCATTACAGTCACAATTTTCACAAGACTATCAATTCAGGACTCAAAACTCAGAAGAGCTACAGAAAACTAATCAAGAATTCGTTTTGGAAATGTTTAGAAAGTAAACGTTTAATTTAACTAAAATGTTTTATTCCGTCAACCTGTTTTTGCTCTGGGTGGGAATCAGTTGTTTCTTAACTGGCACCGTATATTGCACACTTAAGAAAAAATATAAAAAAAACTGAAATATTATATAAAAATATCATTTTTTTTTCAATCTGCATCGTGTTCAATTCCTGAATAATCAGTAAATAGCAAGTATATGTATCGGTTTTTAATTGACATTTTAGTTTCTGTTCTTAAGCTGAACAAGTTGTTTTTAACGCATTGATTAAAATTTTGTCATGATCCGTAATAAAGTCCAACGCCATTTAAAAGGTTTCTGAAGAAATTGTTATTTTTTCTTCTTTTTTTTCAATTGATTTTCAATATGATGAGTACAAGTACGTGATGAATTATAACACTCTTATTACAAAATACAAGACTTTTTACTACTTCTCATTCTATCCGGCGCCTAATGGTACATCTAGATATGTGCCCTCCGGCGACTCACAGAATCCAGTAAACACAACTCTGACACTGACAATTCCTGTTTCGTTCGCAACACACGTCAGGATTGCTATTTCCGTTAAAGTAACAAATGTCACTTTTTCTTAGATTTCTTCCGTCTATTGATATAGATTTTAGTTTTACTATTAGCTCAACAATTTTTTTAGAAAAAAAAGTACTGAATTAAAAAAAAACCACAAAATTGAAAGTTCAAACTTTCGACTTATGCATTTCGTTATGCATTTTTGACACTTTTTTACCGGCGGGACAATGGAGTTTCACACTTTTGCGAGGAATGCATAACTTGAATAACTAACAAGGTTTCTAAAAACTTGGTTCGGAAAACGGAAATAAAGAAACTACTTTACAAGTCGCATTTTTGATAAATCTAGAACGCTCTATTGTGCTGTCTTGATATGTGTTTTTCCAAATTTAATGTACTTTGTAGGTTTATTCGTCTTTATTGTAATTTTAGAGCTACTTCCTGGGAAATGTCGTTGGGAAATGTCATCATTGCCTCTTCAGTAAATACACGTTCACCCATAGGTGTATAATTGAACTTATGTATATGTTTTTTCCTATTCGCAATTGTTACTTCCCGCTTTTTTCCATTTCTGGATATCTATTACGATGCCAAATTGGATCAGAGGGTCCCTGACACATACACAAACGTCCCGGTGTTGCTCTTTCTTTAAGTTCTTCTCCTATGCTTCTTCCTTTCCTATTCTCCACCATCTGGAGCGTAGTCACGTCGGGCATACAGCAATACTGACTGCGTGCTTAATTGAAACATCAAACAGATTCACATTTGATTTGCGCCCCATCTAAAAGAGATGCACACTAATCCAATTTTTTGTCTATATCGATGTCTTTCTACTGTGTGAAGGAGCAGTTTTGCGCTCCGTTTCGCGTAAAGGAAAAGGAAAAAGGGAGGCAGTGCTCAATACACGGCTACTATAAAAACAAGTGAAAGACTAAAGAGGCGGCACACAACAGTGTCGAAAAGGGGTTGAAAGAAGAAGGATGGGGGTGAAGAAGAAGAACAATTATTTTTGTGCTGACATGAGATTTTTGCGTATTGACTGACTTGACTATTTTCCGACAATATTTAACCTTGGGATATTTTGCGACATCTGGGTCTGCAGGCTCTGTGTCCGCTGGTCCATCTCATCCAATTCCATCAAATTCGCAGCTCTTCTTCCATTTTTCTCACTGAAACCATCATCCATCGTATGCACATTAAACTCCCCCGCGTGATTTCACTCAATCACTTTACTCACTCCATTTCAGCAAATCCATCTCATTTTGAAAAAGTGAAATGAAAAGCGAATACGTCAATCTTTGAGGAAGAATTTCGTCCCTCTCATTTTTCAATCCTTCTTCGTCCCCCAACGGACGGTTTCTAAGCGATATGGCTCATAACTCATCGGGCCAACTCTTACGTTGGGAAAAATAAGATTTATTCCCTCAACTCGAAATGTTTTGTTCCTCCTTTTCTCAATTCTCATTTTCTTAGTCACCTTGGTTACTTTAGCTTTATGAATGTATTTTTTATAATACAAATATATCTTACAGTTCGCTTTCATATCTTCTAAATTCTTTTGAAATCATCAACTTTTTGACAATGGAATTTGAAAACCTGACTAAGGAAGAAATGGAACAACTTCAAAAGTAGAGTTTAAGATTCCCACTTGTTTAGAAAAATTTTGTGTTTTAGAATTTATGACGACACTATCAGTTTTGAGAGAAAAATTGGAATAATCATTCCAACAATTTTTGCCGTTATCATTTTGGTCGGACTTGTTGGTAATGCTCTGGTGGTGATTGTTGCTTTTGGACGACAAATGAGAAATTCAACCAACACTCTTATTATTGGACTTGCCATATCTGACTTGATGTTCCTTTTGCTTTGCGTTCCTTTCACAGCTGTGGATTACGCAGCTCCGACATGGATCTTTCCCGAGTGGACATGCTCTATGATCAATTTCTTCCAGGTTAGTCTAATATTAAGACCAAAACTTCAAATAGCCATCATCAAATGCGTTTTTAATTGGCCTATTTTAGCATACGTCTGCATACTGTAGTGTTTGGACATTGACCCTTATGGCCCTCGATAGATATCTAGCAGTTGTATATCCAGTTGAATCAATGACGTTACGAACACCAAGGAACACTGTGATTGCGTTATGCTTCATTTACATCATTATCATTGCTTCTCAGGTAATCCGGAAGTCAGAAGATATTTAGTTATTTAGACATGTTTTTGTCATAATTCGTGATTAAGATTCCTGTGGGACGAATGCACGGGATTTATGTGTATGACTTTATTATGGAAAAACGGTCAACGTGCGCAATTCTGACAATTGCCACTGCAGAGGCTACTCCGACGATGGTTGGTGACTTAAATTCATTGAAAAAAAACAAATTAAACCGGAAATTTCAAGGCTCGAACATATTTTATGACATTCAATGTGTTTGGTTACGTGCTTCCACTGGGCATTTCTGTTGTCCTGTATGGTCTTATGTTGAGAAAACTTTGGGACATGCCAAGGCCGGGTAACTCTCAATCTGTTGGTGGTAGAAATGTAAGTAATCAATGAAATGAATTATAAAACACGCAAAACCTTGCAGCTTACAAATCGTGATAGTGGTTCAAGTATTCGTCGGAGGCCGGAAGCAACTGCTGCCAAAAGAAAAGTAATTTTGATTTTTTCAGTACAATAAATTTGAGCGCTGGTGTTATGATAAAAACGGGTATCAAATTATTTTTAAAATGATCGAAAACAGACGATTTAATTAAAAAAAAACAAATTAGAAATCCGAAAGACTTCTAAGCATTATTGGTTTCAATAATTTTTACCAAGTTTCCATAGTGTTATAACACTTTGTTTTACAAAACCCATAACTGAAGGTTTTTCATGACTAATTGGGAATTGAATGATATTGGACGTTTTTTTGAAAATATTCAAAGGTGGTGAAACCCAAAGTTGTAGGGGGGAGGGGGAGGGTTCCGTACAAGTTTAAAGTACTGGACCACGTTTTCTCTTCGTTCGACAAGAAAAATAAATTTAAATAAGGTTTTACTGATGGGTCTAGAGATTGTAATATATTCATTCAAAAAGTTTTCATCTGAGTTTCAATTCAAAAAGTACAGCTAAATAAAATTTTATTTACAGGTTACCCGCCTTGTACTGTGTGTTTTGATCACCTGGGCACTTTGCTGGCTTCCACTAAACGTGTGCTTTTTCATGTCTGGTCTCGCCTACCCGGAACCACTTGTTATATCTCATGGTGTCATCATGGTAATTGTTCAGATTGCTAGTCAAGTTCTTGCCTACACCAATTCGTGTCTTAATCCAATTCTATACGCTTTGATGTCGCAGAGTTTCCGGGAAGGTTGGTGCATTCACATGTCATGTGCAAAGCGGAAATACTGAAAAGTTTTGCAGGATTCATTCGAGTCATGAAAATGCTAATAAATAAGCTATCGCGTGGAAGGTTCTGCACTAATTACCGACGAAGTGCTCTTCGGACAGAGCTCACACACTATAACCAAACTCCAGCACATCCAGCAAACACTGTGGTTCAAGTGTCAAACGGAGAACGATCCTCGCTTCTGAAAGATAACTCGAGCTCTGCGACGTCTGTACAACCACTTCGGACGTCAATTCAAGCGAAGAAAACAAAGAATGTAGGTTATTCACGACCGCAAACAACTCTTCTACAACTAATTGCAGATAGGGAGAAGCAAATCAACCCGAAGCTATAATTTATGAACACAGGCAACTTGTTTGATTGTTTTTTTTTCACGGGAAACAGAATTACTGAGTGAGTTTGGCCGCAAGTATAGTAGTCAATTTTTAAACAATCGAGTTTTGATAACGCCAAGTTTTTTTAAATATTGCTCAAATTTTCCTCTTAAAAAATCATTTTTCAGGTCTGTGATACGATGCTCTTTGTGTGTTTCTTCTAATTTATTCGATTATTTCCTGCTTGCCGCGTTTTAACGTTGCAACTGAAAAATGTTTATTTATAGCTTTCCTTTTTGCTTTCAGAATAAATAAAATTCGGGAACATTCTGCTTTAATTTTACTGATTTCAAAAATGTGAGCTATATTTCTGAATGTTGTAAAAATGGGACGCTATATAAAATTGTTTCAAATGTACTCCGAGAATTTGCAAAATGAGATACATAATAGAGTGAACCAAATTGGAAACACATTTCATATCTAAAGTATAGCAAATTTAGAGTAATGCAAAAAATGAATCTATCAGAAAATTGACCAAGAAAATAATTTTGGGTTTGGTAAGTGTAGAATGTGAAATGGCTAGAATCTAAAGATAAATAATTAATGAATTTGATAAATGTTCTATATATTCGGTAATTCTTGAGCTCATAGAATTTGAAAAATATTGGTTTATCCGAAATGAAATCTTTGAATCCAAATCAATCTCATTGTTTGCCGGTTCTTCCTTCAAGGTAATATGTCAGACACTCTCCTTTTCCCTGTAGTTATAAATAATTGTTGCTTTTTTTTCTGATTTTTCGCTTACTTTTACTTCAATTTTTCCTCTCTCAACCATTTGGAATTGAGGAAAGAAGCAATGAAGAAGGTTGTATGCTCCCTCGGATATCTATAAATTCAACAAACATTAGTGACTAATATTAATTCCAACCTGAATTTTATTAGCCACTCCGGTGCTTTCCATTCTAGATGCAGTGTTAACAGTGTCCCCGAAAAGGCAGTAACGTGGAGCGGCAAGACCAACAACTCCAGCGGCAACTGGACCACTATGAAAGCCAATCCTCACCATCATGAGCTCTTCAGGGCGGTGAGCAAGTTTGAAGTTACAGATAAACTGAAATGTTATGGTAATCTTTGCAAGGTGGCAAATGTTTAATTTACCGCTCTCATTTTCAAAGCGACATCAGCAATATTTTGAGCGTGGCTATTTCCATTCTCTGTGGGAACTCCTGATACAATCATGTAAGCGTCACCAATTGTTTCGACTTTGTATGCATCGTGTTTTGCAATAATAGCATCGAATCCACTGAACATGTCATTTAGAAACGTTACAACCTAAAAAAAATTGTGTTAGAAAGGGATCCTGAATCCATGTAAATGTTTAAATTCTAAAATAAATCATTATAAATGTTGTCTAGGTACAAGTTAAAATTTATTGAATTTTTATGAAGAATTACTATAATCTTTTGTCTGAGCTTGCAAACCTGAAGTGGTGTAGATGTTGAAGAAATTCTGGTGAATCCACGAATATCCGAAAACAAAACAGTCGCACAACTATATAGTTGCGGAAGCACTGGCTTTCCAATTTTAAGATCTTCCGCAATTGATCTAAAAGTATGTTCCAACGTTTCAAAAGATTTTTGAAAATATATACATACAATACAGTAAGGACAGACCAAGTGCGAAAAAACTGCATGTTCGCCGCCTACAGTCGCGAAAGATTTGCACAAACACCTCGAATGGTTTGTGGAAATCTATGCTTCTGTAGGCGGCAATATGCATAGTCCGTGCTCAGCATGCGGAGTATCAGAGAATATCAGTAGTCGGTGCAATACACAAATTATGAAAAAAAAGTGGTATCATACTTTGGAAGCATACTGTTGAGAAGACGATCTGCTTGTTTTTGAGCTTCTTCCAGGAGTGCAGTACGATCTCGAACCATGTTTTCCAAATTTGCCGTATATTCTTCCATCATTTTCATCATTTGATCTACTAGAGAACCTTTTCCTCTGCAAACAAAAATCAACACTTAGATCAAAAACTTATTAAAACTTACGTTGATTTCAAGTTAGCATTGACCATCGTCCGAACTTTCTTAATCGGTGGTCTCATTTCAGGAATTTCCAGCCAACAAGCTTCAATACACGAAAGTAACTGAAATTATTTTCACGATTTAAGAAAAAGCAATTTCAATAATAACCTGCAAATTATAACCTTCACCAGTATTGGATGATGGGAAAGTTGGTCGAATCAATTGATCATCATCATTTGCCATTGCCAAAGTCTCCATCAGTTCTGAAATTGCAGTATTTCATTTGAACAATTGTTTTACTTACTATTAATGCTTTTGTTTCTTTCATGGAATGGTTCTACACGGAAAAGTATCTGATAAAGTACCATTCCGAGTGCATATATATCTGCACTTTGAGATCCTTCGGGAATAGTCTTAGTTGTCACGATTTCACGGATTATTTCTGGGGCTTGTTGAAGATATTCTGAATGTAATTTTAGATTAGTGCAAACTAAATTCTTGCAAACTTTTTCTTGCAAAATCCTTTGTAGGATCAGACACATCATCTGCTGATTCGCTATCTGTATTGATAAAAGGGCGCAGCTCATTATGATCCAGCTTTTCAAAAATAACAGCCTCAGTAGCAAAATTAGTAAGCTTCACGGTCCAATTTGAGTCAACAAGGCAGTTTTGTAAACAAAGCATGCCATGGTGCAAAAGTGGAGATGTATGCAAAAAATTGAGTCCCTGAAAGATTTCAAAAGACGTTATTTGAAAACAAAGGCAAGCAACACCTTGACAACATCCTTGGCAAACGACACTTGAAAATTCCTTCCTAGCTTCAATTCGTCGTTAAAAAGAATGTCTTCTAAACTTCCACGAGAACACAGAACCCACATGACAATAAACTCATTTTGCTGATTGAACGATATTCCATAAAACTTATTTAGATTGTCATTTTCACAAATCTTCAGTTCCTTCAACAGTCTAAGTTCTGATTTTGGGAAAGTAATATTGCGTACTTGTTGATAGCGCTGAAGTGAAAAATAATATCACTGAATGGTATATGAGAATATATACCTTAATCGCAAGTTTTACACCGTTAGACACCGCTTGTTTGGCAGCTATCAGTCCGTTTTGTTTTGAATTCATACTTCCCGAGAAAGAGCCAGAACTTTGTGATTTACTAGCCAGAGAGTGTTCGGATTTCTATAATAGAAAATTAAGGATACACTTAAAATTAAAATCAAATATACCGATTTTCCTTCTAGCATTTTAATCGACTCTCTGGGTATTCGCCATGTCATATCATACAGTAATCGTTCCTTTCTGAAGATTTGCAAATCATATTAAATTCTGATGTTAAATTTTACTTACTGTTTCAAATAAATAAAGTAAGACAGTGGTCCGACAGTTAAAATGAAGGCAAGTAAACTAGCTCCAATGAAATACGGTCTGTAATCACATTCTGCGCCCGTAAATCCACATTTCGGCACTGCCGGCGGTAGCTTTCCACTATCGGATGGCCAATAATATTGTATTGTTTCGTGTGCAACCTAAACATGATTATTTCATTTTATTTCAGTAGTCCGTATGCTTTACATGCTCGGAGCACATTTCCTCATTTTTTTCACATTGTCCACGATCATTATTTTTAGCCTCAAGTTCCACAACAATCTAAAAATGTTCAGTAATAGTTAAATATTATTGACAGAACTAAGTACTTTGAGAGTTCCATTGATAGCGTGATAAGTAGCATATGAAGGTACTCGAATTGCCTTATTGTTCATTAAAACTTGACCAGTCATACCTGTTAATACAAGCATTATAAAACCAAATGATTAAACTCGACTAACCAATAAACTGCCGATTCGTCATTCTTGACCATATTAACGATCCATTCATGTGAACATTGTAACCCCCACCATCTTCAAATGCATCTCGAAGGGCCAATCCATAAAGAAATAAAGCATCATAAAGAGACATATATGATAATGTCGCATACTGTAATTCTGATCTCTACATTAAGAAAAAAAGAAAGAAAAATACATGATTTGCAAGGACTCCTGTGACAGCACTGAATTTCATCTGGAAATCATCAAAAAACTTTTTATCGTAACCATGAGCAGTGATAATGATTGTGTTCTCAAAAGCAAGTTTCACTTCTTGTTTGTCCACGTTAGCCGCTTCCCAAGGATAATGATCGTTTTGCTGAAGGATGTCTGGTGTTGTTCCGGGTTTTGTGGTATTTTTATAAACTTACATGAGCTAACCAAGGGATTACAAACACAAACTCCTCATTTTTGATTTCAGATCTGTGTATTGCCAACATAAAGTTTGTGACTGAGTGAATATCCATTCCAAGCTCTACCACGATTACTGGAAAAAATTTTATGACGAGAACATCAACAAACGGTTAAAAAAACTTACTTCTTGCCATGCTTTTAAGTGTTGTTAGCTTTCCGGTGGAAATAATTTCTTCTGGAGAACTGAACGGCTCAATATCCAGGATGACATTAAGATTGATGTCTCTTTTTTTGATTTGATGTTGCAAAGAGTATACAGAAAGCCGCTCGTACCCGACACTTGGTCGTACAATTCCAATCTGAAAACGTTATCTGTCGTAATTCTAGAACTGCATATTGCTACATCCGGGGAATAGAAGGCGGAGGTGTCTATAAAAAAGGCGACTAATAACGGATTAGTCTATAATCCTCCAATCCATTTTGGAGTCCCCACCGATTGCTCCGGGCAGATCTGATGCGTCGTATCTGCTTATATACAAATATATATTAATATATTTTGTTGGACGGCCAATGACTACATCCGGTATTTAGTCACTTGTGGGGGGAATTTAGGCACGAAATCATGCTCCGTCAAACATAAAAATAATCGACTTAAATCTTTCGTTTTTGATCATTTAAAAAGTATTGATAAAATGACTCATGTCCAAAAGTCAAAATAAAAAACATAAAGGTCGAAAAACATATTTTAATTTGATTTTGAACGGATTCCCATCGTTTGTTTTTTATTTATAGAAACAATCACGTTTCATCCACCGCAATTTGCAATATACAATGTAAAAAACTCAGAACTGCGGACAATTAAAAGAAGACAGTGGTCAGTTAATATTTTTGAAATATTCCCCAGGAATCGTTTCACAGGAGAATATTTACTGTAATAAAATGAAATAGACAGTTTAATTATGATAAGTTTCAAAAAACTACATTATTGCTAATGAAAAACCTATTAGAATCCTGATGAGTACTTAAGTCAAGCAATGAAAATATGGAATATTGGAGCAAACAAGTAATTGTTTATTGTCAAACGTCCTACCTGGTCCCAATTGTTCAGATTTAAATATGTTACAGTCGCCTTTGCCATTTCACTTGCAGATGTCAGTGCAACTGAACCGAGTGTGGGAAATTGGACACGATCAGAAAGAGCGTCATCTCCAGACATATGAGCAATTATTGGAACGTTCCACCTAGGCGCGAGTCTTCCAATAACCAACATTTCTGAGAAAAAAGAATTACTAAATAACTTGAACATTCTCAAAAGCATTACCATTATTACAACCGGGTCCAAAATACACTGAAGCATTTTTCAAATAATGAAGGAAAGCAGCATGTTCAACTCCCGAATACTTGTTGCAACTTTCCATTGTAAAAACACTAAAATTGGAAAGACTTGTTTTTTTTAAATTCAAACTTCTTACGTTAAAGTATAATTTTGTGGAAGAATATTTCTCATTTTCAAATCGTCTGCGCACATTTTTAGAACATCTGGTTCGTGTGCTATAATAGGGTTCGTGGGGTGAAGGTGACCTATTCGAACAATCCCTTCTGCTGAAACAAAACAATAATTGTTTTATATGTATTTTATGAAAAAGATTGCTCACAACTAAGTGTAGTTTTCACATGTTGATTGATTTCGTCATGACTGATTTTACTGATAGATCTTCTTGACTCCGCAAGTAGCAAAGAAGAAATGAAAAATAAATATAAACGCATTTATCATCTCATATGAGGGGCATTTATCCCGCAAACAGTAACAATTCTTATATATTTTTTACAGGAATGTGTTGATGGAACGAATTCCAATATATGTAGAAGTAAAATGTAAAAAATTCGGAGTAGTTGGATTGATGAATCTCCGAAGGAGGTGTGAAGTCTTATGTAGCCACTCACTTCTTATCATGCCGGAAGGGCCCATCGGAAGTGGATAGATGGGGTTTAATGGAAAGAAGGCAAGTGTGTGTCACAACAAGCGTCGAATCCTACGTTTTTCTGATGTACACTGATGACTAGGTTGTTGTGAATACATTAATAGGATCTCAGCGTAGAACTATGACACTGTCTAATGCAACATCATCGAAACACACGAAAATACTTTTAAAAAAACAAGCCGAGTTTTTTTTTTGGTAGTTTTCAGAATTTTTAACAGTGTTATTCATTTACCAAGTGTACTCCCTATTAGTTATACAGTGTGTAATTTTCTTGCATTTCTAAGAGTCATCCTAATATTAGAACTTCAATCAGTATTTCAATAATTCGGGACAAGACAAGGCGTACCTTGTAGAATTTTCAGATAATTCTTCAATTCCTGAAAAAATAAACCTAGACTTGTTCAAAACGTTTACACATGTTAGCACTTGTCTTGCTTTTTACAACTTAAAAGGCTACTAGAGGTAATACGGGGAATGATTGTGAGACCAATTTTAATAAAATACGTTTCTATGAATCTCAACTTGGGATCAAATAAAAATATATATGCAAAGTCTTTCTGAATAAAACATGGTTATACAATGATACGCGGTAAACTATGAAAAACGGTAATTGTAATATTATGAACCAGCCGTGGTCCGCACCTTCGGCGCGGCCCCCGACTTCTAGGGCTGAAAATCAATTTTTATGAAACTACCGTAACCCTACAGTATTCCTACCGTACCACTATTGTACCACTACAGTACCCCGACTATATCCCTACACTAACCCCAACTCACTATCCCTCCAGAAGTCAAAACTTCACAGACTACAAAGACTACATAGACTACAAACTATGGACACACAGAATAAGCGCTTTATATTATATATAGTAAATTATCATGAAGAACAGAGACATATGAAACAAAAATATCAATCAAAAAACCAACCAGCTTGTGCTCAAACATCTTCTGTTTTTTTAACTTAGTAAATTTTAGTCACGCTAACAGAAATTCCGTACTCTATGAATTTTGTGAACTACAGATTCTAGTGATTCTAGATTCTAGTGTATTAGTTTAGTTATAGCATGGATTCGATTGCATTTTTTCAAATGTTTTTTTTTTTGAAAAATAAAACGAATTTTTGCTCTTCAGTTTCCCAAAGGAATTTCCACCTCACCATCAATCTGTGCAAAGTTCTCCCACTTGATAATCTTTTTTAAATGATCTGATATCAATGATAACAAAAGATAAAAAATATCGGACACAAATCTCTGAATTTTCTTTTTATCTCTCAATATGTCTGAGAGCGCATTGTTTCAATTCTCAAAAAAACCACACTGCAACATTGTCGTAACCTCTTGGGTCAAGTACGCAACGTGTATGCAGATCGGCCCTCTTCTTCTCTTCCCACCGCACACTATTTCACTGTGCACATTTACCTTTTTTGACTGTTTCTTGAGTTCTGAGATGGTATCGTTTTTTCTCGCCGCCTTTTTTCTCGACATTAGCCTTCTAGAAACACTGGACAACGACGCAATTTCGTCCTAGCTGATATGAAAGATGACTATCTTCGACCGACCTTGGCACACACACACACATACACAACATACACAAAACGCTCTCACATTCAATACAGCCACACACACTAAGCGCGCTCAGACACACACAAAAACGGACAGGTCGACTACACCGATTCGGCACGCCTCCATTAGTTTTCCTCGCATTCTCTTTTTCATTACAATGCACTTTTGTCGTTCTTTTCTATCGAAATCCTTTTTTTTTTAAATTTTTTCCATATCTAACTTTCCAGATATGGCTTTCAACAACCTTATCCGCAACTTGGCTATCGGAGATAACGTCTACAAATACTTTGACTTGAATGGTCTCAATGATGCTCGTTACAGTAAGTATAACTATTTTACATCCTATTCTCAATCTATCTAAAATATATCTGCATATATTCAATTTTGGAACTTTTGTAAACGAAAAAAAAAACAGCGAATTTCGACGAGCAAGAATAAATTCATTATGTTAAAGTCATATATAAATCATTTTCTTTAAAAACCTTCCCAAAATTTTCAGACGAGCTTCCAATCTCCATCAAGTACTTGTTGGAAGCCGCAGTTCGTCATTGCGATGAGTTCCATGTATTGAAGAAGGACGTGGAAACCATTCTTGATTGGAAAAACAGCCAGCGTAACCAAGCTGAGATTCCTTTCAAACCAGCACGCGTTATTCTCCAAGATTTTACGTGAGCTTGAAAATAAATTACCAAATTTATGTACATCAAGCAATTTTCAGTGGAGTTCCAGCCGTCGTAGATCTTGCCGCTATGCGTGACGCCGTTCAAAATATGGGTGCTGACCCGGCCAAGATCAACCCAGTATGCCCAGTTGACCTTGTCATCGATCACTCCGTGCAAGTCGATCACTACGGAAAGTACGTTCTGCGCAACCTGGTTTATACATTTATTGTATTTTTTTCAGCCTTGAAGCCCTTGCCAAGAATCAGTCCATTGAGTTTGAGCGAAACAGAGAACGCTTCAACTTTTTGAAGGTAAGGAAAGGTGAAAATGCCACTTTCAGAGTTTCACTGTCACGTTTTACTCTCCCCATCACTTTTCGGAAAATCACGCTATGCATTTGATTGCCCTTATCACTACTTTGTTCAATGAACACACAAATATTCAGATAGCTTAAATGAAATTGTATTATCAAATTATTTTCAGTGGGGATCCAAAGCTTTCGACAATCTTCTTATTGTACCGCCAGGATCTGGAATCGTCCATCAGGTTAATCTTGAATATCTTGCCAGAACAGTGTTTGTTGGAAAGGATGGCGTTCTCTACCCTGACTCCGTCGTTGGAACCGACTCCCACACCACAATGATTGATGGAAGTGGTGTTCTTGGATGGGGTGTTGGAGGAATTGAAGCTGAAGCTGTGATGCTCGGACAGCCAATTTCCATGGTTATTCCAGAAGTTATTGGATACGAATTGGTTGGAACTCTCAGTGATACCGTTACCAGTACCGACTTGGTTCTTACAATCACAAAGAACCTTCGTGATCTCGGAGTTGTTGGAAAGTTTGTTGAGTTCTTTGGAACTGGAGTTGCATCGCTCTCCATCGCCGATCGTGCAACAATTGCTAACATGTGCCCCGAATATGGAGCAACAATTGGATTCTTCCCAGTCGATAGCCGTACCATTGACTACCTCACTCAAACCGGACGTGATACCGATTATACTCAACGCGTGGAACAATACCTCAAGTCTGTTGGCATGTTCGTCAATTTCACCGATGACTCCTACCGCCCAACATACACTACCACTTTGAAATTGGACCTTGGAAGTGTAGTGCCAAGTGTCTCCGGACCTAAGCGTCCACATGACAGAGTTGAGCTTGCTTCTCTGGCTCAAGATTTCTCCAAAGGGCTCACTGATAAGATCTCCTTCAAAGCTTTTGGCCTTAAACCAGAAGATGCCACTAAATCTGTCACAATTACCAACCACGGAAGAACCGCAGAGCTTACTCACGGGTAAGACTATAAATTAGAAGTACATGCAAAAAATAATGTTTCTTCCAGATCCGTAGTTATTGCTGCCATCACATCCTGCACAAACACCAGTAACCCAAGTGTCATGCTCGCAGCTGGATTGGTTGCCAAGAAGGCTGTTGAGTTGGGATTGAATGTCCAACCATATGTGAAAACATCCCTCTCTCCAGGATCAGGAGTCGTCACAAAATACCTGGAAGCATCTGGTCTTCTTCCATACCTTGAGAAGATTGGATTTAATATTGCTGGATATGGTTGCATGACATGCATCGGAAACTCTGGGCCACTTGATGAGCCAGTAACAAAGGCCATCGAAGAGGTATTGTTGAAACTACTGTTTTCTTTTCAAAATAATTGTTTATTCAGAATAACCTTGTCGTTGCCGGAGTTCTCTCTGGAAATAGAAACTTTGAAGGAAGAATTCACCCACATGTTCGTGCTAACTATTTGGCATCTCCACCTTTGGCTGTTCTTTACTCGATCATCGGAAACGTCAATGTTGACATTAACGGAGTTCTTGCTGTTACTCCTGACGGAAAGGAAATCCGACTAGCCGACATTTGGCCAACCAGAAAAGAAGTTGCCAAGTTTGAGGAGGAATTCGTGAAGCCACAATTCTTCCGCGAGGTGTACGCTAACATTGAGCTTGGATCCACGGAGTGGCAACAATTGGAGTGCCCGGCTGTCAAGCTTTACCCATGGGACGATGCCTCTACTTACATCAAGAAGGTTCCATTCTTTGATGGAATGACTAGCGAGCTTCCATCACAATCCGATATTGTAAACGCACACGTTTTGTTGAATCTCGGTGACTCGGTAACCACTGATCATATTTCTCCAGCTGGATCAATCTCGAAGACCTCTCCCGCCGCCAGATTCCTTGCTGGACGTGGAGTAACGCCAAGAGATTTCAACACTTATGGAGCTCGCCGTGGTAACGATGAGGTAAGAGTTTATTCATTCAATATATGATTTTCTAAAAACTTTGAATTTAACAACACATCACGTTTTTTTTTAAATTTCAGATCATGGCTCGTGGAACATTCGCCAACATTCGTCTTGTTAATAAGCTTGCGTCGAAGGTTGGTCCTATTACACTCCATGTGCCATCTGGAGAAGAGCTCGACATCTTTGACGCTGCTCAAAAGTACAAGGATGCCGGAATTCCAGCCATCATTCTTGCTGGAAAAGAATATGGATGTGGCTCATCTCGCGATTGGGCTGCAAAGGGGCCATTCCTCCAAGGAGTCAAGGCTGTTATCGCTGAAAGCTTCGAAAGAATTCATCGTTCCAACCTGATTGGAATGGGCATTATTCCATTCCAATATCAAGCTGGTCAAAACGCTGATAGTCTCGGACTTACTGGAAAAGAACAATTCTCAATTGGAGTTCCAGACGATTTGAAGCCAGGACAGCTCATTGATGTGAATGTATCCAATGGTTCAGTTTTCCAAGTCATCTGTAGATTTGACACTGAAGTCGAACTCACCTATTACCGCAACGGAGGAATCCTCCAATACATGATCAGAAAGTTGATCCAATAAACTGTTATTTTAGCTTAAATTTTTGAAAGTCAATTTTTTCTATTTTTAGATAACTATTTACTTTTCGATGCATCAATCCTTCTCTATTTTCTGTGATATTTTATGAACATGTTTGAAGTCCAATAAATTTGTGATTTGGAGCAACGAAATAAATCAATACTTTTTATAATTGGGCTATAAAACATGTGGATGGTCAAATTTATTTTAGTTTTGGCGTCTCTGTTTTGCTAAAACCACTTAAATTCGTAATATTTTACTAAAACTCAACAAATAACGTATTTCTACTATTTATAGGAGAAAGAAATGTGCTTCCAGTTTGACAGTGTTTAGGATATAACATTTTGCAACTTTTTCTTAAAGGTCGTCATCACTAATTGTATTTTTTGTTCTCTCAGTCATAAGAGTATAAATAAATAAGAAAACATCTTCATTGAGAACAACAAAATTGGGTGTAAAAGCTCAAACATTCTAGTTGTTTGAACAAAATGAACAGAGAGATTACGGTATTTATTTGTACTGAACTGACTTTTTATAGACTAACATTTCAGCAGTTCATTCGTACTATTCAGTCCCATTTAAAAGTGCACACTCACCCAATAAAATCTCAGTTGCCCTATAGCTAACATCACTAAAGTAATATGAGACCCTTGCCAGCGCAAAAGATATTTTTATTTCAAAATAAGTAAATTTTGCATAACTTTACGTTCTTTGCCAGAGAAATGAATGAAGACTGTAATAATTGACCGCTTAGCCGTTCATCAAACAAATAGAAGAGTCGGGAGGAAGTATAATCTTTTGTGAGTAAATGCAACACCTTTCCATTATTAGTCGACACTTTTTGATTTGGAATTAATTTCTGAAGCTTTCCCTCTACAAAATGTTATATTATTCTTGTGATAAAATTTCTCATGTTCCACCAAAGGAACACGCATGTAAAAAATTTACAATCCATGTATCAAGGTTATTCACGCCATTTTTGTGTGTTTTGCGATACTTGACAAAGAAAAATCAAGAGGTGTTTGAAGCAAAAACAATTCTTCATGTTTTTTGTTTTCGCTCCATTTTGAAAACGAATGCAACAATCGGTTAAGCCTCTTTTCTTTCACACAATATTTCGTTTTTGCGGACTCATTACTTTTTCAACTTCACTCATCAAGTGTCGCTTTTTCGTTTTCTTTTCCGGACTTAGTAAGTCATAACTCTCATTTTCTTGATGACCGCTAACTGCAACTGTCACTTTAAATTAATTAATGAATGAAGTTCTGCTGCATTCTTTTTTTCATTCCCTACTCCATTATCTTGTTTTTTCGATGCATATTTCGAATTATTTGTAAAATAATTATATTTAAATATCTTGAATATTAACTTGAAAAAACTAAACCTTAATAAAAAAAAATTATCGTTATTCAGTATTTGTTTTAAGAAAGTCAAATTTATATATATATATATATATTTTCAACATCCTTATTTGTAATTTTCAAAAATTAATTGAAAAAAAAAACCCAACAACTTATTTTTTTGTCATAGCTTTTATTTCAGATATTTTTTTTTGTTTAACAATATTTTTCCGGAAAAAAAGTCACTAAAAACCGAAAGTCATAAACCTAAAAATCACTTCATATGTTGAAAGTATGCATTTTATGGATATCTCAAAAGCAGCTTTATTCAGTATAAAATTTCATTGAGTTCATTCAATTTCAAACATTGGTTAGCTTTTGATTGCCAACTTGATCATTTGATATAAAAAGAAAAAACCTCGGGCGAAAAAAAAAACACACAGAAAAGTTTAATTTGTTAGTGTGTGATGTACCCAGACATTCGGAATCGACAGTTGTTAGAAAATTGAAATGACGAAGAACACGCACGCGGTTTGATTTTGCGTATATATTTTGTGGAGGCTGTCATCACCTTCACGTTGTTCAGCATTTTTCGCCTCCTCCTCCGGGTTTCTTCTTGCGTTTCATGCACTGGTCATCATTCAAAGATTGGAAAATATTCCGCTGGACGAGAGACTGGACAAATGAGTGGCGAAGAAGGGAGAAAAAGAGAAAGTAGCCAGCCCGGGGCACACGCGTGGTGCACACACTTTAGTACTTTTTCTAGCGGTCTTGTTGTTGTTCAACTTTCCGTGTTTTCATCATTTTTTGTTAAAATTCACAATTGGTCTTTGATGTAATACGTTCCTAAATAGCACCTAAAATGTCACAAATTTTCCTTTTTTATTCAAAAATAGAATGCCATCATTATTGAAACTAGTCCAATTTTTTCATGAATAAATTAAACGTGTGTGTTTTAGGATTATTAAGGCCTATAACGACACTCAAGTGATACATTTCGTTCTGTTCACACAATTGGAGTTTTTTACCCGATTTCTGTGTTCTTATCATCTTTTCTCTTCCTCGTTCTCACTAAGGTATACTCAAACTTCATACTCTCCCACTCTTAATAGCAATTTTCCATTGTCGGAAAACATTTCGTTTCACATGTTCATTTATGTTCAGGCTTTGTTCAGTGCTATGAACTTTCTTTATCAAATTTGTTTAGCAAATGCGTTCTTTTCCGCCAACAATTTAATTATGCCCCAGAAAGCGGAGGGAAACATGACAAGCTTTTCTACCTAGCTTCTTTTGAGCACCGACTTCAAACTTTTGCAATGCGCTTTAGAAAACTTTTTTGTTCATTAAGTAATTCACTCCTACTCATAGCCCTACCATTTACGAATTGAATTTATTCACTCTTTCCAAAAATAGCAACAAAATTTACATTCTCGAACATTAATCGCTCTGTTAAACCAAACCCTGAATTTTTTCAGAAGCTTATTATTTCAAAATTTTAAAAATTTGAATCATATATATATTTTTTTAACAACGTCAAAAGTCAATAGGAAATCAATGAAAATTTCAATTTGAAAAATGTTTTAATTAATTGCCTTGAGGATGACCCACAAGTGAATTTATTGTTTAATCAAAGTTAATCAAATTGTTTCTTTGATACACTTTGATTTTGAATTGGATTCATCATGTGGAGAATGTGTAACAAAAATGTTTTCTTGCCCATGACTTAAGTGTTATTCTATTTTTACCACATAGTAACAATGCTCTTTGCATTGTTCACTTTCAAAACCAATTCAAACTTTCAGTTCTCATAATTTAATTCTCAAAAAAAAAAGATTTTTTCTCAAGCTTCGCTGAGCATCTTTGTTACTCTTCCACTCACTCTCTTGAATCAGTTGACCAATTTTCACTTCTCCCGTTCCTTTTATTTTCCCCTTTTCTATTGTTTATGCTTTCAGAATGGCCGAGCAGGTCTCAAGTGATGAGCCTCCAACAGAAGAACAAGAATTAGATAAAGAAACAGAAGTAAAAGATGACTCTTTACCTCACACATTGAATATCGAAAATCATGCTGTTAAACAACCATTCCTTGCTTCAACTCATCTTCCTATTAGGGTAAGAACTTTTTATTTAAAAACAGAAAAATACGATTATAAAAATATTTCCAAGATCAAATTGACATCAGAACTGACTATTACTTTTCAGAGCGAAACCGATCTCATTTCGAACATTTCTGCAAGTTCCATGATGCCCCTCGAAAATCATCCACTTATATATTCAAATCCAGAATTTACGACAGTTCGGTTCTTGACTCCTCAAGCAAGTGTTCAAACGGTAAATGCTGGAGCTGCAAGTGTTGCGCCCAGCGAAGCATCTGTAAATGCGGAAAACTCAAGAAAGCCATCGTAAGTTGTTGTATTGTAGTTTATACGCTTCTTTGGAGTTTTAAGGAAAGCACGATTACAAAGTGAAATGGAAATTCGAAATCAACATTATCAAAAACAAAAGCAATACGCTTCGACTAAAGAAACACGGGCAAAGCGATTAACTGATATCGACTTTGAAGGTAAGTAAAAACTCATGGTTCGATTATTTATAGAAGATGATTTAGGGATTTTACAACTAATCGGTGGATGCTCTTATTGGCAAATTATAGTTTATCTGATCATATCAGTTCAACAAGTTCCGCACGCAATGTTCAATCTTTCTGTTGTTTACATGATGTATCAACCCGATCATTGGTGCAAGGTATTTGTATTTATGGTTTCGAAACATTTTTAGAATACTTTGATCTTCATTTCTTGTTTTTTTTTCAAATTTTAGCACATTCAAATTAGCACACGTCTACAAAAATTCTTATTATCATTTAGACTTCACAACGAAAACTAAAAAAAAATCCTAGTATTTATTAGCCATCAACATTTCAGATTCCGTTCTTCAATGAAGAGTCATTTTCCGCAGAGCTTGGTTACACAAACTACACTTGGGATCAAGTTCTCAACTCAACAATTGCATTCCCTAGAACGTTCAACAAGCAGCGAAATGAACTGCACCACGATCAGTGTCACTACTTTGAACGGGATTATGTACATATCAAATTGTCGCCGTGGGCGCAGGTCAAAGACATGAATGCGACAGGAAAAATAAATAGATGTAAAGAATGGGAATACGATACATCGGTAATTGAAAACCAGGAAAATCTCTAAACTGAAAAAGATAACTTCAGGTTATGGATCGAACAATTGTGACAGAGTGGAACCGAGTTTGTGACAACAATTGGAGTCGTGCTCACGTTCATATGAGTTATTCTCTTGGCTACCTGGTCGGATGTTTTGTTGGAGGATTTATCAGCGATAGGTATTACAATTTTTAAAACCGTTTTAATAAGCAATTTTTTACAAATTTTAACCGAAACACAACCTTGTTAATAGTTTCATGATATAAAATTTTAAATCTCTACTGGGAATTCGGAACTTATCAAAACTATTGAAAAAATATACATTTTTAGATATGGTCGTAAAACTGCCATCACCGGATTTGGAATACTTACCATGCTCTTTGGCTTTCTTCTCACATACTCGAAAGAATTCGAAATTTTTCTTGTTGTTCGATTTCTTCTCGCCGCTACAAATGAAGCAGCTGATCTTGCCGCATATGTTCTCTGCATGGAAGTTACTGGTACCAAATACAGATCTATTGTTGGATCATTGATTCAAGCACCTTGGGCATGCGGTTACGCTTTCTTGGCTCTTATAGCATACTTGACCAAATCCTGGACTATGATTCATGTGAGATTTTTCTGAACTTTACTTTTGAAACACAACCAATAACTTGTAGCTCATATGCGTACTCCTACATATAATCAGTTTAATGTTACTCTACTTTCTTCCTGAATCTCCACGTTGGCTAATACTGAATAATAAAACAAAACAAGCTGAAAAAATTATTCGTGAAGCTTGCCACTATAATAAAAGTCGACTCCCCAGTGATTTGGGACTTGTGAGACATGCTGAAAAGAAAAAATGGATGAAGCACAATGAGAAACCATCTTATTTCCATTTATTCCGTTCTTCAGAGCTACGTTTTAGAAATGTTGTTTTGTTTATTGTTTGGGTAATACAGAAAAACATTTTTCAAAATTCAAGATTTCAATATTCAGATAGCAACTGCTCTGGTCTACTACGGAATGGTTATTGCATTGTCAGATCAGTCATCACCAGGAAGGTAGGGAGAACTTTATCTGAAAAATTCTATAGAAATCAAAAATTATGTTTTAGGAGGGTTTTCGATGGTAATTTTTTCTTGAACAATGCAATGGCAGGAGCTATTGAACTTCCAACACTAGTATTCTGTGTATTTTTGCTCAGAATGGGTAGAAAGAGGTGAGTGATTTTTAAAAAAACAAATGTCCAAATTATGTACAAAAAATTATCGGAGAAATCATTTTATTTATCTTGGAAAATTAAAATCTATAAAACTGCAAAACTAACTCGACAGTTTCCGGATACTTTCTAGCGAACTTCTCCACCTTTAAAAAAACATTCAGCGAACAGTGGAGAACGGCGGAGAAGTGCGGAGAAGTGCGCTACTGTGACTGTCAATATTTTCTTTTTTGTTTAGATTTCTAAAGAGACCTGATTAAGAATGAGTTTTATTAAGAGAAAGTAAGAGAAAATAATGAAAAATACTTGTAAAACAAGAGTTTTTTCGAAAGATCTTTGTCAAAAATGACGCGCTCCGTATTTGTTGCGGCAAAATGTTCGGAGATGTACGGAGATGTGCGGAGTTAGGCGGAGAACGGCGAAGACATGCGCTTGAAAGGCGCCGTTGGTTGCCGAGAATAGCCTGAAAAACTGCTAGAAGATGCAAAACTAACTTTTGAATGCCCCACATTGGTGGAAAATTTTTGACGGACACTTGATTTGTCACTGTGAAACTTTAAAAATACTTCATAAGTTTGAAAGACTTATATTTTATATTTTCAGATCACAGATGCTTGTTCTCTTCGGGTCCGGTCTATTCCTGTTAACGTCAGTAGTAATGGTATACAGAAAACAATCTACTGTAAGTTATACACACAATCTTTCGTATATACTTGTTATTTTTTTCAGTTGGCACTCATTTTCATGTTACTCAGCAAAGCTTGTATTCAAGGCTCATTTAATATATTGTACATCTTTACGTCTGAACTCAATCCGACGGTCGTGAGAAACAGTGCAGTAGGAATATCATCTATGGTCGCTAGAATGGGAGCTGGTGCATCTGGTTATATTGCAATTCTTTCTGACGTCACTATGCCCTTAGTACCGATGACAATTTTTGCGTGTTTCTCATTATTGGCGGGGTGTTTGGTACTCTTACTGCCGGAAACTCAAGGATTGCCATTGCCAGATACTATTTTGGTAATTGTTCTTTTTTTCTAAAAAAAAATGCTTCAACTAGTAGTTTGCAGGACTCTGTACAAATGGTCAAACGAAACACCAAGCCATGCGGAACTTTGTCCGGGACATTTTTAGGAGGCATTGACGACGATGCACAACCGTACGGTGGAAAACTCCCACCCCGAGTTTCTTCAGACGATGAGGAGGAGGAAGAGGAAGAGGACTCGGAAGAGTCGATTCCAGAAAAAACTGCGTAATTTATAGAAAAGAACATGACGTGTCTAATTTGTTGATTTTGTGCAAATGTTTATCGACTTAATGGGAATATCAGAAATGCAATATATAATAAACGGCTGAATAATGTTTTAATGTTGTATGTTTAATTTTGAATTAATGGAAACATTTATATATTATAGAAAAAGTGAATTTAATATGAATTTATACAACAATCAAAAATGTATTATTTCAGGAAGGCCCAAACTCTGGTTATCAATGTGCTAAAACTCTATTACGTATTCATAAACGTATTTACCGTATATTCTCTATTAGTGCGGCATGCCGCACTAATTTCCGGGCCTTTCGTGACTTGCGCACTATTAGAGACTGCCGGGCTACTGGAGACTGCCGTACTAATTTTCGATAACTAATTTTCATTTTGAGGTAACTACTTTCGAGAGTAGTAAACTCAAAATTCCCTCATAAAACCTCATATGTTATGTGAAAATTAATGAAAATTGTGTATTTTGCCCCCCAAAGAAACTGAAATGCAATGATAAAGTGAAAATTTATGAGAAATTATTGAAGAATGAACAAGAATACCATTGGAGTAATCGAATATTTGATGTGGCTTTCGCAACCAAAAAGAAGGGGTGCCGCACCATTAGAGACAGCCGGACTATTAGAGACTGCCGCCCTAATTTTCGAAAGGGCAGTAGGGGCGCCGCACTAATAGAGATGCCGCACTATTAGAGATGCCGCACTAATAGAGAATATACGGTACTTTAAAAATACACATAACTATATATGTACTGATCTAACATTAATTGCGGCTAAAAAAACTTATGGAATACTTTAGATTTATGAATTAACAAAAAAACTACAAGTTTGTTAAAATGGTTTTCAGTCATTACTGTGATTTTTAAGCAGTTTCAAGCATTTAATAATTTCGATTGTATAACAATCGTTTAAAAAAGACAACAGTTATACTCGTTATCTAGATAACAGAATCAGCATAAAAGTGCACAAAAAGGTGACCAGATGTATTTAAAATGCCAATAAATCAGATAACAAATAATAATTTATTACATCATTATGGCATTATGGCAGCATATATGTTAATATACTCTTCTTGAAAACTATTTTAAAATAAATGAGCAGATTGAGCTTTAATTTTATTATAAACGGGTTCAAAAGCTGAAAAAGTTTAGTCTATCTGCAGCTCGAACGTGAACATTCAGTTGTGTTTGAATTAAAATGATCAGCGCCAATGCTTTTTGATTATTTGATTAAACTGCGATTGCCGTTAAAATTGTCACATCTTTTAATTATTTGCTCAAAAATTGGAAACATTTTCAAGTCATCATAGAAGCGTCATTTTTTATTTTGTGCTTATCTATACTTTTTTTCTGATTTCTATATACCTTTCCGTCGTTTCTTGATATATGCGAACCATTTTCATCCTTATCAATTGTATCTTGTAGTAGCTCAAAAAATACTTAAAGATGCTCCAATGTCAGCTTCCAAAGTACCACATTGTTCTAGCATACAATTATGTGATCATCACAACTATAAACACTATTGTGTTTGCTTGAACCTAAAGTTTAAGCATTTTTGATCCAAATTTCCGAAGCACATCGTACAAACTATATGTTGTAGTATGCACCAATAAAACAGTTAGACAATTTTTCATAAACTGATAACATTGTTTCCTGTTAAAAAGGTGAAATATGGTAACACAACTGCCGTCGCCATCGGCTCAGGTTCTCTTTTTTTTCAGCCTTCTCACAAAATATAAATATGGTAATTCGGTAACCCCCAACGAAAACTACAAGCCAGTTCCATAGTTTGTGACATTTCCCTATCTATATAAAACTCATCAGATTCTCACATTGTCACTTTTCAGTTTTTCCGGTATTGATTTACTTTTTCGAAACCTTATTTGACTCACCATTCCTTTAGTTATAATACTTCATCACGTCATTTTATTTACTGTTTTTGATTAAGTATAATATTTTTGATATCATTTATGCCCGTTTTCTTTCATTTTGACCATTTTCAGAATATCATGAAAAAAACGAAGGTAAACCCAGAAGACGATATAACACTTGGCAAATTCACTCCAAAACCAAGTCCTCAAGATTCTTATCAGGGAAACTTTTTTGATGTGGTAGGTCGTTTCTATTGCATATTGCAAATGTGGAATACGAATTATTTCATTACAGTTTCGAGATGCCGACTACAAAGATTACATATTATTCAGTGGTGGATTAATTTTGAGTGCAGTTAATGGAGCATTGGTGCCATTCAACAGTTTAATTTTTGAAGGTTCGTAAGGGTTACCATAAAAATATAAATACACTAGCCGACGCCCCAATGGCGCGCCATTAGTTGACTGAGTTCAAATTGGGATTTGTCACCTATACCTCAAAACATACAGAAAAGCGGAACAGACAAAAATGTACTTTTGTATTAAGTGCATATATGTGCATGTACGCGGTATTATAAAATTTCAAACGGTAAGATTATCATTGGAATCAGTCAAAGTCGGAAACCACTGTTATAAAAAAATATATTTCACTTAAAAATTGAACGAATAACAACAATTGAAACAACAATTTTATTAATTTAATAATTAAAATTCGCTGTGAAAACCTGAAAAAAACATCATGGTCATATTTTTTCTAACTCAGGAATTGCGAATGCTCTTATGGAAGGAGAATCACAGTATCAAAATGGAACAATCAACATGCCTTGGTTCAGCTCGGAGATCAAAATGTTCTGTCTTCGATATTTTTACCTTGGAGTCGCACTATTCCTTTGTTCTTATTTTGCAGTATGTGAAGTGTTGTCAAAGTTATTCAACAAATTTTTTTTGTTTTCAGAATTCCTGTTTGTATACGTTATGCGAACGACGACTACATTGCATTCGAAAGAAATATCTGAAATCTGTGCTTCGTCAAGATGCAAAATGGTTCGACGAGACCACAATTGGGGGCTTGACGCAAAAAATGAGCAGTGGAATCGAAAAGATCAAAGATGGAATCGGAGACAAAGTTGGAGTTTTGGTCGGTGGAGTTGCTACATTTATCAGTGGAGTTTCAATTGGTTTCTACATGTGTTGGCAGTTAACTTTAGTTATGATGATCACAGTGCCATTGCAACTTGGTTCGATGTATCTATCAGCGAAGCATCTGAATCGTGCTACCAAAAATGAAATGTCCGCTTATTCAAATGCCGGTGGAATGGCAAATGAAGTAATTGCTGGGATTAGGACTGTTATGGCATTTAATGCGCAACCGTTTGAAATCAATAGGTAATTATTCAATTATTTTTCATAGAAATCAAAGTAGTACTTTTCCAGATATGCACATCAATTAAACGAGGCTAGAAGAATGGGTATTCGTAAGGCTATTATTCTTGCTATTTGCACTGCTTTTCCATTGATGCTCATGTTCACATGTATGGCAGTTGCATTTTGGTATGGAGCCACGTTAGCCGCTGCGGGTGCAGTTTCTTCGGGAGCCGTTTTCGCTGTTTTCTGGGCTGTGCTTATTGGAACTAGACGTCTCGGAGAAGCTGCTCCACATCTCGGAGCAATTACCGGTGCCCGTCTTGCAATTCATGATATTTTCAAGGTCATCGATCACGAGCCGGAAATCAAATGTACATCTAGCGAAGGAAAGATACCCGAGAAAATTCAAGGAAAGCTGACGTTTGATGGCATCGAGTTCACTTATCCAACTCGCCCAGAGCTGAAAATTCTGAAAGGAGTCTCGTTTGAAGTAAATCCAGGTGAAACTGTTGCGCTTGTTGGGCATTCTGGATGTGGAAAATCTACAAGCATTGGACTTTTGATGAGATTTTATAATCAGTGTGCTGGAATGGTTCGTTTAAATTCGTAGATTATGAAGAACATAAATTTGTTTTTAGATCAAACTTGACGGAATCCCGATTCAAGAATATAATATTCGTTGGCTTCGTAGCACAATTGGAATTGTGCAACAAGAACCGATTATTTTTGTAGCGACAGTCGCTGAAAACATCCGAATGGGAGATGTTTTAATCACGGATCAAGACATCGAGGAAGCATGTAAAATGGCAAATGCTCACGAGTTCATTTGCAAGCTCAGTGATGTTCGTCAACTCATTTCCTTATCATATTCAAGAGTATAATGAATTTCAGAGATATGACACTGTGATTGGTGCAGGTGCTGTACAACTATCTGGAGGCCAGAAACAGCGTGTAGCTATTGCCAGAGCAATTGTCAGAAAACCACAAATTCTACTTCTTGATGAAGCAACTAGTGCTCTGGATACTGAAAGTGAGCGTATGGTACAGACTGCATTGGATAAAGCTTCAGAAGGAAGAACTACTTTGTGCATTGCTCATCGATTAAGCACAATAAGAAATGCCAGTAAAATTCTTGTATTCGACCAAGGACTTATTGCGGAAAGAGGTAACTTGTATACAATAAATTTATTTCCAATTTGTTTTTATAGGTACCCATGATGAACTAATTTCCAAGGATGATGGAATCTACGCCAGTATGGTGAAAGCTCAAGAAATCGAACGAGCAAAGGAAGACACTACATTAGATGGTGTGTGCTTCTGCAATTTTCCAGCAAATCGACTTCCTCTAGGCTAGTCCCTGAGATAGTTAACATTTCTTTTTTAACAATTATTTTTATTTCACTTGGTTCAAGATTTCACAAACGCATCGTATCGTTATTATTTCAGATGAGGAAGACGAGAAAACTCACCGATCTTTCCATCGAGATTCAGTGACATCCGATGAGGAGCGCGAATTGCAACAGAGTCTGGCAAGAGACTCGACTCGTCTTCGTCAGAGTATGATCAGTACAACAACACAAGTTCCTGAATGGGAAATTGAAAATGCTCGTGAAGAAATGATTGAGGAAGGAGCTATGGAAGCATCGCTATTTGATATTTTCAAATATGCATCTCCGGTAAGAATTCATGCAATTTTATATAACTAAACTGTTGTATTCACTGATTCAGGAGATGAGAAACATCATAATATCTCTTGTGTTTACACTTATTCGTGGGTTCACATGGCCAGCATTCTCAATTGTTTATGGTCAACTTTTCAAAATCCTTTCCGCTGGTGGTGATGACGTTTCAATTAAAGCACTTTTGAATTCGCTTTGGTTCATTTTGTTAGCTTTCACCGGAGGAATCAGTACCCTGATTTCTGGAAGTCTTCTTGGAAAAGCTGGTGAAACAATGTCTGGTCGGCTTCGGATGGATGTTTTCAGAGTATGTCTTTCCATCTATAACATCACTATTTGATTCTTGATTTTTAGAACATAATGCAACAAGATGCCAGCTATTTTGACGATTCTAGACATAATGTCGGAAGCTTGACATCTCGACTAGCTACTGATGCTCCAAACGTACAGGCTGCAATTGACCAACGTCTTGCTGAAGTTCTTACTGGAATAGTGTCGCTATTTTGTGGAGTGGGAGTTGCTTTTTACTATGGATGGAACATGGCACCCATCGGACTTGCTACTGCGCTGCTTCTTGTTGTTGTACAGAGTTCAGTTGCTCAATACCTGAAGTTCAGAGGACAAAGAGATATGGATTCCGCAATTGAGGCAAGTAGACTTGTCACTGAATCAATCTCAAACTGGAAGACTGTGCAAGCTCTTACAAAACAAGAATATATGTACGATGCTTTTACTGCTGCATCAAAATCACCACACAGAAGAGCAATTGTCCGTGGTCTTTGGCAATCTTTATCATTCGCATTGGCGGGAAGTTTTGTTATGTGGAATTTTGCAATTGCTTATATGTTTGGTCTTTGGCTAATTTCAAACAATTGGAGTACTCCATATACCGTGTTTCAGTAAGTTAAATTATTCATTTTAAAAAAAGTTACTACTTTCTCACATTGAATCAGATGTGAAATGTATCACAATGTAACTCCTCTATTGCAATTTCAGAGTTATCGAAGCGTTGAACATGGCATCAATGAGTGTTATGTTAGCTGCATCATATTTCCCTGAATACGTTAGAGCAAGAATCTCTGCAGGAATAATGTTCACAATGATACGTCAAAAATCTGTGATTGATAACCGAGGTTTGACTGGAGATACTCCAACAATCAAAGGAAACATCAACATGCGTGGAGTTTACTTTGCGTATCCCAACCGTCGTCGTCAACTTGTGTTGGATGGATTCAACATGTCTGCTAACTTTGGTCAAACGGTTGCACTTGTTGGACCATCTGGCTGTGGAAAGAGTACAACTATTCAATTAATTGAGCGGTACTACGATGCACTTTGTGGTTCTGTCAAAATTGATGATAGTGATATTCGTGATCTTTCTGTAAAACATTTGCGTGATAACATTGCTCTTGTCGGGCAAGAACCCACTCTTTTCAATTTAACTATAAGAGAGAATATCACATATGGATTGGAAAACATAACACAGGATCAGGTTGAAAAAGCTGCGACACTTGCAAACATTCACACATTTGTGATGGGACTTCCTGACGGTTACGATACGTCTGTAGGAGCATCCGGTGGTCGTCTGTCTGGTGGACAGAAGCAACGTGTTGCTATTGCTAGAGCGATTGTCAGGTAAGCTTACATTAAGATTGTGAAAAATCGTTGAAACTTCATTTTTTAGAGACCCAAAGATCTTACTTCTCGATGAAGCCACGTCAGCTCTTGACACAGAAAGTGAAAAAATTGTGCAAGAAGCTCTGGATAAAGCGAGACTTGGAAGAACTTGTGTAGTTATTGCCCATCGTCTTTCGACAATACAAAACGCCGACAAGATTATTGTTTGTAGAAACGGAAAAGCCATTGAAGAAGGAACCCATCAAACGCTACTTGCTCGACGGGGGCTGTACTATAGATTAGTGGAAAAACAATCATCTTAAATTTCTAAAAAAAATGACTTAGTACGAATTGAATCCGGTGACTTGCATAATTTTATTTAAATGTGAATAAATTTGTTGTCTATCTTTAGTGTTATTCTAATGACAACGTCTCCAAGAAAAATAATATCTTCCATGCAGACGGAGTTCAAGAGTTAAGTGAATTCAACTACACTTATCAAATTCACAAACACATTTTGATTAATAGAATCAAAAAATGAGATTTAAACGCAGAGTGACGCAAGTAGGGGAGTTTGTAAAAATATATTAACAATGGGTTTTAAAATTTAATATCCGAATAGAAACTATTCTTCTACTTTTTCAGACAACGTTTCGGCAATTTGCCAAACTTTCCAAAAAATTCAACTTTAGAAAAATTAAAGCATTAATCCATGTTCAGAACTATTTATTATCTGAAATCAAATACAAATTTCAGATTTCTTCTTTCCTTGGACTAATGTCAAAAGCATAAAGGTGAAAACTCATTAATTGCTATTTTCAACTGCAGATTCAACAAATTTGAAACATTTTTGAAAAGTTTTTTGTGATGGTCGTCTTATCTTCGTATAAGTGATTGCAAACATTTACCATAGGCACAACTCCACCTTTAACATTATATTTTTAATATATTTTTCAGATTTTGGTTAATTAATTCAACGATGTGTGTTCTTATGTCATAGAAATCCGAAACATGCACATCTTTGAATCAATAATTTACAATACCAAACATGTACCAAGTTTCTGGACGCTGCGCGATGTAAACCGGCAAACGCGACCATCTGCTCCGTTTTTGTGCATTACACCGGACCATTCCATCTCATTGTTTTGTTCTGTGTCTTTTTATTTGTACCAAGTAAGTCTTTGAGTATTTAAAAATGGGTTTATTAGTTTCTCAATTACATACAATTTTTTAGATTTTTCAAAATGTTTCGGTAAAGTAGAACGTATTTATTTTACTAATAAGGCACAGAGGACATAATTTTAGCCGCAAAAGCTTTTTATGCCAATTCTTTGCAAGAACCATGTTTTTTTTATTTGCTTGTTAGGATGAAAAAATGTGAGCAACAACCATTTTTGTATTTAAAGTAGCACATTTTATAACGTGTACAATGTTGAAAATTATCTAGTAACTGTATTTCGTTCAACTTTTGATTTTGATTAAGTTCAAATTATTTTGACTTTTTTTGTAATCTTGTTTACATTTTGTTGTTACTTGCTAAAAACAGAACCATTGTTAAGCAGAGCATATTTAAAATACCGAATTACTATGTTTTCATGCTATTTCAAGCCCATCATAAAGATATAGTGTCAGCTGTTTGGTGTGAGTGCTCTTTCATCATATTGCGAGACGATTTTCTATTTAAAAATCTCCTTCTCAGAAATTTGTTTTACGTACTGCGTCGCGCGCTTCTCCCAATGCTTTTTTGTCTTTCCTCGCTGTGATTCACTAGGTCCTTTACTCTGCTATGTTTTGCTAACCTGCAGCAATTTTACTTTTTTTCACATATTGGTAGAATGATGCCTGAGGCCACGGATGCTCTTTTGGTAAGACACTGTGTAAATTTTATATATTTTTTAACTTAGATTTACTATAAATATAAACTATTTTTCATTTAAATAATAAACCTTCTATATACCGTATTGATTTTTAAAAACGGTTGTTGGGCATCACTCTGAAATTTCAAATATTTTAAAGTGATCCAAAACAAAATGCATTATTATCACTGATAAACACATTTTTGTGACTTTTGGACTTGCATGGAACACATTTTTACGAGTTTCTAACTTGAGAGTTCAAATATAGAAACTGGTTTATAACAATTAGAATTTCTAAAAATCAGGAACACATACAATTCCCATAAAAGTGATTATTGTCTCAAAACTAAAAAAAAAAACATTTCTGAAATTGTATGCTGTAGTCTGGAGAAGAAACTGACCTAAAAAGACAACGTCAGAAAAAGATGATAAATGTTATTCTAAATATCACTGTTTTTTGCATTAGAATGTTATGTTAATTTATGCACACACTACAACTTACCCGCCGCAAACTAGAAATTATTTGAAGGCTTACGCCATGTTTAAAAAGAACTGAAATTCATTATTCTGTGGCAAAAAAACAAATTTTCCTTTGTAATCATTCATTTTTAGGAGCCCGTGGTCCCAATGAAAATTGCCAGCGAGCATGTGGAGCTGGGGTCCAGACCTGATAAGAAGAAGAAGAAATCTCGTTCATCGCAGGGAAATAGTCTTTCCAATTTGGTATGTTAACAGAAAGTAACCATTATCTACGAACTAATCAACAAAATTTCAGTTTCGACACTCTGGATGTGCAGACTATTTGCTTCTTCTAGGTGGGCTTGTACTAAGCGCGGCAAATGGTGCATTACTCCCATTTAACAGTCTCATTTTTGAAGGTATCTATCATATCACAGACGTTTAAAGTTTTTATTCAATTTTCAGGAATTACAAATGTTTTGATGAAAGGAGAAGCTCAATGGCAAAACGGCACGTTCGATTATGACACATTTAGTAGCGGAATTCAGCATTACTGCCTTCTCTATTTCCTGTTGGGAGTCTTGATGTTTACGTGTACATATTTTTCGGTGAGTTAGGATATTTTTTTGGTAATTGTGTAACTGAGGTACCACAAAATAATGTTTTCATTTTTAACTTAAACTTTGATTATTTTTGCATTTGGAATACTTGAGCTAATAGCTAAACATTCTTTGCTAAAAATTAATCCAGAAGTACAGTGCCACGTTTGAACATTGCAAAGGCTAATGCCATAAAAATGTTCGCAGTATAGCAACTACACAGACACCAAAGTTTATGTTTGATTATTAGATATTATCCGTAAAAGTAGCTTTCAAATAATTTTGCGCGTCTGTACAAATATTTGGAAAACATGTTTCCATAGGTTAACCTCTTGTTTCATAAACTTTTTTTCAGAATGCTTGTCTCTTTACAATGGCCGAGCGTCGTCTTTATTGCATCAGAAAGCACCTCCTTCAATCTGTCCTTCGTCAAGATGCAAAATGGTTTGATGAAAACACAGTTGGTGGATTAACACAAAAAATGAGCAGTGGAATTGAAAAAATTAAAGACGGAATCGGAGACAAGATCGGAGTTTTGGTTTCTGGAATAGCAACCTTTATTAGTGGTGTTGCATTAGGATTCTACATGTGCTGGCAGCTAACGCTAGTTATGCTGGTAACAGTGCCACTTCAACTTGGTTCAATGTATCTATCTGCAAAGCATTTGAATCGTGCTACTAAGAACGAGATGTCAGCGTATTCTAGTGCTGGTGGAATGGCGAACGAAGTGATCGCTGGTATCCGAACGGTTATTGCATTCAATGCACAACCATTTGAAATTGAACGGTATTTCAATTAGGACTATTTCTTCTCTTATTGTGCATTATTTACAGATACGGAGCACAACTCGCCAAAGCTAGAAAAATGGGTATTCGGAAAGCCATTGTTCTTGCATTATGCAGCGCTATGCCACTTTTTCTCATGTTTGTTTTGATGGCAGGAGCCTTCTGGTAAGTTATTGCCCGCAACTTGTTTTCACTTTTTCAATTGACACACATTGTTCTCCATAAAAATTTGACAATCTAATTTGCATAATCCATATTTTTGATTTTTAGGTACGGCGCGATACTCACTTCCTACGGAGTCGCAACATCGGGTACCACATTTGGAGTGTTTTGGGCGGTTATATTGGGAACCAGGCGTCTTGGAGAAGCTGCACCTCACATGGGGGCAATCACAGGAGCTCGACTGGCTGTGAATGATATTTTTAAAGTGATTGACCACGAACCTGAAATTAACTGTACAAAGCAAGAAGGTAGACGTCCAGATAAAGTCAATGGAAAACTTGTTTTCGACAACATTCAATTCACTTATCCAACTAGACCTGACGTCAAAATTTTGAAAGGAGTCTCATTCGAAGTGAATCCGGGAGAAACAATTGCGCTTGTTGGTCATTCTGGATGTGGAAAATCTACTAGCATTGGGCTTTTGATGAGATTTTATAATCAGTGTGCAGGATCTGTAAGACATTGTTGATGAACGTCTTACCATAACAATCGTTAATTTTCAGATTAAACTGGACGGCATACCAATTGAGGATTATAATATTCAATGGCTCCGTAGTACAATCGGAATTGTTCAACAAGAACCAATAATTTTCTTAGCAACAGTGGCAGAAAATGTTCGTATGGGAGACGATTCAATAACCGATAAAGACATCGAAAATGCTTGTAGACAAGCCAATGCACACGACTTTATCGGCAAACTCAGTGAAGGATATAATACTGTAATTGGCGCAGGGGCTGTGCAGCTGTCCGGTGGCCAAAAACAACGTGTGGCCATTGCAAGAGCAATTGTCAGAAAACCACAAATTCTACTTCTTGATGAAGCAACTAGTGCTCTGGATACTGAAAGTGAGCGTATGGTACAGACTGCATTGGATAAAGCTTCAGAAGGAAGAACTACTTTGTGCATTGCTCATCGATTAAGCACTATCAGAAACGCAAGTAAAATTCTGGTTTTTGACCAAGGTCTTATTCCTGAAAGAGGCATTCATGATCAGTTAATTCGTCAAAATGGAATTTATGCAAACATGGTTAGAGCTCAGGAAATAGAAAAAGCCAAAGATGACACCACCCAAGATGGTAAGTCAGTTTTAATAGTAAGGGTTTCAAAAAAATTTAACTAATTTAAGATGATGAATTGGTGGAAGAGGATAACTATTCAATCTCCCGACGTCTTTCGACATCTGAGGAAGAGTTGCGCAAAAGCAAGAGTCTTCTTCGAGACTCGACACGTTTCAGCCAAAGTATGCTCAGTGTCACTTCCCAAGTACCAGATTGGGAGATGGAAAGTGCCCGTGAAGAAATGATTGAAGAAGGTGCAATGGAAGCATCAATGATGGATATCTTCAGATTTGCAAAACCAGAAAAGATGAACATTGTTATTGCTCTGATATTCACACTAATCAGAGGAATCACGTGGCCAGCATTCTCTGTTGTGTATGGACAACTTTTCAAAGTATTTGCTGAAGGAGGCGAAGATCTGCCAGTGAATGCCTTAATCAGCTCACTTTGGTTCGTTCTTCTGGCTGTTACCTCTGCTGTGACCACTTTCATTTCTGGAAGTCTTCTTGGAAAAACTGGAGAAACAATGTCAAGTCGGCTTAGAATGGATGTGTTCAAGAATATTATGCAGCAAGACGCTACGTACTTTGATGATCCAAAGCACAACGTTGGAAATTTGACTTCTCGTTTAGCAACTGATTCTCAAAATGTTCAAGCGGTGAGTATTCTTGTCGCATCCAGATATTGTTCAATGAATTCAATAAGTTTTTAGGCGATTGATCACCGACTCGCCGAAGTTCTTAATGGAGTTGTCTCCTTATTCACCGGAATTGCGGTTGCTTTCTGGTTTGGCTGGAGTATGGCACCAATTGGTCTCATAACTGCTCTTCTTCTTGTCATTGCTCAAAGTGCCGTAGCTCAATATCTCAAATACCGTGGCCCTAAAGATATGGAATCAGCAATTGAAGCTAGTAGAGTAAGATTTAATTTTTTTTATCAAGAGTCTAAATTTAATTAATGTTTTTTTTTCAGATAGTCACGGAATCAATTTCTAACTGGAAGACTGTTCAAGCATTAACAAAACAAGAGTACATGTTCCACGCATTTACAGCTGCATCCAAAAATCCTCGAAAAAGAGCATTCACTAAAGGATTATGGCAATCTCTATCATTTGCACTTGCTGGAAGTTTCTTTTTATGGAATTTTGCAATTGCGTATATGTTTGGTCTTTGGCTAATTTCCAACAATTGGACAACTCCATTTGCAGTGTTTCAGTATGTTTGACTTCAAAGTTGGTAAGATACAAATTGTTGATTCCAGAGTTATTGAAGCGTTGAATATGGCGTCGATGAGTGTTATGATGGCAGCATCTTATTTCCCCGAGTACGTCAGAGCAAGAATTTCAGCCGGAATCATGTTTACCATGATCCGCCAAAAAGCGAAGATTGACAATCGCGGGCTCACAGGAGAGACACCGGTAAATATTTCTTCCGGCAACTAAAAAATAACTTCATAATTTTAGGATATCCGAGGAGACATCTCAATGAAGGGAGTCTACTTTGCATATCCAAATCGTAACCGCCAACTTATTCTCAACAATTTCAACATGTCAGCTCAGTTTGGAGAGACTGTTGCTCTTGTTGGACCATCAGGTTGTGGAAAGAGTACATCTATTCAATTGATTGAGCGGTATTATGACGCCATTTGTGGAGCTGTAAAAATTGATGACCATGACATTCGAGACATCTCTGTCAAACATCTCCGCCACAATATTGCTCTTGTTGGCCAGGAACCCACACTTTTTAATCTTACTATACGCGAGAATATTACATATGGACTTGAAAACGTGTCTCAAGAACAAGTTGAAAAAGCAGCAACCCTGGCTAACATCCATAGTTTTGTTGAAAATCTACCGGAAGGATATGATACTTCCGTTGGTGCTTCTGGCGGACGATTATCTGGTGGCCAAAAACAACGTATTGCTATTGCAAGAGCAATTGTCAGGTAGGTCGTTATTATTGACTGTGTTCAAGTATTAAATGCATTCAGAAATCCAAAAATTCTCCTTCTCGACGAAGCCACGTCCGCGCTCGATACAGAAAGTGAAAAAATTGTACAGGAAGCTCTGGATAAAGCGAGACTTGGAAGAACTTGTGTTGTTATTGCTCATCGTCTTTCAACTATTCAAAACGCCGATAAGATTATTGTTTGTCGGAACGGAAAAGCTATTGAAGAAGGAACACATCAAACGCTACTTGCTCGACGGGGATTGTACTACAGACTGGTCGAAAAACAATCCACTTAATTCCTATTTACCCATATCAAAAAATATGTTTCAAAAAATATCGTAAGAACACATTTCCTCACTTGTTCAAATTTCACTTTCCCTGTTCCTTGTTTTACAGACTGTTTCCTACTCTTGTTATTCATAAACGAATATTCGATTTTTCAATGATTCCATTACCACATAACACAACAAAGAGTCGGTTTCCCATGTACACTTCACTGGGAATCATGAGATAAGACTATTTGCCAAGACGACTGCCTTTCTATCAGAAAATGCGCGTTTCTCAACTTGTCCTCTTCTTTGAATTCCATTTTTGTATTTTATTGTTTTTAAGTATTAGGTAAATTTGATTTTTTGGGATCTGTCTTGCTGAGTTTGCAGGGGTTGCTCCATATTAATTGCCACTTGCCTGCAAACCTTGAGCTATTGCTTGGTGGAATGCACCGATTGCCAAAAGCTGTTGATCATGGCGATGAGGAACCCTTTTTGGGAAATGGACAAAACTGATTATTTCACCATGATTACCCCACTTTTTTGATTCAAAATTGATATAGAAATGTATAAAACAAAAGTTACTGAACGATTTGCTGCACATCCCTGTTTTTGATATACGTCATTTTAGTAATTGAACGGTTTTTCAAATACGATATGTTATTCTTCTATGCGTTCGGGACAAATTTGAATGCTATGAGCGTTTTTTAAATTAATTAGTTGCAGGTTTTTGAAATTCGGATAGGGCGTTGCAGATGTACTGTCTTTATAAAGTTTTAAATTTCGTAGTTAGAACTAGCAATAGAACTGACAAAATTCAAAATTCCATTTTTTATATATTGATGCTCAATGCAATTGTTTGAAAAATGTTTATTGCAATTTCAAAGTGAAGAGAAAAAGTCGCAAATTTATTGAGCAATTTGAAATGAGAAATTGAGAAGAAAGGAGAAGGGAGATGAAAGGGGTATTGATGTCAAATCGCCCTATTCCGTGTGATGATAGCAATAAAACGTTCGAAGGAAGAAAGTAGTCGAAAGGACATTGGGGATTCTTTTGAATCTTGTACAATCTATCTCCACCCATTCAGACAAAACCCCCACTTGATTGACAATGCCAATACCAGTGCGGTGTTCATGTTTGCTTTGTTTCGTAACTTTACCTTTATTCATTTTATTTATTGATAGTCGAGTAAATAATAGAAGAGACTGTTTTTGGCGGCTAACTATTGTAGCCATAAACTAGATAGGCAGTGTTTTTATTGTTATACGGGCGGTGGAGTGGGGGTTGTAGATAATATTGCTAACAAGTCATTGATAAAACGGCACAAATACTCTTTGCTTGAATAAAACTGAACTCCGCTTGAACTGTTAGCAAAGCTGGTTTGAATATTGTAACAGTACGGTTGAAGTTATGGTATAAATAAAACTTATATGTAGATTTCCTTTTTAAATATATTTATTCATTTAAAATTGCTTACATACTGTGTCGTTTTGTTGTAAACGTAGAACGGTGCACACAATGGTAAATTTTTGTCCTTCATAAATAATTGAGTAACAAGACTATAGGTAGTAATCACGCTATGCCTGTTTAGCACATACTAGACTATTGTAAAACATAACATGGTTTTTTGCATATGCCCAATTTTTTTTTTGAAAGCGCTTTGAAAAATAAAATAGAAAACCCGATTTCCTTTAAGCTATAACTTCCGCGAACAACGATTAAAAAAGTTTTGCTTGTTTTGTGGCTATAAATACGTTTCAATTTCTATGGTGTTTTTTGTGACTAGACGCCGATTCCTTGAATATGCCTTAATTTGGAATCGAAATTTCAGAAAATTGTCTTCATTTTTAAGAATTTTGGTGAATGGGTACATACTTCAACTACCTTTCATATCTTTTAAGAGTGAGCCCAATTAGTTTTTTATTGCCTCGGGTCAGTTTATATACTTTATATATTGTCATTTTGTAAAACCTAACATGATTTGATTAATAAACAACACATAATACTTTTCAGTAATCGCTTTGCTTTTCGAATAGCGGGAACAATTTTTTAATTGCAAACATTTTCCTGTACATTTTATTCATGCACCAGTTAAAAACCAAATTTAGGATTGCAACCATTTGTATCCATATTTTAGGACGCAAACACAGTAGTGCTTACGCATTATTTGCATACGCTTTGAGGGGAGCGTTCTTCGGTCAAAAGAGCCGGCAAGTGATTCAAGGTATGGAGAGAGACACCCCGGGGGAACGGGCGTTGTCGCGCGCACAGTCGATCGATATCAAACACCGGTCGGTCGCAAGGCACCCAGCCCTTGTCCGGCCATATTTCCTTCGATCCCTCCGTTGCGTAGGCCCCTTTTTCTCCTGCATTGTCCTTTTCTTTCATCAGCCACCTCGTGTTTTTATGCGCATGTGTTCTCACCGGATTTACTTTTTGCATATAACCTTTTGTGTCATGTTAGTGGTAATCAAAAAATCATTATTGTATCGAATCAGGTGTACCGGATAATTAGGTTGTTTATAAGGTTCCACACTGTCTAGTTGATGTCTTTTGGGTACATTTGTTTAGTCAGTTTTAACACGTTTTCTAGTTTGATTAAATTATTTTAATACAGGTAAAAAGAATGCAGCAAAACTTGGAAAAACTTAAAATTTATACATTAAAAAATATCTTACTTTTTAAAAAAATTTTTAGTGTACTTTTCAGGTTGTATGTTTTGACATATCAATTATTACATATATAATTTCGAACTTTCAAATTAATATGCAAAAATCTTGTTAAAATAATAATCTTGATATTTTTACAACCACTCTCAAGTTTACCACTGTTTCTTTCAAACAATTTTGCATTAAAGTCATGTTTAACTCAAAAAAGGCCAGCTGATATCTTTGCTTTACTGAGTATTTTTGTCTAATCAAATTTTTTGTTCCAGTCAATTTCATAAATTTCTACAAATTTATTCAAATATTAAATGCAATAGATTCAAATTTCCAAAAAAGAAATTACAATGGAAAACATAATTCGATTTTTCAAACAATTTAATTGTCTAAAAAACTGACTGAAACTGAAAGATTTGCGATTGACTGATGAAATGATGTTACAAGTTTTTAATAGATCAGTTATTACTTTGTCTGGAAATGAAATTACTGTGACTATCCGGCTTTTTTCATACTCATATTTTATTTATTTTTTATTTTTTATTCACAAGTATTTTCTTCCACTCTAAATTTTCTAGACCTACGTGTGAGGGAAAACGAGGAAAAATAACTAACGAGCTGTAAAAAAACTTGTTCAGATCATTTTGTTGACCACCTGCTTTGTAGTTTTCGTCCTCCTCTTCCATTTCCACTTCACAACTATTACTTTTCATCTCTAGTCATCTCTCAACAACGTTATCAGTTTCTCACATCAAACAACACGTTCGGCAGTTATTTTTCCAGTTTGGTAGTTTTAATATTTTGTTATTTGTTTTAGGCTCAAAGTTGTGCAGATTTCATCTTGAATTTTTTTACTCCGTGATTATCTCCCACTCTGTTGTTGTAACACTTGCTCACACACGCGTCTCTGAAAAATGAGACAAAACCGACAACAACACGTTTTTTTTCACAAATATTTTTTTGTGTGCCTGTTTTCATACTACTTCTCTTAGTGTTCACTTTTTTTTTAGAATTTGCGGCTTCAAACACCTCACCTCATCCCAATTTTTTTTTCATTTTGTCATTCCTCCCTCGTATATCCAGATGTTCTTGAGAAGAATTTTAAAAAAAAAGAAAGAAAGAAAGAAAGAAAATCATGTGACTGAGCCCTGCATTCGTTTTCAATCCACAATTTCCCGTGTCTCCTGGACAATTAGATATTCATATTCTGCACACACACATACACATATATAGTCAATACGATGGCAACCATGGTCATTAGGCTTCAATAAAAGTTTTGGGGCAAAGCATGTCTCCCATCCTGGCAGTGCACCCCTCATTTCGCACCCCGTCTCATTCTGTTTCTTTCCGCCTCTTCTTCATGCATATTGTCTTCTTGCGCACTAGCCGCCCGCCCATTCTCTGTGTCGTTGTCGCCAACTTTTGCGAGCCTTGACTGACCAATTCATCTTTATCCTTCCTTCTAGTCATTTTAAATACATTACCAAATATGACCGTATTGAAAATTCTAAAGCTGCAACGCTGGTTATCTAGTGGCTAAACAATAAACCTAATTAATTGTTTTTGTTGATAATCAATTCATTATTCATTTTTCTTTTTTTGCCCTCCTAAACTGGCATCCATCTAGAGATGTCATCTTCACTTATGTGAACCAAAATACTATTCTCAAGAGGGCGCTTTTCCCTTTTAAAGATCTTTTGTCTTTTTCTGCTGTAAACCATAGTAAGGTTTCACAAAAAGCTTCTCTTTAATGTCAAAAAATTTGTCACTTTTTAAAAATGTTCAAAATTCTGCGATGAGAAAAAACTTGTTATAAATTTAAATTTTATGCCTTGCAAAAATTCCTTCAGAAACGTGTTTTTTTCATGACAGAAATCTGTAAGACTTTAATTGACACGTTTCGCAATAATTTGCTTGGATATTTTAAAATAGTTCAAGTCAAAAATTATTAATTTCATTTTTTTTAAACAATTGCTTTCCTAAATTTACAAAAAATTGTGCAAAACAAAATTTGGAGGTGGAATCTATACAGCGTTGCTGCCTATCGAAAATTTTTATTGGATTTTTGTACATGATTCCTTTCCATTCCACACATTCTTTTAAATTTCTCCTTAAATATTCCTCCGATTCGTCATATCTCGCATTTTTGTTCCAATTGTTCAGTTTTCTATTCCAGAAAACTACTATGGAATAAAACCTATCATACGACACCAAAATGACATTTGCGTCATTTTTGATCAACTTCTACTCCGTTATACCTCGGTTGAACTTTAAATTTCACTGGACGAACGATGTATTCAATTTGGAGTGGAGCAGTGAATACTTTCAGGTTTGGTTTTTGTAACATTTTCTAATTATACTTGAATCTTGTGACCTGATGGCAAATGTCAATTGAAATCGAATCATCATGGGAAAAGTGGGTCCGTTAAACGTACACTGACAAATACACAACATTTCTTACTCAATTAAATGTGTATCCAGTGGTTCAGTGACTGAGGCGACACGACAACACTTATACCCGACTGGGGGAGAGAGGGGGGACTCGTCGAGTAAACAAAGATGCCGTTTTGACATGAACCATCCATCTTACTCGAGGAGTGGGGCGATCTGTTGGGTGACCCTTGATAAATCCGTGTATCATATTTATTATGCACATTAACCCACACCAGATTTTGTTTATAGATTAGGATGAACGATAGGCTGGCTCTTTTTGTATGGCTGCCAATAGGGCTCAAGGTCTGCAAGGGTCTCTCTTGAGAGCACAGGCACTGAACAGACGGAGATCATACTGAAGGTCGGAAGACATCAAACGACCATGTGTGCCTCATTTTCAATCCCCGTTGTTATACTCTAACCCCTTGTAAACAAGCAGCCGCTGGGATCCTTGCCATTTTCCCACACCACTTCTCCGCTACAAAAAGTTGATAATGGAAGAAGAGCCAAAGCCACCCTTAAGTTAAAACGAGAGTGTCTTGCCTCATTCAGTGGTTTTTATTAGACAGAGAAAATGGAATAACAGAAATAGACCTAGTAGTCGTTTCTTCTTGAACGAATTGAACGAAGAAAACTGAAATGAGGCATTTTTTTGGTGTGAAAGTGAAATAGAAAGATGAGCAAGTAACAAAAAAGCAAGTTGGTTCTCTTTCTGTAAATTGAATTTTAGTCAATCTGGTAAATTGAAAACTGGGTTCCGAGCAGTTTAGTTCAAACACTTTTCATGATTAACAACCATACAATGGTAGAATAAATGTAATTTTGATACATTTAGTAGACATTGGAAATTTTAAAGACACCCACAATACACAAAATTGATTTAATTAAATTTACTATCTGGATGAATATAAAAATATCAAAAATAAAACTGAAACGTTTCCTTCTTTTTTCAAATTTACTCTTTCAAGCTAATAGTTTTGAAGTGAAAACAATAATTTGGAAGCTTTAAAAACGGTAATTATTTTTTCAATAATCATGTTTTCAAAAAATCAATTTGAGTTTAGCTGTACAAATTAAAAATACTACCTGAAAATATTAGTTTTGTAATAGATTACACATTATACTTTTGAATATTTTTTTTATTAAAAATGAGAAATTGTACAATATGTTACCAAAATTATAATATATGTTACCAAAATTTAATTTTTAAATTAATGTATATTTTCGAACAGTTTGAATTATACGTTCCTGGCCACAAAATTGACATGTATCCTTCTTGACAGGTCATTGACACTATACTATCGTCGCATGCAAGGTTAATCTTTTTGCCAATCAGATTGACATACCTGGACTGTCACCTATTAAAATTGTGAAAATAAACATATTTCCTCATTTCAGGCATTGGCATTAGTGGCATGTCTGGGAGCCGCCGTCAGTCTTCTCCTTCTTGTCACCATCATTATTGTCTGGATATGTCAAGCATGCCACAAGAACGAAACGACCGGAAAAACAAGGCGACGTGTTCGAAGACTGTCTACAGTTCTCTTTATCATTTCTGTGCTTTGCTTGTAAGTTTTGTGTTATTGATCCGGAAAAATGTATTATGAAGCTATGGCTTCCGGACAATGAGAAGATTTCATTGTAGTGACAAGCTGTTTGCCTTTGTGATTATTATGCCCATCGCAAGGGTTTGACACAATAGATGCCTCTATTATGCAAGCATTATATGAGCAGCCTTGTGGAAAATAAGCAAATGAGCAGATTAATTAGGATTGCGTTGTTTGTTTTCCGTTTAATATTTTGAAGAGAATTCAACTAAAAGCTTTGCAGTTTCATGCTTGGAGTCTGTCTGTTTGCAAACGAGCACGTCAATCGAGGGATGTCAATTTCAATAAATTCAATAATCAATACGAAGAAATCATATCAAATTTCCACAGCACAAATCTCACAATTCCAAGAAGCTGCTCTAAACACTACGGTTCACTTAAAAAATCTTGAAGATACTGTACACGTTGAGAGCAAGAAAACCAAAAATGCAACAATCGTTCAGCAAATTGATCAAATTCTTACAAACATTACTGACGAGATCGACATCATTGCTAAAAATGGGAAACTGTTCCAAGCCAAGCATGGCGACGATATTGGAAAATTGGAAAAAATACGGAAAGTGTTGTCGTTGTACGAAAGTGAGAGGTAAGCTGATATCATTTTTGACACTTTTATGATAGATTGGCGTATATGCGTGGTGTGTACGCGTTGAAATAAGTGTCATTGGGTGCTGTAATTTAGGATATCACAACGAGGATGTTGAAAAATCTAGGAACTCAAATATGAAAATATTTTCAACCTAATAACTATGATAAATTTCAAACTTTATTATAGGTTCTATTTCTTTAATCAATATGCTCACTATCAAATATTAAAAAATACTGCTCTTGTCAACTAAAAATAAATCTTTACAAAGTGTTTCAAAACTTTGTAAACTTTCATCACACCAAACTTTTATTTAAAAAAAAAAGAGATTAACCTTCATTTTTTGAAAAACGTTAATTATTGTTTTTTAATAAACATTTGCAGATGGGCATTCCTTGTCATTCTTCTGTCGATCACGATGGTCGTTCTGTTCACTGGAGTTGTTGCCTTCTGTAAACAATCCAAAAAGGGCGCAGTTGTATTCAGTGCAATAGGATTCTTCATTTTTGTTGTAGTTTGGCTATTAATCTCTATTTCTTTGCCGTTGACCATTGTGAGTTTATCTCGATCAAGTATGAAATGCAAATTATATCATTATTTAGGCACTAGCTGATTTCTGTCGGGACGGAGATCAAGTCACGCGGAAAAACCTTGGCAACCTGTACGAAACAGTCCAGTTCTACAATACATGCGTTCCGGTAACTACACATGACAACCTTCCGCTTCCGGTGGCTCGCCACGTGGCATTACTAAACAACATTCCCGCAAACAAGTCTCAGCTGGATCGTTTGATGGAAGTTGCTTTCAATAGCAGTGCAGCGGTAAATTGACACACACAGACACACCAATTATCGCGTACTAAACTATTTTTTTTGATAGATTGTCAATTCATCTTCAGCAGTTGGGGACGATATTACGAAGATGTTGAAGCTTGCCGGAGCAGTTTCATCTTCATCATCGTGCTATGTTTTCCATGACGATGTTGTCAATTTCTACTATGGAACCTGCAATCAATCAGTGTACGTTTTTCATTTCCACCCCAATCCAAAATTGTCATTTCTAACAAACTTCGAAAGTTGAAGAATTTTTTGATTCGATGCAGACACCAATAATAATTGCGTAAAACTACTTAGTGAAGTTACTGACTCAATGTTCAGTCCATAATTCGAAAAACTGGAAAACATTTCTCGTTCATCATTTACTAGTAAATTTTAACTTTTTAGAGCAGGAATGAGCATATATATGCTGAGTATTCTACTTCTTGGTGTCTTCTTGTTCATCTTGCTCATCGTTGTTTCGAAAACATGGAACCTCTTCTCGAGACTGTGAGTTTTTATTATTATCGTTATGCACCACACCTTAATGTTATTCTCACATTGTGCTATCACTTTGTATAACAAGTTTAAGTAGCTCTCACAAGTCCGCACTCCGACGGAGTGTTCCAGCCATCTAACTCACAATTCTCACCCTATGTTTCCCGATCAGATCACAGCAGTCGTATCCGGTTCGTGTTCGACCGTTCCGATACGAGTCGGCCACTTCTCATGACTATGTGCTCCCCGTAGGAAAAGCAGAGTCACCGGCGGTTGTGGTTAAAGCTCAAACCACGAATCCCGCAACTTCAGTTTTGTTGAATAAAAAAGTCTCGTTTCGGTATGTAAAGTTGTCGTGAAGGATACCCTCTATGGATACTTTGATTTCTACCCTCAATTGTTTTCTTTTGTAACTGATAGCACCTGATTTTATTTTCAAGTTTTAAGTTTTCACTTTTCAGTTTTTGCACGCATTGTTGGGATAAATAGCACGCACTGCGTGTTGGAAAATAACTTAAAAAAATCAATTTGAATCTATAGAAATATATTTTTTTTTTCAGTCCCAACGAATATACTGAAGTTGACGAAGACGATCCATTCTTTCCACGAGGCGTGAACGACTCTACGATTCCTGTAGACATTTACGGTACTCATGTCTATAATCCAAGAACTAGGTGAGTTAGATATTCTAATTGCAATTGCACAAGCTCTTCTCTGCTCTCTTATCAGCTTGATCTCACTTTTCTTTTAATTTTCCATCACATACACACCTACACTTTATCATTTCAACAGAGATCGAACGGAACCATCAACAAACACAACATCTGGAACAGCAGATGAACCAAATGCGCCTCTTTGGAGTCAAAATGTTACTGTACCTTTGGTCTCAAACAGGTAATCCCCTTCTTTATCAATCTACTGCATGCCTCCTTTGCTTTCTTGCATTCGTGAATTTTGAGAAAGCTGAAAATGTCATTCGAGGGTTGAAACAATGATTAATTTTTTTTCAGCTGTTTAGTTTGAAATTGCGTGATGTGTATGAACTACCAAAAAACCTCCAAGCGGTAAAAACACACAAAATCAGTAATAAATAGATTTCATAGGCGACATCCGAAAGCAAAAATATAGTTATTAATGAAGTATATTGGCCAACCGAACAGTTCTTTTATTTTTTATTTTTAACAAGTAAAAGATTAGAAGTTAACCTGGGCTTTCAATCAATCCCTTCATTTGATAAACGACTTTAAAAAGGGCAATAAGAAATAAGCCAAAAGCTGTAAAGCAAGATTGTTAAATACAAAACGATATGTTCCTGAGAAATGTAACATACTCTAATTTTAAAATCCTGCCATAAATTCAAGTAGGATCAAATTATTCTGTGCACTGAAATGGTAACAACTAAATGTTGGAGAAGCAACCTTGAAACGCTTTAATTGTTTACAAGGTTTTCTAAATATGCATTGTCTTGCTTTCAGCATGAGCCGCCAGCCATTCATGTCGGACCATCCTTACAACAATTACGAAGATCGTTACAATATGTAAAGCTGTCATCAATTTTATAATAGTTTATTTGTCACAAATGCGGTTATTCATCCTCCTTCCCACTTTCCTTAACATTTAAGTCCACTTTTCAAATTGTTCTCGACGTTTTCTGTAGAACCAGAGCTTATTGCTTTTATTCCTTCTATCCCATCCTCCATGTCCACCAGCTTCCCAAAATCCAATCTGCCTATCTCAGCTCGATCCATTCCTTGTTTACTATTTATCTATCAAGTTGATGGTGGTTTTGTCATACTTGTACTGAATGAAACAAAATTGTGTTTTTATTAAAATCTATTGTTTGATTAAAACATATTAATAAATGGATGAACGTTAAATATGCAACATATTTGATCCACGTGGGGTGATCGGTGCCACGTTGTTCATGGAAAACGCAGAGATTGCAGACGGGCGACGCGAGAGTGAATCCATTGGAAGCGAACCATTAACAAAAACTGGAAGTGTGGTCGGCTCCTTAGAAGCGTCGGTTTTGATGAAATTGATTGTTGACCAGGCAAAAATGAATGCATTTGCATACGTGGCAATCCACGTGACCACTTTAAACACCTAAAATTTATTCATTGATTTTTATCGTTTGTTGAATGGTTTGTTACTTCATTCTTATAGAATCCGTAATAGGTTTGTCTTCCAGTGTCAGTCACAGACGACTTGATAGCCAGCATCATTCCTAAGTCGAGCAGATGGAAGATCAGTGTCCCGAAAATCTGTAATAAATCCAATTTATTGATATAACACATTGAGTTTTAATGAGACTCACCTGACTGGACAGCCAGATGTTCATCCGGCGCATATTCAAAACGTCGCGGGCGGTCATGTCTTGGCTGTACAACTGGGCAATCATATGCTTTCGATAAATCCACCAGATTAGAAAGCAGACGACGATCATAAAAAGTTTCATATGATCCTGAAAACAACGATTTCCTAGTTTCTGAGCTTCTCTTGAAAATATTACCGGGGTAATGAAGGAAATGAGGGTAATGATTATTCCGTAAGGTATCAAGTAGGTATGTGCCAGTTTAATTCCGCGTGGACTGAAAAATGTATTTATTAGAATGTTGTTTTGACAGAAACACATACTTTTGATTAGCGAATTGGGCAATTTGAATTATGAGAAAAGCACTGACAACAAACCAATACAAAGGCATTTGAGCCGTTACTAGCCGATCACAAATGGAGATCACAAACTTTGGAATAAATGGAAATGTTGAGTACGTAACATATTCTACCGAGTTGACCATAAAGGAAAACTGAAATTGTGTGATGCTACAGTTTTAAAACTAAAATTGAATACCTTCTGAATGACCAGTGCCGCGCCGAAAGTGATCATTTGAATAATGAAGATCGCTTTGAATGTGTGCTCGGAGATGAAGAATGTTTTTCCGTGAACCAGAAAAATTATCAGGTAGAAAGTGTAAAATAGGAATCCTAAAAACTATAAATGTATTAAAAAAATTGTGAACTAACATACCAAACATTTGTGACAGAAGTTCCAGATAGTGAATCTTCCGAAAAACGTTCAAATCAACTCCTGGGAATTGATTCGCAACTCGTGAGTTGTAGTGGAGCATTTCATCGTAGGATGAAAATTGAACTCTTTCCATATTAAACCAATCTCGAGTTTAACTCAGAATCAAAATGGCTTATCGAGCTCCTTTTATTTCGTCTCAACCCGGTTACACTTGGTGACGTCGGAGAAGGCGGCGATTTGCGTTTCCAGGTGTTTTTGCCTTATTCCCTGTTTCATTTACATTTGTTAGTTTGACAGCTGAAAATCGTTAGGATAATTCACACAAATAGAAATGCCTTTCTGTGCTGCTTTCGAGTTTTGCTCTGTAATTCCGGGTTGGTGATAACTTCATTTATTGCGAATATGCAGAAAAGAATAAGATGGAATATTACTGAAAGAATACAAAGAATGTATACTGGAAATTTTGAAACAGTATAACGGCAGAACAAAACAAATGAAGATTTATAAAAAAGGGCCAAATACCTTTTACATGCACAAAATTTTAAGAATACTCAAACTCAAAAGGCACATAAATTGAATTGATGAAATGTATTATACGCGAGAATGATTAGTTAGATTCAGTGAACAAGATAATGACAACAATGCCGGTATTTATTCCTCGTCGGCTTCTTCTTCTTCTTCTTCTCCCTCAGAAGCAGCAGTTTCTTCTTCCTCAACTGGCTCAATAACTGGTTCTGGGGCGCTTTCTTCCTTCTTCTCTTCCTTCTTCTTGGACCATTCTGGCTTGTCAGATTTCTTCTGAAATGTGGATTATTGTAAATTCAATTCATCAAATATCAATTTGAAAACAATTTTTAAAGTTATGTTGATAAAATAAGTATATGTTTCTGAGTACTACAAATTGATATAATTTATTATTTTGAGTTTTTTGGATTCTAAATGTCAATTTTAAACATTGTATTTAATGTTCTATATTGATGTATTGTTTCAGCCAGTTTTCAATATTGTGAACACAAAATATGTGTTCTAGAAATTTTTCTGGCAGGCTACTTTTTGTTAACATGTTTTTCTTGACAGTTCAAGTAAAAACTAGTTTTATATTCCAGTTAAACTTATTACAAACTTACCTTGTTGGCAATTTGAGTGAAGACGCTCTCTTTCTTTACTGTCTTGAGATTATTTCTCAAGTTCTTGCTTCCATCTTCCTTCTTGGCTTCAGCCATCTTCTTGAACTTGTTGTCATACTTGGACACCTTCTTCAATGATGGTTTTACGCTGAAAATAGTTTTTTCTCATGTCATGCGGAATTGGAGCAGGTGAAAACACACTAGCACTGCTGGGTTTATTTAAAGACATACAATTTTCCACGAAGATCGTTAACCTCAATGTTGAGTTGATTAATTGTAGTTTCAGTCTCTGTGGTGATGTGGTTGATATCATATTTCTCTTCCTCCAAGTTGCAGAGGCGGGAGAACAAATCATTGTAGATAGCCTCGAGCTTAGCTGAAATATACACAATTTTGTTTGTTGCCTAAAGCACTGAACGAACCGTGATCATCAATGCTGTCAACATTTGGAAGAGCAACGGTTCTTTCAGCAAGGACCTTGACTCTTTCTTGTTCCTTCCGCAATTGCTGTGTCTTAAGATCCTCAGCAGCCTTGTTCATAAGAAGCTTCTGAAAATGAATCTGTAAGTGTTGAAAGTCAAATGTTCTCTTACGCGGAGCTTCTTCTTTCTTTCTGGAGTCAAAAATCCTTTCTTCTGTTTCTTTTGTCCTGCTTCTTCAAGGCGCTTGCGCACCTCGGCCTTTTTGGCTTCGCGTTCTTGGGCTTTTCGTTGGGCATCCTGAACAATATCGTTTCAAAAACACAAATGACTTTGTTTTGTTTACCTCGCCATCGGTTTCGTTGGCAGCTCCGCCGTAGCGAATGTTCTCATCAATTTGGCTCATTTTCAAGTCCTTAAATGCAAATTGATTAGAAGCACATTTACAGAAAACAAAGGTTACGACTACTATGGGATGTGCCAAGCAATTGGTGGAAAGCGTTAGAGGTACGGTGGGTGTGAAGGTATTCAAGGGTGTGTGTAAACGTGAGAAAGGGGATTCAAATTGAAAACAGATTGATAGAAGAGGCAAAACCATGAAACGGAATGAGTCTAAAGTGTTTGGGTGTGAGGTTTGCTGGAACGATACGCACACAAACGGTATTTTTATCAGCTCAGTGAATGTTGTTCGAAAAAAAAATAAATAAAGGAAGACTTAGTGATGGGTGTGTTATTAAGCGATTGAAACATTAGTGCAGATCCAACTAACTTTCTAGTCAAAAATTTGAAAGTAAGTGTATATTAAAAAGATAAAAAATGACTGAAATGCATGCGCTCACTTTGGCAGGTTGATGTAAGAAGTGAAGAAGTACGACAACATTGTGTTGGTTACCTTGTATTCAGCCAAGAGATTCTGGAGCAATTGATTACCAAATTTATGACTGTTTTTCAGAAAAAAAACACATTAGGTACATGATCGTCATATATTTCAGACATGGTTTCAAAATTGTTATTGTTGGTAATGAACCAATTTTGGTGCTCCAATAAACACTTTGTCAGTTTAGTTGTAATGTATTGTTCGAACCACTGTAGGAGTATATTACAATAACCTGTACGCCTATCGCAGTACTTTGAAATTTTAAATACATTCTGAAAATTTCAATCTGCAAAATTTTACAAATAACAAACATTACAATTTTTAACGTGGTTATGTGCGAGTGGTGATGTTTAAATTGGGACAGTGCAAGTGCGAGCGAAGTGAACAGAGGGAGAAAATAATATCGGAAAACATAAGATTTTCGAAGTTAGAAGCGCAAAGACATGTTAGGTGAAAAAAGGTAATGGAAGCTATAGGGGAAGTTAAAATTAAACAATGAATTTATGGTGGAATGGCCATCACCAACTGATTCAGTGCGAGTGTTTTAGTTTTTGAAACCAAAAACGTGAAGGTGAGAGTTGTTAGTTGAGCGGATGTTGTTAGGAAGCAAGGAAAGGTGGTGGATAGAAGGACAATAATTGTAGTTGAAAGGAAAATTCGAAGTGAGTGAAGTGCTCTGCAGAAGCTCTGAGAACAAAATGAGCATACACCATTTTTTCGCGAGGGCTTCCGAAACTGACAGCTTAAGCGGTAATTATCGTGTAATGGCTTTCTTGAAAGGCGTTTCATTGCGTGTTTTGTTAGCCTCGGTCATGAATCTGACAGCGAATAGTAATCAAATTATAATACTAAAAATGAAATTTTCGGATCTAAGAATTGGTGGTAGAAACAATTTTACGTTGCTCAAAACATACAAATTTGAAGTAGTAGTGCGTGAAAAACGACGACTGATGTGAGTGAATAGAAAGACTTCAAAACGAGAAGTGAGCACAAATAAAAATTTAATGAAGGTCTTATTATGTAGCTAGAGGCAGGAAAAGGGGAGAGAATACTGAATACTCAGTTTTGGTTGAAGTAGTTTCTTTTTTCATCATAGATTGAGTGAGCAAAAATATATTTATTAAAAAGTATATGATTTGATTCTCATTCCAGACAAGTCTCGAGTTTTTGTAATGGAAAAGAAACAAAACTCTGAAAGTAAGTTTTGAAATTAAAATATGCAGAAGAAGCACAGTTGAATGGGCTGAAAACGAAATGAGTTGAACTAGAAGACATAAATGGGAAAAGGGATAGAAAGAAGAAGCATAAGATGACGAAGAAGAAGGAAAGGGGAAGAAAAAGAAATAAGAAGATTCTGGAATGAAGAATGGGAATAGCTTTCGATGTGCCGTCGCATTGCGGGGGTTGCTGAGATTTGATTTGCGAGTGCTTGGCTGCGATCAGACAGAATGTATTGAAGTAGCATCAAAAAACTGGAGGAGGTGGCAGGAGAGCAAAAGACAGGACACACGGCTGGTGTCAGTTGGCTGGCTCGCCGAATAGTACAATGTGTGGCGGCCTGGAGCTGGACATTAAAGACATCAGAGCTCGGGCAACGTTTTGATGGGATTTCAGTGCTCTCCTGGAATCGCGTTGTGTCTTCTACTCCTCTGATCATTTGTTTCGAGAAGAGCAACGCTAAGCTCCGTGGATCGTGTTGTAATACTCATTTTGATGTGCCCTTCAATTCGACGCAGTAACAGCAAAAATAAAACGTGGCGGACCTCTCTGCCCACCCACCCATATGTTGTATTAGCTTCCTGATCAAATGTGTCAATGGAAAACACAGATAGAAAAAGGCCGAACTTTTTATCTATGTCTATTAAATTTGAAAAAACTGGGAGGTGAAAATAAAAACTGTTGATATGTGAGAAGAATATTGAATCAATGAACAATTCATTTGAATTCATTAAAAACGTGTAAAAGTTTTACATGTAACAAAACTTGTATTAGTGATCTTTCGATTTCCCCACCGTTGCTATATTGACGGAATAAAATGTGGAATAGTTCCAGTGAGAAAATTCTTCGAATTAACTCATGACTTAAAAATGAAAATATCAATTTTTTTCTCTTTCCAAAATATAGTTTAAATTATTTTATTAACCGGCTTAATATGGCAATTAGCTAATATATTTCATTACTAATTTTGAGAGTCGACATAAAACTCAACGATATGGATGCAACCACTATGTTTTGTTACTTACCACATTTTCCCTATTAGACTTGCACTCAAAATGAGAAATTGAAAAATTTTAATTGCATACAATACTAATAGGGACAATACGATATACGCAAACATCACGGAATCGACTTTTTGAAAACGACTTTCACACAAGGTGAATATGGTGAAACCGAAACCTCAATGCTGCAAATGATTAGATTTTTTATGATGAACAGACTACTAAGATTTTCTAAAATTCTCAATATCAAGAAATTTCGAATTTATACTACTAGTAAAAACTAAAACGAATTGCAAATCTCGATTTTTGTTAGCTCTGGGGAGATGGGGAACTAGTGGCGAGGGGCAACGAATATGTATGACATGTGGAAGTATCTTATTGCCTTGTAAGAATCTAAGACACATGGAAGACGAGACACGTGTTTGGTTTGCTGGGGAGCTAAAAACAGATGCACGATGATTATTACGTAACCTGGAAATTGGAAAGAAATTGAAATTGTTGAATGAACAAAAAATGTTCTTATTGGTTGTATTGTGCTTAATCAAGTGGAACAGTTTTGAAAATAATCGTGTTTAAGAAACTGATAAAATTGTCACTTTTACATATGCGAATAACTGACTAATCAAAAATAAGTTCAAGACAATCATTTTTTTTAGGCGGCAAACAGTTTTAATTCTGCTTTTCAAGTGCATTAACTTTGAAGTTTTTACCAAATCAATATAAACTTTCTGTAATTTTTTGTTAAACCTGATATTTTTTGTTCACAGCTATAATATTATAGTAACTACATATTTTGTTCTAATTTTTTACGTCGAAAAAATTATATAAATTTTCCAACGTGTGAATGATTAAAAATTTAAAGTAGAAGAAACTATTCTTTCTCGAAAACTGCGTTGCGCCAGTTAGGAAAATATTTAAAATCTACATATGGTGCTAAAATGATGAAATACAATACATATTACAACATCTCGTAAGTTTTGTCGTAATTTAGATTATTTTTCTTAAATTTTTAAAACGTACAACAAAACGTGGCTACTCATCCGTTTTCACCTATCATCATTTGAAAAATTGACCAAAGAAAAATTGATTTTTCTATAAGAAAAATTGATTTTTCTATATTTTTCTATATTTCACTTATTTTTCCAGTTTTGTATTGAAATATTGTAGTGGTTCGAACCTATAGCTGGAAATTTCTTTTAAACACATAGAAGTTTTTTTGAAAATTTTGCAAATGTTTTAATATTTTTTGTAAAATATTGGAAAATCTGAATTTTTTAGTGCATATGATTTTTTTGTTATGTTGGATTATGATCAATATTTTTACAGAATCTCCCATGACGATACTTTACTCGTACCAATAACCATCAGGCATATAGATAAAATTAGACATCTGAGAAACACTATTTGAACTTTTCAATTTTTTCTGAACAATATAAGTTAATTACTGTATTTTCATGTATGCAATAAAAAATGTTACAAATATAAAAAAGAATATAAAGTAAACTGGAGATAAATTAGTTGGGATAAAATAATCACTTAGCCTCGATTGCAACGCGATTGCTAATAGTTTTTTTATATTAATTATGATGAAAAAAAAAACAATAATTACAACTAACAGCATTGTTTATCGGATTTGCTGATTTAAAACCAGGCACAGAAAATGTAATTCCTGGCTTGGACCACATGTGCCGTTCCTTTTCTTTTCTCAAACAAAAAGTTCCCCTTCTTCTGTTCTGTTCCAATCTTTGTTACTTCTTTCTTTTTCAGGTATTCAACGCGCAGAACTTGTTCCTTGCATTTTTTTCCATTTTTATGAAAACAAAAATTTAACAAAAAAAAAGTCAACAGATTGGAATTTAAATCGGTTTCACTTTTAAAGTAATTTCAATCAAGATACAGTTTGTTTGAAACAGTTTCTCTCGACTAGGAAGCACCTGACAGTCACTATTTTCCCACTTCAATTTCATCTTTAAACTTTCTTCTGATTCATCGTCAAAGTAACACTGCCAATGTGTTCGAAAGTGAGGCTAATCGCAGCAAAACTTGCTAATAGAAAATCTTTCGGAAAAGAAAAAGAAGACGTCTGGCATGGAAGTTGTCTCTACCAGAATCGGTCAATTTATTTCATTATTTCTTTCTATTAGCCATCATTTTAGATACACTCGTCAGGTCGCTTTGTGTGAAAAATGAACAGTCTTCAATGATAGTAATGTACTGTGTTACAAGTGCAGTTACTTTTCAGTTATTTTTTATAAGTTCCACCTCATTTTAAATTTATTCATCACATTTTCTTCTCAATTCCCATCGAAGTATGCGTTTAATGTTACTTTAAAAGGTGGGATGAATCGAACAGATGGTGCTTCAAATTCTTTTGTGGCTCGTATTGCACGTTCTGTGACTACACTAAGTTAATCAAATACAACTGTCATATTTTGTCTTCCAAAGCTGAATCAAATCTAGGACGGCAAATTTTAAAAATTTTCTTGTAAAAGCTTTGCACACAAAACCATCAAATCGCTCTTTTCAACGACGGCAGTTTTATAGATTTACTTTTTTGATTGTTTGTATCTGAACAATGTAAGTGCTCAAACATGCTAATTTTTTGAAGCCATTTTTGGGAACTTTTGTGATTTTCCAAAGCTTTGACTGAGAATATTCAATTGTCAAAATGGTTTTTGAAGGGTCTATTCTGATATCTAGTAATGGAATAATATAAAATATACGATTTTTTTAAATTTATGTCTTTATTTTTTATGTTTGAATAATGAATTTAAACATTAGTGTTCGAAAATGTGACCAATCTCCAAGATTGTTGGCTGCGGCAACTTTCAAAAACTTCGAATAAAGATTTTCAAATAACGTAAAGTTAATGTACTGTTTTATTATGATATTTGGTCATGTAAAACAAATATGAGTGTATTTAACTAAACTTCCCACTGGTGCTACTCCGAAGTTGAGATGGTTATTTAAAAAAACATCTATAAATTATAAATGTTTGAAATATGGTCCTCTCAAAATATTTTACATTGAACTTGTTGGTTTTGACTTCACACTGATTTTTTTTAAAAATTTTTACTTTTCCTGTCAGAGAGAATATATGTATTTAAATGATGTTTTTCTAACCAAAAGAACATGAAGAAAAACAGTTTTCTTATCATTTTTGCGACCAGAATGATCTAAATAACAAAAAAAAGAACTTAGTTATCACTTCCTTTGGCCTATATCACTACATCAAAGTGAATGGGTATCCTATTCTCAAAAGAGACACACATTTGTTACCGATTACGTCAAGCCATTTTCATCTATTTCCTCATTTACAAAACCGCAACAAGACACCATTATCCATGTGCGTACTTCAACACATTTTCTTGGAAAAAAGTATTCTTCTCATTTTTCGTCCTTTCTTACCTAATTACAATTTCCTTTCCTTGTTGCACAATTTTGTTTCTTAATTAGGTTTTTTGTTATATAGGTTGTAGTTCATTTGACCGTCAAATGTGTATTTTTATTTTTATTTTTAAAATACATTTGACAATACGGAAGTGGCCAAAATAATAAAATATATAGCAAATTTCATTTTCTTTTTAGTTAGGTAAAAGCATAGAACTAAGTTATGTCGTTTACTATATTGCTTACCAAAAATAAATATTTTTCGTATTCCTCACACAAAGATCTAGACGTATAAAAAATGAAATGATTATTGGAGCACTAGAAAATAAAACTCCGTATAACGCCTACGTTTTAAGCATTATATTTTGCAATATAGGAAAACTCATCCAATTTTATCCTTTTGAGTCGCAAAAAAAGTGTACGCCTTTATTTCTAACTTTAGGAGTTTTGAGAGATTTTTGATCTGGATTAAAAGAAGAAGTCAGATTTGGAAAAGAGAGGATAACTGATTTTTGACGATTTGAAATCCTAAAACAAACTGGAAAATTTTCAATGTTTTCAAAACTTTGATCTGTTATTGGGTCACATAATTTTAAAAAGCCTGTTCATTAAGCTGTTTCAACTGTTATCCTTCGGAGTTGCAGTTTAATTTTTTGAAATAATTTTATTAATTTTAATAAAGTTTATTGTAGCAGGTAATGTTTTTATAGATGCGTTCATTTAAAAGGTACTTGGTTCCGCAAAACTCTTTGTTTCTTTGTTTTTTTCTTCAATGATTAAGAATTTTATATTTTCATTTAAAAAAAGTCATGCATACTTCTGAAAATAGCTAGAAAATCAGATGTTACAGTTTTTCAACACTACATTTTACTTTCAAAAACAAATTCAAAAAATAAGTCTTTAAATAAGTCAAAACATCTGCTCCACGTCACAAATTAATAATTTACATTCTAATTTTGTTCCTGTGCATATTTTTAACGAAATTTATTATTGTAAATTAATACTCTGAATTTAATTAAATGAAGTAAAAAAAACCAGATTACTTAACGAAAACCATTCAATACACAGAACTAGGTATTTTCAAGTTGTATGTCCACCATAAAAAGACAATACTTTTTTATCTCTTTCGTTCGTCAATTTTGTTAACAAGTTGCGGCGAGCCTCGTCTTCCGTTTTTTTTTCCCAGCCTATTTTTGTGTCCTGCACATCTCTCTTTTTCTCATTGGAGCAACAAGCCATCCCCGTCTCTCGCGCTCTTTTCCGCGCACTCCGTGTCCGCAAGGTCGGTCCACCCGCCCGCCTTCTATCCGCTCGTTTCCTCCTCCTACACCCTCTCCCGCTCTTCTCTTCTCATGGCCTGTGACTGTCTGCCTGTCTGACCATTCGACTGCCTGTTCTGTGATTCAGAAGCCGCTAGAAGAACGTGTGAGTGTGGCGAAAGTTTATTCCATTGCTTTTGCTGTTGCTACCTCATTGTTTCATATCAACACTACGCGACGCCCTTTTTACCCCCTGTGGATCATAATGCATATCATATTCTAGGACATTTATGACAACAGTTTGAACTTCTATCATGATTTCTTCACTAATATTCTACTTGACAATAATTGTCGGGTTCACGTGTGCCGACTTGGTTTTTTCACCTTATAAATCCGCGGAGCAATACAAATGTGGAAGTTTTATGGAAGATAGGAATGGTCGAAAGGCTGATGCCGTTCTTAGTTTTTACTACACTACAATCGATCAGTTCATCACATTTGTCTCATACCCTTTTCCACATCAAGGTAAGTCATTAAAAAATCATTTTAAAAATAAACTTAAAATGCCAGAGTTTTACTAGTCCAATAAAAACTGTCAAAAATTTAGTACATTTTTCATTCTCTGTTTTTTTTTGGCATTACCATCCGCATTAGTAATGCGAACCAAATCGAGAGGAAAATAGATGTAAAAGTGGATCATGAAGAAAAACCAGCCGGGATAATCCCGCGTTTTGTCCGGCCATGTTCCGCTTCAACTATTCTTAGTTTTTAATTTTATAGTTTGATACAAATGAAAACTACATCACAAGAAGTTTAAACATTCAAATCCCTAGGGTATATTTTAATGAAATTTAAAAACATTCATGAAACTTTTCCAACCCAATATTATTTTTTCGAATTGTTATGAAACTATATGTATGATGAGAAACCGACGATTTATGTACAAATGAGGTAATCCTTTTTCGTGTCTGCGTCGATTAGTATCTTCGCAAATCAACTCAGCAAACACTTGAGACGGACCCCCAAAGCGCCCTGGCGCTCTTTCTTCGAACACGCATATATTCCACCCAAACCACCACAACATTCCGTAAAATTTTGATTCACGCACTGAAGATATATCAGAGTTCATAATAACCGGAATATATTATTTTTTTATCAGAACTGTCACAAAAACTAGAACGTAAAATGAAACGGTATGAAAATCTGACCACCTGAAAAATATTCCAAATAAATTCGATTTCTCATTATTTTTTTCTCGAAAGACCCATTATTTCACTCGGCCTCTTGATCTAATACACCTATTCCGGTTTCCAACTGACATTGACACATTTTTGTGTATTGCATCGACACTCAACCTAACAATTGGTTGTAGAGAGAAAATTTCAAGTGCGATCGAATTTGTATGGCAATAGAAAAAACACAATGAAATTACATGACTAACGGTGTTAACTAGGCAATGGAAAAATATTTGAAGAATATTGAACTTTTTCTGCAAATTACATCATAATTGTAAAAATTGAGAACATCGGAAATATAATTCGACATAACGGTTTCATTCAATTAAACCTGACTACCAGTAATTGAGCTTTGCAAGTTCGAAAGTTTAAGGGTACTGCAGGTATTTGCAATGCGCAACAGTTTCTGTGCTTCGCGGTATGTTACAATACATTAAAACTTTGCTAGTACCCCTAGGAAAATATCGGTTATTAAAAAATCTCGTAGAGAAAAATTTAAAAACAGACAACACTGATAAAATGAATAATTTTTCCTCCCAAAAAACTAATCAGAATCTTAAAGTTTAAGCACTGAGTTTCGGCAGTTTCGCTTTTTAATTCCTAACTTTACTACTTAATATTAACTGTTGGCAAAAATTCGGTGTTTGAATATTAAAAAAATTTCGAACACATATGTATTTATGTTTAAATATGTACATGAACAAGCATTTATTTTATGTATCCTTAGCCATATTTTTCCAGAGCTTCTGAACGATCAAGCATTGACTGGAGATCTTGTTGAACTTCAATCTTCAGTTGAAAAGAAGTATTGGCAGGTGGGTCACAACATACTTTTGGTTGATTCTCATCGGAATTGAAGCGTCCATTGTCTTATTGCTTACATTCCGTGAGATGCTCTCTTACTCTTCTTTCTCGCGCGTACCTAAATCCTTCTGACCAACACAAGCTTAGCGTAAGTGACCCGTAGACTCTAACTGCTATTCTCAAAACTTGATTACGAACCGCGACCCCCCTTTCACCATCACTCGCGCCAAAGTATGTGTATGCATATGATAATAGGATTTGGAATGAACGAAAATGCGGAATTCCTTCTCTTAACTTGCCGAAAATGGAATTATGTTTAGTACATCCTGTGAAGAGAGGGGGGAGAACTTGATGAACTGGACACGTTGGTCATAAAAAGTTTGGGCGGAGTAGAAATTGAAGGGGAAAGCGGATTTATGAATATATCACTTTATTGGTGTCTTATGAACCGTTCACAAAGTACGAATCGGGTCTAGGAAAAGCAGGCTAAACGCAAAGAAAATTTGGTTTTATGGGGCCTAATAGATATTTATGGGAAGATTGTAACGTTTTCAAAAGTGGAATAATGCCACATCCAAGATTTTTGAAAAAAAAAACAAAAATTAATACAAACTGAATGCATGTTCCCTGAAGATTAACACAATGAATTTGTTTTAAAATTTTAAAATTTAATATTGAACGTTCACATTAAAATGTATTTTAGATATGAAAATGGCAAAAGATTATTTTGAACTGTTTTATTATTTGTCACACATTCCGATTGTTCAAAATACATTATTAGCTTTATTTTGTGCAATTTTAGGATGTAGTTTATTTGATCATTTAACCCAGACTTCATTCCGGAGACTAGCGCGCTAAACCAATGAATCATTCATTATATTCCATTGGCTCCTCATTCATCACTTCCAGTCGGATGAATCACCTCTTTCCGCCAACTTTTTTCGGCTCTTTCCATGTGAAAGATATAAGGAAACAGAAACTTTATAAAAACAAGTGGACTGTGGCTAGTGTCGCAAGTGCAAATAATGACGATGTTAAGCGACTCGGAACTGGAATGCGTGGTGTTGGTAGTTGTGGTCAGCGATTGCAGTGCGCGTGTATAGCTCTTTTCTTTCATCCATTCAATCGGCGACAAAGTATCAGATTACGCATGTTTCGCAAAACCTAAGATTCATGCGTGAGAGCCGCGCTAAGAAGGGAAATGATTGAGTTGTTCAAGTGCCATGAAAAGTATTAGGGACAAGTCAAAAATAAGGAAATTTGAATTTGATGTACGGAACTATAGCGCGCTGGTGCGTATGCTTCATCAAGTTTGCCAATTTTCATATCATCCTTTAATGGACAAGGTTTTCAGGCTTGGCTAAAGTGAATACAAGGGACATTAAACGAGTATATATATATTTCTCTGTGCAAATCGATTCTAACAATTTTGAATGAATTCTTTGAATATGGCCATTTGAACTTTCTATCAAAACTGGTAGTTGCGCATGACATAACATGACATTTTTATCTTTTTCCACAATCTCCCAATCTTACATCTGTTTCCTAATTTATGAACAATTAAGAAAAAAACGAGAGAGAACAGTTTGAAAAGATGATAGCTCTTTTTCTCCTTCTCTTTAATTTTCTTGGTTCTCTGTTTTTCAAACAGCTATTTTGAAAATTTCTATCAAGAGCAATAGCATTAATTTTTACAATCAAAGACCAAAATGGGTAAAGAAATCGGAAAAGAAAAATGTTTGCATTTTACACAATGTGCGATCTTCGGGTGAATTGATTTAGGTTTAGGGTAGCCGGCGAGCACGAAAAAGCGAAAAGCAAAGAAACTATATTGTTGACTACCTAAGAGCACTTTTTCAACAGTCCAAAAGTGGAATCTTCAAAAAAGATAAAATAAAAATGAAAATACTTCAATGCGGAGATTAAACCAGTTTATTTTTTTCAGTGGATCGAATTTCAAAAAGGATGGATTGTACTGAGCGTCGGACTTGTTGCGATAAGTGTGCTCTTTGTGGTTTTTTATTTCTTCTACAAGTAAGAAACAACTAGTGAACTTTTACAAGAAAATCAATATTTTTTTTCAATTCTAGGTGCTGCGTGTGTATTTGCTCTCGATCCTCTAAAAAACAGAATACTGATGCAAGATATGACGGATGCAAACGAAGCATGTGCAATCTGTTGTTATTTGTACTGGTCAGTGCGAATGCGTAAGTTTCTAACCATTTTTATTAATTTTGAAGAGCATAAGAAAAGTTAAACACTATTTCTTTGACGCGTATGTATTAATTTTGATTACTTTCTAGGTTTGTTGCTTTTACCCTGTTAATGACAAGCCAATATGCTCAAATTGGTTTGGATAAGCTTCCAAATCGGATGAATCAATGTGTCGACGATTTGCAGTCATACAAAAGAGACAGTGATATGGTAATTTTTGTTGTTTTTAAATGGTTACTTGAATTTTATAATTACAGAGAATACGAAAGTTGCTCATCGATGATTACCAGGTCCTCAATTCAACCATTACCAAACAACTATCCACTGCCGGATATAATGTAGTGGACCGCGTCAAAAAACTGACTGGCGCACATGTCATTGACGTTTTCATGAACATTAGCAAAGGTAAGGTCATATTTATAATTACGAAATGTAAAAAAAAACACATCGGTATTTTTTAGTGGCGCAAGAAATGCACGATGGGTTGGAGTCAGTTCATGGAAAGGTCAGATTTCTAAACGAAGAAGGTTCACGGTTTGAAGTACTTATTAAAACTCTTATTCTCAGTTTAATTGTAATATTTTTAGGCTGAGTTCTCACGATTACGAAATACGGCTAATGAAGAGCTAGTCAAGTGTCTTGAAAATGAGCTCGAGCCGGTTAGAAGCATGTGTGCAAAAGCAGAACGACTCCTTGAGAGTCTCGCTGTCACTCAATTCAAAATTGACCAAGTGAGTTGTACTAAAGACGGGGCGTTTTCTATAATTAAAAAAAACAACACTTATTTTCAGAAATTCCTGCCCGATGCAACTGAGACCGGGCTTTCCGAAATTGTCAATGCGAATATTACTCAAGTACTCGCTGCATCCAACAATCAATTTGAGCAATTAGAGAGCAGAATACAACACGAAATTGACAAAGAAACATATTGTAAGACAATAACACTAGAAATGTTATACATTCATATATATTTTTAAGCCGCTCAAAATATGTTGAAACAAATCGGAGATGATCTGTTTCTGGTAGCTGAAACAATTTCGACTCAATTGCGCAAAGTAACATTTGAAGCTTTGTATAGCACTGTTTCTTATGTATCGGACCCTAAAAAAACACCAACTCTCAAATACATGCAATACAGGTAGGTCTTATCAGAAAGGTCTACAAATTTGATATTTATGATCTCAGTTTGAAAACTTCCTTTTTTGTTTTGTTTTTGTGAAACCAATTATTTGGTATTATTAGAATAATATTGCCAAATTTACAGCTGGTATGCGTCTCTTGTTATCACAAGTTTGTTTATTCTCCTGGCTCTCATTTTCCTATTTGGAGTTCTTTATGGAATATGTGGTCGACGTCCAACTTATTACAACGATGATTGTTGTGTAAGAAGCACTGGCGGAAAGTTTTATTCTTTGTAAGTTTTATATTACAATTAAATTAATCATAGGTTTAAATTTCAGTGGAATTGGGGCTTTTCTTCTTATCTTTGTCTTCCTGGCAGTGGGAACTTCTGCATTGATGTTTGCTGTTGGAAACTTCTCAAACTTGGTGTGCCAGCCCATGAGAAATCCCTTGAGCCATCCGGAATCGTTATCGGTTGGTTCATCTTTGTTCTCCCAAGTATAAAGATTTTTGCAGCTTGCTGATAGATATATCAATCTTTGGAAAGCAAATCACACACCTGAAAATGATATCGAGGTTACTCTTCAGTCGAAATCGCCGGCAGAAATTATTAGAGCGTGTTCAAGAAACGAGACGCTGTACAACTTTTATGGATTTGACAAAAAGTATCATTTGAACAAACTACAGGTACTAACAAAACTTATACATAGATATGTTAAATATAAATTTTGCAGGATTTTGAAAAAGATGCATACAACCAACTGCAAATTTCCTTGCGAACAACTATGGAAAATATGCCGGAAATTCGTCCGCTTGATGCATTCATTTCAAGAAGCGAACTTCGAGATTTGGAGAAACTCGCCTCAGTGAATGTTTCAAAAGTTAGCCAACAAGGCCTGAATGCGGTTTGTAGATTGGAAACATAATTGAGCAATTTTTAACTTTGAGTTTCAGATAAAGCATGCAATGGATGAACTCGACTTAGCATCCAAAACGCGGGAATTCGAGGAATCTCTAGACGCAAATTCGGGTCGTCCTAAGGCAGTGACTCTTGTTCTTGAACAAATCAGAGAGTTAGAGATTCAATTTGCGAAACCATTAAGGAGCAGATTAGAGGCATTGTACTCTAACATTACTTCACTCGATGAAAAGTGAAAATTCTTTAAATGTTGAATTCCTATAAAATACTTATTCCAGACTTTCTCAGCTTCAAGTTCCTGTTTCTTCTCTTCTTGTAAAGCTTCAGCATGCTCAGGCTTTACTGGCTGAAAACATGAGAGAGCATTTCGGTCGTGCAGCTAAAGAAGAATTCCAACAAATGGTTAACAACATCGACCAGTACATAGTTCATGTCAAAAGCCAGGTAATAACGCAAAAGTGTTTCAAAAAATTCTATAATTGCTTGACTTTTCAGATGGAGAGCGAGGTCACGTCATGTCAACCGTTGACACAAATTGCCCGGCAAACAACTGCTGCTGTTTGTGCTTACACAATTGATCCATATGTAAAAATGACACAAAAATTGGGGAACTGTTTTCAATTTATAATTTCAGAACGGGACATGGATGTGTATGCTGATCTGCCTAGTTCTGTTGATACCAATTGTGATAATTTCAAACTCATTAATAGGTTTATACTCTAAGATGCACGCGTTCCCAAAATAGTAAGTTTCACAATTTTATTTAAAGAAAAGTGTCACAATAACTTTAGCTTAGCCATTTTTTCGAAAAATAACCCTTAACTTTGCAATTTTGAATATAATTTTATATATTTCAGCATTGTGGAACCACCATCTGAAACACATCACATGTCATCGTTCATTACCGATACATATGACACTAGGCCTAAGCCGTAAGTTAGCATATTAATATCAATTGGAATATTTTTTGAAACTACACATTTTGAAATGATCTTTCAAATACTCGGTATCAGAAATAAAACGAGTTCAGTTTGAAACACAAAAACCAACAATAAAGATCAAAAAGTTGATGTAGCAAATTACCAACAAATACTGTTTTAGAAAAATTTTGCATTATTACAAATGCGACAAAAATGTTTAATGTTTGCCAGAACCCAAAAAATATTAAATAATGAAAAAGTAACAGCCCTGCTATTGAAATCTGGATATGAAAAATGTTCTAAATATAAATTCAAATGTTTCAAAAAACTATTTTTTTCAGTGGATACGCAAACTACACCTACACAGATGATTATCAACGTAATTATCGATGAAGAGCCTCAGAAAATGTATTATCACAATTGCGCCTACTTAATTAAAAAATGCATGTATTTATGTCGACAATTCAGTTGAAATTTTCTTTCATTTCATTTGATCGCACCTAGAATCTACGAGTATCATTTTCCCATTATTCATTTCTCCCAGTCCCATGTTCTTTTTCTTAAAATCTACTCAAGTGAACCGCTCAATTCTACGCACACAGTTTTTCTATTCAGTGCCATTTTTGCATTTCCGTTTTTTCCTCAAATTCGATCTTCAGTTGTTTGACTTTTTTTCAGTTTCCGTAACTTTTACTGATAGAATTATCATTTATGTGATGATTCCCCAATTGCGGTTCGTATTTGAATAAAAACATTAAACCACCCTCCACGTTGGTTCAGTTCTTCCAAAAGCGGATTGAAGTTGATAAGAGTTAAGATAAGAACAAATGTTGCGTGCAAACAATTCGTGATTTATTGTTTTTATATTTAAAATAATGTATATAGTTGTCCACGTTTTGGTGTCTCTTTAAAAAAATCATAAAGAACTAGCACGCACCGTAAAACTCACTACAAATAATTGAAAATCCCATTTATTTATTATTCATGCATTTATTAAAGAGTCGTTATTTTCATTGTATTTTGCATCAATAGATCTACAGTTAAGAAAAGCAAAGGTTACATTGTTGCAATTCTAACCCTCCACATTTCAATTACTATCTAATCGTGATAAGACAAGGACACACTACGTCGTAGTATGATACGGACAGTGTCCTCGCTCCTCCGGCAATCGATGGTCGTGTTCAATCATTTTCATATCTCTCCTTTTTTTTGGTTTTATTTGTAAATTTTAATGAGTATAATCTCAACAATTTCCTCTTATTTTTAACTGAAAAATTTAGGAAATAATGAGTACGACTATTCGTGCCTCGCAGCTGGCTTCGTCAATTTCTCCAAAAACTGAAGAAAAGCAGCCATCGGTTTTTGATATAATCGCTCAAGAAAATCTTGCAACATCAATCAGACCGGCTTTACAGCATCTTGTAAAAGTATGTTAAGAATAAAAGTGAAACGAATATTTGAAATTGAACATTTCAGTATCTAGCATTCTTCAAGCCAAAAACATTTCTTTCGGTTCACCGAAACTTTGATGAATACTACATCATATTCGATCTCATTTTGCAAAACCACTATTTGAGAAACTATGGTACGTTTTTTAATTCCAATTTTTCACCTAAAGATAATGTGTTTCAGGAGCGTCGTTCACGGAAAACTTTTATTCTATGAAGCGAATAGCATCAGGCACAGGAAATCCACCGAACGATGGTAGGGAAAGAATAATGTCGCTTATTACATTAGTCGGATGGCCTTATGTAGAGAATAAATTGAATCAGCTTTATGACAGGCTCAAGGAAGTTTACGAATGCAGAAGCTGGTCATCAATTAATGTATGTATAGACAAATAAATTTGAAATATCGTTTATAATTCCAGGGCATGAAAGCAAAGTGTCAAAAAATGTTTGTGATCATTTGGCCATACATCAAGACAGCTCTTAAGGCAGTGAAAAGTGCTCTACAACTTGCATACATTTTGAACCGCAGCTCCATTCACTCGCCATGGCTTTACTTCTCAGGCGTGATTCTGAAACATCTTACGCCAGAAGACTTGGAAGCTTTCAATGCTGTTCCTCTTCATCTCCAAACTGGGTATCAAATTTCTAGAGGAACATTAAACGAACATATTCATTTAAGATTCTTCAATCGCATCTGGAGATTTATTTTGGGACTACCTGGAATCGTTTCAAGGCTCTTTGCTTATGGGCTCTTCTTTGTACAGTTTTTGGATTATATGTACAACACAGATTTGGCAAAACTTACAAAGACTGGCCTTGACGGAGCTATTCCTTCACCTCCACACAAAATGATCATATCTGAATCGGAAATTTTGAGTTTGGACACCAATAAATGCCCAATTTGTTTGAAGAAAAGAGTTAATGATACTGCGCTTTTTGTATCTGGATATGTATTCTGCTACACATGTATCAACCAATACGTAAACACTTATAACAAGTGAGTTTTCTTTATTTTAAACTATCAATTATTTGAGAAAAATTTCAGATGTCCAGTGACAGGATGCCCGGCAAACGTTCAGCATTTAATCCGTTTGTTTGTATAGCGCTACAAATTTAATTTTGAATCATGTTACGACAAATAAAATTACAAAAATATTCATTTTTAAAACACGAGCAAATATTCCAGCAAATTCAACTTTTCGTTGTGTTGGGCATTGTACAAAAAACGCAAGTTTACAAATTATTCTCATCAATGACAATTGTTGGGACTTGATTTGTTGAATCGATGGTTTCACTAACATTTTTACTGCGTCTTAGACCCCTTCTTGGGTTAATTCTTGCGTTGGTTGCATCTTTCCGGATTGGACTTCTGATTACGTAGCTGAAAGTTCATTTATGAGTTCTTGATCAAAAATTCATCTGAAATAGAATTTAAAATCGTACACAATATCTCCGGACTCTAGTTCCAAATCTTGAGCAGGATTGATGATGACATATGAGATTTGCGACTTTTCATCGCTTCCTTCGAGCACTGAAATTTAAAATACAGTTCACCACGTCTAACCGCACCAAGAAAAATGATCACACTGAAGCAATTAGAATTAAACTTAAAGAATCTTCAACCTTATTATGAAATGAAATAAAAGTAAATAGTAAGTATTAAAGTAAGTTTTCTAATTTTATTTTGTCTGCTGGTTCACACCACTCTTCGGCTTATACCTGTTGATCTGCACCGGCTAGCATATTTCCAATTGACTAGAAAGGGTTTAAAAATAGAAAACTAATTCCGAATAAAACTTACAAGTATGAGTGTCTTTTATATTAAGAAGTCTCATTCGATTTTTCACATGATCATACATATCTTTGTTTCTTCCCATTTCAGTGTTTTCAAAATCTTTGCATTGTTCTTGAAGATCAAGGGATACCTGAAAATATTAAAAAAAAAAACAATTAGTCGATACTGAGCAGATTTGTGTTTACCGTCTTAGTGTCCATCTTTTTGGTTCTGAAAATACCGATAGGAATATCAGCCACAGAGGAGCATAGTTTTTGATACAATCGTCCATAATTCCGAATCCATAAGTCATCCGATGTGATAACAAACTGAAATATTTATCACATGAAGGTTCACTGCAATTAGTTTGATTGTACCGAAGTTAAATATCCGCCATCACTATGTTGATCAATTCCAAGAAGAAGTCTGACTAGATCAACCACAAACGGTTTGATAATAGCCTGAATATATTACGTTTGAATATGCGGAAATTAAAAAATTAACCTGATAAAGTAATCTATCCAGCATGTTAGCACTAAAAACACCTCCTTGTGCAAATGGTAGTCGGAACATGAACGGCATATGAGAGCCACGTTTTCGTTCCTTTTTTTCAAATCTGGATTGAGCCAATGAATAAGCATTATGTGGATTGAACTGCACGAATCGCATGTTTGTCGCATGCGTCAATTCAGTGATCATTCGAAGTCTTGGGAACATTCGATGAATCTTTTGAACTGTGATAATTGTGTTACAATCTGCAGTATGCTCCTCTGCCATTACAGCTGTCTCCTTGACAACAACCACATGCTCCGCACTGCTTACACCAGCTCGGAGAAGGCAATCCAAACTGTAAGATGATGTATACTTATTGACGAACATATTAATGAACATGATAATTGGTCATCACTGCAACTCCCGCCAGACATCCGAAATTCAAAGACGAGTAGTTTATTATTACATTAAACTAAGGAATAAATAAGTTAGTTCACAGAGTTCACGTTGTACGATCTTCTTAGCCACGTCGTGGGTCAATACACGTTGATACCCAACAATAATAGATAATTTATTTCATGTATTGTTGAATTAAATTTATAAAAACATTCACTTACTTTCCAACTTTTCCCTTCATCCAATAAACATCTGGGAAATATGAGATTGCATCCAAAAATGCATCATTCAACGAATCTTGCTCTTCCAACTCCAAAAGAATGATGATCGGATGTAAATCATGCACTGGTCTGTAGTATGCTCGAAGAGGAATAACTAAATTGTACATGCCACTGCTGGTTCTATCCGCCGCAAGAATAATTGGCCGATTTCTCCATTGGTACTCATGCGCAGAAGTAGCAGATTTATGAGCACATTTTTCATCAAGCTTTAGACAGCAAAGCGACCGACGCTCTTTCATCATGTGGCACACAGTATTAGATGTTCCAATGTATGTTCTCACTTGTGGGTAAGTACGCTGAAGTTTATGTTGTATGCAAGGTCCACGGCATTTGTCGCAAATCTCTTCTTGATCAGAATCGGACGAGCTGTCAATTTTCCCCTCAGTAACCATTGCAATTGACGGGCGACGACTAGATTGAACATGTTCTCCAACTTCAATTAAGTGGATCTCATCTGCAGCCTTTTCCTTCCTCTTCTTCTTTTTTCTGCCAACTAACTCGGTTTTGTCAGATCTTGGTACATCTACAGCTACCGTTCCAATATTTGCAATAGTTGATGCAACATTTGCACGTTTTTGCTGGCTTCGGATGCCTTTTCTAAAGTCTGTCAGTGACTCTTCATTGGTCAATCCCATATAATAAACTGTATCAGTTGGCTGAATGATGTGAGAAGATCCTGGGTTTAACTTCATACGTGAAGTGTCCCCATCCGGAGAAACGGCAATCAAACCGATTCCGTATCTGAAAAAGAAAATGCTGAAGTTGCAAATAAGTGATCAACTAACTCTTTATGCGCGTGGAAACTTGTGCTGCTAAATGACTTTCCGACATACTCACAGAAAAATTTGCTGTCTTGAACTTTAATCTGGTACATTTCGTTTCCAGAATGAAATCCATAGACTTTGTGCCACGGTTCGGTAGATTTCTGGCCTTCCCTAGAATGATGACATCATTAAAGATTTTATACGAAATTAAATAAACGTACTCTCCACGAGAGGTGTGCATTAAAAGTGTGATGAAAGTAGAAATTCCCGGGCAGATGCAATTGTTTGCAAGTAGAGCGTATTTAAATTCATCCTCACAAATTAAGACTTCTGAAAGAATGTATGTAATCATCGAGAAAGTAGTAAGAATCGTTTAAAGTTTAAAGAAATACTGCTAATTTTGAACCTATTTTTCTCTATTTTGAATAAGTTTTCTTCGTGGAGTCATACCTGCGTGCTCAATATGCATCTTGGTTTCTGCTCTGAATATTTGCACGTATTGCTTGACATTTGGAGCAAAATCTTTAATAGCCCATGACCGAAGAATTGTGTGTTCATCTGTGGCCACTTTTCTGTTGACATGTCTTGCAGACAAAATGAAGCAAGCTTTTGATGTTGCTACGTTGGCTCTGAAAATTCAATTACCGACGGAAGAACGAAAACAAAAATTGAAACCTCTCCAAGTCTTCATCTCTTAAAGAGCTTCCACGAACGTAATGAACCCGGTTATTCCAAAGAGGAATTTTCAAAAGCATTCGTGTCTGGTTGTCTAATTCAGCTGGCGACAACAAAACAATTTGAATTCTCTGAAGAACAAAAATTATTTTAGAACTGGTGTGTTACTGAAATACCTGGTTTTCGGGGTGGGCGTAGAATTCTTCCAAGAAATCACGAATGAATTCAACTTCCAAAGTAGTGATTGTCACAACAACATGAGATTCCACTCCATTCCAACTACTAAAGTCAGTTCCAGATTTCTGACGTTCAGACCATGTTTGTCCCAGTTCGTCTAGTTGTTTTGGAATCAATCCCAATGCAACGCAAATCAAAATGACAACGCATAATTGTGAAGCCCAATAGTCTGGATACCAGTCACCATAGCCAACTGTAGAGAATGTGACCATTACAAAGTAGAAAGATGTGAAGAGATCAATTCTTTTTCCACGAGCACGTTGCAAATGTTCAATGCTACACATTCCGGTAAAAATGAGGCAAGCCAGAACTGAGAACAAGAGTAAAAGTTGACGAAATAGAGCAGAGGAGCTTATAAAAGATTTTCTATTGAGATCGTTCTGAAAAAATAATGAACTTTGACACTTCCCAGTAGGCAATGCCTCACCATCATAGCTTGAAGAGCACCTTTGGCAAGCCAGCAGTTGAGAAACACCGGAACGTATAAGTAGGTTAAGCTGGGAATAAAAATCAGAAAAAAATTAATGATTAATTGTTCGTTGATAAAATAAAATAACAAACCGATATTATGAATGGGAAACTTGTGATGAGTTCCAGTAAGAAATGAATATTGATGAGCAGTCTAACTACACTTCCCTGAAATTAAAATGTGCTTTTTGTAAAGTAGTGTTTTGAAACGACTTACCGAATAACTGAGATAAAACACCAAAATAGTGTAAACCATACTAATGCAAGCAAACATTGTTTGTAGAAACCAAATTTTGAAATCGAAGTCTACCCATAGTAAGTATTTACTGAAAATGTTGTTTTCAATTTTCTGGCGAGATATAAATTCTGAACAAAGTTATTCTCAATTTTCTACTAATTAGTATTCATTTTAATTATTTTGTAATAACTGCATAAACTGAAATTTAACTTTTTTGATATACAGGTATGCTGAATAAATTCAGTTTAAAAAAAAGGTATCATAAACGTACATGTGTGAAGAAGAATCTATATTGAAATGTTTGAAAACTATAATTACTTTTTTTCTAAACTTGGAATGATACTTTTCTAAATCATTCAATTAGTGGAAAATTGGGGTCCTTAACACCGAATGTTGAATGTAATTTTTCAAACATTTAATTTAAAAAATTTTCAAAATTTTCTTTTCAAAATTTCAGAAAAAAATCGACTCACTAAAGTGTGACATCTTGTTTTCCAGCTTCTTCTTCCGAAAATGGAAAGTCATCAGGATATGATCTTTCGTCATTGACGACACGAATACAATATAATATACATGTTAATAGTTTGATCAACACATTGCAGGATCTTATTCGAGCACCTGAACAAGATTTTGCCCTTATTATTTTATTATTTTTATTTGAAAATTGAAACTCACTGATACTGGGGTTTTCTATGAACCATTGCTGAAGTTTGTGCTTGATGTTCTTTTTTTCGCCATACTGCATCCGAGCACTGAAAATAAATTGGAATAAAAGACAGAAATACTGAGAAAAACAATAGTGTTACCACAACCACAGCACCAATTTTTTCTTCCAGTAGTAATCTGATAAACCTACCCCATTTCTTGCCTTGGAAGGTGTTTTCTTTCTTTTTTCACAGAGACAATTTTCTAGAGCATGTGTGCTCAGAAGCGAAAAGAGCTCAGAAAAGACGAATGTAGTAACGAAAAACGGAAGAGCAAAAAGAAGGAGCTCTTCGTCAATTTTTTATAGGATGCTTTTTTCAAAAAAAAATTTAGTTCACTTTGGGAATGCTCAAGAATTCATACTCTTTGGACTTTATTGCGATGCATAAAATTCAAGCTGGAAAACTCACAATGTTTTTCTAACTGTCGCTCTAAATCTGCTCATTTTCGATTTTAGTCTAAAAGTCCGGAAATAAAGTGAATAACATTCCAAGAAAAGCTCCAAATGCTTCCAACTAGCTTTAACTCCGGCCAAAAAAAAAGAGTACAGCAAATGAGTAGAAATGTGTGGCCAAAACGGAGGAAGACGTGCTCTCAATGTCTTTTTTAACGTACTCAAAAGAAATAGGGGGGTTTCAATTCATTTTTAGACGGAGGAGTCAGGCTATTGTTAATGAGTTGCGTGAAAACTTGCTTTTCAGAAAAAGAAATCTACAATTAAACGGTAATTCAATTACACGCAATTACTTATTTCTTTTGACATATTTGATTTACATATCGAAAAACGCACGTGCCAGGAAGTTCTCAATTTTAGGAGAAATTAGGTTTTTTAAATGGTTTTTTTGCGATCATTGTGATTATTTAAAACAATGAATAATATTTTTTGCTACATTAACAAAAGTGTACAGAAACTGAACAAAATTTGACTTGACTTTTGTGATTTTTTGATTTTTATGCAAATTCCTTGACTATGAAAAAACAAAGTAATGCTTTATTTTTTGCCAGGTATGTAAATTCGTTCAACTTTTAAAAAAGTAAGTTTTTTTTCGAAATCATTATTTAATTCATTTTAACTTACACATGTTTATTTGGTATTCTATAATCGGATGGCAATGAATGACAACTATCAACTCGCCGCTCTCGATGCTTCATGGTGCATCGGTCAGTTCTGTTATTTGTGTCGTCCGACATTTTTGCAACGCGTAATCAATTGTATTGATTCGATAAGACACGTCAAGTGAGTCACTCGTAAAGAAAATGAGCAAAGTGATTTGAAGACATTTGAGACAGCGAACTCGTGGGAAATCAGATTCAAAGAATAGAGTAAAGTAGCAGTCAGAAATTTAGCCAATTTTCATTGAATGAAAATCAAAACTTAGATAAACAGCCCATAACGTCTTTCATTGCCTTTTATTTGCACAATGCACGATGCAAGGCGGTTTAGAATCCACAGGTAAAGAGGAAAAATGCAAACAAAAAGTGATATAGTTTTGGACATGTACACCTTTTTCTCATATTCCTTGTTCCACCTGCCTGCGCACAGCAGAGTCAATCGGCGCTCAATTATGGGCTCACACTTTTTCTCTATCTTCTAGAACTTTTTTCTTCTACGCATGATTTGTCATTAAATTTTCCCGCGTCTCTGTTCTATGTTCCATGAGATATTTAGAGATAGTCAACAGGTTGTAAACACATAAAAAACTATTACACTTCTTCAAGAATCTGCTGGGTGCTTGGAGCTGGTGAAATCCCATTGGGTGAAGCTTTCCGTCTTGCAAGGAGCTCACCGAGTTGGTTGTCCTCATCGTGCATCTACATGTTAGTATATTAACAAAACTTTTAAATGGAAAAAAAACAGTACTAAAAAGGAAGCTTGTTATGAAAAACAAACGTCAGGAAAAATCAGTGAAAATAAGGGTGAGAAAAAAGAGAACAAGTAAGAAAGTATTCATCTTTTTGACTCACTAGTTTCTCCTTATTGGTCTCTCGGGTGTCGGAGGGCACATCCCAACCATGATTGCATACCCGAAATATTGAGTCAAAGAAACTTTTGAGAGGAGCCGAATGAGATTTCGAAAGGGCAAAAAACAAGTGGGATATTGATATGCTCTCTCTCTGCAGGAAGAAGTTGAAAGTTTCACTTTACAACCCAACAGATGAAAAAAGCCCACTCTTCAAAAAGTTATGAAGTGAACATGAGTTCCGGTTTTTTGAAAGCAGTATTTCTCCACAAATTAAGTAATAACATAAAAACAATACTATGCTTGTTTTTATATATTTTTTAATACTTAAGAGTTGTCCTTAGAGAAAATATACTGAAATGAAATAACAGAAACAAAACAAAAATCTCAAGTGTGTTGGAAATCCGAGAAAAACTAGTGGAGCATGAAATTGAGCTAATTATTGAAGCTTCGTTTGGGTTGTTTAAGGAAGTGATTCTATGAACAGATGCGTGTGAGGTCAATTAACGTTTGGAAATGTTAACTTCTGGCACATGATACATTCACAAGTTGTGAAATGTTTAATTGTATTCAGGACTTACAACTGAAATCATTTAAAAAGTTACTTTTTAAAACTTTTTTTTTGTTAAATTTGATGACATGATAGTTCTAAAATCTGATACCAAAAAAATAAATATTAATAGTGCAGAAATGTTACATTTTTCTTCCAAAATACTGAGTTAATGTTCTTTTAAAGTACTTCAACTTCTCAACAAAAAAAGGAAAAAACTCCAAAAAGGGAAATTCTCTAGATGCTCGACCCCGTCTTCACCCTGAATGCATAATAATTGTGGCATGGAATAGACAACATGAATGGATTCTAGATGTCCACACAAGACGAGAAGGGTCACAAGAGATAATGTAGTACGTTAGATATGTTCAGATAATGAAAGAATGGATATGAAAAAAGTAAAATCCGCTAGATTCATGAAAACTTCCCCAAGGGGCACGAGCAACAACAAAGATGAAGAAAAAGATGTGTTTGTGGCAGAAGTCATCCCGAAAGAAAAAAGAAAGAAGAAGAAGCATCAGAAGAATGAATGAATCAATGAATCAATGCAGCTTTTCAACTTAATTCTCGCACATATTTTATTCTTTTTTATTGCTCCAAGTTATCTTGGAACTTGAAGTTTTAATAGTTAAAGAATCTTAGCGTGTTTAAAACGAAGAGCCTTCCGCCATATGGAAAGCTTTTATGAACTGCAATTTCTCAACTTTTTAAGTAGGCAAAACTTATGACCAATAAGATAGTTAGAATGAAGAATAAAACTCAGAAATTCCGTATTCGTCAAGCGAAATTTCAATTAACCCCACTACTGCTCTTTTCATCTGTCACAGCAAAAATGTAACAGAATAGAAGATGATACTAGTTCATACAAAGAGCATATGCAAAAGAAATGTATCTGAGTCTTCTTCTTCTTCTCTAATTTGAGCCTCACTCCTCTTATGTCTAATCCGTCCAGTAGGATTTAGAATTTTCAAATCACATGCGTTGTCTCGAAATAAATATTTTTTCTAATTTTCAACGGACAAGTATGAAACTCTCAGAATGGATAAAACTTACGGATCTGCACGGAAAATGTCCGTGAGTTGAGTAATCGACTGCTTGAAATCATCGAAAGAAGTTGTTGGTTGCAGCTCGTTCATCAGCGAAGCATATGAGTTTTTGTACACGGTGCCTTCTGCCTCCGAATCAGTACGGGCAATGTCTGAAAAATAATAATAAATGATGTGAAAAAGACATTTTTTAAATAAATATATTCACTAGCTTTGTCGATGCCAATATTATACTGCTACAAATACCAGAATATTGAGCTTGCCGAGCTATGTTAACCAATCTTATTCAAAGCTAGTTTTTGCTTTAGAGTGTTTTTCAATTTTCGAATAAGGTGAAAACACGATTAAGTAAATTACAGCAGTTATTTTTAATTTATTGGTCTCGGTGAAATGCCAAACTGAAATAACACTTTTTTTTATTTGCGAGTATTTTCAGCGAATCGGCTTTTACGCTTTTGTGATACAGAATTGCATTTTATTCTGACGCTATAATACTCTGCTATAGAACTATGTTGAGAGCAAAATTATTATATTACATAGGCCATTCCACTAGCTGTAGTTCTGAATTGTTAATCATTAATTATGCAGTAATCAAAAAAAAGGAATTTCCTATAAAATCACCAATTAACATGGAATATGCTGATAAAAATTTTTCGTTATATTCTCTCAACAAGTTGGACATTTCTAGTTTTCCAAAGTTTGCCTACCATCGTTATCAAAATATTCTTCGTAGATATCATCCATCTGAACAGTGAAATCAGAAACCGAGAAATAAATTGAGGAAACGCTTTTTCAGAATGGCAAAGCCAATTTGTTTCATTAACCAAGATGCGCGTATTTGGATGTGCTCACGGAGTGGAAAAGAGCACTCTCAATTAGAAAAATTTCATCATTTGCGGTGTTGTCGTCGCAGTTTCATTCAGACCGGACATGTTTCAAAATTCACGTTTTTCAGTCAGACTCATAATGCTTGAGGGCATGAAAAGGAATATGATGAAAGGAACGACGGATGTTGAAACTTTTGTTATAATTTTTTATAGAATTCAAAATTAGAAAGAGTTTGTGTGCTCACCATCTACATCCTGATCACTCATATTTGACATTGATGGAATTCTACGTAGACCAGTATACTGGATGTCATCAGACATTTCAAAATGTTAAAAAAATAAACGGGCCAATAAGGGAAAATGTTGAAGGAACTTGACTCAAAGTAGTAGTTTTTCGTCTCTATTTCCCTCTGTCGGTCATTTGTTTTCTTTTTTGTGGCTTTCCAAGCATGAGAACCTGGGTATTTCCTTGTTAATTATCCCTTGCAAATTGCATTTATTTTTTTCAAGTGGTCAGTTTTGAGTAACAATCAGAGGGCCTTTGGTAGAAATTTTCTCGAAAACAAAACAATTTTGAGCACAGCTTCTTCAGCACTGAAAAAGCGGTTTCATATATGTATTCAGAAAAAAATATTTTATAAATTTAAAAATTTAATTTCATAAAGTTTAATTTAATTTCATTAAAAGCGCCAAGAAAGATTTTTAAAACTGGTTGAAAGTTGTTGCCACATATGACAATTTTAAGGCAGTTTTGGAATTGTTTTTTTCAAGTTTTCCATTAAAAATAAATGTTAATTTCATACAAGTAATTTTTTTTTTTAATATTGAAATATTTTCATTTTTGATGAAGATTGAAGATAGATAAGCTCACCTCTAATTCAAAAGTTTAGAAGACAAAATTGAACTAGAAATTTTGAATAGAAAACTTAAACTTTCTCTGCATTCTTCAGTTTTCAGAAAGATGATTTTTGAAAATATTAAATACAATTATTGACTATCAGGAAAACACTATGTTAGTAGCAATTACTTGGTGAATAACTTACACAGAAACGGAACATACGGCATTTCTGAAGTTGAACGGAGTAAAACGAGAACGATTCGATCAACTTTAGTTGAGAATGTTGTCAGTCAGTTCAGAATAAACAGAGCCAGTCAGTGAATGTGAGGAGGTGGAAACGGAATAAAAACTATATTTGCCTCGATATAAATATGGACTTATCTGCAGCTATCGAAATGAAAACCAAAATTTCATTTAGAAAAAGGAGCTCAGGAAGGCTCCCAAAAGATTTTATTGTTTTTGGAATCTGTCCGGCAGCGTCATCAATACCTCATTTGTATTTATGAATGGAGCACGCGCGAGCTGTTTCCTACTTATTCTTATATTTCGAGGTTAAGCCTTGTTTAATTCGAGCCAGTGAGCACCAGTTCTTAGAACAGAAGTATGAAGTTTGTTATTACTTTCACACAGGGGACACAGATGTGTTTTACTGTGAAGCTCTTGAATATTAGTATCGCATAACAAACACTGATAATTTTCGTATAGCAGACCAAGACTAATATTGTAATTATAAATTGTTATGACAAACCTGACTCTAACAGCCTCCTTCGCTCTTCTTGCAATTTTGGTGGTAAAACCTGCAATCAAACATAAAATGGTTATAAGGTCAGAAGCCATACACAGCGACTGAGCACAACAAAAACATACTCCGTTTAGAAGTTTGAAGACACCATTTTATTTGAAAAAAAAAACAGCAACAAACTGTTCAAATTGATTGTTTATTCTGTCAGAGATTGAATCAGTTTATAACTTTTAAAAATGGGAAACATTTTATGAGCTTTTTAAAACAATTATAAATAGGAAACTCACGTCGTTTAAAGCGTACACCATTTTAGTTGGAAATAAACAAAACTAAGTAAAATACGAACTATATTCATAAGAAAAGACACAGTTGTCATGCATACCCGAGTCCTACACACTTGAGAAGATGAAGATATTTCAAGACAAGTACTCGCAACGAAAGAATGAAAAAGTACCTTTTTCTGTGTTTCCATTCTTTTTAAAATCACTCAGAAGACCCGAACGGAGATCATTTGCTGCAAAATGAAACGGAAATAAACTAAAATCCTAATCCGAATTTTGCAACAGAATAGCAGGCGGCATCAGCTTTACACAAAAGGCATCGTGTAAATTCAATAGAAGGGAACTCAAGGCTTACATGGGGAAAGGATAGAGATAGAAGTAGATTGAATTTGTCGCCCAGTGAAACTTGATAACATATATCGCTGACTTCCAGTTCCGTGCACAGCTTCTAAATGGCAGAAAAGCGCAAGAAAAGATAAAGAAAAAGAAAGCAAAAAAAAATGAACAGAAAATGACAAATTGAGAAAAACGACACCACATTTTTTGGCTTGGTTGGTGTTGGTTTCGGCGCACATCAAAGTTTGTTTTTTTTCGTGCGCGAGAGACTTTCGAAGCCTTACGAATGAGGCCATTTGAGTGCACATGCATTCTTATTCTACTTCATTGTTCCCATTTTGAAGTTTGGAAGACGGAACATAGTATAATTTTTCATACCACACGGAAAATATATATGGATTACAGTTTGAATTGTAAAAATTTTTCATATATAATTATTAAAGCTTATAAAATTAACCAAATATATAAACAACTTCCAAGTCGACAACAAGCATTTTTTACCAGCAACTTTATTTTTCATTTAGGTTTGTGTTTTTTCGTATTCTAAAAAAACCAAAAAAAAAGCAGTAATATTTTTTATAAATGTTTTCTCTAATTTGAATGTAATCAGATAGAATCCCCGAATGAAATTTACAAATTTACTTACTATTGGCAACTAAACAATTCCAAAATTTTCGAATTTTTGTGATCTGCAGTTTCTATTTTCTATTTTAGTGTTCAAAACGAAGCGCCATCTTAATGTTTGATAAGCGCTTTAACTTTCTATCGCTAGTTCGAAAAAAGTTGTGTGTACGTAAAAACTTTTGGAGAATTCATTTTCAGAATTTGTATTTGAATAATGGCCGCTGTGAACCAATATGCAAAACTAATCAGAAAATAATAATTTTCCTGTAGTCGTATTAGACATGTTTTACAACTACACATGTCCATAATGAACGAAAAAATTATATATCTGAATAATTCCAAATCCAATCTCAAATTGCTTTGAAAATATTTATTGATACATAATGTCCGTGTCAATAATGAAAATACAATTAGGATATACATTTAACAATTTTACAATGTTCATTGAACAAATTATTTACTGGTGGTTTTGCTCGCGGATGTTGGCAAGGTCTGGTTGGTTCTTGAGCCATGGCTTGACCTGGGTTCCCCCTTCCAAGACGCTTTTCTCCTCAAGATTTTTGTTGGTAAGTTCCTGTCCAGCGGCAGAGTCTTAAAATGAATTATTTGTGAGAAAAGTTATCAAAAAAATTTGAAATTCAAGGACCAGAAAGCTTACTTGGATGTGGAACAGCAGATCCTCCGGTCATTCCTCCGGAAAGGGCTTGTCCAGCAGCAGAATCTGAAACACAAAGTTAAAAAAAAACAAATTCAAAACTAAAAATGCCCATAACCAATTAAAACGAAAACTCACTTGGATGTGGAACGGAAGATCCTCCGGTCTTTCCGGAAAGAGCTTGTCCAGCAGCAGAGTCTATAATATAATGGAAACTTAATTCAGAACACCATGATAAGAAACTCACTTGGATGTGGGACTCCGCGTCCTCCGGTAAGTCCGTCTTGTTCAACTGGCATGGCGTTAACGATGGCTAAAACAATAGCAAGAATGACAAATGAATTCATGATTGCTTGAATTGGTGTTTTTGTACCGCTGTAAATTGTTGGCAACTGAACCGACTGTTTTACACTGTCTCATTTTCATCCGAAATTACAAAGAAATTTGTCGTATATAATTTATAACAAAAAACCACCATTCCCAAAAACACTCCAGTAATGTGCAAAACTTAAGTTAAAACAGTGTGGGTTAGTTAGTTACACAACAATCACCGCAGAATAAAAACAACCAATTTGAAAACAGAAACACACAACTTTAGCACAATCTCAATGAAATAAAAACAGTAACTATTGAAAATCAAGTTGGCAATGTTCCTCTTCTTCCCGATCATTCATTTTATACGTTTAAAAAAGGCGGGACTTGATCACAAGAGGAAGAGGTAAGAGAGTAGAGAGAAAAATGCGAGAAATGTTTTGATGGCTCGCATTTCGCGAAGAGCAAACGAAAAATTGTTTGTGAAGTAAACGAGCCGATGAAACTGATAGCATATGTGGAAATTGAGAAAGTGAGATAGATAAAGAGAGAACATACATTTTTATCAATAAAAAGTTCGAGGAAAGGAAGTAGAAAAAGCGAAGATTAGGGGTTCGTTGGACTCAAAGACTACAGAGCATGGCAGTTTTAAAAAGTTGGTGAAAAAAAAAACCAAAAACGTATGTGACAGGTGAAGAAAAACTAGGTTATGACAAAAAAGGTCCTTGACAGAAGATTTGGTACTGTCGTAAATAACAATCTTCAAATCTGATAAGAACAGAAGATGGGAGTTAACACATTTGCAAGTTGATTCGCTTATGCGATGCTCCTATTATTTTGCGAAATAAATTAATTTATACTTCCATATTCTCAAAAAAAATTATTTTAGTAGTTCTACAATTGAGATTTAAAAAATGGTGATGCCGGTTGCCATTTTAAATATGTTTAAACCAATTAAAATTGATCTCTTCGTGTGTCTTAATAAAGTGAATAATTGAAAATAGTTACTTTGTACTCCCGAAATGATTAATGTTGAAAGTTTTTTTTCAAGCTGCATACCAAAGTCTTAGCTATAAAGGAGAAAAAAAAGAGAAAAAACAAATTTTATAATAGTTTTTTATCTGTCCACTCCATTTTTCAAAAGTAATTGTGAAGTATCTTGCCCAATGCTTACAAGTTTTCTACGAAATAAAGTTTCCGACTTACAGAATTAAATTGATATTGCTACAAAATGACTCTGATGGACTCTATAAGTAAATCTAACATTTTGATGTTTTTATATTTTTTACCGTATTTTTGTATTATTTTCTCTCTATTATTATAATTATGCTAAACTTCAAAAAATAAAAAGGAGATCATTATAAATTCAAAAATCAAGGGGAATAAAACCAATTGTAGATGGAAAAACACATTTAAAAGTGTTGCGAACATTTTGATTAAAAATTTAGTAAAGGTAAAATGAAATACACGTTTTTGCTAGAAACCTTTCCTCATCTGATATTGGTAAAAAAATCAAGTTTTTCCTCAAAAATCACTCCTTCTCGAACTTTACCCCAAACATCTTGTTTTTACTATCTAAAAAGACCAATGACCACGAGTTGCACAGTTTGTTGACTTTTCACACTGTTTTAATTTTTTGCAAATTTAAATCTCAAACATCTAATTTTCCTCAAAATCCAATAACCAGACTCGGCTCATTGGTCTCCCGCCATGATATCATGTTCCGGTCCATCACTGTTCTCAAATTCCACATCATTGAATAAACATCAATACTACTGTGTGTTTGAATAAACAATTATCTGGATTCATCGAACACTTTATTCATGATTTTTACTCTTCAGAGATTTACACAAATCCAGAAGATCATGGACATCAAACCAATTGATCGTAATTAATGTCTTGGCATAAAAAGTGTAAAACAGTTGGTCAGCTTCAACAAACACTTTAGATCACGCGGCTGAAAATGAGTCACAATCAGTAAGAAAAGATAAGAGAACCCCACAAAAAACCATCGAAAGATCGAGAAGTGTCACTTCTTAGTGATCGCGGAATGATCCTGTTCGCGCATGAATCATGTTTACTCAACTGTGATTCATGCTTTTACTGATATAAGGAAAACTAAAATAGTGTACTCAACTGCCTAAATGTATAATTTATTTTTTGATGAAAAGTGGGGTAAAATTGGAAACACTTTTGAAAATGAAGAATCGAATTGCAAAGAACACACAAATATGTAAGAAAAATAAGACTAGTGACCAGAGAATACAATACTCTAATTGGTTCAAAAGTATTTGCGGTAAGCCGCAATTCTTAGTCCACTACCCCCTAAAGACGTAATTATTGTGTGTAACTGCGCTCTAGTGTACAAAAGCAAAATGAAAATGCCTAATTTATTTTGTTTGTAAAACTCGTATTCCTGATATTCAAAATCTTATGAAAGGAAATGGATCCGCATAGAATAGGAATTATTCAAAAATAAGGCTGATTTTTCAATTTGAGGTGTTGGACTAAAAGCGAAGTTGAAATATGTTTATCCAAATTAATCACAAATCAAATTTAAAACCCGATTGGGGAAAGAAACATTAGCAGATAGTTGCTAAACAATAACCGAATTATTTGATATGACTCGAAAGTCAAATGAGCTTAGAAAAACTATACAAGGCTTAAAAAAGAAAAAAACCAAACATTGAAACCTAGAAAAGCTACAAAAAAAACAAATTGAATATTATGAGAAACTACAAAAATGTCATGTTTCAAATATGAGATGAATATACAATTACAATTACCAGCTGTGTTACAGTGGGGAAAATTGAAAATGGAATGATAAAGAGAAGGAGATTTACTTAAATGTTGAAACTGATGAAATAATTAATTCAAGTCTTTTGGTATTTACAGAAAATTGAGAAGTTATTGGAGAAATTTATGAGTAGCTACTTCATGGGCAGTAGGACGTTCTGATGGTTCCAAGCTGGTCAGTTGGAGAAGGAAATCCCGCTGAAATTTTATTTTAAAACGAAAAGTTAATTTATTATTTTAGTTCATTACAAATAAACATTTCGATAGTAACTCACCGACTCTGGCACATTGTCCAAAATGGCTGGAATATCTCCTTTCTGGAAATCAGCAAATGTGTGAATTCTCTCGCTAGCAGTAGAAAATGAAATGATGAGCTCTGTTGCGACTAGTCCCAGTGCGAAAATATCCACTTTCTCCGTGTATTGTTGATGTTTCAATTGCTCTGGAGACATGTAGGATCGAGTGCCGACGTTTTTCGTATGCTTTGCACTGCTGTCTGAATCCTGGCGAACTGTTATTTTGGGAGCTCCATCAGTTTTAGTTGCCAATCCAAGATCTCCAATTTTGAGGATTTGATGACCATGTGTTGAGTCGAGAGAGAAAAATACATTTCCTGGTTTCAAATCTCTGTGGATGAATCCTTTGTTGTGAAGGTATTCAAGACCGCTCGCCAATTGTTTAATCCAATTTTTCATCGTGAATAGCGGACGACTTTCCATGGTTTTGCTGCGGCGGATCCAATCTTCAAGGGTCTTCTCGGCACATAATTGCATTACAATATACAAATAGGCACAGTCACCAGTATCATTTCTTTCTCGAACCTCCAGTTCTTGATTTTCCGTCTCAACGATCATCGCCTGAATATGTATCGTTTTGTTCAACAACAATGTTTAAGTAAAGTTCAATAAAGTACAGATAAAGTTACAAAATGTCTCACTCTGTTATGGATTGAGAGTTCTTCAATCACAGCAATCTCCTTCTTTGTTTCTTTCACAGCTTCATTATCAACATCATCTGAGCCATCGACAAACTCAATTCCTCCTGATGAAGAGTTATACTTCTTGGGCTCATCATCAATAGAAGAGCCGGAAGATGAGGAAGGTGATTCATCACTAGAGCTACTATCCTCTGTAGTGTCCGATTCTTCATCACTTTCTGAGAAGGCAACGCTCTCTTCTTTCAGCTCGGCAGTAGTTCTGTCAGATCCTCCATCTAAAATATTGATTTGTGCTTAGTTTAAATCAAAATTGGTTTTACTTACGCAATCCAAGCTTGCTTTCGGAAGTTGTGCGTTTTGCTCCGACTTCTTGTGGCTTTGCAGACGTACTCCAACTATTCTCAGCATCAGTTGTATTTCCAACAACGGGAGGCATTGCAAATGACTCCGCAAAAGATGCAGTGTCTGCTGATCTGACACGTTTCCCTTCACTTGTGTGCTTCTTTGCTTTTTTGATTTCATGAAGTTTTGCCAGTTTTTCAGCTTTTATTTTCCCAAGAAGATTCTCATCTTCTTTTTCCTGAAATCCCTTCGGCGGCCTTTCCTCCCAAGCATAGAAGTACCGAATAATTCCAGGATGATCAAACATCGCAAGAGCTCTTGCTTCTCGGAGCACACGATTTCTCGCTTTGTCACTGAAAAACAAAACTAATGAGAAACACCAAGATAATTGGAATTCACTTACTTATCAGCAACCGCAATTCTCTTGACAGCGTACTCGTTCATGTCTGTAATACTTTGAGCACGGAACACAACACCAAAACCACCATGCCCGATGACCTTCTTGACCTCAAATTCGTTGGCAAATCTACTTGTGAATCCTTCGAGACTTGAGCGTGAAATCGTCCGATTTCTCAAAAGTCGCTTTTTCTCATCATTTGAAAATGAATCCTCGTCGGTGTCAATGTCAGTTTTTACCAGTCGTTGAACGGGCTTTATTTGAGGTTGAGTATGAGTCTCAATGTTTGACTTTTCAATGGGCTGAAATTTGAGTATTTCATTATTTTTTTTAAAAGAATAAGCTTGTTACAACAAAAATAAGATGCATACATTTGTTGAATTTTAGTTGTTAATAATTAGCGAAAACAGTCTATTCAAAAATGCAAACGCGTTGAAAGGAAGGGGAAATCGTTTTTGGGTTTTTTGAACGTATAGATCCGAAATGTGCTTAAATAAAAATATTTCAAAATGGAAATTCTTAAAATTGCTTGGAAATTGTTTTCTTGGCTGAAAAAAAAGATCGAAAAACCCAATTTTCAGTCGTTTCGGTAATTTTTCCGTGTTAATTGTGAAAAGAACTTACCATTAGCGGTTTCCTATGTATTGCTCCAATTGGTGTGGTACTCAAATCTGATCCTTCTTCAACAAATCGTTCAATTTCATCATCTGTCGGTGCAAACGACGTCTGTAATACAAATAAGGCATTTTTTTAAATGTTAAATTGTGTGACTTACAGTTCGAGTTCTGTGGGATGCACTTTCAGTTTCTGCACTTTCGGTGCTTGATAGGTGTTCAATCATTCGAGGAGAACTTTTTGCGATTTTATTGTATACCACCGCTACAGTAACACCAATTAGTCCAGCAAGAAAACTGACAACAGCGGTCGGGTTGAAAATATAACTGAAGATCGTTTGCATAAGGGTGATTGGAGAATTAACTTTGAATTTGACTCTTTGTGGTTCGGATTCCAAAACAAGATAACCGTAATCACCTGTAAACAAAAATCTTCCAAAAAGTTTTTAAAAATCTGATAATTGTTACCTGATTTTGACACCGAAGTAGATCTCAAGTTTTCAGTTCCAATCCGCTGTGCTGATACTTCAGTATCCGAAGCAATGATTTGTAACTTCCGTCTAGCAGAAGAGCCACTTAATGACTTGTCTTCAATGGCTTTGCTTTGGGAATGACGAAACGCATTATGAAGCACCAATCCTGAAATTATTTGTTGAATGATTTAGTATTCTTTTTTGCTAACTTACGCAAGGTTTCATCCTTCACATTGTATGCAAGACTTCTGGTTTCTTCATTAGCAGTGCAGAATCGAGGATTCGTGAGCTCTGTCATTGTTGAAAGCTCTGGCAATGCGTTCATTCTCTGCTTCAAGTTATTCTTAGCTTTGGGACTTTGAATGATGAATGGAAATCCATTTGATGTACCCATGTAAAGGAGAGATGACTGAGTTTGCAAGTTGTGTTGTTCACGCTGCATCACTTCATATTGAGTGGTGAAAATATTACTTGGGTCGAAGATGGATATCTGGAATCATGTAAAAATTTTAAATGTTTTACGAAAACAGTAATTTTACCTCTCCGATTTGATTTCCATAAACTTGCCAAACACTAACAATGTGCCCATCTACGTTCGTTTTCCATTCCTCGCGGTTGTACTTGTCAACAGCAACAATCACTCCGTCTGGGGGTTGGAGCAATATTTTGACGTCAGAAACTAATGTTGGACTAGTTATTCCGCCAGCCAAAGTGACACCAATCTCAGCTGTAGATAAGTTCCATCTTTCAATTCCACGAAGAGTGTCCATTGCACGAATCGAGTTCGTAGTCCGCCTTATTAAAATTATTGGATTTTTTGGAGTTTCCGTATCTCCGGGTCCACAAGACTCCATTGAACACTCATATTTTTGCTCTCCTGTGAATAAGTCAAAACCTTTGGTAGTAACACTTTTTCCACCAGCTACGGCGTCCTGTCCAAGGCGGATAGTAGATTCCAGAAGAGAATCAGTAGTGATTGGGAGTGGTTCAATGAGATTTGTGTTATGTGTGTACGAAAACAATCTTCCATCTAATGTTGGCATAAGTTGTAAACTGGTTCCTCCAATGTCAATCGGCTAAAACAGACAATCATTACTTTCCGTATTGGAATAATTAACTAGGCGATTTTACAAAACTTCAAAAAACAAAATTTTGCTCCAAAGTTTAGAATATCAAATAAGCATCGCTGTTTTTTTTCTTTTTCAAATTTCATGTGCTTGAAAAGAAATCAACCATTGAAATTTCTTACGTCAGATGTGCTCAGCGTTCCTCTTAAAAGTGGTGCATCCTCGTATCTCCAAATCATTTCACCCGTTTCTCCATCCAGTGCAGTGACGACTCCATCCAGAGTAGCGGTGATAATAATGTTCACTTGACTATTCTGATCACAACCCGCATTTTGTACATAACCATTCTGTAAATTCAATTATATGTATATAAAGGTTCAAGCAAAAATATATGCAAAACTCACTTGACAAGATGATACAACTTCTATGTCATCATCGATGTACTGTTGGCCAGCGTTGAATGGTACCAAGGCCATGAAGAGCAAGAACCCAGCTAAAACTATATAATACACACTCATTCCGGGATTAATTGGATTAGAATGGCATCTCCACCCTGAAGTTCACATTATTATTCAAAAATTCAAGACGAGTTTGGTGGTATTTATGAGAAAACGTGATAAAATGTGAATAGTCTAAAAAATCGACAGTGCTGCACGTGTTTTGGTAACACGTCTCCGTTGCCACCGTTGTCTCTATTGAAGACTGTTTGTTTCTCTCGCACTCTCTCACTCTTTACCGTTGGCCGTTTTCCCGAACATTCCCGTTCTTAGGCAACGTTTTCTAGCGCTCACGGATTTGGAGGATTGCACTAACCGTTTATGTGTGCCTTTGTAATTTTTTTCTTAATAAATTTAGAATATTTCAACTTAAACGTGGAGATGCCATTCACAAAATATTAAAACCATGTCGAAATAACATGTGAGAACAAAAAACATGTGACTATACAAATTTCTTTTCAAACTTTCATAAGACACAAGAGAGCAAAACGCAAATAGAGTACGAGAGATACAAAAAGTGAAGAGCAGATAACAAGAGTGATTAGCGGATAGTAAAAAGAAACAGTTGGTGCAAAATGTACGCAATTGCATCATAATTGCCGCGCAAAGGTGTGGGAAAGGGGGGAGGGAGGTGTTGGTCACTTTCTCTCACTGTGGGAGGCCAAGTTACAATTGAGGATCAATATCGTGATGCAATTCGACAAAGGTCAAATAGTTTATTAAATAGAATCATCTACATGCTTTTAGATATTTCTTTATAGAGAAGTGAAGGGATTACTAAAACGCCAAGTGAGGGTGCACTTGTTTACGTGAAAAGAGTTGTCGATAAAATAACCAATTTTTCTTTGAGTTACAAAGAGCTTTAAGTCATGCGTGTTTATCCCATTTTAAATGAAACTTTATGATTTACTTTTGATATAACCCTTTTGCACATTTGATTGATAAATTTCTTACGAGTTTCAGTAGCTGCCCTGCATATATTTTATCAAGAACACAATTCACTCTAGACAAATTCGTGTCGTAGGGTCAATTTTAATCACTTTATAATACTTTTCATCAAAAAATTGCGCAGAAAATGACATTTTTCCAAGGGACTTTTATATGATATCATAAGCCAACGCTTTTTATTTATCTAAATTATAACAATTCTATTTTAACTTTTATTTTAACGAGATTTAAGATTTTTTATATACAAACTCTTTAAAGCATTTTGAGGATTTTTTCAGAAACATTATTAAGTATTCAGAAAAAGGAAGAAAGTTCAAGTTTGTAGTGATTGGAAATATTTTGGATGATCTGGCACTTCTAAATGTAGTGACTAACTTATACTGATATAGAAACACTTGAAAAGGCACTGTGGGTGATATGACATGACATTTCAGAGTGTTTGTTTCAAAACAGTTATATTTGCACAGAAAAGACATGTATGTACATGTAACATTGTTTTTGCAAACATAATTTTGTAGAAATTATTTCAGTACTACGTAAAATAAACAAAAAATACACGTTAAAGGAAAGTCAAACTTTCACAAAAAACGGTATGTTTGTTTCAGTTACTCGATAATTGTTTAGAAAAATATTTTTAAGGCAACTAGTTTTCGTTATGTATAGAATAAAACTTAAAATACCTTTAGTTTTGAAAGTCACTTTCTAATGTTAAAATTTTAGAAAATTCAGATTTTCACGATTCAATTAACATGAAACGCCATATGTTTATATTCTAATAGCCTATTTAAAAATTAAATCAAAATGCATTGTGAACTTTCTAAATTTAGATTAGCGTAAATCTTTCTAGATTCACCAAATTTGTCATTTGCCGTACATACGTTTTAGGTTTTAAGAAACGCATACACGCTTCGATTCTGTGGCACATTTATTAAATCATCTTAGTTGTTTCATAGAATATGAAATTGTTAAACAATTCAAAAAAAGAGTTCAGAAGGAAGTTATCAGCTATCTGGCTGCAATAGACGTCCCATCTCTTGTTCTTCTACACCGTCGGAAGAATTCGGCCATTCTGAAATTGGTGATTCAACGTTTTGTTTCTTTTAAGGAAACAACCTTGCAAATAACATCAGTCCAAATCCATTTGTTAAAACACAAACTAAAGCTGGATAAATGTTTAAATCATGCTCATGGGCATAAACAGCCAAAAGCATAGTGTACCAAAGAAGAATAAACTGCAATCCTTTCACAAAATATATCCTCAGATCAAATTTGTTTAGCTCGCTTCAAAATAAAATGGTTTCATTAAAACCGCAGGACTCATTGAAGTTTAATTCTTACCAAAAATGTACATAAAGAGACGAATAATCCAAATCCTTTGTTACTAGTCTCATTGAAAAGTTATTCTCACAACAACATAAAAAACCAACCATATAGACGTTGAAATAAAGTAGCATGCCAATGAGAAGACTAAAAATCATTGACTCAAACACATGCCTATTAAAAATTTGACTTTTACCTTGAAACCACTAGAATAATTGTCGGTAGAGTCATTGAAAGCGTCTCTTGTAAATCTGAGTAATTTGTGACTTGGGACCAAATATGCGAGGCAAATGTTGCCAGAGTCATGAATGAAAAAAACAATGTGTACCAAATTGGCATAGTGTATCTTGCAGCAGTTAGAGATCGAACTTTCAAATCTGAACAAAAAATCACTGGCTGTAGAGATGATTTCAGTCAAGTTTACCTGCACGATAATGGTTGTCAAAAGAAGCAGATGAGTAATGTTTCATTGTAAATATTTTAAGAAGCATTGGTTTCTCTTTTTGGAGATCTTGTTCACCTTCTTGTATTATGCGCATTGCTTCAACTACACGTGGCATAGGTACCTAAAACAAATATTTTAATTCATGCAGACGACTTACTTTTTTTTGTTCCACGATGTATGTCATGACTAGTTGCACTTTAACTATCAATTTTTCGAATTTTTTAAAAGATTATTTCACGTTTGTTACATTGGTTAACTTTTGTGCAACTGTGAAACTGAACTTTTTTCCCTCAATCAATCAAAAAAGCAAAACTTTTTTTAAAATTTAAAGCAAAGTGTTAATATTCCATTGAAAATAACTTTCGGCCGCTATGAAGTAGTCCAAATTAAAGATTTCAAAATGAAAACTTGCATTAAAAAGGTATGTTTATGAATTTAGGTTTTTACGGTATGTTAAACTGGTTCTACTTATAATGCAATGTGTTTTACTTCAATTTATAGAAACGAAATATGCTTGTATTTTAAACTTTTTTTTAGAAACCGCATTTAAAATCAAACCTGAACTCTTTCAGGACCAACATGTGTTGATATATTTATAAAACATTCATCAGTAAGTACACCTTCTCGTATTAAATTTAACAAAGCACGTTTTTGATGTTTATCCATTCCGGTTACATAATCCAATATCACATCGCTATCTACATGCTGCAAACAACTCATTTTTTGCTTGAACTAATAATGTTACACACATCACCATGATAGTCAAAAGTTGCATGCGGAGCATACCGCCTTTCTTCAAGGTCAACTTCACCGGGAGCTGAAAACCGACAACGGTTAGCCACATTATCAACTTTTCATATTGTGCGGCACGATAAATCAGTGCCGTGTGCACTGTGATTACGAGCATTACAAGTGATGCTGAACTTTACCTGTATGAATCCATCTCATCCATTCTGGACTCAGCTCTTTAAGAAAATCAGCGATTGATATGGGGACCACCACGTGGTCAACAGAAAAATTTCTGACAAACAATTCGTATGAAATAGATAAGAGTAAAATATACAACTCACTGTGTATTCATATGAAACATTGTGTTTTCAGTCAAAAGCCCATCTCTCACCGGCCTCAACAATTTTCGAACATCGGCTTTTGCCATATTATGAATATAGGTTAAAAGCATTTCCCTCGAGGTAACATATCCTCTTGAATTTGACGCAGATGGTATATGTATACTCATTAAGAAATTATATAGGTATTCTGCAAAAGAACAAAAGTCAAAAACTGGCTACTTCTATACAAAAAAGAAAACAGTAAACAACCCCATTGTTAAAATGAACGGCATGAGTTTGAAAGAGCACCAAATTTTTTTGGTGGGAAGAGATAACTCTATTATTAGTAATCGCATTAAGCAAAATGTTATGTGGCGATGACATGAAAAAATCGAAGTGAGAACGCTCTTATCAATTTTAATTTGTTCTGTGCAAAAACTCTGGCTCTGACACAGTTGCCTAACTTTTGTCGCTTTTATTCTGTGAAATAATACGAATCAGAAATGTTATAGGCTTCCGAATTTCCGATGTTGATGAAGTTTTTGATAAAAAAAATTCACAGGTACACATTTTTATTAGCTTTCGTTTTTGTTTCAAGACAGAAATTAAATGATTGATCAAATTAAAGCATGATTTAGACTCGAAAAATGATAATTAAAGAAAAATGACTAAGTAGAGTAAATTGTCATTTTCAAATTGGATTGTCGTGTTTTACTATCATATCTTCCCGGAAAAGCATTGCTCGTTTCTGCCGAATTACGTCATCAATAACCATCCTTCTTCGTCTGGAATTATTTTTCAATTTAGTTTTAAATATTCAATACCAAAGATCACACTTCATTGATTTTTTCTTTTGATAGGTTTGCAAAACAGCTAAGCCGATTTGGAAATAGTTTTCTCGCAGTGAGTGTACACCGATGCAGTTTGAAATTAAATTGAATTATTGAACTGAATGGCAGCAATTTCCTATAGTTTTTAGACAAATTTACAAAACGTTGGTATCAAAATAAGGCGGGTTTATTTACGCATGGATATTGAAATTAATTTCAGAACAACGAAAAATTTATAACATGTGTATTATTTTCAATTAAACCTATTCATCTTATCTTAAAAATAATTATAACCTGAGAATATAGCTGTTCTATAAAATTCGAATGTTTGGAGATAAGTCTTAGCCACTGGTTACCGTAATTTTCATGTTATCTTTATTAATAAGAAAATTGGCTCAATGAAAAATCGTTCAAATATTGTTACTATGAAACTTGTAATGTAATGAAACTTAAACATATCTAAAATTTCTCACTTCAACATTTTTAGCAGAAAAAGTCACAAACCTGCAATCAACTCCCGCATTGAAAACAATAAAGACAATGAGAATAAAGAAAACCAAGTTCATAGTGGTGAATGAAAGTGAATCGACAAGAGTGTTGGTCAAGAAGTGTGTCGAGTGGTGTATCGCTGGCGATCTTAAAAGGCCGTTTTGTACTCGAAGTTTTTCGTCACAGATGTTATAAAAATTTGTACTCTCCACCCCATTTGTTGCCTATAAAAGGTCTTAAAATTGTGGGCGGTACAAGCCCAATCGAGATCTACATTCATCACACTTGACTGTGGGGAGAGTGCGAGAAGAAAAGAGAAAACAAGACGTGAGAGCGGCCCCATGTGCCCCCCGTGAATTCGGCGAACTTCGCTGTTAGCGACGGGGCGAACCAAAATGCGCGTGAAATAGGCATATATCGTTCGATTTTATGATTTCAAAAGAGGTTTCCATCGCGTCTTTCAGATTGATCTCTATTCAAATTTCTTGAGGTGACATTCGCGGAACAGATTATTCACACCGACAGTCCCGCCTGATTTTCACTATTCAAATTTTGGGCAAGAATGGGAAATAGACCTGTGATATTCGCTGAACTTGTGTCTATTATCGGTTTATTCATTGAACTTTATTTGTATCAGAATATGGGAAGTGTCCATTATAAATCACGAGTGATTTGAAAATATGATTGATATTTGGGAATTCATAAACAAAATAATTGAGAGAATAGACGATGTTAAAAAGAATGAAAGGGGTCGGGTTATCAGAATATTGAGATGAAGTTATGAATATAGTTAAAAGCTTCAACTTGCACATTGAAGATATCTGAATTATTGAGAAACAATAATAATTCATTGATTAAATAATTAACGTAATTAGAGCTCCGTTGAGCCTCGCTCCTCAGCTCCGCCAGTTACAAACATATATTGACCAATTAAATGAGAAATCTCATCGGCCTGCAAGAAACAAAACACATTTTTTTCTTCTTATTTTTTAACTTTGCAACGCAAACGTTTGTTGGTCGATCATTCGTTTACGTCGGTCATTTCTTTAGGTTTACACTATGAACTTTCAATTTTGTCAATTAATTCTTCGAACAAAGACATCAATTCAACCCATTGGTCTAGATGTTTGCTCACAGTAATTCGAATTAAGACTATTGAAAATCCTAGCTAGAGTGTATTTGTAATTTGTAATGTAATATATTGTGATTTTTTGATCTCCTCTCCTTACCTCATCTGTTTTGATGTCCAATGTTTCTTCACCCTGCATGGTGTTAATCACCAGCCGGACAATTTTGTACGCTGTTTTTCGAATACTCTCCACCGAAACAATCTGAATGAAATATGTCGATATAAAAATGGTGTGATATTATCTTCAAAGTTCATTTGAAGTACGCCTTTACCTGGTCGTAATTTCTCTCTTTGAACACTTCTTTTGATTTTGGTTGTAATAACTGAATTCCCGACTTGTTAATTGTCAAAATAACTTCCGGAAGTTGATGCCCATTTTCAACAACTGACTTTAGTCGATAGTGCAGAACACCGAACGTAGGCCATGTTGACAACAATTCTGAGAAGTATTAGTATGTTATTTGATCGATTCTACAGTTTGGGGAATACCTAAGAAATGAGACTTGGCCTCTGCCGGTCTCATTCGACCGCCGAACATTTTTAGTTGGCGACTTATTCTTGTCACCATCTCTTCCTGGTGACGATGCTTTGGTTCGATGACGCTTTTAGGGACAATTTGTGGCAGTGTCTTTCTGAAAAAGGGTACGTTTCAGTGATCAAAGTATTTTATAGAACTGATTGCAAAAGAAGGTATCTTCGGTGTTTATTGTTGTAGCGGAAATAAAAACTGTAACTAATCATGCGGAAGCAATATTTTTTTGAAGCAAATATTGTTTGGTCACCACTATTCCATTTTCAAGTCCCTATTTCCTAACATGTGCCCAATAATCAATGAGTGGAAAATATTAAAGAACACTTTATCCTAAACAAAACTGCCAAATACTAATATTGCTATTTATACCCAAAATGAACTTCTTGTGCTGTAATATCAAAACAAAATTTACAGCGAATTATAAAAAGTCGTTTGCAATATGCATTGATAAATTACATTCCATCTTACTGTAGACCCGTGTTTTCCTTTATCTTTCCCATCCATAGTTTGAACTCACGCATTAAGTCCCTTTGGATTATCGGGGAGAAGAAGGAACAAGTAGGCGGCTAATTTGATAATCTCCTCTGTTGTGGCAGCTGTCAATTGGCCTAGCGAGTTGGTCGAAATGAGTGATCCGCGCAGATAATCGTCGATCACCTAAAAATGACACGTTCTTTCACAAGAAGTAAAATGATTTAGATCTGACTTGGTCAAACATCGAGTCAATGTACGCAGCGTTATCATATCGCAATGGGTGTACCCAAACAGTTCGCTTAAGATAGAATTGGAACGGAAGTTTTTTGTGTTCGCTTTCAGTTATGATGTCCATCAAGTAATTGTCGTTTTTGCAATAGTTGAGATGTTTATCTGGAATATATTATAATTGAAAGAAGCGTAGAATTGCAGAACACACCTTTTCCAACAGTGTAGCACAAAGAGAACTCTTGTTGCTCATGGAGAGATCTAACATTCAACAGATTGCAAAGTTCTTGAATCATCTCTTCAGCAACAGTTATTGGTCGAAGAGTTTGACTAACATTATGATCTTTCGAAATATAAAAAGCTTGACGTCTCAGTTGACATCCATCCTGAAAACACAAACAATTCAATACTGCAATTGTTCATCAAACTGTTGATTCACAGAAATATAAAGTCACGAGACTCCCTACCGTAATTTGTTGAACTTCTAGAGCATTCAGCAAGACCTTGCGACCTCCATACTTGAACGTTTGAATCATGTTTGTTTGGCAAATTCGTGCTGTGCCTACAAAAATATTTACTTGTACAAATTAGTGCAGTGAATTTGAATAACTTATGATCTCAACTTACCATGGAACGGTCTCTGCCATTCGTCGGCGTTATCGCCCAAATATTGAAGAACATACGGTTTCAAGGTGAGGCTGGAGGGGAAGTAAGCAGTGATGATTGTGAGCAAGCGCCATGCTCTGAGAGCACTATTTGGTCTAAATTTAATTCAAGTTGAACGAGAAATCAAGTAAAGAAAGAATTGAATAACTACATAACCATGCTCTAATCATTTTATATAGTTATTAAACAAAAATGTTTCAATACCCAGACTTTAAATATCAACACCCCATTCATCAATAAAATGATTCTTACTTTTGAGAAATATTCGATGTTGTTTGCTTGATAAGCTGACAATACACTTCATCTCTCAATGTAGGCTGACGATGGCAAATAAGTAAAACCTTGAACACAACATCTGTCATTGATTCCGATTTTTTCAATGGCTCGTCGCCCATAAACTTCATGATTGCATGGAATGTTTCCACTGCATACTTGCTCTCTTCATTTCCCAAGTCAGCAAGAAGCGACTGAGAAATTGGTTTCTCACTGAATCTCACAATTTGCGAAATATCTTCCCATGCCCATGTTTCTTCTGAAAATGGTTTAAATAATGTTTGTATCGTCGTTTTAAAATTATAACATACGCTTTTTCTTGTCTTTTGGCTTACGGAAGTATTTGGTTGCAAAATCAATCATAGTATAACGCTCGCTAGAGAATGGAACTTCATCGTCGAAGAATCGAACTCTTTCATCCTGAAATTTCAAAAAATAATTGCAAGTTGAAACGATCAAAAGTATATTACTCTGTCTTCACTAGTTTCATGTCTTATCGGTGGAACATTATCTCCGTCGGTAGAGTCTACATATTGAGCAAGCAAAAATCCGAATCTATTCTCAATTTTTCCGTACAACCAATTACCAACTGGTGGAGTTTCTCCTTCCGGTTCTTGCAACTGAACAAATCACAATTATGGTTTGTAACTAACACTAATTCAATTTCATATACCAGTTCAATGACATCGCCCTGCTTGAAAGACAAGTGATTGACCTCGCTGGTCACATAGTCTTCAAGCGCACGGACGAATTTTCGCTTTGGAACTACTCCACCCGAAAGACATCTGTCCAACGTTTTCTTGATTTGAGGAGCCTGATTCGTTTTGATTCGCACCGCCGAATACGCATTCTCCTCGTCCTCGTGACGTACGTGAACCGAGAGGATATCGTTTGCTTCGAGAGACACATCGGCAATTGTTTCGAATCTAAAATTAGTATGATTTGGAAACGGAACAAAAAGGTGAATAATTTGAACTGACGGGAAGAAATCTTGAATCTTCAGCGGATTTTCCAAGTCATGAGGTGTGTGAACGATGAGACGGATTCCGTGTTCAGAGATTGCGAAAATTGTGCTGACTGACTCATCAGGGCGTTTCTCGACAACCTAAAAACGTAACGTCTATTACACATATTATCTTGATAGTTGAAGGGAACACATATTATTTACTATAGCAACAAATGAAAACTTATGAAAAGCTGGTATGACAACAATGTGTATTGCATATTATTTTTAAAAAATTATTAAAAAACGTTTAAGCATTGAGCAAGTGTTTACCTAATTTAGAGTCAAACTTAGATTTATCTTTTGTGGATTAACTACTGTATTTACTCATAAAAATACATTTGTTTGTTTTCTTTTGCAGAGAATAAAAGTTTCTTCATTGTTTCTTGTTAAAATTACTTTCTATAAACATTTACGACTGGTTTTCATATTTCAACACATAAAGCATCTACTGATTTTTATTTCTGTCATCTAATCCACAGAGTTATTAGAAAATGAATGCAAAACCACAAAGAAAATACGGAAATATATTCAGATTTCAGGATAAATCATTTTGCCTTGGGTTTCAAATGGTTTGTGAGCTCTCATAAAAATTTTATAAAACTATACATTCAATTTAAGAAGTTTAATGTTAATATCAAAATAGGTATAGTTTTATGAACAATTTTCAATAAAATGTAACTTTCAAATTTCATACAAACCTCATAGACTTGATTGAAATACAATGGCCATAGTCTAGCGAGCTCGATTACAGCTACTTTCACGTCTGGGTGAATATTAGACTGATTGTTGAGATCTGACGGCGGGATTTCATATTGACCTGTTGGAAATTATTTATTTTGTCTGTTCTTCACTTCAAACTTACGAAGAACAGTTTCGACTTGCTTGCGGTCTTGTTCACGGATTCTGTACGGATACGATTTTTTGCAGTCTTCAACAATTTGTGCAAACACTTGGTCAATGATTTGAATATCATTGAGAACTTCTCCAGGATAAAACATTTCCTTGCGAATTGTCAGCTTCCATGGAGCTTTAACAAATTTTACAGCCGGTTTTTCAGCCACCACTGGAGGTCTTGGAGGTTGTGGAACGAGTGGTTCTTCTAAAAATACGAGCAATTTTTCACAATTTCTGTTTTTAACAACGGTTACTTCTAAAAGATCCTCTTATGCGCCCTTGTGTCACCGGATCTCGCTCAACACTGTCTCGGATCACCCATTCTTCACGGACTGGTGGTGGTGGTGGAGGTGGAGTTGGCTGTGGTACAGGGCTCTGAAAAATGCTTGTTAAATCCCATTTAAACATCTAGTTAGTTACTGGTGTGCGAACAACTACTGGTTCGGATGGAACAGGTGACTGTGTTATTGGAGGCTGTGCTGGTGTTATTGGCCGAATAAGTCTCACATTGTCTACTGGTGGTGGTAGTTTCTGTTAATAACCAAAACTAAACATAATGTGGAAAAAATAAATTAAGCGACATCAATATAAATTTAAAATTCACAAACCCTCAGTCGATCGCTCAGCATGTTGATAGCATTTTTTGCAGTTTCTTTTTCGTGACGAATCACGGCCTTCTGCTCATCCAAATTGAATCTATGTGGGCTCAAATATTCCGAATTGTTTTTTGTATTTTTCACTGCTGGCTCAGTATAACTCTCTTGAGGCAAACGATTTAACCCCTGAACAAACTTGTTAAAATATTGAAACGGGATAGTATTTTAGTTTACCCTCCTGTCACCGGATGTTGGAGCTGGAGATGGAGCACGATAACTTGATGGTGGTGGTGGAACAACGTTTCCATTTTGATATGGATAAGCCCTTGGAATCTGACGAGCTAACAATGGGTTTTCCATTCTGAAGGACAATACATTACATTTTTTATCAAGAAAAGTACTAGCTCAATATTGTATTGCAATAATTTGTTGCACCAAGAGAACTCACTAGAACTTTCAGTGCTTAGAATAAAAATGCAAATAGGGAAGTATAATCATTATTAGTTGCAATGATTTTTGCTAACAATGAAAAACATAATTCCCAAGTAAATACAAGAAAACCCTCACCTTTCACGTGCACGCGAGTCGCCTCTTGGCAGTGCTGAAAATTCCTCAAAACGGCTCGTTTGCCGACCAACCGGTGATTGCGCCTGAAACAAAAGATAATTATTACCACCAGGAGGCACCAAATGTCTCGGCGCCATCCATACGAAAGACTTTTTGGCCATTTGATTGTATATGGCTGTTTAATTTTTTTTTTGATAAAAATACGTATGATGATGTGTATACGTAGTGCGTGTGTGAGAAAAATGATGGAAAAAGTTTTCACGCTCACACTGTCTTTTGTTCTTATCAACATTGTGAGAATAAGAACTAAGGTTAAAAATGCGGGGTTTTATCTTGCAGAAAAGGGCGTTAAACATTAAATACACTGAAACACCACCAACTACTCAACGCTAAACGTTAACATCATTTCTACTCTGAAATGTTCAGATCATTATCAACTCAAAAAACAGAACCCATAAAACTTGGAATTTCATCACACACTTGGTCACGGATCACAATACCCCTTCTCTCCTGCGAAACTTAGATAGGCATTGATGCTCTTACATAAAAAGTAAACAGAGGTATTTGAAATACAATACACAAAAGCGTGTAGTAAAAAGTGATACGCCACGAAAGAAATGGAAATGCTGCAGCGAATCGAATTCGAGCCAACATAAAAATTCGGCTGATAAAAAAAAACGTTATTTTATTTCTTGATTGCCATTGCAAGCAGGCACTTATGAAGTAAACAATGGGCTCACCAAATGAGGTCTGACGTATGTTTGTTCCACCATTGCATCGGGTGTTCTTCTGAAACAAATGTTCATAGTTTTTAGCTAATTAATCTGATTAAAAAAGTGAATAAAGAAATTATGATATACCTTGACATAGGTGGCTTCAGAATATCAACGGATGGTGACCGTTTTGCCATATACCGTTCCACACCGCTGGGCACATGATGACGATGCGATCTATCATGAGTTCGATGTCTGGATTGAGCTTTCTGAAAAATTTAATTTATTTAGAAATTAGAACGATAGACATAACAAAAAAATTCAGATCAGACCGTTATATCATTGTAATAATAACTGCTAATTATATTTTTTTTCTAAAAACTTGAAAACTCGATTTTTCTATAATATTATCTTTGAAGGAAAAGAAAATGAGCTAATTTTAAGTACTTTAGTAGATTTCCTGCGCCCCAAAAAACTGCATGGTTGTTTTCATTTTAGGCAAAGAAACTGACATTACTAAACCGAAAACTACAACTAAAAAATGCTCACATGCTCAGATGCCACTGGGGACAATAAAATCATTTCTCCATGCCCATTCATTTGTACTGGCATCATATATACGGGTTGTGATGGATCATAGTTGTACCCATTATTTGAATGAAATCGAGGAAGTGAACGTTCCCGGCTCCTGGTTCGATAGTTCATTTGATCATCAGACGAAGTTGATTCATTGCTGTACGAATTCTAAAATATAATTTTTTAAATAATTATTTAGTATTTGGTATGTAATCACCCTTGAATGCGGGCGTCTGACAAAATGCTCGTGTCTTGGAGAAATGATACGTGGAAGACTTTTAGCACGACTTCTCAAAGGAGAGTCGTCAACTCTGCGGAGAGTAGGGTAACGAGGTGGAACTGGAGAATAAGTTTGTACAGGCGGTTCATAATATCCTTCTGGTCTGAGTTTTCCTCCTTTTATTGTGTTTGCTAATTGGTTTGAGTTGAAATGGGCTGCTCTTTGTTCATCTTTTGAAAGGACTTGGTCAAAAACGGCATCGAGAAATTGATCGACATCCTTTCCATGTTCAGGAACTGGCATGTTCCGGATGGTTGAATATTGGCTAGGTACTTCTCCACGTTTCATGATTCGATAGTCACGAGATCTAGTGGATCCATGACCGTCATGCATAACAGGTGCCATCATTGGTGGGACTTCCGATCGAACACTTTGCGGAGAGAGAATTGGCTCAGGAGGGCAATATTGAGGAACTAAAAAGATACAAATGAGAAAATTGAAGCTAAGAACGGCACGTAATAAAACATTAAAATTATTTAAAGACCAATGTGAAGAATGGCGGAAATTTTCCGCAACATCAAATCAAACTTAGAATCAATTAAAATCGCCGTCAATCAAAAACAATCTTGAAATTGTCAGTGAACAAACAACTTACTTTGCGGATACTGAGGCACGTAAGAAAAATGTGGCTGCATCATCATTTGTTGTGGTACCATTGCAATTTGTTGCCCTGGCATCATTGATGGAGTCATCATGGAAGGCGTCATCATAGATGAAGTCATCATTACAGGTACATACTGCATCATTGGCATTTGCTGCGGATATGTGAATGTTGGAGGCGGCGCAAAGTTCATTGGAGTGTATTCCTCGTGTTGTTCATTTCTAAAAAAATAACAAATTACCGCAAGAACACTATAGTGATAGCATAAAAAGGTTTAATAACATGAAAAACGGATAGAAACAGTAAATGAATCTCTATGGGAACTACCCACCTTGAATAAGTTTTTCTTGGGAGAACTGGCGATTTTAAAATATGAGAATGATCTTGTATGGTCTCCATCATTTTCATGTTCTCTTCAGGTCGAACTGTCTCATATCCAACACGATTAGCGGCGTCCTCGTCATCTTCTTCGCTCTCTGACGTTTCTGCAAATATGAGGGTTTTCTGAACGAAATGTAACAGCAGATTTCTACCGTTATCTTCAACAGCTTGCGGTGCAGGTTTATTTTTTCTTGGCAGCGTATACGCGTATCCAGCTTCTTCATTGTACTCTCTAACTAACGACTCATCAGATTCTTCATCTGGTTTCTGATGATCTCTAAAATATACAAAATTGTTTTGATAAATCATTCAAATTCAGCCAACCTTGGTGTATTTCTGCTTTCTGTACGTTGTGGAGGCTGGTTGATCCATTCCTCAGGAGTTGGATAGGTTCTAGCAGCTTTGGGAATTGTTCCATTAGTATTTTGTGATACAATTTCTTGTTCTTGTACTACTTCCTTTGGCACAACTGGCGGCTTTTTCACGAGTTTCTCAGGTGGAAAGTTGAAAAATATATTTCTAAAATAAAAATTAGTTATATTCGTATTTCTAACCAACATGAAATTTACTCACTGTTGGTTTTCAGAATCCATATTAGCCCCTTCGATTTGCGAGAAAACATCATGAATAAAATGGTTTCCGGTTGGGGCAAACACTCGATTTGGTGTTTCTACTTCTACAGTCCAGCCAAGTGCAATGCCAACTCCTCTGTAATAGAACAATATTATGAGATAGAGCTCAAACACTGAAACCTTTGCTTCAAAATCCGTTCAGCAATTTCGCTTGTGGTACTCCAGGGGCTCAAGTGAACATCACAGCACAATCCATCATAGCAGTTGATTTCAGCGACAGTGTTTGGAATATTGGGAGTTGCGATCAGCTCAAGGTTTGATGGAGGTAGTTCTCTTGCAATCTGAAATTGTTTTGTTTACTATTTTCTGTTATTGCATATGTACGTACAATTCAAAAAATATATTGTACTAAATGACTACTACATAAGATTATATGCAACTGAGCAATCTCAAATCAAACACATTATTGTAGGGTTGAGCATATGTAGATGCTCTGATAGGACAACTAAATTGTGCTCAAATTTTTAAACGTACCTCACTATCGTAAATCTTTAGACGTCGTTGGAGAGTCGCGAACAATTGTTCCTTCATTGGTACAGACTCCTTATTAAAGAACCCTATCAGCATAGGAATGATGTTTTCCGTTGGAGGAAATACGGAAATCGCCATGTGAACAAGCTTCCATCCGTTGTCACTTGCAGTTTTGTCTTGGTTTTTGTTGATCTGATTTATTGTTTGAACCAGAATCTCGTCACGTTGACAAGGGTTTGATATGCCCTAAAGAAACTAAACATTTTAGATGTTTATACTCTAGACATACCTGTTGTACAATGTATCGTCCAAGATCTTCTCTCTGCTTTTTGGTCAGTTTTATATCATTCATGTACTTCAGAATTAACTTGAATATTTCAACAGACAGTCGGAAATCATAATCGCTTTCCTTATGCAAGAAAGGTGTCATGATTGGTTCGCGGCGAGGTTCTAGAAGGTGCCCCTTGAAGTTTTCTTCGGCAAACTGTTCCAGGGTGATGCTATTCATGTTCGAGAGAAAGTTTTTCATTGGAACTGTTAAGTAATGAGTAAGAGTTTCAGTTGCATCAGAGTCTGATGTTGGTCTTTCCAAAAATTTTTTTGCATCTTCATTAATATCAATGTATCCCACAAGAGTTTGTTGTAGCTGCCCAGAGTTTTCAGTTCCAAGTGCCTGATGATATGCATCCAGTCTCTTGTTTCTTTTCATAGTCCGCCCAATTGCTTTGAACATTTCTTCACGTTTTATGATGTAATCTCTTCTTGCCTTCCATCCTCTCAGTCCCGATTGCAATTTTATAATTGCTGCTCTCATGCGTTTGTACACTTTTTGAGCAACGAACGATTTCATATTTTTTTGAATAATAATAGCAGCATCTCCACATATTTTGTTCTGTAGCCCATCATATCGTTCGGCTAGACGTTCTCGCAAGAAAACGTATTCTGTTCCAATTTTGAAATCATCTTCATACTTAACTCCCTGGCCTTGAAGAATATCTTGAATAATTTCCTTCTCATTTTGGCATTGAGCAATATCACCAGGTAGAAGACAACGATACCTAAATGAAACGTTTGTACTGTCAAATTATTTATTGCGAATAGTATGAAAATAGCTTACTGTCTTGCAAATGTTGTTTTCGATATCTTAACGGGATATCCTTTAACTCTGAAGCTGAGTAGTTCAGCAAGAAGAAGGTTTTTGATTTGTCGATTCACTAATGGGATGTCAAATTTCGTTGATTGACGTTCATTATTGCTTTTGATGCAACGAACGAAATGAACATGTGAACTGAAATTAATTCCTGCATTTTGAGCACTTTTTTTAAGCAACACATAGCAATTAATATGTATAACTTACACATTAATTTTATCAGCGATATCTTGAGCACCACGCAAAACAAACTGAGCTTGGGAAACAATTATATCACTTGTATTGCCACCATAGCTTTCGAAAAGTAGTCCAATAATCTAAATTTGAAAAACTATGAATAATTTGAGCAAACTTTTTCTTACTGGATTCTTGCTGTTGCGCATCAGCTGCACTGCAGACAATGAGATTATTCGCTTGTTTCTTGCAAAGAAATCGGTAACATTATACCAAGTGGTACCAATACAATGTCGAACTCCAAATTCCAAACGTTCCTTATTTCTTGCCTAAAATTGAATTTTTGTTAAAGTTCTAACAAAAATAATTTGTATACTTTTCCATATGCACTGCGATCTGTGTGATTGAGATTACAATGTTCCAGATAAGTCTCATGAGTCCCCTTTGGAAATTTGCATTCGTCAGTGAGCAATGAAAGAAGCCCATATGGTTTTTTGAAAAGCAATTCGACAGTTTTTCCGTTTTCAATACTATTGGGCACCTGAAACATGAATTAAAAAGAAGGAGAATCGACAAGTAGTGATAACCTTGTAATCTACGCTGATTCCATCCTTTGCATAGTCGATTAGTTGATCGTGGAAGCAATGCTTGACAAAAAGATTTTCAATTCTTTCATTCACACTGTTGATCAAAAATTCTTCAACTCCATTGTTGTTGTACTTTTCAAACCCATAGTGGTCAAGAATAGAAATGACTCCAGTGTGCAATGAACATTTCAATTGGAGTCCAATACGATTTAGAACCCATTTGAATAATTCTTCATAGATCATCATCGCAAAAGAATCTCTGTTGTCAAGAGCAGCGTTCAATTCGATAGTGCTCCCATCTTCAGATGTTGGAAGTAGAAACTTGACTAGTTGATCAAAGTCTACCTCTAATAGAAAAGCGATCCATTTCAATTCTGCCAAATTTCCAATTTCTACTACATCTTGTTCAACATTGGGATTGCGTTTGGTTCGGAAATATATATTTCCAATGTGCAAAATAGTAGAAATAATTTTGTAGATGCTCATGCAATGATCATCAGAAAATCCAAGAACATGCAAAGCAGACTCTAAATGTTTGAAGCGATTCACGTCGTGCTGAATGTTTTCCGATGAGTTTCCCTGATTTATGTAGAAGAATTTCTGAAGCCCTTTAATTCCGAACTTTGCTTTCATTTCATCACTCAATCCATGATACACCTCATAGAAAATGTTAAAGTTCCTTTCTCCTGGTTTTTGTGAGATGACACGAGGCACTTCTAATGGTACTGTGTATTTCAGATTTAGCCCCGTCAGTACGTTTCTGAAACAGTTGAATTTAAAAGATGTGACAAAGAATAATTCCTACCTTTTGTATAAAAGATCAATCGAACATCCGAATCGTGTTGCTTCATCATTTTTCAAAGTTTTCGCACACCCGAAACTTTTGAAAACAAACTCAATAGATGAGGAATGTTTAGTTGAAACCTTTGATTTTGGTTGTGATGTGAGATATTTGAATGCTTTGAAAACGTTGTATGATTTTCCAGATCCAGATTCTCCTCTAAAAAAGTATTTTTATTTCGGAAATGTGTGATCAAAATTACCCAAAAACTATAGATTCTGCATTAGAACTCATATTAAATATTTTGTTCAACGCATTTTTTGCAACTGCGTTGACACCACTTGTAGATGAAGTTTCCCATGATAACTGATCCTCGGAATCTTTATCATTGAAGTCGTTAACAAATACCAGTACATTGCTTGCTTTTGTCTGAAAGAATAGTCAAAATTTCTAAAACCGATAGTACTATGCTTTTGCCAATTTCACTCTATTAATGTACTAGCTGGGACTTAAAAAATTAGCTTGACAGAATTTTTTTTCAGCTGCAACTGGAATATTTCTAGATATTTTCCCAATTTTTCCCGCAAAAAGTTTGCTAAAAAATTCCATTATTTTAAAAATAATTGTCAAAAAGTTGCAAGTTACAATTAAATTTAAACACTTCGCAAAAAAGTTTGGAAAGTTTTCCACGTTAGGGCTCAATGAGATAAAACACGGCGATGCTTTCTATTAAGCTATCAGAAATTTCCTAGTATATAGTTTTTAACAGCTCTTAGTTCAATATATTTCTTACATTAAAACTTACATAAGTTACTCCTTTCTTGAACCGTTCGTGAAGATTTTGAGCTATTCCAGCTTCGGATTGATCTCTGTAATCACAAAAATGTTTCACAAAAATGATCTTTTTTTATCGTCTTACGGTAGCTCAATAAGGTTATCCATATTCGGAAAACCTTGTCCGCTCAAAATTGTTTTTCAGATTGCTTTTGTTTCTTAACTATCTAAATCAACTACTTTTAAAACATGAGAATAATAGATAGAAAAAAGGAAAAGGGCGGTGGGTAAGAAAAAACAAGAATAAATCCGAAGAGACGACGTTCGATACAACTGATAAGAGACAAAAAAAGTGTCCTGCAAATCACACAATGTGATTAACAGGCGCTTAACGTACATCTAAAAGATTTGATAAAAGAAACATTGCGAACAAGACGAGATCCGTTAGAAAGTAGTAGGATTTCTTAACAGAATATATATATATATATATATGTATATAAATCTTATCCAAATTCTAACTATTGTTAATTGACTGCTACTTTGAAGACATACAGTACCAACCAAATTTTTATCATCTCATTTAATTCGTAGGATTGCAACAATGAATATCCTTGAACTCCGAAAATTGTTAAAATCATGAAAAGTAGGTTGAACCGTTCAATCAAATAAGTTTGGAAGATGCTGACGACGGGGAAAACAACGATGAGGGTTTGCCGCCTAGTGTTGCTGCGGAACAACATTGCGACCCGGGTGGCGGATGTAAAAAGCGCGCCACCCGTTCATGGTCACTCTCAGATCGAGTTATCTTATTATCATCCAAACAATTTCGGTAGTGGAATATATCTATCAATTGTATCTTTCTCTTCAAAATGAATACAATTAGACACAAATTCTCGGCGTTCTTGGTATGTGTTGCTTTCCCGATGTGGAAAGTGAAACGATTATTTCTCTCAATGCGAATATGTCAATGCATTTGTAGTATTGAAGACTATGAAATTATCAAATAAAAAGGGTTACATAGTGAATAAAATTATAACATAATACCGTGGTTTCCTGAGTTCGAAAATTTTCAAAATAAAATTCTACAAACTGAACTACTTTTTTAAAAAACAACTACGAAGTGTACATAAACTCATCAATAGTTTTGTAGGCTTTCAATTGTATTGAATTTATCAAAAAAATGTCCTATATTAGATCCACATTTTTAGTTAACGGTCAGATTTTATTTTTCTTCAGAGTTTGATAAATGCATTTAACTTTACCAAGTATTATCAACAAGATAGATCCCGCACATCAACTTTTGATTTTTTGTTTCAAAAAATAAACCCATTAGGAATACCTAATTGTGACATAATTTCATATTAACAGTATCAAAGTTTAGCTCATATTTTCAAAAATTTGGCAAAACTGACTGGTTGTTTGAACGGTTTCAGAATTACAAGACTAGCGAGCCAGGAGGGCTTGCTAGTCTTCTCCTTGTAGAAACCATGGATCGGCGTCGATGATTCCATTTCTTCGGATACGCCCCCGATCCGAGTACTATCAGATTGAAGCAGCTCAAATCTCTCCAAATCTAGCCATCGTCCATCACGGACCCAACGCAAGATGAACTGGTTCACGGTTTCGACTTCCCACCTGGTGTCCGACAACATGAGCCGAGTGAAATTTGAATCCATAACATATCCGAAGTTAACCCATCTAGCATCCATGATGCACATACGATTCAAAGATCTGCAAAAAATTTAGTTTTCTACTTTCTCAACTCTCAAGTTTTTTGGCGAAATTCAATGGTCAATTTTATGCATCCTTTTCAAAAAACCAGAAATTGTTCTTAAAACTTGATTTGATTTGACTAATTTGACTGATTGACTTGGTTTGAAAAACCAATAAGAGTTCAAACAAATTCAGATGAAAATTGAAAGCTCTTGTTACTAATATGTATGATTATCTAAAAATAATTCTTAACCGTACTCGTTTTAGTGATTACAGCTAGAGAAAACCGACCATGCTTTTAAAAAGAGCACTTACATGAGTCAGATTGAAGAGAGGTATGGAGAACCGAAACTCAATGATGATTCCCTCTAAAATCAAATATTCCGGAAAATTGATGACTGCAGACTGACGTGTTTGTTCGGGTTTATATTTCCCGACACTATCGCCACTAGGTTATTGTTGAAAATTCGATGATGAGTGTGCTGTCTCATTCTCAAAGTACATTCATCCATATTGGCCACGGCGAGTCCACCACGACAACTAAAAATTGTAGCAAAAAAATCGAGGCAGGGTTGTAAAAACTCTTCATAGATGTCCGTGGAGTAGTGGAATCTGGTTTTCTGGTCGTAACTGGAATATTTTTAGACAATTGAGAGCTGAAAATGAATAATATCACTCACTTCATCGGCAATCTTAGATCTCCAGATTTCACAGTCCTATTGAAAACTGCGCAATGCCGTGGAAGGTAGCTTCAGAAATTGACTGTATGGTATCAATTCAGGAGGCGGTCGTCGATTCTTCGGTTTACAAAGTGAATAGATCAAACCCATTGCACAATCGAACGCGGTGAGTAAGAAGAAATGACAAATTTGATTGGAGGAGGATGTCGATTGGAGAGGGCATGGTCAATGTGGTCTCCTGGGAACCCAAGAGCGCGAGCGCGAACAGTTCTCATTTTGAGGAGGATTTTTTTTTGTCGGAAATTATCGATTTCAGACTTGCGAGGACTTTGGAAGTTTTCATTTGGAAATATTTTAGAAATGAATATGATTTGCTAAGGGGCTACCGCATCACTACAAAAAGTATCTGAAAATTGAAGTTTTTGTAAAAAATCTGGTCTCACTATCAGTTTTTGATTGGAAAAAATTCTAGAAATTTTTGGAAGAAAAAGTATATTCAAATTTTGTTCAATATTGTTGTGATGAACCAAATGTTTCAAAGAAATATTATATTTTTGAAAATAATTTAAATATTCATAAACGAAATAACTTAAAAAGAAATTATGAGCAATAGGATCAGATCTTGTACGATAGTTAAGCTCAATGGGAGGATCGGGCCAGACAATAAACCGAAATGTATCAAGTCTATTTACAATCGTTGCAAGCGGTCCGCCAGGTTTAATCACATCAAGGTCTTTATGTGTGTTCAAGACATAGGGATTTTGATGACAGTTCATTCTAAAATTATTAAAAATGAGTTTCGATGTGGCAAATATGGTAGACTTACATATAACATCTATTTCTGGGATTTTTATTCCATTTCTTCACATTTAATCCCGATCTCAGAACTTCTAAATCAAATCCTCTTCGACTAGTGTGGCGAATCTCAAATCTGTGCAATCGTAACCATTTTCCATTGAGCCAGAACTTGATGAACTCGTTCACGTCTCTTTCTGTTAGCTTGGAATCGTACAGCACGAGTCGAATAAATTTGAGCTACTTGAGATGGTTAAGAGTGACCCATTTTGCATCCATGATGCACACACACGATTTCGGGTGAAGATCTGCAAAAAAAAAGTTTTCTTGGAACATGTTTTTTTTTAAACTTCTCAGCAGTTTCAGACAGCAAAAACAACGTTTCCTAAACAGTTCCAATTTCATTTTCTATCCAAAATAAAATATCCCTTTCAATTCAGGTAGTTTCCACTGGAGTACGTTTCTGCCCAATTATAATCAGAATCACGCGGCAAAAAATACCTCACCTCGCTCGGATAAAATTCCTCTTCAAGGAAATGAATGTTAGCGACAATTCCCTCCAAAAGCACATAGTCTGGGAAAAACGATTGCAGATTTCCGTGGTTGCTCCCTAATCTTTGTACATCTTCACACAATTTCGTCACGAGGTTCTTGTTAAAAATTTGATGATCAGTGTGTTGTCTCATTTTCAAGGAACATTCGTTCAAATTGACCACTGCAATTTCACCACGGCAACTGAATCGTGGCGAAAACGTCGAGACAGGATTGTAAGCAGTCCTCATATTTGTCCGTGGAGCATGTGTAGCCGTTTCCGGGTCGTAGCTGGAAAATTTTGATTATTGAAAAATGAAAAAGTTATGTCCCACTTACTTTATCGGCAATCGTAGATCTCCAAATTTTACAGATATTTTGAAAATTGCAGGTTTTGAATTGAAGTTGAAATTGAGCGGTGGAATCGTCTGCCAATTATTGTAACAAGCGATTGACTTATTCTTTCTTGAAATGTTGGCCTCAATGTGATCGAATGTGTGGTGATCAGGGTTGATCAATGCGATCACTTCCGTCGACATTTGGGACAACTCGAATCTGAAAATTTGAATAGTTAAACTAACACGTCTGAAAAAAAACTTACATGTGAAGAGCGTCTAGTTGTTTGAAAACGATGCGTAATGCCTTTTGAGGTAGCTCCAAAAACCGAGGAAACCGTCTCAACAAGGCGTCCGACCAGGAGACGGGGATGTTCCTTTTGTTGACAAATAGAACTGATAAATTTCATTGCACAGTTGAACAGGGAGAGTACGAAGGAATGACAAATTCTATTGGAGGAAGAGGTTGAGTGGAGAGGGCCAATGTGTTATCCTGGGAAGAGGAGAGAGCGCGCGCGCGAACAATTCTTCTCATTTTTGAGGAGGATGTTTTTGTTGGAAATTATCGATTCTATGTAGACCTACGGGGACTTTGGAAGTTTTTGTTTTTTTTTTTCAAATAAATACATACAATTTCAGGAAAATCAGGAAATAGACTTTTCCCAACGGGAAGAGATGTATAACAAAATTTTTTGAAGACATTCTAAAAAATGGTAAAAGTTGTATACACAGAATATTTTGAATATCAAAAATAGTATCAAAATAATTCACAGCGTCATCAAACAATTGTTTTTTTTTTCAAAATACATAAAATGTCATTTTTTTCTATTTCTAGTGGCTTGCACAATTCAGAAAACTTCCTTCAGTTTCTGAAATAAGAAAGAAGGTTTCAAATCCCCAAACTGTATTACAACATTTTTTGTTAAGATTTCTGTTGATTTCCGATAGCTTTGGAAACATTCTGAAAACTCGTAGTTGCTAAGCCAATATAGAAATTTCCAAATTCTCAAGCTATCACAACAGAAATTTTAAAAAAACACGGGCTGTAAAAGGGTACCTGTGGTTAAGAATGACGAAATTTTAGAACCTGATTAGCTACAGGAGTTTAAAATAAATTTTCTGAAAGTAAAATTAAAAAGGTTTTCGATATTTTTTCAACAAATTTTTTTTCTTTGAGATATAACATTTTTCATATTATAACTACTGTTTGAACTGAAAAATGCTTCAATTTTTGCAAATTCTCAGTCACAGTCATAGATTTTGAGTGGGTTTGATATGGGGAACATACCAATTAACTGATTTCAAAAAGTTTCATCAAAACTCAAACTCAATTTTTCCAATTTTTTTTTTCGAAACTCTATTTGAGATGTTTGGCTAAAAATTGTTTTGTCCAACTTTGTTCAAATGTGTCGAATTAATTTAATTAACATAATTACTCACAGAGCCTGTGCTTTAAGCATTTTAAATTATTCGAAGAACTAAATAGAAATCAATGAAATTCTGTACTAACTCAAAAAATCTTGGTAAAATGAAAAGTTTCAAAAAAAAACTATATCCAAAGATTTGTTTAATTGCATTAAACAATCTTTTTTACTGCTTTCTTTCAGAAAATTAACTAAAAATATACTTTACTGTGCTCGTTTTTGAGATTACGGCCAGGTACCCATTTACAGCCCGTGCGGTCGTCTCCCCCCTTCTTCCCTTCTTCCCACAGGTCCACAACGCCTCCTGCTGGCAACCCTCTATAGGAGACGATCTGTAATGGTCTCCCTCCTGTCTGCGTCTCCGCCTCTATCACGCTCTCTCTTTCTTTGCTCAGGGGAAACGCCGGGTCTCCGTTCATCCAACCTCCCAATTGTTTTTCTGTCATTCACTCCTTTTTGCTTATACCCCCTTCTTGTGAGTACATCCCACCCTGTAGATGTGCACCTTGCTTGATAAACCAGGTCCGCAGTCCGATTTAGGGGCTCGTGTTTTGGAACAGTTAAGGAAACCATGCTCTGTTGTATTTAGCTGGTTTCGCTACTAGCACTCCTTTTTTGTCCTGAGTTGATCGTGTTTGAAGCGGATTTCCGATCTAAATTTGTATAAATTAAAAAATCCTTTTTTCAACAAAAAAAAACAACAAAAAAATCCAAAGAAAAGAGTTGAAATTCTTCGACTCTTCTCGACTTTTACTCAATTTTCACCTCGACAGCTAGAATAATTATTCTAGAAGAAGTACGCTTTCCAACTTTCCTTATCTTTTTTTCTCATCCCAATCCCTTCCCAAATCCCTACACCTGTTATGTTATGCATGCTCCCCTTCGTGTTTCAACATGGATCGACGGATCGAACGATGGATGGATTCTCTGGAACTGTTACTGGAACAGTCTCTCGTGCTTCGGACCATCAATGGACACTGCTACATCCCTCTCTCTTTCCCCTTCCCCCTCTTTGTTGGAAAGTTAGTACGAATCATTTTCTCATTTAGTATCAAACTTCTAAAAACAGAAGTTCAACTTCTACAAACAGAAGTTTAAATATAACACCGCTAAGACAACTGTCTGAAACGGGAGATCGGAATTGAGGCTTAAACACATCATACACCGTACTCAGAGGTAGCAAATAAAGGCTAATGACCAGCATCATGCTAGTACTTCTGTTCCTAACGAACAATGAGAACCGATGTTGGGCCCATACTGCGATACGATCGGGCGGTTCTTGCTCTATGGAATACTTGGGTGATGATGTGCAGTTCTTACGGTGTAGAGCATCACATGAAGAAGCAACTCCTATTCAAAGCTATCGTCACCACCTGCATAATCACCAAGCAACAGCAAGGAGCAGCAAAAGGACGACCGTAAGACGTAAGATAAGAAGTTTATTTTTAACATTTTTGATTCAAAAATTCGAAATTTAGTTCTCAAAAATCAAAGATTCCAAAAAATTGGAATCAATTTTGCCAAACCCGAATTTTTCTTTAAAAAAAAAATCCTGAATAAAAATTTCTGAAAATTTAGGATTTACAAAAAAAGCCAAGAGCTAAAGATTTCAGTGGATTCATTCGGTCGGGTATTCCGGAATGGCTCCGGCCACAAAACTGTGCCTTACAAAACTGTTTTCCGCAACCATCACACGGTTTGGAAATGGAAAACATTGTTTGGTAATTATAAAAGTGCTTTTTTACAGAACAGAAGAAGAAGGAACGAACGACGACGGAAAGAAGACATGGACAAAAGGTGGCGATAGTATGGAGTTGAATTGGAACGAGATCTCATTCAAAAGATCTCGAGCGACGATGGATCGGGATGGATCGGGATGGAACGATAGATTCAAATGCGACGATCGGGTTCGGCGGACGGGATGGATTCGGGATGGACTCGGGATGGATGAGGATGGATCGGGATGGATTGGGATGGATCGGGATGGATCGGGATGGATCGGGATGGATCGGGATGGATCGGGATGGATCACTCTCTCACGACTGTTTTCCGCCGGTTCAATTTTTGCCGCAAGTAGAGTTATTTATTAAGCCGGTTCGATTTTTTCCGCAAGTAGAGTTTTTAAGCCGGTTCGAGTTTTACACTATACGCTATACGCTATACGCTACACGCTATACGCTATACGCTACACGCTATACGCTATACGCTATACGCTATACCGTAATGCCTAACTTTAGAATCTGCCGTAATGCCAATTTATAGAATCTGCCGTAATGCCAATTTATAGAATCTGCCGTAATGCCAATTTAAAGAATCTACCGTAATACCAATTTATAAAATCTGCCGTAATGCCAATTTAAAGAATCTGCCGTAATGCCAATTTATAGAATCTGCCGTAATGCCAATTTATAGAATCTGCCGTAATGCCAATTTATAGAATCTGCCGTAATGCCAATTTATAGAATCTGCCGTAATGCCAATTTAAAGAATCTGCCGTAATGCCAATTTATAGAATCTGCCGTAATGCCAATTTAAAGAATGTACCGTAATACCAATTTATAGAATCTGCCGTAATGCCAATTTATAGAATCTGCCGTAATGCCAATTTATAGAATCTGCCGTAATGCCAATTTATAGAATCTGCCGTAATGCCAATTTATAGAATCTGCCGTAATGCCAATTCATAGAATCTGCCGTAATGCCAATTTATAGAATCTGCCGTAATGCCAATTTAAAGAATCTGCCGTAATGCCAATTTATAGAATCTACCGTAATACCAATTTAAAGAATCTGCCGTAATGCCAATTTATAGAATCTGCCGTAATGCCAATTTAAAGAATCTGCCGTAATGCCAATTTATAGAATCTACCGTAATACCAATTTAAAGAATCTGCCGTAATGCCAATTTATAGAATCTGCCGTAATGCCAATTTAAAGAATCTACCGTAATACCAATTTATAAAATCTGCCGTAATGCCAATTTAAAGAATCTGCCGTAATGCCAATTTATAGAATCTGCCGTAATGCCAATTTAAAGAATCTACCGTAATACCAATTTATAGAATCTGCCGTAATGCCAATTTAAAGAATCTGCCGTAATGCCAATTTATAGAATCTGCCGTAATGCCAATTTATAGAATCTGCCGTAATGCCAATTTATAGAATCTGCCGTAATGCCAATTTATAGAATCTGCCGTAATGCCAATTTATAGAATCTGCCGTAATGCCAATTTATAGAATCTGCCGTAATGCCAATTTATAGAATCTACCGTAATACCAATTTAAAGAATCTGCCGTAATGCCAATTTATAGAATCTGCCGTAATGCCAATTTATAGAATCTGCCGTAATGCCAATTTATAGAATCTGCCGTAATGCCAATTTATAGAATCTGCCGTAATGCCAATTTATAGAATCTGCCGTAATGCCAATTTATAGAATCTACCGTAATACCAATTTAAAGAATCTGCCGTAATGCCAATTTATAGAATCTGCCGTAATGCCAATTTATAGAATCTGCCGTAATGCCAATTTATAGAATCTGCCGTAATGCCAATTTATAGAATCTGCCGTAATGCCAATTTATAGAATCTACCGTAATACCAATTTATAGAATCTGCCGTAATGCCAATTTATAGAATCTGCCGTAATGCCAATTTATAGAATCTGCCGTAATGCCAATTTATAGAATCTGCCGTAATGCCAATTTATAGAATCTGCCGTAATGCCAATTTATAGAATCTGCCGTAATGCCAATTTATAGAATCTGCCGTAATGCCAATTTATAGAATCTGCCGTAATGCCAATTTATAGAATCTGCCGTAATGCCAATTTATAGAATCTGCCGTAATGCCAATTTAAAGAATCTGCCGTAATGCCAATTTATAGAATCTGCCGTAATGCCAATTCATAGAATCTGCCGTAATGCCAATTTATAGAATCTGCCGGCGGATTTTAGAAAAATGACATTGCGGCGGATTTTTGAAAAATGGCATTGCGGCGGATTTTAGAAAAATGGCATTGCGGCGGATTTCAGAAAAATGGCACTGCGGCAGATTTCAGAAAAATGGCATTGCGGCGGATTTCAGAAAAATGGCATTGCGGCGGATTTCAGAAAAATGGCATTGCGGCGGATTTTAGAAAAATGGCATTGCGGCGGATTTTAGAAAAATGACATTGCGGCGGATTTCAGAAAAATGGCATTGCGGCGGATTTTAGAAAAATGGCATTGCGGCGGATTTTAGAAAAATGGCATTGCGGCGGATTTCAGAAAAATGGCACTGCGGCGGATTTCAGAAAAATGGCATTGCGGCGGATTTCAGAAAAATGGCATTGCGGCGGATTTTAGAAAAATGGCATTGCGGCGGATTTTAGAAAAATGACATTGCGGCGGATTTTAGAAAAATGACATTGCGGCGAATTTTAGAAAAATGGCATTGCGGCGGATTTTTGAAAAATGGCATTGCGGCGGATTTTTGAAAATGGCATTGCGGCGGATTTTAGAAAAATGGCATTGCGGCAGATTTCAGAAAAATGGCACTGCGGCGGATTTTAGAAAAATGGCATTGCGGCGGATTTCAGAAAAATGGCATTGCGGCGGATTTTAGAAAAATGGCATTGCGGCAGATTTCAGAAAAATGGCATTGCGGCGGATTTCAGAAAAATGGCACTGCGGCGGATTTCAGAAAAATGGCACTGCGGCGGATTTCAGAAAAATGGCATTGCGGCGGATTTCAGAAAAATGGCATTGCGGCGGATTTTTGCAAAATGGCATTGCGGCGGATTTTAGAAAAATGGCATTGCGGCGGATTTCAGAAAAATGGCATTGCGGCGGATTTTAGAAAAATGGCATTGCGGCGGATTTTAGAAAAATGACATTGCGGCGGATTTTAGAAAAATGACATTGCGGCGGATTTTAGAAAAATGACATTGCGGCGAATTTTAGAAAAATGACATTGCGGCGGATTTTAGAAAAACGGCAGCTCATGTAAAAGAGCGCTTCATGTGTTACCATACTTTTGGCCCACCCTGTATTGTCTTTATTTTCAAAAAGAAAAAACTACAGACCCGTGCACATATAGGTTCAAAAAGTCTTTTTAAAAGCATTTTTTATAAAAATTGCATACAGAGCATTTTTTTCCACTTCGACGGCTTTAGAGGGGGGGCGCATTTATGCGGAAGGGTCTTGCCGTGCATTTAGTCATCATTTTTAGCAGTTTATGTGTAAAATTCGCGTAGATCACATGTAGATCACAAAATATTTATCTCATATTTCGTATTTCTGTTGCTTTTTCACAAATTAATTGTGATCTACGTGTGATCTCCTCGAGTTTTGAAAAGACATTGTTAAAAATGATGACTGAATGCGCTGCAAGACCCTTCCGCATAAATGCGCCCCCTTTAAAGTCGTAGAAGTGGAAAAAAATGCACTGTATAAATCGTTTTCTGATAATTACTACCTTATTTTTTTAGAGCTAAACTTTGCATTTTTTTATTACTTAACTCGGGTTCAAGCAGAAATTAGTATTAAACGTTTTATTTATGTAAAATCAAAACACACATAAAAACTGTATGTATAAAAATTCAGAAGGAAAGGGAGAACATTAAATAGGATAGCAATTATTATGAGTGAGGTTGAGATCAGAATAATTGAGGATGATGGGGGTCATAGAAAGCTTATCGTCTTGTCATTGCATTGATTTGATTGAATAAATGACTGTTTGCTTGTTTTTGTTTTGTTTTGACACAACAATTGAAATGATTAAACTATGATGAAAAGTTGGGAGAAAAAAATCTATTGGCAGTTTTCAAATTAGACCATATTGGCTATTGTGTCACCGTTCCTCTGTCCAGGCGGATGCTGATGGACTGGTGTATACTCTCCAGAGACCCTGAAATCAAATATTTCTTCCAGATTATTCATTTGAAATTCTAGTATATGTATAGAAATGTGTTTAAGGAGAAACTGCAAGATAGTATAGAAGAAAAACATACATTGGAGGTTTGCTGATGGTATTGTTGTTGTTAATAGTTGTCGTCGAGTACTTGGAGTAGTGGTGTGGATTACGCACTTTGAACTTGTAGAGACAATATGCCAAAAGTACGATAATAACGATGAACACGAGAAGCGTCACCACTGGGGGCCCTGGAGAAGGAAAACAGTTGATTTTCAAATTTGAAAAACTACAAAATAACATCAAACTGAAAAACACTCGGACTTCCCACTTCACAATTTCACAATTCGTTAGAATTTTGTTACTTTCACCGATTTCCGAGAAACACTTTTTGAAAATAGTGAAGAAGACAGGACAAGCTTATAGAAGTCTCCTAAATCTTATTTTGTTAGAAAGTTAAGAAGACATACAGTAAGCGCAGACTGGTGGAGTAACAACAGAGTCAACTCTGACCGGTGGTTCGGATATCATATCGCAAGCAGCTCCAGTCCATCCAACTTCGCAGCTGAAATAGGATATTTATATGAATATTTCGAATACCGGAAGCGTGGAAACATTGTTATTAGATGTCACGCCTTCCGCAAATTATACGCTTCCAGAAGAAAAACAACAAACTTACAGACAGCTGAAGTGTCCCGTTGAGGTCTCCACAAGGCATTGATCAGCATGTTTGCAGCTGGCCATTTCTTCTCCATAGCAATATCGGAATCCTTCTGGGAGAATGTGCTTCTTTTCGCCTTTCAATCTATACGATGCAGACATTCCGGGCTGAAAATTGATATGGGATGAAAAACTGAATAGGGAATTCAGAATATCAAAACAATGTGAAAGAGATGAAACACAATTTGGCAAATATATTATTGCTTTAAATATAGCATATTTTCAATATTTCATCATCAATTTGAAAAAATATAGTCCACAACGTTTGCTTTTTTTAGTCTGTTGTTTTTATGTTCCCACTCAACATAACTTCAATTATAATAAATTTTCATATCTAGATGTCTTTAATGTAACGTTCTAACTAAACTTGTGTTTCTCATATCAAACATTTTTGTCAGAAATCTTAATCCAATAAAAATTTTTTTGTTTGTGAAATACGTCATAAGGTACAGTACATTACAAATAAAGCAGCGATTCTACTGACCAGGGAATTCCTATCCCGTTTAAAATGTTCAAAACTCAAGGTACAGTATTCCCGTCATACCTCCCACGTGCAATCTACTTCTACCAGTATCCAATCTCTTGAGACATCAGAAACCAAGTTTCCGAGTAACTTACCGCTGAGCACTCATACACTCCATTGTCTTTGTCAGGAAGATAGTTGGTGATCTCAACGAACGATGCATCTCTGAAAATTAAAAAGAAACCAGTTTGCATTGTGTTGCGAGGATGACATACTTTTTAGTTTTCACGTACTCGGATTTGATTGGAGATCCTCCACGCAGCCACCGTAATGATGCAACTTTTCCGTTCGGATGTTCACATCTAATTAGTACACTAGACCCTTGTTCAACGCCGATGAGTGTGGTTCCCGTGTGTGTTCCTTCTTAAATTTATTATCATATATTGAAAACTTAGAGCAGTGACTTGTGGCTCATCAGCGTTTGTTTTTTTTAAGTCGTATTTATTGTGTTGCTAGAAAAAAATAAATTCCTGCTATGGAAAATATCTTAATTGTAACAATTGCAAGTCAAACACTAAAGAATAATAAAAGAAGATAAGTAACATACCTTGTAATCTTAAAATATGTTCTCCAGCATTTGTGACTTGTATTACTGCACAAAGGAATATAAAAATTTGAGCAATGCGATTAATTATAGATTGTCCGGACATGTTCTGATATATTCTGTAAAAGATTAATGTCTACAATGAACAGGAATGAGGGAGTGTCAAGGAAAAATGAGATGAAGAGGACATCAAGAAAATGAACGACTTCTTGTCAACTGGTTACATGGTATGGCAGACACACGACGTAATATTTGCTGCGAAAAACAACAAAAACTAGAAAAAAGGTGAAGAGACTGATAGACTTATGGTAATGTGGTCAACGCGTAGGCGCCATTTTGGTATGCCAATCGTGGAAATCAATTTCAAGCGAATTGTCATTCGCAGCGAGTTTCGAAATATTTCAACAAACAAAAACAAATGAACGCCGATGTTCTAAATTCTAGCTAGTTATTCGTAGAAAGTGGTTTCTTAAAAATAAAACCAATACATTAAAAAGTGATAAGCATCGTTGCCTTTTAATCGATGACTGGAATACCCCCTTCCTAAAATAGAAAGGAAAGCAATACTCTCGGCCTAGACAAACAATGAATAATCAGAGGAAAGAGGAGCATATTTCAAATATTTTGACTGCCAGCAGTTAGCTCGCGGAGTCTCAAAGTATAGTACTGATGTGAAAAATCATTCACATTTTATATAAAGGTTAACGGAAAAAAGACAAACACAAAAACTCCTACGTGGATAATCATGTTGTTTTCAGGGGGACCACTTGAAAATCGTGGAATGACAGTATGATATCATGTGCAAATAAAAAAAGATTGTATTGAAGCACTGAACACGCTCGGATGCCTATCGGAGATTGAGAGTTTTGATCTTATAACAAGATCAAACTTGCAGTGTACCAAAATGCTGTGATATCATTGTTTGGAAATGGTTCTGATATCATTAATTGAAAAAGGCACTACTACGCAAATGATTTTAGAATTTCAACTATTCTTCAATTCGACAGAAATCTGATTTTCAAAATATTTATTTTTAATCAATAATATAGAAAGTGAAAGAAAAAGAACTGCAACATAGGAAACTGAATAAAATTCTTTTTTTCGGCTCAAACAGTTTTTTTTCAAACCAACAGACATCAAACAGAACATCACCGTTTTATATATTTGAATCTTCACAGGTGACACATAAAGCGTATTTATGTGAAGGAAGAAACTTAAATTGTTATCATAAAACCCAGCCTGAATGTGTTATAGTTAGAGTTATTGTCAGAAATGTCGTATCAACAAAATATCGAATTTCCCTTTTATCAGTTGCAAGAGGACTGAAAACGAAAAGGTTGATTGAACCTTGAGCGACCAACCTCACTGAAAATTTGGGAACAAGATCAGTGCGAAGTGATATGATATCACTTGTAATGCATGGTCTTCGTGTGTGCTTTCACGAGGGCGGACACCGCCCTATTGTGCCTAGCATTAGAAAAAAAAGAAGAAAAATCGAGCAAACAGTTGCATCTACGTAGGTCGAGAGCTGTTGCGAAAGTTGACAGCTTTTCAAATTTGGAGTCTAGTGGCGAGAGAGGTGTGAAAACTCTCTCGAGGTACATTGGGTTTGCAGGATCACCCCACCCACGCGTTCGGTTTTTGTTTTCTGTTTGATTGCTTGTGTTTATTCTCATCAAACCATAGCAAAAGTAAACCAAGCAAATACTGAAAAAACATGGGTTTTTAGAAAAAAAATAACAATGAGGATATCACAACCAGAAGGCAAATTTTTACTAATCATCTTCTTTTCAAAAGTTTCTGCGCAAAAAGGATATAAATTAAACCCCCGGGGCAGCAATAGCAGCACTAATCAAACTAAGATTTATGTTCTCAACGGACAATCTGATCTGAGTTTGAGAAATCAAAAATATTTGACTCGTAAATGCAATCCACATTTTTCTTGTTATATGGTGACGTGGGACACGCTGTATTGACCAGGATTTATGACAGGTCGGGGCGGGCGTAGGCAAAGATGACTCTGAATGACTCAGACGTTTTCCACGAACTTCAATTCAATTCTACGCAATTCTATGCAAATATTTCCCACTAAAATTTTATTCGCCTTTTTATTCAAAAAGTAAATCTTGAAAAGGTCATATTTCGCATCACAAAAAACTATGTGATATCTAGTCTTGGACTGTACAAAATTGACTATTTTTTATTCGTGTTTTTAATACTGCAATTAAAATCAACAAACATTTTAGAAAAGTATTTTGATTTACTATGGTTTTCCGTTATCAAAGATAATAGCCAGAAGATATGAAGTAAAATTTAGAGCCATGTAGTAATCTTTAGAAAAATTTAAACAACTCACTTAAACCAACTGCAACCCAAAACCGGAACATCTGTTGTAGCTGTACCACAACATGTTTATACAATTTCTTAAATGTAACACATAAATTTTTTTGTATTGCAAGCTTAAGAACAGACGTTTTTTTTTTTTTTTCTCAGCCTAGTAATGAAAATAGTACTAGAATGGTTATAACGTGTTGACCATTGTGCAATTTATTCCATTAAAACATTTTGAGGTACAGCTAATGCACAAGTACCCAAAAACCTACTGAGAATCAAGTCATTGAGTTTAAACGTTTAAATCTTTGGTTTTTTTTAAACATGAATTATTATGAAAAATATTCGAATATTCAAAAGTCAATTTTGCCAAAGTATGTAAAACTCCTGAATAGAAAATATTAGGTTCAATTTGCTTGCAGTCAAAGATTAACACTGTTCTGCATGAACAAACAAATCCTTGGGTCTGAATGGTTTGAAATGCAAAACCAGTAAGCATAAAAACACTGTGATTGGGTACGTAAGAATTTATTTTCAAATATGATTTTTGAGGGTTTTACCTAGTAACAGTACCCTAAAATTTTCATTGTATTTCAAATCTTGAAACGTAATTTTTATTTGTGCTACTTTGAAGCTTAAAATAAAAATTGGTGTTGAATATATTTTCACGTGTTGATTTAAAAGAAAAATTTGAAAAATAACCAAATAAACACATTTTAGGGTACAAATACTACACATGTATCAATTTTGGTTGCGAAAACAGTCAAACATTATTAGATGAATAGGTTTCCCCAAATTTCGCTTAACTCTTAATAATCTTTAAGTTTATCCATAGTTTTAAGTAGGTATTTTAATATCTATGAGCTATTAAAAAAAGTCCATAATCTCAAAATCATTTAGATACTACACCAATTCAATAATACATATAACAACCTCAGTGCAATATTTGTAAAAATCAAGAATCGTAACAGTCTTTAAAAGACAAAGTCTTATTGATAAACGAGAGGTGTCATAAATCTCACGTGAAGGGTAAAGAAGGGAACTAGAAGGCGATACTAAAACCCTAATGTGTGATGATCTTCACATCAAAAGCCATTGTTTCAAAATTCTTCGGCCAAACTGCGTCATTGTACGAAATTTATTGCAATTCTGTATCTTTAATGACTTTATTCTAGTCCACTTCTTGGTCCGATGGCGATGCCAGAACATGCCCCTGTTCTGATATCATTTCGGCCTGCCCAATAAGATCAAATATCTACACATCTGGACAAATAAGTTCCTGAAACTGGACAATGACGTTATTAATTGATAATAAGGGTTGAAAGATTAGTAGATAGATATCAGATTAGTACATGACGTGATTTTTTGTAACCGCTGTTTTTTGTGAAGCGCGCGTGTGTGTTAGAAACTGTTACAATGAATAACGAGCAAAAGACAAGGTAAAGAGACATGGTGGCCTCTGCTTTGGAACTTTTGTTTCAGGTGTTTCGTTTCCTCGGCTTTGGTAGCGCATGCTGTTATATTGTCTGGCTTCTAGAGATACTTTTATACGATCTATGTTATCAATGATAACATAATACTGTTCAAAAGCAAGAAACCTAGAGCCTCATACTCACGTCAACTTGATATCAATCATTAATCACTCTTCTTAGTCCATGACTCAAATATCATCATAATCATTTGTCAATGAAATCTCTGCTTTGACGGTAGTTGTCAGCGACAGTGTAAATGAAAATGAAGAACGGCCAAATAATGATAATATTGCGAAATGTTTGTATTCAAAATATATTTTCAGGACTTTATATAGATTTCCGTGCTCCGTTTTCTGGATAACTGGAATAATGATGAAAAAACAGACTTCTTCAGGATAAAAACACTTGACATCAGCTGGTTCATTAAATATAAGATTTGATATCAAAATACTCACTAACAGGGAGCCAGGTCAACAGACCACTTGAAAACTGAGCCATTGGTGATGGGAAAATCATGTCCCCACTGTACTTGCTCCAGGAAAATGAAATAAATTGACAGGGTGGATTTCAGCATAAAATTGAACGATTACGCTTTTCCTGAAAACTTAAAAGAAACCGAAATTTCTGACCACTTTTTAAGATCGATAATCTGTTATTAAGCGATATTTTCAAACTACCCGAAAGAATTTTACCAAAAATTGTGCAAGTTTGTGTATACCAAGAAATGATTTTTTGTGCAGGTGTGTGTTTTTTTTGTGACTTTTGTAAGCTACCAAAAGAACATTTTGTGATCTAGAAGTTGCTAGAGTCGGTTAATATTTATAAGTTGAAAACCATGAACTGTGAAAACAAAAAAAAGTTTAATGCAAAAAATAATTAAGTTAAAATTGCTCGCGATATTGTGTTTTTAATGCAAAGTACACCAAATCACACCTTGTTCAAATTTCATCTTTCTCCGGATTTTTGCAAAAAACTTACTCAAAAAATTTTTAAAAGCTTAAAAAGAACAGTGTAATGCCAGATTCTCCAAGAGACTGTGCAATTTTAATAGTTCTGCCAAAATGTACAATAGGATTCAGGAAAACCTGATATTAAAAGTACATTAATTTTTAAATTTAAACTATTTAATTTTCAAAAAAAAACGTTGAAAATCTTTATCACAGCTTCTTTTGTGAAGTTTCTAAATTTGATCTTCAATTTTTTTACCTGAAAAGTTGAATCTTTTGAAAATCTTACTGTTTTTGCTTTTTGTTAAATTTGAAGTTTTGCATATTCAAACTAATTGATAGAAACAGTAATAATTCTTCTCCTGTTTTCTTTATTAAAACAAATGTGACCAAAGTTCATATAAAGACAAAAAACACGAAGTATGAAAATGTAACAGAGATCGGAAAAAAGTATTGTTTCATCTTACAATTTGCAGAAAATAGAGAAAATCAGTTTTGATTTTGTTTGGTTTAGGTTTTTTTGGCAATTGGAGGATCTTTAAAATAACATAGTAGAAGAAATATAAATATCGATTTTTCATAATCTGATGAGGTTTTTTGAACTGTGCATTTTAGGTTTGCGTTGTTGAGAGTGACGGATAAAAAAACGATAAAGATAGAAAGGAGCTTTTCCTTTGTGTCGTATGTACTAACTTCTACAAATATAATATTAAAGCAAGCATAAAGTTTGTCAACGGGCAGAGGATAATAAGAAGTAAATTTCAGATTATAGTTTAACCTTGAGCAGGGTTAATTTCCGATGTACATCCATATTCGTAACTTAGACTTTTGATTCTCATTGTACAAACACATTCTCCGCTTCGAATCATTTGATCATGGTTTGGTGGTCCCCAAGAGAACACTTGATAAGCTGTAAACACAGAACTGAGATTATGGGAACGGAAGTGAAACGTTTATCATCAAGTGTCTAATTCGGGCATGACTTTCTTTTTTTTTTCTAATGTAACTTTCACCAAAAAAGTCGCTGATTTATCACTTCTAGGAAAGCATTGATAAATCGTAGTGTATCATATTTGGCACTTTATCTTTCGTGTTTTCCCGTTTATTTCCACTTTTCCTCGTCTCCTCCTACCACTTAACAATTTTAAATGTTGCCATCAATAATCAACGTGTTGATTTGATCAGATTAAATAAAACACATGAATGTGGGGGAAAAGTGGTAGTATGTGAGGAAAAGAATGAACCAACCAAAAAGGCCTCAATTAGAATGGAGGTCTCTGTCTTTTAGAGGAAAAATGAATGGTGAGACAGGTTTTCTGAAACGCAACGACCATCGGAAGTTTACTTTCGCGTGCGCCCGAATTGCCTTTTATGAGATCAGCCAACGATGACAAACCACTTTTTCGCGTCTGTTTTGAAATGCGTGTCAGAAAGAAATAAAACAATAAAGAAAAAGACCAAGTGAATCCCAAATTTTTTACATTTCGGTTAATTTGACTTTTTGAACACATATTGATCATTTTCTGTTCTATGTAATGCTTCAAAAATGAATGTGAACTAGAAACGATGTTCGTAATATAAAAAAAATACTAGAAACATTTTAACATTATTCAAAGCTGTGTTTCCAATAAACAAAAAATATATATTTGCGAAAAATTGACTAATTATTTTTTGAGGTTGTACAAAAGGCATGAAAGGTTATTTTTTAATTTATGATTTCGGCTTTTTGAAACTAAAAAGTTTCTGAAAAATTTTCAAAACTTTGAGTTTGCCTTGATAATTAAAGAAAAGGTATTCCTTTTAAAAATTATTAATATAACAGTTGTTATAAAAATGTTGCTACTATGTTGTAGGTGTACAAATTCTGTTTTGGCTACTTGACATTTATAGAAAAAATAGCGGTTAAGTGAGCCAAACGTATTATTTTGTAAAAATGTAAATTTAATGAGAGTTGACTACTATGACTATGAATTTTTCAACTTGGTTTACTACTACTTCTTGATAAAATTACGCAAATATCGAGCAGGTCTAGATAGAAGTGACCCAACCATTTTTTAAATGTTAAGTTTTTAAATACGGCAATATTCCGCTAACTAACTTTTTAAATTGAGAATTTATGAATAATTTGACTCACCAGTGCAATATTGTCTGCATTCTTCTTCTGATCGTAATTCTACCCGATTCGTTTGGTCTCCAAGAATTTTGACGTTTTTCAAAGTGACTCCTTTTCCTGGCAGAAATCATATCATATTGTTTGATCATTATCACTTACCGTATCGTGAGTTTGGCTTCAATCCACTAGTCTTCGAAAAGTCTTCCGTCGAGAATCCAATGGCGTTTTTCAAGTAGCACCTGACAAATGAAAACCGCAACATTAGGTTTTTGAAAATCGAATCTCTAACCTTTTTTTAACCGTGTCATACGTGTACGCAATGCAGCAGCTGCTAGATGAGCATTGCACACAACATTGCGTAATATCATCCGTCTGAAATTCGTCTACCGTACCACCGTTCAGCATAACATTTGGCAGAAAGAGGCACGATTGAACTGAAGAAAAGTATTTGTGAACTATTTAAAGGACACTAGTGATTCGATAAATTTTGATCGTCGTTGAGCTCTTTAGTTCGCAAGATTTTTGCTCGATGTTGAGAGGATCATTTAAACGTTAAGCGCTTTTTGATAGCAATGGCAATAAAGTCTGTTGTAAAAGTTATGTTCGAAAGAAACATAAAATCGACAAACAGATGCCTACCCGTCGGGTCTATGAAGAAAACACAGAAATTTGCACAAGAAACAGAAGCACTTACTAGATGCAGCTCCAACATGCATCATCATGAGTCCAAAAACAGTTGTGGCAATCATTTTCTAGAGTTGATGATTAGTGTGCCCAAATCCGCAATAGCGAAGTATTACTTACTCATACGGCAAGCTGGAATAATGCGTTTGACAATGAAGATGATAAGAGGAAGTTTATAAATGGAAGGACCAAACGAAAGTTAGACTAGCTGAGTAACGATCTCAAATAGGATTCGAACAACGACTAGGCGGCACGGCACACCGGAAACGAATCGCAGACTAGACTTCAGAAAACAAGAGGAGAGGGTTAATGGAGAAGAGATAGAGAGAATTTGTGTGGAAGACATTTGAGGGAGAAGGTGGTAGTTGGGAAAAAAGAAAAGAGAGGGAAGGAACTGTTTAATTAGAAAATTACGGTCATTTGGCGCACGGGGTACCTCATTCATTTCTATGGGAAAATGACAAGAAGGTGAGGGTTATGGGGCACGCATTTTGCGTTTAGCGTCTTTGTCGTCCCCGTCGTCAATGGGGATCTACCCCCGACTTGAAGCAACGAAGACTGAGACTACTTTGTGAACAGAAATCAGACAGCAAAAGACTACGAGAGGCATTTACTTAGCATCTGTTCAGGTTTCGGTCGTAATCGGATACGAGTTTTCGGAAAACTGCTCTCCTTTCTTTTCATCTCTAACCGCCGCAACGAAACGTCGTTATCAGACGTTTTCAGTTATGATAATGGGCAAGAAGAGCAGAACTGTCCATTTTCTTAAGTTATGTAATCTGTTATTCAATGAAAGGAATTTATGATTTGAAAGCATAGATTAACATTTTTTCCATAATACAATCTTTCGAATTTCAAACAAAAATCAGGTAAGCTTTAAAAACTCACTAACATGCTTACTTTGTTTCGTTTTCATTGTTAATGATTTTAGTTTGACAACGAAGGAGAAACTTTGATTTTTTTTTTCAATTTTTACTCATTATCTTCAAAAATTGTTTGGAAATGTAAACACCCTCAAAAAAAAACAGCAGTTTTTATAGTTTGATATTTACCAGTATGATTTTCCCTAACTTTAGCACAGAATTGTATTCTTGATTAAAAAACTGGCTAGATTTCGGAAATCTTTTGCTTAAGCCGCAACCAAGTTGCATTTAGCTTTGCAAATATTTTCTTTTTTTTTGTGTCGTTTAGAACTTGCCCTAAACATTACCTTACCCTAGACTTCTAGACAAATCTGCTGCAACTACAGTTTGGCAATCCAAATGTTCAGTATTTCGGAAATTCAGCAATTGCCAAAAATGGCGGATTGGCAAAGATTTTCGATTGCCATAAAACGAGATAATTATTCTTGTTAAAAAACTCACAATTTACCTTAATTGTCGCAAACATTTAGGCGACAAAATTATAATTCGAAATTTCGTTTTCCACAACGTTTCCGTTTGCCTGCTCTCACACTTCTTAAATCAATTTTGCAATTATCCGATGTCGCAACAAAAATATTTGTAAGAAATGCAGATCAAGATTTCAAATGGTGCGATTTAAGTTTTATCGGTTCAACTTTTATGGTGGTTCATTTGATGATTCAAACCAATTATTATGATTTAAATTTTGACATGCAGTCCTGTGGGTAAACTAATATTATTCCTGTGTTCTTTAAAAAATTGACAAAAGAGGTTGGGCAAAAGTATTTCCTAATTTTAGTTTTGGACGTTATCCAACCTTTGAGAAATTTATTTGACGTTAGCCGTGAGCCGATTTCGGCGGATGTTAGCCAAAATTACCGGACGGCAAGTTAGGGTGGTTTTTTACTAAGTACATATTGGCAAGAGTAACAAAAAACTCATAATACCGAGATGACCAAATGAACAGAGAAAAACTGAATAAGATCAGTGTTTTTAACCATTTTTCCACTAGAGTTACTCCGCCTTTAATGAAGTTATTTGTTGCACAGTGCATTGCATTTGCTTATCGTTAAAAAAAACAATTATTATTGATGAATTGTCTGAGAACAATACAGAGGGTTGAAAGTCTGAACTGGGAAACATAAAAAACTTTAAATATTGAAACTATGTTGGAAGAGAAGAACGTAATCAAGTTTTCATCAAAAATGCACGTTTTTTGAATGACACGTTCTTGTGTTCGCAACATTTGTTTTTGAACAGTATAACGGAAATGTCATTTCCTTAGTTGAGAAGGTTCGGAAATGCGTAACAAAGCAGAGAGCAAGGAAACTTCAAAGACCATCGTCATTCCAGAAGTGGGAGACTTCGAGATAAATGCTAACGTCATATTCCTTTTCCGCATCAAGCTCACAATCAAAATACTAGAACTTTTCATTTTGTCTAAGCATTTACCCAACGTCATTGAGAGTGAGGAAGAAGACGATTGAACAATATGTGAAAATAAGGATTGAAGTGGAGAAGAAGGCACTGCAGCACAGGAATGGCGCGATGACTTCGTCGCTTTTTATATTGGGAATACTTGTAGGATGTTTACTAAAACGGGGCAAAAACGGAGGAAGAGGAGGATGAGAATCGAAAATAAACGTAGTTTGATGAGAAAAGTTGCGAGTTGTCAGAACGATCTTGTCAACCTTTGAGTCAATTTTCGGGTTAAGCGTGGGCTCATTAGGAAGTTCACTTGTCTAACAAGTCTAAACGTGAGCGACACATCAAAATGTATCGGAAACGAGGTAAAACATGACTTTTAGTTGTATTCAATCTGACAACTAGCAGGTATTATAGAAAGAATGATGCGAGATCAAATCACTTCCGAACCCACATAAATATGCAGTGTTTTAGAAAATAGTGACGCGAGTCATTCTAGATTTGAGTTAGCAACTTGCTTCAATTGCCAAACTTCAGAAACTTTACAAGAACAAAAAAAATTTAATTAGACAATATTTAATCAGACCACGTTTATTAAAGTGAGAAATACTTAGACCTTTCTCAGGAAGATCTTCAGTTCTTTTATTCTATATTCTTGTTGTTGAAAACTAATTAAAACGGCTTAAGACAAAACTGTCACAAATAACATGTACTAAAATAATGACTTTTAACATGATCTAGAATATAATTAGTGGCATAATTAACGAAACATCAATAAAATACTATCAGTTGTTCAAATCTGCATTATTATAATGTTGGACTAAAAATTGCCACTACGGTCTGCTAACAAAACCAAACATGTTCCTGACTTTTCACATTTTTAATTGAAAAATATTTCAACTGAAATACGTACATGAAGAATTAAAAGATAATGCGAGTCACGGAATAAAGTTTACATATTTTTTAGCTGTTATAAACATTCATTCAAAAATTTATCAAGGTTATGACAGTAATTGAACCTTTTTTTAGATCAATGTAGTCTGAAGGCAATATTTGTATAATGCTCTTGACTGCCAGGAAAGTTGGCGTTTATCGAGTCACCCAGACGGAAGCCGCCATAATTTTTGCATTTTCCGCTAGAAGGAACAATCATAATGTATTTAAGTGAAATGGAGAACACTGATCTCTTCAACCAAAGTACATTAAAGTCTTTTTAGACCGCACAGTGTGGAAAATGAATAAACACGAGAAGCAAAAAGAATTCAGAAATTTCGAAAGATACAAAGATACCGAAAGATACAAGATGAAAGAAAGATCCTAGTGTGTTGTTATGAAGAACTTTTGAGGAAGTTTAGTAATTTCTGAAAAAAATTCAGAGCTAAAAAAATCAGTAGGCTTAGTTTCAAATTTAGATAACCTTAAGGAAACGCTGAAAAGTGTTGCTTCCTATTGGCAACTGATTTGAGCTTTGTTTGGATTTTGTTGCAAATCCCTTCGGGTGACATATCAATGTAATCCGTGTTAAAATTTTTGAACAAGTGTATTGATAACTTGGGTGAGTTATGTTGGTACTTGTGTATTATCGAAACACAGCTTGGAATTAGATTCAAGCTGCATTTATTCGTCTATTTTAATTAAATGTGGTATGAATTTGATCTTTTCAAGCTTCAGAATGATTATTTCCTAAAATTCGCAAATTTCCAATTTACAATTTTTCAATTAAAAAAATCCAAGTATTTCATTATACATACATTTTTTCCAGTTTTTTCATTTTAAATCTATCCTATCAGAATCTTACACAAACGGAAATTGACCAATTACCGTTGTTCAGTCTGAAATCTCAATGTCAATGAAATCTGTTTCAGATGAGATCTCTCCACTCTATATGCTACAAAACCGTTTTTTTAATGATTTAACTTTGAATCTGTATTAAAAAAGTCTGAATATTAAAGTAAAACACTCCAAACTAATTCAACAAATTTAGTGAAACAAAATTTGTCGGAACAAAACACATTTTATGGTGAGCTTCTTAATTATGAGTGGCGAATAGCGAGAAATCACAAATTTGAAAAATTAAAACTTTTCCTAAGTTGTAAAATATTTTACTGTGATATTTAACATCATATAAATAATTTTTACCAACACTTCCGCTACCCCAACGTTCACTTAAACTCCCCTGGAGCTGGTGCCCCATAAAAGTTGCGCGCTTTTGTTTTCAATCTTGAACATTTTTTAGCGAGGTCCACAAGTTTAAATTTGGGGGCAACAATTTTGGAGTTAGTGAAATTACATAGAAACAACTTGAAAACTAATAAAGATATTTGGAATGAGTTTTTATCTGTTAGTAACTTGTGAACCAGTAATCATGGAAAGATCAATCAAAAATACATTTTACTCTAAAACCAAAAAAGGAACAAGTAAAATTCAAACTGTTGAAAACAAGTGAGCTGAATATGAAGTTGACACTTAAAAGAAGAAAAACGTCATTAGTGTTTTCTATGACATCAAAAGTCATTAACATAATTAGATGGAAAGAAAACGCAACTTTTTTCCAGGAACTAAACAGTTAATTATTGAGCGTTTAGTTTGAACAAGTTTGGAAATATTAAATAAATGCACTAGCTTTATTCTTTTGCAATTTTTTCAGATATATTGAAAATTGTTGTATTGAAGTTTTTGAAGCTAGATTGAATCATTAAAAACAGATGCTATGCGATTCTAAAAGTTTCTTGAAAACATAATGAAATAGGAAAACCACTCGTTAAATTTTGTATTTGAAATTTAGGAAAGCACCACTACGTTAAAATTAAATCTTTACTACAACCAGAACCCCGTTAAAATCCACTTCTCATTCATTCTTGATAAATTACAAAAAATTATTTAAAATTCAAAATAGTAAAAAAAACATTTTTCGAATGAAACAGGTATACCAAATGCTGCAGAACAACATAAACAACAAATTTTTTGCATTGACCGCCTGGGTGAACCCAATTCTAATAGGCGTGTTTTGACAGGGCCTGGTTATTGGGAACTGGTGTTCGCAAAGCTAACAATAATGTTGGGCAGTTTTGTTTGAAAACTCTATTAGGCTTGATTTTACAAATTTACAATTTTTACATACAATTTTTACAAGTTTTGCAAATTAGTTAAACATCTCTTTTTGTTATATTAATTTTTTAATTATTTGAATAATTATTTTTGAGTTTGCAAAATCATTAGTAATCGGTGTGTCAAGCTTTAAATTTTGTAATATAATAACTTTGGCCAAGCTATGAATTTACGATATATTTCCGAGACTAGAAAAATATATTCTAGTTTTTCCATATAAAATCGAAAAAAGGGGAAACCCCATGACCATTTGCTACGTCCAAAGTTTCCGTTTTGCACATTAAAGGGGGAGTAGAGTTTGTGGGGAAATATATGTTTTACACGAATAAGTAATAGATTTATTGTCCACGGTTGCCTCCACCTTGTTTCCCGTCGAATTTGTGCTGAAAATGGAATTTTTCATGGAATTTTGTGTATTTCATCAATAGAAAGGCATAATTTAAGAGAAATAACAAAAATTTCAATATAAAACAGCAAAAAATAGAGAAAAATCGACGAAAATCGGTATAAAATCAAATAAAAATAGAAGGAAAATATTCATCTCGTAAACCCACACTTGCGGCACGGTTTCGTGGGCTCTGGCGGGAAAATTCAGCGTTTGAAAACTCACATATAGGCATCCAATGAATTTTCGGATTTTAAAAATTAATATAAAATCAGGGAAATTTTTTTGAATTTTTTCACATCGATGTTCGGCATCAGGGGCAAAATTAGTGTCAGAAACATATATTTCCCCACAAACTCTACTACCCCTTTAAGGGGTTTTTTTAAGATTTAGAACCGCATTTAAGACAAATAATATTACTTCAAGCTCGCATTTTTTCTAAAAGCCGTTAAAAAATTTCTAAGCAGTTTTTGATCTGACTCATCATGAACTTCAAATTTTTGTAGTCATATTAAATATAATGATCCAAATTTTGCTACTCCATTTTTCAATTCATTAATTATAATTTTTTGTAATGCAATTTGAATCTTCAACACATTTTGCGGTTTCTATTGTTTTTGTGGCTTCACGGAGGAATTGGAAATGTTCAGAAAAATTTAGAGAAAATTCAGTCGGACTTTTTCGGTACCGCACATTTATTGTTAAAATATTAATACTATACCATGGTTTTTTTCTCTTAACAAGAACTTCCAAAACTTTTAATTCAGATTTTAATACGCTCAGTTATTTCAGAACATTGATACTTCATAGTTTGACCTTCGTTTCATATCTGAGTACGTCACTTCTGTAAATCTTGTTTTTCCGATACACACAATTGTTTCCAGTTTTTGATGATCACTTGGATTTGAAGAAAAACGTCATTTGTTTCTGAAACAAAACGGCACGTTGTTGGCTGAAAACGTGGTCACGTGCAATTGTAGACAGGGCGTTGGCCATTCTCAGGTTCTATGCAAACTGGACACATTGTAAAAATTGATAATGCACAATTAATTTAAATATAATTACAAATTTATAGTACACCCGTCGAAAACAAATTATTTTGAAAATTCATAGAAATTTTTCAATGAATGAGTAACGGTTCAAAGGTAACTTGCTTCAAAAATTAAAAAAATTTCAAAAACCAAAATTCACAGTAAGGGGTTTTCTAGCATTTCCAAAACTTTTGTGGCGGTTGAACATTCAAATGGATTAGTTTAGCTAAAAAAATTTAGTTTTGTAATTTTGTACATTCTTCGGCGGCAAGAATAAGTTATTTTAACCTCTTATTTTTAGAAATATTCTGGTTGTTCACTACGGTTTTGGTGTAAACGAATGATTAGTTTCATTCGAGTTAGCCATTATTTCGTCAATTGTTTATTATTTATTGACTGAAATGTGCCTAAATGCATTATGCTATTAAAATTATGTAAACTGATTTCTGGCAGTAACATGTAACATGTAAGTTTGCGAATTAAGCCATTTGTGTTTCATCCGAAGTTTTGTTTAGAAAAGTGTCGTTATTGATAATTCGATTTTTTTGTGCAATAAAGCAAAGCAATTACTGATCCTTTTATATGTTTTTTTTTGAAATTCTTGAAAATTTAAATTCCAAATTTTTCTCCCTTTACTTACACTTAGGAACGCCAGTTTCGAAAAGAAACGTAAAATTTTTGCATGCATTAAAAGTGCATTTTGATCACGTTTCCCTGTTTCACTTCTTTAGAGACTGATAAACGTTGTTTCAAGTGATCGCGCTTCTTTTAGTTTTCCTTTTCATTCGAAATATTGGCAAATCACAGGTGATATAGACATTCAAATGTTCACCTTTCACTTTTTGCGTGCGCTTGCCCCCCATGAGAGCGCGCAACGAGAACCAGATCCCGCTGAATGGATTGGGATGGGAATGGATTGAATAAATTACGGGGAAATATGAAGATGGGTGAAAGGAAGAGACTGGACGGCAGAACAAGCATTTCGCAACGTAGACAGAAGCATCCTCTTGCGACAGATCAACTGGATCCTGGTATAACCCTGAACTTCTTGCAGTTCGAGAAAAAAAATTGCAGAAATTGAGGATTGAACAAAAGTTCAGAGTTTCCACCTCCCTCTCTGATCCACTCCAGATTCGATTATCTGAAAGAGGCGGCAGGAAAAGTATTTTTGATGTCGTTGTTCGAAATCACCAACGAATACCAGGGATCGTTTTTGAAGGACACACACAGGAACTCGCGAAAAAGGTTTTTCGGAAAAAAGAGACATAGAGACACTAGCAGTTTAATTGACAGAATGGTCGATGTGACAAACGTAATTCTTATGTGTGTTTGATTCAATTTGAACCACCTTGAGAACGTCTCTTCTCCACTTTTCAACCTTCTCACACATTGCAACAAAGGTCAATCATTAGTTCAAAAAAGAGATAGGAAGCAACTGAATGCTTGGTCCGATTGGCACTAACTGAGTAACACAACGTGACTGAAGCATCTGCAATTGTTTATTACAGCTGCCAGAACTGAGAACATTAAATTGTTAAATATCAGAAGCAATGTACTATTTTCAAGGTCTACCTGCTGCTGAAAATAATTATTTACTTGTTTAAAGGTGGAGTTTGGCGAATGGTGAAATAATTAACAACCCATATCATTATTCTAACATTGTAGCGGTTCGAACATGCGGCACTGCTTTAGATTTCTCGAAAGTCACTGGCTGGACTCCAACTGTAATCAGACTATAATTTTCAGATACGCATCGTTCAAAACTATCATTTCCCGACTTTGACAGGATGCTTTATGATTTGTTTTTTCTTACTGAAATGATTATACTCTAATTTATCGTTCAAATGAGCAATGCCTGTCAAGAAGTATTTAAATGTATTTTACCAGGATAATAAGCAAAAATAATACATTTGATGGAAACGTATGATTTGTATATTCATGTTAATCATACTAAACGCGTAAAAAATGATTTCATTCATTTAAACTGATATTTAATAGATTTTTTTTGGAGAAAAAATGTTTCAGAATTCAGATGTTTCCCCAATATTTATTGTACATAAAGTGTACTAGTTTCAAATAAAACTATTTTTATGCAGGTGTGTGAATCTTCAAGCGTGCCAGACTATTTAGGCGTCATTTTTGTTCGAATTATTCAAATACACTTTTTCCATTCATCCCACTATTTGTGTTTGTTTATGTGTTTCTGTTTTATGGCGGCTCGGCTCTGCCCGTCCCTGCTTCCCGCCCCTCTTCCGCCGTCGCGTCTAAAGAAACGAATGAATGTTGGAGTTTTGAGTCATAAAATGATGGATGTTTGAAACGTACACATGGTGAGCCACCAATACTTCTTCCTTCTCCAGGGTCCAGCAATCCCCTGTGTGTCGTATTCGGCAATACATGCAGATTTGGTGAGAAGAAGGCGGCGGACGATGTCGAAAATATGAATGCGAATATGAATACCGTAAATGAAATGTTGCGAGGCAGATGTGGCTAGTTTTTCCGGTTTTGTAGAACGTTATGTATTTTAGTTCTTCTAATATTCTGAGCGGCGAAACAGCTTAGTTACAACTTTTCCACCATCTTGCCATCTTGCAATACAAAAAACCACCCTTGCATTTTCATTCAAATTGAAGTCTTGATTTCAATATGCAATCAGCATTGAAACAGCTGACCGCGTTGGGCGCGTGAGGTTTTAAATGAGGAAAACAGACAGAAAAATGTACGTCAAAAAGTCGATTTTTGAGAGCACCCAATTGAACACAGACAGATATCGAAACATACCAAGAGTGTAATGAATTGGCAATGCAAAACGGATTACAAAGTGTTGCGACAGACGGTGATGGATACCGATTGCACAATTTCTATGGCGCGAGAAGGGGGGGGCTCATGATGAACGGCTTGCGGGAGATGGACAACTGTTCTTTTTCCTTCATCTTCCAGAAAAAGTACATCTGTGTGGGTTTGTGAGAACATCTATCTCCTCATCATTGAGCATTTGGAGCTTTCCATTCGGTGACTGGTCGTTCTTCTGCTGCCGTGTCTCTAACTTCTCGATTCGCAGCCACTTTTTCGTTTCGATTATTTATATTTTTCCAATCTACAGCTTCATATTGTTTAACACATTCTCAAATCTTTCCCGCCTTATCAGGCCTCGTTGCGCTTTCGGTTCGTCGTCTCGTTCACGGACAACCTATCATCACACAAGCCGTGCCCAGAGACGTAAAAAGATGAAGCGAGTTTCAATTAATATTATTATTTGCAATCATATTTTCTTTCCACCCTTTTCCGAATTTTGCCAGGTTCCAACGCAGTAGTGTACGCTAAAAAGTGCGTGAGAGAGAAATAGAATGAGAGTTGAGAAGACTGTTTAAAGCGAGAATTCTTATCAGTAGTTTTTGATTCAAATTTGGTGTGTTACATTTTCCCGCACCGATAAGTGCATTGTGCTTATGAATGCCGAAGGAATATTGAACTAAAGTGTGAAATGCGGAATCAAACGGCCTTTTTCGCATTTTTCTTATCGGCCCCTTATTGCGAGTCACTTCAAAATGTAGGAAATGAAGGAACTAGTGCAAATGTTCATCATCACATGGTTGCACACACAAAAGAAAACGGGTGAGAGGCAGACAAAAATAAATGGTCCTGTTTCTTGTCGTCCCCATCTCCGTTTCTTTCTTCTCATCTCCAAATGACTTCTCTAGACTTTCTAGGACTCCTCAGCCTCAGTGCACATGCACATTTTTATTTTCTTTTTTCCTGGACTTTTCTCCAACCCTCCTCATCATCATCATTGTTTTCTATCTTTCTTCACACGTCCCGCTCCCACTGACAAATGTTCTTTGGAGAAGGATCTCTTCGAGAAAAGTGCGCCTAGAGAACAAATTCCATGAAGGCAAATAAAACCGAATGTGTAATGAAGAATGTTTCAAAATAGGGAATTGCCTAGAGAAAAATGTGCGAATCTCAAATTCAACAATCGGAAGAGTGGAACTGCTAACCATTTGCCCTTGAGAACAGGGGAGTACGGTAGTTTGAACACAAGAAGATATTTCGGATATTAGAAGAATACTTGTGTTGACCATGGGTTTTGTTTCCTATAAAAAATGTTGTCCTAAAATCCTGAGCATCCCTGGAGACTCGGAGGACGGACCACTCGGAAAAAAGTGCTCAATTTTTTGTCTCTTTTTTGAATGTATTTTCATGTGTGTGTTTCTTTTTTTTTCTCAGTGACGAATGGGAAGAAATAACCGCCGAAACTCAACATCGTGCCGATTGAGGTTGATCGGGGCAGGCTGAGAAGAAGAAAAAGAATCGGAGAGGGGAGCGGCGGCAAAAGAAGCGACTGTCGTTTTTGTGTCTATCACCTCCTGATCTAGCATGATGTTTCAACCATGCCCGCCGATCCGTTCTATATGTTCTTTCTTTTTTATTCACAAGGAGGCGCAGGCATGGGTGGCGTAAAATAGTACTGGCAAACGGGGAGAGTCGGAGGAACCTCGTTGTATTTTCTCAAATTCTCCCCGAATTCAGCATAGGCTTCGGGCGCTGGGAGGTCTCTACGTCTCTTCAGTTCATTGTATGTTTGGCAAATAGCAATATATCTCTGCAGGGGAGTGCGTCTCGTCGTCAAGCGCCTCTCTCCGCTTCTATCGAAGTACCGCGTTCGTGCGCTTTCTGCAGTTAGTCGTCTATTCCACGCTGGTGTCCGCCGGGCATTCTTCCATTCCCAGATCTGACAAATCTGCAATTTTTTTGGTAAGTAATGTTTTCTCAAATTAAGCTAGATTTGATTACGGTATTATGCGTCTCTCAAAAGTAAAAAATCACTCGAACACCTAGGTTTAACTTGAAAAAACGTCTAGGTAACAAAAAACAACTGGAAAAACTTTAAATGTCAAATTTGAAGTGGTTTATAAAAATGTTCTTATCAATATAGTGATTCGGATAAAAACTGAAAAAATGGAATGAAAAAGGAAATCCGTGCTATACGACGAACATGATCTAGTTTTTCTTTGCCCTTCTTTTCTCTCACTCACATGATTCTCAGTTGACACTAGCGAATTCGAATTCGAATATCGAATTCAAATTGTTTTTCCTCCGTCTGCCGATTTTGTTTTTCTCGTTCACTCGATGTGCACCCAATTACATTTCATCTTATTTTTTTTCTTTTCAAGCACATTCTTGTTGTACAATTTGCCTAATAACTTTTCAGTCCCTAATTCTGAAGACAGAAAGTGATAAACTACTAATAAAGTTGGTGGGCAAAGCAAATAATAAGTTTGTAAAATGTTGGCTATTGTCTGTCAAGAACATGCTTTTATCAGTATTTTTATACTGACCATTCTGTCCATCTCATAAGAGTTCAGTTCTAGTGCGCTCGCGGAAAAATTATCATTCCCGTACCGATCGTTAACTGCCACCGAGTTTTGTCGTGCCATGCTCATCGTGTTACGTTTGCAATTATTTTTTGGCTTTGAAAAATATCCATTTCTAAATTTTCATTCACAGCCAACCCATTTACGCACTTTCTTGACCTGATGTTTTTTTTTTCTCTGTCCAAAAAGTACAGTTTTCGAATTGAAAGTCTATATTGGCGAGCTATGGTCATTTTAAGTTAGTTGTGTTCGTTCATCTCCGTCACCTACCACATTTTTTTCGTTGGTAGTTCTATTGACAAACTTCCCTAGCTAAACAAATAAGGTCCACAAAATCGTTCGGACAACTCGAGAACATAGGAAATGTTGCGATTGGTAAAAGAACAACGCGAGTTTCTTTTTTGTTGTATTTTCTAATCTTCGTCTCTCCGTCTAAATCTATTTATAGTTCCGCAGGATTTTTCTATACTTCCTGTAAAAGAAACACATTTTACTCATTTAAAGATATTTATTTGCTTTTAGTTCATCGTAGAGTTTCCAATTTGTCAATAGATGTTTCTTATTCAAAACAAAAACTTTTTTTTTTCCGAAAAATGTGATACAATAGTTTTTTAGGTATAAATTTTAGTATAACTTTTAGCTTTCAATCGAACAAATGTGACATTCTCAACCATACATATTAAATTTTTATCGTTTCGGCACAGCACTTTAGGTGTACTTACAATCAGGCGTCTTCATGACGATTAAATGTTCTAATGTTAATGACACATCACTCCGCTTCAAATTTTTTTGTTGAAGATTTTATCACTAATTCCTAAAAAAGTCAGTTGTGTCAATCCTTTTTGCGGACGAATAGCACCTGTCAACGCTGTTCTTTCCATTAGTTCACGAGGCCTTACTTACACGTTTCGTTTTAAATTCGATGTTGCTTCCCAAGCCATTTTCAAAACCTGGTCATGTTCAATGGCAGGTCTCTATGCCACCCATTTATTTAATGCATGCAAACTTGCATTCGCCCCGGCGCTGTTGGAATAGTACGAAAAGCAATGGCAGCGTACGACTGCCGCCCGGGGAAGCGCGTGAGCAAAAGAGCACACTTTTCTCAGTTCTCTCCCCGCTGCGCCCTTCTTGCTCCCACTCTCTATTTCTTGTTCTCCGTCTCACATGCTCTGTGTATATGTGTTGCATTTTTGCTTCTGCCACCCCACACGTTCTTCTCATTTCGAATGGTGCCGCAACAACAGAAGGAGGGCAAAAGCAGCGTTGCGCCATCATGGAATTTGTGGAAGTAGAGGGGGAGGCAAAGAAGAAGATGAAAAAGAAAAAGAAAAAGGAAGAGGGAAACGATAGAGCAAAATAGTGTGCTTTGAGAAAAGGAGATGGTTCGTACTGCTAGTGGCACTCGGTTATTAGGTTGCGCAACAACTCTCTGGATGAAAGAAGAATAATATGGAAATTGGAGAGTAAACGTTTGAAAACATTCGGAAAATGGGGCGCGGAATGAGCCGGAAAAGGAAGCAATGTATATAGGTTTTTCCAAGCTTGACCCTTTGAACTTTTATGCAAATCATTTTTTCGACTTCAGATTTCCGGACACTTTATGAATTACAGTTGATAGAATCAAAACTTGTTATGAACAACAAACATCTATTTGTCAACTGTAATTCTTGAAGTAATGAGACATGACTGTGAGAACATTTTGTTGCAAGTTTTTCCGGAGAATTCCTTTGTTTTTGTACTGCACTGAAATTTTTTTTTATTGCTTCAAAAAGTTTGAACTCTAAAAACTATTTTTGAATCGCGAAAAGTAGTTAGTTAATTAAGATTAATTTGCAATCAATTCAGTTTTTTCTAGGAGTAATTTTTTTAAACGCTTTATAATTAAAGATATTTATTGACATTCAAACTCTGAGAAAAAAGTTTTCATTGAAAGCTAAATTATAGAGAAACAATCTTTTATTTTTTTTGGAAAAATTTTCAATACTCTAGAAACTCTTGAAAAACCTATTGATTCTTTCAAAAATAAGTTTTATGTCTATGTAATTTTTTTTAAATCGCTGCTTCCGAAAAAGCAAAAACCGAATAGTTTTTTCTGTGTTTTTGTTTTGCTTCATAAAAAAGTAATGATAGGATAACTTGTAAATTCTAAATTATTGTAGACTTTTGTGTTTTTCACTTATTTAATTGTTCATTTGCAGAATACCGTTGAGTTATGGGCAAAGGCCAACCAAAAGAGCCCAAAATTGAACAGTCTGTGGTCGATTTGTGTAAAAGGTATAATTTGACATTTTCTTTTTTCTTGCACTTCATTCAACTGATATCTGGAATTTGAGTCTTTACAATTGTTGTGTGAATTGGGTAAAGAAACTATGAAGTTGTTTCAAAACATCAAAATTTCAGATGTCTATTTCTATTAGATTCTTTTCACATTCTTATTGTAAGATGATCATTTTCTTTCTCATCACTTGATCAACAGTTTGTTGCGCATTCAGTTCCGTTACCTTTTGAATCACATATCTTGTGTCTTTCTAGAAAAAAAAGGTCCCTCAAACTTGGATAGGGAAAAGGAATGCAGTGTCCAGTTGTCCTATAGACGTTACGTTGCTAAACACTTCTCAGGAGCTTGCGCTTTTTTCCTTCTTTTGAATATTCACTCTCGTTTGTTTCTTATTCTGTGTTCGTTGTACACTTTGCCAATCGTAAAGGTCCGCTGCTCGCGGGCTGAACTAGTGGGCGTGACATATACACAAACATGGCAAAAAGAAACGAAGCAGCAATTCGTTGAGAATTGCTCTTGGAGCACGGGAGGAAAAAGGAGAACGAATCAAATAAATAGACATACACGCATACATATATACACTAAACCTTCATGATACATACCCGCGCAGAAGTCAGGAAAGCATTCGAACAACGTGGAGAGAATTTGACTATAGAAACTAAAGAACCGGTGTCTATGAATGTTTCAAAGCCTCGAGGTCTAGGTCTTCCAATATTTGTAGGCGCCCTGCGTGAAGGTGAAAGAATGTGAAGGCTGTAACTATGCATATGAACTGACTGAATGAATATAAAAAATTACTCTTCATTTTCTTCATCTTTTGACACAGTCTGCCCCTTGACGAACAATCAAATCTTGTGTCTTTTTTCAGTGTTTTCTCTCATTTCATCAAAAACGAAGTTTTATTTTCAGAACTGTGGCAATGAACTTGCTACAGTGCTACCCCACAACAACGGTAGACGAAATGAATTGCGAGGAATGGGGAAATGGAACGGAAAGTACGCAGTCAGTAGCTGCGTGCCAAGGATGTATTGAGCTCAGGAAGTGCGTTTTTTTTACTTTTTTATCTTTTCAGATTAATTTTATGAAAAAAAACTTATCATCAAATGTTGAACATTCGATAAAGATTGATGTTTAACCCCTTAAACTGATAAACATGGTGAAACTCCGATTGAACAGAGAAAAAAGAACCAACTGTCTTGGCATTCTAAATGTTGTTTATGATGTTCTCGTGTTCTGTTATGTTGTGTCGTCTTTCCTGCTCTCACGTGCGGTCGATTCTTTCTATGCGTGTGTGTGTGTGTGTGTGTGTGTGTGTGTGTGTTGTTTTTAAGTCTATTCGTTTTATTCAGACGCCCCTTTTCAGGTCTTAAGATGCCCTGTCATATGGACTTGAAGGTCTGTTGGCGCTATCAAGTTGTAACTTGACCTACTACTTGCTACATATTTTGAATAAGAAACCAACATAGCATAACAAAAAAGCCAATTAAGCGTGGCCGTTGTGCCCGTATACTTTACATGATACATTTCTTCTCAGATAGTGTAGCAAAAATAGTGCATCGTTTTTCGTGTTTATTTTTCCTTCGTTATAACAATTTTTTTTGTTTTCTATTAATATTAAGTTGTTTTCATACGCTCACATAAAGTTTTATTTTTAACTTAGGTCAGCTCTATTATTGAACGTTCTACTTGTTTTTAATGTATTTTGAAAAACTTTAAAGACAATACGTTTCTGGTCTTTCATGAATTCATGAAAACAATCACAAATTTTGGTACGTTTATTTTCATGCAGTTGAAAAGTTCTATTAGTTTATTTATTTTTCGCGAAAATGAATAGTCGGACGCTTGAGGCATTCCAATGTTTTTCCGATCACGTGATCCTTGAAATTCGAAACATATGATATTGGTATTGACAGAAACCACTGTCAACATTTGAATTATCCTCACATCCGCCCTTCAAGTACGGGCTCATCGCATTAGATCTTTTTGAATTTATATCCTGCTTCTTTTTCACTTTATGAATGAACTATGAGTACAATTTCAGTGTCATTTTTTTTAAAAGAAATTTCAAAGAACGTCGAAAAAGTCACTTCGTTTAGAGTTCCTAACAAAATTGAAAAATCAAAAGACACATTCAAAAAGAGCCAGCGGAAACATGTTACTATGTGCATCCCTTTTCCGTTTTTGAAACTTTTTAAATAACTTGGAAACATTCCTCTTTTCTGAGCCTAGAATTTGTTATTTGTGCGTGCGCGGACCTTGCTTTTTTTTCCTATGTTTCTTCCCCTTTTTTCCTCCTTTTTCATCTTCATGACGGACACCAGTCTAAACCTGATTTGAAATTCAACACCACAATTTTGGCAACAGTAGTTATTTTCTTTTTTCTAGAAATAGCCGATTAAGTTCTCCTCGCAAGAACATAAAGGATTAACATATTAGATATCGGATTAAATAGCAAAGAAATGTAAATGAAAAGAAGAGATTAATTTATATTTTAATAATAATAGAGTACGTAACTCCATAGAAGTTCTTCTTATTTATGTAGTTCTGTTCCAAATTAGAAATTGCTGTAAACATCCCCTAAAAAGCAAAAAAAAAGAAGAAAAAAGACATCTAAGCACTATACAACTACTTAGCATAGGGCATCCTTCTTTTCTACTTTTAGATGTTCTCCTCTTTTTTTTTACATCTTTTTGTCCTCATGCTCCCCATTTCCGGACAAAGTAGTATGCGTATGTGTAAGGCTTAGATTAGAAAAACTAATCTCATTTGCATCGTTCCTGAGCCCTTCTTTTTTTCATCTCTGAAAAGGTTAGCCGCTCTGTCGAAAACTTTTTCTCGTACTCTCCTCCTTATTTTTTTCCTGCTCCTCGTTCGTTTCTTGATATTATATTCTTGAAATGTTGATCTCTTCTTTTTTTTCTCGTGTTATCATTTTTCGGAACATGATCAACATTAGACGAATTCGACCTGATTCATATTGAAAAACTCTCAACACTAGGAGGTTTCTGTGTTATAGTAAAGTGTACCGTCACATGACAAATTCACGTTTCTACAATCATCGTTTTCTTTTTTTTCAACCCACTCCGAAAATGTAAACAGTAAAAAAGTTCTCCGTTCGGCGATTTACTATTGCCATTCTCTTTCTCTTTTTTTGCGATTTTTTGCAATCTCACTTTTTCTTTTTTTGTTTCAGTTCCTTTAATTGTTTACGATCATGACAAATTCATATATAATTTATTCGAACGCAAGTTTATTACAAATTATTATACATTTTTGGAATAGTAGGATAGGCGGGACAGCATTTTGGAAAAAAAACTCGTTTATTTCGTTGTTGCAAGTAGCAGCTATGAAAACGCACTATAGATCGCTTCAGAAGAACAACGTTGTTCTCTTTTTATGCTGTTGAAAGTTCCCAGTAAGTAGCCCCGACGTGAGGTTGCTGCGAATGTTGATGGTCTACTTTGAGAGTACGAGAAAAAATTGAAGTGTATTTATGTGAGTGTATGTCGGCAAAGTGTATGTTGCGGCGTGGCGCGTGTTCCGTTGTTCGACTAGTCATCATCACATGCCCACGGAGTTGTCACATGCCCTTCTCTCATTGAGTCTCCTTTTCATCTAGTCCCCTTTTCATGCGCCTGCTAGTTTCTGGAAAAGCTAAAAAGTGCATCACCGACTGAACACTGCCTTTGCTCACTGAAGGAAAAAAGAAGATAGCAGAAAGAAAGAAGAACTCAACCTCATTCATCAAAAAGTTGTTCCATCAAAGCGAGCACGTTCCAACATCGAATCCCTTCCCAGATTCCCTAGAGTCAGTTGCGTTTGAACCCTTCGGCAAGATTCTTTTACAAACAATACCCAGGACGCTAATCGGTAAACTTAAACGCCCGAACACTTAGACTATCTTTATCGCTATTCTGACAAAAATTACTATAACACAAATAAAGTAGTGACTGCAAAATCTGGGTTCTCTTTCAAATCTCTGTCCAATCGTGATCACTTTTTATTATCAAACTCCGCCTACTAATGAGAGTGCACAGACTTTTTGCTGAGTGAGACGCAGACGTAACTCAAATGGTAATAAGCCCTGCCCAATTCTAATTAACCATAAGTTTTTTTTAGATGACACATTTCTGAAAAAATAAATCTGTTTTCGTGATTTTAATGATCCGAATAAGTAGTTTTAATGGAACTATAGCTTTCAATCATTTCAGCATACAATCTTATTAAAATGAATCAGTGAATGATGCTGCACAAAATTTTGTTAAAGGTGGAAGTTGTTCTTGCAATAAGTTCATTTTTCACGAATTTTGTTTTCACACCCTTGTGTTGTTTTTAAAAAGCTTTCACTTATGTTTGGACACTCCAAAAATGGCGTCACACACCCCACTATTTCTGATCAAGTCTTTTTTCTGTGCACTTATGCAAATCAGTGTTAGAGTTCTCGCTCAAAAATGTTGAGTTCCATTGAGCCTGCGGGCAACTACTTTATGTATTCGTACAAGTGCGCCAAAAACTTTTTCGAGGAGAGAAGAAGCAAGAGCGCCTCTAGAAAAAAGCACATATCCAAAAAGAGAGCACGCATACATGCGCAATTCTGTAAAGGCTTCTAGTGGACGCAGAAACTGAGCACAAGAGCATTCAGCATTCCGCGCGATGTCGTCGTTGCCGCAGCTGGCTGCGTCCGTCATTTTTCCTTTTCTTTCTTTTTCTTTTCTTTGCAACGAAGGGCACTGACAGAGCAGGCCAATGGTCGCCGTCGCCCTTCGTTCCAGAAGTGACTACTACAACGAAGACCAGCGAGCAAGAGCGAGCGCCTAGTCGACGGAGCGGAGCGCGCAAAAGCAGTCGGGGGCAAAAGCTGGTCGTAGGTCACATGCATGGAGCCGCCCTCAAAGTGCTCGGCTTCTGAAGCGCGCCCTGGGGGTGATGAGCGTTGCGGGTGAGACAGAATGAAAGAAAAAGAAGAAGAAGAAGAAGGAGCCGAGGCAGAAGAAGAAGGAGAAGGGATAGAAAAAAATAGACATACAACACAAGATTCGCACTACTACCCTGGGGAGAGGGACACGCACAGAAAAAAGAGCAATTCGCCTATAAACATTCCCTCCCCCTCTATGTCACTTTCCGTCTTTTCCTGCTTTTTCACACACACATGCATACATGTAGGAACCACGACCTCGTGGTCACCATTCAGCTGCTCGAACGTTTCAATAGTTCTAGTTCACCTGCTTCTTTTTTTCATCGATGCTGAACCGAGAAATCTAGAATCATTTGGCTCGATGCCAGTAAAACCAAAACAAGTGCTCTCAAGACTTTCACAGCTGATGATTTGTTAATGAGAGGTTGCAGTAGCTTATAATTTTGTTTTGTGGTTGGTTTTTATTTAAAAAATTTGGTGTTAGTACATGTACTTCTACCGAACATAACTGTGTAAGTCAAGCTTGCCTATTTTATCTTCCTACTTGATCTTCCTGTCTTTTCATCATTTTTGTTTCTGTCTGTCTATCTTGGCGACCATTCTATTCTTGAGTGAACTTCTCTTTCTCTCGTTTCAATTCGAACAAGACCACCTGTGGCGGGGCGCCAAGTTTGCCGACGGCGGGAGTCTTCTCGTTCAATCATTTTGCTGCAGAGGTCGCACTTTTTCTTTGCTTTTCATTTTATGTTTCCATGTGTCGAACCGAAAGATCATACCAATCGGAAGAGAGGAAAACAGATCGCGCGTTCTACAGTTGCCACTTTGCTTCCTCCTTCTTTTCTACCTCACCATTCTCTTATTCCGACCTCCCATGCCGCAGCGTCTCTTACGGTTTCATCTGCGTTTCTTTGCGAGATTGGCATCACTATGATTTGCCGCAAAGCTCTCGATGATGATCGGCAACCGGTTGTCAACATGCTGCCGAACTGGCCAAAAACGCAAATTTAGCGCATTGGTGTACATGGAAGGTGAATGGAAATTGTAGACAGTATGACAGGGTGAAAAACGCAGAGACAAAAATAAAAATTCATTTTGGAGACGAATAGAAAGCTGTCCTCCCTTTACGCCCGCGCCGAACAATAATAGCAGACAATGGCAAAGTTGATTCAAATCGGTTGTTGGACCGACCGCCACCAACGGCAACATCAACCTTCTCGTTTTCTCATCTCATCTCTTTTTTCCTCATTTCAATTTAACCAAGGGTTGAGTCTTCAGTAGAAAATTGCATCGCAACATGAGTGGAGAACGAGACGGGAACATGTGATGTCTGCGAGTCCGCCACAAGAAAATAAATTTCTTGGGATCCCTGGATCCTAAGTCGGAGGCGTACGTGAAAAGAACAACTGCTCGGTGCCCGTCAGTTCAAGATTGCACTATCAGATAATCACTACTCTCATTTGTGCCTTCTTCATTCTAAAGAACTACATCATGGATCAGGTCCACACCCACCGTAATCTGTTCTTATTCAATGTCCAATGGTTCTCACAATCAACATGGATCTTGATCAATCTAAATAGAAACATGCTTAGATAACTCTATTCAATTCTTCTTTATCTTGTCCTATTCAGAATATTTAGGACATTCAAGACATTCAACACAAGTTTCTCTTTTTTCACTACTGCTACTACTGCTTCTTTTGCTCTTCTTTCCGCACTACAAGCTAATGAACACTCGAGTCCTCAACTTCTTTTTTCTTTTTTTTTTCTCGTCGTCCTTTTGCTGTTTACACTTTGGAGTATCCAGAACTTGGCATGTTTCCAACACTAGTAAAATAAAAAAAGAATGAAACACCATCAAACATTTTTTTGCAGTAAACAACACAATTCGTTTAACAGAGTTCCCACTGTGTCCGTTTCATGAAATAGTGTACTGTTTGAATTTTCATTTTGAAACAAATAACTTCTGTGTATCATCTGTTGTTTCCGGTTTTTGACATTCTCAATTCATTTCAACTCTAACCTTTTTATACACTACACACTGTTGCTAAAGGTGTGTAAGGTAATCAAGGCTATTTTCTGCCAAGAAGTGGTCGAACCACAAAATTACTTCTTGGTATATCAGGCAAATGCCATAAAATGCTAAACACTTAATTGAAAAAGCAACACTTGGAAGCAGAGCTGATTAAGTTTTGTGTGTGGCACGGCGTTGTTTGTAGGAAGTGTATGAGAAGAAAGCCAAAATTCTCCCAATCCGATAGATATCTCAAAGCTCTCTTCCACTTTTTGGTTAGCCTAAACAAAACGTGTCTGGCCTAATATATTGAACCATCCGGACGGACGATGGAGAATGAAAGAAGAGAGTTGACGGACTTGTCGACGCCACTCTCCTGGGAGTAAACTTCTTCGTCTTGGGTGGCTTGCGGTTGCGCAACCACTTCTCCCTCATAGCTCACCAATTTTTTCTCCCGTCTTCATTTTCCACGCGATATAGTGGGGTGCGAATCGGAATTGGAGCGAATTTCCGGACTCGAATACACTAATGCGGATTTGTACTTTTCCCATTTGTGGATTGGTTTGTTTCCTTCTTTCCGCCCCGTTCTCTAATTCAACGAGCATGTTTTCTTTTTTTCTGGTTTCACTGAATCTATAGAAAAAAAGATAATTGTCTAAAATTATTCAGAGATGGCATGAACTTATAAAACATTCGTATTTTTCGGCACGCGTCTGGCACGTTTTTCAAAATTCCAAGATATTAGGTTGCAGTGATGCTGTCTAACAAATGAATGCTCATTTGAACAAGGTTCCAGTTTCATGCAGCCAAGCTATGTATAGATCTTTTTGAACCCCTAGAGAACATAGTGGCTCAAAAGTAGTCATGTAGTTGTGTTGCTGTTCTTCTCATTCTTTTTGTTGAACATCCTCTATTAAGTCCCGCCCTTGTTTAGAAATCTTTTTGCAACTAGAGTAAGTGTTCTCACTGTGCTCTTTTCTGTGCTATAGGGTTTCAGTTTCTGCTTACTGACAAATGTCAAAATCCTGTTTATTTTCTTAAATTTTTCCTTTTTAGAATTCCAGGTTTCATTGCTCGTTGCAAACTTGATATTCTTTTTTTTTTGAAGAACTTCATAGCCAGCAACCAATGATCATCATGTTTCTATATAAGGCCCGCTCTTAGCATTTTTCTTCCTTTCCCTTCCGGCAATAGGAATAAAATAAAATGTTGGTCCAACAGAAAAAAAAGTGGAACCGTGTACCCCATAGTGTGTGCCGAGTGCGGTCCAGTGAGCCTAAACCAATTGCTCTTTTTGTGCGCACGCATGCTCATCTAGAGGAATGTTTCATCATCGTCATCATTTTATTCCAGAGAAAAGGAAAGAGCTTGATGGGAGCCCATTCTCCCAAAACTGACACAAGAGGTACACATTCCCCCTTCTACGTATGTGTGCCTTTAGATTATCATTTTTGTGCTCGTTTTTCTCGTTCTTCATTTTATTACTTTTCTTTTTATCCATTCCACCATGTTTCATCTGAATTTGTGCGTCCATCTCTCCTGGCTCATAGACTCACGCGCCCACACTCTGTCCTTCCAACTGCATTCATTTATTTTTCCTCTTCCGCTCCGGACCCATTTTCATTCCAATACACTCTCGACATCGTCTATCCAATCGGCAAGTGCTCTCGGAGCTCAATCTGGGAAGAGATAGCTCACGTCGTCTTGTTCAGTCACTGGGAAGAGATCATCGTTCCACTGCAAAGGGCACGTGCTTTTCCGACAAATGTGTTGGAATACAATTCGAGCAACGTCTGGAAGAGGGAGCATGTGAAAGCCGATATAAATCTTCAAACGAAAATCAAAATCCTTGCACTTTGGATATCATATATCCGAACACTTCGTTTTTAGTTGCTAGTTATTAATGCAGTTTTTAATCTTTCCGGAAAGTGCAATTGACAAAAAATTCAATTAGGAGATTTGTATATAAGAAAAATTTGCAGGATTTCTAGTTTTTTTTTTGATATTCATATGTACACAATAAAATATTGTATTTAAAAACGCTTCGAATACAAATATGTGTGTATTTGAGTGATGAAAACCGATACAATTTTTTTTTCATTTCATTATATATTTAGCTCTAGCCTTGCTCAAGTTCAGTTTTCATAATTTGTTGATCAGACGCTATGTTTGAAAAAGTTAAACATTTTTCTTTAAGGTTGGTACATCTTCATAAGTTCTGTTCTATCGATGAGCTTTCCCGAGACGAAAAAACTAAAAGCACACAAAGGACGAACATTTCCTTGGTGCGGGAAAAGTCACCGGGCTCCCATGCCGCGCGCTCCTATCAAGCAGAAGAACAACATAGTTTTCTGCGCATTCTACCTAGAGACGCTCCTCTTACCATATCTCTGCGCCTCCCAATCGCACAGCATAAAAACCAGCTTTTTTATATATTTTATGCCGTTTGTCTCGCTGCGCGCCTGGCGAGATGAAACAAAAAAGAACAGACAGAGCGAGCGTAAAGACTGTTGACAAAATACACAAAAAATTTTGCGAGAGAAAGATCAAGCGAAAAAAATTTCACCCCCAGGAGCCAACGGAGCAGGACGTTGTGCTCTCTTGCACTTTCTGCATATCAATGACCAGTCTGTTCGTTTAGCTTCGAATCAGTTTCTTAGATTCTTGTTGTCCAACCACCGAGATCCCATAATTTAGCCGAAAAATGGCAAGAACAAAATTCGAACGAAATTTGCAACATGAAAGTGCGTGTGTAGTTTTTCGCTCCTCCTATTTTGTCTTTAGTTTTTCTTCCATCTATTTACAAAATGCAGCCCTATGCTGGTTCGGTAAACCTTTAACGAAACCAATTTTCACAAGGTCTCAATTTGTTTCGAATCTTTGAATGCTTCTCAATCCCAGGTTCTTGAGCGATTTTCTTCTGAAAATTAGTTTGATTTGAGCCTAGTTTGTGAATAATCCAGAGAAATTCAAAAAGATGTAAGCGCGTGTGTCGCGGCGCCCTATCCGATCACTCCGCCCCTGCTCTCTATTCAGAAAGTACATTTGTGCAAGAGCGTGTGCTCAAGCTTTCAGAAGCATCCTCATTTATTTTTCTGTCTTTTTGTTCCCTATCCTAACTAAATATAATCTTCGAGGAGTAGTCTTTTTTTCCAATGCTACATAATAATTTGCAACAGTTCAATCCAAAACGACACTTATAAATCATATAAAATGATGCTAGAACTGAAGTGCATAACTCTGCTCAAAAAAATTCTCCAATCTCGGCCGGACGGTGGTGCTTAACTGAAAGTGCCTGGTTACGATGAACGGCGAACGACGCCAGAGTATGTGTGTATGTGTGCGTGTCAGACGACGTGAGACTATTGAAATGCTGAAGAGCGCGACGAGTCGTTCGACATTTCGCCTTTTCGGCAATCGCGTTGCCTCATGATAGATCTTATGGCATAGTACAGATGCACTTTTTTCCAACCAATCCGTTCGCATACACACTCGTTCTCTCACACTGACTTACATATAGACACCGAGGCAGACATACACACACACGAACTTTCCCGATTACTCGTCTCACCCCCAGGTCCTCAGCGTGTAGTTGAGTCGGCGTTTTTTTTTTCATTTTCTGTTTTCAAGTGGAACATTGAGGTGCTTCTATTATAGTTTATTGAAAGGCATATTCCTAAAAGTTATCGTAGTCTCATTCCTATTCGAATACCTGACCTTATCTAGATGGTCAAAGCTGCAACAAAGTTAAGGCGTACAATCAAGAGTAATGCACTTTTTATCAACCGCATCCCCTGCGCTTTGTGTTCAGCCCTGAATTTTCTTTTTCAATTTCCTCACCGGCAAGGTTCATTCTTGTTCTAACCAGTTTCAGTAGATGCGTGTTGAGCGTAGCATTCCAATCGGTGATGCGTTGGTGGGCCCCCTTTTCTTTATTTCTCCATCTGCCAACCTTTTAGACAATCAAGGTAGTAAGTATAAGTGATCAGAAATAAAAGATAGCGACGCGAATCTTTTCCGAAAACAGAAAAAAACGGTTGCCCGTTCCCCTTTCTACCGTATCTCATTTTTCTATCTCTTCATATCAATCAGTACCTCCGCTTGAAATTCCGATTTCCAACTTCCAATTGTCAAATTCTAAATTCATTTTCCGTTTAGTGCGGAACTTTACGAAACAGAAAAAAATTGATAAAACACCGGCGACGAACTGCTTCATAAAATGATGATATGCAGTATTGACCTTCTACAATTACGAGGCGCACAGCAGTTTTTGCGGTGGTCTCTATATTGAAACTTTCGTTTCGCATGACAAAGAATTGTCTCCAATTTTAAAACGTGGTCTGTACGTTTGGCGCCGCCAAGGTCTACCTATGTTCGAGAATGAATGCAATGCGCTTTACACTAAGCACGACTCTACTGAGGTTTTTGACTGTGTTAGTGAGAAATAAGAAACACAAAAAAAAAGAGAAATAAATCTGATATGCACTTGTGTGAATGAATATTCTCCTGTTCTCAATCTTCTCGTTTTTCTATCTTTCTGTTCAAACAGTCATTTGTTATTCAAGTATCTCGCTTTACATCCCACATTCTCCTCGTTATAATTCCTTTGGTACATGTATCCAATGTCCGTAAAGCCCATTAATCTTATTCCACTTACCATTTTTTTGGCCAGGGGCCCGCTCCCGAGCATTCCTGCTTTTTTCGTCCTTTCTCTGTTTCTCTTCGTGCTCCACGCCACCTGACAATGAATTCAGCTTGTGGTGTTTGTGGGCGTGGCCTCACGAAAATTGTTCTGATAAAGTTCTTTCTAATACACTTCTGCCGTTCTCGTTTAATTCTATCTATCAGCCTATCAAACCGATAATTTTCCGGTATTACAACAAACCATTTAACTCCAACTGTTCACCACGTCACTTTGACACCACGATCCAGCCTAATTTGGACCGTGAACTATACGATCTACGTAGTTGTCCTTCTGCCCAATCAAGCCTTTCTGTTGTCATGGATCTGCCTGGAACGTCTTCGAACGATTTCGTTCAACCGTTTTCAACATTTTATCCATCGCCGACGTCGCCGCCAATGCACCAAGCTGCCCTCTTGCCAGCCCTTACAGCTCTCTATCCTCAACTACTACAATTGCCACACTTAAAATCTGATTATTTGATACGATCAGATATGAGCGCTTTCAAGTTGGTTCTTTAATCTGTTCAATTGGAAATATAGCCAAAAAACATTTAAACATTTAATTAATGAGACCCATGAATGTTTCTAATTTTCTTCTTTTTTTCAGAGAAGTAACCGATCTTCGACAAGCAGTGAATTTGATACTGCCTATGTTACCTTTGTATCCAACTATTGGAAATGGATTCAATGCGACAGGATTGGCAGCACAGCCAACTCTACAGCATGTGATACAGCAGAGTTTGTTACGCAAACGACCTGTAGCTCAAACACCAACCGTTCCACAGCCCGAGTGCCCGGGTCAGATACGGCCAGTTTTAAGCTCACGTAAGTTAAAATCACATTCTACTTTGACCCTTTTGAGTGACGTAGCGTTTAATATCCTTTTATCCTACTTTTTTCATGAAATTATAGGTTTCGTTATCATAACCGTTCTTGCGAGTGTTCCATGTCGGTGGCATCATCCGATTTTTCCTGATATTAATGCTTTGAAAGTGTCATAAGTGACAGGGGCGTTTTGATAGCTGAGATAAGAAGTTTGAGCGAGTGCTCGAAGAGCACAGTGACAAGAACACTGGTAGTCAGAGATAGGGCAAGAGAAGTTCTTGTGAAAAGTTAGATAGCAAAGACCAACTGTTGGCCGTTTACATGCGAGAAAAAGATGCTGCGAGTTCATCTGGCAAATAGAAAAAACGCAAGCACCACTTGTTCTGAGCCATGCAATGATACATTCATTTATCTGATAGAAAGTGTAAATCTTTCAGCCGCTGCAGCATTGCAAAACGTAATAATGTTGAACCCATGGATAATGGGATCATCATTGAAACCAGCATCGCCGACATTACCTAATGGACAAATACCAACAACAATTGGTGAGACATCTCTTCAAGGTACAGATGACCAGACAGTCAAATGGATAGGCCCTTCCAGCGTGGATAGTAATGGACAGAAAACTGACAGTTCTGCAGGTGAGACTTTTTAGCCGGGTTTACAATGACACTACCAGAAGCTTTCTAAAGCGTGTGAACTTTTGGCATCCGGAGCGATGCTGAAAGTGCAACCTGAAGTGGAAGTAAAAGCGAACTCTGCAAACGAATGATTCCGTACTCTGATCGCAAACTTTGCCTTTCTCACATTTTTCTCTCACGTGATCGCAGCACCCAGTTAAATTGAGGAGTTCTCGTTTTTATGAAATGACGACGAAGTGTAATTAATAACAGGGCAATTGAAGGGCCGGTATTGCCCTTTTTCTGTCTATCTATGTTTGCTTTTTTGATCGTCTGTCTAGGAATTTATACACAAAAAGAAGACATTACGTTAGACAATTGATAAGTTCCGATATCTTTCTAATTTTTTTACAATTGTTCGTTCCATTCTTTGCTGAATATGATCATTCATGATATTCATTATTGGGGACATCAATCCATCATTAGAATGTGATTCAGAAAAAAAAAGAAGATCAAGATTCAGCATAGTCACGCGGAAATGCACTTTCTCGAATAACTAGCTATTTGAATAAGATGGGGGGAGAGCGCGGCACGAATTCATTATCCTGGTGCCAGCTCGTTCCAGCAAACCAAACACACAAGCTGCCCTTGTGCGACACGAAATTCTGTTCCCTTTCCATTCGCTTTCACGCAGGTTCCGCTGCTCTAGAATGCAGTGTGATTCGATTAGAATATGCGAGACTCAGCGTGGCTGCTGAAAAAGTGCAAACTAAGGACACCGCTCGTTTGGCCGACCAGCGCTCAGTCACAAGTTTTTGCAGCGAACGAATAGATCAGAAGAGTTCATTTTTGAATAGAGGGAACAGAATACATAGAGACTTCGTCTTCCGTGTACTTTCACATACATTCTTATTTGTTCTTTCAGCTTCCGCAGGCGACAATCAAAACATTGACGTAATTGGCGATGGCAGTGAATCGCCGACCTCTTCAAATCACAGCGCACAGGTAAAACTTTTGAACAGATTTAGGGGAAGAGGAAGGAGAGACCGAAAGTTGGCACACTTCCAAAAATTTTTTTGCCGTTCTATTTACTCTGAAATCAGAGGAGAGCTGTCGAGAGTTTTGTTTGCTTTGTTGAATTTTTCGTCACTTCTCCTCTTCCTTCACTCACTACGTTTTGTTCCAACACTCTTAGTTTGAGACTGAACGCGACTCTCTCTTGCTCTCTCGTCAACGGCACAGACGAAAATTTCGCTTATCGTTGTTTGATCATATGTAGTCAAGTAGCGAGAGAAAAAAGAGAGCTCGCAACAAAAAGTGAGGGGTTGGGTAATGGAAAATGTATGTTTCCGATTTGCGCCATTAAACTGGAGACGAACTGATAACGAAAAAAAAGAGAAACGACGATCACACAAATTGTACGTTTTACCGCGTGAACCGAAAAGATCCAAATGACGCAAACTGGTTCAAGAGTTCAACAATTTCAGGAAATTGCTCTCATGACGTCTCAACAAACATTTCTGAATGCTTTAAAGGATTCTTCGTTTTTATTCACAAATCCAGTACCAACAGTTGAAACAGCTCCACCACTCCGTGTTGCCCCACCAATCAATGGAACAACAAACGGAACTGCTAAGGCTGGTGGTCCAGAACGAAAACCAAGGGTTTGTATAAAGTATTAAATTTCACAAGTCATTTCATCTTTTGTTTTCAGAAACCAGTGAATGACGACATTGTCAAAATTGTTAGGAATCAAGATTTGAGCGAGGAGAATATTTCAATGTTCGAAATCCCCGTTCCAAAAGCAATAGCATCTGATCCAAGTAGAGTTTGCACATTTCAAACTTTATTTTTATTAATTTGTTTCAGCTTTCCGACCAGTGTCAGAACAACAAATTATTCAACAGATCATTCAAGGCAAAAAGTATGAAGAGATGGAAGTTGGTGAATGCATGATTCAGCTTTGTAAGAAGTTAGCAGAAAAGCGTGTCTTTGGACCACGTCTCATGTCACAAACCACAGTTGCTGGTCTCAACCACTCGAACTATGCAAATCTTCCAATCAAAGGAATTTGCTATATTCAACGTATGGCGCCTAACACATTGATATAAAACCATATTTTTCGTTTTCAGATGTCTGTAGAAAAGTCTTATATGACAAGTTTGAAAACGAGGAAGACTTTTGGGACAAATTCCGCGAGGCAATGCGCAAATTGGCAGCCAGATGTCGCAGAGTTAGGCATGCCAAAAAGACAAAACACAACAGAGAAGAGGCTCAGGCAGAAATGTTAAGCAAAAGGTATTGTAGTTCAGTAGTCTGAATTTAGAAGAAAATTGATTGAATTTTTAGATATGGAGAAGATATGCCGTTCAATTTGAACGGAGCTGGTTTGATAAGGCCCAAAGTGGAAACAGTATCGCCTGAAGCTAACATCTTGAATAGCGATCAAATAAAGAGCCAGCTTGAAAGTTTATTTGCACATATTCCAAAAACTGAGGTAAGATTGTGATTATTACAGTTTGTTGAATTTAAGTGTTTCAGAGCGAAACGCCACTAATTGAAATAATTCAACAAAACATCAGTCTCTTCACCCATCTTATCCGAACTAAAGTGGAATCACAATCTCCTCCTCTTCAAGGTCCACAATAGAATGCCAATTTTTCGAGTCATCCTTCGGGCAATGTTCATTACACTTTCTCTCTGTTGTACTTGAGCATGTTTCAATTTCAATCACAAATGCCTTTTTTGGAGAGAATTGAAGGCAAAACCAAACTAAATTGAGTTTGGTGGAAATTGAAATTGCAACATGCTCAATTCATTTTGTTTTTTTCTTTTAACTATATGGATGCCACGCTGGATTGACTCTTCCGTACACTCACGCTCATTCCAAATTATCCCCATCTGACCCCGGACTGTTTTATCCAAACCTATACTGATGTATATTGTATGCGGCATGTTATTTTTTCATAACCACAAGCATTTAGCGCTTTCGGCTTCAGATTTCTAATCGCTGTTTCTTTACTGCTTTGCCCTTTTTTCTAACTTCTGAATTTCGTTATTATGCAACAATTCTACCTCAATTTTTTTGTATCTTTCCCCAATTCTAGTTGACATTATTGGTTTTGATTGTTTTCCTAGCTCTGAAATCCCACAACTAGGCGCCACTGAATTGTATCTTTCATTCCCACTTTCGTTTTTCGCACATTGTAGTATCTCTCAATTAGGAAACACTTGAAAACCTCTATTGCTTAGGATTGATGAGAGATATTGCTTTTTCCTGCACTCACTTTACCTTTGTCTCACCTCAAAAATTGCTCTCAGGAACATTCAAAACTCAGGAATTTGTCACCTTGGTCTCTCATCATATATCTTACCTCTTGTCACACCCCCCATCCCCAGTCTCAAGTTCATTTCTTACTTTGTAACTCCGTTTAGTGCGCCCAATTCTCGTCATTTTGATTACACTCTCTTTTAATCCAACTCAGGGAACCAATTTTTTTTCTCATTGAACTCAGGAATTTCTTCTACCTCAGGGAACCTACCTCATCCACTTTTCAGTTGTTTGGGGCCAAATATCTATATCCAAAGTAGTAGTCTACAATTTAGTATTTTATTATTACCTCCCGCCGTTTTAGCTTTTAATGTTAAAATCAGGAACTTTTGAAAATGATCTTCACCTCATTCAGAAGCAAAAATCAGGCATTTTCCAAAGATTTTGAAAACACATAAACCTCCTTCCAAGTCAAAACTCACAACCAACTCAGGGACCTTTTTCTTACTTCTGTATCACAAAAATGATTATATTTCTGATGAATGTTGCTCTGTCATAAATCAATTTATTTCTTTTGAACCGAAAGCCGAAATGTGTTTTTCCTATTTGTCGTCATTGTTCTCATCCACCCCAACTTCCTCTCATTATTGAAGTTTCTCATGTATTCTACCTCATTTATTATTGTTTTTTTTTGTTCAAAATGTCAATGTGACAAAACAAATTGCCCGTAATGTCTGAAACTCTGTTCTTTCCTATGTAACTGTATACGAAAAATTCCCCCGTTAATTTTTAATATGTATTCTGTGTCCCATCTTTGCCCCAGTTTATTTTTTGTACCCCTGTGAGCGTTCAAATTACCTCAGCATCCAACAATCTTTCCATCTTAACATCCATCCCATTGTACCTCTGAATCTTGCTTCGCTTACCTCGTAACAAATATATTTTTATCGGCTTAAAACCTAATAAATCATTTACCAGAAAAACATTTGTAGCAAACAATAGAAAAATCCATGAAGTAAAAAAGGAGTTTAAAAATGAAACAGGGGATGCATCTCTGAACCTTACAAAAACTCGAGAATTCGCAGTTGGGCTGAACAAAAAATCTTCAAAAAAAACCCTTTTATAAGTCTGAAATTTTCATATAACCTGCCTCATTTGCAGATCTGCAGGAACTTGGAATATGATAGAAATATAAACGTTATTTGTTCAAGAACACTTTCACAGTTTGTTATTAGATGAATAACTGAGCTTTCAACTAGTCATAGTCAAAGAAAATATTAGTTTGAAATGCTCACACGCGTTTGACTCTCCTCAAACAAATTGGCACTTGGTATTCCGGTTAACCCAGAATTTGGTACTCCGGTTAACCCAGAACTTCTTCTCAAGCGCGTGTGAAATGTTTTCAATAATTTTTATCAGATGCCTAGCTCATAATACATACATAGGAAATAGAATAAGTACTACAAAAAATCAGTAATTTCTTTGCAGGCAATGGGGAATACACGGGTTATATCTTGTTTTATGAAGTTTGATGAAACGACAAGAAAATGTAACCTTAATTTTAGCAACCTTAATTTTAAACTTTCCTCATTGAGTTATTTTTTAATTGTGCTGACTTTTCAGACAAGTAAAAATAAAAGAAATTGACCAGACGGTTAAAAATAGATTCTGGTGGAGCAGGGGCACGGGTGGCTAAGTGGTAGTGGTGTACCACTGTCACCCAAGAGGTCGCAAGTTCAATCCCACCTCACCCCAAAGGTTCACCCAGCCGGCTCGGAAAGTGGGTAGTGAATTTGGCTCACGAAAGGTAAATCGGCCATACCGCTAGTCCCGGTACGGCTTAAATTCAGACTAGAAGAGATATAAACGCCACCAGCAACCCTGATAAATCTCTTGTCCGCAGGAGGCTTAGGCTCACCCTTGAACCAAACGGACAACCTTAACCTTTACCTTTTTTTATTCCACGCTTGATAACTTTAAGCCTCGTACAAAAAACTATTTTATTTATTTTATAGATATTGCATGCCATCGTAATTTTCAGTTGATTAAAAAGAGTGCAAGACTATTTTTTGAATGTTTCACACATTAAATAGCAAGCAATCTTTTACGGAAACCAAACTTTAAAAAAAGTATTTACCCAAAAGTTTTTTTTTAACTGAAACTTCCACAAAATGTTGCTGGTCGGCAGGAAGTTATTGCAAGGTTTTCATAGACTCTAAGTTTATAAGCGGCTGCATGACTAATCAAAGAAATACGGTTAAATGATACGATATGCAAAGAAACAATGATGAATACATATACTTTTTATAACTTACTGACACCCCTAATTGTTTTTGCAAAATTGGAACTCCGGGTTGTGGGAGTTTTTGGGAAGAGAAGGGCAAAAAATAACAGGGTACGGTATTGGCGGAAACAGCTTATCAAATATCCTTTTTAAGTGAGAGGCTAAAAAAACAAAAAATTGTGATTGGGGAACGTTGTTATTTTGTAATGCTGAAACGCAGATAATAATTAATTGGCAGTCAGAAAAGATTTAGGTGGAAAGCTTTTTTGTTCTCTCGATAACGAGCAGAAAAAAATTACGTTTACCTAGTTATATGTCCTTGAAAAATTTTAGATTGTCTACCGAGCTTTTTGAACTTTTGTGACATAGGTATAAGTTGATTGCAAAAAAAATATCGTTGATAATCGTAGGCTAGAATTCCTGTTTCATGTCCTTAAGTGCTTACATGTGTACTTGATTTCTGAATATTTCCTATGCACAAACATGGAGCCTAGGTTTGTAGCATCCGTTATCGAGCGGAAATAAAATCAGTATAAAATGAACTTGTAAGTTGAGTAGCACATCTCACATTGTTTTATTTTCTATACATACATTCAGTTAATATTCGAGATTTTAGGATACAATGAAAACTGTTCTCTTTCTGGTTGCGGTTGTTGCTGTTACCACTGCTTTAGTTTTCCCTGAACAGAGAGCAAGTGCGTTTGACTGTTTCTTGTGCCGTTTGGCTGTTAACACCACCGATCCCCCTGTCGACAACGAGCTCCATATCGTTGAAGATGTAAGTAAACTTTCTTTAAATGGCTAAAATAGTTGTAAAATTTATAGAAATTCCTTGCCGAATGTAAGAAAGAACTCAAAGGAATCCCTTTTTTGGAGCAGACTTGTCTAAACTACGCCCACTCGGAGTTCGATCCGATCATCAAGGAGCTCGAATCTGGAACTGCACCAGAAGATGTTTGTAGAGCAATTGAACAATGCTAACAATGCCATTGAAATGTGTATTTCGTCCGAATAAACATTTTATCATTAAGTTTGTTTTTAATCGAAGTTTATAGCATAAATCCGTTAAATTCAATTGAAATTTTGTATTTCACAATTAAAGTTTGAATAAGCCTTCTTAATTAAATAAGTGTATATGCTACTAATTAGTTATAAAATAAGAAAAAAGAAACCACCGTGACCCTCGGTATAGTGCCGTGCGGAACCCCGAAAGCGCGGTCCCAACTTTAAGCCACATTTCTAGCGAACTCAATGAATAAAGTGTGGACATCCAAAGGAAAATTGAAACAAAGAGGGCATGCTGTTGTAATTCTTATTATCAAAATTATGATTGGATTGCTGTTGTTAAATAGTCAGGTTGGCCTGTTGCACCCCTAATGGAAAGTACCCGTGTAATCACTTTTTCTTATGAATTTTAGTGAAATAACCAAAAATGGTGGTCCAGAAACCTTAATTTTAAATGTTTTTTCTTTGAGTATAAACTTGAGTTATTTTTTAATTGTGGTGACTTTTTAAACACCTAAAAATGAAGAGAAGTCGACCAGGCGGCTATTAAATGTGATTCTGGTTTGAGCACTTTGGGTGCTCAAAAAACCAATTGTTTTCGAATTTAATTTTAGGTTTCGAACTCCATGCTGTAGAAGAAAGTAGGGTAGAGAAGTGCAAAAATAACGGTGAAAAGGCAAATATTATATACCAGCTGTTCGCACACGCAAAACGCGTGCTCCGACTGGCGTAATCTAAATTGATTAAATAAATTGTAAAGTGCTAAGCTTTTTGTACATTTACACATATTTTTGGAGTTTTAAGCTTTCAGAAAAGTTCAAGAAGCTTACTGATTTTTTTAGAATACGCTAGAAGTTTTCTGATTATTTTCAGAAAGTTCTAGAGCTATTCCGATTTCTTTCGCAAAAAATCTAGAAGTTTCCAGATTTTTCTAAAAAGTTCTAGAACTTTTTTTTCAGAAATAACACATATCTCTCATAATTTGAATCTCCCTCTAAAAACGTTTCTCAGAAACTTTGAATTCCTGCCAAAACTTATTGGTCTCGCCACGATAGGTCTTGCAACGAAGGGACTCACCAAGATGGGTGATTCACCAAGATGGGTAATTCTTTTTTGAAGGTTCTAAAATTTTCTCAAATTTTCAAAAGACGAAAAGTCAATTTTTCCTATACCTACCGTAGTCCTACAGCACTCCTACAGTACTACTACAATACCCCGATCATATCCTTCCACTAACCCCAAAGCAATATCCCTTCAAAAGACGAAAAGTGAATTTTTCCCAAACTACAGTAATCCTACCGTAATCCTACAGTACTCCTACAGTACTACTACAGTACCCCGATCATATCCCTCCACTAACCCCAAAGCAATATCCCTTCAAAAGACGAAAAGTGAATTTTTCCCAAACTACAGTAATCCTACCGTAATCCTACAGTACTCCTACAGTACTACTACAGTACCCCGATCATATCCCACCACTAACCCCAAACCAATATCCCATCATAAGCCATAACTTTGCACACTACTAATACTACATAGACTACAAACTATGGACAGACGGACAGTATTTTTTTATATATAGTTATTGATTTTTTAAAGTAAGAGGCCAATAAGAAGCAAAAGTCGTGATTGGGAGAAAATGGTTTGTAATATTGAAACGCATCTAGCTTTTGAACTTTCCACATAAGTATGTATACGTAGATTGCAAATAAACGACATCGTTGATAATCGTAGGCAAGAAGTCCTGTTTCATGTCCTTAAGTGCTCACATATGTACTTGATTTCAAAACATTTCATATTCACAAACATGGAGCCTAGTTTTGTAACATCCGTTATCAAGCGGAAATAAAATCAGTATAAAATGAACTTATGAGTAGAATAACACATCTCACACTGTTCTATTTTCTATACATATAATACATTGAGTTAATAATTAAGATTTCAGGACACAATGAAAACTGTTCTATTTCTGGTTGCCGTTGTTGCTATTGCCACTGCTTTAGTTTTCCCTGAACAGAGGGCTAGTGCGTTTGACTGTTTCTTGTGCCGTTTGGCTGTTAAGACCGCCGATCCCTTTGTGGACGAAGAGTTCCATATTGCTGAAGATGTAAGTTCATGTTATTTAAATGTTAAAAACAGATCCGAATCCTAATTTTATAGAAATTTCTCGCCGAATGCAAAAAAGAACTCAAAGGAATTCCCTTTTTGGAGCAGACATGTCTGAACTTTGCCCACTCGGAGTTCGGTCCAATCATCATGGAGCTTGAATCTGGAACTGCACCAGAAGATGTTTGTAGAGCAATTGAACAATGCTAACAATGCCATTGAAATGTGTATTTCGTCCGAATAAACATTTTATCATTAAGTTTGTTTTTAATCAAAGTTTATTGCATAAATCCGTTGAATTCAATTGAAATTTTGTATTTCACAATTAAAGTTTGAACAAATATTCTTAATTAATTTAGTGTATCCGCTACTTAATAGTTTGGCAACTAATGACACTTTTAATCGAGGTGCGCTTTTTTGTTGCAGGAATTTAAATAGGTATTTGTACCTCAAAATAAACGAATACATCTTTTAAAAATAATTTTGCACTGACAAATTTTTACTTTATCCAAAAATATTTTTATGTTGAGAAAAAGGGGATGCCACATTGATAGAAAGTGCTAAATTATATTTTGTTGGTTTTTTTTTGTTGGTCCAAAATATATTTTGTTTTTGTTGATCCAAAAGGACACGTTACTATTATTCAGAACTTAAAATTTCAAAGAAGTTGAGTGTTTTTTCTTCTACTTATTTTTGTAATGCGGGAATTTTTTGTACCTATTTGAAGAAACCAGTTTGAAAATCAATTACTAACGGTTTGAAATTTTGTAAATACAAAGGTAAAAGCAACAAAGTGTAAATTAAAAAAAAAACAAAATGTGTCTTTATTTGAATAGGATAGTTTGTTTATAATAAAATATTCGATAAAAGTCGGAGACGTTTAGTAGTTGCAGAAATTCCAGCGCCTGAAAAAAGTTTGAGAGTTTTGAATATGGAAATTTAAATATTACAAGCAAGATTGTCCTTGAACAAAGTTGACTCCGTAATTCATAAGATCATGGAAGTCCTGAGCTAAGTAGAAGCATCTTGGGTTGACCATATTGGTCAACTTGTCAGATGGCTGCATGTCGAGAGCAACTACAACAACTTCGTATAATCCTGAGCGTTTGATAGTTCGAAGAAGTTCTGAGGGATCGGCATCGGTTGGGCTGAAAATGAGCTTTGTTAGTTCTTGTTAAAAATTATTTTAATTTACTTGGTCTGGGTAACGTAGACAAGAAGATGTCGAACATCTGAACCAGTTCTATAACCCTGCGACGGCAGATCATAGTAATCTAACGCGTATTGAAGCCCACTGAAACAATTTCTTGTATTGAAAATAATTTAAAACATTATACTAACGCTGTGACATTTTGGCCATCAATTCCAATATATTGCATGTTGTAAATAAGTTCAGAAACTCGATCAAACGAATTTTCGCCAGCATTGTATGAGAACCCTCCATAAGCCTTGTCAGCAACCCTCAGAGCAGCGACTTGACCCAATCCGCTAACATAATTGAACGGTTGTACAGCTTGAACAGCAAATTGTTGGAGCTAAATGTGTAAAATATATGATTTCATCGATGATCTTAAAACTCACAATTCTGAATGTAACGTTAGAATCCTTGAGAGAACTGTCAATGAGGAAAAGTGTGTCTTGTTTTACAACGTTCAAATCACAGGTTGCTGGTGGTGGAGGGAGTGGTGGGCGTTGGCCGACAGTGCTGACATAGAAGTTTCTCTTCCAGTTGCTTCCGAATTCACTGCTTCCGTATATGATAACGTAGTATTGCTGAAAATGGAAAAAATTGATTTTCAAAACTGGTTGTACACTTACGTCATAGTCGAATGAGAACGGAGTAGTTGCATACCATTCGTAGCTACACGCAGAATCACGCTTTCTCATTTCAGTCGTATGCAGTAATCCGAATCTTGGCATTACAATTTGAACATATCTGACAATTCCGGCACCAAGACCATTTGCATGGACAACAATAGTGTTATTCTCAACTGAAAAATATTTTTATGTTTCACTGAATCACCACTAATGAAAACTTACGATTGACAGGTGCATAGTGAGTCGCATCATTTGTTGCTCCGTTATGACCATCAGATGATGAGTCAACAAATCCTAAGAATAATTCGAGATTTGATCTTCCGCGAACTGTTGCAAAACAGTTATTGCCGCCCGTTCCAGTCAGGAGGATTCTGTAGGTACCAGCACGGGTGGCACCAGTCTCGTTAACAGGGAACACTCCAATATAGTTTGAATCAGAATTAATAATGTTGTCAGGCAATGTGAGCTGATCACCGGATGGGTCAAACACTTTGATGGTCTCCATTAGTGGATGGTAGAAGTCAATTGAAAACTCGTACATTTCGTGTTCAACTTGGAAAATGATTTCGTCAGTTTGACAATTTCCATTAGAAGCTGCGATTCCACCCGAAGAGTATAGAGTTGGAACATACTGAGTGAGGAAATTTTTGGACAAATCAACTGCGTTCATCTGAAATGTTATGCTAAGATGAGTTCAGAAGTTAAACAAATTACTGTAAATGTATTTCCTTGTGAGTAGCTGATGATTTGGAACAATGCATCAGTATTTGGAGAGTTCCATCCTTCTCCACATGGCGAGTCGATAGCTGGGAATACAAAATTAATCTGCAATTTGACAAATACTTTCTAAAATTGATTTGCTTATGAACTAACGTAGGCCTTCTTAGTTTGAAGTTTCTGCGAAATTTGACCAACTTGAAGGTAATCTTCGGGGGATGATCTTGTGATTACAACGATGACAGAGTTTGGTGCTGCCAAAGCATTCATATCAAGAATGCTACTCAAAACACTAACAATTGGACGAGGGCACTCTGAATAGAATGGGCTTATTGAAATTTGCCGAATTATGAACTAACGAGAAGAACACGGAGCACTTCCCGGGCAGGACATTGTGCTGATGTTCTTGAGAGCAGTTACGATGTCATCAGAGTTGCGAGAAATTGTAGGTGGGTACCATGAATCTTTGTTGCTAGCTGAAAACATAAAAAATCAAATTTGAAAGCAGAAAACCACTGATCTTACTGGAATCAAATGGATAAAGAACAAAGTTGGTAAACCATCCTTGAGTAGTTGGATCGTTGTTAATGCTATCAAGAGATGCCTTCAAGTTTTTCTTCAATTGGAAGATTGATGATCCCATGTTGTAGGATGTTTCAAGCATAAGGACAAGTGTTCTATCCTTATCATTGAACGAAGTTGGATATGGTGGCTCACATTGGGCCAACTGGCAAAATTGGCCGGTGAACTGTGGGACTGAAGAACAATCACAAACTCCGCTTTTCTCGATTCCGCCGTTTTGACAAACTGGAGTGCTACAGTCGGTTCCAACCCAACCAGCACGGCAAACACAAACTCCGTTGTTTAAGAATCCTCCATTAGCACAGTTAATAACAGCCTTTGTGCAGAGAGCATCGGAATATCGTTCGAATGCATATCCGTATTGATCGATTCCAGTAAACTAAAATATTTAGATTATTGATCTCATCAGTTATCAAGATAATTACCTTGATGGAGAAGTCCGAAAGAGACCCATCTGTAACTGGACAACTGAATGGGGCAGAGATTGTAGCATACGTGCAAGCACGATTTCCAAGTGGCAACGAGTTTGTGATAGTTCTGTTGCTTGACAACACAGCATAATTGAGTTTTCCTTCCATCGACGGTTTGGTGTCAGGGGTGTATGGCAGAACTCCAGTTGGATAGGCAATAAGATAATTGCTATCTGAAATTAAACATTCAATTTTACCGAAACTCAAAAAATACTAACTTGATTGAATGTTGGCATACGTGCTTGGCTTATCGTTTCTCGGATCAGTGACAAATCCAAAGAAGACTTGAATATCAGATTGAGAGCGGGCTTGAATTTCACAACTTCCACTGTTGGATTGAACAGTAACTTTCCAGAGGCCTCCAGGGACAATATCTGTTAAAGATAATTTTTTGTTTCTGGAACCAAATCACTTTTACTTACTGACTCCCTCTCCAGGATAATATCCTTGCCCATATCTGTGTTTCATGCAAGCAGCAAAGTTGTTGGCTGCATCATTTGGATCAGCTGGCTCCCACTTTCCGTTGCTGTTTATTACCGCGTGGTTGTAAGCTGGGTTTGTTGGATCAACATTTGGTGCCCAGTTAGTATAACCAGTCTGGAAATAGATAATAAAAGCCTCAGACAAAATTTTGTTCAAATTACCAAAGGCTGAGCAAAGTTACCATCAGGAACATCCCAATACCATTGACCATTATTGAATGCAAGACCAATCCAAACTCGGTATGATCCAATTTGACCTAAACATTACTGCTATAAAACTATCAAAATGCTAAGTGTCTTACTAGCAACATAGTCGTTTGTTGCCTGGCTATCAATATGAAGTAAATATGCTTTTTGAGCATGGCACATATCCCATGTATCAAGCCAAGATAGTTTGTCAGCGGTGAATGTGAAGCAGTTTTGTTGTCTGTGATTCCAGAATGATCCAGAGCAGGCTAAAAAACTAAGACTATCAACGAATTAATGAAGTTTATTTTTTACCAGCCACATATTGGTTCAATTTGGTTTCAGGATCGTTTATAGCAACGAGCTCATAGTCCGAATTTTGCCCCTTTTGTCCGTCTGGGAATGTGACCTCGACACTGTAGAGATCAGTTCCAGTGACAGCAAGAGTAAGGGATTGGGTCCATCCATCAACTGGCATGTAATACGAAGTAGCACTGGTACAATCAGGAACGTAGTATCTATGAGAGACTGCAGACTTGTACATACTGACAATGAATAACATAATTTGATCGAGTTTATCAGTCATATAGATATCTCCGAGAGTCGTTTGTGACAAACTTCTGAGATAGTATGGGAACTGCCCGTTGTTTTCTGGTGTTGTACAAATGGATGAACCAACACCGACAAGATTAAGAGAAAGTTGGTACTGTTGAGATACGTCAAACAATTGAACGTAGGAAAGATCATTTGGCCCGTCTGAATCAGCAAATACCCAGACAGAAGAACGTCTCTCAGAAAGAAGTACGGCTCCAAGCATAGCTTGCTCAATTTGAATCTGGCAAGATGTCTCATCAGCAGCGTAGTTTGAGAAGTTTCCATTTAGATTGGTAACCCCAGCAACAAAGTCAGCTGGCCTAGCGGAGTTAACGAGCAAATATGAAGCTATAATTGAATATTACGACTGTTACCCTAATCAAGTAACATACTGTTTGAATTGACTGCGATCAAAATCCACTTATTAATCCATTTGTCAGATGCTTGTTGCATATCACGTGTCATTGCTTGAACATTGTCTGCAATTTTTTGAACAGCTACCTTCATAGTTGATCTAGTAGAAACAACAAAGGCAATGGATTGTCCATCGAATGAAACGTCAGGATTGTTGTTGAAAGTGGTGCACATGTCTGAAATATATAAGATCCCTATTTTAATTCAAATTTACACAGTTCATACATTGTTCGCAGAAAGTTCCAGCAGTTCCGACTGGGCAAACACACATTCCTCCTCTTGGTGTACCTCCGTTTACGCATTGAATATTTGTGCAACTAAATTGATATATGAACGTCAATCAAGTTTATGTTATTTTCACTTACTATTGTCCGTAAAAACCTGGTGGACAGATGCAAGTAGCGTTATTTGTTGGATCGGTCACTCCGCCGTTCTGACAAGAGTTTGGTGGATACGGTGTCGTTGGCGCTGAAATATGTACACGTTTCTTACTCAGTTTCCGACAAAAAAGTTAGCTATTGCGCCAAAAAAGTGATAAATACAATTTTTGAAGGCTTACTTCCAGAGCAGAAACCAGTGGTAGTTCTTTGGATGGTGAATCCCTTTCCATCGTCAGCATAGACAGTAGCATAGAATGGTTGAGACATGAAATCACAGAAGTCGGCAGCTCCAAAATACATATGGAAACCACATCCGTCTCTGTATTTTCCACTGGAGTAGTACATTGGTTTTTGGTATTTGTTGTCCACATTTACATTAGATGTAATGGAAATTTCAGAGAAAAGACGGAATGGATCGGCTACTTTGCCCTTAAGTCCTGTTAGTTGAGCAACAATGTGAGAAGATTGTCCGACGACTGGTTCCGAGTCACTAGCATCATCATTGACTCCGACGCTAGTTCCAATGAAAAGATCATATTCTGAGCGGGCTTGAACACGGTACGAGCACGGAGTATTTTGCTGCAAACAAAAACATTTCAATTCTTTCAGTTAAGCTATGTAGTGAGCAAAAAAACTGAATTATTCATTTCAATAGTACTTACCACATTTGACACAACTGTGACCAAGTGCTCACCAACAACGGGGTTTGAAATCTCATACAGTTGAGTAGTTCCACTGTCGACAATCTTCAGAAGAGTATTGGTATTTCCATTTGGATCTGTGACAGAAACTGTTAACTGTTGTCCGACAGCGAGAATCATGAGCTCAGTGGTTGAAGTGTCAACGAAGAAAACTCTCGTTGGAGTGGCGCAGCTAGCAAGATCGTCAATAAGTACCGAGTTCATTTTGTAGGCTGTTGCTTTGATCACGTATTGGAAAATCTGAACAAGCAAAATATGGTGTTGTAGGATAAATTGTAAACTAACTTGTTGCAAAGAGTCAACAGATGGTCTCAGGATAAGTCCTCCACTGTAGTAAGAAGCGTATTCGATGGCTTGGAAACCTTGGCTCATTTCATCAAATGCACAATTAGATTGAACAAAGTAGTGAGTGTATATCTGAAATTGCAACTTCTACTTATGTTAACATCAGTTATGTAGTACCGGGAACTTCATGCGAGTGTTTTGCTCAATGACGGTTTGCCATTTCTCGACATCACTAGCAGTTGCGTCAGTGAACAAATAGACTGGAGATTTTTGATAGAGAGCGACTTCGTTAAAAATAGAGCCGATCGCATCAAAAGTAGCATCCGAACATTGTCCAACAGCAGTTGAAGCTTGATTGATGGCAGCCAGGAAAGCATTTTGGTCAAATGCTGGGTAGTAGGTGTTGGTGTAAGCACCGTTTGCAAATTTAACAATGACAAATCCTTTGTATACTTCGTAGTTGTTGCCGTCGTTACTTGTTAGTTCTTTGTAGATAGCACTGGAGATCGCATTTAGGTTTTGATTCATCGAAACGGTGCTTCGAATGATAACAACCAATGTCTTGTAGTTGGTAAGATATTGTTCCCAGTTCAGTGGACAGGTAACTTGAAAGATATATTTAATATATAAATATAACTGAAACTTAACATACCATCTTGACAGTTTGTTCCATGGTATCCAGCAGCACATTCGCATAGATTACCGTCTGGATCTGGGAATCCGGCGTTCATACAGTTAACTTTTTCACATTGTTTTCCATTAAACAGCTCAGAGCAGAAGCATGTTTGGCCTTGGTTAGCAACATTGAGGAGTGTTCCATTGTTGAAACAAGTTGTCACCGGAGCTTGGGTCGTTGTTGGAGGAGCTGGTGATGTGAGAAGTTCTGAAAAAAGACTGATTGCAATTTGTAGTTAACAGTTATGAAACTAATAATTCTTGAACGCCTGAGCTCAATAAACTCATGACACTTTCAGCTTATAGAAAACTAATCATTCAAATAACAAAAGCGTTGTTGACTTACGCATGCATGAGAATCTTCCGGTTCTTCTGAAGTTAAATCCGTTGGCGTCAACTCCATCAATCTGAAAGAAAACATTAAACATTTTAATTTGAACTTCGTAGTACATGATAGAAGTAGGCATTTCCAAGTTGACATTGCCACTGTCCTGCATAGTATTCATACCCGCACTGATACCTGAAAAAATGAATGGGGAAAGTGATTTGCTTTTATAGGGGTGTTAATGTTTTCAGGAGATAAATCAAGTCTAAATGCTAATTATTTCCACAAATACAGTTCCCTACCTTCTTGTGAGAGCTGCTCTGTAGACTGGAGCCAAAGAATTGCCTTGGCGAATGGTGATAGATTGAACTTCTGCAATATAAAGATTTTGTTTTATATTTAAAAAACGAAACTAACGAGCTGGTGAATTGTCAACGTGAGCGGCCATATACATCGGAACACCGTTGATTGCAGATTCACCATATGGAGGGTCGTCTGACTGTGGAGAATACACAAATCCATCCACAGCTTTCAATCCGCTGGGGTCACCCTAAAACTGACTTCATGTGCTTTTGTATTGAAATTTATATGGAAATTACTTAAAATTGAAAACTATAAATTAAATATGCTTTATATAATGCTTTATATGTTGGAACTCTCGCAGTTTTTATAAATAAATGGCTGCTGGCACAAAATTTATAATTGCAAAATTAAAAATTGGTTGTTGGTTAATCAAAGATGGTTAATCAGAGATAAAAAACCTTTGTTTTATTTTATTTTTATAAAAACGTTTTTTTTTGCTAGGAAAACTACATTTCATAAAATAATCTGAATAATGACATTCCTTATCAATGTCTGAACTTTTGAAAACTTCCCGGTGCACTTGAAGCAAAATATAAGTTAGTATGTATGACATATACAATTCATTTGGGCAGTATGGAACATCGTTGTTTTAAATATAATTTGTTCTTAATTTTAGTAGACAATTCCAGGTTTTAAGAATTTCAGAAATTATGTAACTTTAGGTAAGGTTCTTTTGATGAATTCACTATATTATTCATTGATTTGATCTTTAATAACGACATGGTATACAGTATTTTTATAACGCGCCATTTTATTTCCAATTCCACGTTTTAATTCATTTTTAGCGCGCCCATTTTGATATGCCGAACTCGTAAAAATGTAGGGAGGCAACTCATGGTTATCAGTTTTTCATCTTGTTACGATGGCAAATGTTGAACATTTTGAATGAAAATGTGCGAAATGTAACTAGAAGGCAGACTACAAAATCTCACTTACATTAACTTCAATGATGCATTCGCTTGTTGGAACACCCTGGTTATCAATGGACAAGGTATATCCACCAGATGGAAGATCGGCGTAGACATTCAGAGAATAGCTATCGTCGGCTACGGAGTAAGATGGAGAAAATACAACTCCCTTTGCATCGGTCATATTCACATATGGAATTCCAGCAGCCGAAACATGGATTTGAATGGTTTGGGTAGGCTTGTTGCCTGTTGAATCGACAGGGATGTAAAATCTTGAAAAAAGAAAATCGTTTTGAAGCAACTAAATTAAAACTCATGCTTACGGTCCACCACAGCTTCCTTGGATAAACATAATCTCAATACTGGAAGTCTGTCCAGATGTTGGTGCAGGTTTTGGATCAGTACAGATTGGGTTTTTGCATCCATCACCAGTCCATCCATTTTCGCATTGGTTGGCAATTCCAAGAACGGCAAAAATCGCACGTTTTGCTCGAATATGGAAAGCATCAGTATTTGTTAGTTCGGGATAATAATTTGGTAGGTGATGAAATACGGAATCTGAAAAAAAAAGTTGTTTTTGTAAAATAGATTTAGTTTGAGTTACCAAGATTTGGAGCAGCTGCAACTGCTGTTACTAATAAAAATAAAGCCAGTAGGAGCCGCATCGTGTGCAGTGGCGACTCGAGCAGCAGCGGACTGAAACTGGAAGGGCTTGTCTTGCCCTATCGCATATGTAAGACCGTGAAAATTTTTTATTGTTTGATAAGCCAATTTTGCTATTTGCCCCGACGTTTTGCCGACTGCCACATTTTTGCCTTCAAGAACTAATATGGTTATCAAGTGATTGCACATGGCACCACGACGACAGGCGTGTATAACGATGGTTTTTTGATAATTCTGAATATTATTCGAATGAATAAAGATTATGAGCAAAAGTAAACGTGGGAATTTACTTCACCTTTAGATATTATTGCTCAAAGCAACATTTACAACAATGAAATGAATGAAAATATTTGGCTTAAAACATTAAGTCTGTTTGGAAATAACAACAGTGTAGTTCGGTCTACTGGCTTTACGTTTTACTTTGAATTAGACTATTATCATTGTTGGGAATGTTTACTTGTTGCTTGTGATTTTAAAAACGGTTCAGTTTTCAAGTAATCAGATCGATCTCGGAAACCCTGAAATGCAGATTTGTCATGGATATGTATCAAAACGAATGCTATGTGGTTAATATGTTGTACTAATTCGGTTAATATATAAACTTGGTTGTAATAATTCTAAACGCTCTTCGTGCATACTTAGATGATTTTTTGAGATCGTAGCATTTTAATTGACTTTTGAACAGATTGTAGTTGTTTTTTTATAAATTTCAAAAATTTTGTAGAAAGTATTAAATAGTGTAGGGCAGAGAAAGAATGTTATGAAAAAGATTGTTTTATATTTCTTTGTGTTTTATACTAAAATTTGCATAATCACAGTGTTCCTCGATATGTTTGTGCAATTATGATAGTTCGCTTTTGATCGCATACCGACTCGTTGGAAATATGTAGTTTCCTGATATGATTCAATTTCTTATCAGACCTATCAATTTAAAATTGCCAACAAATTAATTTACGTAAGGAGTACACACCCAAAATGGAACTCAAGTCAAATTTTGTAGCAATGTTTTGAAACAATTTTGTAAAAAAATGCTTATTAGAAACATTGTCTAAAAATATTTAAAAATTATTTGGCTAAAACTAAATATTTTCCGCTCAGGCCGACTAACATCAACCGCACCATGGAAAGAATCAAATATCTTTGTTTATAAGATATAATTTGTGTACCTTCAACTACATATGAACACACCCATGTTCGAAAATGATTACATTACTGCTGGCACTAAATATCTGCAAATGCAATTTTTCAATTATTTCTGAATCAGTAATAGTGATTTCATCAGGTCAAGTGAGTGTCGTCTGTGAAACTATTGAGATGAGTAAAAGAAAATTTAAATCTTACTATGATAACGAGGATTATGTTCCGGAACTCAATGAACTTAACTTAACTGAACGTTAATGAACTGTTTTGAAGATTGCACTTAAACTGTACTGAATACAGTTGCTCGTTTCTTTAAACTAATCTTCCGATTAAAATAGTTTTGAACTCTTGAATAACATACCGTATTTCCTCTATTAGTCTTGCATGCGAAAATAATTTTCAATCGTCACATAGGGGTGCAAGACTAATAGAGGAAATACGGTAATAGCGTAACAAGCATAACAAATGATTGAAAAATTGGATTTTTGGCTAAAACTACTCCTGTAGAGCCGAAAGTATCGAATATCGTACTAAAACTGGTCAAATCATTTTGAAATGTTTATATTAACAGACAAAAACGACAAAGAATGAGTTTGTACCAACCTTTGTAAAAAGAAAAGCACAGTCCCCCACAGTGTTTAAACATAAATGGTTTAGAAATGTGAACAAAATCATTTCCAATTGTTTTTTCCACATTTTTAAAATATTTTCAGTCAAAAACGTGTTTGCGTCGCTTTTCGACTACAAAAAAACAATGTTTTAAACGCTTTTGAGAACTTTTACTATAATATTTTCTAATTTTAACACCATTGTAGTAAGCTTCGATAACTTCTCTACTGACGCTACTTCACCTTAGTTGAGCCCAAAAGTACCTATGCTTCCAATAAAGCATAGCAATGCTGATATCATAGTGATTATCAGTTTTTGATTTTCTGAACAACTTTGCAAAGCTTGTTGAGACCACACATAATATTTTTACACATTTACAATGGGCATCAAGTTGTTTCATTAAATTCGCATCGTTATCACACTTACACCGCAACGGAAGCTGATATGGATCTGTAGCAAGTTCAACTAACAAATTATCATCTTAAGTGTCACTTTTCAAAATTTCCGTAGCTAGTGTAATCCCATCGAATCAGCTGTTCGATCTTTCAATTAAAGCTCGTTGCTATCCTTTCCCTTTTACGCACCCGTCAACCTCTCATTTTCTCGACGTAAGACCAAAAAAAAATGATGGGAGGAGTTACTGACGATGAGTAAAGAGAACTTGCCTTTTCGCAAGTTGACGGCCTCCAGTGACGGCGCCCGCATTTGACGTTACCCCTTGTTTGCAAAGTCTACGGAATCCTTCCGTGTCTTAAGAAGTACTTCCATACGGTTTCACACATCTGTTTTTGTGATTTATCCCATTGGGTTCTTAATCACTGATCATCTCCCTCAATCGTCTTCATGTGGAACACCGCCAACCAGCATGCTTATCCGTAGAAACGTGTTTCTTTCTATCTTATTTCTCCTAATAATTGTTATTGATAGCAGGTGTGAAGAAGAAGAGAATCAAAAAGGTATACATAATTAACAATTGGCCACGAATAAAAATTTTTTAAAAATTATCTTAGTTAGTTCATTTATCTTTTTCCTTACAAAAGTCTTACTTCCTTCCTCGTTTCCTACATCCATTTACCTACTTGTGTGTTCTTACCACTTTCTGATATTCTTTTTGAAGGTTATTTTTCTGTTCAACAGGTCTAGCACAGAAAAACGTGTGATAGATATGAAGAAGAAGTCAAAGATGAGACAAGTGTGAACATCTTTATCCGGATGTCTTCTTTTTATTCCTTTTGGTGGCTAATGGCTAGAGTAATGTGTTGAATGACAGATATGATGTTTATGAGTGAAAATACATGCAAGAGAAAATGCTAATTTTGCTTTTTACAGGATTCTCGCCACCACCGGATTGCGACTGTCCTAGCGTGATTCGTCCTGTTTGCGGGACCGACAACGTTACTTACAACAACTTGTGCTTTTTGCGATGTGTTCAACGCACAAACGAAGGTACTCTTTGTTTTTTAGATATGACCCCTATGTTACGATTAATGACTTATTTTCACAGATCTTCTTTTCTTTTACAACGGCACCTGCTGCGACAAAAAGGAGTGTGAGAAAGTAGGAACGCCGATATGTGACAACTTCGGTTAGTGTTTGAGAATTAGATTGGAAAAAAAATCATTTGCACTCGTTCAAATAATATACATATTAGAAAAAAGTGTGTAACGTCTAGAACTAATCGCATTATAACAGAAGTTGTTGAACTTTCAGAATTTTAATTAATTTTGATAAAAATATATTGGTTTCATTTTCCATTCAGTTGTGAAGTATATATAACGTAATTGGGGTTAAAACAATGACATTCTGAAAAAAAAAACGTACGTGGAGTGCATAAAAAACTGATCCTAATAATATTTCTCAAAAAAAAGTTTTTTATTAAATAAAAACTTGCAAACGGTACGCTAGTTTAAAAATCGAATATGTTCACGGAGCATCCGATTAAAAATATTCAAACCTCTTTTTTAATGTCAATATTTGTTCCTTTTTAAAATTGAAAATTTTATTAATGTTCTAGATGGCAGAACTAAACTATAAAAACTCATTGTGATAAACTTAGTGATTGTAACAAATAAATCAATCTTTATAATTTTATTAATGAAATATTTAAAATACTTTCGAACACGAAAGAAGTTTTATAATGTTTCAACATTTTGACAAGAATTTTATACATAATATTTCTGAAAACAAACAAAATTATTCTACTGAATACTTTATTTCGAAAGTTTAAAATAACTTCTCACATGAAAGAAGAAGTTTCCAAAAATTATTGTTTACCCTGTAGTTTCTAAATATTTTCACAGAAGATTTTAATTTTTAGGAGAAACACATATCAATGATTGTCATTTTGCTCAATTTCAATGTATCATGAAGAAAAGCATGGGCTTGTCGTTGACGAAACTACACATGGGCCGATGTTCTTCGAAAGACTGCAATCATAATTGTACGAATACTGAATTCGACCCGGTATGTGACACGAATGGGTCTGTGTATCGAAATCTGTGTGTGTGAGTGGACAGTTCGATCACCGTCTGATAAACATGTTCCGTTTCAAGGTTCCAAATGCGAAGATGCGAATTACAATTAGAGAGTCAACGAATTCAACTGGCAGAGGATAGAAAGTTTTGTTTGAGGAGTCGAGGTAGGTGGTAGGAATGTGTGGAACGACAATCACATGGACTTTGGTGATCTGATTCAACGGTTTAGAGACCCAGCGATTCAAATTGGCCGGAGTGGAATCATACACCTCCTACGCAGATGAACCTTATTTGGAAACGACGGAAGCCAGCACTGTGGCACCCGATCTCACAACAACTGCATCCACAACAATCCCGATGAAATCTGAAAAACCATCAAGAAATGAGACTTTTATTAACAAGGTCATTGCAAAAACCTCTGCTTCAAAGCATCGTGAAAATCATTCACCTCTGACGGTTAGTTTTTCTAAGAAGCGGTAAACTCTGTCAGTAATCGGTGTAGTAGGTATGCTTAGAGGCGATAGAATCAAAGCCATTATTCAAACTGATGCTATCTCCGATTACAGCATTTCTTTTTCGCTTTCAAAAAAGAAAGACCAGGCTGATTTCACAAAGACTAAATTGTAACCTTACTTGACATGTTTTTTTCTTTACACGGTAAAAATTTAAGCAAACAAGTCTCGAGAGGCAGAAAATTTGAAGAATGTCAAAGATTTCGAATTCCTCTTTCAGCGCAACGATCTTAATCGTGCATGCAGTATCAAAGAGTGCGATAAATCATGGGATCCGGTCTGCGACACTAGAAATCGAACTCATAAAAATGTTTGTCAGTTCAAGTTTTTTGCTTGCAAGGTGAAAATAATTTATTGGAGATAATGCTCAAACGTCACATTTCAGATCAATAAAATAGATGGCAGTGTAATAGATATTGCTCATTCAGGAGCTTGTAGAGCAGTGAGTTTGAAGGAAAATTTGGATTCAATAATGTTTTCATTTTAGAGAAAAAGTACATGTATAACATGTCCAAAGGATGAGAAAAAGATTCCTATTTGTGATAATCGTAATATGGTATGTATTGAAAATAAAAAATTAAAGTTTCCCAGTTTAAGTTTTGCTCGTCGAGATACCTTTTCTTTTCCTGTACTCTAAAACTAAGTTCTTAATCCCAAACCAATATCATAGTAGAACTTTTCAAAAAGTGTTTGAAACATTTTTATTGATAGTGAAAAATACCAATTACTGAGTTTTTGCCACTTTTGGAGAAAACTATAGCACTGCTGCATGTTGGAATTTCTACAAAGTTTGAATATTAATTTTTAAACATAGATCATAAAATTCAAAGAAATCAGATGTTTTTTGATCGACGACTTCCAAAAAAAGTGAAAAACTGCGATTTTTCCAATTTTCAGAAAATCATAAAAGTAATAAAACAATATATTTTTAAATTATGCTATTTGGTCACTGTAAAGTCATAGGCAAGTTTTAAAGCAATGCTTCCACTTGCGCTACTAAAACTTTAAGAACCTATGCAATACTTAAAATTAAACGTCTAATTATACTTAATCTCTAAATATGCTATATTTAAATTCTGTATACATATGTGTTTTGAAGTTTATATTTCAGACGCATCCTACTCTTTGCTCTTTTATTCAATACAATTGTGAGGCCAGAAACAATGAAGATGAAGAACGCGTGCTTGTTCACATCAAATCGTGTCATGAGAGAAGTCCTCAGTTTACTCTTAAAGTACTGACTGAAATCGAGAGAAAAGTCACGTAATTTCTCAACTTCCAGGACGAAATTTGCCCAAGGACTTGCAGTCGCGACGTGAAGCCCGTTTGCGATGAAGCCAATAACACTCATCAAAACCTGTGTCATTTTCAGCAATACAATTGCAACATGCGAAAGGTTTAAGTGTTATTGAAAAATTGATGCACTTACCAAACATTTCTTCAGCTAGGAATTCGCTCGCCGTATTTGAGATATTTGCGGCCGTGTGTCAAAAATAGAAAAATAGATAATGCAGTGGAAAATGTGGAGATGAGGGCAACAGTTTCAAATGTTGTAATAAAAACTTCCAAATCAGTTGCTGAATCAACCACTACTTCACAGTTAAAACAAACTGTTGCATCTGAAAAAACTACATTCATTGTAAGCGCATTTGAGAAAGTCTTGGTAAGTGAAAAAAATCGTCAAAATCGAAAAATTGTTTTTAAGAAAAGTACCACAAGCACTCCATCACCCTCATCAACAATCGTGACAACGACAATTAAAGTACCAACAGTCACATTTTCAACGCTTCCGGACCCAACGACAAAATCCATTTTGGAGATAGAAATCGAAACCACAACACCACTTGACGTAGCTTTCTTCGATTGTCCAAAACCTAATTGCCCAACAGATGGACAACCGGTATGCGACTCGGCAGGAAATTTGCATGGGTAAGCAATTACAACTATCTCGTTGAAATTTTATTGGAATATCATCACACTTTTTGTCAAATCAAATTTTGGAAATGGGGTTGAAACATTACGAATTATTGTTCAAAATGTCATTGGAAAAATGCATATTCACTGAAAAATGTGTTGAATCTTATGGGGTAGATGTACCACAAATTATCACCTTAACTAATTGTTTAAAATCAGGTTTTAACTTACCATATAAAATGTTTGTATACAGCTTTTACACAGTAGCCAATACTTCAAGAGTAATTCTTGATGAGTTTCTTGTACAAAATCAGTCCAACAATTTCAATAAACACATTAATAATTTTATTGAAACAGCATTTTCACTATTTCAGAAATCTGTGCGAGTTTACCTACTCTCGCTGCATTGCTGCTAGCAAAGGACATCAAATTCACATTGCTACTGAAGAGAACTGTATTTCAAAGGAAGCATGCCAAATGCCGTGCACTGATGATAAACACCCTATTTGTGCATCTGATTTTTCCACTTATGAAAATCTATGTCAGTTTAGAAAACAGAAATGTTTGGATTCTGAATTAGAAGTTTTATTCAAAGGTTACACTTTTTGGAAAAAAAAACATTCAAATAGTTGAATTCAGGAAAATGCAGCGAATGTCTAGATTCTCCATGTGCTCTCCCAGCAGAAAATTCCCCGGATGAGTCTTTTGTTTGCTTGGAAGACCAATCTACAAAATCACTGTGTGAATATCAAATGTTGTCTTGCATTTTTGAGCGCGGATACGGTGTGAACCTAACTGTTCAATATGTAAGTTAGGAAAGAAATTGTTTCATCAATTGTTTTTGATATTCAGATTGGAGTATGTTGCCCTCCTGTTGAGTCATGCGATACTGAAAAACCGGATCCAGTCTGCACTGATAGTGGAGCTACGTTTTTGACAGAATGCGAACTAAACATCGAAAACTGCAAGCTGAAGAAATTAGATCAACCAAAGCTTGTCGTTGTTTCACAAGGGATTTGCGAAAAGTAGGAAAATTATGAAAAATTGAAATGCAGATCTTGTTTCAGAGATATGCTAACCGATGACTTTTCAAGCAATCGAAATTTCCAAAAACCAAACATAGAATTCAAAAGAGAAAATACTTTTAATTGTTCTATGGAATGTGACAACTCATATGATCCTCTATGTGGAACTAACGGAGTTACTTTTACCAACGCATGCTCCCTTCAGAAAGAGATTTGTGAATCGGCGAAGTAATGAAGTTTGATAGTTTTTCAAATATAGATGATCAGAGTTTCAGCTCGACGATTGAAGTTGCTTACACCGGAATGTGTTGTGATACCAACTGTCCGTCCGATTTCAGCCCAGTTTGTGATAGTAAAGGAAGTACTCATCAGAACATATGCCATTTCGGAGTCAAAAGATGTATTGCCGAACGAACATTTGGGGATGTTCTTACAATTGACAAATTTGAAGTTTGCAATGAAGTCAAGGAATGTAACAACGCGTGTCCAAAAGAATACAGCCCAGTTTGTGCATCAAATGGGCAGAACATTGTGAACGAGTGTGAACTAGATAAAATTCGATGTCTTGTAGAAAATAATGTGACAACTGGAGATAAACTGGTGAAAGATTACGACGGTTTGCAATTTTTCTAGTTTCAAATAAAAATATTAATTTCAGGAGAATGCTGTAGAATCGAAAATTGCGACATTTCTGTCTTCTCACCAGTTTGTGATACTGAAGGAGTAACCCATGCGAATATGTGTCTCATGGATCAAAATGCATGCATTCAGATGAAAAAGAACAAGAAAACCATTCAAGTTTCCTATCAGGTAAACTCTGAAATAAATTTTTGAACGAAAGGTTTCCAATGCCATTATAAGGACAAAAATATTATTTTTTTTTTAACTTTAAATCAGATTAGTTACATTAATTAAAGGGACAATGCTGTAACCAGCCATGTGATGAAGATAAAACCCCAGTTTGCGACGGAACAATTACACATCCGAACATTTGCAGATTCAGGTAGGCTCATATATTGTCCTATTTTCTGTGACCGCAAATACTGACACTTTCAGAATTGCACAATGTGAAGCAGAACGAGTAAACAAAACGCTCAGCATTGCCTATTCAGGAGAGTGTTGTCTTCTCCCAAAAGGAGAGTGTGAAAGTTCTGGAGCAGTTTGTGATTCAGAGGGTCAAACTCATATGAATCATTGTGTTTATCAACAAAGAAGATGTATGGCACAAACCATATCTCAGAAGACTCTAAACATTGTTCATACAGGTATATTAAAGTTTTTTCAAACCAACAACAGCAAAAAAAAAGAGCAAAAAAAATGAAGTTGAAATTTTTCGTGTACTCAATATTAACTCATTGAATACACATGTTTAAAATGGAACATGTACATATACCTGACAATTTGATTATAATGAATCACCTTAAATAAAAAAATAAATTTCAAAATTTCAAACAGATGCAACTTTTCAGGAGAGTGTTGTGCATTAGCTTCGTGCCCAAAAACCGGACAGCCGGTATGTGACTCAAGAGGTCGAACTCATGATTCTCTTTGTCACTTTCATAACTCAAAGTGTATATTTGACAAGATTCATACTCAAAACACAACGTTAACCCTGGACTACCAAGGTTTGTTTTCTTGTTACTTCAATACAACTATTGAACTACTTGTTTTCAGGAAAATGCTGTCCCGCTGGATGTACAGATGAGTTGTCTGTTATTTGTGACCAACATGAGAACATATACCGAAACTCGTGTTATTTTAATCTGAAAGCATGTGAAACGTGGCGACGAACACAAGACGTGCTTCTTGCCACACCCTGCCCGCTATTACGAACGTGAAGATTCCCAATCAAATTATAATTTAACTTTTTTGTTTTATAGTTGTTTTTTTGTAAATAAATGGTGAGATGTTTGGAAAAGGTTGACATTTAAACGATTTATTCATTTACTCGATGTACTTGCCACTGCCTTTGGGACTACCAGTTCAATGTCTTCATCTCGAGGGAGTTCATGCCTCGGACTTGAACTTCTTGACTTTATATCTAATACAGCAAGCTTTGATTCAACTTCATGTAATCTCATTCCCAGTACTCTGAAAAAAAAACAGTATTCCTTATTGAAACGTTGTATGACTCCCACTTGTTAGCACGACGTGAGTGTGCCAACGCCATTTGCTTATCATTGCACAAATCGAGCAGAATAGTTGTTATCGCACGATAATCGGACTCGACGAGTTCGATGGCATGAGAAGCTAGCAACTCACGAACTGAAATATGCCGGAAAATAATGGAATACGAAGTACAAAAACTGTGTCCAAAAAGTCTCACTTTGTTTCATATTGATGACTGCTACACTTGGTTTGTCATCTCCTTCGCCAGCCTTTGGAGATCTATTCACCATCGTCTTGAAATAAAATTTTCACATAGGCGATAATGATTCCAAAAAGTTACCTGTACATTTACAGCTTCGGCCATTTGTTTGTATTTGGCAAGTGTCATTTTTATGGACTCACTCTCTTCTTCTGCAGTGTTTAGTTTGGCTTTCAAAAACCGGTTTTCGGCCACTAAACTGTCCAAATCTTCGGCCACCTAAATACGCCAATTAGAATTCAACTCAAAAACAATCCGAATACCAGGTGTATAAAAAAGGGAATACTTGACTTACCCTTCTCGGATCTCCATTCAACAAATAACTCAACTCGTTGCTCAATCTTGCTACCTTCCGCTGCATTTCGTCGCGTTCCATGAGCAGCTCTTCTTTGATTCCAAGCATAGACCGGAGATCCGATTCAAGACCTTTGCACTGAAAAACAATTATGGCAAACCAAATTGAAACGGAACAAACCTTTGCCTGAAGTTTTTCATGAGCTTCCAGCTTTGAAACTTCGTCATTTTCCGTTGAAAATGAATTTCGAACCGGTCCTCCCATTTTTTCTACCTAAAAGCCATAAACATTGAAGCTAATTTTAAAAAATTAAGTACAAATTTCGCAAAATGTTTTTATCGAAGATTGTTTATAAAACAATATAATGGCTATAAATTAAATTTATGCTACATAATAATATTAGACTTTGCTGCAAAGTCTCATATTATTATGTATGAACTTTTTAAAAAGATTAAAAGGTATTTGTACCTGAAAAACGAATGAATCAATTTTATGAAATAAACTCGTTTTTTTGTCAAGATTTTTTGTTTCTGTTGCAATAAATCTCTCAATATAATCATTTTAAATTAAAAAAAAACGAAATGAAATAAGTAGAAATGTTTCTCGATATTCTGTAAATATTCAAATGTTTACCTCAAACTGAGCAATTGTCTGTCGAAACGTTTTGCAGTCTTTTTTCAAGTCAGCTTTTTGGTCCAACAATTCTTGCCTGTCGGTCCTTAATTGTTGATTTTCTCGCTTGTACTTTTCAATATCTTCTATCAAATCCTGTCGCTCTGTTCCGAATTTTATTTTCATGTCGTTCTGACACTAAATTAAAATTCGTTAAAAATTTGATAATGATTTATTTAATGAAGGTTGACTTACCGCACATACTAACTGCAATTCTCTTTCAGATCTTTCCAAATTTCGTTCTAGTGTTTCGACTCTGGCCGCAAGTCCCTTTTTCTCATTCTCAGATTTCTCCAAATCTTGTCCGAGTCTCACGATCGTGTCTGTTTTCGCACCGCATTTTTGTTGGAGAGCGGTAAACTATAATTATGTATTAAACATAGTTATAGTCAGAAAACGATTTTGCAAAAAAAATATATAATTTTTTAATAAAAAGTTCTTACTTGTTTCTTGAGCTCGAGAATCTCCGCATTATTATTTTCTTTCATGAAGATGGCACAGCTCAAAGAGCATTAGAAGACTAAATAAGGACAAAAATCGATATGCACAGAGGGGGAAGAGAGGGCCTCACTGCTCCTCGCACACGTTTTCCATGACCGCCTTTCATGCATTGAAAAAGTTGGGCGAACATAAACTTTCGAGTACGAAATGAATTTCTGCTGTATGATATCTTGAAGCTTCTTTTCCAAACAACGAAGTTTAGTGAAAATAAATTTATTAAGTTTACCACTTGACGAAATAAGAGAAAATAAGAAAAAGAAGCCCAACTACCCCAGAATAAGTACAAAAAGTGTCAAAAATAACAGAAAATGACTAGCTATCACAGGTTTAGAATAAAACATTTAAAAAGTTGGATTGCAGTTAAGATAATACAAATAGAATTAGTGAATGTAAGCAGATGGGTTCGACGCGTATTCCGGAAGATGAGCAGGTCCATAGTTTTCAAAAAGCTTGCGCATATCAGCAACATGAATCAAATCGTCATATTGCTAAAAATAAAACAAAATAAATTATTGTTCAACTTTGTAAACTTACGTCGTGCTCGTGGACGTTTTCTTGTGTGAGAGTAGCATTGCGGGATCTCTGAACAAATTAAGTTACTAAGTTATTGAAAAAAAAACAAAATTACCGGAGTTGGAACAGCAATATTTCCACCAACAAGAATTGGAGCAGAAACAGTGGAGACAGATGACGAGCGAGAAGAGGCAACAGATGAACAAGTTGATTTGCGTGGAGCCTTAAAACTCAATTTTTTTTTTCTTTCAAATAAAGTCATTTTACATCATTAATTTGGATTCCTTTTCCAACCGAAACTAATGTGTTTTTACGAGAAGATTTCACAGAGTTGCACTCATCATGCGGTTGGAATGTTTCATGAGAAATTGGGCTTCTTTGGGAAAGTCGTGGCACTCCAGCAAGAGGAGTTGGTGGTGGAACAACGTGAGTTGCTCCAAAAACGTTGACAAACTCTCGAACATTTTTCACGACACGAACAGATTGATGGTCTCCGTATGGATTGTAAATAACATGCTGTTGAACAGTTGGATTGACACCTAAAAAATGAAGGTATCATCAATATCAGAATGTTATGTGTATTAAGTGTTATCTAAACAAACATCTAGAAATTCCAACGTTGTACAAAAAACAAATTCCAAAATATACTTACGTTGAACTGGAGCTCCACGAACAGTGCTCACCGTCGAGGTGCGAGAATGTGGCTGGTGCTGAAAATAATAAGTGAGCTTTTATGTCGTGTGTTCCGGAATGTGATTGAATGGGATTTTCTAATTACAAGAATATGTTACCTTGACATAATTAGCAACACTTGATGGTCTCGATGGAACATCGTTGCGATTCTCGTGATCATGATGATGGTGGTGATGATGTCCACTTTGGATTGTCGACTTCCGGGAACCGCCCAACTGCACGTGCTCACTCACTTTCTGCAATTTTTTGTTTACTGATAACGCCGGATGTAAGTTGGCATACCTAATGATATTATAGATGGGGGATGGGGAAATTGGGCAAAAGAGATTTGGAAGTCAAGTTTCAAAAAATGAGAAAAAAGTACTAAGTTAAAAAATAAATTTAAGAAATCTGGCATATCTAATAATCAGGCTGAGGAGAGGTGAAAGAGCGAGGTTTGGGAACTGGTTGCGATGGCTCCTCAGGAATGCCATTGTTACGAGATTTTCCATTTTTGAGCATGTAGTTTGTTGGTTCATCAGGAATTGTCTTGTACGGTTTTACGAATGCATTTGTGTAGACTGGTGGTTTCGCCACATACTGATTTTCTTGATCTTCATCATCATCAGTGCTCTTCAGAATTTTTTTCCTTTGTTGTCGAATCATATCAGTGGTAGTGCTAGTTGGTTTCTTGACTGAAGGCAAATAGTGATGTTGGTAATCTACGGCTGGAGTTGGCGCTTTGGGCTGAACAGATGGCACATAGTGGTGATGATGATCGTAGTCAGGAGCCACTTCTTTGTGTGGAATTTGTGGCACAAAATGATGACCCAATGGAACACGAGCTGCGGTTTCTTTCCTCGGAATTTGAGGCAAATATCCATGATGAGTGTCGATATCGTCATATGTATTGGATACAATTTGATGAGATGGAGTGTAATGATGTTGCGTGTGATTCAAAATTCTTGGTTCAGTACTCTTGACAACAGTTGGAGTGTACTTGTGTTCGTACTCAACTTGATTGACAACACTCTTTTCGAAAACTGGTGGAACGTAATGGTGCTTGTCATAGTCACTTAGTTTCACATCTGAAGGTTTTGCAATTTGTGGAACGTAATGATGGTGATCAAAGTTATCACGATGTTCATGTGGTTTGACAATTGTTGGCACATAGTTGTGATGACGTATATCAGTTCGACGAGGCTCAAATTTCTTTTGGTAAGTGGGGACGTAATTGTGCTTCTCCAATGTGCTTCGGTCCAAATTTTGGGATTTGTGAACAGTTGGCACGTAGTTATGAGTTTCTGGTAGTTTTGGAGTTTCGTGTTTAGAAGGAATCTTCTCAACGAAATTGTGGCGATGTTCGATCTCAGAAGTGATTCCGGTTGTTTTTCTAACAGACGGCACGTAGTGGTGATCTTGTCCTTCGAATTTTTCATCGGGCTTGGCTGGAACAACTGATGGGACAAAATTGTGCTCACGATGAATCTGTTTGATCTTATCCTTTTTCAGTGTGTCCGGAACATAATGATGGTCTCGCTCAAATCCCCAATAATCGTTGTGGGCCTTTTTCGTTGGTGGAACATACCCATGTCTTGAGTGATCTGCATGATCTTGAGCTTCCTGATGTTTGATGGATGGAAGGAAGCCATGCTTTGAATGATCAATTTGATCACTACTCTTTGAACGCTTCGATTGTGGGAGATATCCATGCTTTGTGGGATCGGAGGCGTTTTTTTCGATGATCTTAGTGACAGGAGGCACGTAGTTGTGGGTGGAAACGACGCCTCGTTCAATTCTCTGTGAGTGTTCCAATGATGGAACATATCCATGTTTCGAATGTTTGAAATCATCCTTGGACTCCGTGTGCACCACTGATGGCAAATATTCATGCTTGGAATGATCGACAGAGGTTTTTAAATCCGATTTTTTGACAGGTGGCACATATCCATGCTCATGAACAACTTGATTATCCTTGGTCTTGTGTGGAATCTGAGGGACAAAAGAGTGGTTGATGAGTTTAGGCGGAGATTGATGTGAGGTAGATTTTTGACTAGGGGGAAGGTAAGAATGAGACTGATAGTGCTCATGCCGGGATTGGTGCTCTTTGGGAGGAAGGGCTGGAATGTAATTGTGAGAGCGATTCACCTCCGAAATAGTTTTCCTTGGGCTGGCTTGCGGTACATATTGATGATCCTGATGCACGTGGATGTCTGTCGTTGTCGCTTTTGCAGTTTTTCCAACCGGAACATAATTGTGTCTTCTATCATAACCATTCGTTTGCTCCGTTCTCGTGATTGGCGGAATGTACTGATGCTCATAGAGTACATTTTTCTTTGCTTCGTGTTTTGCAGCGACTGGAATATATCCATGTTGACGATCAAGTTGATGATTTGTTTCATGATGATGGACTGCAGGAATATAGTTATGTTGCTCATGAACATGTTTTTGATGATGCTCTACTGATCGAACAGGTGCCGGATAGTAATGATGTTCTCGTGGAAGTTGTGGAGCTTTTGATGAGTAGTTCTGGACAAGAGGAACATAATGGTGGTCTTTTCCTTCAAGTTTTCTTACCGCGAAACTATCCTTTTTGGGCGGAAGTGGAACATATTGATGCTCATACAACTTAACAGCTTCTTTCTGTTCGGCGTTAACAATAGGTGGCAAATATTGATGGTTCGTCAAATCGACTTTTTGATGCGAATCGTCATGAATAGCAATCGGAATATAATTGTGCTCCGAAGGAAGTCTCGGTACACTTTGATGTCTCATAGCTAGCGGAATATATTGATGCTGAATGACAATTTTGGAAGCGTGACTCTCCGTTGGTTTAGCAATAAGAGGCACGTAGTGGTGCTCTTGTCCTTTGTGAACCGAAACTCGTTCAGTATTCGATGCCAACGGGTAATAGTGATGTTCGTAGCCGACCTTATCACCCGCTGCCGTCTTTCCCTCTTCCCTTTTTGCTGGCAGTGGCATATAGTGATGATGACTTAAGTCGTTAGAGTGACGCGTCTCTTCTACAGTTTTGGTTGCAAGCGGCACAAAGTTGTGATGACGGCTTATCGGCTCTTTATCGGAAACAGCCACATTCGAATGAGCTGGCACATAATTATGCTTTTGATTGATTTCTTCGACGTTTTTTTCCTTTTTATCAACAACAGGAACAAAGTTGTGCTGACGAAAAATCTCGGTTTTTGACTGCTCCACATTTCCACCTAATGGGATATAAGAGTGGCTTCTTCCAGTATCAAACGATTTTGTTTCCTTGTGAGTAGTCATTGGAACGTATTGATTGTGACGTTCAATTTCTGTTTTGCTCTGCACTTGCTCCGTTTTCAACGGAATGTAATGATGCTCTCGAGTGATATTCACATTATGTTCATCAGTTTTATGAGCGGTCAGTGGAATGTAGTGATGCTCGTGAACAACATCTTTGACTGCTTCGGTTTTTTTCTCCGCTGGTATGAAATGATGTTCGTGATTCACTTTTTGTTGATGATCCTCCGTTGTTTTTCTGACAAGTGGAACATAGTGATGTTCAGGATGAACTACTTTTAAATCCAACGATTGAGAGCGTTTCTCAAGAGGAACATAATGATGTTCCCTGATTATTTTTCTCTGATCTTTCACATTCGCTGGTGAATCTGGGAGATAATGGTGCGCTCTTTCAACACTACGACTCTTTCTTTCAGCTTCCAAACTGTTTGGAATAAAGCTGTGATGGTGGAAACTTTCTCGCTTGTTGTTAAACAGCGATGGTGGCGTAGATGGGACAAAATGGTGAGCCCTGTTGATTTCTTTAAAATAGTCAATCGTTTGAACTTGCGGACTTTGTGCAATCGCACTTCCATCAGCTTTTCTAATTTGTCTTTCCACGTAATGATGACGAGGGTTGATGTGTCGATACTCTGTTATCACCTTGATTTGGGGAACATAATGGTGGCGCTGATCGTCAGTATAGAAAGCTGGCGAATGGGAGAAATGTTCAACAGTTGGCGTGTCATATACATGGTAATCGACTAGTGGCAGCGGTGGTGCTTGCTTGTGGTAGGAGGAGGAGGCGTGGTAAGAGGATGAGGATTTTTTAGTGTTTTCAGATTTATCAACTATCTCATAAGAATCGAAAGGAACGTCATAATGATTCTCTATTGCTTTAGAAGAAGAAGAAGAGATGAAGTTATCGCCGACCTGGAATTGCGTTTGCTCAACGACGACGTCTTGGTGTTTGTGGTGATGGTGTTGATCAAGATGCTTGTGGTGCTCATGCTTCTTCATTTCAAAGACAGGCGACAATGGTGGTGGAGCACCATGCTCAAACTTTCTGCGAAGGGAGCTAACACCTATAATATCAACAGATGAAGAATTATCCGCTCGGATATGAATACCTTCAGATCCTGAGCGGACATCTTCCAGAACAACAGTAGTAGACTTGACGATATCCTTTTGCTGATGAATCTCCGTTTCGTACGCGTTATAGATATGACTCTCTTCGTGGGTACGTGGTGGCTTAACTGGGATTGGAGCCACGTAGGCCATCACTGGGGGCCTAACCTCAACCTCTTCCTCCTCCAGCACCGCAGCCGGACGCAACTCCTCAGTAATTTTAGGCCCAACATTATGTGCTAACATTTGGCGACTTTGGTAAGTGGAGGCAGTGTTAGAACGGGACTGTTTCACATTGGAGGTGAAGGTATGGGTAACATGGGATTCATGGTGGTGGTGGTGGTGGTCATGATCATGATGGGTTATGGAGTGTTGATCCTCTCCGAAATCGACCGATAACACATTATGGTTCTCATGGACGATTTGATAAGGCTCGTAATGCTGTTCAATAACATGTTCATGAACAACTTGCGGAACTTGTTCCTCCAACTTGTGGTGATGGTCCTCATGAGTGTCCACATATTCCACCTTCTCAAAACCAAACGAATCCTCGCTATGAGCATCAAAAGCGCCCTGAACAAAGCTGTATTAATAAAAAACACAAACTCTTGACACTTACGACAACTGATGGTGGTTGGTAGTAAGCTGGAGCAGCAAAGTCCACAAATTCAACTTCGTGACTTCTGTGCAAAACATTGACACCATTGTGAGAATCGACAACTCCTCCCTGAAAGCAATTCACAGTTTAACTGATATGTCATTTAAAAACGTACAACAGCAATCGAGTGAGTCAACTTTGATGGAGCAATAGAGTCCTCGCTGTCACTTTGAATGTGAACTGAGGCAGGAACAATGCTGGAAACCACTGATTGATCCTGAAAAAGAAATTATAGGTGTTTTAAGTTTGAAAATGTTTATTTACTCTTCCATGAAGATTTTTAAATTGCTCAATCACTGCGTCATGCTCGAATGATTGTCCGACAGCAAGTGGGGTTGGAGCTTCAGATGCAACATGTGCTCCGACCACCTGAAAAATCATGAATAAATTGTTTTTTAATCTTTGTAAAACTGACGATCGGCTCATTCACAAGAGTTCCCTCGGAAATAGTCGACTCGCTGTCATGAGTCAAAGCGGAATGATGGGAATGTTGGGAGTGATGCGAATGATGCGAAGCGACGGAATGGTGGGACCTGTAGGTGTGTGAAAATTATTTATTATTTCTTCAGTAGAGTGAGCTTAAGATATACCCTGATCTGGAAGAAGCAACTGATGGTGCCTTTCCAACAACAGCTTCCCCAACAACAATCGGAGGCATGTCGTACTGTGGGATAGGTGGAAGATCGTAGTGCTGAAAAAGGCGTTTATAGTTTTCATTGTTCGAACTGAAATACCTGAGCGGATTTTTGAGAAACGCTAGAATGAACAGAAACTGATGTGGCTTTTGACATTGCGGACACCTAAATAAATGCTCTTTTTCAAAATAATGAAAGATTAATTTTAATATATACCTCCGACCGCTGATCTTCAGTATCCACAGTTGGACGACGTTGAATAACGGCATCATGACCAACAACGTTTCCTACGATAACCTGAAAAAATATTTTTTGTTCATTTTCCAACAAAATTGTTCTTAAATCAATCGATACTGTCATTCTTTTTCGAACACGGAAATCAAAGAGCACCAACTGATTTTCAGTTTTGATGAGCAAAAAATTGATAAGTTATCAAATCAGAAGTAAAAAAAATCAGATTATAATTGAAGTTAAAGTAATCTTTACAATGTAAATAAAAATTTGCTTACCCCAGAAGAGGAGAATTCCATATGCTCGTGGTGAGATTCAACATGATGACTCTCCTGAAATTCAATAAAATAACTAATATCAACAAAATAACTGTTCAAAAATTTTCTTACTTGGTGAAAAACAGTGTGAGATTCTTGATGATGCTCCATGATGGTAGTTGTTTGTCCAACAGCAGGAAGCGTGACAGCAGAAAAGACTTGGTCCATCAAACCTTTTTAAAACTGGAATTGGGAAATGTGTTAATGTCATACTTACTATCACTGGCATTCCTAGTCTCCATCATTTTTTCTTCGGTTCTTTTTTCCAATCCACGAACAATAGGTAACCTAAAATAGCTGAGAATTAAATTTGAAAAGGTTGTTAGATCATTATTATTATTATTATTGTTGCGAAAAAAAGTAAAACGCGAAGATTGGTTTCAAAAAGCAGTCGGGCTCTTAACTCTGCTACAAACGGCAAACACGGCGCCGATGATAACTGCCATTTGATGTAAGATGATAAACCACGACGACAAGGGGAAAGTGAGGGTAGAGAACAATTTCGAAACGACCGGTATGATAGTATGTGACACGCAGCACACTTTTTGGAGCACGTTTAATTTTGATAAACGCAGAGAAATTTATAAATGATTCTTTGCCGGACACATTACATGATAGCATAATAATTTTTTGTGACTTATTGGGGGACTTCCATTTAGACACGCTTAGAACATGAGAACATATTTTAATGTCAGAAAAGGAAACATAAGTTCAAAATTAAACTAAAATTATGGGAGAGAAATGGGTCTATATTCCAACTGAATTCCATGCTGTTTGAAGCAAGCGTTTTATAGTTTTTTAACCTGTCAGTGTTCCAGTTGGGAGGTAACAAGCATTGCACTTGCAGTGGAAATTATAGCAGATGATATTTGCTAAAGTGACAAAGAGAAAAAGAATGTCGATGTTTTTAATGTTTACAGTCTGCCAGTACCCGAAAATATTTGCTCTGAAAGGACGTTAAGTCATCTGAACGAATACAGTTTTTTTCATACATCTGAATTTATTTCAAGACACAAGAAAACATCTTATTAAATGCTCAATTACAAATATGATGAAATCCTACATTTTAGTTAAACGCACATTCTAATTTTGATAAACACTATATTTCCCGAGAAAACGACAATGACAAATTAAAGATAAAAATTTAATTTTAAATCAAAAACTTATCCAAAATGTTTCTGTTAGTGTGATATGTTTTATTTGACTGGAAACTGAAGCTTGACTAACAAAATTGTCATGTTGAGACAAGTAAAAGTTTTCTATACATTTAAAATTATATAATTATTTAGATATCATTTGTAATTTGTATAACACATTATTACATTGCAAAACTAGTAAGTAAGAATTTTTAAGAGTTGCAAAAAATAATCAGACACAAAATGATACATTTTTAAAGTTACAATTCCAAACAGTGAAAAACGCAGAAACGGACTATGACTTTGTGATGCCATACCCAAAAAATTCGAGAATTGGATATAATGGATATGTTTGAAAAATAATGTTCAAATCTTCGAATATCCTACCGAATTTGAGTTATAACGAAAATTAATGTTTTGTTGGTCGGCATCGAACTTTTCCTTGCAATCCTGTGAACACTCGGGAAATTAGTTTTTCGTGCCATAATAGAATACGGCTGAAATTGGTTTAATAAAACATTAATGGCAAATTTTTCAACATATCATTTATTTTTTGTTTCAGATACAGTTAAACATATTTACTGATTTTTATTTTCGGGCCATTTTTATTTTTCTACAGTCTGCGTTTCATCTAATAGTTCCATAATCTGTCCATTTCTACAGCAACATGCACAATTTTTGTTCAACTGTGAATAAAAATAGAGGAAACAAATCTTTCGTCAATCTCTATGCTTGGTTGTATAATCTTCGTGCGCTGACAATGTTGCCATGGAAATTTATCTTTCTCCGTCTCTCTTGAAAAAATAATGTTTTAAGCCAAAAGTGTTTTTAAATAATTAATTAAAATCATCTATGAAACCAAAAACAGGTCTTTCAACTCTTAAGATGGTCGTCTTTATCAAAAAAGTGTCTGGAAATGGCAATGTGTATTTGGTATTTGTAAGTAAAACGCCAACCGTAGGAAAAGGGTTTAAATCATTTCCTGATAGTTCTGAAATATTTGAATATCACAAAAAAAGTAGAACAAGCTGAAATTGTTACTAATTTGGATATTGGAAAAAAGTTTTCACGATTTTGTAATTTTTTTTAGCATGGCACAAAAATTTTATAACTTTCGAAAAAATGGAGCTCCTAGTGCTCCTAGTGTAGCATTTACACATTATTGGCAATTTTTAACGGAAACCTCGAAAGGCAAAAAAAACTATTACAAATTGAAGCATTTTCAATATGGATGTTTTTCTTTTGAAATGGTTTAGAAGGCAGCTTTCACAATTTTCAAAAATTTAAGGCATTTCGGTTATAATAATGTGTTGTTCACATAATGTCTCTGGCGCATCTCTACTTGTAAGATCTATTAGTTTTGTATCACTGATAGCCCTGCACTCAAAACGACCCATAAAAATAGTATTGCATGAAAGTTATATTATTATTAAAATGCACTACTTAAACTGTTTTACTTATAGTTTGATTTTAAAAAATTCCTGCTGTTGGAACATGGTCTTTGAACAACCTATTATTAAAAAATATAACATATATTCGATGGATCAGTTAAAATTGTTCAAAATTATTTGTTACACATACCCATTATGTATTCCCATTGATAGTATGCATCTTCCATTTCTCCCGTCAACATAATTGTTCATAAATTTTTCTAAATATCGACTCATGCACAGTTTCTACGCGACTCAACCCCGTTTTGTATGACGTAAAAATCATCGATTGTCCAGCCGGCTGTTTAGATGACCGTTGGTCATCACTGCATAGCGCAACGCAAAACGGCAGAGGTCAGAGCTGCGGTAACGACGCGCTGTTCACGGCATTATAGAATTTGGCACATTCGAAGATGAAGACAATCTGCAGTTATTGTACATATACTTATTAATTTGACTTTTCCTCTTATCGGATTAGATGCCTGAGCCCTTTCGATAATTATACCTAAATCACTTGTTTATTCTGTACCTTACTTTAGTTTCATTTTTATTAATATTGATGTTATTTTGCGTAGGAGTTTTTGCTGAATGTTTGTATGAAACTTCTTTCAACATATGTGTGATATTTTCCTTTTTTCCTCTAGCTTCACACTTTTACTTTCGAATCGAAAGTATACGACATTTGTACAAGGTTAAACTTTACGCAGAGTTTCTTATCAGAATTGCGCGTGACATTGACGTTTATACAAAGCTAGAAAAACTTTAGTTAAATTATTTATCCTAAACATATTTTAAATTTATTTTATCCATATAACTTTAAACGCAGCCTCCGCTTTCTTATTGAGTCTCCATGCCCCTGTCACAGTTGTGTATCCTTGTTCTCTCTACTCTCTCGTTTTCCACACAGGTTCAGTCGATGTCTCTTGGGTCTTCTCCTTTTTTCCCACTCATTCCTATCTATCGTTTCTTTGCGCTCTCCACCATGGCTCTCTCCATCCAGTTCGCAACATATTAAACAGAAAATGGAGACTTAGAGAAAACAGGACTGGTGAAACCAAGACAAAGTAGGGAATAGTTCACAAAGGTTAAGGCATTTGAATTCTAAATTACCAATAAGTATCAATTTTTGTTTTTGACTACTTTTCTAGATTCTGTTATTTTAGGCTTCAATCTCTTCATTATTTTCAAAAAAATTTTTTTTCAATCTCTTCACTATTTTCAAAATTAATTCTTTCAAAACTTTTTTTTTGTTGAAAAAATTCAAAAAGCTTACCATAACACATTTAATTTTAATTTTATTTTTCTGCGACAGCCCGTTGTCTAAAAATTTTTTCAAGAACCTTTCGTTATTTTCACTAATATATTATTTTTCAGAATCGTGATTTTCTCTTCCGGTACTTATGAGTGATGAATCAGAACTAGGAAATCAAAGTGAAATGGAGTCATTCAACGAGTCCGATTCTCCAGATGAAGCTGATCCAGACGTTGTTATCATCCATGACATAGTTCATCTACGTGCAAGTACTACAGGCGACTATAGTCAATCAGAAATTGGGAAACTTCCCGAGCAAAACACGTTTTTCTTACCTGGAAGAGTTAAACGCAACATTTCATCAAACGACTCTGATGTCATTATTGACGAGGATGAGATACCAGACGGAGCAATCAGAATTACTTCAGATACTCATTTCATTGGATCAAGTAGAGGTACTAGTGAACTCGGAGATTTCGAGATGGATGAACAGGAATTTTTGAATATAACAATAGAAGAAAATGGAAACGAACAGGAATTAGAAGAACACTTGCGCAACGCATACCGTCATGAAGAAGAAGAGTGTTTTGAAGAAGAAGACGATATAATTGAACTTCCTCCTCTACCTGTAAAGCCAGCTGTAAAGAAACCTCGAAGAAAACTGCCAAAACATCTGAGTATAGAGAGTGGATCCACCGCAAAAACATCAAAACTGGTAGCAGAAGTTGTTCACGATCACCCAAGACCTGTCAATTATCGCATGAAGCCAGCTGTAACTGATGATGGTAAAGTAGTTGAACAGAAACGGACTCGAGTGACACGTAACATTATGTCACACACAATTCCGCAGTATCATTTGGAAGGTGAAGAAACTGAGTTTGGAAGAGTGAAAGAATCTACTTTATCAAAAACGATCGAACAGTATCTCCAAGCTGGCAAACTTGTTTCCCCAAAGTGCGACCAGTTTCGTGAACAAATTGTAGCAACTGCGGTTGAATACGATGGATCTGTGAAAATGTTGCAGTTTGAAAATGCATTGAAGAAACATTCCGGCAAGCAAAAACGCCTAAAATATCAAACCGGGTGGTGGAAAGCTTCTAAGAGTCATTACGAGAGAGCAGTGAACGGTTATGTTGCAATGCCAAAAACCCCAGTATTATCAATTTCTGATGATCCAGTTCTCTACAAACACCATTCACTATTTCCCAAGAACCAATCTTCAGAACTTGAAAAAATTAATGTTCAACTGCGTATTCGTTTAAACTCGGTAAGTAGTCAATTATTTATCTGAACATCTCAATTCTTATTACAGAAACGGCAAAACAATGATGTTATCCCCGACTCATCTTATTTTGTCAGAGAGTTCCTCATGCAGAAGCATTCAATTTCGCTTCGTATGAACCGTTCATCGGATCTTCCTGAACTCTTCGTCCCTCCAACTTTGGAATGTGGATATTTTCCACAAGATGCCGTTACAGTTCAACAGCAAGAGCACTACTTGATGATGCGTTTTGAAGAAGCTCAAGACGAATATCATAATATAACCTAGTAAGTTGAGCTTCTAAAAATATAGTTTTTATTTGAACAAGACGAGAACAAAATTATTCGAACATTTGAATTGAGACTGATAAATAACTGAAACACACACAAATGTAGCTTTAAGCTGCAATTTTTTTTACATTTTCTATGGCAACGCGTGGCTTCTTTCTCTTTAATTTTGTTTCTATTCTGAAACCGTTTAAAGATGAAGTACGCTCAGTTGAGAAATTATGAACACCTTTTCTATGGTAGTTAAAAATCCAAATATCATAAAACCTTCTAAAAAATTTTGGAAATTTATTTATTTCGAGTCGGAAAGTGATGAAAACTGAGTTTGCGACAAGTTTTAAAAACTCTAAAGCGCTATCGCTTGCTCAAAGTTTTATAAATATTGTTTTCATCTAAAAACAATCAGAAATATCATCAGAAATATATTTATAAAATTTATTTTCAGCCGCAGCATCGCCCCTCCCGTTGAATTTCAAGTTGGAACAATATCGGCTAAAGAGCTTCACAAATTTCATCGTATTGGCCGTCATATTCATGGATTCTTTGTAGTCTGGGAGAATAAGTTTCCTGAATATGATGAAAGTGGAATATGCTGTCCGAGAAAACGTTATTTGGTCGATATGTTTAATTTAATATGTTTCCCACTTTACACGGAATACGAACAGTAAGTTTTTTGAATCAAAGTTTTGTACGTTTAAATTTGAAATTTTGCAGGTGGGAAAGTAGACTAAGAGTCGCATTTGACAAGACCATTGTTTATAATCTACATCTTTCTGAGATACTTCGATGCAATCGCCCGGTTTTCGATTTTCTTTCAAAGAACAAATCAATGCTCCAACCAATCACTCTAAAAGAAATTGTTTATCTTGTAAGTTTTAAAAGTTACAAATTGCAATTTTTATTATAAAAAGTGTGTTCCATTTCAGATCGAGCAGTCAAACATGGATGCAAAATCTTTTGCTGTAAAGTTTGGATTACGGACCTTTTACGATGTAAGCCACAAACGTCAAACTGTACCTTATTATTTTCTTTCAGCACGGTCGAGCAACCAGTAATAAAGACTATCTATCAGCTTTTCTAATTATTACCGGTGGAGCAAAAGTCGTCACAGAAGAAATCGATTCTGAGCGTCTAAGAGTTTTCAATTCGGATTACATGGAATCGGGAGTTCTGACGTCATCGGGAGATGTGTACACATTTGAATTTGACAAAATACCAAACAACTATCAAATTTCCATTGGTTGCAATGCTGATGGAGTGGCTGAAATGGAACAAGAAGATGTCAGGCATGAGCTATCAGAATGTTCTTCTAGAATAACCAGAATAATTGGTGATTCAAAAAAACCAGAAAAAATTATTGCAAGGCCCCTGGTAAAAACAAACCAAAATGACGGAATGAAGTTCTTTACACGGAAAGATTTACTTAATTACCGCATTAAACTGTACGATCCAAGTTACGTTGTTCCACGTGCGAAAAAACAAATTGTCAACGAGCCTGCAAAGAAAAAGCCTGGAAGAAAATCGAAGACAAGATATGATGCAGCAATGCAACAAAACAATTTCGAAATTGAGGGTGTACCTTCCGAGTATGTTTATCCATTGCTCAAAAATTGCCTTATGAAATTTTTTCAGCGTCGACTCCGAATTTGAAGGATATTTAAGTGACAGTGAAAACGTATTCCAGAAGCCGTCAAAGTTAATGCGATCAACGTCATCTGATTCAGTTTTCATTGACTACCAGTACCGTGAAAAAATGTTCCTTGATGTTTCATGGTTCCATCAACAAAAAATGATTGATCGCTCTCTACCGCCACTCAAAAAGAGGAAAAGAAAGATGAATAGAATATACCATAAACATTCCGTTCGATACACAATGTTACAAGCAAACGGCTGCGCGTTTACAGAAATGTACAGATGCTATGATAAAATATTGCCGTGTGGAACTAAGGAAATTGCGCGAACCAAAAGTGAGATTGACTTGTTTGAAATAATCAATAACTAATAATTTTGCAGATGCAATTCGCTTCCCTCACAGATTCCGAACCTACAATATTCCACAAGTCTATGGGCCAGGGGACAAACAACTGATTACCGAAGTATTTGGTGTTGTGAAAGATGTTATCACCCGTGCTACAGGTTTTGAGGTAAGATACTTTTGTTTTCTTTAAATGCGTGATAAGAAAGGTAAGGAATTTTGTTTTAATTAGTAAATTAAAATCTAAAAGTCAAATACGTCATAGGCAAAACGTTGTTAATACATATCAACTGAATAAGTATTCTTTCAGAGTGCAAGCATACGGACCGCCAATGACATTGCACAAGCTGTATATGACGCTAATATTGCTCGCCGAGAACTACTGGAGAACCTTGAGCCTAGTGATAACGGTATTCTTCCTAGCCCAGCGTACTTGGCGATCGAGATGCTTTCACATCAGAAAATGTCGGGACGACTCTGTTTGGAATCAGCAAGGAAAGATGTGCAGAATAATGTTGATAAAATGTACAACGACTACATGGATTTGGATCCTCTTGATAAGGAACTTCATTTTGAAATTTCACAAAGCATTCGCCAGAGTAAATTAAATGAAAGTTTAGAGGAATACGAGAGAAATAGGGAAAGACAACTGGCCAAGACGTTGAAAACAGTTCCTATGGACAAAAGAAGTCAGGCAGCATTGGCCAGACGAGAAGAAAAACGAAGAGAATCAAGAAGAAAACTTGCCGATAAATATGCCGAACAGAGAAGAATGATGGCTAGCACCAGAAGGCTTGAAAAAAGGACGACTCAAAAACAAGTTGACCCCGAAACAATTCAGCGGTTGCGGCGTGAAGATGAAGTAAGAAAAAGGAAGCGTTTTGAAGAGGAAGATAGAAGAGGTATGATACGACGACGTGAGGAACGTGTTGCATTGCAGGAAAAAGTGGACAGAATGTTAGAAGAAGGTTTACGCCTCGAGAAGGTACGTGAAGCCGAAAGAATTCGACAGCAACAAGAAGAAGAGAGGATCGAAATGGAGACTATTCTTATTTCTCGAAGAGTGAGGGAAGAAGAGGAGGAAAAAATGCGGTTGGAAAGATTGCGTAAAGCTGAACGAGAACGTGAACAGGAGCGTTTGAAGCGAGAAGAAGAGGAAGAACGGAAACGTTTGGAACAACTCCGAGAAGCTGAAAAATTGAAAGCAGAAATTGAGAAAGAAAATGAAAGAAAACTACAAGAAGAACGTACCAGAAAAGCACTTGAGTTGGAAAGAAAAATCGAAGAAATTAAACGAGTATCGACGCTCAAAGATATGTTTGGGCCGCTGCCCATTGCCAAAGAGAATGAGCAAACCGAAAAAGATTTCCAAATACTCCTAGACGACCACGAGCTTACACTTCTAACAATTTCTAGAGATCCACTAAATGAAAAGTACCAAGAAGCACGAACCGAATTCGAACGCCTAGATATCAAATCGATGCTACTGAGAAAAGCCGAGGTATGGAAATAATTTGATACTTAGTTTCTTGCAAAAAAGTAATGAAATCATTCAGCATTTGCGTTTAAAAAATGATTTAGTATATTTTGATACGCTTATTTCGGGTGCGCAGTCGCTGTAGTAATATAATTTTAAATTCGTATATTACAGAAACTGATTGACGTACTCACTATCCATTACGATGTGCCAATTGAACAAACATGCAGATATTTCACATCATCCATTGAAGTGGGTTTTTTTGAAAATCTGATTCTAAAAAGTTTTTCGTAATTTTCAGAGCAATGAGAACCGGATGGCCGTAAACGAGCAACTGAATAAACTCTTCGAAAACATGGCTAATTGTTTCACATTCAACATTCAAGATGGTGAAAATGGTCTTCAGTCCAAGCGAAAGTGGGATTTCCAATTCAAAAAGTGCGCAGTTTTTGACGGCGTTTCACAATCCACTGTAAACTTCATTGAAGAGAAAATGCGAGAGAACACTAAGAAAAAGCATCTTGCAACACCAAAAACTGTTATATCAATTGATACTAGTTTGCTGAAGCAAAGTCTTCTTCGTAGTCATGCAAGGTTTGATCCTGATATCAGTTTGTACGCTCAAAATCACACTGCTAATTCTATTGGTGATGTCACTCTAAAAATGTCCAACTACTCTCTTGATTTCGCAACACAATCAATTCACGATAAAGAACTGGCTGAAAAAGCAACACCAAAGAAGGGACCAACTGTTCGGCGACACATCAAAAATCTGTTTGGTAGCGAGAAGGTTATTGTCAGAAGAAGTTTAGCTGCTGGAAAACCAGCGAGCCTAAATTCTGAGGATAGTGACAGTGAAGATTCAAGAGAAGGATCCCCTGTTGCAGAATTTCTACCAACAAACCCAGTTTGTAGTTTCTGGAAGCTTGTAGTCAAAATAGAAAATTCAACGACGGACAAAGAAAAAACAGAACTATGTGAAGATTTGGATAAACTTATTCTGAGAAAAGATGATTTGTTCTCCAAAAGCTTGAAGTGGATGTTCCCCCTACTAGCAACATTTTATGTGCTTTTGTCGAATGCAGTTTTAAATGAGAATGAAGAAATCATTTCGGACAAAAATCAAACAGGAGTCACAAAAGATGAAATCTTGAAATCCACGATCAACGATTTGATGATCATTGCCGCCTACTTTGAAGAAGGATCTCGAGAGCGATCAAACTTAAGAAAGATGATTTCTATGAATGGGTTTTCAGTCGTATTCAATCGGGTTATATTATTTGCCAAAAAAACTTGCACACTTGCAAAAGAGCTCGAATCAAATTCACGAAGTCTTTCCGGCTATGTAATCGAGGATCTATTTGAAAGTTTATTGGCGGAAATAGAGCGGACGATGCGACAAGAACTTGGTTCTAGTGTGAGAAAAACTGGCAAACTTGAAAGAGACTTTGAAGAAATAGTCAAACTCATTCAAAACGAGAAGAAGCTTGCTCTTTCCCATAAGTCTCATAAAAATGATGAGAATCGAAGATTCCGATTGAACACCGTTGTAAAGTGGTACGATGCCATAATTTGTCATTGCAAAGAAGAACTCACTCAAGCAATAGTTGACGCATTTCCGCTCAATGCAATCACTAAAAACAAAGAAACAAGTCACGTTGCTATGGAGAATGGAGACGACGAAGCCATGCTTTCCGACACCTCGGATAACCAAATGAGCACAACAGATTATCAAATGCCCAAAAATATTTGCCGTAATTCTGAAATTTTCCCCGAAGATGCATTTGCCAAAGCGTATGCTGTTGTCAGAATCCCATCGAAGAAAGAACGAGCACAGATGCTATCAGTGTACCGGAAGAAAAACGCTCAATCAGGTTGTGTAGAAAATAAGGGTTTATCCAGAATGCCCAAATTCGAAGAACCATTTGTGGACAGCGTTTGGCGGACGATCGAGAAAAGAAGTGAGTTTTGTTTTTTCATATCTTCAAATATCACTCATTTACAAATTTTACAGTTAACAATATGACTCACTCCGAGGAAAAACAAATCAAACGTTTCATCCCTGTTAGCAGAAGTCACAAGCTGAATGAGAAAGTGAAATGTTAGTTTTTTTTTTTCGTCCATTGATTTTTGTGGTAGCTTTTATTCAAATATAAATTATTCAAATATTTCAGTTTATGCCATGGTGATGATACAAGAACGCGATTCAAGGGATACGCGTCTGTTCAATTCAAAGTTTCAAGACGACAATTTATGGCACTGCTATTCAAAATCAAGCTTAAATCATGAAAAGATGGAAAGCAGAATATTACAACACATTGAGCACACTGTTTTGTCAAAATCAAACTTCAACCAAATGAAGTGGTCAGTTCAATGCGTTAATGGAAATAAAAAAGATGCAATCCACTATTTTACTGATTTGTACAAATACCGATCGGAGAGTGAATTCAGATCAGCACGTAAGTCTAACGAGGGACTTGACTTATTTATAATATTGATTTTTAGTATCATGCGGAAAGTTGAAATTCAATTTCAAAGTGTACACACATTTGTGGTTTATGGGAAATCTTCTTCCAACCAGTTACAATCCGGATAGTCACGATGACAAACTTTTCGTACCATGCAGCGGCTGCACCAGTGGTGATGTGATTATTATACACAAATGCACCTGTGCATATCACAACGATACGTTTTCTGACAAGTTCATCTATGCAAACACAAGCCTGCCGGTTGGAATCGACAAAGTAACGCGACTCGTTGGACGTTTTGTGTGTGAGCACGGTCCAAGTTCTTTTCTTATTCTGGAACATTGCTCTGCAAATGTTGACGCGAACATTCCTTTTGAATCCGAAAATGTTGAATTTTCTGCCGAGCTTCGAATTGTGAAGCGAAAAACTATGCACAGTCAGCTTGTTAAGACTTTTGCCGAGGAGCACACCCATTTAAGGGACGCAAGCAGACATCGAGCGATTTCTACAGTGACACTCGATAGTTCCGGTTCCGGAAGGTCAACTCGTTGCGAGATTTTTGAAGACAGTCCTAGTGAAGATGAAAACGATGAAAATCAATTGGACACAACACGAATCGGAAGAAAAATCGATCCAATAATTGTGGATTCTGATAAAGCTTATTTGATTGCCGAGGGTGAACGCATGGCACTTCGCATCAAGAGACTTTTAGACCCCGAGCTTCAAAAGTTCCGGAGCAAAAATTTCGTATCGAGATCAAAAAGCGTAGATGCTCCAAAAACTTCAAAACAAAAAACAGTCATCAGACGTTCTCAATCAGTATGCGATCTCAATGATGTTAATGAGTATGCTCAGAAGAAAGTGAGAAACACGAAAGATTCATTTGCAACTTTATTTAGAGACCATGTAAGTAAACTTCAATTTTAGTCAGAAATCATAATTCTATTATCTGAATTTTAAGGAGTATTCAACGCGCCGAACGTACGAAGAACAGTTGAACAATGAGCTTCTTGATGTTGTTACGACATTTGGAGGTGCCAGCAATGTATCTGCAGACAAGAAATACAACATCCTAGCGTCTATTCTCGCTTTTGAAAAAGAAGTTCAACTTGTGAATGATAAGAATGGAGAATTATTCAAGACCGTTTCGAATTTAGTTCAAAGAAATAGTTTGCAACATGTGAAAGGTGTTATACTCGCAGAGGACAACCAAACGTTGCGAAGCACGGACAACACTTCTGAAGTATTCCCAGAATCTAAAGCAGTAAATGAGTATTTAAAGTTTGAAATCTACAAAAGAAAAATGATGGTAAATGCTAAACTGATGGCCGATACAGTTAAAGTGAGTTTGTACCCAGTTTTAACTATTCAACTTATATACTTTTATTTCAGGATCTGAAACTAAAACATGCTGAATATAGACCGTTTGCAAAACTCATTGCAACATACGATTCAATTTTCAAGTTCAATGTTTACTTATTCGAACACTTCCTTAACTGCATCAGCAAGCACGTGTTCAATCCATATGCAATTTATTGTGAGGAAACAAGACCGACAGGAACTGAGTTGAGCAAATTTCAATTGACACTCAAGTTAATTGAAACATCTATGCCAACTGTATTGAGCATGCTATTCAACACTGAACCTCTACGTCGGCAACTTTCTGAGCTTTCGGAAATACAGTAAGTAACACATATTAACAATGAGTTAATTCGTTGTTATTAATTTCAGCAAAAAAGTTCGTTCGGAAGATTTGGCGTGTACTATTGCATCCCTTTGTCGTTACGCTATTGAAAGAGTAAGTTCATTTATTGCATCAATACCATAATTACACAATTTTTTTGCAGATTCGCATTCCCCAAACTGCCGATAAAAGGCTCTGTGATTTCAGTTGGTTGAACTCTGCTGAAGATCACCGAGAAACAGTTTCTTTTATTCGGCTTACTTTGGAACACACTCTGCCCGATATGAAAACAGAAAACGAACAAACGCGTTTTGTTGAATTCCTGAAAGAAGCGGAAGGTTTTCATTTTTCTTACAAATTCGTGGAAGCCCAATGCAAAACTTTTGTTCGAAATCATGGTGACTCCAAACAAGCATTCTTCACTGCTTTTTACAATCAAAATGAGGCGTTTTATGGGAGCCTGCAGAAATTCATGTCAAATGGAACGATCGACCCAAAAATGAAATTGTATTATCAACATCAAGCCTTTTTGCGATTACATAATATTGTGAAAAAACGCTCTCATATAATCACTTCGGACGATTACCATCGATCTTCTGATGTTTGCAAAGCGATGCTCTTGTCTGAAATTGTTTCGAATCCAAAAATCGCACAAGAAGCATATATCAGTGGAAGTGTGCTGGATCGAATGTACACATCACTATGCAAAATTAAAGCAAAGATGCCATTGATCAGTCCATCATACATTGGAACGTCTTTAACTTGCTTTGAGGATGAGCTCTTATTTTCTGCTGTTCGAGAAGCCAAAGTCCATACTGATACTAGAGTGGTATTTCGTAGTAAGAGCTGTATGCGACCAAACGAAAAAGCAGGGGATGCAAACTTCAAGACATGTAAAGTCACTCTTTTGGTTAATCTGGAAACTGCACTACTTAGTATGGTTTTCAAGTCACGTGACCAATCTGAAATCGATAAAGATGATCGACTTGATATTGATATTCTGGATGAAGAAGTCATTAAACCGATTATTGATTGGAATAGGATATTTGAAACTTTCATTCAACCAACGTACAATACTTTGTTTTCCAGAATGGAGAAGCGTGAACGGTGAGTTTTGTCGCTTTAACCTATCATAAATATATATCGTAATTTTCAGTGTGAGCATCTTGCCAGAAAATCCGTTGGGTCGACTCGAAAACTATGCATTCACAAATCCTAACCAAGATAAAGACTGCCAAGCAGTGTTAGAGTATATCGATGTTGCATCAGATACTGACGCAGAAGAATCCATTGAAGATCCATTAGACATTGTTGAAATGACTTTGAAAAGAGCTTTGCCACGATCTATGAGCCCATCTTCGAAAAGAAGAAGAATGAGATAATCTTACAACGAATTGTGTTCTATACGTGTATTTACTCGCAATCTCAAATCACTGGCATTATTTTACACTTCTTTCTAAATTTTGAGTACACCATACTCTCATATTCCCAGTTTAGTAATTTCGATACTACTTTGATAATTATATCAAAAAATTTCTTTCATATTAATTTTTTTTGCTCAAGCTCGGTTTTATTAAATTGTAAATTTTACTTGTAATTCATGTATCTATTTATTTGTTGTTCGTTGTTTTCAAACACTCTCCATGCATTTTTTCTTGTTATTTGTAATTTACAAAATCTTTCAATTTAATAAATGTTAAAAATTATTTTTCGAAGAAATTCGAGGGAACAATTGTTTGATATATAATATGTACCTCAAAATATTATTAGTTAATGTTTTTATTAGTTAATTATTAGTTAAATCAAGTTTTTTGTTTTCACATCATCAACAAGCCTTTTCTTCGTTAAAAACCCGAAAAATGTATTTTTTTTGTTTTCAAGTTAGTTTTGCCAGTTCAAACAGTTATTTAATGTTGAGAACAAGTATTCTGCAACTTCTGAAGACTACATTTTATGCTTGGTAATCACATGTTGGCAGTACAATTGCGCTAGTGATCTCAATAATCTTGAACGTTCTCTGATCAAGTACCAAAGAAATCAACTCTTATCGATGAAATATTAAAGGTTACCAATAATAACTGAACTTGTGTTTTACGAAACTAAATCAGAATGTAGTTGACGTCACCGTTCGTGCAAGTATCAAACAATCATGACGCGTTGTCGTTGATCGGCCAATGACTACTTTCAACGTTTCTTCTACTATTTTCAATCAGATTTGTATCAGTGGTTTTAACGCTTTGCGCGTCTTCGAAAGACGTGATAAATGATTTGGACAGTATCTCTTACCGACTGCTGCTGACTGACTGCCCACAACGTTGGAGTGTCAAAATTATAAAAGTGTATGGACAAGACCATTTTTTAATCAGCCGGCAAACATTCAAAAATAACTCGTACTGCTGCAAAAGCTAAACTGATACTATTATTATATATTGACTTGCTTTGTTGACTTGTCAATTTATATTTTCTCCTATCTCTTGTTTTGGCTTCTCTGTGAATGACTACTCAAAATAATGTCATTGCTCTACGATTTTTATTATCTTGTTTTCTTTTATTTATTATTTGTGACTCTAAAATAACACAAAGCATAGTTTATGATCGTCTTCCCAAAGAGCTTCTTGGAGAAGCACGAAAGTTTGGAGCAAAAGGTGAGAATAGTTTTCAAAAATTTTGTAAAAATTAAACATTGATGGTTTCAGCTTACAAAGATTTTTTGTATGCTACGGAAAACGCTACAGCTCGTGAGCGGTAAGTTAGTTTTCACGATGTCTATTTCCACTTTAATAATTTCACTATTATCTTTGTTCTCAAAATCCAAAAGTTCAAATTAGTGAAGTATTTTTTCATCCAAATCTATCACTTTTAGTCCAACAATGTGATTACCACATGATAGTTCTGTGAAGCCTCTGCGCGAATTGCTTATCAAGATCACCAGAACCATTTGAACCAAAAATGAAATGAACGATTTTACAGCATCAATGTTTATGAAGACTATTTCATGGAGTGTAACACTCTTGGTCATGAAAGAGCGGAGAGAGTATTTCAAAATGTATACAACATTAAACTTACAAAGGATATGAAGGTAAGCCACTACTAGACAGCACACTGAAGAAATTAAAAAATTCCAGCTTTTGCTGACCTTAGGATTCAACTCATTTGCTGCACGATTTGTCTCAATGGAAGCGGGAGAGTTCAAAGAAGGATTGAGACAGCTTTGTGAGAAGTATGAAATGCAGCTTCAGTGTCAATATGGATTTGGTGAATCCAGGTTAGTATTTGGTTCTACGAACACTATTATGTTATTCCTCATATTTCGTAATTTCAGAACCGCAATTTACTGGCGACTGGATGATTTGAAAAACACAGATGGAAACCTGCGTATCTTACTTGATCGTCAATGCCCAGAACCGGAAATTGATAATACTGTTTACCATTGCTTCTCAGCTGGTGTGGAAGAATATACGAAACCTTGCTTTGAGGTAATTAAATGTTTTCCAGAAAGTAAAAATGAGAATTTTCAGGAGATGCTAGCATACAACTATACACGGTACTCAGCTGGCAGACGAATTGCAAGAACACATATCAGAGCTACAAAAGAAGTTGCTGAGTTGACTGCAAACAAGGTAAAAATCTTTTTCAAATTAACTTCATAAAAACCACATAACCAAAATGTTTTTTTTTGTAATTGTAAAAGTTTTTTGAAGGCATAACTTTAAAACTATTATACAAACCTTAGTCAGAAAAAATTAATAAAAAATACTTCATATAACATTTTCTATTGTTTCATTTTAATCTATTTGTTCTAAAATTGCTGGGAATTACGTGAACAAAGCTAAAACAACGGAATTAAAACTCAAGTGAAACTTTTTTTTGAGAATTGTGCAAAAAAAGATTATCTCGATTTCACTAGCAAAGTGTAAATTATGAACAAAAATCACATTAAAATTATTTTTTCTTTAAAACTTTTTTCATGGAAACGTTTTGTTCTTGCGCACGGCGATTCAGTAGAAACCATCAAACATGGACTCGTGAGATGTTAACTGCTGTATCTGCAGTAATGATTGTGCTGAGCTTTTTTACGAATTGTCATCACACAAGCCTAATTTCAGGCAACCATTTGTTAGTTGAATTGTTTTTTCTAAACTTTGTAGTTTAAGAGTTATGAGCTCTCGAAAAACTTTAAAAATCTATCTTAAAAAATAACTTTTGTTCATCGACGTGGTTACATCAAAAAACTAATTCGACTTCTCTTCGTAGACTTATCAAACAGTTTGTAGGATTTGGAGAACGACGATGATCAGTTTCTTACAATGAAAGAGCATGTTCAATCGGTTTTTGGGAAAGCGCTCCGAACAATTGCTGAGATAGAAGGAGAAAAATGTGATGCGTTGGACAAAGTTTTGAAATGTGTATTGCCACGTGTTGAAGAAAAATGTGGTCGAGAAGCAGTGACAATAATGGAATCAAGTATTCTTGTCGGGTATTAACCTCAGAAATAAAATATCCGTTCAAAAAACATTTTCAGCTACTTATCAACGCAGCGACGAGAACCGTTGGCTTCTCAGTTTAAAGGATTCAATGTAGAAACAAGCAAGAAATGCTTGAAACTTCATGAGCACATTGAATAGTTCAAATGCAACATTTTATAACTCTGTTCTCATTTTGAACTCAAACGTTGACGATTGTAATGGAATAATATTTGGTTTCAACCTATTGAATTTGCCTCTTCTTCTGTTCCCTCATCCATGATCAAATGACTTGTAGTGTCTGTACATACATCAAAACTGTTTGTGAAAAAATAAAAGTAAATAAATACCATGACATCGATGATGAACTTCCGTTTTTCACCAATTCCCTACCACATCTATTGATTCCCTGCGTATCAAATTGCGCATGTGACAGCAATTTTGAAAAAAAGGTAGGTACGCATTGTGACATAACAGGAGACGACTTCGGGCAACACCCACATTCTTTGTCTCACTTTCAGTCATTTCTTGGTTGATTTCTATTTACCGTTGGCAGAAGAATCGTGTTATTTTCAAATTTTAACTGAACATGTCGATTGGTGAGCGTTTTTTTTTAACATTTTAGATTAAAAAACATATCTTAGAACATGACGTTAAACGAGATGTGAAGCGCGTTGCAACTGACATCAAGCACACCATTCGCCCTCCATGGTACAGACGAGCTTGGAGTAAGTGATTTTTGAAGTTTTTTACAATTTACCCTATTTTTTCAGACCGCGTCCGAAGAATTTTCAAGAGATAATTTTCATTTCTATGATTGTCCGTTTTTGTTCGTTATGCATAATGTTTTGACTCCTTTCATTACAGTTTGACACATTTGTAAACGTTTATAATCTTCAATAAACAACATAAGATTTTTTTTTTGTAAAACCTAACTTATAATCTGACATTTTACGCTTAAATCAGGTTTTTTTATTTACGGTAAATAGAAAGTTTTTTCAACAAACTAAACTTGAAGGGGGTTTTTTTTGCATCATAAGAAATGGTTCTATACTTCATCTTGGACTTTGATATGAAATAGTAATTTTTCGATTAAAGAGTGTTACTGTTAGTAACTGCAACCGCTTTCGTTGCAGCAGAGAAGGTTCAGCCATGAATGATGTTTTGAAATATCAAAACTAAATTCAATGGGAATCCATGATCTCACCAAATAATAACACTCTGAACCTTCCAGTTTGATTATTTTTCAGTATTCTATAAAATACTTTTTTTATTTCATTTCAAACATTCAGTCGAATAATTGAGCCTGATTTTCAAATGATCCATTATCCCCGAGTTTAAGCAGTTTTGAGTTGTTAAAGTCTTGATTATTAATCAATAAAAACAAAGTTGTATTCGATCTTTGTTTAATGTATCTTTCGTGCTCAGATTTTATTAGGACATATCATATATGAGTTTTTATATTTGAAAAAAACCAATCAGTCACACACAATTTTCCATCGTCGTTTATACTTTTATGGGCGTTGAAACGACAACCCACATTTTCCCAAAAAATTTTCTTCCTTGACTACTCTGAATATATTTCTATTAAATTCATTTTTGTAAAATTTGATCCTAATTTAAGTGTAGAAAATGATAACAGCTCGGAACCGGTTTACACAAGGTTGTAGTTGTATGAAGTATTATAACAATAATGGAGACGTAAGTCAAAATCGTTCATTGTAAACCAGAACAGGCAATTCAAACATTGAATATCACAAAATAAATATGAAGGAATGTCATTTAAAGCATACATTTTTACAGAAAGTATTCCAAAAGTCTAAAAGAAATAGAGGAATGAAAGCTAGCGGTGTGGTTCTTGTTGCAGTTTCTACTGTTGCTTTGACTATTATTTTATCTAATGCGATACATCAATCTTACAAATCAAATTCAAAGCCTCTTCCTAAATGTAAGTAAAAAATAAGCTTGATTTAGTGAAATAGTGATAACACTCGGATTTCTACCTTTTTCTCTATTAGATTTTTTGTTTTATAAGCTAATTAAAATTTGATCAAAAATTATATATTGAACAATTAGTAAAGGAGAAACAGAGAAATAGCTCTTACAAATTGTATAATATTATATATAATTAATTAATTGATTGTATTAATAATTCATTCTATTGTATGTTTTTTAAAACGCTAGATACAACTCTGAGTAGTTGTTGACACATTAAAACAAATCAATTTTCATTCTTATTTCGAAAACTATATTCTAGTATCAATTGCAACAAATATCAAACAACTAATCAACGTTGACAACATTCGCTCCAATCTTCATTCGCTTACTAAAAAACCTCATGTGGCCGGAACAGAAAATAATTTACGAGTGGCTGAAATGATTCGAGATCAGATGATCACTCAAGGACTCGAAAATGTGCATTTCAATGAGTACAATGTAATGTTATCATATCCGAATTGGACAACTCCCAACATTATTGAAATACTGAAAGAAAATAGAGATTTGGTTTTTAGTACAACTGGACGGAGTGTTTCAGTTATTAAAGAAGAACAAAATGATCCACTGGCTGAAATTCAGTGGCTCGCGTATTCAGCAGCAGGCACAGTCGAAGGAGATATAGTATATGTGAACAACGCTAATCCAAGCGATATTGAATATTTAGAGTCGTTAGGAATTGATCTCAAGGTACATACAAATGTAATTTGAAAATTGGTAAGTTTATGTTTTTAGGATAAAATATTTCTGGCAAGGTATAGTTCTAATTACCGAGGGAATATTGCCCAAATGGCTGTAAAGAAAGGTGCAAAAGCATGTCTTGTTTATTCGGATCCAAAACAGGTAGCCAGTTTGGGAACAGGGCCAAGTGAGCTGTAAAAATATTATTTAAATTTATCCTATTTTTATTTTTAGATGAAACTTATGGAAACACAGACAAAATGCCGTCAAATACAGTCCAGATGGGATCAGTCTACATTGGCCTAGGTGATCCACGAACACCTGCGTTCCCATCAATCGGAGATCTTTTCAAAGAGAAAACTGAACAAGATGTAGTTTTATTTGTTCAACACTTGGGAAAAACTGAAATAAAAATTACAGTTGTTAGATGAAAAGAAAATACCTACCATTCCCATGCTCCCAATTACATATGCCACAGCACAAATATTATTTGAGAATATGAAAGGCGATGCAGTGAATGCAGATTTTCAAGGTTTCAAAGTGAAACTGTATATTTGTACAATACCAGCGTTTACATTTAGGAAAGTTAAATGTTACATATCGTTATGGACCTGGCTTGATAAACAATCAGAAACTTCGTGTTACCGTTCATGCTGAAAACGAAGAACGGTCAGTTATAGTTGTAGAATTGATAAGTAGATTGCGTTTGAATTTTAGAAAAATTCAAAATATAATGGGATATATCAAAGGAAGTCAGGAACCGGACAAGTTTGTTCTAGTGAGCAATCATTATGATGCTTGGACTTATGGGGCTGTTGATCCAAACAGTGGAACATCTACGCTTTTAGAAGTTTCCAGAGCGTTGAAACAATATCAAAATCAAACCGGCTGGATACCAGGTATTTTAAAAATGTTTCATCGCATCATTTCACTTGCTTTATTTGAGAAAAAATATGAACTAGAAACTCAGGCGATGTGAACAGACATGGTTTTTTAAGAGATATAATGTACATGAAACAGGGTGAGGATAAAATATGAATGATGTATAAAAACTTGTTGAGACATTGAAATAGCTTACTTTTTCTTTTTATTCAGAGAAGTAGAAACAATATATAATAAATTTTTAGCGCGATCAATTCTGTTCGCTCATTGGGATGCCGAGGAATATGGTCTGATAGGATCCACTGAGTTTGCGGAAGAATACCGTCTTCAATTAATGAGAAGAGCAGTTGCAGTTATTAATATGGATCTTATTGGTGGCAACCAGACTTTGTTAGCTCCGAGTATTGACTGAGTGGAAATTAAGATTTTGCAGACTTGGGTTATCGAATCCTACCGTCGCCAATGTTCTCCGGTCTGCAGCGGCAAATGTTGAGCAGCCAAATCCGACAGAAATGGAACAAGGGAGAAAAACACTATACGATTCCTGGTAATAAAAAATTTTGAATTGCATAACTAATAGTTTTAAGGAAATACTATGCGCCATCAAAGAACAATCGATCAACCCATCCTTATCAAAGAATCCCCGCTGGTGGAAGTGATCATCTTCCATTTTTTGATTATCTTGGTACGTTAGTTCATAAAACGACACATCGAAATCATTTACTATTGTTTAACTTACAGGAATCCCAATTGTCTTTTTCATCACTTCATCCCTAGATGCACCTCCAACTTATCCACTGTATCATACAATTTATGAAACACCATATCTGATTGAAAATATTATGGATCCTGGCTACAAGGTACAATGCAGTTTGAGACATTCATTGTAGGCTAAATATATCATTGCCGTTGTTGATAAACAAATTTTTGATTTTAAACAAAAAATTACAGGTTCATAAAGCCATTGCCGGGATGTTTATAGAATGCATTTTGAAGTTTACCGAGAGTAAAATCCTTCCTTATGAGTAAGAAAAATGTGTTTTGCAGCACTGAACATGTTGAAAATTTCAGTCTGAATGAACTTATGGATGACTCGATCTTTGAATATTTGCCAAAACTAGAAGATCGTCTAAATAAAACGTTAATGATTGGAACTAAGACTGATTATTTGCTGGATGCACAGAAACAGTTCAAACTGTTACAAAAAACAGTTTTGGTTTGTTTGAAATGCTTCCCAAACCAAACAAATATTATTTCAGGAACTTTCTGAGATCGTACAAAGAAGAAATGTCTCGAAACTTGAAGAGCTACCATTCGGCAGTAGAGTGGACATAAATAATCGGCTTATCGAGTAATGCAAATTGGAAAATAATTTTCGATTTTCAAAACTTTCAGATTTGAAAAATGTTTTATAAACCCACATGGGGCAATTGGAAATCCTCAAGCTCGACATGTATTGTTTCATCCAAGCCCTGATAATTGGTATGATGGAGATGCAATTTCACAAGTTCACGATTTGATATCAAAAATTAGCAATTCGACAGACAGCAAGGAGTTGGGAAAATTGTCGAGACAACTAGCAAAAGAAATTGCTCTAGTTAATGTTGCTTACATATGTGCCAAACATTCCCTCGGCGAATTTTTCACAATGTGATCACGTTTGATAGACTCTCAGAGTAATAATTATTTAAATGTCAACTTTTTAAAGTGTAAGGTGGAGTAGTGCAAGTGGGGAAAGTGTTTAAATGGTGAAAATGACCAAAAATAATTGCAAAACATTACAACAAAATTTTGGAATGTTTTTATTTACTGCAAAAAAATGATACCTACTCAGTTTTTGCCAGTGCGACATAAGTCTGGATTTGCTTGAAAGCTTACAGTTACAGAAATTTTTTAAAAACTCTTGAATTTTGGAGTGTTTTATTGCGATATTCAGACAAAATCCCCACTGGCGATGTTTACTATTTAACCAATAAATGTATTTTGAATACAGTAACGTTGAGAAAACTTGACATTAAAAAAACTCACAGAAAATTTCGAATTAGTTTTTCATTTGACCCGTTCGAATGTACATTCGTTCAAATTTCAACCAACACATTCCAACGGAAGTTTGATGCCTGTTCAAAAATCATGGACAGATTATTTTTTTAATCAGGAACGAGAGCATGTCGAACACATCTAACGCCGAAAACTAGTTTTTATCAGGAACTTCTGAATTAAATCCCTAAAATAATGTATTCTTACGAATAAATAATGAAACTATTTTTTAAACTCGTCGACTTTGCCAGTAATATTTGCATTTTATCAAAGCATATAAATATAACCTGGTAAACGAATCACTTTTCTATGATATAACGTTTTTCAAAAATCGAACATGAAAAAAGGATTACAAATATTCGGCGTTGTATTACTTCTAGCAGCGACAGTTGTTGTAACTGTACTCATTTCAAATTATGTACATCAGCTTTCAATGTCGAGTGGGACACCTACAATACAAAATACAGGTAAATTGAAGAGAGAAAAAAGTTTCCTATGGTTCTATCTGACTGCAAATGATTTATGAGACCACTTTGAAAAGTTTTTGAAGAGTTAATTGTATAGTATTTCAGTTTCAATCGCAAATAATATCAGACAGCTTATTAACACTGACAAAATTCGCTCCAATCTTCATTCGCTCACTAAAAAAGCTCATGTGGCCGGAACAGAAAACAACTTGCGAGTGGCTGAAATTATTCGAGATCAAATGATCTCTCAAGGTCTCGAAAATGTTCATTTTAACGAGTATAATGTGTTGCTATCATACCCTGATTGGACGACTCCCAACATTGTTGAAATACTCGAAGAAAATGGAGATGTATTTTATAAAACTACGGGACGGAGCATATCTATTATTGAAGAAGAACAGAATGATTTGGTTTCTGAAATACAATGGCTTGCATATTCGGCTGATGGAACAGTTGAAGGAGATATTGTTTATGTCAACAAAGGTACTCCAAAGGATATCGAGCATATAGAATCGTTGGGGATAGATCTGAAGGTTTATTCCTAGTATAAAAAGTATTAATACAGCAGAAAACTTTTTAGGACAAAATTGTTCTCGCTAGATACAGTTCTAACTTCCGTGGTAACATAGCTCAAATGGCCGTCAAAAAAGGAGCAAAAGCATGTCTTCTCTACTCAGACCCTATGCAAGTAGCAAGTCTTGGAACCGGACCAAGTGAGTTTTTCAAAATAATACAAGCAAACTTCAATCCGTTTTTTGTAATAGATAGTACATATGGAAGAACAGATAAGATGCCATCACATGCCGTTCAAAGAGGCACATGCTATGTTCAATCAGGAGACCCCAGATTGCCGGCATTCCCTTCTATAAAAAATCTCTTCAAAGAAAAATCAGAGCAAGAGGTTTTACAGATATTTAAATTATAAAAACGTAGTATTTTTCCAGTTGTTGGATGGAAAAAAGATCCCAACTATTCACTACTTCCAATTCCATATAGCGCAGCGCAAATTTTATTCGAAAAAATGAAAGGAGACGCCGTCATTGCAGATTTTCAAGGTTGTTTGAAATCTACATTTCCACCGAAATTACAAGTTACTTTTTTAGGAAAACTTGACGTCACATACCGATATGGTCCGGGACTGATAAATAATCAGAAACTTAGAGTAACTGTGCACGCTAAAAATGAGGAACGGTTTGTTTTTTATTAACTGGGCAGTTTTCGGATTTTATTTTAATCCTTAGAAAAATTCAAAACGTTCTTGGATATATAAAGGGAAGCCAAGAGCCGGATAAGTTTGTGCTAGTGGGAAATCATTATGATGCTTGGACGTACGGAGCAGTAGATCCAAACAGTGTCACATCGACCCTCTTGGAAGTAACCAGAGCATTAAAAGCATATCAAAATCTTACAGGATGGAGACCAGGTATTTTCAAACACTAAACAAGTTATGTATAATAGGATTTCGAATCACTTCCGTTATTAGAAAACATTTCAATATGTACACCCACGTGTTTAATATTATAACAGTTACTTTCACTCTTGTCCTGAAAATGGGTTTTTTAACGAGATCAATTCTGTTCGCTCATTGGGATGCTGAGGAATATGGTCTGATTGGGTCCACAGAGTTTGCAGAGGAGCATCGTACTCAGTTAATGAGAAGAGCTGTTGCATATATAAATACGGATATGATTGGAGGAAACCAGTCATTGTAAGTAGTGAAGTTAAAAAAGTATAATCTGAAACTTTGCTTTATCAGACTTGCTATGGCTAATCCTACAGTTGTTAATGTTCTTCGTGCAGCTGCAGCAAAAATTTCACATCCAAATCCGTTAGAAATAGAAAACGGAAGAGAGACACTATATGATTCTTGGTAGTAAAAAGTATGAAGAACAAACAATTATAATTGAATTCAGGAAAACATTTCTCCCTCACAAAACAATAATTCCTCACATCCATTTTACCAGCTTCCAGCAGGTGGCAGTGATCATTTGTCTTTCTTTAATTATTTGGGTTAGATTTTCAAAAAACCGAAATTTACAGAAAAACTAGTTCATGCAGGTATTCCGATGGTTTTCTTTGTCACATCATCATTGGACAGCCCGCCTGTTTATCCCCTCATATCATACAATTTACGAAACACCCTATTTGATAGACAATATTCTTGATCCAGAGTACAAGGCAATAAAATCCCAGAGTAAACCTCGACAATTATCATTTTTCAGATGCATAAAGCTATGGGCGAGATGTTAATTGAGTGCATTTTAAACTTTTCGGAAAGCAGAATTCTTCCTTATGAGTAAGCACTGCAATTTGCGTTTTCTACCAAGTAGAAATAATTTCAGCTTAAAAGAGTTAATGGACAGAGTTCTTGATGAGTATTTCCCGAGAATACAACAACACATTAATAAGGCTCAGACTTTTGAAAACATTTCTGAGTACTTGACTGAGCCCCAGAAACAGTTTGAACTGTTAGAAAAGACAGCAAAGGTATGCATGCTTATGAAAACTTCAATTTTCACATATTAGATTTTTCAGATTTGAAAAATGTTTCATAAACCCGCATGGTATCCTTGGAGATCCGCAGAGTCGTCATGTGCTCTTCCGCCCGAGTGCGGACAACTGGTATCGTGGAAACGCAATCTCTCAAGTACACAGCTTGATATCAAAAATGGAAACTTCAGTAGACGACGAAGAACTCTTAAAATATTCTAAGCAATTATCCAAGGAGATTGCTTTTGTAAATGTTGCATTCATTTGCGCGAAACATTCCTTAAACGAATTTTTTACTTTGTGATTTGTTTTTAAATAAACAAAACTAATACTCTAGTAAAAAATATTATTTCTGAAAAATTTCAAATGAAAAAACTGGTTTCAAAAATTTGATTCCTTAATGGTAAATAATTATTTAAAAAAAAACAAAACGTAACATTATTTGAATAGAAAATCATTAGAGGTGAAATAAAAGTGGCGAGAATTTTTATGACTGCAAATAATTTACACACGTTGAGAAACAAATAAAAAGTTAATTTAACTTAATAAAATAAGGCGTCGGATGACGAGTGAGGGAATGAATCAGTTTGAGCAGCAAGAATACATTGTAAATAATTATGGTAACACGGTGTCAAATTGAAAACATAGCGTTTTAGACAGTCTGTTGGAACTCTCCAAATGATTCTGTGTTGACAGGAGCTTTTCCGAGCACCGCAAGTTGAGCATCGATAAGTTGCATGAATTCCTGAGGGGATGGTACACGACCTGACTCGATTTTACTCCAGATTTGTTCATTGCCAAGGTAAACTTCGAATGCTCCAGTAGAAATGAGACTTTGTTCAACAAGGTTGCCGAGCATGAACACCAGCATACAGGACGACATCTTGTTTCCGTGTGCGTGCTGCAGAATCTGTGGGTATCCAAGACCAAATCTCTCAAATGGATTTATTCCACCTAGCACCAGCACGAGAACTGCCATTTTGACGAAACTGAGAGCCTAAAAATACATTTTATAAATAATCCAAGTCACTTCAAATTGAACAGTACCTGAGCAACATAAGCTTTCCAAAGAACCGGTGCAAAGTTGGCTCCTTCAATTGGCATATTTGGATACTTTTCTTTGGCAAAAGTGGTGAACTGGTCGAAAGCTTGCTTATAACCACATGAAACACTGAAAAATTATGCATAATTTCTAGTAGAACCTATATATGTATAAATATTACCAGTAGAAAATTCTCAATGTTGGAAGATCCTTGGCGTGGTGGACGGCTGTAGGCTTAACAAATGAGGATTGCTCCCGGACTTCAATATGATCTTCTTCGGTTCCTTGACTGAAAAAATTAAGTTTTGTAGCACTTGTTTGAAAAATTTCAGTTAACCTGTTGGAAACTAATTATCATGAACTTAGAAATTTTATTGAGCACCTTAGAAAGCTTGAAAAATTGAAAACGGTCATGCGTTAGATTTTCACTTTTTTGAAAATAAAATTGATTTTAATTTCACAATTCGACCTTTAAAAAAATAATACCTGAAGCTTTGTGAATCTGTTTCGTCTCCAAATTCTGCTTCAAAATCGTCCTTTTCATGTACGTGGTTCTCATCGTGTGAATGCTCTTCCGCTGAAACAGCTACTTGGGTTGTTTATTTCATTTATGATGTGTCACAACTTACTTCTCAGCACATCACAAACTGACATAAAGAAGAGAACTCCTATGATAAATACCCCAAACCGTGACATCTGAAAAATCAATAATGGCAAAAAAAACATCAAAACACTATAGAGAAGGAAATGAAATTTTTCATCATCTTTTTTGCAACAAAAAAAATTAGATAAAAATGTCAGAGAAGAACACATTTGATGAAGTGTTTTACACTAGAAAAAGCAAAGAAAGCGGACGCGCAGGAGAGTATGATATGACAGAAACACCCTCTCGACACACAAGCGGACAACACAGGGTATTCCAAACGAGCGCGCAGCACCAAGACCACTGCGGAGTCTCAGCGATCAATACTTGACTCGCCCGTAGCAAACGCGCCCCATCACTCGCCAGTGTCTGATGCCTCCGCGCCTCACACACTCTCTCGTTCTCTTTGAACGGTTCTCGGTGTGTGTATGCGTGTGTGTTTGGAGGACGTTGAGTCACCTCATATTCGCACACTCGCATAACCTTTAATTTTATGTGCACAGTCTTCTCTTTCCTTGTTTCTCATTTTAACTCGTTTTTTATTGTTCATTGGATATGATATGGGAGGAGTTGTTTTGATGTGATCAATACGCTACGTTATAGAATTAGTTTCTTTTTGAGATTCTTAATGGATTCTTGGTTTCCGTGAAGGTCAAACAGTCAAACACAAGAAATCGGTTTCCGAGAAAGTGAACTTTGTTGTCGTGCAATTGCAATATCTTATTGAGACTTTTTTACAATGAGTTAATTTCTTATTTTGGTACTTGTGTATTACATACTTTCATTTTAAAATTAATGAAAATGCTCATTGATTTCTCCGTTTAAATTGAACGTGATGTGGAATTTTCCTCGTTTGGCTCAGAAATGCTTATTTTCTAATTGTAAGCTTTAAAATATAAAAAAATTTCCACACTTTTTTATTTTTACAACTTAAAAATTACTTTAAAAATGAGTGCATGTAATACACAAGCAGTGTTTGCAAGTTTAAACTTCCTTTCAAAAAAAAATATGTATATCTTAATAAATGTTTTTCACCCCCAGTGTCTTAGAAAAATGTAATTGACCATTTCTCAAATCTAATGACAAACATCTTGCTTTTGCAATTCATCGTGGATTCTCATTATTTTTGAAAAGCATCTATCTTCTTTTCGTGCTAGCATCTCAATCTCAAAAAGTTACACCACCAACAATACGCATCTCACATTTGCCGAGGTGGAGTGGTGACAAACTAATTGAATCGCATCCGGATTCTTCCACTTCTCACTCCTGAAGGAAAACAAAAAAAAAAGGAACTTGCCCTTCTCATCCATCTTTTCCCCCAACCTAACCCATCTCACCTCAAATGCATTAGTTTTATGGGCTTTTACGACAGATATCAATGACTTGAAGAAGGAGGGGGAGTCACTACGTGTGTATGTGTATGTGTGTGGATGGCCTTTAGACACTAACATCCTCAGATGTTCTAAATTAACCGTCCGTACACTTTGCAATTTCTGGGGTCAGTGCCCACGACGCGTTTCCTCTGGCTCCACAATGACTCATCCGCAGATGTGTGAGGTCTCCCTTTCTCCGAGGTTTTCGTTTTTCAAATGCTCATTTGCATTCAAAACGATTCGTTCTTCACATTTTTCTTTCAATTCTCCAAATTTTCGGTTTTTGTTCCACGCTTTGTCATGTTTCTCTTTCATCACTTTGTTCGCTACCCATTTTAGGATTCTTTCCCCATTATTTTCTATTCTGCGTTTGTATTGTTCTAATGGCTTCATGCCACGTCACGCAACAACATCGTATTTTGCAATGACCCTGGAAAGGGCCTGCTTGGCATGACAGTATTCGGGTGCCAGCAACACCTGTTATCGAAACACTCATTATTTCAACCGATGCCCCCATGAGTCATGGGTATGAAAACGCCCTCTTCTTGAGTATTTCGTTTTGCTTTTTTTAACTTGTCTTCAGAAATACGTTCACCATTAGTGTTATTTCCTAAATTTTCGATTTAAATTTTGTTTCAATTTAGTTAGATTTTTTTTTGCTAATCTTATATTTGTAAAAACCTTTTTCTTCAAACTTTGTACTTTTCAGTTGCAGTAATCATTTCATAGCCATGACCTTGTGTTTCAATTTTCGCCAACTTTTCATTCCCTAACTTTAATTTGTTATTTCAGATGTCTTCACCGTCGAGGCAGATCAAATGTGTAGTTGTTGGAGACGGAACAGTTGGAAAAACATGCATGTTAATATCTTACACAACTGACTCTTTTCCAGTTCAGTATGTGCCTACAGTGTAAGTTGTTATATTTTAAAGTGTGACATGAATCATCAGTGTTGATTCAAGTGCCGAACGTTATATACATTTCAGATTTGATAACTATTCGGCACAGATGAGTCTTGATGGGAACGTTGTGAACTTAGGATTGTGGGATACTGCTGGACAGGAGGATTATGATCGTTTACGACCACTTTCCTACCCACAGACGGATGTTTTCATTCTCTGCTTCTCTGTCGTCTCGCCCGTATCGTTTGACAATGTGGCAAGCAAGTGGATTCCGGAAATACGACAGCATTGTCCAGATGCGCCTGTCATTCTAGTTGGTTAGTATTTTTTAAATTTTGAAAAAGTCCTCGAATTGTGGTTCGCCGTAAAGTGCAGAGGTTCAATGTGTGCAACAGTTCTGAATAATCGTTCATCAATTTCTTTATTAGAAAAATAAATAAGGCTCAGAAATGGTTGTTTCCCAAGCCTATAAATACAAAAACTACACGTTTTAATTTTTCATAACTAAAAAAAATTGAAAAGAAGATAATTAATTTTAACAGACGTTAGACAAATATTTTAAGCCGGGTCTTTGCTACAAATCTACTCAAAAAAGTAAATGAGACGTTGCTCATACTATGCTGACCACTTTGTTCCCTCTGGTAAAGACGGCATGATTTAGACAGCCGCCTGCATGGCTTTATTTTCTTGAGTATTTGGAAAAAATCTATATATTCAAAAACCTTTTCCAAAAGCGTCTGTTTGCATGCCTATCTTAAACAGATGAAATCTGTAATTTATGACTTCAATCCCAAAAATATTCATTTTATTTTTTATACCGAAAGATTATTTTGCAGGTACCAAACTCGATTTGCGCGACGAGGCCGAACCGATGCGTGCTCTGCAGGCCGAAGGAAAGTCCCCAATTTCCAAAACGCAAGGCATGAAAATGGCTCAAAAAATTAAAGCTGTCAAGTATTTGGAATGCTCTGCATTGACGCAACAGGGACTCACACAGGTGATTTTTTATTTGAAACTTTGAGTTTACTTTATACATATATTATGGCAAAAACATTTGCAAAAAATTTTTTTGTTGAAACTCATAAAACTATATCTTGAGAAATTTAAATCAATAAATTATTTCTTAATTTTTAATGTTTAATAATAATTCTTAATATAAGATATCCTAACTGTTTCAAATGCCTATCAAACGGGTCACTTGAACTGGTTGACAAAATAATGGGCTACTATTTCCTCATTAAAAAAGTAATCACAATAGAAAAATTAAATATTACCAATTCTTTGAAGATTAACTTCAGTTAAAAGGAAAAAAAAAGTTGGGGAATAGATTTGTGGAAGTATTAAAACAATATTCTTTTATAAAATGTTAACTTCAATTGTTTGTAATTACAGGTGTTCGAAGACGCCGTACGGTCCATTCTTCATCCGAAACCACAGAAAAAGAAGAAGTCTTGCAATATTATGTAACTCCCAAAAGGCTCTTCTTCCCGATCATCAAACGAGTAATCAGACTGTTTATCAGATTTGTGTCACTTTTACAATGTAATATAATTAACATGTAATATCTGTTTTTATCAAAGTTCTACGTCAGCGTTATATGGCATCCTTTTTTATTATTGGACGTTTCCCAGTCATTAGCATTTACCTCGTTTTGCAGAGCATACCAAAAATGCCAAATTTCTAAATTTACTACTCTCTTTTACTCAAATGTTCTAATTGCTTATATTCTGAGATCCTCCATCTGTGAAATTTTACCTTTTTTCCAGTCAGCCGCTTCAAATTCTTAACATTTGTCTGGTTTTGTTCGACAAACTTAATCGTTCTTCATATTGGGTTGTAGGAAACGAAACATTATTATTCCCAGACAATGTAATCACTTTGATAAATAATATTTAAAATATTCTATTGAGATTGTCATAAGTTTTTCTTCATCGAAAGTGTCTGGTCTATGTATTGTAAAAATAAAAATATTATTTTCAGAGACGATGTGAACTATTTTTTGTAAAATTTCGAAAAAGACAGCTTTAACCACTCAGGCACTTGTCAGGCGCGCAGACCGAGATCACGTTGACTACCTGCTTCCCCCATGTTGATGTTTGCAAGGGCGGAAAGCCGTTTACGTGCTTCAATTTTTTTAAATAAAGATTACAATATCACCTATATAATTTAAACTCGAAGACCCCTACGATTTTAAAACTTGCCTAACTTTGAAATTAAAAGATTTTTGCAACTTTTATCTGTGGTGAAAATAAATTTGTTTAATTTGCTGGAATTTCTATTCTTAGGAATGATTGTTTTTAGTCTATAAATATAAAACAATTCTACACGTTTCATTTTTTTTAGAATTTAAACAATTAATTTCAATGGTCGGCAAATAAAATACAACACTACCCAGAATTTACATATGTAGATGCGGATAGTTTTTAAAATTATTTTATCAAATTACCACTCATTGGTTTTTTGTGCTTTTGAAAAAACCGTAGATTAACTAACTTGAAATATTTAATCAAATCAACAGAAAATAAAAAAAAATATTTTGAAATATCCAAAACGATAAATCCGACTATATATTCAGAATGAGGTTTTCATTTCCCATCATGAAAAAATTAAATTTTACGTCATTTCGTTCTAGGAAGATCGGGTTTTTAGAGCAACCGCAACTAACTCATCAGTTTTTCTCCGTAATTACAAAAGTACAATTTAAATATGAGAAGTTTATTAGAAATTCGAAACAACAATTTTGCATGACTTCAAATTACCCATAGCGCTCACCTATTGAGTCGTTTTTGAGTCTTTTTTCTAATTTATCACATTTAAATTGTTGTTCAGACCATACCATGGTTTCTAAAAAAGTAAATTTGACAAAAAAAACAATTGTGCGGACGTCATCAAGTTTTTTGTTGAAAACGCTTGCCGTTTTTTTCTCTTTTCTTTTTTTTTCTATTTTTGCTTGAATATAAAAGAACAGAAAACTTTGAATTCTTCCCTTTTTTCAAAAAAAAGAAAACGGAAAAAACCGAAAGATTCTATCAGTGTTCATGTTTTTCTTCCCATATAGGATTAGAGGTGTTCTCTGTCAAGAAATGCTGCCTTTTCTCCACTGGGAGACATGAGAAGAAAATTGAAGGCAGCTCTGGAATATTTACGGCGCATCAGCTAGCCACTCTCAATTCTTCTACGCCGTTCACGATCTCACACAAATATCCATTGGGAATATGGAATATGACATCTGCACATCGGCCTAAACTCCCTCCACCCCACTCTTTCTTGTTTCAATGATCTTCGGAGATCGAGTTTCAATCGAAAATGCATAGAATTCTAGTGTATACAACAGTGAAGCTTGAATACGCAAACGTCAAGATATTCGTCAGTAAATCGTTTTGAATAACGTTTGATTGAAAGTAATTCAAAATATTTAATTAGATGCATTCAAGTAAAACTCCCCTTTTGGCTTCTTTTGTCAGATAGTGTGACCACATTCACTTCCCGCAGTCACTTTCTGTTTGTTTTCTTTCGGAACATAAAGTTTCGGGCGTCAAGAGAGTAAGAATAACAATAACACGATTCTTGCCATACGCATCTCTTAAAACTAGTAGTTTGTAGTTGATTAGTTGTAATTAGCGCTGTTTTGATGATTGAGCGTGAGTTTCTTTTTGTTGTGAAAACACTCATCAATGTTTAGGAATTTATGGCTTATTTAAAAATCATTCTCTGCTTATTCACGTTACATTTTCGTTACCAGTTATTTTTAAAAATTTGCTGGGCATTTTCGAAAATTGAGTTATAAATGACTGTTTTTATCCCAGATAAATTTGAGATTGTATACTTCAAAAAACGTCTCTTTTTTGAAACTGTGACTTATTCACTGCAAAATAAATGAAAAATATTCTCTGGAATAATTACATTCACAACTGGAAAGGAATGATGTGTGGTGCTGAAATTACAATTTTTAACTAGGCAAGAAAAGTTTAGAATTCTGAATCAAATTCTTCAAAATTCTTTTCAATCTTACAAAATAATATGCGACATCCAGAAAATTCAAAATACGTTTACGACCAATAATTTTTGTTTCAGTTTTATTTCGTTCTGAAAAAGTGAATTGGAGCATATTTTATTGTTTGGCTCCTTTTGTTGACTTGATCTATTGAAAATCAAATTCAACTCCATGAATTTTCTTTTTAACGAAACATTTTATTTCTTTTCTGAAGACGCCAGTAAACTTTGTGTGGTCTTTTTCTTTTATTCTTTTTTCGTTTTTAGTCCGTTTCCCGTGAAATAATTTCTTTGCCCAATCCAAGATAGTCTCTCGCCCTTTCCCTCTTTTTCATGATAAGTGGAAGCCCAAAAGAGGGAATATGGGAAGAGAGAAAAAGAGCACGAAAGACGCAGACTACTAGAAGGCGAAAGACGAGGCCTTCCGCTCACCAACTAACTTGGCATTAGCGTCGACGTCCCGGACTTTTGAGTGTTGCATAAGTAAAGCTTCTTTTCATTCATATATTCATTCCGGTGGCAGTTTTCTTCAATTTGTGCGTATTAAAATACAATATTAGCTTCAAAAACTCAAAATTTGTATTATACCCCTAAGAAAAAAAGCACGCTATTTGTTTTTCACTTTTATAGATTTTGCGTGACATGCCAGCTTGCCAATGTCCCTTGTGAAAAATAACGTTTTTTTTTTCACTTTTTCAAAACATTCCTTACATATGGGCACACTTTTTGATGCAAAATGGTAAGACTCTTTCACAAAATTGTTTTCATTGCTCTTTCCATAGCACAATAATTAGCATATTTATTGATCCAGAGCTCTGAATAGCAAAAATGTGAAATGTGCCCGCTCAATGTTCAATGCATATTAACAAACAACACGATATTTGGCTTTGTGATTCATAAATAATTTTTTCAAAAAAAGTTTTTAAAAACACATCGAAAAATACATTTTTCTACGCCAAACTTTTTTTTTCTGATTGAGAAATTCCGACTTTTTTCAATTCCTGTTTTTTCTTTTTTGCTGGTATTACTTTTTAAAGATGTGAATGCTTTTGCCAAAAGAACAATCGGAATTAAAAATTATCATGTCAAAATATCGTTTTGGCTTTTTTGTGGCATTAATTTATTTTTCACTTTTTCTTGATGCAATATTTGAATGAAAATGAATGAAAATAATAGGTATCAGATCAAATGAACCTGTCGTCGTCAACTAAATGGTCTGTTTCATTTTTTAATACTTTATTTTTTTATTTTTGAAATACTTTTGTGATATTCGTGAGCCATGAACTTTTTATATAAAAAAAGGTTAAGATGTTGTTGAAGTGCAATGTTTATTCTTCACGAAACATTACGAAATTAGTGATTATTTTAGCTCAGCACGAAACTTATCATGTTTTTTAAAGGATGTAATACTACTTTCCTATCTCATCTAAAAAATGTATTGTTACAAATATAAATTATCTTTTTATTTACAAATCAGTTTGAATTGTGCTTGTTATGACAGAGAATAATTGAAAAATGTTGTGAACTATCGAGAATCGTGGCGTATTCAACTAATAAACCCTTAAGTTTTGGTGTAAGTTTCTTATAAAAAATAATAATTACATTCGGTTTGATAAGAATAATAACATATGCTACCTGGAATTGAAGAGATTAATCTTGTAAATTTTATTCAATTTCCAAGAAACATCTAAGGGACAAAAATTTTTAAAACAGATCGATTATAACGTAGGCCGCAAGTTTATGCTTTTGAATTTGAGCAATTAGGTTAAAGTTTAAAATGGAAAATTCAAAAAAAAATTTCAAAAGTTCAAAAATTGTTTGATAATTTAACCGAATCATCAAATTATAGATAATTTGGATTACTAAACAAACGAAATTGCCGATTGAAAAATTTGTCTCTCACACCCAGTACTTCCCGACCTTTCTCACACCATTTCTTGGTGTGTCCGTCATCCCGATTATGTAAGCTGCTGCTATCTGAACTAAGTGCACATGTCACTCAGCTCTCCATCTATTTGCTTACTAAAATGGTGTCTCTCACTCTCATTAAAATCTCCGCCCGTCCTTTAAAGAGTGAACGAAAGAAAGAGAGGGAGAGAGTGAAGGTTTTCTCCAGTTTTATGCATGTTGAATTACGCATTCTGGAGCAACAAAGAAGACGTTTCGCTGTTATAGGAATTCATTGGTAAGCAAGACTCAAAGTTCGCTGTTTCTTACGCTTCTCTTTATTTTTACCATTGCAAGTATACTTTCACCATCTTTCTTTTTTTTTCAGCTGTCTTTGTGCGCAAAGAGACGCCTTCTCACATTTGAAAGCTCACCTCGCGCTTACTTGTATCTCTAACTCCGCCTTCATGTTCTACTTTCTTTTTTATTCTTTCTTCTTCAACTCTATATATTTTCAATTATTCTCGCACTTCGACAACTTTTTGATCACAATTTTCAATTTCCTAAACAAATTACAACACATATTCACAACGTAAAAGTCAGACTTTGCCCTCTCCATTTTTCTTTCCCCTATCAACTCGTTACGATAAGAATGACCACTTGTCGGGAGGGGGAAAAGCAATTGAGATAGGCAAGATGGTGGAACTCAAATACACCGGAAGATAGACAGAGTTCAAGATCAACTGGTACTTAGAGTGACGCAGCAAAAAATTATGGGTTGATCAGAAATTGGACAGTTCCCGATCTCTATAGATCTAAGTGCAAAATTCTTAGAGTGGCCCGTCATGTTAACTTAAAAAAATGAAAAAAGTAATACTTTTTTTAAAAAATAAATGCGAAAAATACTACTTTCATATCAAATATCAATAATTGTTTATCGGTTCTCCCTTTATCCTCAATTTTAGCAACACCCACACAAATCTGTGGACTCTGTTTCATTCATGAACCTTTGTAACATTTTTTCAAATATATCTTCTCAAACCAAGAGAGTCCGCACCTCGTGCTGAGTACATCCTCAAAACGTTCAACATGACTGGATTACGTCAACTAATCACATGGGCCACACTTTGACCCCTGATGTCCTCTCCTCAACTAACCGATTTGACAAAACCCGACCAATTAAAACGAAACATACTGCCGGCTAGTTTTTCTAACTTTTTGTGGGGTGTTCTGTTGTGTGTCTGTTGTTACTGTCAGTTTTACTCAAGTTCCTGTTACTAAGAATGTTGTTAAATGTGGCTGTTTGAGTTGGGAGAAACTCTGAAAGTAAGTGTCAAAAATAGTTTTAATCCCAGGGTCTTAAAACTTAAAAAACACTTTAAAAAAAAGTAAAATACTTTATTTTGAAAAGCATTGAGTCTCGTTGTTTTTGTGGCTAATTCAGACCACTCTCTCCTCTTCTCATTCCTCTTTTCCTTCTTTTCTTCATTTCTGTCTTTTTGCCTCTCCCGTTCAGCTTGGACCTCGCTCGTCTTAATGCCTCGTTAACACGATATCAGTGGTTAAGAGGGAAAGAATATCAGCTGAATAACAACACACTATATAGTTCGATTTGCCCCTCTGCGGCTCCTCCTCTTTTTTCTCTTGTTCCTCCTTCGTTCCCCTCCCTTCGGTTACACCAGGTTACATCTTGGTCGCTGTCTCTCGTTAAACTGGAGTTTCCAGGTGTTTTTCCAACTGTCATAAATGACACATTCATGAATGAAACATTTTTCATTCCGTCTTCTGTTTCTTCTCCTGAAATAAATTTCCACCAGGTACGAGAATATCTGCTTTTATTTACTAACCAAATTCCTTTTGAAATTTGAAAACTGCAGTTGTAAAACTTCCAATCAGTTTGCTGATCGGTCATCTTTTTCCGAGAGACAGTCTGATAGCATTTGCTTTTAATTTCCCGTTTGTGTTCTTATCTAAACCGTCATTCAGCTTGCGATAAAAAGATTACCTTTGATCAACCTAGAAATTGACTGAAATTGTTTGCGACAAATATTAATAAAAAATTAATTATGTTAGAAAAGCCGCGTAACTTTTTTTAAAACAAACACCACCCTACATATAACTTTCAAGAAATGTTTGGATTTTTCATAGGGAACATTATTAACGTATACGCGTTTTGTATATAGATAGTGGTATTTAAGGAGGAGTAATAAATGAACCCATTACCTAAATAAAATTTAACTTTGACTAAATACGTAATTTAATTTTAATCACATAATTTTGTAATGAAACAACTCATTATTTTGTACAAAACGACTAAATTCAGCTAAACTTACAAAAAATTCCAGGAAAAAATGAAATTAGCTTTCATTCAAATATCATTCTTACTTCTAAACATAGATGATTTATTGAGGATTATGCTACTCAATATAAAATAAAAAGTCATAATTCGAAGACAAATTTTATTTCTGTCGCTTTTACTTTTTTATCCATAAAGTGCTTGACAAGAAATGATTTTCAATAAAACAATTTTGCCTTTATAATATTTTAGTTTTCAAAATTATTTTTTTCGTATTATTTGGATGAGGGAAGGACGTGCTTCATAAACCAGGAACTCATCTCAAAATCCAAAACCGAAGAACGAGAAATATGTAAGGAAATGACTGAACACACGTCATTTTTCAATTTAATAGATTATATACAAAAAATTTTCAAGCAGGTGTAGATTGAATACATAATTAAAATTTTATGTAAAACACTAGGCCAAATTATTAGTTTGTTTTTCAAAACTTCCTTATGTGATGGCGTGATCCTTTCCCTCTAGACATAATAACACAATACCAACACCCCAGTCTTGCTTCTCCCTCATTTCTTCTGTTTTCACAACAATAATAATATTGTACACGTTTTCAATCATTGCATTATTAACTTCAGAATGCAAAGGTGATGTACGACGTCATTTGGGAACTTGCCATTGGTGGCATCGACAGCTCCATTCAAGGAAATGGCGGCGAAGAATGCATGAATGTGAGTTAGAAAAAAGAAACTTGTGACATTCGAAAAAAGTTTTATTTTAGTATCTTCCGTCATGGCAGAGATTTCTGGAGTCAATTGTCTTTATCCCTCTCTCTTTCTGGGCAGCTTATATGTCGATCCCACTTGATTGCTCATTTACACTACCAACTCGAAACGTGTCCAGATATGTGATACTCACCGTATATAGCCTTATTTTTGGTGCCGAACTTGCCTATAAAATGATTTCAAGGTAGATCTTTTTTTTTTAAACTCTGTGACCATTTTTGCTAAATGTTTTCTTATTTTCAAAGGCTTTCAAAGGGGGTCCGCATTTTATAAACTTCGCTAAAAGATTGATTTACAAGCTTTTAAGTTTACGTGAATAAGCAGTGTTATAAAATTAGAAACACGTATTTTCTGACATTTATCTCAAAAAAAAATGGTTAATACAAAGATCATGTGATTTAATATTTTGAAATACACCCCTTGCTCACTAGTACAAAGTATACGCGAAAATCTTTTCTTGCATATCATTTAATTATTTACTTGACTTAACAGAACTGGAATCTTCCTTCTTAACCCGTGCCACGTCACTACCACAATGCAACTAATGCTGCTTACAATGGAGGGGACATCAAAGTGAGTGCCCTTTTTTGCTGATAGAAAAAAAGAGACATAGCTCTGAAGATTGGGAATGTAATCAAATTTTCGTTCAGAAAAGCCTGTTTCCTCTTCCGACTGATGCTCTATTTCATGCCGGGAGCTTGGTTCGCGTTGGCGTTTCCAATTTTGAACACACGAAATGTAAGAAAAGGGGGAGGGGTTGGAGCTCAGCCTGAAGACATAATGTAATTTTGCAGCTGCCTGGAGAAGTGTTTATCTATTACGCGCAGCACGTTGCCATTCTCGTTGTTCCAGTGTATCTCATGTACATACAAGGGGCTTTTGAGCCAGAAAAGCCATACGATTTTGGATGGACTGTTTTCGGGATCTCACTCTTCTCTCTTTACCATTTTGTGATCTTGCAGTTTGGTGCAATGGTTAGTGGCAGAATTTCCGAAAACCAAAAACTTACAATTGTGGCTATTGAGGGGCAAAACTATTTGTTTTGAAAGAAAAAATAGAAAAAGAACAGAACAGACACAAAAAATTATAAAGCAATTACGATGTACAGTCAGGGGAATAAAAAAGTAATTTCAAGTAATTGACGATCAAAACAAAAAGTACTCAGTTAAAATTTGTTCAATTTGAAATATACATCAACAAATTTGTATTTTCGAATTTGCGTACTGAGAGTCTGAAAATTTTTCTCAAAATGGTTTCCGATTAAATGGAAGAAAATATTCTAGGTTGTCTTAATATAAAGTTTTATATTCAATGTCTCCAAATGGACCATTTTAGTAAAAAAGACTAGGCAAATCAAAATTTTTTTGGAAATGTTTATAGAGGTTCAAAACAGAAAAAAGACATAACAATCCAAAATTTCCGTGTTTGTCAAACTTTGTTCCGTTTCATTCAGATACCTAGATCAACAGAAAAAACAGAATAAAAATTAAATACATAACATGTGACATAAAAAATTAATAGCGGTTTCCCACTGCTACATACAATATGTAGAAGGTGAAAAATTTTGATTTTTCTGTAAATATTTACAAAAACAGTTTTTATTCAAAAGGAAAGTTGAATTCAATTTTCGAATCGAGTAAATACATATAATTAATAATTTTTATTATATAAAAATACAATTTTCTATAAAATGTTGCGTATTTCCAGGTAACCCGCGTCAACTTGAACAACATAATGTGCCCTGCCGTATCTGATCCATTCCAATCACGTGCTTATCGAATCATCGCTGTCGGACATCAATGCATTCTCATTCCGATCCTCTCCAAGACATACTCGGCTATGTCGCTAGCTGCTGTGGATTTCTACAAAACAGTGTACGAAATGAACAGTGCCCCATCGTCGAGAAAGATGTGTTCGATGAGCGATGATGACGATAGTACGATCTGCTTGAAACCTGCAAAACTGAAACTCTAGTCATTTAGTTTGAATATAATAATTTATTTGTTTTCTGTTTTCTCTCACTTCCTGTATTCTATCTATATTTCCTATTCTGTCGCTATTTTTTTCTGGACCACGATTTAACTTTCCCCATTTTTCCTTAATGTCTGTGATATATATATATATATATATATATTTATTTCTCTCCGATATTAGGCTTCCCTTTTCTCTTGAATAAAATAAACATTTCTCGTGTTTTTGCAATTACGCGTGGGAGGAAGAAAAGGAAGAATACATTGGACGAATAATTTGATTTCAGAATTTCTTCTGCCGGACACCCCGAACTTTGTCACAACGTCAACTCTATAGTCTCTCGATCTATTGACATTAGTTGCAATCTTTGCTTTTGCTCGTTTTATAGCTGACAAGTGTCGGTGATAATAAATTTGATCTGCTTTCGATTTATTCAAGCGGCAGTCGGAATGGCACCTGTGCGCGCTCACGGACAACAACATGAGCAGTATAAACTCGAGCCGATAAAGTTGAAAAACGAGACGATAATGTTAGTGAGTCCGAGGAGGAACATACATAAGCCATCAAGTCGACGTGTGTGTAACACTAGAATGAGTGAGAAGCCACTGGCAGTGCAAAGAAGAAGAAGTCATCTCAATTTTCTAGGATGTCTCCAATCCCAGTAGGTATCACTGAGGGGCAGTTGCCGACGACCGCACCTGTCAGTCGATCTTCATAATAATCGGCGCGGCTCTTCGGTTGTAAATTTTTAACCACTAGCCCATCTCATCAGTTTCCGAGCCATCAAATCTAACACCCTCATTTTTTTTATCTTTTACCTGCCGTGTGCAAAACTAATGTGATTTTCTGATTGGTCCGTATCTATCTTCAAAAATGATGGACTAAAAAAAAGATAAGATCACTCTATTTACTGATGGTTCTTTCCTCATTATTTATCATTTATCCTATCGATGGTGCCGCCAAGACAAATTGTGGTCGCATCCAATTTGTTCGTTCCGGCGCCACTGTTACATCGTGTCAATTTTTTCGGTGCCCATCTCGTTTGATACTCACACTTTTTTATCAGCGCAACTGTCAGGTAGCGTTCCTGTTGTGCTCTGTCAAAAAGTCATTCTGGTTTTTCTGTTTTACGTTGAAAAGAATTCAAAATCTGAGTACTTTAGAGCTATTAAACTGCAACTTGCAACTGCAGATTTGTTTCTCGTGTTATTTTGCTCATTCGTGACCCATGCCCTTTGTTTTATTTAGTATTTTAAACTACATTTCAGAAATACTCACACTTATGTGGATACCACAACGGATAAGCCACATATTTCTATTAGTTATTTTCATATTACGTAAGTCTCATATCTCAAAGCATATGTATGTGTCTCTTGTTTCAGATATTGTCACAATTAATGCCAACAAACATGTTTCGCAATTATTAGAAAATTTACTCACAGACTATAATAAAGCTGTCAGACCAGTTCATAATGCATCAGATGCTCTAAAAGTAAAGTTTGGAGCCAATTTGTGTAGATTGATTGATGTTGATGAAGTCAATCAAGTGTTAACAACTAGCCTATGGTTAGAAATGGTAAGATTTTGATATATAAACGATGTGACGTTTTTATGTCGCAGTCAGGTTTTGAGGAAACTTAGAATGCACACAAAATCATTTTTTGAAGATACTTTAATTAGCCATCAAGAATTTTAACAATTTTCAAACCTCAAAAACATAACACAATTCAACATTGTATTTTCAGCAATGGTATGACAAAAAACTAACGTGGAATCCGACAGACTGGGGTGGTGTTGAGTATATACACATTCCGTCAGATCAAATATGGATCCCTGACATTGTACTTTACAACAAGTTAGTGTTTGTTTCCAAAACCAATTCATACTATTTGACTGTTTTTTTCCACTTTTCTATTCTCACGTTTGTCAATTTAAGTGCTGACGGAGAGCCACATATCACAATCACTAGTCTTGCAAAGATTGATCATCATGGAAGAGTCGTTTGGCAGCCTCCATCAATTTATAAAAGTTTTTGTCCGGTATTTCTGCTGTCTAAGCTGACAAGTTAAGCATATCATTATTTTTCAGATCAATATCAAATACTTTCCATATGATTGGCAAACATGTGAAATGAAGTTTGGTGGATGGTCGAATGACGGAGAAACTCTTGATTTGTATCAAATTCCTGTTGATGTTGATGATATTCCACAAGTCAAACGGCAAGATGATGGCGTGGAATTCCTGTATCTTGAAAAAGGATTAGGACTCAGTTTTTATCACGAGTGAGTGAAAAAGATCATGAGCAGACATCTGATATCAATCGAATGAGAAGAGAAGGAAAAAAACTAGGAAAAAGAACATCGTGTTCAAATCAATTTTTATGATCTTTCTCACTTCAGAAGCGCCGAATGGGATTTGCTCAGTGCCACTTCATCGCGCTATGCTCAGATCTACCCGGGATGTTGTGGACAGCAGTATTACATCGATATCAAGTGAGAAAATCTTTGTTAAAATAAATAAACAGAAAAAAATATATATGCGATTCGAAAATGTTATCCTACGCTTTGAAAAATTAATAACCCTTAAAAAACTGTATAAATTCAAAACATTGCTTTTGTGAGTAGGGAAATTATTGTTAGTTGATACAGTAATGTTTGAGTCTCACTTATTTTTTGTTATTTAATTTAGAGAAGAAGAAGAATAAAAAACCGTATCAAACATAAAATAAAATATAGATGTACAACACGCATGTTGCTGCTCTTGATCATAAATTTTTGGTAAATGTAAATGTAATATTTTATATGACAAAAAGTATCAATAAACAAGTTTACAAGCAACTCAGCTATATTACAGATATCGCATTATCATTCGACGTAAGGCAATTTTTTTCACAGTTACTCTCACGATTCCCTGTATGCTTATTGGTAAGACTAGAAAAGTTTATTAAATAAAAACACCCATATTTTAGCGAATGTGACACCATTTGTATTCTTGATTCTCCCGAACGAGCACAAAATGACATACTCGATCTCAGTGCTTGTTGCATTTTCTGTGTTTTACTTGGTACTCATTGATCTTATCCCACCAACATCGCTATCTTTATCTCTCATTGGTAAAACGTTCAAGTGTTCTCTTTTAAAAATTTTAATTTCAGGAATATATTTGTTATTCACACTTCTCATGGTCTCAGTTTCTATCATTCTTTCAGTTGTCACTATCAATATGTACAGAAAGTAAGCATTGTGTCAATTTTTTTTTGTTGTTGCTGAATACAAGTTCAACTTTCAGACAAGCTTTCTCATCTGGAATGTCTCATTGGCAACGATGGCTCTTTGTGCAGCGGCTACCGAAACTGCTCCGGTTGAAAACGTTGGAGCACACACTAGGACCAGATGAGGGTAGTGAAACAACAACTCCTCGCACTGGTTCAGTTTCTGTTACTGCATCTGTTACGCAACGAACTTTGAATCCCAACAATAATTCACCGGTGTTCCCACCGCAACGGTTACGTCTGTTAAGTCTTGTGCAGGTTAGCTTTCAGCGAGGAAATGTATTCCCAAACTGATATTTTGTAGATGGACGAAGCTTTAAAACAACGTTGTGCGGCAGATAATTTGGATTTATTCAGAAAAATTGCTGGTCATTTAAAGATCATCTCTGCACATTTCCACAACCAACAAATGGAGGGAAAGGTTTTACCCACTTTTTCAAAAAACTTCAAATCAATTTGTGTTTGTCTTTTCAGATTACTGAAGAATGGCAGTTAATGAGCTTGGTTATCGATAGGATATTCCTGATATTGTTTCTTGCAGTCAGTATGGCAGCAAATATAATGTTTGTTTACAATTCTCCAACATTATTCGACGATAGGCCTTCTTTGGTACCAAGTGTTGCCCACAAACCACTCAGCGGAGGAACCATCAACGTTCTTAACACCTGAACAATGGTGTTTTGTTTATAATTTAACACACGGATTTTGAATAATGTATTTATTTTTGATGTTGTATTTCAATACTGAAAAAAAAAACAATACAAGTATTATAAAGAAGATTTAACACTTGTTTTTCATGTTTTCCGACCACAATTGGTTGACAATCCGTTAGCGAAAATGGGGGAAAACGCAAGAAAGCGAAAACAAAACTGGAATGGATAATCTGTCATAGGACGCACGAGGTACGTAAACACGGCCACGCGCAATCGCAGACCTCAGCGTGCAGTGTGCCCGCGTCTCTTCGTCTCATACCCGTCTGCATTGTATATCTCTTGCCGATTTTTCTTTTTCTTCCAAGTTTTTTCTCCCGTTTGCTTCTCTATTCGCAACAATTTATTTATTATCTTCAGATGAAATCTAGTACATCAGATTTTTTGACAGATGTACAAACTGTAAATATCGTCATCAAACAGGTAAGTATAATAATTAAAATTATAAGTATATCATTTGATAATTCTCAAACAAAAAACAATAATTTTCTTACAGATAGGACCAAATAAATCGCTTCCGGCGTTCAAAAGAATTGTGGAACGATGTTCAAGGCAACGGGTAATACAAGTTTCCGATAATCCACGTCGATTATTCCATTGCTCGTTCATACAATCTTCCTCGTATACTGAATTCAGCGAACTGCAGGTGATTTTTACAAATTGTTTTAAAAATTGAAAAAAATCAGTAAAAATAAATACGTTTTTTCAAGATATTTTTGAATTTTGTAGAATTCTATGCGTATAACTGTTATTATTGATTTTTGCAGCAACATCGTCGTGTTTTTGCTGTAATTGGAGTAGGGTTCACAAATGGGCAAGGAGAGCCGGCCGACAAGTCTACTAGAGCATCTCGAGAGTCGACAGATTCCGAAGTTTCTGAATCCGAGCAAATCTCAAATGCGTACAACAAACTGAAATCAGATTACTCCAATATAATTTGTAGCCGGTGCATTATTATCGGCGGCAAGGATGTGAGTTAGACTATTAATCTTGACTTCATTGATTTCTTTTTCAGGAAGAGTTCGATCTGATTGAACGCCATGAGAGACTATGTTTTCCAAGTTTAGAAGATGCCACCCAATTGGAGAGCGCCGTACGGGAGTTAATGAGAGCCATTTATATTGTTATCGAGATGAAACGAGTCGATGTTTCGTTCGAGAAAAAGGTTCGATTTATGCGGAAATACATATATTCAAAAAATAAGCACCTTATTCAAAAATCAGGCAAACACTGTAAAATGCCAAGTTCAAAAACTTATCGTTCCAATGATAATTTAACACAACAAATCAACATAATGTGTGCATATGAACTCGATACCTCAAAAATTAAAACAATTTTTCCTGTGGCAAATGGAACAAAATTTAGTTCTGCTTTTTCTTCGAATTTTTTTTGGGAACAATACTAAGAATTGCATTTTTCTAGGCACGTTGAATGTGATGAGGGAGTCAACCCGTTAGAAAGGCAAAATAAATTAAATGACCTAACTTAATTTGTTCTGATCACCTATAACGTTTTTCATTTCAGCAAGAAATACCGTGTCCCATCCTTCCTGACGAATCTCGTTGGCAAGTCGGCGTTGACACAAAATCTACTAAAAGTTATAGGTATGTTCTATTTCATAATCATGATTTAAAATAAATTTTCTTCAGGAAAAAATGTCTCGGTAGATGTCGGAAGCAACACGCAGACTACTGTCTTCTCACCGGTCTTCCGCAGTTGGCACTAGAAGCTTACGAAGGTGCAATTGAAAGCCTTAAATCTGCTCAAGATCATTTGTGGCTAGCAGGTGCGTTGTATGATTATTTTTTTTCTGTAAATGTAATCTTCTTTTTTCAGCGGCTTATGACGGATGGGCCAGCACGGTCTGCATTCTTCATGCGGAACAGATGGGGGAGATCAATTGTGGTGCTTTTCATCGTGTGGCTAGTATGCATGCCATGCTAACAATTCCATCGATTGAAATTAATACACAAACTGGTGACAGTTTATCGGTATCAAATGACAGCGTTCTCAGGTATCCTAGTGGAAACAAAGAAGAAATGAAATTGCAAAGTGATTTTAGTTCACCACAAGGACACAAACGACACCATTCCGATGAGCACGTTAGGGTTACATCGTCAATGTCTAATGGAATTGAGAGAAATGAATCATTTGGGAATGAAAGTGGTATAGTTAGTAATGGCTCATCACCGTCAATCAGAGAAGAGCCCACAAAAGTGAAAGCATCGAAGGGATTGAACCCCTTATCCAACTTTCTAAGTGATCGGTTAGTGAATATATGACTTTCAAGCGTCAATTGATTTTTTTTTTTCAGACGGGAAAAACCAACAAAAGAACGGGTAATGGAGAACTTCAAAAATTCTATCGACGAATTTTCAAAGTTCACGATGGCTGGCTGGTTGGAGTATGAAACTGTAATGCGAGGGATTATGTACTTGATTTTGGAGCGAGAGTACATTAAATTAGAGCAATTTCATCGTGATTACACAGGAAAATATCTCGATGATTCAAACACTTTTATGGATCATCGCATGAAATCACAAATCTGCCTTAACTCTGCTGCAATGTACAGAGAAATTGGATTCTTGAGAAAACAAGCTTTCTATGCGAGACTTAGTGTTTTATTTGAGTTGCATGTAACCGAAGGACGTGTCAGACAAGCCAGTGATTACAAAATTGTCTACCCAGTGCTTTTCAAGTTAGTTTTGCTCACCATTAGGTGTGTTATCATCAATTGAATTTCAGAACTTTGGAAGGATATGGCGTTGAATTAGGAGAACCGCATGATATCAAAAACAAGAAATTAGGACCAGTGAAACTTCAAATAAAATCTCTCCATGAGATTTTCACAGCTGCCAACCGTGCGGGACACCGCGATGCAGCAATTCGTCATTTGTGCTTCTTACTCCAGGTAGGTTAAGATTGCAAATATTTGTAAATATATTATTGTAAATGAGAAATTGATAGAGAAATGTTTGCATCTATGTATATACGTATATTTAATTTTTCAGGTTTACTACCCACACTTGGACAGCTCTATGACGACTCGTCTTTTCGAGGATTTAGATAACCTAGTGAAAGCTACTAACCTCGTTCATCAGTTGAATCAGACAATTGTGGTTGACGATGGAAAAATCATTATTCCTGGTCTTCAATTAACCCGATTTCCAATAATTCAGTTAGTTGCTAAACCCGGTTTTACTAAAGTGGAAAATTATTTATAGATCGCCAACCGTGCTCGCTCTACAGTCCAATTTGGCCCCAACAATTGTTCCGAATAAATGTCAAGCGTCCATCTTCATATACACCCCGTTTGCAAAAAAAGCTGATAACGGTACGAAATATTCACATTTTTGAGTAAATGGTGAATCTTTCAGCGTTGCTTTGGGTTACGGATTGTCCTGGTGAAGTTGAAGTGACTGTCAAGAACTGTCGAGGATCTGAGCTAGTTGTTAAAGACTTGTGTTTGATTGTGGAAGGAGTCAATTTTGAACCGGTTCAAGCTCGTCTTATTCTTCCACCGGAAGATGAAGAAAACCAGTCAGGGTCAACCATTCGGTTATTAGGAGTTCCACGGTGTGTAATTTATGTTTCAAAATGTGTTTAAACGTATTTCGTTTTTAGGGAATCGGGAGACTTATTCATTACTGGCTACTCTTGCAATATATTTGGGCTACACAATGAGTGCCGTTTCTTCTCCAGCAATGGGCAGAAGCCGAACAAGATTCGTGTGAAAGTGTTGCCTAAATTAGCAAGGGTATACTTGGAGTGCTCACTTCCCCGGGCACCAATTGAAGAGGATAATGATGAGCCGTCAGCTGAAGCTGTTGTGTATTCTGGACAAAACTTTGACCACACCATTACCGTTGTCAACAACAGCGATATTCCTGTTAGGTACTGTGGTGTTAAGATATGGCAACCAATTGTTCAAGGAGGTCCGCCACTTATTTGTCTTGACGATCTAGAAACACATTCTCAAGAAATTGAAGGTTGTGAGACAACTGACGATCTTTCAAGTTTTACGTTAGAACCAAATGGGTCTAAAGAGCTACAGTTTCATATTTTTGGAATTGATCCAACTTCAACAGCTGATGATTTGAGCGACGAAGAAAAAGTTTTGGAAAGTGTCGTACCTCTGGCAACAACCCACGCGATTCCAAATCCGGACTCAGAATCTAATGATATGGATTTGATTCCATTCACTGGACGTCTATTAACAGCTGAATTTATTGTTAGATATCATTCTGACATCACAACTGAGGATGGAAACTCGTTTGAGCGAAAGTGCAAGCTCCCTATCGCCATTTCAATCATTCCTGCTGTAACGGTGTCTGCGTGGCACGTTCTCCCAGGAGATAGCCCATTTTCAAGGTTTGTCACATTTCTAGATGTTTCGACTGATTAAGATGATTTAAATATTTCAGATACATTGTTGTTGACGTAACCAATAGTACTGAACATGACGCGGAGCTTGTCTATAGCAACTCGCGAAGAATGTATGTTCTCCCGAAGGAAACTTGTAGAGTGCCCATTTTGTCGCCGTGTTGCTCTGACGTTACTGGTGGAGCTTTTCATCAGGCGAAACAACGTGGAAGTCACATGATGCAGAAAATGGAAACTGAAAGACTGCGGTTGATTCTGGAAAACCATGTCTCGAAGCATTTAGATATTCGTTGGTCTATTCCAGCTCTCAATGTAGGTTTGATGTTAATTTCTTAATAGGAAAAATAAACATTATTTAAATTTAAAACTATGAAATATTAAGTCTCAATAAAGCAATTAATATTTTCAGCTTGATGGACAAGTACCTGTTGGCTCCCTTCTTTCTTCAGTGTCACTTCTAAAACAACTCGTGCTACCAGCCATTAGCCTTGATTTCTTTGTTAACGGGAAACAGTACGTAAGCGAGGACGATGTCACAGTTGGAATTGGTCAATTTGTCACCGTTGAAGTATCCATCATTTCTTCGTTAGCCGGTGAGATCAATAGCCTACATTAATTCTGACGGAAAATTAGTTTCAGCCGAATACAATGGAATTCTATCGTTGGAATGTGAGCAAGAGATTTCACATCTTCTCGGTTCCAATGATACGAGCAGCTTTATGTTAGTTACCGGTGCGAAGAAGATTCCTTTCACAGTCGACGTAAGTGATGAAAGATGTCCACAGAAATGAAATCATGCTTGTGGTTTATTTCCAAAAAATTCAAACTACCCGTAATTTTTGAAACTCTACAACTGTTATTAGGCCCTATAATAATAATGGTGTCGACCCATTGCGACTCATTGCCACCACTATTTATTTAATCCTGAGTTATTAGGGAGTGATTTGAACGAAAATCTACAATTATAGTCTAAAAAGTCTGTAATCTGTGAGTAAAATCTGAATGTAAGATTTGCAATAAATGCCAGGTATAGCATTTTAAATGACTTACATGCATAAAAATAACTGAAATCGTTTGATTTAAAAAATAACACAATAGATTTCAAAACCTACTTCATTCCAACCGGAACAATTCATATTTTCAGAAAGAGAACAAACAATCGGCAACATTCAACTTGGCCTTTATTGTCGAAGGAAGTTTCCGTGTCCGCCCACAAATCACTCCGGCTCCCGGTCAAAATGCTCTTCTCGCCGAGGACATGTTTGCCACTCCTGTCGCATTTAGCGTTTCTACTAAATTTTGAATTGTAAAATTACAAATATTTTTTTTTCATATTCCTCTCCAATTGCCTACCACACTTCTGATGTTAGTCAAACAGTTCACTACGTTACTGTTAGTTTTTTGTTGCATAAGTGCCATTTTTCACAGACATAATCTGAGTTTCAGTCATGGGTGAATGTTTTGCAATCGCATTTTATCGCTTAATTGTACACGGGTTTTAGAGATCAGAAAAATCAAGAGTAATTGTTGAAATTTTCCATTTAGCATTTTAATCGTACCCATCGCATTTTTTATTTTCCACCTCATAATTCTAGTCGATCCGACAATAGTGTGTCAGTTTTTTCAAGTTTTAAAAAATATTCTTCCAGTTGTTCGTCTTTCGACTAGTGGTTCTTCACCCGGAACCGTCCTCCCCAATGCACAGACAATTTTTCATTATGAGAAAATAAAGTTTTTGCGAATGATGTTTTTGGTTAGCACTACGCTTGCTCTTTTTTCGTATTCTGAAGTAGGGAGAAGCATGAAAGTGCGGACAAAAACGGAGGAGATTGTGGAGAAGTACTTTGGAACAACTCAAGACCGCTTCACAACTCGTAATAGAATAAAACGTCTCCAACTCTTCTTCCCTTCTTTGCCGCCTTCTTTCCTCCTTCCACGCTTTCCTACTATTCTCGTTTTTCTACAACAAGAAGCTGCGGCTGCAAAATCATCCCTCGACCAGTACTCCGTAACCGAATTCGCGGTCCTCTCCAGTTCGGACGTCCGATAAGTTATATTCATTTTGTACGCGTCCCTCGCCTCTCAGTATACTTTTGCTTTGAATTTCATCTCAATTCGAGCCTCCGCTGTGCTGGTGACATCCTCCGTTTTCATTTAATAATAGTCATAATTTAATCGTTCGCGAGTCTCGTTCTCAAGCGCCCTAGAGGCATCCAAAGTAATTCTGCAAAATTGGTTTGAGAAGCTAACTCCATCATCATTTTCGTTTATTCTGTTTCAAATACAATTGTGAACATTCGCTGGTTCACAAACTTGTGTGTTTTTTTTCAATTAATGAATTACTTTTTCCAATTGAAGTCAGCAAACTAACATTAATTATTTTTCAAATATGGAACATAACTAACTATGAATTTTAGCACTAATTTTTGATACAATAAGAATGGAATTATTTTGATTTCTTGATATTTCGTGGTTTCATATCTCCATTTAGTGAAAAAGATCAACACAATTTGTTATTAACATTGTCACCCAATTTTATCAGAAACTGAACAAAGCACTACTAAATTAGTTAATTTAATGTTTTTCAAAAATCAAATGAAATATCTGAATATCAAAGTTTTTGCAATGCAGTTTGAAGGTGAAAATTCAAACAACAGTATTTTTGCTTTCACTTTCCCATTTCAAAATTTTTATTATTTTTTCTTTAAATTTTCCCCGGAATATATATTCTTTCTTGTTAGTTTTTATCATCGTCCGTGCTTCCTTCCTCTTGCCATGTCTAGTGTCATGTTTCATCCTCTTTTCCGTCCGGTCTCCCTTCTTCATCCTATTCGGACCCTTATTGTTATATAGCTCACCATTTTTTCCCTATTTTCACTTCACAGCGCCCTCTCTTCCACCATAATACCACAAAAATTGAAGTAACATAACTTCTTTGTTTCTCTCACACTTCCGCTCGCCGCTTTCAGTATTTTCCGTCATTCTTTTGATGGATTCTTCGGAATCCAACCCTTGTATGAAAACGAACAAAAACACATTTTGATGATGATGATTTTGGCGTGCTCATAGAAGCGTAAAACTACCATAGATTCGTGCAATTGAGCCGAAACTACTACGGAGCACCGATTGGCTCTTATAATATGCACCGATAGTCGGAGGGAGCTTGACAAAACATACTTCGGCAAGAGAGTCTTCTTCACTCGCAAAATAATGATAATTCGCTGTAATTGCCGTACATGAGCAATTCCACGGCATTTTTGTTATAGTGAACGGATGAGACCAATAACAAAAATAATTACATACTTGTTAATTGTTAATAAAAAATTACAAGCTGAATATCAACATAATTTTTGGTTAAAAAATTAATGATTGCTACTGTGACCTAAAATATTAAATTCTGCCAGCAAGGTTTTCAAAACAAAAAAATCAACGTTTCAAATAATTTCGATTACTTGATTTTCTGAATCTCGAGTTTAAATTTATAAAGTTAAAAAGAAATTTCAACTTATTTTTTGAATGTCCACGAAAATTAATTAATTTTTTCAATTTTGTTTTCATTCACGGAATCTTCCATACAATTCGTCCAGAAAACGGCCGAATGCTGAAAGAATTCATCATCAAATTTCAATGATGTTTTCTTATTCGACATCTAGTGAAAGCATTTACCAGATGCTCAAAGCGCAATTGCTCCTTCAATCATGAAATCGTAGTCTCTCAGAAACTCGGCGAAACTTTTCTTTTCTTCAATCCTACTACTTCTTTTTGTAGTATCCCAAAGAAGAGCGAGCGTTGGATTGTGTTCCGTAGAAGCGAGTGATGGGTCATGGGGCCGCGCGTATTCTCGGACACATCAATTTATGCGCCTCCCGAAACTTTTGGCGCACTATTCCACATTTCATTCCTATTACGGCGGGAAAGGGGGCACTCCTTGGTTCGCGTCGTGGCGGGAATAAGGAAGAAAGAAGAAGAAAAATAGAAGAAAAAGAAGTGCGAAACGAAAAAGCATGGCGGCGACCCCCAGGCCTTCTTCTCTCTTCTTCTATTTTTCTTGTTCTTCGCCTCCTTCGTCTTCTTTTTCTTTTCCTTCTCCTCGTTCTCTTTCGATTTTTGTGGTCCCTATATGCTTTACTTTTGTGGTCATCATGCTGTCCGACCGGTTCATAACGGCATCTCTGTTCCTGAAAAGTTCGATTTTGTCTGTTTAAACCAATAAATCTTACCCAAGCTAGATATTAATTTAACTTTCACGAACTTCATGTGAAGACTTGTTGTGACTTCCTCTTTTTTATAACTTTGTTATAAAACACGTTTTCCAAAAAAAAAACTACTTGTTTGAGCAAAGACACCTTGTTTAGATGCTAAATGTAGTTAATACAAATTAAAGATGCAAAGAAATTTATAAGCAATCATTTTTCATTAAAAACTTGACATATTGAATGTCTGTTTTATCTATCATTTCTTGATGAATAGTTCGTTTTGTTCAATAAATATATCAGTTTCAGATCAAAACGCGGCACAATACAGGAGTCGGTTAGCTGATCACTTTGCCATGTAATGGCGCGGTTAGACTACGCATATGCAAGGTAAGAACACGGATTTAGAATCCACTTAGCATTGTTTTTGCTATCCTCCGGAAGTTAATTAGGAATAAGAAACAGAAAAATGTGATGTTTCACCGTTTGAAGATAGAAATCGAAATCAAAGAAGCAATTGGCGTCGAACGACCTTCCGTCGTTACATCGTTTCATCCAGAGGACCGGCGGGTTCCGGTTCGTCTCACATCACTTTGAATTTTTTTTCTTCGGTTTTCATTCGTTTTCATAGGCTCTGCTCAAGACGTACGCCCTTTTTTGTCTACCACGAATCTGATATGTTCTTGATGTAGGTCTGAATGTCCTCGATTTACTTGCGTCGATATGGGCGGAGCCTGGAGCCATGGCGAGAGCAACAAAAACTCGGGTGGTTCACAAAATAGCAAGATTGGAACACGTGCAAAACGGCGAGCTCTCCCGTGGTGTGCTCGAAAGCTTCACTTCTTTTCTATCACGTTGAGTGCGAGTGTCTCAAACACAAGATGCTTCGGAGGTGTCGTCGCATCGTTTTTGGCATGGGTACCCCTGTTTTCGAGCCAACAACGGCTTTTTGTCCCCTACATTTCGTTTCATTTTGATACAAAGCAACTTCACTCTTTATCTCACTCTTGACGTTCAAAGTTGGCCTAAAATTTTTGCAGTTTTTCGGAGCAAATATCTATAGAAGATATACTTTTAGCATGTAGAAATAGGTTCAGTCTCTTGTTTTCAAGATTGCAGCAAATTTTGATAGCCTCTTCAATGTTTCAGATGTTAATTTGTTCTTTTTTTTTCTTTGCCAATTCATTGTCTTTTTATCAAATTTAACGGGTATCTGTTTCACATCGCTGATCAAAACAGTTTTTCAACGATTTTAAAAAAAAATCAAATACATGTAAGAACATTCACTCTCGGCTTATTTTTTCTTTAAAATGTTTAAGAAAATTTACTGGGTTATTAGTTTTCGTCGAGACAGGGAAAACATGTGAAACCTCTGTTACATGATATATTGAGCGTTGTTTTTAAAGTTAGTGTTGTACTTGACAAGGTACAAAGCATGTCACTGCGAAGGATGATATGATTGGACATGTCAAACTTCATGTTGTTTTTGCACAGATGTTTTTTGCTGTAGCAGTTGGCATAGTTTAAAACAACGAACTATTTCAGCATTTTAAAAATTAAGATGACATCAATTATTTAACTACTCATTTTTCCGGCCAGGGTTTTGACTGTAAAAAAAAAGAGAAATAGCTGAATTCCGTGCACTTTTACGTAATTTGAATTGAAAAAATATTGTAAACTTGAATTACAAAAAAAAAATTAATTTTCACTCGCATCAAGGAAAAATGTATCTCAAAGTTCAAGCAAATAGTTTTGGTATACAAAAATAAATCTATTATTTTCAATATGACTTTGTAAACAATTTTAATTTAACAACTTTTATAAAACAATTTTTTCTTTAACATAAAATCTTGAAAACTGTCATTGCTCCTTGACAGTGTCATTTAGTGGTTCTGACCAATATATGCTACCTACTTTAACGAATGAAAATGTTTATATTTATCAGTATTAAAAAATTGAATAACTCTGAAAGAATGCAGTGCGTTAGAAATCAAGCTCAGTAGTAGACATTTATATGTTCGACTGATTCAACTTGTCTCCGAGCTCCATTCATTTTATCTTCCCATTCTTCTTGATGTCGCCTCATCGGCCAATCACCCACAGGTCGATCATACGGATCGACATTCTTTTTGTCTTTTTACCGCTTCTTCCTCGACTTCTCTTCCAATTCACACTGATTTACACACTCACTCCCTCTCTGTCCTCCCTCGCACAATTGTGCTCCCACCTTGCTCGTCCGTGGAGATTTTTCGGCTCCAGGGAGATATATAGTGGACACTGAGAGAAATATAGAGAATCGCTTTTTTTGTTATACAACTGACTGAATGACTGACTGACTTCTGATTTGTATTTCGTTTTCTTTTTTCCTGTTTCGTTTTAAATCGGTTAGTGGCTCCTGCTCTCGTTAGTGAGAATACGTCGAACTCAGAAAAAACAACAAGGTACCTTCGTCCACTTAACTTTTTTTTACAAAGAGGAGCAGTTTGAAGCTATTTGTATCTTCTGTGTTCTTGTTTTTGCTCTCTCATGAGTTATATTTTGCTTCTACTTTACAATTTCATTTTCACAGCTTCTCAGATCTCAGCTTTCCTGGCAATCACATTTCACTAATGAGTCTTGCGGTCGAGTAGGACACAGAACGATAAAGTATCAGGTTACTTAAATCCGTTGTTCCTGGAACCTCCGTCATCGATCCGGCTTAACATCGGGAAAACTGCGGGTGTGGATTCTTTGACTGCTTAGTACTAAATTACCAAATTCTTAGTTGTTCGACTGTTGACATCCGGCAGTCCAAGACAACGATTCTCTCATGCCGTTTTTTATCATTAGAACTTTGTCGGATTTGATTTCATATCTCATCGCATTTGTTTGCTTTCAACTGTTTTCATTTTATTTGCACAGTGACACTAGCAACAAGATTACAAATTTCCGATGATTCTCGATTAGAGTTATCCGTTAAGTTTAGATTTTATGCAAGACTTAGATCGGTGCATGTATATTTTTGTTTAAAAAATGTATTTCATATCGTGAAACTAAGCTGATTATTTCAATTTTAGTGACATTCTTACTTCAATTTTTGTAAGTAAAAACACCGCTCTTCTTTTTGACTCAAACTGTAAGAAATCTAAAATAAAAAAATCGAAAAAAGGTCCTCTCATCTTCACTACAATTATTATATGTATGAAATTTTAGCAGAAACATACCACGCCAAATTTTTTGTCAACTGGGATTTTTGAGCGTCAATTCTATTAGAACTTCTTTTTAGTAGCACACATTTTCGTTGCTTTGTTTGCAGATTTGTGACTAAGTTTTTAATAACAGCTGCATGTCGAAATTTGTTTATTTAAGATTTTCTATCTGCAAAACTGAACTAAACAAAACATTGTTAGTGTCTGAAAATAATGTACACGTCCATCTCCTCCTTCGTGTCAAAATAATTTATTTTTTCTTCCTCGGCATCTCCTTAGAGGTTCTTTCGTGGTCATTCTTTGGCACCAGTTGGAAGTGTGTCGGTGTCGTTTATTCTCCCATTCAGTGCTATGAGGTCCCTCTTCTGTTCTCTCTATTTCCGATGGCGTTTCTCGTCGCATTTTCTCTTCCGAATTTTTCCATAATTAGTTTCTGACGCCTTACGCGTCCTTTTAAAACTGAACTGAACATCTGCCAGCGCTTTTTTTGCACTTGGCCCAACACTTTTTACTGAACTTTTTGTTTGGGACGGGCGGAACACGTCACTCAAGCTGTTCCAACCAGGTGCGGATCATAAATTTTGGTTTTCTGTCAGAAATTCCAAATACGAATTGTTATTATTGGAGTATTAATAAATTATCGTCATTGGAAAAAAAAACGTTTTAACCGAAGAGTTTGTATTTTACTTTTTCATCATTTGAACTATTTGACAAAAATTACATAAAGTATTCGTAACTTTATTCTTTCAAAATTAATATACTGAGTCTGTCGGTAGAGGGAAATCAGTATATATTAATTCTGAATGATCTTACAATTACTCTCATTACATGTTCATTTCACACAACTTTTATTCCAGATCGGATATGTCAAATATTCCACGTGGGGTGGGTGCACCCCCACCCCCCGGTATGAACTCATCAAAACGGGGCCGATTGGTGTGCATCAAAGTTCGTATGCTTGATGATACTGTAGCGGTGTTTCATCTTGGGGTAATTTGTTTTTTTTTCTGCGTTGTCAGTTTTCATGGAACATATGTTTTCTTATTACAGCACAAAGCAATAGGCCAAACGTTGTTGGATGAAGTGTGCCGACATTTGAATCTATTGGAATGCGACTATTTTGGGTTGTCGTTCATCGATATTAATGGAAATCATGTAAGTTTTTCAAAATTATAATTTTCATAATTTTTATGGCTCAAATAGTTCATATATTTTAGTGTTGGCTTGATCGTGAGAAAACAATATTACGGCAAATCACAAACGGGTCTACTGACGCCAAATTTTATTTCGTCGTCAAATTTTACACGCCGAATCCAATCGACTTGGAAGAGGAATACACCAGGTGAGCAACTTCTCGCACTTGTCAGTCTTCTCCCGGCATCTCATTTCTCAACTTCTCACTTTTTGTGAATATTGCCCCGCATTTTTCAAAAGCACGTCACATATAGTGAAATGACAAATGACAAATGCAAATTCGTAAGAGTCGGGTGTGGCTTCTGGGGGAGAAGAGCTTCCCCCGACGTGTGCATGTGTGTATGTCACGGACGGCAGAGACGAGAGGAGCTACTCCCCGAACAAAAAATTGCGACGAGCAGAAGTGGGGGGGGGGGGGGGAGATGGAGATGGGAAAGCAATGGTGGTGGCGGCGGCGGCATAGAACTAGGGGGGACCCGGTTGAAAAATGACAGCTGACATGTATTCGACTTGGGTTGAAAACCGGCAATGACCAATTTCAAGTAGTTTTGAGTAGAAATTTAGCAGATTGGGAAGTTATATTCCAACAGTACGGTGGTTTTGAAAACAAAATAGTAATTTAATCAGATGCACATAATCTTTCATGTTTGCAAAATAATGAGAAACAAACCTTTCGTAGCAGCATTGAACAAAAACTTCGACGACGCTTTTCGAAGTTCCATGACTGTTCTGATGCTCCAATATTTCTTTCAAAATATAATTTGTGCAACGTTTATTTAAATATATTTAAACGCAGTATAGATTTACCATTTTTGAATTATACCTTTTTTCTATTCTTAAATCCCTAAAAACCATCATTATCTGTATTTTTTTTAACTTGAAATATTTTTCGATATCGCGGGGTAGCGAGGTATAAACACAACAAGCGATTAAAAAAAAGTAACTCAAAAATTATAAAACACCGTAATAAATTTCTTAAGCCGACGCAGACAAGTATCTCCAGTGCAGTGTTAAAAACTACTGCGCATTATTTTTTTTCTTCATCATGAAATTTTGCAGGTATCTGTTCACAATGCAAATAAAACGGGATCTAGCTCTTGGAGAGTTGCACTGCAGTGATAACACCGCTTCATTGTTATCAGCGTATCTTGTTCAGGTACAGCAAAGAGATATGAACAGCTCGTTACAAATAAAACTCAATTACAGTCGGAATGCGGAGATTTTTCATCAGAAGACTACCCCGATGCCACTTACCTGTCACATACTCGATTTGTACCAAATCAGACGCTAGAATTTCAGAAGAAAGTTATGGATAACCATCGAAATTTCATGTGAGGTTATCGGCTTGGGTGTTCAACATATGACTTTTTTCAGAGGGATGACGCCTGGTGAAAGTGACTTGGCAATGCTGGAAGTGGCACGAAGATGTGATTTCTACGGTGTCAAGCTACACGCTGCGAAGGATATTGATGGAAATGATGCGGCTCTATCTGTAATGCATTTGGGTATCAAGGTGTTTCGACAGCTACAACTGGATACAACGTTTTCATGGGCACGAATAAGAAAACTAAGTTTCAAAAGAAAGAAACTACTTGTGAAACTGCATCCAGATAGCTACGTGAGTCAAAAACATGTATTTTTTCAAAAACTATTCTGTTAATGTTTCAGCAATATCTGAAAGAAACTGTTGAGTTTTCTTTCGAAACGCGGGATGAATGCAAGAACTTTTGGAAAAAATGCGTTGAACATCACGCATTTTTCCGTTGTGTTCAAGCCGAGGAACCGAAAAAAGAAACACGATTTTTCATAAGCAAAGGATCGTCGTTCAGGTAGTTCTTTACTTTTAATTTAATACCAATACATTGAAATTCAAGGTATCACGGCCGAACTCAGAAACAGTTAATTGACTATGTTAGAGAACATCATAAAAGGAGAGAACCATTTACAAGGTATGTATTACAATCAGATAAATTAATTTACTTAAAAATGATGTAGGGATTATAGTAGACTGATATTAATTATACTTGATTTAAGGCCTCTTCGGTCAGCAGCATCAACACGAAAAGGAACGTATTCATCTACATATGGCCTGGTGACAGATCGCCCAACAAAGCATCGAAATGGATCAGTCTACGAACCAAATCAGACGGACCCGTACAACAAACATCAAAACACCCATTCCTCAATGCCCCATATTGCGCATATCTCTTCCCAGCCTGCTGATCACTCTTTCTCAGGTACTTTAGACGCTCGTGTCGGTAAATCGGTGACACGTGATCCCTCTACCTCAGTTACCCAACACCGTCTTCGGCAACTAAAACGCAGCGAGCGGTGTATTTCTGATGTTGATACGGTCGAAAGGCCCCAACGTTCTTCTTGTAGACCTGTTTCTCATGCAATTAATATTTCTTCTACCTCCTCCAAAGAGCAGCCCGATTTGTCGGTTTCTCTTCCTAATGTTCTTAGTGATGATTTACAAATGGTGTGTAAGGAAATTGAAATTGAGCAAAATGATCCCCCTAAGTCAGTTTCTGGTGATAATTTTCAACAAAGAAGATCAAGCCGCGACTATGATAATGTTAGTGAAGATTCATATCGACTTTCCGATCATGAGAGAAGTACGAGATCCGAAGTTGGAGTGGGCTCCAAGTTCGCAGCCGCAACTATTTTCAATTCAACATTTGTTGCAAGAAAACCAGGTAGCAATGTCGTGAAAAGAGTTGTTGCTCATACCAAAAGTACTCCAAACTCAACGGATGATGAGGAAGGAGCACTGAAGTCTGCGTCCGAATATCAAACTTTCCGTCATATCAAAGAATACCCATTTGCACGAAATGCGAACATAGTTCCAATTGAAATAGATGGACCAAATGTTGATTTATCTGCACGAAGATCACCTGCAGCTACAACTACAACAACGAGAACATATGCAAACACGACAACTACGGTAACGACAACTTCAAAGGTTCTTACAAGTTCTGGAGCAGTTTTGATGAAGCCGAAAGTTATATCTAATGATCATGAACCGTCATCTGGAACTCATTCATCGAGAGTTTCGCCCGAATCAGGAACTTATGGCGCACTTGGCCCTCTTCCCGGTAGAGTTATCACAAAAGAAAACATGATGATAACTCCGGAAGGATTCAAGGAAAAGAAAGCGAAACCTAATCCACCTCCGAAACCATCGTTTCCAGTGCAAGCTGTTCATTCAGAAACCGAAGTTGTTCGAGAAATCAAAACAGAACGAGCTTCGAGTCATCCGCTTGTTCACATGCAAGAGGAAATTCCATTTTCTCGAGCTCCATTGAAATTCGAGGATAAGAAAGAACGAAAATCCTCTCTGTCTCGCCCTGCACTAATTTCTGTTCAAAGTGAAGACAATCCGGATGTTCAAAAATGTCATCTGTTCAACAGTGACATTCCGTATACTTTGACAATGCGAAATGTTGAAAACACACAGTCACTTCCCTATTCGTCATTTAAAGATGTATCCACTGCTAAAAAACAAGGGTATGAATCAAATTCACTAAAAAGAGTATCGAAAAGCCCCGAATTCAAACGTCGAAAATCTCTGGATCTTGTTCCAAGGAAACGACTACCGTCGCCTGGCAATTTTTCTGCTCAAGATCACACTATTTCTCCAACCACGCCGGACAGTGATGTTCTGGAGTATCTGCTAAGAAGAAGAAGTTTACTTGGAGATAAGTCAGTTATCAAAACGAAATCAAAAAGAACGGATCCGCGCCGCCAAACTCAGCCTGTTCGGTTTGATCTACCACCGTCTCCTTGTTCGCCAACAGCTGGTGGTTCTACTCCATTCATTTCAATTCTTAACGATGATCTCTTCGATGAGTGCGTGTCCGAATCCAGAAGTCTCCATGAAGACATGGACCGTTTGGACAAAACTACTCCACACAATCAATCAATATCTTCATTTATGTCTCAAAAGTCACGGCGCGATTCGGAAGACAGTGATGTAATGCCACCTCCTCCTGAAGAAATATTGAACAAGGCCATGATTTCATCGTCTCGTCCAGCCCCTCCACCTCCACCACCAAAATCTTTGGCGGCTGCCGTCAAAGTTGCCGAAATGAAAGCTGCTGCTGCCGGAAAGATCTACTACAGTGGAAGCTCGAGAACTGGCAAGATTACCGATTCACCTCCCTTCATCGATGACTCTCCTAAAAACAGCAGCGCATCAGATGCTCCATCCGTTCCGTCACCTCAAAAGAATTGTTTTTCTGATTTTTAATTGTGAATTCAATGTATTTTGCATGTCGTGAATTGAATCTGTGGTTGTGATTGCTGGGTTGCTTTCCTCTTTGCAATAATAATCTTCAATTGTTTTTTATCATTTTTAAAAATTTTTTAATCACTTAGAAAATGGAGTTTGAGTTATCTTCCCATGTTATAAATTTTGTATAAGCTTATATTTCAGTGAACAGAGGCCTTATTTATTTTGTTTTGTTTTGTGAACCTCCGCATGGTTTGGCTATCAATTCTTCTTACACATTTATTTTCTAAATACTCTGCACTATTTCATTATTGTGTTTGATTTCTTAAGCATGGTTTCATTCTGTCATTTCGCTTCTAGTTTTGTCATAAAACAAAAAATCACTACAAAACCTTATCATTTCAGTATGCCAAAAACTTTCCTAGAGTTGATAGTCTTTCACTTCTAAACTTGCATGTTACTGCGCATGCCTATAGATAGCATTTTTCACACAAAAACTATTTTGTAAAAATTCTTGTTATTTTCTCGTCATCTGATGAACTTTTATTTAAAAATTGTTAACTGAGATTAATAAATGATTGAAAAAGTGCATTTCCGGAACACATTGAACTAAAAGCGACATGACATTATATATCCCATGCTTCAGTATCACTTCACTTTTTTTCCTATTTCTTTCCCATTAACTGCAATTTTATCAGTTTATATCTGTCTGTTCCTTTTTACTTTCATTATTTCTTCTACTATCCCCACACATCACTGATGTCCCCATAACTACACGTGCACTTGTTCTAGAATAATATAATTTCAATTTGTATTTGATCTCGGTTCCTTTGATTGTAATTCTATTCTTTATTTTTCTGACGAATGAAAATGTAATTTTTTCAGTTGAAATTTTGCTTCTCAATATTGTACTAACATTGTAAATTCATAAATGTTTTTTTCTGATTCAGTTTCAGAGTTTGGAAACATTTCAGATATCCAGGAGCCTTTATACCAATCAGTCAACAAAAAGAAAGATGTCATCGTTGGGATCAATTCTACATTTTCCTCAGAAACTATTTGCACATCAGAACCCATTTTGAAAGTGAACAAGTAACCACATTAGCATAAAACAGTCTTTCATTTTCAAACAATTTCAGAAAACCACGAAAACGAATGTCCAGAAGCGCAAATGACACATCAGAACTGAATAAATACAACTCCAGTGACAGTGGAGGATTGTCAATTGGAGATCCAACTGCTGGATCAAATGACTCACTGAGACTCATGAAAAGAGACCACTCATCTGATTACCAGCTGAGACACGATTATGCAGTTATGAGGACCTCCCAAAGCACGGCCAGTGTTGGTACTCCATCAAAAGAAATTGAAATGAGTCTTGAGAATGATGTCGACAACTATCCACCTAGTTGTAGCAGCGAGTATTATATTACAAGAAAGGTTAGTGATTTAGAGATTTCTAATGTATATTTTTCCACTGTATGCTGATTGATTAATTATGAGATTATTATTTAAATACAGTCGTGACGTCATGATGTGTACTTATATACATTATTTAAAATTACTTGAATAGTCCCATTACAAAGCATTATGATAGAAAACCGAACTTCAATTGTGTTTTGAAAACTTAAAAATGGAGTACGGTCAGTGGGTATTTCCTTTAGTTTTTTATGTTTTAATTAGGTTTCATATTTCAACATCGTAGGAGTTTGAACATGTGGCAGTGCTTCTGATTTCTCGAAAAGTGGTTCAAACTCGTTTTTAACCGCTTTTGACTCCAAATATATATGTTTTTTTTATTGTTAAAATGATATTTAGTCATTTTAAAATCATTATAGTGTGTTTTAGTCATTTCCCCACTATCCGTTTTCAAGTCGTATGCGAAAAATTTCAACCGAGATTAGAAAAAAATACATTTGATTTTTATTTAAAAAAAATATTTGATTCAGGATTTCGGTAAACCAGAACCGCAATTGGCCAATGTTCTAAAAGAGTTTTATTGGAAAGAACTAGTTTACTCTAAAGACATGAGATTAATAAACGAAGTAAGTTCACGACAAAATAAAGTTTGTAACAATTATCGCATTTTTAGTCTTTCTTCAATAAGATCAAAGATGACGTGGTAGACTGCAGATTTTTAAAAGAACTTTTTGGATCGCTGAAGGAGCTTCCTCCCATCCATCAGCCGTTAATTGATGCACTGAGGGAATCCTCGAATGAGTAAGGTGATTTTTTGCAAGTGACGTAACAATAATTTTTTGCAGACCTGAAGACTCAAAAGCAGCAATGGTAGCGCCAGTTTTACTAGCAACAGTGCACAACCTGACTCCCTTGTATCAGTCTTTGGTTCAAAACTTTCCCATTTATGTGTCTGCGCTAGATCAGTTATATCGATCAAAAATTCCATTTCGAACAATCATGTCGTTAGTTTGCAAAAATGAGTAGTGAAATTTATATCTAAACATTTGCAGAAAATTTGAATCATCAAAAGAATGCTACACCCAAGTGAATTGGATTCTTCTGAAAATTCTTAACCGCCTCATCAACTGGCAACCGGTGTTAGCGAGAGTTATTGAAATTCAGTTATCAGAATGTGGGAATGACACGGAAACAACTGCCTTTGGAGTTGCAATGGATAAAATCATCGAATTTGCAAAAAAGACCAAGGCAACCAGACAGTCACTTGAAGAATACATCCACGTTCTACAAGTTGAAAGGGATACGGGACTAGTTGGAATACTTACTCATCCAAACAGAAAAATTTTGCGTGTGGGATTTGTGCTCCGATCTGCCAGACGTGCACCATGCTGTAGGATAATGGTGCTTTGTTCCGACAGGATATTATTTGGGCACCGAGGTGTGAACTTGGACGGAAACTTTTTCACTGTTCATGCTGAATTCAAATTGAAAGGGATGATGGTATGGAATTTTAGTTAGGGAACTTCTAAAAATTTTTAATTTAAGATTGATGAAGGTGATACATACAAAGTGATGGACGGCGAAAATAATGTAATCACTCTCCACAACGCAGATATCTCTATTGTTTTTGCTGCACCAGATCGTGCATCTTGGATTGAAGACATTACAGAAGCTATTAAAAATGCGGCTAGAGCAAAGATAGATCTACCTAGTTTGGTAATGGAGAAGAAAGAGGAAAATGATATTGATAGTAAGAAAACTGCTGTTACTTTAAAACATGCTTTTAATTTTTTTCAATTTTAGTGACAAAAGTGTTGCTACCAGAAGAATCTCCCGTGTCAAAAATGAGCCCATTGCAAATTTGCTGGTATCGAAAATGCTCGTTTGGAAGAAAAGATGTCAATAAAATGATAACAAATACCATGTGTGGATATTTGAAGCGGAAACTGCGCAATTCATCCGGGTGGCAGGATTTATGGGTGGTCATGTGTTGTCACACACTGTACTTTTATAGAAATCATAACGTGAGTTCACGAAAAATAAAGAAAACAGTCAGTCACAGGTTGAGAACTGCCAAATTTCGGAAAAAAAAACGGTATTTTTGAAAAATATAGGAGATTAAATCAAACCTCTGCAATATCCAAATACAAATAGTTGGAACATTATAAGAATCTAAAATTTGTAGAAAAATATTATGTTGTTTTGTCTGCAAACAAATCAAATTCAATTATTTTTCAACATTAAGTAGTTTTCAAAATGGTACCCTTAGGCGGTACTCTCTCTATCTTTAAGAAAGATTTGTTGTTCTATTTTTGGCTTGTTGCTGAAAAATCTAAAGTAGTTGAATTTTCCAGGCACATTTTTACAGACCGACGAATACTGTTGTTAATTAATTTTTATCAATTTTAGGAGAGAGAACCACTTGCACATTTGTCCCTCATGGATTATGGTGTAGGACTGCCAACGGTTGCTGACAAGATCGACAACCATGAGAACTGCTTCAAGTTGTTCTACGGTTCACACACCTACTTTTTCCGCACCGATTCCTATTACTTTTTTGAAAGGTTTGTTCATTTTTTCCATGTCTGGATCAGATATACATTGTGTCCGTCACCTTCAATTAACTTTTTATTTCACTTGCAGATGGGTCGATTCAATCTTCCAAGCGGCAATCTCCCGCGACTCACTTGATGTCGTCACGGCTCTTGCTCTCCGCATTTGATGAATTTGTCGTTCTACTCCCTGGCCCGTTGTGAAATCATAAAAAAGTCTCATGCACGCAACAAAAATTGAATTGCTGGTATCTTTAATTTGAACTGCTCCTCTCCATTCTATTGTCATTCCTTATTAAATTGCACAAAGTTTTAAGAAATAAATTTGTAAAACATAGTCTTATTTAATAAAACCACTCCATGTCTTACTCTACCACATTCTACACAAACTATGGTACCGAAAATGCAGAGTTATCATAGAAATTGAAAGTTAACGCTACCGATGACGGACACAATTGAAACATTCTGCATATTTTTGCATTTTTAACTAATCCAGGAGTCAATGTCAACAGAAAATGACTGTTGACAGCGTCATAACTCAAATTGTATCAACGTTATTCGCATTTTATTTCAAAATATTCTAGAATATCGTTTCTAGTTTTATTCGTTTCAAAACTCTTCAACACCACATGGTTCTAATTTTAAAGCATAGTAATTCACAAAAACCATTTAAAGATACCATCTTGGAGTATTACGGTGGTTTATTGGCTCATTTGGATTGTACGAATTTAATGGATTTGTTCAAAGCCTCACTTTGAATTCGGGTTTAAATATCGTATACTTGCAAAATTGTATTCTTATGCGTGTTTTCAAGTTTTTGTTGCACTTATTTACTACTTAACTACGTTTATTCAATACTCATCAACTGTGAAATTGAGTTTCAGTAGTAATGCCTGAATTACTATGTCGAACGGAAAGGGTGGAACATGCGCGAAACTTTAAGACTGAAGTACGAGGATTAATGGATGTTGATCACTTGATTGAAAGAGCTTGCATTCATAGAAACATGAATCATTCTCATATCCACACAATTCTGTTGTCGTAAGTTTTGTATTACTTCTCTTTTCCATTGCAGTATTTTGAAAAACGGTTTAGCTAATATTTTAATCAACTAATCGTATGCTTACTTAATTTCAGGTTGTTTTCCGATCTATCCTCTCGGTTCCCACAGGAAAAGTTCGATCTGGCTCTGTTTAAAAATGCCGTGTTCTCGGTGTCTGATAGAGATTCGCGTGCTCCACGCCTTCACCATAAGCTTCAAAGTTACTCAGGAACTGACTTTTTCGACGTCAACCAAACCTGGATTGTGACATAGTGAGTTGTTTCTTTGCATATGTTTTAACTTTTATTGCTGCCACCTTCAGTGCCCAGCTTGATGGCCTAAAACAAAGCCACATGGCATTGGCGACTCTTGAGGATGCAACAAATCTTGGTCTGGAAATGGAGGAAGCTAGGACTGTGGTTCTTATTCTTTCGCCAAGCTATGAGGTGTGCATACTAAACGGCTCTCATTAATAATAGTTGTTCATGTCTAGAAACATACAAAGTCAGCAGCGGAAATTGCAAGAACTTTTGCTACCCTTTTAATGAATGACACACTCCGTCAATCTGTGAATGATGCAGCCGATGATGATCAGGTTAAAAGACAACATTAAAATCTGGGGTTGAAAAGTAAAAACTGATAATTTTTACCAAAGTCGTTTTTAATGCGGATTATAGTGTCTAGTTGCATTTTTTTAAATAAAATAATTTACTATGCATTGCTTTAACTATTAAAATTACCCGCACTAGAGTTGCTGTCAAATTGACATTGAAAATTAAAATAACTGTTCATTTTGAAATTTCGTCCCTGATAGTACTCCCCAACTTTTTGTGATTATTCTAATGTTTTTGTTTTCATAATACATTTGTGAAGTTGTCAAAAACAAATCTTTTTTTTTAAATTTAATCAAACGTGCTTGATCAAAAATTATACTTCAGAATTTTGTTTCGTTTCGTATTGCAGTGAAAATGAACAATTGAAAAATTGTAGTGCTTGCAATACTAATAGAGACAAAAATTTTATAATCTTATTTTTTTTATTCCAGCTTCGTGACCTGTTAACTGAATATGCAAAAGGGCTTTCACAACAGCTCACTATTCAAGTTAACGGAAAACCAATTGCGGATGACGATGATGAGTATGAATCAAAAAATTCTGTAAACTCACTTTGTATCTGATTTCAAATAATGTACCTTCTGCTTTCAGAGTTTTTGTCCCTACTATCCTTTCCGCGGTCTGGTCAAGGATTTCAAACGTCGCATGGCAAATTACAAATCGGATTATTTGGACGGTGAGATTTTGTGAACAAATGAAAATAACCGAGTAACGAGTTATTCTTAAAGGCATCAAGGACCGTCGATCGGTTTCCAAAGTGATTTCAACTGCAGTATTTTTGATTTTTACAATATTGCCAACGTCAATCGCATATGGAATGTTGAATGAAAACAATACGAATGGGGCGATTAGTAAGGAATACTGTAGTACATTTCAAAACAAAATCAGTTGTAGATGTACAAAAAGTGGTTCTGGGGCAATGGATTGGAAGTTTGCTTTTTGGGATATTTGGAGGTCAACAACTTTTGATTCTTTCAACCACGGCTCCATTGAGTATCTACATTGCTGGTGACACAAAAATTGAATATGTTTTATGTTCTGTAATTGTTTTTCAGTGATCTATCAAGTTGCACAGACAAACGATTGGGATTTCTTTCAAATGTACGCGTCTGTTGGGATTTACGCAATGGGTTTGCTGATTCTAGCATCAGTATTTCAGTTAGCATCACTTATGAAGTTTACAACAAGGTATTATTGAGATGATTCACGAAAACGAGCATGAGAGTTTTTAGATCCACCGAAGAAATTTTCTCAGTTTTCATTGCTCTGGCTCTTATCATAAAAGCAATTATGGCAATTGTTCACGGTAATATCAAAACTTTCTTGCAGTAAAAAACCTGTACAAATTGTTTTTGAATAATAACAAAACACATAAATTCTCAGTATTCATTCATGTTTTGCGGCTAGTACCATCAAACGCTAGACTGTCCTAGAAAAACCTTGTTCTATAAATTGTTTTGAAAAATAAATATAGTAACATCCTAAGCTCTACAATTTCTGTTTAGTTTACACTCATGGATATCTTGGATGCATTAATAATGTTGCTGGTGATCTTTGCGACCCTGCCGAACCACTTCTTTTTATCTTCCTTCTGTTTGGAACTACTTGGCTCAGTATGACAATTATTTCATTCAGAAGTTCCCCATATCTTTCAAGGTACTAATTGACAAGAATCCGTAAATCAGTAAAATTTTTAGATGGAAACGCGACTTAGTATCTGATTATGCTTTGCCAATTGCCGTTCTCGTTTTTTCATTTATTTCGTTTTTTGGTTTTAGTGATGTCAAGAGTAAGAGAAAATTTGAGGTTGAAAATTCATACTTTGATCTTATTTCAGAAGAACAATTCCAAATTTTCTCACGGGAAACCGATGCATTCTTTGTTCCTTTCTTCAATTTACCCGCTGAAGCTCAACTACCAGCAGTTGGTCTTGCCATTCCATTGTCTATTCTCTTTTTTATGGATCAACTTCTTGTTACCAATACTGTTGACAACAAAGACAATAAGTGAGTGGAGATTTATAGCTATGTCTGTCTTCCATCACATTCTTCCAGGCTGAAAAAGGGTTCTGCACATCATTGGGATCTGCTTGTTGTTGGAGTTTTAAATATTGGATTATCAATTTTCGGATTACCATGGATGCACGGAGCCCTACCATCAGCATATCTACATTTGAAGGCACTGAGTGATGTGGAAGATCGTCTACATAACGGATACATACAGACAGTGTAATGTTGACGTAGAGTACAAAGAACATTTGAGTGGAAAACAAATAATTAAAAATATATGACGATTGAAAAAAAAAACATACCCAACATTTTTGAAATAGCGGTCATGCCTACCGTGTTAAAATTGAAATGTTAAAGTACAATAACTAATATGGTGATCTTTAAAAAATTAATTTAAAACAATGAATCACTAACTTTCAGAATCGTTCACGTTCGAGAAACTCGCTTGGCAACGTTAATTGCACACATCATTATGATACCAATCTACTTCTTTTTGGTTCCACACATCACAGTATTTATTCCAACATCAATCTTTAACGGTAATCATATAGAATCAGTGAAATTTTCTGTTTTTTTTCGCAAAAAACTACAAAGAGTTTAGTTTGTGTATAAATTTGATATTTGACTAAAATGTAGAAGTTTTTTATCATAATATTTAGTGATTTAGATTTTGCAAGTGGATTGAGACAAAATCTAAATGGTTTTACTTTACCTTAAAACATACATTTACTTAGTATGCAGGGATTGGTTTTTTTTGTTTGATTTTAAAAGCAACTTTTTCATATGACATATTTTAGGTGTTTTCCTGTTCATGGCATTCAGCAGTTTGACTGGAAACGAGTTTTGGGAGCGAATCTTGCTAATTTTCACCGAACAAGTAGGACGTTCGTTTTTATTGACAATAAGATATTTGTTCCTTTTCAGCGTGCTTATCCACCAACACATTACATCCGCCGTGTTCCTCAAAGAGTGGTTCATCAATTCACGATCATTGAATTCATCCAACTTGTAATCCTTGTGGCTATCGGTTTTGCACAGTATCACTACGTTGAGATGGTGTTTCCTATTGTTATCGCAGCTTTCATTCCATTCAGGTACACCTTTTTCATAATTACAACTTCGACTCGAACATTTTCAGACACTTCTTCCTTCCGTTGTTCATCCGAAAGCAATATTTAGAAGCAATTGATGGACAGCATTGAACATGCCCACCCTATTTTTACAAAACATATAATTCACATTTTTTATAAAGCGTCTTTTGAACATTATTATTGTAATATCATATGCGTAATCAAAACAGTCTTTGGTAAAATTCGCCAATTGCATTAGTCATTGCACCAGAAACGACAAGTCATGTCTAGTCATGACCCAGCTCCAAACAAAAAAAATTGCAATAAAATTGCGGAAAATGTTAGAACAATCACAAACGAGTAATACATTAATGACAATCAATCGATATTACATTAAAATAATAGTATTGGCAGAATCTTTGAACAGATGCAGTAGGAGAGAGGATCGTGTCTAGCGAACATTTAGTTTAAGTTAACTAAGAGAAAAAGTCTAATTTTAAAGTATATAAAGTATAGTCATACAGGACAAAACCGATAATTTTTGGGTTCAACATATGGCGAGAAGGAAAGAAAGAGGGAAAAGAATATAAAAATGATGCTGAGAATTCTGAGACTTTTTGTTTTAGTTAATAGGTTTGAGAGGTTTGGAACAAAAATAAAACAAAAAAGCGACGGACCCGCGAAAAGAGTCGAATATCATTCGGAATTTGAAATATGAAATTTGAGTTTGATTGTGTTTTCAATGATTTGATGAAAATAACAAGCTTCAGAGCGACGTTACTTGCTCAACCTCTTCATCATCCTCGTAATCTTCTTCGAGGATAACCAGATCGTTGTCGGACGCATAGATTTCTTCACTAGATTCGCGAGCCAGCTTGCCTTCCTCGTGGTATCCTGTAAAACGAGAACATTATACCTAGTTATTTGTCAAATTTAATTGATTGAACTAAATTAAATGAACTATGATTGACAACTTCACATTTCCCCTTGTTTTACTTACCGCTTTCTTCAGAGAGGCTGTCTGGATCCGTCACAGGGAGCCGCAGAGTTGTCCTGTCATCATCGGAGCACACAGAACTTGCACCGGTAGTCGATGAACTGCTTGGTCCGGCATCAGACTTGTAAGTGTCACTAACTGGGAACGATGAGTTGGAGTCGACATCTGGAGCAGCACGGTAGCACACTGACTCATTGTCGTCAGAACCAAATTGCTCTTCATCTTCCTGAGAAAAACAACATAGTATTTTGTAATAGCAAAAGGTTTTTTATCTTTAAATTCAAAGAAGCAAACGCAATTCTACATTTCCAACACTCACTTCTTGTTCTTCGTCAATACTGCCCAGACGAGGCGCTGACTTTGATCGGCTAACAGGCGGACGGAAATTGAGGGTTCCAGTCTGCAAAATGAGCTTGCGACGAGGACACCCGGCTGATCCGGTGAGACGAGCATTCTGAGCAGAGAGTTTCTCACGCTTGTACTCCTGAAGTGCAGCATGCAAGAAGTTCTGAAGACGCGTGTTGATAATTCCCGGTTCGGCACTCTTCTTGCACAAAACCGCATGACACCGAAGTTCCGGTTTCAGTCTAAAAACGGTGATACAAAATAAATAATAAATATCGAATTTGTTAATCTGTACCTTTTTCCGTCGTGCTTGTAAATCCAGCAGAAAACTTTTGGATATTCAGGAGGAGCCGAACTAAATGTGATTCTGTGTGCCCAGTATTCCGTCAGCCCTTGTTGTTTTGTCTCAGCTTTCAATCCCGATCTTGTAATCTGTAATACAAGAATTTCGATAAAACTGCTTAAGCTAACTTTTCTGACCTCCAAGTTCATTCCCAAATCACTTCTGGCACGCGAGCAGTACGCTTTCCAAATCAACGACAACGGTTTTTCATAGCAATTCTCACCACGTGCCATGATTGTTAATACGTTACCCAGATAGATGACATTGTACGATTCTTCAGGGGGATTGATCGTGTACCTAAAAAGAACGCGTTTTTTTCATGTCAATTTTTTGAAGACTGTCTACTGTAAAAAACAGCTATCAGACTGAGGCAAACAAAAAAAAAGAAATCTAGAAAATCGTGGTAGTGATATGATTAATTATCACTTACCTTTGCTTCTTCTTTCTGAACGGCAATGTGAAGAAGTTGGAGGCTGACTGTGCAGTGCTACCCAAGAACGGCATTGTCTATAAAAAATAATATTTTTAAAACTATTTAACGATCAATGTAAATTATAGAAAAGCCAGAGAAAAAAGTAGAGGGCAATGAAACAGACTGAGAATTGAGCGGAACACATTAAAAGTTTTGTGGGAACAATTAATTCAATTAGATACGACAAATTTTCGAGACTAGAACTACTTGGATTCTGATTTTTGAAATTGTCAATTTCGGGGAACAGTAGGGTGGAATGATGACAGAAATAGAAGACAGAAAGAATAACGGTGTTTGGAGTCTTGGGGCGAATGATGATGTTTTAGTGCCAATATGGCAATATAGGTACAGATGGTGGTGAATGGGATCAAGATTGTATTAGGATTGGTTCTAGAAGTAGTACAATGCTAGAATAAAAGACGAGTGTATTGCATAGAACATAACTCTACTATTTTTTTTAATTTTGTACCTTTTCGAACTGTATTAAATAATAAGATTTATGACAATATAATTAGATTAACATGACTTCTGGTTAGTCAATGAATACTATTATAAACCCATGCCCATTTGCTCAAAAGAAAAGCAAACAGCAAAAAAATCGTTCAAAAAAAGGCTGCAAAAAATAAATTGCAAGTACAACGCCTAGAACAAGGATGGGAACACAATCGTTTTGTTGACATACCGACTGGACCTGAAGGCAAGGAAGGAAGATTCGAGTGAGAAAATAACGAAGAAGAAGGCGCAATTGTTTGTTTAAAACGGGGAGTAAAATGAAAAAGGAAAGGCGCGAACGAATATTAAACCAATCCGACAACTAAGACGAACCGTTAGACTCCCCGAAAAAGATTCCTTAAAATCTGTCTACTCGAAATTCAATTTCAACTTCTGAATGAAAAGGTTTAGAATTGAAAAAGAGGTGACGGGAATGAAAAAGAAAATCGGGATGAATATTCATTCACAGAAGACCGATGACATCACTTGTATCGTCCATTTGATTTCCACCCGTTTTGCCTCTTAACCCCTCTATACTAATCGATTCACGTGAAAGTAGTCAGACATCTGTTATCCATTAACCCCAAAAGTTGTTCATTTTCCTCCATCTATTCAACCATCACTTTTTCTCATCAATTCATCCCGCCACTAGTTGATTATTCGCATTCAAAAACTGACAAATATGTATATCCGAATTGGATCGGTTGATATTTCCGGATGAAAAGGAGAAAAAAATTGGTATGAAGGAAAAAAAAGGGGGTGAGTGAGGGAAATAGAGAAGGGGAAGTGATGGAATTGGTGGGAGGATGCGCATTCTGACAGACGAGACTATCCTCCTCTTCTCTTTTTCGCTCTACTTGCATCCGATTCGGATAGAGCGAGATATGTGGCATCTGGCCCATATCGTAAATCTTTTTGTGTATACAAAGCCAATCTCGGCAACATTTGAAAAGAAAGCTTATAAAAACCACTGGTGGATATCCAACAGAAAAACAGTGAGGAGCGAACGGTTTGACAGTTTTCAATCGACCTGACACTTCTTTCGTTATCATTTTTTCAACAGAAGAAGCAAAAAAAAATGAAAGAAAGATCACAGTCTAGACATAAGGAAAACGACAGAAACATGATAAAGTACCGACGGAGAGATGTAGATACTGTTCGAAAGGATGTATGACAATCTTGCTCACATGTTTTTTTCAAATTTCCGTGGGGGCGAAGAACTTGTGTTTGGTACGTAACAAGGCAAAAACATACGTTTTTTCAGAAGTGGGTTTTTGAGGTTAAGTTGTTGATAGAAAGATCAAGAGGATTCTTCAAATGTTGCGACTGTTTTAAAGTCTTGAACTTGTTGACTTTGAAAATCTAATTCTGAATCACAAAATTGATCTAGGAGTAATAGGAGTAAACAGTTCCCAGAAAATATATAGTAGTATTATTGAAAAATAGTCATAAGATTTTACAAACCTTGTGGATACAGATTTTTGATTTCTGGTTAACTTCTAATGTTAAAATGAAATTTTAAAAATGAAAAATATCGTTTACCAGCAGATTCTAATACAAAAAATCGTAGTTAGTCAGAAACTCAAAAACTTGAATATCATTCTTTTGTTATGAAGTTGAACTTTGGACAGGAAGAAGTTTAGCACTGACAATCCATTAAAAAGTTGTGCAAATACCGGAGAAAAATGTTGCAAGAAAGGGAACATTCGTATCTAAAAATAAATTGCATTGATGATATGTTTCCAAGATTAAATTGGTACAGGCTTACTTGATTTTCAAAATGATATCAAATTACATAGACAAGTGAAAGTAAATTGTTGAAACGGTAGTAACGTTTTCATATGGTTCAAGAGAAGGGCGGTCGAATATCTGTCAACTACAACGGACATACTTATGGAAACAAAAAACAGAAAGACTGATGGATTGTTAAATTTTTGGCATTTTGTTTTGTTTTCTCTATAGATTGGGTTTGCCGACTTTGAATAAAAAATATAGGAAAAAAGGATTCAGAAAAGGAAAAATCTCAGAAAAAATTGGGGAAACTGAAACAGCACCAGTAAATGGAAAACCGTTGTATGTTGTATTTGTATGGCGTGGAATCGAAAATGAAGTGTGATTGTAATTGCAATGAGGAGAAGAAGACCGTAACGTATACATATATTGGTGGAGATCTTGTGAGGGAATAAGTGAATAGCTGTCGGTTCAAATTTGTTCTCTTTCATCTTCATTCCATCTAATTCACATTTCACAGAGAATTGAAAAAAAAACGGACTGCGAAAAGTTGAATCTCGTCGTGATTGAAATGAAAAAAAGTGGGAAGGAAGAAGTAAAATTTCGAAGAAGATTGAACACTTTTTTCCTGTCACAACTCAAGATGGAGCTGTGAAATTTTAAATACCCACCAACGCAGAAGACGGCTTTATTTTTGACAGAGAAATAGCTTACACTTCCACTGGTGAATTTATGAACTAAAAATTAAAAAGTATTGAAAAAAATCCTGACGAAAGAATGACAATACAGCGAATTTTTATATGAAACCAGAGCCAATTTACAATACATTGCAGAGCAAGGAGATCAAAATCGTAACGTTGAACGTACTAGTAGTGCGAGGATATGAATACAGTTTTATGTTGATCAAAATGTATGTTCTGAATTGAAATATTGATGATTCACAACTTAAAGCGTCAATTCTGCAATAATAAGATATCTCACAAGCGTGACCATGAAAAAAGAAAGCGTTAAAAACTTGCTCTTACTTGAAAAAAAAAACGACATTTCTCATGACTATTACTTAAAGCACGGATACTCTAAAGATAAATTAAGATTTCACCATCAATTAACAATTAATGTACTATTACAAAGAGCAAGTATACTATATAACAATAATAATAACACAAACCGTTTCTTCCTGCAGAAGAAAACTATGACTCAGAGACTATGCATCGTTCTCTCTATCTCTACACTGTCTACAATAATAAAGAAAATAAAATACTGAGAGAGCGAGAGGAGGAAAACATCAGTGGCGTTCTTTTGCAAACAGTCGGAAAACATTTGCATCAAGTTGATCTATCAATCGCATGGAACCAAGCATAACTAAAGGAATAGGAAACTGGGGATAAGGGAACGGGATGAAAAAAAACAAGGAAATGGTTGGAAATGCATGGAAACGGGCAGTCGTTAAAGGAAGACGATTGGTTGCGGATTCTCAGACGATGATGATACGTAGAACAGTGTTGAGCGTTGAACACAAAAACCGAGAAAATGAACTCTGATGAACAACGAAACAAGAAACAACTAGAATACAGTAAGTCAAAAATTTATCAGCTTACGGAACAAGGGCTCTAATCTGTTGGCGTGGAAGACAGAAAAGAAAACGAGCAAAATCGTGCGAGTCTAACTAGCGACGACGCAAACAGCCTTTCTAATGATATCTAGTTCTTAGGTATACATATGTTAAACGGGCAAAAGAGACGAAGGATAGACAGTGCATGCAAAATTTCTTGTTGATAAATAATCAGTTGAAAAGCGATCTCATGGGCGAGTGGTGGTCAGCCGTGGGCGCTAGAGGATCTGTTTCTTAAGAAGCGCAAACAAAACACAAGTTCTTATGGATTCCTTTATTTTTGCAAGTAAGTCTAGAAAATAGCAATAAAGACATATAGCTGCAAACCATAACAAGACTAGTAAGTTCTCCAGACAAGTATTATCAAAAATAAGGCTAGTTTGCAAATCGAGAAGATGAGAAACCCAAAAACAACAATAGATTATTTTCAAAAAAAAACCCACCCAACGGTCACCTATTAATTAACTGCCCATTGTTTTCGACGGCAGAAAACCTGAATTCGACTCCCATTTTCAGACCAAACCCGACCCAATTTGGTCGGAATGAACATAGGCACAGTGTGTGTAGTGTGCAAAAAAAAATGGCAAAAAAAAAATAAAAAAGAAGTAAAAGAAGAGGTGTTGCATGCAACATACGAAGCGATAGATACGTAACAGATCCAAGAACTTCGAAAGCAGGTCAGGTGGAAACAATTATGCTCCTCGATTAGATTTCTTTTTGGGGCAACAAATTGTTTAAAAAATAAAGGAACTTGTAAATAGATAGTGATGGTTTAGTTGCTCGAAAAACTTATTAAACTCTCAGGAGAGAAATATATTTTAATTACTTTTAAATCATGAAATGAATTCTATTGACGAGTGAAACATATTTTTTTACGTCAGTTTGTAAATATCTTCTCAAATATACCAAATTACGGTACTTATGGGGTTTGTTGTTCAAAAATTTTTAACGCTTTGAATTTAAATGTAATGCTTTTTTGTAATTCCAAGCTTGGTAATGTTATTTTCTAAACCTAAACTTAACGTAGTAAAAATATAAATTTTCGAGCGAAACTTTTGTGAGAACGAAATCCATATGAACTAAAAGTATTGCCAATTACTCTTTTGAACCAAAAAACTAGGTTTTCTACAATAATAGTGTCTTTGAAATTAATCAGTAAATATCTCAGCTTGTTTTGAATTGTCACCCTATTAAGTTGTAGGAAGTTAAAATCCTGCTAGTGATTATATTATATCCCCAAAATAAACGAATGAAATTTTTCGGATCAACAAAAGAGCATTGAAAAAGCCCCTGGTGAGCATTTCTGACAAAACAAGGAAATAGTTAACAGGGTATTAAGGAAATGGAACATGGCAAGAGACAAGAAGCGGGGTGAATTCAATATGAGAATTACACGGAAGACGAATCAGCAAAACGTGCTAGAAAGATGAGGTAAAAAAATAAGCAGAAATGGAAAACAAAAGGAACTAGAAATTAAATTCATCAAAATCGCGACTACCATACATCTGCTTTAAGAGAAGTCGCACAACTAAATTTTATTCTTGTTGATTGGAAACTGATGTCATTTTTCCATTGGGTTACTCGCGAAAAATCTCTTAATTGGAAAAAGTGGGGGAAAATCTCAATCTGCGATGCACATGTTGTTGACACCACTGGACAAGTTTGTGCACGAAAGATACGGGACCAGCTGAAAAGTTCACAGTTTGGTATAGGAACTTCAAATAAGACACGAGGTTAGAAATCTGGACTCTTGAAGCTTACTTAGAAATAATCAGAAGCACAACTCAGTTATCAACATTGAAAAAGTAACATATGTGCAACTTTCATCTGTAGTTAAATGCATACAGTCTACAAAACGAAACTCAAAGCTCAAAAATACAACAGTTAGAGAGTAGAATAATTTTCAGATTGAAAAAACTTTCTTCAAAAATCTTGAGAAAATGTATTTAATTTAAATAAGTCTGATTTTTTTAAACTGAAGGTGCAGTTTTTTTCAATCGACAGTATTAAGTAAAATAACCAGGATTTTCAAAAAGGAAATGTATCAATGTAGACGTTTCAACATTGTCTGCTATCATTAATCGTTACCTTGACTTTCTCGGAGAGATTTTGAAAAAATGGGTTTTTTAAATAATAATAAGAACTTGGTTGAATATTTCAAAATGAATTGTAATTTTTTAAAGTTCAAGTTGTGGTATCAAACTCGTCATAAACGAAAATGCAAAAACAATGATCAACGATTGTTTTTGACAGCTCGAAATGGCATATCATGGGTGGGCGAGGAAACTGTCGACTGCTAGCTGATATGACGTGCAGTGCACGAAACTTCATTGCGCGGGCAGCTCCTCATTCTCTTTCATTTTCTCTCGTTTTCTCTCTCTATCTCCCTGTTTTCATATCTTTCTCTTTTTCAATTTCTTAAAAGCTGTCTTCGAACAGTCCAAGATACACAGAGAAAGAGCTCATGGTATGCACTGTATTGCAATCTTCCGCGCACGCGGCACATCTCTCACTCCAGGTTTGTGCAAGCGGGGAGCTAGCGGCAGCCGGTTGAAAATTTTCTGAGCATCAAAATGGCAAAGAAATAAACGCTCATGCGAGTTTTTCTCAAACACTCTTTTCTTTCATTCCTTTCTTTTTCTCGGTGCGATCACCTTGCACTGCACATCGGCATTAGCACTAACCGTAATCATTTAGACACCAAACCAAAATGCACATGTTTGTGAGAGCGAAAAGCTCAAAGGGCAAAGAAGACCAGTTGTGGTTCAATTTGTAACAGTTCTAGTTGTAGGTTCGAGTAAAAGTTTGAGGAAGGAACCAATGTGGTCGAGTAAAAACGATGAGGGCGAAAAAATTGAAATCGAGTTAGAAACCCAAGAGAGAAAAATATATTAAAACTGCATACATACAATTTGAAAGAAAATGACGTAAAACAAATTTGAAATATTTTTATGTAGTTTTCAGCATTTCTTTTTCTAGAATACAAACGTTTGTGGTCACGAGCAGCAAAAAATGTATACAATATACTTGAAACCGAAAGAAACTTGTTTCTGACATGAAGCCATCAGAACGCATAATTATCAAGAAGTGCAAACCTGAGCACGGCAAAAAACGAAACACATTTCTCAGCGGGCTGATCTTATATGTACAAGGAACTTTTTTTCAGATTTTGATATCAATCATACACCTTACCAAATGCAACATAAAACGTTCATTAAAAGGCAAAAAAGTTTTGAACGTTTCAAAAATTGTTTCAAATGATCATCAGTTTATGAAAAAACAGGTCATTTTGAAATGTTAACGGAAGCTAGTACATGAGAACTAAGAATTAAATTGGTTTGTTCTCGTCGCTAATTAAATAAATGTGGAACACACAAAAGTCCACGAAAAATAGTCAATTTCTAAACAAAAACACATCTGTTATTATTCGTTCACAAGAGGATACTACTTCTATGACTATGCGACCCGTTTATTTCAAGTCTCTGAACACAGCAGATGTCGTTTGATGTGTGTGTGTGTGTGTGTGTGTTTTGTATATAAGTATAAGAAGATAGTACGAGCGGAAAACACACGAATAAAAGTAGACAAAAGTAATGGTTAAGATATCTGTGTCGCTCCCTCGTTCTATGAGTGATCGCGGATGCTGTCGGCATTCGGCGGCGCAAGGTCAAATCTATCGGATGGCTCGGTTATGACGGAATGGATAATAACCCATCAGCACCTTGAAGGCAGGTTTCTCGCAGAGCATTGTGTTGGAAATTGGCGAATTGTAAAATTTGTGCATTGGAAAAAGGTGAAATAAAACCAAATGCCGTTTGATATTTTATCCACTTCTTTTTGTTTTTATGAGGAGAAAAAAGAGAGATGGATTCGAAAAAAGTCCAATATTTGAAAACGGATTGCGTTATTGCGTTTGAGACCCTACTAACAAAAGCTTATCATCGCAATATCTATCTTTCTTGACTCTCTGCATCGTTTACTTTTTCTATTTTGCACTTTTCTCTATTTTACTGATTGTGTACTTTTCAATCAAAATATGCTACAACTTTCAAAATAAGAAACGTTGCAAAGTCAAGACCGGAAACGCTGTCATGAATTATCCAAACGTGGCTAAATGCCAGTATTGACAAGCTGAATACCTTATGAGGAAAGAAGGAACGAAGGGTTTGGCAAGGCGGAAAGGATCTTCTATACAATTGAGAACAGAATATATATACATAGACGTCATACTCATGAGAAGTAGAGGACAAGTATCGGCAACCGACAAATTTGCTTGAACGAATACATGTCGACATTTCGCGGTAAGCTGCTAGTGAACAATAATTATACATATAGACATGTCAATGAAAAACATGAATATTTTGTTCAAATAAAGAATGTGTGATTTTGGATGCTTACTGGTGAAAAAGCAAGTGAAATGTTCCAGTTCAAGAAATGAAAATAGGAAAGGTCATGACATCTTGGACGAAAGTAATATATTCACTGACAACTATCGGATACTTTTGCTAGAAATACTTTGCTTAGATATTCAGAAAGTTCAAACGTTGGAATAGCGGAGTAGTATTGAAAAGAACTGAAAAAATTCAACAGTTGAGATACAAACCGCCGTTCAAGTAAATGGTAGAATTTTCATGACTAAACAATTGAGTAAGTTCTACTTTAAAACTGCAAAAAAAAGTATGTGTAAAGTCGCTAACCTATGTTTTCCCAAAAACAAAGCGGCCCAGTTTCTACAATTATTTACTCACGCAAGATTAATCAAAGTACCTAACGGCACGAGAAATAAACGATATGCAATATGAAAATCTGCCAGGCCACTCATAAATTTTTCGCGCCTTTGGAGATGGTTATCTTAATTATCGCATCTCTATTGCCCTCAAAATCTGGCTTTCAATAGGTCGAAGGAAATTGACATATAAGAATAATGGTGTAAATTGTAACAAATGAAAAGATACATAAAGAGCTTCAGTTTAACTGAAAAAAAAAAACAGAAATTTATACTACAAAATGGGTTGTTATGCGGCCGTTGAATTGGGTAAGAAGGAAATGAAGGCCGAAGTAAGTGCAACGGACACAGTGCGCAGAGAACGTAGAGGTAACGCGTCTGTACAAGAAGACAGTGTGCACAGATCGGGGACGCAGACAGCGGAACAGAAACACTGTGCAAAATAGCCGCGCGGACCGACAAGGCAGGCATTGCTAGCTGTCAGTGAGAGAGTAGTCCGTTACGTTCGACTTGCAAATTGAACCCTCGTTGCTATTTCTGTGGCAATGTGAGTATTGAAATGCTTTGTTTGCACAAAATCCACATGCAAATTGAAAGGCAACCTCGAATCGAAAGAAAAATAAGAAACATATACGAATGTGCTACTCACTCAAGACAAGATGTTAGCCGAAATATAACCGTGACAAAATCAAAAACAGACGCGTTTTATGATTTAAATGGTACAGTATGATTATACTCAGTAGGAGTCTTGCTTGGTGTCCAGAAGGACGATATAAGTTCAAACGAACATCTTGCTCAATTTGTTGCTGAGGCAATTATTCTCAACTACTAATCCTTGCGTGTTCAAGTTAAACAGGTTTTGTTTATGAATCTGTATTTCCCGGTGGAAATTAAAGAATCAAGAAACTTGTCAATTAGAAATTTTCTCAACAATATTGCATAATCATTATAATTTTCGATTACTTTCAACATCATAGCAGCTGTTTCAGATATGGAATCATTTTAAAGTTTAGACAAACGCTTCATGTTTCAAAAAAAACTGAGTGAATCTGAGTTTTTTTGATTGATAAAATGATTTTACCAATGTATGTATTTAACATGTTACTAGTTAACCACTTTATTATATCTTTAACTGTAACCGAGATAGACGACTTCAAGATAACTACTTTTTGGCATACACAGCAAGAGTGTAGCAGCAAATTCGGAAAACCCGCAAGTCTACATTTTCGAAGTTTGCCGTGCTCAACAAACGGCAGATTTGCTGCACACCTCTGATGTACACGCATATTCAGGGATTTGAAACCAAACATATGCTTCTTAACATTAAATCGGGCAAGAGATTGTATATATTTTGTGTGTGCGGTTTTAATATATTAGCTTTCAGAAAATATATATATCAACTTATAACTCTCTAAAACAATACTTTCCAGGTAGCGTTATCAAAGCTGGAACATCTGAAATCGATAATGATATTCTGGAATGATCATCTAGAAAACTTTGATTATCAATGACAACAGCTATTGGTAACAGCGAACAGTTATCTTTCAAATTAAAACAAACAAGATACATTTCATAATTTCGGCCTATTTCATCAACATTAATTTTTTTAAAGAACGTTGATATTTTTCATCAGATTTTCGTGAAAACCGATTTTTGAAAGTATTTTTGCTTCTTGAAGCCCACTTTCCAAAACATTATAAGAGGTTCAGTTTATTTATATGCCACTTTTGCGGTTTCAACAAGTTCAGAACATTGCAATCAAAGACGATATGACTTGATATGACTCGGATATTTGACTCGATATGACTCGGATAAGTTAGTTAAACCAGCTTTTTAGCACCATTACATTTGCTGCAACCTATATAGTTTAACGCAAAAGCATAAAGTTCTTGCAATTTTATTTAGGCAATCGTTTTGTTGCTTTTGCACAAAAATGTCTGAAACCTTGAAATGTCAAGCATTTCCTGTCAAGCATTTGCGCACAATTTACGGAATACTACATAATAATAAATTATAATATGGTTTAATTTTCTAATTTTCGGAATATAACCTAGTTTGAAAGTTCAAAGAAATTTCTGGTTTTCGGTAATTCGAGCTATTTCAATAAATGCCGAAAATTTGTCGGCAATTCCCTCATCCGACGATCGCTGAAATTTGTCGATTGCATTGCAACCCAGGTCTGAATACATTGCAAAATTATAGTTAATTTTTTTGCAACATTTATTGGTGTGTCAATTAACCTTCTTCAGAAAAATTGCATGTTTTTATTTGTGTGGTATAGAATGCTATTTTTGTACACATTGCCGGTTAGAGTTTTGGAAACCTTGAAAATCATCATTAACAAACCTTCAACTGCTTTATAAAAATTCATATTTTCAAAAATTATTATCATTTTCAACAATCGTTAATTTTTTTGCAATTTTCAATTTTTAAGGTTTTTGGCAAATGAAACTTTTGTCATTTTTGTTTTCTAAATATTTTGGGAATGATAAAATTTTTCAAAAACATTTATTTTTAGAAGTTGGTTAAAAACGAATGTATTAGAACCATCATTATTCACAAATGCAATTTTGGGTAAATTGATTGTAATAAAGTTGTTCACATTATTTCGTTATGTTTTTTGCTTATATTTCCGAGAAAAGCTTCAGTTATAATTATTGCAAAATGTAGAAAATATAATGTTTGGCTTTCAAATATATGTAGATTAGTTACCAACAAATGAAACCCAATTTTTAATATTTAAAACTGCATTCAAAACAACAGGACTTCTTCTTCTTCTTCAAAAAAAACATGACAATTTTCGAAATTGTTTTTGGTATTCTTATGTATTCGGCTTTCAAACTTTTCAACTAAAGCACAAATGTTCATTTAATTGTAAAGTGGTACAAAAGTAGCTCGTTCCCAAAACCCTGCTCTTTCTGCATAGAACTATCTCAATTACCAGTGTACCAATTACCACTCCTTATATTATCGGCTGTAAAAACCCCAATTTTTTGGTTGTTAGCTGGCGCCGCCACCTGGCGTTGCAAATGAAACCTACCCGTCCAAATAAGTAGTTTTCAAGTATGTCACTAACCAAAATTTTGCTATATCTGTAAAGCCAATTTAACTAGAAATAAACCTATGAAAGTGTCATGTACCGGAGATTTAATCCAGGACTCCACCTTTTCTTATTCCTCAATGAATATGAACATTAAATTCTAGTTTTCATCTTTGTTCATATCTATAATAAATGAAATAAATTTTGAATTGAACCTTAGCAAGTGCCTAAGACGTAGTAGTTATCTTGGTTAAGGAAGAACAACCTGCAATAACAAGATGTCGCTAAAAGAAAACGTTCGTTTCAGTTTTCTTTTCTCATTCGAACTTTGTTCAATTGCACTAATTTTTATACATTTGGATGTCAATCGGAATCCTCCCCTCTTAATATTTCTTCGACGTGATTATCTGCGTTAATTTCTCATATTGAAGTTGGTGTTACAACTTTATTATGTGTATTCAAAAGCTTGGGGGTGTTTCGAATGTCGAGATTTGAAAGGGGGAAAAGCCGTAACAAAACGGAACATTGAATTGTATGGGTAGAGACGGGAAGTTTTGATGAGTGGGCTCAGCACAGAAATTTGAATAACTTCTGCATTTGGTTGATGGGAAAAGGGGAGTGATTGATGAATTTATAGAAAAAAATGGAAAGAAAAACGATGGTTTAACTAGTCAATGGTAATAAATAAATCATATGACAAATAGTATTATTTATCATTTTCAAGATCGAGGTGAGGGGTGTGTGGCGGTAACGTGTCGGTGTGAAGGAGTTAGTTGCCTCCCTCTGTCTCGTTGGCATCAGTGTCATCGGTGGCAGCGTCCGAGGTCCAGAGAGTCAAGTTGTCACGGAGAAGCTGCATGATGAGGGTAGAGTCCTTGTATGAGTCCTCGTTGAGGGTGTCGAGCTCAGCGATGGCGTCATCGAAAGCCTGAAAGATTAAAGGTAATCAATAGCTTTGAAGTTACGATGCTATGTCAAAAACTTAACGAGCACCTGCTTGGAAAGCTGGCATGCTCTATCCGGGCTTGCTGCTACTTCATAAAAAAACACCGAATAATTGAGTGCAAGACCAAGGCGAACACAGTTCGTTGGTGACAGATCTTTATTTGCAATTTCAAGTGCCTCCGCGTAAGCCGTTTGTCCAATGTTGGCTACTGCTAAAATAAAATAAAAACATTAACACACCTGCTTGGCAAGCTGGCAAGCCTTGTCCGGGGCGTTCAAGATCTCATAGAAGAAGACAGAGAAGTTGAGAGCAAGTCCCAGGCGGATTGGGTGAGTTGGTTGCATCTTATCCTTGGCAATGTCGAACGCCTCTTGGTAGCTTTGCTGCGACTTCTCGACAACCGCTGCAAAGAAGGAATATTCATTTCTGGTCTTCTTTGAAACGAGTATGACTATGAGAGGCAGAACTCCCTAGAGGAGAACCCCCAATGAGCTGCCCTAGAGTTTATTTTCAAAAACTACGCATCGATGTGGAATTGGGTCGCGCCTGAACTCCCGTTCTCTGTCTTCCCTATGATATCTTTCCACACTTCACACAAGGATGCATAGCTTACGAATGAGGGTTAGAAACGAGTGCACGGTTATGTCCCAATTACAGTCATCATTTTCAATCACTTACAGTTTCTGTCGTCTCCGGAGGCGACCTCAGCGAGGTAACGGTAGTAGTCTCCCTTCATCTTGAGGTAGAAGACCTTGGACTCGGCGGCTCCAGCCTTTGGAATGAGGAACTTGTCGAGCAAGTTGAGAACGTCTTGGCAGATGTCGCGGAGCTCCTTCTCAACCTTCTCACGGTATTCCTTGGCCATTTGTTGCTTCTTCTCAGATCCTTCGGTCTTCTGCTCAATTGAAGAGATGACTCTCCATGAAGAACGACGGGCTCCGACGACGTTCTTGTAGGCAACGGAGAGAAGATTGCGCTCCTCGTTGGAGAGCTCAGCTCCCAGCTCGGTGACCTTCTTCATGGATGCGGCCATGTCGTCGTAACGCTCAGCCTGAAATTAAAGTTTTAGTATTCAAGAACATCCTGAGACATCTACATACCTGCTCGGCAAGCTTGGCGCGGTTCACGAGCTCTTCCTTTCCGTCAGACATAGTTGATTTAGTTGCTTGAAGTGGATGAGTCACTGAAAAACGAGAATATAAAGAGTTTGATACAAAAAGGTCAAATGAGAAAGAGAAGAAAGAGGGCGGTAAACAAATGAAGATTGTTTGAAGAAAGCAAAGAATGGCTCCTTTCCGTATTCTTATATGATATGAAACTGATGGGACATTTTCATCTCTTCTAACACGAGGCGTATGAGCCCTTGTAGAAGTATACACAATGCATCAAGAAGAAACGAGAAGGACGTTGTCGAGCGAGTAATGTTGAACAGAGTGAGCGGCACCCCTCCCAGCCCTCCCTCTCGTTTTCTGTGCGTCTCTCCCTATCTGCCGAAAGGAGCGCGCACCATCATTTTAGGGTCTGTAAAAACCATTCAAACTGCGAATTTCAGAATAAAAATTATATATTCTGAGAGGGGAAAGTCTGTTTCATCAGCTAAAGTGAAGAAAATATAAGTTTTGATATCTGTGTTTAAAAAGAGCCGTTTGGCGCGCTACAAACACACAATTGCGGAGTGATTCGAGGGGGCTGCCAACAGAAAACCGCCGCCTCCTACGACTCATAAAGGGTCTCTTTCGCAATGTGTCAACAAGAGCGCGCACCACATTTCTTCTTTGAAGGAAGTCAACATAATTTCAGATATATTAGATGAAAATTAGATATTCGGGTTCGTCTTTTTCCGGGCTTTTAGTTGACTAGAAACTCGGCCTAAAATCTTGAACTTTGAATATTTTTGTGCAGAAAATAGGACGAAAACATCGGACATGCGGAGGCTTCTAGGGGGCTGCCTTTTGCCCACCCACCAGGCGCTCGGTCGTCATTTGAAGTCGCTCTGTTATTCAAATAGAAAGAGCGCTCACCATAACTCTTTGGGCCATAATTTACCTTCAAATTATCTTGAGTAATGTATGGTCTGAAAATTTGAAAATGTGACTACAGAAGCTTGCCGTTTTCAAAGTTAAATGATGATTCTTGCATGTTCCTGGATGTTTCTGGAAACTTGGAGCAAATTCAAACAATGCGGCAGCGCTTTGGGGGCTACTTTGACGACCGCTGCAGACTTGTTCTAAATCAATGACCAGCGGCGGTGGGCTCGGAGGCTCGGAGCTGATGCGGTTGGCTCTCGCTTCACAACAGCCTAGGATCGAATATGCAGGGCGCGTAAACATGCAGGCAAAACAGGCTGATAATCGTGTTACTTAACTTGAAAGTGCCTGGTATTTGCCTTAAATTACAAAGGAGATTCAGAAAAATAATTAGCATGATAAATTTACAATTCTAAACTACATATAAGGCCAGGTTCTATTCATTCTTTTCATTAATTCATATGTAGAATTTTACAAAAATGTTTATTACAATAGTATCTGTAATTTTTCCTGATGTTTCTGAAACTGTAACTGGTATTTTGTACAAACATCCATATCAATTAGAATTGGTGTCGCGGAACACATCCGACTGTTGTTTGATCTTCATTTTTGTTGTCTTCACTTCCGATTTTCGAGGAAGTACATGTACATCTTCATTCTTCCTATCCCGAAACCTTTCAAACCCCATTCTATCAAAACAGAATTAGGAACAACAGATGCGTGGTGTGGTGCGCAACTATACAGAGACCTTCAACGCAATTTACGTCTTATCTATTCCACATCTTCTTTCACCGTGCAGTGAGGTATACTCTTACTCATCAATGAGAACTGTTGTCTTACGGGAAAGATTCAAAAACCAGTGAACCCACCTTCAATTTGAAAAATACGTTTCTAAATATATTTATTCGCATTTCTCAGACTGCCCCAATTACCAAAATGGGCTTTTCATTTTTGGCCATTTCAGGATTAGCGGCCGACGGAGCAGTGAAGTCGTGGGAACCTATTAGATGTTTGGTCAAGGTTGTGCCCAGACTCCAAATTGTTTTGAACAAGGCACCACCTGCTGGTCATTTTTCAAATGTTCTTTCTTTCTGAAGGTCCTCTGAGAGATGGAAGGATGTTTGTAGTTTTCTTTATTACGACCACTTTACAATTCAATTCGGGGGAAGCATTTAATTTAAAATTCTTCTCTATGTGTGTGTGTGTGTGCAGATTTCAACTTTCTTTACAACTTGGCTCAATGAGACTTCGATACTTAGATATTGAGACTTCAGACTAACAGAAAATGAGAAATGAATGATCATGTGAAATAGGATATAAGCTCATAAAGTCAAAGTGCATAATACTCCCTAATGTAATATTCATGAGTAATCATTGATGCTTACACTCTGTCTCGACTTCCTATCTGTTCTTGGTTAGCAGAATATTTAGCAGTTCTGTGAATCTGCACGGTGAGAAAATTTCACAGTTTGCATGTTTTCATTTATTCAACCAGTCATTCGATTACTGGCCAAGTGAACAACAACGTCGCGTGGGATATGAAAATTGGAAAATTTTGAAATTGGTCTGCATTTGGCAGAGTGTCCCCCTACTTTTCAAAACAATCCAATTTCCAATTCATGATCACAGATGATTCTAGTTTTACTAAAAAAAAAAGGTTGACTGTATCATCTGCCTTCATAGTAACTATATTTACGAAAACGTCATGTGTTACAGTTTTGTAGAATAACATTGAAGAAGACGATCTCTTTTTTTGTTATATTTGTCATGTGTCGATTGTTGACTAAGACGCTCGGAAATCAAGCGACCACCTGCACATTTATTGTGAAAATACCCAAAAATACTCGAAAATCGGCGTACGTAAATTGAAAAATGAAACACTTGAAGATTTGCCTTACAATGCTTATTTTCGTCCATTTCCCTCTCATTTCATTTTGTTTGTCTTCCTATTACAATAGGCTCTTCAGTAGATTATGCCGACCGATGGATTAGTGTACGGACGAGAAAAGAGACGTGCGCGAGAGCGCCCCGCGGCCTCTTTTGGCTAATTGGCTTGATAAGATTTCACCGCTGTACGAATCATGTCAACGGAGTGACATTTTCTTTCTTGCTCCAATTACAATCTATCCATCACTTGTTCTTTTTGTTTTATTTTTAGTTCAGCAACAAGTTGCATTCCAATAGAATGAAGAATGGAAGGAGCGTTGATGGTGTTACAATTGGAAATATGATAGACGCATTACGCTTGTCACGTACCTGTCAATGGAGACAGGGGGAACGCAGAAAATAAAGTATAACAATCTGATAAGTCATTCAACATTTTAGTCATCTTCGATTGTCTTTCCAGATAACAAGTGACAGTGAAACGTTGTCATATTTAGTATTCTTACATACATATCTACATACATCATCTTACTACATCTTACATACATCTAAAAAGGTGTGCGAAGTTTGCTATTTCTTCCGACCGCCAAGTATAACGTTGGGGTGGTGCAACTTTGAAAACGAAAGCTTTCAGAAATAATTGCATTCCTGAACAAAAAACAAACCATTTCCTATCAAAAGTTCATCGAACATTCCATGTTCAAAAATATATTTCTCACTCCACTAGTGTTGTATGTACGTGTCAGTTTTCTTATTTTCCAGAGAACTCATGTTGTAATTAGACACTTTGATAAATAACCATGATAGCTTAATTTTTCCAGGAAATCATCGATAAAAAGGATCAGACCAAATATTTCAATTGGATTATTGCACTAGAAAGACAACTATGCAAAATATGGACTGCAAGTCTATGTTTCAAATTCAAATTTTGCCTAAAAAACTGATTCTGACACAATTTTAGTGAAAGGAGCAAGGACCAAATATTGGAAGAAGACACTATCTAAATTCACAATTCTTTGAAAAATACCATTTTCAATTTGATCAATGAAAACGCGCCACAAATGCAAACACTATCTGGAAGCCGAACCTGACAAAATTTCAATATTCATTCTAGAAATTTCACAATTAATTTGTATATTTCTGTACCCAACTTTTGTACACGCAAGATGTGTAATTTCAAGAACAAATTCAAACAATATTATATTTAATCTGTGATCTGAAATGTATTCTGATGTACATTTCTTTTCAGACAATGTACTGAAGCAAAACGTATCACGGGGAAAATAAGTGATTCATTTTGGATGACTGGGAATTGCATTTCAAACGAAAATTGAAATTCATTCTGAATGCTGAAATTAAAAGTTTAGAAAAGTGTATTGACGTAAGTAGCAAAGATAAGCATTGTTTTATGTCACTATTGATGAAAAAACAACATGTAGAAAGTTGAAACAGCAAAAATTGGTAGGGACGTTGCCTTTTTCACACCACTAAAATTAGTCGTAATGATTGTGTTTTTTTAAACTAAAAGCCAAATTAAAGTGTTAAAAAAGTTGTTTTTCTTATGTAAAAACAGTATCGTGCGAGAGAATATATCGAATCAAAAAAGAATAGACAGAACACACTGAACGGGTACTTGTGTAATATTTCCCCTCATTTTAAAAATTTATTAGACTTCAATGTATTTATCATTTTCCATCTTTAGACTTAGAAATGGTTATTTCCCCAGCCTAAAAATACAAAAGCTCCACACGTTTTTATATAAAAATTTATTCCAAAAAATGAGGGGAAATAATACACAAGTACCACTGAACGTACAAATAAAACTAAACGGCTGTAACGAGGTAAACTAGATTACGATGATGGAGTAGAAAAGACCCTTTTGAACATTTTAAAATTAAACTGTTTTAATTATGAAAAATTAAAATGTGTGAAGTTTTTTGTTTTCTTAGGCTTAGCAGATCATTCCTAATCTTTTGAGCTATTTTGATTGATATAATAAGATCATGCCGCTACTTATTCTGAAAATACCAGTAATTCTTGAACTACCAATTTATAAAGTATTAATATATTGTCGGTGGACTACATCACAACAAAAGTAATCAAGATCAGGGCTTCCGCAACAAGATACAAGACTAATTGAATATTTCCAATCAAACACAAGATCATATTTTAAAGAATTTACCTAAAAATTCGTTTTGTCCAACATAAGTACAAAAGCTGTAAAACAATTCCAAAATTTACTGATGAATAATGCATTTATCATGTTTGGTAGTTGAGTTTTTGATACCGCAAACATTAAAAAAACAATGCTAAAGAATTAACAAACAATTGTTTTGTTACTCACAGAACTACTTGAATCGATTTTCAGAAAGAAACTACCAATCAATTTAAAATAAGGCAAGTGCAGAAAAGCCAGTGATTCCACAAATGACGACAGTGAAAATTTTCAGCCTCTCTGATGAACTTTAACAAAATGTATTTGAGACTGGTAACATCATAATTATGAATGCGTACAACTATGGAAAGCAGCAACGGATGAATATTGACCAATAAATTATATTTGTTAATTTAAGAAACTCAAACTTTGCAAATCTCTATCCACACAGTTTATTTTTAAACAACAAGTAACGGAATTTCAAAAAAGGGAATATTATTTCACAAATATAACGTCGTGAGTGCATCTTGGTTATAAAACCACCAGCCGTGGACCGCACCTACGGCGCGGCCCCCGACTTTTTGAGAAAACACATTAGATATACGGTGTCTATCGCGGACCTCGATCGATGTCTGCTGCGCACTTAGCATAAGGTTTCCCAAAATTTCGTTGCTCTGATCAAAGATCAAACTACATAGGGAGAGAAGGACACGCGCTTTATATATAGTAAATGATTTAAAGTTGGTGTAAGGGTTCTTTTTTTTTAAACTTTGTTGTTAATCAAGATTTAGACTTTTAGCTGAATTCTTCAATTTAGCTTACTTTTCCGTGTCGCAGTGGACAAATGTGTGGCAAAATTAGATTTTTTAATTTAGTTTTGCAAGCACTGTATGTAATTAAAGATGTTGGTTTCTTATTACTCTAACTGTTTTTAAACAAACGAAACTTCGTGAGATAAGTTACTGAATATGCAAAATAAGACAATTGTTAAATGAAAATTAACGACTGCCCCTGCTACATGGAAAAGTTGGCAACACTGGAGATTATAGCTAAAATGAGCTCTTTTTCGACGTTTTGAACGGCCATAAAAATGTTGGAAAACTTCTCAGATGACCCATTACGAAGTTTGCTTAATTGTGCCCATTTTGAGTCTGTCAGTGCAAAATACCGGAAGCGCTACTCCTTCTCTGAAAGCTGTTCGAAATTTTACATTTGTGCAATTCAGCAATTGGACCATGAACCTGAATTTTCGTGAAGCTGGAAAACCGACATATCTGTTTAAGTTAGCCAAAAACCAATTTGCCAAGTGGTATGAATAAAATATAAATGTGCACTTGTTTTGGTGTTCTCTCATTTGAACTCTCCCATCATCGCACTATTTATTTCTAAACATGTTTGCGTATATCACACTCAATTCAACTCGATTCTTTTCCGGAATCTCAGAAATATATGTTTCCCACCCACGAGATAACTAGCTAATGTCACGTATTCTAATTTGGCTCTCTCTCAAGCTAACTTCTTCGAGCTTTAGCCAAAAACTTGGATATAAAGTTGAAAGTGAAGCTCTCATTGATCTTCGTTTTTTCAACAATCACATGAATGGGTGCGCGTAAATGTCTAATAAATTCAAGTGATCCAATAGTTGGTCAAATTCTCAAATGAAACGTGCAATTGTATAAATCCGAATATGATAACAAAACTCTTATCTTAACAATGAAAAACTTGATATTGTTCGTTGATATTTCCAGCACATTATCCATGTTTTGTTATCTGTTTTGCTCTTGAGATTATCATATATCATATGAGACCTCCTGAATCAAAAATTCAGGATGATGCATATCTGACGCCAGCATTATCCATTAGTCGTTTATTTTTTATTTCCTCTCCACGCCGGAACCGTGTTAATCGAATTCTGAAAATTGATATAAAGTACATAATCGTACGTGGATTGAACGAGGTTTATTATAAGTATGTACTCAAAACACTACGAAAGTGTGCATAAAGATTAGATCCTGCGATGAGTAACAAAGTCATTAGATCTTCTAAAAAGTCATTGAGGCGTAGATTAGAAGGAATAAAACAAAAAAGCTTAAGATAAGACTGATAATATAATCTTTGCATTTGAAAAAGTCAGAATAGTGTGAATAATTGCATTTTTCCTATTCACCGCATGTTCCAAACATATTAATCGTCACTTTTAATAAATTGTCTCTCTGTTTTTTGTTCATCCAAACGAACTGATATGGATTTGGTTGGGAGACGGGGGGAAAGGATTATCTGAGTGTCTCATGAAAAGAGCCTATATGCATGTGCCATTCTAAATCTTTCGTTTTTCGTAGTTATCTCCTAACATTACTACTCATCGTTTTTCCATTAAGTTCAAATTCTATAGTCCTGTGGAACTAAAATTGAAATTTCCAGTTTAACATATTTAAAAAAAAAACTCAAACAAATTCTATCGTGTTATTTTGTTGTGGTATTTGTGTTATGACTTTAATAATGCGCTTAATGCAAAATTGCTAGGAGAATTAGCTTACAAAAATGAAACATTATTTATAGTGTTCTTTTTCCTGAAAACTCTCAATCAAAAATTAAAAAAAAAACCTAATTCACGTGATCAAATTTTTTACTAGAGTTCAGCAGAATTTTATAAACTAAAAATGTACTATCATTTTAAAATCAAAAACTTGAAAATTACAACAACAAAAAAACTTATAAATCCTCTTGGTTTTTTTCAAAATGTGTTGTTCAGTATAAAACCACCATACCTTTAATTCGATATAGGCCAAAAATGGGGGGAGAAATTGAATTTTCTTCGGTCTGACTGGAAATTTGATCCTTTGCTCTGATTTTATTTTATTTCACTTCATCAAATTTCACGACAACAACGATCGCTCAAAGTTTTCATTTTTGAATTTTGTTTCTAGAAACGGAAGATTTTTTTTCTTAAAACAACATTCTTTATTCACTTGAACTTAATTATTCTTATTCAAAGAATCATTTTTCGGAAAAATACCACAAAAAGTAGAAAAAATGATTTGATTAATTTAGTGTTGAGCAATAACTAAAAACAAGTTGTGATCTTTGTTACTGCTGCCAACGCTAATTATGAATAATCGGTCTCCATTTTATTTCTCTTCCGTTTATCGCCCATGAACACCAAAATAAACAAATCCGAACGCAGGGTCTAAATGTCACCGAGAACCAAATTATTTATTAGATCCATCGATTCTCATTTTTTCACAACGCCATGTTATCCACCTTCACATTTTTGTGTGTTTCATCATTTATTAATTCTTGTCACATTTTCTTAGAAATAAAGTTATGTTTTGTTTTATATATTTTATATAGTTCTTTATAAAACAAAACACCATTTTATAAATGAAAATAGAATTGATAAACATCTGTTTAGAAGAAAAAAAAACTCAATAATAACGTAGTTTTGCCATTTTTCTTATTTCCTGTTTTATCTGTTATCTGTCTTCGCTCTCCCACCGTTTCGCTCGAGTTTTCAGATTATGAATTCTCTTTCCGCTTATCTCATCTCTAGTTGTTTTGCGTAGATTTCAAGACAAGCCCTTCTAATCCTGATTTATCAAAGATAAAGACATAGACGTTATGCTCTGTTTGGATTATTGAGTCGTTACCAACACCTCACTGTCTCCAGCACTTTATTAATCAATTCCTTCGAGGCCATGTTATTAATAGAATATTCTGAGTTCTGTTTTTATTTTAGAAATGTGGTATGTCAGTTTTGACGCACTTTTATTTTCGTGGATGTTTAATGAGAGGGAATATTTCTTAAAATCGTTTTTAGAATGATTCTAGGTAAAAACTGCAACCACACTTCAAAGTGATATGTTATATTTCGAAGAATCTTGTTACAACATGTGGTAGCATCTTTTAGTAACTGGAAAATGAATCATCGAAAATGCGTAAGCAGTATTCAAAAGCTCAAAATATCTCCCGTTGCCTATTTTTGTAACATATTATTAACTTTTTTCGTTTATTATTTTAAAACAATAAAAAACATTTGTTTTTATATAACATAAAAATTTTGGAACCGAGCTTACTTGTTGTGATAATAATTGAAAACTATTATAAGTGACATAAAAGTGGCATAGTAATTATCATGATAAAATATTCTTAATTATTTTTTAGGAAACAAAATTAAGAAAACAACGTTGCTAATATTTTGAAACATCGATCTAGACGCGCATGGATTTATTCAGATAGCTCTCGTTGTAAATTTTATGTAAAACTTTTCAATATTATCGATGGTAGTTTATTCATTTGTATTACTTTTTCTCTGTTTTGTTAAAATTTCAGTTAGTTACGGCAGAAAATCAAAAATGTTCAGAATCGTTAATTGAAGGAAAATTAGTGATTTTTAAATTTTCCGTAGCTATATTTAGTTATTGCAATACAGCTTTTCTATTTTTGAATAGTTTGCACAAATTACCAAACACTAATGTTTTCCACCGTACCATAGAACAAGATTTTCCAGAGTTGCTAATAAAATATTTGAACACAAATTTTATCAATATAAATTTAAAATAATATGTGAAACACTATATTGGTAAATTTTTGCTTGAATAATTTTTCCATTCAGATACTAGACACAAATCCTTTTCCCAACTCTTCTTTTTAAAAGTTGCTCAAACCCGAATCGCTCAATTTTTTTTACCTAGCAACGGCACCAATATTGTAATTCGTGTTATTTCAAATTATACATTTTACTTTACAAATCGTACTTTCCATAAATCAATCTACACCCTACTTTTCACATTGCTCTCCGAGCAACTTTGGGACATGAAAATACAGCTTTTGATGTTTGTCTAGTTATTCGCCTTCACATTACAAATGTTCAACTTTTTTCACACGTGAAATTTCAAATTTTCCTACCCTTCAAAGTCCAATGCCAATAATTCTAAAGTTGGTCGTAAAATGTGAAATGTTGAGATAGGACAAAGCGATGAAACATTTTCTCACTTTTCAACTTTTCATTCTTTGCATCCCAATATCTAAAAGTTCAATGCTCTTGAAGCCATTGCTGGTAGTGATAGTAATGTACGATACGGTGAATCTGTTGCGTTAAATATCCACTTAGTAAATTTTTGGTCAAGAAAATCTGTTTTAAAAATATATAATTTAGTACTATAAAATTTCTTTTTTTTGAAAACAAAAAAATTCTGAGAAGCGACAATGGAGAAATTTTTTGAATGTAGAGTATCGTTTTTGGGTTTCTATTCTAAACAATGTATATAGTTTTCTAATTCCCTAAAATCGTTTTTTTTCAACTTTAAAACAATTATAAGGGGCAAAGTTAAAGTTGAATTCACGCACAAATAAATTACCAAGCTTTTTCAGTTTTTCCACGTCAGCGTCCTTTGTTGGAAAAATTGAACGTTTCACACGTTCGCGAAATACATTCGCAGAATCCTCTCATTAGAATTTCGAATTACTCCGTATTCTACATACATAAACGTTTTCATTTTGCCTGTCTATCAATATGACGTTCTCTTTTCTTTTTATCTTATTTGTTAATTTTTAAGTTGCTTTAATGGCTGTTCAATATGAAAGCTAGAATAAAAATGGAATAGATGATTTTAGAACAATTCCTTGTTTTTAATTATACACTATTCCGAATGATACCAATGATCACAAAATCACAATTTTATTTAATTTTTACAGATCATTTGCATATTTTTTCCAGTTACTGCATGGCCAGTATCGCGAGTCATCGGTATAAGCCGAATAGCTCTTTATGAGTTTTCAATAATCCCTACAAAGTCGTTTTAATATTCCGTGATTTTTTCAGTTTTCTGAAATCATTATATCACTTTTAAATGATAATTTTATACAAATCAAGAATTTTATTCTGACCCATTTTTGGAGCTATAAAAATCAAAGTTTCTAATTTTACAAATAGAGTTAAAACTGATAGGGTCTACATGCAAAATGAAATATTTCAAGTTTTTCCGAAATTTGAACTTTTTATATGATAAATTAGCGTTTCAAAACTTTTAAGGTGTATTGAAAACTCAGCCAGTGTTTTTCCAAACAAAAGCCCGGCGAGCCTAGTTTTATCACAAAAAATATTAAATCTATGAAATATCAGAAAAAAAGGAAGATAACTGAAAGTTTGAGTTTTTGAAAGAAAAGTTTGAAAAAAGTGTTTTTTAATGCCAATGATAAATAGTTCAAAAATAACTATTTTTTGATGTTACAAAAGTGTTACTTAGTTGGGAGAAAACACTTGGTAAAATAACAAAACAGAAATCAACAAATTATTTTTACTTTCCTCTTCCTTCTCATCTTTAAACGTTTCTAAACTAATTTAAAAGGTTTCCAACTTTGTTCTCATTTTTTAAAATTCCTAGAATTGTTTTGAAATAATTCTAGAGTGCACTTCTACGGACATGGACAATCCAGTCCACTTTTTGCCGGGAAAAAACTAAGAATAAACTTCGAGTAAACGAAGTGTCTTTCCTTGCTCGTGTGATACAAGTTTAAAACAAAAAGAAAAATTCAAATTTTGGTGTTTTTAAATTAAGTTTTTGAAAACTCTATAGAAAACTGGAAACAAAAAATAACTAATATTTTTTTTTGAAAAACGTATAACGCCTATAAAAGATGTTAAGCGTCTACCATTTGTAAACCCAATCCGAGCAATCTTTTTTGACCAACACAGTTAGAAATGGAAAACCTATTTAAACAGCAATTCTCATTTTTGCTCCATTTATGAGAATTATATGTGCTCTTTTATGTTTTTTTTCTTTTTCAAAGTGTTTGTGCTCAAAGCAGCAAACTACAAATTTTGTGTTTGTTTTTATTAAAATTCATTAGAAATAGTTGAAACTGCTTAGTTGTAAATTTTTTTGAATTTTCACAATAAATGCTATTCTACTTCAAAAATGCTCAGAAAACACTTTCAACAACTTCAAAAATACTTCAAAGAAACCACAATATTTTGGTGTCTTCTTAATCTACTTCTCACCTGAAAACAGATACTTCTAAACTCATACATCTAAATTTTTCTGACAAATATCTGTGCAAAATCCAAGTAAGGACATGTCATTTCCAGTTCCCGCCTACCTTCCACTTTTCTTTTTTTTATTTCTTGTAGGAACTCATATTACATTCAAATCTTCATCAATCTTTCTATTTTTCTAGCGACCACCGAGCGCTCCTGTTTTTTCTACTCGTTTTGAATGTTTTCAAAAATTGACCGATTCAATTTTTGAACCTCATGTTGGAGTTGTATCAGAATATTCTATTCAATCAGCGTGTGGTAATGGCAAATGAGTGCCCAAGTCCTCCTTCTTCGTGGGCTTTAGCATTTGATGGTCCATATTCATTTGTGGTTATTATCGGAGGAATTATTGGAAATGTGTATTCATTGAAACAACTATTTTCTCGTTCTATCAACACATCAATGTTGGTGTCTCTCACCGGTCTGGCTATATGGGATATTGTTAGTTTTTCTGCATTGCTCTCTATACCTTTTACTTGTTATTCAGGTACTTTTGATCGCTGCTCTATGGCATCATTCACTGTGGGCAACTATGCACTACTTCTCACTACGCGACGAGCCGTGGGATGCTGAAATGGTGGCTACAAATGCGCTCGTTGAATGTGGCCACATTACATCCGTATGTTGTAAATATTCTATGGTTCTTGATAACTTTGAATTTCAGACTTGGATGTTAATTGAAGTAACTGCAGAGAGATTCATTGCGGTCACAAGACCTTTTCAATTTGCTCCAGTTCATCGAAAGCAGAGAAGGAAAAGCTATGCAAGAGTTGTCGGAGGTTACACTTACATGACAAAAGTGTCATATATTTGATACATTTGCAGGCTTGATTCGTATCCCGCTAATTATGACAATTGCTGCATGTGTCATATGTTTACCGTGTACTGTGGAATACACTCTAGAACCGTGTACATACAAGGGAATTGATTCACAACAGGTGTGAACATCCAATAAAAACTGGGGGAATAACTCGTAAATTTCCAGATGCTCGAAACGCCTTTAATGCAAAACATTTTCTACAGAGTGTTGTATAGGACGGCTTTCCTTTCTATTGGGAAAACGTTCGGTCCTTTTGTGATAATATCGTTTTTGACTATCTCTACTCTGAAAAGTATGAGAAAAAGCATGGATAGCAGGGCGTCAATTCTTATTGCGCAAGGCCAAAATCACCTTTTCCAAGCCGACAAGGACAAAACAAAAAGCTTGCAGGTACGTTTTCTTTTTTAAAAAGTTGTTTTACGGAAATTACTGAAAACGTCTTATGTAAAGTTAAAAGTAGCATTGGAAAAAAACAATGAAATTTATGTTATAAAAACTCTAATCTAATATTGTTTTGCAACATATTTTTAAAATTCTATAATAGAAAAACTTTTCTGAAAAAATAATGAACGAAAACATCAATTCTCTTTTATGGTGAATTTAGCCACTATCAAGAATTTACCACTTTTTCGAGTTCTTAATTCTTCTTCATTTGAATTTTTTCAATTTTGTGATAATTAAGAGCTTGACCATTTATTCTACAAGGTTAAAGGAGAAGCAACGGTTCTGAGTTTTTGATTTCTATAAACTCAAAAATGTGTCCAAAACAATTTTCGTATAGAGATTTCTCAAAAATGTTTGAAAAATGGGTTAATTTTGGGCTACAATTTTTCAATTTCGCCAACTTTTCCTTGTCGCAGGGGGAATATAGTTTTTATGAATAAGCCAAAAGGTAACCAAGTTTGGAACTTTTTTGGTTGGCTTAAGATGTACTTAAATCACAGAATTGACTCGAAAGTTTGAAAAGTTGTTGATAAGCCTCGTTACAACCTTGGTTCATAGGCACCTTCTGAGTCCTTACAATAAAAACTCCCAAAACATTCACTCTTCCTTCAAATTTTTTTCTCATTCACAGTACTTCGTTAATTTATAACTTTAAATTTTTTTTTAGAATTACCTTAACACTTTTTAAATTTGCAGGCAATCTCCATCATGCTCTTAGGAAAATTTCTTTTTCTTAGATGCCTACCTACTGCAATGGCAATTATTCAGGTAACATCAATCTTTTAAATCTAACACTGATTTTATCGATTTGACTTTCAGATGTTTCCGGGTGCTGATTCAACAACTTTCCTGCCCGTTTATTTATCACAGTTCTTCCTTCTTTTCAATTCGGCAACCAACTCTTTTGTTTTCGTGGTTGTAAAATCGGCGTTTGAAACCCGAAGGTTTGTATCTTAATCTGTGATGATCTGATTTGATTCTCTTCAAACGAAAACATGTTTAAGGCTCAAAAGAATTCGCCAGCGTCATCGTGAACTGGTGGCTCAACATGCAGAACAAGTGTTGAGCATAGGAAAAGCTCTTGCTGGGGATAAGTTGTTCTTACTTCCCGAAGTAGAATTTGACAATCAATCATCTGAAGAAGAAACGCTCGAAATGCAACCAATGATGCCTTCTGCAACAACCTCTAATCCGGTTTAGGAAACAATGATCTCTAAAAAATATATTTATTTTTTCCACTTATTTCACTTGTATGTAATTCTCTATATTAGACGAATTAATCGAATCATATGCCTAAAATAGGATATTCTGTTCAATTTTTATTGGGATCTGTTTCAAAATAATATTGAAATCATGAAATCACAGATACTTTCATTAAAAAAGTTAACATTGTAAAATTAAGGAGTTGTCTTTTTTTGGTTTTCGATAGGAATACAGATTAAAAATTTTTTTCATTTTCGAATTTTCTTTTTGATATATTCCATTGGAAATGGTACCACTATTGTGTGATTGTCATGCGCAGAGATTTTGACCAGAGTTTGTAGATACCGCAACTGCAATGCTGTTGGAGAACCAGCAAGCTCATCAGCAGCTTTTTGAAATGCCATTGACGCCTGAAAATGTGTTTCAAAAATAGATACCGTAACTTAACTCTTCCTATTAATTTTGAGTAAATTATCTAGAGAGAACACACTGCTAGTTCTTTTTTTACATATTCAGGCAACTGTTGTGGTCAAGATTATTTTTCAACATCAAAAGTTACATATGTTAGTCGATAGCAAATTATGATCAAGTGTAACAAAATAGACAGTTGGTTTCAGATTTTTAAAATCAGTTAATAATTTGTTCAAATCAAGCAGAAAACACTGCCAAGAAATTAAAGTTAATGAGACAGTCTTGCTACAAAAAAGTAAGTGTAAAACTAATAGAGAAGCAATTCCAATAGAAAAAATATGAACTATAAACTTGTGGAACAAATGTCTCACATCAAGTTCTCCTTGTGCAGTTACAACTTTTGCATCACTTTCTCTTTGAGCTTCAGCTTCTGCTGCCATAGCTCTGCACATCTCCCTTGGAAGGCGTATGTCCTTAATTTCCACTCGCTCCACATGAATTCCCCAGAATAAGGTTGCTGGAATATACAAGTGTTAATACTATTTACCATTTAAATCAACCAAATTACTCACCACTATCCAAAATATACTTGACTTGAACTGCAATACCATGTCTGTCAGTCATAAGTTCAGCCAATGACCTTGTGCCCAATACATTTCTTAATGACGACTGTGCAAGCTGGCGAGTTGACATGTGAGCGTCATTTACCCGAGCCAGGCTAGCAATAGGATCACTGAAAATTGAAATTCGCAAATAACGCTTTTACTTTAATTCTGGTCTTTCTAGTTTACCTAGTCCTATAGTAGACAGCAGCATCCACACCAATTGTCACACTGTCTCTTGTTAACATTTCCTGTGTAGGTACATCATAAGACATTACCCTAAAATAATATAAGTTGAAGGGAAGAATTGTAGATTCATTGTAGACAACTGTCCGGTAAACGAGAATCATTGTTACCTTAGGTCAACGGTTTTATGCGAGTCTATGAATGGTAAAACCAGCACAATTCCGGGTCCTCTTGGATTGTCCTGCCAGAGTCGTCCAAGACGGAAAATAACCTTGAATATTAAGTTGTTAAGAATGACAATCGTTTGATAATTTTAACAATTTAATTGTCAATGTCCTGGCTCAATTTTAAACAAATATTATAAATAACATGCCCATTTGAAAATGTCCATGAAAAATTAACTTTTAGGAAGTAAAGTAAAGGAAGTGAAGTATACAAGCAGCAGCCATAAATTATTTTTTGCATAAACACATTTTCGTTTTAATTAAGCTTTGCTTTGTTAATTGTGCCAATTTATGAGTGCATAGGCTTCGCAATAACTTTGCACCAACCAACCGGATAGGGTCGCATTCATTTTTTGAGTGATGTCAATTTAAACGTGTTGTGGTAGAAGTATATCCAACATCGGTCAAGCTCTCATTAATAAATAAACTTTCTTTGTCTGCACTATTTACAGTACTAATGAGATTGCGTTAAGGGTACTGTAAAAATAATTCCTGTCACAATAACCTCGTTTTAGCTAATGTTCCCGCGCACCTAATTTGTTGAAAATATTCAATTGTTGGTTTTAGAGTATGCATGTCACCCCTTTCCCTCAAATTACATTCAAATAGTTTTAATAATTGTAAGGCTTACCATACGATCATATTCTTTCACAATCTTGACGCAGAAGAATATTGAAACTGGAAACGTTAAAAGCAGGAATGCCCAAGCGCATATCAACGCAACAAAATCAAAGAATGTGGGAGTGTAGTATTTCTGATATTCTCTGCCAATCATAAGCCAAACCAAGTGAGAAGAAGTATTCAATGAAGGTTTTCCGTAACGAAAAATTGCGTCGTTTACTCTCCTTCTTGATGGATAGTTCACACGCTTTGGCTGGAACAATAGATATAGAATAAAGAGTAAAGCAAAAAAGGAATCTTCACCCCACCAATAATAAATTGATGTCTTTGGCTCTTTTTTGGAGGCTCGAAGACGTTTTTGGAAGACGATGAGAGGGTAAACGTTAAAAAAGTGCTAGGTTTTGGTTTATGAAGACGAAAAATGAAACAAACTACAGCGAAAAAGTAATAATTTGATGAAGGAAGAAGTTGTGAAGAGTCAGAATGTTGCCCTCAGGCTGAATCCACACGTTCAGAGTCTTTGTTTTTAGCCGGTTAACGGAAAAGATGGGAGAAAATGTTTTATTTTCTGCAGACACAAATGCAAAGACATAAAAATGTTCTGTACTTTTCTAATAACAAAATTGCTTGGTTACTAAAGGCCTTGCTTTAACGGATTCCCTTTTCTTATGGCTTTTAGTGAGTAGCTTCTTTTGAAATTCTTTGTTTGAAGAAAACTAAAACAAAATTCAACAAAAAAGAAAACTGCATTTCCTGTGTATATCAATCAGAGAGCAACTAAAAACGTTCGGAATGTTTGGGAAGTTTTGTTTTCCTATTAGGTGGCTTGTGTTCTACCGGAAACACTTTTGCTACAGACGGTGATGAAATAATACGTTTTTGTTGAAGGTGAACGTTCAAGTTTTTTCAAAGACCAATCTTCGTCCTGAGTTTTTATGTGCATCTGCTTTCGAAAAAATCTAAACAAATTTCATAATCAAGTCTCACAAGTTTTATATTCATGTTCACGAAAGAAATAATGGGGAATAGGACAAATAAGGAAAGACATGATGCAACGAAGAGGTAAAGCAAACAAAAGTTATAAACAGCGTGATGATTTTGGTGAAAAAAAACTGATTGGGCATCTATGATTCCTCTGGAATTGATAAGTCTGAAATAACAGATCTTGAGAATGATCTCTCTGAAACGGTCCCTCGAATTGAGTTGGTCGGAGTTGCCAACGAGCGACAGTCCTAAATTATATGCTTTAGAGTTAAGTACAAATAAGTGAATACCTGAAGTCGAACATCTAACTCTGCAATCAGCCTTCTCACTTCTGTTGTATGAACTACGGAGCTCTGAAATAAAATTTTTAAAAAATTATGAAATTGTTTGATGTTTAATTTAATTTTAAAAAAATTCAAGTTAATTCTTACCAAATTAATACAAAAGAAGCTTTCACATTCCGTGATTTCCTGTATTTTTTTAAAATTTGTTCAATGCGGTGCAATTTTAGAACTGTTATTAAATCCACAATAAAACTCACCATAGGCCTAGTATACATATACGGAACAACGAGCCCTCGAGGATATCCGCGTTGATTCTGAAAATTGCAAAAAATGAGGAACCATAGCCTGTCGTCAACATATGCATATCTATCTACATATTTATACAATTATATACATTATTGCTACCGAGACCAGCTCGATTGAAATTTTAACGCAAATGAGACTTTGGCTTTCAACAATTCCCACTTGGTATATGTTCTGATGTGAACAAGAGACTGAGGTAAATGAGCTCCTTATATACCCTCCACTACATCAGCATCCGACATTTCGAGAGCTGTCGCGTCTATAACTACATAACTCGGCTTGTCAAAAAATGTATGGATTGAGAGAGATAAGCGAGACGTAGAGAAAACGTGAGAATTTGCTCAAAAGCCAGTAATGAGTATGTGTAAGAGTCAGTCGAATATTTGAAATGAGAAAACAAACCCGATTTGTGGCCACAAAAGTCCATCGGCGGCTTGGATCAAAATCAACTAATGGGGGTTGACGACTTGGACTTGCTGCAGGTGCTGACTTGGCTGAACTAGCAGCCGACGGCGCGGAAATTCTAGATCCTGGAGAAGAAGAGAGAATCGAAGAACTAGGACGATGTGATGATGGATAAGACGATGGATTCACTGATGATGAAGAACATAGTGAAGCCTCTGCCATCGCGACAACCGGCCTACTCTCACAACGTGATGGCCCACAAATTGGACCATCTGGTATAAGGAGCAAATGATGTTGAGCTACAAATTATTATTTCAGTTTACAAATCCAACTTTTGAACAATCACATTTATCGGAGATAATTGAGCTACGAAAATCTGTAACACAACTGTCTACATCACTTGTTTCCGTGTAAGCCTCCTCACAGCGTGGATAGCCAAAATCAGTCTGTGTGCTCTTTTCCTTGCTGTGTAATTTTTTCTGGAACTCTGCTATCAAGTTTTGACGTTCTCTCTTGCGAGAAAATGGCAGCATCTGAAAAAATAAGAATAAACTAATTAAACAAATGCACGTGCCGCGACATTCTCATCTATAATAAAAGTTTACTTTCTGTAGAATAAAAGTTTTTGTTTTTACACGTTATTAGTGACATTTTTGTAATTTTCATTTTGTAACGTCTGCACGGTTCACGAACCTTAACGAAATTTTCGCTAGCTTTATTAGCAACATCTCTGGCTCCTTTTGCCCTTTCCAAACCATCCTTCAGCTTTCCTCGTCGTTTCTTCCAAGCTCTCCACATTTCTCGCGCGCCTAAAAACATTACGCATTATTCTTCGTCACATGCACTCGTCTTCTTCTTTTCTTCACAATCTCACTCACCAATAGTACCAGCTTTCAAACGGGTGCCATCTGGATCTGCATTCAACTCTTCCATTAAAGTGAGGAGAAGCTCCTAAAATATTTATCATCAGTTCTACTCAAGAAAATTGAAATTTTTTGATTACCTCGAAAAGTTTCTCCAATTTTAGTTGGATTACATTGATACACATAGAAACCAATGATAAACCGATGATAATCAAACCAAAAATAATAAACATATCTTCGCTATTAGTTGGTGTAACGTCACCTGAATGAAATTGAGTTCTTAAAAATACATATAAAAACTAACCATATCCAATTGTAGTTAATGAACAAAAGAAAAAATAAAAACTTTTAAAATAATCCCAATCTTTTTCAAATCGTAGAAATATTGCAGCACATAAAAACATCCAGCCAAATGCGACTCCTAAAAACAAGTAATAATGAAATGAATTAAATTAAATTAAATTAACCTATAGCCAGAATAAGAGGCATTTCAGAAATCCTATCTTCACCAGTATTTCGAACACGTTGTTTACCCGATCCAACGCAAAAACTGTCAGTAATTCTGAAATGCACAATAATTAAATACAGCTCTTAAAACCACAAATACTCACCTCAAAATAAAGTCCCACATGTGCTCCAATCCCATTAAAAACAATCGTCCTGATTTATGAAGTATCATGAGGACGAGAGGAATTCCGACAACAGCATAAACCATCGCAGCCAGTTTTCCAAGTTTTGTTTTGGCGGTTATGTTTCCATATCCTATTGTGGTATATGTGGTTACTATAATTTGGGAAATTCACGTAAAATAAATAAAACAAATTAATTTACTAACCTGCTAGAAACATTGCATTCCAAAAGGTCCACACTGGAGTTAATACATGTCCCAGCCCAACAGAATTATTATATTCTTCTACACTCTGGTTGACCTAAAAATGAAAGTATTATGCTCAGTTTGTTATTTTTCCAAAACTAACCATCAAACTATAGTTATACCTTGTCCATCCCTGATTTGCTCCTTCGACGCCTAACTCCCAACATCGCAAACATAACTGAACTCAATCAATTCTGGACAATAATCACACCAACAACTTACTTGTTCAGTGTAGTTTTTCAGCGCCCGTATTCTTCCAAAGTTACTCTCAAAGTGTCTTTTCCACAGTTGCTCTGGATTTTTTGGGCGCAAAGCCACGACTTTATGCATTTCATGTTCTGTCAGATAGAATGTTGATAGCGTGTACCAATATACACTCTGAAAGATTTTCAATCAGCAGTATGATTATTATTTATTACTGTGATTAGTTTCAGAAACCTCTAAAAACTTCATTAAATGTTTGTAAAACCACGCTACCAATTACACCAGTTTACCTTATGAATCTGGTTTAATGCAAATTTTCGATAACCCCGATAGTGAATCATCAACAAATATGTATTATTGCTGTAAACCCTGTTGAAATCAATCAACCGGTTGTGAATCTGCATCAAAACTTCCACCAAATCATCTGTTAGTGCCGCGATGTAATTTCTCTGAAACTGATTATCTACAAGTTTACATTGACAACTGTGTACCTTGTCAGCTAGCATAATTTCTTCATTTGGACGTTCAATTGACCAAAATATCAAGCCACCTAATACGGAATAAGCTATCAGTAGAATAATAGGAACGAGGTAGTGGACTCGAGACTTGTCATATATTATCTGAAAAACGTACGAGAAATTGATCTGATAGGAATGATTAATGCATACTTGTAGTAAAGATACAAAGCGTTTCAGTTTTGAAGGACGGTTCACAATGGAGCCCCTCTTTCTTTTTTTCTTGAATGCATGGCTCCATATGCTCTCGTGCAGTAGCAAGTGCTGAAAATTAGTTTTTATAGTTTAAATAAAGGTTGAAAATCGTCAATGGAAACCTTCAGGTGATCAAATACTATGAAAACTCTAGAATATTTTAGGTTTTCAAAAATATTCAGTAGCGTTTTAAATTTTGGTAGAATGTGGAACACTTTTTTACGAATATTTGAACTGTGGCCGACTTTTAAAATAAAAAGTGAAAAAAACCGAGTAATTTCCATTTCTCTGCAGATAAATACATTGAAAAACAGTTTTGATATTAAATAATTTTATCATTTGCACTGTTCCACCATTGAACCAATACATATTGAGATACTTGGTACGTGGTTGTGCATGAAAAGTGCGCACACCAAGAGCAACTTGCATTTACTTTAGTTGATATTATCTCACAAATAAATTGAATAAATTGAGTCGTTTCTGCATTTTAACTCAACAACGACGTTTGTTATATTTGTTCACGAAATCAACTTTCAGAGAAAAATCACTGTGCACTCAAAAGATATATTCGAATTCACCTGCATAGCATTTTCATCAACAATTGTGTCTCGTCGAACAATTGGATAATTGAGAGGACCGTTCATCTCTAAAGTGTCTACAACAACGACTGTCGGTGGTGGATCATTTCCGTCAGGCACCGAAAAAGACACTTGTTTTTTCTTACCTGACGTTATATCTGTAGCATTAAATATTAAAAAACAAAAATTAAAAAAAAAAAAACTTTAAAAAGATAATTCGACCAAAGTGCATTTGTGCAGCAAAGTGCAAAAATTGTTTGGAATTTGTTTATTTTATAGGGGAAATGGGAAAGGAAAAGGAAACAAAACACTTGTAATTCTGTGATCACATACATAGTCAACCAAAAACATTAGGCAAAATGGAAGACAATTCTCAAACCCGGAGGGTCTCGATGTGGCGAACCAGCCCTGGAATTGTGCTCTATTTTGATAATTATATTTGGAAACCGCTTTTATTTTTCATTATTCCCGGCGTCTTGTACACAATCTCGAGTGGAGGAGAAAGATTTCTGGGGGAAGTATGTGATGAGATATGAATGACAAGAAGAAACATAACATGAATAGAAAGAATATCGAGTCTAGCATAAAAATAAAAATATCGTGAAAATAATGAACTTTAAACCAAACTCTCTTGATGATCAAGAATTTATTCTTTACTTATCGGAAGTTGAAATGGTGTCAGAGGCGAGAGAACTTGGAGCACACTCCTGAAACTTTGAAATGTGTGTGTGGCCAACCACAAGTCGCATCTGGTTTACAATTGCTCAATAACTCACCTAACTCACCTATAATATATAACTCACCTGAAGCTCAATGCACGTTTGAACCGGATCGTACTTTTCTGGTTGCATGTTGTCAAAGATTAAAAGCAAGTTTGATTTCACAACACGAATACATCTACTTCGATACTAAAATAAAATAATTTCTCTATTTCTTTTTTATTTTTACAATTTCCTATTCACTAGGAATTCAGATTAAATGGTACTATATAATTTCCTTCACAATCCCAATTGAATGTTGACATTTTTGTTGAACCATAGAAAATCAAACAATATTTTAGAAAATAAAAGTTCGCTATTTGTACTCGATTGCATATTTTATTTCTTGTTGCATTCCGTCTAGATATTTTAATTGATTGTTTTAAATTTTTTTATTAAAGATATAATTTCAGTCAGGGAATTTAAAATAATTTTGGACACTATTTTATTTATTTTTCTTTTTTTTCAGTAACAAGCTATATCAACTCAACTATAAGGAAAATAACTGGTTTACCTGTGAATATCGTTTGCAAGTGGCTACAAGCTTATTCCCCAATTGCCTTTTGCTCTTCACACTTTTTCCAAAATGGCCAAATACACATTTGAGAACATTTACACAGTATGTACAATTATCAATTGGTTTTGATGTGCAACTCATCTTTAAAAAATGGTAATAAAACTTTATATTTAGAAGAAAATCGTGATACCTTCGTAAAGCAAGCTAATAGTATCAAATAAAGAAGGATTACCAGTTTCATTTTATGATTGTTATAGTGATTAAAGTGAAAGTGGACCCACCAAAAGTTTCAATCGTGTTTTGGAATTAGCTGTTACACAGCCCAGAAAATAAAAAAGAATTTCAAACAATATCACGCGAATTGTTGACGCAACTCTGGAATCGGGTGGTTGCTATCGTTTTCAAATAACTTATCAGTGATGTTGTGCATAATTAAAACATCCTGCAAAATACTCCAAATGATAAGACCATTTCAAACAAACATTCGGTAACACGGAACTAAAGATCTATGAAAACGTCGGAATGTGATTGTATTGTGAAGGCGAATTTGGTTTTTTTTTAGGAAATAGTATGACACGAATTAAAAATTAAACCCAAACTTTTGGTCATAAAACATTCTCTTGCATATTGGAAAACACTTTTTTAAAACAAAAAACAAACTCATGATAAATTGACATAGTGAATCAAAAAAAGGTTGGTGGTATGTTGAATTTATCAAGTATAATGTTCCAAAAATGTTTATATACATTTTAATATGTAACATTTTAACATAAGTTATCACACATTTTTTAGAACAACTGCAAGTCAAAATTACAATGTCCATTTTGGATTTTGGAAGCTTGGAATGAGACGGGTTGCCAAGTATTTCCTTTAAATTAGTAACTTTATTTCTGTCCAAATTTTCCATATTTAAATATTTTGCAATACTCAATTTTTATTTATAAGGTTCAATAATTTGGATCATTCTATAGTTGGGTTGATTTTTTTCTTTGTCGATTTTTTTTTCAAAAAGACCATCGCCAACTGCTTGCTTAAAACAACAGTGAGAATTTCAATAAACAATTTGACACAAAATACCCATTTCAGACAAAATTTGAGCATGTCCAAAGGTTACACTACAGTTGATTGTTCAGTTATAGATGTGTTATTGTGTTTTTAAGAATCTTATCTAGTTTCTTGATCTAGCTCATTCGATTTTTTTTTCAATTCCACGCAAAATGCTCCAAAACACTATAGGTGGAACGGAAAAACTGATGACAATCTTGGCAAGAAGGATATAGAGGCCATTCCGAAACAACTCCTCTTCCTTTTTCTTTTTTTTTCTTCATTGAAACTTACTAGACAATTGAGAAGATGTACAAGGAGAAGAAGTTTTTTCGTTTCGTATTCCATCTTTTTCCAATTTCTACTGTTTTATTCGTTTTCTGCCAAATTAAAACATAAAAAGATCAAAAGTCATGAATTCGTTGTTGTTCCCCGCAGCTTTAAGTATTCGAATTTTGTACCAAAATGCGAACATTTAATCTTCAACGTGAGAGTAGAATCAAAAACGTTTCTATCGTGCTTTAGAAATAGGTCTTACCCCAGAAAATAAACATTCAAATATGTACATGCCCCAAGAATGTTAACCGTTGAAAATGTTACGAATGAATGGGAAACGAATGGGAAAGTTTTTTGGAGCAGGCATATTACTCAAGTACCGAAATTGTTTACCTTGAATTTTTTACCTTGTAGTTTTAGCTTATTTCATATTGAATGTGAGAAGTAGTGATTTTTTTTCAAAATGAAAGTTTTTGCTTTGGTGTTTTCAAGAACCTATATAATCCCGACTTCATAAAATTAAACCTTTTCCGTTTGGAAAAGAAACCAGAAGCTCTAGAAAGGTTTTCGTTTTTTATCAAATTGCGGAACTTCTTTATTGTTTTTTTCTCTACAAAAATTTTTGTTTAGTAGTTTCTGGTAAAAACACGAAGTGTTTTTTTCTTTAAAAAAAACTTTTTTCTAGTACCTTTTTTGAGTTTGGTACATGAAATGAGCGTATTCCCATTGATTTGTGATACTCGAGGAAGCTCAAGGCTTGGACCACCAGCTTGCAGTCAGTGTAGTGCCACCGGAGAGCATTTCAATTTCAGAATTGTGTCACCGCTCTCTCCTCTCCCTACCACCGGGCGACTATCAAATTTCACGTTGCGCTTCGGAAATGTATTTCCCATCGAAAAGCAAAATGTAGAGTGCGACACTTTTGAACAACGAAAAACAGTTATAGTATTCCTTCTTACTTGTTTCTTCTTCATTTTTGTTTCAACTTAGACAACTCTCGAAGCACTCTTTCACACGTCAAGAGGACATAATTAGATTTACGCATTGTTTCCGTTCGCCGAGTTTTATGTGGACGTATATGTATGTGTGTATTTCATTGTTGTTGGGGAGGGAGGATACGATGAGCTTTTCTTTTCCCATTCTTTTGGCCTTTTTGCTTTGAAGGGTACGTATATTTTATGTGTATGTTATGTCAATGAGCTGAAAAAGGCAAGGCGTGAAGATAAAGAAGCCGTGGTTGGCAGTTGAGAAGCTGTGAAACGTGGCTCCCTTAGGAATTTCCAGGAAGGCAGCAGTGCCATCGGAAGACACAACACCAGCCTCTGCTGGGGCCCATTCTTTTACTCCATTTTAGTTTCTTGCCTCTGATCCGCTGATAGCAGTTGCCTCAGCATGAGCACTTTTGAACTTTTTATGCAAGCTTGTTTCAAAACTCTCCTCCTTTTTTTCGTTTTTCTTTTAGTTTTCCGCGCCTTTTTCTGTTTCGGAACCAACGGGTGCTTCTTTGTTTTCAGTTGGTTCTATACTGCCATACTTCAAATGGCAAGGTTGCTCAATTTTTTTCCTCATTGTCGGAGCATTTTTTGGCTAAAATAGTATTCAGAACTTTTGGCGAGCAATCATTACTTTGACAGATATATTTTAGTGAAGAAACATTTAAAGATGCTCACGTTGTAAAAACTGAAAAATATTTTGGATGACGTCAATGTTTAAAAATCGTGGTTAATAATAAGAACATGTTTGTTATTTGTAAGCAACTAATTTTATTACAGTATTTTATGGTTACGTAGAATTTAAATGTTATTGCGAACGTATTCAAAGTGTCCGCAGCAATTAGAGATTTATATATTTTAGAATCCCATCAAATATCATTAACTCGTCCTATTAATATTATTTCCCATCCTTCTTTCTTAAATCTCATTACAATTTGAGCTTATTACAAATTCATATGAAGAAACTCGAGCACCATGAGAATATTGCACTCTTTTAAAACACTTTCGTAATTTGAAAATTGTTTATTAAACGTTATATTATTTTCTTTACATCACTTTATTACAAAACAAATTATTTTATTAAGGATTAATTTCATACTTTCTGTAAAGCCATTAACATTTTGGTCAAAAGCACGTTTCCATTTGCCGATTCCATTTTTTGAATTGGAGGCACACTAAATTTTATTGGAGAGAAATATCTTCTTTTTTCAAAAATATCTGCACATAGCCCTTTTCGTGAGCCATCAGAAGAGCAACTCATTTTCAAAGGATTCTTCATAAAATCCAAAAACTGAACGTTTTCATTGCATATTGCGTTTCAATTCGGTTTTTCCTCTCATCTTTGCTGGTTCTGTACAAATAAATATGTGGCAAGATGAGCATTAAAGTAGTAATTACATAAAAATTGAAAGTTTTCAAGTACACCCTGAGTTGTTATGTCTTTTTCACTGAATAGTTTGTTGCACCACCAGCACTAAAAGAAGATCCTCTTCAACCACAAACTTATCTCTTTTTTCTTCCATCTTCCCTCTTGCTTTTCTCGCTTCAGATTTATTTCCGTCCTTTGAATTTGAAGTCATTCAGCCCATTTAAGACAGGACATCATGGGGACTTTTGTGTGAAAAAACTCCAAGTTGAGCGCAAGAATAAGTTGTGTGGTAGTTTTCAAGAAGAAAATATAAAACGGATAAATAGTGTTCATGCGCTTTCAATGACCTTCCTCGATTTGCTTGTCTCGGAAGATTTATCTCGTCAAATATACGTCGTTTTAGGAGCCGACAAAACATGCCTAACCAACCACAACCGCGTAAAGCCACACGAGGCCGCGCAGCTCCCAGGTTCATGGAAAGTAAGTTTTCCCTTCAATTCTTTCTGCTTTTTTGTTTTATTGCGTTTTCACTGCTACTTTGAGCCAACGCCAAAAACTGCAATATTGACTGCATTGATATTCTTTGCAAATGGCTCACAACAACTTTTTGAGTAAGAAATTATTTTCAGAAACTATGTCAGTACACTTTTGTTTTGGATAATGGCATACTATTTAACATAACTGTGTAAAAATACAACAACATTTACTTTAAAAATTATTTTGACATCCTCTCAAAGATTTTCTTTAATATCATTGTAACAAAAATAAAATAATTAAGGGAAAATTAAAGTTTTTTTTTTTTAATTTTAGAAAAATGTCTTGTGTTCTGTTTTCACGGCAATCCTCAGAAATTATGTTCAATTTTTTCACTAGAAATAGGTGTTTTATTACGTAAAACCGCATGCTAAATTTACTCGAAATATATTTTTTTTTTTTGCTTTCTTAATTTTAACTGAGGAGGTTTCGCATTTAAAACTATTTCACTAACGCCAGTTGATTTTGCACATGCCCACATTTTACACGGCTACAGTGAAATTAAGTAATAAATACCTCAAACATAAAACTGAAATTAGTACTCGATTATTTTGTTTCGTTTTCTTATATTTTTAACTACACCGTGATGCTATTAGATCATTCAAAATTAACTAATTTTTTGTTTTTAAAAAATTAAATGATCGTTTGAGAAATATTTTACAATTTTAACAAGTGCATTGTTTTTCTTAATTTTTTTTTACTTAAAAACGGATTTTTTAGTAGCTCTCACTTTTATGACGTTTTCAATAAAACTAATGTTCCATCCCCAAAAGCATTAGACATACTCAGTTGAACATGAAACATTTAGAAACATTTTAAAACTAGTGGCTCAAAAGGGCAAAAAATGAAATAAACAATTCTCTGATGCACTTTGTCTAAACAATTTTGAGGAACAAAGAACACGCTAAAATGCTAGAAAATAAAACATAAAACTCAATTTTCAAAAGAAATGCAAATCCCATTCCCTGCGTTCCAATTCTTAGAATAAATAAGTATTTCAGTGTCGGACAAAGTGGATTTCACGGCATGCGGTTGGATACTCACAATTTTCTCATATATTCTGGCAGTTCTCACGCTCCCAATATCAGTTTTCCTTTGTGTAAAGGTAGGGGCTTTTCGGTATCCCATCAATGTCATTCAAATACGTTGATATTTTGTAGGTTGCACAAGAGTACGAGCGAGCTGTGATATTTCGATTAGGACGGGTAAAACCAGGCGGTGCGCGGGGACCTGGTTTATTTTTCGTAGTGCCGTGTATAGATTCGTACAAGAAAATTGATTTGAGAACATTGTCCTTTGAAGTCCCACCACAAGAGTTACTTTCGAAAGATGCGGTGACCGTCGCTGTCGATGCAGTCGTGTTCTTCAGAATTTCAAATGCAACAATATCAGTTAGTTTTCACAAAAAAAATGAAAATTAATGTCGGAGAAGCACTTCAGTTGTAGAATGCTAAAGCAATTAGGTAGAAGTAATCAAATTAGAGTAACTGTCTTTTGTATTACTTTTTGATAATTGACGCAATTTTTAAACGTTGGACTATTTTGGTTTCTATTACGGATTTGGTTTTACATATGTATTATATATAAATCAACATTAAAAAAGGGCAGCTTCTGGTTTTTTTTAAGTGTTACCAGTTACCGTATTTCTTCTATTAATATGGCTGCAATACTATTTTTCGATGGTCTTCCCGCTTGCAACACTAATAGGGAGTGCAAGACTATTAGGGAGTGCAATACTAATTTTCAGAACATTTTTCTGACTTTGAGCTTACTATTTTTTTCTGAAAAAAAACTCGAATCTTATGTAAAAATTCAGAAAAGTTGATTGTAAATGCAACAAAAAGGTACAACAACTTCCAGTTCATAGAAATTTTACCAAAAATTGTTGCAAAGTTGGCGAAAAATGTTATTAAAATCTCAAAATCAGTGAGGTGATTTTGTACCAAAAAAAGTAGACGCAAGACTATTAGGGAGTGCAACACTAATAGGGAGTGCAATACTAATTTTCGGAGGGTGTTCAAGGTGCAATACTAATAGGGGTGCAAGTCTAATAGGGAGGACATACTAATAGAAGAAATACGGTAGTTTTAGTTTTAGCTAGAATGTTCAACTTTGTTAAATTTTTCGCCCCTGTTTTTGTTGTATGTTGTCTCTGTATTTTGATAGTTTATGACGCATTTTTTTAGATAAAAGTAATACTACGGTCGCTGGGTGCACTTGAAATGTTTAAGCGTTAAAAAATATTTTATCAGTTGCAAAGTACCTTCACGGCATTTAATCGTTTTAAGATATTTTGAGATATTCATCATAATATTAAAGTTTTCATAAAATAATATTAAAGAACATTCACATTTGTGGTTTTACAATTACAAAATCGAAGTGTATCTACAATTACTCACTTTCTCATTGTTTTCAAACATTTTTTCCAGGTAATCAACATCGAAGATGCTGCTAGATCTACAAAGCTACTTGCACAAACGACCCTCCGTAACATTCTTGGAACCAAAACCCTTACAGAAATGTTATCTGATCGTGATGTCATTTCCCTACAGATGCAGGTTTGATTTTATTCCCATCTCGAAATTGCTCATATTTGTGAGTTTTAAAAACAAAATAAATCCTATTTTTCAGGCAACTCTTGACGAAACGACAATCCCATGGGGCGTAAAAGTCGAACGCGTCGAGATGAAAGATGTTCGTCTTCCGTACCAATTGCAACGCGTAATGGCTGCTGAAGCAGAAGCGACAAGAGATGCAATGGCTAAAGTTGGTGGAATGAGATTTTGAGAGATTAATAAATACCAAACTATTTATTTCAGATAATTGCAGCAGAAGGAGAGAAGAATGCGTCAACAGCTCTCGCAGAAGCAGCTGATGTGGTGAGTATGAAGGAAACAATTAATCAATGTATGTATGCATAACAAACTTCATTACAGATTTCAATGTCTCCGTGTGCGATTCAACTTCGTTATTTGCAAACATTGAATAGCATAAGGTAATGTAAATTTATATAATGAGACATACAAAAAAATAAACTCAAAAAATTTATTCAATGAGGAATCGTTCGTAAAATGCAAAATCTTTAGAAATTTTTCATCATTCCCATATATGTGGCAGTTTTTGCTTTTAATTTTGCTTCAACCACAGAAGCGGCATTTTTCACTGCAAGTTTTTTGAATGGTCTTCGCTAAAAAATCCTTTCATAACCTCATTAACCATTTGTAAAATGGGTCGTGCCAGAGAATTTAGCTCTTAATTTTCAATTGCTTAAAAATGTCGCTTTGCCAAAAATTACTTGGTTTCGAATAGCCCTCAGAATAAGCTTTCATATACTTTATGTTTATTGGGTAAAATCCTTCATCATATTGGATAGTTTTCTAGTGATTAGAATATATAATAATACAACAATTTGCCGACCATCTTAGATGTAGTTTATACAATTTCAATTATTTTTGGCATAAGTTGAAAAATAGCTTGACTGTTACTCGATACGTTGAACGTAAAAAACAATCAGTATTCCATTTAATTCTAGAAAAAACACTTTAGTATGATATTTTATCAAGCTCTGTAAGAATTTCAACAGTAGTTCCTTCCTGCATAATAATCAAGTTATAATATTAAAAACACCTTTTTTTAGCTCGGAGAAAAACAACACAATTGTATTCCCCTTCCCAATGGAAATGATGTCCCGTTTCATCAAGCGACAAGGAAAACATGTTTTGAAAAAGTTGGTTTTTTGTTCTAACTATTCAATATTACATCTTTCAATTTCAGAATGGGTGCGCTGAAGTACAGCTGAATATGAAACTCTTTCCGAATCTTCCCTTTTTTTCTTTCCTGCACGCCATCGTATTCAATGAATGTGTCAATCTTTCTACTTCCTTTCTGTCAAAAACTCTTCTTTGTGCACATTTATTCATTCGCTACCACTTTTTCACTCTTATTTCTTTTATCCCGGTCTTTTTCTCAATTGAATGAAACAATTTATAGTAGAAGGCAACGATTATTCCAGTTTTCGGTAAGTGGGAGCCATATGACTCACTTTCTGCTTCTGAGCTCAAAAATGCTTCTGAGCTCAAAAACATACAGGTTTGTGTACTGTATGTAGTTATGTACAACTTTAACATTGTGATCTTTGACATTTTGCGTTCCGGCGGCAGAATGCTTCTGCATCACTCATTCTAAATGTCTCAAGCCTTGTATTTCATTTTTGTGAGAAGTGCTTCCGTTTCACTTTGTTGTCTTCAATGATTCTCAATCGGTTGTTGTCTGCCATGGTCACACCGAACTTCCGAAACAACAAAAGAATTTGCGATGCTTCTTCCGGACACTTTACATTTCCAAGCTCTGTTTTTTTCTCTATAATAGTAATGTTTTTTGTGAAATTTCACCAAGAGATATCGATCAAAATTTCTTTAAAAATTTATGTTATGGTTTTCAAATAGTCACAACTCAAAATATACACTTTAAAATTAAAAACAATTATTAAGGCATGAAATTAAACGGCCGATTTAGCAAGCTCAATTTTGCCGATTTCTTCGGAAACTTTTAAAATTTGAAATTTGGGACAATTTGCTAACATGAAAAACATCTTGCAGTAATCAAACTGATCTCATAAAACTTTTCATTGTGGAAATTTAATTTTTCATAAATAGAACACATGTGAACGTTTCTTTGACATTGGCTGTGCATTTGCGGATTATTTTATTGGAAAACAGTTTTTCAAACAGAAAACGTATACGTTGAATACTTCAAAAAAAAACTTGATAAAACTGTTTTCAACACTTTTTTACATACAAGTTGTTTTGCTAAATCTTTTAGTCACGTTTATTCAAAAATATTTCTAATTCTCTAAAACATAATTTGGATAGAACTGTCGACGTTTATGCAAACACAAACACAAACACTCAAAATATAAATAATACTTTATAATTCAATTTTATCTATATAGGAACTCACATTTTTTGTTGAAAAGAAATGTGTACAGATCTGACATCATTTGTGGCTCATGAAAGAAGTACTTCTGGCTCTCATCTTGGTTTGTTTGTTACTTAATTGAAAATTCAATTTGATGCGTGTCTTCTTTTCAGAATCACCAGAAACAGCCGTGCCATTCCAGGCGCCTCTTTTCCGCGACACCCGAAAATTCCATCTTTTTAATTTTTTTTAGTTGGCCAGGGCGTCCGACCAGGCAAAACATCTGAGAACGTGCTTATTTACTGCTGCCGTTGCCCCTGCCCCGGCCTGCTTTTTGTCACCGTGTGGCCCGTCTGCTCTGAAAAAAAAATCATTTTGGTGACGAGGAGCACCAGAGCACAAGCCGAAACTCGCTAAACTTCTCACTTTTCATAACGAGAAAAATGTGTCGCCTGCTTCTATTACTTTTCCGAACTCGATATATTGTTACAACCGACAGGTGTGAGTAATATGTGCCAGTTGGAATATAAATCGTTTAGTGTTCAACGAGCCAACCTAACGTTTTGTTTTACACCTTTCAAAAACATCACCAAAAATCAATTTTCCGGATTATTTGAAACAGAAATTCATTTTAGTTTCAACAAAGAAAATATATACATTTTTTCCTTTGTATTGATCATAATTAAAATAAATCAGTAGAGAAGCAGCAAAGTATATAATCGTTTAAAAATTCACTGTTATAGATAGAATCCTATTTGGCTTAGTATGCGGAACTTTTGTAAATAATACTTAATAATTCACATTTCACTGGTGATAGTTGAAGAACAATTTGGTTATAATATTTTTAACTGGCTCACATAACAAATAAAAAAACAATTTTCAAATTTGTTTTATGAAAAACTATCAAGCAGTAAGTTGCCCACCATTTCATGTTAATTTACTTTCAAGTTATGTTTCTCAATATATGTATACAAGTAAGTATAATGGATATTGTTCAAGTGAGTATAATTTAATTTTGACTTTTTCCCAAGTAATTTAGTTCTGAGCAGGGATGGGCGATGAACCGACTATTTCGGCGAACGGCGAATTCGGCGATCGCCGAATTTCAAAATTTTTGGCAAACGGCAAATTTGGCGGTTTTTCGGCCAATTTTTCGGCCAATTTTTCGGTTAATTTTCAGCTGATTTTTGGCAAATGCGGCAAATTTGGCTACAACTGTGAATATAGATTTAGGAAGTTTACATTTGTTTCGATCATTTTTTTTATTTTTCGAAGAACTGAAAAGAAATGGAGTGTTCTGGAAACCAAAACTTAATTGTTTGCAAATTAAAATAACATAAACGCGTTCCATTGCACTCACAAAAATCGCCGGGCGGCGAATAATCGGCGAATTCAGCGGATGCCGAGATGAAACATTTTCGGCGAACGGCGAACTCGGCGAAATAAAAAATTATCGGCAAACGTTCGGCTATTCGCCGCCCATCCCTGGTTCGGAGCATATTCATGTCAAAACGACATGTCTCCTAACTTTTGCCACATCTGAGATACATCACCCTTTTCTGATTAGTTTCTAAAAGATCATTTGGTTTTTTTTAATTTGCACTAATTCTGATGCCGTCTTTTTACAAATTGCCAGTCCTTGATTCCTTGACATTCTCTCCAACGTTTCCTCCCATCTTTTCTTCATTTCTGCTCTTCTGGACAATTCAATTAACTAAATTTACATTCTTCGTATTGCCTTTTTCTGACATGTTGCGGTGGCACTCATCGGCAGTGCACATAACCTCATCAAGTGTGCGCCCTTCCGTCCTCGTACGATGCGTCTGGGACCAGGTCCTTATGGTGAGCCGCACATAAAACGATAAATCGTTTTCTTGGTCTCCTTCCAGCCACTTGCGGTGCGTTTATATATATATATATGCTTTTGTGAAAGAAAGCACTTGGAAGAAGAAACCTTTCTCCAGAACGTCTAATCTTTTTTCATTCTATGAGGTTCTCTTTTCAATGTTGAGGATCACAAGAAGACATCATTTGTCATGCACTTAAGTGGCAAGCTGTGCATTGAAGATTGATGGTAAGATACCAGAAAATGAAAATTGAAAGTTTGGCATAAACAGACAATATTTCAATGAACTTATTATTTTTATTTGGAAAAGCCAGAAACCAGTGATAAAAGTTTAAACTTTCACACTTCAGACGCTTGTACTTCTTTGAAATAATGATTAGGTTTTTTGAATTTTGTAGTCAGCTTATTAAAATGACTGATCCTTGTCCATAGAGCCATTATTGATTTTTTTTGTGAAAAAAACATTTTTGAGTTAGATGCGATTGTACTCGATGCCAAAAATCGACCTGTCAGATGTCTGACTTTTTTAGATATAAATTTTGTCAAAACAAATTTGCTAAAAACCGTACCACATCATAGTCAATTTTTTTGTTGGATAACGCGGTGTTTTCTTAAATTTCCCCATTAAGTTATTAGAGTTTTATTACAGTATTTATTTCACAACAACACCGTTTTCGGATATCTTAAAAGCCTGAAAAAAGCCGGAAACTTTATTTTTAGTTTTTCCAATGCTATTACACTCTATTAGATTTTTCGGAGCTTGAACATTTGGTTTGTCGAATATAGAAAACTTCGGAAGATCAAATGAAAATCATTGCCAAATGTTTCGATTTTTGTTTTAGATTCTCAACATTTTTTCAGAATATATCTGTGTAGTCAGAAGATTTCAAATTATTTTATGACACTTGGCCTTCAGGACCATCAGCATAGCGTAGTAAATCAGAAATGAGTTATCATTTTAGTCTAAATCTGTAAATTATTTGCAAGTGCTTTGAGCGTATGTTCTACCCCCTCTGTTGAAATTAAAAAAAAACATATCAAGTTAATTTGGAAATTTTAATTTTCTTTGAAAAAAGTTTCATTTCATAAAGTTCGGTAAAATTCAAAGCGATGTGTTTCTGATTAATCACATCTTGTTTTTATGTCCAGGCATGATATAGTTTTTTGAGAAAATTTTTTGCTTCTGCTATAATGTCTTAGCTGGCTTTGAGAATGCGCGGGAAAATGTGACAAATGGGAAATAATTACGTATAAAAAAATGGAAAATGAAAAGAGCGACGATCTTTTGACATTTGTGGAAAGAAAGAGATCTGATTGACGGAGCAATCTACGGAATGGCCGCCGCAGAGTTCTCTCCATTTCTCCCGCTCTACTTCTTCTTCTTCCGAGACATCAAATGTTTATGTGACAGAAAATATATTCTCTCCCACTCTACATCTTTTTTCCATTGCTCATTCACTCCCTCTCACTCTATTTTACTTTATTGCTTCGCTAGGCTTGATGTATTGAAGTTTTTCCGAGTTGCGGCAGTGAAGTGCGCAATTCAATTTACCGCACTTTTAGTTTTTTTTTATTCCTGACGTTTTTTCCTAAGCTTTTCTGTCCAATTTTATTCTTTTTTGAATGTTTTGTTGCAAAACATTGTGTTTGTTTTGTTCAGCAGAACTGTTTCTTTGACTATTTTCTGCAGTAAAACTTTGAAATTTGTTTTATAAAGTTTGGTAGTAGCTTTTTTAACAATAAGCTTTGAGAGCGATTACAAAAAATTAGAAACAGACAGGTTTCATTTTGCAATTAGAACCTTCCTATTTGTCATATTGTATTGTAGATTATGAATTAATTCAGTGGTACAAAAAAATTTTATCTACATGTTGGTGATTTTACGTATGTTCACTTTTTGTATGTATTTTTTTAACGTGAAAATGAAACCTAATGAACATTTCGGTCAGAAGTTACCTATGTACAAAAGAAATTCATAAATCATGAAAAAATAACTTATTTTAACAAAAATTGTCAAAAATTGGAAAATATATTTTTAAATATTTTGGAAAGCCTCAAACTCGCAAATTAAAAGTTAGGCGCACATTGAATGTAGACATTTTTTCTACATTTTACATTTTTATGCATCTAATTCTTAAGTTTTCATTTATCTTAACTTTTCTTCCAAACAAAAACATGACAAAACGCTTTGTCCTAGTTTTGTAATTTCAATTTTTCTCAGTCAAGCTACTGCTTTCAACGGACCACATCAAAAGCACATGTTGAAAAATTTATAAAACTTTTCCAATTTTTGCATTAATAGAACTTGAAAACCGTAGATAGGAAGGAGTTCGAAAACAAGATAATTTTTAGTTCAGGCATGAGCCATCTTTTCATAGCGAACCAAATTTTCTAGAATCCGAAAGGAAGAAGAAAACAGGAATGGTGAAGCAGAGCGGAAAAAACTAAGAAAACAAGTCTGGAATTTTGCCAAAGAGAAAATATCAAGTGACACATTTTCCGCAACCCGCGCGATGAGAAGCTTTTCAACTAAAACATACTTTAGTATATGTATCTATATACATATAGACGTATTTTTCTCGAAGAAGAGTCCTACCAATTTCATGAATGACTTCGTGAATTCGATTCCAATTTGTCGAATGAGAATGTGAAGATGAATAGAATGAGAAGGCAGAACGAATCAAATTCTTGCGTCTCCGCCTCCGCCACTGGAGCGCTCGGGAGCTTCTCATCTGTAGTGTTAGTGAGCGCTTGCGTTGTCCCGCGGACAGCGTCTATTCCTCGCTTTTTCTTCGCTTTCCTTTCGTTTTTGCATCCGTATTCAGTTCACAAAAAAGATAATACTGGTGCTTTTTGCCCCCCCCCCCCCCCAACCCTCCCTCATGCTTCTCACTTCTCCCCCCTCCCCTTCTAAAATTCTATTTGAGCCTCTTCTTTCAACTGCCCGCACATGCCGCTATTTTTCAACTCTGCTCTTGAGAATTCAGTCGCAATTCAGTTCTTCAGCGTTTTTTTTTCTCTGTTGCTTTCAGGAGTTTTAATCGTTTCGGTGGCTTGCTATTCCATGAGTGTGGACGCATTCTTCCAGTAGTTATCTCTGGACACTCCTCGCTGCTGTAGCTCAATTTGATGTGGTGAACGAGTGAAATCGCAATAAATAGACACAATTCTCCCTTTGAGATTTCAAATCCCGAACAACCCGTCTTTTTCTTTACTCTATACCAAGCATTTACCAACCAATATTTTCATCTTATTTTTGCAACTATCAGTTTTTAACACCCCGCTTCTACATACAATTCAAAAAAAAAACATTATCTGTAGGAATAAAAAAATAAATAAAAAGAAAGACAGCTAGAGGAACTGGCCATCCCATATTGCGCATTGTGAAAGAAAAAGAATTTTAAATGAACTGTTAATAAATGATGAGAATGCCTCTCAATTTCGATCTATATGCTAACCATTTTTAGCTTTAAAAATAACACATCGTACATGTTTATATAACTTCACTATTGGATGAAAATTAATTGAAAATTGTAAATTTATACTTCCAGAAACACAGTAATTTCACAAAAAAATATTGCTCGCAATTCAAGTCACTAGTTCTCTCAAACGATTTGTATACTTTACAACTCTCCACTGCGAGCCTAACTTTATCACTGATGTAACATAATTAAGTGATTGAGATATTTTTGGTATTTCTGTAATATCCGTACCCAAAAAAAAAATTCCCATTAACTTCTACTCAACATTATAATTGAATGAAAACGTGGTGCTAGGTTGCGTGTTTAGGCTTAGACAGCCGTCATTTCTAAGCCATATTGTAAAAGTACTATATTTTTCATTGTATATTGGAGGAACAATAGGGAAGCATAAAAAACAAAAATATGCGTAGTTGAGTGGTCCATCCCAGACCTCAATCTTCCATTTTTTGACTGATCTTCCAACAAAAATACTGAATTCTGAACTATTGGATGTAAAATAGACTTATGCTAAAATGTCGATGTTCCGAATCTATTTGGTACAACAGTTAGGAGAAGTGCTAAATCTTCAGTACTTACTTCTTGCTCGTACCCTCAAGCAATTTAAATGTATCTATTTCAAAGTCCGAAACGTCATAAGTTATTCTACGATTCAAACAAAATGAACGCATTCCACATATTCTCTCAAGCTCTCATTTTTGACCCATGGAGCAGCTTATTTTGGCTGCAAAAAGTTAAGCTGAAATGTAAGAAGGTTACGAGTTCCAAACGGCTTTATTTGGCTTTACAGAAACCAACTATTTATTTCTGATCGTTTGGCGTAAGAATCTCTTTTTCTGGTTAAAAATACATTATGGTTTGAAAATCGAATTTTCTCCAGAATATGTGTTCTAATTCCTATTCATTTTTTTTCTGATTCACGTCATTGAATATCCGAGAGCCACAAATCCTATTACATATCCATCGTAATGCTTCCACGCGCACACTTTAACACAACAGAAACATCGCGTTGAAAACAAACCGAGAAGAAGAAAAAGTCAAGAGGGGGGTCCCATCTTCTTCTCATTCCATGTTGGCTCTAATTATATCCAATAGGTCCTTCTCTTTTTCTCCCTCTTGGCATTCACTCCCACCCAAACAGACAAATATCGCCGGACACATACGCTCGCTCGCTCACACACACACACACACACACACACACACACACACACACACACACACACACACACACACACACACACACACACACACACACACACACACACACACACACACACACACACACACACACACACACACACACACACACACACACACACACACACACACACACACACACACACACACCACACCTTCTGTCCTTCTTCTCCCGTTTTTCTGTCTGTTTTTCTCAGTTCATCTTACGTCGCCTCCCATCCTTCTTCGTGTGGCACCATCGCTCAGCCGGCACAAATTGTTCGGTACGGCTTCCCATATTTTGCTCAGAGTTATCCTAAAAGTGAAGTGTTTTCTATGTTTTTTTGAGATTTTTCCTCACAATCTAATTGAGTTCTAAAGATTCTCCTTTTGAAATTTTGTTGGACACTTGAAAAATTTCAGCCACCACCACTAACAAAAACCATGCAACAAGACAACTATCAGGTCTAAGTGTCCACCTTGAGATATGCAACGTCAAGGCACTGTCCGAGCTCCGTGTTCACGAATTGTTGATCGTAAGTTGATCTTTATACCGCACTATATACATGATGAATATTATAGCTGTAGACCTATGTAGATACTATTTTATGCATCGAATTTTTTTTTTAGAAATTAGTGTTCAACGTCGATTCAAGTCAAAACTTCATTTGACTATGAGTCATATTGTGATTACTAGTAATCACAATTTGAGAAGGCTTTGAGAAATCATTTACTGACGGTTGGGAAAGTTGAAACATGTGTAGATTAGTTACATTGTATGGATTACGTTGCTAATATTTCTAAGCATTATGCGAATGGCTTAAGATAAATATCAAATATTATTCAAGGATACTTTTTGGTGTCAGCATGAACTTTTTGATCTAGATTAAAATAATAAACGTTCTTAATTTGGTTTCTTGCAATAAACACAGTGACTAAGAACGTTGCCATTCTTGGGGGGCAACGAATGTCTCTCACTAGCTGAGAAATGTATTTTTAATTGAGACAGCAAACGACTAAACGTTCTATTTTTGTAGGCGGCTTTGCCATGTGATTGAGTTAGATTGCTCTGCTTCACAAAATGTTAGTATGTGCTGGATTAATTGGGGCACAGCTTGTCTGGAACAAAATAGTGAGGAAATAAAACGCCTATTTTCAGCTCACCAAAAAGTAAATTATACCGTTTGCGGATGGATCATAACAATCATCAGTTATCTTGTTGTTTTGTTCACTTTACCTCTTTCTGCATTTTTTTGTCTTAAGGTGAGTACAACTGATAATTTTTCGAAGAAAAACAATTGAGCAAACAGGTTGTGCAAGAATATGAGCGAGCCGTTATATTTCGCTTGGGTCGACTGAAACACGGAGGAGCTCGCGGCCCCGGCATATTTTTCATCATTCCATGCATAGAATCATTTAAGAAAATAGATCTTCGTGTTGTTTCGTTTGATGTTCCGCCACAAGAGGTATTTGTACCAAATATCAATGTTGAAGGCAATATTTCAAATTTCAGATTTTGTCAAAAGATTCTGTCACCGTTTCTGTGGATGCTGTTATTTACTTTAGAATATCTAACGCTACGGTGTCGGTGAGTGATGAATTTCTAAACTACATCAAGTTTATTCGCTTCTGGCGAAAGTATCTCTTTTTTTTTTGACCAATACACATTTTGTGTTGTACGATTTTTATTTCTTCATATTGAGAAGAAAGTACTTCCTCTCCTGCGTGCTTCCGTGGCGCAATAGGCAGCGCGTTCGGCTGTTAACCGAAAGGTTGGTGGTTCGAGCCCACCCGGGAGCGAAATTTTTATGGAAAATTTAAATTTAAATATTTTTATTTCTCCTTCAATTGTTTTCAGGTGATCAATGTTGAAGATGCAGCTCGATCAACAAAGCTTCTTGCCCAAACCACATTGAGAAATTTTCTTGGAACAAGAACGCTGGCTGAAATGCTTTCATCTCGTGATGCCATTTCTATGCAAATGCAAGCCGCACTGGATGAAGCCACTGATCCGTGGGGAGTTAAAGTGAGATTAAAGATTATTCTTGTATAGTATACTCCAATTGTTCTTTCAGGTTGAACGAGTTGAAATCAAAGACGTCCGGCTTCCAATTCAACTTCAGCGGGCTATGGCGGCTGAAGCAGAAGCAGCGCGAGCAGCTGGAGCAAAAGTATCTTATGACAGAAAACCTATTACTTTCTAATGTTTTGTTTGTAGATAATCGCTGCTGAGGGAGAACAACTCGCGTCGAGAGCCTTGGCGGATGCAGCCGATGTGGTAGGGGATGAATTATTCAACTGCATTTACTCACTCTCTACTACGTTTCTTTCATGCTTTTTTTTTATTTTTCAGATTGCAACGTCTCCATGTGCAATTCAACTTCGATATCTACAAACATTAAATAGTATAAGGTAATATAGAATAATCACATAATGAGACAATTGAAATGCATACTACGAATTCCAAATTAAATATAGGATTGGTGTTGAAACTCACATTGATATTGATTTATAGTAAGCAAGAAAATAAATCAATGTAAAATAGGGATTAAGAGAGAACAGGTAATGAGTAAAATTGGTAAATTAAAATGACCCGCAGAATAGATGTGATAGTATTAGTTCGAATTTCAAATATGTGACGATTTAATTTTTTAATTGGCTAGGAGAATGCAAATAAAATGGACAACGGAGTTCCAAGTAGGAATTGTTTCAGAGAAATTTTCAGAGTTTTAGGAATTAATTTTTTCAAAAATATAATAAGGCAAGGTATAATTGCCCAGCACAACAAAATTCTGGATTTTAGGTGAACATGTAAGACCAAACATAAACTTGTAAAGGAACATAAGTAGAATTATTACGTTAGAGCTTCAAGGTGAATAAAAAGTAAATATTGTTTATTTCATGATAAAAGTAGATTAAAGTCTACATTTATTATTGGAAGAAAATAGAATACTGAAGTAATTGAGTTGCGAAATAATCTGTTAAATTCATATTTTCAGTTCTGAGAAGAACAACACAATCATCTTCCCGTTCCCAACTGAGTTGATTGCAAAGTTCATCCAGTCTGCTGCCGCGTGATTATCAGATTTGTGTCTCCTTCCATACATCTCGACCAAACAATCGACTGACTTGTCATAGTTTTTTCACCCACTTTTCCCCAAATTTCCTGTGAACTTTAAATATTAACCAGAAAAATTGACTACCTTGAATTGACGTAATCTCATGACTCATTGCCCACAAACAGTATTGTCTTAGTTGAAAATTCCTCTTTTTGAGAAAACCCCCCACATCTTTCTTTACGCGGTTTCTATTGAGCGAATAAATATTTCGGTCACCGGACGAAGACGTACTGTTACAACATTTCAATTCGGAGAAAAGTGATATTGAAAAACTGCTGAAGGTTTGACCATCTCATTGATATGGTTATCGGGTCGGCATGGGCGGCGCTAATGTTCGGGGATAGTCAGATATAAAAGTAAACTTGTGATTTAGATAAAATCAGTACTTTCTTGAACTTATATTTTAAAATGCGAACAACTGTACTTTTGAGTTTAGCTGCACTCGTAGGAGTTGCTTATTGGTAAGTCGATTCCTGGCGTCATTTTTTTTTCAAAATTTTGTTTTTAGTGGCGGATATGGTGCCCAAGCTTATGGAATGGGAGGTGGCGGAGGTGGTTATAATCGTCCAATGAATTCATACGGAAATGGTTATAACAATGGCGGAGGTTTCAATAATTATGGAAATGGTGGAGGATTTGGTGGTAACTTTATATTCTTTTAAAATTTTGTTAGAAACATTACACTGTTTATTTTAAGGAAACAATTACAACAATGGTCCACCACCATTCGATGGCGGATACAATAGACCGTATGGAGGAGGAGGTGGAGGTGGATATGGAAGACCACAAGGATATGTTCCTCCACCCCCACCACCACCAACACAGCCAGAACCAGAACCAGAGCCACGTCCAGAGCCACAACCGGAGCCACAACCAGAACCACAACCAGAGCCACAACCAGAACCACAGCCAGAGCCGCACCCTGAACCAGCTCCAGAGCCAATTGTTAAACCATACAACTCTTACGCTCAACCACATAACAGTTATGTTAGATATGGTGGAAAGTAAATTTATTACATCTTAAACTTCCTTGATTTCATTTTTTGTTTTCGCTATTACTTCTTTGAATCCAAACCCAAAAACCAAAACCCGTTTTCACAATGAAAATGAAGATTGATTGATAGAACTGTTTTATTGACCGAAGAAAGAAAAACTGAACAAAATGAAAGAACTTGAAAGTAATTGGAAAGATAGAATTTGTCCCTATGATAAGTAAATCAAACACTTTTGTTAACCCGAAATGAATTTAAAAATTTGATGACAAATAAGTGCAAAAATAACAATCAGTAGTACTCACGTACTACGTTCTTAATCTCATTTTTACAATAACGATGATAAACTACAACGAGAATAGTTGTCACAAAAAGAACAAATATAAATGTGAAAAATGTGACCGCAACCACTAAAAGTTTGGGTGCAAGACAGATTGTTTGAGGATCCAGCTCTCGAATTTCGGCTGCCTGGGCAGATGTGCTATCTCCATTTTCTTTATCCATCACATACACGGTTTGAGAAAACATATCAGCATCTTTTGGTTTGAAGGTTCTTGCATTACGTTTGACCTGAAAAAGTTTATTTTATTATATTAAAAACAGGTTTGAAGTGTTGTTTTCTCACTATTTGTTTCTCATTGCTGTTGGCATCTTTGAATGAGCACATTGGTGGCTGAAATTTTTTTTAAAAAACAGTTATTAAAATTATTTCTTACCGTAATTCCATCACAGCCACCATCATCTTTCAAACATAATCTAATCTCACATTGGAATCTCACTGCAATTCTATCTGCAAACTTGAAAACAAAAGATTCTCTGTAGGCCATGTTTAATGCTTCCACATAAGTAGGATCTCCTAGTAGTAATCGATCAGTGTGACATCTAAAAGTTTCGGTTTGTTTTCTGTCTTATTGCGTAACGTACCCTCTCTCGTCAATTATCATTTGTTTCTCTCCTTGACCATCTTCGACGTAACAACTATGAACGAGTAGCCCGTAATCTTCTGAATTTAATAGAACAATGATTATTTTCGATGATCAAAAGTTACCTGAATCGCATTGCCATCTATGAACCACTTGGTCTCCAACCTTTGCATATTTTAAAATGGGACCATCCAGTTGGTCCCGGCGGATTGTATAACTGCATGTTGGCATAGGAAGGTCAGATTGAACTGATTCAGTAGGAAGATTACTGTAATGGGGAAAAATGTGTTTCTATCAAAATTTGTTAAAACTAATTGATGTTTTTCCAGTTGATGGATGCACAAATATTATACAATTTTGTGCACCCATTGACCGCAATGTACCTAAGTCCACAAATAAACGCGTAATAAAAAACCGAAATCTGTATTCAAAGATGATAACAAAATAAAAATTAAGTTCCGTCCGCAACGACACTGACAAGTTGGCTAAATTTAACATTTTACCCAAAAATAGGTATTTTTTCCAAAACTGTGGACCGTCATGAATTTTTTAAATTAAGTTTTCAGAACGTCCTATTCCGATATTCTGTAACTTTTTATAGTTTTGGGTCTAAAAAAGGATAGTCGTAGATTTCGGTAATTCACTATTATTTTCTTACAATCATGATTATTTTCAAGACCTGATTAAACAATAATTATTGTCAAGATTAATAAAATATAAACTTTTGATTACAAAATATAGTACCTAAAGATAACAAACGCGTATGTAAACCAGACATGTTTCATGACAAAGTAAACCACAGCACAACAAAGTAATTGTTAGAATGGATTGAACCGCATAACGGTTTTATGATATTTATAACCAACTTGCAATAACCAGTTGGCTGTCTCTCGATATATTTTCATAATTTCTATTCAAAATTCTCACCTGACATCTATCGCAGCAGTTACGGTCCTGGCCGCTTCTTTATACATGCAACGAATATGGTAAGCCTTATCCATTCTTGTTAAAAACAATGGATGAAAACTTATTATTAGCACAGTTGAAAACATCATTCCTTCTGGTGCAATCTAAAAATTTATATTTGTTTTTAATATTATCAAATTTAAATTTCAAGTTGTTTCAATATGCCCATACCATTCTTTGTCTATCCATGTTACAAGCACCGTGATTCAGTTTGATGCCGCCAACTGGCCTTCCAAACTGATCTTTCGTACTATAATCCACTCGACACTCCGGCCTATTGTAACTTCCTTTCACGTAAACTTTTCCTAAAACCTTAGAAATTTACAGGTTGCATAAATATAAACAAACCATTGAACTGCTTTCTTGTCCTAAATTGCATATCAATAGTATCAGCATTGCATTGAATTTCCGGTTGCCCAATTAGTTCATTATCATCTTGAATAGCAGCAGAAAAACCAAGTACCTTGAAATAAATTTATTCTCCTGAGTGTTAAATACAGGCACTAAGGCCAAAAAAAATTAGTGGTTGTGCTGTTCTCAATGTTGTTAACCCATCTATTTTGTTCTCCACTACAGTAGTAATTAATTTCTTCAAAATTACAAGGCAAAATGTTTTGAAGGAATTAAATAAGTAGTGTTTTGAAAATTTTAAATAATATTTTGAATTGAGTAAAAGCTTATAGGTAGCTACTGAAGTGATTCAATTTTCAAAACTATAAAACGAAGCCATTTCAAAAACTATTTTGTTTTTACTGCAAGGACAAGTATTACTTCATATCCTAAAACTTTAAGGGTACGAAGAAATGTTGCCCAAAAATAATAAAACCAGAAAACGCAACTTACTAGAAGAATTGAAAACTGAAACCACGATTTCATTGATGGGATTGGTTCTGAAAATATGGTTCAAAATTTTACAAAATATGTAAACTCAACAAGAAAAAGAAAAAAACAAGAGAATCCCATAGTTCTAGAATCAACAAGTCTGTCGGATATGCGTTCATGGCTAATTAGAGGATGGCGAGAAGACAAGGCGTGAAGGTCTCAATATGTTTCTTGAGGCATTGAACGAATGCTCGGAGACAAAAGACGCGGTATTCGGATTAGAGATGGGAATGGTTTTACAAGGGGAATTAGGAACGAAAAAGAAGGAGACGTTCGACAAGGGGAACTTTATATGGCTGGAATCTGAATTAGATGATGATTTTCAACAGCACCCCAAAAGGCGGTACATTCGAAGGAGGTAAACCTTACGTGGTGTCAATTACAAGTCAAGCTAAGCGCTTTGTCTTGTTCCGTCCGTCAAATGTTGACCTGCTGAAGTGGCATTGTAAGCGAGAAGTAACAATACCATAACAGACTGTATACATTATAGAGAAAGGCTTGAATTTCAGTGTGTTCCAATTATGTAATACAGAAAATCTTCACTCGTTGCGTCGAGAGCGGAAGAGAGTAGAGTGTGCGGTAGTGTCATTAAGTTTGAAAACCATAACGAGACGAGTGACCCCTCGGCGAGAAACTTTCCACGGGGAAATGGGTACGACAAAGAAAGGTTAGGAGGGCTAACAAATTGCTGCATACAGTTTTTAGCGCATGCGCCGCATTCTCTCATTCACTTATTGGCACACGGGAATGAAATAGAGAGTGTGCAACGACTTGGTGGGTGAGAACATTTGAAGGATGAACTTTTTTTTTGAATAGAGTTAGGTAAGAGTAACTTGCTACAAAAAGAAATATGTCAAGTTCACGGGAATCGGAGTGCGAGACAATGATTGCCTTGACCAAAAGTGGAAATTTAGTACTTGTTTCAACACACAAGTACACTATTGGTTATAGCAGTTACATAATAAACCATGTGTTAAAGGTCGAGTAGCGCCTGTGGTAAAATTAGTTTAAGACAAGCTTATGGGTCCGCCATGACCAAATATCACAGTAAAAAAAACAACAAAAAAAATTAAATTGTATATAATTTTTTTTTAATTGGGCAGGAATTTGTAGATAAAAAAGCCTTCGAATTTCAAGGTCTATTTATGTTTCAAATAATATTCGAACATTGTAGAGATTCTAACATGCGGCAGTGATTTAGTTTTCTCAAAATGTGACAAAAACTCAGTAATTGACACTTTTTGACAGTCAATACAAATTTTTGAAATATTTTTTGAAACGTTTTACAATACATCATCACGGTCATTTTGGGCCCATTGGAGGGTTTTTATATATTACCCTTCTGGCGCAACTCTACCTTTAAGTTTAACAAAAATTGTGATGGGGGTGGATTTGTCATTTTGTGTGCTAAATTAATAGTGGAGCAAGACAAAAATTAAACCACGGTAATTGAACATATAATATTTTGTGCTAGGGAGTTTGTCGAATTGCAAATTTTTAGGATGCTTCTCAAGTAAATCAAACATTGTATGATGACCTTAAAACTATATTTTTTTTTTAATGTGACGCATACTTGAATATTTCAGACAAGTTAATTGTTGCCTCTTCATGGTCAGGACAACTAGAAAACTAGGACACACCGTCATTTCTTAAAAGTTACCTGCCAATGTCATGGACGTCAAATTTTAATGGAAACAACATGGAAACACGATCCAGAAACATTGGACCCAATGAAGCGAAACAAAAACTCTGATGTGTGGTAAGACAATTTTTTCGGTAAAAAACGCAGAATTCTGATCCGTGTCTCGTTTCAGGACGTGTACCGTCCTGTTCTAAACGTGTAATTACGTGGAAATGTTTACAAAAGTACAAGACGTATACACTTTTTGAACGAATTATAAATGCACGGTCGGGTGGAGACGGCATGAAATCTACAGCAACGAAGAAAAAAGCTGAGAGTGATGGATAGAGTGTCATCAGGTATTACTTCTCTGTACACAAAAAACGACAAGAAGGCAACCTGAATTTGTGTCATGTCAATTAGACTTAAGCTGCTCGAAAGAACTGACTGTGCAGAGCCAGCTGTTCGAATTGGGCGCGCCAGGTAAATAGGCTGCCGCCCGAACCGTCTGTATGGTCAGCCATGTCAGTGTCAATTATACCTGGTCACTGAGCCGCGTATTGAAACATCTGCTACAGGTGCATACAGTATTTGGGTTGTGTACCTATGATTACCAACAAAATACATAACATGCACCGATGGAAAAGTGCTATGATTTGTGACATTTCAAAAACTGCGCGTGTTTGTATTTTAGTTCGCATGAGAATACGGTGTTTGGGAAATTGATGTAATGTCCAAATACTCTATCAGTTATCATCCTCGTATTGTTTTGTTGTTTTCCGAAACAAACTACATAAATTGAAGAAATATTTTAAAACTGATCACTTTTGTTAGTTTGACTTTACCGTTCAACTTGCACTCAAAATAACCTATTGCAAAATATTTATACTTAAAAAATACGTAAACTTTAAAACTCAATTTTGATCTAATGAAATTAGCTCTAAAGTGTTCCGTAAGCTCCAGTAAAATCTTTGGAAAACAATTCATCACTTTTATAAAAAAAAATTATCAAATTATCAGAACGTCCCCTTTTTATACTAGTCTTGGGGTTTTATCAATTCAATTTTTTGGGGGTATACAAATTGAAAAAATCTTGATTTGTAAACTAGATTTGTTTTATTTGTAAAAACATAGTTAAAAACACGACTATTGAAGTGACATTTATTGTTGAAAATTGTTTAAATGGCATGCGTTTGTTTTTCGTAATCCCGTCGGGCACAGGGGTATCAAGTTAAAAATTAAATCTCAGAAGAAAAAAGAAAATAGACATAATAACAATCACTCTATCCTTTAAAATTGCAAAGCGAATAATTATTGATAGTCGTAACTACCAAACATTTGTTCAAATTAGTCACTGAAATTAGGTGCAAACTGGATATGTTATCAGATACATGGCTGACAGGGAAGCAAAATATACAAGAAAAGTGGAAAAAGGAAAAGTCCTAGTTTTGAAGAAAATGATGATATTATGACAATTTGCTAGATCTGAGTTCGTATCACGTCTTCACATTCTGGATAATCGGTTTCGGAATCGGAATCTTCAGCGTAAAAAAGAAAGTTGTCGTAGTCGTTGAACTCGTGTGAGTCATCTCGTCCCAACCTCCGATGGCCGCTGAAATTAAAAATTTTACAAACGGAAAACACAAATATTTGCTCCTATCAATAAGTTGAATTTGATGGAGGTACGGTTTCTCACTTATTATTAGCCAATAAGCAATGTGAGATAATTAATAGTAATTAATATGATTTACATAGTTAAGAGAAAATTGTGAAATTGGACAATCGATTCTCAATTTGTTTCAATGTGTGTCTGCTAACTTTGAGCCATTCTCTACTCAAAAGTTAATACTTACTTTGTATAGTCTGCAAAAAACTTTCTGTACGAAGATTTCGGCCAAAACTGATGAACAAGGCATGACAAAGCCACAAAATTTGAAAATGTTGTTAGTGCTGAAAAAAAATCTCGTTTTCAGTCTGTATTTGAAAAGGGCTTACCAAGAATAAGCGAAAACCTCCATAGCTGCGATACAAAAGATGCGACGATTCCAATCATTGGCAATGACACAAACCATACAAGGAAACCAGCACCAAAGTGAGCTAAAAATTCGGCTTTCTGCCGACTTTGCTCACTGTAAAAAAATAATATACTTGATAGTCTGATGTTGCAAAAGTACCTATCAATCAATTTTCGAATCTCGATTAGAAACCAAATAGCATAGATTATTCTTATAAGAATCATTCCATGGCCAGGCCACGCCGAATAAATGTCCACGTCGTGAAGAACATCGTAAACAAATGTCTGAAAATAAAATGTTAAGTTAAATGACCCACCGACATTATCTAGTTAGTATTAAACATTCAATTTTACCAATAAAAGAGACAGTTTTCAGTTGTTCAATATGCTTTAGATGTGCTTCCTACAGAGCATAGCATGTAAAAGTAAATTGTTTTTTTTTCTATTAACTTTAATCTATTTTTGTGATTTTTTAGATTCTCATTCTACAAAAATTCGAAGCACCGGGTTTTTGACACTCAAAGTAAAACTGCAACGATGTTTTAAAAAACTTTAAAACACCCCTAGCTCAGTAGGCATTGTATAATATAAATGAATTTCAAGGTAAAAGATGTGTCGCTCACAGAAAACTTACACAATTATAGAAAAACAAAACGGTGTCTAATCCAGCTAGAACTCCCCACATGATGACACATCGTTTCGGGTATTCTGTTCCAGGGTACGAAATATCCCACCCTTTGGCTAACATGATCAGCAGCAAACAGTGCACTTGGACAGAAGTGTTCCTAAAATAATTTTGATTGTCATTATCATTTTTTTAAACCTGAACAAACTCTTACCGTAAAACTTCTCCTGCAATCCTTGCAATGAAAAAACCTTGCCCGTCGTAGGCAAACAGCAATACATTGAAACATTGTAAACTGTATCCAATTAACTTCATAGTAATAATACGAGAAAGAATTCTGAATTTGTTTTTTTTTAACTTTAATGACTTTAATTAATACTTACACACTTCTGGGTGGCATTTGTCGATTTTTGAAATTTGCCCCTGATTGAATAATAGACAAAATTGCGTAAGCGACAACAGTCAAAAGAAATAATTGAACCGTGTTCTGAAAACAACTTTTTTTGGAACTATTTTCAAAAATCATTCTCACCTGCTCATCGAAAGAAAAGTTGAACGTGAAAAAACTGACGGCTTCACTATTTGGTCGTCCATTAGTGAGCCAGATGTCATATTTTATTGAAACATCTGGAGAAGAGTCCTTCCATTCACAGTTCGAATCCAAGTTGCAAGCAATGAGGAGCACAAACCTTTAAAGTTACAAAATTATTTTTGAAATAAAGTAAACGTTGTACTAAAACAAATGTAGTTATGATAATGACCATATTTGTCGTGAACCAGGTGAAAACGAGCTACGATATATTTGAATCTTACTCATGAAAAACCCTCACCAATGCTCAGGATTATATTTTTCTTGAATTTGCATAGTCATCTGGTAACCCGGAATAACGTTGGCAGAGTTGTCTTCTCCTTTGCATAAATGTCCATCCGGGCATGGAATCCATCGAAAGACGTCACTTGTTCCATTGGGATAACATCGTGGCTCGAATCCTTTTGTTGTTAAGTTCTGTTAACATTTTTCTTTGCAATCCGCAGTGTTATTTCAAAAAAATAATACCCTTAGCATCGATCCACATGACATTCCATAATCAGCCGACGGTTTCCTGAAGATGTTGATATTTTCCGACGAGACAATTGCAAAGAGGACGGGATCTGAAATACAATATTTTTACTATCTAATAAATGCAAAGTTCCTTACTGGAATAGTTATATGTTGCTTGCGGTAAAAAATTCCCGTACAGAAATCCACGGGAGTCCTTTTCGTTTTTCGCTTTTGTCTGCTGATACCCAAACTTGGTGACAACCACAACCTTCTGTTCTGATGGATTCCATGAACCTGAAGTATTGATTTTTAAGGAACTCATTTTGATAATTTTGATAATACCTTGTATATGAGCACAATGGACTACAAGCCCGCCTAAATGGAAAAGCAGTAGAAAACGTATCCATATTCTCATCATAGCTATGACATTCTATAAATACCATTTGAAGTTCAAAAAATAATGCAATTTCTAAAGAGCTGAATTTAAAAGGTTGAAAGAATTTCAAAAATGGCTCAATAAATCTTTGTAAAACACAATGGCAAAGTGTTTTCAAAGGACACGTCGACGGAAATGATTGACACCAGGAGAACATGCATTTTTGGTTATTGAAATATCATAAGAGACGAATAAAAATAAGTAATAATGGGAGTCTCATTGAATACATCTATGAAATAGTGAGTGTCTCGTAGAGAGGGAGACAGCGCACTACAATTAGCCACAGAGCGCGTTTGCACTTCTCGTGTGTCATCTCTTCCACTTTTTTGGTGCGATTGGGTGTAATAGTAAAGTGTCGATATCGATTTTCTCACTTTCAAGACTATTTGCCAGAAAGTTTCAAGAAACACAAATTCTGATTGTTATCTCTGAAACTGTAAGCCACGAAGCATAAACATTGAGAACATTTCATCTCGAATTTTGATAATTGTTAATGGAAGGTTCTTAAGAATCCTGGAAAAGGGTATTAAATAGTGTTGAAAAAGTCGTTTTCAGTGAATTGAATACGTTTCGTGATGTTTTTCTCTTTTTTAAGGGGAAAAAACTCAATTACGAGTGTAGATGAGTTGTCTGCCCGAGGCTAATCTGGGGGTGTAACGATGTTCTCGAGGTGTTGGAATATGACGAGCAAAGACGAATAGTCAACTAGCATTGCAGTTTCTAAATTGTTTTAAAACAATTTTCTAACAATGGAAATGTAAAATTAGCTTTATTAAATTAAAGAGAAAACGTTAATTTATAAACTTCAATCTAGATGCGGATTTGTGTTAATAAAAAAAAACTAAGTAAGAACATTGAAACGAGTAAGATTTTGATATTTAGATACTTTTCTATCAATGTTACGATATGCTTTGCTGATGTTTTTGAAAACAAAACGCGAGATCGCCAAATTGATTACACAATCTATCACGAAATGCCAATTTTTTATAGAATTCCAACACAAGATCTTCAATCGAAGATAAACATAAGTTTTGTAAAACTTTTTGCAACCCTTAAAATTAGGGTAAAATTTGTGTTTTAATAAATAAGAATTATCAACAACTTTTTTCAGCAGTGAAGGAAAACATACCTACCCTGCAAAAAGATATTAACCACGAAATAACACAAGTATTAGTTTCTGGGTTTCGAAGATAATGTCTGAAAATTTAAAAAAAATCCACGACTCAATCAAAAAATGTATCAAAAACCTTTTTGGGGGAACGACATCAACAAGTACTTTTTACAAACATACAAATTTCAACCAAATTTCATAGGTAATTCAGAGTTGTGATGAACGTTTTTAAAGGAGAAAACAGTTTATGACATTGTGCATCTCAAATATTCTTTCATATCACTTTCTGACGTTTTCAAACCGAACAATTTTCATGTCACACTGGATGCACAGCTTTTCTTCATTCATATTTCTATTTTAAGAGCCAGTTTGAAATCTAGGTAATAATAGGTTTTGTTTCCTTCTTGTCGTTTTCATTCGTTCCCAAAAACACACTTCTCTCACATTTCTCTCATTTTGTATTTTTTTTTTCTTGTTCAAAATTGGCTCTCTCTTTTCATGCTCCTTTTCTCCATTCGGTTCACCACATTTTGTTGTCATAGTATAGACATAGAAAACAGAGTAGCCGACTGCGTTGTTCTTTATTGATTCTGTGCTCTTGTGGTGCCCTGGTCGTCACAGGCACTGGACGGCGCCCTGTTTCTTCTTCTGCACAAAAAAAGAACGACGTGTTCTAGAGCGCAGGCAGGCAATATCCGTCCATTTTTGCGCCCGGTAGTCCACCATTCATTACATTATGTTTCGAATGAAAAGATGACACACGCTATGGAACTCACCCGTCATGAGCAACGACGTCGACTGGTGCTTTGCATCAATTTTCCATTTGAACTGCTCTGACCCTTAGCAGCTACAAAATTGTTCCAAAAATCTTTTGCTTCTGGCTATATACTACATAAATGCGTAGAATTTAACGCAAAATTATTCCATTTTCGCAATCCTGTATATTTCAGCTGAAAATGCGAGTTCCCATTATCTACCGTAAGCCTGGGGCCTGCTTTCCAATTGTGAATAATAACATCCGCGTCTATGCTTATGAAATTGACCATCTAGGGGTAAAACTATTTTTTAAACTATTCATTAAACTTATGAACTTTACAGAAAGTCATTCGTGCTTCAATCATGACAATCCATTACAAGGCGCCGCTCTGTGAACTTCGCGACAAGTACGCAGCCAAGTACAACATCTTTCCACATGAGATTGAGTAAGTTAAACAGGCTTTATAATTATTTAGGAATTTAAAATCTTACCAAAGAACCATGCTATTCATTTTGTAAAAGGAAACTTCAAATTTCAAATTTAATAATGCTCCCCTCTCGTTATAAAATGAATACAAAAAATCTGTCTAAAATAAACCTAATGCTCAAATACTATCTCATTCAATTTTGTTATCTAATCAAGTATTGAATAAAAAAATCTAAATAGCCTGTATCTCATACACTTTAGCGTAACAATCTTCAAAATCCTTTCACTTTCAGTATGTTCTATGACGACAAAGAAGTATTTGATGACGACACTTGCAGCGAGATTGGCATCGAACATGAACAAATTATTCGGGTTAGAAAATACAAATATGAGTCTGTGCTGGGTTCACAAATCGAATTTCAGATGCACGTTACCATCGACACGCTTTTCACAAAGAACCGAGATGGTGAATCTTTCTGAGCAGTTATTATGAAGTTGCGATTCATCAAAATTTGAGTAATTTATATGCAATTATCTGTATTTCAATGAAAATTTTAAATTTTATTCTATTGAAACTCAATAACTTTTGGCAATTTGGAAATAATTGTCGCAGTCCTTAAGCATATCATACTTGAAAATTAAAATTTACAACATATTTATTTCAGTAATGAAACTTCTTATCGACCCCTGCTCAATCTTAGAATACAATTTTTTTTTCTTACAATTTTCATTTTTATCTTCATATTTTTATTCAAATTCATTCTTAAGAAAAACACACGTACGACATAGTTTGAGAAAACCGGATGACTCCAGGATGCGGTAATATATAAAATTGGAAAACAATAGTAGTTGCTTAATATTTACAATCCCTTGTTGCAGTATAGTTGTTTTGGCGGATTTGGCAAGTTCTTGATTTTCTGCGCAAGCTCCGGCTCAATTTGGTCAAACGAAACTGGGGTGAGTTGCGGGAACAAAGCACATCCGACCGGCGTCGACACAGAAAGAACAAGACCGCAAAGAATGGTTTGAAGAGGAAGGAACATCTTTGGGTTGGCCTTGAAGTATGGCCGCTTCTCGAGGGCATTCACAACGACTGGAATGAAAGCTGAAAGAAATAAGCAAGTTGTGATGATGCCTTGTTAGGTTCAATGACTAACCAAATGAAGGGACTGCCATGAAAATTCTAGAAACTACGACCTGGCTAATTGCTGACTGAGCAACACCTGGGGACTGGCCAATGACTTGTCCGTTCTCGTCAAGAATGTCGATTCCCTCAGTAAGCTCTCTGCAAAATAAAACTATATTTAATATTAAGAGAAATAGTTAATATGTAACTGCCAAGAATTGATCAACATTTGATAAAATTGTCAGATTCTCAATACTTCTTTTTCTCCGTGAAATTGGAAAAAACACTATGAAATATTTTAACATGTACATCTGGCTTAAAATTTGTCTGTTAACTTCGCGTAAAAATATTTCATATTTGTTCAAAAAATCAAATCAATTATGAAACTGTTCTAATACGGTTAAAATCAAACCATAAAAATTAATCTGATTTTTTTTTCAGTTCCCTTTTCTCTTGACTGGGATATTTTTATTGGGTTTTTTCAAAAGAAGGTTCTTCTGGTTTGAAAAAAAAAACAACCAGTTGTTTCATAATGTTTAATTAATTCAGCACTTACCCTCTTCTCATCATTGGAATGTTGATGGAATTGGCCACACAAACAGCCACGAACGGCACAAGACGTCCTACAAGTGGTGGTGCTTTCTAAAAAATAAAATGATATCATTTCAATCTTTTGATCATTGCAATCTCTGGAAATTTTACAACTGAACGGATATAATGCCCAGTGACAACCGGCTGATGCTAACTCACCTTGACAAGAGAGTTCAATCCAAGAGCAGCAGTGAGAGCACCTCCAGTGGCCGCGCAGTACGATACGAGAAGCTGACTGACGGATCCACCGTCACCAGACCGGTTTGTGTAGTTGACAACCGCGTTGAACGACTGATTCAACCATTGCCAGAAGATGACAGCCATTGGTGACTTGTAGAAAGTGAGCATTCCTCCGGTGATTGCCATATTCATTGGAACCTGAGCCGACATTCTACCAACCATCATCATCTTCTCTCCAGTAGAAGGGTGGAATGCAGAATCAACGACGTGCTTTGCCTTCCATAGCTGATTGAGTGTGAGATCATTAGATACAGAGCCTTTTCTGGAAATAATTTTGATTAAACTTCACACTACCAATACTTACTTAAAGTAAAATTTCAGTTTGAATGCAAACTATCAAACTGATCTTTCGATTGTAATAAAAATTTTATTTTTTTTTCGAAAAATTCAAGCATACACCCTCATCTTATCATTCAATTGTTTAAAATGTTTCCTATTTTTGATTTTTGTTTTCAGATTACCTATAAAAACGGTAGGGATTGAACAAATGTTCTCAATATTTTGCTAATCCAACATGCCCAATCCATTTTTTATTTGTTTTTGTCAAAAATCAAAAGTCAATTCTGTTTGAATCCATTTATCCTCTGCAGTGCTGCGCTCTTTACCTGTAATCCTCCACAATCTTCTTGAATTCATCTAGTTGCTTCTCGCCGTGGAAAAGGTTGAGCGGGTTGGTGATGGCAAAGAAATGCTGCAAAGGATCACGTTTAACTACTCGAGGTCAAAAGTCCAATTCAATCTACCTTGGCTCTTCCTTCAAATGTTGACTGATCCCATTTTGGCTTGGAGATATCCGGACGAAGAACCAATGTCTTGACGAGTTCCGACATAGCACTGAAAGAAATTAATTGTGTTTCCAATTTCTCAGAAAATTACATAACATGCAAGAGAGAAAACAAAGACCAAGTGATAAGGATAAAACTTAGTTGTCTAGTTGTTGATGGCGTGTTCACTAGGTTGTGTGAATGATGTAATATGATAAGAGTGTTTCGTGCACTTGAAGAGGCAAGAAAAAGTAACAAAGAAGAAAAGATAGATAGCACGTGCGGGAGGAAACCATCGACTAACCGTATCTGCTCTGGCTCTTTTTCATTGTGCGAATTGATAATTTTATGTGAGAAACTTTGTCTATCTTTCCTTTTTTCTAACGTCTCTTTCGGAGGAAAAACTCAAAAATCAAACCGCATCACACTAGGAAACTGAACAAAAATGGGTAGAATTCAATTTAATGATTTTCGAGTAACTAAAAAAAGAAAGCCAATAGAAGAGAAAAGCAATTAAGAAAATGAAAATCTCGCGAAGTCAATGACGTCGTGCTTTTGTTCTGAGCCAGAATTTGAAAATTCAGCACAATTTCCCATTGCGAAGATCTGTCAGGAAGTGAAAATGAGTTGCACATGAGGTAAGAGGCCCACGTGCGATGATGACTGAAGATGATGGGCAGGAGGCAACAAAAAAAGTTTGTAGATGTTTTCTCCTCTCCCATCTTTCGCCACGTGCGAGTATCGGTGATGAAAGCAACGCAAAGTGTATTTTTTGTGGTAAAGACCAACAAAAAAAGACGGGAGGGCAAATCAGTTCAAAGCTTTATTTGCTATCGTTAGAAGAGTAGGCTTTTTGGAGCGAAAAAGCCGAGAGAAATCTGGAGAGATAGAGGCATAGAAAGACAAAAAAAAAACTAAAGTGGATTCTACATTTCTTTCATTTCTCCACGGACGACACTCAAAGAGAAATAAAACTGTATGTTATCATTTTGCAGCAGATAGCCTTACAAAAAGGAAAAATGATCAAAGAAAAAAGATAGAAACAGCTGAACGGAAAGGCAACGGTCCGTATCGATTTGCAGCCGGCAAAGAGGGCAGGTGTTTTCATTTCCTGTGTTCCTGTGTTCGTCCACTCCTTCTCATATTCGCGCGCATATCATAACTGCACAAAAAGTGCGCCAGTGTCCAATGCCTTGCGTATTAAATCTCTGCCGAGTTAGCGGAGCTATGCACTTTGAAGTATTCAAACAACGGAAGTAAATGATACTTTCGGGTAATTCCGGCAAAGGCAAATAGAAAAGTATCAGTGAAGAACCGGAATATCGGAAAACAAACTTTAAAGAAGTAAATATTCTCAACAAACACGAATTTGAAAATTGAAGAGCAATGATAATTTTGTTATTTCTTATAGAGCTAATGTTTGCTCGATTTTATATCAGTTGAATTATAAGACTAGATAATTAGTCAAACAAACTTTTGACTTTTTGAAGACTGTTTATGAAGCTTTTTCATTTGAAAACTATAATATAGTTGTGATATGATTAATTTTCTTTTTTGTAGACAACGTTAGGATTTGAAACAAATTATCATGTTATATATTTTAAAATTCATAAGATTGACGTTTGTCTAGATTTAACTTTTTCGAAATCTCATCAAGTATTATAAATTCCCTTATATATTTGTTCAGCGTGTTCAAGAAACCATCTTGGTGAAATCTGAAATTGCGCCAACAACAAAGACCATCCATTATTCTTATTGGTAACTAACAAAACAAATAATGTAACTTTGATGTTTTCCTTCTCTTCATAATACCATTTCAATCACTGGCCCGTGTGTTTCGATGAGTGTGTCATACGCCCTTCACTAATTCGTATTCATATTCGCAAAGTTCTAACCTCATTCGTCGACCTCTTCCATGCATTGAGAAGTGACAAAACATTTTGCGTCTTTTTCGTTCTGGTGGTCTCCCAATCAGAATCGGTTTCTTTAGAAAAAAAAGCAACGCGGATTTATTTTGTTCAGTTTTTAATTTTCTAGTTGCGATGCATATGCAACTCTTTGATATGTGACCTTCAGAAATATCGCAGAATTTATTTATATTAGAAATATGTGACGTCACATACTCTGAATTTCAGAGTCTGAAATATGTTTTCCTCAAATTTTTGAGATCGAACAACGTGCTCTCCAATTACACGTAGCATACTTGTGTAATACTCGGAGATTTTATCAAATATAAGTAGTCTACAAACATTCATATTAAATACTGGAAACATTCATTATTTTTTATGTGTAGATGACCGGAATAATTTAGGTTCTTTAATAATTTTTTTCATGTATATTTTCATAATCCCAAGTTTTCCGAGAGATTGTTCAACTTCATTCAATTTTAGGCTGCATGTTTCGTATATGATTTATTCGTTTTAAATTAATCTTTTCCATTAACTTTTTTCCCTGCAGCTTCATAATTCACTATGCGGAAATTAGATTGATATATGTATGCTTGATAAAAAGTCCAAACGTTGGCATAATAATCCATTGCTTTTATATCTAACTTTCGCTTCTCGTATTTTATTTTAAGCTCTTCTTACGTTTACTCATCCTTTTTATCTTCACCTTCTTCTACTTCTTCTTTTCTTCACTTTTCTTTTAGTTTCTCCGTGTTCCTTCACCTTTTACATCAATACAATGAAATGTTTGCCCGTAGTGATTAAAGTGGGTAGTCATTCGTTGTGATGGTCACCTCCCTTCCGTGTATGTTTACATGAGAATAAGTGCAAGCAAAATGGCTCACATTGTGCCGCCGACACAGTCGGGAAAGATCTTTTGTACCGAATCAAACAAACGTTCAGTTTCTCCTCTGTCCATTGAAGAATACTCCGGTTACTCTCTATTTTTTTCATATGTTTTCTCTTTTCCATCTTCTGTTTTCAATGAATGAACACTGATGTGTGCTCCTTTTCCGTTCGTTTTTTTTTTAATTTTTGTTGTATTCTATTTCATACTTTCCGATTTCCCGTGTTTCAGCTTGCTTCTATGAATTTGAATTTATATTTAAAAAAACATTCGTACTACATTTGACAATTTTTCTCTAGATGTTATCTTAAACGATTGCTACATACTACAGTCAGTGACTAACCACTCTATATATGGCTTAGTTTTTATATTTTCTTTAAAAAAAAGCTTAAATATTTAAAGACAACACAAAAGTTGATTCTGAAATGCGTAACACAAGTTCGTAATCGATGTTTTTACTTGGTATTCGGAATTAAAAATTGGGTACGTGTGAGATACATCTTACTTTTTAATTTTTTTTTACTTTTTAAACTCAATTACTCTTTAAATTCAAGGGTAAAATTCACAAGTACCGAAAATAGTTTTTTTTAAATCTGGCTTTTGTTTTTGAGACAATGTGGTTAAAAATAAGAAATGTTTTGGTAACAGGTGGAAAAAATGTAAAAATAAATTTTGTTCCTAAAAATAACTTCTCAGAATATTATTTTTAGGCTAGATTTATAATTTTGAAAATAATTCTGAATATTTACGAGAACCTTTCGATTGCATTTTTTGTTGGAAAATTTTCACACACTGTTCCTTTGCTTTTTAATTTTTCTCAATAGATTTTTCTCAAGAATTCAATCTTTTGTGTTTTATTGATAAACCACAGTTTTCCTTTTCTCTAAAAATATCCAACTGAGTCATCTCATTTTTCTGCTTCAATCGGTTAGTTTTACAGCCGCCAGTTGTAACTAATCGCATGGCCACGACGCGTCCAGCTGGCTGGTCAGTGCCCACGAGAGCGTGTGGTGAAACATGAGCATCAAAATTTTTATTTCAACTTGATACAAATCGCTCTGAACGGCCAATCGCTCAAATACACACACACATACACTCTAGCGCGCAATCGATGTGTAAAGAATGATGATGCTCGTGGAATGTCCACTAGATTTTATGTATTACACAAATCCAACCTAACTATTCGCCATGCCGATCATTTCACTTCAAACCGTTCGTTTTGTCGTTCTGTGTTTTGTCCTCACTTGTCCCAATGTCGAGCAAATTTGTCAGTCATCGACCGCGCAGAAAACTAGTTCTCACTTTTTTCCAACGTTTCGGCAGGTTCAAAATAGCACTTCTCCCTCTTCTTCTTCCCATCGCCTCCTCGCATTTGCTTGATAGACATCGCTAGTGATTTTTCACTGGCAGATGACAATAAAAAACTTGTCCACCTTTTACTTTTTTCGGAAATCTTCCACTTTCGTTTACGTCATCATTTTCACTAGTTCTTCGAAAATCTTAAATGTTTAATAGTGATAGTATTTAGGTGTTCTAACAGTAAAACAATACAAGAAAAAAACCAAAAATTTGGTACTTTTCGTTTGTTTTCAACATTCTTTTTGATATAAGATCACCTTCACAGACTGCTTTTCATCCATTTTTTAAAGTTTAAATATTGAAAAAAATCAACCAAGATGGGTATATTGCTAATACAGTTCGTACAATTTCTATACGCAACCCCTAAATTTATGCCAGTGGCCACGCCTGTACTTTTTAGAAAAACAAAAATATATACATATATATCCATAAAACGGTATGTTTTAAAAGGTATGTTTTGAAACAACATATTGAAAAATACTACAACCAAATGTTATTTCAAGTTCACCACAGCACTGGATATATAAATCAATCAATTGAATTTGGTTTGGAAGCTCTTAAATTTGAGGTTTGGTTTTCTCATACTCAAGAGAAACAAGTAGCAAGACATCCAGTGACCTCGAACTAAATAATTCAAAAGCGTAGTCCAACTGAGTCGTTGTGGAAGGGACTGGTAGTAATTACACATGGGGTACCCGCTCTCCAAGCTGTCATTTTGACTCGGGCCCACCTCTTATAAACACACACACCGAAACATAGTATTTTCCACACAATCCTCCCGCTTGTTTCGTTTTATTGTCGTACAAAATCCAATCCGAGGATCTTAACTAGTATCACCAATTGCTAAAAGCCAAACCTACTTTTTGTTTGATGTCGCCATAAAAAAAGAAGCAAATCCGATCGGTGATACTTTTACAGCTCATTGCGGCCTTTCCGTTTTGACTACTTGCGGCCCGTCGGGCCGCTCACAAAAAGCGCACGGCCAACACACAAGCGCTTGTCTAGTGGTGTACGGGAAGACTGCTTTTTGTGTCTAAACTCTCTATACTACTATACACTATCCTTGCTCTCTTTTTTATGCATCTTTCTCTGCGCGTCGTACGTTCATCAAATTCCGACTTAATCTCTGGGGACCTTATATTCTGATTCGCTATTTTCCATAACTTGGTGCTTTTCGTTTGGCTTTTCTCTGTCATTTTTTTTTATTGCTCGCCCCCTCGTTTTCCTTTTTTCTCTCACCATTTATTTTTCTTCCCAACAGTTATTTCAAAATTAGCTCTTTTTTCGTGTTGAGATTCATATGCAAATTCATATGCAGCTCTAAAGCACGTGTCGTTTTTTTCATCGATTTCTGGTTATATAATTGATTCTGTTTAACTTTCAGGATTTAAATCGAAATGATTTGAATGCAGTCAATGGCTCAACAGGATGAAGGTTTGAGCGACGAAAACGTACACGTAAAAGAATTAAAACGAGTGAGTTATTTAAATTAATTAGAACTAAAAAATAACTATTAAAGATTATCGACTTATACTGAAATCAAATTACTTTGTACTTAAGCTTAGATCAAAAATAAATTGAAATTAGTTGTTACAAGACAAGAAAGTCAGTGTATCTTGTGTCCCATTTGTGGACAACAAAGAACTAAATTTTCAAAGTGAAAAATGGCGTGAAGTATTAATTTGGAACACTTAAATGCACTAAAATTAAATATTCAAACAAAAATTAAAATATAAATTATTCTCAATCATAATTCAATTTAGTTATTCAATTCATGCAATTCGGATCGTAATGGATTACTGGACAAAGATGGTTTGCTGATTCTCTGCGAAAAACTTAACTTGTCAATTTTTGCAAATAGTATCATCGACAGAGTTTTGTGCAACGACCATGCTATTAATTTTAACGTAAGATTTTGGCAATGTCCTAACGATTCACTAATAGTTGTTTTTCTTGCAGCAATTTAAAGATCGCTTCTTATTATTTCTTCCGGAAATCATCGACTTGGCATCCGGAAACCAAGATGAATTGTTGATTGCCGCTTACAAATCCAGTTCATCGCTAGGCATTAAAGATACGCAACGGTATAGTAATTGCTTTCCTATTAGATTGATGAACGATACATAATGTTTCATTCATATTCTTTTTTTTTGCAGATTGACACGTTATGACGTTCATACGATCTGCGAGTCAACTTCAGAATTGGATCTTCTATCCCTTGGTGATGTTAATGGGATATTTGATAAATGTGCAATTTCTGGCAAAGTATCGTTAAATGAGTTTGTAATGCAGTACAGGTCACGACAGAAAATGACTGAAGAAGTAAGAAAATAATATGCAATGTGAACAGCTTTGACGAATAAATTTTTAGATTCATTTCATTGCGGACTCGTATCGAATATCAAGCATCAACTTATTTGAAACTCTCGATGTTAACAATTCCGGGTTAGTCGCACTAACAGAAATGATACAAAGAGTGAAAGAATAAGATGAATAATTAATCAATTTCAGTGAAGCGGACCATTCAGCAGTCATTGAATATTTAACGACTTCCGGATTGAAGCTTGAAGAGGCCATCTCATTGTTAAAGGTAGAGCTACTGCTCGTGATTTATGCTTCCATGAGCATTTTGTGTTTCAGGATTTTGGGCAGCCAACGTCTCAAATGATTAGTCTGGTGGGACTCGGCAACTACTTAGAATCTACACTGTCCCATTTGCTTAATAACTCGCAAGTTTCTGCAAGAGCTGCGTTTTTCTGCATGAAATCTCTTCTCGAAAATTATAGGTGAGTATTTAATAGCTGAGAAGTGATCTAAAATGCTTTTAAAATAGTTTATCCATCAAAAAACTTTTGACGAATAATGTGATTTTATGTGAGAACATTAAATAAGTAAAAACAACTTTTGTTAAAAACTTATAAGGTTATAGTCCGACATTCAGAGTATTATAACCCAAAATTAACAAAATATAACAGCATTTTGTTCAATCATTCATTTTGATCATATCTGATGTAAGAGGGGAGATTCAATGTTTTTTCAAACATTGTTCCCAAAAATGTTTCATTTCAGATGTACGGTTAGAGAATTTGAAATGAGATGTGAGCACATGCAGAAACAAATTCATATCGCTAACCAACGCCGAAATATGCTTATCGAGGAGCTTGATCAAAATCAGCAAAGCATTGAAGCGAGCTATAACAACCGCTTAAAGTGGGTTTTTACTATTCATTCCTGTTTTCCTCCAATTATAGATCTCTTATCATTTTTCTTATCTGCAGAGAAATGGAAGAACGATGTCGGGGGAGGATTGCGGCAATGGAGGAAAAGTTTCGAATGGAGAGGCATGAGATGCAGAAAGAAATTGAAAACGTAAAAAGCATATTGCATGAATATGAATTATGATTATTTCTGTTGCAGATTGAAAAAGATCTGTCGCTGGTTCGACAAAACGAAACTTCATTGAAAAACAAGCTGCAGTTGGTGGAAAGGCATAACAAGCGAATAACAACTGAACTAGAAGATCAGACTGACGCTGTCAATGCTTTAGAGCAAGAAAATAGAGAACTACGGGCTGACTTGAGGAAAAAGCAACAGTTTCGGGTATCGGAAGATAATGCCAAAATAATCGCCTGGAAGCAGAAAGTTGAATTAATGGTGGCACATAATAAGGTAAGTATTAAAACACGGTAGGTAGAAGAGAAAAGTCAAAATACATAGCTCCAGAAACCAAATATGATGAAAAATTTCCCAAACAGTTTATAATGCCGTTCAAAATTCTGAAAATAAGAAGCATTTAGTTAACAAATAAAATTATGTCAATATATGTGGCTTTACAATCTGAAATTAGTTTTGAACGCAAGAAAGTAACTAGACCGAAATGAATACATGTAAAAACTACAATATATGTCACGTGTAATGCGAAAATTTAAATTCCGGTTTTTGCGACACGTACCAGTTGGCAGAATCAGATAGTTTTAGATACACTCAGACATTTTAAAGAAACATTTTGAAACATCAAAACTAACATTATCTTCACAAACATTTTTATTCATATATTAAACAAGATCATTATACAAAAAATTCAATGTTAATTATCTAAAACAACACTCAAACATATTAAACATTTCATATTCCATAACAATTTCAGAGATTACGAGAAAAGTTGCGTGATATATCTAAAAATTCCAAATGCGATCTCTCTCCTGAAGCATACATCCAATGGACGCCCCCTTTCCGTAGTCAGGTATTTATTGTCAACACTTAGTTATGGCTACAACTTTTTTTTCAGCTTCTTCTTATTCGAAAGCGCCGAATACAAAAAGGTGATACTTTATCGGAAATGGATAGTGAGCCAGAATCAATATTCTACCGACGAAGGCGGAAGCGGTTACGTAAAAAACGGGATCGAATGCGAAGATATGAGAATATTCATAACATACAATCGGGTTCAAGTCGTTCGTTGTACGGGGAGATTTTATTGAAAATGAATAAGTGTTTTTAGGAATAAACGAAGACGGTAATCTCACAGTGTTCAGTGAAAATAGCAGGAAATCATTGTGAGTGTTCAAATAAAAAGAAAGTGTCGATTATACTTTAACATAATTCAGATTATCACCAAGAAGTCGAGGAATGCTAACATCTTTAAATGATAATGATCAAAACTTATCAAGCGATCGATTGCTCATCAATCGAGCCAAGGTGAGCTTTTAATGCTTTTAAAAACTTTATTCAACAGTACCTTCAGTCGTTACTCGAAAAGTAGGTTGAGGCAAGTCTTCCCCCCACGTAGAAATTGTTGGTCCGCTTGTTGTTATCGTACAGTAAATCAAGCTAACTCTTGCTTTTGCACCCAATTTGCAACGTAGAAGCTTTTCAAAGTCATTTAATTTTGTTTGCGTTGAGTTGAACTTGTATTTTCGTTATTAAATAGTTCAAAAAGCTATAATTTCTTTAGTTATCTAATAATATCTCTTTTCTAAATTTGCTGAATTTCAGAATACGGACAGAGCAAAAAAGTCCACAACCGCATTTGACGAATTGCCACATGTGAATGACTACGAAATTGAAATAAAGGTAAGTTTCTGAGAGAATATTTAAAAATCTACGCTTGTTTTATTAGATGCTCCATTCATCGATAGCTGCTCAAAAACAAATGTATGAAGGCCAAATTCTGAATTTGACACGGAAATTGTCTCAGATTCAGAACGCCGAAGAATCATCTTCTCGGTTGTACTCTTTGTTCGAGAGGTATAAGTAAGTTGTATCAGTTTCAAATCAAAATCAATCAATTGACATTCAGGATCAACGACACGGAATCGAAATCTCCGAGATCGCATGGCCTAGAGAAGAACGGCTCTGTCAATCGAGTAGCGACAAGCTTTTGTGCAAGATGCGTAAAAGTTGAACCGAAAATTAATGAGTTGAATATCATTGTTGGAGGTTCAGTTAAGAATATGACTGTTGAAGATCCTGTTCCGACAATCATGAACCACGTATGTAATATTTTTAAAAACTCGACGTTTACAGGTCAGGGTTCAGAAGTTCTGAAAACCATGAATAGTGCTAGATTTATATTTTATGAGCGGACTAAATGTTTTTTGTTTCATTCAAATTTTTTGTATTCCTTGTACGGTTTTTGTTATTAACTTTTGAACTTTAGTGCATCGCATCTTTTATCAGGTGTATTTATTGGCAAAACAAAAGCAATGCGAGCAACACTGTTTTGCATAAAAAGTGCAAACACTAAAAAATGTTTTGCTAGCTACAAACATCCATGAACACGTAAAAATAAATGAACCTGATTGTTTTTCTTTATTAACCTCCTCTTTTATTTTACAGGATCACCTCCATACAGAAGTAGGTCGGCTGAAAGCTCGGTTAACATCTGTCAGATGTAAAGTTGCTGAGATAACAGCAGTAATGGCCCTTCCGTTAACATCATCTCGCCATCACTTGATGCCATCCACCGATTTCCAGTCATCAAAGTCGCAACCATTTGCAATGCGGTAAAATCTTTAGCGTATCATGACAAAACTTGACTCATCTTATCCTACAGAAACCAACGTTCATTTGCCGATCTTCGCGAACGAACACCATTATCCGAAAAGTCTGAATCATCCCGTGATTGTGTCATCGACCCATCCCAGTTTACCCCATCCAGCATTTTCACCAAAAAACTCTGACCCCGTGGCTGGTGACTTTGTGGCCCTTTATCAAACCATGTCGTTTTTTATTGCTTTCAATTGTTTCCATTTCATTCACAGTCTCTTTCACTTAATATCAAAAACCTATTGCATTTAGAGTTTACGCTTTTCAAGATGTCCATTTTTCAGCTATTAGTACTATTGATGCGGTTTTATGAAGGGTAGTAATGAGCTTTGTTGTAAAAAAACGCAACGTTTTTTTTTAAATTCTTTGTTTATTATTTTTCAAATTCCTAATTCCCAGTTCATGTCTTGTTTTTCTCGAAGCAAGAACGACAAAAATCCGTGTTCCTGTAAATGTGTGTCCAGCAATCTAGTCGAATGTCTTTCATGTTTTTTTATTTTAAATAATACATTTTTTCCGATTGCTGATTTTCTACATACTGATAAAACAACATATACAACGCGGATACGCTTCTTGTTAGAACCATTTATCACAAAGTGCAATGATTGTGGAAGTTTGTATTTTAAAAGTTGAAGGCAGGATTTTTTGAATTTTTAAATTCAGAAATTAACATATTTCGAAAAAAACATCCATTGGAGTTTTTCTAATTTGTAAATATTGCAACAGTTAAAAGTTCATTTAATTTCTCTGGTGATCTTTTGAAAATTTTGAATTTGTAAATTGAAAACCTGTAAAAACATCTCCTAAACTATAAATCTATTCATGATCTAAAAATACACACGTGAGAACTTCAAATTTGGTTTAACATTTGTAATAATAATACAAATCAATTGTAAAATTTTGTTGTAATTTTATTTTTACTGAAATTACGTGTTGTTCAAGATGAATGTATCTAGAATACTCTGTTCAACTACGTGCTTTATTAAAATTGCAATACAGACAGTAATTTCAAAATTAGCATTTAATTTCTGATTTGTAATATTCTTCACATTTTTACCGAATTTTGAAATTTTTCATTTGCATATCAAGCATTTTCAGCGTTACTCATTTTTTATTTAAAAAGTGAAAAATGACGGGGTTCATTCATACAATTTATGCTTCTCAAATTCCGGGGGATTCCAATCTCCGCCGCTTCTTTTTTTTCTGCTCATTTTTCATTGCCGTTCTTCCCCATTTTCCGCTCTATTTGGGCAATCGTCGATTTTTTCTTGGAAGAGAATCTGAAAAATACAAAAAAAAACGAGAAAAAGCAATGGGTTGGTTCTATCCGCTTTTTGTAATTGTAATCCGCATTCTGACTACATTTGTCCAACGTGCAAATGAGCTCTCTGAGCTTCACTGTAATGTGCTGAGGTTTTGTGCTGCCAATAGTATTCTTAATGCTATTGAGAACTGGAGGACGTGACCGGGAACGATGGAATAATGTCATTTTGTTATTGGAATGTGTAAGGAACAAATGCGATTTTGAAAGCCAAGACGTATTACGCCTAAACAAAAGATGCTTCAAAATTCATCATCAGCGGGGTCCGGCGAGGCACTGCGGGGCAGATGTGCATCATATTGAATGATGGATTGTATCGGTAGGTAGGCGTGTACATTCATGTTCTTCCAATTTCTCCAATTTTCCCTTTAAACGACAATGACACAGTTTGCGTCAAGAATTTGGTATCACATCCTTTATGTCCAGCAAGACCATCTGTCATCATGCGACTCGGTTTTCGCGGGGTGCATAGGCCAGTTGCTCATCGCGCGCGGGACACTTTGACTCCTCCCTCTTAAGATCCTCGCTTGTTAGTATTCATGTTCTTCTACATTTTGTTTCCATTCTGAGCTAGATGTTGAGAATGCATTTTTATATTTTTCATAATTTTTGAGCTTAAGAAGAGATGCCAACGTAAAAATAGTTGTAAAACACGATAAATGTTCTGTTTTGTTTTTACGTGTTTTAATTTCAATCTTCTTCCTGGAGATTCATGCAAAAAGTCTGATTCTATCCGAAAAAAGTGTGATATGAATTGCCCAAGTTGTAAATATGTCATGGACTGGAACCAGGTTTATACTTTTTTTTAGCCATCAAGAAAAAATTTAGCCTGAGTCTAGTTGTGTTTTGCAAAGATGATAAGGTGACAAATTGGGTATAAATAAGTGAACATTTTTATAGGTTTGCTATAAGAAACGTCTTAATATATTTTTGACCAATTTTGAATTTTTTTGCAAGAGTAATTTGATTTGAAAATGCACAGTTCAAATAAGACTTCGGCTCTTCTTTCGCTTTTTTCCTTTTCCTAAAATATTTTATTCAATTTTCTAAATTTGAAAAAGCCAACCAGTCAGCTCTTGAAACTGATGGCTAGTCTCCGTGGATACCGTAGCTCGCAAGGATTTATGACCCATCTCCTTCAGATTCGTGCCTCTGTCTTCCTCTACTCGCATTCATCTATTTTTTTGCTTTTTGTTTCCCGATCTCTAGTCCCCGTTCTCGATTTATTCCACACACTCCTCCACAAATCTACTATTTTTGCCACGTCTCAATGCGCGCCCACTTCAGAGCTTAGCAGTCAATTGGCAAACCTTTCATTTCAACATTTAGATTGAGTAAAATCCTCAGCCATGGCATCATTTCAACCATCAACTCGAATTGTCACTTTGATCATTGTGATTTTGGCAGCACTGACCTGCACACTGTTCAGTCTCGTATGTTTAGGACATGATGCGACGATTGCTGCATTGACAGGTAAGATACAATATATTGTTGCCTTAAACGGTCAACTGAGTTGGTTTAAAGTTTCAGTGACTGCGATTGTTCTTTCTGGTATTGGAATAATCATGCTCACTTTTTTCATTACTGACAAAAAACCGTGTCAATCTGATGTGGTACTCAACACAGTTCGTTCAAATTTTCAACACGATCTTCAACTCACTGATCGCCCACCTCTTCCTCCTTGTAAGTGGTATCTCTAAAATTTTTTGTTGAAGTACAAGTGCAGACTGCGTTATAAGATTTAAAAATTCAATTTTACCAGCAACGGGTGAATATGATAAATCTTTTCTTAAAAAAGAGAGGAGAAACTTGACGTTAATTAGAGGGTTCCTTTGCATTTTTCTCTGTCTTCTTGGCTTTTCCATGCGGAAATGCACACTATAATCGGGCTACGAGAATCGGCGGATGAGTGATTGTGAAATTGCACAGTAGAACGACAGACAGTAATTCCATCTTTTATGCCACAATACACATACACTTCAACATCTGTCTTTTTTCTCGCCGCACAAAGCGTTTTGCTGTTCAAAGAAGGGAGCGCACGTCTGTCGGGTTTCTGTCGCCGTGCTGGTGAGTGGCGTAACATTTGAAATTCTGAACATTGTAGGAGTTAATAGAAGTAACATTAGTTAACGCATTAATACAATTATTTTAAAAATACTTCAAAAATAACGTCAATTTTGAATGATGTATTGAAGATAAGTAAAGCATTGTTTGAACATTCGCAATGATTAAATATAAATAAATTTGGTCCTTATGTAGCAGCCGTATCCCAAAAATTAAATTTCCTTCAATTTATAATTGTAATATATTATAACTTAAATAGTTTTATAACGTAAATAGAACAAAAATGGTAACTTTTTTTGAACCTGCTATTTGTTCAAACTTAGCACCAGATAAGTAAATTCCAATATTTTCCGCTCTGATGCTACACCATCTTTAGTTTAAAATTTTAATATACATATGATCTTTCTTTATTTTGAAGCTTTATACCCTGAAGAAGGAAATATGGTGACAAATCTATTAATTCTAATCCGCATATAGACAGTATTCATTTATTTATCCACAATATTCAGTGCCCCACATGGATAGGGTCACACCAAGTGGCAACATTTCATGTTGGCATCTGTTCCCATAAATACCGTACACTATCTATTTACATGGGTGCCCATCTTCTTGCGCGTACAGGGGGCCTCCGGTCTCCCGACCTTGACAGAATGAACGACATCTGCTCACATCATTGGCTATATAATGATTACTTCTTCTCATCTCACGCCCTCCAGGCATTATAGCAGAGCACAAGTGTTTGCTTGGAAGACACCAAGAATAAAACAATGGCCATCTTGCACCCAAACCTGACACCCGTCTGTTACTCTTGGCAATTACTCCGGTTTACCACGGAGGTTTAATAAGTGAACTAAGTGGATTAATTAGATTTTGTTTTATTATAAGAATAAAATGGTGACAGGCTGGGGATATGGTATGGAAAATAATACTACTAGCAAAAACAAGAGGATCTTATGTCAATGTGGTTAACATTTCAGATCTACCAGAAACACCAACATTTATTCCACCTTTTCCAATTCCTCCACCCCAAATCATAATGGAGAGCACAAACATTTTGATTCAACCACCATCAGTGAATAACCCTCCATCTTATGATGAAAGCGCTGATATTGAAGACCGCAGAATCACTGAGTAAGTTATTTAGCAAAATTTTCTAAAATGCATAATAATTAAATTTCAGTAATTCAAATGCTCCTCCTGCCTACAATCCTACAAATTTTGTATCGGACAACAACATTGCAAGCTTTTCCCCTCCACCGTACTACAGTCCCCCAAGTCCTTTTTTTGGAACCTCAGTGCAAACCAGCACGATGTATCTCTCCGCAGAAGATATGTCTGAATCCCCTACTCCAACTTCACCCATTCACCGTATTTACATTCGTGCTCCTTCGCCGGTCAGACGACACCCGGCTAGAAAACCCAGACGTCAGTCACCTCGTGTTCCAAAACCACAAGAAACTGTAATAGTCATGGAGCAAGATAATTCTGAAGCATCTACAAGTACATCTGTTCCCAAAACACCAACACGGTAAATGATTTTTAAGTTTGAAACATGGTTTATTTAAAAAAAAAATTAAAACATATGACAGATCTTGAAAATATTAAAACTATTCAACATCGCGTTTTGTAGTTTGTCGTATTTCAATTTCAAATTGTAAATGTTTCTAGGTTTTGATGACCAAGTTTTCTAAAATATTGATTTTTTTAAGCTCAGCTTTGAAATTATTGTTAATAATTTACTAAAATGAAGAAAAGTTTCAGAACGCCACTGCCTCAAATGTTCATCGATTGCTCAAAAGCGGAACCAGCTCTTTTCACAATAAATGGTGAAGAGTCTATCATCTGAATTCCATTTATTCCAAATATCCACGTTTTAGGCGGATTATGGGACAACTGAAACATCGCTTTACTATCTTCCTTCAATCAAAAAAAACTCATCTTCCAAATTTCCAAAAGCATCTCAAACAATTGATCTCAGTTCTGTAGTATTTGTTTGTAAAAATCGTATTTATCAATTTTTATTTTAACGCCTAATTTCTTGTAGTTTAAGTTATCAATATCATTTGACTTGGTAGAAGCAAATAACTTTTTGTTTGAAAATCAACAGAAAACGTAAGCATAATTTAACCTCAATGATTATTTTGCTATTTTTTTAAATCAATTTATTTTAATTAATCGAAGTATTTATTTAACTTATATTTGTTGAGTACCACCAAGTTGTACATTTCCACCTTTGCTCCCGTGAAAAATTATAGTTTCTGCTGCTTCCTATGTCTTCCCGATTCCCACCAACCCCGTTACAGCAATTGCTGAATTCGTAAATAATGTTGATAAAGTTATGACATTTGTTTATTGAACTTTGATGGGAAATCAGAACAAAAATCATTCAAACACACATGAAAAAAAAACGCAATTTGTAACAGAGAGGTTTACAATTCAAAAACTGAAGAAGGTATCCATCCGATAGTATTATCCGATTTACGGCACAGTGCAAACTCTCGTTCCATGTAGAGAATCTGTAACAAATTGTTATCATTAGGGCACACTCTTTGTTAAGGTTTTAAGGCTCTTAAGAAAACAAAACGGACATCAACTTGCTCCATGGCTCGGATGCTGACATCAACGTCTCGGTGTTTTTCGTAGTTATGGCGAGCACGAGCACTCACTGAACGGAAATATGGTTCGGGCTCTGGTTGTTCCTCAATCCGAAATATGTCGCGGCTGTAAATTTTGGTCAGGATTGAATGTGTGTTGATAACTGACTGCATATACTTCTGACACCCTTCAGTAATTATATATTTAAATTGAATCCACTTTTTCGCATTTAAAAGTCCGAAGTTCTCTTCACAATTAAAAAACGACAGTTTGCGGCAAATTTCGTCATACCACAATCTACAACATCTACAAATTTTACAGGCAGGTAATAAAATGCCAAATTTTTAAACTTTGATAATGTTTTAGCAGAACGTGATTATCTTACTATCTTGAGCAAAAAAATATTCAATACTTATCAGACCACCCTTTTATGTATTGGAATTAGAGAAACATCAAAAAATGAATCAAGAAGATTCCTTATTATAATATTGATGTGAGAATAGTTCAGCTACTTCCAACAACGCAACTTCACATGAATTTTTTCTGGCAACTTATTGAATTTATAAATGTTCCGTGTATATTTCGTTAAGCAAAAATTCAGATATATGTATTTGATTTAACTTTTTCTAATACAAAAGTTTCTTATTTATTCAATAGATGTGGGTGAAAATGTTGAAAAACAACTTCGAACCACCTGTCAAGATTCTAAATAAATTTTTAAGGCAGATGAAGTTAACTCAGTTGGTAAGAAAATTTGTTTCAATAGAGTTTTGAAATATAAATAAATTTTTAATCACAAAATTGACAGTACATATATAAAACTAATATTCGATTTGAAAAGTCATGTTTAGCCAAAAACTTTGATAAATTATGAGTTTTTATATGCCAGTTTTTGAATTTTAATTGGATATCTCATTATAATTTTTATCATACAATAAAGTCCGGCATTATAGCTAGTAGGGTTTTTACTCAGTATTTGGCAAAGGTGTTTTTAATAATTTATATAACAGCTGCCAAAAACTTGCAAAAAATATCTGAGATTACTGAACAAAAATGAAGTTTCAGATATTTGTAAACTATTTAGAAAACTTATCAGAAACATCTTGGTGATACCGTACTTGACAATTTATGTACATAAATCTATGCTGGGTTACACAATACCACAATTTCAGTGAAAGTAATAAAATAATACGAAACTTTCGGGAATTTTTTACCTTTTAGAGAAATTTGGAGTAATGCCACATTGCATGTTCAAACCTTTACAATGTTCAGATTTTTGAAGTTAAAAACAAATGTCAGAATATTGCAATGTCGGATATTTTCATAAATATTTATTTGCACTCTTTCTTTTTAGATAAACTAAACTTCCACAAACTTACACATCTCCTCTTTTCTTTCCACTACCCGAACTTGAGTGTTGATTTGCTACGTGATGTCCAGCATATTGTGGTTTTTCCCAGGAATGATGTCTGAAAGAATAAACAGGAAGTGATGAGCAAGCAATCGGAATTTTGCATTGTTTCCTTATGTGATTAGAGGTGTTGGAGGTGGCCGCTGACAAAAGTCGACATTTGTTTTTTTTTTTCCTTCCGCCAGGCGGCATGATTACAAAACGTGAAAACGCGAAACATGATAGTTCCTGCTGTGTTAGGTCAATCAAAATTCCGTTGGAGATTAACCACATGATTATTCAGACAAGTTTCGTCTAGTCATGAGTAACATGCTCTTAACACGTACCCAGAGTCTTGTTTTTCTGCTTCTAGTTGTTTCTTCATAATTTGGCAAATTTCACAATCATCGATTCCACGGTCACCGCGGAGAGTGTCAAACTTTTTGTGATTTTCTAAATGACGGAGGTATGCTCTGTTTTGATCGGTTGCTACTGGTGCTGCTGAAAAATAAACTTTCGCTTGTTTGTTGTCTGATCAAATGATTGACTGGTGATTAATTATCAGTTTGAATGACTGTTGGTTTTGCTGAACCACAGAAGTTGTCAACAACTGTAAGAACGAAGAGTGATACTGACCTGAATTCACGAAAATGTCAATTAGGCGCTAGTTAGGCAAAATATGAGTTTTTCACTCTACCAAAATGTTAAAGCACAGATGTTTGGTAGACGTAGAGAAAAGTTCAGACGCCAGACTGACGGCAACGACTTATCAGCAATTCCACTATTTTACGGCCACTCAAACAAGGCATTTTCCAAAGAAAAAAAAAAGGAATTTTTGGATCGAGCAAACTCCACCGTCTTTTATCTAAGTATGCAATAAAAGTTTATGGTCCTGGAACCAAAATACATACCTGCTAGTTCAAGACTTGAAATTGGAAGTATCGCTGAAGCGATTCCCGGAAGCACTGGTACACCAATCTGCTTAATGTGCTCTTTTGTGGAAATGTGTCGTTCTTCCTCATTTCGGTCCTCCATATATGAATGTTGCTTGATCTAAATGTGAACAGTTAGAAGAATACAAAAGTTAGCGAATTGTTCCAGAAATGTAAATAGGAAAGATGACATTTGAAAAAGCAAGCTAAGACGTCAACAAGTCATTGAGCATGTTTTTGTGAGACAGCAGGTGTTCTACAGTCAATAAACCAAGCTCTAAAAATAGTACGCTGCTAGTGAGTCTCCAAAACTTTTTTGAAAAGTAAAATAAAATCTAGGAATTTTCTAGTGGTCATTGAAAATTTGTTATTTGTTAACTTTAAATATTTTTTAGACTAGAACTCAAATAACATTTTTCTTTTTCTTTCAAAACTTCAGTAAATTAGCAATCAAAACCAATTTGCAAATTTGTATAAATCTCACCTCGGGATAGTTATAATTTTCATCAGGAAGCTTTGAAATCGATTGACGATCTGAATTAGTGGGCCTTCGGGAACTTTGCTCTTTTACCAGTGCTGGTGGTGGAACCTCAATTGGAATATAAATAGGAGGTAGCTCGTAGAATTCAGGTGCATTTTGTGGTGCAAACTCTGTTCCAATATTATTCAGAGATGGTCTGTTTTTCTGTTTTTGATTTTTCAGAGTATAATCTGGGGTTGGAATATATGGGTTTCTAGCAGGTACGTATTTTTGTTGTCTGACGGTAAAGTCATAATCAGGAACGGGGACGTGATAGCGTGACATGGTCAAATTGTAAGACTGTCAAATGAAATGAACAAAGCAATGGGGCGCCGAGTTTCGTTTTTTAATGTGCTCTCTACCGTCTCTCGTCCTCTTTCTTCTGTTTCCGTGCCTGTTTGCTCTTGTTTCAGGGGCGCGTCCAACGTTTTCTCGTTTCTCCTACATCATACTGTTATCTATCATGTGCCCTTGCAAGATGACTGAATTTTTGCGATGGGTGTGAAGAAAATGAGGGAATGCGAGCTCATCATCGATGATGAACTTGATTTCATTATTCATTATTTGTAAGGTAAATGTCAAGACTTTAAAAATAATCAGTAAACTGACGACGAGACAATTTCAGAGAAATTCGGTTCAACAATTTCGTAATTTAAAAGTGACGTAATTTTTGAAAGGGGAAAACTTGAATGAGAACGATGAAATTAAGTTTGACATGTAAATGGACCTTTGTGAAATTTTTTTGAGTATCTTCCTGATCAACCTAATTTAGACTCGTAAAACCTATATTAAAGTGGTTTTTCTTGAAACCACCGTTTTCGATTGGTTTCTCAACAGATTATTAATTTTTGATATAAAAATCATCTATTTTCTGAGTTTTAAATATTTTTGTTCAGATTTTTTTAAAACAAATTTAAAAATCTTATTTATAAATATTTGGGATCAAACTCGTTATCAAGGATGTAACATGGATTAGAACACAAATATCCACAAATATCTGTCTGGAATTTAAATTGTAATACTCACTGACTGACGAAAGATTATGATTTACAAAAACTTTAAGTTTAAGACGCTCATAAACAAATAGTTATGTGATTAACACATCACAGTGAAAAAATACTGTACCCATGAACGAGTGGTGAAATGAGGCACAAAACTAAAATTACTAATACTTTCGACAATTCAACGAGAACCATCAAAGTCTCAGTCCGTCACCAACTATGGTAATTTTCAGCAGCCTTTGGAAAAGGGAAGATTGATTATGTGAAACTTTTCAAGATGTTGATTGTATAAATGGATTTTTTAAAAATTTATATTTTTTTGCAGCGGCTTTATGATAATGTTATTCTGAAGCTCTAGTTTGTGGACAAGATGCCCACAACTCTCGTTGTTCCTAATTTACCATATTATAAGAAATAGGAACAAATGTCGGCACCTACAAAACAGATTAACACTCCGGTGAACGATATGCCAATTATTGTAATCCAGATCATAATAGATTCAATGTTTACATTTTTGACGATGAGTAGAGGCACATGTTCCACAACTTTGCCGCAACAAGAATCATGACGTAATCAGATGTTATTTGGACGTATCCTTAATTGGATAATACCGTTTGTCTGTGTTGTTTTGCCGGCGGTTAAGCAAACAGTTGAACAAATTCTATGGGAAACAAAATAATTAAAACTGGCAGCTTACCAAAAAACTATACTAGAAATAATTATGTTAAATACGCTCGCAAGTTAGTTTTGAACAGTAGTGCTGCAAAATTAGGTCGGTGCTCGACCTCTGAATAGCTTAATTTTAAGCAGATCGCCTCAAAAATTGTTCAAAAATTTACATCTATGCTCAACAAAAATTTCAATTTTGCTGGCTTGTAAGTGGAACGGTGGTCGGAAATCAGAAATTTAATGTACTTTGTCTGCTCATTATATTACTGCGATACTAACAAATAAAAAAACCATATTGTAAAACTTTCAAGATCTCATGTATGCCTTAATTTTCATTAAAATCGTATAAATATTCACCCTTACATGAGAACTATCATAAAATATCTCTAACTTTAGTGTTTTATTCATTGTCAAAAATATTTAACCACATCATTTTGATGTATTTTCCATTTTCTCATGTTTTTGCTCTCACAAGATTAGTTGAGCAAACAAACACATCCTTGTCGAGAGGTGTTCTGAGTCTCATGAACTAATAAATCCTCCTCACCGGATAGTATTACCTGACACATTGCCAGACGGTTGCGTTTTACAACTACAAACGTAAAGTTTATGAGAGTTCCTTGAGCCTGGAGTCTTGAGCAATTGGTTCCCCCTCTCAGTTTTTGCTATAATTCAAAAGCGACTCAAACAAGTATTTGAATGTTTATTGACTGCTGTTATTCCGCCGTTTAATGATCAATACTAGCGGCAAATTTACGACCTGGTTGTAAACTTGATACACTGTTTGAAGATTTCCCAGGAGTCGAAGCGGATTTCTTTCAGTCATCCTAACGGGGCTAGATTTGAATGCAATCAACAGGTGCCGAGTAGCATATGACGGTTTATATTGCACCGTACTTGAAGTAGCGCGCGATGAGAGGGAAAAGGTTGCGCTCGTTTTGACGGCAGAGTTACGCAAAATACCGACTGACTGGAATTTGAGGCAAAAAGTTGTGCTATGGAAATTGAGTAGTGTAAACTGATAAAACCTTGCATAAATGTGATTAGTTTATATTAGATGATTTACTCGGTGTAACCGTATGTGAAATGTGAAATTGAAAGGAAAAACTGTACATATAGGTTTTTTTCCCCCAAAAAACGTTTTTGAAACATTTTTAACACTGAATATATCTACTTTTACTTCAGGATTTAGAAAATAACATAACTATGCCTAAAATTCCAAATAAACCACGTTACATTTCAAAAACTGCAAAAACTTTTTGATGTGAACGAAACCCATAAGTACCAAACATTCCATACAGGAACACCTTTCAAACCAGACTTGGATGCCTTTCTAGGTAGTTTTCATGGATTTTTCTTAGTACTGTTTTTTTTTTGAAAAGATTGCATAAGAAATACTTAGTACATATATTCCAAATTCGTGGGAAATTTTTAAGATAGAGACACCTACACAGATTGATTTCCAGTTTCATTATAAGGCGTTTTCTCTACTTAGCAAGATGTCAGAAAACAATGCTTGCTTTTATCAAATATAAATGTAGATAAGCATTTTTTGAAATAATGGAACACAATCAACAAATATTCACAACTAAATCCCTTAATTTCTGTGCATCAATAATGCCAATGTCTCTACCGTATGATATCAATTGGCTCACTCTGTAATCTAAACAAAGTGTAATTGAGTCCGGCACGGGTTTGTCGGCATCTTTTCGAAGAGGGGTGATTGCGCGAAAGCCGTGCGTCGGGATGCCCAGACAGGGCGGCAAGCGGCTAGTTTTTGATGGCGGGGGATGGTCCGGATGGGAACTCGTATACCGAGAATTCATAAACATTTGTAGACTGTATCTGAACTGTGATTTACTGTGTTGATACTAGTGGATTCTTTAGAAAAGTATCTTAAACTCAAAAAAAAACTTTCTTATAGTCATATTAACTTATGTAGCAATAGTATTTGAATAAATTTTATGACGTCAGATAATAAGTTTCAATAAACATCGCAGCACTAATTGTAAGTGAATAATCCTGTTACTTTATTTGAGAATATAAAAATTATACTTATATTTTTGCCTCAAACTCTGATGCCATGCATATTTCACGGATAACCCATATTAAAAAGTCAAATATCGGAAGTCTATTTTTTTGAACATTTTTGGATAACCATGTACATATACACATCATCAATTTTACAACCCCTTGCCATTCCAGTTTTACAGCCTGTCTTTATACAAAAAATCTCCACCTCAACATAAGTATAATGTCAACAACAAAAACATATTCCAGGCCGGATAGTAGTCTACACAGATCCTCCCACCATCGTGAACCTTTCCTGCCCGCATCTATCCTCCCTTGCGGGGTCTGTCTTCTTGCTCCGCCCACCCGTACCCATCTTGCGTACCTCATTCCTCCGATTCAAGTCAGTGATATATCGCTAGCTCATCTACAAAATGGTCAAATCAACAACTGCTGGAAACAATGCGGTTTCTTCATTAGAATCCACTGATTCCAAGAAGTCAAGAAAGGAAAAGTCTCGCGAGAAGGAGCATCGTCGTGCTCAATGTATCAACTCGGCCTTTGAGATTCTTCAGCAGTAAGTTGTTAACATTTCTTTTCCCTAAACAAATAGCTAACTTAATCTTATTTTCAGACATATTCCATACCTCAAATCGGAAGAGAGAAAGTCGCTGCCAAAGATCAAAACGCTTCGTCTTGCCATGCAGTACATTGATCATTTGAAAAAATTGCTGGGAGGAAATGAGATGGTATGTCGAATCATAATGTTTGTAACTGTAGTAATACTTTTTCGTACCATCAGTCAAAATGATCGTGTTTTGAATTATCTACTGTTTCAAATATCAAATTTCTTCAAATTCCTAACTCTTGTACGTTTTTTCAGCTCGAAACCGATTGCAACGAATCTCGCCCACTCACTCACTCAGATTTCCGTGTCAATATCTCGAATGAGATTAGAATTCGGAACAGTTACCGAGAGAGAGCCCACAATCAGGAGTTGGATGAAGCAACTGTGAAGAGAATTTTGGCTCGCGAAGATCAACGCCGTCGCTGCAGCTCAGTTCCGGAGGGAATACAAAGTAAGATCATAAAAATAGAGACATGGAAAAACAATTGAAATTTTCAGGATATACTCCTTACCAGAGCCGTCAATTCGGACCGATTTCGAACAATGTGTGCAACTTTCGCCACGTAGATGCTAACCAATACAACACCAACTTCATGGAATATCAAACACAAATGGTCCAGGTCGCCAACTTCCCAAATCAGTTCTCGCATGAGTATTACAACTATGGCACATTCCCAGTTATTGATCCAACTTCATTGGAGAACAGTAATCCAATTTTGCAATAACATTGTCTCATGTTATGTTACTCACGGTTTCCTTAATTGATCTCTATATTTCGACACGTTATTTGATTGCTCAACATAATTGTAAAGTCCGTTTCCGGCCATAAACTTTGTTATATTCAATAAATTTGTTACCTAATAAACAGTGCTCTTGAACGAACAAAAATGTTTATGTAATAAGATATTGTGATCCCTGGTGGCCTCTAATCCTACTTATATGGTGCCATGTGAGCCGTAGATGTGGAGGGGAAGGAAGTTGTGGGGAACTTGAACGGACAAAGTTATTTGATACACAAAGGTTATGTCCAGAAAGTCAAGATAATCGGTATTAAACTCTAATTTTTTATTTAAAAAAGTAGTGTTAGAAATATCAATGCACAAAGTATCATATTTTCAATAAACTTTGAAAGTAAAACTACTTCAAAGATTGCAAATTCCTCCTATAATTGAAAAATCATGCGTAGAAAATTACACAGAACAAAAACTGTGGGCCCAAGTTAAAATATTTCCTCTGGATCGCTAGACGCTAAAATTTTGCGAACTGTGTCACAACGGACGAAGTGTCACAACGGACGAACCTTTTTTTACTGAGTGGAATGTGTGGTTATGTTTCTTTTATAGACTAAAACTAGCCCAAAACGATTGAATTTCTTGGTTAGACTTCGCAAAAAAATTCAAAAACTGTTGTATGACGGATAAAAATTTCAAAACAAAACATCAAGTTTTGCTTAAATCTGAAATTTCGTCAAGTTTTATTTGTCGCGAAAATGAACAAAATTGAATGCTTATTGGCTTGGAGGTTGTAACATCAACAAATTTAGTTGAGATAAAAAACTAAAATATGCATTAAAGGGTGATAAGTTATCTCTGCTGCTACTGTTGCAAAGAAGAAAATTCAATTCAGCAACATTTGGCTCTTTTTTTTCAAAATGTTGACCCGCCATAAAACATTTTTCTAAATTTTATTATTCGTTGATTCAGTACATTATTGTATCATATTTGTGAACCCATTGACTGAAAAAGTACATAAATAATCAAATCCGGTAGGTCATTTTATTCTGAAAAAGCACAACCTCAAATTTCCATAATCCTTGAAAATTTTGTAAAACGTAGGAAGAACTGGGGTAAAATATTTCGCGGTGATTTTTTCATATTTATTACAGTTTTAGCAGACCCTATGCTGGTAATTTCTAGGTAAGTGCCGAGCGGTTTGTATTCTTCAATTAAAAAAACATTTCAATTTTACGATATTCTTTCAATTCAATTCATAGACAAGGAGACATAAACAAGAATACATGTTGACAAGTAGGCATAGACAATCAATCGAGCATAGACATAAATAGTTGTCTAATTTAAACTAAAACACACGCAACAATCCATTCTCGTAACAGTGGCCAATGACCTCAGAAGGATTGAAAAGGGATGCATTCTCAATGGCATGAATGACACAATCATAATTGAAACGGTTTGGATCGTTCTTGATAATTGCAACAGAGACTGGCACGAGCCATGGGCAACGCATGAGGAATTGAGCCGGATTACTCTCCTGAAAACGTTGGTAATTTTTGTTTTGAATGATGGTATTTGAACTTACAAAGCTTTTTTTCTGGCACAAGTTAGTTTCCGAGTTTTCATACGAGATCGCGTGAATTCCACTCATTCGAATTGCCAATAGAACCATGCTCAGAAAATCATCCTTTGGTCCAGGAATTCCTCCGACGTGCACATTAACCGAACAATGCTCGCAGCCAAGAAAATCAATATCACGAGAAGGACTTGGAATGGGATGACCACGACGATTGGCAAAACGCCGTCCAATCCCAAAGTCGACAATTTTCACTGGAGCAGTCTGAAAAATATTGAATTGATATTGCCTAAACTTAGAAACTAACCGGAGTCAATCTACTCGCGAACAAAATGTTTCCTGCGTGGCAATCTCGATGAATGAACCCGATTTTGTGAAGGGAGCGAAGTCCATGTGCCATACAATGAACGATTTTCAAAACATTAGATGCCGAGAACCTTCCAGACTTGTTTCGCATCCACACTTCGTCAACACACTCCCCCTCTTTGTGCATTACTGAAAAACAAATTAATTTCCAAAAACTGTACATTACACCTGATAAACTTACCGAAAAAACCGAGGGAACTATCTTGAATAAAATTCCCGATCAGCTTGCTGAACCGAGTCTGTTCAACTTCGCTCAAAGTCTCCACTCTTTGAAGCACCATAAGTTCAAGCTTGTACGAATTTTCGCGCGTCACGGTGCTCAGATCCATAGCTTTGATGGCAAGCTGATTGAGACGATCATCGACATCAACACAAGAATAAACAGTACCAAATGCTCCACCTCCAAGAACGCTGATGATTTCGTAGTTTCGAACATTGTCTCCGACAATAGGAAATGTCTGAAAATGTTTATCGTTTTATTCAGCGGTTCCTCTTTTTATTCTCTCAAAACTGGTGGAAAAAAATCCGTCTTCTCTATGGAAAAACCAACAGAACTCACCATTTTAGAAGATTGAAGGTCCGTTAGGAAACAAGAGAAATGATGAAGAAAAAGAATCAGACTGATCGATAGCTTGTGAAAAAGCTGAAGTGATTGAAAAAGTGAATTTGGCGACATATTGACTTCACGATGACCTCTTTGTTTGAATATTCCACGTTTTGCGAAAAATGAATCTAATTTCTCTTTCTTCCATGATTTTCAGATTTTTAAAAAGTGATCCGTTCGGTCTGCAAGTTTGAAGATAGGCAAACGTTTGTCTAAAAGCTCTGAATAGCTGGTCTGAAAGTCGAGTCTAGGTCAAATATATAATTTATTACGAGATTGACCTGTGAGTCTATAACTTCGGGGTTATGGGTAATCAAGTATGGGCTTTCAGATTTTCACGTTTTCAGGTGATTATCAAGGTCACAAACTAATTTATTTTGAAAATTGACCTGTGGACCTATAACTTTGGAGATATGGGAAATTGAGTATGGGCTTTCAGATTTTCACGTTTTCAGGTGATTATATAGGTCACGAACTAATTTATTTTGAAAATTGACCTGTGGACCTATAACTTTGGAGATATGGTAAATTGAGTATGGGCTTTTAGATTTTCACGTTTTTAGGTGATTATCTAGGTCACGAACTAATTTATTTAGCAAGTTGGCCTGTTAGCCTATAACTTTGGGGATATGGGTAATCAAGTATGGGCTTTCAGATTTTCACGTTTTTACGCGGTTATCTAGGTTACGAACTAATTTAATTTGTAAATGAACTTGTGTGACTATAACTTTGGGGATATGTAATCAAGTATGGGATTCGGAATTTCACGTTTTCAGGTGATTAGCTAGGTCATGAACTCAACATTTTTAAAAATTCAGTTATGCTTGTATAAATTTTGTGACAAGCGTAGTCAAGTTCTAATTTTCAGAGTTTTATGTTTTATGTAATATGCTCTTTTATTCATTAGTTTCAGTCAGAAAATACATAATAACCGAAGTGTCGGAGCAAGATAAGCAAGTTTGTGAATTTTTATGAATCTTCCTTGTCTTCTTTTTTGAACTTTTATAAGAGTAATAACGAGATTTCATTGTAGATTAGAGGAGGGTGTCAGAACAGTTGAAAATGGCCGTGGCCGAACTTTGCCGCGTGTACTCCTCTCGGATAAAATAACATTTGAATTTATTAACAATAAACTTGATCTTTTGTAGAGTTTTCCATATTACTTTTATTTCTTTAGCCTTGTTTTCGAGTTTTTCAGTACAATTCAGTACATAATCATAGTTGCAAAATCATAATTAATTCAAAAAAAAAACTATTGGTTGAAAATTTGATTGTACAATAGATAAGATTTCCAGTTTTATTGCTCCATGCAACTAAATAATTTTTAAAACTAGTGTATTAGAGTTTTTAATTTCTCAACATCCGCTGTAGAGAGATTTTTGTATTACCCTTGCTTTTTCTCACTTGAATACGTTTTTTTAACGTGAGACGGCCTGTTATATTTATAACTTTTCAATTTCCACCTGGACTGTTTTGCTCTCGGACTGTTTTGTCGTCTAGAGAAATATCTAATTTTCACTTTTTCAGTTAGTCACTATAACTTCTACAGCTTAGCAAAAACAGTGCAAACTGTTTCAGAAAACCGCCCGTCCTTATAGCTTTGACAAATGTATACTTTTTTGTGGCCTTTCAAGATTTTGGAAAAACTATCCTAATTTCACCACTTTTCAGTGTCGAAGCTGTCCGAACTTGACACGTTTCTGAATAATAATTTTTTATTAAATATTTTAGTAGTTTATCTCATGCCATTTTATTGATTAAGTTACCTTTAAAGACGTTAGGCCACCAATTTTGGTGATTTTTGGTTACCTATCGGGTTAAAAATTATCTTAACCTCAACAAAATAAAATTAGATAAAATACGTAAAGGATGGTAATCTAATGAAAAGTAATTTCCAAAACCTGCGGCTCGGAAAATTGCGCAAGATTTGAGGTTTCAGCAAAAATAGTGTCAAAAAATGATGTTTCAAACTAATTCCCCTCTAACGATCCTCCTCCTGCAGATGTATTAGTTTTTCCCAATTCATCGCACCTGCCAAAAGATTTTCCCGGCCGAGAGTCTCGCTGTGTGTGACAAGAATGTAGTCTTGAACCATTGGCCGACCGTTTCCAAGATAATGGATCGTGAGATCACAACCCGAAAAAGATGTTGCAAGACAACATTTACAGCGTTATCGATCACCCATCATTTCATCTATTTATTCTTGCCTCTTTCCATGTCGGCCAGCGGAGGCTTTATTATTAAATTGATAGATTCGGTGTGTGCCTAGATTATTTTGTGCTCTATTTATTCATCACGTTAAATATTTTGTCTCCAAATAATTAATCCACTTTAAATTTTGTTTTTCAGATGACGCAGTTGTTGAGTATATCCGTCAAAAATTTTATGTGTCTAGAGGACGTGAAATACGAGTCTTTCGGCAAGATCACCACAATCACGGGACCAAATGGATGCGGAAAATCTGCATTGGTCCGGGCGATTGGAATTCTTACAGGAGATGAGGTGACGGAGTCTTCCAATCAGCAATATGCGGTGAGATTTGGAAAATATATAAATTTTTGGTACTTGTGGGTTTCGTTCCCCCCAAAATGATTTTTAATTATGTAACACTACCTTTTTATTTAAATCCACACGTGAATGTTTATTTTAATACGGTTTTCATTTTTACAAGGCTTAGAAAATCATTTCACTAAGCCTGAGAATGAAAAAAAAAGTTTACGTCTCAATTAGAAAATATGGAAATCATTTTGGGGGGAACGAAACCCATAAGTACCAAAATTTTAATTCAATTTAAATTTCAGGATTTTCTTCTTGACACCAGCCATCCGTGTGTTCTTATCATGGCTTGAAAACTGCCAGAAAAACGACCAAGTCGTTTAAATGCACGATTGACACAACTGACCGTACTTTCATGGTTGACAACTTGCATCGCACGAGAGAGGAGTATTTGCGGGAGCTTGATGACATCACACTTCGTGTTCACGGCAGAAAATTATCCGTCTACAGCTCGTCGTCAAAAGTTACACAAGATAACGCTGAAGATTTTGGTTTATTTTTGGAGGCTATCTTCGACTCAATTGAGCACAAGCCAAAGTACGATTGACTTTGCATTATGATTGAAGAATCTAAACAAAAAGTCGAAAAACACACGAAAATGAAAGAATTGATACAAGTGGAGCAGGGACAATTCATTTCTCTTCATCTCTACAGATTGTTTTTGAACGATTTGGAGAGAAAGTCATTAGAGAAAAAATTGACAAAGGAGCAAGTTAAACTCACCAATATCAAGGTTCGTTTATACTTTTTTGACACTTTGATTAAGCAGTTTGTTTACTGAGAGACTATATATCTTTCATTTATTTACTCAATCAAAATAAGAAAAACGTTTTAACAAGCCAATTTTTTCAGGCATCAAAACAATCGCAGAAAGTTACAAAAAGTGATGATCCAAAAGCAATTGCAAAACAAGCTCCTCCCGCAATGTTCAAGGTTCAAGGCTGTTCAAGGCTGGATGGTGACAGTTTATCCCAAGAGAACGCAGAAAAACCGGCTATTGTCATCGAACTAGAAAATCGACTCGTCCAACAACGTGCACAACGTCGAAAAATCATTGCAAATGTCACTTTACAGGATCTTGATATTCCTGCCAAAGAAGCAGGTATGTGACTCTGAATACAGTTTCAAATAGCATGGATTTACTTCAATATTTAGGTACGTTTTCCTACGACGTCAAACCGGATTATTCCTCCTTACCAGATGAGTTGAAGAAGGTAAGAAAATTTGCCGCCATTTGAAGAAAATTATTCAATTTCAGGAAAGCAACGATGCTGAAACAGTTAAGATGCATCTGCGTACTTTGGAGGAAACGATCCAGGCAACTCGTAACGAATGGGTTGCTGTCAATGGAGCAGAGTATCCGGATATGAGTAATATTTTAATAAGATTCCACGAGACGGACAGCTTTATTAACATAGCAAAGTTACGCACAACTGAGCTAGAAGCCGAAATTGAACAGGTTTATTTAATGTTTTTTTCTGTTTAAATTTTTATGAATTTCTCTGTACCTGTGTATAGAATTACCTTGGTTTTTTGAAGACATTGTTTCATTTCAGGTCAAAGCCAGTCGCCGTACTCATTTCAATCAACGCCTTGCTGCAGTATCATCGTCTGTGAGCAGAATCTATAGAGAGATTTCTGAGGATCCGGATTCCACCGTTTCACTTGCGTCATCCAATGAGGATGAACCGTATGAATGTTGATCTGTTTGTCGGAGGAATAAATGAAGATCTCGAGCCAACTCGCTTCCACCGCGGCGGATCAAGAGGAATCGTTGCTAATCTGGCTCTTGTTCTTGCACTTCACGAGCAAACGGCTTATTTGAAAAATGTGCAAACGCCTTCACCACTCCTCGTGGTTGATGACATTGACAAAAGAATGTCGGAAACGACAAGCAATAAGGTTGGTCAAAAAACAGAAGCTACGGCTCATCTAAAGATAAATTCACTGTTTAATTAAACAAATTTCAGGTCTGTTCGTATCTCACCGGCCAGGACAATACTCAATACATTGTAACCACCCACAACGACAGTTACTTCACTAAACACACCACAACTTTCAGCATGCCAGATATCTAATGTCTTTTTTTACGTGTATCTATTACAATGTTGATACATTTACAAAATATAAAGCCTGACGAAAATTCCTTCACGAACATTCCCGACCATACTCGTCTTTCTTAAATCCGAAGTCCCAAGCTATTTCAATGTGATTAGTATAATAAAGGCAGTTTACCACACTTTCGTTCTTTTTTAATATTCATAATAATAATACTTTTTTGTTATTGTTTGCTAGATAATACTAAAGACTATAGATATAAATATTGTCGGTTCAATTCCATTTCTGAGACGGAGAGCATGAAGTACATTTTCTGATTTAAATACATACTCGGCAAATCATTTCTTTCCCGTTCAACTGCTTTTTACACGATTTTGGCCATTTCTACAACAGTGTCGATAGTTTTTGTTTTGCAGATAGACGCAGAGAAAACCAGCACCCATACGAATGCAGGGTTTCTCCCTCGCTGCACTTGTGGCCGTGGCCTAAGAATACAAGACGTGCTCATCATTGTCTGCTATTTTTTTTGAATTAACTATTTGCGTTTGTTTTTTTTTGTCTTTTTTGTCTTCAATTTTCTTGTTTTAAAAATGTTATTTATCACAATTTGATGTTGATTCTGACCGCTTTTTTTAAATTTGTTTAATTGCAGACATGACGTACCCGCAGCAACGACTACTAACAGTTGACATTCTAAATTTCAAATGTTACCAACACCACAAAAGCTTCGGGCCATTTGACCATGTGACAACTTTTATTGGAATGAATGGGTGTGGAAAATCGATTATGATAGAAGCTATTGCCTTTGTATTTGGCGAAGACTTACCTGATCCCAAAAATCCGCACAACGAGGTTAGCATAACATTATGAAAATCGAGAAAAAAATTATTTTACAGCACCTATTCTATGACTACAACATTCGATGCGTCGTGAGTTTGAAGTTCGAAATGCCAGATGGATCAACGAAAAGATTTACGAGAATTGGACTGAAAACTACATACACCTACATGATCTTCAATAAATACGTCACAGAAGAAGAATATTTATTGGAACTTGGAAAAATGAATTTCAGATTTGCTGGTCAAAATATATCTGTCTACAACAAAACAACACTAAAAGTCACCCGCAAAAGTGCAGAAGAACTTGGAGCATTTTTCGACATAGTTTCCAACTCCATTGAGTTCAAACCAGAATACGATGAGCTAAAAGCGAAATTGAATTTTGCGGAGAGTACTGTTCTCCGGTGGGCAAAAATGATTGATAGCATTGAACTAGAAAAAGAAAAGTTTATCACCTTGACGCTTTACAAGCTGTATTTATGTGATAAAGAAATCCAGGAAACCAAGGAGAAGTTTGTCGCAGAGCAGTTAAAAGTGAACGCAAAGGTTTGTTTTTTGTTAATTTATAAAGTAGAAGTGTACAAATAAAATTGTGAAAAAAACCTTCAATGCTTTTATTTTTTCCAGAATGCAAAGATGCCATTAAGAATTTCAAGATACTCAGAAGCAATTCCGAAACAAACTCCATCACCAAACTTTAAAAACAATGCGATTGTTGTCCGACCAAAGACTCACAATCATTACGACAATTTGATTACGGTGGACAAGCTGAACAGTTATTTGAATGAAAAAGTGACAGAACGTCGGGAGCTTCTTCAATTTGCTGTGAATCATCCAAACATGAACATTCGGTTTTCTGAAGAAGGTGAACATGTTTGTTATTAACTATTTTTTATTTATCTATCGTTTTCAGGCCCAAATATCTATGCAAGAGAAATTGACTACACTGAATTGCCAGAGTACTATAAGAAGGTTTGTAATGCATTGAAATTTAAAATATATTACCCAATGAGTTTGCAGGAAAGTGACGATATTATAGCTACTAGCTATAAACGCTCTATGCTTGAAAAAGAAATCAAAAAAATTCGTCAATGTTGGTTGGACGAGAATAATATCAAGGATGACGCAAATATCGATAACATAAACATGAGAATCAAGGAAGCAACTACGAAACATACATTGGCTCTGAACATTGAATCAGAGGCACGTTTAAATTGGGAAAAAGTGAGTGTAAAAATCTACAAGACCATATCAAAACTTTAAGTGGCATGGCTACTGAAGTACAATACCACATTATTTTGTAAATTTTCAGCTGAGAGTCATGCGAAGTGCACGTTTCAACAACTTTATGGCACCTTTACAAACGTCACTGAGCAGAATTTACGCTGAAATCGCGCAGGACGAGGATTCTCTCGCTTTTCTTAGACCATTGGACGAGGAAGAGCCCTACTTGGCAATTGACGCATTTGTGAAGGAACGCCACAGTGAGCACATTTCAACTCGAACGTTTCACGGTGGGTCCAGAATGATTGTTGATTTGGCTCTCATTTTTGCTATCCATGAGTGGAAACCTTCGCCACTTGTTGTCATCGACGATATCGACAGGAATTTGTACCATGAAGCAAGTAAAAAGGTTAGTACATATCTCGTTCAATCATTTATCAATATACATCTGAATGCAAAAAAAAACAACTGTATTTCGTTCAGTGCAATGTATTCTCAAAGTTTTGTCAAGCTGAAAAAATAAACGGAAACTTGAGACTGATTTTTAAAAAGTTGTGTCGTCGGCTGTAACAGTTTCTTATCAAATTGCCTAAAGTTAACGTGGTGCTTTCAGATTGAGCCATACCTCTCACGTCAGAAGCAAACCCAATTCATTGTGACAACAAAAGAGGACAGTTACTTTACAGAAGTCACCAAAACGATCACTCTCGAAAACTAATGTATAATTTGTATTTTGAAACATTTTGTTACTGGTTTTGTTACTGGTATGTCTCACACGATCTTCAATTTTTCTTCATTTATTTCTTGCGCATTCTCAAAGTTGTTTCTTGTAAAATTGTTCAAAGCATATACACCTCGAAAATAAATTTCAGACTTTTATTTATTTTTTTATTGAACGGTAAATACAAAACTACACTGTAATTTTTTGAATACAGTCAGGTTACAATCAAGAAATTACAGCTTTTTGATACAAAACATTTTGAATCAGTATAACTACACTTCAGTAGAAAGTATAGTAACAAAAACAATTAATATAATATTTGATTTAAATATATTAAAGATTTAAACAACAACTGTAAAGTGACGTGTAAATTACTCAGTGTAATCTTCAATGTTATGCGCAAGAACTGATCTACCAATATTTGAACATTATTTTGTTTTGCACATTTCGTTGTTAATTTTTTGTATAAATTGTACATTAAAATAGTTCCTAACAAATATACTTTTAAATATTGCATAAAAATGTAATTTGTGGGATAATATATTTCTGACTGCGAATCTGAGAAAATTGCAAATTCGTTTTCGTTTTTGATTGGGAGGTTGATACAAAAGCAATAATCAGTCAATAGCATCAGTAAGTCTGTTCCGGGAAGTACATCAAGTGTTAATTTTTTCTGGAAAACTTCACAAAGTTTACAGAGAATTTATGGCAGCCCTGGACAATCATGGAAAAAAGCAGGAAATCGAAAGGAACCTCTAAGAATTGTTACATTTAACCCTACCGTATTTTTTTAATTTTAGCCTTAAACGGAGAAATAATTCTCTTGCAGAAGTGAAAACTATCTACCGACTACTGGTGACAGCACAGAACTAGAAGCAGACATTGATTCAATCTTGAAATTCAATTCAACATATCGATTCTCTTCATTTTACTCCAATTTTATAACAATTTGCACACATGTTATGGTGGAAAATAGGAAAACTTAAAGGAACTGCAAAATGCTTCTATAATCTGATATATATAATTTCTGTACACATAGAAGGACAATTTTGACTTTTGATTGGTGTATATGATACATAAAGACTAGTAAAGATGTTAGAGCAATTCAGGGAAAATGGAATTTCAAGGTTTCCGATCAACCTGTGAAGTAACCGATAAAGTCCTACATACCACAGCATTGAGGATGGACCACATCAACGTATAGGTAACACTACAATTTGTTCACAGGTATAATTTAGTTTGAAACCTGCGGTTCTCTCAGACATTTACATTTTTCTAATGATATGCGGTGGGACTTTTCTTGTAGGGCCATGAATGATCGCGTTAGTGTTTTTTATTGCACAACGATCAACCATTTGGTCACAATTCTTTTTTTTTTAACTGTCAATTTCAGTTATAAAATGACAACGTTTTGCCAAAACAGTATGAAAAAATTTTGCTTCGCTGCTGTTTCGTTGCGCTCCTCGAGTAATTCGGACGGTCTAGACGGTTACATGCTGGGACCTGTGGATATCAGTCAGTTTTAAATGTTGTATTAAATACATTCATTGTTTATAGGAATTATTGCTGCATACATTCACCATAACAACACGTATCACGGAGGATTCACGTATGAACAGATTGGCCATTTTGTCCGCATTATGAAAAACCGAGAAAAAAGTACGATTTTTGATGGTTTTACTTTATTTATACGTGAATATGTGAAAACATGTGTAGTTTTTTTTTTACAGTTTCATAAGTGTTAAAATATAATCAAACGAATATCAAAGCTTTAGCTCACGACGTTCCGAACAATTGGCGAAATGTTTGCACTGCTATTGAGACAATTATGGATGAGGTATATTAAAATGTGGGCAATAAATAAAACCAATTTTTATATTGCTAAAATGGCCATTGTAATAAAATTTATCAACAAATTATGGAAACGTTTTTATTTCTGATCAAACGGCGGTAAAAACTGAGTTTGTCCCACTTTTCGAGAGATCTAAACCACTGTCACATACTCGATGTTGCCAATATCAGAATACAAATATTGAGGGTTTTCAAAAATAGTGGAAAGCCGAGTTTTTCCAGCTCTTTGACTCAAAATTAAGAAAAAGTCCGAACTTTTTTGAATAGATTTATATAGGTATATTTTGTCATGTTACAGTTAGCAATATAGGAATGATTTCAAATCATTTTTCCACTGGCCCAAACTCCAACTTTAAACATTGAAACCAGACAATAAGAATTCGGAACATTAATCTTTCAGTATCAACTTATGGAGAGAAAGAAAAAGGTCCAAATGCAACAACATTCCACACACAATCGTCAATCATCAGATATATGCTTCAAAGTCCCAAATCAGATTCGTGTGAAGGCTCAAACGAAGTGCTCTGATCTGGCAAGTGAAATGAAACGCAGAGAGGCTGCAATTCAAGAATTCGAAAACTTCTTTTCTAGCTTGGAAAACGACTATCCAAATCCATAAATTTTTCAGTATTCAAATCAATTATACTTTTCTAACTCTATATCTCCATATCTTACGTCCACTTTCAAAATTGACAATTCCGATGGGTATCTCTATAAATTTATTCTCGATTTACTTTTGTATTCAGATTATCTTTTTCAAAAAATAATCTAATTTTCAATGTCATTCAGGTTTTGTTTCTTCTCAAATTTCTGCAATGAAAGACTTCTGGTCAATTCTCTCGGACTCTTTGACTCTACCACCTGTAACACATGCCACAGATATGGCTCCTTCACACTCACATGACTAGGAAGCATATGAATTGGTCTCAACCCGACAATGAGACACGATGTAAATCCATGTGAGGTTCTCGTTTAGTCTTTTCTCTCATTAAAACAACCTACGTATTCAATTTTTTTAAATTCAATTCTTTTAATGATTACGATTTTTCAGTTCTATCAAGAAACTTCAATCAATCTACAATGAAACTAGAGAAAACAAAGCAATCGGATGACTATTATAAAAAATGGACCCGAGAGCAATTGTGTGAACATGCCGAGCCACTGCGTAATCTAAAAAATCCATTCGCAGACATGGGAACTTTCCTATTCAGTACTTCTAACTTTGGTAAGTTGAAACTGCTTTGTATTGTTTAAAAATGGTTGCATAGATGCTATTGCACGACTGATCCATCACAACAATGTTTATCACAATTGTACTACGGCCGAACAAAAAGGAAATCTTTTTTCGTATCTTCACATGCGTTGATGTAATTTTTTCAGTTTTTTTCCAATTAAAAAAATCAATCTTTCAGTTCTTGAGTTTCCGCACAGTGTGTCAATGTTCTTGACCAAAGTTTTCAGACGCGTTGCCGCAGTAAGTTTAATTTATCCTTTTTAGTCTCTTAGATTGACATTTTCAGATCGAGAGCAAAAAATGCATCGTTGGTGAACCATCATCCAAGTGTTTTTTCAAATCAACTGATGAGCATGCATTCACGGGTAATCGTTTTACAAGGAACAGAACCCCATATTTCGGAATATTAGAGCCATAGGTACATATATCCATTAAATGCACACTAAATTTTTGTCTCGTCAAAATAATCTCAACCGTTTACTTTTCAAGTAACCCTTTTAAATAAAAGATCAATACGGTTTTCACAAAATTAATATGTAAACATCTATTTTATGTCTGTAATTTGTACTAAGTATTGTTATTTATGTCAATTCCAGTATTGTTTTTTCAATTTTCTTTTTTAAAATAGATATTACTAAGTACATTTAGGTTTGGTTTTGATACGCACATGCTCCTCAAATACATTTCCTATTAGCTCAATCTTTTTACATTCTTTGTTTAATGAATTCATTTTCATTTTAAACCTAATAAATGACGACGTTCAAATAAATACAGTTAATTAGTTACTAGTTATGGTATGTTTCTCGATCATTTTTTATTGCATTGTTAATAACTAAAATAAATAACATATGTATTATTCTATGAATCATGATGAAGAATGCCATAAGTTTACTAAAAATGAATTACTTCGGTGGTGCCAATGTTGTTCTGAAGTTTAAAATTTAGTAGTTTATACAAAATATTTTCTAGAAACTTACAAAAGATGATGCTTGAAGATGAAATGGCGATGCACATGTTGATGTATGTATTGAAATAGGAAGCTGCTGACAGTGACAATTATTATAGTTGGATGTTATTATTAGTCTAGAAGTGATCTACTTCGTCAGATTTTTTCGATTTCGATTGAATTTTTTTTTTCAAATTTTAATCTTACTTGATTAAAGTTGTTAAAAAAAAGAATTCAAACTTACAGTATGTCCTGTAGTTTTTTTAATGTTGTTATGGAGAGCGTTCAAAATGGGAAGATTCTAAAATAGAATTAAGATTCGTTAAAATAAAATAATTTCTACCTCATAAACAAGAGTTGGATTTGCATTTGGACCGTTTCTCAAAATGGGAAAACAGGGAGAAGTTGGAGATCTTGATGAAGACTCAAACAAGATTTATTCATACCAGGTAACTGCGTTTTTCAACCTACCGTAGCACTATCGGTATGGGATCCCAAAAACACCGAATATGACGTCTTTGTTTTTGGTAAGGTTTTAGTCAGTTCGAGAGGATTTGATTGCAGTGGCTAAAATTGCGTTAGGAATTAGCCGTCAATTCTGCAAAATAGCTTACGACTATTTTAATTTTGCATCCAGTGACTGGTGACATTGACACTTTCATTTTCACGTTTGTAGGGATTTCAAAATTGATCGTTCTGGTTCCTTCCGGGAAATCGATTAATAGAGCCATTCTTCAGAGATCGGAAGAATTGTAGAGAGGAATGAAGAATTCCGCCGAGGAGCACCTTTTATAATTCTAAATTTGCATATATTGACCAAGGATTGGAGACGATAGGAATGAAGAAATATGGACAGTTTGATGGGAGTGACTCATTTTATTGCACATTCCCTTAATTTTTCAGAGTTCGGATGGGCCGGACACGTTGCAAGGAGAACAGATGAAAGATGGACAAGACTGATGACGGAATGGTATTCAAGAAATCGGAAAAGACCTGTTAGAAGGCCTCAGATGAGATGGTCCGGCTCTCTGACGAAGGAAATCACCACGAGGATAAAATGCGATGACATCATCACCCCATGGTCCATCTAAGCAAAGGATCGAGAAGCTTGAAAACCTGTGATCCGCGCCGTAAGCGAAGAACGGATTGACTAAGTATCCTAAGTAAGTAAATAAAACATGTTCAACAATTTCACAGTTTTTTCAAGTTTTTCAAGTTTGTTGGGTCTGGTCTAAATCATTCATTAACATCTTAATTCATATAGAAACAAAAAGAAATCGAAAAAAAAAATTTTTTTTCTTCAGGCTGGTCTGGAAGATGTCGGAATGGGGTAGTAACAATATGTAACAATAAAAAATTATTGAGAGAAAAAATACGGAAACTTTATCGTTCACCCTAATATTTTCCCAATGCTCATATTCATAATCAATAATTTTGCACACTTGTATCCCAAACGACAAAATTTATAGAGAAATAAAGTTTGAATAGTGTGCCAATTCGTCCATCTTTTCAAACAACGTCCAATCCTTCTGAACAGTCCAAGTTGTACAAATCACCACATCTGAAATAACCGTTCTATTAGAGTCAATTCGGTTCAAAATGGTTTGTTTGTTGTTATACATAGTTTTAAAAATCCACGTTTTATGTACATGTGCAGGTGGATTACCTGCACATCAAATTGGGTTTAAAAATCACGTGAACATGTTTCAATTTTCGTGAAAACCAGGAAAAAATATATGATTACAACTCTCTAACGCGTACAACAAGCGCTTGCTATATTATATTCCCCTGCTTTGATATATACATATTTAAAAAAACCAACTTGTATGTTTTAGGCTGACTGAGGGGATTCCTCACTCGGCTATCAATTCCACGCAAAGCATTTATCCAAAATCTAACATTTTGGTAATCATGAATTCGAAGACACTTGAAGTTTGGCATATTCCCAGATAGCCAGTGACGAATAAACAACTCAATGTCTTGTAAGGATAAGTTGTTCTTCCAAATTTGTGCTTCTTCGCACTTTATGTTCATCAAATCTTGTACGGTTATCTGTCTGCCATTGAACACTTTTATTCGTGGAATGTTAAACAACTGAAATGAATTTCAATGTGTGTATTTGCGATATATTAAAGTTTACATCTTGTATCACAACTTGAACCTTGTGTGGTCTAATGCTATACTGAAAAAAAATCAAAATTTGAATGTCGCGGGAAATTGTTTTTGAAAAAAAAGGAAAAATAATGGACGGCAATTTTCACCGGCAATATTCAAATTTCGGACAATTTTTGAACATTTTCTCTGTATTTAAAAGTCAGATAAAAGTTATTTTCTAATAAAGCAAATATTGTTCTATATTGTACCATTACATTTTTATGAAAAATATCGGGGGAACATGCCCAACCGTCTCACTTTGTAGAGTTGCCGGTCAGCAATTGCCGCGCACCCCGCGATCAAGGTTCGAACTACATAGTGACGCAACGACATTGCACTCTATATAAAGTAAATAATGGCTTAACAATTAGGCTACTCCCCTTGAATCAGCCGATGCCCCCCCCCCCTGGTGGCAATACCCATGCGCATTTTCATTTATTTCAGGAATTTATTATTTTCCCCGAAGTCGGACAGTTTTTGGGAATGTTATGTTCTCTAAAAAATTATTACAGAACTCATTGAAACGCATCAAATGAAATAAAATTTGTAAAACTTTCAGTTATAAATTTTTTTACGAAGATTTAGTACTGGGGGAAGTTGTTCCTAGGGTCTGTTCAACATTTTTCCCTAATTTTAGTGTTCTCTACAAACTTGAAAATACTCTCGAAGATGTTTCAAAGATCAATGATACTGGTCGTTATCACCAATTCATTTATTTCATCTTTTAAAAGATACTGAACTTCATTTGGGCGATAATGTTTTACGATGTTAATCGATTTCATCTATGCGTTTTCGTAACTTGGCAGCTCGTCAATTTTGCTGTCGGGCAATATATTTTCAATATTTTCTCCATTCACGTTCCAAAATGGAAATGTGGAGATGGCCCAGTAACAAAAGATTGCAAAGTCTACCAGTCTTGTCCGAAGGATAATCTCACGTTTGTAGATCCTATTTTTACATCAGTTGCTATGGAGTGAGTTATTGATTTTAATTGAGTTTCAATATAAAGTGAACACATAAATTTAAGTTTCGATTGGGTTTGTGGTTCTTCTGCTCATTATCAATCATTTTTCTCGTTGGTTCAATATCTGGGTGTTCTTGTTGGAACTGTTTTATTTGGAACTTTGTCAGACAAATATGGGCGGAAACCAATTGGAATTTTAGTAATAGTGATTGCAATTATTTCGCTTCTAGGTACCGGACTTTCTCCAAATCGCCAATTGCTTTTTATAGCACGGAAAGTATTTTATGACAATTTTGGCTACAAACTTATAAGTTAATTTTTCCAGATTTTGCTCCGGCTTATCAATTGCAGGTGTTCTAGTATGTATATGTGCATGGATCCTTGAATCGATTCTATCTCACCAGAGGATGGTTATACGTGCATTTTTCAATTGGGGGTGGACAAGAGTTTTCATTACAGTTGTATGTTATTTGACACAAGAATGGAGATTGGCTTCTTATGTATGTGCAGCGTGTCTTGTTCCAGCTCTTCTCATGCTGATTTTCTTGATTCCAGAGTCTGCCATATGGTTACATAGCAAGGTTAGAAATATATCTTGTCTTTTTAAAATTTTTAAAAATTTTATAAAGTTACTTGATCGAAACTTAATACTTTCAATGAAAACTTTTGAAAAATGATCTGTAATTTTGGTGCAATTAATTTTTCAATGCCAATTTCAGGGTGAAACTGCAAAAATGATTGAGAGTGAGAAATTCATGGCAAAAATCGCAGGAGTTTCTTATGTTCCAATTGAACACAAACTGATTCACTCAAAAACTTTATTAGAAACTCTCAATACGAAAGGGTTATTCAAAAAGCTGTTCGTATTATGGATCATGTGGTTTTTCGTTGCTGTTTGTGGATTTGCAAATGATTTGAATTCAAACAGTCTTGCCGGAAACCTTTACTTGAATCAAGCGTTATTCGGTATATTACTTGTGCTGTCAAAAATTGTACTGCTTTTTGTGGATACCAAATTTGAAAACTTTAAACGGAGAACGTTGCATCAAGGATCACAATCCGGAATGATAATTAGCTTTCTCATTTTAGCAATATTTTTATGGATTGACTATCATGTGAGTTTTCTAGTGTGAAAAAACTTCAAAAATCGGCTTTTTAGGGAACAGGTTTCCTAATCGTTTACCTTTTTGGAACAATGTTCATCGAATACACATGGGATGCTGTATATCTTTGTGCTATTGAATCGATGGAAACTTCTTCTCGAGCAAGTGCAGTTGGCTCATGTTCATTAATGGCTAGAATTGGTAGTCTTTTGGCACCATTTCTTACTTATGCAAACACGTGGTGGCCCCCTGCAGTTTATTTCACTATTATTGTTTTGGGGACTGTAAACTTGATAATATCATTTATGTTTTTGGTAAGTGGAAGCAATATTGAATTATTTTAATATTTTGTTTTAGCAAGAAACGAAAAATGTAAATTTGGATGAAGTACAAGTTAACGACGATGAGGCACAGGAAGAGAAAATTGCGATGTTGCAGACCTAATTATATCAATACAATGATATTTATTAGGAAATTTACACGCTTTCTTAAGCATTTTTTATTTTTTATTTTGGAAGAAGTTAACATGAAATGTTTATTTTCACATTTTTGTAGCATACTTTTAAAAAACTTTGGCACATGGTGTAGTAGCTGAACCCGGAATTGTTTTTGATGTATGAAGGTCCGTAAAGATCAGCTTCAAATAAAACTATGATTTAAGTTTTTACAAAACAAGACCATGCATTTTGCTGCCGCAGCTGCAAATACTACACAAATACAACAATTTTTTCAACAACAGCACATTTATTATATCTTCATATACTATCAAAAATAAATGTTTGATTTTTTGAATTCGGCATTTTTACCGCCGTATTCCTTATATTCATTTCATGTAATATGATAAGATTATAATCTACAGTTGATCAGTTTGTCTTTGTTTTTTTCTATTTAATTTGATACTAATTCTTACTTTGTTCTTTTTCTATTATAACGTTGATGTTTGAAACTTTATTTTCCGAGACAATACATGTACGTGATAGAAATGAGATACATCAGATGAATTTAACTTGCGCGAATTAATAAGTTATTGAATGCTGCTATCAAAATTGTCTTCTTATTAATTTTACAGAAATTCCATTGGAAGGTCTTGCCACAGCCTGAAATTTGGCACATAAGTTTAAATTAAAAGCAGGTTGCTATACCTCAAACATTGGTTTTGTTGAATAAAAACCACCCATTGGTTCTAACCGGAAATTTTTCAATATGTGAATCATCATGACTTTTTCGTTCAATAGGGCGAATTTTTCACCAATGCAGTTTCTGAGGCCCGCCGAGAAAGGCATAAAATCGTAAGCGTTTCTCTTGGCGATTTCATCAGGAAGAAAGCGGTCAGGGTCGAATTTATTCGGGTTCGGAAAGACTTGTGCATTTGAATGCAGAGCAAGTGGAGCAATTGAAACATTTGCACCAGAGGGAATAGTCATCCCGTCTGAAAAATGAATATCTATAGATTTTCGATCTCTAGTTTCAAAGTTAGACAAATTCCACTCACCGAATTCCATGTCATTAATAAGTTTTCGTTGCAGAGAAGGCACTGGAGCTATTATTCTTTTTGATTCGTTCAGCACTCTCTCAGTGTATTCTAGTTAACTAATTCCTTCCGAAGTGACTTCGTCATTTGGTTCCTCTCCAAAAATGTGCACAATTTCTTCATAAACCTTTTCCTGAATATCAGGATTATGTGCCAAGTTCCAACATGCCCACGATACTGATGTTGTTGTAGTGTCATGGCCGGCAAACATGAAAGTGTCCACCTCCTGGCGGATATCTTCTGACGTCAAACTGTTTGACTCCTCACTATTGAGCAGAATGTCTAAAAAATTCATTTTCCTCTTCGAAGTTTCTTTCTCCACTTCGCCCGATGCAATCGCAGCTTTTCTGTCTGCGATAACGTTGACAGTGAAAGTCTTCATTGTGTTTAAATGCGCATCTTTCTGTTTTTTAAGCCCAAGTGCCCAGTATATTGCAGGAATTTGGTAAGATGGATTGATGGCGTGAGAAATCTGAAAAAAGTACATAGACTAAATTAACAATTTTTTATTGAACATACCGCCATGCTGTTAAAACCTTCTACAGCTTTCACGTACGGATGATTATGATGCATTTGTGCATTAATTTTTGTACCTATTGCTGCTCCACAAATGATGTCCAACGCACATCGCTTGATATATGGAAACATGTCTACAGTTTCCTCATTGTCAGCAAACTTTTCAAGGTGCTCAATCATGATCTTAAAATAAATATTTATATTAAAGTCGGAGTTGCGCCAGTGGGGATTTTGTCTAACAGTAAATACACTTAAAATAATCCAAAACAACCGGATATAAAAATAAAACACTGCAAACATTTGTAGTTTTTTTATCCGGTCAAAGTTTTGGAAAATCGCAAAAAAATTGAAAAATATTAGCTTTTGAGGAGATCCAGAATAATGTCGCACCCCATACAATGTTTTAATACAAATAATTAAAACAAAATTAAGGTATAAAAAATGTAGGAGAAACTTTTTTTGGTCGACTTCCAAAATTATGAGTGGCAAAAACTGTGTAATTGTCACTTTTTGACTGTAAATAGAAAATTTTCATATTTTTTTTTGAAAAGTTTTAATATGATATTGGGTCATTTTGGGGCCATATGAGTAGTTTTTAGAAAAACAGAAAACCTTATATAAAAATCAATTTTTCGATACTGTCTCAAATAATTATCGTATTTTACTCACTTTAGTCTCTGAGTAGAACACTTCCAAATAGCCTTCAAGTTTTGCGAAATGAAACGTAGGTGTTAATAGTTTTCTATGGGTCCTCCACCGTTCACCAAACCCTTCAACAAGAACTCCGCCGCCAAGCCAAGGAAGGAAAAAATTATAGTCGTCACCTTTATTGAGCTCTGTAGTGGATTCGACAAGTTTCTGAAATTATATTATTTTTTGTCTTTAACTGAAAAATATCAAACCGCAATAGTTTTTCCATCTAATGGCCAGACATAAAGTTTTCCAAGAATATGATACTTCATGACACTTTTTCCTTGGCTTCTAGTTTCATCAGCAGTTTGACGGAATATTTCTGTGATTTCTGGAAATCATCAATTTGAGAGTGTACAACACAATTAATTTTTGTATGAAAAGATCAATTGAAAGATGTTATTAAAATATGAAAAAATTGAATTCAAAAAACTAACCTGTTTGTGACTTATTCTTGAATGTTTCTGTGTTCCCGAAGATTGGATGAGTCGGTGGACCGGGAATCTGTAATTTTAACCAATGAAAATATGAATTAATTGACTCAATCACCTTGTCATCGTATTGCCTGTACTTTCAAATAAGTTGAATTGTCTTCCACGACCATGGTTTAAAACTTAGAAGACATATTAAAATGATAATTAAAATCAGAGCCATTTGAATATAGATTTCCAATTTTATCAAGTTCGCTTTATTCTTCTTATATACAAAAACATTCTCACAGAAATTACGCCCAGTCGCATTATTACACGTGCATCCTCAAACTGATCAGTGGGTAAAGTATAGTTGATCAACGAATTTATTTGGGAGAATTAATTTGAAACCTTCCAACCAGAAGGAAAATTGTTTTTTTTTAATTTTTTGGGAGCACTTTTTGCAATTTCATGAAATAAAGAAGAAGGGCTTCCTATGATTTTCTCGTCATTTTAAAATAAATAAAAAAAACTGATTTTGGTTAAATTCCGTAAAAGCAAGCCTATTTTGTTTGGTATTTTCTAGGAGAAAAAAAAGTTCTGAACAGTTTTATAAAATAAAAAAAAGGGCTTCTTATGACTTTCCTGTCATTTAAAATGTTGAAAAAAAAAATCAGTTTTTGGTTAATTATTGGCATTTTTTAAAACTGACTTCCGTAAAAAATAACTCATTTTGTTTGGTATTTTCTGAGAGAAAAGACAGTTCTAATCAGTTTCATAAAATTAAAAAAAAGGACTTCCTGTTCTTAATTCTTAATTCTCGCTGCCTAAGGCCACGGTTTTCACGGTTCACTTCTTAGAATGTTGCAGCACCATTACTTTTTTTGAAAGTGATTTATTTAATATCAGTTTGATCATTTATTGAAAGTTTTAAATGCAATATAGGGCAATAATGCAGAATACAGAGTACATGTGCTTGATAAAATAATACAAATAAATATGTTTCATCAAACACATTAACTTTAAAGGAAATGTGCGGTAAGAAGGGCAAAAAAAAGAAAAAGGGTGAACATAATATTCATGACTGATTAAATTACTAATTTGTGGAATTGTGACAATGATTAGAATGTTGACAACGATTGAGTTCTATAAAAAAATAGTTTAGAGTTTTTCAAATGTTCAAAAAATTGAAAATCCGTGACAAGAGATTGGGATATCATATTATTACTTGAATAGCGCTCAATATTTCTGCCAAAATACAAGAAATTATACCTTCATTTCCCGATTGTTCTTTGTTCGTTTAAAATACCCGAAAGTTGATCCAGCAGTTTGTTATGAGCAATTTCCCTTTTACTGAGTTGGTTGTCCTTGTATTCCAAAGCATCCTCCAATTTTGTAATTCTTGAATTCATGTAATGTCTTTCACCCCGATGCTTCTTTTTCATTTCGGCGATCATCTTGGTTTCGGCATCAGTTTTTTGTTTCAACTGTTCCTTAAGATTATGGTTTTCTTCAGTTAATTCAGAAATGTGGTCCATAAAATTGCCATTGAGTTTAACATCATTTTCAAGTTTTGTGATTTGTGTAGTTTTCATTTGTAGCTCTTCAATGTGTTTTTGTTTCAGTTCGAGCATCATCTTGGCAGCATGTTCTACTTCTTTTGTTTTCGTTGCCATCCAGTCTTTGAGTTGTTGATTTTCAGTTGTCATTTTGGAAAATTGTTCATTGGAGCTGTTATTGAATTTAACATTGTCTTCTAACTTCATAATTGTTGAATTTTTCATTTGTAGTTCTTGCTCATGTTTTTTCTTCAATTCTAGAATCATCCTGTATGCGGAATCAGTTTCGTCCGATTTTTGTGCCATTTTATTTTTCAGTTTCTGGTTTTCCACTGCCAGTTTTGAAACTTTTTCATTACAGCTTTTTTCCAGAAATCGTTGGGATTCTATCGATTTTTGTCTCTCAGTTTCCAATTGCTTTTTTGTTTCGCTGAGTTCTTTTTTTGTTGCGTCAATCTCTTCTTGGTTGTTAGAATTACTCTCGTACTCATTTCTGGGTAGAACAGGCCAAATTAGTTTGAGCATGCCGTTAGGAAGCAACTGGATCTTCCGGATCTGCAAAAATGTGAGAAAATTTTTGGTAGTAAGAGGCGAAATCTTACCAGATGTGGTTCAACATCTTTCTCTATTGCAACAAAGTTGGCCCCGTCAATCTGAAAATGAAATTTTCGAGTTTATTTGTTTAGTATGCCAATTTTGAATAAATCGGTTTACAAATTTTAATTTTCTTTTGACCAATCTGTCAAAATTCTCAAGGCTGTCACTATTAACTACAAGCTCCAGGATCATGTTTTCCAAAAGTTTGGAGGTTTCTGATAATTCCGCATCAAGATTTAAAAAAAAGGTCATGATCACATGTTAGTTTTTTCTTTGATCATCAGGTTTATCAGATATTTCACTTTACTTAATAATTTCATTTACCAAAAATTGAAAAACTTAAAGCTATGGCCTTTTACATTGAAATTTCTTGTATTCAACGTTAATGACTTTTATGTTTTCATGAGTTTAACGGAATAACACCATCATCTCACAAGTAATATTTTTCAAAACTTACCTCTGTATCCAATGGACCAGTTTTGTGAGTACGGAGGTTCTCGAACAAATTATTCAGCTCTGCATTCATCAATAGTCGTTTTTTGTGGGCTGGAGTAACTTTTACCACTGTTGGTAAGTAAGCGATGTACTTTTCGTTTGTTGTCTAAAACAAAAATTACAAAACTTATGTTAGCCTAATTTGAAAATGTTAAATTTGTTTTTTTGTCGGCAAATAATTGGTTTTTCAAAAGAAAAATGTATCATAGTTTATTCATGATTAAAATAAAAAATTATATAGGTATTTTTTCATTACGGAACGAAAAACTGCTTGAAATCGGCAAAAAACACACGAAAGTTGGATTTGAGTTTTAAGGTAACTTCATTTCTAATAGTACAGATAGCAGTCATATTTTAATAAATTAAAAAAAAATTACCATTTCATCAATATCCCATTGCTTGTTTTTAGGAAAATTAGCTACCACGAAGGGTTCACTAATTGAAGATGATAAACCATCGCTGACTTTTTTGATATCAAAATCCTTATTATCATCCTCAGCCGTCGAAGAATGGTTTCTTTTAAAGCTCTTTCGAACCATTTCTAGCTGAAATTATCGAATGAATTCATCGAATAAAAAAATAAGAAATACTTATTAAGTTAAGTACCACATTCCACAAAAAGATTGAAGAAGATTAATGGAAAAAAAGAGATTATGAGTAAATTTCTATGGAAGTATTAAACGGCTGTCTCAGTATCTGATAGCGTTACTGATACACAGCAGTCATCGAATTTTCTTCATCACACTGCTTCTCAAAAAAATAGTGTTCTTTGAGAGAAAAAAGAAGCACGCATGGTGGGATGTGACGTGTGAGAGACGCAGACATGCACTTTTGCGACGTGGAGGAAGGAGTGCGAGGCGAATAATGACGATAATTCCGACCAACCATCATTCAATTGAAGCTTAGTTCTTTTTTGGAAGGGAGAGTCTGACTACCGCGTTTAAAACCAATAAAACAGTTCAAAATAAAACGATAAGGAACAAGGTGACTGATACAACGAGTTCAATAACATTCCGTTATGAAGAGTTCAATTAGAATTAAAAAAAATCATGAATTCTAGAATAAGTATGAAATAAACAAATACAAAAGGCACATGCACCGCAAGATGTAGACATACCGATATGGCATTCGGTAAGGTTTTTTTTTTCAATAGGCATACATAAATAGGGTAACAAGAGAGAAGGCCAACGACGACCAGCAAATAAAAGCAAAGGGAAACAGAACGAACCGAACTATGACGGAAATTCTAAACAATTCAAGTGCAGCTCAGTTCTGTTTTCAAAAACCGCTATTTCTCCAAAATTAGTAACCATAAAGTAAACAGTTGTATGGAAAATTTGATACTAAAAACTAAAAATTTAAAAAAAATCAAGACTTGCAAATTAGAGAAGGATCCGAAAATAAGACTAAGTAAAAAAAAAATACCAAAGAACACCACAAATTTGTTTTTTTTTCACAAGTGAATTGAATGCAGATTTAAAGAAAGTATGTACCATACGTGGAATATAGACGTAATTTCTAGCAAAACTTTAAAATTTTTATGTTTTTTTTAATAAGAGGCGGTTTGAAAAATCGAACTTATCGACTACCGCGCACCCATGAATGATCCGAAAAAGTTTGTATGTTCTGTGTTTTGGAAGACTATGAAACTATGTGCATTTCTTTTTGTGAAAAATGTTTATTTTTCAAATCAATCAGAACTGATAAATAGAGAGTACAGATATTAACACAATTAATATCCTGGGGCAGTTCTTGGTGGTGGGCAGTGATCGCAACCACCTGGTGCTCCGGTCTCTCCGTCGGCTCCGTTGTTTCCGTTGCCTCCTGGTTGTCCTGGGGCGCCAGCGGCTCCATTGTCTCCGACTGGTCCTTGTGATCCTTGGGATCCTGGATTTCCTGGGGCTCCTGGGGATCCGGCTGGTCCGGCTGGTCCGTCTGGTCCTGGGGCTCCTGGTGCTCCGGCTGGGCCTGGAACCTCGTTGACTCTTCCTGGGGCTCCTGGAGCTCCGGCGTTTCCTGGATGTCCGTCTTGTCCAGCTTGTCCTGGAGCTCCTGGTCCTCCGGCGTTTCCGTTGTTTCCTGGGGCTCCTGGCTGTCCGTCGGATCCTGGGTTTCCGTTTGGTCCCTTTGGTCCAGCTGGTCCGGCTGGTCCTGGTGGTCCGGCTGGGCAGTCGAAGCAGAATTCGTGAGCTGGAGCTGGAGTGGCTGCTGGTCCATCTGGTCCGTCATTTCCTGGTGCTCCTGGTTGACCATCGGAACCATCTTCTCCGTCTTGTCCTGGTGCTCCTGGTGGTCCAGCAGCAGAGACACCGCATCCGCAGCATCCTCCTTGGCTGGAGAATGATCCCTCAACTCCGGCGCTCTCGTATCCCGCTTGACGGCGGGAACGAACAGATCCTCCAGAAACCTTAGCGAGAACTTGAGTGCGGGTTACCTCTCTCCAGATGTTTCCAGATCGGGAACGACAGAAATCAACTTCGGATTGCATAACAGATTGCATGTGTTGCATGTAGTTGTAGAGCATTGGAGCGGCAATAATGCACACCAATGTGGCGGTGAAAGAAACGGCGACTCCGACGAGAGCCACACGGCGGAGGGAGCTAGCCTCGTGCTCAAGTTGCTTGATATCCGACATCTAGAATGTGTAATATTAAACCTCGATTAGGAAATGCATTATCTTAAACAATAAAACGTAAATGAGAAGGAAGGCACCTGTCTTATGTTCACCCTTGCCACTTTTTATACTACAGGTGGGCGGAAATCGGTTAATGAGTGTACACTGACAATAGAGAGACATTGGCAGGAGAACAAAAAAAAGTGATAGTTTTTTCGACACAAGGAACTGCTAGCTGATTGTACGTAATGCTTTGTAAAAACGTCTAAGCATATTTTTGTGTCTTTTGCACTTATGCAGGCTGGTGTTGGTGATTAGAAAACATCTATAGCTTTTTACAACATTTTCTGATATGCCAAAAATTAAGTTCTTCGTTAATTGTTGGGGAAGTAAAGACAGTCAAAAACATTTTTCAGTGCCACATTCAATGATAATACTCGTATCTTCAATTATTTGCATATCACAAGTGATTACCCAGTGATTACCCTTGCTCTTCCTATTGCACGAGTTTGAAACTTGTACAGAAGCCATTATAAAAATGAAAATGGCATTGAATTGCAATATTGTTTCAGTTGAATTGCTCAGGTCTGTGCGGCGCATGGAAAAAGTCGGCTCTCGGCTCACGCCTGTTCTAATTTTATCTTGGCTTTCGGCTTGCCGAAAAAATAAATGAACTTGTTTTTCGTCTCTCGGCTCTATTTTGAACCTAGTTTTACTAAACAAATGCTTAGTATTGAAAATAATCACCAAACAACAGAAAGTCAACTGAAACACATTCGAGCCGAGCCGAAAACTGAACAAAAATACTATTCGATGTCTTGGCTCTCGCTGACAGCCGAATAAAACTTCTACTGAAAACTTCAAAAAAAACTCCCACTGTTTAAAATAAAGATAGAAACTTTTATTTTGGTGTGTAGGGCTAATTCGCTTTTCCATAATTTGAAAACCTGAAACACAACGTCAACAAATGGATGTCTTATACGTGTAAAACTTTATTGACAGAAAAAAGTGGGCAGTGCGTCTTGATGAACCATTTGAGAATAAAATTGATATGAGAGATGTATTGCGTCCTATGAAAGAAGGATTTTAAGTAATTTTAAGTAAAAAAAGTGTGAAAAGATGTGAATTGATGAGATTAGTAAGATGGAACGTTGTCAAATCCTGGTCTTTTGTACATACGCTCTGAGCTGCGATCCTTGGGTTTCTCAATTGTTCTGAAATATTTTCAGGTTGTGCATAATTGAAAAGTATATTTGTTAGGAAACGGGGTAGGTAAAATATGCGTGTATGTGAATACTGTCTTTTGTTGAGTGTCATGATTTCAATAATGTTTTATTCAAATATTTGCTTGTTTGAATTTTTGAAACAAATTTTACTGATAGTAGGTACATTGGTATACTGTAATTTTCTGTTGTACTTCTAACCATTAGTAAATACCCAAACTATTTTTCTCCAGTCTCAATTATTTATTTTGAATCTCCTTTGGAAATTACTCACTTAATTGTTCCGAACTGGCTGTTTGTGAGCTCATTCACGGAATGATACGAGATAGAGCCGCGAAGTGGAGCAGGCATGTCTCTGTCATCAACATCGTCGGCAACAAACGGTCTGAAAGTTTTGTTTTCACTAGTAAAACTTGGAAATACTAATCCAGCTCTTCATTCATATTCTGTGTGAGTAATATCCATCTTTCTTGTTGTCACAAAACGATTTATTCGAAAATTGTACAACAAAAAAGATGAAATATTACAATAAAAAGTAAGAATGTGTTATACATTTCAATGAGTCGACAGGTATGAATGAATTGCGGAGGGCTCGATGAAATGATGATAACTAACTAGTGGCAGTGGATTTCTGATAGTTTTTGAGTGTGAAAGAATAGTTTTTAACTGAAATGTTGTGACTTTTTGATAAGTTTTTTTAAAAAATAAGCAGGACTATAGCTGGTCCAGCAAGTCAGGAAACATAAAAAGTGATAATTTGTATAATTTTAAAAAGAATTGGTAAATTTATCAACATTGAGAGCTTATGAGAGCTAAACTTTAAAGAATTAAAGGTTCAATCGCGAAATATCGTTTTATGCTGGATCAAAAGTTTTTGCGAACTTAGTTTGTCAAATCCGTACGCTGAGATCCGGCTGACATTGAGCTCGATCTGATTTAGAGACTTGAGTTCGAAACCTGTTGATTATTGGTTGTTAATTCACTCGATAATTTTGATTACCTAAGGTCTAATTATATTTCTTACTGAATTCTTTTTTTTTTTAATTTTTTGCTTTAAATCTGGTACACAAATCCACTTTATCATCAGTCATCAACCGGATTATAACTAGCGATCTGTTCTTGGGTGGACCTGTAAAAGGCGTTGTGTGCTCTTTGAGGGGACAATGGAGCGGGCTCGACGTGCTGAGCAACCGATGCTCGGCTGATTTCATCCTCGTTTCTCTGCGTGATCTGCACTGGTTTTGGCATCATCAACGTCGTCTCTTGCATTGGAGACGGGATGAATTTTTCTGAAGAAAATTGTTATTCAATTTTAGAATTTTTTATTCAGATTGTTCATAAGAGTAAACGGTAATTGGTAGTTGGGAAAAGAGCGTTGAAAAATCACAAAACAAAATTAGAATACTGGGAATTTCAGGATTAAGATTCATCAACAAGAGAAGAAAGAAGAAGTGGAAAAGGGAAAAATGTACATCATGCGAGATATGTAAAAAGACGGCAGCAAAAATAAACTGTTGGGCTGTTTTCTAATGTAAATTTAAATTGGAATGAATAATTTTGTGACTTTTGGCAGTGATTGAGCATTTTTCAGGTAAATGTTTCAGACAACAACAGATATATTTTAGCACCATTTGATAGAGTAGTAGAACATTCTAAACATTTCAGAGCATTTCTCTGGAATCTGTCGAAACAGGCCTTTCATAGACAATCTCCTGTTTAAAACTCTCTTCCACAGTTTCATGCACTCCATGACGGACCATTGATCCGTTGTCGCTGTCATACACATTATTCGACGGTCTTCTGAGATAGTTCTGGCTCACGGCGTACTCTCGTCTTCGGTATCCATCATCTGGGCCTCCTGAGCGTTCAACATCCAAATTCCTGCCATTTCCGTATCCATTCTTGTATCCTCCGTTTCTGGAGCCAGTCTCATATTTTCTACCATAAGCACTGTAGATATCATCAGGGGTACTGTATTTTTGCTCTTGGAATGCGTATTCATCAACAAGTTCACCATTGTTACGGAGAGCAGAGTACTTATTACCAGTAGTAGAGGAAGTTGCATTCGCGTCTGAAATGGAGAGGGGATGCATTAATTGTAGTAAGGAAGGGACAACATGCCACCACATCATTAACAACTCGAAGTTATAGGAAAAATTAGTTTTCAAACTTCAGTACGTACCTTTCTTTGGACGGGATTTCAAATATTTTGCCAAATAGTACGCTAGACAGGCGAGTAGAAGTGCTATCAAGAAAATGGCCAATGCAATAAGAATCAACATCAACCTGAAATAGAAATTAAAGTTGCTTGATTTAAAATTATCACAGATTACCAGAATGGGATAGTAGTGGCTTGTGGAATGCAGCAGGTACGTCCACAACATTCGAGATCATAGTCACAACTGGAAATAGTTCATCTAAGTTTTTCTTATCATATCACTGTTTTAATGGTCATCACTTCAACGAGAGGAACACAAATGGATGTCTTATGCGAACATTCGTCATTTTAGTGGGTAAATTAAAAGGATCAAATAGCTTTAAACAGTTGGAAAGTATATACTTTTCAACATTTAAATGCCATCAAGTCACATTTTTGTCAATGTTGGATTAATTCTCTAAAGCAATCAGACATTTGAAAGTTAATCTTGCTGTCTCTAATAGTCTTACACCTTTACGATTTACTTGAAAATAAGTCTTATATGCAAGACTAATAGAGGAAATACGGTATAGAACAAAAATGAGTTCCAACTTGGAACTGGACTTTTTATGTAAATATAACCAATTTTGAACAGCTATAAAATCTTTTACAAGATCTTTTGATTTACAGTTAACTCAAAATAAACTTTTATCTGTGTGTTATGTGACAGTTTATATGTAAAAGAAATATATAAAACGCAAAATTTACCGGAATTCATATCGTTCGTTCTTTCCCTCTACATCTCCTTCTTCGAAAATGCACTGTTTGAAGGCTTTGGTGTAGCCTTCGTAGAGTATACCCTTGCTGTCGCCTTGCAGTGCTATCTCCATAGCTGAATAAAAAAAATAGTGTTTTAAGTTATAAAGTGTACAACATGTAAATAAGGTGCTAAAATGAAAGTCTGAACAAAAACTTCGGAATATCGTACGGTTATAATGACGGGGAGTGGAAGAGAATTGAGATAAGTTTTAGGGAGTGGTTGTTTCTTCTTCTTCTCTACATATTTCTACTCGTTTCATACCCATGTCGTCTCTGAATCTATTCTCCATTTTACCGTCGAGAAAAAACATGGGGGGGGGGGTGTAGAAGAAAAGGAGAAACGAAGAAGAATAAGGAGAACAATCATTTCCAAAATGTGTTTGTTGTGTAATGGCAGGCGTGGCAAGATGAGAAAAGTTTATTTCCCCATATTTCGCCTTCTGTTAACTTTGATTAATCAACCATATCACTACTATGCATTAATTACTCTCATGCACTGATAGAACAATAGCTCATGGCCCAACATGTTCCCTATTTCTAGTTAAAATGGAAAATGAAATGAAGGAATGCAATAAATCTTTGAAGTTTAACATAAGGTGTTATAAGACGAACGAGTAGTCAAGATGACTGACAAAAAGTGTAATGCATTTGTATGCGTTTCCGGTCAAAGTGGTTATTTGAACGTTTACCTTGCCTCAGGTCAAATATGGCTTGACCCAAAAGTTACAAAACTCAAGGACTGTAATGTACAAAGCATACACGTATGGTATGTGCATAGGGTTGAAATTTCTACATTTACAGATTTGTGAGACTATTAAAAAAACCTAATTTTGGTACCAGTTGTGGAAATTGTACTTTAATTTTATAATTACCATTTTGTTGCTTGATTAAAAAACAAATTCACATTGGTGCATTGTTTAAAATTCTTGGTTCTTGGATTGCAGTAATTGGTTTTGGTACAGGTGAAGTTAGTATACATGCCTCAAATTTTATTTACAATACGTTTTCCATTGATTCCTTTTGAAAATTATACTTTAATCGAAACGTGAAATTTTTGCATTTATAGGTTTATTTTTAGGCTCTCAAAAAACTGTCAAAAAAATTAACCACAAGCCTATTATGAACAACAGGAATCGCATGCAAAAAAAATTTTCAAAAGCTTCAAATTTTTGAAGCAAGTATACTACACGAGTGCACAAATACGAAAACTACTGTTAGTTGTCCTTCGTTTGAATTCATTAAGAGTATATAGTTTTACATTGACACAATAATTCGCCAAATATTTTTCTTTAAAAAAGTATGAATAAATCCGATTCGTATTCGGCTGAAACAATTGAGGCACATTTTGATGGCTACCAACCTACCAAGCCTATGAATTCCATTTTGTGTGAGATGTTTATAAAACGTTTGGATAACCGCTCATCTCAATTAGTTGAACTTGAAGTAGGAGCAAAAAAACTCAATTGTACTCTTACTATAGGTACGCGGCAAAAATCATGTGTAGGTTTTTCCGAATCATCCCTCACGTATAGTGTGATAAACCAAAAGGTTGCTCAGAGAAAAAAAAGCACAACATATGAAACTAAAAATCGAAGCGGATGTTGGAAAAAAACAACGTTTTCATTAATAATTAATAATGTCAAAAATAAATTTTCGTTATATTTTAAAAAGTGATACACCCCCGAAAAGTCTCGTAATTTTTCATTAACCAATACTCTTCTCCCTTTTCCCATCCCAATCGAATATTTATTACAAGGAACGGGGGAAACGCCTATACGCCCCCCGAAATACCCAAGGAATTTGTTTGAATTTCTTGGTAAACGTTAGATGGTTTAGGGGTTGTGTGAGTCACAAGGCCTTTTCAATTTAGGCGATCAAAAACTAGATTCTTATTAGGCGCTATCATTCACAAAATTTTGACGGCGATTGAAGATATTTGATATAGTGTTGAAAGTGAAATGTTCAGGTACTTTTGCTTGAATTCCAAAAAAATGATAAATTGTAGGAACGGGTGTTTAGACAAACGGCGTTAATGTTATGATTTATTATGATACCAAATTGACAAATATTAGCAAAATCAGACTTAAAAATAAATATCTTCTATCACAATAGAACCAAGCTCAACTTAACTCAGTAACATCACACGAACTTCAAGAGATTTTCCTTACTGTAATACATATTTCATTCTTCCAAAATGGTTACGATATAATATAACATTACAAGAACATTCAATAAGAGAAAATATTAATCAACTCCGAAGTATCATTGCAAAGATGTTTCAAAAACAATAATGGGTCAAATCAACTTAGAGATTTTTTCACAGTTTTCACGCGTTGACTTCAAAATAAATTCTTGTGCAAAAAAAAAAGAAAAACTTGAGAAAAATGAATGCAGGAAGAAATAGAAGTGTAAGGACAAACAAATCAGTAGGAGGGAAACTAAGAAATAGAGGGAGGAAAGAAAAATGTTTTATTTGGAAGGTAAGGGGATGAAAACTGTGAGCGCCCAAGCCGACTGGCATAAGTGCGTAGGTGATTCTTTTTGCCGAGTGGAGCAAACATGAAACAACTTTTTGTCTCTATCTATTTTCTTTTTTCTCTGCTCCCCTTCTTACAGGTATTTCTCTTTCCCTCTCCCATTGCGCAGTTTTTGTCTCCTGAGCCAATCAACTCAAATGCACTAAAGAGCATAGTTACGAGAAGAAAAATGTGTGTTTGTACCACGGTGGCCACGCGGGGATTATCTAATTTCTTACATGCACAAGGACTAGGTGTTTGTGTAGTTGGTTACCAACTTGTAAGAAATTGAAAGTTGATAAAAATAAATTGCCCTAAGGTTTATAGCAATATTTAGAAACAAGTAAGAACGTAAACCAAGTAAAAAATCATCCGCAAAAATCTAAACTCGACATTTAATGGCAGATGTATGTGAACTTTGATAGGAACTTCAAGAAACTGAAAAAATTAAACAAAAAAGATGTCACTTTTTGGATGGTTCCAGTCGTTTTTTCCACAATTTAAAAAAATTTCTGAGCTGCCCGATGTAGTTGAATTTCATATTTATTTGATAGTCTTTTATGCAGCTGGGCCTCCCTTTTTGAAAGAAGTTTAAAACTATCAGTTAAAGTTAATATGTAATAGAATTCTGACATGTTCCTTTGTTTTTGGACAAAGGCCAGTATTGTGTAAAAGTAACTAATTGGACTCGTCGTGGCCTGAATTAAAAACTAATTGAAACTAGTTCTGTTTGTGAACTATACTTCCGTTTTTTGTTTGTTCAAAATTTAAAAATTCATCCATTGTCGATCATGATACTGTGAAATAATAAAATAGGTAGAATAATCGAATTTGAGATAGGTGTGAAGTCACGAATTTTCTTATTTTGTGAAACAAAAATTTCCTCTATTAGTCCTGCATGCAAAACTATTTTCAATTTGTTCGCAGGAGAGAAACTTTTAAGTTATTAGAGACTGCCAGGCTATGTTTGAATGTCCCATTATTCGAAAAAAGTTCATATTCTAAAACATGAAAAAAATCATTAAACTTTACCGTTTTTGCCAATGCGCATGCTTACAATTAAATTTATGCGGTATTAACATGAAAGTCATACATTGAAAACACAAACATTATTACCATCTATGAAAACGACAAAACTAAAAGTGGAACAAATAGTTTTCAAAATGATTTGATTTGGAACCGAGGTCGATGGTTAATGGTTTTGCCAGCCCTTCCATCACTTCCATCCGTCTCTCACCACAATATGTCGAGGACACGTTGAGTTAATGAAAAAAGCGCCGAGAACCAGTCCTGCGTGAGGGGGTATGGCGCCGTGAAAAAACAATAGCCATTTGTAAATGGCTGATGATCAAAACGGGGACAGAAATGGCAGTGAAATGAAAATTTCTTTTCGTTGTTTCAAATGGTGGACAAGGTCGGCGCCGTAAATTATATGTTTTTTGTTTGTCTCTGTTGATAAGCTGATTGTAATATGTACACATATATCAATCTAGCGCCAAGGCTGTTTATTAACTGAAAGTGAAGCGCGAAGAGTTGTTTTAAAGCTGAGTCAATCGAGAAAAAAACTAATGTTAAAACAAAGTGAGGATCAATCGTGGAATATCAGTTTTAAAATCATGATATTATTTATTTCAGAATTCTTTAGTTAAAAACCAGGTTAAAAATACTGATACTTGTGTATTTCACGTCCTCATTTCGATGATGGTTTTTCACACATAAATTATCATTTACCGCGGCCGAACGTTAAAAAGACTTCTCTCTAAAAAATTATATTTATTATTTTTTAACGTGAAATGGTGATAAGTTTCGTTCTCATTTTTGAGGTTAATCACTTTTTTTTCAATTTTCTTTTTGATCTGTTTATATAATAATGTAGAAAAGATAGGAAGTTCCAAAACATCTCTGGAACAAAAAAATTTTCTAAAGAATCCCAATGAAACGTTCAAGAAATAATGAGACGGAGAAAAATAATTCTGAGAAGTAGAAAGTGTACTTGTAGCATCGAGAAAATGATTGAAATTTTTTTTAATGAATGAAAAACGTAATCAAACTCGTCAAAACAATTATTGAAAAAGATCACTGTGCTCAAGTAAAAAAGTCATTTTGAAAATGAGGGCATGTAATACACAAGTACCACAATACCCAAACAGTTAAACCGTGTTTTTTGTGTTTTATTTATATTATCATGTTTCATTAATAAGTATTGTAGTTTATAATAATTTGACGCGGACCAAACTTGTCAAACTGTTGAATTTTGGTTAACATTTGGTAGAACCGTAATTTTAAGAAGTAAAGCTCATTTTGGTCATTTTCAAACACACTAAAACAAATGTCACTTTGTTTTCAATGTATTATATTAGTGTTGCTTTTACTTTTGAATACGCAAAATAGAAACTATCGCACCAATTTCAAAAGACCAAGGCGCTGCACTAACAGAGAATATACGGTAGATAAATTTTTGAAATGTTTTCAAACAAAATAATTCAATCATTGCAGATTATTTGAAAGGGGACCAAGGTTTGTAGATTTTATTTGACAGCCTGGTTCGCAACAACAGAATTTCATAATGAAATTTCTCAGAATATGTATTTTTAGAAATTTTGAGGAAAAACGTACAGAATTAGGCTTAAACCTAAATATTTTCTAACTGATGATTAAAACAATTCACCTGTTCATCATTTTTATTTGACTATTCATTTGACAAAATTTCACCAAGTATCATCGTCGAACTTCATTTACTTTTTTTGGAAACTGGGTTTCCATTTTTATACAAGTTGAACTATTTATTAATTGTATGATTATCACAGTGTAAGTAGAAAGAATGAGCAAAAGCAAGGACACCAATAACAAATAAATTAGCAACTAATATTGTTTAAAATAAAATAGTGAACATAATAGGAACCCGTTCTAAAGAGCCTGTCTTAATTTGAAGTAAGTGTAACAAAATCTGTGTTAACAAATAAAAAGATCGATTTGTAATAATGGTACAGAGAAAAAGATGAAAAAATAGGGCTGAATTTAAAATACATCTAAACCTAAGACTACAAAAACAACAAAGAATGAAATAGTTAAAGATTGAAGTAAAGCAGAGTTGCAGAAATCTCTCTCGTTACAAACACACATCAACTCAGCGCCACCTTCTTCAAGCGGTCGACGTGTGCATTTTCCAACCTGAAGTTAATCGCATTAGGATAATTTTTTTTTAAGATGTAGTATCGGAGCTTGTTCAAAGCCCATCCAATGGTTCAAAGAAACCAATCATAGTAAAAGTTTAGAAATGTACTTTTTGAAAGTAAAATATTCGGTGACTAATTGTTCGACTTTTGGAAGCAAACAGAAAATTTGTTCTATGATTGAATCTTTGTCATTTTTGTATTCAAAAATTAATAGATTCAAATTCATAACGATGATCGAAATTTCTACTGGCGTTCAATTGTTTATTAATAATTTGGCTTTTTCTCAAAACAATTCAAGCAACTTCAAACATTATAGAGTATCTAGTTAACATATTCAAACAATTTGACTTCGAAGAAAATATCATTGACGGCACTCTACGCCACTCCACTCTCCATTAGTAAACTCACTTCAGTTTGGGCATCAGCTGCGTTCATGCACCCTTTTTTCACAATTCCATCGACTGTCGTATCATCTGAAAATAAAAAAATGTTGAAAAGAATTTTTATTTCCACAATCATACCGGGTGTGTGCATTTTGTAGCAATATTTTCCTTGACAAGAACTGAAGCTGTTCCCAATTTCCTTATTACATCTGACCATCCCATCTGAAAAAAGTTATAAACTGAAACATTGTTAACACTAATGGGATTATGGGATACTATCATATTCATGAAAAGTTTAAAAAGTTTTTGTGTTTTGCATCCGTTTTTAAACACCGAAATACGTTTTTCTCAACAAAAAAAAACCATACTATGCAAAACAGAGACACAATTAGCATTTTTTATTTTTTTTAAATGGAATCTTTTGTTTTTCAGATTGTCTTTCAAAATTGTTGATACGTTTTGGATTAAATAAATTAATCTCAAGACAAAGTAAATTTACTTGTGTGTTCCTGATAGTTTTAACAACAAGCTTTGAAAATTCATGGATTATAATGGAACGATTACAGCAAATTTGAATTATTCTTATCATTCGTAAACTTTTAAACTTTTTTTTTAGAATTTTGCCCAATATATTTCCAATGGATCCTGGTATGCATGATGGATAATGAGTTAATACTTATTATAACACTCTTTTTATGTTTAGATTTTTTCGTGGTTCAGCTACTACTGAAGTACAAAAAATCGTTTTTAAAAATTACATTCGGATGTCAAAATTGAGACACACAGTTTTATATAATGTCACAAATGCATCTTTTTTATTTTAATTATTTTTTGCCCAATGCATACAATTCATCATTTGATTACTGTTGTTAAAACTTTAAAAATGTTTAATACTTTTTTTATTGTCCCACTCGTTACGATTTTTTTATTTTACTTGTAAGTTTCTCAATAGGTAGAAAAATGCATTCCTCATTAGTACCACCAAGCACTGTACGGCACGGTTAAAGTTACGAAATTTCCTTTGAGTGTTTGATAGCAATTTTGCAACAGTAAACGCAGTGGGTGGTAAATAAATCTCAAGGTACTCTGTGAAGAAATCTAATTTTTGCGTAGGATGCACGGTTCTGGCTTTTCTTTGTCATGGTTCTCTTGTTGTTTCGAACAAATAAAACTCACTGTTTCGCTGTCGGGACGATTGTGCATTGGCGAGAAAACTGACAGTCGTGAGCAGCAGAAAGCATCTCCAGATTGAAGCCATTGTTATATATTGTTGGATCAAACTGCAAAATTATCGATGAATCATTCAACTATTTACTCAACATAACGTTGTGTAAAGAATTGACGCGAAATACATTTTAAATGTGAAAACAATAAATTATCGACAACGTGGCCGCGAAGGTAAAGTTTTCATAACTGATAAAGCACAAAAAGCACATCGAATTAATGAGGCAACAACTAAAAACGAATTCAGTGCAAACAAAATGATGGAGTAAGGGTTTATCAAGAAAAGGACAAGATGGAAGAAGAGAGGCATCACTGAACATGCGAGGTTTAGAGAAAATGGAAAACCCTTCATCGTCTCCTATTTGATTCAATTATTGAACAGCATAGAGAAAGGAATGATGAAAACGTAATTAGAAACGAACCGCCTGATAATAAATAAAATGAAAAATGAAATCACTGGAATGCAATTTCGCATAGTGGTCGAGAGTCCGGTATCAATGATTTCTGTGAAAAAGCGGTTTACAGAATGTTTGCTGAACATAACCTAGTGTAAAAGAAAAAGCGTTTTTGGCATGAAAAACAGAAGAAAAAATCATAATATCCACATCTTAAAAGTGTTTCAAAAACATTATAACTCCGTGAAGGTTTTGTAATAAATCTCAAATATTTGTTTGACAGTATTTTTTTCAAAAAAAAAGAACTCTGCCATATATGAATGATAAGAACTAAAGCAAGCTTATCACTTCTACATATTAATTCTAAAATAAGTTTTTTTAACTTCAAAATATTCAAGCAGTTTGTTAACAGTCATAACACTGAAAAAATTAGGTTACTCAAAAAAATTGGAAAAAATAAAACGTTAGTAAACTTTTGTTTCTAATATTTCAATTTTTACTTTTTAAAACATCAAAATAGTGTTTTTAAATACTTTCAATTCACAAATGGAAAAAATCGTCAATTGCAAAATTCCGAATGTAAGTTGAAATTGAAGTGAGTAATAGTTTTAATAGAAAACACAGCATATTGCAAGAAAAATCGAGAAACAGTGGACATTGCATTGACTGACCTGTACCATGTCGAACCTCTTTCTCAGACTAAGTCTCTGCTATATTTGTATGAGTGGTAGTCTTCCGAAAGCTTATTAGATCGACTGCGCAGGAGGACGGGAACCTTTATGTTTGTTCAAAGAGTCACTTAAGAAAAGACTGCAGAAAATGAGGAAAGGTGAGCGAAAATGGAAGAATGATGAGAAATTGAGACGAGAAGGAGGTCAACTGAGTTCGTATGGTGTATCTTGACAACGAAATTTTAGAGCATTAAAAATCAAAAATGTACTGTGAATATAAAGGTATGTACTGAGAATATCTAATTTACTCAATTAAACATGTAAAAATTGAAACAATTGATGTGCTTACAAGTACCCTAAAATTCAAAGTTAAAATAATACCAAAAATTAGAAGAAAAACTTTTAAGTAATATTTGAATCATTTCAAATAAAAAGTGTATTGGATGAGAAAAAAAAACTGCAAAAAAAATTGTTGATAACAAAAGTGAGTTAATTGCAAAACGGGACAAGATGTTTTTTCCAAAACCAGGCAGCAGCAATATATCATCAACAGTTTCTCAACAAAACCGATTCTCAATAATGTTAACTTTTCACTTCAAACCAACGTCATTTTTATTTCACACTATGAGAAAAGTATGAATCATAAGTATTGTCCAGCAATTGAAAAAGAGAGAAGTATTGCACACTTGAAATTTATTGTACAAATAATTTGTAACTTCACTTGACAAAATGATTCCAAAATAATTTGATGTTCAAATCAATAAATGTGTTGTGTTTTCTTTTATATATAGCATTTTTATCAGTGCAGGCGTAACTTAAAAATGCCTTGACAACGGGAGGTATACACTTTGACAAAGTTGTCAAACATCACCCTTTATTAAACCTAATTCGTCACTCTTTTCCTCTTGATTCTGGTTGCATAAAGACAAAAAAAGCAGAAAAGGAGCTGCGAAGAGCGAGCCAGAGATAGAGAAAATGAGAAAAGTTGGAAATTGAACTTTGCAGACCACACTGACAAAGAAAAGAGGGGGAGAATGCGGGAGGAGAAGAGTGAAAAAAACGGATACTTTGATGAATCGAAAGGCCGGCTTGTGTTGTGGGTGGCAACCAACTAGTACTATGACTATGCCAACCTCGCCCGTAAAAACACGTTCTCTTTGCACGGAAGTCTTCCGAAAGTTCTCTAAAAGTTTCCATGACACAACATTGCCGATTGGGTTTTCAGATGCTAATCCCCAGGGATTGAGTTTGGTCATGAAGAGGAGGACAAAAAAATGACTTTTGGAGGCTTCCGGTCTGCAACTGTTTAACTTGAATTTCGAAACATACTTCTAAATAGGTAAACATCAAAAATTCTGTCTTCAAAGCAGGACATTTTTTTTGAACGCAAAAAAGTTATCAGTGGAACTCGCATACTAAAAAATTTTCCATTGGATATTTCGTTTGAATAAAGTTCAAAATATTTTTAAGAAATTAATTTATTTGAAAAAAAAACACTCAGTATGAAAACGAGAAAAGTTAGTTTACAAAGTTAAAAAAAGCAACTTGCTTTAGGATATCGCGGACATTTTCTGTTGTAAATTTATTATTACTTTTGTGCTAATTTAAGAGACAAAGAAACATTTTTTTTTAATTCTCAAATAGTTAACTCTTGTATGTCCAATCCAATAACGCAATCATTCATAAGAATCTAAGCATTGAGTCCGGTATCTGGTTGATTATCAGGATGAGCGGCAATAAAGGCGGGGATATCAGCAAGAGTCTCATTGATACGATTCACTGTTGGGTATGGCGACAAATCGAGGTTGAATCTGAAATGACGGTTTGATTGCGATCGGAACGATTTGGAAGGGAGGTTATTCTGATGGTTATCTGTGAATCTCTCATGTCTCATCCTAAACGCTCATCGCTTCCAATTCATGTTTGTTGAATGACTAATACATTTTGTTTGAATCAGGAATCCGATAAAAAGGTTGTTGCCACACAAGTGGATGTTGTTTTCAATAGGAATGTGTTTTCGTTTAAATCACTTGCTAAGATGATTCAGTAACTGTCTATGAAAAATTGGTCAGTGTTGTTTGAGGGTAACCCAAAAGGTGTTCAAATTTTCGAGGTTTTGAATACGCAAAATGTCAAACTAATACATTGAAATTCTGGATAGATTACTAAAACATAATAAATTTTCTCAAAAAGTTATCTATGTCCAAAATTCCCTGACCCTCCCTATAATCATACCGGTTAGCTGAGTAGATAAGTGGCGGGATGGAGAGATCCGCAATCGTGACGTCATCTCCGACAGCATACTTCCCAGAATGTTGCTTTAGAAGAATTTCAAGAGCAGTGAGACCTTCGACAACAAACTGTTTGGCAAACTGAAATTTTAAAAATTGAAAACATACATTGAAGATTCTGAAATTAAACCTGTCCTCCGAATCCTGCTTCTTTTTTATTCAAAAGTTGAAGAACCTTCAAATTGTGAAGAGGTTGAATTCCAGAAGCAACCTGTAAACCTCAAAACATAATTGTTACAGTTTTTGTAAAACAATAGCAGTATAAAGTTAAGAAAAAAACCAACTAAATACGTAAAACTTACCAAAAGAGAAATAGCTCTAGCGTGAGCTCTCTTGATTGGATCTTTTGGCAAAAGTGGAACGTCTGGATGCGTTTCTTCCAAATACTCAATAATCGCAAGACTTTCAGTAATTACTTGACCATCCACAACAAATGTTGGTACTTTTGCAGCTGGGTTGATTTCTTTCAGTTTGCTCTAAATTTTAAAATAATTTAAAGAACCGCTTGATTTTCTCTTACCTTAGCCTCTTCGGACAGCAAGTCGACAGTTTTGTATTCGTAGTCCACGTTTTTCAAAGCAAGCGCTGAAAATAACATTTTTGCTAGTTAAAATTGATATAATTAAAATACCAACCGATGCGAACTCTCCATGAGCACGATGATCTCCAATAAGAATACAGAACTGGCTTTTGGTTGGACATGTCTACAAGCAGAAAATAATTTTGTAAATTCTCAGAAAGAATAACTGATGATAATGACTAGTTGAAAAATAAACAAAAAGGGTCAAAGACGGAATGATGTCGAACTAACTGATAAGATTGGACGGTGTATGTCGACGAAATGGTTTTGTTGTTGTATATTGCAGACGCAGAACACTAGAGATAGTGTAATTGTGCAGACACACGTGGTCTTCTACTATACATTACCAACATCATATGTAGACCAAGAGAGAAATGCAGATTCAAAAAACATTAGAAGGAATAAGAAGAAGTAGACAAAACTATGGTAAGCCTTGGGCGATGCCTTGAGAGAACAAGCAGCCCACGACTTTTTTTATGAGGCTGCTCCCAACTCTTGCCCAAGCTGTACCCAAGTCATTTTTTCAAAGACAATATAAAAATACACAGTGCACTTTGATGTGCTTAAATGAAATTGAGAGCATCCAGGAACTATTTTTCAATTTAAACGACGTTGAGACACGTTCATTAAAAGCATATCTGGTGGATCGTATTAATGAGATCCAGACCCAAGCCACGGTGATTGTGGTGAACAACGTTCGTTTTTCGCCGGAGCTCAAGTTGGAGCTGAAAGAGATCTTGTCGAAATGCATTGACGGAACGCGGATCATTTCATCAGAGTCGATTGTTCCACGTCCCCGTTCTCAAAGCTCGACTTCTCGTCGTATCGATGGTAAGTTGAAACTAGGTGTTAGGTACATCAAAATACTAATTATATCTTTTTCAGATTTTGTGAAAATCACGGACGAGCGTCTTCTTCATCTTGTGGAAAACAATACGTCTTGGACTGGTGACAAAGTTCCGTTTTATCTCACTGAGATCAACCGCAATAAGGTAAGTTCGTGAATATGAGAAATATTTGCGGTTATGGGTTAAAATCAGAACTAATATTAATTAACTTTTTACAGTGATCGTCGACGCCCTTTCTTCTTCCCAACTCCTCTCTCATCAACGTGTCTTCGTGCTCGGGTCAACTTCTGATTTTCCGGTGTATTTTCTATTTAAGATCTCCCCTTCACTCCCTATAGATCTTTCATCTCCTTTGTTTTCCCCTCAGTCTCTTCTCAGTGCGTCAATGTAGCACGTTTATGATTTAAAAAACCAACTTCTTGCAATCTGTACTATCACTCAAGTTGGTCCAATAAATTGTTGTTTTTAAATCAACCGTCCTATTTATAAAACGTTTCAAAATGTCCTTCCATGTTAGTCTGTCCGTTCTCTGCTGTCCTCGCAAGTCTCTGAATCCCTCGTCGTTGTGATCCTAAAATCCGTCATCGATTTGTCCATTGAGTATTCTCAAAAAAGTTCCCATCAACGACATTTCTATTTCTGACCTGAATCAGTCGAAACGCAAGAGAGGTAAAGATCAGTCGACTAGGGATTGGGATGAAGCTGGTTCTAAAAACTGGTCTTTTGATAATCTGTCATTTTTCAGTGATCAATCCTATGTCATCCGTCTGGCTGCTTCAACAATGTCTACGCTGTAACTTCACAGTATACAACAAACTCTTGAAAAAAGTATGTTCCATTAGGTTATTCATTAGTTGGTATTGAGCTTTTCTTCTAATTGGACTGTAAAGTAATATGCAAAAAGTGATTAATGGATTTTTTTAGTCTTGTAAAATATTAATACAGTGAACTACCGCGCAAAATTTTACACATTTCAAGCATCGAAATGCTATTTTCAAATTGTTTTTGAATCCCTCTTTTAGTTAAGATTTCATCCAAAAATGTAATAGTGGAGAAAATGTTTATTTACAAATTATTTATTCCAATCTCAAAAATTAATAAAACACAAATACACAAACTACTGTTATAAAATCCAATTATCATCAATATCACAAGTTCACTGGAAACATACATTTCAAAATTACCGGGAGGTTCGGGGAGCTGACTAGAACTGAAAAGTTCACCAAGAAAAGAAACATTAAAATTTAAGTACAGTTGTGTTTCAGTAATTTTTCCATAATACGAAACAATGCATTATCTATTCCCATTTGAGATCAAACGACATTCCATATTTCCTCACATTACATTATGATGCACACTTTTGAATCTTCAACTTTCTCTCCTTTTTCTTTTTTACCATTTTTCTTTTTCTCATTCACTGCCTCGAATATCATATTCTCTCCCGATTTGTCGGATGATTTCGATCGTAGAATGCTGCAAAAAAAAATGAATTTTGGTGTTTACCAGCTTGTTCGCAGAAGTGAACAATATTTTTTGTTAAGTTTTCGTGACCATCTTCAAGTACTTGTTTGTTCTTAATTGTAAACTTGTTCAGTAAAAATTAAGAAATTCCAGGGGCCTTTAATATCAATTAAGTTAGAACAAAACATCAAGTAGCTCCGTTAATATTGATATTAGTATTATTTATGAATATAAAGGCAAACTTTCTGCCTATTTTTGAGAATATTTTGGCATATATTGAAAGTTTCTTACAATATTTTCTTGTTTAGAAAACTAAATTTTGACTTCCTGGCAAAAACTTTGAGCAGCTTTAAAAAATGTTTGCAAAAATTTCTCGGATAAGTTTGAGAGTTATTTAAAATACTTGCCTTGCAATTTTAGACATTCTCCGATTTCGCGTGGGACCAGATTTGTTGATGGACATAATCATTTGTGTTAATACTTTCTTTGCATCTGAAGAGCTACTGGAACTTATTTGCATAAATGAACACCGACTTCCAAGTTCCTGCGCCAGTTGTTCGCCCTGAAATTGAATATCAGCAGTTATAATAAACAATAAGTGCATTTATCTTGTCCTAGGGCATTGGACATTTTAACATAAGACTGCTCGCGACTATAAAATTTGATTGGATTTTTCACAAGTTTCTATTATAGGAAAAAATTTGATATCAAACTTTAAAAGCATATATTTTTTGCGGTGCTTCAAGTTTAGAGTAATCACGAGCGGTGAATAACCGCGATACGAGTCCACATAAATATGACCCACCCTATAAATTTCAATTTTCAGTTGGAATTTTTTTTGTTCATTAAATTCATATTTTTAAAAATACTGTATGCTTTTCTCTATCATAGCTCCAGAGACTATAATCACTTTATTGTGGCAAGTGCCAACAAAACAATTAAATATATATTTTGTTCCATGTGTGACTATTACGTATCTTCAACTAACTCAAAATAAAATATTTAAAAATATACTCGCATTTTCTATCGGTGTGTTTTAACTGCAACTCGGAAGTTTTTCAAAAATAAGATTACTATTACACACAATACATATTCATGCAGAATATGTGTGGCTATTATAATAATTAATCAGCAATTAGGCGTCACGTTTTTAACAGAAGGATATACATGTAGTACTGCTTGTTTTATTCTCAGTTTGACAGCCTTACGTTAAAAATGCCCTACTCACCTGATCTGCAACTGAAGTAGATATGTTATCATCCAATCCCTTACGAATTTGTTCCATTGAATAGTGTCTTTTCATACCATCTCGGTCATCTGACTCATACCCTGAAATTGTGTGAAATGATGTGGAACATCTTTCCTCCGTGACTCATTTTTACCTTCCGACGTGGAACTTGTATGTGCTGATGCAGTTTCTTCTGGTATCACTTCGTCTGAATCACATACAAGAAGAATGTGAAGCTGAAATATGTTTTGTTTCATTTATGGACTGTTTGGTTTTTTGTCTCATTTTTTGCTGATATTACCCATTTCCATATTGGGTTACCAATTTCCAATAGTTTCATGTTTCCCGATTCTAGGTAAATATCATCTTACATCTACAGAATACTCCGAATAAAGTGTTTCAACATCTCATGTTTACATTTCCTTTTTTCCAAGTCACATTCTTCAAAGTTCCAGACTACCAATAGTCCGACATCAGCTGTTGGACACAAAAATATAATAGGAGATGAAAGAGAAAAATCATTTTTCTCAAGCATCGGCTGTATCTATTTGCACAAAGAGCAACCCGTTCAAACTCGCAAACTTTCGGCGTCTTGGTAGGCAAATAACAAGAGTGGCACAGAGGTTTTTTACAGCTCTCTCTGTTACTATTCTTGTGGCACTACGCATTTTTTTCACAGCTGTCACCATCGGTCTTGCAGAGCATTTCGTTTAACCAATTCGATTTTCGTACTACCCTGGGAAACGGAAATCTATTTTTTGTCTAGCAACAGCAAAATCATGCGCACGTTGTGCTTCTATGAGAAAATAACTGGGGGAGAAATCATACACCTAATCCGTTTCATTTCCGCTGCCATTCGATAGGCTGAAGCCCCTGGATTGTCAATCAAAAAATAAATTGTCTCACGTTTTTTCGATTTTGGAGAGGTTGGACAAGTGACTGAAGAGCTTGAAGAGAATCAATGTTTAGTGCAGAATAGTATAGAATCGCATAATCAGCTGCTGTCAGAGCCATTTCCCGATTTCCTGTGCGAGCCTGAAACAATTTGTGGAATCAAAAGTGCAACTTTGATATTGGAACAAAACTATGAAAATGTGAAAGTTGTAGTTTAATTAATATAATCACAAGTTTGTATTATTCGTCGTGCCCAGACAAAAACTTATTAAGATCAAAAGATCTAAAGGGAGCAAACTCTATACTAAAAATCTATTACATTTGTTTAAATTTTTGATGGGATCCAGATCAGCTTTTAAAATTTCAAACAGCAAAACATAACTAGAAAAACAAGTTTGAAAGTGATTCAAACCATTTGCAAATTATGGGATTAAAAATTACCTACTTAGAGTATGTTGTTACAGTTTTACTCAGGTTTAAGCACAATTTGGAGTTCACTCACAACTGAAAAACTGGTTAAATTAGAGAATTGCAAGAATACTAACTGTGATCTTAAAATTTATCTAAATTTCCGGTTTATAAAAACTTTATGCTTTGCTTTTTTGTATTTGAGGATTTGAATATTAATAAATTATGATATGGAGCCTTTTTTTATGATCATCTTTTTTTTTAAGTTTCTGACTAATCCTGATCACTTTGGTGTAGTTCTAACGACTTCTTTGATCTAACCCAAATTCCAACAAAACCAACTTTTTTGTCTTGTTCCCACTTGACTGTACTCTTGTGTGAATTTCGCTACTGATCATTCATTAGCAGAGCCGTTAACCGGTAAATGTTCCTTGTCTTTGCGGTGGCACAAGTGTTTCTCACATTACCCTCGCGCCCTACTTTTCCAATTTTTTTGTATACCATGAGACAACCGGCTGACTGCTCCGACCCATCAAATAAACACGTGTTGTGAAAACCCAATTTTCTTCCGACAATAAAAGAAAACGGTAGCTGAATAACAGAAAACAACAGGAAAAGATCACTAACCAATCCTGGATCGGTGATTTCCACCACATGCTCTGTTCCCATGTGATCGATGGTAAGGTAGTGAACATCTGGATAATGGACATGTTTTTCATAATTGGATGCTGCATCACAGAGTTGTTTGAACTGAAAATACAATATTCAAACTACTGAAAAATACAAAAAAACTCGGAAAACTGTGTATGGGGGAAGTAGTGATTTGCATCAATTGAACTTTGTGACCACACACGATCAATGAACAGTTTGACAGTTTCAGACAAAAAAACATTATTTTCTCTTAACAATTTTAAATTCAAAAACTTTGTTAACAATTGAAATAGTCGATTCTGACTTACTCACGTTTAAGACTTTTTGAACTACGATGTTCCAAATTAAACAAAAACAACGCAAACGTAATATCAGTAAAAAATTTGATGCATGTTCAAGTTGTCATAACTTTAGTGTGAAAAATAAGTATTGATAAAATATTCCAACTTACAAATAAAGCTTTGTGTCCTGATCCAAGAATCACAGCCTTCCGTTCGTTTCTTGTTTCTTCTTTCTGATTAGTCATATCGGTCTGAAATAGTTGGACTTTTTTTCTGAGAAAGCTCTCCTTAAAGCGAAAATTTTAAAAACAGAACTTAGAAACAAGAGTGAATGAAAATTTCGATGGACTTTGTGAATCTCCGAGGGCAACCACGATGACAAAAAATTCCTCTCTTTGCCGAGAGGGTCGCCAGGAAGACGCATCAAAAAGAGAGAGGAACAGAGATCTAGCCCCGCCCATTTTTCGCGTAGTCTCGTTTTTTTCTCATTTTTGCACGAGTTTAGGGTTTCATTTAGCTCCTTATGTTAGGATTGTACATTTTAAAAATGATATCAACTTTAAAAATCGGGATAGATATTTGATCGGTTGCAAAAAATGAATCACGTTGTGGGGATGATCTGTGGGTTAGGTTAGAGTGTGAATTCGCCACACAAAAGTTCTGATTACAAAAAACTAGTTTCTCTTGGTCATTGTTCATATTTTAGATTACCGTTGTTAGCCATACAGTTTAAATATAATCATAATTTTCTGATGTTTTCATAACAAAGTTTTTTATTCAAAAAGCTGCACACCTTTAATGAACAAATAGTTCTTTGAACTCAGCACAATTACAGTTTAGTGATAAAAATCATAGAGAATTGATAAGAATACTATTGAATATTGGTGACGTTTCGAAAGTTCTGCAATTGCTCGTAAATGGAATGGGAATTCTTGTGAAATCATCACTAACAGATTGCAATCCGAAAAAATTAGTTGCATCACTATTATATTCGAAATGCAAAAAATCAGAACTTCTGGTGATGGATCAGCAAATTTGAAAATCAAATTTAATATCTAACGATGAAAGTTGGAAGAGATCGTAGGAGAAAAATTGAATATTTAAACATACGTTCATGTTTAGTTTAAATGTGATACAGTACAACTGAATAAAACAATTGGGGGTTTATAATTTTTTTTGAAAATTAAAAAATTAACTGGAATTCAATTTCTAACGATGTTTTTGTGTAGCTTCTTATGCCAACATTTTCTCAGTAACGGAACAGATCGTAGTTTAATATTCAAGAGCAAGGAGAAAAATTGTTAAATGAGCGTATAGGTTTTGAATCCTAAAAGTGTCACATTTGTGGCAACTTTCGAAAGAGAACAAAATTCGACACAAAAGAAAGAATGACAAAAGACAATGAATTTCGACTTTATCTGTTTTTATCAAAGTTGAATGTAATTTGATTAATAAGTTGTTAAAATGAACTAAAATTTCATACAAAAAAACCGAACTCTTATTTTTTCAAAATTGTTTCAACGTTTTAATTGAATTCTGATATCATTTTATTCGAATTGCTATATAAACTGAAGAAACCAATGGTTCTTTCTTCTGCTTACTACTTCTAGCGTTCAAACTGCAACAAAAATATGTTTTGCTGGGGAAAAACATAATCCGATCAACGAATGCAATGTATTTTTCATGAATAAGATCAGCGAACCCGAACCGATTGAAAATAAATCATTGGAAAATAAAAAACGCGTGGGAGAATGTGGACTGAAGATAAATAAGTAAACAAAAACATCTACCGCAGAACGACATTTTTCGAATTTTTTTGCTCCAAAAGATGGGAAAATGAAACGTTTTGAATTTTCAAGAATGGAAAAATGAGATTCATCAAAAGATACTATTTAAAACGGGCTACATACTTCCAAATATTTTCCAGATGTTTTAAATTGTGTGTTTTTACTGTGGTTTCTATTGATAAAATATCAATAAAATTCGAATAGTCTGCACAATGTGTTATGACTGTGTAGATCAAATACAAAAGTCACAAAGCACGCTGTGGAAAGTCAAAAAACTGTAGGTCACAACGTTTGTTGACCCAAGTGAAGTGAAAGTGAGGAGAAGGGTTTTAACTTTGTTATCCGACAACTAAAAGGAAGTACAGGAAGGAAAATGTCTGACCAAACAAAAAATTCGAAACTTTGATTATCTTCAATTATTAAAAACAAACAGTGCATTGGTGGAAATGAGCAACTTTTAAACTGTATAAATTTGTTGGTTTTATCATAATACATTTGAGATTTTTGAAGAGTCTGAATAGAATTTTTGGTAAGTGGCCAAATTAAAAGAATTGGGATTTTTGAGAAATTTAAAGCAAAGTCGCATGTTGAAATCCGAAAATCTTTAAATATAAACATTCGGAACAAACTGAAAACATAAAATTCATAGAAAACTTTTTTCTCGAATTCCAAAAGTATGAGTGGCCAAATCTGAGCATTTTACACTTTTTTGACTAGAACAATTTCAATAAATTGTTCTTAGTGTTCATGATATACATGTGAGAAAATCCCAAGAAAGTTTTAACAAATTTCTCACTGCCGCACCTTTTTGGTACTATTCAAGCAAATTTTTATGTTTTCATGTTTACATTTGGATAGTGGAATTGATTTTCCTGGTTATTCTGAAAATCGACCAAAAAATTGTCTACTAGTTTTTAGTTTATTTCTTTGATTTGCATACATTGTAAAATATGAAAAAAAAAACCAGTCAACTGCTCTAGTTTTCTGAAAAAAATTAAAAAATGTTTCAATAGTTCGTTAAATACCGAGGATACGTAACCACAGTTTCTGGATAAAAAAGTATTCCAGAAAAAAAAAGTTAAAACTATAAAATGAAATTTCAGAAAAAAAACTGTTCCTCTCAGTTTTTTTACTAAATTAAGTTACAAAATGAGCAAACAAATGAAAAAACTATAAAACATAACGCGTTTTTAAAATCTAAACAAAAAATATAAAATTTTGTTTAAAAATCACGCTTATCGTTTTTAGTTACCGTATATCCTCTATTAGTAAGGCGTGCAAAACTAATTTTCGGACACCTAATTTGATGCAAAACTAATTTTCCAACAGGTTTTTTCTCATGTTTCCCATTAAGTTATGGCAAATATCATCAATTTCAGTAACACCTTATGAACCAAAATGGACGAACTTTAAAGCTGATACACAAAAACTGTCCGAGTTGTACTCATATTTTGCCAATTTTGACTTGTTATACCAAGTCTGTAATAATTTTCCTAATTATTAGAACGATTTTATAATGCAAATTTTGAATTCCTAAAAATAGGGAACAAGTAAAGGGGTGCAAAACTATTAGAGGTGCAAAACTAATAGAGAGTGCAAAACTAATTTTCGATGAGTGATTTTAGATGCAAAACTAATAGAGGTGCAAAACTAATAAAGGCGCCTTACTAATAGAGAATATACGGTACCTTGCATAGACAGATTGTTTGCGTAGGTTGAGAATTTACTGAAAATGGGTGCAGTTTTTTAAAAAAATGCAAAAAGAATTAATAACTCACACAGCGTGAGGAATTAGTTCGGAAACAAACGCTGTCATTTTCAAAACATTTATTAAATTTATTTCGAAAACGAACCTCTGTATAATCATTGCTCTCTTCTCCGTCGCTGGATGACATCCTCATTTTGCACTTTGTAACTAAAAAACTATGAAAATTTTAGTGCGTGAGAAAACTAATTAACATAAAAGTTCGAGTGGAAACATCAAAGAAAATTAGAATTTTTACAAGATTCAATTAGAACGGAAAACTAACAAAAACTAAAATTTGAAGGTTCAAACACTGTCCCTTTAAGAGAATAAAATTTCATTGAACTGAATGAAATTATTAATATCAATAATTTTCCCTCGCTATTGTGCAATTTCCTCTTTTGTGACCACCGTGACAAAAAAACCAAGGACATAAAAAGAAAACAAAGAACAAAACTGTCGTCATCTATTTTTGACGTTTCCATAGTGAATTTTCAGACGCGACATGACAAAATAGGAAATATGCACATTTTTGAGAGAGATGAGAGAGAAGTTTTGTGCCCTTGCTTCAGATGAAGAAAAATTTAAATTTAAAAATATTTCGGGAATTCAAATTTGTAATGTTTAACTTTACAAATAGAAACTTACAAGAATATGTTTTATTTTGCTTATAAATAAGAAAAAAACAATGTGAAACACTGCAAAGTTTAAAAAACTGCAAAGTTTAAAAACGGAAAAAAACGGTACTTCTGTTTTTGAATGTATACTTCAAAAATCCCGTTTCCAAACCATTGGAGTAAAATTTGTATCATTATCAATTTAAGAAAATTAATTGATAAAACGGAAATTTATTTTTTTATTAAGACAGGGGTATAGACACAAATCGAATCAAAAATATAAGAAAACTATTTTCTTAGAAAAAAAGAAAAATCTTAGAAAAGAAAAAAGTAAATTAATAATATGTTAACCAAAAAAATATCCAAACTAGATTTGACCACCTTGCCAAGACAAAACAAGAACGTGAAATGAAAATGAACGTTCAAACTATGTAGAAAATACTTTTTTCACAGAAAACTTTTCAATTCAGATTCTTTGGAAAACTGTACTTTTGTTCCGGGTTTTGCTTAGAATACATTTTTCAAATATTTTTTTTTAATTAGAAAAAAGTGAATGGAGTCACTGTCATTTCTTGAAATGAAACTAAAATGGCATTTATTATTGTTTCTAGAACCACAAAAACTTTTAAGCAAATTAAATAGGAAAGATCATTGAGTTTTATTCAAAATATATCACTGTCTGTGCACAATGAATAATAAGTTTCCAATTTTGTAAGGTAAAACATAAAATAATCATAAAATTGAAAAAAATGTGTCCATGAAATTAAAATATTTTTGGTTTTAGTTGCCAAGTCAATTATGAAAAGAAGGTTGGTATTTTTGATATTTAATCAAATCACGTTGTTTCAAATTTAGCTGTCACAAGTTTTGCAAGAAAAAAAATATAATTTAAAAAATATGCCAACTGAAAGTAGCAGCAAAATAAAAATGAGCGGAAGAAAATGGAGTGTGACTGATTTCTGTTTTGTGATAAAGATATATCACAAAACTGCACGCTTATTTATGGCAGCTGACAGACTGAAAACCAACAAATCATATTTCCAAGACTTCTCCAACGTGAAATTTTAATGTGAAACGCGCATGGATCAAATGAAAAAGCCAAGAAACATGTGTGAAGAAAACTTGAGTCGGGTATATTGACATGGTGACTGATAACGCGCAATTGCACACACACTCACACAGACACATTTGCACGTGCTTTAACTCATGAAATACACTGACCTGCGTTTTTTTCTTATCTATAATTATAAACGTTTAATTTTTGATTTGACATCGAAAATCAAAGCATGGAAAATGAAAGTCTTTGTAGTTTACCGATAGGAATCAAAAATCTAATACTCACAGAACCGAAACATTTAATAGTTTAAGGAAATGCTCAACTTGTATTCAATTTTTATTAAAATAACATATAGTTCGATCAATCAGATCCCAACAACTCTCCCAACAACACCACAAAATGAACGCTATCTACACTGCCGTCCTTGTTGCTTCAACTCTTGTCTACACTGCATTGGCTTGGATTGGACTCAGCATTGAAGCCGCCAATGTGGATATGATCTGAAGTGGCCTCCATCATAGTGCACTGGGCATAATCCTCTTAACCAATATAGTTTATAGGAAAATTGGCAAGACGGGTAGGATCAAATAAATACATATTTACATCGCTCTTGGAGAAATGCTGATTAATACCATTAAAACTATTCCGGAAATCATAATCAGACTTATGGGTTGATGAAATTAAGTGGTGAAGTTTTCTGAATCAGACTTCGAGAAAAGTGGAATGTAATTTGGGCCTTTATCATTACTTTTTTTCAAACAAAATTAAAAACATGAATATTGAAGCTACTTTTTCTAACATCCTAGCAAGCAGATTTCTTTTTTTTTTCAGAGAGTAAAATCATTTTTAATTATAATTTGCAAAACAATTATTTTATAAAACTTTGATTGGGTTCTTGCAGTTTGGATTAGCCTTTTTTATAGTTGTTTTGTTATTTGTTATTTTGAATTTACAAAAAAAAAATTTAATTTATTGATCTATTTTTTTTTCGATCTAAATTTACAACGTTTCAATATCAGGCATTTTAGCATAGTGATTTTTACTTTTTTTAGCTTACTTTTTTTCGTAATATTAACAGTCATAAAAACTTTATTGGTAAGTTACACAACGAAATTTGTTTATTTGAGCACATTTTGGGCCAAAACGTGCGAAATACCCAAAACTAGGGCTACAAAAAAGCAAACCGCTAAAAAAAAGTTTGGTGGCAATTGGCAAACAACCTTTAACCTTCTCACGACCAGTTTTCAGATTACGTTATTTAAACATGATTTTTTACTGAAAAAGCGTTCCATGTTTTTTTTTGACAATTACGTATTTTTAAATATATTCGCTATTGAGCCATTCGTATGTCTTCAGAATGCTTTTGGAAATTTCAATTTCTCTGCCGGATCCCAAATTATTGAATTCAAATTTTTAAAGGACATTTGTAAACAAATCTGTTAACTCTTTGTGGTTTGCATTTCTTTCTTTTCAATGTTCATTCATCCGTAGCTTCATTGCTGTCTTTTCTGTAGAATGGCTCAATTAGGGTCATAGGAAGGACAAAACAAGTTTTGAAACAAATACACATCTTTAAGAAGAAAAAGGAAGAGTAGAAGACATTTCCTTCCCTTCATCATCTTTTCCTTCAATTCAGTCGACTCCTAGAGCCTATGCTCCGGTTCCTATGCCCCCTCCACATTCGTCTGTTTCCCTGTTTTATTGAAAGAAAGGACGTCGTCCAAGAGTGCTTCTGTGTGTGTCCCTTCTTCTCATCTTCATGTTTTTGGAAAGGAGGAGTAAGGGACTGGTGGAAAACTACAAAAAATAGGATTATGATGAGAGCAGTGTCGATTTCCTCAGACACTTTTCAGTTTCTGTTCCGTTTTTAAAATGAGCCTAACCGCATTACTAACTGAAAATTTATTACAACAAATCATTTTCTTGTTGAAATCTGATGTATTATTGAACTAAAAATAGAAAATATGCCTGAGCTTCATCAGGCATACGTACCTGACTGACTGGAGTAGTCTGGCGTAGGTCCCCTTGAAGAAATAAATATTTGCCACTCCACGGAAAGTTCATTTTGTTTGTTGTAAGATACTCGTTTAATTTTATTGTTGTTTTGTTCCCTTGAGCACAAGTAAGTTTCTGGCAGAAATTTCACTTTAAAAAATCTTCTAATAATTTTGAAGTATTTTTTACCAAATAACTACTTTGTCAGGACTTTGTCAGGACACACCACTACATCCTTTTTACACAAAAATCCAAGAATCTTGTGTAAACCAGAGCCCATCTCACAAATCTAACGTTTTACGATGCAACACCAGGAATAATCGGTGTCAACCTTTTTGACGGACACCCACAATAAAGTCAGAAGTTTTGAGGGACGGCCATAAAAAATGGGAGTAGAAGACAAAAAGAAAAGGACAACAACTCATAGCCGTATCACTATTTATCGCTCCCAGGAGACATCTGCTGTCCAGGAGATGTCACAAAAACCAAATGGGGACAAGAAAGGAATACCTAAGCATATGCTGATGAAGTTTCAGTGAGGATTTTTTTGAGATGTAGCAAATTCGGAATGCTAAGAGGTTTTTTAAACTTTTGAAATTTCTCCCCATTTTTTGGCACTGAAAACTGAAAAATTTAGTGATTGAAACTGAAAGGCGCAAGAATTCCTGCATATGGAAATTTTCATTGCCTTGAAAAAAACCTTTTAATTTGAAATGTACCTTTCTTGCAAATTAAATCCGTATTGCGAGCACTGGTGTTTTTGGTGCCTACCTGTATTTTATAATATTTAAAATTACACTGATATTGCCATAATTTTAGTCAGAGGGGACAGAGAGCTCAGTCGGTAGTGGTGGCCGCTAGCAGTCTGGAGGTCACGAGTTCAAGCCCGGCCTCACCCCCTAGGTTCACCCAGCCTCTATTGGGAAGTGGAGCAATCCACGACTGGATTATCGGCCACAGTCCCCGGCTAGGACGTGGCTTAAATTACAGCCCAGAGGGATCACCACCAGGCAGTGTACCTGAATCCCAGATCCGCAGTGCATAGCATTTGAAGAACGGATCGTCCTTTAATCCTTTAATCCTTTTTTAAACGTTATACAATTTTTTTTGCATTTTGTTGTATTGTTTCGTAATCGAATTGTATAAATTTGATATACTTTTCACTTCCCTCATGTTCCCATGATATAGTTGTGTTTGATCGGATTTTCCAAAAACCATTTTTCTCTGAATTCTCATTTAGTCCATAACTTCCTATCTTTCGTTGCAAGAAAAATAACTTGTTGTTCATCATGTTCCTAAAATAATTACTGGACCTCTAATTTCCGTTGACTGCTCAAGAAAGAAAGAGTTGTTGGAAAAAGAAAACGCTGGGAAAAGAAACCTATATACTGAAAATAACAAAAGAACCGAGCATACACAAAAGGAAAGTCATCGAACTTATTTTTGTCAAGGTAATACTTGTTTCTTTTCTGAAAATATTTTTGAATAAATAATGATTGGTTTCGTGAGAATTTTCAATAGAGTTTTGACAATAAATTTGAAACCAATTTGAGCTTAGTTATTCTCGTGGGAAAAAAAGTAAAATTCACAGGAAAAAATGTCATTCAAAATTTTATTAAAACTTTTGAAAAAAAAAAGTATAGGGTGTTTGAGGATTTTAAAAATTTGGTATTTCTTATTAGGCCACAAATTGTAATACAATAGAAGTGTCGGCAGCCTGATTTTTTTAATTGCCACCCTAAACAATTTTCAAATAAAATTACTGTTCAAAATTCAATTTTCAACTGTCATTCTCATCATCGAAACAGTACTTTTCTAAAAAAAACTCGTAGAATTTGAAAATTATTCTGAATAAGAATTAAGACAAGAAAGAACACGGCTTATGAATACCTTATGCCCTCTAATAGTCTTGCGCCCTTAAAATTCAATCGAAAACTAGTCTTGAAGCATCTATTAGTATTGCAGTCTCAAATAGTCTTGTATTGAATTTTTTTTCTTACCAGCAATACTTTGTAGGAACTTCAAAAAATTTTTCATCTTTTGGTAAGCTGAACGTAAAGGCGTTAACATAGCTGATGACATATTTAAAATGTTTGTATTTTTCATAGTTCAAATTTTATCATGTTGAGTTTTTGACGTAAATTGGTATTTTTTAAAATTATGGGGCATTCGAAAAATAGTTATTGGTTTTGCACCCCAAAGGACCAATAAACAAATAATTTTGCATGCGACATTAATAGGAGAAATACGGTTTTTCAAATAATTTATTGGGGTACTGAGAATGTGAAATTATTCCCAAAATTTATCAACGAAATGTATCACCATGTCGAGCAATTATCAGTTGTTGTTTTCTAAAATCCGCAAATCTCGTTGTTCAGCAATTCTCATACAATGATTCTTCCAATCTTGAATTTTCTCTCTTAGGCCAAAGATACAACATAGTTGTAATCTTTTGTTTTGAACTACCCCGGAAAAACCAGTGGCCAACCTGCCACTCACTACGTAAAATGGTCCCATAGGAAATGAACGATTATTATGTCATGGTGAGCGAAATATTGCAACGTAAATGATCTCCAAAAATTTGCTTGCTTTGTATTTGCAAGTTTTTTTTGACAAGGAGTTTGTTGAAGCGTTCTCACCAATTTCATTGATTTCCAAGGACCTTATTGTTCAATAATTAGTTGACTAATTTATGTGCAAAAGTACAACTTGTTGCGTTAGCTTCAAAAAATCTTTTTCAATCTTCAAAAGCAATTAAATTGCAGAAAAGGTATTTTGAGGGGGAGATTTTTTTATCAAAGTTTTGCACTTGTTTTCAGATAATAGTTTTAAGGGAGAACATATAATTTTCAAAACCTTATTAATAATACATTATATTTCTCTAGTTCTTATGTTTCTACTTTAAAACAAAATAAACACAATTCAGTTCTTTATTTTCGTTTACTCTGCGAGGAAACGGTAGTTTGTCCTCTATTCCTCACTCGACACGTTGACGAACACATTTGAACGACACCTCTCAAATCTGTTTGTGAAGTGGCACTAAGAATGGCTTCTTTTTATGCGTCCACAATTTTTTACACATGACAAATCTGAATCTAGATTTGAATCTCTGTTGTCCTTTTTTCCAGTTTCATTGTTTTCCGAATTTTTCGTTGTACTTACTAATTGAAAACAGTTTAGTGGCATTAATCTGAAAATCGTGATATCATAAATTTTGTTAAAAGAACCTAAACCTGAATTCTTAATTAAATCTAATTTTCTAATCCAATTCTTCTGCGTCTTCTATGTTTCTTATATGTGATTTTCGGAAAGCCTCAATTTCTTTATTGCCTATGTGTTTCTTCTACTCATTCATTTAGTTTCACCTCGCAGCTTTCATTGTACTACTTTTGTTACTCAATGGAAATTGTGTTATCAATGTACGCAACGTTGTTTCTCCAATGAATGATCTAAGCAGAAGTATTGAAGAATTTTTCAAAATTGATTATTTCACCAGTTTTCCTTTTTTTCCTAAATTAAAATAGAGTTTAAAAATGAGTGGTTTTTTGAATCTAAACATACAACATGTTACACATGAAAATCATAAACTCTTCTACTTTAACGACGTGTTTCTAAGGAACCGATGTAAAGTTGTACGAAAATATACGTTTTTAAAACGATTGAATGCTTGAATCTGGATTCATGTTTCAAAGAATAATGTACTTATTTTAAACATGAAGTTATATTTCTGAAGATTTCTTCCGCTATAAAAAAATTCTTTTTGGCGCAATAAGGTTTAACAATACAATTTTTCAAAGTTTTTGATGAAAGAAGATCTTTTGAAAAGTCAAGAGCAGGATTTAATATAGAAGGAGATTAATTTCGAACCGATTTCCGTTAACGTCCAAGCCATATTTCACCATTTCACACGCCTTCCCCATATCCATGTGCTTGCCGCCAACAATTTCTGTTCAACGCCCGCCAGCAGCTTCTTCTCCGGAGCAGCCGCCAAAAATTTTCTCGTTTACACATGCCTACGGCTCCTTTGTCTTTTGTTCGCCCCGTACGCCCCCCCCCCCACTCCAACTGCTACCACCAACTACTAATCTCATAAGAGAAGCAAATTAATTTTGTTTGTATTCCATTCCATGTGTAAATGAATTTGTCAATTTTGTCTATGAGGAAGACGTCAAATTGTTGTGTTCGTACTATGTGCTAGCTGATCCTTTCTACAATATGCACGAGACTGACTGTGGAATCTAAAATGTAGACTCCGGAATTTTTTTTTCCGGAATCTGATCTAAACATTTTCAAATTATCGTTTATCATCTCAGTTTATTGGTGTGAAATTTAGTAATTTTTGTTGCTCTTGGCAATACTGTGATGTTTTAATGAAAATTATGTGTAGATTTACGCCACCATCGTTAGAACTACCAAAAACTAATAATCAGTGTTCAGTAAGGTCATGCATTGACAAGAAATTATTTGGTTCTGGTGCTCTAGCTGGAAAATCCTTTCATAAACTTGGTCAGTGCAAAGTGTCACTTTTGTCAGTGCAAAGTGACAATTATGTCAGTGCAAAGTTTCACGTTTGTCAGTGCAAAGTGTCACTTTTGTCAGTGCAAAGTGACACTTTTGTCAGTGCTAAGTGGCACTTTTGTTAGTGCAAAGTGTCACTTTTGTCGGTGCAAAGTGACACTTTTGTCAGTGCAAAGTGACAATTTTGTCAGTGCAAATTGGCAGATTTATCAGTGCAAATTGGCAGATTTGTCAGAGCCAGTGTCGAAATAAACCGACTTGATTTCTGGCTAGCTCAATGAAAAATACATTGATAATCTAAAATTCTAATACTACTCGTCTGGTTTTGTATTTTCATTCTACCCGATTCCAACGTCGTCTCATATTCTTAGTACCACAATTGTTCTCAATGATGTTGTTGTTGTTCCATGTTTTCTTTTTTGTCTTGTTTTTTCAAGATCTACTCCATTCTTACACTGAAATACCAATGTAACGTTTTTTTTATAGCTTTTGATATTTGTATTTGTCAAAGAAATCATGTCAAGCGAGGCTTTGAAATCAAGCATTCAGAAGATATATAATAATGAATAAATTATCCTTTAACACGCCAACAATGGTGTTCTTCATTCCATCATCTTTTTTTAGCTGTGAAAAATGAAAAAAAAAATTACGATTTACTAAAGTAGATCTTTGTATTTACGTTCTTCTAATGCCACATTTTTCAACCAATTATTATAAAAATTCCGATAGTATGCTAGCACGTAGGTACTTGAGATAATAAATTGTCATATTATAATAAAGTGCCGTTGTCCATTCTCTTTCTTTTTATTCTTCCCGACACTCCCGGCTGCAATCTCATCTTTGTTGCGATTGTACTCTTAATCCTGTTCATTCACTTTTTATCGAATTACGTTATTTTAGTTCCTTATTTCTAGGTTTTCTTCATAGGCAGGCAACGTTATAGAATGCGACAATGGCGATTACTGTGAGCGAATTGTTAAATGGAGTGGCTTCAAGGATGATATACGGTAAGTTATTTATAAAGGAGGAATGGTTTTGCTTACTTTCTAACTTATAGTTTTTGGTATTTAAAACTACTGGTAATTGAAAAATAAACATTTTTGAATTATGAAACAGTATGTTGGTATGTATTTTTCCAAACTTATTGAAAAATGTGATACGACCTAGCCCTTTTTAGACAAAAATAACTGACAATCAAAATAATCGAACTTTTACAAAATCTTCTTGTCAGAACATATCACTGAATATTATTTCAGAAGGGTCACCTTGCGATAGTCATCCGTGCTGGAATGAAGGGAAGTGTCTGTTGAACGGGTCGTCAAACTATTTCTGCGAGTGTCCACCAGCGTTTATAGGTTTTCAATGTGAATATAGGGTGAGTCCAATAAAATAAAATTCAGCGTGGTTGTCAGGGATGATACAAAAATTGTAACTGATTCGAAATTGTGACTAGCTTCTTTGTAACGACGATTTTTTTTGAAGCAATACAGTCAATTAGGTACACAAATAAAACGTGAACAAAAAACGGCAAATTATTACATTTTGTTAATCGCTTGGTATATTAGTTTGGTTTTTCAGAGATTTGAGAAATGTATCAATACTTTAGAATTATTCAGGGAACGTAAATCAAGCAAATCTACATTCTAAAAACTTGTCGAGTTCGATAAATTTGTCACTTTTCTCAAATTTCTGATAATTTCACATCACTTTCAAAATAATTTTCAAGAAGTTCTCAAATGTTTTCTGAAAAGAATTCAAGACTGTTGTTAACAAGTGAACAATTTCTCAATGATACTGTATAGAGAGATTTCAGTTTTTAAAATTGTAAACTTGCGGTTAAAATAAGGTTTTCTAGAAATATTACGTCCATTTAGAACCTAGCATAAAATTTCTAATAATGTGATCCGAAACAAAAAATGTCAAAACCACATATCACATGTCATATACAGTATTCCATTAAAGTACACAGTTGTTTCAGCTATTCGAAATATGCCGGTCTGTTCAATGCCGAACATCTCCAACCCCCATTTGCGATATAGGAACTTTCTTTGCCAACTGCTCATTTGTCAATCAGCAAGGTACATGAAAACACAGAGCAGGAACCAAAATGCACACAATAAAACTCCCCGTACCCATTGTGTGGTACGCAGTACAAAATGACTGACAATAAGAAAGGGAGAGAGGGATTGAGGCGCCGAATACTTGATGAACCCCTTGTCTCTCTTACAACATCCTCTTTTATCCATTCCTCTGATGTCTTGCAAAGTTCGGAAAAGCATCTAACTTGACGCGTCCTCTTATCAGCCTTTTCTGTTTTTTTTTTCGTTTTTTTTTTCTTTTTTATTTTGACACTTCGCACGCTTGAACATGTTGATTTTTAAATTTTTCAAATAACGCCCTCGTATGTGTCAAGAAAACGAGCACATAGGGCGACTTCTTAAAGTGGATAGCATGGCAAGACAAGTAGGACGACTTGTGTTTATCTGAATTGAAGACTCTTGAAATATGTTTTTACGTGCTAAGTCGGGTGATTTTTGAATGTGTATTCGGTTTTAAATGTTCAAAAAGGTCAAATATTTGCTGAAATGTGTTTAAAAATGTTTTAAAAATTTGTTTTTTCATGAACGGCTTAGAATGGTAAGTGCTTGATGTTTCATTTTCTCTTCCTCAAATCCTAATATAACTTTATTTTAACGTTATTATGATAATATTCACTATTTTCCCACTTTTTTCAAAATTATACAAAGAATTCATTTGCTTTTTCAAAAATATGGAGGCTTTTAGAATATCCCCAAATTTTGGAAAATTATATTTTTTAGAGTTCAAGCTAAAAGAAACATAAAAACAAAATCGCACGCTTCTCTATACTTTTTGCAGAAATAGCGTCAATTACTTTCAATTTCACTTCAAATTTTTTATTTGTTCTTATTCCTCATTTTAGTTATGTATTCTTTGGAACATAATGAAATTGTATACCCAGCATTTTCAATTCTCTAGAAACTAACACAATTAACTGCATATGATGAATTTCAAATTTGCCCATGAAAATGAAAAAATTGTTCAGTTTTACATTCTCTAACACAAAATATGATGTTTTTAGTATATAAATTCAAGAACGTTCCTTTACCTCGCCAATGAAGGGATTTTCTTCACCAATCCCTGACGCAGTTCTAAATTTTCATTTAGTTACGTAGACATCGTATTACTTTAAAATCTCTTCATCCTACTTTCATTACGTGTATATATATATGACCCCTCGAATGAATTAGTTTTAAGCAACCCGGAGATTTCCTCCTCGAGTTTTGGAGTATTGTGTTTTGCTTCTTGGAATTGTTTCGTTTTCTTCTTTGTTATAGGTCGTCATCTTGTTTTTACAAACACACAGCACAATTATTTCCGCATTGCCTCCGTTTTATATCCATTCCTAACTTCCTCCAGTCTACATTCACCCTACCGTATTTCGTACACTAATTAGGCAGAATTCTCGAAACTTTTATTTTGAATCAAAGAAAAGAGTGACAACTCTTTTTGACAACTATTCTTCTTCAGTTTCTGTTTGAATTCTTCAAAACAGCAATTGAGCTGCTGATATAGGAGAGAATGCGAGGGAAATAATAGAAAGAGCCTCAATCGAGATCCGAGACATTTGTGAACACAAAAAGGTGCTCAATCCTTTTGCTTCACTCAAGCAAAAACAAAACATCAGATCCATTAGTGAAATCTGGAAGAAGAAAAAAGAGAATACGACCTAGAATAACTTGCTGGTTAATCGAAGAACCTTTTATTCCAAACAATGGCTTTTGCTTATACCCCTTACCATCTTTTCTTCAACCTTCCGCCTAGACGATGTAAGTTCTGTTAATGTTTTTGTTTGGTTTTTTTTGCTTTTTTAATGTTATTGTGGTTGTTGTCGTAACCACAATTTCATTGAAACTTTAATTGAAAAAAAAAGTTTTTTTTCGAAACACTCATAATGTAGACAAATGTCACAACAGTAAATTAACGTAGCTTGAAAAAATAAAACGGTATGTTCTTTTTTAATTATTAGTGAGTTAATGTTTTATATTATTATAATATTAAAATAAATTCCATAGCAAACCTTGAAATCCAGATATATCTGTGTGTGTATGTATACAAATTGTACATCACTAGTTGAAACTTTGACCTCATGTTTCACCGCTGACAAGTATGTTGGAAAAATCAACTTTCTGGAAACTTTTTGATGAGAACACTCTTGAGACTGCTCCATTGTTAGTCAGCGCAAAATATAATAGTTCCGCTTTGAAAAAATCAAGCGGATTACTTATCAGGAGACTTGAGTTTGTGTTTTCTGGTATGTTAATTGAAAAAAAAAATTACTTTCACTTCTCAAAAAGGATTTCTATATTATTATTTTGAAATCTGAATTATGAAATGTTATTTGTAATGTCTTTCCTGATCCATTTTTTTGGCGATAATTCAATTTAGTTTCCAATAAAAAACAGATAAGCGGTATCAATGTGTTTCCTTCGGTTGATAATCCAAAGCCAATCCTAAAAGATTTACTTATATCGTTTGTTGAGCATGGCAATAAGAATAATTAGAAAAATGAAAAAAACTAAAAGAGTATCAGTCATAAATATTGAACATTTTGCTAAATAGAGTTGTTTTCAACTTGGAGTCTTATAAATTTCAGTTAGAAAATAAACAAACAATACTTTTTTGTAATTCTAGTTTACGTAAAACTACTGGTCTTAAGTTTCTCAGCCTTTCTAACATTATTAGGTAAGAAGAACGAACAAATTTCGTTAATTCTGCAGAAAAACTAATCTGAATGTTTTTGTAAATATGTAATCTTTCGAGCGTTTTCTAAAATCCTGTTTTCAATCCATTTGATAATTTAATTATTAGATGAATACACAAAGATAAATTCTGAAAAAAATTGTTTACACCAAAGGAGCATGGCTCTAATTCAAACTTTGTTGTTATTTGAGCTCAGTTTTTCCACCGAAATTCCAATTTTTTTTTTCAATTTTCATATGTTTACGCGTCTTATTTTTAAGTTATAATTATTGAGTAAAGAACACACAACATGATATACAATAGCTCATTTTCCAGAATATTGAGAGAATTCGACATGTCTCCGTTTTTGAAATTTGTTTTACAAATTTACAAATTAAAAGTAGGAGATGAGTGTTACATTAATTTAAAGCAAGTTTCCAACTAGACTACATCCGCGGACTTGCGTGTGAGCATGAAATCCACAAATATATCGTTTCGTTATTATTAGTCTATGAATTTTATTTTCGTGTTACACCTGGTTCAGCTGGATTAAAAGAATTTTGAAAGAATAGTTTTTGACGGCTCGAACTATACAAGATTTGCCAGTATGAGCTTTTGATTTTCTTGTTTTACACTTTGAAAATTAATCGTTTTCCTTTCCTCTCCGTATTTGAAAGTCAAATTTCCTTTTTTTTTGTTACGAGCTCTCCCATGAGATTTCAAAGATTTCAACCAAATTCACTTTCCGTCTAGAAGTCAACGGAAACAGGCAAAGAATTTATGAATTCCCATGGAGTCACTGTGTCGAAACTAGCACTGGTGTCTTTCTGATACTTTGCCGTAATCTTATTTCTTGTCTTCTGTCCAGTCTTCTCCACTGAAAGAAATTGGAATTTCGGGTTTCCATTTTTCTGTGTCGGGTCCCGCGTCTCAGCCCATAATGGGTTCATTTGTTGTCATTTTCTTGTCTTCATTTGCAAGTCGCTGAGTTGACTTGTCGCGGCAAAAGCCAGGAGATCTGAAAACACGATTGGAAAACACAATACGAAACGTGTTAAAACAAGACCCATTAAGAACAATTCTGTCTTATATCCTTCTATTTTCTATTTCAATACTTTAACACCCTCATCATGATGTATTTGCTAGCTAAATGTGAGTTATTTTTCTTTCAGAATGATTCTTGTGAGTGCACGTGGGCGTCTGAAATGGCTCCAGCAATATGGACATACTTTAAAAGGTCCCGCGTTTTTTTATTTCTCCGCAGAAAAAAAGAAACAATTCAATTTGCATTCAATCATTGCAAATTGGAAGTAAACCGAAAACTTGGTACAACACTGACCAAAAGTTTACAAATCATTGGAACAATATTAAAGAACAATTTTTGGTTAAATAATTACTAGTTATGTCTATTCCTCGTTATGCAAATATTTATGTAAAATAGTTTTAGTGCTTCATTAACTTTTTAATGTGTGATACTCAGATGTTGTAGTATGAATTCGTGATTTTGAGTAGTTGACTATAAATTAAGTCTGTTGTGACAAGGAAGCCGAATACTGATTATAGAGTCTGAATAAATTGTGTTTAATGTCTTATAACAATCTAACTCTTATCATTTTTGTAAAAAAATGTGTGATTCTTAACTTTCCTGTACCTTTAAAGTATGCCGCGTTCATAACAGGTATACTTCTAATAGTTCTTCCTTTAGACTTTCAGACGTTCTTCCTTGCTTTTCTAATGAATTATTCACGTACTTGATTAATGCGTTTTAGTGTTATTACGTCTATTGCAAATTTCTCTGCACGTGAAGTTGTAGATCACTAACACTAAGATAATCTATGATTAATCTGGGAATCTTCAAAAACAGAAAGGTTTCAGTTATACGAATATTTAGTCTTGTCTGGCAAAGTTTATGGCTCATTGGCTTCTGAATTGACGAAAGTGGCTAAATGTTTAGTTCCTTATCGCCGACGTGAACTAGTTTTAAATTTAAATTCCCTTTGCTTCAACTCGTTGTGGTTTATTAAGTTGTTTTCGATTTTAAAGCATTTCATTTTTGTTTGAAATTTTTTTAAACTCTAAGTGAATCTCACGTTCATTTTTCGAAAAAATCCTAGTCTCAACAAAACAAGTAATTGATAATATATTTAAAATATACCAAATTACTGTTGTCTTATAAATAGAGTTTTTTTGAAATATTAAAATTCGAAGTTGTACTAAGCAGATGAAGAAATCATTTTTTCAAAACTGTAAACTTCAATATTTTAAGATCCTAAGAATATTGTACTTTTAGTTCAACTATTCAAATTTCACAAATCTTTTTGAGTTTCTCGATTATTTTTCTCTTTGCGGAAGCAAGTAATTATAAACCATATTCATCATCCCTTCACGCACGTATTCACATAATTCAAGAGCACAGCATTGATCCATAATTATCTCTGGTGACTGTCTAAGACAAGTCCACCTCCTTACTCATTTTAATTCTCATATTCCGTTTATTCTGGGAATGTGATTGCTGCATTGACCTTAAAAGATTTTCTGTTGACTTTATATACTTGGATATATTTTAACATCTTAAAAGTCGAACAGAAAAGCTGTGAAAACGAAGCACAATACATTTCAAACTACATATAGGAACAGTAGAAAAATATAGTATTTTGTCGCTGTACACATATAGATTTGAGATATTCTATCACTAATGAGATTCCAAGAAAATTAATTCTTAGGATTACAAAATACAATATGTTTTGTTATTGTCTCATCATTTTAGCGTCATATTTTTTTGTACTGGAAGTGTCCGGCTTCAAATCACCTGAGGCTAATTTTGTAAGCTCAAAATAATTTTTGGAGCTGAAAAACTTAATAGCAAACATTCTTATAAATGTGCCTAAAATGAATTAGAATAGCTGAATATTCAAAAACAATTTGCTCTTCATTAATGCAATAATGCTAAAATTCTTACTTTTGAAAAATGCCTTTTCGTGTTTTTTATGGGAAAAAAGTCACGCTTTTTGAGGGATAATTTTGTTCACTGTAAAGAACGCGTAGTTCACTTTCAAATAAAATAAAGCCCATGTGGAAGCAATCTGGCTTTTTTTCTACTTCAAACTATTTATCATGTTTTTTCTTTTTGCTAATAGCATAACAACAGTGTTTCAAAAGCGAATATAAAGAATGTAAGATCACAACTGAATTATGTATATTCTACTGCTGAATTTTAAAGTTAGAACGAGGAAGCTGTATTCCAACTTTCCCGTCCTTGGTTTTTGATGCTGTAGTGATATCATCCCAGGCATATAGCTACGTTTTTATTTTTTATTTAAAAATTAGTGGTTCACAGTAATTTTTAATTTTTGCTCCGTGCTCTTTTCCCATTCGTTACGCATTCACACATCTTTTTTCCATTATCTCATTTCCGGTGCCCCAAAACTGATCGGATGAGGATGGAGGGGCACATTGGATTTGACTCTTCCATTGCTCCCTTCTTCCCCATCACTTATTTCTGCTCTGAGGTCTTGTTTTTATTTCTTTTTTGCTTTTGTTCCCTTTTAATTCCCAAAAGTTTTCCACAAATTTGAGAACTAGTTGATGTGTGAAAAAGAAAAAGAAAACGCAGATAAAATAAAGAATCAAAATTCGAGATGAACCCCATCACCCTTCATCCTCGAAATATTTCATGTGTGTATGAATGTGTGGCTCCTTTCTGAGCACTTTCTAAAAACTATCCCTTGGGAGGTTGAAGGCATTTTTCGCGCCTTTTGCTCCCCGCAAAATGTCTTGTTTTCCCCAGATTTGAGCTTCTACTTTTTCCTTTGCTGCTCCATATGATTTTTTTGTTGGGAAAAATGAGTAATTGGCAAGATGCGAATAGGGAATTTGCACATTTGTCTAGTTTAGAGAAACGGAGGTTTTTCGAAAACAAGAATAAAACTAGAATTCGCAAATAGCAGAAAAATTAGAGCAGAACATTTTTTCTCAAACTTCGGCGTTGTCGTGTATATATCTGAAATGGAAATACACTCGACAGAGATTCATTTCAAATTTCATTCTGGAAATGTTTCAAAAATTACTTTTCAAGATTCCGTTTCAACCGATAGAAAGTAACGAACCTCCAAACTAACAAAGTTAAGCATCAATTTGCGAGACTAAAAATATTTATCGATTTAGAAAAAACACATTAATTCGATATCCTCGATTTTTTATTTTCTATGTTATCTAAACTCCTGCCTATTCAAGGTAAATTAGGCAAAACTGATTATAGGAGTGATTTAATTTTCTTACATGATTATAACATAGGATTTGTACTAACATTTATTTTATAAATCAGATGAAGAATTCAAGTTATTTTTATGTCTAAATTGTTAAAACCTACATAGTTATTTACGGTTTTTTTTTCAAGAAATCGTCTTCTAGTCTTCTATAAGGTCAAAAATCTTTCCACTTTAATATTCCACAGAAGAACAAAAAAATCGTGAGGTCTCTGTTTCAATAAACAAATTTTTCCAGTTGATGAGGTTCTTTTAAATTTTTCCACCGCTTTTTCTACCACTTCTTCTCTTCTTTCAATTTTTCCACATCTGATTTCATTGGGAGATCTTAATAATTTATTCACATTTTTCAAAAAATTTGCATTTGGACTCGAAAATGAGACCACCCCCGTAATTTTTTTTGTTTTTTTTTCTATCTCTCAACCAAGTAACAACAAAAGCGAATACAATTAGTTCCATTCGACTAAATGAAAAGTCTGTGACTTCATTTTATTAATGTTTTCCGTATCTATTTTCTTCCTCTATTGCACTTCTTATTTTTCGCAAAATTTAATGTTCAATCCTTAAGAGTAAGAGTGTGAGGGAATAAAAGTGCAAACATCGCTTGTCCAGGCAATGATCAACGATGTACGCCTTATCTCGTATGTATTTCATTAACTCATTCGGTAAGATTTCTTGTCTCTTCGCTTTTTTTTTCTTCACGTCAAAAGTGGAAAACTAAAAAGCAGAAATCGAGCGTAGGAGGTCAAAAGATGAATGACGAATTAGTAAATTTTAATGGAAAAGGGGTTTAAATCTGAAAATCAGATTGTTAAAGATGAATAGGTTAATATACCTATTAAACTTGTGGCGCCTATCACAGTTAATCTTGGTTCTCACTGGTTCTATTAAAAACCTGTCGCCCGGCAAAACACGTGCAAAATATTTTTCTATATTCGAATAGTAAAACAGTGTATGTCTTATGAAAAAAATACGGTAACTAAAATTTCCACTATTGATGTGATATGTGATTCTTAATTCATAAAATAAGATCATTTTTATTTTTTCCTGTTTAAATGTTTTAATCAATTATTTGAAGTGCACTTTGAATACAAACACCAATACTAATAAGGAAAATACAATAATAAACTTTACGAAATTATTCGTAGTGATTGGACGCAAAGAAGCTTACACGGTTCAGCCTTCTTGGCAGTATTAATATGCAGTGCGATTGTATATTTTCAAAAAAGCAAGGTGTCAAAATGTTAAAATAAAACCTCTCATATAGTTATCTATTTCAAACGTGTTAGTCGTTTTTCAAACAATTTAATTTTTCAGATTTCCTCAGTTCGTGCGTGTCAACGCATTGCCTCAACAACGGCACATGTTCCAATGCGACTGGTTCGTACCGCTGTATGTGTCCTCCAACGTTCCACGGCCCGTTTTGTCAATGTAAGTCTAACAGCCATTATAAAAGAAACACTCAAAAAGAGCCATCGAATGGATGAGCAAAATGTAAGAATGCGCAAAGAAAGGAGGGGTTTAACACAAGTGTTTTGGGAATCAGCGTTTGTTTTTGGAGAGTGAAAAAGGTGGCCTTCCCTTTTTGGAGTTGTAAAATGCCGGCATTTAATGTACGTGAGCGTATTCAATCGATTATTCCAGTTGATGTCAATGCAACAAACTACAGTTGGAGTGCTCTGGAAATTGCTCTACTATTCTTTGTTGTCTTCATGATTGCATTTGCTATTTTTATCGTGTGTTGCGCGTAAGTTCTTTAAATTTCCCATCACAAATAATTTAAGTTTCAACAGAAGTATTTTTTTTGTATTAAGACCATTGCAAAATTGTTTCAAAATGCTAAAATTTTCAACGTACTTAACAAAACGTTAACATTTTTCCAGGTCATCTAATAAAATGGGTTTCTACATCAGTGTTCCAAATAAACATTATAACAGGTTAGTGCATTTGTTGAAAACCGCCTCAAGCTAAATAAAACGCGAGCTGGTCAAGCAATCCAACTTATCTAACACGTGATTTGATTGAAAAACGTCAAAGATCAGTTTTGATCTCCGAACATTTGATGCAATAACTTTTGTTTTAACAGATGGGCCGAAGAAGACGATATGTTTGATGACCTCCCTACGGAGAATGGAGAGCAACTTATGGCAATGGCTGACATAAGAAAGTTAGTTTTTGTCTATTTTTTTCGGATTTTTTTTGTTCGGACTACGTGTTAGATCTGTGGATGTTCATAGAAGTCGAGTTTTTAAAATAAAATAACAAAAATGAATATTTCAGAGGAATAGTGGTATCGAAAACACGCGAAACGGTTCTGGAAGATCTTGAAGACTCTGCCATTCTCCAATTATGATTTTTAATTAATTTCAATATGTACCCAAATTTTCATGTATACTTTTCATATATTCATTGATATACCTTCAATCTCCCTGTGATTTGATCTCAAGAGCAATTTTTGGAATGTAGTGTAATATTTTGTAAGAATATTAATAGCATTCAGTACACTGAACTATTTATTGATCTACCCAGTAATGTACAGACTCAACAACTACGGGGTTCTTTTTTATGCTTACCTTTTCACCCGGCATGATTTGTTTTGAAAGAGTTCTGTAGATCAATTATGAATTTTAGTGAAAAATTGCTCTTGTTTCTTTGGAATAATACAAATTATAAACTTCTGATGACTCAGTTTGATTGAAATTGTAACGACGTATTTGAATTGCAATCCCTTTGTATTTAAATTGTATCCGATTTTGACCAGATTGTCAGCGTTTTCCATTGTTTTCTTACGGCATAAAATGTGAGCATTTTTATTTTTTATTTTTCTATACTTGATCTCACATCGGTAGATTTTTGCGGAAAATCATGAAATGTGAAGTACATTTCAAAAGTATGAATCACAAAGAAGAAATCTGATACCCACACATGCTTTGATGACCGTGTGATGATCGCTCAGCGATTTCCCTGTTTTTTCACCTGTTTGCTCGCGTATCGTTCAGGCTCAATGAGCCACCGCCAAAACAAACAATTGGGGAATCCAGGCATTTTTTCTGAGTAGAAAATGAAATCTGCAAGGTGTTAGTTTGATACATGGAACCGATTAGAGAGGAAACGTGCACTTTTGCGTTAGAGCTGTCAAAATGCACCGATTTACGCATGTATCATAAAGACCAAAAAGTTTTGAGTGTCTGTGGCACTAAAAGCACATTTCACTGGACGGAAATATGTTATGTTCATGCAAGCTGACATAACTTAGAGTAGAGAAAAATAAACATGAAAAGGAATTCTATTTTTACAAGACTTATAAACTTTGGCTCAGTATTTTTGATATCCTGGAAATCTTCTAATTTACGTGTGATGTCTAATTTTTGAATGTGATTCTTGCGTTATTAACAAATTTAGTTATGATTCACTTTTTTAGCTTTTTTTTAAGCTCCTCTTCCGAAAAATTACATTCCATTCTCTTTCGACGTCAATGAAGGTTAGAACAAATGCTCTTTAATTTCCTTTTTTAGTTCAAAATGCATTTTTTATCCGTGCAATTTCTTAAGAATCGGAGTAGGCAACAGTGACGAAATATTTCTACTCACATAAAAAAGCTATAATTTATAAAACCACAAATCAATTTCAACAAAAAACTTTAGCACGAGTGGGGTTCGAACCCACGAGGTGTTATCCACCATTGGAACTTAAGTCCAACGCCTTAACCACTCGGCCATCGTGCTGTCCGCCTACTGCGTCCGAAGTGGTTGCTATCTCACACCTCCCCCTTTCCTTGCGCTCTCGTTCTTCTCTATTTCTCTCGTTTATTCCATAGAAGGAAACATCGAAAACAGAAAAAAAAACGAACACCCATAATTATTTTTATTCTCAACGAGAAAAAGGAAGTGAAAAAAATATTGAAAAAACCAAAACATGGAAAATGAACGGATTGGTGCAAGGATGACAAAAGATCGAATAGATCTCGAAATATTTATATAGGTTTGTAGGCCACAAACATACTAAACTGCAAAATTAATTTCGCTTAAGTTAATGGATTAAGTTGAAATAGTATTAATGAATATTGTGTCAAAATATACTCAACATGAGTCACGGAGTATAAAACTATAAAAAAACACTCTAAAATATTTCACAATTTAAAAAATTTTCAGCCAACGTTTTCACAACTCATCAAATTTCCCAATAACTTTGACCCTTTTAGAAATGTTTTGCAAATGGTTCAAAAAATTACTAGCACTTAAAGTTTGCCATTTGAAAAACTGTTATCTTGGTAGAGCTCCAAAGTGATAAAATGCAAAATTGAGTAATTACAATTTTTTTCCACTGAATAAAAAATGTATAAGTACCTTGGAAGGTTTTATTACTGTTTTTAGTTAATCAACACCATGAGAGTGATTTAATTAATTTTCCCCACTAATTTAAAATCCTAAAGCTCACTTAACTTTGCAATATTAGGCTGTTTGTATTCTCAAAAATCCTAGATCCTAGGACATTTTCAAATATTTATATGAAGTTTAATCTTTATTCTGAGAATTTTATTTACCGAGTAAACTAGATATAACTCTTTTTGGGAGAAGATATCACGTGACACAAATATTGACTTGTTGACTTGCTTCTTACCTTTTTTGTAAACACAATTAAAACCACTCAAACTTTAATAGATCTTTTTTATGGACAGTTTGTTCACTTCTCATACCACTTAAATGAAAAACATGAAACACTTCAATTCTGTTCATTCACACTGTTTTATGAACAACAAAAAAGTCAAAAGAAGTTCATAAGTACGAAGAATCGGTTGTTCCCTCCGTCACCCTCTCCTTCCGCCTCATCGTGTTCATTGTGATTCTGTTGCCACACCGACTCGAAGTGTGTCTGTTTGGTAGGGGTCTCTATGTTTTGTCATGTTTGTTTGCGATTTACGTGTGTTGCTGAAGAAAGTGCGAGAGAGCTCTAGCGTCCGTCCGCCTACCGTACGGACGCCGCGGCGGCAACGGGTGCGGTCTTTGGCATAAAGACGGCGCGGCGGCTCAACGTGTGTTGCTTCGGTTTTCCACCATTTGGTTTCTACGAGAATGCGACTGCCGCTCCTGCCATTATCACCTACCATTGGAGTGTTGATTTTTGTTTTTTTATCGATTAAGGTGAATTTCTCAAACTGGTTGAATCTTACTAAAATTAATTTACCGTGTAAAATCATTTTTCGGTTAGTTAATAGTGAACTAGTTAGTTTGATTTTCACAACTCTCGTTACGATAGTCTTAGTAAATATTTTTTTAAAAGTGGAGAAAAATTGCTCATATAACTCCTATGTATTGTTCAAAATCTTGGAAAGAAACTTACTAAAACATTTGGAGTATTAATTCAGTGAGTACTCATACAAAATCCGCACTGACCATACTCGACCTAGCAAAACTATGTGATATTTTTTGTTTCGTTGCAGTTTGAAATCTAGATATCTTAGCCACACTTTCTCACACTTTCTAATAGAATTATAAATAAGAATAAACTCCTTATGAATACTCAAAGTTTCCTTTTTCAAATTTCAGGCAGGGACTGCAGAACAATTAGACTTAAACGCACACTACCATGGCTTTGCGAGTAGTAAACGAATTAATGCGTGAGTAATTTCAGAGTTTTACTTACAATTCAAACAAATGTAAAATAATCATCATTTGATTTTAGATATCCTTATACAGCCCCCGAACGAGTAGTAGAGAAAGCAATTTCTCGAAAGCATAAAAAGCCACAAGCAACATCGCCACGTCAACCACATGAAGCCTCATCTACAGTACCAAGTGGTGCAGCGGCAGATCCAGCAAACACTGCAGCAGATTGTAAGTTACAAAGCGAAGTTGATGAAGTATTATGTATTGTTCCAGTTGGCATGCAAGGAGGTATGCAAGGAGGACCAATGAATCCAGGGATGATGTCAAACAGACTTCCACCTTTGCAAACAGTACACCCACCTGCACCAAATGAAAAAGACTGGGTTCTGACTGCAGGAAACGAGAGTTTGGTTGACAATGTTTTGGCGATTTCTTTACAGTATGGAGGAAGACTGGTATCAATGGGATATTATTTACGCGGTCAAGACGTGAACTATTATGCTATCATGCACAAGTACACAGGTATTAAATTTGACTATATTTACTAATTTGAATTCCAAAACTTTAGGACCAGTCTTCATCAAGCCAGCACCAATGACATTTGATGAGCTCATCAAAGCCGTCAGAGAAAACGAAGCTCGAGACTTGGCACTAACACAAGTTTGCGGGCAAGAAGGAAAGCCCGGTGAAATCACATTTACCACTTATTGGGAACGCGTTCCAGGAGTCGAATTTCATGTAGCTATATTTTTATTTATTTATTCATTATTGTATTTTGATTACTTCAAAGGAATAATTTCAGATTTGGTTTCCTGGACAACCACATGCAGACGAGCAGAAAGAGCATTTCGAAAATAATGGCTATCGTTTGACGTACCTCTGTGGTTACTCGGAGGCTGGCAAAGGGAAGTATGTTGGAGTGTGGCAGAAACCTGTGAAATCAGAAGCACAATATGAAGCTCACTATGGGCTCACGATGGAAGCATGTATGCAAAAAGATAAAATCCTTGTACAAAAGGGTTTTGTGGCCACTTCTCTTCGAGTTTTCAACAATAAGAATCAAGTGCTTTGTACTGGAATTTGGGAAAATCGAAACGGTAGAAGTAGTGTACAAGTGGGACAAAACTTAGAAACTATGTACAGGTAAATAACTATATTTTTATTCATAAAATTATACAACAAGTTTTAAGGAATATGCAGCGCAACCCTAACATGATTCCAAGACAAATGTCTCACTACTTTGATAATTATCAAAACGTAAGTTTGAAGTGATTGGCGGGTTTGAAATACCGTGCTTTATTATTATAAAAAATTATCAACCATTATAAAACAAAATATTAAGTCTTTATAGTTCGATACTTTTCGATTATTTTAAAGAAAACTGATGGTTTTCTAAAATAGTGTTGGACAAGAGAGTGTTGGTAGTTGACATACAATGTATGAAATTTCATTCATGTTAAGTTATTCTTTTTCAAAAAAAAAAAACAAAATTTAGATTGTATACGTTGTATTATGGAGTGATGTTGATATTAACCGATATCCAAACCCGGCACCACTTTGGGATGAAGCGTACGTTGTTTTTTTCAAAATCAACTTCTAAAATTGTTTTACTTTAGCCCGATCCCAGTTCGATTCCTAAAAGGAACGCCTGAACTGCTCTCCGATGATCAGATGGAGTTTCTCATCAAACGTGTTGAGCACTTCATGAAAGATCTGAATATTCCTGGTTTGTCCATTGCAATCGCCAAAAAAGAGCAACTCAAATTTGCGGCAGGTATGTTTGTTCATTGTATCAGAACCTCTTCCCGTCTGTTCTTGTTTTTTGCTTCTTGGACGGAGGTGCTAAACTGGCTCCTTCAGAGATTTTCGGTGGTTCTTATTTTGTCGAACAATTGGATTAGGTAATGTGCTAGAAACAATTAGTGCTTCGAGAAATATAAAAACATAGGCATGCAAAAAGTGATGTTAGATTGGAAATAAAACTTGAAACAAAACTATTCACACGAAACTAGTAGCATGTAAATATGGAAAAACCCTACATCTGACAAATTTTTTTAATTTCTTTTCGATAAAAAAATCGAAAAATAAACGTTCCCTCGAAATTTGATACATCAATGTTTCCATGATGTCTAGTCAACGTCATGAATAAACATGGAGAAAGTTCTTTCTATTCAATGAATCATAAACGTTCTAGTTGGCTAAGTGTATCATCTTTCCAGGTTTCGGCTACACTGACATTCGACAACAAGAGCCCGTCACTCCAAATCATCAATTCCGGTTTGATTATGAAATATTTTCAATTCAATAACTTATTGTGACTGTAGATAGCATATTGCAAGAAAGTTATTTTAGAGTGGGCTCTGTATCCAAACCTGTTACCGCAGCGGCTATCATGTTGCTTATCGATAAAGGCCACTTCACACTCGATTCCAAGCTGTTCGGCAAGGATTCAATATTTGGCAGCGAGTTTAGCAAAAAGTATCAATATCCAAGATATGTAACGGAAATCACAGTTCGCCATTTATTGGAACATACTGCAGGTGAGGCAGGGGGATAGAAAGAAGATAATTGTTTATTGAAACATTTTTGGAAATTGATACACATGCCAACATCTGAAATAAAATACAAAAAAAACAGTCGAGCTTCCGGACAGGCAAAACTGGTAGTGAGAGTAACTAGGGCTTAGTGTCAAAAAACAGAGTTCGTTTTTGTAAGCAGACGGGTAGGCCGTGTCTTGAAACCGTAAAACAAATATACTCCGAAACCATTTCTTCAGTTCACAAAAGATTGACAATATATGCCATGGTATTTTCAAGCGACAATAATACTCCGAAAGCAATTTTAGGATGGATTTGCATTACTTAACAATTTTGCAGGTGGCTGGGATAACTTGCAATCTGACGCTGCTTGGGTTCAACCTGAAATGACCACTAAAGAGCTCATCGAGTATGTGCTCACTAATGTGCCCCTTGAGTATAAGCCAGGGACAATGTGGATTTATTCTAATTTCGGATACCAGTTGTTGGGTTAGTTTTTAAGAACATGATACATTTTAACAAAATGAGCGGTATGCAAAAATCAAATTTCACTTAATAATTTATTGTAAACATAATTTTCATTTCTTTGATACCGTTCTAGAGAAATTCCAACCCTTTGAATCGTTTGCTGGTTTTAAATTTCAAAATTCTTTCAACTTTGATAGTGGCCCATAAACTTCTTTTCTTGCAGGATATCTTATTGAAACGACCACCGGCATGTCCTACGAGGCGTTTGTCAAGAAGAATATATTCGCACCATCTGGCGTTTACGATATTCAAGTGGCGAGACCGAGCATCAGCGAGCGGGCACCGTAAGATTTTATGCACTTTCCGACAGAGTCATACCTCAGAATTTGTGGTACCCAGATTTACATCTGTCAATTCACGCCGATTTTTTTTTTTGAAAATCAACATAACTTATTGTTTTATTTTAGACGAGAAGTTATGTATTACATGTCTGGAAATGGACTGGGTTTCAATCCATACGAGATGCTTCCACCTGAGAGAATCGGTCCATGGGGTGGATGGATTGCGAGTCCTATTCAGCTGCTTATGTTTATGAGCCGAATCGATGGGTTCTCAAACCGTGAAGATATTTTGAGCGACGTGGCCATTGCCGAACTTGCCACACCATCTCCTGCCTCAAACGATACCTATGGTTTGATTTTTAATGTTTCAAATTTAATAAATTCTCTGTGTAACTATTAAACTTTTGAAGGATTGGGCTGGTCTTTGAACATCATGGGATTCAACGGCTGGCAGCATGACGGGCGGATGCCGGGTAGTGCTGCTATGTTGGTCAGGCTGGATAATGGATTGGAAATGGCAGTCACTGTTAACAAGGTAGTAAAATAAATTATGGATGTTCTTATAAATTTTGAATAGAGAAAATAGTTTAGTTCTCAATTAAAGTTGTATTACAGTTTGAAATTGAAAAACTAGCTACAACCATGTAGCCCATGATAGCCCAGGTTGGACTAAAATATTTTACTATAAGTCTATGATGGGTGAACCTCATTGGAGGATTCAAGTAATTCTATTGCTATTCGATATTTAAAAATCGGGGAAAAGGTATTATTGAATTGTCTGCAAAAGCACTTGAAAATTTGAAATACCGAAAAAGTTTTCGGCGGCACTCTTGAGTTTTCGTACCATTTATTATTTAATGCACTATTATTTAATACATTTATTATTTAATCAGGAATACTCGGAACGCGATTTCTTCCATGAACTCGGCTATGTCCTCCATCACGTTGGAAATAACTGCGACTGGTGGAATGATGACTACGACCTCTTCCAAAAATCGAGACGATCGTCTCGTAGTGCAACATCAACGAAACGGCATTTATTCAATGCACAAAGAACGACTATTCACAATACAACAAATCCACATGTTATTCGCTTTGTTTAGAACATATTTATTGTTCCCCCTTGTTTGTCATATTTTCTCACTGCAAAAAGTATTAAACCCGCATCGTATTTTGTACTGAACCAGTATTTTCATGCGTGATTGCTATATTTTCATTCTTAACTTATTTTTAGCTTCTATTTTGCTTTTGTCTTCATATTTTTATTTATTTATGTCTATCTATCATATTATTTTGCTTCTTGCGGGTTGAGCTATTATGTATTATTTGGAAGAGTATGACAGTCTATGTATTAAAACTGATATTGATTATTGATAATAAAAAATTGCAAAGAAGTTCAAGAACTCATCAAAATGGCAAAGTCGGATTCAGAATACCAATTAAAGAGTGACTGAGATCAGAAATGTACAAAGAAAAAATTATGAAGGAGGGAATATAGCCCTTTTTAAACAAATTATAAAGAATTCTAGAGATGTGTATAATTTGAATTTGGCGAGTAAATCTCAGAGGACAGAGGTGGTGTGTTGAGCTGGTATCCATCTGTTGAGTGTCCGGATGATGAAGAAGAGAGTGGCTAAAACAATTCTTCAGATTTTGTTTGGAAAATTAAAATTTGAGAATGCCGTGTAGGCTTTGGCTTACCGGATTCATATCCATTGATGCCAATGGGGCAGAGACACAAAGTGGACTAGAACTTCGGCCACCATCGTGAAGCTCTCGACGGTATTTTGCACGAGCATTTTGAAACCAAACCTGGAAACAAAAGTAGTTCTGGATGATATTGCATTTTTAAGTGAAAATACCTGCAGAACCCTTTTTGTCAAATTTGTTTTAGCGGCTAGCTGCTTCAAGTCTTTAGCATCTGGGTTATGGTTAAGGGCAAAGTATGTTTTCATAGCACGTAGCTGGTGATGTTTAAATGATGTCCGCATGCGTTTCGATCGTTGGCTTCCGCTACCATTTCCATCTTCATCGGTAGACGCTACAAAGTGAAAAGGTATACGTTTGAAAAATGTAATAATTCTACTCGGTACAAAGCGGGTTAAGTTTATGTGGTGTTCGCAAAAGGTTTTAACTGCTATATAGAGAAAGTGTTCAAATAAAAAAGAAGCTATTTGATGAAGTATTGTACTCAATATTTAGACAAATTCTATCAAAAGTAAACTTATTGAGAAGTGGTGTAAACGGAAGTTACTAACACTGAACACTGATAATATGTGTACAAGTTACCTAGTTAAGAGTACTCATAAAGTTCAATTCATCAATAACTTTCGAAAACGATTTATTTTTTGTGTGTCTACTGAAATTCTTCTTAATAAACACTAATATATAATTTCAAATTAAAAAATACGTACATATGTATTCCCCTATCATTTGATAGTATTTCGTATCACTTATTGGCAGAAAAACAAAAAAAACAAACTTTTGCAACTTTTAAAAACATTTATACAACTTTGTAAACAGCTAATTATTATAAAATTGCAGTATTCTATGTAGTTGTGGACAAAATGTAGCTTAATGCCTGCTAAGAAACTGCAGCAGTTTCTTAAAGCAACTAATTCGTATAACGGTTGGTAAGAAGATGAGTGTGCTATGAAGTTGACCCGTTTTGCCGAGTTAGTATTACGTATAAACCATTTTTAAAACTTTTTTATCATTCTCAAAAGTTTTACTATAAAACATTTAACGAAAATTCTTTTAAATAAATATTAATAATTCCCCTATTTGTACATATGCTCTTTAGCAATTATTGAACCGAGGATTAGCGGGTCAGTGGGTTTCTTACAACATCTCACTCTTGAAATTTGATTCCATCTAGGTATCACATCTCTCCCCCTCTCTTTCCCTTTTTCTGCTTTTCCATGCCACCTGTGGCCATGCTTCTTTTTATGCGCCACCGACTAATTATTTACTTATCATTCGAAATGCACCAGACGATAGGGGATTACATTTCGGGTTGAGATTTTGAAGGCGGTTCAGGTTCATTGATGTTAATTTTGTATAGTTGGTCAAAGCACTAAACAAGGCAGCAAACAATATAGAAAAAAATACAGCGGAAAAAAGAAAATTAGGAGTATTTGAAAAGTATGTTTTAAAGTCTTTGTGAATTTTCAATTTCAAAAATAAATTGATCTACGAACTCTGAAATTTTGCTACAATGTTTCTCATGCACATACATATACCGCTTTCCGGAATATAATTGTTCATGTTTGCATCAAAACATAGACATGCATCCTCTTATGTTATTATAATGAGACTCCTCGAGTCCCCTATAGCTTGCTCAGCAGTCAAGTGTACGGTAGCTTTTCACCCAATTATAAGTGCCCCAGTTTTGAGGATTCCCCTCTAGCTAACCTTCCGCTTCCGTCGATGCCTCCCTGGGTGGTTGTTCCGGTGCCGCTGGTGGTGGTGCTGTTGTTGTCGTCGGTGGCGGTGGCGGCGGAGCCACAACAGCAGGTACCGTAGCTACTGCCGCCTCTTCGCATAACACCGTTGAACGAACTGCATTGTAATGAGCTGAAAAACATGACGTTGTTTGTTTTTGATTTCAAAAAAAAATATTTAAAAAAGAAAAAAGACGTGAAAATGTTCAGTTACCATGACAATATAAATGACCTTGCGGAGACATTGTGTAATAATCTCCCGGGTTTAATTTGATTCCGCAAATCTGAAAATTCAGATGTTTCATAAGCGAACAATTTGTTTAAAATTGTTAAAAACTCACAAAACATACGAAACACGCATGATGAAAAATCATTTCTTTCGCTTTCATTACCATGTCTTCTCGATTCAATGGGATTTCGCATTTTCGACAACATTTCTGATATCGTCTGAAAAACGGATGTAAAATAGTAGAAAGATGGTTTGGAGGTGTTACTATACTACAAAAGTTTTATTTCAGATGCTTTGTTTAAATAAAGATCTGAGAAATATAACACAGGTTATGAAAAATGCTGTCCAAACCTAACGACAATCACTCAAGTTGCCAAAATTTAAGGAAATCTCGTGCAGCACAACTTGACTGTTGCAAATTTAATTGGAGACTAAATTAACAAGTAGGTATTATATTATATGAACAACTCTGATTCTATTTTGCAAAAAAAATACTTGATTGAAAAGTCATAAATTAAAACTCACTTTGCATGGTCAGCTCTACAAAGAAACACCCCATCCCGAACATAACATTTGTCGCTATATTCGAAGGGAATCTGAAAATAATAACTTCAAACTTTCTACACAAGCCATCAGATTCAATACTTACGTCGCACATTTGACACCGAAGACAATTATTATGATAATATTTTCCGTCAACAACACTGATTTCTTTATCGACAATTGCAAATGTGCAGAGACAACACTGATCTGTAAAGTTAAAGCAGTAAATCTTTGAAAAAAAAACATTTTCGTCAAATAATTTGTTTCTCAAGACTTGAAATAAGTGGCATTGTTATTGGCTTCGTTAAGAAAAATAGCGACATGATAAAATACACGACCTTGCTATTTTTATTCTCAACTCTGTATTCGAGAAAAATGAGTCATTTTCGAAAAAAAAACAGGTTATAATTTCGGGTTAAATTAGAGAAAATCGCTGTAATAGATGCTCACTCAAAAGTGCCGGCTCAATCTTCGGTATCTGAATTTGCCGTAGAATTAAGTTGTTGGAATCAGTTGATGAGGAAGGGGATATGGACGTTAAGTTGGTATATTGCGGGGAGTTCAACTTTTCCACCAAATCATATTCTTCTTTGAAATGTGAGCTCCAATCAAACTGGAATGCAGAAGGCACCGAGTTTGTAACAACATGGGTGGCAATAGTCTCCTTTGAGGAAGAGTTGGTAAGCATCAGCAGCAATTGTCTGAAGTAAAAAAAAGTTTAGGGAAAATTTAACAACGTCTGAATAGATAAGTGATATAATCGGGTCATAAAAAAAACACAATTTTAATATATTAAATTATTTCATTAAAAAAAATGTTTTCAAAAAAATACTGCTACGTCTTCCAAATCAAACATTCTTCTGGTTTTTACGTGTTCACTATTGAACTGGAAAACATGTGTTTTTATGACACATCATTGATAACAAAGATCGTTTCAAAAAAGCTTTAAGAAAAGTTGATCAGTTCCATGTTGAACAGTTTCAGATCAATCCGGACCAGTCCGAACCAGTAGACAATACACTTTAAATGACTTGAATTTGAAAAAAAGCAAATAATCAATAAATCTTAATTTAAATTTTTTTGAAACAGTATGTACATAGTAATCTATGCCTAGTAAGCTATCTCATTTGTGGGATGTTTCTTTAAAAACTGCTTTAGACAACAGAGTTGGTGAAATTTGAGTTAACTATATATTTGAATTTAAATATTTGAACTACTGTTTTCAGATCAAAAGGTTACTAGGAATTGTTATCAAACTGTTTTTTTCACAAAACTAATACAACAGCAATTGAGATTATGTAACTATTTGTATATTTTAGTTCCGTGGGGGTTTTCTATTTTGTAATATGCAAAACTAATTAGAACCTATGAAGTAATAATAATTATTGACAAAAAAGGAACAAAAATTCAAAAAATGAAATCCAAACAGTTAAAGGTTAGAACATGAGAAAAATTGAATCGCCTTCAAATGCCTTTGCAGAACTAGGCTCCTCTTTCTCTTGTTTTTCGTCGCCTCTCCGTCGAGGCGCACAGTGGATCTCGAATCTTTTATTTTACTCTTCCCCGTATCCCCACACTCAACAAACTCTTTTTTTCATATTTCTCTGTTTACAGTAATCCGGCTTTGTGTCGACGCCGGCCGCAAAAAAACCGAAAAAATTGATTTTTGCCTAGGTATATATTGTGTTATGAAAATAGGAGCGAACGGGTAGGTGTCAAAACAATGTTTTCGCGGGTTTTGTTACGAGAATGATACAAACGTGTTTTTGTATTTCAGAGTTCTGCAGGGTATCTTCATGGTCTACTAAACAAAACAAGACTAGGAAAGAAGCTGGAGAAATTTTTATTTGTAAAGTTGAACTCTGTGAATGAAAGTTACTGGACTGCTTACAAACACTAAATGCTTGCTAGAATCTATACAATTTTGCTTTTTGAAATGTTTCTCACTTACGCAAGTTGATTGAAATCAGTTGTTGTATTGACAGAATCCAGAGGATCAGCTGATAAGGATTGAAAGTACATTTGAAAAGTAGGAAGCATTGATATCCAAGCATATGGAAAGTCATGTTGCGCGAGAGGGAGAGATAGAGGTGCAGGAAGAATACTCAAGCTTGAAGACTTTGTCAAACTTGTGATAATGTCAGTTGAATATACGGACATGTCGCGGGGTTGGAAGTGTAAAAGTTTTCACGTTACAGATCAATGAGCGGGATTGGAATTTAGTCCGACGAAGCGTATGCTCAGTTATGGCAAAAGAGACTACTGACTTGTTTACGTCAATTGATTGTTAGTTATCATCATTAACTTTTTTTCGTGTCATTTGGGATTTGAATATAAACTGCAGCTGACCAGAACATAATGAGGTGATTAGAAATCATAAATGCTGACGATAAGTTGTGAAAAAACCAAAAATTATATAAAAGCAAGCCGAAACATAAAAAATGTTTGAACAATTTTTAAGAAAAATGTTATACAGAAAAAGGAAACATAATACAAATGTTTTAGTAGTTCTCCAAAATACAAATGCCGAAAATTCATTTGCACTATATGAACTTATTTAAAAGTTAAAAATAAACGTTACAGACTTTTACTTTTATTTTTATATGTATTATAGAAATAATTCTATATGGCAATATATGTGCAGTTGTGCGTGCATCTAGGTTTCAACGACCACGTATCAATTTTATTGGATTTAGGTCCAGTCACAACATTTCAAAAAAAAAGGTGTGCGGGAAATTGTCGATCATCGAAGACCTTTTGGTGGATTATTAAAAACTTAAAAACTTGGTGAAAGTTTACATCGAAACTATAAATGTTCAGGTCTTCCAAAAAAATTATGCATAATTAGAGGCAAGATAAGCACAAGTGTTGGTTTATATTCAAGAGGGAAGTGCACCTGCTTATTGTCAGCGGGGTGCATATATGAGTGAATGGTACGGTATCACTATTAAGTATGAATCTAAACATGTGTTATATAATTGTGCAAAACACCATTTCTGTTGTAGAAGTATATTATTGTTTAAATGGCAAATAAACATTTGGTTTTTATGTGACTTGGAACAGTTTACACTGACAATACCAATTGAACATATTAAAAACAAACATTGAATCAAATATTGAACTGAAAATTATTCGAGAAGTAGATAAACTTTTGATCCCATCAAAAAACTTTAACGCCGAAAATTATAAAGATAGAAGGAAAGAGGAAAAATTCGAGATTTGTTTATTTCACTCTCCAATGATTTTCAAATTTCAAGACTTTTGATACAATCAGATTCTGTTCCAGTTCATTCAATTTTTTCCTTGTGAACTGAGATTGCATCAAACAACTTTTTGATTTGCGGAAAGGTTTACTGTTTATAAAACGTTTCTGACAAAATTGTTTTAGAAAAATCGAAATTGATATAATTAAAAAATAAAATAAAATGCAGCTACGCAGAATATCTAACTATAAGAATGTTGGTAACAAGGAAAGAAAAAAGAGCCGGGATTACAGTAGGATTACGTTGAATAACAAGAATGTAGGCGGAGCCAAATCAGTGGGTGGCTTGAGGAAGCAGCGAAGAATGAAATTGGAGATGAAGAAAACGGGAAAGAGACGCAGATCTCGTAAACTACATATGTAAGATATAAAACATGGCAAAAATGACCTGTTATAGTCGAGTTATGGAAAATGGTTTTTGAGATTGAATTTTGTTTTAAGTATGGTTAATCATCGAGTTTCTTGAAGTTATACCGTGAGTTTTAATTGAAAACGAACAGATTCAGTCTATAAGTTCAATTAAATTTCAATTACACCTGCAAAATGATTTTAAATAAAATGTATCCCCGTGTCAGTTTTAGCTCACTAGTTAGAAGATATAATTATTTTAAAATCACTCACCAAAAAATAAAATGTTTAATTTCATGACGATCATTTCTTCGCTGCGTTTATTGCAGACGCAAAATCATGGATTTCAGAAATAGCGCAAATTTTTTATTAGATTTAAGGCAATAATACATTTTGAAATATTACTTTCTCCCCTTTTCTTTAGAGACCCGTTGCTATTTGTGAGCATTTTTCAGTAATTTTTTAATGGTTTTTTTATTGAACGTAATATTAATATCCGTAACATCTTGGAAACACTTTTGAAACTTATTTTAAAAGATTAAAGATCAAAAGATGAAAAATGTAACTTACAATGTTATGTCGAAGGTAATTGACTTAGTTGATAATAGTCATTTTAATTCCTTCCATTGTTTTCTGCTCATCATCTGATTGCTGGCCAAATTCGCGTGGCTCTGGAAGCAGTTGGGCCTGTATTGAACGCTTTTACGTTTTGAACAGGTCTTCACTGTAAATCTAACAAGACGAAGTCTGTCTAATGAGTCGAGTTCGTTCTTCTCATTTGCATCAAGAAATAAACAACACAAGCTGCTTTAATTTCGAAGTCATGACATTCTGAAATTTATCTCAAAAATTGTGTTTTCTCTATAATTTTTTATCAAATAACATTTGGTTAGTTATCGGTTATTTTTCCATTAAAGTAAACGTAGTACTTTTTCGACTCGCCCATCAATATGTAAAAGTGTTAGTGAAATTGGAGGGCCAAGATGATTTTTCAAAAATGCACACTGAAAGCCTTTCAAACGTTTCTTGGCCTGACAATCACGCAGATAGTAGGCAAATAATAGAGATTGAAAAAATTTCAGAATGTTTTTTTTGAACCGCATTATGTTGTCTGCTTTTTACTTGTGTCCAATTATTTTTGACTGATTGATATCTGAAAAATTATTCGAATAACCCAACGCTTTAGAAAACTTTTGAGTAAATTTTTCCAATAATGAGCATGACCTTGACAAATAACATAAACATTGCTCATGTCCGAGAGATCAGATAATCTGATAATGGGACAGATCATGTTTGTCAGATCTAAGAAAATATTGTCAAAAAGGTGTTTGGGAAGACCGTAAATTGGTTCATTACTGATTGCAAACAATTTATAAACCTACTTAACTTATCACATTTTATGTAACCATGTAAATATTTTTAGGTTTAAGAATGTCATTTTTCCGTAGAGCAATGGTCTGAAATAAACATTCAATTTTCATGTCGTTTACTGAAAAAATCGAATATGCATGAACTAAACTTTATCACTAGTATTGTTATACTCCGCTCATCTTAGACTTTTTTCTTTACAACTTATTTACTATGCGAGTACTTTATTCAATCCAAAATTATCCCAAAATGCCTTGACTTGCTAATTTGTTGTCTTGTGAATCATCTGCTATCTGAAAATAAACAATCAATGAAGTGGGGCATTTTAAATTTTGCTCAAAATCTGAGTTTTATTACAAATGTAGCACTAAACTAAACTGATATTTTTTTTTTAATTTGTACAAACACTCAAGTTATAATTTGGAATCTGTTCGTTTATTTTCTGTAAGAGTATCTTAAACTAAAATAGTTTTTAGAAGTTTCATCCAGTATTTTAACTCAATAAGAAGTACACTTAAAAATCAACGATTCAGTGGAATGTGTGAATTCATTTATGGTTGATAGTCAAAGTAAAAAACTTTGAATATTAAAGTTTTGGGTAAAAGATAAGAAGGTAATAGAAAAAAAGAGTTGAAGTAATAAAATCACAGGAGAGTTTACACAAGAGTGGCAAAATTAAATAAACCTAGGAAAGTGAAGTATACTTAAAATACAGAAAAGACTTATTTGGTGGATAATTTCAGAAACAGTTGTTCTCAAAATTTTCTCTTTAAAAAAAACAAAAAAGGTTTGATGAATTAAAACAAAATATTAATCACGTGTCAGATGATTTTCTAGATATACAATTGAATTGAATTTTTACAAGAGATCTGAATTTTTCACAATATTCATTACCGACTATTCCATTTAATTATTCGGTATTCAAACAAGGAAAGGGTGGATTCCGGACAGGTGCATGAAATAATTGTGAAAAATTTTGAAAAAATTTCTTAGTAGGATGGGTCTTACAATAGAGATTAAAAAAAGAGGAGTATTGGTTGAACGATTTGAGCAATTATGTGTGCAGGTTTAGATGCTGCTGTTGTACTGAAATTGTTTGATTTGAGTGATATAAAAAAATTCACCGTTCATTTTTTTTACCCATTCAGTGAACAGAAAACGGATCCCGAACTCCATACTGCGACGAATAGCAGACTCGTTAGCCTAGAAAAATAGTTTAATTGCCTGGTGTATTATTGAATTTGAATACCTCGTTGATCCCAACACGGAAAGTTTGTTTGATTTCTTCAATGGCTTCAAACAAGTAGTAAATTTTTAAAAAATCGGAGATTTTTGAAATTTTCAGCTATAGAAGTTAGATTTATAAAACTGCTATACTGGTATACACTAACAATACAAAAAATAGTTTTTTTTTGAATTTTTGAAAAGTTTTTATATGCTTCCCTTACCTACTCGGTAGTTGGCTCCTCCTGGGGCGCGCAGGGGGTCGACTGGCGCGCGAAAAGAGGTGAAATGCGCCTGGCGCGAGGATAGGGCGTGACTGGAGTGCGGAACAGACGCGCTCGGATTGTGAAAAGAGTATTCTGAAACTGCCAAAGTGTCTACATAAGATGTATTAATCAATTTCTTGCGAACATATTATTGCTTTGAGACATATTTTCACACAAAAGTGAATTTTGTTCGTTCTATACTCTAATTGTAAACGTTTTGCAGCCATGCTATTTACTGAAAAACCAAAACTTCAATTTAAATTCTTATATGAGGTTAGAAGAGAACAATATGGTTCATCTTACAAGGAAATTGTATTAAAATCTATCAATAATCGTACTGTTATCTAATGATGTTACGTTTTAAAATATGTTCATTTTACCTATGCAGATAAAGTTAAGGGGCCTCAAATATATCAAGAATTACAATTAGTCGGAAGTCGTTTCAACACCATTCATCAAGTCCTGGTTCTGCTACTTGACCGTTACACAACGTATATCGCGATGTCTTGAGAATGTCTCCATTAGGAAACTCGCAGCATTGGCATTGTGGAGGCACGATGCACACATCCCTAAGAAAGTTGCCCCTAAATGCCAGGTTTATTTTCCAATAGAAAGATATAAAAGATATGTGTAGTTTGTGTGAACATCTTCAAACTAATTTTCTGGATCACATGTCTCGTTGTTGTATTTTATACGTTTAGTATTGTGACACCATATTACTGAAAGCTGAAAGAGACTAGATTGGCAATTATTATATATCAACTACATCATTCATACATATGTAACATATATATATATATATATATATATATATATATATATATATATATATATATATATCAACCTGTTTTGGAAATGAGGCTGTCTGAAAGTAACAGGTTCGCGAAGAGAAACTGTTTTTGCACGCCGTCCGCGTTCTGACCGCGCCCCATCCGCGCCCATTCCGCACTCCTTCCGCACCCCTTCCGCGCCCCGTCCGCGCAACACGAACGACAATCCGTTATTACGCTTGCAGTTTATAATTTTACCACGCGGGCAGCGTTTCGAAATAAATATTTTATTTTGTGATTTATTTTTCGACTATTTTCGCGAGTTTTTGTGCGATTTTTGCAATCTTTTCTCGATTTTCTGTTAGAATAACGTTGAAATACGTTATTTTCGCATATTTTGGTTAATATCGACCATTATTTTCATGAAAAATACGGAAAAATGGGAGAATTCAAGTGATTCCGCAGTTTATGTTAGCAATTGCTGTTGAATGATTAAAAATTACATTTTACTCTTTTAATTTTGTTTATTCTCTAAAGCAGACCGCTTCAATTCACTCTCTTCCTGTATTAATAATCACTAAATTCGTTTTCAGAGATGGTAATTGAAGAAAGGGTGGAAATGCTTGGCTTGCGACGTGTTGGATGGATCTTCACAGATTGTTGGACAGCTTATAGTGCTGAAGAAACTGTACATTATACAAAGCACAAGGTGAGAACAATCTAGAAGAGAAGCCCAAAAAACGAATAATTTTTCAGGATTCCTTCTTCCTATCAGCTGAGGAGTGCATCACCGCAGCAATGCTTCAAAATTAACATCCAAGTACTCGATGGATCGTCACTATGGATCCAAAATTGGCTTATGTTCGAGAAACACCATTATCCGAAGAAAATTATATAACTGATGTTCAATTTTCGATGAAAAATGAGTATGGAGCCGAGGTTATGAAGCACGGACGACCACTTCCAGTTGAATATTTGCTGGTGGATGTTCCTGCCGGAATGCCAAAAGAGCCTCACTACACGTTCCACGTTGGCACATCTAATAAATCGAAGAGTGCCAAATTTAATGTTGAAAATCGACAAGCAATTGGACAACTTCAAGGATGTGCAAATTTGATTCAATACTCATCCGAACCTCGAATGGTTGCACCGCCGGCGGCTCCATTGCCGAAAAAGAAGAAGTATGCGGATAAATGTATTCACCCAAAGGTTTTTATTTATTCTTTTGTCGGAAATTTAAATTTTTAATTTTCAGATTTGCAATCTCGAGCCAGACGCAGAAAACTACATGGCAATCCTGGCCGAAGCTTTGAAACGCCCGAGTAAAGCCAAGAAGCGTCTTCGAATTTACATTTCACACACTTTTATCGAAGAGAGGCAACCGGAGCAGGATACCGATGAAGCTTCTCTTCCGATGTGGGAACTTCGTGTCGAAGGACGACTTCTCGATGAGCAGCCTGCGGCTCCTGCTATTCCAGAGTGAATAGAATGAGATTAATGGAAGTGATTTATGGAATGATATTCAAACTCTTGATCAAAAGTGTTATGATATTATCGAACAGATCAACGAACTGAAGGCTCGCCGCGATTTCTACGCAAGATTCTACACCGAGCCCGCAGAATTCATCAAAAGCTGGGTGATGAGCCAGAATTCGGACCTGAAGACTATGAACGAGCTGAGCGGGGATCTTGAAGCCGAAAGATTCGCTGGATCCTACGTGAGACCTGAAACAGAGGAAGGAGTTCAAAGGTATTAATGTTTTTCGGGGGTTCTAGAAATTAAAAAGTTTTTTTTTCAGATACATGTTCCAAAAGGTGAACCAGAAGCGACATGAATTGGAGCAAATCTTGGTGTTCGATCAAATTAAGGCTCCATTGCCAAAAAAGAAGAAGTATGTGGACTCAAAACAGGTAAAGAAAAAACAAATTATTGCTAAAGAAAACCAGTTAGTAAAACAATGTAAAATATTAAACGAATAACAAAATGACATATAGGAAACCATGAAATGATAACTTTGAATTAAATTAAGTAACAAAAAATTGATGAGACTATTTTTGAGCTTTGAAGATGCGAAGCTACATATTTGCAAATACGTAGCTTTTGATCAAAACATTTTTGAAGCAATAGGTTGCTCTAGTTGCCGTTTCACGGGCATAATTGTGTAAGTCTATTTTTAAAGATATTTCATTGATTTTTTCAATATACTGACTTAATTAAATAGATTAATTTGAGCTTTTCAGAGAGGATGATGATCAGCACCACCAGTCTCCCGCCGTCTACGGATCAATTGGCCTGCAGCCAAGCTGTCTTCAATCTGTTTTATTTATTTTTTAAATTGTTTTTCCATTGTTCGTTGTTGTAATAAACGCAATTCTTATTAATCTAAGATTTCAATTTTAATATGAAAATCGGCGGGAGCGAGAAAAAAAATCGAACCGGGCGCGTAGTGTGAGCGAAAGAAATGCGCTCGGCGCGCGAAAATTGTGCGACTAGATCGCGAGACAGTAGTCTAGTCGCGCCCCGTCCGCGCGCCAGTCGCACCCTCAACGCGCGCCAAGCGAGCCAAACTACCGAGTAGCTCCCTCAAAATCCTATATTTTTCAAAATTGAAAGATTTATTTATTAACAAGACAACAATGCCTCTGAGAATATCGTAAACTTAAAAAATCTCGTTTCTAAGAAAGTTTATTAAAATGTAGATGGGATTGATAAAAGCTATCAGTATTAGTTAAATCGATGCGTTGCTCTTATAAATTCCAATATTTCAACCGAACGACGTTTGCGTTGATACGTTTGCTCGTTTGAAACAATTCAATGTTCTACACTAGATGTCTAGTTGCCCCAAGTGATACTCTCGTTACAATCCAGATTTGAAGTAGATAGTTTATCAATTGTTGGGTTTTTATCTGACAATCAGTAATGTCAGTAAGAATATATGTAGAAGCAAGCACCAAAATATTTGATGTATTTCAGGGAAATTCAGTGAAGAAACGTAAAAAGGGCCAGATAGAGGCGAAACCTAATAATTTTTCAAATCCACCTACTTAAATTGTAAATTAAAACACTCTAAATAACGAGAAGTGATGCTGGTCAGATGCAAAGTATGAAACATACAAAGAAAAATAGAACGAACTGATGCCGATAAAGCCCGACGGAATAATGTTCAATAACAAGGTCACCCCATGTATGTTTTTTTTTCGTTTTTCTAAAGAGTTGTTCAACTTCTCAAAAACGTACGGTTCTGCGACATGTACCATGTCACAGTTTCTCAATGCTGGCTATTGATGCTACTCATCCTCCCTTTGCGTCTTCATGGTGACTATTGATTAATTGTCTCTTACTGAAAATGAAAACTAAGTTTAAATTTAACCGAGAGCTGATAAGCGAACGTACCGGAATGAAAACCAGGAAAAATGGGCGGGGTTTGCAGCGGAGACTTCTTCACAATTGGCTGGGCACAAGGGAACAAAGGCAAATAATCCTACCATTTCTATATCAATTCACAATACACATGGCTTTTCAAAGAGTCTGACAATAAATTTTACAGGAAAGGGTCCGTTGTTATACAAACTTTTTGTAAATTTTGATTTTTTTTTTGATAATCATTTCGATACTATTCGAGGCTTTAAAAAAAAATTCTGGTGGAATGGCGCCAAAATTATTAGACAGTGTTGACAAAATATTACGATACCAAAAAGCATTCGATGATACTGACGACGTATTGGAAATTGATAATCACGAGTGAGATTTTTACAATGACAACGAAGGAGCTATATGCACGCAGGTAAGACCAGAAAAAGATGCGGTATCATCTCTTTCTACGAACTTCTACAATTTTTCAAAGCGTACACCAGTTCACTAACCCTATCATCTTCGAAGCCTTTCTCAAAAATGGAACAGTGTGGAATTGATATTTAAAAAAAGTAATAGGGATCTACGCCAACAGAACCATTTAGTTTAGATAAACTTTTTCAAACAAACAGTACTCAGAAACATGCAAGCTACACTGAAAAAAGCAACGGTCGGCCAAACCGGAGAGACGAGTTGGGGACCGGCCGCCCACTGCAGATAAATGTGTTCGAATGAATTGGTTGGCACAGATAGAGTCAGAGAAACCAGAGTCTGGTATGGTACGAGGACTCAATTTCTAGCGACCAATAATTGGGATGAAAAACGCGTACCTATTCTCTAAGCCGCGTATCTAAGAATTCCTGAATAAATCACTAGTTCGAATCCAAAAATTGCAGTGAATTCACTCATTGGAAAAAATAATTCGTGTCAAATTATATCAGTTTTATAAAACCTTTAGTATTAACTATGATATACAGTTTTCATTGTGATTCCGAATACCGACTTCCCGTTTAAATGTGAAGCAGAATAAGTGATTTTGATGATTGAAACCACTTTTATGACGGTTGATCATTTAAAATTTTGGAAGTTGACCAAAAAAAATTCTACATATAACGCTATCGTATTTTTGATCGCACCATAGGACCGGTTAATAGTAGCTTCCAATACGTATCAGGGCCCCTTAATTTAAATTAACTTTCTATTAATTTTAATTTAATTTAACACTAAGAATTTGAAAACCATTTTTGTTACGTTGAGAAATGACACAGAAAACTTTTTTTTGCCAGAGAAAGTTATACTAAATATTAAGAAACATACCGTTGCATATGACCCCCACACAACAGAATGTTGGGGAGGAAACTAGCACGAGCTTTTCTCCAATGAGAATGTTATCGGTAAAATAAACGGAAAGAACACATATGGCAACTACAAATGGCAAGGTCACTCTGAACATAACTCTCTGCGGTTTCATAAGTGAAAGCTTTCTTTTGAACAACAGATGTTATTTTCACGTTTTTGAGGTATCCGAAAATAACTACCGTATTTTCTTTCATAGTCTTGCACCCCTACGGACAAATTGAACACTACTCTTGCATGCAACACTAATAGAGGAAATACGGTAAATTTTTATATACAGTTTTCCAGTATTGGTTTTTCTATGACTGATTTGGACCAGCCGACGGGGTTTACAGACTGTGCCGGCAAGCTGGCAGTTCCTGGCGTAGTTAATTTTGCCTGAGACGTCCTAGACGTTTTGTATAGGTACATACTTTACAATTCTGAATAATTATAGTTTAAAAAATCTTTAAAAAAGTTTTTATATGGCACTGATCACTTTACCAAAGCTATGCATCACTTTAAGATTAGTGAGAAAGCTTTTAATAACATTTTCACTATTATTATTGCAATTCTATTCACAAATTAGTTTGGAAAAGAATTCCTGATCCATACAAAACACTTCATTGCATTAAAAAACACTTTATTGCAAAAAAAAGAAACACATTATTTTCGACAATCACAAGGTCCTATGCACATGGACAACGAGGAGTACGGTAGACGTGACATAGGTTTTTCTGTTAAAAGTGTGAATGGAAAGGGAAAAACAAACAGAAATGTTTTTCTTCTGTAAGAAGAAATGTCATGATGTAAGAGGGATGTGCATAGAGAGTGAAGAAAATTGTGAATCAATTTTGAAGGAAACAAAACAGGACAATTCATAATATTACCAAATTAAGTAATACAAATAAGCCACTCGAACGCAGAAGAGAATGTTACACTATGCTTGTATAACAACCATTTAAGGGCTTAAAAATAAAAAATTCCAATCCCTTAACAATAGATTTGGTTTTGAATTTGAGAAGTTTTTTTTAAAGTTAAAAATAAAACGAAGTAACGAAAGAGGTAGTGAGCTAGGGCTGGTAAACGCGCGACTAATGCCGCTAGGACACTGTTCTTGCAGGGCACTTTCCGGTCTGACTAGGGAATACATAATCTACTAAGTGGCGTTTTAGAACATACGTAGTGGCCTAATACAAGTAAGTTGCAATGGAAACTGCGACCTCACTTCGTACGATGCTCTGAGTATGTCGACCTCTTTGTGTGAAGAAAGTTTGTCTGTAAGAGTGCTTCAGAATTATGGTGATTCAAGAAAAGTGAGTTATTTTTTTGAAAATATATCATCCAAATATGGTGATAAAGACGATACCTATGAAAAAGAACTAAATTAACAATTTTTTAGCGTTTTTTTTGTTGAATTTAATGTTTATGGGAGAGTGCGTGTTTTTTCCCTTCGCTTTGTTGTTTATGAAACCCGGTCGGTCGGAAAACGATACAAAGGGTCAGCAATAACTTTGCACATTAAAATGGTTGAAATCGCAATAAGCACACGTATTAAAATTGTAATTAATTGCACCGTTCACAATACCATGGGAAAGTTATTTTTTAGAACAAAGAAAAAAAAAGATGAATGAATGACTGAATGACTAGCCTTTTTTAAATTTTGGGAAGTATCTCTATTTCATAAAAAGAAAATGTTCTTCTCTTATATCCCAAAATTGAATCTCTCTGTGAATATCTTCACTTTTTATACTGTTATCACCAGTTTCTAAATTTATATTTTATCAATATCATTTATTCAAAGCATGCAAAACTATGTGATTTTTTGAAACAAACTAGCAAAATTATACGAATGTTTTTGTGAATGAAAAAGTTAAAGGGGATGGCAATTCAATAAAAATCTCAGCATCGTAAAATTGAAGTTATAAGTTTTGACATAAAATGAATACTTTGAAAAAATAAAAATTGTTATAAATGAACAATAAAATGGGAATCATTTAATTTTTTGTGTGCTTGAAATTGAACATAGTGGATTTGTGAGTTTCATTCTTCTTGAACAGCTGCAAATTTTTATTATTAGTTTATTGTATAACTGTGTGTTTTACCATGTTTCACGTTACTGTTAGTATTACGTATGCATGATATACTTTAAAATATTAAACAACACACTATATAATATAATCAAGATAGTTTATAACCATAGCTATCATTTTTCTTTTGCAATTCTCCACGACCATTTGAATAACTTTTCAAACTTTCAACTCGTTGCATGTATACCAAATAATTTTTTGCATATTTTTCCATTTGAACTTTGTTCACTTAAAATAGGCTCTGAAATAGTGTTTCCTATAACTTGAAAAATTACATACATTTTGTGATAATTTGAAGAACATGAGATGGAATGAAATGATGGTACTCAAAACTGGCAAAGCGGCGAGTGTGTAGAGGTTTGCTGATGTCTTCAATTAGCCATTTTGAAATGGTTGCATCTTTGGCGCCCATGTCTTGCCAACCCCGAATATACTGAAAATAGAAAATGTAGAAAAGTTGAAATATACCAGTTTAAAACTGAATCACATGTTGTATCAAGAGAAGACGTTGCCGGATTTTGATTTCCACTAATGTTGCTTTATCTTCATCAGTAACTCGGCACCATTCACTTGCTTTGAGAAGTCGTTCTGAATTTTAAAACATGTAAAACATGTAAAACATGTGTATGAAGCACATGCAAACTTGCTGGACATTTTTATCGGATAAATTAAAAAATATTAGTTTTAACTATAACTGGGCTAGTTATATCCTAAATAATAACCTATGACTTCAAGCTAGAATATACCATGAAAACCCTTTTCAAAAACTGTTTTTTTTTCTCAAAAAATATGTTTGTTCTGTTCGGTGAACTGAACTCTTCCCTATTTGTTGGCAAAAAATCTTAACAAAAAACCGATAAATAATTAGAGGAGAAGTCAGATCCATAAAAATGAATGCTGGCCGAAAAATAATTTGCAATCGATTTTTCTCCATGTTCCCCACATCAGATTATTTTTTCCTGGTTCTATATAATACTCAAACGAGTTCTTTGTATCGGAAAAAATAATACCCAAAAACGTTTCAAAGTTTTAGAAAATTTCCAAAATTTTGCTTCATTTGAGTTTGTGAGATATTTCGAGCGCTATTAATATTTAAAATTAGAAAAAAATTGTAATTCGTTTTAAGACCTTGCACGATGACATTCTAAATTAGACTTTTTCACAGCCCGATCCTTACCATGTCTTTTACGCTTTGCTATTGATTTCTTTTGAGCTTCGCTTTCTTTGAGAATGGGTGTATCAACAGTCCCGTGTTTTCGTTGAAGTCTAAAAGAAAAACACTCAATTCGAGAAAATATACTCGCTTACCCGTCGTCTGCCATTTTCTTGTTGGAAGCCTCTCCGAACAAAGATGGAAAATAGTTTGTTTTTGACAGTTTAGGTTTAGGAAGCTCAGTGGAGTTCAAATGAAAGGCCGAAGAGGACTTTTCCATTTCCCAAGTGCAAAGAGTATCACCATTATACTCGTGTTCTTTCATATACTCTTGTTCGAGAAGATCAGTGAGAGGAAATAGAAGAGCAGATGCAGAACGACGAAGTGGCGGTCCAATAACCGATGTCAGAAGGTTGTTGGACGATGGTTGGCTGTAAACTGTAAATGCAAAAACCTTTAGTTGAATAACAATACCAATTAAGAGCTGCATCGGCCATTTCTAGTTTTGACATTCCCAGACGCTTCGCAGCTTTACCACTCACGGGTTGGACAACTGGTGATGGTGCTTTTCTGTAACAGCTACATATATGAAGTTGATTAGAATTTAGAAAAGAATAGGTTTAGGATTTGATTATAAAACTTAAAAAGTAATAATATACATAGAGTTGCCTCATTATATCTACATTTACTCATTGTTTGTAAAGACAAAGTTTGAAAAGTTTAATTACGACATCAAATCTTTTGAAAAATGAAGATAAATTACGAAAATCTCTTCATAAAAGATTTTTCGACTTAAAAGCAATTTTTTTAAACTGTTTAAAAAAAACTCACTCAGCCTTTGAAAGTTTTTGGAGAGCCATCAAACTCAGAAACTCTTTCTCTTCTACAGTTTTGCATCCAAGGCAGTATATTTGATTTGGCGCTTTTCCGAGTCTTCTCAGTGCATTTCTATCTTTTTCTGGTTTACTAAACCATTCAATAATGTCTGTCATTAATGCGCATTTCTTATGGTCTTCCGTGTTGTCAATATGAACTCGCATTGGAAACTGAAATTACTGAAATTTAAAAAAGGGAAGGCAATTAATCAACTGACATCATGATAGGTATCAAAAAAATTGTGCCACTCAAAAATTTGTACTTCTTGGTCGTTGGGAGCCATGTAAAATATGCGGTAAAGATAGTGAACCATCTTGGTGTCATCCAGTGGCTGAGAGTTCCATCCAAACTTTAACTAAAATCTTTGACAGGTAAGTGTTAATGTAAAAGTAAATTTTTTTTTCCTTATACCTGAGAAATTGATAACATATGGGTTGCCAATTTTACAAATTTTTGCTGTATACACTCAATATCTTAGGAATACTGGTGTAATTATATAACAGAGGTGCTGAATCTAATAGAGACAACGTTTGGAAGTGTACTAAAATTCCTAAATAAAAGCGGATTCATCATAAAAATCTTATTATCCATTATCATCATTATTAGGAGTATTCAAAAAGTTTCATCGGTAATTATATTTTGAAAAAGATTAGTGTTTTATCAGTTAAAAGAGTAGTAACGTTTCACGTGGTTCACTTGAATCTCATAATGAAATTCATGTGCCTCAACATGTTTCAATCAGTTTGCTGCTAAATCTTTTTTCTTGTATTTTAGTTGGATACCTTGAAATGCAATTAATATTATTTTCAATTGTTTTACTTTTGAGACTTACCTTAAAATGTAGTCAAAATGGTACTTCGTTACGCTCACCTTTTCAAAAAATGCTATTCTGAAGACTGCTGCTCTTTCACAAATTTCTTTCGTGTCCATTGGTTGATCAATTTCAATTAGCTCCAAACTTTGTTCCGGGAAAGAATTGAATGCACCCAGTTTGAATTACTTTGTTCTGAGTTATGATTTTAGAAAACGATTACTGACATTTTTCTTTGAAATTACAGATTATTCGAAGATTGAAGTAAATATTATGATTGAATTTATGAAACCAAATTTCTCAACAAAAAAAATTCTGAAATTGGAATGTTGAAGGCTTCGTGCAAAAAGAATACCCTATAATTGTAAGGAACTAAATTTTCAAAAACAAACAAAAAACAAATTGTAGGGTGCTATTGAAATTTCGGCCATGGAAATTTTTCCGAGATACAAATAAACGAAATAAAATCTCTACGCCAATCAGGAAAGCGGTGGGCAAAATTGACTAACGTCATGTTTTATATGGTAATTCTGCATCAATCTTCAGTGTCTAAATTTGTATTTATTTTGACGTGGCGTTTTAATTTTGTCGAAAAAGAACAGAGTCGTTGAAAAAAATTCAAAATTTATTTTTGAATATTCCAAATTATTGTTTACAAAATATTCGTTATGTTTCCAAACATTTATTGTAGGCCGTTTTATCTTCAAAATGGGGTGTTGCTGTGTTTCTGTTTCTAGAAGCAAGTTCCGGCTTAAATATTTTTCTTGTTCTCGCATCCTTTTCACTTTTAATTGGAAGTTGTTTGCTTCTTTTTTTGCTTAATTCAGTAAAAAATTTAGTGATACAATAAAATTTTGAGAAATAACACGTTCAAAAAATTTAGTTTTGCCGATCGTCAGAAAAGTATTCCAAAAAATTTTGTTCTTGATTTTTTTCATACAATGTAAATCTAAATCAGTTCTAAGCAATTTTAGCATACATATGAACATTCATTTTGTCAAAATGAAAATAACAACTTTTTTTGGTGGTTCTTTTCCTGATAATTAGTTTGAATCATTTGTCATGTTGGCTTTTTCTACAACCATTTGGATTTCAATAAAACGTACAAAATTTTGACTTGTATGAGAATAAGAACCTCGAACCTAATGGAAAGTAAACAAAAAAAAAAGATTTGAGAAATATTCTGATCGCCATAGTAAAAAACGACATTGCGTGTCGGAAATGTAGAAGTAATTATTTTATCAACTTTTATTATACATACTTAGACTACAAAACTAACTGGAATAGTAAAAATTATAAAATATAGGATCAGAGAGCATAAAAAATGGATACATGTATAGATATAAACTTGCCAATGAAAAACAACGGCATGCAGAATGTTATCAAATACTCTGAAGATTTCCAGTCTGTGTCTGTTTTAGCAATCGTTGTCTCCAATGAATTGAGAAACGTATATTTGTACGAACATGTGTAGGAACTTGTGAAAATGTAAATTTCTATTGAACTTATTTCCAAATTTGTAGGAACACAACAAACCATTCACCTAAAAATATGACTCTAACCATTCACCTAAAAATATGACTCTAACCATTCACCTAAAATAATGACTCTAACCATTCACCTAAAAATATGACTCTAACCATTCACCTAAAATAATGACTCTAACCATTCACCTAAAATAATGACTCTAACCATTCACCTAAAATAATGACTCTAACCATTCACCTAAAATAATGACTCTAACCATTCACCTAAAATTATGACTCTAACCATTCACCTAAAATAATGACTCTAACCATTCACCTAAAATTATGACTCTAACCATTCACCTAAAATAATGACTCTAACCATTCACCTAAAATAATGACTCTAACCATTCACCTAAAATAATGACTCTAACCATTCACCTAAAATAATGACTCTAACCATTCACCTAAAATTATGACTCTAACCATTCACCTAAAATTATGACTCTAACCATTCACCTAAAATTATGACTCTAACCATTCACCTAAAATTATGACTCTAACCATTCACCTAAAATAATGACTCTAACCATTCACCTAAAATAATGACTCTGACCATTCACCTAAAATAATGACTCTAACCATTCACCTAAAATAATGACTCTAACCATTCACCTAAAATAATGACTCTAACCATTCACCTAAAATTATGACTCTAACCATTCACCTAAAATTATGACTCTAACCATTCACCTAAAATTATGACTCTAACCATTCACCTAAAATTATGACTCTAACCATTCACCTAAAATAATGACTCTAACCATTCACCTAAAATAATGACTCTAACCATTCACCTAAAATAATGACTCTAACCATTCACCTAAAATTATGACTCTAACCATTCACCTAAAATTATGACTCTAACCATTCACCTAAAAATATGACTCTAACCATTCACCTAAAAATATGACTCTAACCATTCACCTAAAAATATGACTCTAACCATTCACCTAAAATAATGACTCTAACCATTCACCTAAAATAATGACTCTAACCATTCACCTAAAATAATGACTCTAACCATTCACCTAAAATAATGACTCTAACCATTCACCTAAAATAATGACTCTAACCATTCACCTAAAATAATGACTCTAACCATTCACCTAAAATTATGACTCTAACCATTCACCTAAAATAATGACTCTAACCATTCACCTAAAATAATGACTCTAACCATTCACCTAAAAATATGACTCTAACCATTCACCTAAAATAATGACTCTAACCATTCACCTAAAATAATGACTCTAACCATTCACCTAAAATAATGACTCTAACCATTCACCTAAAATAATGACTCTAACCATTCACCTAAAATAATGACTCTAACCATTCACCTAAAATAATGACTCTAACCATTCACCTAAAAATATGACTCTAACCATTCACCTAAAAATATGACTCTAACCATTCACCTAAAAATATGACTCTAACCATTCACCTAAAATAATGACTCTAACCATTCACCTAAAATAATGACTCTAACCATTCACCTAAAATAATGACTCTAACCATTCACCTAAAAATATGACTCTAACCATTCACCTAAAATAATGACTCTAACCATTCACCTAAAATAATGACTCTAACCATTCACCTAAAATAATGACTCTAACCATTCACCTAAAAAAATGACTCTAACCATTCACCTAAAAATATGACTCTAACCATTCACCTAAAAAAATGACTCTAACCATTCACCTAAAATAATGACTCTAACCATTCACCTAAAATAATGACTCTAACCATTCACCTAAAAATATGACTCTAACCATTCACCTAAATAAAGTTAGACCATTAGATGAATTTATAAAGTTAGACCATTAGATGAATTTATAAAGTTAGACCATTAGATGAATTCCCAAAGTTAGACCATTAGATGAATTTATAAAGTTAGACCATTAAATGAATTTATAAAGTTACACCATTAGATGAATTTCTAAAGTTAGACCATTAGATGAATTTATAAAGTTAGACCATTAGATGAATTCCCAAAGTTAGACCATTAGATGAATTTATAAAGTTAGACCATTAGATGAATTTCTAAAGTTAGACCATTAGATGAATTTATAAAGTTAGACCATTAGATGAATTTCTAAAGTTAGACAATTAGATGAATTCCCAAAGTTAGACCATTAGATGAATTTATAAAGTTAGACCATTAGATGAATTTATAAAGTTAGACCATTAGATGAATTCCCAAAGTTAGACATTAGATGAATTTATAAAGTTCGACCATTAGATGAATTTCTAAAGTTAGACGTTAAATGAATTTTATAAGTCAGACCATTAGATGAATTTATAAAGTTAGACATTAGATGATTTATAAAGTCGGAACATTAGATGATTCCTACAGTTGGACATTAGATGAATTTTATAAAGTTAGACCATTAGATGAATTCCCAAAGTTAGACCATTAGATGAATTTATAAAGTTCGACCATTAGATGAATTTCTAAAGTTAGACCGTTAAATGAATTTATAAAGTTAGACCATTAAATGAATTTATAAAGTTAGACCATTAGATGAATTTATAAAGTTAGACCATTAGATGAATTCCCAAAGTTAGACCATTAGATGAATTTATAAAGTTCGACCATTAGATGAATTTCTAAAGTTAGACCGTTAAATGAATTTATAAAGTTAGACCATTAAATGAATTTATAAAGTTAGACCATTAGATGAATTTATAAAGTTAGACCATTAGATGAATTTATAAAGTTAGACCATTAGATGAATTCCCAAAGTTAGACCATTAGATGAATTTATAAAGTTAGACCATTAGATGAATTTCTAAAGTTAGACCATTAGATGAATTCCCAAAGTTAGACCATTAGATGAATTTATAAAGTTAGACCATTAGATGAATTTATAAAGTTAGACCATTAGATGAATTCCCAAAGTTAGACCATTAGATGAATTTATAAAGTTCGACCATTAGATGAATTTCTAAAGTTAGACCGTTAAATGAATTTATAAAGTTAGACCATTAAATGAATTTATAAAGTTAGACCATTAGATGAATTTATAAAGTTAGACCATTAGATGAATTTATAAAGTTAGACCATTAGATGAATTTATAAAGTTAGACCATTAGATGAATTCCCAAAGTTAGACCATTAGATGAATTTCTAAAGTTAGACCATTAGATGAATTTATAAAGTAAGACCATTAGATGAATTTATAAAGTTAGACCATTAGATGAATTCCCAAAGTTAGACCATTAGATGAATTTATAAAGTTAGACCATTAGATGAATTTCTAAAGTTAGACCATTAGATGAATTTATAAAGTTAGACCATTAGATGAATTTCTAAAGTTAGACCATTAGATGAATTCCCAAAGTTAGACCATTAGATGAATTTATAAAGTTAGACCATTAGATGAATTTATAAAGTTAGACCATTAGATGAATTCCCAAAGTTAGACCATTAGATGAATTTATAAAGTTCGACCATTAGATGAATTTCTAAAGTTAGACCGTTAAATGAATTTATAAAGTTAGACCATTAGATGAATTTATAAAGTTAGACCATTAGATGAATTTATAAAGTTAGACCATTAGATGAATTCCCAAAGTTAGACCATTAGATGAATTTATAAAGTTAGACCATTAAATGAATTTATAAAGTTACACCATTAGATGAATTCCCAAAGTTAGACCAATAAATGAATTTATAAAGTTAGACCATTAGATGAATTTATAAAGTTAGACCATTAGATGAATTTATAAAGTTAGACCATTAGATGAATTTCTAAAGTTAGACCATTAGATGAATTAATAAAGTTAGACCATTAGATGAATTTCCAAAGTTAGACCATTAGTTGTCTCGAAGTTGTCCCAAAGTTGTCACGAAGTTGTCACGAAGTTGTCACAAAGTTGTCACGAAGTTGTCACTAAGTTGTCTCGAAGTTGTCACGAAGTTGTCACGAAGTTGTCTCGAAGTTGTCACGAAGTTGTCACGAAGTTGTCACGAAGTTGTCTCGATGTTGTCTCGATGTTGTCACGAAGTTGTCTCGATGTTGTCACGAAGTTGTGTTGTCTTTATCGAACCGCGTTGTTGAACTGTTGCATGAATCATGATTTCATTTGGACTAGCTTGTTAAGTTCTTCGTTCTATGTTAATTCCCGCTATTTTAGTTGTATGTATCCCAATGAATGATTTGAAGAAAATCTATATTTTTGAACAACTCAACATTGAAGTCGTCATAACACATTATATTTCACATGATATGTTGGTACTCTTCCTCAGTATGAGGTTTTTGTTTAATGCTGACTAACTTATTCAAAATCGATTCGAAAACTATTTTTACAGTTTTGCATGACGTCATGTTTGTGTGTCTTTTTGTGCGATTTGATGTCTATTTGAACAGTTTATGTATGTCTCTGCAAATATTATTTTTTTTCTAATTTCCGTGATGATTCATTTTTCAAATTTGAAGTAAATTGGACAATAACAATATAAATTAAAACATTCAATTTATAGAACGTTTTGTTTCAAAACCCTGAATGTTTCAAAATTCAGGATAATTATTGAAACGTGTATTTTAAAGGTGGAGTAGCACCAGTGGGGATTTTGTCAAAATGCACTTATAATGATCCAAAACAACCGAATATCATAATAAAACTTTCCAAAAAATTTTAGATTTTTCATAGTTTCCGGTCAAAGTTTTTTCAAATTGCCGAACTTTTGAAAAATACGAGCTTTTGAGGAAATTTAAAGAATTGTCGCATGTTTCGACCCCTACAATGTTTTAATAAAAATAATTTAAACAAAATTAAAACATAAAAAATGTCGAAAAAAAGTTTATTTTTGGTCGACTTCCAAAATTATGAGTGGCAAAAACTTAGTAATTGCCACTTTTTTACAGTAAATAAAAATGTTCGAAAGTTGTTATATATTATGATATTTGGCCATTTTGGGACCAAAGGGGAGTTTTTAACAGTTTCGCCACTGGCGCTACTCCACCGTTAAGTGTGTTCTTTTTTAAAAGAAAGGTGTATGCTTAATCATGCGTTCGTCTTCTTCCTCACTTTTTTAACCTGTCATCTTTATTGACTCATGATTCCCTCATTCCCTCCTTTACTTTCACCAATGACATCATACTCTTGATATTTGTGTCTTCTTGCCACTGTACCTGTTTGCATGTGAATGAATGTCTATGACTGTATGATGATGGGTGTGGTGTAGAACAATGTTCATCATCTTCAGAAAAAGTGCACCAAGTCTAGTATATTTTAATTGTAATCAGAGACATATCCAATTTATAAAAATGTATTTCTAACGTTTTTTGCAAGTACATTCAATTCTGAACTGTATTTCAATCTGGTAATCGTCGCAATTTGAAAACCATGTTTGATGCTGTTTCATTGAAACACAAGTTACATCGAAACACTACATTGACCAGCACAGAATATGAACTTTTACACACGCCAACTCGAAACATGGTTTTGGACTTTGTTACACTTCGACAAATGCAGATCCTGAAATCCTCAAATGTGCAGGTTATATGCAGTCAAAATTAAAATACAATAACATCAATGTGACGTTCTCATTGAGATAAAAGCAACTTGCCATTTTTGCACACCACAAAAGTGCTGAGCCTCAACTTAAATGACCAGTACTTTTGTGTAGTACAAAAATTGCATCTGTCGCTGTAACTTTTCAGAATAATAAGGTTTCAACAGGAGAAGTGAATGTGAGAAGTTGACTGAAGAATGGTGTGCATTCGTTCGCTTTTATATTTTTCACCAGTGTGTTGAAATATTTTATCGTAAACTTCTGGAAGGTGGCATTGTTTTCTCTGGGTCTCTGTAAGGATTTCATCACACACATGTCTCGCCCATCCTTTTCCTCACTCTTGCCACTTCTTTCAGTCGCTTCCTAAGCAATTTTACAGCAATGTGACTTCTGAGTCATGGGCCCCGGCGGTCGGGTGACAACTTCGAAACAAAATCTGCGCTTCTTCATCTTCCGCATTATTTTGGCCGGAACAACAGATAGTGTGCGTTATGCTGATAACCGAATACACATACACAATTCGACGCCCTCACTACGCTGACGAGGCTTATGGAAGTGGAATGGGAGAATGGGAAAGGAATGAAGGGGGAGAGAGAGGGCGGAATGGTGAATCAAAATCAACCAATTCCGATTGAAAAGTTGAAACTCTTCTGGCTCTGCTGGCTGACTTTCCACCGGCAGGAAAAAAATGAAACGAGATAGAGAAAAAGAACAGTGGAAGAGTAGGTATCGAGGAGAGATGTAGAGATAGAGATAGCAATATTGTCACGGAGAGTGTGTTGGTGGGTGGAGCGAAAATGAGTCATGGAAAGGGCAGTATAAAAGGAACCCTAGGACGTTCACTACCTTACTTCTTGGGAGTCGAAAGATTTCGAAATGACAAAATTGCGAAATCGGGCTACTTGAGTCCGAGTCCTCATATTTCATGATCACAAGTTCTCGAGTTTCAGGAATACACTCTGTAATATTCTACATTTTCAGAACTTCAGAATAAATTATGTGTCCCGAAAAGCTTGTATTGTAGTCTTATCAATGAGCACCCCCCCCCCCCCCCTTGACATAATTATTTCTCCCATGTCCCTCAACTATTCAACTAATATTATTGCCGTCATGTTTACAGTTTATTAAGCGGTGAGTTTTTTTGAAATGTTATTTCGCTTGTCACTCAGTCAAATAACTCTACACGTTTGCAATTTTTGTACTACACATAGGTACTGGACAATTTTCAAAATATATCCAGTGTCTAGTCTAGTGCAAACATTGCTCGGTGTTGTTTGAAAAATAAGCTACTTTGTTTTAAACACAAACTTCATTTGTTGATTGTGGAAAATATGATTGCATTTCTGATTTTTTTTTCTTATTCAATAAACCAACCGTCTTATATTTCTCAGTGTTTCAGTTTTTATGCAGTGTTGCAGAAGTATGATCTGGTCACACAGACACAAAGTGCGAAAGAAAGACACAAAACATTGTTCTTTCCCACTTCACAATGTATTTATGCTTTTGTATTCGATACACAGAGACTGTCAAAAATGATACTAACAAAAAATCTAGCTATCTGAAAATTATTATAATCAACTTAACTGATCATCAGCTGACTAGTAAACTACGGGTCATCTGATGGAACACGCGACGTCATTTTTTTGATGGTAGAAGTGTTCGAGAAGTTTCCCTTACATTGAAGACGGTTGCATTAGGAGAGCACAGATTCTTATCTTATCAAATAATGACATTTTAAGCATAAACACATAATCAATTCAAAAATTGTCGACCAAAAAAATCTTGCTATAGTTAAATATTCAATTTTTAACGGATTTATCAAACAAATCAAACAAATCTGTTTTGCAATAAATTGTTAAGTTATTTGTTAAATACTAACTGTGTGTTACGGATTTTTATGGCACACCCAGATAAAATACCAATGAGTGGAGAATAGTTTACTTCACACTACCATTTCATTATCAGAGCAAGTATAACAGCTTTCATGGGAAAATGTCATCATCACCAACTCAATGGATTTCATCACATATACTCATGCAATTGAACAATACAAACATTTGCCTCTTTTTTTCCAAATGCTCGTTTTTATTAACTTTCCTTTCATTGTGACGAGTTTAATACAAAATGCGACGTTTTGGTTGATTGTTATTGAAACTGATCATGTGGGAGGATGTGTGCATCTGTATGAAATCTGAAATGAATTTTTTCAAATGTGAATTAAAACCATCTCATATGTCAGCTTACGGTTTGAATAAAATTTAATACTTGGAATTCTTAAATGGAGTTTCTGAATGACAGATGATAAAGACTGTTTTCAATAATAAGACGTTATAATTTTCTCAAACGTTTTCTCGTTCAGCCATCTGCGACAAAACAACTAACTACAATTTTTGCTTCTTTTGCAATTGACCTTAAATAATATCAAAATAAGAATTACCTATCTAGATTTCTTAAAAATGTTCACCAATTTCTATGATGGTATGGTGAAAACATGGTGAAAACAATTAAAGTAAACTAACATCTTCAACTATTGCAAATTCTGCGTTTTGCAAAAAAAAAATTGGTTTTTCATCAAGAATGATCGCAACTAATTTCCGACCACGAAACAAGCGCTAAATTCGAATTTTCAAAGATTTGAGCTGAATGTAGATATCACAAAAATGTTTAAATGACAAAAAAGATTTTCGATACGACGCCCTTATTAAAGTTTGTATGTTAACAGTTTTATGTTGTTTTTTTTGCTTAAATTTGATCCGTAGCACATTATGCTTTTGACTTGAACTTGAAGCAGCATATTTCATATTGTTGTAGATTGTATTAATGAAACAGTCCAACGTGATAGCAAACGAAAAAGCTACCTAGTTTTTTTTTTCATTTTTGGTTAAAAAATATTATTGAGCATCAGTACACATTAAAAAATGCGTCTTCTCAGACGTTTTCTTGTTTTTTAATATTAAAAAAACATGTACGAAAGTATAGCCTCCACAATGAAAAAAAACTGTTACTTCAACTAACTACATTGTTGATTACAAATTGAAAACAAATCAACGTCAGTTCATTTGGCGAATCAAAAAGAAGAAATGTGATTTGATTCAAAAAATGACGAGAAAAGTGAAAAATCTATTAGGTCAGTATGAACTATCAATTTTATCGTTGACATCATTGTGAAAAGTAGTCTTTAGTGAACTTTTTTTCAGTGATTTCTGGGTTATTTGATGCTTTGGTTGTTAGAGTTCACAGACAAATCACAGATTTTATAACTCTGTCTAAACTTTAGAAAGTTTACATCAAAATTCACAGTATAGCCGAAATGGATGAATGCGTTTAATAGTACGATGAAAAATGATCTCGGCCACAAAACTGTTGAAGATCTATTCCGACACAAAATTCTACGATCTGGGATAACATTGAAATTGTTTATTTGCAAAGTGGAACAGAAATTTAGGTTATTTTTCGAATGATCAAGCATCAATTTGCAATCAATATTTTTTCCAACTAATTATCAAAAATCAGCAAATTAGAAGAAATACAACAAACAAATAATCGTCATGTAACCACAAAAAATATAAAGTGTTATTAATTTATTCAATTTTTTATTCAGATATGAGTGAACGAAAAATTTACCCAGATACCAGGTGCATGCCCAGATACAAAAAAACAGTTCCAGAAGTTTTTTCAAAAATTTTTTTTGACCATAACTTTGGCTGCAGAAAAAATTCAGATTTTTTTCAAAAAAATATAAAATGAAATTTTTTGAAATTTTTTGTGGAGATCTAGTCTAAACATAAGCTTTCAAATGACATACGTCTCGATTCACAATCCGTGACTAGACTGGCCTATTTTCTTTGTAAATTGCACTAAAAATACATTTTTATTGACAGCAGACTGAAACTTTCTAAACAATCAACTTTAAATGTTTATAAATAGATATCAAATGAAATTTTGATCAGAATAAAAAACTAATAGATTTTAATATTTTTAGTACTTGTGTCGTAATTTAACCCCAAAATGTTTTTAATGTTCTAAGAAAATTAATACGTTATTTCTTGTCACTTGTCAAGCTCAGACACAATGACTTCTAAGCCTAATAATGAAAATGATATTAAAAAGTTATTCACGTGTTAACTATTGTATGTGCTTATTGATTTACGTTATTTTGGTTTGAACTATCACCAGCTATTTTTGGAGCACATATACTACACAAGTATGTTTTCAATAGCTTCAATGAATACCTGAAAATATTCCAGTTTTATATGTCAAAAATTTTGATGTTTCAAGTATTAAAACTTTTATCGTAAATTTCGTTGCTTCCAAGATTTCTTCTTTCGCGTTTTCTTCTGATTTATCAAAAGCCTTGTTTGGCCTATTTTAACAAAACTTAATTCTATGTTATATAATTATTTTCAAGTACGCCTCTTAGTTTTCAGACGATTCTTTCAGCCGCACAAGCCCATTTTTTATTTTTGTTTTTCTACTCAGATCAGAAGTTTATCCAGGAATCTCAATACACGTTAGATTTTATGATTCGTGGTTTCATTCACCCTCGTACAAATCAGATTAAAGGTGGGGTACCGAAATTTGAGACTTTACTTTTTTAGACCGAAAATGGCCCAAAACTACCGAATTTCGTAATGAGACGTTCTGAAAATTTTTCAAAAAAAAAGTTATGGCCACTCAAAGTTTTGGATGGGGACGCAAATATGATACAATTTTGCGTCCCCCTTGGCCAAAAAACATCTCAATCGACGAAACAACGCGTAATAAAATGCCAAAACAGGCATGATAATCAAATAAAAATTAAGTTCCAATCGTTGCGACACCGATAAGTTGCCAAAATTTGAGATTTTAGCTGAAATAAGGCCGTTTTTTCCAAAACTTTAAGTGGCCATAACTTTTTTTTGAAAAATTTTCAGAACGTCTCATTACGAAATTCGGTAGTTGTGGGTCATTTTGGGTCTAAAAAAGCAAAGTCTCAAATTTCGGTACCCCACCTTTAAGAGTAAAAATGTTTGATTTGCTTGAAATTTACAAAAAGAGGCTACAAAGGCGTGCCTTCTTTAAATTATAAAGGATGACTCATACATTTTGAATAGGTGGCTAATGTCCATTGGAAACAATTTTTTTTAAATACAATTTCTGAAACTAATTCAAAAACTTTTATTCTGTGAACATCGGTTTTGATGTACGAAAACATGCACGCATCATTTATAAATGTTGGATGTTTAAATATCGCCTATTAATGGAAAAATTATTTTTTTTTACAGCTTTGCAAAAAGCTGTACACGTTTCTCTCGACTCGACATATGTATCTCGACTTTTGGCTGATTTTTCTCAAGTGTTTTATTTATTTATCATAAGGACACTTTTAATAGCGTACAGTAAATTTAACGATCTTGGAAACAATCCTATTTAGCTTCTTTTTTTTTGCTTCATGATTGCCTGTTTCTGTATTTTTCATCGTTCACCTTTCAGTTCTTTTAATTTGAATTTGATTTGTTTAACTTGATAATTTCTTTGTGGTTAAACCTTTATCGTCAAATCCACAAACATATAAAAATTGATTTAAATCTGATAAATAATTGATTTTACAGATTTTAATTTTTATAAAATTTTACAAAAAGAGAAAATGCAAAAATTGACTTCACAATGTAGTTGGCTATTTCGAGCCAACACTTTCCCTCACACAAAAGTTCTCACATCCTACGCAAAGATAACTTAATAACCTAGGTATTACCCACTCAGTTATTATTTCCTATTTCTCCGTATTCAGAGCTTCTCAGCCATCTTTTGTATTCAAATTGATGCAGTTTTCTTAAGAAAACAACTGGTTTGATGACGTTAATGAATTTGAGTTTTTGCAGTAGAAAACATTTTCTAAATTTTTTAGTTACGTGTATTTATATAATAAACAGTCTGATAGTCTTCAACAGAAATCGGGAACAAAGTTGTTAAAGATACCTTTAAAATTTTGAGACAATAAAAAAAGTTCAAAAGTTGCAAATATTGGCGGATAAGTTCCTGGAGGGCAAAGTTGGCGCCTGAGTTTATAAAGTTGGTAGAAAGTAGCAGCGAGTTGTTGAGTTGCTAGCCGGTGAACTTTTTAAGAAAATCTGAAACACTTTCGCATGTTTGAACCGCTACAATATTAAGATATGTATTTTTTGAACATAAATAGAACATAACACATGAAGAAAAATGTATTTATCTACATCTTTCAAAAATTGGCGAAAACTGAGTTTTTCTCATATTGTGACTCGAAATAAAACATTTCCAAAAGTGGTATTATTATATTCGGTCATTTTTACACCTTATGAATGTTTTTAATTATTTCCCCACTGGCCGTACTTCACCTCTTATTCGTTATTGTTTTTAATTGTTATATATATTATTAATTTTATTATTAACAACTTTTACAGTGAAGAAATAATTTTGATTTTATCATTATTAATTATAATCAATTGCGGCAAGACGTGGTATAGAGAAAAATATGATAAGTGTTCAAAACCATTTTCCTATCAAGACAAGTTTTTTTTTCAAAATACTACAAACTATTTTCTAGAAGTCGAAAATAATTAACCTAGATGCGGAGCAATTGAGCGAACAATTGAAATTGTATAACTTCAAACTTAATGTTCGATTTTTCTATAGTTACCACGTGTGAGTGTAAAAGATAGTGTTATAATAAAACAAACTATATTTCCAAGATTTTCTTGGAAGTATCAAAAACTCTAAGAAAAGTAGCGGATTTATTATTCATTATCCATCTTTTCATAATTTCAAACTTTTTCCCTTTTAAAAAACCGCTCAAAAATCTCTGCGCTTTCCGTTCTATTTCCCCGAGGCACACTTGCGCCTATCGTGTTGGCAATGTCTGCATCTCTTCCATTGCCGTTCTCTCTCACACACTGCTTCGGTCTTTGCCGGGCACGTCTTTTTCTACTTCGTGTCGTCCCACACACTCTCGACGATCACCGCCGGTTTATATTATTCGATATATACATAGAAATGCGCTCCTTTTTTCTCTAACTCTCTTTCTCTTTCGTTTCGCGCAACCGAACGCCAGGCCTCCCGGCTGCTGTGACGTTGCATTTATTGATTTCTGTGCGGGAGGAAAGACGGTTTCCAACGAACAAAGACTACGCATAGACAGGCTGTTTCTTTCATTCTCAATTTTTATATTTTCGAATTTCTATTATTTTTTGAAGTTCATAACAGTTAAATTATACGACTCTTTTTTCAGTTAGCTCAACGGGTCAGCGCAAGATGTCGGACTTGCTAGCCGGAATAACCACATCTATCAAGAGCACAGCAAATGCAATCACAAAAAACGAGTATGTCCGGAAGGTCACTGAGTCAATGTGAGTTTTTCAATCTAAAATTTTAAAAAATGACTGGGGTGATCACTACCCATTAGCAAAATTAGGCTTGATCACTTTTTTGAGAGCTGACAAAACTGTGGAGATTTGAAATGAAATTTGACATCAAATTCGTGCATATTAAAGGCTGTTGTAGAAATGCTTTGCAATAATCCGTAGATATTGTGATATAAATTCAAATCCCAATGGATTTTTTTCATAAAGAGAAAAAAAAACATCATAGCTTCAAAATCATTAAACCTTTTCAATAATTGTTAGTCATTAAAGCAACAGGTACTGCCTATTTGTCTGAAATTTGAAAAAAACTAACTAAAAACATAAAAGAAACATTATGGCAAAAATGTTTCATGAAGAAATCGGGTGTTATTAAAATAATTCAAGATAAGAATGAGATTTCATTTTTCACCTGCAAGTAAAACTTTATATTTTTCACGAAAATTCATTCCAAACCGCATAAACTTTTCACTTGCATTTTCAGTAGGTTTTTTTCTCTTCAGTACAGTTTTTTTTTTCATATTTTTAAAAAACTATTATACTTTAAAAAAATTGAAGCCTGTTAGGCATTACGCTTAGGTTGTCTTCGTGTAGTTTTCATATCGGTAAAAATCCTTCCAATTTTCAAATTTCAAAAACCACTATTTTCTTTTACCATAAGGTGAAAAGCCATAGCATTCACACACCCACATATGACACAGGAAATTGGCTGCGATTTTCAACATAGCTTGAATGTGAAAAAAAAGGAAAAATAAAAATGGAGCTAGCATTTATTTGAAAATTTCTACAAAAAACTATGAAACACAAAATGTTAAATGTTCGGTTTCAGGAACGACGCTATTATGAATTATCCCAAGGCGATGATGGACGTTCGAGAAGCCACCAATGAAGATCCATGGGGACCAACTGGACCACAAATGAAGAAAATTTGCGAGTATACACGATCGTTAGTTACTAATATAGTAACGTCGGTCATGTGTTTTTTTGCAGGAGATATATGGAGGATTTCTACAATGTCTACACGCCGCTCTTCCAAAGAATGCTGGAAAACAATAAGGATGCATGGAGACGTGTCTATAAGGTGCTGAGAAAGAGCATATAAAGTTTTGTTATTGAAACAATATATTCCGAGCAAAAAATTTCAAACCAAGCAGCTAACTGATAAAATAATTGTTGGAGTCATTTCTCAGCGATCTATCAAAATTATGTCCCTATGAAACCGCAAAATCAAACTTGGTATATTCTCAGTAGTTTCCTGTTAAAGTCTGAAAATACTCTTACCTTTTCAAAATTTTTTCAATTGAATGTATAAATACAAAACACATGCTGTAAGTAGTTGGAAAAAAGCTTTAGATATATCCAAAAGGACTGAGAAGCAAATATTTTCGGCCAACATGCGAAACTGATTATTTCAGCTTGATAATCCTTGGAATAAAAAATCGACATAGGGGAATGTTCGTTAGATTTGAAACTAATTGTTATTTTTGTTTTAAAAAGTTCAAGTAGTATCTCAAATAGCTTATGAGAGTTAGCCATTTGCAGTAGAAAATTTGAAGAGATCAAAAACATCTTAATTTTTTGGCAAAATTCACAGACAAGCAGTGGTGTCCAAGCGAACATCTTGAATACTACTAACTGAATATAGATGTTTTTTTTCAGAGTCTCATCCTTCTCGACTACTTGCTAAAAAACGGAAGTGAACGATTTGTGCAAGAAGCTCGTGAAAAAGCATATGAACTTCGACGTCTTGAAAGCTACAAATACATTGATGAAAAGGGAAAAGATCAAGGCATTAACAGTGAGTTTCACACACTTTAATAAATATAAATTTAATATTTTCTTTCAGTCCGTCATCGTGTCAAGCAAATCTTAGAAATGATGAACGACGACGAGCTTCTTCAGGCTGAACGACAAAAGGCAAATTCTGATGACAAGTCGAAATACCGCGGTTTTGATCAATATGATATGAAAATGAGTGGATCTTCTTTTAAATCGTCCAACTCTGGCTATGACAACAAATGGGACAAAGAAGACTCTTTTTCGTCATCGGTGACAAAGAAATATGATGATCAATACAAGAGCAAGGAAGTATCTAATTTTTCCTTCTCCTCTAATGTCAATCGCTCGCCATCTCCAGAACTAGGCTTTGTAGATGATGTAAGTATTCAAATATTTTAAAGTAGCTTTCCCAATTGAAGTGGACGTGTTCAGACTGTTTAAAAAAGAAAATATTCTGATCCACCACATATTCGATAGACGCATGCTCTCATTCGGCGCACAATCTTCACATTCAGGGCACATTGATCGTAGTTTTTTATCCAGTCGCTAGCCTTTAGGTAAACTCTGCGCGAGCAGCCTTATAAAATCCCCTGTAACTTTGCAAAAAAGCTATCATGTCTGTTTCCATCTGTAATCTCGTATTTCATCTCTATATTTTTTCAGTCTAAAAAGAAAGACGACGATGATGGTTTCGGGGACTTTGTCAGTTCTCGCTCTTCCCAGCCAGCGGCTACAAACAAATCTAAACCAAATCCTTCTAAGAGCTTCTTCGATGATCCAATCCCGGCAATTCCACCACCATCAGGAGCACCATCAAACTATGTTGCCCCGCCACTATCACCAGGTACTATCACAAAATTAGAGTTTCTGTAACAGTATTAACTTTTCCATTAGTTATTTGAAAGTATTAATTTGTTGGAAGCGTTTATTCACAAAAGATAAGAGAAAAAAAACGAAGAAAACTATTGAGAAATTAGTTTACCACCACAAATTTTGTGTCTGCCGTCTCCCTGCGACTGCGTCTATTGACTACTTTGTCTTTCCCTCTTTGTGTAGTAACCCGTGTGGCCGCGTGGCCTAATGGATAAGGCACCAGTGCTAACTACAAAATTAATCTTTCAGTCTCCAAAAATGCACCAAGAAACATGGATCTTCTTTTTGATGTGTCTGCTCCAACACCAGCTGCTCCCCAGAACAATGGGGCACCAATCGACCTGTTTGGAGTGCGTACAAAGTGTAATAGCGTGTTTATAAATTGTTGTTACAGAAGCTAGATGCTCCCGTAGTCAATGCAGCCCCTGCAGTTGCGCCATCAAATGGAGGACTTGATTTGTTTGCTTTTGGAGCAGCTCCGATGGTGAGTTGAATAATAAATGCCCAACTGAATTTTTTCTTTTGTTATTAATATTTTTGTAATTTCAGGCTCAATCTATTCCAATGGCAACTCCAGTAGCCGCGCCAATAAACACTGCCTCAAATGGATCATTCAATGGATTTGATTTTGGATCTTCTTTCGGATCAACTAACAATTCTACACCATCATATGGTGGCGCTGCACCTTTACAGCCGATGTCTGGATTGTCACAGCCGCAGGCTCAGCCAGCTCAGTCAAATCTAGGAGGCCCATCCCCAAAAGTTTGTAACCTTTTTTATCTTAAAATTAAAAACAAATTTAGTGGGCACGGATTAAAGTGCATTAAAATAACATTAAAAGTTGAACATCACCAGTGAGAGAGAATGTTTAAAATCAGCCATGTGGTGCTAACGCTGCCAAATATCAGTGATACACTTCAAATAAATGTTGAAGTATTTGCATACCGTATATCCTCTATTAGTATGGCATGCGAAACTAATTTTCGGACACCTAATTTGATGCAAAACTAATTTTCAAACAGGTTTTTTCTCATGTTTCCCATTAAGTTATGGCAAATATCACCAATTTCAGTAACACCTTGTGAACCAAAATGGACGAATTTTAAGGCTGATACGCAAAAACTGTCCGAGTTGTACTCATATTTTGCCAATTTTGACTTGTTATACCAAGTCTGTAAGAATTTTCCTGATTTGTAAAACGATTTTATAATGCAAATTTTGAATTCCTAAAAATAGGGAACAAATGAAGGGGTGCAAAACTATTAGAGGTGCAAAACTAATAGAGAGTGCAAAACTATTAGAGGTGCAAAACTAATAGAGAGTGCAAAACTATTAGAGGTGCAAAACTAATAGAGATGCAAAACTAATAGAGAATATACGGTATCCTAATTTTGGAAATCGATCAGAATATTTTTCTCTACAAGTATTAATGGCTGTGCGACAACAGAGATTTTCGGCCACCGGCAGTTGCCGAAGTTACCGAACGGTAACATTTTCGGCAATTGGCAACTATCGGTTGCCAAAATTTTGGCAACTTTTCGGCAACCGGCAATTTGGTTGCCGCACAGCCCTGGTACTCAGTTGCAAAATTTCTGGAAAAGTCTTTTGACGAAAATCTGAAAATGTCTTTCGAGGTTTTTGGAAAATGCCATAATTGACTTGAAACATCATAAAATTCGTAAAGTTTTAAATTTTTATATTCGGCGAAGTTGACCCTTCTAAACATACTTTTTGTTCAAAACTCAGACCAAGCAATATCTTTATCTACATAACTTGGCTTTTGAGAGTTTCCAGCTCAGTTTCAATATTGATGTAGATTTTTGAGCAAACATGTAATTACTTATTAGGAATAATTAAATTAATTTATTACAGATTGGAAACTCGTTTGCCGGACTCGACCAGTTCATGTCTTTGTCGTTGGGATCCACAAACTCGAATGCACCAAAAGCAAAAACACTTAACCAAATGATGGGTGGCAACAATTAGTGACCCTATCAATGTTCAAGTTACTTTCTGCATTCCAACCTTCTCTCACTTTCTTTTTTCTGTTTTCTTTTTCTATCATCGAAATTCGGTACCAGTAATTTTATTTTTGTGACTTTTTCAAGCCGACGTGCCTTTTCCAACCGACTGTGTTACATTATCCAAAAATCCCTCACATCACATTTCTAAATATTCTTAATTTTTGTATGGTTCCTTAAACTCTACCCCGCATGTTTCATGAACTTGTGATATCAATTTCCTGTCCAACAAGTAGTGTCGTTCTCATATTCGGTATAATTTCCGTAGAAATGGTCATTGGAATTAACCTCTGTAAGGTTTCGTTTTTTATAATACATCTTTGTGATTTGAAATAAATGCATCTGGGTTCTTAAGGAATTTTCAGTAACAAAATTTGATTGAGGGTTTGGGATTGAATATCGGAGACATTTTTTTCAGAAGAACATCATCCAATTTTGTACAGTACAGAAGAACACCAAAACGGAACAATCATACTGGAGACAAAAAAACATAAGACAAATTTTAGGGTGTTCCCTTTCATTGCCCTGATTTGTATTCCACAGTGCTTGTGGATTAGATAGTTTCGATCGGAAACCTGTTACTACGGTATTTTTAAAAATCAACATTGGATATTTAGATGAGCTCTTAGCAAAATAAAGCGGAAGAAAAAAACATAAAAAATCCCCATTAAAATTATTCAGAAAAACATTTTTTTCATTAGTTTAATATCTTTTATTCGTCCGTAAAATTTAATTAAAACAAATATTTTTTGTATTACCTAGGTTACCTAGGTTACCTAGGTATTACCTGTGTTCACAGTTTTCCAATATTTTGAGTCGTCAGTAAAAATCGATTTTCCGTTTCTGACAAACTGATAACTGTGAAAGTTTATAATACAAAGACATATATTAGAAAGTAATATAATCAATTCTTATCAGCTATGTTTCTCTCATACACAACAATGTTCCTAATTCTTCTCATTATTTCCCTCACTCAGGTGATTTCAAAACCGATTTATTCCAATGAAATTGTTGAAAATCAAATGTCTGCTATCAAGTCAGCTGCAGAATCGAATAACTTTTCATTGCTTTTGAAGTTGGTGTCCCCGTCTGTATTTGGTAATTTTTTAATGATATCGTGAAAGTTTAAAAAAAATCATTTTATTATTTCAAGTCAAACTATAATACAAATAAAAATTGAATGAGTAACATTATAATTGATTTTTTAAACATTGTCGAATTTTGAAATAAATTGTTTAAAACACCAAAAAAAAGTGGTTCTATAGAAATTTCCTCGATGCATTAACATTTAACAAATTTTAGAATTGGAAGATGGCGAACGAGTTCGAAAAGCATTTTTTTCTGCAAAACTTTTACTCATGGATTCCAAATTCGAACGACCTGGAATAGTAGCTACAGTTACTGAAAGTGGAAAATATACATCTCAAATTCGAATGAAAAGGGTAATTTTATATTGAAATAATTTGTAAAAAACTACAAATGGATACCCATTTTTTTATAAAATTTGTTTGCTGGCACATTAACAAAATATTTCCATCAATTTCGCATCACAAACCATGTGAATTGAAAAAAAGTTCTGCATTGTCGTTGTAAGTAATTCACAATAGCCCAAAAAAAAATGGTTGAAATCTGGAAATAGCAAAAAATGCAAAAATTAAGAAACTTAATTTCGAGATACAATACGAAAAATTGTTCTTTGTTGGTATTTTTTCTCCAATTTCTGTTATCACAAAATTTTAACCATTTTTACTGTATGCTGAATCGTGAAAGTGTATTTTAAACGCAGCACCGGAATCAATATTGATCTGTCAGTTTTTACCTCAATAATAATACAAATGATACTTCATCAAACATTTATCTTATTTCAGAGCAAAGAGAGTGAAACTGGATGGATACTAATCGCAGCTGGCTTTCTTGAATGTATGATAAATAACGATTCGGAAAGTTTTTGCCTTGATGATTGAATAAATTATAAATTCAACAAAACATTTGGATGATTTTCACAGGTTGCCAGATTAACAGAAGATAAGGATGTATTTCTTATTCAAGACAGATTTAAGTGAGCACGCATTTATTTTTTATGTTACAGAAAAATAAAAATAAAAGACTACAAAAATTTTCTACCGGATCATAAAATGATATAAGAGAAGAGCATGGGAGCAAAAGTACACATATGACAATTGTACGCGGATGATATATAAAATTTAAGAGAAATTCGGGTGATGGTGTTAAGTAATACAGTGGTGTAGAATCAGAAAAGGCTATTGAAATGAAAAGATTGAGCAATAGACAAGTGACATATACATCTCCATTGTTACAATAATTAAAATATCATAGCATTAATTACATTACTATTATATTAAATAAGGTTAAAAACCGATACATTACAAGGAAAGCGGGAAAAGTGAAGACACAGAAAAGTTGACGAACAAAAATATTCCCATTATATGCATACAACCAAAATAATAAGATGGATGAATGAGCGTGTTCTTAGGAAAATAAGGTTTGATGAGAGATGACAAACCTAGTGCGAGCGTACACTATATTATGCAAAAATTGAGTGCGTCTACTCACTTTTTAGGTTTAAGTTGATTTTAGTTGGTTTAGGCGAATTTGTTTTGAAGTGTTGTGAAGATTCGTGACAGTTTATTCAAGTAAGTTGTAATTTGATTACATGTGAGTTCGTCTCACGTGCTGGTATTGTCCCCATGGTAGGGACCCTGTGCGGCTGACTCGGACTGCTACTGATGCTGGTTCGCGACACTGAAATGTTAGGTTTTATGTAGCATACAAGAAATTATAACACTTCTTTTTGACAAATGAAAACTTTCTCGTTAGAATTAAATTTAAAATGAAATAACTAACCAGAGTAGATTGGCCGTAGTTGTATGGTGGTAGGCGTTGTGTTGCTGGTGGCTGTTGTTGGTCTCGTGTTGATTGGTGTTGGTATTGTTGGTTGTGCGTTCTCCGGAGTCCTCGAGGCGCTTGGTGAGAAGAAGACGCGACGTGTTGTGAATGGGCTCGTTCTGGAGTGTTCCGCCCGCTGCTGCAATTGCTGCTGACGTTGTTGTACGGTTGGGTAGCACCGTGGTGGGGTTGGCGAGCGTTGCCGAATTGTCGCAAGTTGGGATGAACTGTGGCTGGTTGAGAGTGGTTGCGCGCAATGCGCAATCCGCTCGTTCGTTTCTCGAGAACCTGAAATATACATGATTTTAAATTGAAATTCCTTAATTGAAGGATTTATTTTACAAATTGCCTTTGCAAAATTGAGAAAAAATGTCGACCACGGCAGGGATCGAACCTGTAATCCCCAGATTCGAAGTCTGGTGGCTTATCCATTAGGCGACGCGACCCCATTCTGCACCATAAAAGGTAGCGAAGGATTTTACCAAGTAGGAGGCAATGGGGTCAATATAATGTCCTATCATTAACTTGAAACTTACAATTTTATGAAATTTCTTGATTTTAATATTACTCATCCCAACCTTTTTTTATAACCCTACATTTTGAATATTAATATTTTTACTTACAAAACGTATGCGATTTTTTTTGTTTTTACACTCAAAATAATAAAACTGCGTGGCGTGTACTGCAGAAAACCTAATATTTATGCCCCGCCTTTTAATCGTCCACTCACGGGGAAAACGCAAAAAGCGGTACCCCAGGCAATATCAGCCGCCGACATCATTCGAGGTCCGCGCACCACACTATTTTTCTCACTGTTGGCGTGGCGAGCTGTCCCCCCCCTCCCCTATTTTTGTCTTTTCCCCGTGAGTGGACGATTAAAAGGCGGGTCCTAAATATTAGGTTTTCTGCAGTACACGCCACGCAGTTTTATTATTTTGAGTGTAAGCTTGAGAAACACTATTTCTAAAAAAAAAGACGAGCATGTTTTCTAACGAATTTTACCCATTCTCACAAATCTTACTAAAACAATAAATTTTTATTACACGTATATCATATCTTGAAAATTCGAAAATTATTGATGTTTTATGAACTTGTGAAATTAAAAAAAAGCCCACCTGACGGAGTTCGCTGACGAACGGGTTTGATCGGTTGCGTGGAGGATCGGACTGGACCGGGCTTCGACCGAAGTAAACTTCCATCTCCTCGCCGCGGTGCGGGTGAAACTCCCTCTGAAACAAACGGTAGGTGCACAGCCCAAAGGCAAACTTTCGATAATTTTCAAATCAAGGATTTTTCAATTATCGGAAGGTCACACTAACAAAACTGCAACGGAACCACAAATAAAATCAACAGACAAACAAAAAATCACTCAAAACAGTTATTGTACACTCCAAAAATGAAAGCTCAAAATCTAAAACAGAGGGAATGAGGCGTTGGCGTGGGTAGAATACAAAAGTGAATTGAAAAGCAACAAAAAAAACTCAAAAAACCAGTGGCCACACACAGAGTTAAACAGTCAGTTCTAGTTACCATTTCATGATGGCGCTCATAAAACGCTGGGTTGGAATTGAAGCTGAAGCAAGAATAATGAGAAATAGCAACAAAAATGAAAAGCCATTAAAAATAACATAATATATGGTTGGGTGTTAATTGACTTACGCGTTGTTAATTTGATTATATGGCAGCGAAGCATTGGGGAGACCTGAAATATAGGCATGGTTAAGGAAAAGCTGGGGGGGGGGGGGGGGAATTGTCGGCTTGTTGTGATAAAATGACTTTTGGTAAAAAACAGTTTATGTGCTACACTAATTTCTAAAGGAATAAATACAAATTCTAGAAAAAAAATTAAAAAAAAAAACGATTTTCTTTTACTGCTTCCAGTGACGCCACTTTGCAGATAAAACTTTTCCTGTAAATGTTGATGTTACGCGTATTTCTAAACTTTTAAAAATAAATTGTTTTCAGAGGAACATTGCAAAATAAGCATATTCCAATGTTAACTTCAAGCAATATTTGTTAAAATTCTTTTGATATTTTAAGAATGGAGTTTTAAAAATTATTTTATACTAATCAACAAAAAAGTCTCTAGTTTTTGTTTAAATCCTATTTGAATTTGGACGAGTTTATTAGAACGTTGTACAATGGAGCACGCTTACAGACACTATTTTTCTAATTATCAGTTTTCACGTTTTTACATTAATGTCTAGTTTTGTTTTTTTGTAGTTAAGTTAGTAAAATAAAAAATTTAAACGAATGACAAGGTTTTCAGTTAAAAAAAACTATGAAAAATGAAAATTGGGAACACTGGTTTACCCTATTATTCTGTTCTGTAAATCACATTTTCGGTATAAAAAAGTTAAAAAAGATTATTAGAGGTGCAAAAAAATAATAGGGTTCTTGAGCAAATTACAATTAGTACATTGAATTACAAGCGCGCTCCATTATGAAAAATAAGTGGGAACTTCCCGAAACTAAAACGCTTTTGATGTTCAGCTTGATATTTTTTGCAGTTGGCGTTCAAAAAAGTTTATAAAATTGAACAATATTCTTGGTAGCATCCAAATTTGTTGCCTTTGTTTTTTGAAACGAAAAAAAGTGTTGAGTCACATTACTTACCCATATACGACGGGAACCATTTGAGTTTCACATTTTTGAACATATTTGTATCTATAGGGAAACATCAAATGTTTTTTGAAACAAAAACTAATTCAAGCCAAACAAAATATGAAATCATACCATTATTAGGTTGCGGAGTTCTGGGAAGTGGTGGCGGTGGCGAGGACATTGGAATTGGAGGTGAGAGCTCAGATGCAGTTGACACGGCACTTGGGGTCCACACAGGTGCACCTTCTAACGTTGGGAGAAATTGTTCAGCTGCTGGGGTTGACGAGAAGCTACGTGGCAATGGACAGACGTGCTCGGGAGTATGTGCTGGTGATTGGTTATAATCTTTGCGTGGCAAGGTAGGCACATTTACTGTTGGTGCTGGTGATGGTGGGTTAGTTGGTGGTTCGTCATCTGAATAGGATATGTTGTTGTGAGGATAGTGCAAAAAAAAGATGCTTGATGTGATCGTGAATAAGAAATGAAATTAAGGAAAATTGAATTGTGCTATGCATTGTTCCTTGAATTATCTTGCATGAATAATAATAAATAATATGAATAAAAAAATCAAACCTTCGCTAACTGCGTTGGCTTCTCTTATTTCACTTGTTTCCTTAAGCTCATCACGAGCTAAAGCAGCGAGCTCATGCTCTGAAACTACGCTAGAAGACGTTGACCGACCATCCTGACAAAAATGTTAGATTATCACAAATGCAAACAAATTTCTTACTTTGTATCTCGATTGTGTCGAGCTCCAACTTCCAGAATCAAAATGCTCCTTGTTGCTGTCATAATCACTCGTTATTGAATGACTTCTAGTAAATATGACATCTTGGAGTAAAGGTCGATGTGCTCTACCTCCGGCTCTCGGTTTCTGGAAAATTGTTCTTATGCTCAAGATTTTTTTGTGGCATGAAAAAATTTTTACTCACATCCAACATTTGCACTGCCGGACTTTCCGTGTACTTTTCTATCTCATTGATCTTTTGCACCTGCTCCCACCGCTTTGCGCGAGATTTGATAGCAGTTGATGCTTCAGAGCGACGACCTGAAGAGTCTTCTCCAGACGAATCTAATGATGATGTTGAACAGTGATACGGTTTTCTGAATGAATTCAGTTATTCAAAAGCTTCGAACCAATAATAGCATTATATTCTTAACACTTACTTTGGTCGCTCTTTTTTCACTAAATCTGCAGTTCTCAAGGTATTTGTTTGAGCAATACTTATAGTTGAAGCAATCTGTGCAAGTTGTTCCGGAGATATTGTCAGATTTTGATTATTATTATTATTGTTACGTGTAGGTGTTGGAGTTCTAAAAATTTTAATTTCAAACAAAACATTTTAATGTTAAATTATTACCCTTTATTAGCCTGAGTAACTGCAGCTGCTATGATTTGAGTTAAAGTTTGGGCATTAAAACCAGAATTATCCGGACCGGACATTGGAGACGGAGAAGTAACACTGGGTAACCCATAGACATTTACTGAAATCAAAGTTTTTTAGAATAGTTGAAACTAGATTAAGATCTCGTACTTGTGTATTATAGGCACGTATTTTATATTCAAATTTATAACCTTGCAAAAACTTTTTTGGTTGCATGTAGATAGCCTAACATGTGAACATACATCTAACGTTCTACTCATCTGAACAAATTCATGAAAGTTTCATTTATAGTCAAAATGCATGCCTATAATACACAAATGCCAAGTAACTTACACAAAGATTTGATAAGAGGAATTTTCTCTTTAATCATATCAAGTGCCACCAAATTGACAATTGCAAACCAGCAAGGTGTTCGATTCATATCTGCTCCATCCTACAAATAATACGTTCAAAGGGAGTTTTCCAACATGAAGCAATAATATTTGAATATAGACATCAACCAAAAAACACAAGGGAATAATTTTCAAAAACAATTTCAAAACAATTACTTTATTTTGACAGTATAATCTTTTTTTGTTGAAAATCTATAATATAAATTGCTTGTTTTCAAAAAAAAAAAACAGAAATAATTCAAATAAGATTTGTTTTTGATTCAAAAAAATACAATCACTCATTTTTTTGAATAATTTAATGCTAAAAATCAAAATAGAGTTTGCTGATTAAAAATCTTCAATGAACTCAAGTTAAATAAAAGCAAATAATTACTTACTTTGACCAAAGCAACTCTCATACACGTCTTCAGTAACAAATTTCTGGCATCAGGCGTTCCATCATGAAGCTCTCGCTCCAAAGAATGTTTGAACTTCCTCATATCGAATACTTTGTACGCTTTTTCATCTTCCATTGCACCGTGATTCAATTTACCATGCAATCGAACTAATCGATCAGATATACAGTTGTTTCTGGGCTCTTTCCATCCTTGGCACACAATCGGTGTTGCTCCGCGAGCCATGCCTTTGATGTTACCTTGATAATCCATTTTTAAAATCACACCCTGAAAAAATTAAATCAGGATTTTTCTTGAAATACGATAAACTCACATCTGCTATTTTGGCTCGAATTTCTTTAGTATGATCATCTCGTGTTGGGTTTTCAAAATGATTAAAACCCAACGTTTTCCCATCAAATTCATCTTCAGACCCATCAATAATTACCGTTGTTTTTCTTAAATACGCTTTTGCAACCCGTTTGCATCTCTCCATAATAACAATTTTTCCCCAGATTTCATCGTCGATTGATCCTTCATTGAGCTTGTTGAGCACTTCTTTCACTTGGTCCTAAAGATGTTTGATCCTTAAAAGGGCAAGTGAACGGAGACGGGGAGGTGGATAAGGAAGGAGTTTTCGAGTGGGTGTTCTCAAGATGCTTCACATTCCTTCGTGAGTTGGAAAATTTTATTTTTTGTGTTTTGATGAACAAGGCGGGCTGTGTTTTAGACGTTTTCATTTTATCAAAAGCTCAACAAGTCGTCAAGTATCTGTGCTTGAACAATCTCTAAATCTGATTTTAAACCCGAAAAATTTTCAAATATATTAACTGTATAATTTCGTTTCCGCGTTTTTATAAATGCCAACTAACATCAGATTTCTGAAAAATTATGGACTTGGTAAACGAACTTTATTGAAACAATGAGAACTAGCAGAAAAGGTGTGCCAATATTTTGGAGGATACTTCGCACTGCACAAAAAATGTTGAAGGATCATGCATCAGGTTATTAAATTTTCTTGTCAAATCACGTGTGAATGAACATTTTTAAAATATATAAGAACTTATAATTTGAAGATGGAGTAGCGTCAAAAGTGTTTAAAAAACAGTGGGGCCAAAGTTACCAAATATCATAATGGAATTTTTATTTTGTTTAAAAAAAAGGCCATTACTGATTTTTTGCCATTTTTTGAAAATAAATATAGCACTGTCCCATATTCACATCCCTAAAATATTTAAATACTGCTATTAGATTGTAAAATTTGAAGGATGTTTTTTTTAATTGACGATGTCTAGAAAAAAAAGTGAAAAAACTAAGTAATTACCCCTTTTTCAAACAAAATAGAAAACATTTCAAAAAGTTTGTATAGCATTACAAGAATATTTGGTCAATTTTTTCAACGCATTATGAAAAAATGACTATAAATTTGTTCTAAAGGGTTGGCATAGTTTTATTTCTGAGATTCGAATTTGAGAATAAACTATAGTAGAACCAAATTTTTTTTCGCCGATTAGCATACGATCATGACCGAAAGCTTGTGCACACACGTGCAGACACACACGTGATACTTGACGCAATCCGATAAATTCATTTTTTGTCCCAGTTTCTATCGTTTCGTTTGCCACACGATCCCATTGCGTCAAAGCTGGTTTAGAACTACTGAGCAAACAAGGAACGCAATATGCTCTGGCGTGCGCGCACCGATGCCAATCAACGTGTGTGGTCAAAACGCATGTTAAATGAGCCGATAATCGGATGAAGACGAGCAAAATTAATTCTGTTGGTAAATTGAAACAATGGGTTCGGAACGGCTGCAGAGGTTGCACCTTGCAAAATATTTGGAGTTAATCTATTTGATGTTATAAGACGGTTGGAGCTGATGAACTCAAAACGGTTTCACGTAAACCCAAAAATATTTTCCACTACATTTTCTATTAACAATTAAAAAAAAAATTGAATCAAAAATTAACATTTATTCGCCATTTTCAGGCTTAGAAAACCATTAATCTTAGGAAAGAAGGATCAAAGAAACATTTCAAAAAAGGTAACATTTTTGGCCAGGTATACTACACAAGTACAATATAATCTTTATCTCAAAAAAGTGGGCTTCTGACCTAACCCTATAATTTTAAATGTTTTACATTACGTCATTCTAACTTGTGCATACACAGTGTGCGACATAATTCTGATCATTAAATGGTATATAAAACTAGATGAAATTATTTTGAAATCAAGCAAATACTCGTCATCATACAGGCTGCTTTGTTAAAAAAAAATTCATAAAATCTGGCTCCAAGTGACGTACGTGATTGTTCCCTATTGTCTACTCATCTTTCAGCAATTAGCCGCTCATTTTCTCCTTTGAAGCGCATTCTTCTAGTTCCGCACCCACTACGGGCGGCTGGATCAAATGTTTTTCTTTTATGCTGGTCGGTTTGGTTAGGTTTGGTGTACAAACAAACAAGAAAGTGAGCAAAACATTTCGCATTTTTAATACTAGATCAACAGCTAATTTTTGATGAGAGCTCATTCTTTGTACACACGACAAATACTGCAGAAGAACAACTTGCGTTCTTCTATAAATAATATGCTAAACGACTTTTACACGACTGTTCTGCTCAGGTAACCACAAAATGTTTAGTAATTTTTTTGCTGACCACTGGTGCTTCTGCCCACTTGATCAAACTTCGGCCATCAGGTGAAATCTCGCGCAAGACGAGAAGAGCTTAGATATACAGTGTGCTTCGAAATAGTGCAAGGTGCTACGAGAGAGAAGGTGCTTGCCACTCAATACAATATGAATTTGATATCTTGAGGGCGATTCGCGCCTGGTGGAAGATGAGGCAGTTGTGCGAAATTGGATAGAAAAAGAGAAAGGAATATGAAAACTCTTGAGAAATTGATAGTGTATGGGAAGATTTGGGGGAGTCACGATTAGGGTCAAAGTGAGAACACTCACCAATAGAAACGCGTCGGTGTCGTACCAAGTGTCAGAGTTCGGATTTGTTTGGGTACCATGGACTAATGAGGATCGAGAAACTCCATTCTCCATCTCCCTAAAAAGTGAATTTTGGAAGAAAGAGAGCACAGAACAGATGAAAGCGAGGGAAAGACAGGAGTGGGTGGTTTGAATAAAAGTATGAAATTCATTTTTTTGGTCAACAGAGTTAAATACAATAAAATTTTTCCCAAAAAGAGCAACGAAATATATTTTAATTTGTTAATCAACAAAAATAATATAAACTCAATAATAAATATAAAAATTTAAAAAAAAGTTACTGAGCTTTCAGTTTATTTTATTGAAGAAACCATCCCTAAATAAATGGTTCAAATTACGAAAGAGAACTCATAAAAAACGTGGATTTTGTTATTCAGTTGCTTAGTGGATAACAATTTGTTAATCTCAATATCTGAAGGAAGTTACGGCATTTTACAAATACAACAAAAAATAATTGAATACATTTTTTGATAAATTTTTAAAAACATACAAAAACTGAACGAAATGTATAAAAACCCCACCCAGAGAGAAAAAAATTGAAGACGATAAATAGGAACACACAGGAAGCATGAAAATATATCCTGCACAAACCTTTTTGAGTCATGAGATATTCGTGAGTTAAGCCTAGCAGCTGCGTTCAGCCCTTTTTCGCGTATAGTCTCTCCCGGGTCATAGGCCCTATGCATCGATGGCTTATAGGGGATAAGAAGTAAATTTGGAGAAACGAAAAGTGGTGGCTGAATAAAAGGTTGGTTGCGGAAAGACGAGTCAGTGACGGAAAATGAAGGAGTTTCGGGTGCGCGAAGGTGACTTTTCTCGTTTTCTCGTCGCCTCTCTCAAGCTTGAACTGTCTTGACTGACTGTTTCGGCGCGGCAGCTGGCTCGCAGGAGCCTCCTTCCGCGCCGCCGCTTCCGGTGATTGCCAACGCCCCGAGCACCTGCGACTCTCACGGAGTAGTATTGTATCGTTTCACGCGACTGTGTTTTACGCTTTTTTCTGCCGCTAGTTGCTACTGCACTCACTGAATTTTGAGCGATTAGCAGCATACTAGCAGACTGAGTGAGGGACAATTGGGCGTCGAGAAGCTAAAAAACCAATGGGAGCGGACCAGATACCTGTCAATGTTTGTGGAGGAGGGCAACAGCAACGACACAGAGGCCACGCTTGTCGAGCCACTTGTTCTAGAAGAACGAGGTAAAAATGAGGAACGGTAGGGAGAAGAAAAAATGAACGTTTGGATAAGTCAGCTGTCTAGTGCGGCGATTGCTTGTGAGAGCAACAAAAATTGACATAAGAGCCGAGTGGGTAAAAGGAAATTGAATTGAAAGGGAAACAGAAAGCCGAAATATATATATATATATATCTTTCACTTTCTAACTATTTTATACAATGAAAATATTCCACGCAAGCTTACCACTTAAATACTTATATGCCGTATTTCCTCTATTAGTCTTGCATGCAAGACTAATTTTCAATCATCCCGTAGGTGTGCAAGACTAATAGAGGAAATACGGTATGTAGGGAAGACATGGTTGTTTGTGGCACTCACACACGTATTCAGTATGTTCAAAACTAAAATATAAGTACAAAATCAATAATCCGTATATGTATGTATGATCAAAATATTTTATATCAAATAGAATTTAAAGGATTGTAATGATGAATGCTAAGGAAAATTTGTTTTCCCTAGGTTGCTTAGTTTGCATGGCATTTCCTTCAGTATGACCACTCAAAATTGATACTGTAGTTGTATGTTCAAAAATGAACACAGTCGATGAATAGAACCACTTGCTATTTTAGTGTAGGACATGAGCTTGTAGTCGTAGGGCCGCGTCAAAAACCCTTCAGAATTTGTTTTCTTTCAATACACCCACTGATTCAAAAATGCTTCAGAACGCCTGCTTAAAATATCTGAATTTGAATAAAAAACGTGCAAATCTATACATAAGGAATACTTTTTTTTAAGGAATACAGTTTTTCCACCAGCCGCACAGCCTTGCATCTAATATGTCAGAGTTCAATTTGTATTTTTCAGAAAGAGCATTTCTCAACGCATCTAATTCTTACATACGAATCAAGTTTCCTACAAACTTTTCACAAATTCACACTATGTTTTTTAGCTCCGTACACAGACTAATCCTATTTGTAACTGTAATCCTTTGATTTCATTGTGTTCGATTTCCCGATTGCATAGTCAAATTCTAAAGTTCTCTTGTGTATTGTTTCTGGGAGGTGCGCAAAGTTTACAAACATGCGCTCAGTTAGAATCGCGGAAATTCCTCGCATCGTCCGTTTTTTGTCATTTGCTCTTCGCCACATTCCGCTTGCACTCCGCACATTACTCACTTGGCAGCAAAAATTTCATAATTTTTGCTCATTGTGTGAGTGTGTGAAACGTGTGAGCGACACGCCACATGGAAGCTGGTTCCAGTGCCTGTTGACATTGGGTCAATATACAAATACATTCTCGCACTGCAGCTTCTTGTTGGTGTCAGTGATTTTAGAAATGTTAAATTTTGGAGGGAATGAAAAACGTTTTAAATGTTTAGACCACATAGTATTTTTGTTTCAGGTTCTTATCCATAATCACTTCATTAATTATGGAAAAAATTGATACACAAAACAAAATTTACCAAATGGAAAAAGTATTTTCAGAAGTGCTCAAATCTGGAGACTGGTGTATTCAATTTTTGGGTTTTTTATAGATATTTTATTATCAAGAAAAGGAAAAACCTGAAAGCTCAAAGTTGTGAACTATAAACTATGGTTTCACTCATAAACGTCTAAATGTTTTTAACCGTCACTGACATAGATCCAGCAGCCTGATCCGCAACTATATCCTCGTCACTGAGCTGTTTGTACATTGAACATTAACTTTTTACACAGTCTTGGTTTGTTTCAGTTCACTTTTCCGTGGAATTGGAATTGCAACACCGAATATGTACGTTGAAGCATAACTTTTCATTTTGTTTTAGTGCAATGTCACTGAACACAGTAAAAAAGTTTAGTAGTTTTTGATCTACACAAAATTCAGAATTTAAATTTAAAAATTGGGATATATATGTTCCAAATATTTTTAGTTTTTAAGTTTCGAGTGAAATTTTTCACTAATTATTTGCGGAATGGGTACAGCTTTACCTTTTTAAAAGATAGATATAACGAACAGTTCTCATGGGAGAGGATTTGTTTTTACCAACAAAAAAAAGCGACATCTGATATGTGTGCTTTTATATGTGCATGTCGTTTTTTTCTCTTCTAACACTACACCTATTTTTCACACATTTGGTCAGGTAAGTGTATGCAATCAGTCTTTTCCTGGTTTGCATCAGGGATGTGCGGCAAATTTGCCGATTTGCCGAAAATTGCCGACTTGCCGAGCTCGGCAAATTTGCCGATTTGCCGAATTCGGCAAATTTGAAAAAACCAGCAATTGCCGATTTGCCGAGCTCGGCAATTTTCAAAAAAGTAGATTTGCCGAATTTGCCGAGCTCGGCAAATTTCGAAATTTGCCGCACACGTCAAAAATTTGACAGCACAATTTTGACTAAAACTATTGATTTTTTAGCCAAAAATTTAGTAAAATGACACAAAATTGAGCTATTTTGATGTTTAAGCAGACACACTACACCTAACCTCGTTCAGAAACCAGAGGTGTGTTAAGAATTCAGTAGTTTTGGTGCTCCAAAAAACATAAAAAATATCAAATTTTTCCGAGTTTGTTAAGCACGGCAAATTTGCCGAATTTGCCGAATTTGCCGAGCTCGGCAAATTTGCCGAATTTGCCGTGCTCGGCAAATATTGAAAAAAGAGATTTGCCGAATTTGCCGAGCTCGGCAAATTTTGAAAAACCAGCAATTGCCGATTTGCCGAGCTCGGCAATTTTTTCCATTTGCCGCACACCCCTGGTTTGCATCTGCTAAACTCGGAGACCAATTTTCCGTCACCTTTGACTCAAATTTCAAATTCATACTTTTCCGCATTCCCGATTGCAGTTGTTAGTCCACCTATAGAAAAAAAAAATGCAAAACCGAATGTTTTTCTGAAATTGTGCGGAATATCTGATGAAGTTCAGCCACAAGAGCACCAGAAGGTCGAGTGCTCTTTTTTTGTGCCGAAATGCCGTTTTGCTTATGCTTCACATAATTTGGAAGCGTTTCAAGTGAATAGATGAGAGGAGCATATGATGAGAGGATGGTGTCCCTATGCTCAACGCCACAAACTTGTTCATTCTTTTTTCCAAATCTTCATTTTTCTTCTTTTTCTCCTACCTCCTTCTATTTTAGGTTTCCCGCATTCATTAAATTTGAAAATCTGAAATCCTTGGAAAAAAATCTGCCTCACAAACACATTGGAATTTTCAGCTCTACATATTGGCATCGGACTAAAATTTACTTGCAATCATAGCAAATCATGATGCTCACGTCAATACAACCTACTATATATTTTCATTATACAGAATTCTTGGAACATAGAAAGTGAGTGTAGATCTAAAAACATAGTCAGGCAGAAAACATTAATGTTTTCTTGGTTTAAAATTTAAGACTAAACGAATTTTTCAAAATTAAAAAAAAAACGTTGTTGTAAAAAAACGTTGCATGTCGGAAAACTAAATTTATGAGGTTTTTGAAAGAAATTTTGAGATCCTTATAATAATCACTAACGCAAAACTTTATTATTCAAAATAGGCTCACAAATTGCTCGCTCAGAAAAGACTCGGCAACAAATACCCCGAATATATAATATTTTCTTCTGACGTCACAGAACATTGTTTCAAAGAAGATAGTATGAAAAGGATGGAAAATATTTGAGAGAAATATTATTGGTCCCTCGACCAATTCTTAACAGATAGAATGGAAGAAGTGGATGGAGTACCTGTTCACACAGGGCAAAACTTTGCGTCACGTCAAGACTGACGGGGTGTCCGTTGGTCCCTATCTTCTTTTCTTCGACATTTTTCATTTTTTGTGGAAAGTAGATAGATGGAAAGATAGAACAAGTGGTCATTTTTTCTCCCCTTTCTTCATTTCCATTTTATTTTTGAAAAAAGGCATGTCAAAGAAGTCATCGGTGGAGAGTAATTAATCAACTCTTAATTGTGTCTATTATCACTCCGACAACCTCTCTCACACTGCTCATAAACTCGAATGGAGGTCGTTGTAATATGTAGAAACTCCTGAGACATATCAAATACTTTATGTCAATTTAAAGTTGATACTAACTAATTTCGAAGATATTTCGTTCTCGTGAGACAAATTGAACAATGTGCAATTCATTTTAATAAAATTTTCATTCGAGAAATGACGTTTCTCCGGGTGCAAAACATGCATGTAAGCAACTAAAACAGCGAAGCAAAAAAGAAACCCACAAGAATTTAAATATTTAGTTTTGGTCAAAAAATTTGTACTACATATCAAAATAAAATTAGTTCACATTAAAAAAATTCTAAGATTACTAACAGTCATGTGAGTCATCTGAAAAAAACTTATTCCTGCCACAAAGGCTAACTCAAAGTTGTGTCTCTTGAACTAACTTTCTCGACCCATCTAACAGGTCTACTTAGAAGAAAATATTCGGGCATCGTCCAGTTGATCCGATCAAACGTCCGTTTTTTGAAATAAGATTTTTTGAAAAGCTGATCGCAAAACTAAGAAAAAACGAGCTGGAAACGGCTAAAATCATTTGCCACGACTCTGCCGGTAAAATTTCTCTGGATGAGGATTTTCGCAGACATTTGCAAACTTTGAGGGTTTAAATAAATATGAAAACATTCTGAAAACCGAATGAAAATCCACAACGATCAGAACAACTTTTTGAATATAAACGAATCTCTTGAATTTTCCTCAATAAGGAGAGAAACCTCTTTCTATTTTACAATATTTTTATCGCGCAACCCACATTCTCTTAGCTTCATTTTGAAGGTGAATCATCAAACCTTCTAATAATGACACTGAATCAACCTAAACAGTTGTGTTACAATGATGTCTGTTAGCAGTGTGCTCGTTGTGTCTCTTAGCACACACACACACATACATTTTATGAATGTGCTTTGATGCTGAGCCGGCAGAAGCAAATTAACCTAGTTTTCATCTTACTACTCATCGTTAGGAAGCCGAGGGTGGTCGTTTTGTGCAATTCTAGTAATATTTCCACTCATTCAACATGCTTTTTCAATCATACTTTGAGCTTCGACGGAGTTTTGATGCTTTGTTTGTTTCATGTAGCAGTTATAGAATATTCTAGGTGTGTAGATGTTTATGATTCAAACTTTCCAGTGAGACCATGCATTTATAAATTGTCATTTAAGAAATGCTATTCAACATGAAATTTAATTATTTTAACTATAAAACCTGTCCTTTTTGATTTTTAAAAATCATCACAAAATCCAACTAAAATTTTTCATATTGTTTTTTCCTGAACCACATCAAAGTCTCAAGCTTGGGAGGCGGCACAAACGCACACACACACACACACATATACACAAACACTTTTTTATTTTATTTTATTCGAAATTCGTCTTTGCTTCTGTGAAATCATATGTTGACAACTTTCCCTCTTTTCTTCGTCGTCCTTCGACGAAATGGACCACAGCTATTTTTTCATTTCAATCCTTTCGTCGTGCCCAAATAAATATAATGAACAGTTGGTTGGTAGACCGGCAGCTGGAAAAAATGTAGTGGTGAACTTCACGCCTTCTTTTTTTCCGTTGCTGTTTTTTTTGTTTTTTTTTTGAGATTATAGCAATGAACAATTTTTATAATATAATTTTCGAAATCACTTTATAATTTATTCAGAAATGCTCCAATAATCCTACATAAAAAGAAGCTTCATTCATGATGTTTTATGTAATTATTACATAATACGACGTTCAAAAAGCAGTCAGTGAACAGCAAAAATTTTGCAGAAAAAAGTTTTGAGTTCGAGTTGCTGATCAAATTACATTTGTACTTTTCTCGATTATCTATTGTACTCGGACTTCCGGGTTACGCATTTTGTTATATTGACTCCGGAAATGTCTAAAGTTTTGATTTAAACAAAAACCATTTCTTTATTTTACAAGAAATAAGTCTATTGTGAAAATAATGAAGCTTCACTGAAAACTCATTTTAAATGTGTAGTTTTAAAACCTGAAGCTAGCAATAAGTGCATTCAATTTGATTTTCCATTATCTTTTGTTAAAAATTCATACACAACAGTATAGTCCTTTCTTCTAAAATTCAAAACAATTAATCTTCGCATTCCGAATTATCCTCTCTGCAAAATTGTCCTTCGGTAACATGGGATGAATTTTCGCAGCAATTGACCCCGATGGGCCTCCCGAAGAGCCCGAAAACGAGTCATTAGGATGGGTGAGCGGCGACAGATAAAGTGTTCAGAGGAAGAGACGAAGAGTCTCGGGATCCGTGCTCGAGAATGAATTACCCATTCCTCCGCCGTCTCAATCTCTATGTCCTGTGCCCGGGAAACTTTACACTTTTCGTCCTCCACTCACGCCTTACTCTTTCCTCATTCCCGACGATCTCTTTATCCATCTCCTTGCTCCGCCACCCCATCCTCGTTCCGATTTGTGAGTAACACGTTCTCAACAACATTTTCCCATCTAGTGTTCGACCACCACCACGAACCAACACCTTTTTCTTATCTTCTCTGTGGTCACCTTGTCAGATTAATTTTTTAAGTCTTTTTGTATTTAGGTCAAATTTACAAAATCATATTGTAAATTAAGTTTAAACTTCTGATACCTTTCTGGAAAAAACAACAACAAAACACTCGTACAGATTTACGTTAGGATACAAAATGAAACTGTCTGACTGTCTGTTATGTATGTAGTATGTAGTTTTACATTTGTATTCTGATTGTTAGCAACACCACTTTTATCCACGTTTTGGTTACTGGGCAGCCGACATCGATCAAGGCCCACCATAGAACAATAGAAAACCCAGTTTTTTATCTGACTGTTTGAAACTGGTCACACCAAACTTAGAGAACACTTCTTTACCTGTACTACTGGAAAGGTAGGATTAGAGCGAGATGTTTATTTTAGTTTTCATTCCAACTTTCTGAATTAAACACTTTTTTAGAAATGTAGGAAAATTTTCGTTCACCCTGAATTTTATTTGTGTTGAAAATACCTAAGAATTACATCAATCAACGCCTGAACACTGTCATTTGTTGTTAAAGTGCCGCTAATAATTTTCTGCAAACTGCAGTTTTCAGGGATCATTTCAAGAAAATTTTTTACACTTTACCAATGATCTGATTCTACAATCATTCTTCCTTTTTTAATATTAATTGTTTGATTCAAAAAGTTAGGTCAACATTACTAGTTTTGGAATCTAACTGTTAAACTTATCATTATTAATCTGCTTATTATGATGAGTTGGTGTCTGAAACAAGTCTCAATTTTTTTGCTCACATGTTCTCAACGTTCATAGATCTGTCACTCAGCTGGGCTCTTGACTTGAGAAATTAATCCTCCAACAAAAAAGTATCAAAAGAATGGAGGCAAAGACAAGAGAATTCGAAATCCGAACTTTATGCATGCGGAAATCAAGGAGGCAAATAACAAACACGAGGAAAAGAGGGGGAGATAGAAATTGAAACTAAACCCTTTTTCCAACGTGTGATTGTTTTATTCCTATTCTCAATTTCTTCAAGTGTTTTGCAACTTGATTATATATCGTTATGTGATTACATCTCATCGAAAAATGGGTCCCATCAGGTAAATATGAAACTATATCAGCTTGTTTTCATTTCTACTTTTTTTTTAAATTTAGTTAAGTCAGTAATGAATCTAATGTTAGATATTTGTTCACGCACTTGTTTCTCTCCCCACGAGGGCGTAGCATTGATGCTCCGTGAGCTAGCGCTGGTATATCCTGGCTCACGGAGCAAATACAGTGCATTTCGAGGAGGTTTGCAACATTCTCATGACAGCAGCTATTTTTTGTTACCCCTCGTTTCCGAAAAATGGATAAAAGTTACGTCAGCCGGTTTTTTTTTGGCAGAAGAAAGAGAGACAGTGGTTTTTTGTGTTTCTTAAGTTTACTCGCACAGACTTTTTGACATTCCATAACTTTTTGGTCTACTGATCTTGAATCCAGTGAATTTGATGTTACATTTTTGAACCTATTAAGAGCTTTCAAGTAATTTTTCTGACATATGACTTTTTTTCAACTTTCTCAGTTCCCGTGACCACTTGAAAAACGATCGAAAAGAGTTCAAATAAATATTTATCAGCAAAACTGAAGTTTCTTTTTTTATTTGTTTTCAAAATTATAAATTGCAAATAGAATTGCACAATAAATTTGGGAGTACTAAAATTAGTCATAAATTAACATTTCCTGATTTCATCCCATAAAAAACAATAAAAATTACGTTGTCTCGTTGGTAACAAAAATTTGCCCGCCTTCTAGCCCCCTGAAACATGTATCATACCTACACTCCCGCACTGCTAAAGTTCCTCAACACACTATAAAGTTAAAAACTGAGAGCAATAGTTTTTAAAGGCAATTCTAAATTTTCCACTAGATTTGTAAGAGAAAAATTGAAACCAAAGTGATATTTTTCAATAGAATATGTCTTATTAAAAATTTTTCTCCGAATTTATATTTCAATAATATTACTAATTACTTGTGTTTAAATATTATTGGGCTTCCAGCATGCAATAATGTTTTAGTTTTGTTGTAAAATTTAGAAATTATGCCAGACCATTTTGAGATATCAAAAACTTTGTATATTATTTTCATTTGGGAATAGTATATTTTGCTAAAAATCCCATTTTTGCTACTTCACATTCAAAAGTGAGAAAAAACTGCATGCAGGCAGCTAAAGCGCTGGTATTTTCACTTTTCTAGCCCGCTTATATTTTGCCTATAAACCTTTGCCGAATGGGTCACCATTGACCATGCCCATGTTTGTTCCATCAACCAGATAGAGCGAACAAAAAAGAAAATGATAATAAAACGCTGCTTCTTGCCACTTGTCCATCTTTCCTCCTCATTCTCCGTTTTACAATAACATGTGCTCCAATTCTTCACATTTCTTTGTCCTTCTCCTCCATTCTATTCCTGTTATACGTCGTGATCTTCATATATCCTTCTCAACTGGAGAAGCTTGAATTGGGAATACGTCATTACTTCAGCCATCCATTTCTATAATTAAATGTTAGAAAAAAGGTGATTGTTTTCCATCTAAACGTCTTTCAGATTTCGCTCAATGAGCGACCTATGCAACGGTTTTGAACCACAAAATTATCTGAAGGAACGATGTAAGAAGTGCTTTCGTCCAAAGGTACTTTTGAAATTCAACCCCTAGAGACCAAACATTCACTATACTTTTCCAGGATAAACATGTCGAAGAAGCTACTGTTACCTTGTCTACACTAAAGAAAGAAAGGAGGAGAAGTTGGAAACCAGCCAGTAATCTTGATAATGGTGCAAATGATGATGGTGAGTGAAAAATAAATTGTTCGTTGTAAAAAAGTGTTCAATTTATATTTAATCATGTTATATTTAATCATTTATGATTTCTGGCAACTAGGAACCTGCAAATTTTAATAAAATGTTATTTACCAAAAACACTTGACAACTAAAAATGCTTTGATTTTGACGATACAAAAGTTAAACATTATTAACTGCCTTCTTACTTTACGTAAAATGTCAAACTTAATTAGTCCCTGCAAACATATACGTCATTTGAAAACATTTTGTAAAGGTTGGTTTTCAAATTGATGTTCTAAAATTATACTACGCAGTGTATTATTACATATTAGAATTATATATATTAAGTGTTGCCCTTCATCCAAGTTTGAATATTTTTTATCATTTTCATAAATCTTTCGAAAAACCTAACAGGGCCTTAGGAAAAGTTCAACCAAGATTATGACCGTAGATACAAATAAGTTCGTATTGATATTGAAGGTTCACCTTGGTTTATTTTCAAAGTCATTTTTAACAATAAACATTTTCTAATAAATATCACAAGTAATTTTCATGCTTGCAAATCTGAATAAAGTGGGAAAAATTTTAACACCCAAATGATCAACTCGTCACACTGGTTCCCACAATGAAAAAAACTAACTGAAATAAAAAGTGTGTCTTTGAATGGCTAAAAAATTATACATTATTTTGTTTTCCATTGCAAATTATACCCGTAATAACCTTCAATTGGAAGTAATTTTTTATATTTGCACCTTCCAAACACATTTTCTCGAGTTGATGCTGTTGCATAATATTGAAATTTTAACGCTAATTCAATATAGAGCAATTTAATAAAAATATATGGTGATATCATGTCTACTCTGGTTGAAAGTGCTAGAGTGTTACTTTTTATATAAACAAAAACAGTTTCTTGTAGTGTGATTTCTTTAATTAAAAATAGCACAGAATTAACTACATTTTCGAATTATTGTTTGTGCTGAAATTTTTCAATTGAATCTTAAAAAGAAAAGTATTTTATGTTATCATTCAAATCATTTTTATTTTGGAACTTATTAAAAAATATATGCAATCGTATATTAAGGTCAGGCTGTAGGCACTTGTAGAATTCGTAATACGTGATAAGAATGAATCTACTAAGATTTTGGTAGAGTACGGGGGGGGGCCTTCTCAATACAAGTGTTCAGCTGACATTTTACAATTTCCACCTCCGTCATTTATAGTCTGTTATTGAGTACACGTCAACATTATTCTGAATTAGAATGACGTTTTTTCGTTGTCTTCTGATTTTGCGAGCAACTATGTCGTCCTCGCACACTCCGGAAAAATAGAATGAATGTCAGCCGGCCGCAAAAATTCGTATAGGTTTTTGGCATTTATCTATAATCCCTGGCCTGAAAAGCAGAGGCGGGTTTGGTCTACGGCCTGAAAAACTCCTCTGGGTATTAAAATACAAATCTACTTACCACAATTTCCTGTGCTCTCACAAAACGGGGAGCTCTTCTCCACAACGCAGAGCACGACTTCTTCTTTTCATCATCTCACTCACTTTTCGTTTCCCATCGTTTCGTTTTGTGATTTTCGAGTTGACATCTTCGCAATTTCTCCCATTGTCATATTTTCCTGACCTTCTTATAAAGCTTAGGTTGTAGGAGTTACTTGTTGATTTTGTTTCTAGAAAACTAAATATGGGTAATCAAATCACGTGTGCACCACCGGAAGATCGGGACACTATTTCCATGTCCTCGTATTTTTCCGTGACATCCACAAACGGAATGAATTCCGATAGGTCTTGCCGTGGCATTGAAAATGGAAAATCGGTGAAAATCTGTGAGTTCAATGTTGTTCTTACTATGCTGATAGAAGCTAGACTACTTTCGTACTGGAACAGAATTTCCGGAGTGGAACAATTTGTTTCATGTCGGAAATGCAAAGCATGAAACCGAAAAGTGATATCATCAATATTTAGTATCGATTTTGACATGAAATGTAATGCATTTTTCATTATTTGTGCATTTTGCGGGATGAAAAAAGTTGTAATATCATAATTCCTGCTGAAAATTTTTTCAAACCTTTTCTAACTACCCAATCATTACCAGTTATAGAAAACATATTGTTTTTATATTGAAAAGTATATGATAATTTAAAAGGTTAACAACTACAACAAAATTAAAAAATTGCTATCGTTATAAATACTTGCGAAAAAATCTTCAGATGACACAGAAGCACTGTCGGTTTCTTCGTACCTGTCTGCAACTTCAAAAGGGATGTCATCGACCAAATCATGCGAGAGTGTGAATGACACTAAAAGCATGGTGACTGCGTTCAGTGGTAGCATTTGCGAAGAAGAACGGGCCATTACACCGACAGAAAACGAGGTAAGTGCTGCGGATATTACGAATATTGCTCTTGTTTTCCTAGGACATTTAGAGTTGTATTCAAGTTTATTCTTGTCTTAGTGATGCTTCAGTATAGGTTTTCAAATTTTCTTACTTTGTGTTTGTATTGACTGATGCTTTTAGTGAAAAATTCTTATAATTAATGAAGTTTGCGGTACATGAACATTTTTTCAATAATTTTATTTCCAGTCAGAGTACATCCAAACGTTGAAGGAAGAGATCTCTCAACTGCGTGATATCAATCACAGCTTGAAGGTTAGTAAGGACATTTTCTTTTCTCCTTTCTCGTTTTCCTTTTTTGCTGCTCTTTTCAAAAGATGAATGAATAAAAAATTGCATTATTGCATCGTCACTATTCAGGAGGAAAAGGCTCAGTGGGCTTTACGGCAACGCCTTCAGAACGCTGAACAAAGCGAGTCATCTCTGATCAACATGCTAGAGGATCGACTGAATCAAGCCGAAAACCAGATTCAAGACTATCGAGATGAGAATACAGTGCTGAAATGTGAACTTCGAGAGTTGCAGGTTGGTAGAATAGATAGATTTCGAAAAAAATGTACAGTGTGAAGAATTTCCAAATTTCAAGAACTCAAAAGATGACTAACAGTTTTTTTTTCAATATGATTCTATTGGTCCCAAGGAATTCGATCTCTTAACGAGACTTTCCAAAATTGTTGAAAACTTGGTTCGTTTATCAAGTTCTAGTATAGTAGTGGTATGTTTCGGACGATAAGCTATTTTTTGAAGCTTTTTGCCGACCGATTTTGTTTTGAATTCTGTAAAAACTTCTAAAAGGTTTTAACAATAGTGTAAGAAGTGTAATAAACATTGGTTAACTTCTTCATAAAAAACTTCAATACATCAACATTTGCCTCATGCCTATTTGTACTCTCTCAGCAGTAAATTCACAATTTGTTAGTACTAAAAACTGGATTATTATAGGAAACTACATTTGCCACATCTGACGAAAAACTGCGTGAGAAAATCCGCACCACAGAAGGTCTCTGTGACGAATTAATGGAAGAAAACGAGCAGTTGAAAGCTGAAGTTAAAGATTTACAGCAAGAAATTGAAGAGATGCAGGTATACTACCCAGTCTGTTTTTTTTAATCTTAAAATTTCGAAAAATTCAGGACCAGTACCGTGAGGAAGAAATCGAAGAATTCCGGGAGCTTCAGCGAGAACTTGAGCTTAATGCAAAAAATTGTCGCGTTCTGCAGTTTAAGCTGAGAAAAACAGAAAGAAGTAGAGATCAAGCTGAAGCAGAGAAAATGCACTCTGAGAAAAAACTAGATGAATACATGAACAGTTGCCCAGAGGCGGTAGCTGCATCTATTAAATCAGACAGTGCAAAAGTGAAAGAACTTGAATATGAGATTCGAGTAGCAAAAGAGGTTTCTGTTAGACTGCATAATGAATTAGAGCAAACTGAAGAAAAGCGGTGCAAGCTTGAGGACGAAGTGTTCTATTTGAAGGAAAAAGTCAGAGAGATTCAAACTCAAAACAAATGGAGAGAAGCGCGGAACAAAACTGATATTGCTGTGGTAAGAATGTTATTGTTGAAATAGAAATATGGAAAAATATCCCAAAACCACCCGAAAACTTGATAACAAGAACATTTTTTAAATCACATTTTAGCCTACAACGAATATTTTCAGAAGCGGCTATCTGCCGAAATTGCAGCCAGCGTTCCTAATATTCCGGAGAATGAAATGTCCAAAGAGCTCCGAGATGCTCTCGAGCGGGAAATCGACTTGCGTGAGCAGATGAGGTTTTCTGAAGAAGATCTGAAAAGAACACAAATTCGATTGCAGGTTAGTCCGTTTTAATTAATCCAAATAACCTTTCCAAACAAATATATAAAAACGAATTTTTCATCTGGATAACAGTTAGATAATTATTTTGTTTCAGGATGTGGAGAACGAGAACGAGGAGCTTCTCAAAAAACTGTCTAAGGCGAGCAAACTTCGTCCACCGATGATTCGATCGGCTAGGTTGGTCACTGCGTGTACTTGTCAAGTGCGTATATAGTATTTGTCTTGTTTCCATGTTCAATATCTTTGGAGTTGTTTTCTGTCAAAAAACTGAAGACTAACTTAATCACGCAACTTTGAACTGTAGTAATAGAAACAATTTACTCAATTCAAAAATAGTTTCATGAAGTTTTCTTTATAATAACAATTTTCAGAAAGTTAGTGACATTACATTTTTAATGTTCTGCAGATGGTTTGTTTGAGTGCTTTGTTTTTTTTCTCTAATTTTATTTCACATTCTGCTTCTGCTTTTGTGTGTCTGAATTTTATCGGGATATTTGTTTTTTTTTTGGAGAGTAATTCCATTTTCCATGTTTAGTTTCTTACATACATTCCTGCAAAAATTTTACACCCATTTTCTCGAAATTTCGCGCTCAATAATCTCTTTTTTGTTTGTGTGGTCGGTGTCAAAGGGAATTTTGGTGGACTTTTATTAACACTCTACATTACTTGTTTCAGCGACGGAAATGCTCATCTCCAATTGGAACTTGCCGAGAGTCAAGTGCAACATTTGAATACCAAAATAGAAAGGCTGGAAAAGACCAACGATCACTTGAACAAGAAGTTTGTCATTAAGTACTTGATTTTTTTCAAAAATCAATGTTTTTTTCTAGAATCGTCGAATTGGAGGCCGACTGCAAGCGTGGCGGCGTGACCTCAGCACATTCCAAAGCTGGCGAATTCAAATTAACGCCTGAAATGGAAAAGGACATGTCAAAAATGATTGTGACAATCAGCGAGCTTGAACGCAAAAATCTCGAGCTCACAACTCAAGTCAAGCAGTTGGAAACTAAAGTGACACCAAAGCCTAACTTTGTTGGTAAGTTGATTGAAAAGCAAGTTAAAAGGGGATCATTTTCAAATTTTGATGGAGTTTGCCAGATGTTTTTTTTTGAATTAAAAGATGTTATATCAAAACTAAGAAAAAAAATTATATTTCCAAGAGGAAATTGTACAGTACTACAACTGCCCCATGTTGTAAGGTAGATTAGTGTTTTTCATATCAAAAGGTTAGCAAAACACATATTTCAGTGCCATCAGGAACAACCACCACAGAATTGCGCAAAGAGCAGGAAAAAAGGAAAGCGCTAGAAGCTCAAGTAAACGAGTTAAAAACAACAGTATTTAAGTCCGATAATCAAAAAGTTATCTCCCTCGCCACCAAGGTTAGTTTTTTTTTCTTAAGGCTTCTTAGGCTCCATTTTCAAATTTTAGATCGAACAGCTGAACGGTCAGCTTCAGATGGTGAATGAGAGATGTAACACACTTCACAAAAAACAAGTCAAAGACGGGGAGATCCAATATTCGGATGAGTTGAAACAAAAAATTGAAGATCTTGAAAAGCGGCTTAGTGAGAAGTTGGCCATTGATTCAGTCAGTGAATTGCAAGGCAAAATTCCGACCATTGATGAAATTGAGCAGTGTTGCGAAGTTTTAGCAGCAGTTGAGACCCAAACTGGAAGGTTATGCAAGCAATTCGAAAAGATTGATCACGCACAGAAAGTAAGAATGTTTATAGATTTAATGGAACTTGTGCGCCAAATAATACACAGATGCGAAATGTTTTAAATGTTGTCCCAAAATACAATACCCGGTCACGATACGCCAAATGTTTGCTAAATGCAAAAAGGTGTGGGTCTTCAAAAACACTAAAATTTCCTAACTTTCGTGGACACTAACATTTTATTGATTTTTCAAAGAAAAAAACTATGGTAAATCAAAATCTCCATAGAAAACAAGGGTTCGAATAATAAAACAATTTCTAAACACGCAGACCCTTTTGCATTGAACAAAAATGTGTCGCTTCGAGACCAGGTACTATAATTTTGAGACAAAAATTACGGAATCCCACATCTGGGTAGTACAGCTTTCTTGAATGTCTTCACTCCTATTATATTTGATTATTTAAGGATGAACGTCGTCGATCACTTTCCAAGGACAGCGGTGCAGCAATCATAGCTGAACTTGCCAATGTCATGCAAGAAATGAAAAACGTGCACCAAAAGCTTGACAAGATCAAAAACGTCACTCCAAATACTGGATTATCTGTAAAACGAATTCCAAGCAAGGAAAACCTTCTCGAAATAAAATGCTCAAAATGTGACCAACTACAAACAAGCATTGATGAACAGGCAAATGAGATCTCATTTTATAAAAAGAAAAATAAGGATTTGACAAATCAAGTGCTCCAAACAGAAGATCGCTGGACAATTGAGATTGAAAAGCAGCGTCAGATATTTGAAAAAGAAATCAAGACGTTAGGAATCAGAGTCGCGGATGCTAAAAGACAGAATGATGAATTATCAGAGCTGTTGGAATCAAAATCAACAACACTTGTTGAAAAGACAAGATCTTTAGAAGAACAAGAGGAGAGAAGCAAGAAGTTAAGAGCTGAAACAGAATTGTTGAGAAAAGATATGCAGGTGCGTAGTTTTATATACAGAAGGTGTGATCCGCAACTATACTTTTAAGTAATTTCTCCATCTCAAAAATCTGAATTCATCATTAAAGGTGGTGTAGTCGAATTTTTTTTATTGCTTTATTAGACTCAAAATTGTCTGAAAACACCGAATTTCATAATGAAACTTCTTGAAAACTTTTCAAAAAAAAAGTTATGGCGGCTCGAAAAATAGCCTAAAATTAGAGAAAATTTGAAAAAATTAGAAAAAATTGGACAAATCTCTTCGTCCATCGACTTTTAAATACCTTAATAAAGCTGAAAACGCAAGATAATCGACTTGTATACCCCAAATTAGACAACAATTTCAAAAAAAAATTGTTTCCAGCCTCTGCGACAATGATAAGTTGTTTAAATTTCAAATTTTCACAAATTTTAGGCCATTTTTCAAAAGCTAATAACTTTTTTTTTGATAAGTTTTTAAGAAGTTTCATCATGAAATTCAGTGTTTTCAGACAATTTTGAGTCTAATAAAGAACTAAAAAAAATTCGACTACACCACCTTTAAGGTTTCATATTTTAATTCCAAATTTCAAAAGTATCCTTGAGTTAGTTAACTTTCGAATGAATTTCAAAGTCTTCTTAATTTCAGGAGTTAGAAACTGATAAGAAAACGGTGAAAGAGTTTGAAATCAAGTACAAGAAACTAGAAAGCATATTTGAAACCGAACGTGAAAAAATGAATGGAGAAAGAAATCGTTCTAAAAACGAACTCGCCGCAATGAAGAAATTGAAGGATGACGCTGAAGAGCATTTGAGTAAGTTTTTCTGCTTGGTAAAAATAAGTTGAGAGCACATATTTAGATATATTTTCTTTCAGAAAAGTTATCAGATGATCAGAAGAAAAATGATGCCGCTTGGAAAATCGAAAAGTCTAAACTGGAAAAAGATATTGCTTTGCTCAAGAAACAGTTACCTGATGAGCATGAAATGAAAGAGTCGACTGGTAAGCTATAATTGATGTGTCAGTTCTAGTAATTTGTTTTAGCTACTCCACAAAACTCGATTTCGGGAGAATCTTCACCACTCCGTCGTCAAGATAGTGAAAAGATGCTTGTACTTGAACTTAAGAAGCAAATTTCAATACTTGAAAAGAGAATTGCTGATTCGAACAGCTCACTGGAAGAATGCAAGATTCAAAATGCAGAACTCAGAGATCAGCTCGCAAAAGTTCAGGCAAACTGGGAGAAAGATAAAGAAGTGTTCCAGCACAAAACCAGAAAAAGCGAAAAACTACGAACAGTTGAGATAGATGCAATGCAACAAAAGTTTAGCAGTAGAATGCGAATCATGGAAGACACTAACAAAGCCCTGCATTCACAGGTAAAAATTTATTTTTTATAAAAATATTCTCTTTTGTGATCAAGTCGAAAAATAAACCATTTCAGCTTGTCCTAGCTCGGCGTGAGCGTGATACAAACAAAGATGCTCTGACAAATTTCGAAAAACAGGTTACCGACGAAAGGAATAATTTGAAAGTGAAAGAGAAGTCGGCCAATGAATCAACGGAAAAAGTAAAGGAACTTGTAAGTTTTATTTCACCTTTGTGTTTTACTTACCCCCACTAACCATTTCTAATTTTCACAGAAAACTCACATTTACCACGTTTGATATTAACACAGGTGCTCATTTGATGTGTTTTAATGATTATCACAAATTCACGGGTGAATTGAACTCACAAGCAATAATAACATTTAGTAGAAGGTAATTTCTTTTGAAGTGAAACACGTGTACTAAGAATTTTCCCGCTCCGTTTGATCTCCGCATACTGCGGGTATTTTACACCCAAAAAATGTGACGTCACATTTTAGAGTATAGAAAACTTTTGTCTCAAATTTGGCGCCCGTTCTGTAGATCAAAATGAGAGGAATAATTCTAACTACGCATGGTGAAATAAACCGCCCATGGTTGACCATTGATCATTTTAAACGTCATCTTTCAGCAAAATCGATTAACCGCCAAAGAGGAAGAACTAGAACGCTTAAACACTGATTTACGGTTAACAAAAGAAGCTCGAAAAGCGGATCAAATTTTATGGAACATTGATAGAGCTAGAAATAGGAATGAAAAAATCGACAACACTGATTCGGTTGAAACGATTCGCAAACAATATCGCGACTGTGAAACATTTTATTCAAAGGAGATGGATCGATTAAATGATAAAATCACAGAAATAACAGCAGAGAAGAATCGACAGAAGAATGAAGCACAGAAAACCATTAGAGTGCTCAGCGAGCAGATCAAAGTTTTGGAGATTGAGCAAAAGAATTTGTCGCAAAATAAAGATAGTCAACAGGTCGTAAAGGTAAGGATTTCAATGAATTGTTATTCAATATTGTTGTGACGTTAGGAATTTTCAAGCAAATTGGATGCGAACGTTTTTAAACTTTAATGAACTTTTGTGTTTTAGGAAATGATTGAATCTGAGAGGGAACGTCTCCAACAAATTGTTCACCTGAATGAACTCCAAAAACTAACTCGGAAGTACCGTCTTAGCAGTATAATTGATCAGTTAGCGTATGTCAGCGAAGCAACCCGTAAAACATCACGAGAGGCCGAGCCAGATGGCATTCGCTACATTATAAATCAGCTAACAGTTTTAAGAGATGACGAAGCGGCCAACAATTTGAATCCGTAAGTTGAAATTTGTGAGCATTATGGGTTGAAGCTTGTTACAGAGATGAGAGAGCAGGTTCTGTGCTCGGAGAAAAGGCTTCAAATGGGTATGCTCCGTCAATCTCAGAGTGTGGAGAGGGAACTTATGATAACATTAGTCAATCATCCTTCTCAATTCGATCAGTAAACAGTGCTCCACTGAGGCATGCGTATAGGTGAGTTTTAATGAAAACAGTCTCTCCGAAATACACCTCTTTTCACTTCTACTTGTCATTTTTGTTATTGCCTTTTATCTTTTCTTTTTTTTTTCTTTTACTTTTTACGTGAGTTTATTTGACTTTAGTTCAGTTTGTCTTATTTTCATTATAACAATTAAATCTTAATATAGAAAAAAAACAATCGTAACATTTTAGTCAGCTTTGCTGAACCACTTCTACTTGCATGCCTCTTTCCTTTTCTTTTCACTATCATTTTCAGACACGCTAACCTTCCTATTCCAACTACCACTGCTTCTGTTTCAACGACTATTAGTGAAACTGAGCCGTATTATAGTAAACCGGAGAAGCTGAACATCATCAGTAATTACACTACAAAGAGATCATTCAGGTATATTTTAATGGGCTTTTTCTGGGATTCCATCAGTTGATTTTTGTGGCTTTCTGTGATATTTTTTGTTGGGTTTATCAATTACAGATTTGAGTTTATGTCTTTCTTCTTCAATACTAAAAAATAAAAGCATTGACGAATAAAAATTGATAGCAATTTGGCAATTTGAAACATTTTTCAACAATAATTTAGCAAGTACAAATTTTTCAATAGATGCAAATTTTTAGTAGTCAAAAAATTACATATTTTGAGCGTTTTTATTTTAGTTTCCTGCTTGGTAAAAAACCGACTGAATAAATTATCCTATGCAATAACAAACGTTTCCAGCACTGAAAGCTCAAATGGGTTTGACAAATACGGTCGTCCAATGAGACGAGGATTATATCACGAACCATCATCAAGTAATAACTTAAGTAAGTACGTCGTATGGATGTACGGGAGTAATTGTGTTTTACAGGTGTACCGGGTAGAAAAACATCAAATGATGAGTATTCAATGAGTCGAGCTGCTTCATTCGATAACCGCAGCCAGTTTAGTGAGGACGAGGTGACCGAGGATGGAAGGAGCTCCCGGCCCAACAGCACGGGCGCAAATATTCTGTATAGAGTTCGAAGAGAGGAACTGGCACGTGGCGGACAGCCATCGGTGAAACTGATGGCAAAGGCTTTTGAGGCAATTGATGAGCCGAGAACGGATAAGAGAGGGTTCTTTGGAATTAGGAAGTCAAGATCAGTGGAAACGACGCAAAATGGGAAGCATAGTAAATTTGTGAGTCTCACAAAAAAATGTCATCAAATGATAAACTGGACTTTTTTAAGGAAGAAGCTGCTAACTCAGCCTTGATGCACAGTTTGGGACAAGTAGAGGAAGGAGTCAGCAGCAATTATGCAACCCTACCAAGAGGTAGGCATTTTTCGTGTCTTCCTTTCGGGTTGAAAGACCAAACGCAAAAATTTCAAAAGTTTAAAAAATGTTCTGATTTTTTTCTTCAATAGTCTTCTACTTGTTCACAAAATTTATTGAATTATTATCCCAGTATACTTCAATAAATCATAGTAAAACTATAAATTAAGGGTAAACTGAATTTATTTTTCAGGAGGTCGAAATCCTTTCAAAAATATGGGGTCTCGTTTGGTGGAGCGTGTTCGCAGAAGCTTATCCCGGTCGAGTAGACAATCTCGTGATTCTGACAGGGAAGATGAGATTGAAGTACAAGTTTACAAAAAGGTAAATTTTATACTTCTGAACAAGAAACTTTAATGATAAAAAATTTCAGCCTGAAAAACCAATATCTTCCCCCAAGAAAACGAAAAAGAAGTCAGCCGAATCAAAAGCTCGCAAGAATTCCAGTAACATCTTCACATAGTTTGATATTTTCCAGTTTTCTCTCATTCTATTCCAAGTTTGTTAATTTTTTGAAAATCTCTCATAGTCATCTAAATTACTTGTCCACTCTGTTGCCAATTTGATTATCCATATGATTTCACGAGAAATAAGTTAACTTTGCTCCATTCTTTTCATTGAAAGTGTTAAACTTTAAACCCATGCATTAAGTTCATTTGTTTGTTTATTTGTTTCGTTTCACTGAAACTATTAATGAAAGGTTTTCTTAATTTGTGATTTGTAAAATGAAAAAAATGTAAAATGAAAAATGAAACGGTTACAAAAAATTTCCTGCATTTAGAGGGTGTCTTCATCATCACTGAGAAATAAGTCTTTATCATCCTTATCCAGATCACTACCGTCGTCATTATCATACACTTCAATGTCCTCGTCCTCAGGATTCTACAAAAGTTTTAAATTATGATTATTATTCTAGATATTATCCTCTTTCAGTTCTCCTACTAGCCACAATCATGAAATCGTGCCCCCTCCCATATCCAAAATTGTGCAAAATCCATGTGTTTGTCACACAGTTAAATTGCATGACAGTCACATTTTAACTGACGTATTTGCTATAATTTCAGCAGTCAAACACTCATGAAAAATAAAAAATCTTACCGTTTCATCATCATCCACTACTTTCCATCTGACAGACTGGGCTTCCAAATCAGATCGAAGGAGACGTTTTAATTCTATTTCAATCTGAAAATACCAAGTATTGTTACATCTTTAATTCAAAACCTCTCACTTCTTCAACAGCCATTGTCTTTTTCTCCTTTTTCTTTCTAAATCTACGTTTTTTGGCATTTTTCATCGGTGGTGTGATTCCGTGGGGGTAGTGGTATTCTTTGACTTTCTGAAAAAAATATTGTAATATCATATGTATATTTATTTTGAAACCTCTTTTGCCAATTGACGTGCAGTTTTTGATTGAACATTCGTTTTGTTTTCTACTCCACTTCCTTCCACTTCTATTTTTGGCTCCCGATTTTCAATACCTTCCGGATTCAACTTTTTCCGCTCAGCTTTCGGGATTGGCATGGCTCCTTCACATATGATCATTTGAGAAACATCTGTTACTTTGTACAATGTGCTATTATCTAGAGTTTTGTGCACCTGGAAAGAAATTAACTTGAATTTTAATAGATGCTCTCTTAATACGAGCTGCTTAACTTATGGGTCAATTGTTTCGAGAAAATTGAAAAACATCGTTTTAGGGCCGTTTCATTTGGAATTTGTAAAGTATATTTTCATTTTGTTTACTAACCTCGTTAATAGTTGGAAGATCAAGAATTTTTGCAGGCAAAATCTGGTTTCCAAGTCTAATTTGAACAGTTCGGTTATCCTCTTGGAAATTAATTCCAAGCTCTTCAGCATCTATTTCACCGTTCACCGCTTTCTCCATTCTATTCACAACATCTGGAGGGACTCGTAAAATCAGATGTTCTTCCCATTCCTCATTATCCTCGTGTTGCTGAAAATTTCCAAAATATTTTATCGGGCAACTTATTAAAAATTTACCTTTGCAACTTTCAAATTGACTGAAATGGGTTGATCAAATGACATTTTTGTGTCGTACCTGTAAGTTATATTGTGAAGTTTTTTTTTTGGTTCTACACGGAAAAAAGCAAACAAGTGAGTGTGGAGGGGTACCATCGTAAGGAGTGTCCATATACTTTGTAAGACATCTATTCTCTCCTTTTTCAAGAACAAACATTATTTGAAAAGAACGTCGAGGCAGTTTGGAAGTTACAAAGAAGAAAAGAGTGTATAAACTTGCCTTGGAAAAAATAGAAAGATTCATGCACATTTCTCCATCTCTTTTTCTGCCAATGGGAGAAGGCACAATTCAAACTAACATATTAGGGGATGAAAAGAGAAGCAGGGGAGCTATTTTTTCAAACTCAAAAAGAAAAAACAGAAAGTCTCCAGAATTTCCCTGGAAAACTGCAAAAATTAAAAGAGGGGAAATACATTAAAATTGAAAATGGGAAACTAAGATTTGTTGATCCAAATCGAATGGCCAAGGTTTTTTGATGGCAGAAAATTTGGTGACACTTTGGAGTTTAAAATTGTTAGTTAGTTTATGTTGGGAAATGCACCATGATATCATTATTTTTGAAAATCATTATTGAAAATGTTGATGTAAAATTTTATAGCAATATGAAAATAAACTGTATGTAATATACAAAATGTTATCAAAATATATGACTACAAAATTCTAAATTAGCAACTCAAAATCAATAGTGACTAAACTCAAAACGAAAAGAGGTATCTGTTATGTGCACTCGAGATATTTGGACGCTCTTCGTCCGCCTCCCAATGTGTTCGCACCTCCGTTCGCTTCTTTTTGCTGTGTCTGCATCTCTTCATAGTCTCACAGTGTCTTGTATGCCTTCCAACGACGACTTCAGTTTATGTCTCGCAAATCGGGAGAGGAAGGAAAAGGAAGGTGTTACGTTGATTGATGAGCCACATTGAAAAATAATTGATCTGCACTGTAAAGTTGATGCTTGATGTTTGAAAATATAAATAACATATGGAGCAATTTTGGATTTGAAATTGATATACTAAATATTCTTAAATTATTAAAAAACTAGATTTGGGAAGGTGAAACATAAACAAAGAATTTCCATGAGAAGCATTAACATTGTGCGTTCTTTACATCAATTCAAATTAGTTTTTTAAGACTATTTAGAAAATAAAAACTGAAAGTAGGGAAAATACGATTTTATACCGTTTTTGTTGTTATGATCAATATAATCCATTTTTAAGTGTGTAATAGTGTCAATAAAAACTTTGTTTTAAAAAATTGGAATGGCAAAAATTCCTTGAATACAGAATAAGAATTGAAACTATTTTAGTTCTTGAAACCTGGCTCATGTTCCTGTTCGAATTCTCTCCTAAGTAAGAGCTGTTGACCAAACAGAACTTTGCTACGACAATATTCAAAACATTTACAAAATGAGTTGAGTGCTTCTAGTTGAAGAAGAGAGAACGTAAACTTAAAGGTGGAGTAGCGCCAGCGGGGAAATTGCTTCAAAACACGCCTATGATACCACAATGACCAAATATCATGATTAAAAAATTCAAAAAAATTTCCTAAATTTTATATGATTTTTTGAAAATTGAAAAAATCTCAGTTTTTGTTATTTTCCACCGATTTTTAATGTTTTCGGTGTGTTTTTGCTTGAATTTTAGAGAGAAAGTCAAAATAATTGCAAACTTTCGATTAAAAAGCACGCTTACAAATAACGCTTATAAACGATTTCGGCCCTGAATTAATTAATTTCACTGATTTACGCCTGTACGCGTGCTTTTTAATCGAAATTTTGCAATTATTTTGACTTTTTCTCTAAAATTCAAGCAAGAACACACCGAAAAATTAAAAATCGGTGGAAAATAACAAAAAATAAATTTAAAAACGTGCAAGCGCGCTCCATCGAACAAGTCCAATTGGAGGTAATTCAAATAGGAATTAGGCAAAAACTGAGATTTTTCAATTTTCAAAAAATCATATAAAATTTAGAAAATTTAGAAAAATTTTTTATCATGATATTCGGTCATTGTGGTACCATGGGCGTGTTTTAAAGCAATTTCCCCACTGGCGCCACTCCACCTTAAAGCCATTCTCAGTCAGTGATTTTTTAAAGAGTACACTATTTTTTCCTGTATACCAGATAGTTCTAAGTATTTTTAAAAATAAATCCCATTTTCGTTATTCCACTTTAAAAAATTTCACAACACAATGTTTTAATAACGTTTAAAACTGTTCAATGAATTTTAAACCTTGATCAAGTTGCAAAAATGCTCATTCTTGCACAAAAAACTTCAGAAATTCAATATACCATTGGCAAAATATCAGCTGCTTGCAAAGTGTTCGGATTTTTTTTTCAATTCCTGAAACTATAGAACTGTACAACGTTTTGCACAACAGCAGGAATAGTTCTTGCATCTGAGCAAGTTCAAGAGTTCAGATTGCCAAGTTTCAGACAATTTTAATATGAAACAAGCGTCTATATTTCTCCAACCGACTTCATTTTCAAATTCCTAGATATTTGCAGAAAAAAAAACAATTGAAAGATTTTATATAAAAATCGGATTTTGTTTCAGGATATCTTCAACTATTTTTTATCAATGCCTCCCATCGTTCAATATCGTTGTACCAATGTTAGTTAGGCCCCAATCTGTTTATTTTAACAAAATTGTAAACAAATTTTAGTTTCGACTCCATAATGCTAGATAAATATTGTCACCTGAAAGTAGTACATACATAGATCACGAAAGTTTGTTTTTCAGGTAGCTCATTTATAAAATGTTTTGATCAACAATAAAACCAAAGTTAAAAACAATTAATGCACACCAGAAATCAAAAAAGTTGCTAAAAGTGTTCTCTTCTGATCATTGTAAAAATTAAAAGTACATTCAAAAATCATGATATAATTTAGAAATTTTAAAGAGATTCTAAGCAAAAGTTATTTAATAATATAATCAGTCGTTCGGTTTTTAGTTTCTCATATGAATATTTGAACCAAACTTTTCTGTTTTCATAATTTTTTTAATACCCAATATCTAATTTTCAAAATTAAAGTAGACAGGCAGTTTGTCAAATTTTGCTAACTTTTCGCGAAAAATAATTTAGTGTCACATTTTGGTGTGAGATTCTGCAACTATTTTTTTATCCGTAGGATTTCCTGAATTCATGTTGCATTTTTCGTCCTTTTGTGTATATCAAAGTGGTGCGAAACACGATTCTTGATGTTTTAAAAGGTTTCGGAAATTTTTTGTATTCAGAACTATTTTATTTTTCTCGGAAATTATTCATTTTTATTGTTGTCTTCACACCCAGTAATCTCATTTCCAAAAAAAAACTTTAGAGTTTATCTTTTGTGTCTGTACTTTTACAATTTTTGTTCATCACACTGCACGTAAATGCAAATGAAAAGCAAAAACAGAACGTCGAAAGCAGTCAGTTAGTCTAATGAAATAAAGCTCAATGCTCTCTTTTTTACCGCCCCGTTTCACTTCTGAAGCACTCTTTTCTTTCCTTCCGGCTGAGCCTCCCGAGCTGCTAACAATGAAAAGATGGAGTGAAAAAAGAGTGAAGAAATAAATGAGAAGAAGCAAGAATAGAGCATTCGTTGTCCGCCCAATTTAGAATTGAATTGAGCGGCTAGTAAAAATAAATAGTAATCTATTCCGATTTGTAAAAAAACACCCACGTAGAGTTTGTTTCACCATTTAATTGTAGATTTCTTGCTACTCTATTAGATGTTTTTTAGTCCACATAATTAACAACATTAACGTTGCTAACATAGTTTTCAAATGTTACTTTTAAGAATTGAGAAAGCAATGATATCGTTGACAGAAGGTTTTTTAACATCTATTATTGTACCGAAGTCTTGTTGCTAGTTTACATACATGAAGATGTATTGTTTTCAAAACAATTACTCTTTTCTCCTTGTTTTGAAAAAAACTCTAGTTGTGAAAGCTCTTACGTAATAAGTCACAAGGTAGTTCCGGTCAAAAATAGAATCCAGCTCTAGACTGCGTGAAACATATAGCTGGTAATTAATTTTTGTAAATATGTGTCCGAGTCATAAGGCAACACATCTCAATATAAATGTGATGCAGCTACGACCGAATAAGTGTATGAGCTGTGTTTGGGTCGAAAGTTTTCTGTTTAAATTTCCATTACTTGTGCATACCATATGTTTCTTAAAGCGTTGCACTCACCATGCTTGTCTTGAGATTTTACTCTGAATATCTATGTATGGACCGTTCACATAGTGCGCTTTGATAACATACATCGCGCTTATCGTTGGCTTCAAAATTTTTTATTATTTTCTAAGTCTTGCATCTAGAAACCATTAGAATGATGGCTTTCGCTCTCATCAAATTGTCAGTTTTGAAAAAAAGAGCACGTCGGAAGATTCCAGGTTTCAGTAAAATTGTTTTTTATTTAAACCCAGATTGCTACTTGATCAGAAATAATCGAATCACAGACATGGAGAAAAGAATAAACATTAGGTCATTTAACATCCTCTTCCACTTCTGTTTACATTTTGGAATCTGGTGATAATTTGATATATAATATGATTTAAAAATACCAAACTTCCAAATTGCCAAGCTTGAAAACTTCACAGCCAACAACTGTTTAGTTCAATTGACTTGAGCCATGTTGTTAACGAAACTTTCGATTTTGTTCCACCAGTAATCACCCAAATATCATTTTCCGAGAATAAGGGTTGTTAAAGTAATCACTAAATTCTAATCTTCATTGTGTCACTACTCATTAATTTTTTCCTTCGCGAGATTCTATTCACAATCAATTTAAGTTATCGGCAACGTGACAAATTTGATTAATTTCGTCAAAATGTCTTTTTTTTCAATGCTAAACACAAATTTCAAAAGTTTTCATATTTTTGAAAATATTATGTAAAAGCTTCATGAATGCCTATTTATTCAAAATGTTCCATGCTCAGTAATAATAAATTTTAGCCTATTTTCGATTTCGTCATAAGCTTGTTGTTGATTTATAACATTAAAAATCAGGTAATAAATTAGAAAAAATTATTCAACTGATTATGGAAATTCGCACATAAATCTCAGCATTGCAAAATAGTCCAATGATGAAATACGATACGATTTCATATAAGTTCATGACCAAATTTGCAATTTATGAAAGTGAGCTGTCAAACTTTTTTAAACTCTGCTTTCGTTTATTCAAAATCACTGGTACCTAATCTGTGATTAAATATTTCCTAATTAATTAAAGTTACTGTCAATTTGAGCATACTTATTTATATTTCACACGAGTTTTTTTGAAACGTCACAGTAGTTTTTGTTCTGAAAGGGTCAATTCTCTGAACACATCAGTCATTGGTCGGATACAAATATTAATGTTGTCTTTCTTTTTCCCTTATTCTAGGCATCCGTAATTCCATTACGAGATTGCGAAACCATGCGAGAAAAAAATTTGATTTTTGTTTGGATTTTCTTGCGCCAAAATTATGTGCTTAATAATGATATAGAGAAGTTGGACAAAGTTTATTTATGTATAAATACAATGAGCCGGTAAATCTCGTGCAATTTTTTTGTTGTTTTAAATTTTTAGGTACAGTTTTGCATCTACATTTCCAAAAGAAAGCTAGTTGTAAGAACAATTAATAACTCGAAAACTGCTTATTTGGGCATTTGTAGACTCTTGAAACTAGTAATTAAATTATGCGGGAACATTGGAATATTTCATTCTCTGCTAAAAAATAAACGTACACTTTCTATTATTTTTCTGTTGAAAAAAACAGCATTTTCTTGCAATCTGAAAACTAATGTAACAGCGATGAGATAAGGTTTGTGTAAACTGATATGTAGATTTATAGTTTTTAATCATCCTGGAATCTAATTGGTTGACAATTCAGATCACAATTACTATAAAAGAACGTTTTGTTCTGTCGTTTTTAATGAGCGAAATGTTTTGTATGATCTTTAATTGTCATCAATATGAACGGACGCTATACTTTCGTTACATACATGTGTACCCGTTGTCATGGACTGATGTTGAGAACATTATGATACATTATTGTTTACAATAATATTTCTTTTTATTTAGTTCCTTGTCTATCATTAATAACTTTACTCATTCTTCTTTATTTATTTTACGTTTAATCAGCCATAAATTTTATTCCAGAGCATCTCACTTCAGCATTTTTAAAGTTTTAATTTTAAATGTTTGTTTGTTTATTCTAAAAAAACAATTACAGGACATGCTGCTCCTGCGTATTATTGTCTCAGGCATCTGTCTTGTAGCTCTTGCTCACAGCTATCGCGAAGAACCATACCACACTCTCAAAGTTCCATTCAGTTCAGCAAAAGGAGGACAGATTTCAAAGGAGGTATTCATCGAGTTCTACTCCCACACTGGTAAAATTTAATCATAGTTACATATCAGCATAATTTAAATTGCAGTTCTCACTGAACAGGATGTTGCACTGCGTATGACAGTACTATCTTCCGAAGAAGTGTCAATGTCTGTCGACAAATGTGGAAAGAGACTATTCGAAACATCTGAAGACATCAAGAATGCGACTTATCTATTCACACGGGAATGGATCGACACCATTCTCACAGGAATTTATGAAATTTGCACTGTAAAGAATGAATACCAGTAAGTAATAATTTTCGATTTTGATTGCTCAAAACCAACTCTAGCAAATTTTTGAATATTGAAAGATACCACAATTATCTATGCATTTTTTTATTTTAAGAATTGATATAACCATTGACTGCAAAGGACCATGCAATGGAACTATCATCTTCTCAATATCGAATCAACAACCGGAAAACATTCAAGACAAGAAATCGAATCCAGCAGAAGGAAGTATTCCATTTGCGACATCTGGAGATAGCGTTCCAGTGAATGTTTCATCGGACATTGGGTTGGTTATCGAAGCAGGTAAGTTGCTGCTAAAAATTAAACCATTAATAAACTACCTCATTTTCAGCTTTTATGAATCCGAGTGTCCGAGTCGAAATTGAAGTGGAGTACTCAACACCGTACACCATGGTCATTGGAAAGTGTGGACTGACCATGTTGAGACTTGAAGGAAATGGAGAACTGAAAAAGCATAACTTTGGTTGGGATGAGACAAAACTCTTACGTCTTGTGAAAGCTACTCAATGCCCCGGAGACAACAGTGACACGTGAGTGAATAATTATACTTACCTTGAGAATTAGCTTAGTAGCTTCATGTTCCCAGGATCCGTATACTTTTAAAAATACAGATCTAACCTGATAAATTTAATAGGTTCGAGGCACAAATTAAGTGGGATTTTGTTTGAACACCAAAAGGTTAAAACTGGGTCTGTTAATTGGGTCAAAATAGGTTCACCTGCAATACACTTTAGTGTGAGCCGTGAACAAACAGGGAGACATACGTCGGCCCTATTTGCTCTATTAAAAGCTACATAAAGTTCCCTTTCCAGCATCGACTATGTGATGTCATCGGAGAAAGCAGGTAGTGGTACTCTTAAGTTCTCGATGATGCGACACCAGTCCAAAATGGATCGTCACCCAGCAAACATGTTTGATACAATGGAGCTCGCCCGTGGAGTTCCAAAGCATCATCCGTCCGATGAGAAGACCCCAACTCAGTCTTCAAATGTCGTTCGCACTTTCTTTGTGCTTCTCCTTGTCTTGATTGGATATTAATTAAAATCCTTAGAGTCCAAATTTAATGTTCCAAAAAATCTAAATGCTTGATTCTTATCTTTTCTTCATTCTTTCACAATCCGAGTAAATTGAGTTTTCTTTATACTTATGAAAACTGAATATTTTTCAACGTGATTCATTTCCCTGTCGATAACTTTTGTAATTTAATGTGTCAAAAACATAATGATACTAGTTGTTTCTTTTGTTTCAAGATAAATTCAATCTGTAAGTTACAGCAAAATACAGCTGTTGTACCCACTTTCACTAGTATCCATCATGCAACTTTGAGTGAAACATATGATTTTTTTGAAGCTTTGAAACTTTTAAACAACTTTTTCGGGTTTTCAGAATGATTTCAAAACTATCGAAAGCCACCAAAAAAAAACTTATGAAAATTTGCGTAGTTTTTACAACTTTCAAAATATTCCAGAAACTGAAGGAAAATTTTCAGAAACTTCAAACAACTTTGAAAATCTTCGAAATTTTTATCAGACTTGAAATTTTGTATTTTAGGTGACCTTTTGATATGATTTGTTGTACTTATTATAGAAAAACAGAAATTATTGTCTCAAACGTCTAGTGGCACCAAAAAACTTTATAAAAGCCATGTACAAATTTGGCTCTAAAATGACTCAAAAATGTTGAAATTGTCCGAAAATGCACCAAAATGTTTCGAGGTGTGTAATTTAACATATTTAAAATTTTAGAAAAAAATTCCGCTCAGTAGCTTCATGTCGGTCTTAAAGGTCATAAAATTCTAAAAATCGAGCTTTTGCATGCTTTCAGTTATTTCCCTGATACAAAAAACAAAAAGTACACCCCCAAAGTACACAAATAAGTAAAAACAATTGGGCGTAACTTTTTTGGAATTATCGTCTTTCAAAACATTTTTGATAGTTTATCTTATATTATTTATTTAATTAAAGTACATGTAAAGCCAATGAATAATCAAAGATCTAGAAATTGGAAATGAGTGTAACGTTTAGACGTCTTGATGCTCTATAATTATTTTGTTATGTATCAAAAAAAACGAATTGAAAATAAAAAGTTAATACTCACTAGTGAGTGAACTCAGTTTGTTTTTTGTACTTTGGTTTATTTTTAACTTGTTTCTAATACAGATCTCAACATTTTCCAATATTTAATTGTTGCAAACATAACGTTATAAAATGCTTTTCAGAGCTCACAACACCCCTCCTTTTTTATTGCTTTTTCATTGGGAAAAACAATGTAACTGTCAAAAGTGAAAACTTTAAAAAATTTGTGTGATATTTTACAATAAAATTATTGCACAAAAGTATCAGAAATGCTTAATTGCCTTTAATAATTTAAATGAATTCGAATGCAAGTTTTGTCAAAACGTTTCCCATCTTTCCACTATCGACTTCATTTTGCCCAAGCAAACTTTGAAGTTTTTGAAGAAATTCGAGTAAGTCAATTGCTCTCTTAGCTGCAGCAATTAAGGCACCTTTTTCCATTGAAGTGCACTCTAATTTAGAACCGACACACTCAGCGGATCCTCTCAACAATTCTATTTTTGAGAATTCACTTTGCGTTGACATTACGGCTTCAGAACACATTTTAAAATGGGCTTTAATGTTTTTTCCTTCCTGAAATGTATTTTTCATATACTTTGAAAATATAATAATTCTCAAACTTTTTCCACGCAATCAAACCCAGCATGGTATACTTGATGTCCAATTAACATGAGAGCGTCATAAATATATTTCAAGCTTTTTACTCCATGACATTTCGATGGTATAAAACAAGATGTATTTTCATCGCATCTTTGTTTGAAACAAGTTCTTCGAATGTAGAAAAAACAAGGTATTTATCCTGAATATTGAGATTGTGGTTTAAAAAAAACGAACGTTACCGATTGCGAAATAAGACAATTTCCTATTTGAGAAGATTCCTGTTCACAATTTGTAGTGTTTGTAGTATCTATATCAATGCCAAAACCTTCATCATCTACTGGTTCATTTGTTTCAATGACAGACGCCGAAAGCAGAGAAACTGACGTAATCAAAAGAATAAAATACTTAAACATTTTGAAATCACAGTAAAACAATATCTGTTACTGGTTTTTATGCAAAAGTTTTTGAACATGTATATGAAAAACATGAGAAATTGTGTAAAAACATTCGTATATACTCAATATACATTTTATATTGACTTTTCTGAGAATTTATTGAAAACATTAAAATAAACTTGATGTTTGATTCCTGTTTTTAAATTTCGTCTAAAATAAAATAAATTTTATAAAGTTAGAGCAACAATAAAAAATCAACGGATGGAATTTTCATCCGGGCTCGTCACCTTTCACTTTGCCGCGTTTCACATGTAGATCTATGAGCCTCCTTGTTTTTGACAATGAGTAAAATATGGAGGGCCCGTATCCCAGGAAACATGACTGTCAAAAAGTCCGTATCCCAGGAAACATGACATGTCAAAAAGTAGGCTTATTTTTTCATAATGCCAGCCGACAGCCGCTCAGCCCTGCAAGACAAGTGAGCTCTGTTCTTGTGGCTCTGGAAAGTTTTTTTTTGATGTGTAGAACCTACTACACTGTAGATCTTGTGAGAAAAATTCAGTTCGGAACTCACAAGAATATAGATTATTTTAGGCACAGTTTATGCTGACAATTTTGAAAAAAAATTTAGGAAGTCTTATCGTCAAATTTTATACCTTTCTGAGCCTGTTCAACACAAAAGGTTCTATCGAAACGTTTACATTTGCAGATGTGGGATGCAAATTTTTAGCATATATTTCAAAACAAAGAATGTATATTTCAAAATTGGTGACAATTAAAAAGTTAAATATGCCAAATTGTTGACAACTTGAATCAGTTGTTCTTTAGAAATTTGCGATATTGATGTTTGGATTTTTTCATAAAGCATGTCGGGTTTGTCGAAGAACTCCATCAGTTTGACAACCTTTTTGGCAGCAGACATTAATGCTGTTATTTCATCAGGAGGGCAAACCAAATGCGAAAATGCACAGTCAGCAACTCCTCTCATCAAGAACGATAATGAAAATTGTGATTTTTCCTCGTTGGACACCATCTTCTCATAGCATTTCTGCGCATTCGTGGTAATGGAACTGAATTCCTAAACGAAAATAATATTTAGAGTAAACGCGTTAAAATTATCACCAGTGTCATGCATTCAAATCCTTCCCGGTAAACTTTGTTACCAATATAAAAAACAGCATCGTGGAAGTATTTCAAGACTTTCACTTCCGTGCAAGCTGGTGAGCTAAAACAAGTTGCATTCTTAAATCCGTCAATCATTGACAACATATAAGTTTTATTTATCAGAGAATGTGCATTTTGTGATCCAATATCCAATTCTTTCTAAAATAAATTGAATGTATAACATAAAATTGTTTGCAAACTTACAGCAACAACAGTGAGACAAGCACTCAGTTCATTTATTTCAGTCTCACATTTTGAAATTGTTTGATTATAAAGTTCTATTGTAGAATAAGTTTCGTTGATAACTATTGTTTTGCCAATGTTTTCAGATTTAGCTAAGACAGCAAAGAATAGGATGACAAAACGGTTAGTCATTGAAAATATCACCTGGACAATAATCAACTTGCCATATTTTATACAATAATATTTCAAAACATTAACGAACGGTGACGAATTTTCTCATAACATAATAGTGTGCTTGACATGGAGCCTAAAAAGTTGAATCATACAATTTTTTTAGAACATTTATAAAAATAGATTTTAGTTATTGCATTTTATTTTACTACATTGTGATTATTTTGAAAATCATTATAGACTATGTATTATTATTATTATTTTCACATTTAGATGCACCAGTAATTAGAAAAAATAACCTTTCTTTATTTCACTAAAAATTATCAAAACTTTTTTCCAGATAAATCTTGCAAATTTCCAGAAATTTAGTCTCCTTTGGGATCTTTTTTTGCAATTGTACATAGAACCTTCTTCTGTGAAAAATTTAAAACTACGTTTTGCAAAAATTGTTGGATACCAGAATGTTACCAAAAAATTTAAAACTTTGCTTTACGTTTTTGAAACTTCAAATAATTGTTTATTATTAGAAAAATAGAAGTGATGAGCATTTATAATTTTGATGTTTTTTTGTATAAATTTCAAAAATAAAAAAACAAATTTTAACTTTTTTTCAGTCAGTCTATCTATTTTACAAGTTTTTGACCCCTATCCTGATATTTTTATTGTTTTTTTCGCAAAGAAATACGTTTATGTAAGAGTCAATTATTGATGTGAACTATCGGCTTTTTTTTGAAGAAGACTGGAAAACTTTATTTACTCTTTATTATTATCAAGGTTGATTTTTTCGCTTGAAAATTTATTACAACAAATAAAATTTCAAAGTTATCATTGTTACACAGATAGAAAGAAAAAGACTGAATCTTGAAGCACCTTTCGTTTTTTGTTGTACTTCTTTGACATAATCGTTGAGAACAGAAATGGCTCTGTAACCTGCCTTTGCAGCGAATTCTTTGAATAATTGGTCCTCTGTACTGCAATTTTCTATAGCGTTGTTTTTCTGTAAAACAAATACGTAAAAACAGCGTAACATAGCAAACAGTAACAACATACAGGATGAATGCAGTCGTCCGAAATTTGATCAATGTTATCATCCATTACTGTCACAAAGTTTTGAATTGTTTGATTCACAGCCGAATTTAGGCAAAGAGCATACTTGAAACATGAACTGTGATACAATTCAAGTTTCAACGTTATCGTTTTATTAATGTTACCAGAAATCAAGTCTTCTTCATTGATCTTTTTGTACGCGTTCTGAAAAAAATTTATTTCTGTAAATTTGTTTAGTAAACTAACATGAAGTCCGTCTATGCAAGTTTCAAATATTTTTAGATGAGTGATACATAATGATTTGTTGGAATCAACACTGTTTGCTGGTGGGATTTTTTTCTCTGAACTACTTTCTGCCGAAAGAGAATTTCGAATAAAGAAAACAGTTAGACAGAATAATACAATTCGAGTATTCATTTTGAATTGACGTTTTGCGATGATACATTTGTCTTTTATGTGAACGAAAATCCAATAAATTTTGTTTTTGAAACAAAAAACAGTCAGCCGACGTTCAGAAAAACAATGCTGACGGGAAAAAAACAGTGAATAATATAGTTATTCTTTCATTTTTGTAAACAGAAAAGCAAGAAAAAACCACTACAATAACAAGGCTGGCCATGAAACTCGATGAAAACAGATTTTATTGTTCAAAAAGTAACTTTAAGATTTAAGAGTTATAGAACTACGTAAAAATCTTTACTTAACAGACAAATACTAATGTTACACTTTTCAACCTCTTTTTTCAAAAAAACATGTTCAAATATGAACAGAGAGCAATTTTTTTATCTTTTTATCAAAAAATTGTGAGATGTGCGTTATGTGTATCGAAATGAAGCCTATTTTTCTCCTTATAGGACATCAATAATCCAAATATTTTCTCAGTACTATTTTTTTCAAAACTTACCATAATCGTCAACCCTAATGAATTTTTACAACGTTGAATCCCACCCAACATGTCAAAAATACAGGAAAAAACAGATATTCAGACTTATTCAACACTGAACAATTTGTTTAGTTAGGTAAAAAGCTTTGTGAAAGCTTTCTTTTAGCTTCGTGAAAAATGTCAAATTTTAAAATACTGTACCTAAAGTTTCAGAACCATTTTCATCGTTTTGTGGTTTATTTCTTCATCGTGTGGAAAACTGTTTTTACAGAATTCTACAGCATGACGCATATTCTTCATCTTTGTCAGTGTTGTGTTTCTTATTTGGTTATACTTGTCGCCTCAATACTTTTTGTTTTCAAAATGCAAGTTTGGATCTTACTTGTTTGTTGTTTCAATTTGATATATGCGTTACATAATGAGAATGTAACCGAATCTATGTTGTAAGAGTTAATCTAAAGGTGGAGTGTGTCCGGAGGACAAATGATTTAAAATCCCTTTTATGGTGCTAAAATGACCATGTATCGTAATACAACTTTTCAAAAAAAATTTTGACTTTTTTAAATCGAGTCAAAAAGCGGGGTAGACTGGGTAAGTGCCTCTTTTCAAGATATCTAAAGAAAAGTCGCACTTTCGAACACCTACAAAGAATGATAATTTTAAACACAATTAGAACATAAATTGAAAGAAAAATTTTTTTGATCGATAGGGGAAAACTAGAGTTTTCGCAGCTTTTTGACTTGAAATTAAAAAAATCACTGAATAGTTTCATAATGTTATTAGGTCATTTAATCACCATAGATAATGGTTTTTAATAAATTCCCCACTGGGTGCATTCCAGCTTCAATAATATTTTAAAGTTGTTCAAGAGAAATTTCAGATCACTGCAAAATTATACTTCAAGAAATGTTTATCGACCAGTGTCCGTAAATTCAAGGCGAAAACCTTCTTCAACACTAGATGAATTATTCGATCTCAACACATTTTTCACATGCTACGTCATTATTATATTTCTTTCTCTGATATTTTTATTCATCATGATGAGCATTTATACTGATGTACTTCTAACAGCGTTGTCAGCCAAACTCAAACTTTGGTGGAGACAGGTGGCAATTTTATTCAGCAAGTGTAGAAAATAAATGTATATTTTCGGGCACAGTGATTTCTAAAATGTTTAATGTTCTAAAAAATTACATGGCCAATAATATTGTGGTTTTGTCAGTTTTTGTGGGCATAATATTGATTCGCTCAAATATTTCAGACGCATACGAACAAAAAGGCAAATTCGCGGCATAAACATGATATAGGTGGTAGATCTAATTTTAAAAAATAAAAGGAGATAAACCAAAAAAAAAACACATTTATATTAATTCCCAGACGAATTTAAATAATTATACGTTTTGAAGTGGTCTGGTGAGCATAGCAACCTGCATATTCTTATACACACAACGAAAAAACTGGCCGAAAAGTTGAACTTTCAGACTTATGCTGGTTTTTAAAACACGTTTCATAATGAAATTCGCTTAGGTTTGTTTCATTTTCATTCATACTGAGTAATCTTAAATAAGTTATCATACTAAATTCACATGAATAGTTTTTAAGTGGTTTTCACTCGAAATAAAGAATTCAACATCGTCAAAAGTGTGTTGATTTTCTAGCCCGTACTCATACTTCTCATCACACTCGAGTTTTTCTCACAGCTTCTCTTTTTAGCTCTCTCGTGATACGTTTTCTTTGCTTTTTGCTTGTTATGCAACATTCATGTGGTTATCAGTAGAAGAAGGTGGTTCAAATACCTTGTTTAAACAAATAATTCGACAATTTCCAGGTTGTTTGCCAACTGTTTCGGTAAAACAATTATAATTTGACTTTTTTCATTTTGAATAAGATTTTATAATTGTCAGTTTTCTGCTGTTGTGCTTTATGATTAAATCGAATTTTGTTCAAAACCAGCTGTCAATAATGAAAACCTTATACATGAATTAGCAGTCCTAGTTAAATAATTCATTTATTCGAAGAAGAAAAAACTACATATGATTCACTCTCTTGTGTCACACCTTTTCTTCTTTTTGCCTATTTATTTTATTCCCCAATTACTTTAAAATTTCAAAATTTAATCGTTTTACCTGATTGAAACCGAATTTCAAGTTTTGAATTTCGCTCTTCGATTTTTTCCCTCTCTAGTTACTTTTTATATATTTTCAGGCTTTTCGGCCATATTGAGCTGAAATGGCGTCGCCTCATGGAATTAATACCCCAGAGACTAAACACGAATTTTCTATAGAAGTCTTATTGAAAGAGGTAACACAATATTAACTGCAACTATGAAAAAAAAAAGTGATGAAATATTTCAGCCATTCAAGGAAACAAAAAAGCTGTCGGAAAGCTGTCATAAATCTCAAGAATCGATGAATGGAGATCTTTTAATAAACACCGAAAAGCAACACGCAAAGATTCAAAACAAACATCCACGGAATTATTTCACAGAACCCCCATCGATTGAATGTTGTGTCCGAGAGAACCAAGGATTGCCACCACATCCACGCGCAAATCAGTACCCAGCCCATTTCTGCAAGGCAATGGTGGCCTACTGTGAAGATCCGTATTGGACAGAACGCACAGTGCCACTTCCGCCAGGGCTTGTTGTACCACGTCGCCCTCTAGACTACTACAATATCATACCAAACTTGTCGCCACCACCAGAGGATTTCAATTGGATTCCTCCTAATGAGCCTCCTCCAATTGAAATACCAAAAGAAGCTTATGAGTTGTTTTATGAAAGAAGGAAAATATATTTTGAAAATCTTCACAAAAACCGGAAAACTGAGTCGGCAAAGATTCGCAAACAAGGTGATGGTCCTAGTTTACAATGAAATAAACAAACTGTGAATACTTTTCATTCCGAATAACCTTTAAAATAACTTGATAATAACTGAACCTCTAATCAATTCAGAACTTCTGTTGAAACCGATTTTGGTATTTTCCTCTGTAAAAAACATTTGCTTCAATAAAAAATGTAAACTATTCGATTGATAATGTAAATGTATTTTATAACAAATGATTATCATACATACTTCCTTAATTTTATATGTTCACTTCTTTTGAGAAATGATAAATTGTGAATAAAATTGTATTGCTGAGATGCTAAAATACTAACATGTTCAAAAAAGGTTCGTGAAAAAGCAAAAATACAAAGTCTTGAGATACACTATCCAGATCGTGATGTCAAAAATGATTCAATGTATTATCGCTTTGCGCGGTAAGACTCTCTTTGTCCAGGGCTTTCGAAACGTTTTCCTGGTTGATCCGTTGTATGATGAAATGGAGTTGTTCTGGAAACTATCATTCAGGGTGGTTTATAATAACAAAGAATTTTGTTGAGCTGCCATATAAGCAAAGTTTTCTTGGAACGACTTTCACTTTGAGATTTTTTTCGCCTCAAGCTAGATTAAGTTCAATGTGTCAATGAACTTTCAATAATCTCCGAATTCGGAAAATAATGAAAAATGAGATTTCAGTCAGTTTTCCAACTTAACTGTATTTTGAAATTTTCATAGAAAAATAAATCGTTGTTGAATTTGACATAATTTCAGCTATGTAGCAATATGAATAAATATAAAAAATTGAAGTGTACGATTTTGCATTATTATCATTTGTTAAAACATACTACCGCAAATCTCAAAGTTTATTTTCGAGAACTTTTAACTATATGCATTCAATTGCCGCGCGGTGCAAAACAATAGAAATTCACGAAAATAATTTTGAGAAGTAATTTTGCGTTTCAGTACAAAGTTCAATTGCAAATATTTAAGAGTTACCTGTTTTCAACAACTTGAAGATTGTAACTTTCTGTTTGAGATATTGATCGAACGCTGTTATTTCTCTGTCTTGGTCTTTTCAGATCCTAAAAAACAATTATTTAATCCTTTAATAATTGCGGTTTTCTAAACCTGATCTGATCTATCTTTTGTCATTTGATAAGGGTGTGCTCGTTGTGCGGGCGGCGTTGAAATTCGTAGAGACATCAGTGGAACTGGTGTTTTGTGTGCTCCAATTACTGATAACGAGTTTGCTCCAAATGGGAAAATGGCGTTGAAAGTAGGTTGAAGTGACATAAAATGTGCAGTGAGAGCTTCTAAGAAGGGGTTTGGAACGCTCACGCCAACCGGTGGCGGTGGAAGGGAAAATACGGAGGAGTTTAAAACTTGATCAAATGGTGCATTTGGCATGTTTATGTGTTGAGGTAATTGAGCCAGTTGGGACAACGGAGAAATTGCAACTTGTGGTGTTGTTAGTGGATGGGAAATTTGGGGAAGATGTGGTAGAGTTTGCAGTGGTGGTACCTGTGAGAGACATACATACGGATGCCCATTTGGTGCAATTCTCACATCCAAGTTGTTGGACATTCTGAAATAAGAAAGACATGGTATAAATAAAAGTAAAAACTTGTTGGAGCCAACAAGAGTTTCAGGAAAAAGATTGAACGAAAAATTTAAATTTATTGAAAACATTTTAACAATTATCGTATAAGCGTGTGAATTTATTTTTCAGTTCTACATTTTTATTGGAAAAACTAAGTTTTGAATTTTAGTAATTTTGAACATTATTTTAAGAGCCCAAATTTTTGTCCCTTCCAACTCGGGAGCTTTTAATTTGTTCTTTGAAGTGTGTTTGTGGCCATTTTTACAAAAAATTATGTATTGTAATGTTAAGAAGAATTGATTAAATAATACAACTAATATAAAATTTACATTTGATAGTAACCTGAGAAAACTAAACCAACGTTTTAGCTGTGTTAAAAATCGGCAAATAAGAAATATGACCATTTGATTACAATTATATGAAAAGAAGGAAAATTATATTTGCACAATATTGGAAGTATTTTGTCCCCTCATAAAATAACTACATTCCCATGAAATGGGGGTTGTATTAGATTTGTTTTTTTTTGCTAAAAAGCTCCTTGGTATAATTTCTGAGTTGCGGGAGTAATGGTAACGAGGCTGGTAGCAATAGTAATTGATATTTCAGAGAGGTCAATTGAGTAAACAAATGGAAAAAATTGTGTTTTAATTTGGGCTTGCAATGTGATAAGAAGCACAAAATATTGAGAAGACGAACTAAACAACGTAGTATATTTTCAGCCTTTGATAAAATTGTTAATCTCTCTAACATGTTCGTGTTTTAGCGTTCTGAACCTACAACCAAAATCTTCAAAATGTAAAAGTAATCAATTACAAAAAAAAAAATAAAATTCGACCAATGCGACACGAATTGGTAAAATTCTAGATTTATGATTAACTGCCTTTTTTCCAAATTTTTGAACAGCCATTAAACTTTAAAAAATTTTATGAGAATTCATATTACGATTTTTTTTCAAAATTACTTTTAAAAGCGCAGGTGTTATACAAAAGTACAAGCGTTTAAGCATGCGTAAAAAATTTGCAAAATAATCACATATACAAAAAATGAAACAACTTCTAATTCGTCCCAGCTAGATTTTCGAGTGAAAAAATCAATGACAGATAGAAAGTTGATCTATGTTTTGTTTACTTTTCAACACCAGAAAATGTATTCTGGTATGACTAATATCAAAATTTGCAACTGAATAGACAAAGATGAAAACTTTTCAACATCCAACAGTGGAGGCTTCCAATCACTTTGAGTGCACAACTGGAGAACTTCAAAAAATCTTTCAAAAAAGAGAACACTCCTGTTTCTATAGCATACTCTATTGGCGCAAAAAGAAAATTCCAAATCTCTACGAAGAAACTGGAGACGAATCTGGCCCATATTTCAACAACGCCTCTATGGGATGTCGTTTGCGACGACGGCGAAGAAGAGACGCTTGCATCTGCCACGTAGGGTTTGCATAAATCAAATTGAAACGGATTCGGTTGACACCCCAAAAATGATGAAAACGAAAAAAAGGGGAAACGAGAGTGGAGGTGACTGAAAAGCTCTCGATCTTCATCGTATCTCCATGACTCCATTCTTTCATAATCTGGAGTGGTGTTCGATATGTTGGTCAATATCTAGAAAAGAAACATATGTGACAGGCTAAAACAAATTTTCAGAAATTTCAAACAGCTAAAAACTAGGATTTTTGGAAACTTTGCTTTAATTACTGCTCAACTCAAATATTTCACTACATCTCACACTATGTATTTACGTTCATTTTCCCCATTTTTTTATTTTTCGAAGTTTTAATAAATTCTTTAAAATATTCGAGATTTTACTATAAGAATTTTATAATTTCGTCGTTCTGTAAGTCGTTTCAATAAGGTTTGTATTTTTTCTCCGTTTTTATTTTTTTTGGATATTTTCAAGGCTGTATATATAATACTGGGTGAGAAATTAGACGCAACTACGAAAAATATCATCAGAATAATTAGTCATCTCGACCTGATTGACAATTCTTTGAAATGAAAAATACTTTTTTTTCAGTTTCTAATAATATGTGACCCCTCTATGACCTACTCTCCAAACTCTTTGTTACCGCGATGCGTCATGCAATGATGCATGCGTCTCTTGTATTGTTTTGGACTCTTGTCGTCTATACTACACACGCACACACAGAGAGACCGTCTTCCTGAATGAAACTTGGCACAGTGCCCGCGCTGTTGTGATCACTGCGCAACATGGTCCTCTCCCTTCCTCCTCCTGCGTCTCTCGCAGTAGAGTGTTGTCTGCAAACCGTTCGATAATTCTTGCGGGGCAGAGTTTTTTGTTGTTTTCTGTTTTCAAATCTTCATTGTTTTCATCTTATCTGCTCGTTTCTTTTTTCATGATTGAAAACTGTTTATCGAAATAATATTTTGCAGCTTTGCAAAGTTGCAAACATGCTTCGTTTTTCCTCACAAATTCCGACAGAGCTTTCATTTACTTTCAGTTACCATCACCTGATGCCAGCATGAAAATTCATCACTTTCTCACACTTCTATGCACATTCCTTCCCTTAACCACCACTGCACTTACTAACTCAACTCCACTGTCACTATTAGGACCATGCTACAAGCGTTGTGTCACAAAAGTGAGTTTTTGAAATTATTTTTGGCTTTTTATCTTGTAATTTCATAATTTTATTTCAGTTTGGTGAAACCAAGGAACAACTCACAAATGCAGAAACCATTTCCCTCGAATACGATGTTTCGAATAACACGGAGTTTTCATTGGTTTGTTTCCTAATTTTGTTAGTTAACAAAAAAAATGATTTTAAAATATTTCAGTGCAAGCTGGGATGCAACAGCCACGAATACACCGATCTGAATCTGGCAGCTTTCCGCTACGGACAGCTGGCATACCAGAAAATCCTCACCACAGTCGAAGGTTTGGATTCACAGAAAAACAATTATTTATCTTATTAACCTAAACGTAATTTAGATGTACCAACCCGCGGAACTGTTCTGAATGATGTGTTCATTGTGTGTCTGGATACTTCATTTATGCCGTCCAACAACTCAGCACCGTCCGCCAAACGTCTTCTATCCGGCACAGTTCTTCTCGTTCTTGATGAAGATGTTGCCAAAGCGGATAATGTGTTTCTTATAGAAGTACTTGCTCGAAATGCAGACAAATCTGCTGTTCAGGTGATAAGCCAACAATGGGTGAGTATAAAAAAACAGCTGAGGTACCACACAGATGTAGGTATGTAGTCCTTACATGAGCATGAACAACCGATCAAAAACGTAGCATGAAAATAAATAATTCAACCGTTATTTAAAATTTTCGTGATATGCTCCAACATTTAAATTAACGTGTTTTTAAAAGTAATAATTTTTGCTTATTCCTATACCAGATAATATAAATATTCATTTCCAGTGCTACTCATCCAACTGCAATATCACCTTCAACGCTCCAACAGAAGTTTCTAGTTTTGACGTCCGTCTCCGCGTGTCCACGTTTGATAGCAATGGTCAAGTCGGCGGCATCAATTTTTCTAAATGGCACAATATCAATCAGATTCTGACAAAAACTTTTGTCGACATGTCGCTGAAATCGGTTGTATGGAAAGCTGAAAAGGCTGCCGCAAACTTTGTTTTCAATTTGACTGCAAGTGACCATGTTCCAGCTTGCTCTCTTCAAATGATCTATCGAAGTTCTCTCAGTTCAGAGCTTTTGCATAGAAACTTTTATTTGGTACGTTCAGTCATTTTTATTTTGAGTTGAAATCCGCACATCTTACTCAAACAAAAACATTTTTACAGGATCACACTCTTGAAGTTTTTGTCAACAACTTAGATTTCGACAAGATCTACACAATGCAACTTGCTCCTTCCGGTACCCACGATCGCTCAACACCTTCACTTGCATCGGCAGTTATTGAGATCCCGCCATGTAGACATTTAGTGGATGACTACAGTATGTGTGGTAAGAGTGAAACTTAGATAAATGTTTAAAAGTAATGTATTCTTCAGCACCGCCGCCTGTCTCATCACTAAGTTACAATTGGAACTTATCTCCTACTAGTGAATATGAGCTTCTTATTAAATGGAAGCTCTTGAATTACATGGACGGCCTGAACGTTACAGAAGAGCTCTCAATTCCAGTGGCATATTTCTTGTTGAACGCCCATCCTTTGATAACCGCCAACAATGAGCAATGTGAAAAGTATGAGAAGATTCGTCGTGTTGTGAGCTATGGGCTTCGTGAGCTAGTTTTTCATGTCCCGGATACAGATTGCAACTATGAAGTCGAAATGACAGCAGTTGATACAAATCAGCGAATCAGCGAAGTCAAAAAAATTCAGGTGAATAACAATAAGTATGCATGCATTGTTTATGAAAAAAATTAAGAAGTTGTATAACATAGAATTACTATGAATTTTCACAAAGCCGTTGTCTCTATTTAGTTTCTAATTGTTTTTTTTTGAATTCTATCAATTTACCGTATTTCTTCTATTAATATGGCTGCAATACTATTTTTCGATGGTCTTCCCGCTTGCAATACTAATAGGGAGTGCAAGACTATTAGGGAGTGCAATACTAATTTTCAGAACATTTTCTGACTTTGAGCTTACTAGTTTTTTTCCTGAGAAAGCTCGAATCATATGTAAAAATTCAGAAAATTTGATTTTCATATAAGTTCAAAAACTTCAATCTCGTAGAAATGATGTGAAAACTGTTGCAAAATAGGCAAAAAATGTTGTTGAAATCCTGAAATTAACGAGACGGGTTTGTAATACAAAAAAGTTAACGCAAGACTATTAGAGAGTGCAAGACTAATAGGGAGTGCAATACTAATTTTCGGAAGGTCTCCGAGGGGCAATACTAATAGGGAGTGCAAGTCTAATAGGGAGGCCATATTAATAGAAGATATACGGTATGTAGACAAGTTGAATTAATGCTTTCACTTAAACGTGGGCTCACTTGAGTTTCAAATAGCAAATTTCAGGTTTTCCGGTTTAATGTTCCTCCTTATGTGTCTTTCCTGCAAGCGTCTGACATTCCAACATCGGTGGAACTTATGGCAGTGGTCCTCGCTACAAGTGCAATCTTTGCTCTTATTGCTTTGTTTCTTTTGTACAGAAAAAGGAAGAGAGATAAGAAGGCGAGATTCCAAATGTACAAAGATGCAGAGGCAGGAGTCTCTTATGATTATGTTGCTACAACTGAATCATTGGGAAGCGTCGTACAAATTCGGAGCACCAATTTTCGATTCGAACCAGTAGAGAACATTGATGGAAATATTGAAGCAGCGGTACGTGATTTAGTTGTTTTTTTTTCTCGAAAATGCAATCATTTTATTTCAGCTTGCCCAACAACAGAAATTCGAAGGAGGAACAATGAATAGCATGTTTCGAACTTATTACAACCTCGATCACCCAGTAAAAGTACCAGCTCACATGGCTGAAGCAAGTTCAGATGAAGACAATGGATATGAAAACATTAGATATTCGTACTTTGGATCGGAATTGAGTGATGACGTGTTTGAGGTATTGCGCCTTTTTCTTTTATCACATTTTGACAATTTTTAATTCAGGAGGACATCTACATGACACATAAAAGTTTGTCAATCTATTGTCAAGACTCCCCTCTGACGACTCCGATGGCTCCGATTGCACCATATGAACATTTTGACGACATTCCTTCTCATCAGTACAGAAACTTCCAAGTTCACAATTTCAATGAGAGAATTGAAAAACAGGCATACTGGTTAATGGCGACTGTTGTCGATGTGGTCCGAAGAGAACTCTATTCATTGAAAGTCCCGAAAGATTACAGTAAGTTTCAGCTTGTTTAAAAGGATACATATATTTACCATGGTGAATTTTTTTAAATCATGTTGTTATGTGTTTCAGCTCCAGAAACAATTTCTGCAATGAGAAAAGAACTGGAATTCCTCAGAACACTTGCTCCGCATGGAAATTGTCGTCGTTTTGAAGGAGTCGTTATTGGAAGATGGGACGACTTGCCACGTCAAGTGATTGGAATTCTTATTGAGAACACTCGTGGTGGAACTCTTCGAAATTACATTGCCGCTGTTGGTTCAGTGTTCCGGAACTGTTCTCTAGCCACTGACCATGATTCTTTTGCCAGTCAGCAGGACATGAATTCTACTCAACATCCTTTTGATAAACTCTCTACTGAAGCTGACGAGAATAACTCTAAGAAGGTGAAGATCCAAGAAATCACTGATAGCTTGTCCATTCGGTTCTGCCAGTTCGCTGAGCAAGTGTCTTCAGCACTAGAACATCTTCACAGTGCAGGATCTGTTCATACAAGAGTGACAACTCTCAACATTTATCTTCTTCACAATTACTCGGATCCATTTGACATGCTTCCCGATCAGGTTGTCAAATTGGGCAATTTCGGGTTTGCAGTTCAAAACTCTGAGGACGTTGTACTTGACGACAATCTCCAGCCACCAGAAGTAATTAAAGGAGAAAAATATGAAGCGAGAGGGGATATTTGGCAGTTTGGACTGTGTCTAGCCGAGATGTGCAGCTTAGGAGATCTTGAGCAGTCGGAAGTTGGCACTTTGAAGTCCGGACATGATACATTGTGAGTTCATAATTAAATTTCATTAATTTGGAATGATTTTTTGCATACCTTAATTTGAACACCGCTAGAAAATTTAATCGCAAAGGCAAAATGTTTTTTTTTTCACTCAAATTAAGGTTTTGGATCTTTTGAAGAATCTATTTTCATATGATTGAGAACTAATTGAAACTATTTTAGCAAGAATTTACCATCCACCCAAGTTCTTCGTGACGCAGCAAAACGGTGTCTCAGTGCACGCACTCGTCCATCAGCTTCTGACCTTTGCGGAGTGTTCAAATCAGTCAATGTCGCTGCCACGGTTTAGATGAATACACCCCAACCATTCCCTTTGTAATCAATAATACATAAAATCATTGGATCCAGATTATTGTTAATAAGTTGATAACTAATCAGTTTTCACCGTAACATTTCCAATAAACCCACATTCAGATTACTCAACCATCCCTATAACAGTCACCTTTTCCCACGAATTACCCCTCCCTCCACCCACATTGTTCTTGTCGAGTATATATTGATATATTCATTTTTTTTTACCAATGATATCATTATCCATTTTTCTCACTCATTTGTGTTTGTATAGTTTATCATTTTTGTTCCATTCAAAACATATGATCTTAAATGTGACTTCGAAACTTTTCTGATCTCACTCTCAATTTTTTTTTGTTGTTCCCAACCTCTAGACTATCCTGTGAATATGTATGTTTAAAAAACGTGTCAACCCTCTCTCCGTCCCGTTTAATTTCATTTTTTTATCATTGATTTTTTATAAAAGTTGAAATTTTGATTTGTGCTTCCAGAACAATTATGAAAAAGATAAAATGTAATAGAAGAAAAATACTGAAGGAGGAATGTCGTAATTAAGTCCCAACACATTCATAATCTAACATGATTCAATACTAATAGTAAGACAAAACATTTCAAAAAAAATTCGTAGACTTTTCGAAGTTCACAATTAAATTTTTTAACGGACAAAATTACCAAAAATGTGAATTTTCGAGCAATGCTGCAGAAGCGAACCCCTAGAATGATCAAATTAGAATAAAAACTTGTGGAAAATTTAGTTTTTGGTCAATATCCAAAATTAAGATGACTGCGTTTTCATCATGAATGTATTAAAAACATTTTAAGTTTTGCAATGGCTTTTAGACATTTTGAACGACAGGAATCGTTTTTGATGTTGTACCACAATAATAGTACTAATTGGTTTTTATACGGATTAATCAACTTTTCAAAAAAAATGTAATGAAAACTTCGACATTTATCAAGTTATACCAGGCCTGATGCAATTAGAACATCATAAAGCAGCAAATATTTCAGAAATTTAAAAAGGAACACACATTCGTGTTAAATTAAAAAGTGTATTGAAAAACTGCGAATCAAAAAATTCAAGCTTTAGAAAAGTTTTGCAGAATTTTTCATTTGTTTTCTTTTATTTATTTATTTACAGCTTTTAAATGTTAAACTTGTATCAACAGATGAAAAATCGCTTAACGGCTATTTTTAATCAGAAAGATTTTGTGAGTGTTTAATATTCACTAACAACTTCTATACCGTATGCATTTTTACATTATTGTTATCATTTTTTATATCGGTTTCGACAAAGCTTTTGTGGACTTATTGCACTCTAATTTGAAAGCTTGTATTCAATCAGATTTCTAATTTTTCTTTACTTAAAGATAACAAAAGATGGCAAAATACTTGCTATTTGGTTTAGCTAATCGCCTGTTTTCGCTTTCTTCTTTTTGATATGTTTTCATTTCGTATTTGAAAATACAAAACGCGTTTTAATCTTGATACATTTTGCATTAAAAATTGATTGAAAAAATAATGTAACTTTATCGTAAAGTACTTTCACATTTCTCCCTGTTAAATTGATTTCGCTCATAGAGTTAAATAAAGTCTTTTGACTTGACTTTGGCTCACCAACTGTTTCCATGGTTTCCATCTCTCCTCATTTTTTATCTCATCATATAGATTAGCTTTTCAGAGCCACACTATTATCATCTTAAATCTGCATTGAGAATGTCCGAAAACATATCTTGCGAACGGGAGACGTCTGAGAAGTTTACAAAACTAAAGCTAGTGGAAGAAGAAAATGAAGATGACGATGAAACACCAAAAGGTTAGTCAACACATAGATTTGAATTGTATTTTAAAAAACTTTTGGAAGATATTTTTTCATAGTTTAGTTCACAAAAAACGCCACAAAATCATATCATAATTATTTATTCATCGCGCTATATCAATAGCTTTTGTAGTTTCACATTTTCAATTTTTAGCTTTTTTCGTATTTAATTTTACTTACTAAGGAGTCGTTTATAGCCACTATGAGTGTATTGGGTGAATGATCATATCGTGAATCATATATTTTTGAGAAGCGATTACCAAAAAAATGTTTTCCCTCGAAATTTCAAACAGTGGGTCTTTATTGAACCATCATGTCCAGTTTGTCACAAAATTTTAAACAGTAATTCTAAACGCTTACTCCTAGCAAATTTTTGATGAATGAGTTGGGTAATCATTTGGAAAAAAATAACTTGTCGCGCATCCTCGGGATTTTTAAAAATCAGAAATTTTTTTTCAAAAACAACTCTTGACGCATTTACGCAGATAGAGTTTAATTTTAGAACTTTAAGTTCCGTACTAATCCATTTTCAAAGGTGTCTCATTTTGTTGTCTAGGGACATGCCGAGTTCCTTGTATCGTTGCATAGAGGCTCTAACAAAGTCTTGTATTGCTTTTGAATTGAATTCTCAAAATTACTTTTTTTTTAAATCTCAAATTGAACTAGATTTCTGTTAAATTGAAACTTCGGAAGATGCATTGTTAGTCATTTCTTTAAAAGACAACCTATAACATTTTTAAGGATCACCGGTGACAGTGATGGTTAAACATCGCGAGTATGTGAAACTGGTAAGCAACGACAATCACGAATACTATATCCAACGTGATCTGGCGGAAACATCCAGAATAATTCGAGACATGCTTCATTGTCCTGGGCGAAGCACATCAAACTGCACTGTCTACCTTCATATGGTCAACTCTAGAACACTGCAAAAAGTTTGCCACTATCTTGCTTACCAAAAACAATATTTAAGAAGAAACGGAGAAATCGAGTCATTCAACATTGAACCCGCAGGCGCAATGGATCTTTTATTGGTTGCTGGCTTCCTTGAACTTTGAAGAAAATGATCAACTGACAAATATTTTGCATCCTCTTTTTTAATCCGCGTTTTTCAAAAATTGGTTTTGTTCAACTAAAACATTTTCAATAAACAAAGTGAGACAAAACCACTTTTCAAAACTATTTTTAAGCAATTCCTTCGGATTTTATAAGCGAAAAAGTTTTTCAACATAATCATGGCCCACCCTGTACAATGTGTTCAATGATGCTTTTATATTACGGGACCATGGGATCATGAGAATGCCTATTTACTGACGCGAAAATATTGGCAGGCCGCGGCAGCTAGAGAGCGGGTGGCGAAGAGAGACGCAGGTCTATTCGCTACGAGATATTTGCCGCCAGAAAAGTAGGCATTCTCATGATCTGTAATATATATTGTTTCCCGTAATATATATTGTTTCCAAACATGGTTTTAAAGGGAAATCGATAACTCCACACCAAACAAGTAAGACGCATTTGCGCTCTATTGCGAACGCGCCGCGTTTCCTACGTGCGTCGCGAACACAAATTGAGAAGACATCTCATTTCTTCAGTATCTTTGTGTTTCGCAATAATTTTTTTGTTTAGTTTTCTTTTCTTAAATATTGTGTTCAAATAAGTTTTTGCAGGCGATGATTCCACATCAAGTCTTACTTGGATTCCTGTTGGCCTCGTTGTCTTCTGCTTTAATCAACTGCTCCGGAAGTGACTCGTGCTTTGCGGAAACGTCGGAATGCGATCCAAATAAAAACTGCCTCACGACCATTCACTTTGACCAAACTGGAAACATGGACATATTCGTGCGAGATGCGGTGGAGACTGACTACGTTTCAATTGTCATCAGCCGAGATTTGCACAACAATGTCGAGCATATCATCTGTGTTCCACTTAGCAGAAAACGTTTCCGGGCGATGGGTCGGTTTGGAGCAACTGTAGTTTTTACTCAGCTGGTAACATTTATTGCTTTACAAATTTTCATCAATTTTTGTTTGTTTAGAACACTACGAATGTGGTAGAGCGTCTGGGAAACAATTTGTTTCGATGCATTGTCAAAGTCAACGAGTTGCCCAGAAACTTCCAACACAGCCATAATTTTGTTGTAGAACGAGGCACATTCCAGCAGTTTCTGAAAATTGGCGCCGGTGCTGGTTTGATTAAATTGGAGAAGGTTCAACCGAAGATATCAGTTGATGATGATCTTGAAGCAGATTTCATTCTTACAACTCCTGCCAAACAGTCCAACGATAGACACTCTTTCTACTCAAAGATTGACACTGAAATCGCATACAACACAATTAACGAAATTCAGAAAACTGCAAAGAAAGATGAAAATCATAAGCTGGAAAGCGTGTATTCTAGAAGTACTCCATTCACAGAAATTTTTTCGAAAATAAAACGTTTACCAAAGGAGAAAGGAGTAGATGTTCAAATGGTTCAAAAAAATCTCGTGAAAAAGGATAATAGAAAATCATTAAAGGTGAGAAAAATTTTATCGAAGTTCGTGTGTTTTTTTCAAACCTCATACTCAACACAAAATATGTAATATTTGAAAATGCATACATCATTAAAGTTCCTAAGCACAAAAGAGAATCGATGGATACATATATCAATACATTTATATTGTTTGAAGAAGAAAAATTGCAGGATATGGATGAAAGTAAAAGCCCGAAACCATTCGAGTTGGCCGTTTTTAATCAGGATGGTGGGATGTTCTCGGTGTGGATGACTAAAGAGCAAATGCAAAAATATTTGGGAAAACAGTTGGAAGCTGAGCAGAATGATCCTGAAACTGACACTCAAGCGTGAGTTAGATCGAAACTGTCTTGAAGTCATAACATCATTTGCAGCTTATCCGATTCGTCCGACTCAAATGATCAATTCAAAAAGATTGGCTCCATTATTGCTATAGGACTTTTTGCAGTTGTTTTCCTTTTGTATTGTTGTTGGAATGTGGCTGCTTCCATGGCCTCGCCGTACAATTAGAATACATCTTGATTATCATGAACGCTAAGCATCAATATATCTTTTACAATATGCAATTATTTCTTTCAAAACTATGAATGCTTTTTATCTTAAAAGGGTGACTTTATTTCTTATTTTTTACCGTTTAAATTTGATTGAGATCCCCAATCTGTAAAATGATTACGCTGCAGTCTATGAAAGGTTGAATAGACGTTAAAACAGCTTAATCCGAGATCCATATGTTAGTTGATGGTAGCACGGATGTCGTACCATAAGGCCGATCAATGTAAACTAACCGATTTGAAAATTAGCTCCAATTTCAACCATTTCCTCAGCCACACTAAAACATTCATGTTCACGCTGAGACTCATGTTAACATGCATTCATTATTTATAAATGCCAGTCGGAAAAAAAGTATTACAGAACTTCAAGGTACACCTCAAGGTACATTGTAAAGCTACAAAAGTGTGTAGGTGTATCGGATCGTGCACATTAATCGCACACAAACAGCATATTATTGAATAGTCCGATCAAAATAGAAGCTTGATCACAAACATTGCCACCTATCAAACAAACCTTTTCTAAATTTGATTCAACCATGCGACAAATTGGAGCGTAGCAACTGGTAGGCTATTGAGAAATATCCATGCACGTTTTTTCCGAGTTACTGTAATTGAATCGTTGAAACATCCAAATGTTACTTCATAGCTAGACACTGAAAAGTTCTACATGTCAGAAGACCAACCCCTGCCACCTAAACCTAATAAAACATACCTTTTTCCAAGAGTTTGACATATACTGTAGAGTAATAGCGAAGGACGAAGACAGTGTTGAATCAGGTTGCCGAATTCTGCACCATAGGATTGATCACTGAAAAAGTACAGATTATTAAAAAGCCAGTTAATAGATTCAGCTTCATCCCAACCCCCAGCCGACTGATACTTACCTTTTTGTGTTTCGGCGGATTCAGGTCACCAGTATGTAGAAGCGTCGTTAATGGGAACTTTTCTGAGAATACTGAACAGACAAATCGATGACGGACTGCAGGATCACAATGACGAGGATTTCAGAGACTTGCCACGACAGCAGAGAACGGACAGACTAACATGAAAGGACATTTTGGAACGTTTTACAAATAGGACGGTTGATTTAAAAACAACAATTTATTGGACCAACTTGAGTGATAGTACAGATTGAAAGAAGTTGGGTTTTGAAAAAATGAATGTGCTACATTGACGCACTAAGATAATAATGAGGGGAAAAGAACAAAGGAGTCGTGAGATCTATAGGGGATGAAGGGGAGATCTTGAATAAAAAATTAACCGGAAAAGTAGAAATTGACCCGAGAACGAGGACGTCTTGGTGACATAGAAGCTGTGGAGATGGATGGACGACGACGATCACTGAAAAATTTTAATTTGGATAACCCTAATTATTTATTAACTTATGAACGTACCTGATTGTGTTTGATTTCGGTGAGGTAGAAAGGAACCGTGTTGCCTGTCCAAGACGTATTGCTTTCCACCAGAAGAAGAGGGCGCTCAGTGGAGATGCGCACGAACTCTGAAAAATAATTAATTAGTTTTTTGACGAAGCCTTAAATTAGTTTCAACTTACCATCGACACGACTAGATGTCGAGTTTTGAGAACGAGGGCGCGGAGCAATCGACTCCGATGAAATGATCCGCGTTCCGTCAGCACATTTTGACAAGATCATTTTCAGCTCCAACTTGAGTTCCGCCGAAAACTTGATGTTGTTCACACAGATGACCGTAGCTTCGTTCTGGATCTCGTGAACGATATCGGGACTGGTGAACGATCCGTGAACAAGTCGAGTTGGATTCACAGTTTTGCCGAAGTGGCGCAGAAGCCTAAAAAAGCATAATACATATTAAAATGTTGTTATGCTGCTCTCAACTTACGATTTGCTGAACTGCTCGTTGGCTCTTGCCATTTGTGCCAAGTTGGGCATGATCTCCACGCCTACACTCTTCTTGGTTTGAGCATAGGCCGCCACAAAAGAGACAAGTTGGCCGACCCCGCTGCCGAGATCCATGAAGTGATCATTTGGTCCGATGTTCAGCTCATCGACAAAACTCGCCATCTGTTCGAGATTGATTTCTCCATAAATCTGGAAAAGTTATACTTGGATAAGCATGATTTTCTTTAGGAAACTCACGGTTGATGATCCAGCGGCGTAATGGCGGAGCTCATTAGCATCCGGAATAGCAAATCGATATGCGATATGTCCAAGAGAAATAGCAAGATTACGAGGACATGGCCCACCAGAAGTAACATCCGACGAGTTTGGAGGAATACGGGAATGCTGGAATGATTTATTGGGTTTTTTCCAAGAAGTTTGAGACATACCATTCCGCACTGTGTGAGCCTGTCGTTCAGCTTGTAGATGTATGCCTCAAACTTTCTTTCGTCTGCGACAACTCCGTTGGTTGGCAAATCCATATTTACCATATCCAGCATAGGCTTGTGAGTCCTGAAACAGATTTAAAGGTGATTTGGTTTAATCTGTAGAACACTTACACTTCCAGAAGCTCTTTCAAGGTTCTGCGGATGTGCAACGTGTTCGAAAATAAGAAATCCCTGTTGAACGGGCGAATGCTCTTAAGAGAGATGAGTGATGGCATACTCGATTGGTGATGGCAAGTGAGGAAGATTCTGAAAAATGTTGTATATTTTTTCAAGGTAAAACGTTGGGAAGCAAAGCATAAAGATAAATCAAGAATTGTAGCGGAAAGACGTGCAATGTAAAACCATAAGAAACACGTATTTCCAGTCGAAATAAGATCTCTACGGATTAATCATTATTTTGGGTGAGTGCAGGAAGAATACAAGAAATGTCTTATTTTCTCGAACTGCCACCCTATAACTCTCCGGTTTGCAACCAGCTCATTGCAATTCCACTCCAATCATTTACTTTTTAAATGCATGCTTATGATCCAACTTGATCCAATCCTTTGATCCCCAACTCATGCCAGTTCAATTCCAATCCTTTGATTCCCAACTCATGCCAGTTCAATTCCAATCCTTTGATTCCCAACTCATGTCAGATCAATTCCAATCCTTTTATTTCACAAGCCATGCCAGATCAAGTCCAATCTTTTAATTTCCCAACTCATGTCAAACCAATTCCAATCCTTTTATTTCCCAACTCATTCCAGACTCATGCCAGTTCAATTTCAATCCTTTTATTTCCCAACTCATGTCAAATCAATTCCAATCCTTTTATTTCCCAACTCAGTCCAGATCAATTCCAATCCTTTAATTTCCCAACTCATGTCAGGTCAATTCCAATCCTTTTATTTCCCAAGCCATGCCTCTGGGCAGTTGACCATATCAGTTTGAACTTTTGAGCATTTCTATTCCAATCCTTTAGTTTCCCAACTCGTATTCATATACCATATTCGGCTTTATCATCACCTTCTCCACTCCCAGTTCTGCTTTATCCCACATGCTTCCACCATGTTTCAATTCTTGGATATCTTGCTCTGATAGTTTGGAATGTTCACAAGTTCCATACTATCTGCTCGCCATGTTTTGCCATTCATGGACTCTTCCTCCCTTACATCTATGTTTATTCGGGGAGGGAGTATTATTAAAACAACCGAAACCCGGCAGTGTGCCATTTAAGAGACAGTTCCTTTCAACCGAACTCTTTTTGATTCTCCAAATTCATTCAGACATCTCGGTGAGCACTTCCGCGTCTTTATCTTACTGCAGGTAATTTTCTATCATTTTGAGACTATTCTCCAGTTCTGCTATCTCGCCCGCATGCTTTGCCGTTCATGGGGAATAGAACCTGTCGGATCAAAAAGCTTTGCTCCATAGGCGGCCGCCCTACCGCCTCGGCCACACGTGCAGCCGGAAGTGGGGGTCGATAAAGCTGATTATAAAAAGAGGGGAGGGGTGAGTTGCCATGGTAACGGTGTGGATCACTGTTATTTAAAATCGCTGTAACTTTGGAACCGGGCATCGTAGGAATGCGTTGAAATACTTTTCTGAATGAGAAATTTTTGGAAATTTTCCTGGCATGTGTTTCAAAAAACGTTGCTTATTCTCATTAAGACTCGTTTTTTTCATTCAAATGTTACATTTTCCACAAAGAAACATATCTATTCCCATTTTTTAATGAATTTTGTTGTATCCCTATAATTCATGAGTGTTATTACTTTCATGAGAACTTAGGCTCGCTCAACTCAACCCTTGAATCTTTCTGATTAGTTCGGTTGGCTTGCTTGTGCTTGACTGTTGAACTTTGATAACTGATTGCAATTGAAAATATTGAGAAAATGAAAAAGCTGCACAACTACTATAACAGATCAAGAATCCTTGGTGACGCTGCCAACTTATGTAAGCTACCATATACCCCAAAGCACTGCCAATATATTCTCTTTCAGTTTCATCAACGGTTGTAACTGTTCTCCTAAAATAGAAGATCAGAATCGAAGATTTCGCGGCCCGCTTACCTGAATTAAAAGTGGGCGGATCCACCTCCTAAAGTTGAAATTTGCATTATTTTTCAATTGCGAAAGTTGGTTGAGAAGTGGGTAAAATTGGTTAGAAAGCTGACAAAGTTGGTTGGAAAGTGGTTCATATCTAATGGCAGTTAGAAAGTGGCCAAAGTTGGTTTAAAAGTGGCGCCGAATTGCCGAGTCAGCATTGGCGAAAAAAGTTGCAACATGCGTGTTCAAACAAGTTCAACACGTTTTTCGGATTGCGTCTGAAAAAACCCCCCATCTGCGTGATTCAACATGAGTTCTGCCAAGGTAAGTATTTCAGCTCACTGTTAAACTTCCGAACAAAACCATGTCAAAAAATTTCAAAGATGATTTTAGGCTTGATAAGGCTCCATTCTTCCTTGGAAATTTTGATTCTAACAATTAAAAAAAAATAAATTTTGGTTCTAACAACTGCATTATCTTAATCCATTAGTTCGTGTAAGAGAGAGCTCCTGTTTGCCTCGCACATAAAGCTGAAAATGCTCTTAAAATGTAAAGATTCTTAAGTGGACGCTTAATACGAGGGACTTTCTTCTTCTTGGGCGTAAGTAGAAATAGGTTTTTTTTAGCTTTTTGGGATAGCCGGACAGTTTGAAATGTGCATGCCTGCATGTTAGGAAGAGTTCGTTTTATTCTCAAGGTGGTAAGTTTGGGTTATCAGGGAGGTAAGTTTTGCATAGGTGCATGTCTTAAAAGTTTTTTTTTTTGGTTTTCGGGGACTTTGTTACAGTAACGTTACTTATTTGAATATCGCGACAGTAGTAACTTTTTACTAATAATTATTGTTTTGTTTTTTAGCAATATTTAGAGTTGATCTGACTGAATAAAATGAATAATGTAATGTGTGCCCTAATTGGGGAGTTTTGTTCATTGAATATCAATTTGTCATAATTTTATATTTACTGCAAAACTTCTTCTTTTTTAAAACTATAAAACACTTTCGGCCGATTACCATAATTGTTCAAATTATTTGAAACAAATATCGCAGTATTTCCAAAAAAAAAACATAGGTTCCACCGAGATTTGAACTCGGGTCGCAGGATTCAAAGTCCTGAGTGCTAACCGCTACACCATGGAACCATACATTATACCTTCCATCTATAGGAAATCACATTATTATCTTTCCGAAAAGCTGTCAATAGAGATAAACCTGTCGCCGATGTGTTTTTGAGTGACATCTTTTGTTAGCATATACACTTATCGGGAGTGCAGCAGTGTTCGTTTGCCGGAGAGCTTTAGAAACTTCTTTAGACAATATAAGAGTCGTAAACATGGTTCCATGGTGTAGCGGTTAGCACTCAGTACTCTGAATCCTGCGACCCGAGTTCAAATCTCGGTGGGACCTTTCTTTTTGTTTTACCCTTGTGAAATTATTTTCTCGGTTTTGAAAAAAGGTTAAAAGTGACATTGTAGTCGAATAGAGCGAAACCAATTAAAAAAAATGAATTCAATGCCCAATTAATTATATTCATTTCTTTTCTGATTGTGAGAAAATTGAATTTGTGTAATATTAATTTCGAAAGATGCATTTCCAAAGATATTGAACTTCTCATTTAAGCTTAATGTAGATATGTTTTTGATTAAAACGGTTTGGGCTGTCTGGGGATTTTCATAGTTTATTGGAAAGATAAAATAATACAATATTGGAGATGATATATATATATATATATATATATATATATATATATATATATATATATATATATATATATATATACATATATATAGGTAGTAAAGATAGGATCCAACGTCGTGGTAATAGGGATAAGAAAGTTTGATGGGGACAAAAAAAGGTGGGAGGACGGACAAATATTTAAAAAAAACTATCAATCCATTTTAAACTCCTTGATTTTGCTTGTTTGAGGCTCGTTGCAGTTCAGAATTTTTTCCTTATACCCAAGAAGTAGTTGTAAGTTTTTGTACCGACCAGTTTGTCGGTTTCTTTTGTTTTTTTTCCGTAGGGAAAAATCGATTTTTTCGGTGAAACATCACAACCTTCTCTTGGAGCTCCCCCTGCAAAGAAGGGGAGACTATTTTGATTCGATTCCTCGTTCGAAACTACGTTCAGCATTGGCTTATGGATTGCCAAAGTTTCAAGTCGTAAAGTTATGTTACTTCATTCCCTTTTGCATTGTCGAAAGCTTCAGCACTGTCGACCCCTTCGCTCTTTTGGGCAGACTCGTACTTGGCTACTTGTCATTTCATGACTTTGGTGACTGGTCAAATGGCGTTTGTTTGAACCTTGAAAGGTCATTCGAACACGCAATTTTTTTTGGTTTTCTGCGAGCGGTTGTTGCTTTCGTTTGAAGCTTCTGGTGTCGTATCGCTTGTCGTTGCAATCTTTGTCTCGGTTGCTTCTTCGTCCCTGAGTGAACAGATAGAAGTTGTGTCGTTCTCTTTTCAACACACCTGAGATAACTGAAGTGAGAGAAATCGTTTCAAAATAAAAACTATATTTTTGAAGCTTTATTTTTCAAAATTAATATTACAGAGAGCTAACTTTTTTGCACCAGGCAATCTGAATCGCCTAGCTTGTGTGAGTTGTTCAAATGAATACGTACGCCGTTCGCATTTATGTTCGATGTGACGTCTTAAACTTTAAGCTGCATGTGCACATTTCTACTGAACGTGAAACCCATTTTTCAGTCATTATGTTTGCATTTTGTATTTTTCTTTGCTAAGTTTGCGTTTCCTGCGAATATTTTTCTGAAAAGATTTTTTAAGTTCATACATTTTTGTTCTGTTTCAAGGTCAGCCATCTGGTGGGAGGTCTTTTTTTCAATAAAAAAACGAAACAAAATTTATGTTGCAGAAAAAAAATTAAGTACCGAAATAATTCCTTATAAATGTTATATACCGTTTCCTCTATTTTTCTATTACTTGCATGCAAGCCTAATTTTCAATTGGTCAATATGGGTACAAAACTAACATAGACTACAAGACTATTAAAGGCTGCAGACTAATTTTCAAAGGTCTCATAACTTTAGAAAGCGACATAATTTCAATTAAAACCCTAACTTGATTCCATTCAAACAATAAGAAATGCTTACTTTTACAACTGTTTATCAATTATTTGAACGCTCAGTAATTCAGCATTTTTTAGGTAGCCTTGAAATTTGATTTTTGAAACTTCTGAAATCGCTCGAAACCGCCGTTCTGATTGTACGGAGCCAATCATTGAACTGAGAAAATTGTATCTGCACGGAGTCAACAAGAAAGAAACTCGATAAAATACAAAAATGTTCGTGGTTACTTCAAATCCCGCAGAGACGACTAGATTCTGATTCCATACTCGTAAAATTAGTTTTCCAATTGCTAACTAAAATAGAAGTTCATGTGAAACATTAGTAATAAATCTTAAAGCTACTCAAGCTTCAGATTTTAAATTTTCTACTGTTATTGTCCAATCATGATCACATACCAAAAAGCCTAAGTTTACCTATATGTATCAAGGTATAAACAGCATCACCAACAGAAAAAAAACATCACTGTTATGAATTCAATATGCATTTATCAAATAGAAAGTAAATTGTGTATGTAGCTTGAAACATGAAGTTTCAAAAGTAAAAATAAAACGTTGAGTACATAATTTATTTTCCCCGATAATTGAAGGGTCGATCTTTGGTATGAAATTTAAGAATCAAGACCAAAATTAAACGTGACACTTTTTGTTTATTTTTTTCACTTACAACCAAACAGCATTATAAATGTAATATTTTAGTCTATTGGAATAAATTTGACTCACTGCTTCAAGTTTTTTTTAGTTGACATCATTGAGTCTAGTTTAAATGAGAAGAAAATTTACGGAATTATTCATGAGCAAATTTGATATGGGGTCAAAAATTAAAAACTGTTTAACTGTTCGAAAATTTTATACTTCCTTCAAACATTTTTTTTGTGAGAAGATTTGAAATAAGTAAGCAAGAAAAATAAACTACAAAGGAAAGTACCTTTCATCATTTTAAAGTTGGAATTTTTCATCTTTTGCACGCGTACTCGAACAGTACACCTGTTTTTGCAACATTTAACATACAATTATTTTGTCTATTTCTGTAGCCATATTATTTATGTTTACTTATTTGATCAAAACGTGCAATATGGTGTAATTCGTTTATCAAATTGAGTTTTCATCAAAACACAAACTTTTGCTCATGCAGCTGAAACGCAGAATGTTGTCTAATCAAATGACTGTATTAAAATACCACATGCTTAATGACGTTTAGATTCAGCTGATCTTTTCATGTGTTTTTTCTTGGAAAAGGTTTTGATTTTTAAATGATGAAAGGTTTTCAGAACATTTTTCACAACTCCAGTGATCAAAAACAAAAGTTCTGTCAAACGGGTTATTATCAGTTAATACCTGCTGGTCAGTCAATTTGGTCGAAACACACCAGATTGTCTCTATTGCGGTTTATACAATCATGTCATCCGATTTTCAACTACCTGGTTTTTATACTTCCATTTCTGTGCAAGAACGTTATTTTGTTTGGTTGCGGGTGAGTTAAAGATGTTCTTGTGGGAAAGGAACCCGATTTTTCCTTTTTCATAATTTGGTGGCCAATAATAATATTAATCACTTTTTTTCCAGCGATATATGGAAATAACATCAGTTCTTAACGTATTTCTGACTGCTTTGACCCTTTATTTAGTAAGAGTTGAAGGGAAAACCTTAAAGCGGGATTACAAGCAAGTTCTTGTTTGCAACCTTATGCTTCCGGTTGTCTTCAGTGTTTATATGGGTTTTGTCTACCAACCGTACATCGTGTTCCCATATCACTTACTTCTCACCGTGGGATTTTTCCGATTTGGGCCGTTCGTCACTGCTCATCTGTTTAATATTTGTTGTACTTTGGCAATCCTGTGTTCGATGAGTTTCCTCTATTCGTTTTGGTTTAACTACTTCACGATTTGCTATAGAATATCACGTCAAAGCTCAACAAAAACAAATTTGATTGGAGTTTGCATTGGTGTTGTATTTACAATAGTAAATTTTGTACTAATGACTATTGGAGTCGATGAACATCAATACGAAGATCGAGATAACTTGTACAAAACTGATAACAGAATTAAGTACTTTTTCAATGAATATTCCATTGCAATTGTAAGAGTCAGTGATAAATGGTCTTTAAAGGTATTGTTCTTCCTTTGAAATTTCAGCGAGCTTTCACATTTTCAGGCATTAAGTGTCGAAGCATTTATTGGAATTTCAATAGTAGTTATCATAATCCCATTGATAACATTCAAATCATATACAACATTGAGCAAAATACACAAAATGATTTCTAAGCAAACACTGATCCAGCTCAAAAACGCTTTGGCAATTAGTCTCTGGTACTTGCTGCAGTTTGGTGTTTTAGTTGGAATTCCAGCTGCAACAGCAATGGCATTATTATTGATGCAATACACACCTTTCGAAGGGTATGAACCATAAACTAAAAAAAGATGATTCAACACGCATGACTAAAACTAAAAAGTTGCAATTAAAAATTAGGGATCTATAGCAACTGTGAATTATTTTCCAAGCTTTCCGGTGAAGCCAAGTACTACAAAAGTAATATGAAAAACACGGAGTATTCTATGTTCTCATCTTCTGAAAAAAATATATGTCAATTAAAGTTAAAAGTATAGTTTGAGAAAAATAATTACAAAGAAAACAAAAATACTTGAAACAAAGGTATTACAAGAAAAATGTAGCCTGCATTTCAACATAATTTTTTTTTCAGTTTTCCATTTGCAATGGTAGTGTTAGCTCCAACTCAACTCACATGTCCAGTTATCTGTATCCTATACTTAATACTTATCAAACCGCTTCGTTATGGTTTTTTTAAACTAGTGGGTCTTCATAAGTATGTTCCAAGAAACCAACCAAAAGCAGTAACGCAAACACGTAAGATTTTTTGGACTAGTGGTTCGGTTGAATCTATATGTTCCAGAATTATCAACGTTCACATCTCACGTTCCATCAAGACCGACAAATAGAGTACCGTATGGTTCTCTAAAACTTTATTAATGTAAACGTTTTAAAGTTATAACGTTTCACTTTAATTCTGAAGTCTATGTAGCAATATAATTATGCTATTAATTGAAAAATTGTTATTCTTCACAAAAATAAAATCACAGAATTTTTAAATAATTAAACCACATGAAATTCAAAGAAGACGGAAGTAAGTTTACATGCACATTTTCTAATGTTTTGTATATGAATTTGCGACCGCACACTTAGTGACTTTTGTCTGTAATTAATCAGTTTAAAGTTTCAAAACTTTTTAAAACTTACTCCACACTCAGAGTTTGCACTTGTCTCTGCCATTTCAGTGAAAGAAAATTGAAATGACTTCTGTAAGTCATGAGCATCCGTCTCTCTTGTCTTTAGTTCTTTTTCCTTCTCTTCTAACATATTTTCGAGGATTTTCGTTTTGTGATAACCACCGTTTGCCATATCAAGAGCTGACATTGTTTTTCCTATAATGCTATCTTCATCCAAATTTCGAATTTCACATAACAGAGCAAGAGTCCGACGTTTGTCGATACTGGGTGGTGAAGAATCAACAATTTCAAACATTTCTTCACGGCGAGTGTAGATTTGAGCAGATTCTAAAAAATGCGAATTAGTTTCAAAATAGATTTGACAATTTTAATATCAGTCAGAAATATATTCTTCATTTATAAACTCACGTTTTAGAGCATAAACAAGGTCCGTTTTGGAACTTCCTCTGCATAAAATATGATCAAGAGACTTTACTCTCTCAATAGTCAATTCACACTCTGCTCGCAACGCTGTCCATTTTTTGGCTTCCCTCTTATCGTACGAAAAATTGTTTTTGAAATCAGAATTCTTATTAACTATTTTTGAGACACTCATTCGTGTATCTTCCATCAGTGAAGGTTTATTATCACTCTTTTGTTGGCCCTGAGTAAGCCGAGGGACTGATGAGTTTTCAAGGAGTGCAGGAAGATTATTCATGATCGCCTGAAAATATTCTTACGGTTCCTTGTTTTCAATCAATTGATCAACTAGGTAGTTTTGTTGAAAAACCGTTGCCAACATCTACTGAAGCCAGCGGGGGATTACTCACACCCAGGAAACAAAATAAATTGTATTTTTTATGAACTTATGTTAGTAGAAAACCGATACTACCGGAAAGACATCTATTTTGAAGGATGAGATTAGTTACAACGGGACACTTTCATAATCGGAAGGGTTGGTTTAACTGAAAGCAAATTTGCAAACAAATAAACATTATGACAACTAATAATTGAAAACAGAAAATGAAGCCCATTGTTGAAAATGAGATTGTTGAAATAAATTATTCATGAAGCTAGAAATTCAAAAATGAAAATTTTCGTTTTTTTTACTGGGAGATTATATCAACAGAAATTGAAAATTGAGTGGGGAAACGGTGGAAAATAGTATATAGAAAATGAATATTTCCATCTTGAGAATTTATAGCTCTGTCCTCCCGGCTCCCTATATTTAATGTGAAAAATGATTGTTTTTAGGAGATTGTTCCATTTTTCTGTAAATGTAATATAAAATTGACACATGGAGAATACCGTATATTATTGAAAAATCTGGGTGAATTTCCTGAAACTTTCTTATTTGTTTTCTGACGGAACGGAATTGATGAAATTATTTGATTCCTTTAGTTGATCATAATATCAATAAGCGCCTTGAAGTTAAAAGAATCTTAGTGAAAAGAGTCTGTCTGTTTTTGAAAAGCAACTCCATTATAAGTATAAACAGATGCGCTTTTATTGTTTGGCTTAGGAATGTACTTTTAAGTAGTTTCAAAAATTAAACGCCGGGTATTTGAGAAACGATTAGCGTTTCATTAACTTTTCCGTTTGTGTTCAAAACTAATTGGTTTTCTTTGAAAGCTCAAATTAACATTTATTTTTCTTCATAATGTATTGTTTAAACTGATAAAGTTTAATGTTGAATGTACGACATAGTATTTCCGTGAAGGCATCCAACTCGACGGAACCTGTGTTTCTTATCATTGGTCAAATCTTTTCCTTCCCATTTGCCTTTAGTTCCATATTTGGCTAAGTAGTCAACGTTGATACCTCCTGTCAACGCTACTGTTCCAGGAACATTAAATGGTAGAATTTCTTTCTTCGAGTCCACCAAAATCCATGTGTATGCTCCTGGAGTTGGATTTCTGGGGCATGAAATGACGGCGTAATGGGTGTTATCATATGTGTAGTATCTAAATTTGAATGTATAATTCTTCTTGCAACTTGGATTTGCTCACCTAACACGGGCTTCAACAATTTTTTCACCACGAAGATCTTTCAATTTTTTGACTTCTGATTGTTTAAACTTTTAAAATGAGAATACAGTTGAGAACTCACCATAGTTGCGTGGTGGATACGATCCCCCATTTTCTGAGTCAGGATATGGTCCTGGGGGGAACGGAGCTGGATATTCTTGTGGAATTGGAACTAGTCGTGAAGCTGGCGGAAGCGGCCAACTATTAGGGAAATTTGGAACTGGGTATGATGCTGGTGGAAGTGGTCCTAGATCCGGCACCGAGTACGTTGGTTTCTTTGTTGGTCTTGGGTAGTCTTCAACTTCAACTTCACCTGAGTAGGACTTCTCGTTCTGTAATCATTAATATAAATATACTTTAAATTGCAATAGTATGTCACAATCTGGTATTCTGCAGAAGCCACAGCAGCAAGTAATACAAGCGAAACAAAATATTTCATCTTGGCAGAGCACCGATGTATGGCTCTCCTCTGTTGAGGACCGTTTTATATTTGGTCTAGATTTCGCATGAATCATATGTTTAGAAAACGTATGATGTGATGTGATCCATATTCCAGATTAAACTTTGTCGACGATTCAACAAAATCGTCTATAAAATCAAGTAGAGGTGACGCACAATTCAGCGAAATTGTTCACTATGTATGCTCTCTTTTTATCTGTGATCGCATGTGCGGTCGTCGTATCTGCGAACCAATACAATGATTATGGTACAATTTCTCACTATCCTGGACATCATTCAAACAATCGATACTCTACTTCTGACTCATCGGATTCTTCTGAGAATGAATTAAAATCAAGATCGAACTCAGATGAGCGTTACCCAGAATATCCAGGTGTATATGCGCCACAACCACCTGCAACGAACTACGGTACCAATGGAAACGAGTATAGACCACCAAACAATGTATATGAACAAAATGAGTATGAACAATGCAAGGAAATCAAACACTTTTCTGTTCATAAGCACAGAACCGCTCGTGCTGACATCAAGTGAGTTATCACAAAAAATACCATAAGTTAGCTTTTTTTCGAATATTTTTGCAAAATGAAACTAACTGATCAACGTTGGAAAAAGTTTTAGAGAAAATAAGACGTTTTAAACATAAAACCCGACAAAATAGAAACATTCACATATTTCGTTCTCAATACTCGTTATAGAAAAAATATACATATTGCATTTACTTTTTCGTTCAATTGTTTCGTGATGTGAGAGCAAAACTAAAGTTTTCGCAAAGTTTGTATAATTAATTATATCACGGGCTAATTTTGTTCTGTTTCATTTTGACTATAAATTATTTTCCAATGGTTCAAAAAGTTGTTTTTTTACAGAACAGTAGAGCGTAAGGGGAAGACCTACAACATTATCGCCTGTCCAAACAGTGGAAAACCATATGCCCTTGTAGCAAAAAAGGAAGGAACAGACGCATCTTTCAAGTTTGAGACAGAATTCGTCATTCAAGACACTATTCTCCTTGCATCGGGATATAATTTCGACTACGTTGCGAAATGCGACGACAAAAAGTGAGCCGTATTAAGTCAACTTGTTGTTTTTATATTCAAAGTCTAAATTTCAGTTTTGTTGGAAAATCATTCAACGACAGAGAAGTAGCAATCCGAAAAGTCACATGCGTTGAACTTCCCGGACCAAGACCATTGACAGGATTTTAATGATTCTGTTTATTTAAATGTTTTACGAGTTTTTGGTTGATAAAGTTTAAAGTCAAATTTGTTACAGAATGTGAAACAAAAAAAAAGTTCAAATTTGGATAATTATGTAAAGAAAATACTTTAACTAAATTTCAATGAGACAATGAAATTCATTCTATGATCATCCAAATATGGAAGAAAAGTAGTGCGATAATTCTTTTCGCATTCGTTAGATTAAAAAGGGTTTTACTTGTACTTTATTGAATGTAAGACAGTTTTTTTTTTCATCCGCTCCTTTAGAACAATTTACTGAATGCACTCTAAAAGTCCTATTGTTTTTTTCACGAGGAAGTGAACTCATCAAATTTGCAAATGTTAGTTTTCCGCAGTTTTTCCATGGAACCAAGTTATGATATTTCTGTTGACTGGACTCCTCTCATAATTGAGGTACCGTTGTACTACATATAAAAGATTTGTTGGCAAATATCAAAAAGCCAACAAATTGCGTGAAATGAGTAGCTTGGTGTGTGTGCAACATAGTGCGAAGAGGTGGTTGTTTGCAAGCGGTCGACACGTTCGGAGGTCCGCGCCTCACTATAAATGCGGCGTGGGTGACGCCGTGAGGCCGTCGCGGCGACCGCATGGGAGCCCTAGTTTATAGAAAAATTTGTAGGACGCGCTTAAGTTTTTAGTTTAAATGAGAAATTTAGAAACTTATAATAAAAAATTATGAATCAACAAACTGCCTAAAATGTATGGCAGTTGCGGTTTTATCGTCAATTTGTCAATTTTCTGGGAATTTTCAGTTTCGGTCATTTAAAATTTTCTTTGCCGCCCACTACTCGAACACATTTTCCTAACAATACAAAAAAAGCTGGAAAAGACAAATATGTTGAATTGTTTATTTTGCTTAACTTAGCTGTCTTTGGTGTTGATTTTTCAATCAAACTCTTTTCGGTGAAATTATCTCACATTCATTCTACACAGGCTCTCGTTGAAGAATTCATTTATTTTTAATGATAAAATAGTATAAAAACTCAATTAAACAGTCAATGATGTTTCAAAAGTACCATGATGACATCCAACACGACGGAACTTTTGCTTGTCACTGTTTGTCATATCGCGGCCGGACCATTTTCCGTGGCGAGAGTATTTAGCAACATATCTCACATTGAGTCCGGCGGCAAGAGCAACAGTTCCATCAATACCAAATGATGGAATTTTTTCATCAGAGTCGGCAAGGATCCATGTGTATTTCTTGTTGTCTGATTGTCGTGGGCAGCTAATTTCTGCATAATAATCTCCTCTATGCTTGTAGTATCTGCAATAGTTATTTAATGAACTGCATATGTTTAGTGATCTACCTGATTCTGGCATCAACGACATTGGTTTTGTGCAAGTCTTTCAGCTTACGGAAATCTTTAAAAAGATACTTATAAAATGCAACTAGCGCACACATTTCAACCAACCTCTTCTGTGTTCCCGAGAATCACTATCCTCATCAGAGTAGATTGGGTAACCACCACCACCGTAAGATGGGCCTGGAGCAGGGTATGATGGGTCAGAGGCGGCCTGAAAACTTATAATACAGCTCTACATTGCTGAATGCATTCTGAAACTTTACTTGAGGCTAGCTCACATGCGGTAGTCATTTTACTTGTAAAAACTCACTCCGTAACCGTCGGCTGCCACCATGGCAATGCACGCAACTGTGAGGATGAGGAAGACCATGATGCTGAATACAAGGTTGTTGAACTGGGTACTCTCTATCTCTTTTATATGCGTTCTTTTTGTTTTTTTTTCCTTTTTTGATTTTCATTCTCAAAACATAAAAAAGTAAAATATGACAAAACCAATCACAACGTCACGACATTGTTGGTGAATCACTTTTTTCTCATTGTCCCGGACAAGATTGAATTTTGAGAAGATAAAAAACAAAAAGTTGTATAAAAAGAAGATGAAATACGGTCAAACTCAACCATCGTCTCATCTTTCCAAAAGATGTATCTTCTTCTGTCACTTGCTCTTGTATGCACCGCTGCCGCTTCCTCCGGTTACGGAATTCCAGCCAATGATGATCCTAGCTACTCACCACCAGCCAACGATAATCCAAGCTATTCTGCACCAGCAAATTCTGATAATCGTTTGTACTACGACTATTCTTCTCGTTCCAGCTCCAGCTCTAGCGACAGCAGTGAAGAAAGAGAGTGCAGAAAATTGAGAGAGTTTGATCTTCCATCGGAATTGAAATCCATCGGCGTTAAAGCTAAATTTTCGTGAGTTTCAGAGTACTCAAATTTTAAATTACCACCGACTTTAAAGCATTTAGTAAGAATTAAAAAAAATGTTCTAAAACTTTAGTATGAATTATTTTTACACAAAAGTTTTCCTTTTTCTTAAATAGAACAATTTGTAATTCAGTCTGTTTTAAATTGAAAATTTTCACCATTTGATATTAGTTCGGCAATTTTCAAGCAGATCACACATTGCCTTAAACAAAACTTTTTCAGTGAAATGGAAAGACGCGGAAAAACCTACACAACAATCTCTTGCCCTAGCAATACCAAAACATATGCAATTATTGCCGACAAATCTGGAAGTAATGTCTCGCAAGGAGACATAACCATCCAAGACGCAGTGCTCTTGGCCACCGGAGTTAACATCGATGTCGTGGGAAGATGCCGTGGTCGCCGGTAACGGGTTTTGTTTTAAAAAATTATAAAAATGTCCCATTTTTCAGTACCACTGTTGTGGCTAACAATGGAGACGAAGTCAAAATCAAAACAGTTGTTTGCGTCGAGTTGTCAACCTCACCAGACAAATACTAATCTCATATATTTCAATATTTCATTTTTGAAATGAAAAATTTTCAGTAAATAACGCTATGTATTAGTTGTTTCTTGACAGTTTTCTTCGATTTGAAAAATCCAGGTTCATTTAAAAAATTCAAAACTTGTTCGATCCGACTCTTTTAATGCTTCTTTTTGAATTAAAGTTTAGATGAAGAGAAGGTTCCAGTTACATTTTGTGAAAAATGGAGTATAAGTACGGAATCAGTACAGGGCTGCCCAAATAACGCCTGATTCTTGCTCAAATTTGTACCTCTTTTCACATGACATTGAGGGTTTAGTTTTTATCAAAAATATGAAGGCCGTTGGAGGCGAAAGCCGAGATACAATTAGAATAATGGGTACAATACTAGATCAGTGTGATTTTGATCAGCGTCGCAGCAGCAGATTGGAGTCACATTCATTTCATCCAAGTTGTACCATGTATCGACATGGTGGCAAGTTGGCAACGGTGTTGATCTCAAGTTATTCCGTTGTTTTTCGTACTGAAAAAAATTTTAAAGTATAAAAAATAGAATGTGCTTACAGTAATAAAAAGGAATTCTAATTTTTTAAATGAAAACCAATGAACGGTGCTAGCCAAACATACTCGAAAAATAAAGTTGTAAGAAATCAGGAGAACAGATAGGAATGTGAACAACATTCTACGTAATAGAGAAGAAACTCCATAGATGCTTCAAGTAAATTTTTGATCAATAGGGTAATTTTTTTAAAGGTGGGGTACCCAAATCTGGGAAATATTTTTAAATGACTCCAAATTTTTCCCTGGTTCCGAAAATCAACATGAAAAAATTCAAAAAAATTTCCCTGATTTTATATTTGAGCTTGAAATCGCGAATTTCATTTGTGCCCCGGCTTCTTTTTTTAAATATGCGCTGAAATAAATTATCCTTGGAGCGCGTTTGCCTCATTTTATTTTCTTCATTTATTTGTACTTTTTCAGTTTTTCAGCTATTTTCATTCATTGTTAGCGTTTTTTATCGTTTTTTTTTAAATATATTCTTTCGTGTCAACTCAGCAATTGCATTTCTTGTACCAGTTTTTGACTAGAAATAAATCATTATCGAAAAATGTTCGAAAGTTTTACTATGAGATTGATCGTTTTGGCACAATATGGTTATAACAATTTTCTAATTGACGCTACTCCAACTTGCTCTTCACTTGTTTAATTAAACTTTAGATATATAATATGTACATAAACTAATGAAATGTCAGATAGTGACAATCAAAAAACAGACTTGGCGAAATTTCAATATAAATAAAATACTGCCTCTCATTTGGCAAAAATAATTGCTTAGATTACTTATTTATCACAATTACCTGTTCCAAAATGTTCAAAACCTCTGTGAGACAATCTCCTGGTACATGTTCATGATGTTCTCTAAGGAGCGCGACTAAAGCTCCGCATTGGTCCACAGTAGTACAATGATGGAATACTTTGTTGTGATACATCATCATAGCGACTTTCTCTGAAACATTTTTTTAATAATCTAATATTTTATTAATTTTTCTACTGGCAGTCAATTCTCCGGCAAGGTACAAATTTGCAAAAGCTGGTGTCTCATGAAAACTTTGGCAACGTCGTAGAGCTTCTGCAAAGAGACAAATAGTTTCATCATCCATTTCGAAACGACTGTTCTCTTCAGGTTGACCATGATTGATGGCTGTAGATGACATCCTAAACTAATCAGCATTTAAAACTGTGATCGAATGAGATATGTAATAAGACAATATACATAAACAGCCCAACAACAAAGCAGAAGGTAATTTGATGCCCAGAAAAGTTTTCGAATTGGGCAAGGTCGTGTGAGTTGTGCGCCGCCGTTGAACACAAGCGACATCTGATTTTGATCTTACATTGATAAGCAAAAGATAAACAAAACTAGGAGGAATGTTCAAAACTTTAACCTAACAGTTCTCAAACAAGCCAAAAAATGAAATGGGTGTTGAGTGCGTTACAATCCCCGAATGGAAAAAAACGACAACTGGCGCAATGACCACCTGGGTGTTGGGTTAATTGAGAGTTTTTTTACTGAAAAAACTTCAGCTTATTGAACAACATCTGCTTTATTTGAAAAATAAGATGTAATGTTGAATAGTCATTTACAATAAAAAAAAAGTCTGTTTTTTTTCACGAACCACGGCCGGCTTCTTCTTGTATCAAGATCTTGGTGGAGACGGCTCTTGTGGTGAATGTCAGAGTGAACTTGTCCTGACGATTGCAAATATCCTTGCATTGTTTCTTGCATCTGAAATTCAAAAATTGATTTCAAAACATATAGCATACTCACTGCCAAGAGGTAATTGCGGTCATCAGTAATGAAAGATGGAAGGTGATACTGTCTAGGGGTGGCAAGTGTGCGACCTACTCGGTAAATTGCTCCTCCTGGAGCGCGGATGGGTATGCGCCCAGTATATTTTACTCTCTGGCTTCCCATTATATTTCACTCTCTGGCTTCCCACTATATTTTACTCTCTGGCTTCACCATGTTTTTTACTCTCTGGCTTCGCCATATATTTTACTCTCTGGCTTCACCATATATTTTACTCTCTGGCTTCACCATATATTTACTCTCTGGCTTCACCATATATTTTATCTCTGGCTTCACCATATATTTTACTCTCTGGCTTCACCATATATTTCACTCTCTGGCTTCACCATATATTTCACTCTCTGGCTTCACCATATATTTCACTCTCTGGCTTCACCATATATTTCACTCTCTGGCTTCACCATATATTTCACTCTCTGGCTTCACCATATATTTCACTCTCTGGCTTCGAAATATATTTTACTCTCTGGCTTCACCATATATTTTACTCTCTGGCTTCACCATATATTTTACTCTCTGGCTTCACCATATATTTTACTCTCTGGCTTCACCATATATTTTACTATCTGGCTTCACCATATATTTTACTCTCTGGCTTCACCATATATTTTACTCTCTGGCTTCACCATATATTTTACTCTCTGGCTTCACCATATATTTCACTCTCTGGCTTCACCATATATTTCACTCTCTGGCTTCACCATATATTTCACTCTCTGGCTTCACCATATATTTCACTCTCTGGCTTCACCATATATTTCACTCTCTGGTTTCACCATATATTTCACTCTCTGGCTTCACCATATATTTCACTCTCTGGTTTCACCATATATTTCACTCTCTGGCTTCACCATATATTTCACTCTCTGGCTTCACCATATATTTCACTCTCTGGCTTCACCATATATTTCACTCTCTGGTTTCACCATATATTTCACTCTCTGGCTTCACCATATATTTCACTCTCTGGCTTCACCATATTTTTTACTCTCTGGTTTCACCATATATTTCACTCTCTGGTTTCACCATATATTTCACTCTCTGGCTTCACCATATATTTCACTCTCTGGCTTCACCATATATTTCACTCTCTGGCTTCACCATATATTTCACTCTCTGGCTTCACCATATATTTCACTCTCTGGCTTCACCATATATTTTACTCTCTGGTTTCACCATATATTTTACTCTCTGGCTTCACCATATATTTCACTCTCTGGCTTCACCATATATTTTACTCTCTGGCTTCACCATATATTTAACTCTCTGGCTTCACCATATATTTCACTCTCTGGCTTCACCATATATTTTACTCTCTGGCTTCACCATATATTTTACTCTCTGGCTTCACCATATATTTTACTCTCTGGCTTCACCATATATTTCACTCTCTGGCTTCACCATATATTTTACTCTCTGGCTTCACCATATATTTTACTCTCTGGCTTCACCATATATTTTACTCTCTGGCTTCACCATATATTTTACTCTCTGGCTTCACCATATATTTCACTCTCTGGCTTCACCATATATTTTACTCTCTGGCTTCACCATATATTTCACTCTCTGGCTTCACCATATATTTTACTCTCTGGCTTCACCATATATTTCACTCTCTGGCTTCACCATATATTTTACTCTCTGGCTTCACCATATATTTCACTCTCTGGCTTCACCATATATTTTACTCTCTGGCTTCACCATATATTTTACTCTCTGGCTTCACCATATATTTCACTCTCTGGCTTCACCATATATTTCACTCTCTGGTTTCACCATATATTTTACTCTCTGGCTTCACCATATATTTCACTCTCTGGCTTCACCATATATTTTACTCTCTGGCTTCACCATATATTTCACTCTCTGGCTTCACCAAATATTTTACTCTCTGGCTTCACCATTTTTTTTTACTCTCTGGCTTCACCATATATTTTACTTTTTGGCTTCACCTGTACTATTTCTGTAACTACGTGAAGCTTCTTGTACCTACTAAAATATTGTTGGTATATTCAAAAAGAACTTAAAATTTACTACAAAGTTTCTGAAAGACATTTCAAAAAAAGTTACTTTGAAGAGATTTATGAATTTTCAAAGTTACGAAAATCCATCTATTTTTGCCTATAAATGGTAGTTTTCATTAAATAATAAAATACGCACTAAAAGGTAGGGCTGAAAATGTACTATTTCTGTAACTACGTGAAGCTTCTTGTACCTACTGAAATATTGTTGGTATATTCTAAAAGAGCTTGAAATTTACTACAAAGTTTCTGAAAGACATTTCAAAAAAAGTTACTTTGAAGAGATTTATGAATTTTCAAACTTACGAAAATTCGTCTATTTTTGCCTATAAATGGTAGTTTTCATTAAATAATAAAATACGCATTATAAGGTAGGGCTGAAAATGTACTATTTCTGTAACTACGTGAAGCTTCTTGTACCTACTGAAATATTGTTGGTATATTCTAAAAGAGCTTAAAATTTACTACAAAGTTTCTAAAATACATTTCGAAAAAAGTTACTTTGAAGAGATTTATGAATTTTCAAAGTTTCGAAAATTCGTCTATTTTTGCCTATAAATGGTAGTTTTCATTAAATAATAAAATACGCATTATAAGGTAGGGCTGAAAATGTACTATTTCTGTAACTACGTGAAGCTTCTTGTACCTACTGAAATATTGTTGGTATATTCTAAAAGAGCTTAAAATTTACTACAAAGTTTCTGAAAGACATTTCAAAAAAAGTTACTTTGAAGAGATTTATGAATTTTCAAACTTACGAAAATTCGTCTATTTTTGCCTATAAATGGTAGTTTTCATTAAATAATAAAATACGCACTAAAAGGTAGGGCTGAAAATGTACTATTTCTGTAACTACGTGAAGCTTCTTGTACCTACTGAAATATTGTTGGTATATTCTAAAAGAGCTTAAAATTTACTACAAAGTTTCTAAAATACATTTCGAAAAAAGTTACTTTGAAGAGATTTATGAATTTTCAAAGTTTCGAAAATTCGTCTATTTTTGCCTATAAATGGTAGTTTTCATTAAATAATAAAATACGCATTATAAGGTAGGGCTGAAAATGTACTATTTCTGTAACTACGTGAAGCTTCTTGTACCTACTGAAATATTGTTGGTATATTCTAAAAGAGCTTAAAATTTACTACAAAGTTTCTAAAATACATTTCGAAAAAAGTTACTTTGAAGAGATTTATGAATTTTCAAAGTTTCGAAAATTCGTCTATTTTTGCCTATAAATGGTAGTTTTCATTAAATAATAAAATACGCATTATAAGGTAGGGCTGAAAATGTACTATTTCTGTAACTACGTGAAGCTTCTTGTACCTACTGAAATATTGTTGGTATATTCTAAAAGAGCTTAAAATTTACTACAAAGTTTCTAAAAGACATTTCGAAAAAAGTTATTTTGAAGAGATTTATGAATTTTCAAAGTTTCGAAAATTCGTCTATTTTTGCCTATAAATGGTAGTTTTCATTAAATAATAAAATACGCACTAAAAGGTAGGTGGTTATATTTGGGGTCTCTCGCGAGGCCACTGTTAGAGGAGAAAAGGTATGTTTTGCATTACCCGTACCTCCATAGCTAGTATCCATATTAATTCATATTTAATCCATCCATATTTACTTTTTCACAGCTTTACAAAAATTCCAAAAAAAAAATGAAAATTCCAAAAAAAAATAAAACAAGTAAATGACTACTTACTGATTTTCAGTTAGAAATTAGAAATTTGTACAAAACCCACATTGAAGATTGAAAGATCAAAACGTTATTAACGTTTTCCGATGGGTGCGAAGCACACCAAGTCTGTAGAGGATGGGCCGAAGCGTCATCATTCTCGCGAGAGTTCTCTGGATCCAACTTTTGTGGAGAAACTTATTATTTTATATTTTTATAAGAACGCACTCATGTGATAGTAGCGGGCTCAACTCTCCCACACGATCAAAGTATTTCCAGAATGAAACATGTTGTTGTGATTGATCAAAAAACCCTGAAACATAATTCAATTTTTTGAAGAAAAGAAAATTTGTGTAAATTACATGCTTTAATATTTCCAGTTAAGTATTGATGACATAACCCTTTTCATTCTCTGCGCGCCATACATACGACATTATTTCTAAACACCCTAGAAAATCATTTCATTTTACGTAGTGGAAAATAAAAGATGGGCGCTGATTCATAGAGACATAAAAATTTAAAAAAAAAACGAATTTTTCCCGCACAATTTGCATTGTATCATTCTGTGCCCGGAGGCCAGAGTTGGTGGTGGAAAAATATGCAAATTATCTGTTTTACGAGTATGGGAATATATACGGTACCACAGTTTCGTAGAATTTTCATTCTTTTGGTTTTAGGAAAAACGAAAGTTCAGTTCCAAAAGAAAAAAAAAACATAACCTGGACAAGCATCGGAAAGCAAGTTGGGCAAGTGAGAGGAGGGTACTTGTGTATTATTTCCCCTCATTTTTAAAATTAATTAAATTTCCATGTATTTATCCATTTTAATAAAACGTGATGTCCATTTTCCATCTTTAGGTTTAGAAACGGTTATTTCCTAAGCCTAAAAATAAAAAAAACTCTACTCGTTTTTATTTTAAATATTATTTCAAAAAATGAAGGGAAATAATACGCAAGTACCGAGATGAGTGCAAAATGGAAATGAAGCGGTTTTAAGTAGATGGGTATTTGAACGGACTTAAACCATTAACAGCTACCTAATTTTGAAAGACGTTGAGTATTAATTCATAAAGAAGCAGATAATGTTTTTATTGAATGCAAAAATTAAATGAATATTGATAGAACTTTGATAGAGTGCCAGGATGTACAACAAATACTGGCAAAAAATTCATGTAAAACTGAATATAGATATCATAGATTTTAACCATGTTCCAATTCTAACTGCTGTGTCAATTTCGCGATTGCCGAGGTGTTTTTCCTTTGCTTTGTCTGTCTACATTTCCGACTATCTGGTCAACAGATGGAAGTTCGACGTGTGAATCATGAATAATCTCGAGTTCCACCGTCTTTTCTGATGAAGTTATGTTATCAGAATTATCTGTGGACGTTTCCAGTAGTGGAGGTGATTGGCTCATATCTGGACTTGCTAATTGAGGCTGGCTACTGATCATTTTGAAGTAGTTGTACTAAAATGAATGAAGTACAACTAAAGTTACTAAAGAATATGAACTTACCTCATCAACTTTTTTCTCGATTGATTTTATTATTTGTATCATGTTGTACTGGTAGTCGAAAACTGAAATTTAATTATTACTTTTGGTTTTCATAATAAACTTTAAATTTAAAAAAATAGTTTTGGAATTTGAATCCTAAAGAACAATCCACACTTTTACTGTTGTGAACTTTTCTTATATGCTATATACACTTCAATTATTTTTTTGACTCACGATACTCGCGTGTTTCCATAATTCGTGTGAGGTGTCCAAGCTGTTCGTATGTCCAACAATCATGAAGTTCGTTGTTATGAATAATACATCTAGTCATATCATCTGAAGGTACGTGACTAATAGTAAAATAAAAGCAAAGCTTCTCCGTTTTTCAGAGGGATTCCCTCTAAATACACTAGCAATAGTCCTACAAAACCGAATCTTGTAATGAAATACTCAGAAAATGATCAGATTTAAAAAAAATTCAAATGCTCATCTTATGTTTAGTTGACGTCGAAAATAGGTAAAAAACATGGAACCTTGTATCTGCAAATAAGGTAGTTCAAAAAAAATTGTAGAATTTTCCAAGGATATTTGATTATATTATCCCTAAAAAAGTAGTTTTACACAATTTTTTCCATTTACTACTTTACCTTACAGTTAGAGAATCACCTGTGAACATAAGTCCTTGTTTTGGACACGAAAATGATTCACAAAAAATTTGTTAAGGAGTTAACAATGAAAATTACACCAACGAACTGCATTAAATCTACTCGACACAAAATAAATCTTACCAATTTCAATATCTCCCATCATGTAGAGATCAAGGCAGTCTGATCCAGACGCAACTCGAAGCCCATACGCTGCTGCACAGATTGCCTTGTTACCGCCGCGACACATGGCCATGATTAAAACCCTAGAAACAAATTTAGAAATGCAATATATTTGCGCAAAAAAAAAGAAAAACTCTGGCGAATTTCATTGTTCATGAACCATGTACTTTATGACACATTACGAAAGAATACACCTCAATGGTGCTCGATGTGTACAGGTATATGATCGATTAAAAGTATACCCGAAGGAAAGTCAAAAACGGAAAAACGCTAACAACCGAAAGACAATAGAAGAAAATCAAAGTGAGCAAAAGGGGCGTTTGGGAAATTGTGAAAAAAGGACGATTATGTACAGTGTCCCACCGCATATCATCAAATAATGTCCTTAAAAATGTTATGATTCACAGAATTGTTTAAATGAGAATTGATAGTGTTATTCAATTGTTTGAAACAGTTTCAACAGGTTTATACGAAAAGAGGAGCATATAAAAGCTGATTATGATTAATTACCGTGTAAATTACATAAAATTTCAGTAATTCTTGCCTGTTTCGTGTAGATTTGCACTCCAAGCTTTTTGTTTTCAAAATTAATTTAGCTTCTATTTATTTACTTGAATTTTTTTTAAACGGATAAAATTAAATCAAAAAAACTTTTTTTTAATAAAAGATGGTTTATTTAGAAAATGTTTCAAGATAATCACAATGGAACACTACAATTCCAACGTCAGTCTCGCTATATTTAATTGTTGCAGAGGGTAATTGTAATTATTGAGTTTTAAATATTTCCAATCAAACTGTCTATATATTTTAATTTTTTTTACTTTTTTTTAAAAGAACTGTTGAAAAATAAGTTAACTAAATGAAACAAATTATTTGAGTGAAAAAGTGCCGAAAAAACCCGAAAAAACAATTCAATGTTTATTCCATGTGGAAGCGTCCTTGACTTATGTCCTTGGAAGCTGTGCTGAATATTCAAAAATCAACGTTTCATATACGGTAGATTTTTAAGAGTATGGTCTTCAGAATATAAAAAAAAACTTCATCCAGGAGATGATTTATGGAACTTACAGGGGTTCTGTTTTTTAAACAGCTCTCTCTTTTTGATACACATTTTTCCAACTTTAATCCACAGGAAATTGTTGTTCTGAAACTGTTTCAGTTTCTAGGCTTACAGAATAGCATACATTACTAATCTCGTAGAAACAATGTTAACCTCAATTGAATCAAAAATAATCAAGACTTTTTGGAAGAAAAACATAAGTACTTAATATAATTACATTGTTCGACGGAGGTATAAACAGCTAATTATATTAAGACTTTAATGAGCCGAACTTTAATTTTTAAGCAAACAAAGAAAGGTAGCTCTGCAACTGAAAAAATAACAAAGTTTTTTATGGTTTTTTCGCATTGTTCACCGATAATAAAACTATTGCAATTCATTAATAAATCAAACATTTTTGATGTTGACGTAATAATTCGCTAAGAATTATTCATAAATTACACAATGTCAAAGTATTTTGTTTACTGTTAACATATAGTTAACAATAAATTATATTGTTTGAAATGTGTATTTTCTGTGAGTTATTTCTAATTGCGAATTTATGTTCAGATTTTTATAATTTTTTTTTTAATTTTCAGTTTTGTACCGTTTGATCTTTGCAACGATTGGAATTTTATTTTTTCAGATTTTCAGATTTTGAAGAAAAAAATATCAGTTTTTGGTTATCTTATGGCATGTTTTTTAAAAATTGTTCTGACAATTAAACAACCCGCGCAGTGGATTAATGGTTAAGATGAAAAACATAGAGAATATCTTCTACGTTCACAAGAGTTCCGGAAAAAGCAGAAGCGTATTCACTGTTGGACTACTATTTTGACAGGTTTTTTATATAACACTAACTTATTAATTAATTACTTATTCAAATTCAACTATATTTTTGTTCACACATCTTTTTATTTACTTTTTTTTATCTTCCGGTGTAACTCTTTTTTGTGACAAATAAACAATATTATTATTATCACATTGCGTCATCTGATGAATACTCAATATATTTTGACATTGACCCAACGCTTTTCTATCCAGCCGAACTTATTTATATCCATGACATTGGTGTTTGCCGTATCTACCTTCAAAATCCGTTCACCATTGTCGTTCAAACTATTTTTGTGCAAGGTTTAACCATGCTTACCCAATAATTTATTTCTTTTCAAAGTGTTCAGTATCTTGTCCAATGATTGACCTTTCTTTTTGAGACTTCAGATTTATTTCTATGAGGTAATTCAAAATGCAAAAATTATTAAATTCAATTTACTTTATTATTATACTGATCATATCGAAAAGTTTACAGGAATGGATTGGAAGTTGTGAGATGACATAAGAATTTATAAACGGTACTGTTAAAATGTATGACAGCTAGCGATTATTGAAACTGTAAACCGTTATGTATAATGGTAAATAATGAATAAAAATACATGAACGTATTAAATGATTATCATGGAGAATAAAACTGAGAAATGACAAAAAATGACAGAAAATATGACAGAGCTTCAGAACAAAGATATATGACAACCCAAAAAATAACAGACATATATGTAACTTAACATGGGTGGGATTTATATTTTAATACAGTAAACTATATATTCAATAAGCCGAGACTCAAAGAGCATTTGCACAACTACTGTTTGATCAATCGTAATTGAAAAAGGAGAGATATCAAATTTGAAAAAAAACTCAAGATGCCGAAAAAACGCTACATGGCCTGAACTCCAAGGACCAAATTCAAATGATTTAACACGGAATTTTTGAACCCCAAATTCCTAAATTGTCCCCCTCCTTTTTTTTCAAATAAAGGTAGGTTTTGCTATCAGAAATAAAAACTTTCCTACATTTAAGTAGAGTTCAAAAATGTGAGTTTTCATTTCTGTGAGTTATGCCGATTTATGTTAAGTAATGTTAAGTTAAGTAATACTAGTTTGAAATGAAATGTGATGAGCACAATACAACAAAATTTGAGAAAAATTAATTTCTTCATCATAACTTTTCTGTATTCTAGCAAATTTTCTTGTATTTCTTGTTAGTAAAACAAAAATCCCACAAGTGATAAACCACATTTAAGAATTTGACTTAATACCTTTCACACTTTTTAATTTGAAAATTAATTCTAACTTTGGGGATACAATACACAAAAATAAATATAAATATTTTGAATGAGTTTTTTCCAGAAATCGAATAATCTCACTGTTTGTTTTCTGTTTTCTCAATCTTCTGAATTTTCGACTTTGGTTCATCGTACTCGTCGCAATCGGAAGGCCTTTTAATGGCCGCATCTTCACGTTGTTTTTTCTGGTGTTCTCCTATTCTTCTTCGTTTCTCAAGAAGGTGACTTGCAACTTTGTTTGAGCCCTGTGTAAGAATAATAAATTTTGTACGGTTTCAAAAAGCAAAACCAACCATCATCACTTTGACATATATTTTCTCGCCAATAACTTTTCTGAGTTCCTTGATTTCAGCGCGCATCTTTGGTTTCCCTGTGCCAAGACTCTCAATGGCGTTCTCCTTAATTTGTATCCTTTATTGAATATTTTTACTTCAATCAACATACCCAGCCAGAAATTGTGTATTCTTTTCCAAGTAATCTCTCAAAAACAACAGCAAGTTGAAATGCTTTTTCGTAGTATGGCAATTTGGGAAGAACTTTTTCTCGGACGGTAATAGCATCTTCCATGAATGCGACGTATTTTGCTGCTGGCCGATAGAGATCCATGAAAAGCCATAAGAGCTTCATAATTTTTGGAACTATTAATGCTCTGAAAATGTGTTTTTTAAAAGTGTTAGCAGAGTGAAACCAGGTTTGTAAAGCATAAGATTGAATGCATTTTCTACTCCCTTTAATCGTATAAATGAAAAATAAATAATTTTTATTTTTTTAGGCTAGGTGAGAAAGGTTGATTGTAATATATTGCTACTGATTACTTGTTAGGAAATAGATTATAAAACAAATATTTTTTAATATGGTTTCATAACTTTTTTGTATAATCTTCACAATATTTATAACCAACTTACTTATATTCATCACAATTTTTGGTTCCTATGTGAACCATCGTACACGTGTCATCCCCGCGTTCGCTTAACTTGACAACTGCGCAATGTGGATTAACAACCAATGTGCAGTAAGTTTCTGCACGGAAAGATACAGGAAAGAGCAAGTATTTTTTCTTGTAGATATCCGTCGGTCGATTTGTGCGAACGAGTAAATTGAAGTTGTCTTTCAACTGAAATTATGAATATTCATTCTGACGAAAAAATAGACGAAAAAAAAAAGACGAAAAAATCTTACTTTCTGAAAATCGTCGCGAATTACTCCGTGAGAATGGATTTCGCATGTGTTCAGTGAAAACACAAATACGTCCGATCTTTTGGATGTTCTACAAAAATCAATTAAAAATAAATGTAAATTGGATAAAGAAACATACGCTGTGCAATACTGTTCCCCGACAACGTGAGCCAACAAATAACTCAAAGCTCCATTGCTCAGAGAAATGACGTTCTCTTCTTCTCTGTCAAGATCTCTGTTGATTGTCTGGATATCTTCCATGAGAACTGTAAAATTGCAATGGAAGCGAAACGGCAAAAATGTTTCTATTCGGATATCATGAAATCAATTAAGTTTTTTTAAAACTTGGCTAATAATTTGAACTAAATAACTGTGTTCAATTTTTTCTGGGAAAAAAGCCATTGAGTTAGCTTTGATACTTTTGAACAACATTTATATTACTCAATCAAACTAGATGTTTATCACAGAGCAATACAAAAAGAAATTCAAAACCTATTTAAGAATATGTTTTTATCATTTCAACAACGAATGCATTTTATAAATCTTACTGTTAGATGCATATTTTTCATAATATTTAACATTATTAACTTTAATTTATCACCACAAAAACTTAATTTCAGAAGATAATAATTTTCAGTTTGAAAAAAAAACTCACTATCTCCTTCAAAAGCTTCTATTTGATTGTTTTCACTTTTGAGACTGAAGTTCAGCATTTTGATTGCACCAACCGCTAGCAGTATGTTTGGATTCTGTATTAAAAATTGAGTAGCAAACGTAAAATTTCTACAATAGATTTTAAAAAAGTCGAATTTCATAATGAAGCCAATCAAAAAAGTTTTGGCGGTTTGAAAATTTGCGACAAAAGTTATTCATTAAATTGGCACACCTAGCTATGTTTTTTGAGTTGGTTCACGGGAATTGTTTCATTCGATGGAAGCTCAAGTTTGCCACAATATTGTACACATGGGAAATAATTTAAAAAATCAACATTTCTCCGGCGCTGTGGCACGGACAACTGTGTAAAGATAAAATTTTGCAGCTAAATGTAGCATTTTTTTCAAAACATTGAACCACCATTATTTTTTTTCAAGAAATGTTCGAGAAGACTTATCATATAAATCGTCTCTCATCGGCATTTTGAAATCCATTGAAGCATTTTTAGTTTTTGTTGAATACTTTTTTTTTAATTATTAACTGTTCCAGTTCAACCTTTCGGACGTTGTGAAACACATATATTCCTGTTTGACAAAGTTGAAGAATAAATAAAGTAATCCACAAAGAAACAGAATCGACTATACTCACTGGCTCTCAATGTGTGTGGAATATAAATCTTAAATACTTACAGTTTCTGTTTTCCTCAGGGTTTCATACAGTTTTAGTCGATGTTCAGTGTGACCCAGTTGTTTCATCGTATCAACTTCTATGCTTGTATACCGCTCGCCTGGTTGCAATGGCATCCTGAAAGTTCCCGGAGACGTTTCAAATCAATCAATAGGTGTTTTGGGTAAATGAGTACAGCCCAGAGAAAGCAAAGAGGTATGGTGGACCCAATTGCCAGGGAGAATATGACACACATTGAGCCGGGGTAGTTGTCTCGGCAGCCGGTCTCTCAACATACCGTACTCTCTCGCATACTGTATCGTTTGGCTACACATTACGTCTTCTACATGCCAAATGCCCGCCTATCACAAAAACTATACGATGGGATGGATTTTTGAAGGTATGATACAAGCTTGGTTTTTAAAAACTCAACTTCTCCTAGTTTAAAATTGTAAATTTTCGATTGGACTGAGATGGAAGAACGGAAATTGGAGTTTTCTAGGCCGCGTTCTTCCACATGCTTTTGGCGCGTGGTTCAAATGTTTAAATCAACCTTTTTGGTGTTTCGGTTCATCTACGGTTTTTTAAACCGATGTCAAAGATATTTGGACTTTTCGTGACAGAAGAAGATATCATGCTTACTACTACACAGTTATTATCAACTTTTAATTAGTTGTAACACTATTTTCGAAACAGTAAAGTCATACTTTTCAAAGATTTTGCTACTGGCATTTCACAATGGTTATTCTGTGTTTTTGAATTTCAAATTTGGTTTGGAAATTGTGTATCTAATGGCAATTCATGAATTTTCATATTTATTGGCATGCGTTGTTATAATGCCGATTTTCTAAACGTTAAATACATTTTGTGATTTTGAATTTGAAATTCTTGAAGTCAAAGAAAAATTTAACTTCATAAGTAATGCCTTTTGTAGTTTCGCTTTTTGAAATTTTCTATATCACATGAATGCCAATTTTATCGGGATAAATCAACTTTGAACATTGTTGCAATTTAGTTATTCGTGTTATTATTACAGTTTGAACTACATTTCGTATAATAATAAATCTATAGTTCTCTGAATGTTTCAATCTTTTTTATTAATAATTTTGCATTTTCGTTCACAGCTCTGTTAGTTTTATGTCCCTTCTCTCAGGACGGCCAATGCCGTCTTGGTTCTGCGTCTCGTTCATGCGAATGTCTCTCACACTGTGAGTGTGCGCCGAAGGGGATCGATCGTGTGGGAGGGAAGCAAGACTCATTGCTCAGGGACATTTATCGCCTGAAGAGGGGAAACCGAACGAGAAAACGAGCTATGAAGGAGAATGGGCAAGGAGACCGGACGGTCCATAGGAACGAACACTCGCGCAGGGACACCTTCTGCTTGGAGAGATGTGCCTTTTGCTATTAACGCGTGATTAACCTTTTTTCTTTTCTTTATTGACTCTTTCTTTGTCAAAACTAACCAATGGCAATTGCTAAATTTAGAAAATCAACTTACTGTGAGACTGGAGACGAAAGCATAACTGAAAACAATCTGTAAAAAATTCACTATAAAAGTTAAACTAAACGAATTCCAAAAAAAAAAACCAAGAATGATTTAGTTTTGATGATATACCCGATTTTACGTTAGCAACACATTTCTGTTGCCTAGTGCTTTGTGTTGCCAAGTGCTTTGGGTTGCCAAGCTGATTGTGCATTTTCGAAAAGATTTCCCACGGGAACACAAAAATTATACACTGATTTTTTAGTGGTCTCAATTTTTTTCACGAAATTCTATAAACTTCCAGTAACTATTCCGTTGAAAAAATAACAAGCTCAGTAAGTTACTGAAAAATGAAAAAAATTAACAATTGCCGGCTAAAAGACAAGCGAACAAAAAATCTGAAAAATTTCTTTTTGTTTGCGGTGAACTTTTTATCACAAACTAAAATGAAAATTATACTTTTTTTATAATTCAATTAAAAAATCTTCACTCAGATATTCGTGTTGTTATGTTTTTTCGTTATGAATGCCAGAACTACAAACATTGGATTTTAAAAAAATCCATCCTTGATTCGAAATTTTAAAGCAATGCTGACATTGCACTTAAATAGTGAACGTTTAATTAAAAAAAAAATGCTTTTCTAGGCTTTCTAATGTTTTATTTCAGATATCCTTGATGTTTGAATTTCACAAATATTCATAATTGGGTTCCTGAATGGTGTGATGTCGTCGCCATTGTTGCCATGAGAGGGTTCATGTGTACAGCAAACTGCAAGCAAATCCAACTGCAAGCAAATCCACGTGCCTGTCTGTCAGCTAATTCAGAACCAAAGTTCAAAGTTTCCACTTTTTAGATAGAAGGAGCTACAATTCTAAAAAACTGAAGTATGTTGTACAAATTTAAATTTATAATCATTGATATTGTGTTCACAACTTAATCGAAATCCACCAAACCTATCATATCAATGATTAGCGTTAAAAAATATGCCATTGTATAAAATAAAGTGGCGTTGTGAACCTAGAACCAATCAAAAACTTACTTCTGCTATTCAGATTGACTGGCACTCCAAATGCAACTATTGAAATTAATTCGCTTATGCTAAAATCGCATTTTCTCATTTTTCTACATTTTCTAATAGTAAAACTAGTTGATTTTTGCATTAAAAATAAGCTCCTGATGTCGCCTTGTACTTCGTTGCAAATATGTATGTGTTCATCATGTTACTAATTACCCATTGAGTTTTTTGTCCAATCTAACGGATTGGAAACTTTACCAATTCCATCAAAGTATTCAAAAATATAGTTCTCAACGATTTTAGTGAAACCGGTATTTGCTACAGCATATTCAGTTGGTGGAAAGATTGTAGTATATAATCCTTGTTTGAAAGCCATTAAATTTGCTGAAAATTTTTTAAAAACTTTGTTTCTGATATGAAAGTTAAATTTCCAACATTAACACTAGACAAACACAAAAAAATGTAGCAAGTACGCTCTGGTGTTAAAAAAGTTTAAAACATAGCAAGAAACATTATGATGTTTTGTATGATATAAATATTATTCATTTATTTATTTGGTTGTACAACAAAATAATTGAACTTCTCTTTTACCAAGAGTTTTAATTAAGTTAAATATTTCAAATTATAATTATGATTCAATAAACATCAACGCATACTGGTAGTCACTGGATGAGACGATTCCCTTATAACTTTCACTTTTGAAACTGCTGAATGTGACTGTGCATCAAAGTTGATGAGTTTTGTCAACTTTCTGGGCAACACTTTATGTACATGTTTCATGAGTTCACGGTGACGAATTGTGTGTATGAAGAACGTCACGATTTTCTAAAATGAAACATAAGTGTGTATGGTCAAAACGTTTCATGATCGTACTTTGAGAAGAATGAACATGAAATAGATACTGGCGTCCATTCCTCCAAACAAGGTAAAGTACCACCAGACTTCAGGGATCAACACTAAAAACACGGAAGCCAAAGTAATGAATGCTGAAGAATTCCAATAGAAATATGTTATAACATCATCAAACCTACAAACTGTCTTTGTCAAATGTCGCATTCCTTTATTGAGTACAGAGTTCGAATTTCCGTATCTCTGAAACCTCTGAAAATTGTGGCATACCCATATTCGTGTCAAGAAAATAATAACTTACCAATTTCATTCTGATATAAATGAAAAAATAGATAATAATTGGTATAAAAACACACAACATTCTTTGATATGCCAGATAATTTCGGAACCATGGAAGGACGGACTGAAAGTAAACATTAAACATTTCTAAAGGATTAAAAAATATTAAAGAACGATCTGTTTTTGAAATGCTATGCACTGCGGATCTGGGAGTCAGGTTTGAGCCACGTCCCAGCCGGGGACTGGCCGAAAATCCAGTCGTGGATTGCTCCACTTCCCAATAGAGGCTGGGTAAACCGGTGAGACCGGATTTGAACTCATGACATCCAAATCGCTAGCGGCCACCACAACCGACTGGGCCATCCTGCTCTCTTATTAGTGTTTTAAACGTACCGAGAAATTGAAACAAATATTGTCAACAAATTTTGGAGGTAAAAGGCTGATGGCTAGAAGATGAATGCAGTATCCGAGCAGTGACACAGCTACTGGCGCTGTAACAACATTTCCCTATTTTTTTGCAACTGATTTATAGTCTTAGTCTTACATGTTACAATGAAGAATGTGTACCCTGGACCACACTTGTTATATCGTACCGGTAGTAGAACTGCGAATAATCGGTCTAATGCAATCGTTAGGCCAAATAGGTTATCCATCTAAAAATAATTTTGAGTATATAACAATTGAATTTCAAATTTAAACCTGAATACAAATTTGGTAAGAGGCTACTATGATATTTCGGTTGCAAGCTGCTTGAGAGATGAATAGAACATCTGAAAAGTAATTCTAATAACATTTATGGAACTTGTTGTTGCAATAAACTAACCACTGAACCAAACCACAAATCTATAGATTCCCATAGCAAGAAACTGTCCAGCACAAACTGTATCACTCAGTGACAACGCTATGATTACAATCAGCTCTTTTTGGTTTTTACTTGTAGTTTTGAGCAGATAAATGGCCAAAGGAATGTTCAAAAACAATGTTATAGCACCTAGAACCATTTGAGATTTTGAAAAAAGAGTAATACAAATCTACCGAAAACTACGTAGATGTACGTTATGACAAATAGATCTTCATTGCGAACGTAGTTCAAAGGTGGATTTTGGTGATCTTCGGACATGACACCTGAAAAGTGGTTACAGAAAATGCGTAAAGAATAATCATAATAGAGTAGAACAAATTGATTCGTGGCACCGAAGTTGAATGAGAACAGAACAATATTCTGAATGATTGTCTGCTTCAGTGGTAATTGGAATTACATTGTACAATTTTCCATAACAAAAAAATTATTTCAAGAAACGAGAATTTTACGTAGGAAAGATATAATGAAAAAGTGTGTAAAGTTCTGAGGAAAATGACTATTCAAAAAATACCAAAAATGATATGTGTTTTAATCCAGACGAAGTGTGTTGCAAAATGATCGTTTATAAATTAAATTTGTAGGTGTTGACAGGTAAATGTCTTCTGACTTCAAGTTTCAGCAAGACTCTAGTTAGAAACCTTTACCTATCTTGTCTACATTTTGCTAAAGTGGTAGGTACCACTAATTCCAGTAATCATAAACCAACAAAAAACTTTCAATTTAAATAAACCTTGCGCATTTGCCCATGTCAATGTGAAACATGAAAACTGTACATAATTATTTTACATATTCGTCATTGCTCAGATGGAATGCAAGACTAATAGAGGAAATTTTTTAAATCAGTTTTTCAATTTTATTGATATATTTTTTTTATTACGACAGGATATTACAATTCTCAAATACAAAATTTTAAAAAATAGGGCCAGGGGCATGTTTTTTTTTAATTTTCGGGGAAATGGTCTTGATAAAAATAATTCCCTTTTATATCCAAAAGATTTTGCAATTTCAGCGTAACAATTAAGAACATTCCACGAATGTCCTCTCTGCTGCAAACAGAGAAAAAGCGGTATTATGTCGTTATAGACGTCTACTCAAAAAGAAAAGTGTTTTGCAAAAACCAGAGCAAGAAAAAAACCAAAAAAAAAAGTTGATATGAATGATTGAAATATCGAATTACATTGTCATTAGTCACTTGGTTTATCAGATTTATTAATTCAATGCAAGCACATGATGTAAGAGCACTTATAAATCAGTCAGATGTGAGGGTGTTTTGTCAAATTTGAAATGATAGATTGGATACTTTTGCAGGATTTAATACTATTACGTAAACTGACATGTCTGGTATTTCCTTGTGATATTAGAAAAAAAAATTGGAAAAAGAACATAATATTGATAATGCGACCTGCGACCTAGCGACCTAGGTCGCATTGCGACCTGAATTACCGACATTTTGTTCTCCTTCGGTTTTGATTCACGTGAGTTGTTAAAATCCGTATAACTCGAAAACTAAAGATTGCAGAATATGTATATTCCACTAACATTTTCTCTATTAAGATTTTATAAGTTTATGCGTTGTTTCTAAAATTTCATTTTCCACTTTTCGAATTAAAAACGTAGAAAAAAGCACAGAACAAAGCATTGATTTCTACAAATTCTACAATTCTACAAAAAAAATGAAATTTAGAAAGTGTAAGATCACAACTTTTACTCATTTAATTTTGAAATCCAGGAAGCAGACTGTTGTCTCCAGAGTATTTGGCAGGATGTGAATCTTGCGTTTGTTGTTTGAGCTTTAATGATTGTACGTAGAAAATATGACAGCGCCAAACATTGCACGATTTGGCAACATTTGACTACATGTAATTATCTACAAGAAAGTCTAGTCTATGAATTTTAGAATCTACATGAAGAAGGTCGCATACTGGCATTTAGAATATTCTGAACACTTTCATAATTTAATGTCTAAAATTGACACATACAGACAAATTTATTGACTTTGCTAAAAATTCGTTCAACCGTTGATTTTCAATAATTCCCGTCACCTTTTTTGGAAATCAGAATCTTTAATTTCCAGGGTGAGCATCAAAACAACATTGAAAAATGCAATTAGTTGACTCGGCATTTTGAATGATCAAGACCAAAAACAATAATTATGTATTATTTTAGTTTAGATGTTCTGGAAAGCTCGAAATAAATTTTTAATGATAAATTAATAATCTATGAACTCCGTAAACTTTCTGATTACTCAGCAGCCTAATCAAAATGCTCAAAGATCTTCATAAATGAACTTCATGATTTATTTCAATGATCTGATAATAAGTAAAGTCAAAGAGGCCAAAAAGTAATAAGGAATTATCGTAGTATTGTTTATATTAGTTGACTCGAATATTTATGTACTTTGATAGTTTAAACACAAAACGGTGACAGCTCATTTACATTATGTCGCATCGATGAGACTTCCTCTGTTTTTTGTTTTTATTTGTGACGATCGGAACTTCTTCTAAGCCGTTTTCCATCGAAGTTTCGCTTGAATTTGCTCCAATCTCATCAATATTGCCGATTAAACAAAAGTCGGAAGAATCAATTTGCTGTAATGAAAAGGGACATTAGAACGTGGTATAATTACGTTGATATAGTGATAGTAACGATTTTGTTTAAATAAAAATATTACATTCTAGATTTCCTCAATTTAGAAATTTAGTGGAATGTCAAATATTTTAAAGAGCTTATTATAAAAGGTGTAGCAGTTGTATCCCAAAATGTTTTCAATTGATTATAATTCATAATGACAAACACGTTAACCCTTCTAATAACAATTTCTTTTATAAAGTTTAAAAAATATCGTTTATCTGAAAAACTGAAATACTAAAATAATTCACGTTTCAGTTTTCAAAATATTAACATTTTTGCGGTTTATCTATGTAATACACAAATACCCTTAATATTTTGGATTTTGAACCGAAAGTTCTTCCACAAATTTTCTAGAATAAAATACAGTACTAGAGTACTAAAATCCCTTATTTTTTGGCATATCGTCTCAAACATTGCAAATTCATGGTTAAACAACATTTGCAATCAAACTACGTTGAAACGTTTTTGAAAATGTTTTGGAAAATTCTTAACCATGAATTTTTGGATTACTGTTCTTGTGATATTTTTATTTTAATTGATACCTCCTGATTAGTCGATTTGGATTCATCAGTGTCGCTTTCGAAGACCAAGTCAAAACCCGATACTTCGTAAAGAGTATTCATGGCGTACGCAAGATCAGTAGGTTTACCAAACGTCTTCTGAAAAGTAAACTAAGCGAAACCTTTGCTTTATCAGGATTATATACTAGAACATTGGCCCTATTTTCAAAAAAATGAAATTCAAATGTATTGTACTATGGTTAGTAGACACCCAGTCATTTTAAAAACGTTTCAAATTATTACTCTCACCAGTTTTTCTCGTTTGCTAGCTTCAATAGGAAAATTATGGCCGAATCCTGCAACTGCGTAGCGAAACTTTCGCATTTCATCTGACAATGAGTCGTTGTCTGCCAAGCACGCCCCAATACGAAAGACACTTGTTTTGTTCATCTTAAATACCATCAAAATTCAGTTCAAACGTGGAGTAGCATGAATGTGGATTTTGCCTTTTAAGATCAAAAATATATTAAAATTAGAACACCAGAAAAGAAAAATAATAAATCGAGGAAGAATAAAAACCCCAAATTATAAAAGAACAGTTATTCGATTTTGGTTCCTTTATTTGTTCAATTTTGTCTAAAATGAGAAGCCACCCACTTTGTAACCAATCAGCGACTTTGAACTCCGCACACTTCATTCTGATTAATTTAAAAGTGGGGGAGCAAATCACTGATTGGTCTTGTAGTTCTCAATTTTGAGGAAATTCAAACAAGGGAAAGAGCAAAAACCAAAACATATCTTTTTTTAATTTGGAGTTTTAATATTTCATAGTTTTATTTAGTTCTTCTTTTTTAATATGTACTATTGAATTTTAGACTAATTTGTGTATTTATTAGCAATATCCGTAATTACGGTACTCCATTTTCAAAACGTATGTGCATAAAATCAGAAAGGTCTCTGCTAGAATGTTTTAAATGATATATGAATAAAATTGTATTTTGGAGGTACTAACAATTGTATTAGACAACTAAGTCAATGAAACCTTGAGTAGTAAAATTTCAGAAATAAAAATTTTACCTCGTCCCCAAATTTCATCCTGCACCACGCAATGACAAGGTCCAACAGTTCAACTCCGCTGTGAAAATTTACAACTCCAAACTTTTGGCTGGTCCCATAAACGAGCATTTTCAAACGATTGAGGATATCAACTCCGTGCTCATTATTCGTCTAAAAATCCCAATAAACTAATGTTTCAATGAATTGCTCACCTTTTTTGTTTCAATCATAACGTTTTCCAAGGCATAATGCAGTGTGAAAAGACTTTTCAAAAAGCGATGATAGTCGGTACTCTTCAGTTCATCAGTGAAAAAAGGTTGGAATTTACTTTTATTATACGGCATCTGAAATTAAACAGTCGAAATATTATGGTATGTGTGGTGGCGATACTGCACAACGAACTGACACTCGTGAGCAACGATGTGTTATGATGAGGGAGTCTGTATGTTTCAGCTGTTATTCAGGTGGCATACTTTTTTTTCAAATATTCATCCTACTATCGACATCTGTGATATAGGCAAAAACGTACCATATATATCATTCAGCTGGAAAAATGTACATTGCACAAATATGTACGAAAATAGAAAATTAAGAGTTTGAATAAAATGCCACTGTATGAGGGGATGAGGAAGCCATTGATTGCCGAGGAAGTGATACACTCTCTGATGTCATCAAACATTGTGAAATATGTTCTGAAAAGATTACTTTCCCTTCTATTTCTTCAAAACCTCAAGAGGCATTATTTTTCTAACTAAGAGTCACTGGATGTTTATCCAAAAGTTGTTTGAAGTAGTTTACATTTTTTTTTGGCAAACACGTAATAAAAATGCGACTTATTCCAGCATTGACCCATTTTTGTCTTTTTTTAAAATTTCATTTCAAAGAATCTTATTCGTTTTTACAAGGTACGAAGAATACCGGTTTAGAGAGGATCAATTATAAGTTTAAATAAATTTTCAGATTTTTAACAAGTTTTTGATAAATGTTTGATACGGAAAATTGCACAGAATCTTATCACTGTGACAATATGCCAGTTGCAGTATTTGATTCATAGAATCATAAAATACAATCTTATCTTCTCTGTCAAGTAGTAAATCTAACAAATAAAGTTGTTAAAGTGAAACCATAAAAATGATTGTTTGAAAACTTGAAGTTAATCTAGATCGAACTTCGTTAATTTTATGCTTTGTGAAATTGGAAATGGTTAATACCAAATATTATTAATATGTGTTTGATAATTCTCAACACGGTTAGCTACAGTCTCATAAATTGAATTCAAGACTCGTGGAAAACAATTTTTGGTCGACTGACTTCCAATTATGGCTTCCATTCATGTTCCGAATGGCGCTTCCGTTGGCTTCATGGCGCAATCCGTGCAATCCACGCGCTTGATATAGTGCGGTGCTGAACCCAGAAAATGTCGTCCGCTGCAGGATAACTTTCTATTGCGCTATCTCGGTAAACACCGAGCTTACGAATTTCCCGTCAGCATGCGGAAAAGCGGCAAAGGCCGGCAAACGTGAAGCGTATTTACCGCGTGCCCTTGTAGCACTTGCGCTGCTATAACTGGTAATTCCCATTTTTTAACTGTAAATATAAATTTTTCAACTAATTGTTTATTTTGTTTAAAAAATTTTGAATTTATCTCTCTAGTCGAAACCAAAAAATTTATATTGACAAGATAGTTGAACTTGTTATTTGCTTTGTTTTCTTATCATTTGGCGGTTTTTTTTCAGACACACAAAGAGCATTATACCTCATATGTCGAGACTAGTGAGAATTAAAATATAATCTTCCAATAAAAAACCGCTTTATTTGAGGCAATGAGTTGTTTCATTGTTGGCATTTGGTAGTTTATTACTAAATCAAGGATAAGGGGGTTTTCTTGTTCCCAAGAAAATATCTATAATACACAGTGGTTTCACAAAAAATAGGTGTATGTAATTGTGCACATGTGTTAAAGAATCTTGAAAGTAAGAAATATCGGATATAGAGCACAAATGTACATAATAAAGTATGAGAAGCGGAAACAGTATTTGTTTCTTGAAAAGAATTGACCCAAATTGATTCCTGCATCACTAAATGTTTAAAATTTGAAACATAACTAGCTGTTTCATAGTAGGATTTATTTAAAGTCTGAAACAAAATTATAACTTTTATCACGTACTGAGTTCAACTGAAAAATAACTTTCGAAATGTTGACGCAAACATAATTTGACGTATTTTCAAAAAAAAATGTTACTAAAATTAATTACGATGTTTTATTTGATAATAGTTTCACGTTATACTTGTGTGGTAAATCTTCCGCTATTTTCTATTATTTTAAAAATAATTTAATGTGCTGCAATAAATACGTATTTGCTGGTACTTCTAAACTTGAGTTGCCTATGATGAACCAACGGAAACATTAATATGATGTGATGTAGCGAACACAGTTGTCAACTTTATTCAAACTCAAATTTCCATTCTTTAATTTGATCAAGACACACATGTAACACGATCAGCACGAAATCTTTTTGACTCAACAAATATCACTGATAACGTTAATCCCCTGTCTTGTCACTCTCTATTCTCTTGTTTTTAGGTTAATCCTTTTCCGCCAGTCAACTGTTGATACATCATCATTTTCTGGTTTCATTTTGTCAATCATTACATTGACTTGCACTTTAAGCTGTGCCTAGTGCTTACCGGAAAATTAAAGTGATTGTTTGTGCAGTACGTAATAAATTTCTGATTTTTTGTGAGTGATAACGATTTTATTGAAGTAATCAAATTTTTGATAGCAATTAATTTTTGATAGCAAATTAATTTTAAAATTATCGACATTGTGGGATTGTTTATATGTATAGGCAGCGTTTAGTCTGAAAAATACTCTTTGAATTATGAAATTAAAAAAAAAACAGTTTAAAATGTTTTCCTATTACTTTGAAACAAACAACACATTTTCAAAAACAAGTGATTTTTGGGGTAAACTTTACACTCAATTTTAATTTGTTTTCTGCGAATGCCGAACCTTCAATATTAAAAAAACGAATCAAAACCTACTCTGAGCAATTTGTGCATTTCTCCAACGAATGGTTGCTAGTTCGATTAGAGCATTTTCAATTGAGTTCCTCAAGTCCGCATGGTCAATCTGATTGTTTTCCGATATTGAGACAAGTCTTTGAATAACATCAGTTTGGTCTTGATTGAGCTCATACCAGGGTGTGCTTAGAATGCGATTCATTTCGCTTTCAACATCATCTTGATTCAAAATATTAGTTGAAGTAGATGGATGCGGTTCATTTTCATCGAGTTCTTCCTCAACAACAAGACCATCTTCAACTTCCGAAGACATCAAAAATGCTTCGTCGTTTTGTGACATAATGATGAATTGGTGATTAAAGATGACTAGACTGCAGACAGGAAAATTGGAAAAAATAAGAAAGGGTCGAAAGAGAACACCGTAAAACCTTTTTTGGCTGTCTGACACCAGTTTTTCTAGTCAAAGCAGACGGCGGCTCCGCCTATTTTCCCAATTTTATCTCGTTCGCTCTGACCACCTGCGTCATTTTATTACTTGCAGTGTTTTGGCAAAAATGTCGACGTCGCTGTGTATCGTCGTGATAACACTATCAATTTTCAACATGTGGCAGGAAGACGTGAAAATGAGAAACGATACACGACATCGGGAATTACCATTAATCTTTTGTTATTTATTAATGTCAGACTTTAACTTGATTTCTTTTTTTAATTTACCTCAAATTGAAAAGTTGTATCATGGATCACATAATTTTTATAAAATTGATAAACGTTTTGCGTCACAAAATTATTCAACTATTTTAAGGATAAAAAATAGCACGAAAAATCGAAAACCTAACAATTGTGTTAGTTGGAAACACTTTAAAACTTTGAAATTTGACATGACCAGTATAAGATAAAAGTTGGTAGGTAATTTTTTGTGCCAAAAGGGCTCGAAAATTATCTGAAAGTTACCAAGTGTTGATTATCGAATTATCGAATTATCGGACTTTGTTTTTGGTCAATTTGCAACTTTAATGCCAGTTTTGAGTACTTTTAATAGTGACAGTAACAGGGACAGTTATTTTTAAACAAATAAATGTTGTCTATAATTCGACATTTCAGTTAGCAAAATTGCTAACAGTTATTGCCAGGTACACCTGTTCTGAACTATACTTTTTCAGAAAAAGTGACTGAATGGGATTTGTGTATACAGATTCAAATTTTGAAACCAAATTAAAACAAATTGTTCATTATTGCTGTGTCACACTCTGTAATGTCTGACAGCACAAGTATTCTTCACAAGGATAACGAAAACTACCGGTACCAGATGTAATTGATATCAAAACTACAAACAATAAATGGAATTACTATAGAAAGAAGTGTCTACAAAGTGCTTAGTGCTATTATAAGTGTGAGAAAAAGAATTCAAAACGTTTGTCCGTTGTTTGGTAATGTAAAGTGCTCAAAAACAGGTTTAAACGTAACTAACAACTTTTTTTTTTAATTTAAAACGATTTATCATGATTTGCTTCTGGTCTGGCGTTCTGGTCCAAATTCATAAATCTCTTCAAAGTAAATTTATTCGAAATGTCTTTCAGAAACTTTGTAGTAAATTTTAAGTTCTTTCAGAATATACCAACAATATTCCAGTAGGTACAAGAAGCTTCACGTAGTTACAGAAATAGTACATTTTCAGCCCTATCAAAGTTTGGAAAATCCACCTATTTTTGCCTATAAATGGTAGTTTTCATTAAATAATAAAAAACGCACTAAAAGGTAGGGCTGAAAATGTACTATTTCTGTAACTACGTGAAGCTTCTTGTACCTACTGGAATATTGTTGCTAAATTCTAAAAGAGGTTAAAATTTACTACAAAGTTTCTGAAAGACATTTCAAAAAAAAGTTACTTTGAAGAGATTTATGAAATTTCAAAGTTTGGAAAATCCATCTATTTTTGCCTATAAATGGTAGTTTTCATTAAGTAATAAAATACGCACTAAAAGGTAGGGCTGAAAATGTACTATTTCTGTAACTACGTGAAGCTTCTTCTACCTACTGGAATATTGTTGGTATATTCTAAAAGAGCTTAAAATTTACTACAAAGTTTCTGAAAGACATTTCAAAAAAAAGTTACTTTGAAGAGATTTATGAAATTTCAAAGTTTGGAAAATCCATCTATTTTTGCCTATAAATGGTAGTTTTCATTAAATAATAAAATACGCACTAAAAGGTAGGGCTGAAAATGTAATGTACTATTTCTATAACTACGTGAAGGTTCTCGTACCTACTGGAATATTGTTCTAACAGTCTTCTATATCACCACAAAAAATATCTAAGATAAAATCAATACTGAAAAAAACGACAAAACTTATTGAATGGCCTAATAGTTGTGCTATCTACTCGTTTTCAATTCAATTTCTTATATATCTCTTAAAAGTGTAAAAACCAAGATTTAAAATTATAAACAAAGCATTTGAATTTAAATAACAGAAACCAAGTGCTCCAGCGCTAAAATGGTATTTTTGCATGTTACTTTGTTTCAGCGCTCTGATTCTAATGAAAATATGAAAGTCTAAAAAAATTTATGATCATTCATGTTTATTCGACCCTGTTGTAAAATACTTCTATAACATAATTATTGCACTTCATAAATGTGTTTTATGGAAACTTGTACGATCAAAAACAAGCACGATGGTTTACGTTAACAGCATTGTGTTGCGATAAGAACGTCATTGAAAATTTTATCAAATTCAATTTATGGTTTACTGCTTTACTTCTTAGTAAAGTTTACACTTTGATATAATAGCATTATCAGTTAAAAATTGTGGTATGAATTTTTTATTCCTTTTTTGGTTTCAAGAAACTTGCTACATTATATTTAGAAGAAAAAATTAATGGACAACTAATTTTTCTGTGAAGTTTGGCCAATAACCCATTATGGAGCTCTGTTTCAAAGCGAGTCTGAATTACCATTGTTGTTATTTGTATTGACTGTCATATAAGTTGTTAAGTTCAAAACACGTGTGAATTGTGCTGGCGTTGAGAGGCACAGAAACACAGATGTCTTAACCGTTTTCAATTAGACAACCATATTACTATTGTAACAGACTTACACGTTTCACAGGTGGGTTTGTTTATTAGAGCAGCGAGTGAATTTTTCACTGATGACAGCTGTTGTTTTTTGAAAAATGTTTGCGATGTGAATTGACTAGGGCACGGTATTTGAATTTTGACTATGATTGAAAATAATTTGAAAAAAGAAACAACACTTTCACGGTGACATTCACATCTGCTCCCCTGAAATTAAAAAATAGCACTGCAAATATTTTACGGTGTCCTCTTGTTTTTCAATATGAGCATAGTTTTGATTCGAAATGTGTGATTCGAAATATTGATTCGAAATGTATTGTTGAAGTTTTCGAAGATTTCAAAAGCGCTTTGGAACTTTTTTTGTGAAAGTAAAACAAGGCAACTTTAAATTCAGCTATAAAATACACTGAAACACTTGTAGATTGCAGTTTCCAAGATTCAAAATTGAGATCAGCTGCTGATATCATTGTGGTAACCTAGTCCGAACATAACTTTTAGAAACGAGTACATTTCGTTGTAAATCCCAAAGTTTTTTTTTGAATATTTGATTACCGTTTTTCCCTAGTATACTTACATTTTTTGATCTATGTTTACAGTTTATATCTTGATTTAATTTGGTTTTATAGAAAATTGTTAACCTTCAATATACGTGCAAATTAATATTTAAAATGCTAACTGAAAAAAAACATGTTCACATAAAGTTAATCACAACCGAGTATGAACCGCAAAATTCGAATTCAAATGAAAATGTCTCCTTGTGAACTATTTTTGTTTTCAGTTTTTCCTCCAATGAACTATTTTTGACCATTTCAAAGCGAGTTCTCTTCCGAAATACGTGACAATTGTATTCACATTCAGAAAAACTCTTATTTGTTGACTCATATGTGTTCCATTATTTCATGAATTTCTCGCATTAACACTACGCTGAATAAAAAATATACAGAGATTTTAGAAACAGACATAGAATCAGAGATACAGTGTGGCACCCTCTGAACACAGATGAAAAAACACATTCAGAGGAGGCGTGGTGATGAGTAACTGTGGGCACGAGGGCCCTATGTTGCCGCACTCAAACAGTTGAACCGGGCACTCAGCTCTGATGGTCATAACATTTCCCCCTTTCACTCTTTGTCTCACTAGTGGAACACTATAGCAGTTATGTTTTGACAATCTGGTACCAGGCGCTAGATTGTTTCATTCCACGGTTTTTGTTCCGTTCTTACAATCATCATATCTTTCTCTCTCTCTCTCTCTCTCTCTCTCTCTCTCTCTCTCTCTCTCTCTCTCTCTCTTATTTCCGATTTTCTACAGACGTAATATAATTCATAATTTTCTCATATTATTTTTTGCAGATCATAGCTGTTTGAAGAAGGACAGGTTAGATATGCGCATGTTTTGGATCCTGATGATCCTCGTTGCATCGAGAGCGGTGATCGCTCCCCCGGCTAATAGCGGCGGATACATTGGAGAAACGTCATTCGAGTTTAAAACCAAACGCACCTTTTCATTCAACGCAGGAATTGAGGAACTTCTGATGAATGGTTAGTCATATTCTCCAGTACTGTTATTGAATGGTAGTGATTTGTGAACCAAGGAAAACTTGCTATTCCAGTTTTTACATGATTCGCGAGCTAATTTTTGTCAAAATTTCAACGGTATAATGTGCAACTAACATTGAAAACTGAATATTTCAAGCACAATTAGAGAAAAAAAAACTGTAAAAACTCGAAAACTCGCGAATATTTTTGTTCAAGCATTTTGAAATCGTTTGTAAATTGCACCTGGCCTGAGCTGGCATGAGCTGGATTAGCTTTCTGGTCTTGTTCATTTTTCTCATCCATTTCAAAATATAAGGGAAAAAATATAAATGATTGATATGATTCATTCTAATTTTAGACACAACACACTTTTCACTAGATATCACAATATTTAAAATCGTATATGAGTGAAGTTCTAATATTTCATTGTTCCAAATGTGTTCAGTCTCTTTTACATTGTGTTTTTCCAGCACAAAACCGAGATCTCAATGTGACAATGACCCAGAAGTGTAGTGATCCTGTCACTTTCAAGTTTGGCAAATGCGACATTGCCTACTACCGCCAGGAAAACAAACAAAATGAGTTGACACTTGTTTTTGATCAAAACGGGACCCTTTTCTTGCTCAATGCTACCAGAATCGCTTGTGACAATGGATGGAACCCAGATGGAGCGTAGGTGTTTTTTTAATATGTCATCTATTACGCGGAAAAATTAGCAGTACAAGAGAAACATTTATAAAGTGAATACATATCTTTTATTTAAATTTTCAGCATACACTTCAAAGTCTACACCGAGAACATCTCGACGTGCAAGTTTACCTTCAAGACGAGCGGAGCTCCTGAAAAGTAAGAAAGAAAACAAGCTTAATATCACTGGACTCAATGTAATGTAATTTTCAGACCAGAAGACTATCTCTTCATCGATACCCCAATCCGCCAATTCTACTACTTCCAAAAGCACATCAAACAGCCTCCTCACAATTTTGAAAAGGACAACACCGTGTTATATCAATTGGGCTCATTTTTTCTGCTTGTGGCTATCTTGGCTATCGCCATGCTTATAATTAAATGCGTTAATTCGCACGGATTGGGTGACGACAAAACTGACGATGCACTGGAAATGAAGAAAGGAACCGTGGAGCTGCAGAACGAGGAGCAGTCAAACACTCCGTATTCTACAGATTCCGACAGAACCGAGTTCTCATTGCCAGCACAAAACATTGTGCCCATGACCGGTTCTCAGCAATAGCTCACCAGTAAAATTATCCGGTAAAGTCACAACATGTTCTCTTACAAATAAATGACTTAAAATAGCAATGGCCAGCTGAAAAAATTGTCTACAATTCAAAACTTGATGAAAATTAGCCAACATCATTGTTTTGGTATATATACAATACTCACAAAATGCGTTTAACGAACCACAAAAAGAGCACTGTAGGAGTGCGCACACCATTTGCCAATGCAATTTCTGTTACCTTCTGCATCTCTCGTATCTCTACAGTGCCTTGCCAATAGCGATGACGATGGTGACTTTTTCTACATTATCTTTCTGTCTAATGAAACCACGTCAAGTTCCGTTCGCAATTTTTTTGTGAAAAAGTAGTTTGCATCGCCAATGAACTTCGTGATGGCCTGTCAAAATTTTCCCACTATGATAAGAGAAGAAAGTAGACAGTGAGACACTCCAATCAAGATGTTGATAAAATAATTGGACAAGAAATTGGTGTAAGGTGAGAAAAAATATCAAATCAAAAATAATTCACTTTTTTGCACAAAGCGTTTTTGGTGATCTTTGTTGTCTTGAATAAGCTAAAGAGGATTATTAAAAACCATGGCTCTGAGTCGCTGCAGTTTTTTTTTGTTTTGAAAACATCCTAATTTACCGTTATTTTTTCTATGAAAGCTCAAAAGTTTTTGCCTGATCCACTCATTTGGGTATTCTGCAATGATTATGCCCAAGTGTTAATGTTCTGTGTATCAAACTAACTGTAGTTTACATCACTGCAGCCGATGCCCTCCCTTTGAAGAAATATTTTTTGTTCGTGTAGAAGTTTTACACAATTTTTAAAAATATAATTGTGTAGTCTCAATCTGGCAAATAACTGGGCATCAAAGCGAGCAGTAATGTTTCTTCACGGATTACTTATTTCAAAATCAATAATTCCGGGGTAAAACTTCTCACTCCTCGGCTCACAAAGTAGCTGAGCGGAGAGCTCACATGCCAAAAACAGCATAAATCCTATTTTTCATTAAAACCTCTCCGTCACTGCTCCTCCGCTCAATAATTCCCTGCTCGTGAGACTTCGTCCGGCAGCTGCTCTTTTTCTTTGCCTTCGTTTCGGTTGTGCACCTCCTTTTAGTAGACGTTAGATGAAAAAGCTCATTGACTTAGAGTCAAAACAAGTGTATTGCGTTAGAGAACTGCAATATTCGAATTAAATGTTTTTTTTCTTGATAAATGTGAACAAATATTTTTGATTTCTAACAAAAAAATACGATGAAACTAGTTTTAAATTTAAAAAAATCCTGAAACACCGTGGCCGTTTTTTCCGTTTCATTGTTACGATTTTGTTTGCACACACAGCGAACAGTTTATTCCGAATCTATTAAATTGTTTATTTCTTTTGGAATAACCAACGAGACAACAGTCAAACGTTTGATACAGTCAGTGCACCACTTGTCTATAAGCAGTGCAATGAACGGGAGTTGCGGATGTGTGGTGAGTATTTAATTTTGATTAGTTAGTATTAAACTAAAAAGAACCAGTCCCAGCTTGATAAAAAATTATAGTCTTATACTAATGAACTGTGACATAAATAATAGTTTTTGCTAATATTAAAATGTATACATCTTTAATCCGAATCAGAATTGGATTTCAACAGTCACTGTTCCTATTTTATAGTTATAGCAGAAATACAAGGTTTCATAGACGTGACCTTATTGATTTTCAGCTTGGCGGTCAAACAACAACAGAGCGACGTGGCTTTCTTATTGAAGATATTCTCGATCTGACAACTGGAACAAATCGCTGTTCACATTACCAAAAGCAATCGAAACTGCAAAAATCTGATCATCAATATCCGCCTGGTGACGAAATTGATGATTTAACAGTAAGTTTCTGTTGCTGGATCTTCTTTGATTTGTTAGTCGCCAAACATCAATTTTAGGCTAAATTTGAAAGTTGCGCAAGAACACGAATCTTCAAAAAGACCAATTTTCCAATAAACGCTTCTTACAAACACCAGAATAACGAATCTCCGTCAGATGAGGATGACGTCGACGTTGAATTGAGCAATGATGTGAGCAATGAAAATCCTATTGTTTATTGTAAGTTTTTGATATTTTAAGTTTTTAAAATCTATTTTTGTAGATTCAAAATTTAGTAGAAAAAAAGCTAATTCTAGCTGAAACTTACAATTTTGCCAACCTTCCTGTGATGCAGCTGTCTGAGATAAGCTTTTACTGAATTATCATTTATTATTGTTTTTTTTATTGCTAATCTCACGATATTTCGCTGAATGAGAACATTTGGTAAGTCGATAGGTAACCAAAACATATTATTATTGAATACCTATTGGCTTCAAAGTTCCGTAATTGATGAGTTTATGTTAGCAATTAAAATAAACAATAAAGGATTATACAATAATTTACATTAATTTTCGGTCACTGCAGCACGGAAAAGTTGACACATTTTTTTAAATTTTGAACCACGATAAAATATTTTAATAATCTTTCTCTTCCTTAGACTCGTTTTAGTTTTGTTACAAATTTCGTTCAGTGAGTTTATGCATGCAGAATACCTAGAACCGTTAGGCCTAGCAATTTCAATAAGGTATCTAATTCGGATAAATGCAGAATTAGCCCAGACTTTTGGAAAACAACAGGTTTTGACAGTTTTATATATCCCTAATCAAATTTTTAAACAACGACCGCAACACCATTGTGAAAATTGTCGAAGAACTTCGAAATAACAAGAAGAGAATTGCAACCCAAAGCTCGTCTAAACAACGTACGTTTCCAGATAGAATAATATAGTCAAATAGGTTAAACAAATTTACAGATCAAAAGGTTGCATCAAGTACAACTAATCCCGTTTATAATAACAGTTCTGAAGAAAAAACACATTCGGCGGAGAATCAAGATAGTGAGTCTTGCAAAAATGTAATAAAAAAATTTGTGTACATTTTCTTTTAAAAAAAAAACGTTTAAAAATTATCCACTATCAGAAGTTTCGCTAACAAAATTAAAGTTGCTAAAAGGTTTGATCTCGGTCGCATACATAGAAACAACCACGTTTTCAGATATAGAATATGGCGTGAAAACGGAACCACCCGAGAATCAGCCCATGCCAACTGAATCAAACAGTAAGTTGACTGAATATTTGATTTATATTTAGAAAAATAAATTTCAATAAACAAGCATTTTTAGATCAAACTCAAAGTGATGATGGTGAAACAACTGGTGAACAAAAAGACGTCAAAATAGAATCGTTATCAGAATCATGTGGAAATGTGCTGTCATCAAACTACGATGAAATTAATGGTGAGATTTCTTCAATTTTCATACATATGCACACTTATATAGTCTACAAAATACTATCATGCGCCGGGATTCAGTCTGAAAAAAAACAGTTAGCAAAAACAATTTTAAGAAAAATGTCAAAGGAATCGATTATTAATATTAGATTAACAATATTTAAAATTATTTTTGCAAAATTCAGCGAGAGTTCGAAAGAAACTTGAAATTTAATTCTAACCGCTGACTAAATCTTCTCTCATTTTTTCATTAGCACAAGGAAATACTATATACGGGGTTTTAGCATTATTAATATTCGCAAAATTATCAAAACATAAATTAGAACTTTCGCAAAATGGTCAAAAAACTACCCATTTCCAGAAGTTCCACGTTTCTCCGATAATCCAGTTTTTGGACATCTGAATCTTCCGGAAGTGACGATCTATGACGCTGGTTAGCAATAGTCTAAAAATTAATATGTTTTAAGATTTTAAGTTTTTCATTCGTTGTCGAATGTTCAAACCACCGAGAGCTACACACTTCCAAGAGAACTTAGAACATGGCCAGGAGGAAGAATTGGATATGGTCTGTGAAGACACCCAATTCTCTTAATTGTACATTCAATTTTCAGCTCTCTCAAAAAATGCTGAAAAGGTTTTGGAACTAGGTTTTCAGGAGTTCGTGCTTCCTAGCTGGATCTTTGACAGCAACCATTCCGACGGTGATACCGACGATGACAAAGTTAGGAAAACAGGGAAAAAGTCAGGAAGATCAAAACAAAAAGCACCAATGGCGCCGCCAATCAAAAAGAAAAAGAAGAACTGTATGTTTTACTCTAACTTCAAATACATTGCCAAGCATTCAATAAACAGAATGCATAAGTTATTGCTTTTCTGACGAGTGTTTTTGCGGTTAAAATATATTTCAATATCAAAACTCGCATGAACGTTAAAACAAATTAAAATTGAATCCAACCCCGTAAACTTCAGAACACTTTTTTTGTTTAATTTTGAAATCTAACATGACGCTGTTACTTTTCTTGGAATCTCCGTTATGTAGATAAATCAAGTTTTGCGTATGTCAGACATACACATGATCAAGAAGAATAATCTTGCACTTTACTTTTTCATGAGACTGAATAATAAATTATAGCTGACGAAACAAAATTTGAAATCCAATTTCAATTATTTGAGCATACAAATACAAATATTAGGCTTCTTGAAATTTGAAGAATTCTATTTTCAGCCAAAAGTGCACGTGATTTGCATAATGGCATTACAAAATATTTTGAAGAGAAGTTTATCGATAGAAAGCTACTACCTAGCAAAAATTGAAATATTTTGCCAATCATCGTGAAAATTATCAACTATCAACTAATTGCAATACATGTCGATTTAATGAATTTTTTATTCTTAATTAAAAGTTTATATCAAGCACACAACAACCCCTTAAATTATAGTTTTTGCTAGTTCACCGAATTTTTGACTATTCATCAAACCCCCTTTTTTTTCTAACTTGGAGTTTTTCCTCCATTTGAGCCATTTCTACTGCTTAAAATTAGAAAATATTTTTGATTCAACCCTATTGTAAAAAGTGTATCAATTTTATATTGGTTTCAGAAATGTATACGAATGCACCTTCATCAATGCGCAACATTCTTCCAATTCATCTTCAACGCATCCATCATTGCAGCAACGTAATTTCTCTACCCGGGCTTTTTCATTATTCGTATCATTTTAAGAATATTTTTTCATATCCGAAATATATTTCCATCATTATATCATTCAGTATGTTCTTTCAATTGGTGTTTTTGACAAAAAATATAATAAATCTGGAATTGTACCTGTTGCAACGAGATAAAAACCAACCGAAGAAAGAATGAGCGCGCAGAGTAGATATTCTCATTCCATGCCACTTCATTCTCTTTTATTTTATCCGCCCTTTCCACGGCTCACAACGCCATTTTTTCTTGTACTCTTTGTTTCTCTTCCTTTCCTATTCAAATCCCCTGTTTTTGGTCAGAAGTGACACTTTCTCATAGATGCAATGCACGCGTGTTTCTTAATGCTAATTGTCTTCAATTCATCAAAAGATGAGAGGAGCCACAGGACGTCACAAGCGAATCGTCATGTCGCACGCTAATAATTAAAATTTAATTCAAGTTTTAGATTATTAATTCATTTTTCATTCTTCTTAGTTTATTAGTTTTCTTTTACTTTTAAGTTCATGCTTTATTCTCGTGAAAAGCTAAGAAAAAAAACAATGATAAATTCTCAATTCTCTCTTTCTTCTAAAAATAATCAGATTTCAAAGAATTTTTTTTGTTCCAGTTTCGATAACTTTTTGTTTGATTCCGTATGTTAAATGCATGTCTTCACTTACTGTCAAATTACGGAAGTAGATTAAACTTTCAGATATCAAATAAATATGGGTGGAGCCGAAGGAGTATTAACTACATTATCTGATTGCACTACGGTCGGGCAATATGATTGGCACCAGATACCGATTTCTTTCGGTGATGGCTCGGAGACTGTAAAATACGGATTTTGGCTTCAAACCGAGCGCGGGTTCATTCCTAATAGTTTCAGTTTTCCTGTAAGTGCATATTTAGTGAAACAGATACAACACACGTTTGGGTTTGAAATTTGGATTTCGATAAACACCCAAAAACTCGAAATTTCTCCGAAAAAATATGTCTACTACAAACATTTGAGTGTGATGTACTAAATCAAAATGATAACAAAATCCTCAGTTTCAAATAAAAAACCATACGCAGCAAACAAAACTATCAATTTTAATCCGGAACTTATTTGGAGACCTAATACATGGAAGAACTTCTAATATGTATTCATCACTTGAAACTTGTAATTGTGATTATAAAGTGTATTAGAACTACATTATTAAGAACAAAGTGGAAATATCACATGATAGAAATGTCAAGCTGAAACAATTGTGCTTAAGTCCATTTTATACTCGGTGATTGCAATTTTTATAGTTTAATATATTATTATTCGAACAAATAAATTAAAGCTTTACATCATTTGTGAAAATTCTTAGATTTTCTTCTTTTTCCAAATTGTAAGATAGAAAATGAAAAATGAAACCGTAATTTTCCTTTTAATCTTTCATTCTAGTGTTATATTTTAACGTTTTATATCTTGGTTATGCTTGGTTTTAACACTAGTTCAAAAACTACGTTAGTTAAGAATTGAAGTATTGTCTGATTTGTATTTAAGCATTGATTATATTCAATTATCGAAATGTCTTCCAGCTTCGTGATTCAGCTTGGAGTGCACTTTCTGCAAAAGCTCTAGAAGAAGACTGGAGTCATCTTTGTGAAATTCCAATAGCAGGGTCTGAAGAGTATGGATTCAAGGAACTGGTCAGAATTTATCCTGAAAAGTTCGATTGGAGCATGATTGGGACATTCTTAACCGAATATTGTAGAGCGTCCATTTGGAGTTTGTATTGCAATCCAAAAACAGGCGCTGAGTTTTCAACTGGACCAGTTTTCAAGGATGTGCACATTGAGGTTACCATGTTTGACAATCTTCTCCCGTTAAACAAGCATCATGCTTCCTCGAAGGAAAACTATGAAAAGAACCCATCGTTATATCAATATGACCTGCTGTCCACAGGACTAGACAAAAAGAACCTTCGCAAACCATGTGACAGCTTTGAAGATCCCACCAATAAATATGCTCAAATATTTCCATCCTTGAGTCTTACCGAGCAAACTAATAACTCAAGCAAGCAGCGGTAAGTCTTACGGAAAATTTTTAGAAGCAGTTCAAAAAAATAGTTGGAACAGGTCTAATGGATCCAACAAAACATGTGAGAGCTATCGAAGTTTATTCCAGCGTAGAATTGATGGATGCAAACCCAGAAGGTGACAACTTTAATTTTTATTCAAATTTCTTAGTATAATTGTTTATAATTGCAGTTTTATTAACAACTATTCAAAAATGAATAATATCTGGAATTCATCAATTGATATTAATTCAACGAAAACGCTTCCTAACACGAAACCGTAAGACACTATCTTAAACGTTTTGAATATATTAACATTTAGATCTCAATATGGTCAAGCCAGTCGTCGCAAGACCATTGTCCCGATGAAAGTTATTCTAGTGGATAGTCGGAAAGAACACTCGGGCTGCAATATCCAATTTGGTGGTTTTCCTACTTCAAGTTCTACTGCATGGCGTGGAAGGTATGAAGATTAGACGTAGATTTTATTTAAGATTTAATATGCTCAGGTACAACGAATTACGGAGAACCACAGCGCCGTAACTTCCATTTAATTCCCATCAATGTATTCTGTTAATAAATAACAACTTTTACCGAAAAAATTATATATTTTCTTTTTGCGAAGATTTTGTCGGCGAGCATAGAAAATGATACCTAGACTGCATTAAACTAAACGAATGTCTAGACAATAAACTGGTTTAATGAAAATGCGGACGTTAAAACAAAACGAAAACATTTTTCAAAACCTAGTTTATGTTTGACTTGTGTATTATATGCCCTCTTCTCAAAAAGTTGTATTAGTTATAAAACATTTAATCGTGTAGAATACTTCTGTATTTTTCAGGTTTTCGAAGGGAGAGTAAGTATTGTCTTAGTATTGCGCCCCTATTAAAATTGCACACAAAAAGATCGATCGAAAAAATAGACTTGCGCTCAATATTATACTTGCAGTCCCTATTACATTTGCGCTGTCTATTAGATTTTTATCCAATTTTCAATTTTTTTTTTCGAAGTCTATTTTCCTAAATTAATATTCTTGACGACGGGGATTTAGAATAATTGAACAACTGAAAATAGATATAAACTTAATTTCAGCATGCCAAAAAATTTTGAAAAAGGCTCTGGTTCAAATTATGTTTTCTTCGACGCGTCTATTGGACATAATCAAAAACGATCGTATTGATCGTTTTCGTTTCATCGTTTTCATAGCGTGGTTCCTTCTTCTAAAATCTAGCTTTCAAATCCTCTCGGTTGTTTAGTTGTTATTCCAAAACAAAATTATTGCGGTAAAAAACATGTTTCGAATTTCCCTCTCAAAATGATGGCCTAGTTTTTCAACTTTTGCGGCCGCTGGCCGTCTTCCCTAGTAACACTCTCCCTCCTTTCTCGTGGGAAAAAGCGTACACAGAATAAGTTTTAGGCCACAAATTTCTCGATTTTCTTAATATTTTCACGTCTATTTTATTACCTTGATTCATACGTTTCTTCTCTGAGTATTGATTTATAATGGTTTTACTAACACATATTTCACATCATTTTATATTAATTAGTTTTACGTATTTGAACAGATTTAACCTTGGAGATTACTGTAGATTTTGTAGGACAGGAAAAAATGCCAAATTAGGTGTTCTTGATTTTCTTTTTTTCACTTCACCCGCGTCTTTCTTCGTTTTGTTCTCTATTCGTCTCCCTGTTCGTGTTTCTTTTCTCTGTCCTTTCAACCGACACTTGAAGGGTTCTTGTTACGTTACACACTGACGGTAGGTCTTGCCCTTGTCCTTTTCTCCATCGATGTCCTACAGCCTTTCGCGTGTGTTCATAACGTTTTGTAGAAGGGATAGCAATTAACCTTTTCCTTTTTGCAGGTAGCTGAAACTACTCCAGATATGAATCAAAACCGAGTGATTAATGACCCCGTTTTACGACAATATCAATTGGAAAAGTGCAGAGGTAAGAAATGGGGTTGATGATGTATTGTAACAAGTTATTAAAAAGAGCGCTCTCATTTTTTATCGAACATCTTTCAGAAGAGTTAAGACTATATGAAGGGTACTGTCGAGCACGTCAACAATTTGGTTATCCTGTAGAGCTTCCTCAGTTTAATGACTACGGTTCGTTATAAAAAAAATTCGAGATTGAGCAATTATAGACTTAGTTGAAATTAAAATTTGAATTTTTTTTTTTAAATTTTTGTAATTCCTGTATTTATGTAGTTTTGAATATATATATATCTCAAATACATATACAGTAAATACATATACATATACAGCATATACAGTATACAGTGTTACACCTGCGGCATGTTTTCAAAATTGCTTCATTCCTTGAAAACTTCATTAATAATAATAATTTGGTGACAATTTTGATTTTATTACAAATTTTTCAGGTCAAGTAATCAACTTGCCGCCAAACTTTCGAAGAGTACCTTTTTCTTCTCAACCTCAACATGTTTCAAATGCACAAAGTTTTCATCAATCACCAAGTAATAAAGCATACTTTTCAATCAGAATAATCGAAACTATCAATCATTCAGATAGCAACGATTCGTTTTCTCTGTGCTACACCTTATCAGATGATCGGAACTCGCCAGCTCGACAAGTTTTCGAACAGTTTCGAAACCATCCAATGATCCCGAAAAATATGGCACCTAAACGAGTAGTTTTTGTGTACGAAAAACCAGATGGAGGGGAGCATTCGCATACATTTTTTCCGCACGCTCATCATAATATCGGAAATCAACAAGGAACCCAAACACGTTCGGTCGATGCATCGGTCGGTGATCACAGCGTCGTTCGGTACAACATGGAAACTCAAACCGAATGGGAAGATATCAAACAAGGGGCAACTGATAACCATGAAATTCTGCATAATACGATTAAACAGTCTGACACAAAGGCGCCGACGACAACACCAAATTGTGAGTGAGAAAAGGAGTTAAAAGTGCGAAAAGCATGCAGATAAGCAGCCGTGAACTAAATACACTTTGCATATTGTGATCAATAAAAGTGTTGCAGTGTTAAGTGAACCCGAGACACCAGAGTTCAACTTGGCAATTTTAAAAGTTGCTAAATGGCTGCAAATGTCAAAAGATATCGGAGACGTTTTCACTGGAAATGGACAAGCCCAGCGATCAACTGGATTGAATTACAAACACAGGTTGGAACTCATACTTTCAGATAACATTTTCAAAATAGTATGTGAAGAACAGTATTACATGTTTTATTGTTTAACGTCTAGTGGCACAGTTGAAGGAAACTTTTAAATTTTTTACTGAGAAAAAATTAGAAATTTAGGATGAGAATGTACCTCCCGCTTTATAAATATACAGAAAGGTTATCTTGGGTTTTTTGTTTCAAAAATCCAGAGTAGCTCCAGTTTTTAAACATTTTAATATCTCATAAAAGTTGGCTAATCTTTTCAATTTTCGAACATCAGTTCATTTGGATGATAATTTATTTTGATGATATCCGCTATAATTTGATATTTTGTGTTACTTCTTGTATTTCGAAAACTTCCATTTTCAAAATAAAAGTAGAAACATTTCAAAAAATATTTTTTCAAAACAGGACAAGTTTTCAGAACTATTCCAACCCAAGCCTGTTATCAAGGTCCTCGCCCAATTCCGGCTTACAAAATCCCATGCCATGGCTCCCAATCTAGCTGCAATCTCCAAAAACTTGGCGTTCCATTGACAATCGGTAATAAATGCCTACTCATGACAACTGGCGCCCTCTCACGGTCATCCATTTTTCAGCGAGAAGACACTCCACGGTAGACATGAAAGTGGAGACAAAAACCAGAAGCAATGGAGGCGGCGATGACAACGAGACGACGGCGAGCAATACTGGAGGAGACTCAGAGAAGCCGGTTGAAACGAACAATGAGGCTAGCCAATTGTCAGTTGCCGAGAACTGCTCACCGAGCATTGAAGTCCAAGGAGACATCAAGTCAGCGGTCTCACATGCTGATGTCGATGAGAGCCAAACGAGTATGTGCACTTTAAGAAGAGTAGAGTTCAGAAGTGGGAGGAAGAGTGTATGAGACAAAGAAATGTGATGAATTTGTCAACGGGATGTGAAAGTGTCTAGATAAAGAGAAATGACGATAGTTTTAAAGTTTTTTTATATAATTACGGAACAATATTATTTGATGGAAAATTTATAATTTCAAATACCTGTGTACATAGTGGACTATGTGTATTGGGACTACTTTTAATTCTAAAATTTTTGAAACCAAATTGGAAAGAACACCTTGATTGTTTCACAATGATATTTAACAAGAAGCAAAAGTGTGCCATCACCTATTTTGAACATTCCTTCACACATGATAGTTGAATTTCAGAAAGTGAATCTGAGAACAATCAAGAGTCATCATCAACGGATCGGATCAGCAAACTCTCGGAGTAAAAATTCTGTTCACAAACAAAAAATCCATGTAAAAATTTATAATCTGTTTCCAAAAGCCAACATCTGTGTTTCAATGGTTCAAATCAAAATTGTTTTATTATTTTTCATCTTTCGTTTCCAAAAACAATGAAATAACAAAAAAATAGTCAGAGATTTACACGGTATTACCACTTTCATGATATTTCTATTTTTCATGTAGCTTTTTCTTCACTTTCTGAATGTTCTTTCGAGCTTAAAATTAAACCATTGCTTTCAAGTAGTGAGAATTATGACCAGGGTCTTCTGATTTCCCGTCATCGTGTGGTGTTTCAATACTTTCTTCCCTTTCTCTTGTCAGTGTTTTCCCATTTCCGAGCTTAATTTTCTCAATATATTTAAATAAATTTTTATTGTTGCCAGTTTTCAAACCAACTTCAAAATAATTATGATATCCAGTATTTCGCTACTTGCGTTGTAGCCGTACCCCAAAGTTTGTTTACTTTTTTAATTTGTTAGACATGAATAATTCTTCTGAAACTATTTTCGTTTAGATTTAGAAATTATCATTCTGCAGCTTTAAAAAAGTTTGTTTTCATTTTTCAAATTAAATAACATTTTGAGACAACTAACATACAAGTATTAATTTTTCTAGTCTAGAAAATGGCATTACCCATTGGATTTTTTTTTGAATTTGCATAATAACCATCCTTTTCTTCTTAAAGATCATGTAAAAACTTAAATACTTCACCCATATTTGTTTTCTTGCTAGAAAATCTCAGTTTTCTTCAAACGCTATCAACCTTGAACACTCGAACGTACACAGAAACGAAAAGGTTGAAAAGTGATAGTACATCGCAGAAAATCGACATGTTTAATTAGAGATCACACACTTCCCATAAAGAATACTGATAAAAATTGTCTGTTCTAAACCCTGAAATACACTTGATGAGACTTATTTGACGTGTATGTCATTAAATCTTTTTTGTTGCAAAAAAATGCAAAAATATTAATTATTTTCACTTTGAAAATTGTGTTCTCATTTCTTTGATCAGACAAACGTTAATCCTTTTTTTCCTATTATTCGGTCAATATTTTTCAATTTTACTGGTTTAATGTTACGACACTGATTCTATTTTCATATATTGAAATGAACACTCTTCATGACTCGTGGAAACAAGACAATATAAAAGGTACGTTGATAACATTCCATGAGGTTTTCAAAATTCATTTTCCTTTCTAGTGAAGACATTAAATGGAGAGGCAGCTTCATTTATTACTCCGAGAACACGTGTGAATAGGAGTTCTTCACGGGAAAGTGCAAAATCAAAGTTTTCAGATATAGGTAACTTAAGCCTTTTTTTTCCAATTTATAGTTTATCAAACCCAGAAAGCGCCGAGGAAGTTATAGAAGAGCGATTGATTAATCATTATGTATCATACCCATCTCCAGTTCATGGTAAGTAAAATTATAAAATCATGATTCATGAAGGCAGCTCACAAGCAGCTCTTCGGAGAAAAAAGGTGTAGAAAATCATATGTATAGTTTGAGCAATTTTTGTGATTAAAGGCGTCATTGTAAATGGATCTTTTAAAATGTTCTGTGTTATAGGATCAGATGTCGATGAAACTAAAGTCGATCTAAAAATCAAAAATCACGCGTTTGATTTAAGCCTCAAATTGGAAGCAGCTTCGGCATTCAATAAAATTTCCACACTTTCCGTTCACAGTGGTCAGGATTATGCATTATGTATGTTGTTAAAAATAGAATTGAAATGTGTTTTAATCTTCTTCATTTTCAGGCATTCCTTCTTTCAGTAAGACTATGTCTACTAATCTTCATTTATCGCCAAAAATTCGAAGATCAACTTCATCGTGTTTGAGATCATCAAAAAAGGAATCTTTAAACAAGAATCTTGAAAAGTACAAACCTGACATCAATACAGGTTTGTTGTTCTTAGAGTTTGATGAAAGCGTTAAAAATACAAATTCAGAACGAAATAATCCAACTTCGGGAGAAAGCTTATCAAACAGAAAATCGAAGGTAACATATTATTGATGAAGATTAAACGTTTCAAAATGTTTAAAATGTCAATTATTTTAGTAGAACAGTATGGGTTGACTAAGAATCAGGAAAATTATTGGTCAATAAGTTTTGGCAGTGATTTTAAGCTTGAAATATTGTGTTAGCGACCAAATATTTATGTAAAGTTGCTTCATTTTTCATCATTAGAACTTTATAGAAATTTTAGAATAGCAAAACATTATTTACAATTTGGGTAATTCAATAAATAATCCTCATCCATCAACATTTTCTCTATTCTCCAACAAAACTCACAAGAAAACACATATATTGCGTATCTTAATGTAATTACAGAAACGATCATGGGATAACCATTTGCACAGTTCGAGGTGACAACCGAAAAACAACAAAAATTTTCGATTTGTAAAGTTAACTTCATCAGATCAATGCGTTGTTTTCTTTTTTCAGTTTTGAATTATTCGACTTTTTGATATACAGAATAAATATATGTATATCTTGAGATAAAAAAGTACAAAATGTAGAAAATGGAAAATTATCTTGAATTTTGAAATTATATGGTTTCAATAAATGGTGGTTTGAAGTTACACTGATTATGATTTTAAAAAAAACTTTGAAAACCTTTTGGTATCTTTAGTTCATTTTTAATTAAAGGTAGAAAATGATAGTTTTTTTGGCGCACTTCACTGCCAGCCAATTAAAAAATGTGACTAATTTATTTTGTTCTTTGCTGTTGTCTGTACTGTACAACTGTTGAATCCACAACATAATTAAACGTGAAAGGTACAAGTGTTCATTTTCAAACAAAAAATTAAAGCAACGTTCAAAAGCATACACCCTGTTTTGTTTCAACAAGCGATTCTGAGATTAAATTGATTAACTAGTATATTATTGTTGACAGTTATTTGGATTCCTTTTTGTTCTTCAAAGAAGTCTTGGTGAAATCCTTTCCAACCTTTTTAACTTTTGAATTGGCACTTTTCTTCGATTCCTTTTGCATTTCGAAAGATTTGAATAACTGTATTTTAAAAAAAAAATATTTTTTTTGGAGATCTTTATGATCATTCTCACCTTTAAATGATCTACCGTAGTCAGTGTAAACTCGACTATGTTGGAGGTCCAGGAAACATTTGATTCAGTTGCTCGGAGGGTTCTTGAATTAGACATAGAACCAAAATCTGCAAAATGGGATAATTTTAAAGTGTATCGGTCACAAAGAAAACTCACCCGACATAGCATGACGTCTAGAGGCTACTGATCTTGGCAGGCTCAGTGGTTTTGCTGAAACAATACGCGTTCCATCAGCACAGTTTTGCAGAAGTTCAAATACAATTCGTCTTGTGAGATCATCTTCAAATGCATAGTTGTTTATGAAAATAACAGTCGCCTCCTTGCAAATTAGATCATGAAACTGTGGATGAAGAAAATCTCCTTGAATCAGTTCTATCTCTCCATGTTGCTTGTCAAAGAAGGTCATTAAACTGAAAATAAAGTAATGATGTATAATTATTTAGAGTTAAGTTAAATAAAATAGTTTAGAACATGTTCAAGCAAAAATTAGTTGTTGACGGTAATAGTAACTTGATAAAAAAATGTGTACAGCAATTGTAACAGTACGGTGAATACAATCTGGGGTTTTTTTTTTTTAATTATCATCTTGTATATTTAATAATTTTGAAAGTAGGTTCATTCGCTTGCGTTTAGCACAAACTTTTGTAGTATCTGATTGTTCAGAATCAAGCATCAAACTTTATGAGTAGAGATGTTCTAGCGGATATCTTATTTTGACTAGATAATTTTATAGTGAGCGAATCTCAAAACTTACTTCTTAAAGTACATTCCTTGCGAAACTGCATATTCTGCTGGCACTGACGAGAGTTCAATTCCCACAGCTTTTTTAACCTTTGAATATGCTGCAACAAAACAAACGAGCTGTCCAATTCCACTTCCCAAATCAACGAAAACATCACTTGAATTCAGCTTTAGTTCGTCAACAATTGAACCAATTTGTTCCAGCATAGTTTCACCATACGTCTGCAATGGTTAGTTATATTTTTGTGAGACAGCGTTCAAATACCTACCTCCGAGGAAAAGCCTTTATAATGTTGGTTGAGCTTTTTGGGATATGGAACAGACAGGTCTTTGGCGATTTCAGTAATTTTTTGTGCAACTTGTTGGGTACAAGTTGACTGATCCCAGTGTTTTGGCAGCAATAGTTGTTTTTTTGGATTCTAAAATAAAAGGCTATAAATATTACAGTGTTATAGCAGAAAAAACGCTTACATCTCTTCGAAATAACGCAACTGCTTCATTAAATTTTGCAAGCTCTGCTAAAACATTATCCGTGTTTGTGGTTTTCCCATTTGCTGCGATTAGTTCAATAGAGAGTTGGTTTAAGACTGGTTCGAATAACCTGAAATTCAATTGATCAAAGAAAATATGCATGACAATTCGATTGACTTACTCTTTCAACATATTCAGAAGAATAACCGGTACGTGATGTTTATGAGAATCAAACTTTATGCTTTTGCCATTTGGAAAAACTGTCGACAACGTTTCATGAAGCAGATCTGTTTCATCTTCTAACATTTTACTTTCTATTTTATCAACATTATTTTCCTCATGGTTTTGAATTTGAAACAAATCCATTAGTGCTCTGAAAATTCAGTTTTAATATAAAATTTTAAAAAATATTGGAAGAGAAAGCGGTGGAGGTTTTGTATGAATTTTCTCATACGGTTGATTTAGCCGTTTAAATATTAAAATAAAACAGTGTTTTATATTTTTTTATCAGTACTTGGTATGAAATAAATTTGCGAATGCACCCATTATTGCAATTCTATGAGACATTTGGTCCCTTTCTTTCAAACGGACACGGTATTTCTTCTTTTAGTATTGCACTCCGTTGTTCAACTTTGACAACTTTTCTCTCAGAGGTCGTTTATTCTATTATAAACTTGCCAACTAACAAAACGTTTGTTATGGTTTTTTCCATAGTTTGTAGTTAGTTATTGATATGTTTAAAACAAAACGAGATATAACACTTCAAAGTAGAACATCCGGGGCAATACTAATAGGAGAAACACAGTAGATTGAGTTTGAGATTACTGTTTTACAACAAAGACGGAAAATTCGCGTAAATACCAAACATAACTGTATATTAATAGAGACAAATTTTAAATTAAAGCTGCAATGGACTTTGTACTACTAATTTTTGAACGGTGTTTTAAGAGCTCTGATAATAAAGAATATACGTAATATAAAAAGGAAAAAAAACAGATGACGATATGAAAGAGGACAAGACTGCGCGTTCAATAACCAACAGAGCAGCGACACTGGCATCAAGGATATTTGCAGATTTATCGATCGGTTTTTATTTAAAATTCTGGCGTTGAAACTGTGTCACTATTCTATTCCACAATTTTGTAAAAAGTAATGACGTTTAAAAACACTATTACAACTTGAGATCCAAAGGTTCATGTGGTTATGTTAAAACATATTTTTTACTTGCTTGTTTAAAGTCATATCGAAATTTCTAAAGTTTCCATTAAAAAATAGCATTTCAAAATCTTGCTTATCAATCTAAATTTATGATGGTTTATGCGTCAAAATCATTTATCAAACAGAGAGAGAGCATAGCTAAAAAAAGGGAGATCGTATACTAACAGCATTGTGACTGCCTGTCTTCCCTGTCTTTCTAGGAATGACCCATATACTCAGCAGATGGCCGAATGCAGATAGTTGTGCACTCAATATTTATCTTTGTAGATCGTGGGATCCTATTCCTCGATTCGTCTCCATTACTGTTGTCAAACTGCTTTGTGTTTTTTTAAGTACTGTAAAACATTTAAAAATATAGTTTTCAATTATAACAAGTCACGATGAAAAAGAAATTGAACAGTAATTTACAATTTGAAATCATTTGAAAACTTGAAAATTTTTGAGAATAGAGTGCAGATGTGGCAATCAGGGCTGGGAATTTTTTGGTTTTTTTGTTTTTTGTTTTTTGGTTTTTTTGGTATTTTGACGAAAAATCAATTTTTTTGGTTTTTTTTTGGTTTTTTTGGTTTTCGAAAATTTATATTTTTTTGGTTTTTTTGGTTTTTCAAAAACTTCAATTTTTTGTTTTTTGGTTTTTGGTCCAAAATTTTTTTTTCGGTCCCAGCCCTGGCGGCAATCAATCAACCGAGTTTCGAATTTCCCGAATCGGCGAGGAGCGTGTTACTCTTCATTATCTAGGACTATCTGCAAAAATAGGATATGTTCTGAAAGAAAACATTTAGAAGGATAATACATTTATTTCTGCGCCCGTTTTTAAGATAATTTTGTTTTACTCGAAGGTTTCATTCGTTGATTCCAGAAGAACAGAGGGAATAAGACAACAAGTTACTATTGAAATAACGGAGTGACTCACCGGACCATCTGCGTGCTGTATGCATGATTTACAACATGCTGTTAGTTTTGTAATTGTCACTCCTGATACCCTTTGTAATTACTCCCTAAAACAGATGTTTATAGAAAAAGTTCTTTCACAGGTGATTCGCGTTTTATGTGTCACACACTCCCGTGTATTTGATATGTACGAAAAGTATATGAGGCGTGCGAAGAGGGCAACATGTGTGTTATGTGTGAGTTGCGAAAATGTCGTTCGCTATACACGCGTTACACGCATCTTCCCCTCTTCAAACGCCTCATACACATTCCGCGAATCACCTGTGCTGCTAATATGGGCCCGTATAGCTCAGAGGCAGAGCGTCTGTCTCGTAAACAGAAGGTCGGCGGTTCAATCCCGCCTGTGGGCATTTCTTTTTTAAATACTCACTTTTTAAATTACCAACACTTCTTCGTCATTTAATCCTCTCGGGTGCTCTTGAGGTACTCTGAGTACCCCCGAAGGTCTATTCCTGTAATTTACAGAAGCACATTTCGCCTCCGCTGTTATTCAGGAAAACATCGTTGAATTTAATCAAAAAATGCATTATCTTTTTGAAAAAGAATAACAGAAACACTAAAATCATATTAAATTCCAATAGAAAAATTATGAGCTACGCATCGAACGAAACAAAGCAATTTGAAGCTGCATTAAGGAACGGCGATTTTAACTGTAAACTTGTGACGGTGGGTATGGATTTTATTCACATAATTTGTTTGAAATAGTCTACCGAGTAAACTGGTGAAGTTTCAGGACATTTGTGGATCTAGTTATTAAAAAAAGTTCAAAAATGTGCCAGTTTTGACGCATTTTCCAAATAATTGCCAAATAAATCAAATTTCGAACTTTTTTAAAGGAAAATAATCGTTTTTAAATGTGATTTATTCATTTTAAAAACAATTTTTGTGTATATTTTGGCAATTTTGATCTGTTATAATGTCTCATTCGTCGATTTCCAATGACATTAAAATATAAATTGAAATTTCGCGCACTTTGCCGCGGCCATGGCCTAGGATTCTCACTTTTCACTTTTCGCTAGGCCAGATGTAAAACTTTACACGCCGTGCAGCCGCTTTGGTTTCTCTACTTTATCTCCTTATTCACATTATTCACATTATCACCAGTATTTTGACTAAGCTATTAAAATATTTCCAATTTCAAGAAAATTAAATAGACTTTAGCTGCTTTTGTCTACTGACAATTAGATACTGATGAGAACATTCACTTCTGAAATTTATCTACTTATTCTCATTTTATTTCTATGAAACAAAATGTCGACCATTGAAGAACAAAAATTACTTCTTGTAGAGCACAAGACGATGCCGTCGGACCCACAGACAATGGACAAGAGCGCAAACAGCAGGAGTACGGTATGGGTGCAAAAAATTATAGAGACCGACCGAACGATACAAAATCTGTCATAAGTACTCTGATTGCAAGGAAAACAGAGATTTTGCGAGTTAAAAAAATCAGAGAAATATATATTTCGAGATTGTTCGCAAAAACCACAAATGGTGAATTTTATGAAGTATACATTTCTCACTATTAAAATTATCTGCTCAAATAAGTATCATCGTTTAAAACGTTAACACCGACTTTGATTTAGTTATTAGTAATTTAAAACATGAAAGTGAGTTTCCAAAAAAGAAATGCCCCCAGGCGGGATTGAACCGCCGACCTTCTGTTTACGAGACAGACGCTCTGCCACTGAGCTATACGGGCTACGCTGTCAGCCAGTGTGCATGGCGCCTAAGAGAACATGTCGCAGAGAAGGAGTGGGGCGGCCGAGTGAGGCCACTTTCGAATGTGGTTTCTGCCCAGTTCTGTTAAAACTAACAAGTAAGGTGCGCACTGTATATATTTTCGAACATTGAAAAATTTTTTAAACTCTTTAAATATTCTAAAATTTATTATTTAATCAAATAAACATAAATTGATGGAGTTGTGGCAAAAAAAGTTGGAAAGATTATCCCATTGTGTATTATTAGTTAATTTTTAACTCAACCAATTTTTTTAGTTTTTTTTTTCAATCAGAACATATTTTGTCATTTGGAAAAAAATCCGGTTAATTTCGCAAAAATTGTTTACAAACATATGTACAAAAGGTGGAATTATTGTGACTTTTGGTAACATGTATGTATATTCTGGATATCTACTCATAATTTCAGCTCTTTTAAGTAGACACTAGTAATCTCAAAAATTATTTATTTTGCAATAGCACAGGTTTTCAAAAATTTGCACTGCAAACATACTCATAAAATGAATACAAATATTTTGAAAGAAGTTGTGCCAAGTTGGAAGATCAATTTGTCTTTTTTTTCTCCAAACATCCACTACTTTTTAACCTGTTGTTTCACTGACTGACCCTTACAATTAAAAGCATATATCATAATCATAAGTAAATAGAATACATCTTTTTTGTTAAATTTCGTACGAAAAACAAATCAGAAGCCAGGAAAAGATTCCTGAAGCAGGCCAAAGCGTCAACACCAGTTTTGTGGATTCCACGTAGGCTGAAGCTTAATTTCTTTAAACTTAGAATTAAGACGCACTGGCCATTTTGGGTAAAAAAAAGATTGAAGGACGATCTGATCTTCAAGTGCTATGCACTGCGGATCTGGGATTCTGGTACACTGCCTGGTGGTGATCCCACTGGGCTATAATTTAAGCCACGTTCTAGCCGGGGACTGTGGCCGATAATCCAGTCGCGGAATGCTCCACTTCTCAATAGAGGCTGGGTGAACCTAGGGGGTGAGGCCGGACTTCAACTCGTGACCTCCAGATTGCCAGCGGCCACCACTACCGACTGAGCTATCCGCCCCCAAAGGAGTCCCTCTCGAAAGCTGGTCCCTCTCGAAACATACATAGGGAAAAAGAAGTACTAATAAATCAATATTAAGATCAAAAGTGGAACTGTCCAAGAAAATATTATTGAACTGAACTTATGGGGTTATTCAAGTAGTGTCGTGAAATTAAAAAGTGTATTTCAATACACTTTTTGCATTATTCAAGTAACTTCAAAAACATGTATTTCAATACAGTTTGTGACGTAATTTCGCGACATTTCTCGACATTTCTCGACATTTTTCCACAGTGGTTTTATCAGAATAAATGCCCTGCGACGGCAAATTGTGTGGTTTTTCACCCTGCGGGGACACCTTTCTCTGTATTTTTCATTCAGTTGTCCGCTTTCTGGTTGTCGCATCATGTCGAGAAATGTCGAGAAATGTCGCGAAATTACGTCACAAACTGTATACATGGTTTTGAAGTTACTTGAATAAGGCAAAAAGTGTATTGAAATACACTTTTTAATTTCACGACAATACTTGAATAACCCCAGTAGGAAAAGATGAACCGGTGCAAATGAATGAATAGCAGTTGATCCTAAATCAGAGTTGAGGTACAAAAAGTTCAATCCACCTGAAAACAGTCTGTCTGATGAAAATTCGATGAGCTTAAACTGCAAAAAGCAACTGCTCCAGATAAAACTAATGTTTCCAGCTACAAAACATAGCTAAATTTTTGCAGTTACCTTATTTCCTTTATTAGTGTTGCACCCCTTCGGACCAGCAAAAAATTAGTTTTGCATGCAAGACTATTAGAGGAAATACAGGGAAATTTGTTTTGAAGATCCGTTTCTATGTTCATAGTGTGTAGGGTATTTCGAAGTAAACCAAATTGTGTTGGTTATTTGACATTTTGCATTTATTTACGATGACAGTTTTCAAACTGCTAGGGAAATTGACAACAACACATTTGCGGGAAGACGTGGAATGGTGTTAAATAGATGTGACACGCAAATTGGCGAAAAAGGTTGATATTGAAAATTGCAATGGCCAATTGTACAAATGACTCAATATTAGATTGCCAAAATAAAAACTGAAGAAAGAGCACGAAATAACTCCATTTCGATCTTCACTTAGTTTTGATGATTTCTTGTCAAATTCTTGCGTATGAAATTTCCTCCAAATCTTCCAATTCTTAATACGTCAAGTTAAACTAACTCGACAAAAGGATTTGGCAATGTCCCTCCGCGATTTGATACAGTCTGTGTTCACAATCAATCAATACTCACCCCCTGCCTATTTAAATTACTGGCAGGGAGGTACAAACGCAGGGAAGAGAATTAACTACCGCTAAAAGGAATTAGGCAGATTTTTTGGACATGACATTTTGGAAAATGAATAGTCATATTGAAGGTGTGGTAGCGTCAGTGAGGATATTGTCTGAATACATTTATTGATAATCCAACATGACCAAATGTCCCAATCAAAACTTCAAAAATGTTCCGAATTTTCAAAAATTACATTTAAAGTTATGGGAAACTGCCTAAGAAATTTAGAGTATTGAGCCCCTACAATGCTATCATACAAACATTAGAACTTTGTAGAAAAAATATTATTTTTGGTCTTCTTCTAAAATGATAATGGACAAATCACCATTTTGCAAATTCTTCCAATTTCTTCAATTATTTTCTTTTTTAATTTCTGCAAAAAATAAATTCTCAAATTCTTTTGGGAAATTTGCTACATATGATTGGCGGGCATAAATACAAAAATTGCTTATACTATAGTATAATATAGTATAATGCTTATACTTATACATTGAATTTGTCGGTTAAACTAGAAAATTTGAAATTTTTAAATGTAAACATGAAATTTTTTTAAAATAAATGTTGTTTCGTGTTTTTCAAAATGCCAAGTTGAATTTGATTTTATTCTGCAACTTGAATCCAACTACAACCACAAAAATACATTTTAAATGGATGAGGTTCCAATGAACCCATCATCATAATTCATATTAGAACTATCCGAGTCATCGCCATCTGAATCATTGCCTGGAATTTGAGATTTCAAGAGAACATATGTGTCAGAGCCAATGATAAAAGTAGCATGTTCGACTGAACCGTTTCCGCCCTTTCTCACAGTTTTTTGTTTCTTTTCCACTTCGGGCTTGATGGTAGGTGCATATACGAGTTGATGGAGGCAAATCACTTGAATCATGATGATGATGACAATGAGCGGGAAGAGCCACCTGATATATTATGAAATGTAGTACTGGGAACAGGGGCATTTTGTATAATTTATATGGCCTTTTGTATCACCTTTGTATGTATTTTTTGATGAAAAAATAAATTCCGACAAATGCAGATTCAAATACAATTTATTAATCATCAGTTTTGTTGTGGACAGTTTTGTTGTGTGTCTCATCGTTAATATGAGGACATTTTTTCACAAAAAATTGATTAGATTTATTGTTAAAATCCAAAAAAGATATCAACATGATTTTTTTCAAATGCGTTAAAAAACTCACTCCTGTGACTGTACAACTTGCTGGGCAGCTTTGATAGAGATAGTGGTAGAGCCACACACTAAGCTCAACATTTCAGTTCCGTTCATTTGGATAGCAATCGTGCTTGTGAATGCACTCACAATAAATGTGCAGACCAGCACAATAATAGAAAGAGCCATGTGGAATGGGACAAGTCCACTGTAGAACGGCAGAAAAAGGAATAAAAGATTCTGATAAATAATCTGTTTATATACTGTTTGCGAAATGAGCGTGATTTCAAAAGTTGATTTCTAAGTATGAATCATCGAATTTGTTATGGGACAATGATAATTTAAAATGTCATCGTGTGCAACAAAAATTTATTGGATATATTATTCAAATCTGAAAATTGGACAAACCGAGATTAGCGAAAAATTGATTAATGAAAATAACGAAATATCAGAAGGTACCACGATATTCCAATAAATTGAGTTTTGATAACAAGCGGTTGAACGAATTCTGTGAGAGAGACAAAAAATGATTGTAAATTAAAAAAAAAAGAGCATGAATAAAATTTGAGGACCACGATTGGAAAAATATATATAGAAGGATTGGAATGAAGGAAGCAACTTTCAGCTATTTCCACTTTTCCAGTGATACTCTCGACATCAGACTAATTGTTTCTGTTCATAGGATTTCAACACCAATTGAGATCACAAATCAGGTAGAAGCTGCAAAAAATATATTGAATTGTATGTTTATTTTCTCCTGAAGCTTTGGAAAATATATTTAACTTACAGAATCGTAAATTTGCAAAATTTTTTGCTCTCTCTTTTGGTAATAATTTTATTTTTTGAAGCCGTTGTTTTTTTTAGTTGTATTTTGTTGAAATTCACCTTACCTTAAGTAATAAACTGTTGTCAACAGAGTACATCGGTTGTCACAATACTGTTTTCTATTTAGAGCACATGGTGCTGAGCCATAGGAATTTGATTTGAGAAGTCAGTCAAACTGTTTTGAGTCGATGAATGAACGATTACCGATGTGGAAGGACCATTACTTGTACCGAAACTTGTCTTCTCAATTTTTCCACGAGTAATGTTACTAGTTTGCAGACTTGAATCATTATTCATTTTTTCATTGCCTCTTTCCTTCGAACAAAGCAGATTATGACGTTCATTGAAACTATGTGTAGTTTCTTCAGCCGTAGAGTTTTCAAAAATAAACAGGCTTCTATGTGATGCTTCTGCCGAAACAAGTGGTTGGATATCCAATTCACAACCAGCAATATTTTTTGGTTGAAATTTTTGAGTGCTCATTTCTGCGATTTTGTCTTGTTGAATGCAGGATGTACAAGACTGGTTAAGCATGGCGTTTGAGGGGTTGCAAGAGCAATTGAAACCATCTTGGGAGATACTAGATTGGCTCTTGATGATTTTTGATTGAGCGCATGATGATAATTCAATTTTCGGAGTTGCTTCAATGTTGTGTGTATTCGAGGATGAAATGTTATGGCCGTTTGAGTTTTTAGTATTTTTGACAACTTGCACGTGGAAAGGCCGTGAAGCGTCTGATGTCTTGATCTTGAATAAAAACTTAAATTGTCTCTGACCAACTTGACATTTTGACACGTTATCAACAACTGATTCGAATGATTCGGTAGTACTTGTTTTGCGGTATTACAACACTGGTAGGGTGTTCAGGTGGCATTATGGCCGGAGAGAATATAACTTTATCTGAAAGTTTGCAATTGTTTTGTAAAAATGAAAACATGACTTACGGATAGGTTTCGCTACTGATGCACTATTTGAATTTTGATGCCCTTCTTTCTCAAAATCGATTCCGATGATGTTAGCATTTGAAGTACCACTGTCGGTATCACCCCGTCCCTATTAAAGATTGTAATGTTGTTAAATTGTATTATCAAGTATGAATGTGTTTTTTTTTCAGAATAAGACCTGTTTTTAATTTTCAGATCTTATAAAATCTCTCTATAACAAGCCGTGTCTCGGATTACATAACTTGTTTATTTTTCTAAGAATGTCAGATTTTCTTTGTAACCGTTATTGTCTTTTATTCAAATATTAGATTGATCAGATTGTTAAACTATTTATGAGCAGCAAACGTTCAAAACGCAATTTTTATCTAGTTTGTTAGTGCAACATATTATAGAAATTTATTTTGCAGAAACTAATCTAATAATCCAAGTTGAATTAATGACTTTTTCATAGCTCTATGTGAGAAGACTACACGCGTATTGTGCAAAAAATAAATGTCTAACTTTGCGTTTGATTTTCAGAATTCATATATTCCTAAAAATATTCAAAAATAATAAATATAACTAGTTCAACAACTTTGTCACGATTGTTAAAATGGACAATGCAGTTAAAGAGGAAAGAAAACCAAAAACGTCAGAAACTTTCAAACTATAAGCATAAAACAAGTGTGCCAAAACTTTTTAATAAAATTCTTATTTCAAAAAAAAACATACAGTGCTGGCCAAAAAGATATCCACTTTTAGTTTTTTTTGATGATTTCGCTACTTTTTCAAATAAGTATAACTCCAAAGCATAATAAAAATTCACTTACAGTACTATTTTGTTTTTTCTCTTCATCTGATCCTAAAGTTACGTTGATTTCTTCGCTGGCAAAAGTAGACATGTCTTCGTTTGTGTCCATTGCTGAACAATCTATCTTGTGAAAAATATTTTTACAGTTGAGTTTACCATCGGAAGCGTCAATATGCAAATCCTTGGATGCTTGAAATAAGGGCTCCACAGTGGTCTCGCTCATATTTTGGCTGTAAGTTCCCACGATTGGAAGGCTTTCCTGATTTGACAACTCATTGCTTCTTGTATTTGGACCCTGACGATGTTCCTGAATGAATCCCATATACCTAGCTAAAAAGATCTTGCAATTCATTCACTCTCTACTACAAAATTGTATGAAGAAGAAATTAACTAATGGCGAAGTTTTGTTACTAAATCACACCGAAATAGTCATACCCTAAAATTCAGTAAGTGACGAATAAAACTTGCAGCAATGGCAAATTTTTTTCTCCTTATGTGGTCTATAGAAATTATAAAAACCAATAAGGTAACTCACTTTATATAGATTTTCTGGTTTATTTGTAACGATTTGTCTGGTTGGCACCTTTCTCTTGAGTTTCTTTGCACATTTTGATACTTTGGATTGCTTCCTGAGTCGACGCTCTTTTAATTGCGATTTTCTCATTTTCTCACTAATTTTAGTGACAGATAAAAATCCGCTCCCTAGCTTTGGATTGTAACTGGGATCGTACGAGTCGTCGGATGATTCATCTGATTGTGAGTCTAAGAATTCAGGGTCCATGATTAACTGAAAAAGAAACATTTAGATCAAGGAACAACAAAACAGGACGGAAATAAGCTAAGAGAATGGGCACAGATGCAAAATCATGTTTTGATTCATAAACCACGTGGTTCATGTGGTTCATACGGAAAAGTTAGAATACGGCGATGTAGCGCATACATACATCTGAATGTGTTGCGAAGATATATAGAAAGCTAATTAATGCTTTTTTAGTTGCTATGGGAGACACGTGTGAAGTTGCGAAGGTGAATAGCAAAACCGAGGTAGCCGAGATCTTAAAGGTGGAATAACGGTTTGGGGGTATTTTACGTTTATATACTCAACATAAGCTCGAATCATAAAATCAGAAATGCAATTTAACCACTCCGAAACCAGACTTTCGGTGGTTTCGCAGAAACTACTTTCGAATAGACTGTGGGCAAATCGGTTCTGAACGTCAAGTCATAAAATGTAAAGAATTAATCAAAATAGAGAAAATAGAGAAACAATTCAGGCACAGCAAAAGGAAGGTCCACGCTGGCCAGAAAAATAAAAAAAATGGATAAGAAATTGAAATATAGGGAGAAAAAAAAACAAAAATAAGGAAACTAGCTAAAAAAAATCCAAGGTGTAAAATTCAAAAGAACAAAAATTTAAGTTACGAAATGGATAATTGAGATTCATTAGTGGATTTGACGCATAGAGGGTACACTTATTGCAAAAGTGTACAAATATAATTGATGTTTTCATACTTGATAGGGGAGACACGTGAGGAGGAGTTAATGAGTTGCGACGTCAACAAATGAAAATCTACCAAAATTGCAAAAATAAACGTCAGGGGTGTTAACTTTGCTCCTATTGTGAGAGTCATGTGTGAAATCAAAAGATTATTAATGACGTTTTTAACAATTGATATATTACGTGAAACAAGTTTTTCTAGAACGCGTATGTGAAAAACCTCGAAATATAATTTTTTCAGATGCATAATCAAACTCATTGTGAGCTTTCAAAAATAGTGAGATGTGCCGTTATTATGTTTCTGAACAATTCATACTTTATGTTGAAAAATTGTCAGTTGGAACTGGTTGAACATTTTTTTGGGCGTGCCAAAACAGTGTTACCCAAAATTCTAATGCCAACAACTTGAAACATGTTTGTAAAATTTGTAGAGAAACAATTTTATAGTGGATTGAAGTGGGACAACTGGGGGGTTGTCTTGTGAGTCAATGCAATTTTTTATTGTCATAAAAGCGTTAAATAAGTTTGATTTATGCAAAAAATATGTTCGCAGTTTTGTATCAGACACATTTGTTTTAGAACAATAGTTTTCAAGTAACATTATATTATTATCAAAAAATAACAATCGCACAGACCACGTGGCTTTTGTTTTTTATTTCTTTTTTATTTACGCTCCTCCCACGTCTGACCTTTAGTTCAGTTTTTAAATTATCTTTGAAAATAAAGTTGTGGGAAGAGCGTAAATAAAAAAGAAATAAAAAACAAAAGCCACGTGGCCTGTGCGATTGATATTTTTTGATAATATGTGGTTTATTTTTTCATGTCTTATTGAAATGTTTATTGAACTTATCACAAGTGTTCAAAACAACGATTCACATTGAGATGTCGTTCTTTGTGATTTCGACAAATGTGAACGCATTGGTGGACTGACTATGACACCTAACACAACGAGAATGGCCAAACATGATATTGCAAATTTTTACAGTTTGTGATTCAGTTTTATTTTTTTTTTGTTGGATGAATTGAAAATTTAGTATTCTTTTTTCCCTTTTTTCCAAGTAAGTGGCAGTAAAAAAATTTTACGGGGATGCAGAATTGAATTGGAACCTGTTCAATATGCGTACCACAAAATATCACAACATTTTCAAAATTGAAAAACTAATACCTGATTTTTTTTATTTTTAGATTTGCTAGGAATCATGATTTCTGAGCCTAGAAATGAAAAAGTTTCGGAAAAATTATTTGTGTGAATAAATTTTCGGAACAATTATTCATTTCAAAAATAAATTCATTAACAGCATTTGGGGAACAGCAACTACATGATTACCATCACATGTGGTGTCAGATTTTTGTAGATCAAGCCGTAATCCTATATCCACATGGCACCGCCCTTGCTTGTTTCCTGCAAAGTGCTAGCTGACACTAAAACTGTAATTTTCAAATGTTTTTACTTGCATGAAGGGAATGTTCGTTTGCAAATTGCATGAACACAATCAATATTAGAGTGGTAGCACATTTTGAAGCTTTTTAACAATACAGATTTATATTTGAGACAATTATGACACGAAGTTTTGCTGTCATACTTTTAAAAAAAGTGTAGCTTTTCATTGGATAGTTTGAAGACTGACATAACCCAACATGACGATTTAAAAAATGCATAATGAGGATAAAAAATTTGAAAACATTGAAAGAGAAATGGGCATAATCCCGAAGAAAAGATCGGTCAATAAGAGAAGGTACATTTCTGTGGCAAAAAGCGTAGGGAACATGAATGATTTTGGTGAGGTGAATTTTGTTTGGCAACGGTTGCAATACACATTAAGCTATTAATAAAATTAGAGATTCGTGAAACTTTGTCCATCACTTCCAGTTAAATCGACGCCATTGTCATGATTGTTGTGGTAATTCACATTACCATCCGGCGCGATATATTGGACGTGGTCGTGATATTGGTCGTAGGTAGACATGGGTTGCTGATGCTCGATATAATCCGTTTGATGATCCATGCCATTATTGATGTATCCAGTCGACGTCGACGGCATCGATGAATTGACTATCCCGCCCTTTGGTCTGAAATATTCACACATATTGAAAAATGAAACAATTTTAAATAAGAAAAACTAACTGAATTTCAACTGGCGATGGGAGAACTATTGAGGACGAATCAGAAGTTTCTTCACCAGGTAAGCGGTTCCGGCGTTTCAATTTTCTGGGAGACGTTGTACTGCTGACCATTGATGACGATTCGGCTGCTGGAAAGTAAAAACAATTAAACATTCAAGTTCAAAACATCTTTCCACTAATACAATTTTTTGAAAATCTGCTTACTTTTCGTATTGTCAAAACGCCCATCAAGCCCTCTCTTGCGTTTTAGTGCATGAAGATGACGACTTTCGTGGAGATACTTCTGGCGAGCAAGTGGGAGCCGTCCACTGGCTTCAAGCTGTTGCCTCATCTCACGTCTTCGCATAATTCTGTTGAACTGCTTCGGATTGACCAGCATGGGTTGTTGCACTTTTGGACCAATCATTTCTACATTGGGTACTGTTCCGTTTGCTGAAAAAAGGTATTATTCATTGGAACCGTTTAAAATAATTTTATTGCCGATGCAGTTTTGCGGAATATATTTTTCTGGGTGTAAATTTAAATTATCCCGTGAAAAGAAAAAAAATATCTGACTTACGGAAAGATAGTACTGGTAGTTCATCCCTGGGCCGAGCATTGTTAAAAAGATTTGAATCCATTTCCAACGTTTTTGGAAGCATTGCCTGAAACTCTATGTTTGTAGGAGATATTTTCACAATTTATAATCAACCTTCACATCTTCTTCCGTTGCATCCATTGGCATTGGAACCAAAAGCGTCCTAGGTATTCCGTCGAGCACCCATGAATATTGAAACAGCTGAAAACAGATTTAAATTGACTTTAGATCTACATACAAATGTAAAACTCCCTAACCTTGCAGTTTGGCGGCAGTTCTATTGTCGTCGGAACTTTTGACTGATTAATCTCATTGATTTTTCCAGAATCTGAATAGATAAGTATGTTTACAGTGTAGACTTTACACACATATCAAAAATTTACCATACCTAACAACTCTAGTTGCTCCCTTGCTTTCTGTCCATTCTCGGGTTCATTGGGTTTAAAAGATATTGCATGCGTGAATACGGGCTCAGACTCGTCTGTAAATAAAAATTTTGAAATTATATACTTAGCTTCACTCACTTGGACTGTAAAATGAGGTAGTCGTAGATGCCACCGATGTGCTTGGTTCATTATATTGGATATAACTGCCGTTCTGTGGTTGTGATTGAGAAACCGGAGCTGGGCCAAATGCTTGTTCAATTCGTTGTTGTTGTGAAGGTGTAACATGGGACGATCTATGGAATTGTGGGGCTCGAGCTGTAGAAACGCTAGCTGGAGTATATTGAGAGGGTGTAGTTTGAGTAGGCGTTGTTTGTGAAACTGATGCTTGATGAGTTTGAGATCTTACAACTGGAGGTTGGTGGCATTGTGTTTGAACGTTCGGCGAAGAAGTAGCTGGAGGTGAGGGGTTCTGAAATCAAGATAGGGTTAGTTTTATCTTTGAGATTACATCGAAAAAAGATTCATAAATACCATCAGAGTTTTAGCAACATTTGTTTCTCCATTAAATGACATCTCATTGTATTTTTAATTTTACTGTGTAACTCATCTCCTACTTTTTGTCAACATTTCAACATTTCTTGATACTTTTTCATCGACGGAAAGGGACGAGTTTAGTTCATTTGGCAGGAAAAATTAAAATTACTTTTCAAATTATTATGCCAGATTTAAGTTGAGAAAAAAAAAACTAATCTTACCACGTCTTTCACGAAACGCGGTCCTGGTAGTGGAACGGGACGTCTTATGGGAAGTTCTTTGGGTGTAGTATCCAGTGAAGTCCCGATTTTGGATGCCTTCTCGAATCGGAAAACTGTAGGCGGAATTGGTCGCTTTGCCGGAGCTTGAACTGGAGTGGGGCGCTGCACGTCGCCCCTCGACGCTCCATTCATTTTGTCTTGTTTTTTGATGATTGGATTTACCTGAAAATGAAAAATGATTAATCAATAATGAAACATTCCGTGTTTGAGGCTATTTGAGCTTTATATGGTTTTCCGATAAAACGGTGAAAATTGACAAAGTTATGGTAAAACATTATTTTCGTTAAATCAAAACGTCTAAATAAAACTTTCATTCAATAAATGTTAAATTCTCAGAAAATCAGAATAATTGAAAAGTTTTCTCGAAAAAAAAGATGAGAGAAAGTAAGAAAGGTTTTTATAATTTTGAAGTAGTGAATTCTAACGGTGGAAAAAAACTTCATGACTTAAAAGTTTACATTTTAAACTTTTAGTGTCTCTCAAAGTTCAAAAACTATTTCTGCAGAAAAAAAATGGCAAAACTAGTATGCAAAAATGTCTCGTAGTATCGAACCCTAGTAGCAACGACTGCAATCACCGAGACGACCAAATGCACCAATGCGCACTATTTTACGACAAATTCCCCTTCACGTACACGCTCAATGTTCGTATCGATTTGTGTTGACCAGAGAGGAGAGGGAGAAGAGAGAATGTAGTGACCGCAACGCGCACGTACGCACCCCAAGGTTGTTCTTCACGACGATGAATATGCATCCAACAACCAATTGATTTAGGAAGTGTCTGATGATAACGTCCCGAATGGATCATTGCGATTAGCAAGAAGTTTTTAATTATTACAAGTGATTTTTTCCACTCGCTTTTCAGGAATTTTACACATTTCTACAACATCGCTAACAATAATGCAAATGTTTCTTTGATGGCCAATTGTAAGGAGCTTCAAATTTGATCATTTTGACTTCACAATCAGATCAGAGAAGCAATTTATTTCCATTTGGGAGTACAAATCGATGTATGCATGTACATCAAAATAATATTCTCATGGAGGAACCCTGAAAAAACCGAAATTGATTGAAAATTTTTCAAATTCCTCCACAGAAAAAAAGGGAATAAGCTAAAATAATTGAAACGGATAAGCTATCATTTTCCTGGTTTTGGAGTTAAAATCAACAAGAGCATTTGTGCAATCTTGCAATTTCTGGACATCTGTAACATACAGGAGACTTCCACTAGCTGCCGAACTTAGCATTGATTCCTTCGTATCCCGACTTAACTTCAAAATTTTTTTCTGTGCACTTCTTTGCCAAAGTTCATGTGACTTGAAGCTATACAAACCTAAAATGGATAGCATTATGCTTGAAAAGACCCTAATTGCTGATTAATTATGTATTGAGGTATTACGAGAAAAATAACAGTAGTTCGTCGCTGACAATGAAATAACGTTACACAAATTTTATTTCAACTTTTAAGATCAGATTTAAGAAGATCCCAACACATAATTTATAGCATTGGGGTTCATTCTGAAACTTCTAAACAAAATAGACAATACATGATATATTGTTCAATAAAATTATTGTATTAATTTATTAAAGATTTCCAATCAAATACACCTGGCATTTCATTTTGTTTGGTTCCATTGTTTTTTACAACCGCAAAAAAAGAAGGAAAACAACCAAGTCCGCAAACATCTCAGTGACTGAATGCACAGACGGCGCAACGTTTGACGACAGATTAGTGTTTTGAACTGGTCCCGTACAGTCCTCAAGACTCTGTTTCTCATTTCCTAGTGTGCACAGAGCCGCGACGCAACCGCGCACGCTGCACACCATCTGCCGTTTTCCGAAAATGGTCATCTGTAACTTAAATATTCTAGGTGTTTTCTCACAATGTCTTTGGTTTATAAATTTTTTTTGAATTGTTTAAAATTCCATTACGTTATGTGAAAAAATAACAAGTTGGTTTTTTCTTTCATGTTTTTAATATTCTATGTTAAGTTTTACATTTTCGATAATAAAAAAAATTACCTAATTATTAAATATTAATAGAATTAAAAATAATGAAAATTTTTAAAAAATTTAAAAGTAATCTACTTTTTGAACAAATACAAAATTTTCCGCTCAATTATAAATAAAGTTGATTTTCCGAATTGTATCTATACTGAATTCTTTGTTTTCCAGATTTGTACATGGCTTCTGGGACTCGGCGGAAAGCGAATGATGATTCACAAAGCTCTTCTGAAGGATCTTCCAGCACAACACCACAATTTATTCCACAAGTACCGTTCGACTTCAACCTAGGATCTATCAACGAGGAAGTTGATGATTCTAATGGACTCACTGGAATAGCAAGCGTGCCGAAGGACATTCTGACTCCGCTCAGAGATCACTACTGTAAGAATTTTGAAATTTCGTTAAACAAGAATCTAAAACAAAATAATTACTCAGAATTTTGTTATCTGAACTTTAATTTAAAAAAAAACCAAAAACCTTCAAATTGAGAATAGATCGACATAGTTTTAATATGATTGAACATTTATCTAAAAGTGTTTCAAAACCATCATTTTCAGCTCTCGCAGAGGTTGCCCGTCGTCATGGAATTTCAGCTGATAGACCAACGGAAATTGAAGCCGCGTTTTTCCCAGAAGTCCAAATGTCAAGATCTTTTTCTGATGTATTTCTCATGATTAGAAACACGACTTTGAGTATCTGGCTAGCCAGTGCCACCACAGAATGTACGGCCGAAGATGTGATTAAGCATTTAACTCCTCCATACAATACTGAGATCCATTTAGTCCAAAACATTGTGTTATTTCTGTCAAGATTTGGAATGATCAATATTGGGTTTTTCTTTCCGAAAACAGAACTGGTCAACAACATGGAGAAGAAGTTTGTCGTCGTCATTGGCGCTGGAGCCGCTGGAATCGCCGCAGCTACTCAACTGCTTACCTTTGGTTTTGATGTAGCCGTTGTTGAAGCATCTGTGAGTGTTAAATATTTTCAATAGAAGACTTGAATATTTGATTTCTTGTAGGGTTTAACGGGAGGTCGTGTTCGGTCGCTGATTTCCAAACATGGCGAGTTGATTGAAACTGGATGTGACTCATTGAGAAACCTTGGTAAGTTTTAATATCTTCAGCAAAGTTTTCAAAAATATAATTTCAGACGAGTCAGTTATTACTACTCTTCTTCATCAAGTTCCATTAAACGAAAATATAATGTCTGAAAACACAATTGTTTTTTCTAAAGGAAAATATGTACCCGTTGCTCGTTGTCACGTTATTAACGGGTTGTATGCGTAAGACTCCAGTTTCAAAAAGTATGATCTCAATTATGAATTAGTTTTTTTCAGTAACTTGAAAGCTGGTCTTGCCCACGCATCTCATGGTCCGGAGCAACGTGGTGAAAATGGATTGTACATTTCCAGACAGCAAGCTTACGAAAACTATTTCAAGTAAGAAATTTTGTCTTGATTCAAAACTAGGTTCATACTCCGAATTGCAGCATGATCGAACGGAGCACATTGTTAAGTTACTACAACTTTGCCAAAGAAAAAGTCAATTTAAACGCCGAAAGAAAACATTTGTACGAAGTTCTTAAAACCAATCGATTGACTGCTCTGTTAGCAGAACAAAAACTCAAAAACACACCGCCAAGTGATGAGTTGTTACTGAAATCGTTGCAAATAGATATCGAAAAAGCTATTAGGCAATTTGATGAAGCTTGTGAACGTTTTGAAATTTGTGAAGAAAGAATAGCGGATCTGGAAAAAAATCCACGGTGTAAACAATCCATGCATCCAAATGATTTCATTCATTACAATTTTCTACTTGGCTTTGAGGAACGTCTATTCGGTGCACAGCTTGAAAAAGTTCAGTTTTCGTGCAACGTGAACGAGTTGAAACTGAAAAGCCAAGTTGCTCGAGGTACTTTGTTATTTGATTGAACTGAATCTTAAATCATGCCTATTTACAGTTCAAGAAGGACTTGCCCAAGTATTGATCAATGTTGCAAATGAACGCAAGGTTAAGATTCATCACAACCAGCGAGTTATAGAGATTGATACGGGCTCCAGCGACGCGGTTATTCTGAAGTTACGAAAACCTGATGGATCAGTCGGTATTTTGAATGCGGACTACGTAGTGTCAACTCTTCCAATTGGAGTTTTGAAAAAGTAAGAGTTTAAAAATTATAAATATCACTTAATTGTACTCGTGCTAACATTCGAGTCAACTAATTGTAGTACTTCACAACTACTATTCACGTCAGTAATTTTCAGAACTATCATCGGAGACGAGCGAGCACCAGTCTTTCGGCCACCGCTTCCCAAATCAAAATTTGCTGCAATCAGATCACTCGGAAACGGACTGATCAACAAAATTGTATTTGTGTTTGAAACGCGATTTTGGCCAGAGTCAATTAACCAGTTTGCTATAGTTCCCGACAAAATGTGAGTAATGTTTGATAGATGTCAAATAATATTTCAATTTTTATGAACATGTATTGCTTTCAATTAGCCTCGACAACTTTAAAAACTTTCATAGAATTATGCTATTCAGATCTGAACGAGCCGCTATGTTCACGTGGTCTTCATTACCCGAGTCCAGAACTCTCACTACTCACTATGTCGGAGAGAATCGGTTTCACGATACTCCCGTCACGGAACTTATCACCAAAGCGTTGGAAATGCTGAAGACGGTTTTCAAAGATTGTCCTAGTCCTATTGATGCATACGTCACCAACTGGCACACCGACGAATTAGCATTTGGCACAGGAACTTTCATGTCTTTGAGAACCGAACCCCAACACTTTGACGCCTTGAAAGAACCGCTGAAAACACGAGATGGAAAACCGCGGGTATTTTTTGCTGGTGAGCACACTAGCGCATTGGAACATGGAACATTGGATGGTGCATTCAATTCGGGTCTTCGCGCTGCCGCTGACTTGGCGAACACTTGTATCGAAATTCCATTTATCAACCGTTCAAGGGATCTCATTTTTCCACCGTATCCACGGGCACGCTACAGCAACGAGGGTGATTAATTAAGGCATTCACTTGTGAAAAATATTGTACAACACTTTTACTGGTAAAAACTCACCAGTTGTCATATAATGATCTCAATAGTTGTTTAATAATTATTTTTAAGTTGTCGTATTGTTGTTTTTAATATTCCGGTTTAAGTAATATTGGTATAGGTTTTTAAATTGAAATTAATAAATTGACTGTTTGAAGTTGTTCAAGAATTGCCTCATTGTCAATAAAATTAGAATATTGTGGATTATCAGAACATCAGTTTTGCAAGGAAGATATAAAATGTTGTTAATAGTGGAACGTTGAAGAAAAAGAAAAGGTTCAATAAAAATTATTGTAAAAAGTCAATAATAAAAATTCTAAATATAACTGCAATATAAATTACAATATTAAGAAACATGGCTGTTAATTGTTGGATTATGAATATCCGTTGACGAGGAAACTTCATCAGTTGGAGATGATGGTAGCACAAGTTCGCAAATGTTTTGATCAATTTTTGGAAAGTTACCTTTTTGACCAACATGTCGGGATTCCGTGTCATTTAGCTCTTCAAAAAGTTGTTAGTGTTTTTGAAAGCTTGTTCTTTGAAATTCATGATTTTTTATTAGGTGACATTAAACAAAAAAATGTTGCAGAAATTGTAAAAAGAAATATGAATAGGTTTTTCTCAAGTTTTGAAAATTAACTTACCAACTACCTCCTTTGACTCCGTTACCAGTTTTGATTTCTGAGCTCTTGTTTCGTAATGTTTTGGAGCATTGATTTGATCGAGGTAAAGACGACGGAAAAATGCAGTCCAAGTCTCGTCATCTCCTTTCTCGTTTAGTCGTTTCCCAAATCTTTTCTTGGCCTCCTTATAGTAACAGTTTTCATAGTTCCAAACACTCTGTAATTAGCTTCATGCTTCATGGTTGATTTTCGTTTTTTACCAATTTGTAGACAAGAGGTATGTTGGTATATACTTTGTGATCGCATGATGTATCAGGATTTGGGCATGTGCCTATGGTGTTTTCAGAAAGGTTCAACAACTTTGAAGAGTCTTGATGTATGTTATCAAGCAAATCCGCTGACGAGCACGACGTTTGAGTCTGGCAAACGTTTAAAAAATACCATATTTTTAAAAACTATACAAATTTATCTTACCTGATTATTGTGAGAATTGTCGTTTTCTCTTATGGTCTTATTCTTCATTTGTTCTATCTTTAAACTTTTATCATGAAAGTGCTCAGTCACATTATTGGATGCTAAATCTGAGGATATCGATGTTAGAACTACACCAGAAAATGTATTGTTTAGTAACCCAACATTCTGTTTTTTGAGTTTCAACTGATCCATTTTCGAGAGCAATTGAGAAGCGACGATTGTTAACCTTGGATTTGACACAAGTTTCAGTGTTTTTTGCCGGATTTCACACTCTTCGAAAAAGCTCAACGGGACATCTTCAACACACAAAAACTTGAGGCACTCTTCTACCTGCAAGTAAAACAATAATAGTTTATTCCATTAAGACACGGAGATAAGCAGTCTTAATTAATAATTGCAGAAGCGATGACACTTACTTGAATTCCCATTTGTAAGCGACATAAAATGGTCGCCAGCTTATTTTTTAGCTCAATGTTCAAAAATTCAGCCATTTTTTTGAATAAACTGAATGAAAGTTATGAGGAAACGTTCTCAAGATTCCGGCATTGTGATAAACCCATGAGAACCACCACGTCAGCGGACATTGTAAGCATCTAACAAACATGCAGCATTTTTGTACGATTTGAAGCTTATCTTAGAAAAATGGAGGACAAAAATAAAATATTTCGAAATTTTATTTTTTAGTTCAGTTGTTTTGTTTGAATAAAATAAATAAAATACATCATTTAGGCATAATTAAGATGATCATGTTAATTAGGAGGAATGGGACAAAAGTATAATTGTTTACGTTTAGAGCAGCTTTTATAGAACTATAATACCAATGCATATAAAACTATATTTTCAAGGCATTAAAATATTGTATTTGCAGAGTACAATTTTAGAGCAGATCTTCAAAACTCCAGGTCAGAAGAATCACTTACATCAGGCTTAGTTAATAAATATTTTTATTGAAAAAAGGTTTTAGAAACTCCGGAAAAAATGAGATAACTGACTAGCTCCTACGAAACGAGAAGACAGGACAAAAACGACCCCAACGAGGGTTCGTATGCAAATGTTATTACACCATAAATGGACGTTTAATGTGGACAAATTTTCTGATTGAGCAGCAATAAATTGTGCAAATAATTTCACTTTCAGAAGAGTTTTATTTTACATACTATTTAAAATTAAAAATAATAATGTCTGGAAATCACTGAAAAATGATAGTTCATCATGAAACTCATATTAGGGAACATTCCAAGTTGAAGAGTGCCTGTGAGTAATTGTCTACTGTGTTTCCTACTTTAAGCTTGTTGGCCACTCTGGATAAGACGTAAAATAAAAAAAACTGCAAGACTAATTTTGAAATGTCCTGTAGCGATATATACAACAGATCCCTGGTAAAATTTTGATTTAACACTGTTTGAATTTCAAAAATACATATTTTGCCATAGTTTGAATGTGGGTAAACTATTTTCATACTGAAAAAATGCGCTCGTTTTGATTAAATCTAGGGGTGTGTCAAAACAATTATGTAGAAAACAAAAGGAAAAATATCATTTCAAAGTCTAAAAAACACAGGACGTTCAACTAAATTGAATAAATGAAACAACAACAATTGATTCTGTAAAATCTGGGATTATGAAGCACAGGTACTTAAAAAAGTTATTAAAATTTAAAACAATAAAAAACAAATAGCATAGCAAATATGCACCAGTTTGAAAACTGCTACATGTAGATTTTTTCAAATTTATGCTTCTTTTCCTTCTCTATGCCAGTAAACTTTTTTGTCATGAGAACGCTGTGATTTATGGAATTTTTTGAAGTACATAAAGTTTGCAGCAAAAGAAACAAAGTTTTAAAAACTTGTTCAAAAAGTGTTTAAAAATAATTTGTATTGTTGCAAAAATCAATACGGACACTAAACAGCAATCATAAAAGTGTCATTCAAATTTGAGAAAAAGTTCGATACTTCTGAATTTTGTCCCCCCGTTTTTCGAAAATAGAATATTCTAAATAGAATATATTCTGAATTTTAACAAAAATCAATGACACCTTTTCTGAAGATTCTCCAAAATTAATTTGATATCCTCTACAAGCCTTGCAGCCTCTATTAGACTCAAAAATACAGTTATTGTTTATTGCTTCCCCCTCTATTTGTGAAGATTTCAAAATGTGGCTTGAACTCTAGACATTCAGTCTTTAATTTCCAATTCACTTTTGCAATGTTCACCAAAATATGTTTGTTCTCTCAAAAATGTATATTCCATCAAAAAAATCTCATCTAAATGTGTGAAATTTTCGCAGACACGAAATAAAATTGGCTGAATCATTTCTCTTTTTCTTTTCCTGAAAAACTGTAGACATTTGTTATTTTTCTGGTATTTCATTTTTCTTCCCACAATATCAAATAATACAATGGTCAAGTTGTGCTTGACTGTTGTCTTGAACCGCATTCACTAAAAATATGTTATAGTTTGGTTTGTTTAAAGCAAACCACAAACGTTGTTTTACACTCAAAATTTTGATAAGCATGCGGTAGACACAATTTTTTAAGTTTCGCGGCGCTAATTTTGAGAAAAAGAATTTCATAATTGTTCAAACTATTTTAATTTCATTTCAGATGTCGCACAATATGCACTCAATTCAGTTTGATGAGAAACGCCTTATTTTCCTGCTAAATAATTTGAATAGAAACCAAAATGTGATTCATTTAGACTGTTACAAGTGTTGACAACAAAATCGATTTGCAGGTTGAATGCGTTCTAGAAGAGCTGTCAACTATGAAAATACCGAAAACTGTCGCAAAACAGCTTTCTGTTGTAGACCAAATTTCAAAATATGTTGATGTGCCCGGTTTGGAAAAGTTGGTTGCAATAATTATGGAAACGAATTCCACTAACTTTAAAAAAGTATCGTTTGTAAACAATAAGGTAGGTAAGACAGTTCTAACAAGACTACATCCCATTTGAAAAAGTTAAATGATTTTATTCAGTGCGTGAAAAAAGAATCTGACGATTTTTCCACTGCAACTTCTCAACTGGGGTCCAATTCTTCAACATTTCCACTCAAATTTGGACCTGGACTCAATCACGGCAATGCCTCTCCTTTCCAAACGTTTGCTCAAAATGGCAAGTCTCCTGGATCCTCATACGAAGTTTTGAACCATGCATATTTTCAACAGTTGTATCATAAGGTGACAATGGAATCAACTGCGGTAAGAATATTTATAATTAAAATCAGTTTGAACTTGAATCCGGTGATTTAGCGCAAATCATTAAACTGTGTGTAAGATCACGCCATAATTTTAAAGATACCTCATAAAATGCAATCGTGACCCTTCTGAATTTATAGTTTTGAAAACTGTATTTTCAGTTGAGAGAAACCAGCAACCCAACAGTTGATCAAGTTCTAGAAGATATGAACCAAATGGTATTCATAAAATATGTTGCTACTCCAAAAATAAATAAAATTTCAGAATGGCGCTAGTTTCATACTTCGATTTGGAACTCAGAATTCTGATACCTGATAATTAAAACCATCTTTCATGTTTTCATGCATTATTTTTTATGGTTTCTTGAATACGTATCTTAACTTTGAAACACACTTCGATGAACATTCTATTGAATCAGTTTTTTACTCGTTGAATAAGGGAGAAAATAAATGTGAAAAATAAAATATATCCATTATTTTAGTACATGTCTACCTATTACCAGACTATAATTTTTTTCAACAGTGTTTTTATTAAAAGTTTCAAAGCCTTACAAGTTGTTCATGTGCCAGTGATCCAGTTGGTGATTTGTAGAAATTTTATAAAATATGATTAAAAATACTTAGATTTGTTTATGCATATGGGAATAAATTTCTGGTTTAAGATTCAGAATCTTTGGTTATCCCTATCACTCTGAAAATCATCAAAAATCTGAAAAAAAAACCACCTTTCGAACAACTTCACGGATTGACTTCTCAGTTCAAAACACTTTTCTGCAGCTAAATTTTTAGAGCAAACATATTCCATATATTTTTTTGTTGTTGCATATGTCAGTTTTAAAAATTGTAAACGTTGAGAAGGTCTAGTTTCAGACAGGATGACTTTGAAAACCAGATGTGACAGCTTATACATTTTCTAATCCGTATTCTAGTTTCCCCTACTTTCCTTCAGAAAGAGTTTTCCCCTACCTTCAGAAAACTCAGTAAGGCAAATTCCCAGACCTCGGACAGGCTCTTCTCGCATATTCTTGACATTGAACGGGCTCCTTTCAGTTTTTTCATCCATGAGACCGGAAGATTGAGACGCCGTCAACAGCTGCCCGTAAATCAACCTCGGGTCCTTGAGTATATCGTTTTCTGCCCCCATCCCATCCATCCTTCCACGCGCTCTCATTATCCCACCCGTCACCATTTGCCTTTCCTTGTTGGTAGAGAGCTTATGTTTTCTGCTTACATTTTTAATACATTGACAAATCAGCAAAATCAGTATATTGTTTATTAAAATTGTTATCAAAACATAAATATTCTGTCACCTTTCACCTCATGCGAAATGTTTATTTTTTTGTATAAACTACTAGGAGAGACAGAATGAGATAATATGTTTTGCCCATTTTTTTCTCGATAAATATTCAAACATAAGTTTTTTTAAATTAAAAACTGTAGAAATCTCTCAAAACGTAATCCAAACTAACGTGTAACCTTTTACTAATTTCAGACTGAAATAAACAATTTTTAAAAATTTCAGGATTGCCTTCATGATAATTGTTGTCACGGTGCTAAAATTCTTCTTCTTATCTTCGCACGCGATGAGTTATAATTCTGCAAGTTCATCCAATATTATCACAAAGCCAATTAACACATCCTTTGCATTATATGACACAGGATTCCCGCTTACTCATTTCGAAGTAACAATGGATAACAACACAACATTTTTCATTTTACGAGATAACTCTGGAATTGTTTATCAAATTACTCTCGATTATATCTATCGCGAACTTGCTTCGATTGGAGACAACGAAATTTTTTTGATTGTCAATGTATCCCACTCCGGAGTTGATTTGCTTTTAACAACGTGTGATGATGAGAAAATAGGCCTTAGACGGAATGTTGTTTTTCATGAGTTTAAACTAAGCAAAAGCTCACCACAGTTGAGTGAGGAATGTATCAATTTGCAAGTTATCTCGTCAGATGAACCTGTCAATGGCCAAATTTCGGTGCAAATCAAGCCGATTCAAAGAAGGACCCATTTGAATATTATACTTGCTGTCACTTTTAGTTTCGTAATGTGTAAGTTAACCCAAGGTTCAAATCCTCAAAAACCCATATGTGTTACCACAAAACAAAATTACGGAGTGGCTGGAAAATGCATTTTATTTGAATTTTTCGTATTACTAAAAACCCTACAAATCAAAAAATTAATCTCGCAACTAATTTATTAAAACGTTAGACTACTACATATCAGTAAAATTATTTACCACTATTTCAGGTATGTTGCTCATTCGCCAATGTGCTAAACAAATTCTTCTCATCGTCTACGATTACGATTCTATGGAGGAATTTGAGGCATAATGCTTGCTATCGCCATTCAGTTTCTATTGTTCCGTTATTTTTAAATAAGACATTAGAAAGTGGTACTTGTTTAGTATACCTGGCCCAAAAATGTTAATAATTTTGTAACTTTTACGTGCCCCTTTTTGCCCATATTTGGAAAAAATTTGAAAAAATTTTTGGGTCTGGTATACTTCAAAAATTGTTTTAATTAAGTTTTTGCTTTTAATTTCTTGTTCCCGTTTGCCAAAAAAATTGCTTTTGATATGTAAATTTGCAGTTCAATAGATTTAAAAATCAGAAAAGAGTAACACCGTTTTACTCATGAATTTCAAAAAATTGATCATACTTGTTCAAGAGTTCATTTTTTCGTTTGTCTTAGAGCACAATTTCCCATTGGTCAAGCAACATATTAATATTTTCCAGGACAAAAAGTTTGTATGTACATAAAAACCACACTTTCGTGAAAATTCTGATTATGTGTATCAATATCAAAAAATATACCAAAGGTTTTCTTTCTCTTAAACTACCACTTTCTAAGAATTAAAAGGCATATAGCAAGTTAGAGCAAACACGTTTTCAATTTTGAGCATAAACTACAATCAAATTTTTTGGAACATGTTAAAATCATTTTTTTGAGAAATAATGTTGATTCTCTCTTTCCTGATATCACTTTGAAAATAATTTTGCTATTTGAATTACTCTGGTTTGAAATTGAAGTTAGGCAACAGAAAAAAGGTTGTGGTTTGGTGTCATTTCAACATTGCACATTGATCATTCATAGCGCATGAAAGTGCAACATTTTTGATAGAGATTTACTATTTTCCAATTTAATTCTCTCATCCTTTCCATAAAAAGTGGGCTCAAAGTGCGACTCGTGTCAATATCATTCTCCCAATTTTGGAGCTTTATTCACTGGACATGATCATAACGACCGACATTCGAAAAGTTTAATTTTCCAGTGGTTCATTTTTAAACTTAGTTTTGTTTCTTGGGAGTTTAATTTTAAGATAATTAAATTCTTAGGCCGACCAATATACTGTCCAACATTAGTTCATTAAAATAAAAATTATTGAATTATATACTTTTCAAACTCCTAAATTACACTAACTTTATTTAGTATGTGATGTGAGGTGCAAGTTTCAAAACGTTTTTAAAAATAATTAGAATAATAGAAAAATAAAAAAGCTATTAACCGACACAACAGAAATTAAAAATCATACATTTTCTTGCATTAGGTTGGACAAACATGTAATGAAAAACTTAAAAGTTCAAATATTCAGTTCAAATAACATTTCTCCTAGAATTTCTTAATTATTTCAAAAGCGTGCTCAAGAAAAAGTAGAAACGAAAGTATTTTGTTGCTGTGCATAATGCATGTATAGCCTACATCGGTTTTTCTAATTTCAAAATCTAAATGTTTCTATTTTGAATATTTGGTGCTGCAGTAACTATGTTATTTGATTTTTTTGACGGTGACAAAAACCAAACAAAATATCATTCGTGTTTTGCAGAAAACTTAAACGTGTTGATTCTGCTATCAGTTGACATCATTACCCGCAAGTTTGCTCACACTAAACTTCGCATTTGTATTGAGCAAAATACATTTGAAACTAATCTCTCATTATCATTTCTTGAGTTTAAAAAAGACACATCACTAATCCTGTTCTAAAAAAATCGACTTCTGCAAATTGAATAATCAAAATTTGTATTTTTGCGGCAAACGTCTCACGTTTCTTATCAATTTCCAATTTTTTCTCTGAATTAACTGTTGCGTCTTACTTTCAGTATGAAGCGAGTGTACGTGACATATGAACCAGAATGCTTTAAACGATTCTGTCACTTTAGCCCATTTTCTGATATTGAATCTATTCCCAGTCCATATGAATATTATGGTCCAATCCGGGAAAAAGAGTTTTACGAAGGGTAAGTGAAAATAAATTGACTAAACTAAAACCTGAAACGTTTAGAGACAATGGAATTATCAAACTGAAAGAGAAAATTATATCAATAGTGGATCCCAAACCAAGGATTATTCACCGTTACGCTTTAGAAGCTCTGAAAAAACCGGGAACGTATTTTGTTCAGTAAGTTGTCTAAGTTTATTTTCCCTTAAGAAAAGATATAACTAACTCGAAAATTAGTTTTGCAGTTTCTATTAGTCTTGCACCCCTCCGGACCAATTGAAAATTAGTCTTGCAAGACTAAAAGAGGAAATACGGTTAAAAAAAGTTGTATTTTTTCATAAGTAAACATTCCATTGTTTGTATTCTATGTTTATATTGAAATGATTTCACTCACTGGAAAATTAAAACTGAGAAAATTATTAGTTTGAACAATTTTTTGTTTCTGAAAATAACCTTATGGACACATCTCACGCAATGTCAACCATTCGTACTTAATTTTAAATTTTCGACTAACATTCTTCAGAACTAAGTCAAATCTACTAGGACCGTTTTTCATCACTCCGACGCCAGATGATTTGCCGAAAGGAGAATTAGTTATGATTTATGAGGTTAAAATATAGTGTAGAATCTTTAATTACGTTTTAAAATTTTCAGTGCTGCTCTGCATTTTCCGAGACTAGCACTTGTTGCTTTCGGCCGATTGGTTTGCTTCAAAACTGATAGTGGTAATTTTTCGATCTCAATAATTCAATTCGAGAAAGGTTTTTGATTATCTATAATAATATGGGTTTTGGTGAATTTTGATCAATTTATTTTATCAATTTGTGACAAAAATAAACAATTGAATGACGGTTGCAAGTTTATATGCATTGAATAATTAATAGATGTTTGTAAGAACTCCTCACGTCCAAGCAAAGCGATGTTCCGAGTTTCGGATCATTCCTTCAGTATTTCTCCCGTTTACTCATATTCTGAGCATATATTATTTGAGTAACCCCAAGTTTCTAAAACATATATCAGATCTTGAATAACGAGATGTCTGACAACTGATGATTGCAACATAAACTACCCACATAACATTATTTCCTCCCGCCTGACCTAATTGTCCTGTTAACAAACTTTCGTTCCTATTTATTCTTCTTGTTTCTATCCCTCTTATTCAGTGTATTGTATTTATGATCTATTGTATGTGTAAATTTTTCTTTTTTCTTCAACTTTTTCCACGTCTCCTCGCGAGCGTAAATAAGTAAATAAATTAATTATTGACCGGTCGTGGACATTCTCATCGCTCCTTTGTAAAAGTCGTTGTAGAATTCTGAATTTGTCCACGATTCTCCAAAAGATCCAAACAAGGCAAGTCGATCAAGCAGCTTTTTGAGCTCTGGAATAATTATTGTTCTGGAATAATTATTTAAATTGATTCCATGCAAACCTTTCTCCGTCTCTCAGTAAGAAGTCCTTTGGGGCAGATTTTTGTATCTCAATTTTCGAAGGACAATGTGATCTACAACTCATAGTTTATCGAGAAATGAGAGAAAAACGTGCAAGTGAGATATATATTCCATAGGAAATCCAGAAAACAACAAACGTTTCAGGAGCAATTGGAATAAATTATCAAGGCAAACGAATCTTATGGGGATTGTATACATTGTGAACCGACTGATAATTTAGTTTTTGTTGGAGATTTGAATACTATAGTTTAATTAATAAGATCAAAGTGTCGTGTTTTTTTGTTTATTATAGCTTTTGAAGTACATAAATGTTCGATTGACTACTTGAGGTACATTTCACAATGCAAGTATAAACTGAAAAAAATCCAAATCTGGATTATAATTACTTTCGAAAATCGTCATTGATATTACAAACTATACAACTTTGCTATCAGTGTTGTATCCAAACTTTACTCTTGCAGACCCTGTTAGTTAAAATTGGTTAAAAAATGTTATGAAGTAACAAAACAGCAATCAGAAGAATAATGTTGAAAAGTCTCTTTTCAAACTTTTGAACCTAAAATGTGTTCCATGTTTATATGACACAAGTTTAGAGTAGGTGCCGAGATCAGAACAATATAATTTTTTTGTTGTTTCCTGAAATATCAGTCGTTTTAAATACTTTGTACACATACATATAGTTCGAGTATTGTTAATTTTTTAAATTATGCTCATTCGTAGTTTATAACAAAAAATTGTAGTGAGCATCTCTGTTATCAATGTTCGTAGACTGATCGTTGTGTGGCAACAGGTGATAAGTGAGTTCCGCCGTCCCTTTATTTCTCCCACGTACCCATTCGCTCATAGTGCACTATCACAGCTTATCTCCAAATAACAGTTAGCGACATGAGGGTCGCTGTCCCTAAAAATGGCCTGATCTCCTTTGATTGACCACTGCAAATGATTGTGGTCATAAAAACATTACACGATATGTAGCCATTTTGAAAATGAAAAGATACGCAGAGGTGTAATTGAGAGATAGACGAATGTAAAAGTGCGAAAATTCGCTCTGAAAGATTGTGATAACCTATAAGTTCTAGTTAAACAAACTGATCAGGCAAGTCAAATTGAACTTGAAAAATGCTTTAAGAAAATGATTTAAATATTGGTGGGTATGTATTACTGTTTTTTTTCAAATATTGGGTAGTTCCAAGGCAATTATTAAAATTTATGGAAATACTCACATTTTTGAAGGCGGACTAATTGTTTCTAATTGTGTTTCCACTATTTTGTTTCATATATAAAAATTGTTTAGGTGTCACAAAGTAGAAAATCTACGGTTGTCCGAGTATGTTCAAATCTTAGTATTTCTTTTCACCAGAAATGTATTAATAGCCTTCTGAATTTATTAATACTCATTGCCGCTGTTTCCTATCGTTTTTAAAGTAATTGTTTCACGCGATTAATTTACATAGACTTAGTAACTTTAAAAGTAACATTTTGAAAATTATCTACGTAATATTATAAAACAATGTGAAAATGTTATCAAGATTATTCAATGATTGAAGATCTACACATATTCCAAATACTAAAACAAAAAATAATTAGATTATACATTTGGGATTCTAAAGGAAAACAGCAATGGATATGGCTATTTATCTTTTTTCATTGGAACCGTGGAACAATTATTTTTAACAATTTGAGAACAGCGATAGTTGAGCCTTTTTATCTAAACACAGAAATAATGATCCAAATAAGAACGAAAATTAAAAAAAAATTGAAAATTGCAAAATTTTCAGTCACTTTCTCTAAAACAACGATAATATTTGGGGTTCTTAATAGAGCAATTTTGTTTTACAACATCAATTTTTTAAAAAACAAATACTCACATTTTACTGAAAAAAAATTTTCTAGTTGTCTTCCACAGTCATGATAGATGTGATATTAAATACTTTTATATTCGTGTTTCTTTAGCTTTAACAGTTTGAGTTTTTTAAAAGTGAACTTCGTCGGTTTTGGAAAGTATGAAATCATCTTTCAAAAATGATGAGAATGACAAATAAATGTATCACCAAGACCCCTAGCGACTATGACATGCCAAGTGAGGGACAAGAATCCTATTGGATAGAATACAATGATGGCGAGAATGAAGAAAAATGGCTGATGCAACTTGGATAAGATGATGACGGAGATTTAAATCTGAAACGAATTGTCATGTCCTGAAGAATGGGCCGACGCATAGTGTTGATGTAATCAAACCTGAATGGCCCTGAAATTATCTCAAGAAAAGGGCGACACAAAAAATTAGGCGATATGGGAATCTTAAAATTTCTAAATATTCCGGAGAAAAATATTTCGGAACCGCTTTTTGTATTTTGAACTGAACATGGGAAAACATAAATGATAGCACATCTAATAAATTTTGAAAATTTTTTGCTTCGAGTGAGCATGAACAAGGTTTCAAAATGAATTTGTAGAAGCTACAGACTTTGTCAAAAATTAAACTAGCTCTACTGTAATTTGAAAATCATGTTGTCAGAAAATATCCGAATGTAATTAATATTAGAAAACAGTTTTAGTCGACTCTAGCACACGGGTGTGTAAAACTTCAGAGAATTTTGGGGTGTAGAAGAGTTTAAAAAATGCAAAATGAGTCAAAAATATTCAAAAAAATTGAAAAAAGAGAAATTTGTGATTTTTAAAACTGTGTTGCTGTTCAGTCTTGAAACACAAATAAAACATAAAATTAGTTGACATCCACAACAATTGTCTTCTGCGAAAAATTAAGAGCAAAGAAAAGACTGTAAGACAAAAATGGTAGATCAATCTGTTAAATCATCTCAAAAATAGTAAATAGTTCACCAAAAAGAAAACAAAGTTCAAAATACCAAAACAAAGAATGTAGCGTTTTTTTTTGCAGATCCCCTAAAAAAGTTAATAGAAAATTCGAGGTTCTTATCAAAATAAAAATCGTTGCGGTTCATCCAAAATGGTAGTTCAAACGGTGGTTATCAGTTAGAGGGAAACCGATGAGGGTAATGGCATGATAGACTCAGGCATGCTACAAGACATTACTTTTTCATGGAAATTGAACGATAGTAATTGACTGATATTAGATCAAATTGTGATCTTTCTATGTCATGCTTGCAACGATGACCAAGTTTTTTTTTCTATAATGAGATAAAGAAGATATTGTCTGTGGGAACTGACGAAAGAATGATGTGTTTCTAGTCATTCTCAAAAATTCCAGCATTTTTGACCAATAGTTCTATCATGATAATTACAAGAAAAGCATTTATAGTTCTCACATTTTTCTTTCATACCATTAAACTAAAATAGTGAAAACTCACAGTTCATATAAGAATTTTCGGAATTTGTGTATTATAACTCCACTAAAAAACTTGAACTTTTGAAAAAAAAAAACGTGCGGAATACATTGTATTCCAGGATTAGAAAAACTTAGTTTCTAAACCTTTAAAAAAATGTGTATCGCATTTCATTTAATTGATTCAATTAATGAAAATAACATTTAATTCTTAAAATGTGAAAAAATACACAAGTACCGATTTTCAATGTAATTAAAAATCCCTAAATGTTATTCTTCTCTACAAAACCTTGAAATTGACCAATCCCGCCATAAAACCAGTTGAAGAAAACCACGTGGGTAACTCACGTTGCCGTTTTTATCAAATAGTGTACCTACATCTATTGAAAAAATAACATATGTATATATGACCGATTTGAACAAAGATCACGTAGAAAAAATGTGATTTTACAAGACAGCCAGAATTATAAAGTTATTAAATTTACATAAAGCTCTTAAAGATGAACTGTAAAACCTGTCGAAAATTTGAGTTTAGTCAGAATATTCGACACTCCTGTACTATGCACATTCTTTAAAAATTGAAACTTAGGGCAACTTTTAAAAAGCGAAATATTTTACAGAAGAACCAAACATCCTAGCATAATTCAAGTGTGGTAAGAGATTTCGGAGTGATAAAGGAAAAATTGACTAGACCGCTGACACCAACTAAACGTGGATCATAATCACGAAATGTTAATCACCATGCTATTCTTGTCACCACAACCCTCCACCTATCCAATCCTGATCGCTCTTTGTCGCCATTTCCTCTCATTTGCCTCTCGAGAAAGATAACATCAAAGTGGTGAAACAGTCAAAAAAGATAGGACTTGCGAGAGTACGGACGACGCAGAGATAAAAACTGGGTTGTCTGTGTGACTCCGCCTTCGAATATCGCTGGGTTCTTTATAAGGGCAGTGTCCGACTGTGCGAACAAGCCATTCTAAATCGCTTCTCAGTCTTAAAACTCAGAAATGTCCTCCAAATTCCTTTTCACCAGTGAATCTGTGTCCGAGGGGCATCCAGACAAAATGTGCGATCAAGTAAGTTTTTTTTGTTTTATTTATTTAATTTTATCTATTTCTGTTTTTTTTAGATTTCTGACGCCGTTCTCGATGCTCATCTTAAGCAAGATCCAAATGCAAAGGTTGCTTGCGAGACCGTAACAAAAACTGGTATGGTTATGCTCTGCGGAGAAATTACCTCCAAGGCTGTTGTTGACTATCAAGTTCTCGTCCGTCGTGTCATCGAAAAGATTGGATTCACCGACTCCAGCATTGGTTAGTTTATAGAATCTTGCTTTATTATTAGCTTGTTTCAATGTTTTTGTTCAGGATTCGACCACAAGACCTGCAACGTGCTTGTTGCTCTTGAGCAACAATCTCCAGAAATTGCTGCCGGAGTTCACGTCAACAAGGACGGAGAAGATGTCGGAGCAGGAGATCAAGGAATCATGTTCGGATATGCAACCGACGAGACCGAAGAGACCATGCCATTGACTCTCATTCTTTCCCACAAGATCAACGCTGAGCTTCACAAGCTCCGCCGTAACGGAACTCTTCCATGGGTCCGCCCAGACTCCAAGTCTCAAGTCACCATTGAGTACGAGTCCCGCCACGGAGCAACCATTCCACTCCGCGTTCACACTGTTGTGGTCTCTACCCAACACTCTCCAGATGTTACTCTTGAGAAACTCCGCGAGACCATCCTCGCTGATGTTATCAAGAAGGTCATCCCAGCTTCTCTTTTGGACGAGTCTACTGTCTTCCACATCAACCCATGCGGAACCTTCATCGTTGGAGGACCAATGGGAGACGCAGGAGTCACCGGACGTAAGATCATCGTCGACACCTACGGAGGATGGGGAGCTCACGGAGGAGGTGCTTTCTCTGGAAAGGACCCAACCAAGGTCGATCGCTCTGCTGCCTACGCTGCCCGTTGGGTAGCCACCTCATTGGTCAAGGCTGGACTTGCTAAGCGCGTCCTCGTCCAACTTTCCTACGCTATTGGAATCGCCAAGCCAATCTCAGTTTTGGTCTATGCTTTCGGAACTTCCCCACTCACCGACGAAGAGCTTCACCAGATCGTCGAAGACTCCTTCGATCTTACCCCAGGAAAAATTATCAAGTAAGTGAATACAGCTAGATAGGAGAAATTTCATTGGTTTTTTACAGGGAGCTCGACCTCAAGAGACCAATCTACGAGAAGACCGCCGAGAACGGTCACTTCGGTCACTCTGAGTTCCCATGGGAGCAGCCAAAAGCTCTCAAGATTTCTCCAGCACTTCTCGAGAAGGCCAAGGGAAACCCAATCCCAGCCACATCTGCTATCGCTCACTAATTTTTTTGCCTCGGTATGCAAAACTTATTTTTTAAATAATCAATCTCGTTTTATTGTATGCTAGGCACCAATAGTTTAAATTAGTCCGATTTTGTGGATAGACCCCTTGAAAAAACTGAAAAAAAAAACAAGTTAGAGTATTAAATTAAGTTTAGGCAACTAATTACATTTTCAATTCAGCTAGATGACCAACACCTCGCCGTATTTAAAAAAAAACGATTAACGTATTTTGACCTTTTCCCTTTCCTCCCCCACCAGCCTCTTACTCTGATGCGATCCCCCAATTTTCTGTCCCTTCCTGTTCACTGATGATGTGCACTCTTCAGAGCATTTTTCAACAGTGCCTTCTCTTTTTTAAGTCCCCGGTTTCCGCTACCCGCTGAGCTGTCTTGACTTTTAGAATAGCTTCATTTTCAAAAAATTCATATTAAAAAAAAACATCACAACGCAAAAAAATAGTTCTTGACAGTTTCTAATGCCCGAAACATATTTTCTCCAATTACATAGTATTAAATATCCTTTCTCATAACTTCCTCATTGCTCAATGTCTCAACTGCCACCAACTGAGTGGTATCGTACGATTTTTAAGCACCATCAAATCTTTGGTTATAATTAATACATATTTTGTTAAATTGTAATAATCCTTCGGTGGTAGTTCACTGAATTGCTTATTTCCATTCATAATTATGCTTGACATTTAACTTTGGGAAATAAAGTTTTAAAATATAAATTTTTCGAAATTTGTGTTGAAAATAAGAAACATCAAACATTCTAAGGATGATAAAGAAAAAAGATTTTCTGCAAGATAAGACTGGGTGAGTCGTAAAACGCTCCCGCATTGATAAAGATAACCAAGAAGGTGAAATTGACACAAAGACCAAATGAGACAAAAAACTTGATAAAATGTAATTTACAGAAAAAAAAAACTTTCGACATCATGAAAAGAAAACATTATCGTATGTTTGAAAACTTGAAGCTCAACTGCTTCATGGAAACTCAAAATACGCCCTAGAGAGATATCGTTTAATGCCAAACCACAATTACATAATTTCCTGATGCAACCATTTTTCGGTTCAGCATCTCGACAAAAAATTTCATGGCAATAACCTGGTAACTTAATTAGCTGCCAGAAAATTTGAACGGTGTTACTAAGATATTAATATACTTTTTTAAATACTTGATTCTAACTTATTACGTACTTTTGCCACATTATAGAAACTTTTCCAGTTTTCGGCAGATTTCAAGAATAGTGATAATTGGTCCGTAATTTTTCAACATCAGACCGAAAGAGATGCAGTAAGTATTTTTGTGAATAGGTTTCGTTCCGCACAAAAAGTTATTGAAGTTGTTTACACTCAATACTTCAAATTTAATTTGCATGTAAGAGTTTTATTCAATTTCGACTAATTTGCTCGTTTTTAAAAATAACATTAAAATTCTGCCAAAAAAATTAACTTTTAAATTAAAAAATTTAACTTTTTTGGAGATTTATTTGTTCATTGTTGTTAAACTTAATTCTAAAACGTTGAACGTTGTTCAATTTAAATAATTACAATGTTTTCAAAATATATACTTTTCGCATTCTTCTTGAAGTGTTTTTGTTTTCCAAACAACAAAAAGCAATTCCAATATGAATTAATCATGATAACTTCATTTTGTATCTAGTGCTGAGAATACATCGTGATTGCTTTCCACAAATTCCACAAAGCTTGCATAATATCTCTCGATTCATCATATCCACGTCACACTAATTCAGGAAAATCTATTTAGCGAAAATATCTAAATACGAAATCTCGAAAAAAAACCAGCTTTAATAATACATTCTATTTTCGTCAAAACCTCTCTAGTGGTGTTTTCCTTTTCTATTTTTCTCGAAGCTAATAATTATGGGATATCACCTGACACCATAGACGCAGACACAAAAAGAGCTCAAAAATAGTATTACAAGTAAGGAATGAGAATAATCTCACTATTTTCACAAATCTATACAAAGAGGCAAACTGATTTCAAAACTTTGCTTTTGTTCATTTCGACTGACTCTCTGCTTGAAAAGAGTCAGCGGAGTTTTCAAATACTTAAATATCTTTAAAGACACCTCGCAATCCAGAATGATCATCAACAGGTGAGATTATCAGTATTAAATGATAAATTCACGTTTTTTCTTCTTACTATTGTTCATGATTAGAACAAAACATCGAATATTTAAAATCCTTTGATTTTAATTTGAAAAATGCAAATAATAAATTTACTCTTTATTTCAGAGCGAGAATCCGAACTTTATGAATGCATTCACTTTGTTTCTTAATCTATCACGTCTAAAATAACTCGATGGCTACGTGACAAATGCAATATTTTCTTCTTTCAATTTTAACACAGACATAGTTCACTTTCCCATCGATAAGATCATATTATGCTCTCTGTTACACCTGAAGACTCATGTTTTTTTGCTTTTCTGTACAAAATGTTAACCGTTTGGATGAATAAACCGGCAACGACAAAAATGCTCAGGTGAGGAAATTTGAAACATGACATTTTAGCCAAACGTACAGTCTGGCGCTTCACTATTGCCTGGCGCTTCACTATTGCCACTTATTATTGTAATACTGTCTCCAAACGTTTACAAGCTTTAGAATTCACACAATTTCATTCAAAACTTTTTTCTATTCGATGTATTATATAAATGCACATTAAATAAATTCATAATGACTATAAATACATCAACATAACTAAATAATATTTGTCACACATCTGGTTTGCTCTATTCGTAGTGCACTATTTTAAAACTGTATATGTAAAACTGTATTAACTGATAATATTAAATTCCAAAGTTCAGCAATGAAGTGCATGCTTAATAGAGCAAATTTGATACAATTATTACATAAATATTAAAATTTAGATCATATTTTATGGCAGTTATGAATCTTCGTCGGACAGTTCAATTTCAATAACGTTTTCCAAACGTTCACAAGTCGCTGTAGACAATTGTCGCCTCCATTTCAGGTTATATTTTGAAAAAGATACACATGGATCAACCCGAACCTCCTCAACTTTTCCAACAGAATAAAATCTTTCTATTAGCTGTAAGTCCACCGAATATCGAATGCGGGATGCGTGATGAAGTCTAACAAAACATGATGCAATCTGCAAACAATCCAATTCATATATGCAAATTTGGTGATACTTCATGTGTGTACACCATTGACTAACCAATTTCCCATCCAAATTTGAAAACTTCTCATAATGCGGCCCACTTCTACAGGCAAATGTTCTACAAAGACATCTTTGCCTTCGAAACACCTTGTATTCTGAGCCATAATCCAGAGTAAGCTGAAATTAGTAATTTAAATGGTTATGTATATAACATTTTCAGACAAATGGACTTCATAATTTGCAATGAAAAATTAAAAACTATGAAAAACACAAATTTTTAGGATTACCGTATTTTCCTTCTGAGTAATGCGTCCCTATTAGACTTGCTCTCTAAGTGGTGTATCGAAAAAATAAAATGTTCTTCAGAAATATTTTAAAAGTATATTTTTTAGTTGTTCGTTGATTTTTCAATATTTATCCAGTTGATTCTCAAGAAATAATGTGTAATGGGAGTAATTTAAGGTGATTTTTTGTCTTTCAAATCACATACAAAACTGTACAAGTCTTACTGATCAAAAAATATGATATGCAACCTCTATTAGACTCTCGATTGGACAAATTGGAAATGAGATTTGCATGCAAAATGTACCATATATTCTGAACTTTTTCAGTTTAATGTAACTAAAATGTTGTACCCGGAACAGAATTGACACTTTTTCAGGCAGGCCCATCTATGGCTGCTTTATTTTAAAAATATAAAAATTTCCTTACAGGTTCTCCTGGAAAAATGTCCTTCAGAGTGAAAAAAATCATTCGCATATTGGCGGGTGTAAATCCTTCTTTGAAAAGTCGAAGAGGTTCCATATTCGGAGTACATGAATGATTTGCAAATCTGCCAACACTTCCTTGCATTTTGGCGTCCAAGTGAAAATGATGCTTGCTCAATTCGTCCAGTACATCATAGTATTCTGGATTGTTTTTGTACTTTTCACGAAGCAGGTTGTAAAGGTGTTTGTCTCCTTCACAGTCAGTTAACTGGTAACTATAATTTTCCAATGAACTATGCAGCCGTTCTCCATCAACTAGTTCTCCGCAGTATTCAATAATTGGAGTCCCTGCTGGAATGAACAGAGTAGATCGAATTCCAAATCCAATTTGAGGATCTGCACGATAAATTTCAATAGAGTACAGTTTCTTTTGAATCAAGTACGTTGCATTATTAGTGCAAGCTCCTTTACAAGCACATTTTGGTGAACATGCAAACCCAACAGTATTGTAGTAAGTCGGATTTCCATCGTTGTACATAAGGGGTTGAAAAGTATGCTGAAAATAGACAATTTGCAAAATAATTATTAAAACTGAGAAATATACTTACAAATTTCAACTTTTCATTTGTATCCGTTGTTTTGTTTCTAGATTGCAAAAACTGATTTGCAATAAAACACGGGCAATCTTTGTTATCAAAACAGTTGACGACTGGATCTTGGGAACAACATTTACAACGAATCTGAATAAAAAAGCTGATATACTTTTACTAAATGAAATATTGCATTGTCATTTACTTTTATTTTTAAATCATATATAATTCCTTCTCTTAGAGTGTTTTTTAATATTCTAACAGTTTCAACCCCTTACAATTTTGAATTAAAAATATTTTAAACATAATTCAAACATAAAACTACTACTAGAAACTGGAAGAAAAACATTTTTTTTAAACATAAAGTTGATGAAAACTCAGTTTTTACCGTTTTATTCTCGGATTTTGAAAAAAATCAAAACGTTTTCCAAATTAAGTTCAAAATTTTACAATTGTGATATTTGATGATTTTAGAGCCATAAAAATGGTTTTTACTTGTTCTCCAACTTGACGTTCTCTACTACTACTTATTCTACACGTTTTTTCTTAGGTCGCTCATCACAACTGTTCAAGAATGTTTTTCTATTGCCAAAGCCTGTCGTTGCAAAAACTATCGAATTACAATTTTAATTTTTCAACTTGCCAGTTGTTTTATAAATTCGAATCGAAAAACATCATACCACATTTTCTGACGATCCTGCAATTTTGATTGCTTCATATAGCAACGGCTCTTTAACTTTGTCCACCATATTGTTGATAATGTGATCATAAAGAAGGGGGTTTGGAATTTTGACTGTTTTTAGTGTTTCGCCTTTTGCATCTGTGTAAACTGGAATTCTGTGGGTATCATTTGACAAGTGAATATCATCCGTAATACGAATCCGTGTTCTAGGCGCCACATATATCAACTTTTCAAAGTAACGGTCGAGCTCTCTGAAATTAAGCTTTATAACATATAAGTCTACATAAAAATTCCTCACTCAGGTATTTCTTCTTCCCCATGATCACGTTCAGGTTCTTCATAGAAATTACGGCCAAAGGTGGCCAGACATCGAACAGCCATAAACAGAGCTCTCGTGCTTTGCTCGGCTCCCATGAATCTTCGGTAATATCCATTCAACGTTGGGTCTAGCTCTATAATGTCGTCGAACCTAACAGCTTCTTCGTGCATTAGACGGATGTCGTTGTGTTTCTTTATTACTTTCATTTCTTTTTTCCAGTGTTCTCTTCTTTCATTCAAGCTCATGTCGGAGTACTCAAAAATAGATGGGTGACGAAAGTCCGCAATCTGAAAATACAATTTTCAGCTAGAACATTGTCAATAAGTAGATAATTTTGAATGATACAGTTGAGCACTGTTTTTCAGTTATTGTAAATACAACAGTTTTATTCAATTCGGTTTTCAAATTTTTAAAATCTGTAAATATGATTACCCTCGCTGGGTTGACGTTTCGTAGTTCTGCACATATAGTACTGTGATGAGGAGCAAACGAAGATATTGTGCTGTATGTTTTCCTTTTATGACGTTTTGTTTTTGTCTGAAAAAAAAACATTTTGTTGCACAAGGAGGGGTCTCTCTAAATCTCTCTGTAAATGTTCTTAGCGAATTTGAACTAACGGAATTCGGTGGCAATAAAATATGTAAAACCCACTTGGCGTGCTGGAAATGTACATGATGTGGATGCTTCCATTGAGCTCGATGAGGTCCTACTCTTTTTTCGAGACTTAACTTCCAGTTTTCTTTCTTTCGAATGCTGGAATTAGTATTATTGTGAAAATTATGTTTTTTTTGTAGCAATTGTTTGATATACAAACAAATTCTCATCACGTACGATTAAAATATGAACATATCAGGGAGTCAAACAGTTCAAGAACAATTTTGATAATGGCCAATGGATGAAAACCGTATTTTTTCTGTATTTTCACATTCAAAACTTTTTTTAAAAATTTCTAGTTTCTAGCATGAAAAGTGAACATTGTCATTAAACAAATACAATTTGAAAGTAGTTTTTAGTTATAGAAGTGAGCAATCCAGTTAATCTGCATTCCAGGCCGTTGTCACTTCTGAGTAATTTGCTCTAGTGACTATTCACGTTCGAATCATTTTTCCAGAGTTCAATAAATTTGGAGCTGAAAGTCGCCAGACTGCTTCAATGAGCATTTGACGTTATACTTATTTAAAAATTAGTAGCAAGCTGCACATTTCAATTTCATACTTTTTTTCAGTACTGTGCAGAGAATACATTTTTTGTTAAAATTAGGCTAGTAGATATTACCGTTGAAATTGTTATATTTGAAGAATCTCGTTTCAAAAATAAAAACAACCTACTAATCTATGAAAAGATTCAACTGATCTTCTACGCTTTTCCGTCAAATTATTTGAAATCGCTCGATCAACAACTTCCTGCTGGTTTCTTTCCGTAGCCTGTAAAATGACTGTGATTAGGCGGAACTATAAATTTGCAACTATTCAGAATATATATCTTTTTGTTTGTTGAGAAGTCAAAAACATTGAAAACTTACTTCAGATTCATCATCACTAATTGTAATTATAATAGACCGTTCAACAGAGCTATTTGATGTGCTAGATAGGGAGTGATTTCTTTCATCTGAATAACTATTTGATGAGATGGGGCTTTTCCGTGGTTCTTCCCAAATGGTCAGTTCCTGAAGATAAGTTATCGTGAAAATGAAATCTAGGAAACGTTTCTATTTCAAACAAACTTCCATCTACAAAAATGGCACTTACATCGTCGTCGTCACTTATTGTTATTATTGGAACATTTGCTGTTGACATTGAATATGTTGATGAACCTCCAGTTCGAGATCGTTCCATTTTCTATAAGCAGTAAACTAATTAAAGTTGTGGAAAATGAATTTCATGTCGATGAATAAAAAATTACGATTATTACTATAGTACAAAGAAAAAATAAGATTCAATTATTGAAAACTTTCGAAAAAAAGAACTAACAATATGACAAGTTAACTCGCGTTTTGAAAAAATCAATAATCTTGTCCAGTGAAAAAGCGGAACAAATAGAGAGCAGACGTACTAACAGACGCAGATACTAAAGCAGTTTGAGAGAGAAGAGAGACTGGAATTGGGGAAGAGAGATTTAGAGAGTGCATTCTAACCAGTTCAATTGACTGACAAATGTGAGAGGAGCGAAGACAATATTAAAATCTTCAATTGTATTCGTATGAGCAGTATCAAAATTTAGAAAAAAAAGCCTATTAGTAAAATGTTATGTCTTTAAAAGAATGAAGGCACAAAAGACAAACGATATAGCTAAATACGATACGATATAGCTGAATACGATACGATATAGCTGAATAATTTTAGAATATACCAACAATATTCCAGTAGGTACAAGAAGCTTCACGTAGTTACAGAAATAGTACATTTTCAGCCCTACCTTTTAGAGCGTATTTTATTATTTAATAAAAACTACCATTAATAGGCAAAAATAGATGAATTTTTGTAATTTTGAAAATTCATAAATCTCTTCAAAGTAACTTTTTTTGAAATGTCTTTCAGAAACTTTGTAGTAAATTTTAAGCTCTTTCAGAATATATTAACAATATTTCAGTAGTTACAAGAAGCTTCACGTAGTTACAGAAATAGTACATTTTCAGCCCTACCTTTTAGAGCGTATTTTATTATTTAATAAAAATTCATCTATTTTTGCCTATAAATGGTAGTTTTCATTAACTAATAAAATACGCACTAAAAGGTAAAGCTGAAAATGTACTATTTCTGTAACTACGTGAAGCTTCTTGTACCTACTGGAATATTGTTGGTATATTCTAAAAGAGCTTAAAATTTACTACAAAGTTTCTAAAAGACATTTCGAAAAAAGTTACTTTGAAGAGATTTATGAATTTTCAAAGTTTGGAAAATCCATCTATTTTTGCCTATTAATGGTAGTTTTCATTAACTAATAAAATACGCACTAAAAGGTAAAGCTGAAAATGTACTATTTCTGTAACTACGTGAAGCTTCTTGTACCTACTGGAATATTGTTAATATATTCTGAAAGAGCTTAAAATTTACTACAAAGTTTCTGAAAGACATTTCAAAAAAAGTTACTTTGAAGAGATTTATGAATTTTGAAAATTACGAAAATTCATCTATTTTTGCCTCTAAATGGTAGTTTTCATTAAATAATAAAATACGCATTATAAGGTAGGGCTGAAAATGTACTATTTCTGTAACTACGTGAAGCTTCTTGTACCTACTGAAATATTGTTAATATATTCTGAAAGAGCTTAAAATTTACTACAAAGTTTCTGAAAGACATTTCGAAAAAAGTTACTTTGAAGAGATTTATGAATTTTCAAAGTTACGAAAATCCATATATTTTTGCCTATTAATGGTAGTTTTTATTAAATAATAAAATACGCATTATAAGGTAGGGCTGAAAATGTACTATTTCTGTAACTACGTGAAGCTTCTTGTACCTACTGAAATATTGTTAATATATTCTGAAAGAGCTTAAAATTTACTACAGAGTTTTTGAAAGACATTTTGAAAAAAGTTACTTTGAAGAGATTTATGAATTTTCAAAGTTTGGAAAATTCATCTATTTTTGCCTATAAATGGTAGTTTTAATTAAATAATAAAATACGCATTATAAGGTAGGGCTGAAAATGTACTATTTCTGTAACTACGTGAAGCTTCTTGTACCTACTGAAATATTGTTAATATATTCTGAAAGAGCTTAAAATTTACTACAAAGTTTCTGAAAGACATTTCGAAAAAAGTTACTTTGAAGAGATTTATGAATTTTCAAAATTACGAAAATTCATCTATTTTTGCCTCTAAATGGTAGTTTTCATTAAATAATAAAATACGCATTATAAGGTAGGGCTGAAAATGTACTATTTCTGTAACTACGTGAAGCTTCTTGTACCTACTGAAATATTGTTAATATATTCTGAAAGAGCTTAAAATTTACTACAAAGTTTCTGAAAGACATTTCAAAAAAAGTTACTTTGAAGAGATTTATGAATTTTCAAAGTTTGGAAAATCCCTCTATTTTTGCCTATAAATGGTAGTTTTAATTAAATAATAAAATACGCATTATAAGGTAGGGCTGAAAATGTACTATTTCTGTAACTACGTGAAGCTTCTTGTACCTACTGAAATATTGTTAATATATTCTGAAAGAGCTTAAAATTTACTACAAAGTTTCTGAAAGACATTTCAAAAAAAGTTACTTTGAAGAGATTTATGAATTTTCAAAATTACGAAAATTCATCTATTTTTGCCTTTAAATGGTAGTTTTCATTAAATACTAAAATACGCATTAAAAGGTAGGGCTGAAAATGTACTATTTCTGTAACTACGTGAAGCTTCTTGTACTTACTGAAATATTGTTGGTAAATTCTACAAGAGCTTAAAATTTACTACAAAGTTTCTGAAAGACATTTCAAAAAAAGTTACTTTGAAGAGATTTATGAATTTTCAAAATTACGAAAATTCATCTATTTTTGCCTCTAAATGGTAGTTTTAATTAAATAATAAAATACGCACTAAAAGGTAGGGCTGAAAATGTACTATTTCTGTAACTACGTGAAGCTTCTTGTACTTACTGAAATATTGTTGGTAAATTCTACAAGAGCTTAAAATTTACTACAAAGTTTCTGAAAGACATTTCAAAAAAAGTTACTTTGAAGAGATTTATGAATTTTCAAAATTACGAAAATTCATCTATTTTTGCCTTTAAATGGTAGTTTTCATTAAATACTAAAATACGCATTAAAAGGTAGGGCTGAAAATGTACTATTTCTGTAACTACGTGAAGCTTCTTGTACCTACTGAAATATTGTTAATATATTCTGAAAGAGCTTAAAATTTACTACAAAGTTTCTGAAAGACATTTCGAAAAAAGTTACTTTGAAGAGATTTATGAATTTTCAAAATTACGAAAATTCATCTATTTTTGCCTTTAAATGGTAGTTTTCATTAAATACTAAAATACGCATTAAAAGGTAGGGCTGAAAATGTACTATTTCTGTAACTACGTGAAGCTTCTTGTACCTACTGAAATATTGTTAATATATTCTGAAAGAGCTTAAAATTTACTACAAAGTTTCTGAAAGACATTTCGAAAAAAGTTACTTTGAAGAGATTTATGAATTTTCAAAATTACGAAAATTCATCAATTTTTGTTTATAAATGATAGTTTTCATTAAATAATAAAATACGCATTAAAAGGTAGGGCTGAAAATGTACTATTTCTGTAACTACGTGAAGCTTCTTGTACTTACTGAAATATTGTTGGTAAATTCTAAAAGAGCTTAAAATTTACTCCAAAGTTTCTGAAAGACATTTCAAAAAAAGTTACTTTGAAGAGATTTATGAATTTTCAAAATTACGAAAATTCATCTATTTTTGCCTTTAAATGGTAGTTTTCATTAAATACTAAAATACGCATTAAAAGGTAGGGCTGAAAATGTACTATTTCTGTAACTACGTGAAGCTTCTTGTACCTACTGAAATATTGTTAATATATTCTGAAAGAGCTTAAAATTTACTACAAAGTTTCTGAAAGACATTTCGAAAAAAGTTACTTTGAAGAGATTTATGAATTTTCAAAATTACGAAAATTCATCTATTTTTGCCTATTAATGGTAGTTTTTATTAAATAATAAAATACGCACTAAAAGGTAGGGCTGAAAATGTACTATTTCTGTAACTACGTGAAGCTTCTTGTACCTACTGAAATATTGTTAATATATTCTGAAAGAGCTTAAAATTTACTACAAAGTTTCTGAAAGACATTTCGAAAAAAGTTACTTTGAAGAGATTTATGAATTTTCAAAGGTTTGGAAAATCCATATATTTTTGCCTATTAATGGTAGTTTTTATTAAATAATAAAATACGCACTAAAAGGTAGGGCTGAAAATGTACTATTTCTGTAACTACGTGAAGCTTCTTGTACCTACTGAAATATTGTTAATATATTCTGAATACATTTTCTTGCATTAGGTTGGACAATGATAGAATGTTTGAAAAAAGTTACTTTGAAGAGATTTATGAATTTTCAAAGTTTGGAAAATTCATCTATTTTTGCCTATAAATGGTAGTTTTAATTAAATAATAAAATACGCATTATAAGGTAGGGCTGAAAATGTACTATATCTGTAACTACGTGAAGCTTCTTGTACCTACTGAAATATTTTTTATTTATTCTGAAAGAGCTTAAAATTTACTACAAAGTTTCTGAAAGACATTTCGAAAAAAGTTACTTTGAAGAGATTTATGAATTTTCAAAATTACGAAAATTCATCAATTTTTGTTTATAAATGATAGTTTTCATTAAATAATAAAATACGCATTAAAAGGTAGGGCTGAAAATGTACTATTTCTGTAACTACGTGAAGCTTCTTGTACTTACTGAAATATTGTTGGTAAATTCTAAAAGAGCTTAAAATTTACTACAAAGTTTCTGAAAGACATTTCAAAAAAAGTTACTTTGAAGAGATTTATGAATTTTCAAAATTACGAAAATTCATCAATTTTTGTTTATAAATGATAGTTTTCATTAAATAATAAAATACGCATTAAAAGGTAGGGCTGAAAATGTACTATTTCTGTAACTACGTGAAGCTTCTTGTACTTACTGAAATATTGTTGGTAAATTCTAAAAGAGCTTAAAATTTACTACAAAGTTTCTGAAAGACATTTCGAAAAAAGTTACTTTGAAGAGATTTATGAATTTTCAAAATTACGAAAATTCATCAATTTTTGTTTATAAATGATAGTTTTCATTAAATAATAAAATACGCATTAAAAGGTAGGGCTGAAAATGTACTATTTCTGTAACTACGTGAAGCTTCTTGTACTTACTGAAATATTGTTGGTAAATTCTAAAAGAGCTTAAAATTTACTCCAAAGTTTCTGAAAGACATTTCAAAAAAAGTTACTTTGAAGAGATTTATGAATTTTCAAAATTACGAAAATTCATCTATTTTTGCCTATTAATGGTAGTTTTCATTAAATAATAAAATACGCACTAAAAGGTAGGGCTGAAAATGTACTATTTCTGTAACTACGTGAAGCTTCTTGTACCTACTGGAATATTGTTGGAATATAGCTAAATACGATACGATATAGCTAAATACGATACGAATTTAGTTTTTTTTCTGATTGAACAGGAAGCTTCTGGCACCTAGAAAAATTTTGTAATTAAATTTTTCTGTTTCAACTTTAAACGGTTCAAATATTTTTTGACTCTTGATCGAACTTACAGTATTTTCACTATTAATGCTGATCCATCTTTCAATATCGAGTAGAGAAACTGTGATATGTGCTTCTATTAAATATCAGTTTTCACATGTTCTTGATACTTCACAAGGTTTCAAAAACACATTTACTCTTATAAAAGAAAAACAAACACAATTATTTAACTTTTATATGCTGCTTCAATGCCATCCTTTACCAATTTCTTCAACTCAACTTCGGATTGATTTAATTGCATAAGTACATAATAATGTATAATATCATCGTAGTGCTGACCAAGTAGAGTGAATAAGCCAAGAAGTTCAGAAAATCTAGATGGTCCCGATTTTTGGTAAGTAAGAAGGCAATAATAGAGAAGAGCCGAACTGTACATTTTCTGGTATGAAGTTAACAAAAGTTGCCCGTTTTCGGAAAGATTTGTGATTGCTGAAGTATATTTTACATATAGCCCTTGTAAAAGGGATAAACAACCAACCTGGATTACAAAACAGTAAGACACTCAATAAATAAAATTCATCGTTTTGTATATTTAGCTCTCTAAGTTTATCTATCACACGACATCTGATTCGATTTTCTAAATTTGGAGATATTTTCGGCACAGTCCATTGGGTTTTTGGCAGACAATCAGTTCCATCGGGAAATGATATGCATTGCTTTTTAGATGAATAAGCTCTTGTGGCACTAATCAGTGCACCCAACTTCACGTAACTTTCTTTCAATAAGATCATCTGGTCAGTCGATCGTAGAAGATTAACAAATGGGAACTGCTTCATAAAATCAATAGTAGTGACGCAACTGTGAAAGGCCCAAGTTTGAAAATCCATTCGAATATGTTCATCCCTTTTGGTATAAGTAATTTTGTTTAATTCGACAATGTCGTCCACGTTTGGGTTCATTTCAGTCACAAAGAAATTAAATAAACTATCCATCCGTTTATTGTGCGTATTTCTCACGCAATCAATTGTGATTGCCAAGCGTTGTTCTTTGTTTTGCTCAAGGACTAGAAGATATGACGGAAGAGTCATTCCAACATATAGGCATTTTTGAAATCGGCAAGATGTACATTTGAATATATATGGGGTTTCTAAAGAAAAGATTTGATATATAAATTGGCGAAACAACAATGAAAAAACAAACTTTCAAAGCAACGTTCCCCACGGAAACATTTTTTAATTGGGACTGTCCGAACAATAAGACGGCGGAAGAATATTTTACACGAATTACATGACAATACCTGCAATATTTAGGCTCATTAACTGAAATTTTCAATTAGACTTTCACCGTTGTAAGTCTGTCCAGGGCTCTCCTTTTTTATTCGGACCAAGAATAACTAACAACATTTTTAGAATTGTGAAAATTAGAATCGCGAACGATTTATCTTAAAAGAAGGAAGTGAAACCTGAGTAATTGACATTTTCATTTAAAATAAAAACTCGGTAAATTGGCACCACTTCTCAACCAACTTTAGCTACATTCTAACTGCCATTTACAAAAGTGGCAAAAGTTGGTAAAAGTTGAATGGGACAGCATTTATACGCTCTAAACAACTGGAAAAAATAGGTGAAAGTTGGGGAAAGTTGGTTGAGAAGTGGGTTAAGTTGACTAGAAAACATACAAAGTTGGTTGGAAAGAGTTAGAAATTGGCCAAAGTTGGTTTAGAAGTAGCCACGAGTTGTCTAAATGGTTTCAAATGCCTTTTTGTAAATATTTAGGATAATATTTGATTATTTTACCACTATGGGGATGGTTAAAAAAGTCCTTATTGTCGTGCTGGAAGATTAATTTTGTAACACCTTAAAAGTTAAACAACAATATCACATCTAATAACTCACACTGTAATTGAATTCGGTAGTAAAACGTCCACAAACGGCACATTTTTGATGAAGAGCATTCATTTTCACAATTAAAGAATACGTCGAAATAGAAAAAAAAATAGAAATCTGATTCAATCTCCGGTGTAGAAAAAAAAAAGATAATCTTACGAATAGAGAGAGCTGAAAATTTTCTGATCTGTGTTTTGAAATAGCTTATCTTTTATCTACGCTTTTTTGTATGATTGCCATATAAGAGAGCATTGAACATATTCTAGTCAGAAGAGACAAATTCGTCTTGAGAAAAGTGTGTTGGAGATATGAGACACATATCTCATGCTCACGTGATGTTAGATTATGACTAACAGAAATCAAAAGGTTAAAATCGAATAAAGCAAAGAGAAATGAGAACAACACTGCGATTGGAGGTATTGAAAGAAGGTAAAAATAAATTTTAGCGAACTTTCACAAAAAAGGAAAGTTATTTGCTTTGCAGCTCGATATCGCCATAGCAACCATGATATGTTTTTTGGTATTCAATGCCTCGCCAAAGTTGAATTTTCTTATTAAAAGTGCTTAGTAATCATCAAGTTGATACATGCGTCATGTGCTGAAAATATTGAAGCAAAACTTCATATTCGAGTATAGCTGATTTCGATGTTTGATCTACAATAAAATTTCTTAGCATTTGCTTGTAACTGATGTATGAATCTTGATATATAACAACCCTAGTCCAGCCAATTTTTGAATGTTATACAATCTGTAGAAATGTTGTTTTTTCCTCTGTATTTATCTTGTATATCAAAACAAATATTTACAGATGCATTTATTGCATACAAAATACCCGACTTAATCAAAAAAATCAAAAAGAAATCGAAAAACACATTGGTTTATACAATAAAAGTGCCACAGCGCTTGGATTTTGAAGATTGGATGATTGGGAAGAGAACATCCTCATAAGCAGTTTCATACTCGAACAAGTCATCGAAAGTCTCGTTCTTCTCAAAAGCGCCTTTTCGAATGGACTCGCAGGCGACACTGGTGAAAGGATGGATGCGTGGTCCTTCAATATTTTCGACCATGGTCCTTTTCTGATATTCATCAGCGAGATTCAAGATCCACTTGCTCGGGTAGTTCATCTGAAAATATTACATGTGAAAGACATATTTATTAAACTAATGAAAGATTTGAACAGTTCACTTAATAAAAAAATTATTGAAAATGCGCTTTGTCTTTGTTTGAACTCACCTGCTGATTTGAAATTCCGTTGGTAATGTAAAGAGACTCAAGGAGAAAATATCCAACAAGGTAAAACGGGATCATCATGAATCCAGTGGTGTAGAAAATGTAAGCCGTTGCAGAGGAGTGTGCAAGCTGAAAACGTGTAATTCGATTGAAAATTCTGAAAAAAAACCACTCACTCTGAAGGCAATCCGGTAAATTGCAAAGTTGATGGGACTGAGAATTCCAGCGAAAAAGGAGGCAAGCAACAAGTTGAAAATCCAGAAGAGGTAAATCGTATCGGTAATGTTTTTGTTCAGAATTCCGAAAGTATCCTTTGTGTAGTAGCCGACAATCGTGATTATCATCTCTACTGTTAGGAGGAACAGTAGATTGAACTTAAACATTTTTCCATTAAAACAAATTGAGAAATTCTTTTCTTACCTCCATGTTGCGCATTCTCTCCATTTTTTGAAAATCGTTGTGGAAACGCATCATGATGAGGCTGAAACAGAACAGTTGTTCATCACAAAATGTTTTCAGTTTATAAAAATATAAAAAGAAATACGCTAAAAATATTTTTCAAAAAAGGAAATCAAGGAAGAAAGCAATGAGTAAATGAGTGTTGCACTCAGAATGAACAGTGTACTGATCAGAGAAATAGGATGCGGCAAAATAACACAAGAAAAGACGACACACAGTCTGCATGAAGAATCTGTCCTGCGCGTAACATACGCGCGTTTGCGGCTTCCCAGGAGGCAAATGCGCGATCAGCCATCGTTAGCGTTCGTTTACGTATTGAAGATTTGAAACATTAAAGGAATATCGATTTTTCACTAAACAACTTTGAAAATGTAATCTAATTTGGGCAGCTCATGAGCCCTCTCTGGCCTATCGGTATTTGGAAAGATGTGAACGCTGACTTGAGTATATACTGTGCCGGCATTTTTTTACATGAATTACTTTCAGTTTTCCGATAAGATATCTATACAAACTATAAAAAAACATGAGAAGCACTAACAATTTTGTTGTGATTCTAAAAAGTTTTTCACACAGAATAAGTTCTTAAAAGAACGTTCACTTATGACTTAAAAAAACAACTTCAAGCTAATTTTCAGAAAAAAAAAGAAACCGGGTTCCTTTTTTTCGAGTTAAATCAAACTTTGCATTATTGAAATTGTACAAGAAAAGCTTAACAAATGACCTGAAAATATATTTTAAGCTACAACCTCCGCTACAGTATTTAGCATGGAAACGCCTGACATCGGATTTTACACCAAAATTCTTGGAATAACGTGAGCCCAAAAAGTTTCAGGCCTATGGAAGCATGTTGTAATCATTTTCTGACCAGGACCGCTCAATTCTTGTAGTGTCTCTGCGAAAATGTTTATTGGTTATTTGATATGCCAAATTTAATGAAATTATAGTCCATTTCCATCAATCTTTCCTCATTCATATATTGGTTCGTTTTCAGATTGCAAAAAATACAAATAATTTCGCATGATATATTCAAATGCATTTATAATTACTCCTATATTTTGATCTGATAATTAGAGGAAGGTGTTCAAAGTCAACCTCCTCGCTTTTACTCGAGTGTAGTGGATAAGCTTATAAACGTTGAATGTCAATTAACGTTACCAAACGATAGAAATTTACTGACTCCATAGTCAATATGTTTGCTAACAGTATTCTTTCAATGGGTCTTGAAGCTGAAAGCAGAATCCGGATGATTAATTGACAATAGTTTTACTACTTACCTACAAAACCGCTTGTTTTTGAGAATTTGTTATGTATTTCTAAGAATTGATGATTTCTATTGAGAAGCTTGACTTTTAAGTTTCTTTCATGAAATTTATTGTATATTCACAAAGTTTATTTGTTTATTTTGAGAAAATAAAATTTGTGAACAACCGATATGATAACTTTGAGAGGAATTTGATCGAAAATTTTTTTGAAAGTCTGGATGCTAGCTCTGAAAGCGGAGTAGTCTCTCAGTGTACGGATCACCCTACTCGGCAACACGTCACTATTTCATAGCATACTCTTAACTTAGTTTGATTTTTCGCTAAGAAATTGCAAATGCTGTCTTGAAAGATGCCGGAGTTTGTTAAAAAGCTGTAATCTTTAACGACTGGTTGGAAGCTCTAAGAATATGCCGTTGGACCGTTTTGCCGTCTAGTGCGGACCTCTCGCCACCCCTAGTCCACATTCACCACATTTTGTTGCAGGTGTTCTTTCAAAACATCATACGGTTGTGGAAATAACAAAACGGTTCTCAAGGTTGAAGAGAAATCTCTCACAATTCTCATATTCCCAATCTATGTGTTGTGCACAATAAAAAAAGTGTGAAGCTCGCCATTTGCAATTTCCACGCCCGCTGTTGAAATACTGTACAGGACTCAGATTATATAGTTTCAACACAACACTATAGGTACTTTCCTTTGTTTGGAGGGTTGTGAAAAATTTATTCTCTTCAAATCTTTGTAATAATTCTTCATATTTAGAATACCCAAGTTTCTTATTTTTCGAACCCATATTCCGGAATCTAAAGCTAAAATTATTCGGCGTAGTCTACTTCTAAAAGTAATTCTTTATTTGGAAAACATCCATCCAATTAATTTATATATTCAAGTATCCGAAAATAGGAATTCGACACGTATTTTAACACATCCCTATTTCTTTTGTCGGCAACGGCGATAGTGTTTGCTCACCGTTGACGATGTCACTACCAAAGATAAAATGATATCATTGGGGAATGATGGGAGCAGATAAAGGGCCGCCGATATTTGATGGCGCGACAAAGAAAAGAGAGGTGGTCGTCGTCATCACTTTTCAAATTTTCTTCGCACTTTTGGGCGCAATCCAGTAGGTTCTTATTTTTTTTCTATTTCATGAACTCAATGCTTTCATGAAACTATTGATGTTAATAACGGTAAAGTAGAGAATCGTGGCTTCGATTTTTTCCCCGAGTTTTCAAAACAATTTTCAATAAACATGATGTGTTTTTTTTTCGAAACTACTTTTAAACATACATTTTTTCTATCCTTTAACTAGTCAGTTTTCAGAATGATTTCGCTTTCCGATCCTTCAAGAATTGATCCACACATCTTGAAGGTTATCAAAGAACAGCTGATTTTGTTGCTTCATGCAAATGTGTGCACCAAAAGAGACAGGGTAATGTTTTGAATCTGTTTATATCATAATTAAATGGTTGTCTATCATTTCTGGAAATATGCCAAAGTTAGAAGATAGCTAGATTGAAACGCGAAACAAAAAATTGCAACAGTGGCGGACCCTATTATGAATTTTCTATGCATACTATTAGTGACGGTTCACAAAAAAATCAAGTATAGGCTCCATCTCCATCTGAACGTTTTTCGTTTTCTAATAACATTTCATAACTTCGGAAAGCAATGTTCATACCCAGTCAGATATTTCATTGAGTGACCGTAGCAACGGAAGGTCTGGAAATTAATCTTGGCTCACACGTGAAGTGAAAAAAATATAAAAACTGTAAGGTTATGTTTTAAGAGTAGTCAATTTTTGTGGTGAATTTTCATCAACAATGGTTAATATTTTGCGTCGACTGACTAATAAGATTTTCAGGAGAATTACCAAGCCGCGATCAATGGTCAACCTGCTCGTCATCCACGCTGCGATCTTCCCAGTTGCGGACTCTTCAAATACACGCTTTCTCATTTGAACATGTGCACGAACGGATCGCATTGTCTCAGTATGTTCATTTATTTAATTTTCAAAAGGGACAACTTTTTTTCAATGAAGCATCATTAGACACTAAAGCGACCCCAAAACAGAGGAGGTTCAGTTTCCAGTTCGATTAAAAAACTCCAACAAAATGTAAAAACATACATTGTTTCCCACATACGACACGTCGTGAATGACAAAAAAACCACAAAAGCTATTAAGATTCTATTACCTATTTTTATAAGATTTCAATAATATACCCTACCCTTTTAACCTTACTTAAATTTCAGTTGATTACTGTAACACCTCGAAGCAACTCATCAAACACTGGCGTGAGTGCCAAAATCGTGCTTGTGCAATTTGTGCTCCACTAAGAAGACTTCAAACATTTGGTGGTAGCTAAAGGTAAAAGTAATGACATATGCCAAACTTCAATTTTGATTTGTCTCCCACCATGATCTTCTAATTGTTACTTATTGTTCTGTTTTGTTTTTTATGCATTTAGCGATTGATAAAATGTTCACAGATACTGCTGTTTCGTTTACCGGTCGATTTTGATGGATTTCTTGTTTATTATTTTCAGATTCAGAAAACCAGACGGTCAACTCTAATAGTTTCCTTTTCAAGCGTACAGGAGTTTGTAAACAACATGGCAAACAGAGATGTGCGACTGGCTGATTTTGTCGGCTGTCGGCTGTCGCCAACAGCCGACACCTAGCAATGTTTCGGCTGTCGACTGGCGCTGCCAGCCGACTGAGCTTTATGGTTAAGTTTTGTCGCTAAACTGTATTTTTGCACGTTGCTTTCTTGAAGTGTTTCGGAGCAATTAAGCATACTTTTAGTACAAAAACAAGGTATAGCAAACTTTTTAATCACTTTATCCAACAAAAATAACCACATCGGCTTACTTTTTTCATATATAAAACTTGCAACTAGTGTTCAAATATATCAAAAATCAGTTAATTTTTTTTTAAACCGCCAGCCGAAAACTCTAACTCAAAGGTCGGCTGGCTGCGCCAGCCAACATTAGATTATCAGTCGGCTGTCGGCTGGCGCTACCAGCCGAAAAATCCAATTTTTCGGCTGTCGGCTGGCTGCGCCAGCCGACAGCCGTACATCCCTGATGGCAAACAAACAAACAAACTCACCAACGGGACCTCCCTCCTTTTCTCCCTCCATCTTTACACCATCCGCCGAGAGAGCATGTGAATTTGGGAGGGCGGAAAAGAAAGCGGGGAGGAATAACAAGGTCCGCATGTTTACGTCAATTGTGTTGCACTGTATTGCATGGCGGGAAGAAAAAGGCGCGGTCTTTTTGCTAAACACTACATTAGCATAGACATTTTGTTTTCTTGTGTTTGAGTTGGCATTTTAGTTTCGCTTTCCAATTCAATTTCAATACTTTGATTTATTTAACCTTGATTAACCCTACGATTTCTTGTGAATTTTATGTATATGAAACGTTTCAAAATTAACTATTTTTGAAGGGTAAATTATTGCAACCACGTCTTTATCGGATCACAAGATTTGTATCAATATCTATGCTGTGATGACTACTGTTTCTAAGCCTGATGAGTCGTCTTTTGATGTTCGAACCTTGTCGATGAAAACCTGCGGCTCCCGTCTTTGTGTGGGATTTTGCTATTGCTCGGGAGTGGTGAAGTTCCGCAAGTCAGAGTCGGTGGGAACTGTGGACATTCCTTTCCCAAGTCTTGGAGCTTGTCCATCTTTAACTTTGTCAATGTCCCCAAACATGAACTTTTCTTCAAGAATGGCTTTGGCTCCCACATCGCCAATGAAGCGTTCAAAATCGGTAAGTTCAAGCACAATATTTGTAGTGCACGACTCTTGCAGTCTGTTTTTAGTCTAGTGTTATTTTTAATTCGTTTTTCAGGTACCGAATATTCTTTCTGGTGAATATCCGAATTCCGTTTGTGTCGTTGCCAATTCAATCGATGAAAACGGAGATGCAGGTGTAGACGTTACGGATTGTGCTTCTACAAAGCCACTGGTTCTTGGAAAAGACAATTATCAAGACAACTACTGGGATTCTCAAGAGACGAATCATCGTAATGCCGATATGAAGACTCCAAAGAAAAAAGTTGGAAAAATTTCGGTTCGCATTTAACTTTAACTATTTATAGCATTTATACTGTACTTTTTGCAGAAATTTGTCAACATCTGCGTTTCTGAATTGAAGAAATTCAAGAATCCGAACTCTGGTGTCACATCGATTGATGGTGTTGAAAGGTTGAAGAAGGAGGTTGGTTCCACAGCTATAACGTTTTACTTTGGTATATAAAATACATATTTTCAGATTGCTCCTCTTCCCTCTAGCCCACTCAAGCTCACATCTACATCTACAATCGAGTTTCAGTCAACTGTCACTTCTAGTTCACCAATAATGAGATCTCGTGAAACTACGTCAACTATTCAAAGATCGAAAATAATTTCTTCTACTACAAAGGTCATGTCAGACATGTTGATGGATAAAGAAGGAAAGGATTCAGAAATCTCTGAAAACAGTATCAACTGCTCTACAAACTTGGCTGTCAATAAGATGGGCGATGTGCCATCTCTTTCACAATTTGAGGATGCAGATGGACTCCAGAAGAAGTTGACTGAGCCAGTGGAACTGCCAGCCAAGAGCCAAGAGGTGTACCAATATGATGTTTCTGCCAGCCCAGCCAAAGAGGATCTGAAGTGGAGTACTCTGAAGAAAATTGATCTGATTGTCCCTTCGTTCAGATCAAAGAAACGAGGACTTGTCGCACATTTGAAGAGTTCCCCAATAAGTAAGATCAGTTATGATGGTTCGCCAAGCAAACAAGTTGGTGTGTTGGATGGTGAGATTACTGACGATGGGAGAATTGATTCTGGCCCGGCTAAAGCCATTATTCCAACATCGACTGAAAATATCATTATGCCAAAGGAATTGAATATTTCTGATATTGGAGAAAAAGCAGAAGTATCTCGTGGTTTGCGAAAGCGTCATTTGGAAGATAGTTCTACTCCTTCATCTCGAGGACCGTCTACTCCTGCAAAACTCATCACTGATGAAGATGCGACCAACAAAAAGAAGCGCGTTCTCGGTAAAAACATGGTGGATAACAAAGCCTCTTCTCCCAACAAAGAACACATCTTACCAATTGACCAGCTCAATAACAGTTCTGCGATGGGAATCAGCAGTGAGAACACTGCACCAATGGAGTTGAAAGCTACTGGAAATGACCCGGTCTCGGATGGAGGTGGATACAAGTTTCTTGTAACTGCCGAAACTGGACGGAAGTTCGATGAGTTCAGAGCTAAGCGACAAAGACTTCGTGAATCGTGGATGGAGAATAAATCTCCAACTTCGAACAAAAATGTTCAAACTACTGCTGTTACTAGTGGTTTCCAATCAAATGAGCAAGCTCCGGAAAACCTTCCTGCCACAATGGAATGTTTGAATAAGGAAGCTGCAACTACTCCAATGAATGACAATCGTGCTTTGTTGACAGAAGTTGGGCCAGAAGCTGCACTTGCTGAACCAAAACTGGGCAAGCCACTGTTGCCAGTTGAGAATGTGTTGCAGTATTCAAAGTCTCCATCAAAGACAGCTGTCACTAACAAGCCGACAAAAACCGTTCTCAAAGCAAATTTCAATGCTCCAATTGGAAAGATCAACTCGGACATCAGCTTTTTCACTCCAAAGGTGAGTAGTATTTTGATATGTTGTTTAATTGACAATTGTGATTTTTTCAGAAGGTGTTTGGGAAGAGCGAGTATCAATACGGACCATCAATGGGCAAACTGATTCAAATGATGGGTACTGGAACTCCAAAGAAGGTGTTGCCAGAGTTTGGATCGTCTTCAAAGACTGCATTATTCTCGCCACGAAAAGAAGAACATTGTGCTGGTGCTCCACGTGGTTCATGGAAGATTGCAAAAATGCGTGTACGCACCAAACTGTCCAACTTCTATCCATCAAGCCGCTCTAAAAATTCGCAGCAAATTCGCGGGAAATGGTTGGGACAGAATATTGTTCAGTTCTCGGGTCATCATTCCATGATTGCTCAGTCTGCAAACGACAAGCACGGAGCCAATTTGATGGAGGTTAATGTACACTGAACACATTTCAATTTACAACAAATCATTTCAGATTTCTGCTCAACCATCTACATCTACCACTGCCCAAAACATCTAGAACAAACAAACAAGAATCGATACAGTTTGAAAATGTTTTGAATCTGACTATTTATTTCGCTTTTTGACCCATATTCCCTTTCTATTAAAGTTTTTTTCCATAGTTGTAATCAAATACATTTGCTTTGGCATTAGTCAAAGTTTTTGTTTATTGTCTCCTAATATTCCCAATAAGTATTATCGTAATTACTTTTAATTCTAATTGGTTATAAGATTGTTTTATCATATCCGTTTTGTATAATTTGAATTCTATGCGAAGAATAAATTGAGTGCAGGTTTCGATTAAAAGTTCTCTAGACGTATCCCATGGTTGGTGATCTATATGGAGCTGCCGAAATCCTTGTAACAGGCCGTTCAATACCATCGGCAAGTAACAGGCATGATCTTGCCGAAAGGAACCCAATTTTGATGCCATAGTCGAAACGCATAATCGAGGAAATTTAATACATATTTTAAAAACAAATTCAACCATCCAAATAATTATTTACTGATTTAGTCAATACAATAGTTCCGTCAACAAGTTAAAACCTATTTAAAAACAATTTTATTAATAAAAAAAATTTAGTCCGACATTACTATGACATGAAGTAATGTACGCAGTTTCCGATTGTCAATCTTTCAATCTTACTTGTGAGTGTTCGTATTTCTTTACAAATTCCGTCATTCCATATTATAAACGGTTTAGATCCTGAAAATGTATATATTGGTATATTGACATATTGGCATGTTGTTAATTCAATTATCAGACATAATAAAGTTTGTTAATCTATCAAGTTTGATTTCGTCTACAGAAAACTTACTTGCAAATAAAACTCTTTACTCTTCACAAATATGCTGTTCAAAGCAGTTGTTGTTACAAACAGTGTGATCCTGTACAGAATCGACTTTGGTATTTGACATATTATTTGAAAGCGCGGTTCCTGTTATGATTCGTTGACTGCATTTGCCGAAAAGTTTCAAAAAGAGGCTTCTCCGTGATTTATTTTTTGCAATTCTTCTGAAAATGCAATTTAATTTGATCTGAACTTAGCCAGTTGCTCACTTGAAAGATTATTGGAATACGAAGTGCCAAATGAATTTATTTTTCGATTGGAAAATCCATTGTGCAAATCAAATCAAGCTTGACATTTTGAAAAAAATCAAGTTTAATTGAACTCGGCGACCCTAGCCATAGAGTCCTGCCGAGCGGAACCCAAGTTTTCTGTAAAATAAATTTAATTGTAAAAGAGTATTGGAAAAAAATAAAATAAAAAACAACGGAAGACTGTTCTCTAGTAGATGCAAAACGTGGATGCCAAAAAGAATATTCTCGAGAAAACAGGAAAGGTCAGAAAGTATATTGTTGGCGCAGAAAACGAGAAAACGATGAAGCTATTTTGAAGACATATAAACCCCCATCGAAGGGCAACGAGAGACATAGAGAAAAAAAGCAAATTTATATTTCAGTTTTTTGAGCTGCTGTCAACAAACGCATAATATTTAGAAGAGGGTGAGACAACAAACAAGAAACTGTAGCAAAACGGAACAAAGATAGGAACATTGAAAAATAGGCAAAAAAAAAGAGAAATATAAATATTATTCTGTTATTTTTGCACCGAAAGAAGTTGAGTGATTCTAAGTACAAAATCACTTCATTTTTCAAATTTTATGACAAAGCGTAGCTCCTTCGTATTTGTTTTCAAACAAGTTAGATAGAGAAATATATGGATTATTTTAGAAACATTTCGTTTGACTAATTGGTGATGAAAAGCAATTCTTAGTCGAGTTTTTAAATTGACGTTTCCAACTTCAGAAATTTTGTGATTTAATTTTTAAAACAAGCAATAATCTCTCAAGCAACTTTTTGCTAACAACTACGTTTAATAAATATATATTACACAAGATACACAAGATATTTAGTGGGTATATAACATAAAACGGGTCAGGTGGTTTCCTTAGTGGCGCGGTGAAACATTGCCCCTGCATTTCATTGGATGATAAGTGGGACAGCGTTGCTGCGGCGAGTGTATTTATGAAACAGAAAAATGGGAGGAGAACATTGAAAATTAATGGAAACGGAGTTAGTGACAATATATCACAAGCGAGTTATTTGAAAGGTGTTTGAAAATTTCATATGTTCAAATTTTAGTTGACGCTGACTATTTTACAAGATTCTATCTGACTAGGGCTGTGCAATCGGACGTCCGGCGTCCGGATGCGTGTGCGTCCGGCGTCCGGAAAAACTGGACGCGTGTGTGTCCGGCGTCCGGTTTTTCGGACGTCCGAAAATTTGTTTTTTTGTTTTTTGTTTACAACCTCACTCATTCTCACTGAGATGTAAACAAAAAACAAAAAAAACCGGACGCACCCGCGTCCGAAAACCGGACGGTGGGTGCGTCCGGCGTCCGGCTTTTCGGACGTCCGAAAAAAACGGACGTCCGGTTGCACAGCCCTATATCTGACAACATTGCTTGGAGTGTTGGACCTTCTAACTGCACTATAATAATACATAAAGCACATCAAAAGGAGTTGCCTGCGGCTGGAATCGAACCAGCGTCGCCACGGCCACAACGTGGAGTACTAACCACTATACTACGCAGGCCGAGAGATCTCGAGAAATCAGGTCTTTATCAGCAAATATTTTATTTTTTCCAAGTAGTGATAACTTTATCATTACTGCCGATTCATTTAAAAAATTAATGATGATTTCTCTTGAGAGTATCCAATTTCGAAAAAGTTTTTGTGGACGATGAAGCATCATCAAATGAATTCGGTGATGAAAATAGCCATAACAAGTGAAGTGAACGTCGAAATGTGGATGAGATACGATCCAATGTTGATATCCGGCAACTTCTGAAGACATGGCAACTTAATAACAATTTAGATTCCTACGGAAATTCCGGTACCGTATATTTTGATGTTAGAATAACAGTGACTGGATATTTTAAAAACTTCTGAACAATTTAAAATGTTTTATTATGATTTTTATTCATTTCATTGAACTTTCGGCCACTGATTTTTTTGCTGGAAGTTTATTTGTGCACTGACCATAAAAATTGTTCTTCAATAGAATAACGTTGTCGGGTCTCTTTTATTTTAATTCATTCTGCTTTTGCCATTTTTGTTTCTCCCACCGGTTGTCCATCTTGATAAATGTATAAAGAATACAAATATGTATAAACGTTTTAATTTTTCAAAAATTGCTTTTCATAATTTAAAAAAAAGTCACCCTTTGAAAATATTCAATAAACTAATTCAAGCCTCCAACTAAAATTCCGCATAAACTGTACACATGATTATTTACACTTTCTCCTGCAATACTTCATGTATATGATAGGACGAATAGTTTTGAATGAAGTGCAATTCTTCTCAATCATATTCAACCTCTGGTATTCACTCGTTCTGTATTGTAAAAAATCCACTCAGTTTCTCTCAACTGCCTTCTCCCAAACACTTGAAAATTAAAAAAAAGAACCGTTAAATTCACTTGTAGACTTTTCATTCTGCTTTTTGTACAGTTCTCAAAAAGTACATATCTAAAGGTCAATTTGCAAGCCGTAAAAACTGTGTTGTTTCAAAAGTTAATTGCCAATGAACAACGCAACTTGTGGTTGTTTGTGAAAAATCGCATTGAAACTTCGTTTGATTATCTTTCTCTTTTTATTTTTGAACGAATTTTATCATTCGAATCTCGTGCTGTTCTTGAAATAGGCAAAGAAGATAGATACGACCGTGTCAGAAGACATCTCCACCTTTTTTTGTCTGTATAAAAGGTATTTTCACAATATCAGTTACAGATAGATTTTTATTTTGTACTAACGAAACTAACGAAAATTTGGTCAACTTCCTACTCCGAAAATGGAAATGTTTCAAGAATATCTCACTGCACCATCTGTAAGTTTAACAAAACATATAATCTAAAGGTTGACTACGGCCACTGGCAAATGATTAAAACTTGTTGCTATGGTGCCAAATTAACCATAATTAAATATCCGAATAAAACTTTTAAAAAAATTTGGAAACTTTTTGATTTAGAGTCAAGTAGTGATGAAAACTGACTTTGCATCATTTTTTAAGAAATCTAGAGCACTATCGCATGTTCGAACCCAGGCAATGTAGGCATTTGGATATTTTAAGAACAGTTAAAACAAAAAAATTGAAGAAACAATTAATTAAAGTTATTTTTATTAAGACTTGATATAATCTTGAAACAACTCAAAAAACATCTCATAACTGTTTTCCATCCAATTTAGCATGTTTTACCTACAAAAAAACTAGAAAAAAAATGCAACATTAGACATTATGTACATCCTAAAAACTACGCAGTTTTTACTTTAACACAAATTAATATTCACAATCATTTGCTTTGAAATACTTAAATTACATGAATGTTTAGAAAAATAGCAATGTTTTTTTTTAGTTCCAAACTTGTTTAGAAATTACTTTTATGAGAGAGATAACTGTTTCCTTAAAGATAAGTGCAGAAACTAATCTTTGGGTTTATTACGTATATGAAAGTCTGTAAACTTCTTCAATAAATGACAAATTCACTTGTGTTTAGGTCGAAGGAAAGGTACAACAACTGATCGCATTCCTAGTTCAACAGCCTGCCGATCAAATCGACAATAGCTTTGACTTTAAAGCACATGACCAGGATCGTGCCGAATATTTTGATACAATGATTGCAGAGGCCTTGACTTCATTTTTCGAAGTGCCAACCGAACCGTCAGATATTGAACCGTTGAGCACTGTCCAGGATGTGGTCAATCGTGTGAACAGTGGAAATGCTTAAGCAAATTTGCTGATGATTGAAATAAATGCATTTTCCACAATGAAGTGTTTTTAAGACAGTTTTTTGAATTCAAAAATTTATGTAGGTACAAAAATCGAAATTTCAAAACTATAACTCTGTTCGAGTTGTGCTATGATTTACGGCAAAAACGAATGGAATGTTCTCCCAGACTACTGACGCATGCGGTGATGACACATGTTCTTGCAAACATGTCTGTAGAGTTGTTTTTAAGGGCAGATTAAAATAAATATAATGCAAATAAGTCACCTTTGCCGTTTTCATTGTTTTAGATTGTTCCATCTTTTAGAATGGGATACATCTGTCAGTTAAGAAATTGCTCAAAAGTGCAAGTGCAAAGAGTTGCATTTTGAGCAAAAATCTGTGTTATGTTACACCAAACTATATCCATAAAACAGAAATAAAAGTTTAGTAGATAAAAAACACATTCAGATAAAAAGTTAGTTCTTTAGAGATAAGGTTTAAGGCTAGTTTCTGAGTTCACTACGTCTGCAAAAATGCCAAAGAAAAATTATTATATTCTAAATGTGATATAAAATGTTTTTTGAACCTTTGAAAAATTGTTAACGAATAAGATAACATTTTATTTAGAGGTATTCGAATTTGTAATTTTAGAAGTTTCTACCTGCAAGGAAATGTGGAAACAGTTCTATGTTTTGTAAAATAAAGTAGTTCTGATTCAAATATACATACATTCTAGAAAGTACATTTTTATTATTTTTTGAAATTATTTCTGTTCGTTTTCCGAATAATCAATTTACTAAATTCAAATACTCCAATTTGATTATAGACCGGTAGTAAACCAAATACCTCAATGCCATTTTTATATTTACGTTTACTTTTTGTCCAGAGCTCTACTGTTTTTCTTCCATCATTTTTTAACATAGGACAATAAAGTACATTTTCTTCGGAACAATATATAATAACCGTACAATTGAAGTACAGAGGTAACTGATAAATAAACTTCTTTGTTCTAAAGTTCTTCTTATCGAACAATTCTAGAAAATGCATACAGTTGAAGAAAAATATCATTGTAATATTTGAAAACCATATTGATAAGAAATAATAAACAAGTGGACTTTGAATTTGGTAACTATACAAATTTAATATTCTCGGGAAATCGTCACTAGAGGTGATGTTTGAAAAACATGTACCCGCTTTGAAATTAACATGAAATTGAAGGTGGAAGTAAGATTATGAAAAAATTGGTCACAATACAAATTTACGAAAAATGTTCAAAATCATGGAGCTACAGCTGGTTTGTGTAGCAATAAAGAATAACCACCGTAATAAAACTTGAAGTTGAAAAGTTGAAGCGGAGTAGCGTTTTCCCTTAAATTATAAAACAAAAAGTCTTGATATACCATATATAACCGTTATAAATGTATATAATTGTTTAAAAATGATTTTTAAAAGTTTAGCATTGCAAATAAAAAGTGATGAATTATTTTAAATTCCGGCGCAAAATTTTTGCCTTTTTTCCGAGTTTTGACATTTTCACGTTTCCCGGGATTACGATTTCTTTTTTGTTTTTTTTAAAACAAAATTTCTCCCTTTTTTGGGCATTCGGACATGCTGTAAAGAAGTTTTTGAAGAATCTTTGAAATTGGCCTGAAAATCAATAATTCAAACTTTAAAAAATGTTTAAAACTTTTTTGCTGAAAAACTTAAGAATTTTCGTTTCTATTATCCATTGGTAAACTTGTTTAATGTGTTTGAGTATGAAAAAATGTTCAATTTATTTCTGTATTAATCACAGATACAAGTTTCATACAAAGAATCACCATTTGAGAAGGAAAAAAAGAAAAAATGAGGCTTACAGACTAGAACAGACAGAACAGCGGATTTAACAGAAAAAAGAGACACAGTGTTGTTTTTCATGATATAAATATAATAATCTCAGTTCTAAACCAAGGTTTTTTAATTGGAGGGAGGGAAAATTGAGTTCAAGGAGTTATGAATTTCAAAAAAGTCTTTTAAATAGTAAGTGATAAGACCGATTTAGAATACTTTCTATGTATATACACCATCTTCAATTTGAAGCACTGACACGTGTGGCAAAAAAAGAACTATAAATTTTCAGACACAATTTGATAAGGAAAGAAATTGGGGAGAGACATATGTTAAGAAAAATGAAAGCGTAACCCTGCTTTGCACGATTTACAAGTCACAGGTAGGTTCACAAATAGAGATTTGTGTTGCAACGTCTTCCAGTAGTTGCTCATGCTGCGCAATTGGAGAGTATTCCCCGCTGGTATTGGTTGACATGTCCGATGTACTCCCTGTCGAGTCTAAATATTTTATAATTAGTATTGCATGAAATTATTGAAGTTGAAAATTGTCAATCGGATTAGTGGAATCAAAATCGCAAATGTCTTTGTTTTCAGCGTTAGTATTTAGAAAACCAACTTTTTTTTTCAAATGTTTTTATATTTAGTTAGTTCAAAAAACGTTTCAAGGAGTGCAAACTTTTGTTAGCTAACTAAGATTAAAGTAAGTAAAATAAGCACTCAGGTGAGGTGTATGACGAAGTTGAATATTCGTTTTTGATGATTTCTCGACTCCTTTCGCTTTGGAACACTCCTGCGATCCAGGTGTTGTAATCTCCTGTTAAAAAGAGGTGTTAGTGTTTAAGAAGGCACACACGTGAGTTGTTAGCAAAAAGCAAAACAGAAAGACTGTAAAAGCAAAGTTCTTACCACCAGAGTGCAGTTCACTGTATGTGATTGGGTTTTCCGCTGATCGGACATCTTGCTTCATCATGCTGATCAATTCTTGATGATTGAGATCTTCAACTTGCATCATATCTTTCTTCACCTAAAATTACAATATGGGATTGAGTGATTTAATTGGCGCACTTCGTAAAACTAAATTACAATAATATGCGGTAAATTAGCCCAATTTTCCACATTTTGATCCTTGGAAAATTATATAATAAGATTGAAACTCACTCTGAATGGACATTTTTTCTGTGGTGCTTCTGCTGGAATAACTCTCTGGATGTATGGATGTAGGAGAGCATCTTGAATGTTTATCCTCTTCTGGGCATCATATTGGAACAGTTGCTTCACAAAATCAATAGTGTCACAGTTTCCCCGAACAATTTGCTAAAAAGTAGTTGGTTACCGATTTGTAATAATCATATAAATGCTTACATCATCTCCTCGAGCTTTGCAGAACATAATATCATCCCATTCTGCGTCCGCTTTCCTTCCGAAGTCTTGAATCAACTTCCTTGTGCGATCACATCGAACCTCATTAATAACTTCTTGAGGAGGTTGTCCAAGCATAGTCAAAAGCATTTTGATCTGTCCTTGAACACTTCTTCCCGGCAGAATTTCATTTCTAATGACCATTTCTCCAAAGATACATCCAACCGCCCACATGTCAACTGCTGTTGAATGTTCGGGAAGGACAAACAAAAGTTCTGGAGCTCTGTAAGGAAGTGTGGCAACGTGTTGAGTCATGTAGTAGCAGTGCTCTTCGTCGTCATGCTTCTTTGAACTGTTGTCTGCACATTTGGCCATTCCGAAGTCAGCTATCCGAAGAGTTCCATCTTGGTTAACAAGCAAGTTTGATGGTTTTAAGTCTCTGTGAGCGATGCATGCAGCATGAAGATACTGTAATAACAATCATTAGATGCTGGAATAACATCGCATTCGGAATTTAAAAATTACTCAGTTTTTCCTACATTTTTTTGCAAGATATTCAATGTACCAACGAACAATTGTGATGTATTTGTTGAAAGATGTTACGAGAAAAATGGGATAATTTCATACCACACGGAATAATTTTCAAATTCACTTTCAGAGTGATCTTGACTTGTTTCCTGATCTTGAACTACTTGATAATAGCACCAATTGTTCTAATGTTTCCGTACCGAGTTTCAAGCTTTTTACGACATGGCGCCAGATAGTTAAGACGTCATTCATCTATCTTTCATTCAGTTTTTTCTCCCACTCCCCCGAGTTCTCTTGAAGACAAAATTGGGGCGGTGGCTTGTGGCAGTGCATGTAATCATATGTTTACATTCGTAAAGTACACTTTTGGTTTCCGCTCAAAGCAGAAGAAAGAGGCTATTTGATTAGTGTTATCAATATAACTTCAAGAAGAATAAGAGAAGAATAGTTGAATTCAACTGTACGATTCTTTTTGAATAACAGCACTTACTTCAAGTCCTCTTAAAAGTTGTCCCAAAAATGCATTGATGTAATGTTCCTCCAATGGATCCTCGTTTCCATAAATGATATGATGAAGATTGTTTTGCATGAGATCCATTACTAAAAATTATTTGATTATTGTACTCTACCGTTCCATGCTCTTAGATAATTATTTTTTTTTCCACGAAAACGGTTCTATGTATAGTGGGTATAATACACCCAACACAATGCTTATCAGTCAAGAATCGTAGAGTTATCGTAAACAAAAATGAAACCTTACCAAGAAAGACGTCGATTCCAAGTGGGCCTTTGGTACGGAAAATGTCACGGAGAGGGACAATGTTTGGATGATTAATGTAGCGGAGAACACGAATTTCACGAAGAGTGCGCCGGGCAAGTGTTGGTGTGGCAGAGGCATGAGCAACTTTCTTAATGGCAACCTGCAAGTGTCATCGTTTTTGCAACGGTTTCAAATAAGAATGTTTTTAGTCACCTTCTGATTACTTGAAGTTTCTACAGCTTCACAAACAATACCAAATGCTCCTGAACCGATATTCTGTGTAGGTTCATATGTTTCCGCAGCTCTTTCTAGTTTAAAATCATGCTGAAGCTGGCGCTTTTTCAAGCCGTCCAGCACACGATTGAAACCCTCTTTTTTAGCCGGCATTGAGCCTAAAAAATGAGAAATTGTCTGAGTTATATTCAAACTTTCAACAATAAAAAGGGTATAACAATTGTGCAACACGAGGAAAGTTTTCGAAAAAGAAACACAAGGATTTAATTAATAACGAGGCAACGATAGAAAATGCAATTTACAATACCAAAGTTCAAACTTTTGAACAAACTAGATAATATTGCAAATTGTAGAAAAGGTATAATAAAAAGAAAATAAAGGAAACACGACACAATAGAAAGGGTATGGCAGTGATAAGGAACTACTATAATTTGCATAAAATGCGTGCGATCGAATTTCTAAGGGAAACATAGACAATTACAAAAAATGAGTGTGCGATATGGTAAACTGAAGGTAAAACTTGTGGAGTGAATGAAGTTTGAATTGAGAAGTCATTTGGGGCTTTATAATTGAAAGTTTCTGATTTGATCAAACTTATAAATTAAGGGAAACGCTTCAACGAAGGGCACAGAGAAAGGGAAGGTGAAGTAGCACTTTTAATAGTCAAGGAACAAACAACAAAGGGTAATAAAAGTAGATGAACTTTTTTTAATCTTATTTGTTACACACCTTGAACGTTCAAGTTAGTCTGACCCAACGGTTTTCTTGGTGCTTCTTGCGATCCTCTGCTTTTGCCGTTAGTTGGGTTAGTGTTGAAAAAGTTATTTAGATATTCAGCCTTTGGAGACCGGTTTTCCTGTGGAGGAGACATTGATGTGATGGGATCCTTTGTTTTTGCAAATAAGGATTTGATCTGGAATTTTGAAAATGTGACCTAGTTTCTCTTAGTAAAGTGGCTCTGGCATAAGAAATGAAAAAATTAGACATTCTAATCACGAATAATTTTTTTTGTGAGTCTTTTTTTTTCACTCATTGTCAAGCCGAGCGCCTAATTAATTATTTCAGCGTCAGTCAAATGAAAATCGTTTAATCTCTGTAACAGGCAATGACTGATGTTTTTAATTTATGGGCAATTGTATACAATTATACAGGTTCTGGTCTCACACTGAATATCAAAAACAGTACTACTATTATCAATGCCAAAGACAGGCAGAGGAAAAAACCAGACCCCGTCATCGGTGCCAGCAATTCATAGTTTTTATACGGCGTATATGATAAGCAGCACAATGTGGCTAGGGCGACAAAACGCAAAAACCGTAAAGTAAAAAAAGAGAAGAAGAAGAAGTTGGAGAAAAAGTTTCGAGCGACAGGGCGGAGCCCTAGGGTGGAGTCCGGAGTGAGTTGTTACGTCAAAAATTGTTAGAGATAGTGTTATGGCGAACATTTGAAACAATAAGTGGATTACGGCAAGTCAATGTGTCAAAATGAGTCGAGTACATGTAGAATTGGCGTGTTCAATTGAATCATACGGAAGTCGAAATTTCGATGAACTACATTAAAAAATCATTCAGATTGAAATTGTGACTCACGGAAGTTGCAAAGTGTCAAGTGAACATTTTTATTGCAGCAAGACCAATTGTCAGTGACGCCGAGATCATAAAACATTATCTCAACCAGAAGCCGAGTTACGAATTAGTGGACTTTATTCAGGAAATCGTTAAAAACTTTTCAACCGGCAGGACACAACTTTTTATTGCTGATAACTAGAAATTAACGGAAAAATACAAAAGAAAAACAACTAGACCTTATAACTAAACTTAGCTGGACTAAACTCATATCTAGGTTTTATTATTGACCAGATAATTTATTCTTCACAAAACTTTAACCTAGTGGGATCAACCTAAATTAAGTATTTTATCAAATATCAAAATTTATAATCATAAAATAAAACAATTATTTTTACTGAAAACGTCACTTTTTGGTTTAATAGTTCAATTCTATAACTTGCAAAAATGAAATATTAAACAAAAAACCAACTAAAATAATCCTATCAAAACTTCCATCTGATTTGTTAAAGTATAACTCACAATTTGAGAATATTATCACCTTCTTATATTATTATAAAGAGTGTGGGAAAACTCAAATTAAATGTGAATCACACTCCCACGCAGTAGTTTTTCGAAAAAGGTGTGAAATGATAAGGGAACGTTTGTTTCTAAATTTAGCAACGGGAAGAAAAGTGCAAATGATGGAGCAGCTTCATAAAATGATTACTTTCAGATTTAATGGCTTACCTCATTATTAAGTACCTAAATTTCAATTGTTCTGTTGCAATAAATTGTGTTCGAAAAAAAGAATAGTCTAGGGCTTAGAGACACGATTTGCAAAAAGTTGATGCTTTTGATAAGGTAAGAAGAGTTTAAGGCCTTGACAGGTTTAGGATTATTTTCCGGTTCCGTACACGTTGGCAACGTGACCGCAAGATGCAAAGCAAAAATCAAAATAGAACCCGTTGACCTGTACAAAATCAAGCAATCAAACAACCACTTTCAAGAAAAATCAGCTGATAACTTGAGTTACTCAAAAAGTGTTGAACAGTGGAATTTTTCGGACAAAAAACTAAACTATGCGGATGTCTGATAAACTGAAAAATTGAAAATGTTAAATGATAATAGTCAAGAGGAAGGAATTGTGTCACTTTGTATATGGTAGCCGGAAATGAATTTAGTGACGGGTTTAATTTTTAAATTTTTAAACTGTATCATACAGCCATTAAAAAACACGGGCTGTATATTTTATTCGCAGTAGTAGTTTGAGCTTATTAAACAAAGCTTCGTGGATTTTATGGTAGATGTGTAGGCAAGATTTTCAGTTGTTCTTTTTTTATATATTGATATTTTGTACTTGAATGTGAGCCGTTTACACATTACACATCTAACCGTATTTTCCCTATGTATTAGACTACGTTCAATACTATTTTTGGTTCGATTATTTTGAGTGCAATATGGTTTCAATGATATTTTTAAGTCGAGATTATACTTTTTAGTGAATATTAAAATACAAAATTTTCTTCACTAGGAATACAGTAAATGTGAAGCAATCCTCGAGAAAGTAAGCAAAATTGTCTTCACTATTTCTTGGAAAAACAAATTGCAAAATTTATGGTAAGGTGCAATACTTACTACTGCTTTAGTCATTCACTGTAAAGCTACTTTTAAAAAATATTTTGTGAGTGTGTGAAGTGAGAAAAAACTGATTGGCAGTTCAGAAAAGATTGAACTAATTCAAATAAAATAACTTTCTAATTGTACTCAAATGATTATGTCTAAAGAATAGTCTGTTCTTTAATATAAACATTTTAAATGTTTCAAGTACAAGAACTGTTTTGGCAAAATGTACCTATTCACGCACGAACAAATTTATGCATTTTTTGCTTCACGATGAACTATATTTAAAATCATCTAATAAGTGCAAAACACGTGATTATCATCTTCAATTCGATAACATAACGTAAAAAGAAACAGAAAACTGTAATAATGAAATCATGCAAAAATCACAAGACCAGCTAGGCTCTTTCCGCCAACTTGGTGATTTTAGAACCGGTTTCAAATTCCAGTCCCTTTCATTCCCACTTTCTTTGTTTCAAATTTACTGAAGTTTAATGAAAAGTTGCACTAGTTCACACCGCTGACACACCCCATTTCGCAACTCGCCGACTGTGTCCAGGAAAGTTACACGATAAGACTTTTCCAGTCTCGGTCTTGGTCATTAGTTTTTATAATAGACGAGACAAAGTGCGGATGAATAGATGAAACAATTTTCTAATAAAAGATTTCTGAGTAACTTCTAGAACCACTTGTAAGAAACCAGGAATAAGACGAGAGGAGGAGAATTAATTACTAAAGGTTTTTGATGATGAGAAAAAGTTTGAGAAAGAGAGGTGTGATCACAACATGAATCATCCCGTTATCTACTACTATGTATCCATCTTCTTCTTCAATTTTTTATTCAATTGGGTGTGTCCTCCCTCCTCATACCCATTTGATGTTCAAAAATAGTATTGTAAGGGTGGAAATTCAAATTTATGGCAAAATTGTTTGATAGGAAAATATTGCTAAGAAATTTATTAAATTGTTATATTGTAATTTTGCAGTTTACTAAACAAAGTTCTTGGAAGCCCTTGAAATGTATAATCATGGGGATTTTGTAAGCAAATTTGTTCGTTTTTATAGATTTGATGAATAGAAAAGCGGCAAAAGTTATAAAGTTCTACCACATGTACTTCTACTGCAATGCTTATCCGATTTTTTGCGCTGTTTTAAAAAGTACATGTTTTAGGAAACTGCTAAACCACGAAAACCATCTTAGAGCTGCCCTGTTAATTTAAATAGAATGTTTGAAAAACGAGACATTACCACATGCGTAGCAAAATTTCAAATTTCCGATTGCAAAGTCTCACGCACTCACTTTAGTGTTAAAAATCAGACAAGTAAAAAAACTTACTTTTTCCAAAAAGTCCGCGAACACCATCGTGTTTATTATACGTTGAATACCAGTAAAAAATGCGGTAGAACTAAGTCAATGTGAGATGAAGAAAAAACGTCAACCAACGGGAAGTGTGGAACGTTATCATGAACTCAAAAGTGACATATAAGGGCTGATAATTAGAAAAATATAGCGTGTCAGTGTTTCGCAATCGGCGTTTTAGACGGTTTGCTCCGGTGACAAATAAGGATATTATTATTATTTTGAAAAAGAGGTTGATATCATATAATGTGTTCAACTGGACAATATTTTTGTTTGCTCCCACTGTTCAATATTGTTAGTTAACCAATGCCTTTTGTGTAGTCCTCATAGTGGAGTTTTAGAGACGTGTAGATGTCAAGCGCAGGATAGTTCCGAAATTATGGATAAGAAAATAAAATTATTTAAACAAATTCTGTTTAAAAAGAAAAAATTTGAATATCTTTTTTGATTTTGGAAACTCAGGTTAGCGAAACAAACACTAGGTTTAGAAATTATATAAAACTGAAATCTTCGCATACAGTGCAAAAAACATACGACGTATTCAAAAAGTTATAAAATCAAATTATGAATAATATCTAATACAAATGTTAGTAATTGATAGATAATGTTATTAAAGTTATTGCACGGAAGCAACACAATTTTGAAACAAAACACCATATCCTAATATAACGGGGGTATTCAAAAACATGGTATCGTTGAGAAACTAAGATTAATAGACTCAAATTAGTATGAACAACAAGCTTAAGAAGCCTGTGTAAAAGATTACGCACAATAGAAAGACTTTAAACCTTGCCGAACTGATTGCAACGCATAGTGCTGCTACGGAAAAATGGAGGTGAAAAAAATTGTTGGCAAAAAAGCAAAAACCTGAGAGGGGGAGTCTGACTGAAGAGAAAGAGAGAGGGCAAGCTGGTAGAGCGGAAAGAATAAGATGAGTAGCAAGTTGTACCGTGTTTGCCGACGATTTTCACGCGAGTCTCCTGCTCGTCGTACGTGTAACGTGTGTAAACATGCACGGAGCCACCCTCTCAGAGAAGAACTCGGTATCCAAAACTAAACCGATCGCGTGGTGGTTCTACTTTTATTGATGCCCTTGAAGAGGTAACCGTGGAAGCTATTTGCATAACGATACCTCCCGTCGTTCTACAGACGTTGAGGTTTACGAGTACGCCCTCTTCTGTTTCTAGGGTCATTTTAGCAGCTCCTTTGAAAACACAGGGAGGGGTAAAAAGAAAAAAAAGATTATTCAAAAATTTCAAGGTTAGTCGTCCATCTGTCAGCCATGTTAATTACCTTCCATAGGTTGGGATTCAAAGTTCAAAATTCATTAAAAATTGGTCTCTTGAACAGGTCCAACATTGGTTCAAACACAGTATTTATAACTTATCTAGTTGGAAGTCGAATAAAAAGGTCTAGAACTAAAACAGTATCTAGAGCATGATTTCATTTATGTAAGTGGGAATTAGATATCAATTCAAAATTGGAAACATTTTTTTATAAACCCATCAAAGAATAAAAAATAATTTCGCATACTAAACGTTATTCCATACATGCAATTTTCCTCGAACCAAAACTCAAAAAATCGTTTTTCTTTTCTAAGTGATACTAACCTAAAGTGATATAAAGATAAGAATATGTTTCCGTCAAGGTCTGTCAAGAGAGGTGTCATAAATATGTATGTATTACGTTTAAGTGAAGGGACGGCACTGTAATACCGTACACAGAGGGAAAGAAGAAATGAAAAATAACGATGTTTTCTTTACTTTTCATCTGAAACGCGGAAAGACTAAGCTCTACTGCAAACAAAGTGGTTAAAAAGAAGGTAAGAAGTTGCTGGTAAGCGAACATCAAATAGCAACACCCTCATCAAAGCATCCAACAAAAAAGTCAGATCCCTTTAACGAGGGAGGATGAGGAAAGTCTATTCTCTTTTTCTCTCTTTCTGATAATCATCCGCTACTCTCCGGTAATTACACGCTCTTTTCTTTTTGCAGAAGGCCTCACTGTTACCTCATCGTCGTCGTATGAGATCCCTCCTTCACTTCCGAATATGTATACAGTCAGACTACTAGGCAACTAGTTTTTTCTCCCCTCTTTTCCCTCTTTTCTCTGACATTTTGTATTCAGGAAAAAAAACGAAACAAGGGCGAGGTCAAGGGTTGTGAAAGAAAACCGTAAAAAACCCTAAAGCTGGAAGTGTGGAATCGTAACTGTAAAACGTATAAATGGAAGAGGCGGTAGTTTTTACTCAAGTTTTTGTGAATTCGTATCTAAAACTGCAAAATATAGCCATTTAAATACAATTTTCATCGTCTAACAATTTAAAAGCTATGTTTAAAAATGAAATTAACTTTCAAAATCCTCCCTGTAATAACTGAACGCCAATCGGAAAATTTAACAAAACTTAAGCAAATAACAATGTAAAAAACAATAACATACACAATACAAAATACCCTAAATTTTTATAATGACTGTTTTATAATGAAGCATAGTTCGCACAAAACCGAAAACTATGTACAAACCACAATAATATATTCGCAAATTTGGAAAACCCAGAAACAATCGGCACGAGGCTAATCCTAGTATAATTGCAAAGCAGTAGTCTACATGGCAGAAAAGAGAAAATATCTACCAGTTTTCACACCTTCAAGCAAGAAACAAAACAATGAAGCAGAAGTAGTTTCTTCTTCCCAATGGAAAATTACAACAAAAAACAACACATTCCAGATGAAACGCGGAACAGGCAGCTAGGTATATATGCAAATATTTAGATGATTGCGGGGTGAATGCAGAAATCAGCAGGGAGGCTAACCGCCTAAGACGATAAAGCGAGACGAGAATGCGGGCGGGAGGCGCTTGGAAACAAGAAGCTTGTGATCGTAATGAGAGAATATGAGATTGATGACAAAGGTTAAAACGGAAAGGTGTCCTGCCACTTGAAAGTGTCAAAATTAATGAAAAATAAAGATGATCTCACCATCATCATCATATGTCTAACATATCACCTGTGTGAGATGAGGGCGTAGAACTAAGGTTTGGCGCGCCCGCGCTCTAGAGTAGGCGGATTTTGCCCGAGGAAGGTCACCCTGCTGCGAGAAATACATTTTACTATATATCTTTGCCGGCCTAATGAGATATCTTCCGTATTGTCCAACAGGGTAATTTACGATTTCTACCTTTTTTAAGAAATATTCTGGGTGTGTCAAGAAATCAAGGGTCTTTGAGAGGGTAGAAGTTGCAATAATGAGTGGGAAGAAATGAAAAGAAGATTGAGGTAATTTATGGGTTACCGTTTGATAGGTCTTAAGAGTACCGCCAAAATATATCATTAGTATGATTTTCTTCTACAAAAATGTTTACTATATATGTATAATTTACTAGTAAAGTGTATAATTCAAAAATATGTATAATTCACTAGTAAGGTTGAGAAAAATCATTGATGCAAAGATGCAAAAGAGTTTATAAGTTGCCAAAACTTAGCAATGTGGGAGCAAAGTTAACTGACAAAAAACGGTAGCTCTATTCCTCACAACTGTCGCGAGAGGTAGAGACTCGAGAGTTTTTGAAAAAAAGGTAGTTTTTTTTTTCGAAAAGCGGTGTCATGCCCATTGATTATTACTCATAAATCATTCATTCCGGTATAGTAGAAAATGACGAAAATCAGTTTTTAATCTCGTCAACCTTTTTATATGAATACTATTAATAGCAAAAAAAGCATACTTCTAATTACAGGTTTTCAACACTGATCACTAATCTGATTTCTAATGCTTATGCAATTTATTACATATTTAAAAATTATGGACACTTTTTTGGGTGTGTCCGTAAATATTCCACGGGTGGGCTTCAAGGTCGTCTTTTGACAAAATAAAAATAATAAAATAAACTTGACGGATAAGGCGTTAGGGAGTGTGTGAGATTAAATGAACAAATCTCCGTAAGAAGCAGCAGGAAACATTGACGGGACTATCAAAAAGAAGAAGAAGGAAGATCTGGACGGAAGGCAGTCAGGCGGAATTGGATTTCAAACGAACACCATAACATGTCCTAGGAAGTTCAGTGGGAGGACGGACGATATGGGTCAGTGAGTGAACGCGCATCGCACAAATTTAAAAGAGGTAAAAAAAAAGTTCTGGCAGTAGTTTCATACATAATTATGATGATGGTGTTGCGCATAATTGCTAGGCCATCAGTCACAAAGAACATTCGCTTGGGACAGTACAGGAGGGATTTAAATTTGAAAATGAGGAGAGGTGGGTACTACATAATATAACAAAAAAATTGCATACGGTTGAGAGGGTTGGGCATTCGGGCAAATAATTTTTGTGAAATTTAAAACTCTCAACTTCCCAGTGAGAATAGTCTGGCCCAATTCGGTTTATGCCATATTGAATGTAATTTCAAACTTTTGTAACATTAGGTTTCAATTTTGTTTTTTTAAATTAAGAAAAAATATACCAATAAGTTCTGCCCCAACAAAAGTTTCAGAGTTCCGAAAAAAAGTATTTATATTTGAGAAATTAAAGACAAATCGAAGGTTTTGCCTTAAAAGGTTTATAGTATAGCTGAATTTAACTCATTATCCGAAAATTTTCGAGCTTGTTTTAATAAATCAAAAATCACCTGATCGATGAGAAATGGACATTTATGTAGTCAAACGGAACATAATCCTTTTTATGTATCTTAAAGAAGCCGTATAATTGGCGATAAAAAGAGTTAATCATCAAAAATCGGAGGCCGCCTATCTTAATGTTCACATATGTCTGCAAATTTATGGAACATGACAAAAATGAACCGGCTCTAGTCTCTCCGGTCCCGCAAAAACCGCTTTCCTTCCGTGTTTTACACCCATATAACAAATACACACCTTTCCGCACTCTTTCTCCTCATTTTTCTCGGACAAATAAACACATTAGCTTACATTCACACTGACCGGTCTCCCACTTGCCCTCACTACCAGAAACTTCCTAAATGGAATACGTGGTGGTGATGGTGATGTCTTTGGTGTTTTTGTTCTGTTGATTCATTCTTTATTTCCAATTTCTAAAGGTAATGGAATATGGTCTCAGAGGATGAAAGAAGACAAGAAAGTGATCGTGTTTATTGACAAGAGACAGAAATAGTCGAAAGAGGGGAAATGATTTCCTAAAACCTGTGGTAGGGAATTCGAGCTTGGTATTCTATGGGTTTAAAAGCTATTAAGAAAAACATTTTATGTTTCACTGGAGTACCGCATTTTTACTATTAGTATTGCATGTAAGACATATTTTTGAATTTTCGACGGAGGCACAATCTTGGAAAAACAATCGATTTTTGAATTTTCACAAAATTATGGTTTGCCAATATGTTAGAGCACAATTATTAGAGACCGTAATATCAATAGAGACTGCATGGGAGAAGGGGGTTTTTTGATTGGTTCGTAGGGTATCAACACTACTTGTAGGTGCAATACTATTAGAGGAAATTTGGTAATTAGATACATATGTTTTAAACACGTCACTGTGATGTGTTTTTACCTGAAATTGAAGTTGACTAAAAAACACATCTTGGCGTTTTGTTTTTGTGCAAATTGATGTTTAAATTAAACTCTAATATTTTTTTTTATTTAAGAAACGTTTCATCCAATAAACCTTATTTAAGAAATAAAAAAAAGACTCCATCAAAACGTAAAATTTAAGTTTTAATCAAATAAGAGGTTCATGCGAAATGATACACAGTAGAAATACACTGAGAACTAGGAACTAATCAGTATTTGGAGTGCAACCAAGCAGAAATGGTTGAAACAAAAACTACGACAAGAGAGGAACTGGACCACTTGGACCGGTCGTATTAGCGTACGAGACTAGAAGTAGTAGTGGTTACAGATGCCAAAAACTAATGTAAAGTACATGTAATATGTATTGCTTTCGCACCGCAAAATCTCTTTTTACTGTGTCACTAACTCATATAGAAAAGAACGTAAGCAGATTATAAGCAACGTACTCACGCACATTTATTCACTGTTTAGTACTGTGGTGTAGGCAAAAATTGATAGTTCAATAATATAACAATAGAGTTCTATCTACTATATTTATTCTACTAGTCTTGCATGCAAGCCTAATTTTCAATCGGTCCGTAGGAGACTAATAAAGGAAATGCCGTAATAATCTTCGATTAAAAAAAGTTCGGAAAAATATGGACTAATCGACTTTAACCATCGAATATCTTTCTAACTTATACTTAGATTTTTTCAAGATTTGGAAATTTTCTAACAAGTTTCCGAGAGTTCGAACTTTCTTTCTGGTAAAATTTGGGTCAGATTTTAGTATTTCTTCATGTCTGCACGGTAGCTGTACCCCAAAAATTTCAAGGCATTTCAGTGTTAAACTGAGAAGTAGTATTTTCTAAGCCTACAAGCTCAACTTACCGTTTGCAAATTAAGATTTTTTGCAAGCTGAAAAAAATTTTACTTTTAGGAGTGGAGCTGAACATTTTAATGTTAAGAAGAAATCTCCCCATTCAAAAACAATTTTTGTCGTTCATTTGTATTTCTAAATAAAACTACATTCATATTTTTGTTTTAGTGTATATCAAGAACAATCAGCTCCGAGATGTTGGAAGTTTTCAAACGATGAGAAAGGACGGTGTAATCGGTAAAGAAAACAAACCATTTAGTTTTGAGTATACACGAAAAGTGAAAGCAAAAGAAAAGTGAGAATCAAACTCGATTGCGTAATTTCAACTAATGCCACTAGGGGTTCGAGGACAATGGCCAAACTATCTTCTCCCAGAATTCTCATGTCAAAAGTTCGAAAGTTGGGTGAAACTTCTGATACTGTTCAACAACTGAAAAGAAATTCGATACAATTTTGTATTTATGTACCAGAAACGCCAAAAAATTTTTGTTGTCAATTAAGGTTGCCGTGTTAAAAAATAAGTAGGAACGAAAATTGTTGAGATAGAACGGACGGACGCGAGCATGTTACACATTGGTCTTGGGTCATTTGAGATTTATTTTTTGATGCAAGCCGTGAAAATGTCCAAAGATTTATTGTTTATTGCTGCGATTGATTGCTTCCGCAATGCATAAGTTTTGTAGCACATTTTCATAACATTTATGTGTCAAATCAATAAGAAAGAGAAATGTAAGATTTCGAAAAATGGGAGAACACGGCCGCAAGAGATTAAGATAAAACAGCACAACAAATTGGATTACTGAAGTATGTATTAATACATGATTACTTTTCAAGCATACATTTTATTGAGTAGCGATTAAAATAAACTGTCAAGACGCCAATCTGCCATGAGCATATATATTTTAAAAAACAAATAAGCTTATAAATATCTAAATTAGCGAAAAATCGCTGTTATGTTTTGGTTACGATTGTACAATTATATTTATAATATATTTTTTCGCATAGAAAAGCAATGTTTGATAAATTCAAAACACAAAGTTATCCATAGTTGTGTAACAATTGAGAACTATCATTTTTTAATTTCAATTTGAGACTGGTATTTTGCTGTCAAGCCTTTCTTAATCAACTACGTAGAGACAGTAGTCTTGCTTTAAAGTTTGTATTTAACAGGTTCTGAAATACCAAAACTATTTTCAAAATTCCTGGAAAAAAAGATGTTCGTTCAATGAACGGAGAGTGCTCAGTCTACTGTAAAATGACCTTTTGAAATGTTGTAAACAAATCGAGTAAACTCTTTGACCCATTTCTGCTTGTTTTTCAGCTTCACTTTTGTGCTACCTACGTCATCAATGCCAATGAAAGTTGAAAAATGAACTAGATTACTGTATAGCGACCATTTGTTTTAACTCATCAACCTACCCACGCACTTTTTTGTGTCCCTGAAAAAAAAGAGTAAACTGAGAACCGAATTGAAAGACGTCGACAGAGAGTTATTTGAGAATAAATGCAAACAAGAACATCTAATGAAAAATCGGGCAAATTTGAAAAGAAACACGGCGCGGAAGAAACAGAAGAAAAAAGGTAGAAGAGGATAGGAAGAGGGCGCTTTTGTTGAAAAAAGAACGAACGGGCTAGAGGTTGAGGGTCGTGTGAAGGTGTCGAACCGGTAAATTGGTGTAAAGGTAAAGATGAAGTTGATGCGAATTTGTTGAGTTACTGGAAGAAATATCGAAAACCGCATAAATACATCTGAAAAGCTTTTTTTCACAAATCAGAAAAGGAGCTGAATTTGTTCGAGTGCAACAAGAATTTCTAAAGTTCCGGCACAGTTTCAAGACTAAAGTTGAGTTGTCTGATGTACACGGTCCACAATAGACCAGCATATAAAACTAAACGCCTTTCTGTTTTCTCAGTTTTTGCTTTTACAGGTATTTCAATCAGCGATAAAATTTCAAGTCGGTCATCTGAATTATTTGTTCTTTCATGTATCAGGCTGATCTAGCTCGGAACATCTCAAATGAAAAAAAATTTAACTGAACCTTGAACTATGATATGCGTTTCTAAACTTTTAGGAGTAAGAATAGTTCTGCCAAACAAGGATTTTTAATCTCGCAAAACATAAAACCGTACGTAGTTCTTCTTTTCAATTCAAAATTGTATAGAATTGCTGTGCATTTTCCCCATTCTTTAAAATTGAAAAATGCAATTTAAAAGATACACTGGTTTCAGATCATCGTGCTTACCGTATTCAGCTAAAATGAATAACTTTCAGAAAAGTTTAAATTTTTTTTTTTTTGGGCGGCCATGCCCATTCGAGTAGAGAAGACTAATTTGATTTCGAATCGGATGATTCAGAATCGAAAGCATGTCGTAAACTTCACGCTTTCTACCGCCAATATGCTAGCTTACAGACGCCCGCCACGACACCCGGTGGTTTTAAAAAAATTAATTTAATATAAGAATCCGAGCGAAGAGAGAGAGAGAGAGAGAGCCAGTTCACGTGGGAAAAATTCAATGTCCGCATTCTTTTTTAATTCACGTAAAAATAACTTCGGAGTAAGCAGTATTTTATCACAAATTTTATTCATAATTCTAAGGCATGAGAAACTTTTTAAAAATTTTTTAGAACCGCACTTGACCGTTAAGCTCCGCCCATTTTTTAAAAGACACATTGTATGACTAACATTGATCATTTCATAGCTAAATTCAATATTACTTTCAAACCATTTTATCTTGATGGAATTTCCAGATTGAATGAAAAATCAAGATATTGGTTTTCTTACTCATTTTTAAACTGGGTAATTAACTCTAGTTTAAAAAAAAGAACTTGAAACTCGATTCTGTTAGTCGAAAGAATTTAAAAATAATTATTCATTTTATAAGTGTTGTTAATAACGATTAGACTAAGTTTTTCATCTTGCAAAATCCCGAAACGCCTCAACACATAGTAAGGCAATCGAAGTGAATTCTAATAGCAACCAATAAATACAAAAAATTTAGGCTCATTCGTAGAGTCTATGATCTTTAATGTACTTGATTACGGAATCTGGTGTGGTGTATTTGATAGAGCGATGTTCTTTCAGAGCTGCACGAAGACTTGTTGAACTTATTGAGTTTGACGAGATTGCATTCTGAAATAACAATATTTCTTAATTCCAGGCATTTTCTAGTCACCTTGATGAAATGCACTTTGTCAGAGTTTTCATTGAGGTTCAATTTTTTAAGGGTTTGTTCAGGATCTGAACCAGGTCGCGATCGGACGACTATTCCTGCAGAGATGATTTCCTCAACATCTTCACGATCCCAAACTGGCGTTCCATCTGCATAAAACTTGTCGAATGATTCGATGACGTCACCTCCAAACAACAAGAGCACATTCACATCACTTCCGAGTTTATTCTGTAATTATTAATTGATAAGAAAAGCAAATACATTATTTCTTCTAATATAATCATAATTAAACTAAAGAAAAAATTCAATTCTAAAAGAAGAAAAACGGTTGAATTTTCATTTTCATTCGTGTTTGTCAATTTTACTAGAGTCAAATGTTAGCAAATTGTAAGAATCTTCACGATCTTTGTACTTTCCCACCGCCATACAAGAGCATTACTTCCGTATAGTCTTACAGGTCCAGCAAGTGATGTCGTAGCGGATAACATCACGGTTATCCGGCCAGAACCGCTGCCCAAGACAACGACTAGGCCTGCCAACGTTTGGAGGTCACGATGCAAGCGCGCCCCACCGGACGGCGCGCGGATCTGAATTGCCGGCGCCAACTCCAATTGTCATCATTCTGGAATGTTCCTGGCCCCGCCCAATTCCCCTATATAAGGAGCCGGAAACGCTCATTCGAGGTCTTCTCTAATTCCTTTTACTTGTGTTACTTATTGCCATTTTCCCCTCCTTACATGTTCCATTAACTCGGTGTTTTCCCTATTAGTTTATCCTTAATAAACCGTAATAACCTCAAATCTTCCAACTCTTATTAAATTAAAAAGGAAAGTGAATCATCAAAAGTGGCATTTTATTTAGATATACTCATATGAGTCTATTTTGTTTGGTCGACTAAGAAAAACTGAGTATTTTCCATTTTTAACTGTAAATAAAAACATTCAATCAATTTTTCTAGCAACATAGTAATGGTTTCCAAAATTTGCCCACTCATCTTGAAAAACACTCCTGGGAAATATATTTTTGAAAAAATTTTGAGCGATGTATTTTTCAAAGATTATCGAAAAGAAATAAACTTGCCTTCACATCCTGCTGATGATGTTTCAGAACATTAACAGTTGCAGTCCACTCAGACTGGGCACATTCCCAACCACTTGCATGAATCCAGTCAGAATCATAAGTTGCTGCTTCGGTTTGTGCAAGACTGCAATTATATTTTTGTGTTCAGTTACATAAAATTACATATTATTTTCTGATTTCAAAAAACTGAATTAAATATTATTGCGAACATAGTAACTCAATTAATTTGGAAATATTGTTTTCTGTGTTTTTTTTGTGTATAAACTTTTTTTGAATTGTCGCATTACACAGTTAACCTACCGATGTTTAGCGCTGATCAAACTCTTTTTCGCATAACCATCACTGACTGGGCTCATAATTCCTTCGAGAACTATTTTTCCTGACTTTTCTAGTGAGTACTTGGCATCCTAAATTTGTTTAATTATAACGTTAACTGATGATATACCTAAAATACCTCCATCATGCAAAGATGTCCATTTGTTGGAGGATTGAATGACCCGACTGCCAAAATGACAACTTTTTCGGTCCCCATAGTGGAATTGTTCTGTTTCAAAAAAACATTCTTACATACAGTGCGTCCAACTTCTATAGCACCCCCCTCCAATTCGGCCGTTTGGAGCTTTTCAAAATATTTTTTGGAAAAGTGTTAGTGCAGTTCGATAGCAAATGTTGAAAAACCTATGCTCCCCAATTTTTATCATGATATCTCAAAAATCACGGAAATTAGGTCAAAATATCTGAAAAATGGCCGTCCAACTTCTATAGCACCCCCTCTGATTTTTGACAAATTTCTGTAAATTCGGGGTTTTCTTCGTAGTTAATGAATTTATTTTGTAAATAACTTCACACCAAAATAATCAGGTGGTTTCACTTTCACATTTAAAAAATAAATATAACACTTGAAAACACGTGGAATGCCTGGGATTGTCCTGGAACGTTCTTATTTGCTTCAGAGGCCATATCTCGGCTCCCAATGATTTTCGCAGCACCAAAATTGATCAAAATGTTCTTCTCCGTCTATTCATTACTATGTAATTAGTTGTAGAAAGCATTTATTCATATGAACCAAATGGAAAATGGAGCAACTTCAGTGGTTTTTAAAAGGTTCGATTTAACCATGAAAACGAGCGTTCGGAGGCGCAGAGATAATGGTTGGGAATACATTTTCAACTAAAAATTACTACATTATAGCAAAAATTAAAAATTATTATATATGAACAACAAATCCGTGGAAATCCATGGGTAACTCAGATGCCAGACATCTACAATCGCAGGTTCAATGTTTTGTCTGGTAGCTTTTGCATTACTTGACCAAAAAAAGATTCAATGAGCGAATTCGCTAAATTTAACTTGAGTTATAAATACAACTAGCAAAATCGTCATTCGGAAAGGTATATCTTACTTTTCTGTCTAAAATTTTCGCATGTTAGCTTGAAAAAAAGACTTGCGGCCTCGCTTTGCCTTTGTCCTCTTTTTTGAGCGGTCTCATGATCTTTTCCGTATAAATTTTCAAAGACTTCTAATTAAAATCGAAGCTTCAAAGACATTTGAGCAGGATGAGCTGAAGTTCTGTACAATACGAAGTCAAAACCTTCAGCTCTGCGCCTCCGAACGCTCGTTGTCATGGTTAAATCGAACCTTTTAAAAACCACTGAAGTTGCTCCTTTTACCATTTGGTTCATATGAATAAATGCTTTCTACAACTAATTACATAGTAATGAATAGACGGAGAAGAACATTTTGATCAATTTTGGTGCTGCGAAAATCATTGGGAGCCGAGATATGGCCTCTGAAGCAAATAAGAACGTTCCAGGACAATCCCAGGCATTCCACGTGTTTTCAAGTGTTATATTTATTTTTTAAATGTGAAAGTGAAACCACCTGATTATTTTGGTGTGAAGTTATTTACAAACTAAATTCATTAACTACGAAGAAAACCCCGAATTTACAGAAATTTGTCAAAAATCAGAGGGGGTGCTATAGAAGTTGGACGGCCATTTTTCAGATATTTTGACCTAATTTCCGTGATTTTTGAGATATCATGATAAAAATTGGGGTGCATAGGTTTTTCAACATTTGCTATCGAACTGCACTAACACTTTTCCGAAAATATTTTGAAAAGCTCCAAACGGCCGAATTGGAGGGGGGTGCTATAGAAGTTGGACGCACTGTAGAAAACATAGTCTCAATCGAACTGAGATTATTGTTTGCTAAAACACAGTGTCTCATATTTATTGATATAAATAGGAAGAAAACAATGTGGAAAATTGTTTAATGAATTGCTAATAAAGTTTAAAAATGATAAACAATTACCTTTCAAGTGCATTACTCAATGCCTCAAAACACTATCGCTTTGAAATAAGTTTCAATTTCGCAATGGTCACACTATGAAACACGCCCGTAATATTTTATATACTCCCTTGCGTCTTTCATTACCCACTGGCAAACGTCACACTCCAAGCAACTACAGAACACTTGGGGGCTAGTCACACTCTCGCTAGGCCGCGGCCGCAGGTCTGCAAGCGCGCTCTATTGACAAAGCATCCCGCTGAGACGCACGTATTTATCGACCGCCCAATTGTTTTCAGCTTATATTAATGCTCACTTTTTATATTTTATCAGAAATGTTGTAAACTTAAATAGAAAAATTAATTATCTTTCTTATGATACCAAAACCATTAATATTAATTAGTGAAAATTCATAAAAACTTGCTGAAAACATTATTTTTGCATATTTTTTTTTAATTTTCGCTTTTTTCCAAGAAAAAAAAATTGCTTTTTCAGGGTTACAATTATGCTGTCGCGCCCATCTGGAACTGTTGCGGTGAGTATTTAATTCGAAAAATGTTTGTGGGAAATTTTCATCGATATAATTGAAAATCGTTTTCAGAAAACTGAATTTCAATTGAGAAGAAATGTTCTGCCTGCCTTGGTGAGAGTTGATAAATGCCTAGATTGCAGTTTTTTCTTACCCAGCTAAAAACTAATTCCGAATTTCTATGAGCAAAAATATGAACTTTTCGATTAAAACAAATCAAAAAAGTAAAAAAATTCAGAAGCGCTTCGTCTCGGCTGCAGCCAAATCTGCTGGAGTTCAAGAGAAGACAACTGTCTTGGAAAATGGTCTCCGCGTATCAAGCGTTGAACTAAACGGTATGTGGGCGTTGGATATAGCAAAGCATAGCAAAAATCAATTAACAAAATCATTTTTTTTGTTTAGGAGCCACTTCTTCAATTGTTTTGGCATTCCGCGCCGGAAGCCGTTACCAACCAGCCAACAAGCAAGGACTTACCCACCTTATCCGTAACAGTGTTGGCCGCGATGCTCCAAACTTCCCAGGGTTGGCGCTTGTCTGGAATACAGCTCAGAATGGAGGAAACTTGGTACGAACTCAAAAGAGCAAGAGAGAAAGTGAATGATAGAAAAGGAGACGCGGGAGTATTTTGAGATAAAAAGAGCTCATTAAATATAATAAAACCACTAAAAGAATGCATTGCGACCTAACTATCTGTGAGGGTATCGTAATGTTTTTCATTTTTAGTTGTACCAGCTGTTTTAATGATGACGAGTTTGTAGTACTACTTACTTTTAGAGTTGGAAATATGTATTAAAGTTACTGATTTAGTAAAAATAAAATATTCCAGACCGCAGTCTCCAACCGTGATGTGCTCGCTATTGAAGTCAACGTCGTTCGTGACCAATCCGCAGTGGTCCTCTCACTTCTCGGACAGCTCGGAAATAATGCTTTCAAGCCATGGGATGTTGAAGATGTTAAGCACGACACTCTTCCAGCTGACGCCACATACCTCACCGGAACCACCATCGCTTTCGAGCAACTTCACCAGGCTGCCTTCAGAAATGGAGGACTCGGACTTTCGAACTACAGCGTCAACAACGTCTCTGCCAAGGACTTGTCTGCTTTTGCTGTGAGTTTTAAATTGAAAACTTGGAGCTTGTGGCAAATTGTGCAATGATTTTTTAAAGTGACTTTAAAGTTGCTCATAGTATTGAAAATGATTAAAAACGGCATGTATTAAAATAATTTCCAATAATTAATTTCTGAAAGAATCTGAAAACGTTTCGAAAATTTGGCGGTGTACAAACTCCTGATGTTGCTCGACTCCAAACCTTTTGTTGCTTAGAAAAATCGTAGGCCGCAGCGGAAAAATTGAAAGGTTACTGACGAATTTCAAAGTTTGAGCTTACACAAGACGGACTTCCGTGTTTTTTCCAGTTGATTGGGCAAACTGCCACTAATAAAAAATTACGTTGGGTATACCTATTCTATTGTTTTTGATATACATATCAAATCAATTTTCAACCCAATATTTTCTTTTTCAGAAGGAACGACTCGTTGCCGGTGAAGCTGTTCTGGTCGGTGTCAACGTCGATCATGACACTCTGGTCCAGGCCGGAAGCACACAATTCCCACTGGCCCAGAACCAGCCCGCCAAGGCTACCCCAGCTAAATATTTTGGAGGAGAAGCCCGCAAGTGAGAATTTTTTTTTGCCTTGCTTACAAACAAACCTTACAAAAGTAAATTATCAAATTTAATTTAGGGATGGTCGTGGAAATCGCTCATACGTTGCCATTGCCGGAGAAGGATCCGCCATCACATCTGTCAAGGATGTTGCTGTCCAAGCCGTAGTCGCCCAGATTCTTCTGAACGCCGCTCAAAAAGTCACATCAGAGGCTATTTCCGTAAATGTCAACTACCAGGATTCCGGACTCGTCGGAGTTCAATTCGCTGCCTGCAACACACAGATTACTCAAGTCACCAAGTCTATTGCCTCTGCCATCAAGTCTGCAAAAGCCGATGGTCTTGACAACGCCAAGAACACGGCGGCCGTTCAAGTAAGAGTCGTTGCTGAGATATTAAACACTGAAAATCGTGATCCGAACTTTCAAATATGGGATATGTTATGACTGAAATATGGAAATATATGATAGAAGTCAGCATAGAAATTTGTATTAATTATTTCTGTTCCAGGTTCTTTCCGACGCTCAACACGCATCTGAAGTCGCATTGGAGAAGGCAACTCAAGTGCTTGCCGGAGTAGAGGTGTCTCCACGCGAATTCGCCGACGCTATCCGCGCAGTCACTGCCCAAGACGTCACCCAGGTTTGTTTCGCACTATCTGCAACTGCAAGCGATTTAGGCTTCAATAAAAAACACTGCTTTCAATTTGCAATTCATCAAACATTTATGAGTGCGTATGTGTATGCATTCAAAGTATCAATTTCACTAATTGAATTCTCCACTCTCGTTTTGAAACACTAAAACTCTAATGCAGCTGGTAGAGTTCAATGAAAAAATGCACATTTTTTGCAGGCCTTGTCCCGTGTCAATGGAAAACTCTCGTTGGCTGCATATGGAAGCACATCACTCGTCCCATATCTCGACGAGCTATAAATTGTTACAAGTTTTTTTAAAGTTAAACAAAACTCATAAGGTCTATGGCAGATCGAATTTTTGAAAATTTAAATTTCCAATTTCTTATTTGTGTAAGTTGTTTGCTGTAGAAGCTGTTCAGATAAAGGTTCTGAATAAAGGAAAAACATTAGCTCTTGTTGTTTTTTTTTGTTCAAAATTACAAGTTAATTACTGTGGTTCTAAGGTTCTTCTATGAGCAGGTTTTCAGAAGATTTCAACATTGTTCAGTTAACTTACAGGTTAGTAAATGCAATGGTCTTTTTACCGAAACGCAACAGTGCTAAAAATTTGTTAGCCATAGCGTATCAAAGTGGAACTAATTTTGTTGTTTGAAAAAGTTGAATACCACCGTGGAGGTGTTTGGATTTTGGTTTTGGTTTTGAACAAAAAGATGAAGCATGAGCAGAAAAACGAAAAATGACGTGGGATTGGTCGGTGAAATTTCGGAAGGGGACCCACACACATATTCTCACACACTCTCTTCACATGATGTACCTATTGTTGGAAAGAGGCTGCAAAGTAGCAAAAAGCAATGCACAGAGAGAGAGAAAGAGTCAAAATTATTCAAAACCAAATTTGTCTGCATCTGGCGACCCCCTACCCTTCTTCAACCTTTCCCCCTTCTTTTTTCCTTTCTTCCCCTTTTTTCTCTTTTGAAATCATCAGGGTCCCACTTTTCTCTATTTTCTTATTTTTTTGTGTGTATGCTTTTTATACTTCATCAAGAAAAACTTTTTTTTTCACTTTTCCTTCGCCACTCAAAATTTATTATTACTTTTTTTGAGTCTAGTCGTAACACGTTCTCTGGGATTTGTCCTCAAATTCTATGGACTGGAAATTGAATTTTTCCGGTTGGAACTTTATTTTGACCCGTGATCTTACATTCCAAATACCGAATCGTAAAGCAATTTGTTTTTTGAAAAATAATGTTTTAGCCTCTTTTTTTCCAGTGTGGAAGTTCATCTTGAAATGAAAAATTCTTGACTAGCATTCTACTTTCGAAATCCTTGTAGATATCTTTAATTAAAATTTCATTATTGACAGCCTTCTCAAGATTTTCTTTTTTCCGGACTATAACTCCTAGAATTATCATTTAAAGTAACATAGAAATCTAGGTTTATAGAAATCTAGTCTAGTTTTACCTTTTAGGTTTTGACCTCAAGCTCGATGAGTTGGAAGTTAACTTTTCCGGTTAAAATTTTGAACTGAATTTGATTTTATTACCCAGACATGCCTGACAAGTGACGTTATTAAACATTTTTATGTTTCTTCTCGGTTTTTATAATACCTTATTTTTTATTAGTATTGCCCCCAATTTTTCAAATTTGACATCTTACACCTCATTTGTTGTTTGTTCTATTGAAAACTTGTGAATTATCAAAATATGTGCTAGTTTTTTTTTAACTGTTTGTAGTTTACATGATAACATTAAAGTGAGATATTCACCTCAAAGTAAATCAGTCGGAATTAACACTAATAGAAAAATACCATTTCAGTGTTTAAAGGTTTTAGAAAGGTTTACTAATTGATCATGTTTATCGTTTCAACAATCGCATGTGGTCTGTGATCGATGCCTTCCAACTTCAACATATATCACCTGTAATAATTTCTTGGAAACGTTGAAAGTTACTGGAATGATTGTATGCTTCCAGGTGCTTTTTTTCGATTTTGTGATTTTCACCTGTTCTCATTCAATAATGATTGGAAAACTTTGAATTGCTGTAAAATATTATTTTATTTTGTCTGTTTTATCTAAGAAAATTTATAAGGTAGGAAACTAGGCACCTTTGCACAAAATTTTCTACCAGTTGTATACACTAACAAAGTTTAAAATATTTTAAAATACTCAATTTTTTTTAGATAAGTGTATAAAGATAATATTTTAACAAATCATCACTCTACTTCACGCTAAGCATCACCCACTAACTAAACAACTATAAATAAAAAAAAAAGAAAATAAGATGTTTTGTTTGATGAACCATTTAAAAAGAGAGCAGTAGTCACAAACAAAATTTATACTTTTAAAAAACAGTTTAGCATGAGGGTGCAAAACTATTAGAGACTGCAATACTATTGTTCGATTGGTCCGTAGGGGTGCAAGACTAATAGAGGCTGCAAGACGAATAGAGGAAATACGGTAATTTGTTTTGCTACGCTAAACGTTCATTCGCGCGTACTGTTTTACATGTTTGCACTTTTTCAAAGCCTTGCCCAATAAGCTTCAATTTCCGGATTTTTTTTTATGAATATGTTTCTTGTCCCTCCCAGTGCTACTTCTTGGGATTCGATTCATTCGTCTAATTTTGCTAATTACACTAGTTGGAAAAGACACGTATGCATTGCCAATCAAGATAGAAAAAAAGAATACGAGAAATAGAGGAAGAGCTACTAGATTTCCGCTCTTAATCAAACCAAATTCAAATCAGGAGTGCTCTAAATCTCTTCATGTTTTCACAGTGTACATGATGAAAGGAATCCGTATTTTTACTCCATCGCGCGCTTTCTTTTGTCAAATATTCATGATTCTGATGAGCGGCTGAAGGGGAGAAGTTGTGTTGGCGCTTCCGGTAATCTGATCGTGCTCCTGTGGATTGAGTACATGCGTACGTACTTTCAACGTGAATGTGTTGGCTACACAAAGTATGACTAGAAATTGAATATTTCTTGATTCATGGCCGCTGATCATTCGGTTCCACAAGATAGAAAGTCGGTAATAAGAAAAACTGGTCATTAAATCATGAATTTACGCAAAACTGTGTAAGTTCCAATATTTTCTCAATTTGCCAAATACATTCCTTGCGCTCAATGTTCAGTATCTGAAAAGTTTAGTAACTGATTTAAAATTATCTCAGTTTTTTTTTCTTTCAGAAGCCTTAATAGACTTGCTGAACATTTCAGAAAGTTCTACAAGCAGTGACATTTAACTTTTGATACGATTCGAACTATTTTCGAGTTCATAGAGATTTTATGTATCAGACAACTTGAATCAAGTAGTGTGTTCCCAGGAAAAGTTGACATTCACAATATTTCTGAAAATATTTTCATTTTGTTTTGAGAACTTGTAGATATTTTTCAATAAAGTCAACAAAGAGCTTGTATAAAACGGTGTAGTGTTATTTTTGTTAATAGACAATGGGCGCTTTCCAATTTTTTTCGAGTTTTTTTTAAATTTGAGAATCGTTCAATTAATGTGTTAATTTGAACAACGTTCTTGCATAACATCTGTCAAGTTTTCTTCCGTTTTATGAGTTTCGGCCGGAAACACAATGTTTGATTAGATCGCATCTTGCTGCAGCTCAAAATGTTTAATTGGCAAAACTAGACTATTTTTGGATTTTAGAGAACGCTTGAACACTACTTGAGATTTAACAAAAGTAGAATACCTACAATACTTTAAGGTAAATACATCTATAAAATAAAATCTTGCGGGGTAACATAATTTCAAAAATTCAAACGAAGAAAAGCACTTTTCGATTTTTTAACCAGTCGTAGTCATTTTAATTTGAACAATGCTGCTCCAGTATTTCAGTTATCAACAGATTTTCATGTAGAATTTTTTTAAAAACTATTCCATACAGTTTACCAAGAGGCCTATAATGCTTTTATTCTTTTCAAAATATTTGTAATACTTGTGCATTTTTTTACTCATTAGACTTAGTAATGAATATTTAAGACTAAAATTACAAAAATATTCTTTACGTTTTTGCGCTTTTTAGCTTTAAAAATAACTTTAAAATGGGGCATGTAATACCAAAGTACCATTTTGTGAACTTACATTAGTTTTGCAGAATTATTATAATCTTAGCAGTTACTGTACTATGACTAGGTCTAACCTGTAGAGGCAACATTTACGTAGCAAGTTTTCATTTACTTTTAAAAGTTTACTTCACTATTCACATTTTCAATTCCATGATTTGTTGTGTGACGTAATTGTTTTTCTTTGTATTTTCCACCTTATGATTTAGTTGCCTGTAGCTTGGTGTAAAAGAAAAACTTTGTAACACAAAAGAATTTGACTTGTCTTTGGTCCGGAAAACCTCCGTTTTTCAGTCAGACTATCCTCCCACATTTCCATTGTTCCGTCGCATCTCTTCCTTTTCTCACTTTTTTGTTGTTTTTAGTCGCCGTTGCATCTTTTATCGGCAAAAGACGCATGGTTGCTAAGCACTTCCGTTTCTTTTTCACACCCATCCGAGACGATGTCGTCACAGGAACTTTTTTGTTGGCCAGGAAAGGCCAAAGAAGTATCCAACTCTTCTTCTTCTTCTTCTACTCGATTTCGAGTATTTTCTCCACCCGCACCCGGTTTTTCTTTACGCTTTATTCTGCTTTTCTTTTTTCTTCCTTTTATTTGGGCACACCCGTCCATGATGTCAGTGTCAAAACTCCACGCCCAATTGGCCGTGCTACTCTTTATCCTTCCGAGTAAAATTGAAGGAGTACTGAGTTTTGTGAAGATTTTTGTGTCATGTCTTCGTGAAAAAAGTGGTCAACGACTTGGACTCAAAATCCTTCGTGTGAATGTTTCCGTTTTCAACGGAAATTCCTTTCATTTTCTATTTTAAACATTCCCTAAACTTCTCTCAGACTCGCAATAATAACTCAAGATTCAATTCTCGTCTTTCTTTCTTCCAGCTCTTCCCAATAGAACCCTCTTCAGACAAGTACCGTAAACTGATACATTCGTTGGATAGCCTTCGACAAGTCTGTGACGTCTTCTATCTTTGGTTTGTGGCTCGGAAGATCAGCGTATAGATGTATGTATGAATTCCAATTTCCAGCAAATTTCCTATCTGATCCCCATTTTTCTTTGTTTTTGGTTTGCCTTAACACCATCTGTCTTGGTGCCACATTTTTTTGTGCAATGTTTTTTGTCTATAGAAACCGTTAGGTATTAGGAGATGTTCAGCAAAAAATTAGTCATTTTATTGATCAACACTAGGCTGCACTTAATTTTATATGCAAATACTGGTTCCTCGAGTACGGGTTTCAGCGTAAAATGAACCCTCTTTAGATAAGACAAACAAATTTTGATCCTGTTACTTGAAAGTATATTAAAAGCAGTTAATGAGAATCTTGTGAATACATGCAATTTTAAGAAAAATATTAAAATATAACTTTTAAGTAGTTTTACTCTCTTTTAATTCAGTCACCGTAGTTTCCCTATTAGTCTTGTACCCCGAGTGCATTTTTTTTTGATGACTTGTATCTCTGTTGTTTTTGGATTTATCAAAAACTGTTAAGTTATCAAAGTATAGAAAAGTATTATGCACGTATTGTTTTGTAACAGTTGTTTAATAAAGCCAAACGCAAAAGAGATACAAGCCGTCAACGTAGATGATGCAAAGCTTAAATGGAAAATACGGTAGTTGTTTACTGAACTTTCAAAATATCGTTTTTAGTTTTGCAGGCTTAATTTTCAATCATTGTCTTCAAAGTAAATTTGACACTTTTCACATTTGGAAAACGAAACTAAGGATTTGTACTCGATTTTTAAGTTTTGCTTGAACATTTTTTCTAGTAAAACAAATCCGACACCAAAAAAAGATCAGATCTGCAACCTAACTGTAGAAACCAAAAAGTTGATAAATAGGAGATATCAATAGAGCGGCTCTATTCAGAACTCTTTTCCCACTTTTTATGTCCCACCGTCCTCTGCTTATTTTTTTTTGTCGCGTTTTCAACTCGACACACAAAACATACACTCAGTCACTTGGGCCGACCAATTCTCCGTGCCCCCTTGCTACTTCTGCTCCTTCTTTGTAAAATCCATTGTTCGTCCTTCCTAAGATACTTGAATCAGAGGCAGACACAGTCTAAGAGTGTCTGAATGTTGTGGAGAAGAGGGGAGCTCCTGTGCCCTCTCTTTTTCGTGTGTTTTGCCTTGGTCGAGTTGAGAAAAGAAAACGTGTACACTCCAACCAGTTCGGTCCCTTTTTCGGGTTCCAATTATTTTCATCCAGTTTTATAATTTCGGTTTCCGGGTTTATGGCTTTCTTTTCCTTCAATCTTGTTCTCCAATTGCTACGAATCATAATTCAAGTTTATGATTTATAAACTTACAGTAATCTTGCCTTGCGTTAGTTTCAATTGATGATTCAAAAAACCGAGCAGATACAATTTTCCCTCCCCGAAAATCAGATCCAACCACGTAGACCTTTACTTTTGTTTTCCTTTTGTAGTTTTTTGTTCAACTATTCATTTTCGTACCTTATTTTTGTTAAAAATTTTGCTATTTCATTTCACTCATCCATTCCGCACCAAAAAAAAAACGAAATGTGTTCAATAGCGGCAGCCACTAGCAGCAAATATGAATATATGGTGGCGGTGTGCATAGTGGAGTCTAAAACAGGAAATAAAATTGGAAACGGAGAGGCTCTGGCACTGCAATGAAAGCCGATAGAATTACTCCGTGTTCCCCCATTTTTCCACCTTCGTTTTTATATCAATCTAGTTGGATTGCGGAGAATTGACGGGTTATCGAAAATGTTGCGTTTTTATTATTTTTTTCTGGTGCAGGTTATGGATCAGTGACTTAAACATTTTTGGGTTTTAGTCTCAGAAAGGTCAATTTTATCCATTTCCGGTAGTGTGAAACGTTACAAAGCGAATGGCACTTTTCAATTTTTGGAAAAAAATTTTTTTGATTAGAAAGGGAGTGGCGCGAATGAGAGAATTGTTCCATTTTACAGTACTAGTATCATAATAACACGGCTCATAATTTTTTTCATTTATCTACATTATGAAATTCCAAAAAAAAATTTCTTCAAGTTTAAAAATGTCAAATTTTTGTTTCAGATTTTTTTATAGTGAAGCAAGTGAAGCTTCGGTTATATGCTTTTTATTTTTATGTAATTGAAAAAGAAGAGAGTTAAAACACAAATATTTTGTAAACGAGTTTTTGATTTGCTTCACTTTATTTCCGTAAGGATTCTTGTTAAGATAATCTCGTTTTTGAATATTCATCAAATAACTAACTGCCGTGAGCCGTGTGGTGTCCAATTTCCACAATGCTCATCTCATCTAGACTAAATCAACAAAACACTATAAATTTGCTTCTGGTTGCATCGTATTTTCTTAAATGAAATAAGATGCAAATTGCATAATTTTCCAGTCGGCGTTTGCTTTCTTCTACTGCTTCCTCCATTTTTTTTGGTTTCGCAGTTGGAATGCCACTTTAGTGAAGAAGTTGAAAAACTAAAATAATTACTTTTTCGTCACATTTATTTTGTGGGTCCTTCTTCCATTCCGAACTTGCACGCAATGAAGGAAAAGAAACATAGATGAAGTACACGAAGGGAAGCACCAAGTACTTTTTACTTGTAACCCTCGCTTTCACACACTTCCTTACGTCATGAGTGTAGTCACTGGGACAACAGCACCTAGAATTTCGAAAAAGGGTTCAAAAATCTCAGAAATCTATTGTTCTTTTTCTTTTTCTGAGATTCCTTACTCATTCCGTCGTTTTCCTTATTTCCCCCCCTTCTCCTAACTTCTCACATCTTGTTGTCATATTCTATTCATGCTAAATCTCCACTTTTTGTCACATTTTTCCTGTTATTGTTGCCTCTCTCTCTCCCTCCCCATTTTTTGATCTGCCTTTACACAAAACGAAAACATTCCTTTTTCCAGAAAAGTACCGACGAATTCGATAAGAAGTTTTGAACAGAAGCAAAATCGAATCAAAACTTTTGATATTGAACACTCTTTTTTCCAACACACATGTCCATCAATGAGCTCAATTGAAAATCGAAATCTGAAAAAGTCATTGATAAAACAGCATCAGCAACATCAACGGATCATCATTGCCGGTTGACAAGCTGTGCACCAGGCGAGAAAAAAACCTCAACACAGACCGAATGTGTTGCTGCACAAGATTACATCGCCATCAGATTCATCTTATAAGGTGAGACAAGAACTCAATTACCCGAATTCGATTCTAGCCTCTCGAACTCAATTTCGTTGTCAATTTACTTTTTTCCACTGAACATCTTTTTTTTCAGCTATGGAATCGTATCATGCGGGCTTATCACTACGGGTTTAGTCTTCACTGTTTTTGCAATTTTCCAAAAGGAATCTCAAATCGGAAAGGTGAATTTGAAATGTACAGAACGAGGAAACTTTGTAAAAAAGAACTATGAAATAAAATTCAAATTAATATTCACAGCGTTGACACGAGTGTCAAACATTTTCTTTGAGCAATTTTCGACTTGAAGTTTGAAAATTAAAAAAAAAACGATTTCGGGTACAAATATTAATTTAATTGGTAAACTCGCTACTATCAACACTTTCAAATTTTGAATAAACTCCTCCTGCACGAATAGCTTCGAATAGATACGAATAGATTCTACATAGATTCGAAAACAATAATTCAGCTATCCGAAGTAAACTTTTTTTTGCCTAATTTTTTTTTGCCTAATATTTCATTATGTTTTTTTTATCTTTTAATTGATACTTTTTTTTGAAACAATTTCGAATAACAGGAATAATCATGAACTCTTGTTTATAATCCACGGCTCTTAAAACAAAAAAAAGTTTTAAAAATAGCCCTGCTCCTTTCTCCATAATGGGACACTTCACAAATAGTACTTGTTTGTTTCAAACATCCAACCGGAAATAGAGGTCAGGTTCAGAAACAGCTTCACAATAAACAAAACGACAAACTATGCAATATTTATGAATTTAATAAAACGAAAAAAAAGTGATACTCGGAGAAGTTGAAAATCATTAATTAAAATGGCGAAACATGAAAACAAACTTTTTCAAGGTATGGCTTGCTGGACCTACTACAATGGTTGTTGGCCTGGTGTTAGCAGGGAAAGTTGTCATAGATTGGGGACCAGCAATGCTACATGCACGGGAAGGATCCATAGATTCTAGGTTATTTGATCAGGTAATTTGCAATACACGTTCAAACGTGTTTAAAGATAACCATTACAAATTTCAGTTACATCAACCAGCTCCGAGTAGGTATCCCGAACCGTTACGGCCACAGACGGTTAATCAAATGCGGATAGAACACGAACCAAAGTGTAATGGTTCTGGGTCGTCACCTGCCAGTTTTGTACAGTATAACAACAACAACGCGCAGTCTCCAATAGGATATCGACCTCCAATGCAGTTTATTCACAGCCCCGTTTCTGAAAATGGGATTCCTAGAATGGTGCACACAGGAGGAAGATTACCACGGAGTTCAATAGGTTGTATACCACCAAGGCAAGCTGAAAGACCATCTCCAGAGCAATGCTTGATATACTCACAATACAACGCATCGTTGAATAAATTACCGGTATGTCAATTTTATCAAGTTCAAAAAAATGTATTCAATTGTTGAAAATTTTTCCATATGAAATCAAAAACTTACGGTCTTCAGAGATGATGGCAAATTAGACTCAGTTCAAACAAACACTTAATTTTAGTTAGATTTAGTTGTGTTGAGGTTTTGAATTTTTATAACCTGACAAGGCAAAATAAAGCGAGCGTTAAAAAAAATACACTGAACTTTTAAATAGCGCATATTAAGAGCACTGAAAATTTTTTGATAAATTTTTTTAGCACTGAAATTTTTTGAATAAATATTGTCTAACACTAAAATTTCGTTTAAAAAACCTATGTATCATTAGATTTTTAATTTTCTTTAGAAATTAAAACTGCGTTTATAGTGCCTTTGCTTCTAGATGACAAGAGGTCCCAATCACGTACCTTGCAAAACAAACTTAATACATTTGACAAAACATTCATGATATGAACTTTGCACTATAATAGAAAAACAACTGTTTTTTTTAATTCAAAAACCTGATTTCAAAAAATAAATGTTTTAATTATCGCGGCTAGATTTACACTGATATTTCGATTCAAGGCAAATAGCATTACTAATAAGGTATTAACATTAAAATGTCGCCAAATTTTGCAGAACCACGACGATCGATATTACGCTCTACCTCGACATATGAACAATCACAAAAACTCATCATCACCACGTCGGAGTCCCCGACCTTCAATATATAACACTTATTCAAACTACTCATCGAACCCATCTAACCATTCTGGCCATTCCAATCATTCTGGAAACTCTCATTCCGGAGAACAATCCATAGCATTAAGTGATGTGAGTGTTCCCTGTCATTGTGGTGTCCATGTCCCTCAACCCCTTTTGTCATCTGTCTAGTCATTTTTCCCTACCGTTCCGTATGTCTTTTTTTTCAATTTTTTGTACCCTAATGTTTTGAAGTGATTGCCTTTTTGTTCGGAGTCATTCTTTCAATGAAATTGTTGGGTTCAGACGTGCGAGTGCACACAGTATGGCTCAATGCGAAGGTTCACCCCACCAGTCTCAAATCCTTCATGTGCAATTGGGAACGATACACCGTACCAGGGAGAATCATTTGTGCTCAACGAACGGAGTTATTTAATATGAGCAATTAAACTATACTAATAACGTCTTTTTTTCTAGAAATCATTTTTTAATCATAACTGCACATTCATTTTTTATGTTTGTCTAACTAACTGGGTCAAGTATAAAACACTTTGTTCTTTCAATCATATGTGATGAATTTTAAAAGTTGAAGTGAAGAAGAAGAACACTTGAAGAAGAATGAAAAAGATACTATAATTTTTGCTATTTAAAAATATTTAAAATTATGAAAACAAGCAAAAGGAGATCGACAGGAAAATGCCGCAAATCTTGGTGAGGAAAGCCATGGAATCGTTGTGGAAAGAAGAGGGAGACTTTAGATAAGGTATAATATACAACTCTAGACAAAGTAACTGAACATTGGAATTGGAAAAAAAAATTGAGTACCGTAGAAAACTAACCCGATCACCGGGTCTAAGTAGAAATTGACTGTAAAAAAGGGGAAGGAAAAGGGAATTCAGAAAAAATTCTTTTGAAAATTTCATCATATGATCTACATAGATTAATTTGATACTGTCGTATGATAGTTTCAAAAACATTTAACTGCTTCCAAAACTGCAATTTTTGATACATTTCAATCAGATTGAAACTGAAATGGAAATTAGAAAAAAAACTAGTAGTTCTATGGGTCGGTAGAATTCCAAAAACTATGATTTTTTTAATCAAATAGATGCATTTCTTGATCATAATCTTTGAATGGATTTTCTTCTTCATCTTCATCTGATCGGAAGCAAGTGCAACACCCAAAGATCAAGTTTGCAAAATGTAGCACCAGCGAAGCAGCCGTCACTGTGAACAGAAAGTTTAGATTGTTGTAGACTTCTTCTTTCAAAAACGGAAGACAACCCTGGAATTATGTTGTTTTGTTTCATATTTTTGTTTTTGAAAAATGACGTGTGCTCCGAAATTCTTGCACACCTTTTTCCGGGTACTTACTCTATAGAAAATATTGTTGGGGCTATCACTCAAAGCACAGCCCTTCCGTTGATGTGTACTCTTGCAACATGAATCGGGAATGTATTGAACTCTTTGGACAACCGTCTGAAAAAAGGATTATGAGAAGAAAACAATACAAACTTGCATCGTAATTTTTTCTCAAAAGGCAACACTAGAGAAAACGTTTTTAGAAAAAGTTTAAGATTGTCTATAAGTTACTTTAAAGTCTTTCATAACGTTTTTTCAGACAGGAAAAATTATTACAAGTCAAACTGAAAACAAAACGAATTCAAAACAATTAATTTGTAGTCTACCGAGAAAAAAACTTCACAAAAGACTACCACTCCACAGCGATTTGGTTAAATTTTGCGAGATTTCAAATCAGCCAATTTATTTATTTCCAGTTTTTTTCGATTAATGAGGTAGGATTAATATTTTGTTTTGAGTTATTAGAAGGTATGTATAGTTTTTATATTCTCAGAACACGTTTAACATTCTCAAAAAACAGCATCAATATCTGAATTTGTGATTTTGGAATACTTGTAAGGAATAAACTTTCTAATTGTACATTTTTATGAAATTTACCTTGGCATAAGGAAGATAGTGATCTTCCACTTCAGGTTTTGGCCAGTCGTTGAACGCATTAGATCCACAACATTTTGAATCTCTTTGCAAGTAGTTCACAGCTTTTGCAATATTTGGGTCCAAATTGTAATTATTTAGAATATCATTTGGCAAAGACGCATTGAGTTCTTGTTCATAAGTGGCATGATAGGAAAATGTAAAATAAATGAGGCAACCTTCCATGATCATTGAGAATATCAGCATGAGAAGATACTGAAATACTGGGTTTAAAAATATTATTTAAATGTTTAAAACTCACAAAAACTAAAGCACATCGATTGCTTACAGCGGAGTGTACCAAAAATCCAATTATCACGTTGAAAACTCCACAACCAACTGCGAGGTATATACATTTGACGTAGAAATGACTTTGAATGAGAGGTATCAGATCACCTCTGAAAATGTACAACCAAATGGCAAGGGCAAGGAATAAAATCCCGACTATCTGAAAATCATAATCGATTTTTTTCAATGAAGGTGTTTTAAAGTTCAAAAATTATCCATCAGTTTTCACAAACCGTTCATACCATCTTTTACACAAAATTCGGGTGTAAAACTCGAAAGAATTTTAGAAAGTTTGATATTATATTTTTACTTCTTTTTATTTCGGTTTTCTATCTATTCTATATAACTTATAAATTAACTATTTTTACAGTGATTTTTAAATGAGAGTTTCTAAAAAAAGTTGCAAACAATTCAAAAAAATTATATCATAGAATTGTTCAACTAAAACGTAGAGTATCCATACGAATTTCTTAATTCCCTAGTAGGTTTCCCATTGTTTCCCAAATGATTCATAGCTTTTTCGCGTTCTCAAATGTATACATGTTTCTTCGTCAGTATTTTACAAACTATACTTACCACAAGTAGGTATGAAATGAACAATTGACATTTTGAACAGCATCCCGAGCAGCTACCGGACCTTCGATTTCGAGGAGGATGGTCACGGTGCTGATGCACCGGACGCATTGGACTGACGTACTTTAAATATTCTTCCATTAAGTAAAAAGTTTCAAAGGGAACTAGTATGTTCGGTAGTGAAAAATAAAGTAAAAATTGGGAGAAGAATGTAAAATGATGCTTGAAAGAAATATGTTTTTTTGCGTGGGAGAAAGAGAATGAGAGATAGAAAGAAATTGGGAAAAAAAAGGGAACTGTTCGTCAAAAGTTTTTATTGTAAGAAAAATATACAAAAAAAATTGTGAGAGATAGAGAGATAGCGGTCAAGGCTGGCAAAAGTGGTAGAAAAAGCCAGCAAAATTTAGAAAAAAGAGGCATTTGTTGAGGAAAGGGGTGGTAAAGACAGTAAGGAAGGGAATGTTAAAAGAATAAGTCATAAATCTTGTGTGCATGGCAGGGCAGGCAGGGACGGGTGTCTTTTGTTTGGGTGGTTAAGGTTGTGTTATGTAATCAAAAAAGAAGAACACAGTATTTTTTTTTTCAAAAATTAATTCTTTTCTTGAAAACTATGTAACTATAAAATTTTTACTACACTCTATGACTGAATGCTTGCCTAGTTGAAAATTAAAAAAAAGGAAAAGACAACTCGAAAAAATTATAATTGCAGCCCAACTCAACTATACATGTGCATTGATCCAAAAATGTAAAGAAATGACAACATGAGACAAGGCAAATAGATAAAGAAGCTAATAACTGCTCACAAATCGGGTAATTTCGTGACGTTCCACACAACGCGCTGACCATGAATATTTGAGAAAGTCATGCGATCATTGTCAGCGACCGTTTATAATGAATGAGGAGGAACCGAACAACAGTGAGTATCTGTGTGCCACGCGATTTGCATCAATGGGCATACTAATTAGCAAAATACATCAGGTGGTGTCGTCACCAGTAACACAAACTGTGATATTCGTGGAATTGGGATATTAGCTCAGAATATTTAGATAACATAACTATTATTAAAATATGATAAAAATCCATAAAGTTTCAAATTGAAAACAATAAAACGTATAGGATAGTTATTTTGTTACATATTGTGATGTAGGACACAGTGTGTTCATTTTACATTTATAATACTAAACTTTTGCTTGTTCAATATTGTAATTTCATTTAAATTCATTTTCAAAATCACCATATCATTTACCAGTCAGCTGAGCCAAACACAACTTTTTTAGCCATAAACTTTTTAATAATCAATAAAGTAAATGCAAATGAATATGGTGCAAACAAAAACTCAAGAGTCCACTTCTAAACTTTTTATGTATGTGGAGTGATGAATGGGACCAGAAAAAACAAGCATTTCAGTTACCTACGACCTAAAACAGACGAGAATAGAATCTATGATCAGCTACGTAACTTCCTTTTCTGTTCAAAAAGTGCACGGAAAAGGGTGGGCTGGATGTGAAGTTGAACTGAAGAAATAGTATGAAAAATAAAATTTCAAGCAAATGTTTCTAATTTTTCACTGTCAATAAACTAGGTATTTCCTTTTTTTTTTGAAATTCAATTTGCTATGATGATATAACTCCTTGAGGAGGTCAAACTAAATCCAAATGTCTATCAAATTTTGTATTCTAGTCAAATCTAAAACAGACTTGCTCTCTGGTTTTTGCATTTTTATTGTTACATTTTTAGCCATCTTCCGCGCTTTCATAAAAAAATCTTTTGAGAATCAAGGTGAATTGTATGAAGCGAAAAGAATTTTTCGCTTCTTGTTTACTTGTTCTAGAAGAAAAGTTTATACTGAAAAACGGGGCGGAAAATTGAATGAAGCTGATGCGAAACTAAGTTTTGTTGAGCTAGAACCTAGCTGGGTTGAGCTTGTGGGTTGTCTGAAACAACAATACAATAATGGAATATGATTAGGGATAGTGTGTTTAGGTTAGATAGGAACATTTCTTTTGACTTTTAAACTTTGAATTACGCAAAGCTCAAACATTAAAAAAGTATCTTTCACGACTATCCGTCTCAAAATCTGAGGGTAAAAACAGAAAAATTAGAGTTTGAACTTTTCTAATGCTCTAGTTTACGGCTTCTAACAATAAACTCGCAATGAGGGTGCGGCCCCCTTCTCTTAGCTGACTGCCGGTTTAGAACAAAACAAATTATAAATTCGCACATTTAGTTGGTATGTGGGAGGCAGTGCGCGAAACAGAAGGCCGACGCTCACTCAATTGGTTTGGAAAGGGTATTAGAGACTGACTGGTGAAGAACGGAGATTCATTTTCCATTCATGTGTCAATTTGAGGAGCCTCTGACCGCGTGACGACAATGAAAGAAAGTAGCAAGATTTCCCCCTCCTTATTTTGCTCTAATTAATCCGCTTCCTAACCCTCTAAACCAGATTTGCACTCTTTGTATTCGATCAAGCTTTTCTCACGTTGCTTGCGTTCTTCTTAGTATCTAATAGAAAATAAACTTTAAGCCAACTATAGTTTGTCAGAGAGCATTTTGTATGTATAATATTCTAAAAAATATTGAGTAATATGCATGAATGAAATCTAAAGTAAAAACTAACATTAATATTAAACTGTAAAACTCTTATTAGAACAATTCAGGAAAATAAAAAAAAACTGTGAATTCTAAAATTTGGAAGTCGATTTACAGTTATATAATTTTTATTAAAGACTTCAATAAATTTATTACACAAGAATAGCTGTCGAAATGAGAGAAACATAAATTAAATATCGAGAGAGTTTGAATTTTGCTCAAATGAGCTGATACTGAGAAAACAACGCGTTCTAACCATTTCATTCTGTTTAAAAAGGAAAACATAGAAAAGATTCCCACCGTTTTTACTTTTAAAAGCTTTTATGTCAAATTTTTGAACTTTCAAATATAAATGTAAATTTGTCACATTGCATAAAACACATCACAAAATACAATGCGTCATCATTTATTTTTCGACGAAAAAAGTCAACATCATAATTTGCTTGTTTGACACGTGATGGCCGAACCAAAATCAAAACCGAATCAAAAGACAGGCAGACACTACAATTTCAGACAAATGGTGGCACAGAAGGAAAACTACAAGAAAGAATGGGAATAAAAGGACGAAAAAACACCTGAAGAAAAATGATGATGTCTGGACAGAACGATGTTGAATGAGAAGGAGAAGGACCTGATTTAATTGAATGAAGCGGCGGAAGGCACGAGGCACACAAAAACGACACGAAAAGGAGAGGGGGAAGCATGATGGAATGGGAAGGTGAGCAAAAACTGGAAGACGGAATTGGGTAGAAACCAGAATAAATGCCTCTAGACTCTAGTTTTGAAGTGTTATAAAGAAAAATTAAACATGCTTAACAACTAGTTTTTTAATGATGTAGTAGAACATTTATTCGAAACTTGTACATATAGTAGCTGTTCCCAAAAACGTTTTTTTCTAGACTTAGGAAAAAATTATCTTTTCAGAGCTTTAAATTGATAAATACACCAGAATTCCGGTGATTGATTTGAACTGACCTAAAAAATTTTTTTGAGAATTTTCAAAGAATTTAAGTCGGTATTTCTTTGAATTTTCAGTTGTCTTTCTGTCATTAAAGCAAAAAAAAGCACCCCGAATTTCTATTTATAGTTAAATTTCTTGTATTTAAAAGTTCATTGTTCCCCACAACTATAGCAACAAAAATTTAGAACATCATACAGAACAAAAATGTGGTTTAGAATTGCCTCTTCACATTAATATTCTTGGCTAAACTAGAGGTGATTTGAATAAAACGTGGAGGTGGTTGACCTGAAACTGAAATAAGTTTTGCAATTTCCCGGTTTAAAAGTTTGTTTCAAACCGGAAAGTAGAAAAAAATTACGGAAAAGACGTTGGTTATTCTGGAAATAAGTATCGAAATATGAGAACAGGAAAAATGAGCAGTAGAAGAAAAAAGTATCACAAAAAAGTGTATATTCGGGAGAGTGTGAGAATAAAAAAGAGAAGCAGGCAGTGTGGTTGAGAAAAGAGTTGCACATAACACGATTTTTGATTTGCATATATATTCTCGGTTGACGACGACGACGACGCCTCACACTCGACCCCCTAAAGAACATCATGTTGCTCTGCGAGAGGGATTGGGGGGCTCTCCGGCTGTTGGTGCTCATGAGCATGCACAACAGCTTGCCGGTTCTTAATCAGTGTCAATTGTTCCGGTGAGGGGGTTATTGAGCGGCTTTTGGTCTTATTGTAAATTGGGTTGTAAATTTGACGGAAGTGCTTTTCATATTTAGGAAATGCAAATAAAAGCTAGCTTGAGTTCTAAAATCAAAGTGAATTTATTCTGAAAGCTTGATCGCTGAAGTTTATTGCAAACTGGACAACATTGAAGCACGAAAACGAAGTGGAACGGATAACTCGATTCATTGAAAAAACGGGATTAAATCATAAGACCATATAAATGAGCTATGTTATCATGTGGACACGTTATGAAAACGGACTTCCGATATAATAATTTTGACAAAAATCCTTAAGTTGTGAGAAAAGGTTCCAAAAACAAGAAAGCGGAAAGATGCGAAACTTTCCAGAAATGTGAACTAGAGTTGTGTAGTTTTTTTAATAAATTATATTTTTTTGTAATTATGTTTATGTCAAAAATCAAAAAAAAAACAACTATTAAACAACAACGTGGTACGGTAATTATGTAAGCATAATTTAAATTAATGACTTCTGATATTTTCTACCATTAAGAGTAATTAAGAAACGTATTAACAACTTATTATTTTCACATAAAACTTCAGTAAGACGTTCAAATAAAAGAAAGGCAAGTAGATCATTATCACATTATAACTGATATTGTTGTGACCAACCGACAATTTTATCAGCGTTGAATTATGTGAGAGACCTCCGCGTCTTCCTCCGTCCGTTTACCCCTAGATTGATGGTTGTGCGGAAATGAGTGATTGATTACAGTAGACTAAGGGAATGTTTTAGAAAATATTATTACGTATTTCGTAGTATGTTCCCATAAAGATCAAAAGTATCAGAGAGGATTAGAAATGAAAAGAAAGGGGAGTCTCGTGAATATTAGTTGGTTGTCTGGGGATTGAGTACGTGCCTTCTGAAATTCGCCTTGGAGACTTGTTTTCTAGTTTAAAATTTGCTGATTTTATAGCTTTGCATGACAACTTCCGGTGTTGCAAGGTGTGCGACTACATTGATGTGTTTCAAATAAAAAAACCAATTATTGAAAGAGAACCAACTTTTGAAAATTCCGTTTTACAAACAAAATTGGAATTATTTTGGAGATTTCAATGTACATCTTACGGTTGTTAGGATACATATTTTGAAAACTAATCCAAGGGCTTATCTTGAAACACTGAAAAATAAGCTAAATAATACAAATAAAATTAGTAACGAAGCTGACACTGAAAATATCAGTCGATATACTCTTATAAATCTTCTATTCATGTCATATCTTAATTGTATCAAGCTACAATAATTCCACTAAACTTTGAATACAATACGGAATTAATACTATTTTTTAGAAGATGTTTCAAGTTTCGACTGAAAAACACGCATTGTTCAAGCTTGAATATATATAAAATTGATTGATTTGGACAATTATTGTTCTAAGATTGTTATCAAGAGCATTCTACTCAGATCAAATTTTAAAGCATAATTGTCTAAGTTTATAACAGAGACAAAAACTGGGCAGGCATTCAAACATTTCCTTCAAGAAAACAAAATGCAAATGGAAAGTTATTTCAAACACTACATTTAGGTGGTCATAGATGACCACCTACCATTCCATGTTATGTACACTTTTATGTACCGTAAAAGTATAATGGAATTGAATTCGGGGTAATGTAATTTGATTCCGAACAGAGTTGAAACGGCAAGACGGTTCTAAACAAACAGGAGCAAGAAATGAAGAAGAAAATCACTAAATTTAGATCGTCATTTTGATTCATATGTGTTTAAATATGAATGATATAATATCATATACAAACGAAAATGAACGCATGATGAGTGGTGTGTAGAGGGAACGGCCGGAGAAAAGGAGAAGCATAGTCGGTATCATTTGACCGAGCAAACAAAATAAACACTGAAATGATGTGCAAGTCAAAGAGTCACGGGCTCGTCGGCAAAAAGGGATAGATAGTCAGAAATTGAAAATGAACAAAAAGTTAACGAGCTTGACTTTTCACTTCCGCGCTTTTTTTCATGTTTCAAAACAGCAAGAAACAAAAATTTAGAAATAAAGTGACTCAGAGAGCTAAAACCGAAAAATAAAATAATGTTGAAACGGAAAGCCTTCTTTGAAATATACTTCAATAAAAAAATACATGAATTCATTATTTTTGCAATACATACTACATATGTTTGAATTATTGGACAGACTATTTCAAACGCTATCGCGGATGAAAAAATTTGAAAAAAAGTCCCAAATAACCAATTTTTGGCATTCCTACTTAACCATCAAATTACTAGGTCTTGTTAAATACATGATGGATATCTACGTTTCAGAGAGCACTAAATATGAGTTTTCACATGACAACTTCCTGATTTGTGGTGATGACGTTGTGTTGCAGAGAACATGAGAAGCGACTAGAAATTGAACCAGAGATTACTGAAAAGATGATTATTTACTTTCGAAAAAACCAAAATTCGTTTCCTTTTTTTACGTTTCTGAAAACGTATGTTTAACATTCGAATATTTACATAAAGAGTCAGGTACAGAAGTCCTTATAATAAGATCACAAATTTGTGACTGATTAGGCAACATGAACTCATTTGAATGCAATTCTCAAATGAGAAAACAACGTCGTTTCAAACACTTACCATTTCGGAAATCATAACTCAAAAGTCTTTGACATCCAACTCACAAAAGCTCGACAATTTTTCAAATGTGTTTTCTTTGTCTTTCACACTCACACCACATAAGCACCGAACACTTTAATACACCCGTCAAAAAAAAATAAACAAAATACAAGGAAGTAAGTGTCGAGTAAACACCGATATGTCTTGGAATGCTCAAATTCAATCTGTTAGATTCACCCATTTTTCTGAAATACTAATGATATTGTCTTGTGACTATCAAACAAATCCAGAGAACCGAGTCAGGCAAATACTGAAATACTACCAAGTGTTAATACTACTTTTGCTTGAATACTACTATTGCTAGAATACTACCTTTGCTAGAATACTACCAAACTGCTAGAATACTACTATTGCTAGAATACTGCAATTGCTAAAATACTACTTTTGTTGCTTAAATACTACCTTTTCGGAAAATTTTATAATTTTATTCATTTTTTCATTGGACTTCTTATTAAGTACTATTTCTGGTCAGATATTTTGAATAAGAAATATTTAACACAGCATTTTGTATTGTGTTAAGACCTAGAAGTGGTTTGAACGGGTTTATTTTGGGATCCAATATGAGAGTATTAATTTGTAGTGAAATAGATTTAAATTAAGCTGTGGACCGTTCTCAGAAAGAGACTCCGATTTTAAAAATTGCCAATTTGTGATTGAAATGGTTGTAAAATATAAATAACATCATCGCAGAATTCAAATATTACTTCCCAGAGTGAGGTTGTAAATACCCACACTTGTTCATAGTTTTACGACTACATATCGTCTCCTTTTTGTTTTGATGACACACAATTATGGGTAACTGATTCAAACATATAACTACTAAAGTATTTCACTTTCAAACACTATATCTACAAGCAAACATATTTGCTTATCAATATCAGCCATATTGGACACCTTAAAAACATATCTCATCTTCAAACTCTCACGATGGCTGAAGAAAAACTTTTTTTTTGAATTTTTCAAGTTTTTTTAGGTTTAGGTACTAATTTGCTCTGATGTATCATTAAACAGCTATTTGATATTTTCATATAATCTGGTTTGTCGCATATTGATGGCGCTCTGTTCATAATCCCAAAAAGGCTTACAATTAGAAAAGTTATTCCTCGCCTTTAAAGTTACGCCTCGCCTTTGTGGAAGGTTTGATCTCAAACTCACATCCACTGATATATAACAAGCTGAACAATGGGATAATAAATGGTAGATTCGAATATTTCAAGGTTCCCAATGAGAAACCCGCTTTCTTAGATGATAAAAAGAAAGGAACAATCAAAAAGCCCAACTCGTAGTCAAATAGAAATGTGCAAGTTTAATAAATACTACTTAACATTTTTCATTTGATCTGGAGTTTTATGTATAATACAATATAGTCCTAGTAAATGAAATGGTGTAACGATTGCAGTAACAATGTGCATAGATAATGTTAAAAATTCAGTAGAATCAAAAAAGTTAATGTTAGGGATACATGATATATTCATTTTTTGGTGTTTCGAACCTAACTGATTCTAGTGAAAACCAACTCTGCGAAATCTCTGCATAAGCACCTGTTCACGAAAACTTATTAATTTTTTTTTAAATTTTATTTTTTTAAATTTTTTTTTTTTTTAAATAAATATATATTTTTTTTACCTTATTCTTTTATTTTTTTTATTTTTTAAAACTTTTTTTAAATCGTGGCAGAACACCCGACACATACATTGTATATCTATGTTGAAACAAATATTTGTAGTTTAATTTATTCTCAAATGTTGCTATTGACTTCAGAACATTGTGCAGCAGGCTTCATTAAACAATAAACCCGTCGGAAGAACAGGATGGTTTTTCGATAAAGTTAACAAAATGAAATATATCTACAAATATTCAATTTTCATGAAGAAGACTAGAAGATCATGTGGCTGGAGGGGCATGAGGGTTGTGTTGGCAAAGTATGGGACAATGTATATTGCAATCTGTGATTAGACAAATGAACACGCGGGATTATTAAATAAACAATTGATAAATTTGTAGGTCATGGTACATACATATCGGAGTTAAAAACTGTTGAGATATGCCCGTAGCAAAAATCGAAGTGAGATGATGAAAATGTTGTTTTATATTACCTAAACAGGGATCTGAAATGATTGCAAAATATGGTTTCTAAATGAGCAATGACTGTTTCATCTGGTCCATTGTTGCAATATCCATTGCTTTGATGTTTCGTGCAGTATCTGTCTGAAAGACGCCGCGCAGATCAGAAGCAGATGGACGATTTCTGGCATTGAGACACTTTTTGGCAGCGTCTTGGAGCACACATGTCGAAGGGAGCTTGTCGCTGAAAATTTGCACATTTTTTCTATAAAAACAGCTGTCAAAATAGAATACTCACAACTCATCGAGACCAGATGCAGGAATTTGCTTCTGCGCCTGGTACGGCACACCTAAGCTGCACATCTCTGCAAGGCAGGTTCCAAACTGCCAAATATCTCCTTTCGCCTCATACTTCTTTCCGAGAGCAACTTCTGGAGGTTGCAGATTCTGATCGATGATGACGTCATCTGCACTACGAGCAGAATTTCCAAAGTCCCCAAGCTTGACCATTTGATCACAAAGCATGTCGAGTGGATCAGTGTATTCGCGAAGAAGGTACACACTAATGGTAGTCACTCTGGTATGGACAATTCCAGCACAGTGAAGGTGCTCAAGAGCTGAAGAAATTTGTTCCGCAAACTGACTGAATCGAATTGAAACCCTTCCAAAGTGCTGAGCAGGGTCGGTGTCTTGATGACAATCCGGAGCTTTTCTATCTTTACTAGAAAAACTATCATATCCAGAAGAAGGGTTCGGAGATGCATTGTTGATTCGCAATGGATGATCGTCATGTTGACTCTGTCTTCCTGAATCTGCAGTGACCGGCGTAACCATAACCTGGCGACGGAGCACAGATCCCACAGAAATGATGTAGTTATGCAGTGAACCGCCGCGGCAATTCTCCATAAGGATTCCCACAACTTGATAAGGATTAGACTCCCACTTGCCAATCAAGACTCCATCGAATCGAACACAGTTTTGGTGAGCTGGGAGAGATTGCAAAAATTCGAGCTCTTTTCTCATAGCAGCCATTGTTTGTTCAGCTGAAAACAAGATTATATGTATTTTAAAACAAAAACACAATTTCAAACTCACAATAATCCTTTGAAATTTTCAAGGAGTAGCAGTGGCTTCTGGCAGAGTCTACTACAGTTGTCATCATCCAATGCGGATTGCCCTCTGGTTTGACTGGTTGGCGAAATTTAAAATTTTGGCAAGGATAAGCTGGCACATTGTCAAAATATTCGAACAACGCTATAGGAGCCAATGGGCTGCAAGTCGGTGAAGTGATACTGTGTTCAGAAGAAGATGCCGAGTCCTGAAAAGATTTTCATAATCTTCTGACAGCACGTTCCAATAAAACTCTGATTAAAATAAGCACACCCAATATACCTCAAACACTTCATCACTCAAGTCTGGATCCACATGGAAATCCAAAATCGATGCGTATGAGTGTTCCTGCATTGTTGGATCCCTCATCGCAATAATAGTCGCGTATGGATTTTCCTTCATTGTTCCAGGAACTCCGTTTGGTTGCATACGGAGAAGATGCGGTGGAATCCGGTTTTGAGGCTGTGGTTGATAGTAAGGGTACAGTTCGTTCTGAAAAGAAGTGATAGATAATGAAAAGTTAGATTCAGTTGAATAGGGTTATTACTTGACACATTGCTCTTCTTGTTCCATTCTGCAAATTGTATCCATAGGTTCGCTGGGCTAACTGAAAAGGAGAGAAGGGTCAATGAAAAGAATAGTGAAACGATGCTTGATAGAAGTTGAAAAACCGAACATATTGACTTACCGCTGCTTCAATATTTCTATTAATATGATCTACAGGCTCGAGCCTAAAGTTTGGTGGCCGTACTCCAATGACTGTTCTTGATGCATCAGTGGTATCCACGTATGCGTATACCATACGTTCACCGGTTCCATAACTACTGTCATCCACTTTTTTAGGCGCCTTCCTCCTTTTGTGAATGAATAGAATTGCAATAAGGACAAGGACGATGATAGTGGAAATGAGGAGAGCTCCTAGTCCAACTGACGTTGGGATGTCAGATGTGAGCAAAAATGACATATACGAAGGCTCGTTAACTCTCATGATCTAGAAAAAAGTTATTTCATGATTTCAAGAAATTTGCAAATCAGCATACCTTGATCTTTTTTGATTCACTCTGTCTTTGTTTGTTGTCGAATGCAGATACTTCTACCTCATAGTTACAATCAGCATCGGGGACGTAAAATGCAACTTTTCGGTGGGTGTATGTTACTGCTCTGCGAATGGGCTCGTATTTTTCGCACTTGTTGTTATTTGGAGTGATGAGTGGATGCACAGAAAACATGAAGTGAGACATTGAAAGAACTGTGTGTGTTTGATTGATTGAACCATCTGTAACTATTCAAAAATTAAGTATACTGAATATCTCATGATTAGGTACCTGCAAAGTAAGTCCATTCGATAACAAGAGCGGTTGAGGACGTTAAATTCCATTGTGGGTAGAGGGCTTGCACTGGTGGCGGAGCTGAAATACAAGTTTTAAATGGAACAAATCCCTTATAATCCTTTTTTGTTAAAATTCTCTCCCATGCACAAAGAACTGAGTTCTCATGTCGTATTTCCAAAATAACGTCTCGGATATTCGCAAGATAAATGTTCCAAAACACTGGCCCATTCTTCGAGATTTTACAAACAGATACCAATGCTTTTGCTCGTTTTGTAAGGGTCGTTCAGTATTTTGCATTTTAAATGTTTCACTTACCACACATGCTCATGTCGTTAACCATGTCAGTGCATGATGGGACTTGGAACATTGTCGTTGCAAGTGCAGCTGTGGGATGATTAGAGTCACTAGCGGGTACAAGTCGCATTGTGTACGTTTGGTTGAAGTTGAGTTTTTTGACAATGATTTCACGCGTGTGATCCTGAATGAGAAAGAATATGTAAATTTGAGCTGTTCGCCTGCTAAGATTGTGAAAATGACTATGAAACTTTCAGGAAACAATAACGATCTTTCATTTTCAGTATTCTGAAGTGCTACCCGTTGGAAAATTTAGTAGCGCAAGTATGGATTTTTTGTGCATAGTTATATTACTTCCATACACCCGGTATTAATTAAACACATTTTTTTAAAGTATGAGAATTTTCAGCCAGTTTATGGTCAGCTAACCTGTCATTCCAGCATTAAAAGAATGATTTCAATCAATTTCTCCACTCTAGCGTAAGAGGGGGAATTCAAATATCAATAATGCTCTGAATAGCGGCCAGTTTTGTATTTAGTAATGAACGCTCCTTACCATTTGAAAGTCGATACTCTTATATTCGGAGCTGAGCCCATTTTTGTACATGATCTGTAACGTGCATGCTGGAACATGAACACTCGTTCCTTGGTCGAATGCCATATGTGCAGCTGCCTTGTCATCATTCCACTCAACAGATTTTAACGACATGTCTACCGAGGTGTTTGTGAGAACGTTGTTGATATTGTACCATTTGGAGAGAACAATCCCTCCAACGGCTCCATTTTCGTCAAATGTTGAGACTCTGAGACGAACTTCTAAGTCAGATGCGCTTTCAATTGGTGCATTGAATGTAAAGTTGCAATGAGAGGAGTAGCACTGAAAGTTGAATAACAAGTTAAGATTTGGTTTTGATAGTATTCAGTTTTTCTTGTCATTCCCTACAACTAAAGTTGTTTAGAAAACCCTAAAAACTGACTGACAACTTTATGGTTTTTGTCTTAACGATCCTTTAATCCTTGAGTAGTAGTGCACGTCTAAGCAATGCATACTACAACTACTACGCTTTGTGACATGACCCGACCGCTACATCAAAAAAGACAAAGTGTCACCTCTTTCCAGTCCCAATTCATAAGCTTTCGATGATGAGTTAGAATAGCTTCCATTTTACCCAATTCAGATTCACACGCTCTTCTCAACATTCAGTTACCATTTCTTTTAGGAAGCTCTTGACGTGTGAGAGGGGAAAGATCTGGATGGAATCTGAGAGATTGTACGACTTCAAGTGGTTCTATTTTGCTCTTGTTGGAAAGAAGTTTTGCATTTTTCTACGGAAGGTGCATTTTTGGATATTTCATACATTTCATCTTCAAAAATCATACACCTCAGATATGTACAAAATCAGAAGAACCCACTTGAGTTTATTTACTGGACGCAAAAGGGGGAGAAGCCGCTTTCTTCATAACTCGCCGACTACTAACTTATGCAAAGCTGGCTCAAGATGTCGTGAAAATCACTAATTTGACGAGCGGCGCCCACTTTGAAAAGTGTCCGTCAAAATCTAAACATGTAGCATGACAGAAAAATGGAACTTTTCCATGTTATCTCCTCTACAACAACCACCTAACCTTCCTCTAATAAATTGTCTTTGTCCTCATGCCCTCCGCGTTCGGAGGTAACAACTGACAAGTTGGAAAATTAATGACACTCAGAACATGTGTTTGAAACTGTAAAACTCACCCAATCCTGATACACAATATAGGTATCTTCATCATCAGCATCACGAGCGACAACTTCCACAAAAAACACATTCTCAGTTTCAGGGACTCCATCATCCAGCACAAATAGGACTTTTCCAGCAAATACCCGTTTGCTGGTAGTTGCTGAGCTGTTCTTGGCAATGTAAGGGATGCTGTCCAGGCACAGAATGCTCACATCTTTGATCACGTTTTCTCGTGGGGGTTTCACTAAAAATTCAAAATTTAGTAGATAGCTTGAAAGAAGGAGTAACGTCAGTGAGGAAAATACTGGAAAATGTAGTACATACTAATGAAGTTTCCAAAACATATTTTTAGAACTGTAAAATTCCGCGAAAACTATTATAGTTCAAAAATATGGATTACCGCTTATGTTTTTTGATTTTCTAGAACGTTCTTGTCACTTAAACAAGTCGCTTAAACTTGATTTCTAAAAAATTCGCATTTCTAGTTGATAACCGAAAAGTTGTCAAAACATTAAAAAATCGATTACAATAAATTGCAAGCAAAATACAAAATAAAATATCAGTGTCAACATTTTCATGTGGTATGCATATGCTGAAGCATTAGTTTTTATTTTATTTTTTTTCTTGTTGAGAATACTCCTTCTTTAATGGTCCCCTGTTTTGGAAATATACACAAAACTTTATCTGACAATGTTTCAGTTTTGAAACCACTTTACTGTTGTTTTACTCAACTTTCCTCTCACAATCAAAAGTAATACAAAATAGCCGGTGAAATATCAACGCCTTTGCAAGTCCCTCATAAATTTAGTTACTTCTTGTCACGCAATATTGCACATCAATCATTGTATCATCAATTTCTCGTCAAAACGTTTTTCACCCTCCCTTTTTTGGCCTTACGGTGCGGAACGCCATTTTTGATAAGTGTTTCGTATCGAATTAGGCTTGCTTTTCGGTTGACCTTGTGCTACGTCGATGAAGACTGACAAAAATTAGGAGAACCGGGGAACGGTGGAGAGGAAAAATAGACCCTCGTGTTTTTCTCAAATTAACGTTTGTTACTGGTAAGGCGATGATTTTAGGAACAGTGGGGAACTTTAGTTCAAGTTAAATATTGATCAAAAGCAGGAAGATATATAGTATTTTGAAAATTAATAATATGTTAAAATAGATCTAATCTCAGTATTTTAAAAGCCAAGTTTAACTTAAAAATTTGAAAAAAACATGAAATTCCACGCGTGTACAAAATTTCTCAGTCCCTTGTTTTTTCGTCACTTATAGCTTAACCCTTTTCTTACCGTCAACATTTGCAGAAATTTGCTGAAACGCCGACTGTCCGTAGCGAAACGCAGGCAGGTTCAAATCGGTGTAGTCGGGGCTGTTGCATCCCAATTTACACTGTAAAATGGAACATGTTTTTTTCCGTCTTCTTTTCTTTTCTGTTTTCTCTAATATGTTTAGCCAGTTAGTTAATTAGCTGGTGTCTGAGATAATCAGAATGGAACCAGCTGCAAATGTCACTCACCAGCGAAAATTCGGTCTTGTTAAAAACATCAACTTCGTGATACAAAGTGTCCGTGTTCGAGATGCGTTCCTTTATCTCGCCAAACTGCAAAACAAAAAGTTATCCCTTCCGCACATAATCCGTTTGTTCCGGAAATGTTGTATTTTATTTCAAAACCTAAATATTAACTCAGTGACCCGGAAGAATTGATGTGATCATCAGAATTCGCACATAGAAGTAATACAATAATAATAATACATATCTCATACACGTACACATGTTCTCTTTTTGAAGAGCTTGGACTTAAGGGTTCTCATATAAATTATGCGAATATGTGGCAAGAGCCTGCCGGACACAAGAATTTCCCATACCTGAGTGATACATCGCTTTTGACATGGTCCGAATATTGGGAATGGCGGAGAGTTTGCAATGACTTCTGTGGTAATCAAGAGAAGAAGAATTTGCAGGTGGAGGAGCCTCATTTTGACATTGGTGATTTCTGAAAAAGTTAATTTAAGAGCTATTGAAATCTAGAAAATAAAATGGAAAAACGCTTTGGTTTGTTGAGAAAATGTGAGGAATAAGCAGATGTTCTTTTTTTCAATTTTTTACAAACAAATTCGTATGATGACCCCCAAACTGTTTGTGCAGCTAGCTCAGTGAGGCAGAAATTGGGACCCCAAATCAACAACATTTCTTGACAGCTTTCCTTTTTGCGTATCATCTGCTGCTAAAACTGCAACTGAAAATACATATGTTCTTCTCGCTTTCTTGACAAGAACCTTTCCAAAAAAATGCCAAGTTGAGTTATTGACGTGTCACGTCAAGGATTAATCAGAAAATTGGAAAAGGTGAAGTTTTGAAGCATTTCACAAAATGGGAGAAGGAGAAACCCGAAACATTTTTTCACAAGAACAACGAACAAGAAAATTGCTGAGCCAAGAAAAACGAGTAAATCTACTTTTCGGCGCATCCGACCTGATTGGAAAAAAGAAAGAAAAAACGAGTACATGGCGACACAGAAAATCCCATATATCTAGAGAATTAGGTAGAGAGAAGGGGGGGGGGGCGGCTCCAAAAGTTTAGAGATGATGCTTTTCGAATGAGATAATGAGGTTGTGGCATATGGTACCAAAGTGGATCAATTATGCGTGAAGAGATCAAGCGAGACAAACACGACCATGTTATTATTGGTTGCGATTATGATGACTTACTAGTAGGAAATTAAAGAAAACGACTAAAACTCTTTATTCTTTTTTTTTCCTCCTTATTAGGCTAATCGCTCGCGGTTCTTTGCAGTGGTTTGTGTGTTTGTTGCTAGTAACCTCAAAAACAAAGGCCCAAAATCCTTGAATTGGGCAATGCTTAGTTTTGAGACAAGTAATGGATAGATTGAATGGAGATACGGGCTTGAAATGGGAGCGCCGAGATAGAATTGAAAGTAGAGAAGAACATCACGAAAAAGGCGTAAAAGTTCTGGCGACTCACTCATCTCCTCTACAGCGCCGCCCCTCCCGCCCCATCGCCTTCCGTTTCCTTTTCCAATTTAAACGGATACTCTCAATCTGACACATTTATAGTGGGAAACAAACTGAAGCGGTCCCCCCACTCCTCCCTCCGTTCTTAGGGTGATTGGTTGGGCTCCCGATGAGAACGAGTTGCAGTTTTCGTTTTTGGGAGAGCATTGAGGTTAAGCTCAACTTGGGAAGTTGTATAGTTCGAGATTGTCGTGAAGTTGACCAGGTTGAAGAAATCGTTGAAATTTAGGAGTCAGAAAGTTCTTCTAATAGTAAGCTTATTTAGTTGAGGGCAAACAGAGATCTAACATTAAAAACAAATTTTACAAGTTCAAGACCTGCAACAGAAAATTCAACTATCAGTCTGGTTTTAAAAAATTGAACACTTCTGTGTTTTTCACTAATACAAAATCTTTGATAATATTCAATTTTCCTAAACTCTTCTTCCCCAAGCCGTTGCCCTCCGTACCAGGCGGCGCAAATTTTTTGGTATTTGAAAGGCCCCTCCCTTCCAAAGTTGATCAAAAATTCAGAAATAGAGAACTTGTTCACCTTACCAAACAAAGCAGTGCGGAGCCCTCCAATTTTTCGCGCAAGACCAGGTTTGCTGATGAATATCAAATCCATGCAAGTCCCAAGCTGTCAGAAAACTTTGAGGTTTGAAGCAAAAAACTTCAAGATGAAAGACTTTTTAGAGAGGGAAGAAGGAACATGTGAGATCAGAACATCATAAAGTTTATGAATACTTCTTGGAAGACTTGATAAAAAATCAAAAACTCAAATAGTGAAGTTGTGGACCGTGTATTAAAATATTCAAAACTTTAAAAAATCATAAATATTCAAAGCCGGATCTCAAAATGAAAGTTCTAAGAATTAAAAAAAGTTGAAAGCAGACGGAGAAGAGAACCTTTCTAGAAAATTGAAATAGTTGAGTTGAAATATTGCAAAGTGAAATTTACGAGATGAAATTGCGAAAAGTGAGGCTCGTCCCCCGACGATACCTTCTCCCCAGCCCCACTTATATATTTAACTCATCATGAGAAATTGAGCAGGAGGAGTAGAAGATGATTATGAGCACTCTTCGTTTTCCCTCATAACCATCTGGTGGCAACCCGCAACCCCACGCACCTTTCGCCCTCTCGCATCCATTTCATATTATCAAAACTATTATTGCTTTTCAATGTGGTCGTCTATTGAGAAATCAAAACCCACCTCTTCTCCTCGAGATCCATTTTCAAGCTATGAAAACAACGTGATGGGAGTCTATTTTGCATACCGTATCATGTTTTATTGTACAAAGAATGGTAATTATGAATAGTAACGGATGGTCGCGTGTTGAATTGCCACCAACCATCTTCTCGTTAATTACAGGTTCAATGTATAGAGAAAAAGGTCAGATTGTCTTGGAAGGACCATAATAGAGTAGGAAAACTAGTGGATCTATAGATACCAATCTCTTCATGATTGCCTTACAAAAGCGGTGCGATCAAGCAGAAGCGACAGGAATATTGTAAAGAAACATAGTCAAAAAGAAAATACAGTATGCTCTTGCAGACTCATAATATTGTTATAAATTATTTGTACATATATCCTGAAACGTCTAGTTTTTAATAGTGATAGCTATAATATAAGATTTCTGTCAATTATTTTGGGTTTTAAGAATGTCTGCTCATTTGTCAGAGTTTTGGTAATGAAGCAAGAACTACTAAAATATGCTAATGCTGAAAAGCTGCTAAAATAAAATATTAAACATTAAAAGCAAAGTGGTACATTTCACAAAAAAATAGTGTTGTGGATTTCTTCCGTAAGATGGCGAAAATTTGAGTGTACTTTGAAGACTTAGCCGAATCGAAAATATAGTAGCTGTATCCGGAAAAGGAAAACCTGACATCCACATAAATCAACAAGTATTCGGAAAGTCTAATAAGAGTGAAATGGTACAAGCCTTGCGACTCAATGTCACACCATTGTCCGACAAAAGGAGAGGCAAAAACAAATCATGCGGTGGGAGGGCGTTGGGCAAAAGTTTCTCTTTTTCCGACATGGTTAGTGTCGGAGGTCCTAATGAGAGAGGTGACGGAAGCCGACTGGTTTTGAGAAGAGCCCGTAATTATTGGCACTCCTTCTCCGGTCACAATTTCATCGTGGCGGCGTGGCGCGTCGACTCTTTCAGTGTAATTGTCTAGGTTTTGTGGGTTTAGTGTTAGAGCGCCGGAAATTGGAAAAAAAAGAGGGACTGATATTGATAGCTCTTTCAATAATTTCACACAGGAAGTATAGAAATATACAAATAAGGAAAATGGAAAATATGAAAGTCACTACGGAGAGGTCTTCATGAAAACGTAAGGCGGAGCTACAAGCCATCATTCTTCTTGTTTCTTCTAAACACGACGCGGGAAAGTAAGAAGGAGGGGGTCTACGTACACAAGCCGCTCCCATGGTGGAAAAAATGGGAGGAGACCCGTCTCGAGACTTCTGCAGACGGGACAGAGGAGAAGCGGTGGGAAAGGAGAGAATGGTTTGTTTCCGGAGAGATGAAACTATTTGGAGAAGAAGCATCATGCGGGGAACAGAAGGAGGATATTTGGTGTAAAATCAAATGGTCAAACCTCAAAACTATTAAAGATAGAAATTAAGTTTCAGTTAACGGTTTTGCTTTTTTGTTTCCCATAAAATGGTTGGAAAAATACTAAAAACAAATTAATCGAAATAAATGTATTATTTTCGCTAAATTTAATTAATTCCAGATTTAGGATGCAACACAGTTAAATTTAAACTTACTGCTACTATGATGTTTTAAAATCGATTCCAAAAGTTGTCACTGGTGTCATATCTAACCATTTATTTATTCAATTTTTCATAGTAATTTTCTTTGATATTATCAGCAAAAAACGTGAGTATTAGCCAATAATATTTGAAACAGAAAATGTAAGAAAACATTGAAAAGCCAAAAATTTGGGTCTTTCAATTTCTACTACCTGACACATATCGAAAATTCAGTTTTACGTGTGGTTTCTTTTAAAGATTTCTTGGAAAAAATAGCGTAGGAGGTTCTGAACACCTTTCGATGTTCGTTTCTCTTTTTTGAGTAGGTGTTGAGAAGAAGGAGGAGGAAGGCGACAAACTTTTTATGACATCTACACATGATATCTCTCAAAACGAACAAAAATGACTAAGTGGTCTAAAAATGGAAAAGAGGAGGAAGCAGTGCAAATGCATATATATCAATTGTTTGGTTAGACTGTGCTTACAAGTTTATTTTCTGGGGGAAGAGGACAGTTCTCACAATTCTCACAACACCTGCTGACACATCGTGTACAAGGACATTGGAACACTTCCAAGACTAAGTTTCAAAAGAGTTAAGCTTCAAAATGTTTATATACGACACCAACAATGTTCAATATATTGATGTGGGCTCACAAAAAAAGATGCCAGGGTGCAAATAAGAATTGGTGCACACCATTGAGGAGGTGTCACCAAATGATGGCCCGTCATAGCTGGGTGATTCATAGGTAAGGGTTTCTCTATTTGCATGCCATTTTTTGACACTTGGAAGATGTTTTGAGTCGACAGAGTTTGAAAGGTCATATTAAAAGCAAAGAGGTACATTTAATAATACATTGCTTCAAATTTTTTATATTGAAAAATTTTAAATTGGGAAAAACGCTTTACACTATTTTTAATTACTACAATAAAAAACTTCAAAAATGGCTCAGTAGCTTTCAAAATTTAAAATGAAATATAATTTGACAACAAAAAATTTTAAGAATAGCGGCATACCAAAATAGCACGAAATGTGTGAAAATGCACATTTTGCTGAGCTCTCTCGCAAAAAACCCCTTGGCACGCGAGAATGTAAAGAACACCTCTGGGAGGGACGTATCACTAGAGAAAAAATCTCGAATTATGACATATGTATATCTACAATTCGCTGGTTCGAATTGAATAAGGCCGACCAGACTTGTCGGCACCCTTTTTGCCGCCTTTTTCGTGAAAAGAAGAACAAAGCCTATAAAAGTGCCCGTGAACGGTGAGAGGGAGGGGCGCGAACAGTGCGCGCGGGGATAAGAAGAGGGCAAAAAAAAAAACATATAGAGACACACTTATCCAATGCACAAAAAACGAATAAAGAGGTGGTTGGATGAGATGAAGGAAGACACCGTTAGAAAGGTATGGAAAGGATCCGATAACCATCGGAAGCACTTGGTGCCGATATCAAAGTGAACGGAAATGCCGACAGACAGGTAGGCAAACGAACTGTTTTGTACGTCTTAATGAGAGGTAAAAAGGATTGAAATTCGTGACATTTATTTTAAAACTACTTTGGTTCATAGATCTGACTAACACCATAAAATAACAGCTCAGCTTTGAAGTTGTCCGACTCACATATTCAGTAACTGTGTGGACCATTTGCAGCCACCCAGGACAATTTATTTTTTCGGGACAAAGATACAACGGTATCGGAAATCGAAACGCAACTTGAAATGAAATAAATAATTCGTTCATTACTCAACATTTTATAAGTATTTTATATTTGTAAGCTTAGAAATGGTCCTCACGTTTTTATTTTTCAACATTTTTGTAATTTCAATTTTCCGTTCCGAATTGCGTTTCGATTATACACACCAACCGATCAAACTTCAAACCACACATTGAAACTTTCACGTCACCCACAAAATGAAAGTAAAATAAGTAGTTATCCTAAAACCATAACACGACAGTATAGTCTTTCCTGTCAATTACACGTTAGCCGCTTTTGGTCTCCAAACATCCAAACAATCGGTCCTTTTTTCACAGCTAATTGCCGACAAAAACACAAAGACAGTGTGCCAAAACGCGAAACTCGAGACACTATGCAAAAAAGAAGATCCATTGACACGTGCGTAGGAGAGGGCAAATTGGTAAATATCCCATCAAGGTACAAGTACAAACAAGCTCTTTAGAGCCTTTGAGGACGGAGGGAGAGAGAAAGTATATGCCAACTTTCGCGAGTTGACACAATTAGATCAACTTGGATCAACTAACTGGGAGGGGGGGGGATAGAGATGAGGGTGTTCGAGTTGAAGTACTCGCTTAAATTGCCTGTTTTAATTCGAAATTTCTAAAGGGCAAATTATTGAAGCTTTCACAAAATGCTTTGAAAGAGTCTTGAAATTAAACATTTCAAAATAGAATCTCAGATTTGGTTGCATTTAAAGAATTAGATTTTTTGACCTTAAAACAGAAACAATTGATTGACCGGAATTTCACTATCGGCTTCGTGCCTGTTTTTAAAACTGTAGCAACTGTTTTCGAAATTTATGCGAAATCTAGAACTATTAGGTACGTGCTGGAATTATATTTCTAGAACAACGTTTTTCAAATACCTGTTTAACTGTGACAGTTTTACTACAATAATTCTAGTGAGTACAGAAGGGAAAAAACAACTTGTTCCGTACATTTGATCCCATGTTATAAAATTTTTTATGAAAGCCGTTCATGTCTTGATCGAAAATAAGTTTCAGCGTGTATAAAAAGCTATACTAACAGAGCAGCAAACACCTATATTTGTTCCTGGAAACTATTAACATTAAATATAATACTCTCCAAAATAAAAACCAACCGACTGGCGGATAATACATTTTTGAATAAAAGCTGCACCGGAAATAGTGAGCGCCTATCCTTCACTGACCAGTCTCGTCATTCTCCATAACACTAACGATATATACATGAAATCCGAGAAGGTGGCAAAAATAATGACCACTTTCTTTGGTTTTGGTTTTCTTTGATGACGAAAGAGAGAAGGACCGAAAAAGAAAGGTGTGTATGAAAATGTGGTCCCCTCCTCTGGTCTCCCAAAACCGCGCCTCTCTGACTTCGCATCGTAAATCAGGGTTCCGGAGGAAGACGACACCGTGTGGGGGGTGAAAGCAAAAGACAAGTAAATCAAAATCGCGAAGCCCAAACGACACGTGTCATTTGACATCGGTCATGTCGAAAAGGAGGGTCGCTTTCCGTTTCGGTTCAACCCGTGCAACACCCACTATTCTCACGGAATTGCAATTTTGAAAGCGATTCAATCGAAATGGGAATACTACATGTAAGCCGTGCCGAGAGAGCAGATGCATCCATTCAAAAAAGGTTCAAAAATTGTGTTTCATAAAAGGCGCTTTTTTGGAAGGCGCTGGTTCTTTTGTATGCACAAGTTCCTCCCTCAGTCATCGTTCTTCTTGTTCAATACTGGTTCCTGTTAGTTATCACCGTTTCCGATTTAAATATTTGCAATATTCTATCTTATACAGTTCTCTGTAGACTAAAATCGACTCCTAGAATTATGGTAGCTATGATTTGTTTTTAGTTTTCTCTTGTTAAAAAACCCGCTGACAAATGTCAAAATATTGTTAAATTACCTAGCAATCAATTTTACTTTCTTATTATTTTCCCCGTTACGTTCCCACTTTTAAATCTCTAAGCTTTCTGCCTCCCCTTATTTCCCACATCTGCACTTCATAGCTCAATTTGTCATCGGCTTATGGTAATTTCTGCCGAAGGCCGATGAAAAGAGGCATTGTCAGGTTCTCGGGTCTTGTATGATATGAAATCCTGAGTGACAACACTTGTAATCCTATTTGTAGCGCCTGTCTCCTGTCCTCACTACGTCTGGCGACTCACCTTGTCACGACGATTGATGTGTGCAGTGACCAATCCGCTCCGTGATCCTTGCGTGCCACTGTAATTGGATTAATTTGTATTTTTTGGGGAAAATAAAAACTTGAAAGCGGGAAGAAAGAAGAAACAAATGTAAATACACAAGGTGTTGTGGGAAACATATTTTGTAGCAAAACTAGGAATGATAGCTAGGATAGAATGTGGGGGTGAAAAGTTGACAAATAGTTGACGAAAATGCGTCTGCAAACAATGCCACAAAAACAAAAGAGAGTTTTATCATTTGCAGGAAAATTGAATTTGAGGATAAAATGACGAATTTTAAACGCGTGAGAATTGACAACAAGATCTGAAACAGCCGGTTAATTAATAACCATCCCAAAAGTGATAGTTCAAAAACATGAAAATGAAATAGTCTTGAAAAAAACCAACAAAGCGAAAAGTTCTTAGTAAGTTTTGGTTGAGTTTCACTATATGCATGTACTCAAATATCTGTCGGAAATTTAAAAAATTTAATAGTAATACACTAAGATTTTTATAATTTTGTTCTATTTGTTAGAAAGAAGTCTTACAAAACGAAAACGAAAAAAAACTGATCACAATGACTCTATCGGAACCGAAGTGCAACAGCGAGGAACAAATTGAATTTTTCATGTTTTCGAATAGATCAGTATTTGAAAAATATGTGTAAAAAAATTCAGGACATACTTAAATTTATTGAATCAAAAGTACAATTTTGCCAAAACTGAGGAGAAGCCAAATCCCATGTACAGTATTCATGTCAGTCTGCCCAATTATACCCTTGAAACCGATGTCCTGCTGAGTCTGCCAAACTGGAAGAAAAGGAAAAGTGGCAAATTGTAGATACAGATGACAATAATTTTTTTTTACTCATTTTCCGCTTTTTCCAGGATTGTTGAATGGTCAAGCGGTTTGGTTTACTAGAAGTTTCATGTAGAGAAAATAAGTTGTTTGTGACATAAATTTGGAAAGTAGCAGTATGTTGCCCGCTGGTTCAAAACAGTCCTAATAGCTTGCAATTTGTCATGAGCGTTAGCGAAAGGACGGGACAGTGTAAAAGAGAGCTTTGAAACAATGCCACGATATCGGGACAAGGGCACAACAAGGAGAGACAGAAAGGAATCCGAAAATTGATGGCCAAGTCATGGATGATACTTGTAATTAAGTGAAATTCGCTTTAACGCGGATGACGGGATGACAGAAAAAACAGATTTACAGTTTCAATGAGAACATTCAGTTTTAGTTTGAAACATTATTCATGTTTGTTACGCATAAATGTGAACATTATCTTGTAAATTTAGTCAGTGTTCCATTCACATTTTTTTGTGAGAAGAACAATGAAAGCAAGTATAAAAACTACCAAAATATGGGCGGGGCTTATTATTGATTTTCATTGGCTTGTTGATTTTAATTATTCAAAGTGTTTTGTGTCTTTCAAATTTGTTTGAATATGGGTACTGTTCAGACTATTAAACAATTTATTTTAAGCCCAAAAGAATGATCCGCCATTATATGGTTCAGTAAAAAAAACAGTTTTAATTCTAAAACAACATGTTTTACTAAATGCATATACGGAATGAGCACGTTCTAGATTAATTTTCGGGTTTACCATGAAAATTCTAGCATTTTTCCAGCTTCTGAATCAATATAACCAAGCAAAACAAGAAGAACAAACTGATTAGAAATATATGTACCAATATAAAGAAAAATTTCAGTTTAAATATTGTTTTTATGGCCTACGTCTCCCATCTATTCAATGATTCATACAAATTTCCATTACAGGAAACAACATAGACTCTTGTGAAAAAATTGCAAATCATTTCGATATATTGAGGATCAAATTCTTGTGAATGAATACTATGCACGTAGCTTATTTTCAAGACAAACAAATAAGAAATAGATTATATCTTGAATGTAATTTTTGAACTAAACACAATTAACTTTATGATCATACAAAAAAGCTAGTAATAGCACATTGTAAAACATCAATTTGTGGAAAACTGTGTCACTGTGCCAATAATAGTGTAATATATTGTAATATGTATGTTTTATATACACTGATTGTATGAGAGCCAATAGAAAAGCTGACTTGTCTAATCAATAAGTGTTAGGGTTAGTTCAGTTGCTTATAAGCTCCTAACCTATACAAACATTTTCTGATTAATCTCAAGTTGTTTAAAACATTTGTTTCGCATTTTTCATTGCTGGAAAAAAGCAAGAACTTGAAATCAAAAATCTAGTTTGAAATATGTGGGGTTTTCTGAATAAAGAATAACTTAAACAGGTACTCGGTAAACCGTGGAGATCAAAACCTTATAACTGAGTAAAACTTCAGGTATTATGTTTGTTTTAGGATTACACTGTTTCTCATCAGGCAGAAAACTGAACTTGAATTGCCCTCCTCGCTCATACATTCTCATGCTTATTTCACTTATACTGGCAACCAATTAAAATGAATATACGTTTTCATCTTCATCATACCTCATCTCTCCGATATTACGACACAACCCTATGCATTTCAACACAAGCCTACCGTGTTGGAGGGTGGAAACTTGGAAGAGACAAAAAAAAATGCACGAAGCGTTTCGATTTTCTTTGGCGGTAATCGGTGACCATAATTTGATCTGATCACATCACACTAACATTGCTTGGGGCCTTATGTCATTTTATTATATTCACATACAAGGGGACGTCTTCACTGTTTGATTGAGGCAAAGTTAAGGAAAAGTGTTCGCGGAAAAGGTGTGGCGACTTTTTGAATTCAGAAATGTGTTGGTCAAAACCACAAAAGAAGTGGAAAACGAATAGTGTACAGCTTCTGAGAACGCAAGCAACAGCTGATCATCGTGGCTCACTGTAACAGCGCACTTCAAATAAGGAACATACAAGACTCGCGCGGGCAGCTGGTCTTGTGCGGTAAGATGATGTTGTACATGTGTTTGTACGTATGTGTTCACCCGCAAATAATTAGACCAAAAAGGTTCTTGAGAGCATCTTAGGGAAGTATAGTTAATGCCACTGTCCTGTTCGCGAGTGAGAAAGCCAGATTTAGTGAACCAATAGTGTCAATTAGAAGAAACTTGCATATGGAACATGGGATTTGGTGTTAAGCTTTTGAAAAACAACAGGCTGTCAATATGACATATGGTTCAAACAAGCATCTTCTTATCCCACACTTGAGGAAATGAAAAAACACTGAAGATGTAAGATAATATGATTGGTTACAGTCTTCGGTATTGGTTTTGACAGTTAGACAGAAAAACGTGATAAATATTTAAAAATGGTTACGTCTGTTTATAATGGTAACATTCTATGCAAGTAACACATTGATTACTTTTGTTATTTGAACGTTAAAGTTTGGTTGTTCCCAGTAAAATTTATGAATCGATTTCCGCAATTTTTGGTGGCTATGAAAGGTCTGCAGAAAAAAATGGTCTTGATGAAAATAGTACTTTTTTATCCTAAAATACAAAATTATTCTGCACCTGTTGGTTTTTTAAAAAACAAAACACTAATTTTAACATGTGGGATGGGGTCTTCAAATGTGTGCAAGTACCTAAAGAATTGTATTTACAGTTGAAAAATATGCTAGGTATTGGAAAATAGATATAATTCTCAAATTTTGAATTGAAATGAACTGGAGTTGGATAAGAAGTGGATTACTTTTTAATACACATGTATGATAAAAAGAAAGAGGGCTTGCAACTTGAATATCTATATATAGGTTTCCAATCTGACTAAAAAGGAGTGCGAACTTTCTCGCCTTGATATCACACTTATCCATCACTTCGCGTCAGTCAGACAGTGTGTTCCGCCCTCACCGAAAAGCGCATCTTCACAAGCCTACCGGCCATGGGTACAATTGTTTTGAGCAAACAGTCTTCTGGTGATAAGTGGATCGCACAAGGGGAGCCTCGATTTCGGCACACTATCCGGTGAGATTCTAATTGTTGTTCAATAGACCATTAGAAGGAAACGATTGGTGTCTTCCATTTTAATATGACGGAGCGAAAGTCGAACATGCAGCTGGCTGGTCCTTTTATGTTTCTTGATCAAGTGGTTTGAAGGAGAAGATGCGGGAGCAAGAAGTCTATTGAAATGAAATTTGATTGATCGAAAATTTGAAAGAATGTTGAATTTTGAAAAAAAAAAGGAAAATGTTAGATGTAGAAACCGAAAGGAACCAAAACAAAACCGCAGACTTTGCGTATTTTTGTTCATTTTCTGGAAGTCAATGTGCAGAAAATTGAAAATAAAATCCTTATCGTAGGAGGGCGAAAATAAATAATTGGATTACCTAACCGAAGATTTCTAGCGACCTTATCAACAAATGAGGTCCATGGGAACCATAGGATGTTATCACCTGCGAATTTATTATTTACCTGACCTACCTGCAAACAACACGTTCCGATGAGGTGTTGAGGAGAAATGGGAGGAGGTGAACAAGGTAATTAATCAAGGTTTAATGGCTATGGGAAACTAAAGATAGAAAAGAGTATGGACGGAGGGCGAACGAAATATGAGCTGCAATCCCAAAATATGATGATGAACGGAAGAAGAGGTGTCTAATGGAACACACAAGAATATGAGACAACATGATTAGAGGGTTCAGAAACAAGGCATACGACGGTAACTAATAAAGGGGAGAAGAGTATACATAAGGTAGCGGAAAGGGTTTTTGAAAGAAAAAAGGATTACATGTAATCAAGGGACCATTGATGAAATAGCAAATCCCTGGATTTCCTTTGCCGTCGTTTTGATGTCTTGTCTTTTTTTGTAGGATATTACTAAATAATAACCTTAAACATCTCATTAGAGAAAAGACAATAGATGCAATTTTGAGCTAGGCAGTCAAGATGAAAACTAAAAACATTCGATTTCAGTAATACTTTGATATGGATTGTTATACTAAAGATGGTAGTAAAACACATTTAAAAAAATCTTCGGCTTATCTAAATTGTGGTTTATTAAAAATGCTTTACTGTAAACTAAAAATATAATTAAAATATATATGCAATATCAAAAATTATGAATATTTCCAATTTATTGCTTTGAATTTAATAGAGCAAAATTGTTAAAGCTACTGTTGAAGTCTGAACTCAAAAACTTGGTCATGGATCATAGATAGATTTTTTGATTTAACCTCACCTCGTCGAAGAATTTAATTGCATGAGGGTGTATAAATGCAAAACCAAGCCATACGGTTAAAGCACGGCCAATTGAAAATGATTCGAGAAAAAAAAAACAACGGAGGGGTTGATCCATGTGTCGACACCGACACATTCATTCACTCCCCCCCCCCCCCCCCCCCGGCTTTTTTGTGCCCTCGTTTCGGCTGTCTGTCAACTGACAATTCGAATAAACGGGCGTGGAACGATGATTTCAAGGAGAGTGGTGATCGAGAAAAGAAAGGGGGAAAGAAGATGGTTTGTTTAGGCAAGATGGGAATGCTTTTCATCTCGTGACAGCTTTATTAGCACTGTCACATTAATTGGAAAATGACTATTGAAATCAGGAAAACCTCTATTTTCAACAAATCGTGAGTAGACAAGTATTTAGATCTGAGAATGTAATAATGAGCAAAACCAAAAAAATCTAATTATCTAGCTTTAGAATCCAAGTTGCACCTCTTTAAAGACTATAACTTCATATGAAATTGAATTCTATGTTTGAAAAAGAAGCGCAACGCCACATTGCAAGAGCTTTTACAGATCTTGTTTGTGTGCTTGAAACAGTCTTTATCAGATTTGAAATCCTGTGGGCTTCATCTACACTCCTAGTGCTACATATTAACACTTCCCCGGCTTGAAAAACGTCTTGTAACCGGAAGTTTACTCATTTCTCTTTACTCTATCTCTAGAATGATACATATGTTATGTTAACATATCGGATTATATAGTGGAACGTTTACACAGTCATTAGTTGGTGCGCGATAGTCAAGAAAATGAGAAGATGAGAAGGCATGGGGGGGGGGGGGGGATACTCCGTAGTGGTGTTGCCATTTGTTAATCTGTCACCTTTGTTTAGAGACAACTGTGTGGCACACTACTGGAAACTGGGGCGATTAAAGGCAATAAAGATGATTTTGAGGGTCGCGCAAGAAAATTAAACACCGACAATTTTAAATGAAGGAGAAAGTTAAAGCTGGGGGTTCGTAAAAATGGAACAGTGTTTCAAATAGTAAGCAATAAATAAACCTTGAAAAGCTACAATAAACTGTGTTTAGCCGTGAGAAATAATTTCGGTTTTTATGGCTAAAGTTGCTAAAATAAAAATATCAATCAAGTGTTTCAAAACTGAGCAATTTTGCAAAAACTATTATACTAGATTAATGGATATTACCATTTTCATCAGTTTTTTTGTCAGAAATTCAAATTTAAATAAGTTTGCGCAAATGGTATAACTGATGATGAATGGTCAGAGGGGAAATAATTGAAAATAATTTATATGCAGATAAACTGGCCACATTTCATAATAAAACTTCCTGAAAAACGTTGGATTATTTAAAGTCAAAAAGTCGTAGTTAGTTATTTATTCTTCAAAAAATCTAAAACACTGTCGCACTTTCGAACCCCTTCCGCTTTAAAATAATCTATATACCGTATTTCCTCTATTAGTCTTGCACCTCTACGGCCCAATTGAAAATTAGTCTTGAATAGAGAAAATATGGTAACTTAAAAAATTGAAGTCTAGTTGAAACTGTTTTATTTAAATTTATTTTTCTAGAATAATAAAAATTGGCTGAGCAAATTCGAGCTAAAAAGAAACGAGCAGAATAATTCTGTAAAAGACCACCCTTGAGCAATTAGATGTAGGTTAAAAAATTGAATTGCCCTCTAGCACTAAGAATTTCTGAAAAAGGGAGCATCACCATAAAGACATTTAATGCATAGGAAATGAATCCTTGGATGCCACCAATGCCCAATTCATTTCAAGTTGTGAGAAAAGGATTGTTGCAAACAAGGGACACCCATCCTTTTTCCGAGACAATAATTTACTATTCTTATGCACTTGTGAATGAAGCGCGCAATTCATCCGGACAATGAACATACTGTATGCGGTACATGTCTTGAAACAGAAAAGAGGATGAGACGGTGGATTGCAAGGGGCGAAATTAAGATGTAGGTCGCACAATTAACAATTTGCGGAGCGCAGATTTTGTTCCCAGGTTGAGAAAAAGAAAATCGTGTGAACCAATCTTTTTCAGAACAATTGCCGTTTGCATGGATCCTTCATGCAGCGACAATAAAACAAAACTAAAAAACAAAAAAAGTACGAAAATAGTTTAAAAAAGAGCAATAAATATTATTTTCCCCCATCAATTTTGAGTGTTGTTTGAAATATTACTACGTTCAAATTTTTCGTTTGAAAAGAGCAATTTTCGAGAGATAAACTACGAATAAATACAATCTTAGACAATCACATAAAGTTTTCGAAAATTACATTATCACCAGAAAAAAAAAGAAAAATAGAAAAAAGATTGAAAACTCTTACACAAAATGGGTAATATCTAGAACGTCAAATGGAAAAGGTATTATGGATATCAATCTGAGTTTATTGGTATTTTGAGTTGAGCTGTTTTTGGATGACAGGTTCACTATTTTTGCTATTTTCTTTATATATCAGAATACAAATTTCACATGGAAAGTGAAAATCGCAAGGAAAGTCATTTGTTAAAAACGGTAAACTTTCACAAAATGAAAGTTGCAATATTTTAAGTTTGTAAAAGGAATCATTTAATTTTTTCCAGATATTATACTGCATCTTGAAATAAGAGTTTTGAATGTGGATTTGCCCTGAAACACTTAAAACATCGAAAAATTACTGAATCATGCCTATAATATAAAATTATTTTCCGTGTATAGCATTTTACTATAATATCGGGTGGTTAATTTTCGTTAATGTTTTCCCACTTGCACTATTCCATTTTTTAATAAAATAAATTAAGTGCAAATTTTTAAGCATTTTTTCAATTTCTTATTTAAAATTATATTCTTCCATGTAATTGTAATATATTGTTTCTGTTGACTTAAATTAATTTTTGTTCCTTTTTTATGCCACTTATGTTTGTAGTTCTAGTTTTCCCCAGTTGCAATCACCTACAGAATATGTTTATTATGAATATAAACAACTCCGCTGTGAATTTCGGTTAATGACTGTTATTTAATACCTGTATTCTTTTTGCATAACGCTTCAGAAAAATAAACAAAAAAGTGACAATTGTGGTCTTTTTTATTATTGTCAAATCCATTCTAAACTCATACCATTTCTAGCATGATATTTCCTTTAATGATACTTGTTTTATTCAATACTATCCCAATTCGAGTTTCGGAAGCTGATGAAGAGTCAGAAAGACATCAAGCTTACCTGGATCATGTAATTTTTTCTCAAATAATCGATAATATATTGAAAATTTCAGAGAAAGCTGAAAGAAGATGTTTTAGGCCCATTGGATGGATCAATGCCGAGTGAGCTTCCGGTTTTTATTGGTGCTCAACTAAAACTTGACCACATATCACGTGTCGACGAAAAGACTGGATTTCTCACACTCGCATTAACTGTGAAATTTGTAAGTTTCTGATGTTAAATACTAAAAAAATAGGTTACTAACAATTTTTTGTGTTTTCTATATAATTTTTGCGGATAGGTATGTCAAATTGTTTTCGGCATGATCTAATTTTGCTGGCCTTCAAATTTCCGAAAAGTTCTTGAAAATTCTAACGTCGATTTAATGATGTTTTGGGAACCTGGAAATAGACAACAATAGTGAAAATTATATATTTAAAAATATGTGAAATTTTTTATCAAGTTGGGTGAAACTCCAAAACTTCCAAAATGATTTCATGATGTAGACCTACTACTGGACACCTGAAAAATATCCTGAAATCTGCTAAGATCAACTGTTAAAGAAACTTTGCGGGTTTCGAATACAGGAAAACAATTTAACGAGAAATTTCAAATCGACTTTTTTTCTAGTTCGAAGTGCTGGTCTGTAGCAAAATTGTTAGGGACTTACAAGCAGTTGTTATTTAAAATTATAAAAATTTTCTTTCAGATGTGGAGTGACGAACGATTGCAGTGGGACCCGTCACACTATTCCGGATTTACTAGAACGAGATTGGAATTTGTTGATTTTTGGTTATACCAAATTTGGAAGCCACGAATTTACATGACAAATACCTACGAGCGTAGACAATCAAAAACTATCGATTTACTCTCTAATACGCTTGTTGAAATGGACATTCATTCAAAAGGATTTGTTATGACAACTACAAAAATTTTGTTGAAAACTTTTTGTTTTCTTGATTTCAAAGGATATCCCCACGACTTCCAAAATTGTTCATTCAGTTTCATACCAAATATGAATGCTAACGAGTATGTTACAAATACACTTAGAAATAATCTTGAAATGTTTACAGTATATTTCTGGGTTCTTCAATGTTAAAAGCAAAATTTACCAAAGATTTCACAGATCCACAACAAGTTGTAAGGGTTCAAGATTTTCAAATAAACGATGTGGTAACCGAAGATTTGTACTTATTTATGAACAGAATTGTTCTTCACGACTTGACAAGGTATGTTATTCTTTTTCTTTCTTTCTTTCTTGAAAATGAATATTATCACAAGACATAGGCCATTTTTAACTCCACGTAAATAATAAAAAGTACATTTTTTTTCAATTTCAACAATTAATATTTCATTCAGGGAACCTCGCAGCCTTGTGCGATCCTTTGTCAGTTTCACAATAGTTCTTCAAAGGAAAAACGTTTATGTTCATCTTCAGCTTTACGCTCCAATGATTTTCATTTGCACGTAAGTTTTAATATTTGAGTCTAGAAGCTTGGCTGTAACTTTTATTTTAGGTTTTTAAGTAATTTCCCCTTATTTTTTTTAAACAAGGATTAGCTTTGTTTATTAAGCATTTCATTTACAGATGCCTGATCATCTCAGGATTTCTACCCAGTGAATATGCGTTACCACTTCTTGTGTTCAATTTAATATCGGAATATTTATATTTTCACAATATAAAAGATGTGCTTCCCACTGATTTTGATGGGACTCCGACTATAGGTTTGATTTGATATTTATTCACTTATTTCAGAAAGTATATTTCAGCCCTTATTGCAACTTTCACACTTGCCGAAACAATGTCAATCATTGGCTGGAAAATGTTTATAATAACAATCATGACTAAAAAACAGAAAGCCTATTTCTTAAACTCATCAAAATTCCCTCTTGATTCAGGATTTTTCAACATCAGAGTTTTGAGAAGACTGCTTACTATTGATAAATTTCTGATGTATATGTTGATTGCACAATCATTCGGAAGTATTTTCATTATGCTTAAAGATTAATTCGTTGTTTTTTCAACCAGTTTTTTTATAAAGATGTTCGTAATGGTTTTTTTTTCTGTTTGAAAAAATCGAGTATTGAAAATTTCTAAGTAATTATAATGACGGATTGTTAACTAAGTACTTGGTGGTTCATAAAAGTTTTGTAAAAAACAACATGAAAAAAGGTACTTGTAATCTATTTTGATCGGTCTTCATTGTCACCATCTTCAGTCTGAGATCTTCAGTCTGAAGTCTGAAGTCTGAAGTCCGGTTCTGCTCCTTCTATGCTATTTTCGTTTGTTTAGCATTATGCTCTTGAATTTTAGATTCAGTGTGACGTCAAATGAGTATTGAAAAGAAATCAATTATCGGTAACTTTTTAAAACTTTTTTTGAAGTTCGCTCAAAAATTCACTCCAAGTTTTTGTCATGGAATCAAGCAGATAGTTTTTGTTCATCATTGAAAAAGTCTTCACATTCACAAATGCTGTTAATAAAAATAAACAATATGTAAAGCAATGTAAATACCTATTAACTACGGATCCACTTTTCATACCAGGTAAAAAAGTGCAAAGTGCAATCTATCTTATGATCTTACTATTAGGAGAGTTGGTGGAAGCGGACGATTCTTCAGGCAACGCTTCAGGCAAGGCCATATGTTGCAAAAATGGATTTCGTTGTGTTGGATTTTTTGATTTTTTTTTTTAAGTGATCAAAATGTGTGTATTCGCATGTTTTTGTATTTTTCCAACAATTAATATTTTGCTGCAAAGGGGTTGCTATAATTATGGACTACCCTCTGGTTAGGAAGAAACTCACACACTTTACGCTTTCTTTAACTTTTTAAAGAGTTTATCAACAAAATATTTTTGATTCCGTATGTTCAGAGCCGACTACAATTTTTTTACAGTTATTTTTCCCCCAACGCGCGGAACTCCGCATGCTGACCCTCAAAGTCAATAGGCAGAAGTATTTTTTTGGATTGAAAAATGATAAACTATAACCTGCGTCTCTTCCTTCTCTCTCTGTCAATGTCAATTTGATTATATTAGTGAACACTTTATAGTCCGAACGACTACTGGAAACGTTTAGAAACGAAACTTTTCATTCCAGTTTCCCTCCCGTTCTTGCTTCACAATACAGTGTAAAAATCAATATCTCATTTTCTCTCGAAGAGTCTAGCTACAATGTTTCCTATTTTCATTGTGCTCGTTATCCATATTCATCTTGTGGTGTCACAATGGGAAACGGGAAAAAGCTTCACGGTTTTGGTGAGTTTTATTTTTCATATGTTGATTATTAGATAGGTCTATAACTGATAGTTAGTAGAAAACATTCAAACCAAATTTTGAATTCTTTTTTTACAATTTTTCAGACGAAGCTTCGGTCAGATTTGTTCAAGAATTATAATGGTTCAATGCCTGTTGGGAAAGGAGAATACCTTGAAGCAACTCCATCATTGGAAGTTGGTTTTATACATTTTATAGATGACGATCACGGGTTCATGTCTGTTGTGATTAACGCTGAGCTTGTTAGTTACTTAGTTTACCAACCAGTAGAATCATTTATTTTTCAGACGTGGATAGACGAAAGATTAAAATGGAACCCAGCAAATTATTCGGGAGTTCGCGAAATTGTGGAGAAGACTTTTGAATTCCGAAAAGACAACAATTGTTGGATGCCGATTGTTAAATATCGTTCTTAGTAATAAGCAAATATTATTTTTTCAATATTATTTATATTTTTTCAGTGACCGTAGGTATTCTGAATTGGACTTGCTTGAATTCTCTGACGCGAGAACACTTATTTCCTATAAGGGTGAAATTAAAACGGCTTTGCAAACTATGGTCACCACAAAATGCCAGTTTTCATTTGGAGAGTATCCGAATGATTATCAAAACTGCTCGATAATGTTGATTCCAAACCAAAATGCAGACGAGTAAGTTCATTTTCGTAGGTTTTTATTAATTTGTATAGATACACATTTCTGTTGACGCATAATGTTGGCCCAGAAAGTTTTTTTACATCAACATTTCCGCCTATGTATTAAAACTCATAAAAACTAAAACTATGGACAAAACACTTCACCTAACTCTTAAATTCCGAAATTTTCTTTTATTCGAAAAAGTATTACTAAAGTTGTTTAGTTATTTTACCATGTACAAAAAATATTTTAAAAAATCCATAATATTGTCAACAAAATTGATCATTTCTCAGATTTCGATTTGTGTCTCCCAATGGTTACTGTAATCCAAAATTTGAAAATCTTGAACACCGTGCAGTTCGAGTCCACGATTTACATCTTATGGGAGTTGAGTCCAATATTTTTTATACGTTTGCAAATACATATTTTACTGCTGAGGAAGTTACCGGGTATGGGTCATCAAAGTTTGATATCTAGAAATTTGATATTTCAGTTTTGAATACATGGCTAAAACAGAATTCCGTTTCAATCTTATGTTCAAGAGAGTCAACAAGCTTCTGAATGTTAAACTCTCAATTCCGTCAATCTTGATTTCTATGTGAGTTGGAATGCACAATTTTAGTTGCATAAAATCTTATTAAAAATTACGTTGATATTTTCTCAGTATCTACTATATGGAACTTTCGAAAAAGCGTTTATTTTTGAGAAGGGCAGAGCCTGTGATGTCAAAGTATTCAATACTGTCTGCAAAATTCAGTTTATGCATATGGTTTCTTAATAATTTCACATTAACTGAGTAGTCAAACTCTCATTGGTAGTAATTCCCTTGTTAACAAAACTATGTAAAAAAACAAATACTTTTTTCAGGTTCCTCATTATAGCCGGACTCTTCCCTAATGGTTACTCGATCTTTGGTTATGCTTACTGCTTTTTTGTTGAAGTAATGCATGGATTGTATGTTTCGAAAATACTTCCTAACGACATCAGAGGAATTCCCTATCATGGTAGGCTTTTTTCATCTGATATCATATCTTGAGTTGATCATTTCAGGAGCTCTAGCGTTGTGTTTTTTGATTGAGACCGTGTTCCTCTTCTGTTGGAAAGTCTTTTCTGTCTATGCTAGAAACCAAAAGCTCTTCGCTCAACTTCCAAATGTGTTTGCTGACAACAGAGTCTTTGTATTGAAATTTGTGTTCTACGTTGATAGAGTAGTGTGTGTCGCATTATGCTTGCAATTCTTAAGCGTCATTTACAAAACAAGATAAAAATTGTGATGGTATTTTTTATATACATATAACAATCACATGTAATGTGCTTCGTAGTGCGGGCAAAGAGAGATTCCTTGCGGACATCGAATATCATTGATTGCACATTGTAGGAGCATCAAAGTATCTTTCACTTGGTTTTAAAATCTGAATTTTATGCTCTAATCATAACAACACAAATTTCGTTAATTGAATGAAGATGGTTTTTATAGAATAAAATAGAAAAAAAATGTGATGTGTGCTTCAAAATATTGAGCATTGAATGGAATAAAACACCGTTTCAATTATCAAACAATGATTTGCAAGAGGCAAAGCCATAGAAAATTTAAGATGATGCAATTTGAGGCCGTTCCAATACACCTCTGTCGTCTGAATGTGCGGGACTATCACTATCTTTTTCAGGAGTATTCATGTTTGTGACCGTGAGCTCAATAACTCCGTGCATGCCATCATTCGTTTGGTTTCCGTTGTTTTCTGCCTAAAAATTCAAAGTTTCAGAGTTTGAAATCAATTTCCCTCATTTTCCCGTTGACATACATAAGCCCTCTGTGGATCAAAACCGACATCAACATCAACCTGTGTAGTTCTGATATGGAATGGGAAATTTTGATTGTTATCTGACGGACGCGATAAATACTGAAAGAAACACAATATTTCAACGTATGCTTTAATTTTCTCGGTACCAGGAAAATGATGTATCCGTAGAATGTCACAATGTTATCCACAATGTTCACCACTTCCGCTCGAACCCAATTGTTCAAGCAGAAATTCGCAATCATTGTGAAAATTGGTGGTGCCCAGAACCTAAAATTCAATCATAGCCATGACTTTTATTAGGTCCCTTCTCAGAGTTACCATGGTGTCATGAGAAAAACGAAGCTTGTGAAAAAAGCAGATTTTTGCGGCGAATCGCTTCTTGACATCAAAGCCGCAACGACAAAGAAGACCCACGCTGTGAGACGCCAAATTACTAGTAGATATGCTGGTAGGGATTCCGATTGAGCGTACACTTCGGCAGGATCAAAGAACTGCAATGGATTAGTGTAAACATGGAGCAAATAGAAAAGTCTTTAATTATGAAACATGTTTAGATTTAGCGAATTTTGCATATGAATCAATTTTTGGTAGAAGGAAGTATAAAAACTAATGTTCAAATAAATCGTGGATATCAGTTTTAAAAATTTAGAAAACGAAAGAAAACGTGGGAAAATTTGCATACACTAATGAGAATTTGATTACATTTTTGGAATATCGTTTTTAATTGTATTTTTCTCTCACCTTGATTTCCCAAAACTGCATTAAAAGATACGAGCAAATGAACACAATGAACATTCCTACTAGGAAAAGTTTGTCCAGCTGAAAACTTCGTCATTATTCAGTTTGATAGTTCAACTTTTCGAACCCTACCCATGATAATAACATCTTTGTCACATTTAATCCACGGGCAAGTACAAGGCACATGTACATGAACAACATGTCTGCCAGCGCGCTGCAAACCAATTAACAAGATCGTTATCATAATTGTTCCGCTTACCGAATAAACTGGCCCGATGTCAATATAATCGGTAGGCCGATTCCGTCAATAGCATAGATGATATAATTTGTGACGAGAAACCCTAATCCAATTGTATTCATAGTGATTGACTGAGAGCACATGCGAAACGTGTTGTGATAGAGACGACGTGCCGAAAGACTCTCTAGCAAAAAATATATATAAGTTAATTTTTAGGTAGAACCAATTACTTACTTCCCATTAGAAACACACATACAATCAAAATGGATTGAAGTCCAAGGAACAAGGTGTCAGAAGGAAGGATGACTGTAACCGTGATAAACTTTCCAGAACAAAAAATCTTCACTTACGCCATTCATCAATTGAAAATTGATATTTAAGAACTTCAGTAGGTAATCCATTAGTCATTTGTAGAGTAAACTCAGCATAAATCCCAATCGATTCATTATTATAGAGCCTTCGGTCTTCACTTTCGCTTGGATCACAGTTTGCAATTGCCAAAAACCACCATCGACTTCTTGCGGATCTAAAAATATTCAGATCATACGTGGTCTAGCTTTTAACATTGTGCTGACGTTATCTGGCGTTTCTGTCATAACAAAAAATAAAAACCTAGCTTTTGGTGAACAATGAATCAGATGATGAAAAATATGTAGATAACAAAAAATAAAGTCCCAGTCAGCCTACGTGTCTGCCTACCTTTTCTACGTTTGTTGTTCGTTCGTAGTTCAAAAATCAATTAATCTAGCCTCTGTGAAACACATAATTTGGCTAAATTGAAGAATTTTTGTTAAATTTACGCCTTTTACAAATGTTTCAGACATTAAATTGAAAACAGTTGTAATAAATTTTCAGAACGTTTTATTTCGCAATTTAGAACTTTTAAGCAACCCATCTCTTAACTTATTCGATTAACGAAAATCTTTTTAAAATTTTTTTAACTAATGAGTGTGCTACAAACCTGAAAACTCTTGTCCCAGAGCATGCTATCCATTGTTGTCCAAGCCCATCAGAATGAATTTGACACCTTCCGTTGCCTGAACTGTCCAAAGCATATGGGCTCAGGTAAATCTATAATTTTGAATGCACTATAATTTCATAAAACATTATCCCTACAATTTGGTGATTCTCCGAATGATTTGCCAAGAGCTGCACTCTGTCTTCACACGTCTAAAAAATCAATTTCAATATGTAATTATTCGGAAAGTCAACCGACATTTAGTTCTTTATACGCCCGTGGCCATTGATCTTCGGTGTCAAAATATAGAAGGAGCATTTGAGTTGGGTAGAACTGAAATAAGAAACTATTTTATAAATTCTACAATATTTTTTAATTACCATGGGATATCGAAATGTGTATTCTAAAGCTCCAGTGTCTGATTGAAAGCAAAACCTATCAAGATACACAAAATCCTGAAAACATGTAGAGATGCACTTGCAGATTCATACAGAGTGACATGATATCATAGTGTGCGTTTGGTGACTAAATCAATGTATCTAAAGTTTTAGTAAACTTTAAAGCTAACTCGCAATGACACTCAAAACAAAAAATGCAATTTTTGAAATAAACTTCTCTCTAGATAAATCGCAGAGCCGTTGTTTGATATGTTTAGAAAAGTTCACAGAAAAACAGAAAAAAAATTGTTTAGAAAATTTGAACAAACCCTTTTGGAGCTAAGAATCCCTTGAGCACGCTTTCCCTGAGCAATATAAATGTGGTAGCAGAATGTGGTTAATAAAAAGACCAATCTATGTTTTTCCTGTATGAATTTCATCTCAAAATTCAACCAATTAATTTCCTGAATTTTATATATTGATAATTTTGAAAATTTTGAAAATAAAACAAATTTCCGGTAGGAAGCCGAAAAAATACTGAGTTAATCAGTAAAAGTGAATAACAAAGCCGAAAAAAAAACAGAAAACGAATAACAAAACAAAAAAGGATAGATAAGAAAAATAAGTTGAAAAATGGATGGTGTTTTGTATTATGAGAAATCGGGAAATGAGAAAAAAAGGAAAACTGGTAGTCACGAACTGCTTCTCAGGCTTCTCTCCTGCTCTTTCATCAGTCCGTTTTAGATGAAGCCGTGGAAAAAGAAGCAGAGCTCTTGCATTTTGGCCGAGTGAGGAAAATAAGTTGCTAAGCGACACGGGCAAAGTAAACGCGAGACCGCATTCTGCGCAAAACTTCTACTGCTATTGGGGCTGTTGCTGCTGTTGAAAAATAAAAGATAGAAAATTGTTGAAATGATTATCTCGCTCGTTTTCAAATAAGGTTCCGGATGTAGTGGGTAAGGTGGAGGATGATGACAACTTGTGATAGAATTTTAAATTTTTTTTCGTTTTGAGTATGCTTCACTTCAATATGAGAATCCGTGTTTTACAGAAAACAAGCACTAGGAAGAAATTAGTTTTAGCTAGACAATTGATAGACAACTGAAAGCACTTTTAACGGATCTTCTTATTGTCGGTAAAACATTAAAATTAGCTGAAAAACTTGGAAATTCTGAAAACAAATTCAAATTAACTGCCTCTGAATATTTCACAAAATTGTCGTTCTGTAATCCGAATAATCGATAGATCGAGATTTCAGCAAATGTCGAATTGTAGAACTCAAAGAAACATATCAAAAGCTCCAAATTATTATGAGATAAAAGATAAAAATTGATGTCTTTACTATTTCTATATGAAAAAACTCACTACAGTATTACAGTTTTTTATTCATTTTTGAATTTTTTCTTAAAATTTTTGAAGTCGATGATTGTCGAAAAATTTTTATGGTCATTTACCACTGATTTGAATTTTTGTTTTTATCAGATTTTTTGATGTCTTTTTGACAACAATTGACATCAAGAATAAGTGGGAAACGAGAAATTTAAATATTCAACAAGTTATGACTGCAAGTTTTGTTGGAAATTTCATCATTGTAAATATAAATCTCTGCACAAGACGCTAAATTTGAAGAATAATATTTGATTCTCAATCCAACGTACAATCATTTTCATAAAAAATACAAATTACTTCAGGGTTTTGTTTTTGAGAAAAGAAACGGAACCCGGAAATTTTCAGTAATTTTGGGGTTTGAAGTTTTTCTCATATCAGTATTTGAAAACAGAAATCAGCAATAATTCGTATCTTTTGCAAGAAAACACTTTGATGTGAGGTAAACATCAGTGATAATTTGAAAAAATGGCTACAAGTTTTTAGCTAATTGTAAGAGATTTCAATTGTAAGTTTGAATATTTTGTGACCGTAATATTAAGAAAAAAAAAGTTTTTTATCTTGAGCAACTTGGTGAAAAATTAAATTTTAAAAACTGTTAAATTTTTTTCAATTTCTTTTGTCGGAAGAAGAACAAAAATGCCAATGATTTAGTTGTAGCCAATTTGACGATTTTGTAAATGCACCAAATTTCAATTTTTGCCCTTTCACCCACTAAGAATTTTTTGAACTTTTATGTAGATGGGATTGGTTTTTTTAAATTCTTAAAAAAATCTTAAGATGTATTTAATTTTGCAGTAATAAATCCCTGAATCAACTTGCGGCCATAATTTGTTTAATTTTGCTGGTGGCCAGAAATTATTGTCTTTCGGCAGTGTCTGGTGCAAATTTCTCACAGCTAATATCTCGGTCACCATTGATTTTAGTCTAATCAGTTTAATTTTAAAAAGTGTTTTAAAACCTTTTCTATAACTGATGCTTGATTTTTCATATTTTCAAAAGCAATCAAGATATATACTGCTATAAAAATCTGCTTATTTTCAAGAGGCCAAGAGGTAAACGGTTTTAGGGCTAATATGACTCTCTGAGAGTGATGAAAGTAACTTTCTACTTCACCGTAAAATCCATGAACCATTTGACAACCATGTAAAAACTACATGTAAAAAACCAAACCAATATCGTTAAATTGTTTTGACTATATTTTTAGACACCCACGCAAAAGCAATTTTTAAATTCATACTACTGATTATCTACGTTTTCCGAATTATATGCGCTCAACGCAACCAATCGTGATTTACATTTGTTTTCGAGTATGAAAAATCGATTTTCGTTAGAATATTAGCCTTCACAGCAGATGTAACTTTTTTTAGAATGCATATGAAATTCAATCCACAACATGATAGCGTTACCAAAAACAACAATGATTTGGCAAATCACTTGGGAAAGTTCTTTCAATTTTCATGGAGATGAATAAATTATGAACTTTTTCTTTTACTTTCAGTTGAAATCTAATAACCTAACAAATGTTTTATGAGTCACTTCTGACAGAAATTACTGCTATCAACAAACTGACTAATTCAATTTTAGGTACTTGTCAAAACCGGTTTAACTAATATTGCAATACCCAGTATTTTGAAGTAGTTTTTGATTGATTTTATCATTTGGCAACAGTTTTTAAACTGATGGGAATATTAATTTTTTTAAATAAAAATTAACTACATTTATTCGAGCAGTTACAAAAACAAATACCAATGTTGATTACTTAAGGAAATCACAAAGTTGAAGAAACACAAAGCAAAAACTACGAGAGCACAAAGAGCAATTTTTTTGATTGGGGGAGGGAGGTATCAGTTTGACGGGAAGGTTGTGACGTGGCAGTGAATAAGAACTTTTGGATGGTCAAAATGGCATCTGAAAAATCAAAATAACAGGATAAAAACGTTTTTTTCTCCCAAAACCTACCCATAATGGCAACGTTGGCCTTGAGCAAGAGTTTTTATCCACTGCTATCATGTCGCATTTCAGATTTCGTCAAGAGATTCAAGGACTACATAAAAAAAGGTTAGGATGTTGATAGAGATGGAGATGCTGAGGTGAGAGTAGTAAGAAGAGCAGCACAGCTGACAGAAAATATAGTGGTTGTTTATGGAACTTGTGGTTGGGAAAAGAGGTGGCCAGTGATCCATGAAAAAACAACAAAAAAACAAGTCAATTGTTATTACTTTCCAAATGGGGATTAAAATATTTGGAATTGGTTGGGAGATTTGGAAACTGTGGTGACATGCCAACTCGTCCAACGGAACATATAATACTGGAAACGATAATGACTTAAATACTCACTGTAAAATTGAAAAGAGATGAGAAAATATTGAGTGTCTAACTAGATTCGTGATAGAGATTGAAGACAAGGAGATTTTCATTGGGTGAATTGGAGGAAAAGTGACATGACTAAAGTGCACTAGAAGGAATTTGACATAGTAAAGCCTTAACCAAAGACTGGAAAAACATGAAAATGAAATGAAGATTTCAAATATTGATATTCGAAGAGAATTGTTTGAAACATGACATCTCCGTAGGGAGTTAGTATGATTGGGAGAATTGCCATTTCAAATGACCTGGTTATTCAACGTTAAAAAAAGGAAAGTAATTTTTTTCTAGGGTTTTTTCTGGATTTTTTGTTCTGGTAATGTAAATGAAATGATGAAGGAAAAGAAAAAAGGTTATTGGGAGAGAAACGACTACCAGAGTTAAAGTTCGTGGGGACAAGAGCACGGGATTAGATGAAAAAAGCGCTTGCGCTAACTGAGAAGACCGTCTACTACATACTAAAAACTAGGAAGCCGGAGAAATGAATGTATAAATGATTGAAAAAGGGAAGCCTGGTACAAACAAAAAAAAAGAAAGTGATTAATTGACTGGGGGAATGATAACGCGGGCGTCGTAAAGAGCAAGAGTGCTGCGGTGCACGAATTCAAGCCCATTCTGACGTTCAGCTTCTTCTAGATCTTGACTGATGGTTCTGATGAGGGCACCCATTTCTTCGTGGTCGACGTTGTCGTCGTTTAGTTGACGTTCGAGTGTCTGAAAATTTTTTTAAAAAAATATTTTTAAGTTTTCAACATTTTATTAGTTTTGTAAATACAATGTAAATATAAACCGGACAAAATTGTTTCAAAACGGTTGAATTAAAAATTGCAATGAGCAAAATGGAAAAAATTCGCTTCGGACAATATATACTCAAAATAAAGACCGAAAAAAATTAACAAAAATTTCAGTAAGAGAATCTGAAACTTACCAATCGCTTGTTGTGCTCATTATCAACAGATTCGAAGTATGGAAAAGTGAAATCTTCATCATCAATACTACACGACATATAATCAGTGCGACGAAGAAAGATCTGCGGACGATGCATCAGATGCTGATAGTGCTTGTTACGTTGCAACATCTGCTCCGGTGTCTCACGATGGAATTTGCTTGGAAACGACGAAGCAACCATAATGTCTTCAATTTGGTCCGGCTCACAAAGCATCAACAAATTGATGAGCTCCTCTCTTGACAAAAAGCTAACAGTGTCGTAGTCATAATAGTAGACGGTTTGGTCCATCATCTCGACGGGCACAAGTCTTCCACACATTTGGCCACAGGTCAGTGTCATTGCCAAGTTTTCCATCATTGTAAGCATTCGTTCTTTTCCTTTTGAATGTATCCGTTCCTTGAAGACATCGTACATTCTGAACGCGTATGTGATTATATATTTCGAAATTTAAAAACAAAAAAGTTTGAAGTTGCTCCGGACAAAAAGCAGCCATCAGTCTATCCCGCACATGCGCATTGCTCAATAATCACTTGTTGTTAGAATATTGGAGCAACGGGATGGGCGAGACAGAAAGATGCTATATAAGGGGCATTTCATGCTCCAACCTAACAAGTTTCTAGACCACAATAAGAATGGGGAAACTTTTTCAGTCGCCTTGGCAAGAAAGATGAATTGTGTGAAGTTTTTTTCTGGTAGAACTGCACTTACCGCTCTGTTATCAGCATAACTTGCAGGTCACTGTTTACCCCAAAAAAAGGAAACAGTGGCTCGCGATTTGGCACTATGTCAATCGGTCGGCTGCGTGGAATTCGTACTCCCTGAATCGCGATGATTCCAATCACAGGATCGTATTCATTTGGAATATCTGGATTCATTCCCGACAACGGTGGCGGCATGGATTGAGTGTGTCGTGGTGCTTTTCGATGATTCAGTTCTTCAGCCTCAAATGCATCATCGTCTGTATCGTACTCACTGTCGATTGGAGAGAATCCAGGAAGATCTTCATCCGGCCGAATAACAAAATCTGGCGCAAACATATTGCGTTGTGGGATGTTGAGCTCTCGACTTCTCTTCTTCTTTGGAATCTGACCCTCTTCCATCTTCTTGTTCTCAAGCTCAACACTCTTCTCGACAACCATCTCTCCAAGGTTGTAACAGGAGACGACGACCACAAATGGCGAACCAGCGCCGTTCTCTTCAGTGTAGATCCCGTCTTCACGAGCCTCGCGGCCCATTACAGCTGTGTTTCTGGCCTCCTCCGAAGACGATAACCGGCCATGCCGACGAACAAGCTCGCGATCTCTGCTCAGCCTCTCATGTTCCGTCTGCTTTGATGATGAAGCTGAAGATGTAGACGTGACTGAGGTGTTTGTTGAATTGCGACTCCCTCGTCGTAACGTCACGTAGAAGCTTGTCTTCGCAAAACCCGTAATATTGGTTCTGGAAACAGAAAAATTGAAAAATCGTCTTCCCTCAAAAATTATAATTTAAAATCTAAGTTCTAAAAATATTTTTCCAAAATTTCATATTTTGTCGTAAGCGAAATTTAACTAATGGCAAAGCCTACCAACCAAAGAACCGAGGCGAAGGGAAAAAAGTAATTCAATATTTTGTTTATTTGAAATTTTTGAAATCGAGAACTATTTATTTGTCAGTGAGCTTTCCGTCTCTCACCCCCTTCTATTCCAATATGCGCCAAGTGCTCACAGTCTTTCAATGCCTCATTTTTCCAGCAAAAAGTATACAAATTTAATACACTTGAAACGCCAAATGCCTTCACTTCTCTTTGTTTCTCTTTGTTTCTCACACACTAGCATTGTTCTGGGATCCATTGGTTTGCAATGTTAGGGTGTGTGAAACGCAACGAAATGAGATGAAGAACTAAGTTTTACGAGCGGAGATTACATTTCTAATTGGAGCCATATGGGTTTTCGACTTGACTTTTCTGCGGGAAGGTGGAATAGAAACACATAAGTTAAATCTGTACAAAATTACAATTTTCACATGTATCCTTCAAATGGTAATTTAGCTATAAACGTAGCTCATTTGAACTTTCTAATATTCAAACTTTCTGTGCAGCAGTTAAATTGAAACTTACAAAATTCCCTTATAATCAAGCATAGTGTAATGTCCCGTATCAGTGAGTTTCACCAAGTTGAGGTAGACGGTTTCTGAAAAATAACTATGTGAAGCAAATCTTTGGTCTTAATATTAAGTTATTGAGCTTTTCATTCATTTAACCAGCGCCCCTATAGCATTTAACTATAAAGAGATATGTAGGAAATGAATAAAAAAAAGTTATGAGAAGAAGAAAAATATAACGAGGACGTAGAAAAAATGTAAGAAGAGAAAAGGAAGAGCGGGGAAAAATGGAGGGCTGTGGCAAAAAGAAGGGAAGAAAGGCCGTCTCTTTCAATGGCCAAGTGGGGTTGGAACACGCGAGAAGGCCCCCTTAGGCCATATTATTCCGAGGGCGTAGGCGGATTTTTTGGTTTGAAGTGTTCTTTGGTAATATTTCATTTTTACGGACTCTATTTAAACTAAAATTCCAAAAAAAAAACGAATCCTAGTTCTTGGAATCCCTTGGCTCAACAGAACCAAAATAGACGTGAATTGGCATTCTTTAGAGTAGTCATATATTTTCTTGCAAGAAAAACATGAAAACGAGAGGAATGAGACGTTTGCATGAAGGCGTCTTTCTGTCTGCTTTGCTTAGTAGGCCTATAGGCAGACATGCAGACACGACAAAAAAAGAAGCTAGCTAGATAACTATGCTGTCGAATTGTCTTGACAATGAGTGCGCCAATACACTCTAGAATTGCGGGCACCAGAGGATGGAGGGCGGGGTGAAAGAGAGAGGGAAGAAGAAAGTGAAATGGAAGAGAAAAAATGAGAAAGAGAGAGAGAGAGAGAGACAATTTCCCGTCATTATCATGACCTCCACGCAACCTGGGAGAGGCATTGGAGGCTTAATAGGAAATTGGTAGAATTTCGCCATCAATTTACTTCATTACCTTTCGGCGGTACAAGAAAACAAAAAAATCAATGTGAATCCATTTCATTGCAATTTTTTGAAAAAAATGTGTGGATGAAAAGTTTTAAAATGAAGTTTTGCCTCCAATTCTGATGCACCCAGTTTTCCTCTATAGTTAACCAGTGTAAAAACTTATCCAAATGTAGAGTTAGTAGAAAAGGTTACACTGCTTTTCGAATCAATTAAGAAATGAAAACGAAACAATGGAATTATTTTGAAAGTAACGGAACATATAAATATGAGGAACAACGCCTTTTACACTTCTAAACTAGAAAATTCCCAACTGCAGCCTTGACACCCAGCATAACTTGATTTCTGGCATAGAAATCGCCACACTCTCCGGAATAACCGAATTTTCCGCGTGGGCATCTAGTGGTTGAGTAATGCTAATCTACCATCTAAGAGATGAGACGAAGAGCTTGGGAAACGTAAACAATCACTACCTACAAAACTCCCCAGAGAGCTACTAGTGTCAAGAAGTGTCCGGCTGGCCGTTTTTCATGGTTCTTGTCGGCAGGCCAATCAAAACATGTTTAGGCTAGGCGCAAGATACGAGGAAATATTCTCCAGAGGACAAGCGAAAAGGATCCTTTTGAGATGCCATCATGATGATGTAGAACGGGAAAAAAATATTGACCAAAAAAGTTGAAAATTCAGAGAGTTGCAACTGCTCATCTCTTCTAGGTTTCAGCTTCATCTTATTACCAAAGAGCTGGCGGTAGGAAAGTTTTCAAACATTTTTTTAAAGCCCATTTTTAAGCGCCCGCCTTGGGACCTATATTGTATAGAAAATTCAGAAGCTGACACTAATGATACAACGAAAGCTAGTGGTTGCAATGACGTTCTACTTTTGAATTTCAAATGTTTCTGGCTATTGTGACCGAAGTGACCCAGGTGAATTGGGCCGCCCATCCGGCCCATGCGCCCTACAAAGTCTCCTTTTTTGTTCTTTTTTCGGTCGTAGTCAACAAACAAGTGACTGAATAAATAATGTAGAAGCGAAGAGTAGGGGCGCGAAGAAGACGACGTCGGACAGAAGTTGATGGGGAGGTATAAAATGTTGAGTGGCGCCGCCACGAAGATCGTTATTCGCCTACCACTACCGAAACATGAAAAGAGACAGAGAGAAAACATTCGACTCACTTCAACTATATTATATGGATCATTAAAGTAATGGAATAGATAAATGGGTATTGTGATGGTAGTGAGGTAGAAGTTACGTAGTTATGAATGAAAGGCGGTGAGGAAATTTTGAAGAAATTGAAAACACGACATAATAGAAATACAATAAAGTCAAATCTTTGAAAAAAATTCCCAAACAAAGACAACTATAGGCATAGAAAAACAAGTAAAAAGAAAGCCGAGAAAGGAGGGTCAAGTTCCCAACCAACACCACCTGCTGCCTTTCAATCCTAGAGGTGACAAAGGTCACGCCTATTTATAGTGTCCACAGAGTGGGTGAGTAGAAAAGTACGATTGTTAGACGTTACCTAAAATATTACTAACGTTGTTTAATTCTAGCGTTCAAACTTTTGATTATGACCTATATATGAAGTTTTAAGCTTCCAAAAAAATGTAGAAAGCTAGCCGTATTCTCTATGTTACAACTAAATTGCACCTCTGCATCTACCCCAAAGTGACTCCGCCCATGTGTATAATTCATTCGACATGCACCAAAAAGAGTTTCCAGATACTGCGAGAGCACGTACATATTAATTTGCGACACTTTACCCACCAACACGCTTCGTGCATTGACGAGGAGCAGCCAACCATTTTGCAGTCTGAGAGTGAGAACTAAGCGTGTGGAAACGAGCCGCTTGATTAAATTTTGCTCACACACCCAACACAACCGCTACCGCAGACGAATCAGAAAAGTGTGGAGGAGGAGGAGAAGAAGAAGCCGAAGACGGAGCACAAAATGGCGACGACGAGAGAGGAGGAAATCAAGTTTCTTGGTGGGTGTGGCTTGAAGACGCTCGGTTCTAGGCCCGGTGCCAGTAGTCGAATAGAGGAGTAAATAAGGAGCGCGTGAAAATGAAATATTTAAGACAACTTCATTAGGGCTCGTTTCAATGACTCGCCGAGGAGCACCTAGTCTCCTCGTTTGCAATTCAGTCCATTGGGGCTGCATGTCTGAGCTGAGGCTCTAGAAGTTGAATATAGAGATTAGGCATTGTTATTTTGCATTTCAGATTGGTTCGCAAAACAGGCAAAATTAGAGAAACTGCTTGATGTAGAAAAGTATGTAAAGTGATGGTTTTTCCAACAAAAAAATTAGGCAGTTTCAAATTTGGCGCTAATTGGAAGCGCAGTGTTGCTGAAAGTGTAAATTTTGAAAAAAAAAACAATTACAAAAGGGCTTTAAAAAAAAGAGCACAGCCTAAAATTACAATAAAAATTGTTTCTAATATATACTCGCTCTAAAACACAGTTCACTCATCTGTAAGAAAATCTTATAATTTAGCGTGATCAAAAATCAAACCTATAATGATATATGTCGGGGATCATCCTGTTTATATAGTCATTCAACATTTGCAGACACCTGTCCGTGTCCATAAAGAGCATACAATCATTGCTAGACCTGCTGTTACTACTGCTGCTGCTTAGTTGAGTGGGGCCCTAGAGAAAAGGAAGGAGAGCGGGGGTCCGGCCAATTGCTATTCGCTTCCTTTTTGCCCCCCCCCCCCCCCCACTATTCACAATATGTATAATTGTTGTCACTCACAAATCCACACCGGTCTCTTAAAAGCTGTATAATTAGGCAATTGAGATTTGCAACAAGTAAAGACAATAAAATCATATATGAAATATGAGCAACAACTAATAGCTAGGTTTTCGATGATCTTGCGTATGTTGATATTTTTCAAAATTTCAGGTTAATTATAGTGCAGTTTGCAGGTTCTAAACGATGTGCTGTGTGTCACAAGACTACGATTTTTGTTATTCTTAAGAGGAAAAAAATTAAAATTTGAAGTTAATTCCATCAGTGAATAAAAAATAAAGTTAATGAATTTTTAATACGAAAAACAAATAAAAGACTCTTTGGATTAAAAGATTTTCTTAAATGTATTCAACATTCTTTCAGGCCGGTTCGCAAATTTCGTCCACGTTTATCTTCTAACTTGAAAGAAACTTCATTTATCTGAATCACACATTCTTGCACAATCAAAATGTGTGTAACCAAACTGTTGCACCAAAAGCCATTTACGGCTCTATACTTTGATGTTTAGACTGCCACAGTATGATTCTGCAGAAAAAAGAACACTAAACACGTAATTAGATTTTATAATTGGTGACTGAATAAAATTGGAGGGAAAAAGTGCATCGTTTCTTGGAATTCAATTATGGAGCATTTTTTGTTCCAAACTTTGCATTTTGACTATAAGCGCTATGCGAAGCGGGAAAGTGCAAAATGGATAACAGTTGTTGCTGATCATAACCAACTCGGAAGAAGTCGAGTGAGAAAACAAGTGGAATATGAAAAGAGATCTCTAGGTGCGGTCTTCTGTCCCAGACATAGAAGGCATGTAAACGATCCTCTCCCCTTTTTGCGACAACACTGTTTGCATTCGTATGTAGTTAGGGAGTGGCTCACTCGACTTTTGCGCGGGAAATGGGGGACGACTAGAACTTTGTAAGGGGGGGGGGGGGGGGGCACTCTTCTGAATTGATATTTTGGTTTCTCACAATGCGCACGCAATGGCCATCAGGTAAGTGATGCTTTTCACTAAAAGCGGCGCGGTGGTTGCCGAGAAGAATGGAAGCGAAACTTGACACCAGTTCTACCAACATTTATAGAATTGAAAAGAGACTAGTTCAGGCGAAAGCTTCTTCTTTTCGTCTTCCCATCATCCTAAGACCTCCGAAGTCTCGCCTCTCACTACTTTGTCCGCTCATTCATCTTTTACACCGTTCTTGTAAAACATACAAAAGCGATACTCATACACACATACACCAACATAGAAATACATACGCACACGGCTTCTCGGTTTCGCATCTCCTACATTTCTTCAATATGTGAGCATCAAAAGAACCATAGATCAAAAGGGCATACGGTCCTGGGAAAACGAGATACGAAGATGTTGTCATGCTTTCTAAAAATTACGTATGGTGACATTACAACATCTGTTCCTATGTTATGTTTTGCATAAAAAGATATATATGTTTTCTGTTTGTTTAAGAATTTATTCATTACTGGAACGAACCCTTAAAAGCATTGTCGGTGAAAAAGTTTTGATGCGAATGTTTGACTAAGCCACCTGTTATGGACTAAAGATTAGAGAATCAAAGGAAAAAGCAAAGGGACAGAGAGGGAAGCGATGCAAGCGAAGCGATGTCAGGTTTTTGCAAGATTATGCATGCAAAATATATGGGATAGAAAGCAAGTGAAAGGGAGAAGGTTGAAAACTAAAACTTTGTGAATGCAAAGTAATTGGGTGTAAATATTTATGTATCAAAGATCCACTCAATGCCGTCTTTCTCCTGAGGAGGACATGTTATGTACCGGAGTTTTATTAGATTTACTTCATTGAATTCTATAGTATATTGAATGAGAATATGAATTAAAAGATTGAATGGAAAAACTGAATTTTGAGTACACGACTATTACGAAACCTTTTGAAATCTCTAGGAACTATCAAGCAAGAATATGAGACACCTAAAAATCATAGTTTGTTATTATGACAACATTGAATTTGGCTTAAAGTTAGTTTCACGTTTTTTGGAATAAGTTGGTACTGGATATTTTGGTATATGTACCTACGTAAAGCAAGAATGAGATATGTCATGTCATGTTTTCATTAGAAGACAATTTTTACATCTGATAGTGGAAAATAATCAAAAATTCAAATTACACTTTTTTTATCCTTCAAATATGCGTTGTTTTCCAAGGCGAAAAAAAATTACTCGCTTGAAAATTATTCTATTCAAGCAAATTCAATTTACTAGTTTAAAAAATTTGTCGCCCTATGAATTGCGAAAAAAATGAAAGCTAAAAAGTTATATATGCGAAATCAGAAACCGGCACCATCTTCAAAAATATATCCACCGAGTTTTCTTTGAAATAAAACGTAGTAATCCTACTATCAGGTGATATCTTAGAAAAACCCTTTTAAAAATGAACAAACCAAAACAGGATAATGAAGCGTTGTCGTTGTTGAATCAGTTTTAAGGACGTGTGTCCACTAATCCATCGTCTTACAATAACCACTGTGCGGCGCACGCTCGCACGCCGGCGGGATGACGGGACTAATGTAATGTTTCCAGGTGACCCGTCGCCCGCCCACAATTTCTTTTCCCCCGACTGAGACCCCGCCTTCGCCCATACTGTTACCGGCGCAATGTCTATCTGCGCGTCCCGGGTGGCGATAATGTTTGGGTTAGTTAGGTAGTTAGGTAGGCGGCGCCGTCCCGTCAGTTTGGGTCACACCATATCCAAACTGTGGAGAACAATGAAATCGAGGAGAGCGGATCGGTTGGGAGGAGAAGGCCTCTCTTCTCTTCTAGGCCACCTAATTCCGAAGGCCGTTTCAGAAAAGGAGGAGGATTCGTAACAATTGCCACACGGATTACTGTACTTACCCTATTTGCGTTCTGGTAATTATACATTTGTTCTTATGGATCAAGGCGAGGGCATGCGCGGTCAAGTTTGGTCCTCTGAGACGGAATAGAGAGAAGAGAGGCGTACATAAAAAGTGACACATCTGAAGAGTAGATGAGATAATTCTAGTAAGTCACTTCATTATCCTACCACATCCTTCAATTTTCACTATTAACGGAAGACGAGATGAAAATGGATGACTAACAAGGAGATGGAGATGTAGAAAAAAGAAGCAGTAAATGAAGAAGAAGGAGTACAAGTACATAATTTTGATGGATGTGTCTGATGATGAATGTTGCACTTTTCTGTTAGAAAACTAGGTTGTTACACAATTCATTCAACTAAGAGCACATAAAGATGGTCCCAGAATAAACGAGTAAACTAGACTTTTTCACACATTTTTGATTACCAAAAATGATTTTAACATTAGCTCGGCTCAAGTTTTGTTCTAAATTTGGTGAAGCTTTAAAAATGTTCCATTGCTTTCATCTTTTACATCTCCGATTTAAAAAACCGAAAGATCGCATAATCAACAGAACCAACTGCAAGAAAAAAAGATGAGAGCAATTATAGCACGTGCGCAACACTCACTCTCACCTCATCAACTCAAACAGTGCGCTAATTCCAGAGCGCAGGTGGTCCCGCAAGTGTGGATCAGATTCAGCAAGTATTGCATCACTTTACGCGTGAGATGGTTCTTCATGAGAGAATTCCTTTCTTGTAGCTACTGTAGTGAGCATCATTTGGGCAAAGGATGAGGAAGACGATTGTTTAATCCTAACGATGTCGGCTAATCGGATTTGATTGCACTGGACTGCATGAATTTTATAAGATTTAGAAGGATGGTTATGCATGTGTTGCTGAATTTTGTCATAAATAATTGAGAAATGTATGATGAGATATAGTACATGGTGAGGAATAACGACGGGAATATTTCAGGGATTTTCAAAATATATTGAATTTTAAACTGTTTTTTTTTTTCATCAACCATTTAATATATATTTTTAACACTCCCAAAATACATAAATCGTTTAATAACCTTCAAAATTGTGACTTTTTGTTTGCAAACTTGATCTTAGTCACAAGTTTGACAACATTCAAGATGTACATAGTCTCTAAACCATAACCCTATAAAAGTTGTGCCAAAATGTAGAAGTAAGTAAAAAATGGAACGGAGCAAATGATCTCTCTTCCTCGGAGTTGTGAATGAAAAGAATGGCTAGGCGCTGTTTGTTGTGGATACAGTATATTGACACGAGAGCTGTGAAGAAGACGAAGAACAACGAGTACTTGTACCTTTGGAAGGATGCGCGCGTTCGCTTCTCGCCTCTGAGGGTCAACTTGGATAGAGCAATATAAACCAGTAAGACGCAGGCCATAAGCCCAAAGTTGCTCAAGCAGACGACGGAGAACATAATGCCCAAAGACGGGTGTCAGGCTAGGAGGAACGCCCTCTGTTTCCTTTTGGAAAGGATAGATTACCGGAGTCTAGAGGGCATCATCTTCTGCTGCGCATAATGTTTGGTGGAACATAAACGAATAAATGGAGACAATGGAGCTTCAGAATTGACTTGAGAGCAGGATGCTTTTTGCTCTTTCACTACGCACTTTTGTTCAGAAAAATGAAATGGAACCCGAGAAACAAAATTCGAATTGAGTTCACTACTGATGTTTGAACTCTTAGCGCTACATACAACAGCTAGACCTCATTCCTTACATACATTAATAAAAATTTAGCGTTAGTGGTGGTCTGTCTGTCTTCCGCCAACCGGTCTAAACGATCAGAGTGGTAGCAGATGTGCTGAAGATTCAATGAGAGGAGTATCTAGAGCACCTCGCTCTGTTTCTCTCAATCTCCAATCATCGAACAAAAAAAGATGACACCACTGCCCATATTGAAATTGCCTTCTTGTCAATACAGTACAGAAATTAGGAATGCACATCTGGACGTTCGGGTAACTTTCGAGAAGCCTCGCGTGCATTTACATGAATATTCGAATAGTATTTGTACAGTCCTTTGGTAGGTTTTTGTTCCGATTGATGCACTAAGACATGTGCACAGGTTAAGCAATCAGAAAACGGATTGGCGATTGAGGTGTCAATGCAAATTACCCTTATTGTCATGTTTGTCAATAATATTTTATCACACATTTCAAAAATGTTTGGGATTTTTGATATAAAAGAAATTCAGATATTAAGCATTTGTTAGCAGCATATAGTTTTACAAATATTAGCTTGTAATATATCAGCTAGTCTGAAAAATAGATATTCAAAACCGCTACGGAAAATTATAGTAAATTTTTTTAAAATTATCTTCAATTAAAAAAAAAATTTTAGGAAAAAAAAAGACAATTACTCGTTTTGAGATGTTATAGTTTTGGAATTCAACCAAAAAAGTGTTCATGAAATACAAAATTGTTCGATAGATTGTTATATTTTGGGCGGATAAAAGGTAATGTACCTATAAATATTTTGAGATGATTTTGTTCAACTGTTGATCATCAGGCTTTCACAAATTTTTGAAACACTATCTCCACTGGCGCTTTTCCCTTTTTAAAACAAAAACAACCACCTTGAAAGTTTTAACAGTGTCTTGAATATTTCAATTCTCATATACTTCGCCTTAATATTGTATTCAATGCTCGCGAGGACAATCTTATATATGCAAAAGAATGATGCAAAAAACAAAGAAGAGAGGAAATGCTTGTTCAATGAATCACCAGTCCTAAAATGGGTGAAAAGTGCGGGAAACAACAATCAGGAACGCATAAACGGATAAGAGAAATGACTGTTATAAACGTACGGACGGGGCAATGGAAGAAGCAATGAGTCACATTTGGAAGACCTTCTATTATATTTATTTGTCTCGTCTTTTTGAGAATTTGAAATAAGGAAGTGAAAAGAGAGGAGGTCTATTACTTGGGGGAAAAATTCCCTCGCAATTCACTTCATCAGCTAAATCAAAAATCAAGTTTAATGATATATCGTTCTTTTCTATAAATATAAAGAAAAATAGGGGAACTAACTAGTCTTATTATAAAAACGTTCTTTTGAATAATTGCACGATTGATTGATTTGGACGACGATTTTCCTTTGGCGGCGTTTAGGAACGCTTCAGGCTTCGCTGGTCAAAAATCGGAAAAGAACTCATCAGAAAGAGGCAAGAAAAGAAAAAGAGGAAAGAATTATTGGTCTGGAAAGATAGAAAAGAACCTAGTGAGAATGAAGGAAAAAAACAGAAAAGATGCCTCAGAAAATGAACTGAAACAAAATAGTTTTTTAAAATACATTTTATCGTTGAATCTATAAAACGTAGTATTGAAAAATTAAAAATCTAGTTTTGTAAGTGAATGTACCTATATGCCTAGATCAAGTACAATATTATTATCGTATTCAAAAATCCAGATTCTCATATTTTTATGTGTGTTAAATTCATAAAACGTTCGAAAAAATAGTACTGAATTCATATGCGCTAGCCTTCTGTAACTTCACATCCACAAATCATTTCGGTATCAAAAACTGATTAGCATCGTCATCATCTTTGTCGTCAATCGAATTTATTGTTTCGAGGGAGATCATCAAAAAGACCGCCAATGAGGTTGTTAGTTCGGGGGGGGGGGGGAAGAGAAAAAGTTCAGTGGCTGGTGGAAAAGCAGGAATTATTGGGGTTGAGTGTGGAGGGTGAATGTTCAGAATGGGAAGATGAGATGAATTGGAAGAAACCACACGTATGTTAGGATCCTACTGTTAGGAAGACTTAGGTTTCAGTTTGAGACCTAAGTTGAGTTCCAAAATAATACCTCTTCGTAATAGAATTTTTTACAGTGAACAGTTATTTGTTGTAGTCTTGATTGAAACTGCTACTGATTAATGGAATATGCGATATATATATTATAAAATCTTCAAATTAACAGATCCAGAGTTAATCTACTATAACTATAACTTTTTGTAAGCCATTGGCTATCTTTTTAAAGTAAACCGGATTTGTGTACCATATACCGTGTTTTGTTTGAATTGTGGAACTCAAACCTCTTGACGCTTTTGGAAACACTACCCCCCCCCCCCCCTTTTGCACATCTAATCCTAACATTCAATCTAAATTGTGCAACTGACGTTTTTGAAGAAAAGATGAGAGATGGCAACGACAACAGATTATTGCATCCATATGTCCCTCCTCTCCTTCGAAACCCGAACCCAAACCCACATTATGTCTTTGTCACTACTGTCTTTCGTTCTACCCATTCCGAACATTCGAGATGGGTGGACTGGATGGACCAAACAGATATTTTGTGGTTTTGGTTTTGCCAGACGGACTTATGCGCCAACAGCCACAAAAACATCAAAAGAAAAAGACAGAAAGAAGAGGGACGTGGCAAAGATAAAAATGAGAAGGAAGCGTGCCCGTGTTCTTCATATTTCCCACAAGGATCCTTATCCATTTAGTAAAATTGAATTTCTTGTTTTCTTCAATTTATGGTACATGGTACTTGCCACTCCAAATTTTCCGCACAAAATTGAATCATGATTCTTACATTACCGTAGTTGAATTACATTTGAACTCTAAAGAAGTCAGACTTGGATGTCCTAGAAAAAATAAAAACATTTCATATTCTCTAGGTAGAGTTGGAATACTTCTTAGAAAGTACAAACGTCGCGTTTACTTGGACAAAAGCTTCAGATCGTGCTTCATTTGATATTGTAACCTTTTAATTTATTTTTCTGTTTTCAGAAAAAAAAATTTTGTTGCTATTTTTGGTAAACTTCCAATAACTCCCATTATTACAAACTCTTTACCTATTTTTTCGGAAGATTCTCACATCACACGTCTAACTTTTTTGCATTCAAGTTTATCGCGCTATTTTGGCGGATTTCAATTACCTAACCATCTTCCTAATACCTCATTTAAAACCCATTTAAATGTAGAACAACTGACTTCGTGAAATGTATGTTTCTACCAATGGCCTCTGACTGCCAATATTCCACCTAATTTATTGTTTTGTACATCATCGAATCAGTATGATTCGGTAATTTGTCTATTGTGTATGTGTGCTCCTATCTGTTTTGCGCAACCAACCGGACCGAGTGACCCGCTCGCGCTTCGAAAAATAAATGACCACTATTTTCTCGCTTTGGTAAGGGTGGGTACGGTAGGACGGCGTCAAAAATCGAGGGGAAAGTGAATGAATTGTTTACCAGTTCATTCACATTGGGGAAGAATTTACATTTTATTTACATGGATCACTTCTCCTTCGACATTTCTCCTTTCCCCGCAGGCTTTCAAACGTTTCAAAGGGCCATCAATCTTGGAAAACTGTCCATTACGTGTGGGCACACAGACACACATTCACATTTTGTTGTGCGGGGCGCCCGTTTGCTTTTTGGTTGCATTATCGTCAACAACAACAACCACCAAAAACTCGTGTTGTTCTGTTCTTAAATCGAAATGTAGTCCCAATTGACTCTCCCAATTGACGTAGTTAAAAGCGCAGATTTGTAAACTAAAAGCAGAAGAGACAGGAATAATGACAGGAAGCAAAAATTAGAGATTAAATCTCAACGATCACCTTTTTTAGGTTAAATTATGGAGTTGAACAAGCAGCTGGGAAGTGCAAGAGTATAAGAAAACAGAGAGAATCTGAGATAGTTCACACAGACAAGAGTAGAAAGTTGGTAATCGTGAGAAGATAAGTTATAATTTCGCGTTTCTTAACCCTATCCCTATGATAGTAAACCTTGAAAACTATGTAGATTACCAAAAAACTGATAAAAATCTGCTCTATTAAGCATATCTCTAATTACTTTATCTAGTTGCAATATAAATCCAAGGTGCTCTCCAAAAATTGGCTGAAGTTACAGGCGCCATTCTTTGGCCTAGGATAAAAAATCATTACAACGGAATTTGTGATAAAGGACCATGAAACTCAAGTGTTCCCTCTCTCTCTTCCTCATGCTACAAAAAAATTTTATGACATGGTCATGGCGCCGGCTGCATGACACCTGTGTACTGCTGCCGACGCCGGGACTCCTGAACGCCACCTGTCAAATGAGAGCTTCTGTGTCCGTTGCTGACCTCTTACACACACCTGTCGCTGCTTTAGTATCATGCGCGCACTGCCTTTCATGTCTTAAGGAAGAAAAACAGTTGGTGTCAAGTGCTGTATGAAGAGCCCTCTATGACTTACCAAAAAAGGACGAGCTGCAGAAAGAACGCTACGACGAAGGAGCGTATGGTTTCACGTTGATTTCCCGTATGATTGGATTCGTCTTATAGGAGCACTTCTGACCCTGTGTTGTTGAAGATATGATCGAATAGTTATCACTGACCAATTCGAATAGAAGTAAAGAGAGCTTGAAGTGTTGTGGTAATGGGCACCAAACTCACGAATGTCGACTAGCGACGAAAGCAACGTGAGGAGGAGGGGAGCGAGGGGTGGAGCCAAGGCATCTACATGTAGAAGACCAATTGTAGATAGGCGGAGCAGATTTCAGAAAAATTACGAAATATCGTCTCTTCGGATTTTATGATCTCTACACTGTCATAACTGGCTCAACTGTACAGATCGTATAGTAGGGCTTGAAAAATGAAAATAATACACTACAGTACCGTGTACTAGTACTTTTCTAGTGTAATTAAATTATTGCGTATCTCTCAAAAATTTGCTCAACTATAGCAAGACAAACTTACATGCACTTTTTTCTAAAAGTGCACTGCACACATACATATGACGTGATGGGAACGCGCTTCTAAAAATCAAACACTAATCTCTTTTTGCAAATTCACAAAACTTAAAATCACGTAACCCAAACGCGTGTAGTTAGAAAGATAACTTTAAGTACTTCCGGCTAGAATTCAAATTCTGGATTCCCAAGTGTCATTTTGTACAGAAACTTAATGAATTCACAAACGCGGTCTTCAGAGTTGAGAGGAAGTAGAATTGGGTATTGGAATATGACTGTGACTAATTGGGAAGATAATTTTTGTTGTAGTAAACAATGACTTTGAAGATTAGAAAATTGAAAATCAAACGATCAGAGAAAGAAGCAAACAGATATTTAAATAACAATATTAATTTTAAAGATTGTAACAGTAACTGTAACAGTGAGATTTTTAAATGTAGTCGCTACTCTAATATTGGGAAGTTGTGTTCTTTTTCACATTGTTGTTAAGCCTTTTTTTTAAGGAAAAGGTATGTAAATTTGACCGCTCCCTTCAATTAAACAAAATTCTACTTCGAGTGCCTTTGCTCAGTCTCAAAGAACTTTAAATTACATCACGCCACAACACATCACAAGAGTCTCACAAAAGTCAACATTACATTCAAAACGAACGAGTATGATATAGCAGTAGCATACACAGATGTCGCAGAGCCTCTTTTTTTCCGTTCACATTCAATTTCCGTTTTTACAGCTACCGTATCTGACGGCAGCCGGGGCCAACTCGCAGCTGTCAGCATAGCCAAGACTTTCTTCCCTCACTTGTCATAACGGTCAGTGCTTGAGCCGCTTTTTTTATTCCGCAGCTTCCAATATTTCGTCAGTGCACTGCTAGGACGCATGTGGAGCCAACGGCAACGGATTTCATCATTCAAAGACTAGTGTCTTCTCAATAAAGCGAACATGTTTACATGAACCAAAAAAAAAAGATCAAGTTATTACGAAATATCATCCCGGACACAAACGTACACTTCCATACACTGAGACGGGACTGGTTTCGAAGTAAAACCAACCTATCGGGATTGGTTGATTGTGTAAAAGGATCATAAAATTGTGAAGAAGAAGGTGAAGACGGGGTCGGACCTCGTTTGATCGACCATTTCAAATTCGCTCGCGTTCTTCGGTTCTTTTTTTATTGTTTAAAAGGTATGTACGGGCAATGCATTCCGGAAATGGGATAGTTAATTATACAGAAATTGTTAACTTCTGATTTTCTTCAAATAATAAATTAGTTAACAATAAAATAAGAGTTATACAGTTATGTAATTTTTACATATTTTTTTAACGAAAAGGTTAAGTGAAAAATGAAAGAACAGAAGTTTATTTGAAGATTATTAAGTGTGGCGTAAAAAAAAACAAAGCAACCTAATGTATTTTTCTATTGATTTATAATATCCTATTTTTTCTCGCCTATTTTTTGATAAAAGCTATGTATCAGCCTTGCACTTTTAAATTGAAAGTTTTTTGCAACACATGATAGCAAACAACTTAATGAATATTTTATTAAGGAGAGTTTTTAAATAAGTTCTCGATATAAACTTTCCGACATAGCTTTTTCAAGATTTAGAAAAAACATATTTGAATGTAAACATAAAAAATTTTCTTTCCAATTCTTGACAAAATAATATGCATTCTTAAAAGTCCAGTTTGCAAACTCATGCCCTCTTGGCACTCATTATATTCAGGATATGTGAACCTATAAAAGTAACTTATATATCTTGTCAACTACCAGTGTCCTCCTGCCTTCCATATTTCTCATTTCTAAATCACTTTTCAAGTTTAGGGGTCCATAAACCACCAGATAGCCCATAATCGGTACCAGTACAGGAGGCTTAATGGAAATGTATGTTTATGACCCCCTTACGCTTCTGAGCGGGGCTCTCGTCGCCGCCGGAAGATAATCGTCATTGTTCTGAAATGAGAAATAAGAAATAAGGCGCAGGCACCGGGGGATATATAGACTTCGACTTGACTTTTACAACCCACTTTTGGTAATAGGGATTTTTCCTTTTTTTTTACTCTTTCTATTCTTCTATTCTCCATTCTTCGCTTTGCTTCTTTTCTCATCGTGAAATGGATAAAAACCAAGGGGAACGCAATTCTCAGCGGAGCGCAGTCCGGAAGAAAGAAATTTAATCTTAAATTATTCGGATTTTACATTAACTTAATGGACTTTTACCATGACAACCAGCCGCTCCATACCTCTGGGTACCACGTTTCCTTTCTTCTATCGGCATTCGACTTAAAACCAGTTTTATATGGGTCCAAAATTAACTATGCGTCGTGCGGCAGGTACCTCATCTCACCTATATATGAATGAAAGAATTGAAAGTGTTTTGAGCGTTAGGGTGCTAGTAGCAGTCGACGGAAAGAGAGAAGGAACGATAATTATTATTTCACGGTTTGTGAATTTTCTCTGGATTCAGAGGATTTGAATGCCAAGTCAGAAGAGGTACATAGCACGTAGCAAACTGGGAGGAAGTCAAGGGAGGACAATTAAAACAAAATAGTGTTGGTTGGATAAAACGGTACGTACACATACATGCGGAAAACCAGAAGCCAATCCTGGTTTTTAAATTGGCGGTTACAGAACGGAGGAGGACATAGGCCAACGAATAGATTTTGGCAAAAACCAATTGTTCTGTCAACTTGATCGATAAATTATTGGGAGGCGAGGGAAGAACAGGAGAACACATTTTGTTTGGTCTGATGATGACTTTTTTCGCATCTGTAGGTGTTGCAAGAACTCCGTTTAGAGGGGTTTTTATAAATTAACTCTCAAACTATTTTCCTCATTTTCAGAGTTCTTAAATCGAGCAATCGGGAATACTGAGAGGGCGTCAGTCTTTTTTGGCTTCATTTTGATTTAAAAAACATTATTCAAGATAAAATATTTACAACAGTTTTTCACATTTTACGTGAGTAACCTGTTTACCTAGTTTCATTTCAATTTGTTATTCAGCAGTCATTTTTGAAATTACTAGTAGTTTTTAATTTTTTTAAAAGGTTAAATGAAAACTCTTGAGAATGTCCATTGGTGAGCCAGACTTCTCATGGCTCTGATGACGTTCTGCCAGACTCAAAATGTCTCACAAGTCTGTTTGTGTACTTTAAAGACAAATGCAAGAATTTTTAAAGAAAACAATACACGTTTATAGTTTTCAAAGTCATAATAATGTTTATGGAAAAGGAAACAAATACATTTACGATTTTTTTCAAAAATCAACAAGCACGATTGTTTATGTATTTTTGATTTTCAATAAATTTTTCGATTTGCTATGTAAAAGTTGCAAACAAAAAATGCACTTTTTTAATGTTTTGAGCAAATATTTGTACATTACATTTTTAAGGGAATGGGAAATTGTGTATGACAGCTAGGAACGTTGTTTTGAGAAATTTCGAGAAAACTAATCTGATTTTTTTAAATTTATAGTGAAGAGTTTCTGATCCTCAAAAGTCGTTTTTTTTCAGCTTGTACTGCTATAAGTTACGCACAACAAAGAAGTTAGAGAATCATCAATTTGTATTTGCAAGTCTTGAAATTCAAAATTTAAATATTTGGCAACGTCTCAAAAATTTTCAATTTTCATAAAAAATTCTCCCAGAAAAAGTTCCCAAAACTATTAGAACATTCAGAATTTCAAATCTAATGTGTCATGTTTCAAGAACAGACAAAAAACTTGATCGCATATGAAAAGAGAACGAAACTCTCACATCAGCCTCATAATTTATTTTGAAAACTTATTTTTAGTTGAATAATCTACAGCTTATGTTAGTATTTAGTTTTCGATATGATCCGACCTATAAATCACTTATGTACAATTCTCAAATCTGAAAATAAAACAAATTACTTTCTTTGAAAAAATTATGACATGAAAATGTGTACGTTTTAACGAAATTCGAGTGAAGGAATTCAAATGTTATTACAGTGCATTTTTTTCCACTTCTACCACTTTAAAGGGGGCGCATTTATGCGGAAGGATCTTGCCGCGCCATCATTTTTAGCAAAGTCTGTTCAAAATTCGCGGAGATCACAATTAATTTGTGATAAAGCAACGGAAATACGAAATATGAGATAAATATTTTGTGATCTACATGTGATCTACGCGAATTTTACACAGAAACTGTTAAAAAATGATGACTAAATGCGCGGCAAGACCCTTCCGCATAAATGCGCCCCCTTTAAAGTCGTAGAAGTGGAAACAAAATGCACTGTAATAAAGTGAGACTTGCTTTAATACTGAAAAACCCTATTGATGAAGAACACCCTAGAAATAATTCATAATTACTAGGTCTCTAGAAAAAACTTTAAAATTGGTTTAGAACTATAACAAAATTTCAGTCAACGTTTTGGAACATTTTCCTCACTTTCGGTACCGAAATTTAAAAACAAGATTTTTTTTCAGTATTATCAACAGTATTTTTTTAATTCGTGATGTTAGTTGAAAACGAATAAAAATGTTTCGAGTTGCATTATTGCTGCCCATGTGCTAGGTTGTTCATTTCCTACTATTCTGCCTCCCTTTTCTGATATTTCATTAGCATTCCATTTCCCGTTTCTTCAGTTGGCTACAATCATAAATCAAATGCAGGTTGGTTCAAACCCCTTCCGATTTTCAGTTTGTACGTTTTGCTTTTTCATGTATTTGAGGGATTTATCTCTTTTCAAAATGTGCATTCTAATCAAGTCGTTGTTAGAATACAAAAACAATGCACAAAACTACATATAAGACAGAAGGAGGGGAGGAGTGCATGTTGGGTCGGTTGATCAAACACACAGGAAACAAAGACAATAGAGAATTGGGGGATGAGAGGATGAAACGTAACAAAAAATGAGTAAAGAAGGCATGTTACCTAACAAGAGCCCATTCTTTACAGGTCGGCGTTTCTCTTGTTATGAGTTACAACATACCAACAAGGAAGGACGTATAAACTTCCTACTTATGCAGAGGGATCAAATATTTAAGACAATTTTATGGTTTGATTTCTTGACCACTGTTAATTAATAATATTGCAAAAGAAGAATAGCAAATTGTTTTGTGGCCTTAAAGGTGGTGTAATCGAATTGTTTTTATTGCTTTATTAGACTCGAAATTGGCGGAAAACACCGAATTTCATAATGAAACTTCTTGAACGCTTCTCAAAAAAAGCTATGACGGCTCAAAAAATGAATTAGTTAAAATTAGAAATTTGGCCTATGTACTTGTCAATGTCGCAGAGGCTGGAAACAATTTTTTGAAATCACCGTCAAATTTTAAGTATACAATTCAATTATCTTGCATTTGCAACTCGATTTAGGTATTTTAAAGTCGATGGACGAATAGATTTAAAAAATTGAGTCTAATCAAGCAATAAAAAAAATTTCGACTACACCACCTTTAAGACATATAAATTAGCAATTTAAAGGCATATCAAATTAACAAAAATATCATTGAATTTGTTTTGAATTGTCGCAAAATGGTTACTGAAATCGAATTTTTATTTCAAAAATTAATTGAGCAGATGATATGAAAACAATGAAGACAAAAAATCCGAAAATGTGAAAAAAAAACAAGCGCAGTAATTATTTTGCTCTGTACCCTAAATTGAGTTTAAAATTTGTTCTGAATATGTTTGTAAATTCGAAAAACAATAAAATTTCGATCTTTGGTACAGTTATGTCACTTACATTATCGCAACTCCGTCTTTGAAATATAATTTAAAAGTTGAATAAAAGAAAAATGAGTGATTTTTGAATTGTCGGGTGCGCAATAAACTTTCAGCTTTAAAGTTAATTCGTTGGATAATTTTTGAAATTTTGTACTAATTTTATTTGATGAGTTTTTTTTGCCATTTCTTCATTACACGTGAGCATAAATTATACTACTTTTAATGAGCCATCTAAACAGCTCAATGACAGTTATATAACTAATCAAGTTTGTATATAAGTACTGAAAAGGATATGAAGCAATTAAATAGAACAAAATTTCGAACTATTTCATAAATTTTCTATGAAGTTTTTAACACCGCAAACTCACAGTCGTCACTTTACATGTGCACGCAGTTTTTAGTCACCATCTGAGAAAAAAACGACATTTGAGCCAATTCAATTGTTGAATTAAATATTTGATACTTGTTTCATAGATTATCATGAATTCCGATAGAACATGACGTGTTTTTGTGGTAAAATGCTTTGAGAACACATGCATTTTTTCTAGGTACACTTCATATTTTCACATTATCAATGAATTTATGAAAACACATTGTGTTTGGATGGGCACGGTGTTGATTGATAGATACATCGAATTTCATAATGCGAAGTAGTAATTTGTCAGCCAAAGCTCTTCAAATTGACTCTGATGAAAACACCTCAAGGTTCTTCAACCCAGGTGGCCTGCGCCTCATTTGGTCTGGCCCATCATTTTTTCTCCTACTGCAAAGTAGTTCTCCCCCAACCTTTCCACACTACGGAAGGTCGTTCCGATATCCAAAAATATTTAATTACTGCGGTTCGGACTGTCCTCATTCTCCTATTTTCCAATTTCGTCGCCTGTCGTCTCACTTACCACCTCGTGTCCTTTAATGAGTATGCAAAAAAAAGAAAAACGGGCCATGGTTGGATCGCCACGTCTCTTTGGAATTTTTGAGAAGGGTTTTGAGGGTATGGATCACTAAGGAAAACCATAGATGGCAAAATGAGTATATGATGGATTCACGTGTCAGTGGTCGAGTGTCACGAAACCAATGAGTAAGAGAAAGAGAATGAAATATTGAATTCGTTCATTAATGGAAACGTGAATAATGTATGCAACGAATATATTTATTATCTCCCATTGTTTGCAAAAATATTGGTCATCCTATTGCACATGATGTTCATTTGTGGACATCAAAGGATTTCTCTATAAAAAATATGGGATCTCGTTGGTATTTCGAATCAATGCTTACCAAATAGCTTGCGGCTTTTTCAATTTTCAAAACAATGATGTCACGACGAGGAAGTTTCTTCCAATCAATCTTCGAACTGAGAATGATCATTGAATCTGACTCCTCAAAACCAGTTAGAACTACATCGGTTCCTAGAATTGTGGCTGTTGTCTGAAAATTTTGTGTATGTGTGGATGCGTATTTATTTTTTCAAATTTTGTTTCATGACCCAACGAGCGGAAGTTAATTTTTTACATGTCGTCAGTTTCAAAAAAAAAACGATATGACAGATGTTCATTGGAAACTAGTTTCATTTTCAGTTCCCAGCCTGCACTGGAACAAAGGTTGCTTGAGAAATTATTCTTTAGTACCGGGACTTCCACTTTTTTAAACTGCATAAAAAATCATAGAGGACAACAAAAACCATTCATGTGGCTAATAGGAATTTCAAAAACAAGCTTGACTTATTAAAGTTTAATTTGAAGAAAACTCCCAAAGAACTCGCAACGTGTTAGTACGGTTTGTGCATTTGTAGTGAAAAACAATTTACTTTAAAGTTGTTTTTTTTTCATCATACACATTAAGTTAAATTCACTTCAGTTTTTTTTCGGCCATAGGTATACTAAAATAATTATTTTGAGATTTTGAGCGAAATTTGAAATTAAAAAAAAAATCTAATTTGTCATAGGTCGTTGTTGGTGTCTACCATACCACCGAATATGCAATATTTTAAAAACAGTTCACTCAATTTTTGTTAGTCGAGTGTCTCACATTTTTGGTTGTTTTCACTGATTTCAACTCAAACTGCTCGTGTGAGGTGTCAAGAATCCAAGCATAAACAATGGTGTGCTCTTCCAATTGAAAATTGTAAACGTTTTGATACAAATTTTTCAATGGCTTCTTTCCCGATGAATATTTGGAAGTATACCTGAAAAGACATGTGTGCTCAGTTGTTGAAATTCGACATACCAAACATTTGAAGCACTGGTGTCGTTTTGATGAATCCATGGCCTTGTACCAAATATGGCCTCGGATGTGATGTTCACAAATCTTAAAAACGGAGATTTTAAATAGTAGAAAGTGGACAAAGAATTTAGAATGTTTAAAAAATGTATCGATCTTAAAAGGAAAATAAATAGATATTTAGAATGGAAAACGTTTGAACTTTGTAGAAAATTTTTGAAACTTCGAGCAAAAATTTATAACATTGCCAAAAGGTGTCATAAAACTGCAAAAATTCAACAAGTTCAGGACAAATAAAATTTAAGAATTGTTATGTTACATTTTTAAAAATCCATTTCTGTCCAAAATAAAACGTTTCTAACGGAAAGCTAAACTGCAATTTAGACTAACGTAAAAAAGTTACCACCTCTAAGCTTTCGAAATATTTAAAATATTTGTGTACGGTTAACACATTTTCGTTACTGTGTTTGGTGTAGTAGACATACCCATTATTAACAAACTTTTTTAATTTTCAAATACAAATTCGATATAAATGTTCACCTGCCAATTTCTTCGAGTCGATCCTCAAATATAGCAGGGATTTGTCCATGCATATTCGGTCCAACATTCAATAGCAAGTTTCCATTGCACGCGATTGTTCTTGCCAACTGCTCGATTATCTCGTAAGCTGTATTCACTTCTGATGCTTTCATGTCTCTCCGATTTCCCCATGAATGTTTATCCAAAGTCATGCAATTTTCCCACTTTTTCTCTAATAGCTTTCCTGGATCATAGTGATCTGAGTATGTCATAAATCCGCCGTGTTTTCCCATTGTACCAGTACCCCATCTATCATTGACGACAACTTGATCTTTGACCGGACTGAAAATGTGTAGGACATTCGAGCAAAACTCCTATTTGGAATTTCGAAATATTCAAAGTCAGAACTCTACAAACTGAGTCAGAAACTGCCAATGAAAAATCAAAATGTAGATTATGAATTGTAAAATCTAACCTAGAATTGTAGAGCCATGCAAGAAATTCTTTTGCTTTCCAATAATCATCCGACTTGTCCCATTCGCCATCACTCCAAACTACTTCGGGGTTATACTTTGTGACGATGTCAATCATTTGAGGATATGATACTTGCTGGAATAAATTTCATGTTCGTCATTAAAGTTTACTAATGGAAAGAAAATTGAAGGTGGATTACGGCCTGGGCTGGAAACAGTTTAAAATATTTTATGATACAATGACTAAATATCGTAATCAGATTTTTGAAAAATGTTGGATTTTAAACAAATAATGAAGAATAGTTTTTGCTAGAACAGTATACATTCTTCGAACTGCTCAAATATGATTTTCAATTTCAGTCAAATATGATTTTTTTTATTTAAGGTGTTAGAGTGACAACATTATATTTACAGATTTGTGGCTACCTCTGGATAAAATGTGGTGTTGAACTTCCCGTCATCCAAAAACATCGGATGAAACCATTCAAATTGTGAAAAATAGAGACCAAAGTGAACATCCGTTTTCTTGAAAGCATCTCTGAGTTCTCCAACAATATCTCTCTTTGGTCCAATATCCATTGAATTCCAATTCCATGAAGTTCTAGATGGCCACATTGTAAAGCCTTCATGATGCTTGCTAGTAAACACAAAATATCTGAACTTTCGAAAGATGAGTTACACAAAAAACGTTTTTGAAAACTAGCTTGCCTTGCTCCGGAAGTTTTCACAGTTTCAGCAAATTGATTCGCATTGAAATACTCTGCGGTAAACTACAAAAATCACTTTCAATTGCGAACAAAAGAATGTTACAAACATCTTTAGCAAAATCAGCGTATGTCGTTCCGGGTTTGTAGTTTTTATCCACAAAATTTACAACGTCTTTATCTGGTTGTGTTCCTTTCCAATACCACCACATCCATTCGGATCTTGTTTTATATTTTTTGTTTTTATCGTTATCATCCTTAATTTGTATGGAAAAAACCACTGGAATGTTTTCACTTATCCTTTCTGTTTATACAGAAAAACGAAACAAAAATCTCCAATCGAAAGTGAAAAAAGTTGAAAATAGTGTTCAGGTTGCCATTTGATAAGAAAATGAAAGTTCCCTGTTGTTTGCAAACCAGTAATTTCAATTTTTTTTCTTTCAAAATGATTTTCTTATCAGTCAAAAACATTCCAATTGAACTTGACAATCGAAAAACTTACCTGAACGCAGGCACCGAGTATAGTCCCCAATGACAGAATATGCCAAACTTTGAGTCATCGTACCAAGATGGCAAAGGGCGGTTGTCAAGCGACTCCCAATCTGGCTAGAACACAGAAAATGATGGATTGAATTAGTCATCAAATTACACTTACAGTATAATCGCAATTGGCAAGATGTAGAAATAAAATGGAGAAAATTAGAAATATCATTGAAAATTTATTGATTTTCTATAAAATAAAGGAGCAGCTAAAGTCAAAAGTTTGTGCGAATGTTGTTGTGTTTCGGGATAAGAGAATGTTGGTGTAACGAGCCCGGAGGACGGATATAAATAAGATGGATAGAATCTAATGAGAACAAAGAAGATAGAGGTTTGAACCTTTCTGTCACAAGAAGCATCCTGAAATAAGTATTAATCTTTAGAGCAAGCAAAATTTAATAGTGATTTATGTGAATGTTCTATTGAAAATTCAATACACAAACTTCACTAGATTACTGTAAATGTGCGTCAATGTTATCTTATTGCCGTTCTAAAACAAATTAGTTTTTTGAACTGCCGGTAATTCAAAGTGGTAACTCAAAGTTCTAACAACCGATTTAATTTTTAGAGCACTATTTTGAGAAATGTGTAGTTTGTTTGAAAGCATTTTCTTCAATAGTACCTAGCTTTGATTCAACATTCATTGAATTCCACATAGGAAATTTCCATGATCACATTGTCAAACTTATACTGTCTTGAAGAAGAATAAGTATGAACTAGTTTTTCACAGATATGATGAAAATAACCATGAAACCCGGGGAAACCTTGAAATTAACGTTTAAAGAAACTCATGGTTGCTGATGGATTAATAACTACGGTGTGCGTGAACATCCTGTATTACAGTTTTCCTGTTAAAACTTCAAAAAATGGTCATAAGCTGCCTCCTTTTCTCTGTGATTTTGAATTCAATAATCTGAACTGATATTTTTATCACACAGTAACCTCAATTTCACAGTAGTGAGTTTTATTGATCACATGGAACGTTTTTATGGAAATCAGGCAGACAATATGGATTAAAGCACATCTTGAATCTCGCTTTCGAACTTTGATTACGATGTCAATCTGAAAAAAGAAACACCAATAGATAAAACCGACAAACACAATCATTGCCAAAATCGTTTCAGGAAGTACACTGTCAACCCCGCACTCTCTGCCAATTCTCTTGTTCCTTGCCAACCAAAAAAGTACAGAGAAAGAACAGAAACGGCCACAAATCAGGCGCCAGGCACCATCCGCGTATCACACACTCATTATCATTCTCTCGCTCTTTTTCTGTACTTTTTCAATCCATCCTTTGTTTCTCTAACTCATGTGATAACGTTGCCATGTATGACCGCAACCAGGACGTATCAATATGAAAAAAATTTGACTGCGCGGCGATGAGAGCGAAGAGGCGCAGATTGTCTATCCACAAAACCATTTTGTGTAACGTTTCGGTAACTATCAACAGCTACCCACAGAGTGAATTGTATATAAAAGCGGGCGATGTGACATCCAATGTATCAGTTCCATCTTTTCTGCTGTTTTCAAAGGTACTTCACTTTCTATTCACCTCATTTCACTTTCAATTATCACTTTACTTTTTCCAGATGACGATGGATAAGAAATTCGAAACCGAGAAAGTGAAGAGGTTCGCATTCTTCGGAATCGCTGTCTCCACGGTGTCTACCCTCACTGCCATCGTCGCCGTGCCAATGCTTTGTCTTTACCTCCAATCGGTCTCTTCTTCCCTTCAAGATGAAGTCAACTTCTGCCGAGTTCGTGCCACTTCTCTTGAGGGAGAGCTTGCCAAGCTTAATGTAGTCCGAGCTCCAAGAAAGGCACGTGCTGCTGAGGGAACCTGCTGCTCCTGCGGAGTTGGATCAGCTGGACCACCAGGACCACCAGGATTTGATGGATCCGCTGGAAAGGATGGATCAAACGGACGTCCAGGAAACCCAGGAGAGGATGCTGATGGAGATGACTACAAGCCAGATGCAAGCCAATTCTGCTTCGACTGCCCAGAGGCTCCAGCTGGACCACCAGGACGTCCAGGACCAGACGGAGAGAACGGAGGAGCTGGAGAGCCAGGACGTGACGGACTTGCTGGACGCCCAGGAGCTCGTGGATCACCAGGACCACGTGGACCATCTGGAAACCCAGGAGCTGATGGACCAGCAGGACAACTTGGACCACAAGGAGGATCAAACGTTGCACCATCTCCAGCCGGAGAGCCAGGAGCACCAGGAGCCCAAGGACCAAAGGGACCACCAGGAGCCGCTGGACGTCCAGGACGCGACGGACAACCAGGAGCACCAGGAGACCAAGGAGAGAATGGACCAGACGGAGCCCCAGGAAAATCTGGTTCCGACGGACAACCAGGAGCCCCAGGAAAGGAAGGATCCCGCGGAGGATGCGACCATTGCCCACCACCAAGAACCGCTCCAGGATATTAATTCCTTCATTAGAAATTATATTAGCCAATTTCACTTCTTCTCTTTCAATGTGTTTCTTGTTTCATTCACCACAAATGAACTGCCACAGCAAAACATTGTTATTTCTTAACTTGGGAAGTAGAACATATTTTCAAAAAATATATCAAAGATGCAAAAACGTAAGCCCAATGCGGGGCTCGAACCCGCGACAACCAGATTAAGAGTCTGGTGCTCTACCGACTGAGCTAACCGGGCGGCAATGGCATTAGATGTGGACGCAAGTGAAATAGTGGTAAGGAAAGAGTGGCAGCTGGAGAGAGTAAGTCGGCAAGACGGAGAGACCGTGGGTTGCGAGAGGCACTTTTCGTGTGTAGCGTGAGACGAAGACGAAGACATATGTTCTGATGTAATGGTTGAAAAAAATGGCGAGACGCAGTGATCATATTTTTGCGATTTATTGTTTAGAAAATAATCTCATCACAAGAATTAAAAGTTATAAAAAATTTAAATAGCTTTTCAGTTAACACAATTAATAGTCATCATCGTCTTCATAAGTTTTCCTCCGACTCATGATAAATATTTGAAATCCAATTAGACCACAAGATAATGCAAGTAAACCCGTTCCAACTATTAAGTACATCACCTCCAAAAACTTCTGATCCGTCCCAACCCAAGATGGATGCAAAATCCAGAAAAATTTCTTCATCGGGTATGTGCTTTTAATCAATGATCCAGGTTTATCTGGAATAATTACTTTAGTTTGTTTAGAGTTGAATCACTCGACAACTTTATGATTCTCTGTCGTATATGAAAATAAATGTATTAGGAGAGCATGCAATTATGCTCCGATATTCAAAGTAGCAGAAAAGTATAAATTTTCGAATTTCCGCCATAATTAATAATTCTTCATATATATAGTGTTCTCTAACGTTTTTATGGTTGTTTAATTACTTTTTTTAAAGAGTGTTCCTCATTATTAACTTGTTAGAATTGCTATCATATAGGAGTGGTAAAACAAATTACAAGCAAAATACAAAAAACTGGATTTTAAATCCTACGAAAAGCTATTTTCGAACGTCTTTCAAATTTTCAATGTTTACGGGTTTTTGGTTTTTCTTCCAACCATTACGTTTTTTCATTGTTTTACTCTTTGCTGACTTCTCCGTTTGGGAGACCTTTTTACAACACCTAAACTTGCAACTTACATTCATTATCAAAATACAATCTGTGAACACCTTGATATAGCCCATTATGTTTTGTGGTATTAAGTATTCTGTAGAATTTCTTGAAATTTTTGTTGGTCGCTGATTCTAACCATTTGATAAGAGAAATATTGCGATACCCGCCCATTTCACAAAGTTCATGTTTCCATCCAATCGGTTTCAAAGTTTCTCGAAACTGAAACCTTACTAATAAATTTGATACTGAAATTTCATTGTTGAACAATTTTGAATGTGTCACCTGTTCAGCGTCGCATAAGTTTGTCTCGTTAGGTTCGAAAAACATGTGGCGTAGTTTATCAGCGATCACCCCTTCTTCGGTCCAAGCAATTGGAGAGCCGTTGAATGTTAAACTGAAAGAGTCTAAAGAAGAAAAATATGTTTAGTGTTTGAATTGAAAACATGCCATTGAACATAATACTAGCAGCTCCACCAACAGGAGCATAATACTTTTGGTTGTCAACACAAAACATTGCCATTTTTGGAATGAAAGAACGGGACACTGCATTTTCACAAGAGTAATTTTGATTTTTGAAGGAATCACATTCATTCGACTCTCCTGTTATTAACTGCTTTTTGCAATATGCTTGGTTCAGGGATCTGTGCATCATAAATGTGTCATGCAGCTCGTAGTAAAAGTATACAGGACTCTGAAAGCAACACATTAAATGTTGAGTTCATTTTTTAATATTATGATACTTGGAAAATTTTGATTACACGAATTTGTAGTTAACTCTTTTTGTAGTTTTAAAAAATAGTATTAACTGGCCTGTGCTTGTTTGTCGATTAGTTTTAAGTATTCTAAAAAACAAACCGTTTTCAAATGCATTCACAGAATAAATTTTTGGCCTCTAACTATGGTATCCAACAAAACTTTATTCGAAAATTCAGAGAGAAAGCAAAAAAATCACCCGTTTTGCTCTGAGCTTTCTAAATCCGAAATATTAAAAAAAAGAAATTTTTAATACATATAAAAGACTCACTGGTATAAATCTAGTGATGTTAATGTCAATGTAGCCTTCAGCTACGTTGTCATATCTATGCCGAATGAGAATTACTGAAGAAAAGTTAAATTGTTCAATCCGTTTTTTAATGAATATTTATACCTTTTTCGTTGGCAGAAGCCAATAGTTGAGATATTCCAAGAAATAGTAGTGCAAAAAATACAGTGATAGAAATTGCATAGCGCTTTGAAACAACTGGAACTTGTCCTTCTAGTTGCTGCTGTTTTAATTTATGTACTGAAACTTGATTAAAAATTGGAATAAATTGTTACTTGAAATACGAAAGTCTGAAAAGTCTTACCAAATTCATCCCAGCTAAATTTTTCATTTTCTTCTAGCTCATCGTTGAATATTACATCTTTGTGAAAAGTGACTACCATTTTATGCAATACTTCTCAAAATAGAAAAAAATAAACAGTTGAAGAATATGCAAAAGTTTTTTTGTTTTTTCTTTGTTCCAGAAAGGGGTAGGAATATGAATCATCTTGGTTTCTTTTACACAACAATTTTATTTTTTCTCGTGTGATTCTATACATTCTCAAGAAAAGTCCAGTTTAAAACATAAAAGTTAAAGCACAAAAATTTTGGCATCAATTTTCTGAAGGCCCAACATTTTTTTTTCTGGTGCTGACAGGAAATGGTCAAAACTCAATGATCAAATAATTTATACAAAAATCTATATAAGAAACTGTATACACTTCGCGTAAATCTTATACGCAAGGTAGCACTTAAAAACCGAATTACATTTCAAGCCAATATACAGTAAGTTTACTTTACTTTTGTATATATTATTTAATGTTGTGTGTTGCTCTCTTCCAAATGCACCCGGTGACCTTGGTTTTGTGAGTGCTTAAAGATCAAATATTCGAAAAAGGGTATTTATGGTTATTGGGTGTCGAGTTTCACGTGGCATTTTGACTTTTTCGTAAAAGGAATGAAAATTCAACTAATGCCCCGTTTCAGTTCAAATTTTTATTTTCTTAAGAAACATATGTTTCTAACTTTTATACTGCTGAAATTAATACTGTCCACTGATGCATTCTACTATGATCCACAGTTATATGGTATGTTTTAAATACTGACAGCATTTAATTGCCAATCTATTAAGTTCCGAAGTACCGCGACTATCTTGAAGCACAAGGTAATTTGACAGCAGACTTGTTCAAAAATTATGAAAAAGATGTCTCTCCCGTGTATGCTTGGTGTAAGTTATAAACTTTCAAGAAGGAGTATTAGATATGGAAAAATTACTGAACTCAAGTTTTTTATAAAAATAAACTGTCTCAAAATCAACAAAACTGATTTAATTTCTTGCACATTCATATTCCAATTTTTGCTATTTACAGTTTCGGTAAGCTTGAAATACCTATATTTGTCGTTTTATCAATAAAAAGGTTTTTTTTCCAGAAAGAAAATTCAATAATATGAGCGGAAACTCAAATTTTTAAAAATGTTTAAAAAGTCATAGTGAGCACTGGAAACCATACTGTTATATATTCCAGTTGTATCCACATATTCACTATTTCTCTTTTTCCTATGTAAGTTTAAATAGTTTATAAAAAACAAATTCAGTTGACACGTCAAAACCACTGGGATATGATCCTGATGCTCCACAGAGATACAACTATACATTGTTCCTGTATAATTTGAAACTTATACAGGTAAATGAACCTGAAGAACAAGTTTCAGTTGTCTTGGAGTTGATGGAGGTGAGTGCTAATAGTTGTATATCTTCTTGAATAATAGATTGCTGATCTAAAACGTTATTATTAAGTATTGGTATGACCCAAGATTATCCTGGAATGCATCCGACTATAAGAACGTGACTGCAATTTTCACAAGACAGGAGAAGATTTGGAGTCCAACATTGACCCCATTTGGAGTGTAAGACTATCATTTCCTGTTCATGAATTTAAACGTGCTTTTTGTTTTCCAGAAACGAAATTATCGATTTCCGAGATCAAGATTTCCGTCTTGTGTGCATTGATAACTTGGGCATGATCTATGATTACTTGTCAGTCCGGGTTTCTGCAAACTGTCGAATGGATGTGACGAAATTTCCCTTCGACAGCCAAACATGCCAAATTCGATTTTCGTTGCCTATATTTAGTTATCTTGAAGTCAAAATTTATACAGAGCTCTATGAAGGAATAAACAACTATAGCATGTTCGAAGTTATGGTAGGTCTATTCCTAGTTTTCTCATCAACACATTTATTGAAGGGAAATTCTGAATGGGAACTTATAAATCTCACCAACAGAGTGGATTTTCTTACATACAATGATCGATTTGATGTTGAACTGGCAGTTTATGAGATTAAAATTGCTAGAAACCCACTATATTACTTCTACATGATAGTTTTTCCGTCATTCGTCATCAATTCCGTCTCTATTGTTGGTGTATTCATTAAAGGGGCTGACAAAATGTCAAGGGTAGGTGTACTTAATTTTCAAATGACTCCCGTTTTGATAAGTAGATTTCTTTGTAAATTACACAAATTATGTTTCCTCGTCCGAATATTTACCAAAAATTACAAGTGAAATTCAATTTTATTAATGTGTACCGTTTTAAGAATTTTTCTACGGGTAAAATAATTACAAGCCGAAAAATGTTTACGTTCTAGCTCAATGTTGGACTAACCAATATTATGACTATGACATTTATTCTTGGTGTTATGTCGGACAAAATTCCGCGGACTGGAAATGTTCCTTTACTTGGAATTTATATAATTGTAAACTTACTTATTATGCTGGTTGCAATTATTATTGTCACTATAATCACGGAAATTCGAAAATGTGTTACGCCTAAACTGAGGAAAAATACATCCTCGTTCAAGTAAGCTATTGCTTTCTCTCTTGTAAAACCTTTTGAATTTGCAGTCTGAAATTGGAAATATTTATCGGTTCACCACTGGAATACACGTGTGCAGTTATTCTTGAATTGGCAACAATATCTAATTTTTTCATGATGATTGGTTTTTGGATTGATAATTCTTAATACATATTATCTCAAGACTTTAACTTACGAGACGCTTTTTTTTTAAATTTGATTTTTCACAGTAATTCTATTTTTTTGTTGAATATCACAATGTATATATGTAAATGCTTACAAAGTAGACAAAAGTTCAGAAAGTGAATGTTAACACAATTTGCAACTTTAATCATACTCGTAACACAACTACGCTTGATTTCATTCGAGAGCTTTCTGGCATTTCCTAACCACCGGCATTGGGCAATCTCATGTTTCATTTGACATTCTTCTTTTGTCTGTCAGTGAAAATCTAGTCAGACCGGACTGCGCTCATCATTTCAAGTTCCTATATTCATGTTTTTCGTTACTTTCACCGTTATTTTCATTGGCTCTCACGCGCTTTACTACAACCCAGAGTTATACGGTATATAAATGAATTCACAGATATGTACAATCATAGATTTTATTTGTTTCAGTTCCAAAATATCACGATTTCATTGAATCACAAACAAACTTGACACGGGATTTGTTTAATGGCTATGATCCAACTGTATCACCGGTGTACAGCAAAAGTTGGTGTTTTCGAAAAATTTTCAAAATATTTTGAGTACCAACCTTCCAACCAGAGTGCATTTTCAGTCGATCCTCTACAACCACTTGGATATGATCCGGATGCTCCTAAACGTTACAACTATTCCATAATGTTGTACTCTCTAAAACTTGTTGAGGTAAATGAACCAGCTGAAAAGGTGGCTGTTGTCATGGAGATAATGGAGGTAATCTTCTGTGTCTAAGCGATAACTGATGTTTTTGTTCAGTACTGGTATGACATTAGACTCTCCTGGAATGCAAGTTTATACGACGATATTGATACATTTTACACACGACAGTCAAACGTTTGGAGCCCCACATTGTCTGCATTTGGAGCGTAAGTAATATGTAAATAAAGAAGAACTGGTATTCACATCTGGGAAAGATAGATTGTGGAAAAGTTGATGTTAATTTCAGTATAAATTTTTCGATATTTAAATTTGAAGTGTAACGTCAATGTTGAAACTTGAGATTAACTAAAACTGCCCGTTAAATTGTCATTGATGTGTGTTTCACTTTTGCAGAGATGAACTTGTGGACTTACGAGATCCAGACTTTCGTATGGTATGTGTGAATAGTAATGGATATATCTATGATTACATATCCGTGCGAGTTTCATCAAGTTGTCCGATGAATGTCTACAAATTCCCATTCGATTATCAAACCTGTCAGATCAAATTTTGTCTTCCTATTTTCAATTCTGTTGAAATACAAATTTTTAATGAGATCTATGTCGGTGTACTTATGTCTGATTTGTGGGAAACGATGGTGAGTGAATTTTGTTTAACAGTAGTTATAGGAAATTGAATAATTAGAAAATTTAATCACTACTAAAATAGTCTTCATTTGAGATACTTATTTTAGGGAAATTCTGAATGGAAGCTGACCAACTTGAGTAATCGTGTTGAGACCTTACAGTACAATGATGGATTTGGAAACCTAGATTTGGTAAGACACATTTAAATGATAAAACTATCATCACATTTAGCATGATACATAATATGTTTATTCGGGGTAGGGTGATACATCGCAGAACTCAATCATATTGTTTGTTGCATGGCATGGCATGCATGGAACTTTTTTAAAATATTCATATGTTGTTACGCTAAGGAACAAATCAAACATTTAATCTCAATTGAATCAATGAAGAATCTGTTTTCATTTTTCAGGGTATTTTTGAAATAACTATAAAACGGAACCCACTCTACTACATATACATGATTATTTTTCCATCCTTCATTATTAATGTTGTGTCTATAATTGGAGTTTTTCTGAAAGGCGCAGATAAAATGTCAAGGGTACGACGGAGAATGGTTTTCTTGTAATAAACAGTCAAGTTTCAGCTCAACGTTGGTCTCACAAACATTATGACAATGACATTTATACTAGGTGTCATGGCTGACAAAATTCCGAGAACCGGCACAATTCCAATGCTTGGTGTCTATATCATTGTGAATCTTGCAATAATGATTATTGCTATTGGAATTGTTACAATGATCACTGAACTGCGTCACTGGCTGGCTCCTTTTCTGAAGAGGAATGAGACTAAGTTTAGGTAAACATTAAACCCAAAGCACTATTGGAAAGAGTAAAAATCACTTGCAGCAGGAAACTCGAAACGTTCATTGGTCCTCCTCTTGAGTTCACATGTGCAATTATTCTCGAAGTGTTTACATGTGCAATATTCGGTGTAATGATTGGGTTCTGGTTAGGAGACGACAAATAAGACTATTTGAAATAAATCATCTTGCTAAAAATTTCCTGTAAAATTTAAAATTCAATCTCTCTTCAATACATAAGTTGTTAAGTCGAGAAATCGACTAGACCAGTGATTATATATTTTAACTTTTCATATTAAAACAATGAATTATGTGTTTCACAAAGTAAAAATTATGGATTGATTTTTAATGAATATACCTTGTGAGTCATTTTTCACTAGCAGAACTTTAAACAACTGTAACTCTGAAACTATTGAAGCTTTAAGAAAGTTGTTTTGTGAAACATTGTAGCTGGAACATGTAACCTTGCAGTATTTTCACTTTATGATGTCCGAAACGCTCACCTCAATCAATGTTGGTTGCGTATAGTTCAAAATGAGTCCTAGTTTAGTAATTATTGCGGCTGTTTTTGGAAAAGGCAACAGAAGCCGCAGTATGACTGATCGAATGGGTAGCATCTTTTCTGGATTTTCTATTTTTTACTTAACACAAGATGGCTCAAATGATCAATTTTATTAATGAGAATTTTCGAAACTTTTAAAACAGATCTAAAAATTTAAAAATAGAAAAGTTAAGCTAAAATCTGGTATTTCAACAAGGTCTTTGCTGCTATGAGTTTTCTTGATTTAAATTTTGAAATTTTAAAGTCTTTTTTGTTGAGAATCATTGTCAAACCCTGCCCTTATTATAAAAATCCACCGTTATTTTATATGTTTAACATGAATTTGTCAGACTTTTGCCTAACTTGCGTAATACATTTACCTCTTTTCTAGTCAGGTCTCATGTTACATCTGACATTTCTATACGACTACTTCTGAATAGAGTTTGACCTTCTTGGTGCAATATTTTTCAACTCATGTATTTCACGGCTACGTTTTTAACTTACATTTCTCACGTTTCCTCGATTTATTATAACCATTCGCTATACGGTAGTGACTCAAAATTAAAATTAAAATAAAAAAGGTTTCTCCTTCAGTTCCCAAATACTACGATTTTCTGGAAACGCAGACGAATCTTACAAAAAATTTGTTCAGTGGCTACGATGCAACAATTTCACCGGTTTATACTAAAGGTTTGAAAATTCGAAATAATTACATTTATACATGTACATACACCAGTTGATCCAACACAGCCTCTTGGACACGATCCAGACGCCCCGGGACGGTGGAACTACACACTTTTATTATTTTCGCTGAAATTGGTAGAAGTTACAGAGCCCCAAGAGAAAGTTTCAGTAGTCATGGAAGTTATGGAGGTAGATATCGGTCAGAACAAATCGTTAGAGTTAGTTACGGTTTTCAGTATTGGTTTGATGCAAGGCTTACTTGGAATAAAGAAGATTACGACGATATCGCATCAATATATACCCGACAAGCAAATGTTTGGAGCCCTACTTTATCTGCATTCGGCGTGTAAGTATAACTGGGAAATCGATTTAAAACGTTACCAACACACAAACTACCTAAAAATTTTCAGAAGCGAGCTAGTTGATTTACGGGATACAGACTTCCGCCTTGTTGGGATCACAAGTTATGGCATGGTTAACACTTATGTTTCCGTTCTTGTATCTGCAAACTGTCCTATGGATGTTTACAAGTTTCCATTCGATTACCAAACTTGCCAGATTAGATTTTGTATTCCTGTTTTCACTAGTTATGAAGTTGAAATATTCAATGAGATTTATGCAGGTGTGCTTACATCAAATGCGTGGAAAACTATGGTAATTTATTAGTATATTCATAAGATAAAGGAAGCATTATTACAGGGAAACTCAGAATGGAACCTTGTAAATTTAACACATCGAGTTGAAACTTTAAAGTATGATGATGGATTTGCAAATCTTGATTTGGTGAGCTTGTCTTTAAATTAGAATTATTTTTCTTGAATTAAATAAATATTCAGGGTACTTTTGAAATCAAAATAAGGAGAAACCCACTTTACTACATATATATGATTATCTTTCCATCCTTCATTATTAATGTTGTTTCTATTATTGGAGTTTTTCTTAAGGGCGCTGATAAAATGTCGAAGGTTCGATCAAGTATGATTTTTTTTCTGTTATTAAACGTACAGTTTTAGCTCAACGTGGGTCTTACTAACATCATGACGATGACTTTCATACTGGGCGTCATGGCGGACAAAATTCCTCGCACAGGAACAATCCCACTTCTTGGTGTCTACATTATTACAAATCTTGTCATTATGCTGATTGCAATTGGAATTGTGACAGTGATCAATGAGTTGCGGAGGTGTGCATCTCCAGTTTTGAAACGGAAGCAAACGAAGTTAAGGTCAGTTTGTACCTTAATAGACTTTTCTACATAGGGTTATTTAATTTCAGCAGAAAACTAGAGTCTTTTATCGGGACACCGCTCGAGTACACCTGCGCCGCAATTCTCGAACTACTGACATTTGCCAATTTTGCTATAATGATTGGATTCTGGCTGGGAGACTAAAGAATAAATATTTGCCGATTGAATTTCATTAATTTTTTCAGGTTATAAGTACTAAGATTATATCAAGTTCTGTCAATATGGAAAAAAACTCAATATTATGTCAATAAGTTAAATTAATATTGAAATCCCAATGCAAAATCAGAATATATGGGGTTTAAAGAAATTCGAACAAAAGATATAAATTGCAAGGAGAAGGAAAGAAGAAGAAACCGAATGGTTTCTTGATAAAACTGAAGTGAAAATTTGAGCACTGCATTGTTCTTTCAATTTATTGTTCATTTTTATAGTAACGCTTTTTTTTGTCATTCAACCTCTTACAAAAAAAAACTCCCTCAAAAAAAACTAAAATTATAATGCTATGACAAATGACGTGCAAACATCATGTACATAAATAAGGGTTCGAGAGAGAAACGGTCCATGTGATGCCTTCGCCGAATAGGAGACCTATTGGGGCTGACGCCAAACATTTCCATATGTTAAAATTAGAAGATGCCAACCATAATTCCGTATGAGAATTGTCGCATGAGATACTTTTTAAAATAACAATAATATCCCATTTTGTCTTGCTTTATCCCATATTCCCCGAGAAAAACTTATCATTTTGTTTTAATTTCAATGCAAAAACACAATGCACTAATACCATTTTCATCTCACAAATAATACAATTCGAGTTCAATTTCCTAGTCGTTGTCTACTGAAGAATGAGCTTTCCGTTGACCATCTCATAATCAATTGGTGAGTTACAGTCAAATCGAACAATAGATTTTCTCAGGAAACGAAGAATTTCCTGATTATCAAGAGTATCTTCGGTCATCCAGTTCATGATCACATTGTACAGCTCATAAGTCCATTTGCGGTTACCGATATAAAGCCAGTCTCTGTTCGAATGCTGAAAATTGTTGTTATTTCATTTTACTCTCTAATGGTGACTTACAAATTCCATTTTTGCATCGTACATTTCAGTTAGGCTACCGCCCAAGTTTTTGCCATGCAGTTCAACACATAAATAAATTAGCGAAATCCAGTCATCTCTACAAGTGTGCGGATTTCCCTTCATGACTGACAGGCTAGAATGTACACAACGATGAAACTGATAGTCCTCCTTCTGTGGTGCCAACTTTCATTTTTCTCATTTTTCCATCGAATGGCAAATCCGAAATCCGAAAGTTTCACACGACACTGCTGAAAATCAAGTAATTAGGAAATTACTTAGTACTTAGTACTTACCTTCTTTTCAAGGGTAAGCAGAACATTTTGGCTGTGTACGTCCCTATGAATGAAGCCAGCATTATGGATTTCAGACAAAGTCGATCCCAATTTCCACGCAATACGGAGCACGTTCTCTGTCGACAACGGCTTATTGTTGTTGCGAGCAACCACATCTGACAAACTCGGTCCCTCCAAAGAGAGAACTGCAAAGAAACGTATTTTATCTGTAAAATCCTTAAATAAACTAACCGATGCAATTCCATCCTACGTGAGTGAAATGATGGAGCAACTTCGGAATTCCAGATACGTGACCACAACTCTTGAAAACTTCTAGTTCTCTATCAAAACTCACATCCCGTTTCATATTTTTATACTTGGACACAATCTTTGCCACCATTGGAACACTCAGATCTTGCTTATCAATCACACGCCATACGGCTCCGAACTGCCCATTACCAATTTTACGCACCAACGTGTATCTTTTGTGAATGAGACGGTTTTGGGCCAGATAAGCTCTGAAATACGTTGATGAAAAAAAGAAAAAATTATTATCCACCCAAATGAAAGATCGATATCAACTTGCCCGGTATGAAAGTTTAGTTTGCAAAAAAGTATGAAAAACTTACAACATTTTCGAAGTGAATGAAGTTCCTTGGTGAATTATTCGGAATCAAAACCGATAAACGAGAGACGAAAAAAACAGCCGACGAGAGCGATCGAACAATCGAGAAATGATTTTAAAACTGAATTTTCTCGACAGATTGACAATTTTTTATTTCACGTTTTCGACTTTTTTTTCTCTTTTTCGACTTTTTTTCGACGACTTTTTTGGTTTCAAGATTTAGAAAAACTTCTATGAATTTACCTACTTACGTTTGGAGCCAAGGTACGGATCTGGTAATTCAGGGTACAGAGTAATCAAATACCAGCTTTCAGATTTTCGCTGTTTCAAGTGAAAATATAGGTCACGACCTGATTTTAGTTGAGGACCATGTTGCAGATCTGGAATTTCAGGGTTAAGCTAAACCAGGTACGATCTTTCAGATTTTCATGTGCTCAAGTGAAAATATAGGTCACGGCCTGATTTCTGTTAAAATAAACGAGGCGGATTTGAAATTTAAATTTTATTGGTAATAGGTTAGAGGAAAATGTATGGGCTCTCAGATTTTAACATTTTTTTACGGGCGAACTCTCATCTCCTGATTTGACCTACGTTGTGAAGTTGACATTTTATGCATCAATAAAAGTTTCGAAAAATAACACTTGAGGGTGTGGATCATGATTAATATGCAAGTTATTTGATAGTTTCTGATTATTTTTAAATTGTCATCCTCTAGCTCTAGGCAAAAATATGAACTAAATCATATCACGTGTTTGTTTGTGTCTAACAGGTGCAAAAATTCGTGAGTTCGCTCAAAATGGTGACTTATTTAGTTTCGAGTTTCATTTTTCCGTTTTACTCTCTGACTTTAGATTTGCTCACTCTTTATTTGGATTTGTTGCACAAATGTATCTAGGTTTTATTGTCACATTATTTTCATTTTCTGACATTTCCGCATTTTATCATGATCCAGGATTATATGGTAAAGTTTGGATCAACTTGATAGTTTTCTTTTTCTGAACTCGATTTTTTTTCAGCACCCGGTTGGATAGACTATCTTAACCTCCAGGAAAACCTCACCAACGATTTGTTTGCCAACTATGACCCAACAATTTCTACGGTTTACGCTGACAGTGCGTTTTTTTAACATTTGAGATCAATAAAGGCCCAAACAACATTTTCAGTAGCCGACTGGGAACCATTAGGTGACAACCCAAGAACAATTGATCGCTGGAATTATACAATTTTGCTATATTACCTGAAATTGGTAGAAGTGCAAGAACCAGCAGAAAAAGTATCAGTTGTGTTGGAACTTGTTGAGGTTGGGTAAAAATTTATTGAATACTGTAACAGTAAATTAACAAAAATAACTACATATTTGTTTGTTCATTCCAAAATTTAATGTCAAATTTCGTACATTTTTTTAAAATTTACGTTTGAAGTTTTGAATAGGAACCCAACCATTGGTTCCAATTTAAATTTACATTGACTAAAAAAAAGGTAAGGTTTCCTTTTCTTCAAAAACACTTTCAAACACATTGCAACTTTTTTTTGTTCTAATGAAAAATATTAATTTAGCGATGGTATGATCCAAGACTTTCGTGGAACATCTCGTTATATTCCAATGTTTCAACAATTTTTGCGAGGCAAGAAAAAGTTTGGAGTCCAACATTGTCGCCTTTTGGAGTGTAAGATTTTTAGAAATTAATATTCGAGACGTATCTTTAACTTCAGAAATGAAATTATCGACTTTCGAGATCAAGATTTTCGGCTCATCTCCATTGACTTTACTGGGTATCTGAATGATTATTTGTCTGTCCGGGTTTCGGCAAACTGTCCTATGGACGTTTCAAGATTCCCATTTGATTCGCAAACCTGCCAAATCAGATTCTGTTTACCTATATTCAACATACGGCAAGTCAAAATTCTCAACGAAATTTATGAAGGTATCCTGCAAGAAAAAATAATCAAAACTATGGTAAGAATTCACATGGTGATTGCATGCCATGCTATGTATACAGGGAAACTCCGAATGGAAAGTTGTCAGTCTTACTAATCGTGTGGAGCAGCTGAAGTATGATGACGATTACGGAAATATGGATTTGGTGGGTTGAGTGAAAAATAAATTACAAAAATTGAAAGCACAAATTCAGGCAGTTTTTGAAATTACAATAAGAAGAAATCCACTGTACTACATCTACATGATAGTTTTCCCTTCTTTTGTCATAAATGGAATTTCAATAGTTGGTATTTTCTTGAAGAGTGCCGACAAAATGTCAAAGGTAATTTTTTTCAAAGTTTACTGAAAGAACCCAAAAGTATCTAAACACTTTTGTCACATATTTTTTCATATAGACAACTTGTTCTTCAAAGCTTTCTTAATCAATTCTATTGATTCGCAGTTTAAAAATTCTCAGAACATCTTTTTTTTTCTCTCAACGTTTGCATTCATGTTTGATGAAAATTGTTGTTTGATGAAAAAAAATTTTTAAATTTTTAAACAAACTTGAAAAAAGTGAAAAAAAATTATAGTCATGCCATGTTTTCAGCTTAACGTTGGTCTCACAAACATAATGACCATGACATTTATCCTCGGAGTGATGGCTGATAAGATACCAAGAACCGGAAGCATTCCATTACTTGGAATTTACATTATTATAAATCTTCTAATTATGATAATTGCCATTACAGTTGTTGTTCTAATCACTGAACTTCGCCAATGGGCTGTGCCCCGGCTCAAACTCAAAAAGAGTTACATGAGGTGACTCAGATCAAATATTTCGTGCAAAAAGTAACATAGTTTATTTCAGCAGGAAACTAGAAACGTTTCTGGGCTCGCCAATTGAGTACACCTGTGCAATTCTATTGGAGTTTCTGACAACCGCTAATTTTTTCGTTATGATTGGATTTTGGTTTGAGGATTTATAAAAATGAATGAAAAACGTGTCAGAATCAATTAAAATAAAAGTTCCGTGGGTGTTTGCGGCAATTGTTTATGTATTACACCTGTGCGAGTAAACCTGAAAAGGGAATTTTGAAAAGTATATGATTTGATGATCGCAAAAGAAATACAACTTTTTATCAGAGAAAATGTTTTAATTTGTCGTAAAAACTTTGTAATATGAATAAAATTCAAAGAACATTTAGTATGACGTTATGTTGGCAAGAGTTAAGGAATTAACGCATTGAAACGTGATACATCGAAAAATTAAAGGAAATTGAACAGTAAGAAAAAAAAAGCAATATTTTGATATTTTACAAATCAAATTATCGTTAAACCCTTCCTAAACCCAGGAAAAACACGATGTGTTAAAACTCTCAAACTGGAATACACGGAAAACAAAAAGAAATCTCTTTAAAAATCAGTAAAAAAATCATAAAATTAACCAAAAATCTGGAAACGGAAACGTCGAGCCTCACTGTGTTCACTTAACTAAAAACACCTATTTCTTTTGCACAAAACAAGAGAATGACAAATTGTTGCACAAATTGAACCTTCTGCCCAACTTTGTGTAATTTTCTTTGAACCAAACTTGAGCATTAAGCTAGGGCCTCATGCCGAGGGGTCTGCCCGATTCGGCACCTGTGTACTGCTATAAACTGCTATAAACTGAAACTCATTCAGGTTCGATCCATTAATCCTATCTGTTTTATAGTCTTTGCTCTTTTTTTTGAAACACCATATTCTGTATACATAATGAAGCTCAAAATTTTCACGTGTTTGTTCCTGTCTCACAAATGCAAAATTCTTGAGTTCGTTCAAAGTGGACTAGTTTAGTTTCGAGTTTCATTTTTTATTTCGCTTTTTGACTTTAGATATTGCTCACTCTATATTTGGTTTTGTCTCACAAATGTTCTTAGGCATCATTGGTACACTATTTTCAATTTGTGAAATTGCAACATTTTATTATAATCCAGTGTTATACGGTAAGAGTTGAAAAGCATTTTTTTCTGAACGTTGTGGGATTTTTTCAGTACCCGATTGGATAGACTATCTTAACCATCAAGACAATCTCACTAGAGACTTATTTGCCAACTATGATCCAACAATTTCTTCGGTGTACTCTAGTTGTGAGTTTATAACTTTCATGATAATTCAATGATGCTTTAAACTGAAGCTTTTGACTACGAACCATCACATAACCACACAAGAACAGTTGATCGCTGGAACTATACCATTTTACTTTATTACCTGAAGTTGGTGGAGGTGCAAGAGCCAGAAGAAAAAGTATCAGTTGTTTTGGAACTTGTGGAGGTAAGATCTAAAGACTGGTCCTAGTCCTTATTGAAACAAACGAGAATGCGAGCTCGTCATATTCGACGACAATGCGTCTTCAACTCATCAGAGAAAAAACCGCTAGTTCGTCCAGCTACCTGCTGATTTATATTCTGATTAATTATCTAAAAATTATCTAAATATCTAAAAGTTATCAAAATCAGCTAAATTTTGCATTGAAACTTTTCATTTACAATATATGTATTGAATGTACGCCTGACCACATGCCCATACGTGCGTGCATAAAGCCATGTTCATTAAAAAATTTATTTGAAGTTTAAACAGTTCTATTGAAATTAAGAAAACATAGTTTTGCTACACCAAAAGATGATTTCCTCACAATAGGAATACAAAAAATCGGTTGCATGCGCTTTCCTTCCATTAAAACCCTTTATAGTGCAAAATATTTTTAGCAATGGTATGACCCCAGACTCTCCTGGAACTCCTCGTTATATTCCAATATTCCAACAGTTTTCGTAAGACAGGAAAAAGTGTGGAGTCCGACATTATCGGCATTTGGAGTGTAAGGGTTGTAAACTAAGTATCCAAACAAATTTTCTAATTCTAGAAACGAAATAATTGACTTCCGAGATCAAGATTTTCGGATAGTATCCATTGACGATATAGGTTATATCCAGGACTATTTGTCAGTGCGAGTGTCATCAAATTGTCCAATGGATGTTTCCAGATTCCCGTTTGATTCTCAGACTTGTCAAATTTGTTTTTGTTTACCTATATTCAACATACGGCAAGTCAAAATTCTCAACGAAATTTATGAAGGTATCCTGCAAGAAAAAATAATCAAAACTATGGTAAGAATTCACAGTGATCACGTTCTGCGCCTGGCGCGCGATAATAAGGGAATCCGCCTGGCGCGCGTACCTCAAGCGCAAAGGGCGCGCTCGAGGCGCGCATAGTATGCGCTCTGAATGCGAATAGAGTCTGGCAAGAACGAAGCAGAAACAAGAAAATAAAATAAACGTGATTTTTTCTGAACTTTATAGACTAATAACTATGTAATCAAGAGTATGAATGAGTAAATGTTCAAAATGGAACTTTTATTGGCTCGAGGTTGCAGTTGTCAATTGGTACACAATTAATAGGAAACTATGGTGATATGTTTGTGTATATATTGATCCGTATATAAGAAAGTACCGGCATATAGGCAATTTATAGTTGTTTTGACTTCCCAATCCTCAAATTCACGTAGAAAAAACATAATCCTCACATCGTCGACGCTCTGTGCGCGGATCGTTCACACTCTGTACGCGCCCCGTGTGCGCCCCGTGCGCACGCCCTCCGCCAATCGCGGCCGCGGCCTAGATTTCAACTCTGCCAAATTTTTCAAGCTGTGTTTTTTTTAAAGTTTTTTTCGACTTTACACATTTTCTATATTTTTTATTTATTTTTCAATTAAATATTAATGAAAAAATTTGCAGAAAATGTACAAATGCCGGTACGAAACAAATCATTGGAGGATTATAATGAAAGAGTTCATCGGTAAGATTATAAAAAGAATTTATTCGAAATAAGTAATAATTTGATAACGATCCGGTCTTCAAACTCTTCTATGCATCGTATTTATTTAAAAATAAACAGAAATTTTGTATTTTCAGAAAAGCAGCAAAGTATGGAGACGATTTGGATTCACCACCTCCTCCGACAGCATATGCACGAGAGACCTTTGGAAAAAAGATTTTTGGAGTTGTATATTTTCCCAAATACTTGTAAGTTTTTCTTCTTCAAATGAACATGAAAATGTTTCGATGAATGAAATTAACTTCTTTCTTTTTGCAGGTCCATCGGAAGAACTTGAGGAACTCCAACAGAAAAAGAAGGGGACTCGCTACACAATGGAAGTTTTTAATTTTGAAGTGTTAATTTTTTTTAAAAGATTTTCAATTTAATAAAATAAAATTTAAATACAATCAGTATTCCAAGTTGTCAATGTATTTTATAAAATAATGAAGGGATGGGGAACGAGCCGTGGCCAAATCCGTATGAAATGCGCCGGGCGCTCGCAGAGAGTGCGCCGGGCGCTCGCGACATTATTACTAGCGCGCTCCGTCCGCGCGCCCGGGGCGAAACGTGCGCGCGCCAGGAGTAGCAAAGTGCCGAGTATGTATACAGGGAAACTCCGAATGGAAAGTTGTCAGTCTTACTAATCGTGTGGAGCAGCTGAAGTATGATGACGATTACGGAAATATGGATTTGGTGGGTTGAGTGAAAAATAAATTACAAAAATTGAAAGCACAAATTCAGGCAGTTTTTGAAATTACAATAAGAAGAAATCCACTGTACTACATCTACATGATAGTTTTCCCTTCTTTTGTCATAAATGGAATTTCAATAGTTGGTATTTTCTTGAAGAGTGCCGACAAAATGTCAAAGGTAATTTTTTTCAAAGTTTACTGAAAGAACCCAAAAGTATCTAAACACTTTTGTCACATATTTTTTCATATAGACAACTTGTTCTTCAAAGCTTTCTTAATCAATTCTATTGATTCACAGTTTAAAAATTCTCAGAACATCATTTTTTTTTCTCTCAAACTTTGCATTCATGTTTGATGAAAATTGTTGTTTGATGAAAAAAAAATTGTAAAATTTTTAAACAAACTAGAAAAAAGTGAAAAAAAATTATAGTCATGCCATGTTTTCAGCTTAACGTTGGTCTCACAAACATAATGACCATGACATTTATCCTCGGAGTGATGGCTGATAAGATACCAAGAACCGGAAGCATTCCATTACTTGGAATTTACATTATTATAAATCTTCTAATTATGATAATTGCCATTACAGTTGTTGTTCTAATCACTGAACTTCGCCAATGGGCTGTGCCCCGGCTCAAACTCAAGAAGAGCTACATTAGGTGATTCGGATCAAATATTCCGTGCGAAAAGTAACATAATTTATTTCAGCAGGAAGCTAGAAACGTTTCTGGGCTCGCCAATTGAGTACACCTGTGCAATTCTATTGGAGTTTCTGACAACCGCTAATTTCTTCGTTATTATTGGATTTTGGTTTGAGGATTTATAAAATGAATACTTTCTAGGCACACGCGTGCGTTGATGTATCAAAATTACTTGGTAATGTCCGTGGTAGTTGCAGTTCATAAAATTATTTTTCTGAAGCATATAATTTCAATGTTTTCAAAAAGTTTGCACCCAAGAGTTTCCGTTTTGGGCATGCTCGCGTTTCACTTGGTTGACTAGTTTCAAGAAAAAAAGCAAAATTAGCTAGCTAAATTAAAGGTGTGAGAAATGAAGCTGGTCATTTGTTTTTATGCGTTTTAAGTCTTGTACTTTCTGGAACTCGGTTGTTCCTTCCTTTGTGACAGCGCTAATGTTTATAATCTAAAAAATGTTTATTTGGTTTTAACTTGATGTGTTTGTCTTGTTGTTTCTTTTTTTAACTCAAAATTGATCTGAGTAATCTTTTGTCGCTTCATATTTTGTGTGGCATTAAACTTTTGAAGTTCCTTTTTAGGCACACATCTTTACCACAATCTATCCCACAGAGTTTCAAATTACACTTTCCCAAAAAGTGTTTAGTATTCTGACACTTTATTGAGCACTTGGTATATCTTCTTTGGCCAATGCGGTATGTTCTGATATTTGCGATTATTGAAATCACTACTTGTTTTTATCAAAATGAATCACTGTACGGTGAGATAGATTTAAACACGTTTTTATTCAAAATGTTAATTCTTCATTTTGCAGTTCCGGAATGGAACAATTTCTTGGAGAATCAAGTTAAACTGATCAAGGATGTTTTTACAAACTATGACAACACTCTCTCACCTGTTTATACAAAAAGTGAGTCAAGTTAAAACTCAAAAACGGCATATTTTTATACTTCAAGTTGACCCCACACAACCAATAGGATATAATCCACTAGCACCGAAACGATTCAATTATACTGTTAGTTTATACTATCTGAAATTAGTGGAAGTGATAGAGCCGGAAGAAAAAGTCTCGGTAGTTTTGGAAATGGCAGAGGTAGGCAGGTTGAATGTTTCAACGGAATCAATGCTTGTTTTTCAGTATTGGTATGATCCTCGGATAGCTTGGGATTCTAGTTTATACGGTGATATAAAAATGCTTCACATGCGACAAGATAAAGTTTGGAGTCCCACATTAAGTTTGTTTCGGATGTAAGAGCGAATGATTTGCTAAAGTAGTAAAAACTCATATTCAGAAATGATATTGCGGATTTTCGTGACCCGGATTTCCGTATGGTATGCGTGGAGAATACTGGTCATACCTACACTACACTTTCAGTCAAAATATCACTGAATTGCCCACTAGATGTTTCAATGTTTCCCTATGATTCTCAAACGTGCCGTATTCAATTTAATATGCCATTGTTCTTTATGCAACAAGTAGAAATGTTCAGCCAAATTTATGAGGGGATATTAAATTCAACAGTATGGGAAAAAATGGTAGGTTCGGTTTCTAAAAGAACTACTTCTTTCGTGTTTTATTTAAATATCATGTTGTGAAATGTATTGTAATGCATCTTATAATGTTGTATCATGTATGTATTTCATTATATTTATTGACATACGTGAATAACCCCCATTAACTTTCATGAAAGATGGAAGACAACATTCACAGCCTGCAGCCTGACTGTCTGCAAATTAGTGATAAATTAGCGTTTGAAGATAGGGTAATGTGAATTTTCATTATTTGCCAAGACGGCTAACAAAAACGTTGCAGTAAAAAACAGCGCCCATCTACACAAGTTTGGCTTGGTTGCCTTTTAGACAAAGTCGTACATTTTAAAGTTTTGTAAAACCATTTAGCATTGTAAACTAAATGGCTGATAAGATTTTCGTGTGAACTATTGTTCACACACAAATCTTTGGTCAGTGCACGTTTTACCTTTTTTTGGTCAGTGCACGTGTTTTGTTTTTCTTTGGTCCGTGCACATGTTTTTTGGTCAGTGCAAGTGTTTTTTGGTCAGTGCACGTGGTTTCTTTTTCTTTGGTCAGTGCACATGTTTTTTTGGTCAGTGCGCGTGGTTTCTTTTTCTTTGGTCAGTGCACATGTTTTTTGGTCAGTGCACGTGGTTTCTTTTTCTTTGGTCAGTGCACATGTTTTTTGGTCAGTGCACGTGGTTTCTTTTTCTTTGGTCAGTGCACGAGTTTTCTTTTTCTTTGGTCAGTGCACATGTTTTTTTTGGTCAGTGCACATTCACAGCTTTAAAAACGTATGCAAATCCAGGTCTGTTTTCGGATGCTCATCAATGTATTATCTTCAGTTGATTTGTCATGCTTCTTGTTTTGTGAGAGTTAATTTTAGTGTGCTACTTTCCAGGGAAACTCTGAATGGGAATTGGCAAACTTGACGCATTCCGTAGAGCTATTGAGTTACGGCGATGGACTTGGAGATATGCAGCTGGCAACATTTGAAATCCGAATCAGAAGGAACCCTATGTATTATATTTATATGATTATATTTCCATCTTTCATTATCAATGCACTGTCAATTATTGGAGTTTTCTTGAAAAAAACCGACAAAATGTCAAAGGTATAATAATTTTAATTAGGATTTTGGATCGAAAAACACTTGTTAATTTCGGCAAAACGTACACAAACTATTTTGGAATTTCAGCTCAATGTTGGTCTCACAAACATCATGACCATGACTTTTATCCTTGGAGTAATGGCTGATAAAATTCCAAAAACCGGTTCAATTCCTTTACTTGGAATTTATATTATTGTTAACTTGTTTATTATGATTGTTGCTGTTGGACTGACAATAGTACTTGCTGAAATCCAGAAGTGCGCAATTCCAAAGTTACGGAAAAATAAAAGTAAAATGAAGTGAGTGATGAAAGTTGGAAATTTATAATTTTAAATTTTGCAGCCAAAAATTGGAATACGTGCTGGGTGAGCCACTGGAAACAATTTGCATGGTAATCTTAGAGATTTTCAACACTGCAATTTTTATGGTAATGATCGGTTTTTGGATAAATGATATATAAGCTTCCGCTTTCTTCTTCAATTTGCTTCGAATAAAAAAGTTCGAATAGTATCATTTTAATGGTTCCGACGCAAATAAAAAACGACAACATAGAAGTTCAGTCCCACAGGATTAACAATATTTAACAAATTCAAGAAACACCATACAAAAGCTCTATTTATTGATACAACAGATTTTACAGAATTGCTGACATTATTTGTAGAAACTACAAAATTAAATGCCAATTTTCTGAAATATTAGTTTCAGAAAGAACAAAAACGTATTGTACACGTATCGTTCAAATTTACAGAGAATAAATAGAACTAAACACAGTAAAGCTAAAAGCGTAAAAGCGTAAAACTTAGTTTTTTTTCAAGTTCTTATTTTGAATCTCCACGTTTTGGTTGGTGGTGTACATCCAAGATTCTTGTAGAGCTCTTTGTTTCTTTTTTGCAGAGATCGAGTTTCTTTGAAAATTGCAATAAGAGAGTTGTCTTCTTGGAAACGAAGTCTGAAAAAATAATAACTTTTTAAACCCTAACTTGAAAGTGATCACGGTTGTGTTGTGGCACGTCACAGAACATTCACAAAGTTTTTTGTCGCATCACAAACTGACTAGGGAATGGTGTTACCCCTGCAATCGCTAGGAGGACAAAACAAAGTGAAAATGGAAGATCAGATCTATGGCTACAAGAATCAGTTTTTGGAATCTGCTTAACTCGGTCCCAAAGCTGAAATTTTCGGTCTTAAAAAGTAGTCCTCTTTTTGCTCAAAATGCCGTTTTTCGTGTGTAGAAGTGGCTACATAAAAGTTTGGCACCGCAGCCGCCGTTCGAATGGCCGATTGGTGAACTCTCGTGCTCATTAAACTAAAGGTCACGGGTTCGTTCCCCACTAGGTATTAATTTTTTTTTGAATTTTTCCTCTAGCATGAAATATGCACAAAAACACGGTTTCTTCCGTTTTTTGGTAACTTCGGAATAAATTTGTTGGTTCCTGGGAATCATAAAAGTAATTTGGAAATTTTTTGGAAGTTTTCTTTTTTTGATAAATTTTCACTTTTCTCCCACCTAATGTATGCACATTTTTTTCTTCAAAAATAATTTTTCAAAATTTTTTCAAAAAGTGTTTGGTTTGAAAGAGCAGCATTAGTTTGGATATTTCTACGATTTTGGAGGATCAAATGTCATTTTTAGGAGAAAACCACTGTTGTTTTCTCTAGAGTTTTTCACGAAAAGGACCTACTTTCAAAGACTTCCAGCTCCGTTGACGAGTAAAATAAAAAAAAGTTGTCAACTGCAAAGTTATTTTAAAAGTACCAATAAACAAATTGTCAGTTGAAGTTACTCTGCTAAATTTTATGGGTAGAGAGATATGGACATTAGTAATTAAGTAAGTTAAAGCTTCACTTCGATTAGCTGTATATGTAGCCACTTCTACACACGAAAAACGGCATTTTGAGCAAAAAGAGGACTACTTTTTAAGACCGAAAATTTCAGCTTTGGGACCGAGTTAAGCAGATTCTAAAAACTGATTCTTGTAGCCATAGATCTGATCTTCCATTTTCCCTTTGTTTTGTCCTCCTAGCGATTGCAGGGGTAACACCATTCCCTAGTGAGGTTGGCTATAAGTCAATCCCTCAATTATATTTTGGTTCGTGTATTTTGATACCCACATTTTTTGAATTAATTAAGTTTTTATATATTTTTAATTGAACATATTATCCACTTTCCCATAATAGACTTATTTTATGAATGTTTATTTCCTTAGCCTTAAAATACAATAAACTCCACACGTCTTGTCTAAAAAATTAATTTTAAAAATGTGGGTTTATAAAACAAAAGTTTCCCGAAACAAACCCCTCGTAAAAAATATTTTGCCGTTTCTATAAAAGTAATAGAACAATTTATTTCTCACAAAAGGAGCTGATTAAATAAATATAAAATGCGCTGGATAAATGAATTTAAACACTAAAATACTTTGATTAAACTGCAAAACATTAAAACGAAATATAAAAAAGCATAAATTTTGGAATGAACATAATCAAATGGCTCTGTTTCTAAAAATCTATGAAAAAATTAGCATTTATCAAAACATTTTAAAAAAACCTACTCTCTCAGGCTGTAATCCATTCTATTTTCAACTTCCAGCACTCGCATTTCAGTTAAATTCATCGTCTCGAATAAAACAATTGCATGATCACTCCGTATCATTGCCAGTGTTTGAATTCCCATTCCAGGCTCTGGCGGCATTGAAATGACACCACTGTGCACAAATTGATTCTTCCCGATATATTTTGAAATGAAAGGTTTTGCATTAATCTGAAGTGATAAGCGTATTTTAGATGGGCTTAGTTAATAGTGGTAAAATCTTACACTGATCTTTGCCATAATTTGCTCTGAATGTTCTCTAGCAAATTTCCCAACGTACTTATTCTTCTTGGTCTCTCTTTTCTTAATTCTCCATCCTTTTATAAACCGTATCTGATTTCCGTTCCATTTCTCTGTCACAATCAGTTCTCCAAGATTTTTTAACACTCCACACGACTCGACAACTCCTTCAATAGTGCAGCACCCGCGAATGTGGTGAGTGTGAAGATTCCAAACTGATATGATTGATTTGTTCTCATTTTTATGAATAGTGAAAATAGTTGAGAAAGATGTACAAACTTCAACGTCAGTATAATGTCCTTCTTGAACTGGAAGTGTACCACAATATTCTATTACCAATTCTTTGTTATCACTGCGAAGAACTCTGTCAACAGCTATTCTAGATTTAGAATACTGCCTATAGGCCATTTTGTAGATCTCGATGGGGCCACGCAGAAGCATACATGCAACATAATTGTCATCCACGCTTACTGCCTCAATCTTCTGAGCATGTCCTTTACTTATTTCAGAATTTCCGTCTGACAAAATTAATTGATCTTCTTTTATTTTAAAACTGATATCTGAAGGATCCTTTTCTCGTTCTAAAACATTCAATAAATTATTTTAAATTTTTAAAAAAAGGCACAATTTGAAGTTACTGGGTTTCCGTAGTATCCGTTTCCTCAAACACAAAAATATTTTATTTAACTGTAACCATATTTCTTAAATTCTGGTTTTGTGAGTGGTTTTCTAAACCTAAAATTAAATCATCCAATTGGCTATTCGATTAAAAATTATGTTTTTATAGAAATATTTAGAATTTTAAAGATGCGCGGGTACTACATACTTACTACTTTATAAAACTATCAAATCGCTTACTATCTCGGTTTTTCTGGAACAAGTGGAAATTTTCCTGGTCACTTGCGTTTGCTTTGTTGAAAATTTTTGATTTCAAGTTTTTCATTCTTCTCCACACTCTTTGTGTTGTTTGTGTATCCATTGTGTACTCCCCAACATCATATTGCCCAATGGTTAGCTCTTTACCAAACCTAAACTGGTCAAAGTTTATTGAGAAAGAAATTTCAAAAAAAAAAACGTACGCAAGACCGTGCATGTTGCGAACTGAGCTACGACGGTGCTGGAGCACTTCTCGTTTTGGATGAGATTGCGTGAATAGTTGAATGGGTGCCGTACCAAGGGTTTTTTGATTTGCTTCATATGCATTCGTCATGACTCTGTCGAAACTCGGTGGTGGAGAATTCCCAGGATAGACCTGAAAATATGTATGGGCATTTGTGTGATATTAGGAAAAACGTACGGCTGGGTGATATACGTTAATGGCATCATGTGCTGATTTGCCTCGTGACTTGTAACCAAACACTAGGTCTATCCAATGATGAAGCATTGACTGAACAATTTCGGATTCTGAAGAAAAATTTTTTGATACAACCGGCTGGAAATACGAATATTACCTAAAGCGTGTCTATGTAAGTATATGAAATTTTCATGTACAGCTTTCTCATCCATATAACACCACTGTGGAACATCTACATCATTCACAGTTTCACCATTTTGCTTTTCGCCGAACTGATTTCCATTGTCATTTCTCAATACTTCCACTGTTGTGAACAACTCAGGAACAAGTTCCTTATAGTCATTGCTTGATTCAATTTTTCCTAAGCCCAGTCCAGACTCTATATTATGAAAAAGACGGTCTGGAAAATCAAATCGCCCATCCTGAAGTTCAATGGCCTCTTCTCCAAATGGTAACAATCGGATATTGAAAAAGGAAACAACACCACGATTGGAGCACATCGAACCAAAGTGATATGGCGTAAGATGGCTGATTTCTTCATTTTCCTGTAGACTGGTTTTTTGAAAGGATTTTGGATGGGTGCTTACCTTCAACTCATTATAGTGCTCTTTGTGTTTCTCAACTGAAACAGGATCTTGAGCAGCCACAGGTCTGTCTAGTTTTCTAAAACATTATTTTCGATAATGAAAAAAAAACATGGAAATTTACCTGTATATTGTCTTATCTTGAAGATCAACTGATTTGTCACCAAATTTGGCTAGAATCCTCGGGAAAATTGGAGAGCTACTACTGTCGTGAATTGTGCGACCGGCAAAAAGATTTAGCATAGTTAAATACTCAAAGTTAGACATTTTTCCTTCCTCCCAACGTTTGGTGTAAGCCAGAAGTTGATGTTCGGTGGCAATAAGTTTTGTAGCGTATTGGCTGACAAGTTTGGAAAATCTCTGAAAAACCGAAGTATGATAAATTCAGCGAATAAAAATCACTGAGAACATTTGAGTAACTTAATGAGAAAGTTTTAATTAATGAAGTATTAATTCAAAACCAGGTCTCAACATTCCGCCTAAGATTTTATTGTTTCAGTATTCACATACCTGTTGTGAAAAAATGAGTAAAGTTTCGTGATTGCTCATCAAAATTTCAAACGAAACTTCTAAAGCATCCCAAGGTCGCATCGGTCTACGAAAGATCATTGACATATTTTCGAATAAAAACGTTTTCTCAACAATGTGTGAGCCATGTGGCAAAGCTGTAATTCCAGTACGATGAACGTGGAAAACTGGATTGGTTTGAATTCCATTCATTATAAGTATTCCATGTAAGCAAGCGTTTCGCAGTGTTGCAAATATACTTGGTTTCCGTATAAGTGAGAAGTTGAGTGCATCAAACATCTCGGAGAAAATACTAATTTTCTTAGTGTGTTCGTGCATCACAAACATGTCTTTTGTTCGAACATCCGTCAGATCAGTAACCATTCGTTCTCCTCTTGGTCCCAATGTTGAAGTGATTTTTCTTGGGTGATAGTTATTTTTAACAGCTGCCAATCGAGAAAATACACGCTAAAAGTTCAGAATTTTAAATTAATCTGAAATTAAACTCCACCTCATTTTCTTCAATCTTTCCCATGAGATCACAAATTTCATTGATCCGTTTCATATTTCTCGGAGCCGCTAAAGATTTTTGCAATTTCTCCAGTGAAAAATTGATTTCTGACACGTCACAGTATGGTTGAGGAGTTCTTCCTTTCAAGTTAATTTTGGAAATCACTTCGTTTCTTTGGTCCAACCAGTATCTTGAAGCAATTTCACTTTCAACTGTAATTTTTTGAATCAGATCTGGTGTTCGAGGCTGCGGATAGTCGTCAAGTTTTCCTGGAATGTTTGAAAATTATTATTGAGAAAACACAACTTCAGGTGTAGAGAACCTCGTGATCGATTTCCATTTGGACAATTAAGAAATAAAACCGCAAGCTTAAACAGATTCGAGTTGTTATCTTCCCTTTGGGTAATGTTTTCCATGGCCAATCTTATCATCTGATCAATATCCTTAAATTTAATTTATTTTAAATTGAATTTCACTTAAATTTGATGACAAGGATATCTGTTAGTTGCTCACCATAACATTTCCAAACACTGTAGCAATTTTAGTATATGAACGAATGATTTTGTGTAAAAGAACTTCCATTCTGGATGATTTCTGCCTACTGAATACTTTATCTAAAATACAATATGTTTTCCTTCATCATTTTTTTCCTTTTCGAACTTACTATAAGGAGTAATGTATTGATGTATATCCGTAAGAACAAAAGTGACGCAATTTGCAAATACATTTGATACAAACATCATATCTGCTGCTACCCAAATACAGTTTGGCCACGCTTCATCCAATGTCCACTTGGAAAGTTCTTCAAAGAATATTCTATACAGACTATCCTCCTCGTCACAATCGACCCGGTTTGTAATCTTGAAAAAATATTGGCACAACGACAACACATCTTTGATACGGTGGCGCATTTCCTCTGCAGTTAATGGGGATTCTTTATGCTTTTTATAGGGGCACTTCAAGATGTTATTGTTCGGTCCCATAACACTTTCCTTGACTTTTTGCGCAAAGCCATCCCAGAATTTTGTAGGTTTTACTGGAGCCGCATCAATCTCCTCGGGTTCCTCGTCATATCCAAGCATGTGTAGAGATGAGTTACTTGCTGACCTGTGCTTGTTCGAATCAGCCAAAGCAATGTCAAGAAGAAACTTGAACAATTGAAGTAGTAATACACACAGTGCCCAATAAACATTGTCTCGAATAAGCCGTTGAGACTCATTTTCAGGTTGATCCAATAGTTTTCCATTTTCTTGTGTGTATAAGAGTAAAATGTGAGAGATGAGTCGAGAGGCTCCTTCAAATACAGATTGCCTTCCATTAACACCAATCCGAATGATGCTAATGGCAAATGCAAACCAAGGATCCAAAAGAGCTTTCAGTTTTTCGTTTCGAATTCTGAAATTAAAGAAAAATGTTTAGTGATCTATTCTGTAATAATATTTCACTGCCAAGAAAATCAAGTAGCGTCGTTATTTTCTTTTTTATAGGCGTAGCTGCAGATTAAAATTGTTTTCCTTTAAAATAATGAACTGACACAACAACTCTGTACACCAGGAAAAAATTTGTTTGTTGCTGTTTTACCTGAAATCTCCAAGCTTCGAAAGTTTGGCCAAAATTGCAACCATATGTTCGTCAATACCAGCTGCGGTCATTGCTTGAGTAAGCTGATTGTTAAAAGTGTACACCTATAAATAAACGGGGCTTCATGATTTCAAACATTCACCTTACTTTGTTCAGAGATGTGCAAACTACTGTAAACACGGAAATCTCCACATCATCCGCTGATTCTTCAAATATTGATAAAAGTGGATATACCGCATGACAGGACACCGTATTTGGAGTGAATGTTTCTAGATGTGCATTATCAAGACCAGCGGAAACATCAACTTGCTCTCGGAGCAAAATAGAAAAAAGTGCGTTGACCGATTGCATAGTCAAAGGTTTTGAATGAAGCTGGCGTGCCAGAATTGGAAGTAGATTTAATTGGACGATTTTTGTTATCTTGTCCGAGTAAATGTTATGGTTCTATAAACTTTTGGCATGATTGAAAACTGGAACACTTCACTTACAATAATAGCTTCATACATCTCTATGAGGGCGCCAACAACTTTTCCGTTATTGTTAACTTCAATTAAGTAGCATATTTTCTCTGCAGTAATTGAATCAAAATTTGCGTACTGGGTGTCTGGGCATAATACGTAAGCTTGGTGGATAATTTGCAGGAGACCTAAATTTTTATTATCTTTCAGAATTCTCAAAAAATTCAAAACCTTTCATCATATAATTTCGATTCTTGGTCATCATCCTGAGCATCCGTTCGGTTGGTTGTTCAATTGGTGTTAAAACTCGGAAAAGCTCATCATCTTCAACATTCCCAAGTGGAAGATCCCACTGGAGCAATTCTCGATTGATGCGTCTTCTAGTCACTTCCTCTTCTTCTTCAGAGTCATCCCCATTTAAGCGTAAAATCGGCTGCCGAGACAGTTCTCTTTCCAAAGCTAAAAGTTTTACATGCTTTTGTGCAAGGATTCAAACTACTGACCATATTCTTCAACCCAGCGGAAATTTTCACCTAACGGATAAATTTTCTCAAAATCAAACATATCCATCATAAATGTGACCAGTTGAGCAGTTCGTACTGCATGAGGCTCTCGACACCATTCTTTGAAAATTTCAACTGTTATAGTAACGATGTCGTGGACTTCATCACTTCCTTTGTCGTTTCTGATTATTTTTGCGACAATCTGTAATATGAAATATCAAGAAAAGTGCAAAAAGAAAAAACTAGACTAGTTGTCTATGTAATAGCTGATATCCTTATAATGGTATTTTAATTACGATCAGTATTTACTAACCTGTAATATAAGCGGCAAGAATTTATCCAAGTTCGGACCCGGGTTTGATGATTTAAATCTAATGAGCAATCGATAGAACATTGTGAGATCTTTTTCCCATAGGGAAGACTCTGAGAGCAATTCAGTAAGCAGGGATGCTTCTTTGATTTCATGGTTTGTTATCATACATTTATCAAACAATTTCTGAAATTAATAGAAATTAAACCTTCTTCAAAATCGCAATATACCTTTACAATACTTTCTGGAACTTTTACTTTTGTGTGGCGGAATAGTAGTGATACCATTTGATGTGCTTCTGATGTCGAGAATTTTTCCCTTTTTAGACATGGCGAGTTTAGATATGCTAAAATCAAGTTCCAATGTGTGACTGTTCCTACTGGACAATCCGCATTTTTTTCAAGTAACAGTTTTGTAAAGTTATGGAATATGAATCCAAATCCCCCTGCAGCTCTCAATTGTTCAACTGTACTCGTAAATCCTGCTTCTTCACTTTTAACGGACAACTGTTGATTATGGCGAATGGGGATTACTGAATGGAACATTTGGCCAATGTTGAGTTTTCGCCCTTTTGTGGATAATACAAACTTTCGTGTTTTCTCGAGATTTTTAGAACTGATTCCCAATTCATGAACATCATACAAAGATTGACGATCACCTGTAATTACATAAATATTCACGCTAGATATAACTTTGAACATTAAAGTGTACTTTGCTATTTCCTGAACAATAAAGTAACTTTTTAAAGTTTCGGTATTCTTACCTTGAAATACAATTGGAATTGTATGATGTAGAGAATTAATCGAAATCTTAATTTCATCAATTGAATGCGAATTTCTCCGATTTACAAGTCGGTGCGTTTTCCGGGAAGTCTAGAAAGCATTTATTGAAAATGTTGGAATGTTTCATGAACTCACGTAAATAGATATTTCTTCTCCATTTTGACTTACTTGCATCATGAATTTATGAACTCTATAGGTTGGTTCCAAGTAACTAATGACTTTATCTCTAAAAAACAAATGTTAGTTTTCAAAACGTTCAACCTTAATATCTACCCATTGTTAGTTGTATATAAACAAATTAGCCTGTTTGCTTCACAAAAACAGTTCATGTCGAGAACGAGATTACCAATTGTTATTGACACCATTTCAGATTCTTCGCCAGTTTTTCTCATTTTGAATTGAAAGTAAACATTTATGTTTAATTTAGGACTTTCAGCCACGTGTGTTCTGAAATGCTTACATTTATAGAATGTATAAAGTTAGGAGAGACGCGAAAAATGAAAAAGGAATGGGTTCACTTGGGTTCAAGAATGGGACCGAATTGATCAAATATAATAAGAAAATTGTTTAAAAATTTTTTGAAATTTTTTCCATGTACAGACAAAAATAATCAAATATAGCGCTTGCCATACGCAGAACAAAAAAACAGAAATAGAACAAAAAATTCTCAGTAATAATTTTTTGGATCGAAGATTTCCGAAAAATTGTTGACTGGAAATTTTAGAACTTTTCAAAAGTTTTGCTAGAATAATTGGTCACTTTAGCACCCAACAATGGTTTTTTTTCAATTTCCCACTGTACATACTTCACCTTAAAACGAACTGAAAAACCTACATGTACTCCATATCTTCATGTTGAACTGGATAAGTCCAGGACAAACTTAAAAGACTGCGTAGGTATAACGTGTAATCATGTTGTACTTGACTTGAGTTGTAGTTTTTCAAAACTCTGTTTGCAAGATGTGCCATTAACCAACCGGATTCTGTGATATTATTCAGACGTTCAACCAAGTAGAAGGATATTATAGAATCTGACCATTGAAGAACTGCAGTGTTCTGTAAAATAACTATTTCGTGTAGCTATATTTAAAAGTAGTTTGTGAATGAAAAGAAAATGTGTTCTTACTTGGTCAAGAAGGCCCTGAATATCCTTCTTGCCAAAGTTTGCTACGAGAGCATCTCTTTTTTGTTCTTTAATTGAAAGCAGAAAAAGTAGTGGTGTCTTATCCCGGATTGTTTCCAAAAGTTCTCCATTAGGCAACGGAAAGTTAGTCGAATTTGTCAAAACTCTGAAAAAGAAACATATTTCTAGTTATTTTATTCACAGCTTACTGTTTATATAAAAGATTCAAATACATTTTTGTATTCTTCTCGCCTTCTCCAGACGTTGTGTTGTTTTCCAGTATTCGGCTTACGGATTCGAACCACATTTTCGAAGGAGCATAGGCATGCATTTGGTCACAAAATGTTAGGATTGATAGGCAAGTCAAGTGACATTGAATAAAATGGTCTTGAATGCAATTCAAATTATTCCAATCTGTTTGAAAATGGGAATCAAGCATGTCCAGCTCATGATATGTATAGTCGATCATTTGACACTCAATACTATCCAATAGGCTTTTAATTCCACCAATCAAAACATCTTTTTTATGATAACATTTTCTCAATAAATCTTCTGTAATATATTTAATTATAGTGTAAAATATTTGTGAAATAATAAGTACCTGAAGACTGAGACCTCAGAACTTTTGCAATCAACATTAAAAAATGATTTAACGCGTGATAGTTGTTAAGTTTTTGAAATACAAAAACAATTTTCTCAGCCATATAATTTCTCTGGAAATTTTAAGTAACAAGACTACTGTAAAAGAATAACTCACGAGTTCCAAGTTTCTTTGAAGGCAAGCATTTTGGAAACATGCACTTAGAATTTCGTATGGCATTGTTGAATTTTTGAGCTCAGGATTGTCAATCAAAAGTTCCAAAGTTTGTTTGAAACAAGCCTCAGCTTCATGTGGTGAAAGATTCACGAAGCGATTGAAAGTCTGAGATTGTAGGAACGACACAAGTTTCAGTCCTTCATTACACATCTCTTTAGAGAAAATATTTCGGTTGTTTCGTTTTTGAATTATTTCTGCTAATGCTGAATAAAACGCATAACACGGGTGATCCACCAAATGTTGCTTCGACAAATAAGTCAACCTTTTCAGCCTTGACATAACAGAATGTTCCATGTCTGCAATTACTGCTCTTAACATTATTCGGTCCGTTACGTTGATATTCTTTGTCTGAGCACAGGCAGTAATATCATCCCACATAGACTCAAATTGCTCCACGGATAGCAAAGGAATTAGTTCATCAGTGGTAGATTTTTCAGAATAATCAAAGATTCTAGTGGATGAAGGGAAATTGTGAAAATCGGAATATTTTAGGATCAGCTTGGTCTGAGAAAAAGTAAATTATTTTAGATATCAAGCATGCATCTCGTATACTCACCACATCTTTTGAGTCATTCCCTATAAAACGATGCAATGCAAAAGTCTTGGAAGTTAACCCATTTTGCGCCATTCTTTGTTGCCTCAGCATATTGTTCACTAGTTCACTATCCATACTAGCTGTAGTAGACAAAAGAAATTGAATTATCATTTCGTGGTAAAACTTTCGATTGTGAAGTCCGGTGACGTTTGTTGGATATTTACACCAAAATTGGATCATGAAACTGATAATTCTACTTGATTGAATTCTTAATAATGGTTTGAATATACTCCAGTCAATTTTCTGAAAACAAAAATATGTTACTGGCATAAACTGGCTAGAACGTTACATCATCCTCCAACGCCAACTTTGACAACAGCATCCAGTAACATTGTAAAAGAAGCTCCGCAGAATGTACACATTCTTTCCTAACATCACTCTTTTCCAAGTTGTTGAAACCATTCTAAAATGTGTGCAGTTTTAATTAAATGTATCATTTGCAAAATATGTTACTTACGTTGAAATCGTCAATCAACATACCGAAGCCAACTTTACATTCATCTAACACTAACCGATGATGATAGTTGGACTTTGAAGAGATTGTGGTTTTTAATAAACGAAGTAGTAGAATCTGAAAGTACAAATACGGAAATTAGGATGTTGTGTAAGATTTATAAATTAAATAAACGTTGTTTTATAAACTGGATAGGTCCAGGGACCAATATCCCTAATTCCAATATCGATAGAAAAAAATATCCTGCAACCCGTTTTCAATAACAGCGCCTACATTGCTAAGTTTCATGTATCGACAAATTGGAGAATTTTATTTTGTTGGAAACTATTATATTTCAGCTATCATAAAAATAACCTTTGTTTTAAAATTATCAAAACTAGTGTGCGCCCTGGTTCTCATAATTGGGGGGGGGGGGGGGGCACCATGTACCTGGTGTTAATTCATGTTTAAAAATGTTTAATTTTTCATACTGTGTTAAACTTGCCTCATAGTGCAGAAATATGTGCCTTATTGTTTTCGAGGTTGTTGAGAAACTTATTGGTGAGCTCGAAACAGTTTCCAAAATTTGTTTAAGCTCATTCTCTTTTAACACATGACTGGCAATATGTATCAACACATAACATTTTGCTGGCATCATTTCTATCAACTCCCTCTCAGCCATGTGCGGATATTCCTTGAACCATCTCTCCACATATTTGATGTCTGGCAAATTCTAAAAAGGAAGTGATTATAATACATATTATCTTTTAAAATTTTTGTTTTACCTGACTGTCCTCCTCCGACCATCTCACATTATTTTTTCTGAATTTATCAGTGATGCTAATTTCAGTAAATCTAGTCTTCAGGCTTGAATAAGACCGCTTTTCGGTGTCATTAAAAATTTCCAGCGTGCTGAAAAAATTTGATTGTCAAACCAATGACTTGCTTGCAGAAGTCCTTACATTCTTTCTAACAAAGCATAATTTAACTTTGGCGTCCGATTCGGAGACGATCCTAACGCTTCGTATGACTTCTTAAACAACTCTGTCATATTGTACTGGAAGATTTCTTTCTTGTGAACATCTTTACATGTTGAGGATAAAAATTGTAGAGCTTCATTGATAGTTTGACCTGGAAAGTGAATTGTTTAAAGTACAATCAAAAATCTTCGTTTGACAAGAAAAGATTTGACTCACTTTTGAATGGTTCAAAAAAGAAAACTTCGTGATTAAGCTCATCTTCTGGAAGGAGGTCCTCAATCAGTGATGGTGAGCGGATCTTTTCCATTTTCTGAAATTATCTTGAATTGTTGAATTTTTTTCTAAGAAAAATATAATACTCTTGTTTAAAAAGTTCATGCCGAGTACTAAAAGAATGGAGGGTGAACATATTCATACTAATTTTCAATTTCAAAACATATGATAATTTCGGTTTGGTTTTGCATTAAAAGTGTTACTAGTGATTCGTGAGAATGTTGCGTAATGTGAAACAAATTGGAACTGATAAGAAGAAACATGAGAATCGTTTCGAATACGCGAAAACGGAATTGTTAAAAGTAAAGGTGGCATGAGTTGAGAAAAAGGATGCAAAAATAAATTATAAAATTAAAAAAAAAAAACTTATTAAGAATTGATAGAATACAGAGTTAGTAAAAACAATGCAAGAAGTTAAATTTTACAATAATTAAGCCAACATTTTCTTTAATGAAACTTTTGTGTATTTTCGGTCATAAGCATATAAAGTTGCCGAGAACTAAAGATTAGGCAAACATTTTTTGTGAGACATCATATTTTTCTGTGAACCTGGAAATATCGAAAAAAAAACTTCAAAAAGTTCAATTTTTAAGTGTAAGGCAAAATATAACAGTTGAATATGGGTCCTAAACAGGAGTGCGCGGCAATCGAAAAATTTCAGTAATTGGCAACTTCGGCAATTTCGGCAATTTCGGCAATTGCCGGTTTTGGAAATTTTTGGAAATCGGCAATTTTGGCAGTTGCCGGAAATGTTAGGTAGTTTTAAAACCTAATTACATTTTGGAAATTGAAAAAATTTCACCTTGTTTTTAGTATTCGGTTAATCATTTTCAAAAAGAAAACGGTCAATCCTATGTTCAGGCTCATAAATCTACAAGAAGTATCAAATTTATTTTTCCGACAATTTCGATTTTCGGCGATCGGTAATCCCCGCAATTGTCGGTTTTGAAAATTTCCGGCAATCGGGAATTTCGGAAATTGACGCGCACCCCTGATCCCACAACAAGCGTGTCATAGCTTGTACTTTTTTTTAAATTGTAGTATATATGATTGGAAACGACAGCACCACAAAAAAACTTTACAAAACGAAAAAAGTCGAAATTTTTTACCCACGCTAATAAATCGAATGTTAAAAATTGAAGATTTTACTTTTTTGAATGTCTTACAAACGATCGTATTCTGGCCAATATATCTGTGAAATTTCTGTTATCACCTACACTTTCCTTTGTGTTTTTCTCGTGAGCAATACAAATCTCAGCTCACACTTTTCATGCTTCATGTTTGTAATTGCTTGTCAAAACCAAACCCGCGCATCCAATCCGTTTGCCGCCAAAAAGTTGTCAAGCGTGGTCGGAAAGCTCGCGTTAAACCGTGTCGAGAGCACAACAGGCGGGCGGCAAACATTGTACAGGGGGTTTGAAGGGCAATCGTCTCGGGGGCCCGACTTCCGCAAGGAGAGCAAAATGAAAACAAGCAACTTTCTTACGGTCTCTCCTTGTATTATTTGTTTCTTTTCTTCCGCACTACCCGATGGATGTTCATAATTCATAACGACATTGAGGAAGCGTCGACGGAGACGCAGACCGTTGGATGAGGGGGAAAAATACAATATGATTAGTACGGGTTGGACACTTGGCACTTCCGTGGAAGTAGGCGGGCCGGGCTCCCGGAATATTGTGCAAAAACCGGACCGGTTGGGCCAAGTGGACAATTGGCAGAAGTATAAAAGCATGAGTACCGTGGTTTCACGTATCAAATTTACACTCTTTTTTTTTCACCGTCTTTCTAAAATATTAGAAAAATGCACAAGATCATATTGATCACAGCGCTAATTGGTAAGATTTATCAATTAACTGAGAACATTGAAACTAATCGACAAAAAATTCAGCATTAGTCTCCACTGAGATGACGATGCAAATGATTGCCTATAAAGCCACAAAAACCCCATGTTGCATGGACACTTTGATGCCAAATGTGTGCAAATCCTTGTACAACCGAGATCACGAGAAGTTCACTAAACAGTGTAGAACCAACCCTGATTTCTCTTTCATTCAATGCTGTCATTCTTGTCATTTCAATATGGACATGTTCACCAGCGACAGTAAGTTACAATTTGCTGAACTGTCAGCAGTACTACAATGGTTTCAGCTATCCCAGTGCCTGCTGATCTTTACCAACACGACGTCGAAGAACTCCTCCTCCGCCATCATCCACAAAACTGTTTCGATCGTCACGGAACTCAATTCTGTGAAGCCTTCGTTACCAGATCAGGGATGTGGGGAAGAAAATCACTGACCTGCCAACACTCTGTGTTTGCATTCAGAGTTTGCAGAAAAACATGTGGATTCTGCGCATCGTACGTTTTTTTTAATATTAAAACAATATGCACATAATGAAAAATTTCAGAGTGAACAAAACAGCAACAGTGAGATACGACTCGAATTTAGCCAAGAATCCGAAAGCATGCGAACGACTTTTCTAATCGACGACTAATAATACATTATAATTTAAATTAACTGATATTTATATTTATTGAACTTTCAATATTTTTCTGTACTACAGCTTGAGAGTACATATCTGGTTTTACCTCCATTTTCGAGTTATGTGTCATGACCCTTTGTCCTTCTTTGTCCTTGTCTCCCGACCCCAAGTATTTGAATTTCCGAACAGTATTTGAAGATTATCACAAATAAATCCTATTGACTTAATGGTTCTTTTTTGTCACTCTTGGCTCAATGACCCTCTTGGCGCTTACTCTTGGGAGCCCAGATATAGGCCGTGCAACGCGAGCATTCTTATATTTACAATCTTCGTCATGTAATACAGAACCCCCTACACAAACATGTACTACCGAAACGGGTGTTCACACCTTTTCAAACAGTCCTTCTCTCCACTAGCTTCTCCTAGACTTTTGATTTTAACATAACGTCAAGGCTGGCCGTAGTTTACCCCCGATCTTTATTGTCGGTTAATGGGAACAACAGTAGTTTTTCCACATGCTGTTTTCCGTGCGATTTTTCATTGTCTGCACAACGAGCGTCTCACTTTTATCTGCTGTTGCGCAAGCCGGTGAGTCAATTGCATTTTTGTGCCATTCATTATATGTTTTCGTAGAAAAAATAGTGAGGAAAAGAAAAATTATTTGTGCAAGACTTTTTTCTTCCGATTAAAAATTGTTGTTATTAATATTTTTGTTTGCACTTTTGTGGCAAAGCACAAATCACGACGAAACATATTCAATAGACTGGACTCAAGTTATGCTCGTTTCTGAGATGTAGTACGAACCAGCTCAAAGAAACTTACCCCTGAAATTGGTAAAATCTACCAAGGCTTCAGATGCTTTGAAGTGAATAAAAAGAATGTTCTGGAAAGTTCTAAATTTCCAACAAAATGTTGTTGTGCTTCAACTTCTATTTCAAATTAGGAAACATGAGCACCTTGTGCGATTAATTATCATAATTATCAAAATGAGCCAAAAAGCAACAAAGTGGAATTTTTGGAAGTACTTAAAAAGATCAACCTCCACTAACTCATTATTACAATTGCACTTAAATTTCAGGATATACTCCAAATTTTAATTTCAACCAACCCCACGATATCAGTGGCCGAACACCATGTTGTGTGGATAGACTAACAACACTTACTTGTGGAAGGATGAGACTGAACACACCGGCAAAATTTGCTAAACGATGTGCGAATGATCCCGATTTCGCACTTATTCAGTGTTGCTCTTCGTGGTAGGTAGAAAACAAAAAAGGAAAACTGATTAAGAAAAGCTTTCAGCTTTGACAGAAGAAGCTCTTTGAGCAGTGAAAAGTACAATTTGGTAGTGAGGAGACATTTGGAGGATCCAATGAAAGCTACATGCATAGATAGACGAGGAGGAGACTGGTGCCAAAAAATGGCAAACAGGTGAGATTCACTGGAAATTTAGGGAAAAAAAGAGATTAAAACAGACACATATTTATAACCAACTTTAAAACATTTTCGAGACCGGCAAAAATATGAATCTTGAGGAATGACACTAGAAAACTTGAAAAATTATAAATAAGACTTGAGCATAAAGTTATTGATACCTTTGTATTTTTGCTAAGCAAATTCCATTTTGTATAACACAATTAAATCAGAAAAAAATTATAAAACCTCCACTACACTACAATTGCTTCAGAGAGAACTATTGGCAAGACGCAAGTTTCAGCACAATTGGTGGTTGTGGTGCTTTTCCGTCGGCATTCCGAGAGTGTCGAAATACATGTGGATATTGTTCAGCAACAATGCAAATGACTGTTGTTAAATATGACTATCGACTGGCAACAAGCACACCACGATGTGATATTAAAACATATTTTGCCAGGACGGATGTTGAAATGAAAAAGCGATACAATCCGGCTAAGAAAGGTGAGTGGAGATATATATTAATAAAAAATAGCATTATACATTTTCCAAAAATTGCTCAAAGTTTCACGCGAACAGAAAAATGACTCACAATTTAATACAGGTTTAGTTAGTCAAATGACGTCTTGGAAGCTTTTTTTGTGACTGCATCGAAAAATAATACTCGAGCGAAGATGAATAAAATTTTTAAATTATTTTAGAAACGTTGAGAATTGGCCGGTGGATGACTGAATATGTAGCTAATCAAACTGCCTATGAAAAATGAAATACAATGATTTTTAAAAGAAAATATTGCATGTTAATATGACCTTCCAAAAATTGTACAGAAATTTCCAGAATTCGACCCACTTGCCCGACTAATATGGAAAAGGCCAAAAGACACCGATTACTTCGTTGTTGAAGATCACAATTACGAGGATTTTATGTAATTATATAAATCTATTTTAATACATGTTACGATACTCAGAATTTATAAAGTTGTTTTAAAATTTATGAATAGAAAAAAAAACATTTTAAAAATGATCAATATAAAATGGGGAAACAATGCAAGCGAACAGAAAAATGCATCGGTGAGCACTACCAAAAACCGATAACAACAGTGCGCTCTCTCCGTGTGGTGATGATGATGACGTGGCAATACGATAATAAATCTGAAAACAAGGGAGAGAGGGGTTAGAGGTTATATCGTATCTCTTTTCATTTTCTTTTGTATATTTGATAAGATTAATGCTATATAAGGATATCACAGGATTCAAAGAATTCTGTTCACTTTTCCCAATCGATTCTAGAACCTGCCCTTTGTTCTGTCTTACGTGTTTTTTCCACACAAGCTTTGCTTCCTTTTTCACCATTTTGCGTAACATTGCAACGCGTCTGCTGCCTAAAATCGGCTATTAAAATGTCATTTTATCAACTAGATCTCCCCAATATCTCTTCCTTTTCCAATTTCGTCATGTTTTCTGTTAACTTTCTTGCTGAAAACTGTTTTTTTTTGTATTTTTTGAATCCTTAATTAACAGTTTACTTAACAGTTTTATTAAGCTTTTCAATTTCAAAGTATACATGACCAAAAACGAGTGAATATGGACACTTGATTATTATCAGTTATCAGTATCACGGTTTTGTTATCAAGCGCAGTGTTTTGGCCCCTTTCTCTCTCTCCCTCTCTCGTCCTTACTTCATGTGTTTGCATAGTATTGATAACTTGTTCGTGTTGTCAGGAATCGGTGGTCAGCGGTCACTATTAAGCACTCTTACTTCTTTCTTGTTTAGATTTTTCTCAAAATGTCGACTTTTTTTTTGACAAACTAAGCTTTCAGATACACACTGAAAATGAAGATCGGATTTATTGGAGCTGGAAAAATGGCTCAGGCTCTTGCCAGAGGCCTCATCAACTCAGGTAAACATTATTGGTTTCAGAAATTATTGATTTCAATTGCTAATCTTGGGAACTGTTTTTATAAATCCAAAGCCTGAAAGTATACTAAAACTCGAAACCTAGTCTATAATAAAGTTGCTTCATAAAGCACGTAGAAGTAATTTTTTCTAGGAACTGGTATTGGTAACAGCAAACAGTCCAATTAAAGCTAAGTACAGATTAAATTACAGATTTTGTTAGATCTAGCAAGTCAAATGTTTATGAGTTCTGTTAATATTACTGTCAACTACTGAGTACAATTAAAAGTTCAAAATTAAAATTTGTTAAAAATTAATTATGCCATGCATAACCAATTCCAAACTAACACCTCGCAAAATTGCAGGCAGAATCACAGCAGACAACATTATTGCCAGTTCGCCAAAACGCGATGAAGTGTTCCTTGACCAATGCAAGGCACTAGGGTTGAACACTACTCATGATAATGCTGAAGTTGTGCAAAAAAGTGATGTTGTGTTTCTTGCCGTCAAGCCAGTGCACGTGAGCAAAGTTGCTTCTGAAATCGCTCCAGCCCTTAGCAAAGAACATTTGGTAGTTTCTATTGCACTTGGAATCACTATAAGAAATATTGAATCGGTAGGCTTACTTAATTGAATAGATTACTCGGTGATATTGAAATTTCTAGCTTCTCCCAACGAAATCTCGAGTGGTACGTGTCATGCCAAATACCCCATCAGTTGTTCGCGCCGGTGCATCAGCGTTCGCCATGGGATCTGCTTGTCGTGATGGCGACGCCGAAACTGTAGAGAAACTCTTGAGCACTGTTGGTTTTGCAGTGGAGGTTCCAGAAATTCATATCGACCCAGTAACAGGACTCTCCGGCTCTGGACCAAGTTATGTAAGTACAATAAAACTTTGAAATTTCAAAAATGTAATAATCTTTTTGTAGATGTTCGCTGTGATCGAAGGGCTTGCTGACGGCGGTGTTAAAGTTGGACTTCCACGTGACCTTGCTCTGAAGCTTGCGGCTTATACTTTACTTGGAGCCGCAAAGATGGTTCTAGAAACTGGTATTCATCCAGCTCAGTTGAAGGATGACGTTCAAAGTCCTGCAGGTTCATCAGTATATGGAATGCACAAATTGGAGAGTGGAGGGCTCAAGGTACATACCGTGATGCGATAGAGAGATGATGCTTTAGTTTCAATGAGCATAGTACATGATTAGAATAGGGTCACTTGGCCTGATAAAAATGTGATCACGTTACAGGGTGTTCTTATGGATGCTGTCGAGGCGGCTACAAACCGGTCAAGGGCTACTGGAGACAAGGCGTTGCCAAGAGACTTCCGAAATACCGAGATGTGAATATAAGAGACTTACACATTCATCGTTGTTCTCTAATTTTGTCCAATTTTATTTATCTATCTCTTTCTCATTCTCTTGACCGCTCTTTAATTTATTTTCCTGTCCTCCCGCCCACCTATCCTTTGTTACGCAAAAAACGTGCCTTCCCAATATGTTCCCCTTGCTCCTAAAACAGGTGTCTGCATGTAATCCGGAAATAGACCAAAAGTAAACTCAGATTTTAATATGGTTAACACATGTATTAATACACAATTTAGCAGATTTAGTTCTAAGTTAGAATAATTTTTGTGGTCTCTCCTTTTTACCTTTTGTTTACTTTCGTTAAAGCTAAGGAGGTGAAAGCTGGAATTTCATATAGCTAAATTTCAGAGAAACGGAAAAAATGATGGAAAGTGCACAACAACAAAGGACATGATAAATTCGCACAAATTTTATTTCATTTATTTTAATTTCGGATTTGAAATATCTGGAAATACGTATTTCATTTAGGCATATTGTCTCTAATAAAATAACCAATCAAAAAAAATTTGAATAATATTACAAGAACATTTTTTAAAAGTTTTACAAGCGTGAAAAAAACTATTTATACTGACTACAGCGCATGCAATAAAGTTGTGCAGAAAATTTACAAATTTCCCTGTCAAAAAATTTTAAGTTTTAGACACCGGACGGTTCAATTTTTGCATTTATTTTTTTTTTTTCGTATGTAATTAAATTAAATAACTTGTTTTTACAAGGCCAAGAAAGTTGTTGTTACGGTATAATCTAGCGTCTCTCAGATATTGGACAGAATCAAGAAGCTTTTTATAGCTCTCTAAAAGTGTTTTTAATCACAATTTTGAAGCTAATGTTGTTGTATTTAACTTCTGGTCTTATTCTGACTTCTAAAAAAATCATTAAAAATTGTATGAATCTTCCTAATATGGTTTAAACAAATTTTGTGATATGACTTGCACTTGGAATTGGTACAATTTCAGAGTCAGTGTGAAAAATTTGCCCATAAGATCACATAAACTCACATAAACTTTTTTCAATTCGAATATTTCGCAAAAAAAAAACAAACTAGAAATTTAAATTGATTAATGGCAAAACTATCACTGATAATTCCGATTGAAAAAACTCCACATTTAAAATTTCACAAAAATCTGCGCCTTTTTGAGTTCTTTCACTTACTGAAATCACAAGGAGCAAGTATGATTTTTTTATTGCAAATGTTTTGTGGAAATTTATGTAATTTTTTTCAATGCAGAAAATTAAACAAAGTTTGAAATTTTCTCGTCGTATCCGCATTTTTCGACACTATAAAACTGTTATTCTTTAACAGAACAACATTTTACGGTGACTAATTCACTATTCAAGAGTTTTTCAAAACAATTACAACAATACATTTCATTATTTTTTCCCCTCAAAAGCAGCTGCGTTTCATATTCCAGGTGCATTATTTCTTTCTCTTCTCCAATTAATTTCCTGTGCGCGAGAAATCTAGGCTGCTTCAGCCATCAGAGTGTCGCCACGGTGATGTGCTAGCAACAAACAATCATGTGCTCCTCCTTGCATCGACACGTCGCTTTCTTCTAACCAGGCATATAGATGCTTGAAAGCTGAGGAGGAAGGAGGGGCGTGAGGAGGTTTTCCCCCATTTTCCCATGCATTCGAAAAACTTTCTCATTGCTGTGTGCCCCGCCCGGCTGGTGGTTGCGGCAAAGCAAGTGTCCATAAGCGGGAGCCTTTATCCGGAGCCTTGAGAGCACATTTCTATGGAATTGCGTGTGTTTCACGATTTCCGGTTCGCATTTCTGTCGCTTTATTGAGCTGGAAATATATTAGGCATGGTGAGACATTTTCATTTTTCTCAGCATTTCTTGAAAAGATCAATGCAAAGATTTCAGAACAATTTTACTCCTGGACCTCCTAGAGCTACCAAGTCGGCTCCTACGGTATTCTGTTTCATTTGTGGACGACAATTCGGTTCGAAAAGCATTGGTGGGTACTTCATAAGATATTTATTGTTTCGGAAATATAACATATGCGTCAATAATAAAATTAATTGGAACAAACGAAGAATAATAGAAAAATATAATTATAGCTGTTGTAGAGTCAGTCAGAAAATATGAGAAAAGCTTGAAATTGATATTACAAAGAAATTAAAAACAGTGGATTCCTCTCATTCCTCACGGAATTTTAAATAAATTAAAATATCATGTGACATTGAAAAGAACAACGGTGCAATGCGATTAATTTGAAATAAAAAATTAATGAAAGTCTTATACTCGAAAAACATAACTTGGTATACATTTTTTCTAACTTTAAAGATGCTAAGCTTCAAACTGACTCTACTTAACCACCTCATAATATGACATACCAATTTGAAAACATACATATTTATAGCAATACACGAACCGCAATGTCTGAAGAAGTGGCACGCTGAGAACGAGAAGCTACCCAAGTCGAAGCGACGAGCTGCTCCAGTGAAACCTGAGGCAGTTATTGGAGATGGTACGTTATTATTACACTGCAATTAGATATTCCTGCGAACGCTGATCTTTTAGATGGGCGCTTAGATGCGGAGGCTACTAATGAGGTGCTGTGGAAGAATGCGCAAGGATTAATGGTTGAGTGCGAACATTGTGGCAGAAAGTTCAATGTAAGTCAGACTTGTTAATTTTTCTAAAAGAAATTTTATTGTGATTCAGGAAGATCGCTTGTCAGTTCATCAGAGGAGTTGTACAGCTGACAAACCTGCCAAAAGCGTGGGAAGGAGTAGATCAAAAAGTCAATCAAAACGTTAACCTACCATTTATCAAAATTTCACAACATCATCAGGATCAGTTGTTTTTCTAGAAGTAATTGTCACATCTGAAAAATAATAATATTAATTTGTCGCATTTCGAAAACATTTGAGAAAATCTTCGAAATGTTTTTAACAACTGTCGTGCTCTGTTCCACTTTTAAAAAACGTAGTCAAACTAAATACTTTTCAGACTGATTCACAAATTTAGTTTAATATACGTACACTTCTTGATTCTCAGCGTTCTATTTCTTTATAATCACCTTTGGAGCACTAATTTTTTTTTAAACATTTCCCTGATCATTTCCCTTTTGCTTGCTTTACTCACTATTTTGTATCTCATTACTATTTATATTGTACTGAACATCTCCGCGTAGTTTAGCCATTTTGTCATCTGTGAAACTGTATGAATCTCTAATTGAACTTGTTTCCCTTGAAATTCTCTCTACATAAAAGAAACAACAGGCTGCAAACAACGATGTGACCACAAGAATGACCAAATGCCAGTAGAGCTGGAGCACGGGTGCATAGAAAAATGCGGCACACGATAGAGCAGACTGAACGAGGAAGGTTTAGGTATAGTAAATTGGTTTGTGAATAGAATTGAGCTCATTTCCATAGAATTCGGGAAAATTTGTTTGTTTTTGCCATTCTCCCGTTTCAGAGTAACGAACCTGATACAATTTGAAGAGGGAAAACGCTTGAGCACTTTGTTTGGAAAAGGTATCACACAAGAAAGAGTAAATTTGAGTGTTCCAAATTGCATCGCCAAATCCCAAAAGGCCTCCGGCAATCAAAGCGATTGCCAAATTTGGCTGAATAAGTCCTCCCATTTCGTCAGTTTTCTTTAGAGATGAATCTTGAGGGAAATTAATATAGCACAAGGCATAAACCACAAGATGAACAATTGTACCACAGAGAATGATGGCATCACGGCCAATTTTTCTGGATTTGTCACCAAGTAGACCAAAGAATACTCCAGCTGAAAAATGGTTGTTTTGTAAAATTTTTGTGGTTGTAAAAAAATACCTGCGATTTGTCCAAACCCAGTACAAATTGCGTTAAGAGCCAAAAGAGCGTTCGTGTTATTACCCAGCTGTTTGGTAAATGAAATGCAAGTTGGGTAGATTGCTATAACAAGAAAGTTCTCAAGTGAAAGAAAAACATATGTTGGATTTTTATATTTAAATGGGATTCGTAACAAGGAAATTATATTATACATTTTCTTATTTTTCAATACATAGTTTGACCTTTTTTCAAATTTTAAGTTTTGAAGTAATTGTTGAATTTGCAACAGACATAAGACTTTCAGCCAAGCAAGGTTCAAATTTTGATGTGCTAACTTTTGGCAAGAATTACGAAGCGTTACAAAATTGCTATGGAATTTTGGAGGACAGTAAAAATTACAGAAATAATCAAGTCGTTTCTCATTCACTCAAAATTTTATATGAAAACTTCTCGAACGTTTTCTTAATTCAAAAGATCTACTACGAACCTAAACGTCACTTTAAATGTTCTCAGCTTCTATTCCATTCTCACCTGTCCAAAAAGATTGCTCAATTCCGGTGTACGCAAAAACAAATGCGAGAAGGATCATTTTCTTGGTTAACATCAACTTGAAGGTTGAAGCAACCAACTTTCCATAATTTTTTCGATCGACTACCGCAGGGTAAGACGGAGCACGGAGCAATGCAAAGATCACAGTAGAAATGAGGGACAAAACAGTGAAAACGGAGTAGAGAATGTTGATCTGAAAAGTTTTTCATTTTATCAAACACGGATTGCACTAAATATTGAGCATCTGAGTTTCAAGAACATTCAAATGTAAACGAAGACTATTTCAATTAAGTAACCACCAGAATTAAAACTTTCAAACGGTAACTTTTTATTTATAACAACTTAACAATGTCTTACCCAAGTTTTCCCCATCCTAGTTTTCCGCCTAACTTTGGCCAACTTTAGGTTTTCTCCAAGTTATATCGAACTTAAAAATAATAATAAAATGTTCTACCCAAAATCTTACTAACTTTTTTTTTAAATTTTAATGATTTGTTTAAAAATTTAGAAAGAAATTGAAGGTTTTGAGTCAATTTTTATAGCAGGTTTTGACTCAATTTTTTAATTTGATGACTAACCGTAGAAGAAGGTATCTGATCTTGAGCTCCCTGCACAGTGAAAACAATGAATAGAAAAATACCACCACCCAAAAGTGAACTTTCAGACATTGCCCATAGCATTGAGCTATTTCGACTTGTTGTTTCCTTGGTGCAATTTTGAGACAAGTATGATCCTTGCCCAGTCCAAATAACTGAAAAATTATGTTTTAGTAAAGAAGACAAATGAAAAGGTCATACTAGATGCTCCAAATCCAAGAAGTGCACTGCTGGCATAGAGATACCATTCATTGAGGAATAGGAACCCAACCTGGAAATGATTTAAAAAATTAAAGTAGATTCAGTAGTAGTGAGGGACTGTTGTGCAACGATACAGTATGTTTTTGAACATCATAAACTTGTGAAGTTGGGTGGAAGTGTTTAAAAAACGTCAAACTTATTCGAATGTATTTATCTTAACATCGTACATTTGTAACATTTCAACTTATATTGATACACGGTATTGGTGTAGGATAAATTTTGGAAGAAAACTTATGTTTTGTTTTTATAATTTTTTTTCCAAATTAATAAATTAAATACTATAATGCTACTTAAATTGAACATTGATGTAGGCATCTAATCGAATCAATTTTATCTTTCCTTGTTTCACACCTGGAAAATTGTATAGCAACATGATCCAAACACCATAGCCCATTTTGGAGTCAAAATATCCACAATCGGCGCGGCGGCAAAATTGGCAACCGTAAAAACGGCGTAGATAATTGCCAAGCTGTAGTACCCGGCATGTTTGTTTATGCTTCCACTATCCGCTGCACTATCAATGACTGCCTCTTCAATAAATCCTTGTGAGTTGAACGCAAAAAATGTCGCAAAAAATCCGAACCCGAGCTGGATGACATTTAGCGTTGGGTTATCAAGCAGAGGCATGGCTTGGCCTGAATATGAATTGTTGTGGAGGGAAAATTACAAGGAGTCAGTAAAATTGAATATAGTTTGAGTTTGTTTTACAGAGTGAAAATCAAAAAAAGGCGAGGTGGACTATGTGGAAGTCGAGTAGTTAGGCATGTGGTGATAAGAAAAACTGTTGCAATTATATGGGCATTATGACTGCCAGACAGTAAAACAAAGGCATTAATAATGACCAAAATCGGATTATTAAGAAAAATGGACAAAAGTTCGGTTGGAAAGCGGGGCGGAAGGTGCGCATAATTCATGTTGTCTCTTTGACAGGGGGTCGTCACACTATTCTAAAAAGATATTTCAAGTAGATAAGAAGACGTGAATATGGAAGGTGAACGGGAACAGGTAAAATGTAGGTATTTGAGGGGACGAACAACATTGGAGACCTTCAGGAAACAAGAAATAGAGTTGTAACTTTCACGTTTGATTGATTTGAATTTCCTCATGCAGGAACAATGTGTTTGTTGTGACGATTAGATGACACGAAAAACAGTCAACATTGCTTAATCCATGTTTGATGGTCAAGTGTTGGCAGAGCACACTTTTATCATTGGCCAAGTTGGAAAGACCAATTTGAGTGCGATGGGCGTAATGTTATCTTATCAATTTTGTTCTGACCCATACGAAAGACATTATAGGCTAGTGAGTGGTAAGGGAAGGTGGGTCAAACATTGTTATAGAGCTTCTAGTTTTTTTTTTGCAGGTAGGGACTAAGAAAATAGTCATATAATTAGAACTTGTTCTGGGTAAATTATTTTGAAACGAATTCAGCGTTCATAATCATCATGGCTGTGAAATGATTAGGTCTACATGTTTTTTTTTAAATAAAAAACTTTTAGATTCATAAGATTTGATAAAATATACCAAAAATCAGGCGAACTGTTACGACTAATATATCTATTGCAATTCAAGAATTATTTTTAAGCACTTTTGAGTGTTGCTCTTTGAAATAAAATAAATTGTTTGAAATGCAATTTTGAGTAGTGTAAACATTATCCTGAACTGTTGGAAATTTTCATTAGAAATTGATAAAATTATTTACTATGAGAATTATGGAAACTTCTGAATTATTTGAAACTTGTCAAAGAACATTATTTTATATATTTTTTTTCTTAATTTTAGTGTCTTAAATTACTTTGTTTCCAAAATGCACAAACTTGTTGGGCGTCCAAGTAAAATTCAATTTTTTGGCAGTACAAAAAATGATTCAAAAATGTATACAATGCTGATTTAAAAAAAATCAAACAATCTTGCTTTTCAGTGATGGAATACATACATTCGCATTCTTATATAAACCGTTTTTGGTATTCAATGAACCGGGAAAAACAACATCAATATGCTAATAGTCTTTGTTCTTCCAGATTTCGGGTGCAAACAATTCAGCTCATGTGGATGGTTTTACAGCAAGGCACGATTGAATATGCAAACTTGTGTTGGATCATGGATCATCTCACATGCATGATAGCATAAAAAGAGAGATTAAAAAAACAAGCAACAGGTTTTTCAGAAAACATATGATAATTGCTCCAGGTTTGAACTACAAACCGATCAACAAAAATGATTACAGGAATGGTTCGGAAAAATTATGATACTACTTATTTATAGCTGTTGATTGCAGGCAAAACGTTGAATTGCTAATCTGACTACACTATTCAGTATGTTCAAACAGTACAAAATAGTACAAAAGTTGGGACACAATAATGTGACAATACAGACAAAAAGTGACTGTGAAGTGTGAAGTGACACGCAACACTAAAAGTTGATATTCCGGAGAGATAAAAACTTGCATATAACACTTTTCATCTGTATTTTTTGTTGTAAGAAATCACATTTTCTTCCTGTATATTTCAAGTATATTTCAATATCTAAAATATATGAGACACGTCTGAAACATGTTTTGAACGACATAATGAACTACCTTTACCTTTACCTTTTTAACATTTTGTTAGTTTACCGTTTTCGAAACCAATTTTTAGCTTATTGAGTTATGGTTTTTAAACACAGCCCCACATTCACGAAAAGTCGTTTGTGCATACCTTCATGACCAGCACTGTACCCGATTATTTGATGTCATATTTACTTAATTTTTATAACCTTGAAAATATTTAATATAACCGATAAAAAATGCTCCAATAGTTGAATAATAATAAGAATGCATGTGTATAATATGATTTTTGAAAAACCCAAATCTAAATATCGTTAATTTTCTTCATTTTTATTTAAACAAAGCGTGACAAAGCAAACAAGTTGGACTAGAGATTTTGTACTTTTTCAAAGTTCTAATCGAGAAATCTGATGAAAAATTATAAGAATAAAATTTAAAGAATGAATTAGTTTATTATATTGAATTGCATATGTTTATTTGTTTCCGCTGAGATCCACTTCCATAGTTTTTGCAATAAGGCGATCAGTTACTTGAAGTTCCTACAATAAAAAAGAGATTTATTTTAAAAGTACCGTTGAATACCTACCATTTTCAGTCTTGGGAAGCAATAAGTAATCATTTCTTCCATTTTCTTCATGTCTTCAGCTGATAACGGCCCGGCTAATGATGAGTCGAACTTTGTGGATTTTGCCTTATGTACTGTTGTCACATGAGATTGTATCTTTAAAAAATAATCATATTTGAAAAAGCAATTGAAATAGATACTTACTCGTTCTTGTGTTGTCCGGTAATGTTTACATATTCTGCACTGAAATGCTGCCATTTTCAGATGGTTTTTCTGCACATGATTCAAGGCACTCGATCCGCTGGAAAAAAGTTGTTGAGAAACTGATGGAATATATTTTTACGAATAATGTTTTGAGTTTGTTTACCATGGGTTTGTTCACCTAGATAATTTAAAAATGCCTACAAATCTCTTGAAAAAATCAAAAGCCCCACTGATCTTTTTTATCGAGACTATACAAAAATGTCTCAACTTCATTCAGGGTGTACGAGAACTCGTACTCTTCTATCTCTTCTTTCATCTTTTGTTTCCCATATAATTAATATCAGCAATATTTGATCTTGCTTTTATCACAGTACCTTTTGTCAAAGTGCTTTTGCCCCGCCATTCCTACAGTTTCTCCACCCCCTTTCTTATGTATTTATAGCAGCCCATGTGGACTGCTTTTTATCTTTAATCTACAACGTATTGAATTTTTTAAGTTCAAATAGTTTTTCAGTTGACGAGTGCACTAAACAGCTATTCAATTTTTGATGACAAACTTAAAGATTTGGGCTAATTGGCATGAAAGACCATGAAAATATTTGAGAGTTTTTTAAAATAAACTTTATTAATAAATTCGGTCATGTTTTACGATTATGAAGCACCTGAAAAAAAAAACAATTTTCACTCAATTTTTAATACGCTTTTTTTTCATTTGACAAAAAATTTTTAAAAAAACTTACTGTGACCCTTTTGGTAGTATTTCATCACACTTCCTGCACTGCATATTTATCGGAAATATACCGCATTCTGTTGATGTCTAAACGTTAGCATGTATTTTCGATACATTTTTACTTTTACCTACCATGGATCTGATAATCGGCTTTTGCGCCAATTTTCTGACCATACTCCGTTTTGCTTTGGCACTTGGGAACTGTGGCGTCATTCTTATATGTGAATCCATGTTAATTATTTCATGCGGTGCTCCATTCGAAGTGGATGCCTCTTGTTGGCATGCCCCTATAAAACGGGTTGGTGGAACAGAATTGTGACGTGGGATTCCTGAAAATAAAATAAATGCTTTGTTCACACCTCGGGCTTTCAAATATTGTAGTTAGTTATTTTTGATTAAAAAAGGCATTTTTCTTACCCATCGGGATCATTTGAGGTAGAGGAGGCGGTATCATTGACGGTCCTGGCAGCACAGTAAGGTCAACAAATTCATGGGCAGTCTGAAATTAAAAAAAAAAACTATATAAATGCCATAACACACGTCCAACGCCATACCAAAAGAGCCATCAGCCTCTGAACATTGTTTTTAGAATTTAATCCAATGCGCATACAAATGAAATGATCGAAAACAATTGGGGCAGAAGGTCGCTCGACTTCCACTTGACGTAGTCTGAAAATTACATGAAATGAAAACAAAAAACGTTTTTCTATGCATTTTTTACAAGGGAATATTGATTTTAAGAAGAGAAAATATTTTTGCGTACATTGTTGTACTGCAAAATGTTTTGAATCAATTTCCGGTATTTCAACACTCTTGTTATTATTTTTAAATTGTGAGATGAATATTTCCAATCCTTAAAATATACAAAAAATTTTAATTGAATAAAATCGGTTACACTGTGATTACAACTAGTATATTAAGCACATTCGTTGCAATAATCATTCTGCGCAAACTCGACCATAAAATATGGTTTCACTGAAACATCCACGTAAAAGTTTTTACATTATGCACCAATTTTCGTTTCAAGAATTTTTTTCGAATTTCAATCTTATTAAAAACTTTTAAATTGTATTTGCTTGTTTCACATTCTAACGTTGTTTTTCTGATGTTTTAAATTATATGAATTTCATAATAAAAACCCCTCGGCTCAAACTCGCATCATTATCTCTCATCTCAGTTTATTTTTAAACTGAAACATTTGCACCCGATCAAAACTCATTATCCCAGGTTTTGTATGTTTACACCATTGTTACACTTTTCTGCAGATCGACCAGAGAATTGTTGCCCTCTTGCACAATGAGATTAGTGTGTGATGTAACGGACTTTTCGCATTTTTATTTTCTGATCTCCACATCAGCTGTCAGAATAATGCCAAAATGTCCGGATTAATTAACCAGTCATCCTTTTTCCCTCATTTTAAATGAATTCTAGTGATTGAAGTAGTGACGGATACGTACTTCCGGGTTTAGTTCGCGACAAAAAATATATCTAGCTTGTTTTTCTCTGTTTAAAAGCATAGAGAAAAGACGTGTATTATAGAAGATAATTAATTGTTGTTTTGATAATAATGGAATGATTAAGCCAGCTCACAAAGCTCACAATTAAAAAACTGTATAATTATAAAACGCCACTAATAGAAAAACTATCGCTGCTTAAAAAATTTAAAAAATTGCATAAGAAGTTTTGTGTTAGTTTGTTTTAACTTGTTTTAAAATACATTCATAATTTAAGTTTTTTAAAATTAATTTTGATGAGTAACTATCAATTTCAGATGTTTAGATTTTCCTTTACACACCTGATTTTTCAAAAAAAAAACTGGATTTGGAGCCCTTTTAAATCATATTTTTCCCTTTTTGTAAGTGGCCAAACATTTTAAACTTATGGTCAATTATGAGATACTTGCTATTTAAAATGCTGCTACTTGCTGCTTAAAACTCAATTGCTTAAAATTCAGACTTCATTCTAAATGCACCTAGAATTTCTTTTAACAATTCGAAACTGTTTGGTGGAAAATGTTAAAAGTACTGGAAACACATAATAATTCAGCTACTTTTTAATAAATGAATTTATATGTGTAGCTTGATGTCATAACAATAATTGTTTTCAAAGGCAAAAAAATCTACTAACGAATAACCGGTCTTTAAAAAATAAAACGACAAAAGTTTCGATTGATCATTGCGTGCCGCAAATAGACGGTCACCGACCGGTATATTTATGCAAGTGGCTCGCGAGCCGGGCACCCGGTTTTATGTGAATTTATGTGCCACCAGAACATTTTCGAACGGAGAGAAAAAAGAAATTGGACTCTGAGTTTTGAAAAATAAAGACAGACTTTTATCATTTTTAAACTAATTAAAATGATAAGCATACCGTTCTCTCACAATGTGCGTTGGTGGTGGAGCTGGTGAAGGGGTATTTGCTTCGTCAAATTCTTGTTTTATTTTTCGAGCAATCATCAGAGCATCTTCATCGTCCTCCTGCTCTTGCCACTTTTCAGCTTCTTCGTACTCCAAATCCACAATTTCGGCTTTTACTTGCTTCATTTTTTACAGATCTGGAAGAAAGAGATAGGGATCAAAAATAAAAAATTAAAAACAATAAAATATCGGCGAAGTTTAACGCGATTCAAAATTAAATTGAACTGTCAGTCAGCCTTTTTTCTAAACTAAAAATAGTATTACATTTTGGAATAAGTACCTCAGAGAAAATTCTTTGTGCAATTTTGCAGAATGATTTTTAACTATTAATTGATTTTTTTCAATCACAAATCAAAATGAAACGTAATAATTCAATTAATTATTTTATTTTATAAAATTAACAAATAAAAAACAAGTTGAGTTATTAAACTTTGAGAGAAATTAGAATCACAGGCAAAGCGGAGTGTATAGAGGCAGTAGAAACGGGCTGATGGGCCTGTGCGGTGAGAGAGAGAAAAAGAGGCAAAAGCAAAGACAGTGTGCGGAGGATCGATGCGGACAACTATCCAAAACCGGTCCTCGATTTGTTCGCGTTTTCTCAATAACCGGCTTGTCGTACGCACTCGCACCAGGAGCGGCCCCACACACAACGTTTCGACAACAATAAAACCCGTCTTACATTTGTTGCGCCAATTTCCCAGATTTTCACAACCGCCTTTATACATACATAAAATTACCCGGTTTCTAGAAGTTTAGATCAATATGCACAAAAATTTGCAATCCAGATATTTCCATAAAAATTAAAGTTAAATGGCTATCCCTATCTAAAAACGAGTAGTTTATACATATAACAAAACAAAAAACATTGAGAGAGTCCATAATCATCTCATCCCATTTTTTTTATTTAAAAAAAATTAAGAAATGTTTTGGTTTAAGACAGTTTGGGAACATTAGTTAGTATATCAGTTTTCAAAAATAACTTCAAAGATGGGAAGACACTATTCATTTTTTTTCCTATAGAATTAAAATTAAATTAAAACTGTAAGATATTTAGAATATTTTTTGACTATATTAAAACAAAATTCTCTTATTTTATCAGCTTAACCTATCAATTTTGAATATGACAATTTTCAATAAAAAATAATGACACTGTTACTTTATTCACATTTAAGTCTTAGAATGAGAAAAGTTTTGCATTGTAAAATGAAATAAAATGTTTTTTCAAGCTCCCGTCAATAAATTTCTCAAAATTTTATAATCACGTTCAAAACTATCAAAATTTGTCATATTTGCTGAAACAACAGTTGAAAAATGTGAAATCTAGCTCAAAACAGTTTTGCTTAAAAATAAATAACTACTGTTATACATAGTTAAAATTATACAAATGCAAACATTTTCAGCTGTTTGGAATTACAAAAAAAAATGTAATTAATTTAAGAGATTGTCTTAATTTCTCAGAAAAGAATGTATTTGCATAATAACTAGAATGAAATACCAAAACTTAACTTAGATCTGCAATTTTCACCAGGCTGCTCTTTGAAAAACCAAATTTCAATATGTATAAAGTGAGGGGAAATAATCAGCTTCTGAGCATTTTTAGATCAGATCAGTACATTTAAAAATTTCTATTAAACCTTATCAAACTACATTCTGTTTGCTCAAACCGTAAAGCTAACTTAAAGTTTCAGCAATTTAAATCAATTCAGAAGCCCAGGTTTCAAACTGAGCCAAGCATTTCGTCTAGATAGTGACTTTAAATTGAAGACTTGACAAAACCGGTTGAAACATAAATACATACACATGCTTATTGGACGGAGAGAAAAGATTGATTCTCATGAGAACTAGATTGAATTCAAGCAGTCAAAAAAAACTATTTCAAGAGGCTAGCAAAAGAGATATTCAGATGACAGATAAGGTGAAAGGAAAATATATCACCTTCCAAGGGTTTAGATAATTTGTTTTATCTAAAACCTGGTAGGCATGTTTACTTCTTTAATTATTATATCTTGTATATAAAATTAATCTGCATTGTTTCAAATGTATATACAATGAGGGTACTATTCCTTTTCTACCCCGCATTCACGTGAGAATTTAATTTGAATAATTCAATGATTTGTAAAAAATGCGGGTAGAAAAGGAAAAGTACCACAATGAGATCTATAAATTATTTAAGGATTGCTGTTATACCTATTTTTAGCATGTTTTTTGAAACAAGCTTTCATTATTAGTAAAAATAGAAATGTCGCATACAAATTGTTTAAACTAAGCCTGCTATGACGTGTTAAAACGTTTGAGATTTCTCTTTTTATTTGAAAAATGGACGTTGTTAAACGAATTTTGTAATTGATTTTGAGGTTCATTTGGATTTTTAAAGTCCATAGTGAGTAATATTATAATTTATTTCTATTAAAAAAAACACCATATTTCTTTACGGTAGTACATATTGTTTGCCTGTTGATGTAAGAGTTAGTTACTCTAATATTTTTGTTTTCTTTCCCGATGTTTTCATTCGTGTCTCAAAAATATTTTCAAACAATTTTCTACTGTATTTTTAAAATTTTTTAATGATATACATCAAAAAACAACACAATTTCACATGAATCTTTTTGGTACTTAAAAACGATTTGTTTTGTTTCACTTGTATTTTCTAGCAACGTTTGTCATTAACATCAACTTAACGATCCCTGCAGCCATTTTTTAAAAACCTAGATTTATTTTATCTCAATGAGTAAACTTGAGATTTTTGCGATACCACCTTGAACTTTTTTCTAGTCATCCAATTCCCTCGTTTGCTCGTTACTCAGCCAAAATCAGGTACGGTGTTCCGCGATAACTATATGTTTGTGTACGATGTGCGAAGGTCAAAGAAAGATTCGGTGAGAGGTGGCACAAAAAACATTTCGGGATGAAGAACAGTTGCAGGTAACCTTATGTTTGCGTTCGCAAATAGACTCTCACAACAATGACAAAAAACCAATGAGCGTCAACGGTTTTTTTTTCATGACATTTGAGAAGTTGAAAGCAAAGAAAAGTTGGGAACATTTTCGCAAATAGAACGAAGATCACATAATGTTTATTGTTCAATGTAGAGCTGGGAAATCGGACGAGCAAACGCGCGTGCGTCCGGTTTTAAAACGACGGAAAACCTGATCGAATCAAGCGCCCGGTCGTCCGGTTTTAACCCAATTTTTTGCCAACCCAAGCTCAATATCACATTTAAAATGAAGTGTTGAAAATAATTTTATATAGGGAAATGTCCAAATATCATAATATTACATGCAAGAAAAAATTATAAATTTTATGTCTTTTTAAAAATTGTAAAAATCTCAGTTTTTTCCAAATTTGATTTGAACCTCCCACCGTTAGTTTTTTATTTTTGAAAGATAAGAAGTAATGCTTTATAAACGACTTCGAACTTGAATTAATAAATTTCAAAAACTTACGCTTGTATTTAATGTAGTTTTTTGGCAAAAAATCGTATTTTGACATTTTCTTCAAATAAAAAAAAAATTGAAAAAAACGTGCAAACGCGCTCAATTGAACAAAACATCTTGGCGGGAGGTTCAAAGTGAATTAGGCATAAACTGAGATTTTTTCCATTTTTCAAATAATGATATAATATTTAGAAATGTTTTCAACTATGATATTTGGTCATTGTGGTTCCATAGGCACGTTTTAAATTAATTTCCCCTCTTGCGCTACTCCAATCAAAAAGGATTGTCGACAAAAAATGTTTTCACGACAGGAAAATGATTATTTTGATTTAATTTAAAAAAACTTTTGATGTTTTTTACACTGAATTCCAAGCTTGGCAAATTAAAACTATCAAGCTTATAGCAGTGTTATAAAATATAAGCGAGATCTGGCAGCAGCATCATAAACGACACTTTGGCTGTTCTGAAATTTTTGACAATGCACAAAAAAGTTCATGATTGTTCACCGAAATTTTCACATTTTCAAATTAATCGTAAAGCAGCAAAAACCGATAAGAAAAACAAAAAAAAACACAATTTCTTCAATTTTCCTCCTGTTAAATTTTATATCTTTTTTTGCTAAATAATATTATAACAAATTGAAAAAGTTATAAATTGGTAATGATTTTGTTTTAATTTAACAAAGATGTTTTGGATCTGAATAAAATTTTGAACCTAGTTAGCCCCTCTAATCAATTTCTTTCAATTTTCTTTCAGTTTTTTGTTGTTCCGATTCGTTTCAGGTGAGACTGGAAAGACCATAAACTAAATGGAGGATGGTGGAGAATAAAAGAGAAAAAGAGAGAACTATAAACATGGGTAATGATGGATGTCTCAAACCGGTTGTGGATCGGAAACTAGTCAGCGACAGGGGTCCTACAGTACATTAGAATCAAATTAAATTAAAATGTATCGCATACCTAATTGAATTCAGACCACGAATTGGACAGGTGTAATGATTTGGTTTGGACTGTTGAACCTAATTTAATAGAATAAGCACCTTGTTTTAAGATAGACTCAATTGAAATTATGTTTAAACATTTTATTTGAAAATTTCAAGAAGAAAAATTTTACATAAACGGTCAATTTCTGTGATTTTACGAAACTGTTGTGGCATTTTGAAGGTAGAGAAGAGTCAGCATGATTTTCTTCCAAATATCATGCTAGCACATCCTGAAATTTTTCAGATTTTTGTGGATTTTATAGAAAAATTTCAAATATTTTTTGAACGTCGTCACTATATATTTATGTACATTTAGATATATTTATTGGCCAAACGATGTGAGTGGTTTTATATGATTTTCCTGGTGCTGCTTTACTTTCAAACTCCTTGCATGATTTTAAAACTAGAAAAAATTTAAAGAAAAGTTGTTTATCTAGATAATATTTTAGTAGTGTTACTGTATTATTATGAGTACAAAATATAACAACAGCAAAAATAATAACTATAGTATTAAAATTTTCAACAGAAAATGAGCCAACTTTTTCACAAAAAATTCCAATTCAAAGTTTTTGTTTTACAGTAAGTTCATCCCTCAATCATTGTAATTTCCCCGTTTGTTTTCAAGGCCCATTCAACTTTCGTTGTTATTTTCATCCCTCCGCAACCATTAAACAATCTGAAAAATGTATATGTCTTGTGTCATTGTTTATCTGATTCCGACACTCGACGATTTATTTTCATCGTTATTGTTCAATCAGAAGCTCTCAGTGTGTCACATTTTCAATTATTTGTTGGAGAAGCTCGTGGAAAGATTATGACGATAAAGAGCAGAAGGCACATTATGGACAATTTTAGATAAGATATAATGTCCTAGATTTTTTAGTTTTCAATCTGACAGATTATCCGATTAATGTTGAAATGAAGCAATGGTTAATCAAAAAGAAGTCAAAGACATTGCAAGAATTTAGAGTTTTTAAGAACTATGCACAAAATAAAATTTGAACTTCTAAGTGTACTCTTTGCTGAAGCTTGCTTAGAAAAAGTGCAACTACTTCACAAACTCATAAAATTATCTGCCTAACAATTTTGCACTTTCTTATATCAGAAGAAAGTGCGTGAATTAGTGATACTCTCTAATTTCTAGATGTTAGAGACCAAGTATTTAACTTTGGGAAACCGGAACTCTTAGAAAGATGCCAGGAACATGCATTGGATTTATTAAAAAATGAAAATAAAAACATAATGTTAATACGTTAATCCTATCACGAAAATTATGAAGATTGGCTTCTTGTTTTTATCCCTATAAATAACCTTCTTTACAACTCTCCCTTTAAAAACCATAAAACCTAATACAGAAAACATTTCCGAACTATACTTTTCTATACAGTATAACAAACGTTGACAATTTTTCTCAAGTTATCAGACAGGTTAAAAAATAGTTTAACAATAGTCATTGTTGTGAACAATAGAGTTTGACGGAGCAATTGTTCTGAAAAATCTGTACAGTTGTCGGTTGAAACTACAAACGGTTTTTTGAAACTGAATTTTTAAAAGAGTTTTATTTTTAGAAATGATATAATATATTGGTGCAATGGGAAGCACGACGATTTTTTTAAAATTGTTTTTAATGCACCTAAACGTTAGTATTACTCTTACTAGGGAGTGTTTTAACTATGTGGTGCGATCGGGTAAAAGTAAACGTGTTATGCGATAGCTGGCGTTTTAGGCTTTCAGAATCTGTAATTTGTTTCGGCAGAAGACCTCTGTGAGTCTGGAAATTTTCATCTGAAAATGTAGTACTGAAATCAGTGCATTTCCTATGGTTAACAGTGGATTTTGTCTCTGGCGCCAACAGAAGTCTCACCACAATGGTGGAAGGGTGAAATCATCGCTTCGGTGGTCGAGTGGTGAACGCATTCGCCTCTTGAGCAAAAGTTTGTGGGTTCGGTTCCCACACATGGTTTAAATTTTGGCCTTTTTTTATACAAAATTTTTAGAACGGGAAACAAATGTTTAAAACTGTTTTTTGAGGTTTTTACATTACTTTTTTGCTTTTTGATTGAACCACAATTACCCTGGAAACTTTTCAGAAATTTTTATTTTTTCGAAAATTGCCACTTTTTTCTCCACCAAACCCATGAGAAAATTGGTTCCAAAAATTTTTTTTGAAATTTTTTCAAAAATGTATGAAATATTGTAGAGTGTCACAAATAACTTAAACACTTTCTTGTAAAAAATTTGGTTGCCAAGATATAGACCTTTAACTATTTAGAAAATTCAAAAATAATGAAGCTCAAATCAATTGGTTCCAACTCGGCAACCAAATTTTTTACAAGAAAGTGTTTTACTGAAAAGTTTTAGATCACATTATTTTCAACAAGTTTCTAGTTGATCACTTTTTAGTGCGATTTTTTTCTGCGGAGATATGGAGTCTTAAAGACAAGGTGTTTTGCCAATATCGATTTGGTAAAACGTCTTGATACGGCATCAGAATAAGTGATTCGGTCATTGAAAACAATGAAAAATAAGTTATTTGTGACACTCTACAATATTTCATACATTTTTGAAAAAATTTCAAAAAAAATTTTTGGAACCAATTTTCTCATGGGTTTGGTGGAGAAAAAAGTGGCAATTTTCGAAAAAATAAAAATTTCTGAAAAGTTTCCAGGGTAATTGTGGTTCAATCAAAAAGCAAAAAAGTAATGTAAAAACCTCTAAAAACTGTTTTAAACATTTGTTTCCCGTTCTAAAAGTTTTGTATAAAAAAAGGCCAAAATTTAAACCATGTGTGGGAACCGAACCCACTAACTTCTGCTCAAGAGGCGAACGCGTTCACCACTCGACCACCGAAGCGATGATTTCGCCCTTCCACCATTGTGGTGAGACTTCTGTTGGCGCCAGAGACAAAATCCACTGTTAACCATAGGAAATGCACTGATTTCAGTACTACATTTTCAGATGAAAATTTCCAGACTCACAGAGGTCTTCTGCCGAAACAAATTACAGATTCTGAAAGCCTAAAACGCCAGCTATCGCATAACACGTTTAGGGAGTGTTTTAACTATGTGGTGCGATCGGGTAAAAGTAGTTAGTACTGTTGAACTCGAAAAGAAAAAATAAAAATATATTTTCTGGGAAAATCGAGAATTTCAAAAATTCAGATTTAAGATTTGTAACTGAAAACATTTTTGAGTAATTATTCCGTTTTCAAAATCTCTAAAAATCTAAAACATAAACCAATTTATGAGCACATTTAACTGTAAAAATTTGCTACACAACGTAAGCCTTGAATCTCTTAAACTGGATGTTGAATCCCGATACCCACGAAAAGTAACTTTTATTTTTTTTCGTGATTTTATTTTCCGAAAATTCTCAGGTAGATATTTTCGTCGTCGACAACCACAATCGCCCATCTTCTGCCCTCATGTTTCCGTTTTGTCCTCAAAACCATGTGATCCATTACTTTCTTCTATTGTGTCGCCCCTGTCGTCCTCGTGCTCTTTGAATCCGCCGTCTACCAATTTATCTTACCCATCTGCAGCACCAGTCCCTTCAGGTATCATCATTCACCAATCGACTTGCCACAAAATGTTTCGCCTTCAGTGTAGTTGGCATAAATATAGAAGCAAGCAACCCTATGACTCGGCAATGAAAAGGAAACCATAAAGAAACATGACACCCTTGATATTGATAATTCATTTTTCAGCAAGCGCAAACTAAACTATCGTCCAAATAAATTTTGCCGAACCAAAATATCATTGTTAGAATTTTCACTCCAAACAAAATATCAATACTGGTGCCTGCAAGTTTCAATTTCTGTTTATTTTGAGGCCCATAGCTGTATCTTACCACTGCCAAAGTGTACCGACTGTGTGTGTGTGTTGAGGGCCTTTGTATTTGTGTAAATGTTTGGCACACTTTTGAGCAAAAACGGATGGAAGAAAAACGTTGTGCCCGACTAGACACACTGTCCCCATTAGTAAATCAAAAAACGTGCAAAAAGTTTATTAAATAAAATGCTTAATTGGATTTTTTCTGCAACATATTTGGTCACTTGCAAGTATGGAATTGATATGCAAATTTGAATAACAGGTGGTAAATAAAATGCAAAACTCCAAAAATAGAAAGATCGGTAAGATCAACTAACCAGCTTTCAAGAAACTATTTTTAGGAACTGGTTGAAGCTTGAAAATTTCTGGACATATATGTGGTAGGAGTATTTACGAACATTACGTTAAATAGATTTTTAAAAAAGTTCTATGCATTGATTTTCCAAGTTAAAAAAACACATTTTTTCAACATTACGAAAATTGACCAAAGTACTGTTTTTCTTTTTTTCCAGTACTTTTTTGTCGAAATTGTTTTTCCCGTCACTAAACTTCAGTCCCAAAGAAACATTTTTTAATTGACTTTTTTTCGGCCCAGCTCGTGCAGATAATTTGTCTTATTGTTTCCTCCCTGCCATATTTTGCAAAAATAATGATTGCTCCCACTGATCCAAGTAATCAACCAGACACCCAATTACATTTCTATTCAAGAGTTGTTGTTGATCAAAGTTTTCTGAGATGAAGCCCACAATTTGTGCATACTTCTGCGTCATATTCCTCTATATTGTGCCACAACTTAATGATGGTGTAGAAGGACGCTATTAAATCTTATTAAATCAAGGGTTGAAGCCATAAGTTTTCTTATTTTCCTTTGATGTTCGATGCCTAAGCTTTTTTCTGGAAACTTCTGAAAAGGAAAATGAATACAAACATTTAATTGCCCAGTAAACTATTCATTTAAATTTTGAATTAGTATTTAAAAAAACACAATAACATGAAGAAAAAAGCTTGATGAGAGAGAAAAAGCCGAGACCAAGAGTGGGTTGTGTGTGTGGTGTGAACAATACCATTAAAAACATGATGCTTATTGACAACTATAAAAAAAACGAATAGATATATTTGGAAAAGGTAGAAACAACATACAATCACAAAGTGCTTGAATGGATCAATCAACAACAATTATACTATTATTACAGACGTTTGGAAGGGAAGCGGTTCGGGAGGTTTCAAAAGGGTGAAGATTTTCACAGCGTCAGCAAGAATTGTGTTTTCAACCGACGAGAAGCAGCATAACAAAAATAGATTGAGCTGACTCAACTAGTCGGAGTAAAAGGTACAATTGCATTCATTTATGCAAAGAGTGGAAGAAGCCTCTTGCTGACGCTGGCGAATCCAGAAAACAAGAAAATGGTAGCACGCTGAGAATGTAGAATGGGTACATGAGACGACGACAGAAAATAACCGAGAACGATGGGACAAGAATAGTTATCAATTGTGTCCTTCTGGACAAGGATGGGTTTGAGGTACAAGTATTGATTGCGGCGGGTAGATGGAACAAGTCACACAAAAATGATATCGATTTGTACGAAGAAGCAAAAACAGGTGAATTTGATGGAAGAGACTAAGAAAGGGGTTGGTCACACGTTGTGACTCTTTTTGAACTGTTTTTGTTGTAAAAAATTGGATTCTAGATAACCAAAATATGAGTATACACTTGGCCAGCAACATATATGGAATGATTGGTAAAAAGAGAACGAAATAGTTTGAAGGAAATAATTTTTTGTTTGAACCTTTTTAACTTTTTTTACTAAATTTTTTCAATTTTTTTACAACTAACTCTAAAAACATTTTTTTTTTTGTTCAAAAGTATTGAGGCTCGTTTGTTAGTAGTACATTTTTTTGGGGGATTGAACAACGAAATGAAGCATGAGATAAATTGTTTTTGCATGAGACAGGAGAATTTCAAAATATAGGTAGGATGTGTGAAAAAGTGTGTTAAAGCTGATATTTTTTAGATTTTCTGATTTTTCGGGACTTTCAGGTTTGAGTCGTATGAACATTTAAGCTTAAAATACAGCTGATATAGTCTAGGAGACAGGGAAAGAGATTGGAAAGGGAATCTAAACTTTCAAGGGGGTGGGTGCTTAAATATGAATTTGCTACTCGAAACTACTAGGGTGCTGAAAATAAAAGAAAATGAGGTGAAATTAAATTGGAAGAATGTATGAAAACAGTGATCTACACTATAACGGAAATGGTGAATGGTGTGCTGTGAGTTGGAAAGATTCAGATCCCGCTATCCACGTTTCGAAATACAGGAGATGAGATGACATCCTTCAGAAGATTCTGGAGAATGGTCCCTTCTTCATGTACTTCTCTACAAAGCTGCTGCTTGGCTTAGTCTTCTTTGGGGCAAAGAGGCTAGCGATCTCCTTGGTGATCTCATCGCTGAGTGGAGCTGGCAAAAAAGTTGAATTTTCTTTGCACTCCTCGGCGAGCTCAATTGAGTTATCCGAAGTGAATCCAAGAGTGTCATGAATTTCTTCCTCCTTGATGTCTTCCGGCGCAATTTGCTCTTCCTCGTCGAGCTCTGGGAGTTGCTCGAAATATGGCCAGAACTCGTAATGACGCTCTTTGCGTGGTCTCTGACGCTCGGTTGGATAATCGATGATCACCTGGCGTGTGAAAGGCATTCCTTGTTGCTCATACCTGAAATTATTCAATTAGTTAATTAGGGTCATGTTTGATTGAAAATAAAATTAAAAATCTTAGATCACGCTATGATAATTAGTTATTTTTTTCAAGTTTTCAAATTCCAGTTATGTTTTTATCATGCCTACAATTTATTTCAACTTTGTTCTAGAATTGAAAAATATTAGAGCGTGGGAGAAAAGTCAACTTTCAATCTCCTTCTATTCTCAATTCCTTGTGAAGATACAATTATTGAACAAATATTTCTTGCGCTCAGCTACTAATATGTATTCTGAGAGCGAAAAGTACGAAGAGGCCGCCTTTTCCCTTTTCTTTTCAAAATTGTAGCAAGTCTACGTGCATGAAGTGGGAAAATATTGAAAAGAAAGGAAGGACCACTTTGTTTAGTCCGTGCGAACATTATTGAACTATTATTGAATTTTTGGACAATCATTGAAAATTTTAATAAGAACTCACTCCATCTGGAATTTTTGGGTCTTCAAGATCAAATTGTTGAGATGTACGTCGCGGAGCAGACTGACAGCGATGCGGCGTTTTGGCAAGTGCCTTGGCTCACGATTCTTAATTGTAGACAGTGGCACCGGTACAGTAGTCTCCGTCATCAGGCAGTCCACCGCTCGTTGTATAACTGACCAGCTTTTATGGTAACCCGTTGGTCCGCTCATTAAAACATCTTGTTGTACTTCTTTCTTCACCTGGGTTGGTACACGTTTGCGTAGAATTCGCTTCCTTGCTCCTCCATTTTCAATATTGTTGTTGGTTAATATGGTTTCCCCGTTATTCTGAACTGCGCTCATTGTTGAAGCAAATCACCTGTAAATATAATATATTTTTTGATACTTAGCTGCTAGGTATACGGTAAAACGATGATGGCGTTTGAACATAAAAGACAAAGATTCGAAATGCACATAGGATAAGTGTGAACCTTATTAAACATCTTTCATGTGTCACACACAGTCCTAGCTAATCCTAATCCTTCAATCTAATCCTAAAGGTCAGAGTCCTATAATTGCCAAACACCGCCAAAGCGGGCCCGGTCGTCGAGCAGCTTGTCCGGTTAAAGACTGACTGCCGCTTCCACAGGCACAGCGGACCGATAAATCGAGTGGCGGGGGGCGATTCGCCTCGAGGGGCGGGGTCTCAATAAATAAGCGAAAAGGGGCAGGGCCTGGCCGGCAGAGAAGGGGCTGGCCATGGCGGAGAGCAGACAGCGAGACACCAGCCAGACTTTCGGGCCTAGGTTAGAGACACATGCACGCCTTGTCTCTGCGCATCTTCGTCTCGCATGCTGTACAGAAAAACTGTCACCATCTCTGCGTGTCTTTTTCTTGTCCGTTCACAGAGGCGGTGGGGACTTGGGTAAAGAAGGCTCAGAAGATTGCATCAGAATGAGCGCACACACACACACACACACACTCACACACACGCAGGATATGACAATGGTGATGTTTCTTGGTGTGAATAGTAAAAGGAGATACACACATACAGGAAGGATTACAGTAGGTGTTCAAGGGTGATGTAATATTTAGATTTAATAGCGAAGGTTTTGTTTCGGAGCTTCCCTTTTTCTGTCTGTCTCCCCTTGTCTTTCAAGTGCAGGAAATGTGGAGAGTCGCGCGGTTTTTGGTGTCTTCCCAGCTATTCATTCCCAAACGTCTAAACTCTTCAAGTTTGGATTTTAGGCCTTTTGGGGAGGAAGAGGAGCCCAGAATAAAAAATACAAGAAAACATTTGAAAACCACCGGTTCTCATCTCCATTTGACACCTTCTGACACCATCTGGCGGTGTTGGTGTACAATCAAATGACATCATAATTTTTGTTCGTTAGATGACTATCTTCCGAATATACAACATGGGGAGGTTATCTGATTCCGAACACGTACACAATGCGTCTACCCACAGGTGTCTAATGTCCGGATGTTGTGTAAGCACTAAAACGAGAGCGGCCCCGGTATTGTATTATTCACCATATTCACCTATGATCTGTAATCTGATGTAATGTATTGAAAATAACAGTTGGCATTAAGTGCCTTGAAAGGAGCGCAAAACAAGATGAAAACGACTGATAACTATCTCTTCCCACTACCTAATTCAGTCGACAAACTCTTGTTGCGAAATGTTTTGTTGAGGGTTTTGGACAAAGGTGTCAATCAGCCTAAGAGTCTATGTGTCTATGCGAGTCAAGTGATTCAAAAACGGCGCTCTGTTCCTAAAACTATTACAAGACTGCACGGAGCCTCTTGCTTTACTGATAAGTCTGAAAAAAACATATAGTGTTGCCGCCGTCAATTGGAACCAAGTCACAACACCGAACACTTTTTGTATAGTACACCCTGGCTTCTGATCTTTGTGTAACTTGGGAGTAATCTAGATGAACGGAACAATTGGTCCCCAATTTATCTGTGCCCCCGTATCATCACTATCATCAAAAATTTTGCTCCGATTCGCAGAGTTGACTCGTCTCGAAAAGTGCACTTTTCTCGTTAACCGTTTGGATTCTCTAATCTTATCAACTCACACCGATCCTCTTTCTTCTTTTGTTGTCATTTTGTTTCTGCAAGTCTTGCACAATTTTTCAGTCTGGCGGGATGAAACGAAGAATGATGAACAACAGAGACAAAAGATACACAGCTTGATTGATACACTTTGATTACGGTCACAAAAAGACAACAAGACTGTAAAACTAGTACTAGATGTGTTATGAAATCGAACGTCAAAACACAGAAAAAATAGTTTATAATCGAACCAGGAAATGCCTATAATTTTCAATTTTGAAACTAAATGTTGTTGTTGCTGAAATGCTCACCAAACTTCTGTTACATAGGGTACCAATAACTATATAGGGTACCAAATACCAAGAACCACCAGAAAACAAGAAAGATTTGTAACTCAACCACCCAAAAGTGTGTATATAGTTGACGGGCACGTAAACACAACAATAAAACCCTTCTGCCGATGGGGGTTTAAGAAAATGTGTTTTTCTTTGAGTTTCCATTTCCAAACAGCTGGATCGCAGAGTGCTGCTTTTTGACAAAATTTCGGGAAAATTCTATTTTCGAATGTTCCCCTTAGTTCCTACTCTCAGGTTTTACGAGTATAGTTGCAAGTGTCCTAGCACAATCAAGTGTGAGAAGATGAAAGACAAGGCGCCGCAGTTAAAGCTATGATTCCGTGTCGTTTGGACACCGGGCTAGGTCTGAAAGCAAAAGTGTGCATAAATTCGGTTATCAATGGTTTGCAGTTGCTGCTTTCTGCCGACTAAACACAAGCATTACACTTACACGTACAGTACCCGCAGCGCTATTAATTCATTATCAATGTGAAACTAGAAACGAGGGCCAGACAGTTCAAAAACGCAACATTCGGCATTTTAAACCTAGTTTTGAATGCGATGTTTGTTATATCAAATCCGTCTATTAGAGGCTATGTGACTTGTATCTATCTATGTCAAAACCAAAGCATAAATCTGTCTGCAAAATTTTTATGTGGTTTATGAGACCTGATCAAACAGTACATTGATGGGTCAGCGGGATCGAGGAGCCGAGAAGAAAGAAGAGCTGTAGGCAACTGACTAGAGAAACTACAATGTGCCCGGCGGCTGACGTTGATTGAAATGCGGCGGCGGCGGAGGTCCCGAAGAACCCCCAAGAGCTTTTTCTTTTGTGATTCGCCGCCTAATTAACGTGGAGCAAGATATAAATCTTCCAGGCTCAAGACACTAGATTTCAAAATAGACTTTGAGACTGACTTTGCTCGAGGCACCCATTTCCCATTTCCCGAAGAAGAAACGAAAATGTTGCCTCTTTTGCTCTTTTCTACTACCCCCCCCCCCCCCTTCTTTTGCTCCATTCAATGTTTATATGTTTGCTCAAGTTTTCGGCGAAGATGGATTAGTCGAGAAGTGAAATGTACTGTCTACAAAAGAGTCCAAACTTTGTACCTCCTGGTGTGAATGGCGAGTACGACACAAATGAAAAAATATCAAGAAATGGAAAGGACTAACCGCAACATTTTGATTGATAACTTAACCTCTGAAACTGATAAAAAGAATAGAAGAATGATGGGGTGACCGTGGCACTGCCAGTCGCAGTTACAAGTTTAATGTAATGATATTGAGCACTAATAAATTTCGAGAAATTTAATGAGAATACAACGACTAGCCAGAAATTTAAGAATATACATTTTCAGACGCAGTCTGATTTCCCAAGAAATGAATAGGAGCCAATAAATCATTGATCCTTCGATTCTCCCTTATCCTCCCTCTGCGTCTTCTCATTCTCTGCATCTCCGCTAGACCATTGAATCTTCGCCGGCTGTTTGCGAAAAAATCGGGCCCGGGCCTCGCGATCGATCCAAACAAAGAAACAAAACAGATGGACTCTCCGTCTTCCATCTCTCATTTTCATTCCTCCATTTTCGATTCGCCGACCAGAATATAAAACAGATAAACACAAAAGGTCCATTTCGGGCGACTCTGCGATGTTTTGAATAATTCAAGCCCTCGTCACCAGCTCACAGAAAGATGTGAAGAGCCTTAAGAGGGAGTAGATTGGCTTAGTATCTGTAAAATCTAGAAGCCATGCTTTTTCGTGTCACACACTTACTTAAATTTTTAGAAACATTACAGTTTTTAAAAACAAATCCAGTAAAATATAACCTCTCTTCAAAACTTGGCAATTTTAATTAATATAAGTAAAATGAATTCAAAAATGAGCTTATAGATATTCTCATTTCCAACTCGCGTTTTTTGACATATAAATTGTCTATCTTTTGTACTGTACTGTAGCGCTAAATCGGCTTGTTCTGTCTAATCGTGTAGTGAACTTGCAACATTTATGTTTTGAGTTATGATCTCATAATCTTTTGAGAGCTTTGCACACGGTGTCCCTCTTCTTGCTCCGCCACTCAATTGTGAAATCCGACTAGGCTCAAGTCTACACTAGACTAACGCGCGGACGGCTTTCTCGAATAACTACGGCGCATCTATGAGACGAAAAGACAACAGACGTGTGTCTATGTCTACGGGCTGTCTGGGTAAGAGCCACACCCGGTGGCCCTTCCCGTCTCCCGCTCAATATCTCTTATAGTCGCCAAAAGATCACTATAGGCGCCTAATAAACTCTCACGTAGCAGCAGCCACATCAGTCCAATCTGTCTCCGCGTAGTCAATCAGGGCCGTTGTACTAAAAACAAGTAGGCCACCCACTAGACAAGGGATGGAGATAGAGACGAGAAAAGAAACCAGATTTTATAGTAGTGTGGTAGTGATGGTGCTGGTTGCCAGACTTTTTATTACGATACCCTTTTGCCGCACCTGGAAATTATGATTCAACAGCCCTCACAAATTTGGAAGTTTTTAGTCGATTCTAGATCATTAAAGTTTAGCTCGGCTCAAGTCTACAATAAAGTCAAAGACTAGTTTTCTTCCATCACCATCCATCGAATGAATAAATTATCATGGCACACAGAGGCGCGCAAAACCTCTAAATAAATCCCTGACATATTTTCGGTTGGGGTTCTACCACTTGTCGACATCAAAAAAGAAGTCTGGGTACAATAGTCTATAAATCTTTTCTCCACTCTCTCTTTCCATCGCCCATCAGTCCACCACTGGTCCTACCGTATCACCATCACAGCGTGGGACACCTTTCGGATTGAGAAATCATCATCATCATCGCCGGGGGTCTGTGTTTCGTGAAAGAGAAAGCGAGGCCAGCTGATAAAATGGAAACGGCGAATGGGGAGATGAAGAAGATGGAGAAGACGAAAAATACAACGATGATGAAGAAGATGATGATCAAGAGAAGACAGGCAGGTTCTCATACTCTTTGCATCACGTTGCGTTTCGCATCCGAAATTTTTATGATTTTGCAATGTGTTACCATACCCGTCGCCCCGATAAACTATAATATCCAAATCTCTGATCACAGACCAATAGCGGTTTTGTTTATATATTTTCCATTATTTTTCAAGTTTCAAGTTTTCGCTTTCAGTCGTTATTTCCCAGTGTAAAAAGGTCACTTGAAAGAAGAATAAAGAGAGAGAGGCAAACGAGAACTATCCCGCCTTTTCTCTCTATCTTTCTCATTGAAGAAAAATGGAAAAAAGACCGAAAAAAAAACGTTGGCAAGGTCATGGACATTGTTCATAATTGGAGATTGAGATAGACAGGATGGTAGGTATACGGTACAACGGGAGAGGTGAATTGAGAGTGAAAGACAAGAGAAACGAAGGGGGGTCGCGGGGGGGGGGGGGGGGCAACGTTCTATGAACCCGGTGCATTCAACAGCATTTCACAAAGTGGTGACAATTCAAAGAATGATCATTGGCAAATACATGGGAATTTGGGAATTCAGGGTTTTATAAAACTTGAAATGGTTTTGTTGACTTAGTATGGTTTTTCGTTTTTCAAAATTTTCCAAATTAGCTTTTCTCACGAAAAAAAGCAAAGTATACTTCCATTGTGTTTTTTTGATGAAAAGCTCCAAAAATTGCCGGTATGTTTGAATCTTCAAAAAGTTTCAGAAAAAGCAATAAAGTCTCATCAGTAGAACCATTTCAGTGGAGTAAAATGTTAGATTTCCTGAAAAAAATGTGGAGCCAATATTTTATGTATTGAAATTTTTTGCAAACTTTTTTTTTGCGAAAAAAAAAACAAATTCAGCTTGAAAAAAGAAACACGAGAGAGAGTGTGAAGAAGTCTTGTGTGAGAAGAGGTTTCAAATCTTGATGCCTTTTTCGCTGCATTTCCACGCATTCTCCGACTCTTCTTCGCGCGCCCTGGGACAAAAAGCGCGAAGAGTACTAATCGTAAGAAACGATCTCTGTCTTTCTCGCGAGGCGCTGGGCGCATCTCGATTTCTTTTTCATGAATGTGTACATGTGTGCAGCAAAGCAAAGTACATGCTCACATTGTTGCATGTTACGGAAAGTTAATAATGGAAAATCGGAAATTAATGCTTCAAAATTTGGTAAAAAGTGTTAAAAACCACTAGGAACCGGAGAAAATGAAAGAGCTGAAAAATCAAAAACCTCGAATTGTTTTCTTCTTGTTTTCTGTGACGTCTGGAAGAAAACAGACATGGGGGGGGGGGGGCTCACCGGTTCCCTTTTCCATAGCGTAATGAGCAAATAGCAATGTACATTCTAGACTCTTCGTTTCGTTTACTATCTTACAATGTGCTATCAATAAAGAGAGAGAAAGTTTTATAGTGGTTATTTACGTTGATGCTTGATCACTTAGTCTCCCAGGTATCAAGGCTCGGTCAAAACTGCGTGTGTTCGGTTCTCGAGCCACATGCGATGATGATCGGTTAGCCGTGCCAGTTCCGACTTTGTTTTTTTTTACCAATCAGATGGAGCTGGAACAAAATTTTGGGACAGGGGTAACATGATTCAATCAGACGTTTAAAGTAAAGGCGATCTTTTACGGGTTATATTAAGAAAGTTATAGTGTCGTTACTTTCTTGAACAAAACTGCGTTAAGTACAATTTTTATCAGCCTCTTACAAGGTGTCTACAAACATTTTCCGATTTAAAACTGATACAACTCTATTCCATCTTCGCCATCTAGACGTAGTCCACACCAAGATTTTTTCTTTTGGTGTATTTTTTCAAACTACGTCATTTGGCAAAATATGATGGCTACCGAAGGACGGCAAGTGGAAGGACGGATGGCAAGCATGATTGAAAACTCTTCACTGCCTGATTGTCACGTTGCATTCGTTTCGTTTTCCCTCCCCGGATGATTGACAAATTACTGTTCTTGAAAGAAAGAGTAGTTTTGGAGGCGAACGGGCGGGCATACGGAATGATGTAAATCACCAGCTACGAGGAAACTTTGTGTTTTCCTATTTTCTGTTTTTCAACAAACGTGAACTTTAAGAGTTGATCGATCGAAAAGAAGACATCATGCATTGACGCCAGTTGTTCAGGATTCAGAGGCCAGGAGATCGTTGTCAAGTGTTTTCCTTCTCTTCGCTACTTCGTTTCGCCAATTTGGGGACAAAACGGACCACCAAGAAACAAGGCCAGCCAACCCAATTATTAGTGCAGCGGCTCGTCAAGCAAATTCTATCTGACCCCTCGCCAGAAACGGAAGCCGAGCAACAAGAAAGGAAAGTGAGGGTCAATGTTTTTGTTCAATTTTTTTGCACAGGTAGAAGAGAGCGTAGTTACTATTGTTTTCCGACGTCTTGTCTCGTCCTTCTGTTTGCTCTTGAGTCCCACCAAACCCGATCACGGAGCAAAAGATCAGACTTGTTCAATTGAAGTATCGAATGTCTGGGGGGGGGGGGATCTCTCACCATAAAGACTAGAACATATTGAGTTTCAAGCCTTTGAACGCCGAGTGAGTCCGTGAAGGCTTTTCGCAGTTCCCATAGCAAAAATGTGAAATTTGAAATGTTTTCGTCTTCGCTTTTTGTCCACCTCCTCCCTCTTCCCTCAACTCTTACGTTGTTTGCATACAAACACACAAACACTCCGGGGCAGATTCTCATTTCTACTTTGACACCGTCGACCCGAGCGAGGGAGAAGGGTCGGCGCCGCTGTGGTCGACGGGCGGCCTCAAAAAATCAACAGAATAACATTTTGAGAAAATTGGCAACACTTGAGACTCGGTGGTCAATCGATCATTGTAGTTTGAATTTCTACAGTCCAAAAAAAATATTTCCTCCGAAAATTGGACTAAATGGTTAAAATTGTAGGGGCCTACAGTTTTTCCAGATCAACACTCACTGTTTGAATCTACCAACCTACAAAATATTCAAAATTGTGTTATGTAGTCTGAATATTTATTTGAAATAATTACTAAACATCTGAAAATTTTCTTATAAAATGGGAATTGTCTTTTCTGTCTGGCAGGTGCAAATAGATTAGTAATTGGAATAAAATTGAAAATAAATTGAGGAAGTTATAAACTTTGTTTTTCATAGATGTCATCTGTAAGTCAAAAAACGATTTTTCTGGATTTTATTAAAAATATTTTACCGACCCTCAATGTTTCCTGTGCTTATTTTTAAAGCATGTCTTTGGAGCATGTACTAACGAAAACATGAACTTTTTCAAAAACCCCTCATTTGTCATTTATGTACTTTTTGGAATGTATACTAAAAATACTGAAAATTGAAAAAAATCCAATATATCATATTTCATAACTATGATTGATTGGGAATGGGTGGAAAAGAGAGAGGGGGGGCTCAATTTTCCTCAACCGCTGTTTTTGTTCTCCTTTGCGTCCCACTTCCGAAACCCACAAACAAAGATTGTTTTTGCGAGAAGTAAATTGCAATTGTATGAATAGCTGAGAAATTGGTAGCCGGGAGGCTCATTGCCAGCCACATAACCGTTTCCTGCACTTTTATGTAGGGGGGTAATTGTTGGCGGCGGGCTTGCCAAAAGACATCCAAAGCAACAATTTGACTTTTGGCCGAATGAGACATCATCTTGAGAGGGTCTAATAATTCTTCCATCGCATGCCACATCAAGTTTGACCGCTGCTTATCAGGCGATTTAATGGGATGATTTGCAGCGGTTTAATGGAAAAAAAAATGAATTGAGTATTTGGCTTTTGGTGAGAGGTGGAAAATTAATCTGAAATTTGCTCAACGCTTATTCTGAGACATTCAAAAAAAAATGGTATTGCTACATTTTCCTTGGCTAAGACTACAAAATGGTAAGCACTTTCTCATCTTGCCAAATATTTATTTCAAATATTGTTTTCAAAATTGTGCCACTACAAAAACAAATAGAAAACAAAATTTTAGATTTCTCGAATTCTCCACAATAGGCTGCAAGAATAGTTCCATCGCAACCATCTACCCGCCATTGAATGACTTTTAGTCAGTATCAAGAAGGGTCAAATATTTTGCACGTAGTACCAAAACATGACATTATGCCCCCACGATGTCACTTCTAGTTTGACCACCCGTATCGTGTAAATTAGTGAAGCGACAACGAGCTGTCAATATAGATTACCTCGCTTGACGTCTTCTCAATCAACGACAACACAACAGGTTTGCGCCTGAGTGAGCGCGCAAATCGATTTACTTTGAAAATGTACTCGTCCTAGATTGCCTTGCCTTTCTCCTCCAACACGTCGACACTCACTTTTCGTGCCATTTTTGAGATAGGAAAAAAAATTGGCGAACGAGAAAAAAAAACATGGAATTGGAGAAGAAAGAAAGAAAGTGTGAATTTATTTTAGATAAAAGAATTTCTGCGAGAGAGAGAAAAAAACTGTTCCAATCGAGCGAGGGAGACAAATGGTTGTCACGATTCGATGCGCATCACTCACTTTTTATTCAGAAAGATCATGTTTTGATCAAAAATTCCAGATTTTAAATTCCAAGATCAAATTGGCAACGAAAACATTGATCTTTGGGTGAAAATATTGAAATTCAAAAGTTTAGCGGCTAGGGAAAAACAACGCACAAATTGAAAATAGAATTGTTCCCACGGATTTGTGTTTTTCCCACTCACAGAGGACAGCTCGGTTCGAGCCAAGAAATCAAAATCAAAACTTTCAACAACAAAACAAATTTGAGAAGGAAGGGATCTAGACTTTTATGCGATTATTAAGTCATAATTTTTCAGAATAATTTATTGTTGCTTATTTGTGTAATTTGTTTATTCAAAGCTTATTTGATATTATGTTTTTTTTAAAGCAAACTCTGAAAATCCCAACCCTTCTCAACAAAAATCTCAACAATTTCAATTTTTGATATCAAAATATCAACTCAATTTCCAAAACTTTGTAGCATCATATTTGCATGAATGATCGCTTTCTTTATCATTCTAATTCTCTTCTATCAACTGATATTTTCCCTTTCTCTCTTTTCTCTTCCCATTCTCATGATGCACTCAAAGAGCCGCATCGCGTTTTTGATTATTTTGATGATCACAAATCGATCAAACAGTACGTACAAATTGCCCAGGCGTTAAGCTTGTCCGTTAAGTCAATAAGCATGCAATCCTTCCGAGAGGACGCCGCCACCGCCGTGTCGCATAAATTGAATGAAACACTTTTGGGTTAGTGGGATGAAAAAGAAGAAGATGAAGAATCAAATGTGTTTGGGGTGGGAGAATGTACAGAGTTTGATCAAGACATAAGGATCTAGGGTTACATGTGAAACTCATTTTTGTCTACAGTTCAAATCCGGAAATTTTTCCTCATGTTCTTCTTTTTCTTCTATTACTCATCTGATCTCATCTGTATGCAAAAAAAAGAGAGAAAAGAAGAACAGAGAGAAAAGTGATTTTGGCGAAAATCAGTCAAAACCTTTTCAGGGCCAAAATGGACCAATTTTTCATTTTCCCACTTTCACTGGAAATTGGAAATTTCGGAAATGGAAAATTATCGGAAGTTTAGAAGCATTGTTCATTTCGCAAAACAACTTTCAAAATGTATGGGAAGTGTTTGGAAGTTCCAGAAAATAAATGCACTCATGGATGGTAAAATGATTTCTTTAGGAATTTATAGTTGAAAATTACATCTCAAAAAAACCTCCAAAGATTCTGTAAGCATAATGAGTTAATTTTTTATTGGACTTTTCAAGACACCAAAAAAGTTTTGTTTGCTCCAAGCGTTGCAATATTTGAATACGAACTATTTATACATAAAATTAAATAATAATAACTCTAGTTTAAGTTTTTCCGACTTCCAAACGAATGATAGGAAAAATCTGCGGTAATTCTCCTTTTGTGAGTTGAAGCAATTTTGAGTATCTGTGCCACTACTTCCTCTGTAATTTCAAAGTAATATGAAAACAAAAATTGATACTTTTGTGAAAACTCTATAGTTTTGTTTTAAAAAAACTTTAAATATTCTCCTTTTTTGCTGGTTTTTATTAAAATACGTTTCCAGATATTTTGTAAACCGTGTGGAAATGTGAGTAGGTTTTTTCCTTTCTAACGATTCAATGATGAAAATGAAAATCCAAAGTCTAAAACCGACAAGTGTTGGCAAAAGTTTGATGTGCAAAGAGTGGAGGAAGATGGATGGATATCGGAACGTCATTTGTTGCTTTCGTATTCCAGACTTGCACTTTTTGCACTGGCTCCCAACAGCTCCCTCAGGCTCCAAGTGCACCGAGCTCTGACGTTGGAAAATGTGAATACTAACGGAATAAATTTCTTTTTCTCAAAAATATTCCATTGTTTTCCGAAAGCGGTTGACGAATATAAAACAAAAACCACTAGAGCAAAGTTTGTAGTCCAAAAGCAATTTCATCTTTCAATAACCTTTTTGTCAGACCCAGACCACCCGTTCTCAATTACACTGGTCTTTGATCAGTGGCTGCCAAGAAATTGGGGCCTTTTGCCGTCAGACGGATGAATGGAATAGCCCCGTGCCTAATTAACACCACGTTTTAGTTTTTATGGCATTGTCGGAGAGAAATGGAAAAAGGAAACACCCTCGCGTTCTGGCCCAGTCTTTTTGAAGGATAAAACAGAGAAACTGGAGAATAAAGGACAGCTGGTCCACAGCTGCCCAAAATTCGTTATCCCTCCGTTGTTACTGGTACTCTAGAATTTTCTTGATCGCGTGTATGTGTCCTCATCTATTTTTTTTTTGGAACAAGAAGGTTGGCATGGTCGAACGCATGCAATAACGGCGATAAACACCCCTCCAATACTGGTCATTATGACGGGAGTGAGAAAGAGATAGAGAAAATGATTCAAAACAATTGGACGACCAGAAAAAAAAAGAGCGTAGGGGTTCTGCAAAGTTAATCTTTCGAATAATCCGGATCAATGTTGGAATTTAATGATGATTCTGGTGCAAATGGATTGTTACCGGACGGATTTAGAGATTTTGGAATTGAAATTGCAGATTTGATGCAAAAGAAATCCCGCTCAATGCGACCAGGGTTCAATGATTAGCTAAACTACAATAACTACAATTGAAGCTATTTTCAGCTCGATGCTATTGTTATTGTAGATCTAACAGTCCTGAAAAGGTACGACGTGAGCTTGTCACCTTGAGCCGAGAGTTCAAAAATTTTTAATCGTTATCAGTCAATTATCATTTTCTTTATATTTGTACAGAATTTTTTATTACAGGTAGAAATGAATTACGGCTAGTAGGAAAGGTACTCAATCTTTAATGACACATCGAAATATTTTTAAACACAAACAATATGGAGTTTTTTCAGCTTTTAATTTTTATAATTAGCTTAATTTTATTTGTATTTTTTTGAATTTACATTTTCAATTGTTTGCACAAAAATAATCCTTTGTCTCCCCGTTCGCCAACCCTGTGTACTTACTTTCAAAACTGTTATATGATATAAAACTAAATGCATTATCAGTTTGTCATTTGATTTTGTCTGGCCTAGCGACAATTTTGTATTTCCGAGTTTCATTCATACTCATATAATTGCAGAAATCATTCTCAAGACGTGGTATGTACATCTGATCAACAATTGAGACAGTATCACGCCGCCTGTGCATACAATCGAGTCCATTGTGATCGTTGAACAAACTTTTTTTTTCTCATTTCTACCCAAATAGGAAGAATGAGGAATAGTGAAGTACATCCATTTCATTCTAAATCCCATTAGAGATGTAATGTTGAGGAAAGATGCAAAAGAAGTAGTTGAACATGTGCAAATGACAAGCGACCGAAGTTCATTTTATTTCATTATTCATCTTTCTTGTTCTGGAAATTGAAAAACTCAGTGGAGAGAAACTAAAGAAATGAAAAAGTGCAATTTTATCTCCCTTTCGATCTTGTTTCATTTAATTTAAGCTCTCTGCTGGTTGCAACACGACTTTCTCTCATTTTCTTTTTCTCACCATCTCGATCTCAATTCAATTATGAAGGAGTAGGAGAAAATGATGAATGTTGAATTAGCAAGCGCGGCGGGCAACGGGGACGGTTGAGAAAAATGAGTAGAGAAGAGACGATTAGCATAATTTCCGAGAAAAAGAGACGACGACCTAGAATATATGGGTGCTTTTCAAGATACTCTAGTGATTAGGGGGATATATGATAACGAACCGTTTAGAATTGCATGTGGAAATGGGGTTGTATGATGCAACCTGTTCTTCCGAAGAAAAAAAAACGGTTTGCAAAGATTTTTTTTGTAGATACAATACAGAGATTATAACACGACTATCACATAGATCGTGTATCAATTGAATTTATTGCGTTTGTGTCTTTTTTTTTGCCTAAAATAACATTTTTTGAATTCAAAAAAATCATGTCTTAGAGCCCGAACAGGGGTGTTGTTTTTTTGATAAATAAGCGTATTCTATTTTAAAAAATTGTAAAATTTTGCATCTGCAAAGTTTACTTTGAAGTCCTTTTGGGTCAGAAAAATTATTCATAAATTCTACGTAAGTTGCAATTTTAAGTTTATCAGTTTTCATATTATTTTTCAGAAAAACTGGCAGAAGCTCACACTTTTTTCCAGCGACCAAGTACCCGTGTCACTTGTTTATTTATTTTTAAAAGAAAACCGTGAGAATTGCATTTTCTCACTTAGCAACAAGGTTCCACTTTTTCCTTCCGAAACTCTCAAGATGAGTGCGTATGTATACATGAGTGAATAGATTCGATGTTGTATTTTTGATCTCATGAACATCATGACCACCGCTGCTATTTTCCATTTTCCCGAAAGTTTCTAAATTTTGTTTCACACATACACACATACGCACCTAGAGAAACTTTTCAATTTCTGAAAAAGGGTCAATCCGTGCGCAAGGGCGAGTGGAAAAATAGAAATTTGACGGCAAAGAAGAAAGATCGGGGTTTGTATTATAAATTGAAATTTGCAAGAAATTCCCAGTAACACAAAATGTAGAGGTAAGGGAGTGCAACTTAAAGACGAGTTTATTTAAAGACGAGTTTATTTTATCATGTTACACTCTATTTTAGCCCATCAATCACAGAATCTAACACTTTCGCTTCGCAACCAAATCTTTTTTCCTTTTTTTTTGAAACGAATTCAATTGCGTTTCTTAATTTCCTTTTTTGTAGATATGACATTGTAGAAAGTCTTGTGACGACTTTCAGGGGGCTCATATCAAGAAATTGAACGCCTCAGTAGCAAACTACATGACAGTATGAAAGTCTTGTCCCAAGCACATGTGACATTGACTTTTGCCCCGTTATTCCAAAAAAAAAATGAAATGGGTGTGTTTGATGGGAGAAGTGTTCCAACATCAAACCAGTCAATCACTTCATTGTCATAAACCATAAACCCAGGGGTTTTTGAGAAAAGTGTAGAAGAAAAACGGAGAATGACACAGCGAGTTTTGGTTTTTAATCGCAAACTCTTCTCTTTTTCGTCTTTTTCTCCAGCTATTTTTTGTTCCGACAAGATTAACAGTGTTCTTTCAACACTTAACAGCTGAGCCTGTGCAATAGGATAGTCGGCAGAGAACAGCCGGTATGTGATGAACAAAAAACCGAGCGCCCAGAAGCAGTTGTAATATTGGCTCCTGGCACCAGGGTCATGTGCACCGGAATAGAATGCGAAGTCTCCCACTGTGACTTTTTTTTTTGGAAAAAAACGAAAGAAAAAAGGTTCCTCGTGATGAATGGGATGCGAAATGGGAATGATGATCAACTGCCATCGAAGATCAGCGTTACAGAAATTAAAAAAGAGAAAAGTGAGAATCGAGGGAGAAATCATTGAAGGGAGTCTGACCGAAAACTTTGAATTTCGTAGAGTATTTCAATTAATAAAAATGTATTGAAAAGGTTTATGAAGACAATAATAATTATATAAGAGCAAGTGAATAATCATAGTTTATTTAGTGAATTTTTAAAATGCAAGTAACTCAATGATAAAAGCTCGAAAAACAACTTTAATATGGAAAGTAAAGAAATAAATGAATATAAACTAACTTCCAGCTGTTGCTAGAAAGAGAAGCTGGCGAAAATTCAAAGTTAACCATATTTTTATTGAATTTTTGAACAGCAATATAAATTTTCGAGACAATTCTACGAAGTCTGATTTTGAAATTATCCAATAAAAAATTAACAGAGAATGTGATCGTTAAATACCTTGAGAAATATATAAAAATTGGAAAAGCTTTACTGGAAAACATAAATCATATACAAATCATTCTTAAGACACAAGTCAGGAAATACTCAATGTCAATTTTAAAACTAGAATTCATAAATTATGTATGTCATATTTACCCAGAAATGTCAATTTTTTACGAAAACAAAACAAAATCTGAGTTTGCTTTTCTCAAAACCGAACAAAATTTATTACTTGCCCAAAAATAAACTTGGTTTTTGCTCTCACTGTCGTGTTATCTTCCAAAAAATATTGTTGATGTAAGGGAACAGCAATCGTGCTCAATCAGACTCTGAAAACGTTGACAGAGAAATTTATTGGTTTTGAATCAAAAAAGACAGGTGAACTGAAGATGTAAGAATATGTGATTTAATAACTAATTTGCATTATTTAAGAGGGAAGGGAGGTTTATCTCTTTTCAATAAACACCATCACTTTTATATCAATAAAACATTACGATATTTTTCAAATCATAAAATTCTAGTTTTTAAATGTTACGTTTTCATTATTCCGGTGTGCGTTCACTCACGTATATTCAATTTATTCCGTTTTTTTTTTTGAAATCAAATTTTTTCGAGATGCATTTATGTTGGAGATGATATTCCACTCTACAAAATGTTTTGTGTATTGGTCTTATCCAAAAGTTTAATTTTAATCACCAATTGTCATGTTTAAATGGTCGCAGCAGTCATAAAAACTCCACTTTCTTAAGTGTTTCATTTGCAATTATCCTCCTCCATTAAACCTACTTCAATCCAATGCCCCTTCATTCAATCAAAAGACCAATCAAATGCAAAGATCAAGCACTGCGCCAGGGGAGTTTCTTAAGCCTCTACCTGACACACTAACTATTCTTTGACCGGCGACAACTTCTACAAACAGTGTCGCCCTCTTGAACTCACACTACGCGACGCCGGGTAGTTGGGAGCAAGAAAACCAATATGTTACGTGAAACCGCGAGAAGTTGAGCCTCGCAGCCTTCTCCTTTTCAAACATAGACTTCAAAGGTGTCAAATATTTGTTCTTCAAGTTCCACCATTTTTTTCCTCGTTTGTTGACAATACTGAAATGTAACCGGCAAGAATGTATTTGGAATGAGGGATTCTAAAAAATAAGTCAAATGTTATATAACACTACAAAAACTGAAAGCATACTTTGCAGCTAAACTTCAATTTTATCTAGAAATTTGTTTTTTTTTCAAGACGAATATAAAATATTTCTAAAAAAATGTAACTTAAGATATCATTTTTTTTAATTGTATTTTTGATAAAAGAAAAATAATACTTGTTTTCCAAGAAGAATGTAAACTATTTTTTTAAACATAGCTTCAAAATTCATGCCTATCTGTTATTTCAAAAAATGTTTTTAAAAATATACAAAAAAATATGTTGAAAAACTAGATCTTTGATCTCATATCTACCCATGTCTTATTATTCATCTCCAAATTCAGTTCTCATTAATGTATTCCGGCCAACTTTAGAATGTATATATTAATTATAAACGCCAAAGAGTTCAAGTGTAATTCTGACTAGAGACTATGTACTCGGTGCAGATGTACCCGTTGTCAAATGCGTCAATCATCAGCCTCTTCAGCAAGCATCCTCAGGTTAGCAAGGTTGACAAGTGAACTGGCAATAAATTATATATGGCTTAAAATCCTCCGTAGTAACTGGCAAATAGCCTTATTGTTGAGTAATACTAGCGGCCTGCATATTCTTCTCCACTTCCCGTGACCACCTGGACAAATAGTCTAATGTTCTTTGCTCACGAGTCTGACAGTCTTATCAATTATGCACAGTGTGGGGTGCGTTTGTAATAATTTCCGTATGTAGGTTGCTCGAGTACTGTTTTATTGGTGTTTTCTCAACGTTTAGTTGGCAACAAATGATGCATATAAAAATGCTAGAAGGGGGCTCTTTAGCCGCCATTAAAAAAACATCAACAAATCAGCCGAAACAGATGTGCGCATACAGTAGGAAAAGGCCGCCACATCAAAAGGTGGCCTTCTTTTCGTTCCGCCATCTTGATTGAGCGATGGAGACGAATTAATGAAAAGAGAGGAAAGAAATCGTCTATTTCCATATGCCACAGACTGTTGATTGTTTGTTTGTTTGTTGCCTGATCGCCACATTTTGAATTTATTGATCTTAGAAAATATCAATGATCCTTTCAAATGTTTGCGGCTTGTTTGAAATTGGGGAAAAAGTAAGAAAATGGTACAACTTTTGAATTTTCAGAAAACATAATTTGAGTAGATAAAGGTTTTGAAAACACAAAATTGGGCAGTTTCAAAGTCAAACGTTAATTAATAATTACATTTTTTGCATCTTTGTGAATTTTGAAGTGAGCAAAAAGTGTAACTTAATTAATATGTTATTTTTACAACTAACAATTATAAATTTAAATTCTAGCATTTCTTTAAAAGTTTTTCAAAAATGCAAAATTTCGTTTGTTATTTTCACTGTATCTAAATCAAAATGATTTTCATTGTTTGTGTCATGAGATTTACCAATTCAGTCAAAGTTGTTGGAAAAACAATTCGCAAGGTCTAGGTCATTTGGATCGTGGGTTTTGTAGAAAAGAAATGCGATACAAATATATATTCGAGACGGGAGGGGGGGAATAAAACAAGGGATATTGTTTCGGTTAGGAGAAAGAACATTGCAGACGGGGAAACGTTAGAGACAATTTATGCATCTTTTCAAGTTGGATAAACGACCAGTCCCGGTGTTGGAGAACCTTATTTTATGGCCAACAGCGGGTCTGGAGAACGACGTACAAATTGTCGGCGGTATCCTTTTCTACTCTGGAACAGCCACTAAAATTATTTCTCATTGCTAGAAGGGGCTATTCATTTTTGTTTTAAACTGAAATTAGGGAAAGTTTGAAATCAAAAGCTACAAAAAAAAACAAAAGAATACCGTATTTCCCCTTTTAGTAAGTCATGCAAAACTAATTTTCGGACACCTAATTTGATGCAAAACTAATGGAGGTGCAAAACTAATAGAGGGTGCAAAACTAATTTTCGAACATTTTTTTCTCATGTTTTCCATTAAGTTATGACATAATATCATCAATTTCAATAACAACTTATGAACCAAAATGGACGAATTTTACGATGCATACGCAAAAATTGCCCGAGTTGTACTCCTATTTTGCCTATTTTGACTTGTTATACCAAGTCTGTAAGAGTTTTCCTAATTTTTAGAACGATTTTATAATGCAAATTTTGAATTTCTAAACATAGGGAACAAATGATGGGGTGCAAAACTATTAGAGGTGCAAAACTAATAGAGGGTGCAAAACTAATTTTCGATTAGTGATTTTAGATGCAAAACTAATAGAGGTGCCTAATTAATAGAGGAAATACGGTAAGTGTGAGCCAACAAGGTTCAATTATTAATGCAAACTTTTCCACTGAAACATTTTTACAGATGGTTCGAAAATTATGTTCTAGTAAAAGCGCCAAAGGAATTCCCTTTTTCAAAAAAATAAAAACACAATTCTAGAAAAGGTAAACACAAAATTCTATTTCTGACTGGTTCCGAATGGTTAATCTCTGAACTTTGAAATAATAGTTATGATGTCACACGAAACAGTAATGAACAAAATGACAATATTTACATAGGTATAATCTAAGGAATAAAATTCAACTGTTTAAGATTTACTCCAAAATATTGTTGAGAATGACGTATAACATAAAAATGATTCTGAAATCTAAAGTTTTAGGGTCAGTTTTAATCATGATATTGAAAATTTTAAAGATTTGCAATTTTACAATTAAATTTTTTTAAAACTTTCAATAATCTATTCTGATAGGATGAAAAGTTACAGTACAACTTTAGAAAACATACAAATGTAAATTTTTCAATACAAAAATTTTTTGTTAAATTGCTCTATTTTAGTTAAAGTTTTAACAAGTACAACAAATTTTCTGCACCTATGGAAGTTGTACAAGAATATTCTACTTTAGACATCTTGGAATTGCTCATAAAATGAAAACTTTCACTAGTTGCAAGTTAAAAATTGTCTGTTGTTTCACATCTTTTGGTATTTTTACCAGTTATCATTTTACAACAAATCAAACGATCGTAGTTTACGAAAAAAAACTGTTTCAAGCTATTTTGTAATACTCTTTTTTGATTTTTTAAGATTAAAATTACTTTAAAAAGAATTACGTATAAATTATGTCACAAATTAATCAAGTATGTTTCATACAATTTGAGTGCCGTGACACTTTTATTGCCATCAAAATCCTTTTTATTGAAAATAACTCTTTGTATTAATCCGTTCTACAGTAGTCATAAAGAGTTTGTTTTTGAGCGGAGTATCCGACCTAATTGTTTTTTTTTTCAATAAATCTTGAATGTAAGAAGTTATGTATTTTTGCTTTTGCAACAACCTTCACTTTGAAGAGAACTGAAATTTTTAAACATTTTTTTACAGTTTTACTGTCGTATTTAGTTACATTATCATTATAGAAGTCAACCAATTTCAAAGTCTACACTAAAACTTCGGTTTTTTTTTCATGAAAATCTGTTTCATCGGTATATAGTAATGGTTTTGTGCTTCACTGTTAATCCAATTTTGATGTTAAGTTTAATCTCAAAAGAAGTGCAAAGATCAGTAACAAAATAGGTGTTGACTAAAGATAAATATTCCGATTATTGCCTTGATAACCGTTTTGCGGGTTCTATCGCGACATATTCCTGTTTGCCAATCGTCTATCGCCGGCGCTCTCACTCCACACAGACTGTTACATATTTATCATATTATTGTTTGTCGTTGGATCATTATCTTCAATACAAGACAGCAGACAGTTCGGTGCGCGGAGAGCATTGATGACAATGACGTGTGCTTATTTTTCTTTATTTTCCTCATTTCTCTCGATTGTCTCAACTGAAAAACTGTGCGGAGGTGACCGGGCACGCAGCGGGGGATGAGACGGAAGAATAGAAGAGACGGGAGGGGAGAAGAAATACAGCCGGGAGAGGGTCATTCGAGGTTAAGATGACGCTATTTACATTGCCTGGTGACAGCAAGAAGCCCATCTGGCAGGTCAACTTTTTATGAGAGAGGGAAGAGAGAACACCCGGCAGTGATAATTCATGATGTCATATGGGACCAATTCATGGTTCAAGAGGTTTTTTTTTATGAGAGGGGGAGGAAGGGTTACAAATTAGGATGAGCACTGAGGCTTTTTCTGGGGATCTACCTAAGCATCTGAAACAAAACGTTTTATCAGTGGAAAAATTACAATATCCGGTAGGTTTCTCCTAAAATTGCAACATTATTTTTGAAAAATAATTGAAAATTAAAATTTTTTAATGAAATGCGTTTCACTCTGGATTTTTTCCAAAAAACACTTTGGACAGGGAAATTCCAAAACCTGGAAACTCGAATTTTTTACCATTCAAACATATTGCAATTTCTTAGTACATACCAGCTATCTTCCTTCTTTAAATTCTCTAATTTTTATTGAAACTTTTTAGTTTTTGAATTTTTAAATACATTCTTTAATTTTTTTTCTAAATTCAAAGTTTGAATGTGAATATGGAAGCATATGTATCTTAGAGTTTCGATCGGCATGAAATAATGATTATGGCAAAGAACAGATTTTTTTCCAACGCTATTCGAAAATTAATCCTGCATCTCCTAATAGTTTTGCAGTCATTATTAATCTTGCACTCCTACAAACTGTTTGAAAATTAGTCTTCCATATCAAATTTAGGTACTTGTGTAGTGTTCCTGCCTCTAGAAATTATAATTTGATCAAGAAATTTAGAAATTATAATTCAATCAAATAGTGTAATTTTTTATTTATTTTCAGGCTTAATTAAATTATAATTTTAAAAATATATCTTTGTTCTTTAAACTTTCAGAATCTAACAAATTATTACCAATTATTTGTTAATACTGTCAATAAATCAACATCATCTTTAAAACTCAATTGATCGCTTGACGATCGCTTCAACATCAGTTGTTTTTTACAGTCTGTCATCATTCTTATCATGTTCTGCTATCTTTCTGACGTTAAGCTCCAAGTAGTTTCACCGAAGTAATTTTACACTCTAACATCCACCGATAGGCCAATATTTTGAGGGGAAATGAGATTTGGTGGATTGATAGGTGGTGAAGGGAGAAGTTGCCGAAATCTTTTCTGATGATAATGGGATTGGCTATAGTGAAAAGTCGATTAAGTGGACGATTGATTGCTTACTGGATTGGGCACACAGATTGCACATTTAAGTTTGGAAACTACTCGGGGATCTGTTGATATGTAGTCAAAGTTGTAGCCTAGCATTCAGTAAAAGATCACTTCAAAAGTTGATAGTCGCTATTTGTAACGATGAGTTTTGAGTTTTGATTTTGTAACACACAGTTGTCAAAGTTCATCCTCCTTGTAATCTGATCTCACATAGCTTTTATCCACAGATTACAACATTTACGACTGCAACTTGTCATTAACACACTAGCTATACTGTGGTGTGAAACTTGCAGTTGCTTCCTAAAAAACATATGAAGCAAACCACGAAGAGGGGCTGAAAAAATTGTAAGGTTTGCTGAGAAACACACAAAAGTCAAATTCTTATTGGCATGATTAAGTTTTTGGAAAAGATTCTTTTGGGAAGAGGCATAGTTTTGTAATTCTCACTTCACAAGTAACAATGTAAGTCAAAACTTAGACCAAAACTAAACATTTTGGTTTTCGGCATTTCGGTTAAAGCATTTCTGTTATATTAGTTTTTGAATTCAAAGTTCATTTAATGTCACCAAAAACTTAATCATGCCAATAAGAATTTGACTTTTGTGTGTTTCTCAGCAAACCTTACAATTTTTTCAGCCCCTCTTCGTGGTTTGCTTCATATGTTTTTTAGGAAGCAACTGCAAGTTTCACACCACAGTATAGCTAGTGTGTTAATGACAAGTTGCAGTCGTAAATGTTGTAATCTGTGGATAAAAGCTATGTGAGATCAGATTACAAGGAGGATGAACTTTGACAACTGTGTGTTACAAAATCAAAACTCAAAACTCATCGTTACAAATAGCGACTATCAACTTTTGAAGTGATCTTTTACTGAATGCTAGGCTACAACTTTGACTACATATCAACAGATCCCCGAGTAGTTTCCAAACTTAAATGTGCAATCTGTGTGCCCAATCCAGTAAGCAATCAATCGTCCACTTAATCGACTTTTCACTATAGCCAATCCCATTATCATCAGAAAAGATTTCGGCAACTTCTCCCTTCACCACCTATCAATCCACCAAATCTCATTTCCCCTCAAAATATTGGCCTATCGGTGGATGTTAGAGTGTAAAATTACTTCGGTGAAACTACTTGGAGCTTAACGTCAGAAAGATAGCAGAACATGATAAGAATGATGACAGACTGTAAAAAACAACTGATGTTGAAGCGATCGTCAAGCGATCAATTGAGTTTTAAAGATGATGTTGATTTATTGACAGTATTAACAAATAATTGGTAATAATTTGTTAGATTCTGAAAGTTTAAAGAACAAAGATATATTTTTAAAATTATAATTTAATTAAGCCTGAAAATAAATAAAAAATTACACTATTTGATTGAATTATAATTTCTAAATTTCTTGATCAAATTATAATTTCTAGAGGCAGGAACACTACACAAGTACCTAAATTTGATATGGAAGACTAATTTTCAAACAGTTTGTAGGAGTGCAAGATTAATAATGACTGCAAAACTATTAGGAGATGCAGGATTAATTTTCGAATAGCGTTGGAAAAAAATCTGTTCTTTGCCATAATCATTATTTCATGCCGATCGAAACTCTAAGATACATATGCTTCCATATTCACATTCAAACTTTGAATTTAGAAAAAAAATTAAAGAATGTATTTAAAAATTCAAAAACTAAAAAGTTTCAATAAAAATTAGAGAATTTAAAGAAGGAAGATAGCTGGTATGTACTAAGAAATTGCAATATGTTTGAATGGTAAAAAATTCGAGTTTCCAGGTTTTGGAATTTCCCTGTCCAAAGTGTTTTTTGGAAAAAATCCAGAGTGAAACGCATTTCATTAAAAAATTTTAATTTTCAATTATTTTTCAAAAATAATGTTGCAATTTTAGGAGAAACCTACCGGATATTGTAATTTTTCCACTGATAAAACGTTTTGTTTCAGATGCTTAGGTAGATCCCCAGAAAAAGCCTCAGTGCTCATCCTAATTTGTAACCCTTCCTCCCCCTCTCATAAAAAAAAACCTCTTGAACCATGAATTGGTCCCATATGACATCATGAATTATCACTGCCGGGTGTTCTCTCTTCCCTCTCTCATAAAAAGTTGACCTGCCAGATGGGCTTCTTGCTGTCACCAGGCAATGTAAATAGCGTCATCTTAACCTCGAATGACCCTCTCCCGGCTGTATTTCTTCTCCCCTCCCGTCTCTTCTATTCTTCCGTCTCATCCCCCGCTGCGTGCCCGGTCACCTCCGCACAGTTTTTCAGTTGAGACAATCGAGAGAAATGAGGAAAATAAAGAAAAATAAGCACACGTCATTGTCATCAATGCTCTCCGCGCACCGAACTGTCTGCTGTCTTGTATTGAAGATAATGATCCAACGACAAACAATAATATGATAAATATGTAACAGTCTGTGTGGAGTGAGAGCGCCGGCGATAGACGATTGGCAAACAGGAATATGTCGCGATAGAACCCGCAAAACGGTTATCAAGGCAATAATCGGAATATTTATCTTTAGTCAACACCTATTTTGTTACTGATCTTTGCACTTCTTTTGAGATTAAACTTAACATCAAAATTGGATTAACAGTGAAGCACAAAACCATTACTATATACCGATGAAACAGATTTTCATGAAAAAAAAACCGAAGTTTTAGTGTAGACTTTGAAATTGGTTGACTTCTATAATGATAATGTAACTAAATACGACAGTAAAACTGTAAAAAAATGTTTAAAAATTTCAGTTCTCTTCAAAGTGAAGGTTGTTGCAAAAGCAAAAATACATAACTTCTTACATTCAAGATTTATTGAAAAAAAAAACAATTAGGTCGGATACTCCGCTCAAAAACAAACTCTTTATGACTACTGTAGAACGGATTAATACAAAGAGTTATTTTCAATAAAAAGGATTTTGATGGCAATAAAAGTGTCACGGCACTCAAATTGTATGAAACATACTTGATTAATTTGTGACATAATTTATACGTAATTCTTTTTAAAGTAATTTTAATCTTAAAAAATCAAAAAAGAGTATTACAAAATAGCTTGAAACAGTTTTTTTTCGTAAACTACGATCATAATTTTTATTCATGTTTCCAAATGTATACTTTTTATATAACATTTTAGTGTTTCAGAGTTACACAATTTTTTAATATTTCAATATTTCACAATAAAAAAATTAGTTACAAAGAGGTACAAAATTATCTGCATTCCAGCAAATTGGTCCCTAGCAATGCTAATCGGGTTATAAGTGATCTCAATTTTCCGCCAAACCGTTGTCAATATAGAATTCGCTGTTTATCTTAGACCCACTCATATTTCGTTACTGATCTTTTCCACATTGTTGGTGGGTGATTCACAGCTCAGATGAAGATTGTATGCAAATAATTGAAGTAAAAAAATAAAACCGAAATATTCTATAAAATAATGCGAGAGAGGTTAGTTCACAGATTTTGATTAAATTGTTTAAATGTGACGTACGAACAGTAGAGAAAGAAAAAATAAACACATTTCGACAGTTCTCAAATTATTTTGAAATATTTTATGAAATTTGAAAGAATTACACTAATTTCAGCCGAAATCTCAAATTTTGCCAAATTTTCCGTGTCGCAGCCGTCCGAAGTTGACTTATGTTTATATATTATATTTTGGTAGTTCATCTGATATTTCTTCGTTGATTAAGAAACTTAAAAATTTGAAAAGGTTCATTACGAAATTCGTTCATTTGAGCACATTTTCGGCTCCATACGTTCATAATCATCCGAAACGTTAGTCATTTTTTGAAAACCATTTATGTGATGATAAAATGGTGCAATATCGTAATGAAACTTTAACAAATCTTGGAAATTTTTTCATTTCGAGTCAAAAAGAGGTGGAAACTGAGTTCGCGCTTATTTTCAAGAAATCTAAAGCACTGTCGCATTTTCAAATTTTTACAATGTTGAACTATGAATATTTCATGCATAATTGAAACATAAAACTGGAAGAATAATTTTTGTATCGATGAATTCTAGTATTCTAATAAGTGAAAATTAAGTATTCACCTCTTTTTGACTCGAAATAAAAAAATTTCCATTTTTTTTTGAAATGTTTTATTAATATTCAGTTATCCTAACATCATAGATATGGTTTTTGATAATTTCTCACTGGCAGTACTACACCTTTAATAATATCTACGTAGGTAATTTTTTCTTTTAATTTTTAAATTAAATTAAATGGTCGTGAAATAACTTGCTGTGAAACTTGACTTGAACTGAAACTGTTGTTGGTCCCTATTTTATTTCCAGGTAACTACAAACTGATAGCGAAAAATCGTAAAACTGTAGATATGTTTGTGCAGCATTTTCTTCACATGAAAAGGAGCTGTCAACATGTTTTTCCGCGTTCGATTACACTTTCATTCCATAAAAACTTTCATTCAATTGATAAAACTGACATCAATTGTTGATTGACACAATCCGGACATCACTTGCAATCAACAGCAACCTGAGATGCGTTTGTTGAAACGAGGAGGAAGTAAATATGCAAAACTAGAGAATACAAGTTTCAAAAAACACATATTTTTCACCTTTGAATCTGGAAGAAAATTTACAACTATGTTGTAAATCAACCAATTCGGCATTTCTAGAAATAGTATCAGAATTGAATAAAGTGGAACTCAAAACACAACGTGCAAAAACCAAAGCAGTTATTCAAATTTTTTGTGATGAACTATTTTTAAAAACTGGAAAGTTAAAAAATTAAAATGTTTCCATACGTGAGACTTTTGTAATTCATCTTTTGAAAATATGATTACCAAAAAAATAATCACAAAACAGAAATTTGGAAAAAAAATATGTGCTGACGAACCAGTTTTGAAAGTTGCAAACATTTGAAAACGAACAATACTAGCATGTGCAAAAACGTATTTCTAAATATTTTCTTAAAAATTTGTCTTAACCTTAGCATGCAAAGTATTTTGAAAAGTTATTCAAGTTTGATCTCAAAATATGTAAGTAGTTCGATACTTTTTTCTTATATTTTACCACGTTCCTGAAATGAAACAATCAAATTTCTTCGCTTAATATCATAATTAATACCAAATTGAAACAACTCTGAAGTCATTAAATTTGGAGTTCCCAGTTCCCAATTACCTAAACCTTTCAAAAAAACTATTTTTAAAGCTCACAAAGTTTAAGCTCCATCAGTATTCTCACATGTGCTTTGTGCTGTGATTCATTGTTCCGCTCAGCGTCAATCATACCAAGAATAACTTTGCAATTCTCTGTTTTCTGGTTCCCTTTTTGCACTTTTCAAAAGGACCGAAGAATTCCAAATGAGCTCTAACTCAACTATTCCGGATTCCAAGTTTTTCCTATCTTGCTCCAAACATCCGTTTCCCATTTGCTCAATTTGTCTCCGACCAGAGCTCATCAAAAATGTGCATTTTCCATGATTTTTGAGAAACGCACGTTTTATGTGCTCTTTGAATGTTTTCACAAGGCAAAAAAAACTGAACTGAAGAAGTAATTCGAGTGGTTCCGTTTTATTCTAAATGTGCCATGTCGGGAAATGGCCCAGAATACACGAAAACGTATTGCATAAGCTGATAATTTCAGGCGGCGATTTTTGAACATTCGACGTGTTTGCCTTTTGTTAAGTTGAGAACAAATCACGAACTTTTTCCCATCGCCCCCTCGTTTTTGTGCCACCATGATAGCAAGTTTCACCTTTTTGATCGAACAATATGAAAATTCTGGAAACTGGGTATACAAAAGAGAAACGGAATCCCTTTTCATCATCACTTTTCAAAACTTGCAAATTCGAAAAATGTTGAATGCGAAATTAGAGTGTGCTGAATTCAAAATGTAACCAAGCAATGCACGAAAGAGCAGAGCATTGAAACAGGAAATTTTGCACACGGCTCTTTTCATTTGCAGGATATATGAATAGGCTCATGGGAGAAAACCAGGAAGTGTGAAACTGAACAATGAGCTTAGAAGTTTGGGTTTCTGATCATAATTTTTATTCATGTTTCCAAATGTATACTTTTTATATAACATTTTAGTGTTTCAGAGTTACACAATTTTTTAATATTTCAATATTTCACAATAAAAAAATTAGTTACAAAGAGGTACAAAATTATCTGCATTCCAGCAAATTGGTCCCTAGCAATGCTAATCGGGTTATAAGTGATCTCAATTTTCCGCCAAACCGTTGTCAATATAGAATTCGCTGTTTATCTTAGACCCACTCATATTTCGTTACTGATCTTTTCCACATTGTTGGTGGGTGATTCACAGCTCAGATGAAGATTGTATGCAAATAATTGAAGTAAAAAAATAAAAATGCAAGCAAGTTTTCTTCTAAAATGACAGCATTCAATCAACCGAGCGAAAAGTATGTTCTATTTTCTAAAACTCCAAGAAAATTTTTTATTTAATTTCAATACATCCACATCTTAATTTAATTTTTCCAAGATATTGTTTGAGCGTCATGGCATTCTCTAAAAAAAACAGTAATAACTCATACTTGATTAAAAACCTGATCAACATGAATGATTTATTATCCAAAATTTCACTCGGATAAATTTATAGTGGACTCGGTGGGTCGAGGTGTGCGAACGAACTCATCGATGGTAAATGATGATGAATGGGGTGGTTGACAAACGGATCTCTTTTTTTTATCTCACAAAAATGAAATTAGGAATTCTGATTCGGAGAAGAAAAAGTTTACAATAAACGATTAGAAAAATGTGGAAATGTGTTAGATGGTACTCTCTCTTTTCACCGGTGTTATGCACAAACTACGAAATTGTTGGTTATAGGGGGGAACGATTCAACAACGGAAAGGGGAAGCAATTTTAAGACAGAAAAGAGAACTAAGCAGTACGCTTAGTTTTTACAAACAGGAATTTAAGAAAGTTGTCTTGGTTTTCCAACCCTTCAGGTGTTAAGGCTGAAGGGGGTTTTTAAGTATTTTTTTTGTTGTGGCTTTGAAAAAATGAATGAAAAAGATGATGAAAATGATGGTTGTTGTCGAAAAGACTGATCATGTTATTTTTGAAATAGAAAAACGTTGTTGTTTCAATTGTTATTATCATTTAACTTTTTTGTTGAGAATACAAGGTAGTTGATAATTATTCGATTTCTCGAAAGAGGCTAAATACAAAGGAGAGGTTGCCGATATGTTCATCGAGCACCACGTCGAATTTAGGGCTGAGCAGCAAAGTTCGGGTTGCAAACTTCGATGTCACCAGTTGGAGCAAGACCCGGGCACTCGTAGACACTGTAGTTGTTCTCTTCGTCCGCACCGTCTTCTCCGTCGGACTCGATGATTCCTGGCGCATCTTCTCCGCAGATGATCTTCTGTTTTGCCTGCTGGTACTGGTGGAGTTGGGCTTTGTAGGCCAAAGTCTCATCTCCCTTGTTTCCCTGAAATCATGTTTGTATCACGTGTCTAGTTTTCATCTCATATCATATTCGTCTGTAATCGAGCCAAATCGGAAAGCGAGATATGGGATTTATTTGAATCAGATTGCTCTTTTCCGGACTCTGATTTTCAGAATATTAATCACGCGACACTGACTCTTTTTCTCTAACGCACAAGCTCTCACATTTCACATCATTTTTCTCGATTTCCTCTCTCTTTTTTTCAATGTAATTCTGTTAATGGATTAGCTCAAAGCGACCTATGCATATGATGTATGGGGGGAAATATACTCGTTTTTTATGTGAATATGCACATGAGCTGTGTGTGTGACCAAAAGTCGATGCCGAGAGCTCAAATCTATTTCTAGGAAACGGGAAGAATAATGAAATTTGGATGACAAAAAAATTGAAGCAAATTTAATTGCAAATCGCAAACAAAAAACCAACCAAAAAAGACAAACGTGACCTAATATTCACACTTCTCTGAGTTTTTAACAGCACAAAAAAAATTTCAGCAAAAACTGATAATACAATTTTTGGGTTTTTTTCTGAAAAATAAGTTTTTATATTTGGCTGTTATATTTTTGACAAATTTAAAATATTAGCCTAAATATTTCTGTTATGAAAAAACAACGTTGGCGAACGTGGAGTTGAGATTATTACCTTGTTCTTACGGAATCCTGGTCCAGTTCCGGCGTATGGAGCGTACTCTCCATCATCTGGGGTCTCGGTACGTCTGTTGTTCCTAAAACACGCATTCCATTAATTTAAAAATTAATTCAAAAGTATTACTTGTAGTAATAGGTTCCTCCGGCGACGGTACCAATAAGTCCAACACACATAACAGTTCCGACTGCTGAAATTTAGAAAATAGTTGCTTCCTTGACACCCTAATACAAACCTAAAAGCAGAAGGCTGCTGCTACTGTATCTCGGTGCACTTCCTGAATACTCAGCTGAGGTAGCAAGACGGCGTTTGTCAACGGTTTGAGAAGAGATGGTCTGCTTGGCTGGTTGGGGCTCTTGTTCCACAAACGAGACGAACTCGTTTTGTCCTTTTTTCTGGGGTACCTGTGGCTCACCAGTGGCAGTCTGCATCGCACTTTCGAGCGACTCGACGTTCGCCTTGGCGGAAGGTGTCTGCTCGGACAGCTTCTCCTGGGTCTTCTTGAGCTCTGATTCCTTGGCGATTTCATTCTCGAGCATCAGCTCTCCTGAAACAATGGTTTTAGTTGATAGACATCCAATTTCACATCCCATCCACCCTCTTAACGTCACTCTTTTATGTATTTTTGTGTTTGCATAGCGCATGTGTGTTTCTGAAGCTTTCAAAGAATCCAAATGAACTCAATTATAAGCTATTTAGGAGATAGATAGATGAAGTGGATAGTCACGCGGTGGCTCTTTTTTCTTGTTTTTTTTCCTTTTATTTCCGTTTTTTTCCAGCTTGCACTAAATTCTTCCATTTATTGCTTCTGTTTGCTCAATCTAAAAAATAAAAAGAACATTTTCCTAGTATTCACGTATGTCTGTTCTCCAAGATTTTCCCGTATTGCCCTAGCCCCGGGGCAATCGGCAATGTGTAGCGCACTCCAGGAAATATGACTTCCTGGCAGGAAAAAAAAGAAGACGGGGCACATTACGGAGGACAACATCAACATTTTAAGCTTATTCACGTCATCGGGGCACGAAAACGGAGCACCACATGCCTGCTTTGCTATTCAAAATCTTTTGAACTCGAACTTTGGTGGCATTTTTGATGATGTCGATGGGATTTTTTCGTGTGCTCAAAAATGATAAGATGGATTTGAACGAATTTAAATACTAAGGAATGAAACACGATTTCTTTGAAATTGAAGACAAATCAATGAGATATTTGTTGGTATTCTTAACAAAAAAGTTAACAAAACATGGAATAATATTTCAGTTTTAAACTGGAAACTTTTGAGTCTAAGTTTTAAAATTACTATGGTAATGCTGAAGTTGGCATAATTCCTTCAAAATATTCAACTACCAATTTCACATTCCTTAACCTATCTTGTGAAAAATGGTTAAACAGAAAAATAACCAGGACTTTCACAACCGAGTGCAAGAAAATATTTCTCCAGTTGAACTATTGGAGTGCTCCTATAAGTTAAATCATATTTCTTATAAAATCATGACAAAATATATTTCTACTTCACAATTTTTTTAATAACACAAAAAATTTCTCAGTATTTCCATCTCCAAAACAAAGTTGGGGGGTTAGCAGAACTCCATTCATCGTCACAGTTTTTGTTGTTGTCGGTTTAGGGTTTTCGCCCACTTTCTAATCATTATAAATGAACACATGCACATGACACACTTACTCACTCCCTATTTGCGCCACCCCTCTCCCCATTTCATTTCAAAAGGCAGAAGCACACAGACAAAATAGAAAAAGAAAAATATGGCTGAAATGGGAAAGTGAGTGGAACCGCCAAACAACACCGAAAATGAAATGAAAAACAAAACAAAACAACGCAAAACTAAATCGGTTTTCAAAAAAAGAAATTACCCCTTCCTTACCTCTCAACAAATCATCCAAGTCAAATGGCTCCTGGGCAGGTTTCTGAGCAACTTGCTTGTGATGCACTGGAGCCAAAGGTGCCTTCTGTTCAGCATCCTTGACAGCGGCATTGGCTGGTTCTAGAAGCTCCTGCTCATTCATGAGTTGCTCCAGCCACTGGTTGAGCTCATCCTGATGTTCTTGTTCTGCTTCTTGCTCAAAATTGGGAAACTGGGCCGGAACTGGATGACTTTTCATGTACTCAATGAGGTACTCCATGTAGCTGTCATCATCTTTGTATTGTTCCACTTCCTTTCCATAGTACTTCTGAAATGTTGAGAAAATGGGAATATATTGCAAAGTTTTCTGAAAACGTTCTGAACTAACCAACAAGTCCTCCTTATTTATCTTGTCATCATGCGCAAATTCAACATATTTGTTGGCTTTGTTATCTTTTCCATTTTGGACCGCTCCTCCTTCTGAAAATTCTAACTGTTTGATTTATGCATGATCATTATGCAATTTGTTTCTGATACTAAAAACTAGAAAGTCATTGTGATATCACTTTTTAAGATTTCGCTAAAATGTAAAAAGATTATGGGATTTGTTTCTTTTTTCTAATAAAATCCAATCAAGTTAGAAAAAAACGTATCTCGTATGCTTTTTGCATTTTAACTGCATAGAGGCCTAAGGTATCAATTGAAGATTTTTTAATGGAAAGTGTTTGAAAAGGTGCTTCACTACTATACGGTATTGAAAACATTTCTAAATATGACATCTCCCAGAAGTACAATTCCAATCACTGTTGGTTGACTTATTTTCTCATTTAATCTCAAAATAGTATCCCTTTTTTTTAGTACTTAACATTGGTTGACTGATTCCAAGGACACTACATGTTCGTGCTTTTTCACATTTTCAAATAATCTATTTTTAAAATAGTGCCTGCCCAAGTTCAAACATTCCAAATTCTGATAATCTGGCAGAATTTTTTTTGAGTCAACATGAAGAATAGAAGAAAAGTGCGATTCACGCTTCGTTAAAGAAGCTGATTTGAGATTTTCTTCTTTTTTTCGCAATAATTCTTTTTTGATTTTCCAAGAAAAGGAGTGGGTTTTTGGCCATTGAAAAATTGTATTCTTTCCATGAAGAATTCTATTCATTGAATGTGCGAAAGAAAGCAAGTGGAATTGGATTTCTTGCTGACTCATATTGTAAACTGAAGATCCTCCAGTATTTTCGCTTGTTTTTTAATCTGTTTTGATTGATTATTTTTTGTAATTTCTTAAATATAAATGCCTCAAGACCATTTGTCCAAAAATCCACAAAACACGACAAACTAATCAGAAGAAAAATGAAATTGTAGAATCAAAAATGTACATGAGGGACTTCCTTTTTTCTTCCCACTTCCGCTTCTTTTTTGTATCTATCCAAGAGCCGTGCTCAATGAGTCATGTGAGAGCTCACTCTGTCACTGAGCCTGCCTTAATGAGATGTGGTGCGGTGATGCTCTCAAATGAAAGTGTTGCACTTCTTTGGTACAAATCACGTGCCCTTTTACACAAGGAGTAAGTGCTCCCGCCATATTGGAGAAAAAGTGTGGGCGAGATTGAAAAAAAAATAGGCAGGTGAGTGAGTTGTAGGTGAATTGAAAAATGAAATGAGCAGAGAAAATGTCACTAAATTGCACCTGTCATTTTCTGAATTTTTGAGGTTTCTTTTCTTTGCTTATTTTTTTTCTATTTTTCAATTTCCAAAGAAAAAAGTTACAGAACATGAAGTTGGACTTTAAATAGAAGATGGAAAATGACAGCTTTTGCAGGCTTGATTATGACGGAAACCGCTTATAATGGTAACGAGTGGGTGTAAATGCTTATTAATCAACTAAAAATTAAAAACAAAATAATCAATCACATTCGGTACCTTGTTAAAGTTTATAAATTGAAACAAAGTTGCAATAACAACTTGAATAGTTTTTTAAAATTTTTTAAAATCTAGCGACTGATTTTCAAAAAAAAACTGACACATTTTTTTCAAAAATACTACGCAGAGAGCTAATTATTAATTGTGTTTCATTTTAGTTTCAATTTATGAAACAAATTTAAAACAATTTCAAACTGAGAAATCGAAAAAATTAATTGAATCAAATTGAGAAATGGTTTTAGTTTTTCATACCCTAGGAAGTTCAACAACAACTTAACATTACAAAAAAAAGTATTAACTCAGTAAACAATTTTTCTGAAAATGCTAGGTTAATGGTTACTCTTGGCTTGCAATTATAACTTTTAACAACAACAAAAAACATTTTGAAACCATATAATCATAAACAAAAAACTCCCCTCTAATTACCCTCTTAATATAAATCAGACTTACCTGTGAAGAGTGCGGCATGTGTGGCAGAAAGGCAAGCGAGCAGCGCAACGGCTCGCCACATGCCCATCCCGTATGAGTGCCGAAGAGTGGTTCTAGCTGCTCGGCGGTAGCTCGCCGAGTTTAAGAGGCGGGCCTGCGACTTGGCTCGCGACGTCGTCGTCGTCGTCGCTTTCTTTTCGTCTGAGAATGTATACCGCATCTGCAAGAACTCTCTCGTTGGTTGGAGGATGACGTGCGCGTAGGAGACAAGGCGGGCTGCTCGCGCACTCCTTCATTTCATTCAGTCGCCGTCGTGTCGCCGTTGCCTAACGGCTACACTCACTCGCACACTATTTTTCAGTTTCTAGAAAGAGGCTTTGAAAAAGGAGGATAAAAGAGGGAGGAAAGGAGAAAAACGCCTGAAGGCAATATCTGAGCATTGGAGCATGGACCCCGAAAAAAAGAAGGGCCCCCCTCCAGCTTCACTAACATATATGCATGACATACAGAGAAAGAGGAAAGGGACAAAACGGGTCTTGTGACGGACAAAAAAGGAAAGAAAAAGAGATAGATAGAGAGAAAGAAAGCCGTCCTCATCATCTTCCTCTTTGTTTCCGGAGCCCTCTTACAACAAGTGGAGAAAGGAAACGGGTGCCTCTTCAAGATTTTCAAGTTAAGGGTTTGTTTGACTTTCATTTCATTTCAGCTGCTTCACGGTGGCTCATTTTGTTGCTGTTTCAGGGCATTCTAAGAATACATGATGTAGGATGAAAAAGGCAAAAAACGAAGAGGAAGCAATAGTGCCCGAAACTTAGCTAAACATTTTTGGAAAAGTTAATAGTTGCTGAGACAATATGATTGGTTCTTTCAGTGAAAAAAACCCCCTTTTTTTGAAGTTGAAGGTTTCTAAAACCAATAATGTATCATTATAAAAACCCAAAAAACAACAAAATAGATCTATCAGAGCTGCACTTCCTATAAAGTTCAAATTTTTTTTTGGTAATCAAAACTTTAGTTTGTTTTTGCTTTAGAGACTTCCTTATTTCTATTTTTGCTCCTAACTAAAAGGAACAAAAAAGAAGCTAAATCAAAACATTGTACTTTTCAAGATCCAATCTATAATTTCAAGTTTATTCATATTTCCTCAACACAGGTTCATAATGAATGTCACAAAACACTTTTAGAAATCAAATAGCCTTTCACCTCATTTTAACATTAAAATGTTTTCTATTCCACCTGCTCGGAGAATTGCCTCTGATGAAAAATTACATTTATTTTAGTAACCATAAGGATTTCAGAGTATAACAGGAACAAGGAATACTCATTCCACTAAACCATAATTCATTGAAAAGTGGTCTGATGTCTGTTTCAGACATGCTCATTGATTCTCATCACTGCTTCTCCCCCCATCTACATTTTTTGGTTAGACTCGGAACCCCTAGTGTTCTAACAGACTCAAAACAAGAAAAGAGTGTCAGATGATGAGTCTGTTTTTGAGCAAACGTTCTTCTTATTTTATTTGGATTTTATTTCATTATCCATAGCACTTATGGTTCTTAAAAAAAACCGATCCGGTTCAAAAAAGATGTCATTGACGTCAATGGTGAAACTCTTGAGCCGAAAAACTTGAGATCTTCACGTTGTCATTGGAAACTAAAAGTGTATCTGAAACTAAAAAATGTTTTATGAAGAGGCGTCGAGCATTAATAACACGCTTTGGCGGAGATGAGCAAAATATCTAGATATAATGTTAATTGTGCGCTTGGTAAGACGCACACACACGTGACTTGTGAATATACAGAGATATTTCAGAAAAATATGAAAAAAGAGCTCATTAGCGATGTGCGAGCTTTTGTCGTTAGACTAACTGGCTCAATATGATCATGGCTCCAAAAGAAATGAGCATGCAAGTACTTATCAAGGACATTAGCCAATATTCACAGAATTGGAAAACGTAGCACGGAAAGTCGTTATGGGACCTCAACCTTTAAACTATTCCATGAGGGAGTTATAGTATCAGAATACCGAAAACTCATCAGAACTAAAAACATGTGATTCATGACGCAAGTTATAGGAAACAACATCTCCCTCACTACTTCTTTTCAGGTGGCTCACTGATATGTGGGAAGGGAATCGAATAATAGGTGGAAAATTATAGACTGCGAATAGTCTGTATTACTCATTTCTTGATCTGGCGTACTTCTCTGCTTGCAGAAAAATATTGTATGACGTTGGATGGGATTGAGGGTTGATCAGGAAAGCCAGGTTGAGTGACGAAGCTGGGGGGCATTATTAATTTTGAAAAGCCATCACAATAGTAGATCTGAGCTATTAATAATTTCATTTATCAGTCGGAAAAAAAACTGAAAGGTTAAAATGAAACTTTAGTATGAAAAAATTCCTTCAATCGCTTTTGTAGGTTGATTTATTAATATGGAAAATTATTAGTGAAAAAAAAATAAAGCTTAAGATAAGTAAACTAATATATTTCGAAATTATCTAAGTACTTTCTTGTTCGGTTGGTACTTTTTTATATTTTTTTTTAGTGATTATTTGGTATTTATGTATTAAATGCCCTCATGTTAAATGTTTTTTCTTGTTCAAAAAATACAACGTGTGGAATATTTTTGCATTTTAGGCTTAGAAAGTATTCAGTTCTAATTCCTTCAAGGAAAACTGCATATCATGTCTATTTTAATTAATGAGAGTTTAATTTAATGTTAAAATGAGAGCATAAAATACAAAAGTCCCGATTTTTTTTCAGTTTTTTATTATTATTTTGTACGTACTTTTTTTGTTGAGAAAATTGGGTTTTTAATTGTTACAGTAAGATGACCATACACACGTTACTAATAGAAAATCCTGTGGTAAAAGTGTAACATCCCATGATAACTTGAAAATCATTCTTTTAAAAAAATGTTCGGATTAAACATTTCCTCACGTCCCCCCTTTCCTTAATTCCAATATTATTGAATAATAATTTACATTCAATTTGCCCAAGATTAATCACAAAAAGGTTTCTGAACTTTGGATATAAAGGGATAAGATGGCACTGAACATTTATAAGATGAACATTTTTGTGCCGTAATCTCATATTTTACCCCCGCCCGCCTACATACCTCGCGCTGCTTGCCCATGCACATCAACATTTGCGAACTTTAGTTGAGAAATGAGATTTTTTCGAATTTTATTTTATTTCCTCAGCCGTTACGTAAATCGCATCAGAAAATGAAGAAGGAAAAAGAGGAACAGCTCATAATAAACTCAACAAGTCCATCATCATTTTTGTCTCTGATTGACTTTCCGGATGAAGCAACCATTGAAAATTTTCGGGGCTTATCTAAGTGAAAACCAACACCAAAGACCAAGTGCATAAAAAACTTGCGGGACCACCGAACTTCTCTCATCCATCTCCACCAACTTGTCCCGAAAGGAGGCAACGGGGAATTGGAGTCTTGTGAGAAAAATGAGAGAAAAATAGTGAAATTAAAGCCAAAAAGAAAAAAAAGAAGGAGAAGAGCAAGAGGAAAGAGAGCTTGTTGTGGTTGAATGGCTTTGTAACTAGAAAATTATTTCAAAGCGACAAATGATGTCATTATACTTTCTAGTTAGAGCAGGAACCAATGCGAATGACATAGAAATATAGATTATAGGTTTTATATTGTTCTCCGTTAGATTAAAGACAAAAGACATTAAGATAAAGCTTATAAGTGGAGTATTATATATTAGCCCGGAGTGGCTCGAGGAGGGAAGATAAGTAACCTGTTTAGCTTTATTGTTTTTGAGCAGCACGCAATATCTAGGAATCAGCTCAAAACATGGTTAATCAAATAAAAATTGGTAACAAAAAATCATGGGTAATTGAATAAAAATGTCATAAAATCATAAAATCATAAAGACAGGGAATTGATTGAAGCAATTATTTTTATTTTCAGTTTGCTTTTGACTACAAATTGTAACAAAATGCATTTGAAAATTTTGAAATTGTTTTGTAGTTAAAAGACAATACATTCTGCAAAGAAAATATGTTTCCAAAACCAACCATATTCAAATTAGAATTGATTTCTGACATAACAAATATTTTTTCCAGATACATATGAGAAGCCATCAAGAATATAAAAATAAAATAAGGATGATCAGTGTGATGTATATTTCACCAAAGTTCTGTGATTATCAGGGTTTCAAGTTTTTGAAATAACATTCGAAGAGGGGATCAACTTCAAACTAAAACAAATTTAAGATCGTAATATTCATTAAATTCGCGTTTTTAGTCAACCGGATCACGGATGTATTGAGGGAGCGGAAACAAAAACGTTTTTTTATTAATTTTTGAAGTAGGAAGGCTTAACTTTTTATCATTCAACTACGTAACTTTCAGATTGAATTAAAAAATTTGAAACTTTTCAAGTAAATTAAGTCACAAATTTAAGGGGTGCGGTCAGTATTATAGACCATAGAAGTGTTCGTAAAATTATAATAACAAGCTAGGATTCAAGAAAAATTTTTTTGAGAAAAAACTCAAATCCTTCACCTCGTTTATATTCCGAAATATCTTATGTTTCAAAAAAAAAAACTTAGCGTAATTTTGAAAACGAAAGCATGCCCCAATATTAAAGTTTACATAAAAATATTTTTTTAGTCAAGTGCTCCGATAGTGACAAATATTCTTAGAAATTTTTAACCATTATATCAAAATTATCTCAGTAAAAAAACTACAATTTCTTTAGAGTGATCAACATATCAAGAAATGAATCTAATATTGTCGGTATTCACAAAACTGCTCAGGAAAGGAAAAAACATGTGACGTATCATGGCGACCGGAATTTCGCCATGTTGGGTATCGATTTCGCAGGAAGGTAAAGAATGTGTAACTGATAACGCAATTGCACAAAAACTGAAAGGTGAGAGCAATCGTCGTCATTAATGGTCTTGTTTGTGGATGGTGTGGGTCTTTAGTACATTTCAGATGACCCGATAAAATCACTACAGTATCTTGTCTATTGTGACTATTCGACATTTCAAAATTGTTTTCCCATATATCGAAAATTTGCTAAAAATAGCTAGAACCTGGTTTCGAGGTCGCCCACCAAATGGCAATTTTCCAGGAAAAAAAAAGAAAGTAAGAAAGATCAAGTGCAAGATAGCGTGTGTCGATGTCATTAATTATGTCTTTTTCTCGTGTCATCGCTTAGTTTCTACATGCGTCAATACCTCTCTCATTCCTAATTTTGGAAAATCATAGAAGACATGTAATCTTTTTCTGATTTCATATTTTCAAATTTTTGACGTATTTGCTACGTACGATAACAATCAGAAGATTATTTGAATATCCAACTACAACATAAAAAATAACAAAGCTAGAAGAAAAAAACAATTAGAAACAAATAAAAAGCAATTAAAGAAAAGGAACGTAATAGCCAATATTTTTTTTTCTGTGACAAAAAAGTTTAATCAAATTTTATGAGTGCAATAAAGTGCACGCTTTTACCAACTAATTAATTTTTGAAAAACTAATTTCGAGAGACATATACTTTGAATCAGTTTAGTCACATAAATTCTCAGAATCTGGATATTTGATTTAGACTATTCCAGAACAAATATGAAAATGTCTACAAAACGTATGGAGAGTCGTAAATATTTTGAAGCACTTTTTATATTGGCGGCAAGGAAAAAATGAATAGCCTTGACTTTGTTAAACCGGGGATTTGAAAGCCACTGGTTCTTTTAATGAAGTGCATTTAAAGTTTAAAAAAACTTCATGACGGTTTTTAATATTCATAATATAACTCAATTGCTCCTAGCTTGAAAAGTTTTTTATCAGCGAACGTATTTTTCCAACTTAGATATAATAGTAATCCGGAAAAAAGATTTAGAAAATTCAAGAAGAAAAATAAAAAAAAACAACATGCGGGTAGAGCTTATTTCAAAATTTTTGTTTTCGGGTTTTCTCATCTAATGTAAATATTCGGTTGTTTGGAAATATACTTCTCTTCATAAATCTTTAACTAAAAGGGTAAAATTTTGAATCAATAGCTCTACTAACATTAACAACAACTAGTCATTTTTCAAGACACATGAATAGTTTTTCTAGAAATTTGGTATGAGAAGAGAATAACAATCAAAGTAATCTAAAATGTCAAAAAGATTGAGTCAAACTACAAGTTTATCTTTTTGCAGGCAAACCGACCGCTCTGTCGACTAGTTGCTCATTTCTATTTTTTGTTGTTGGAAGCTTCTCTTGTAGTGAGAACAAACGCAAAGAAAAAGAAAAACAACTCCAAATAGGATATTTAAATTGAATTTCAACGAGCACAAAACGGAATGGGAACAGAATGGATTTTAGTAAGAAAATGGAAACAAAATACCATTGACTCGTTGTGATTACTGAGAAATTAAAAGACATTTAACAGATTTAGTAGTTTGAAAAATAATTTGTTTTAATAAAAAAGGGATTGGAAAAATAATGCCAAGTAGTAATGATAAAACTCAAGATATGAAATGCCAGAAAATTAGTAAGTAAGTTGGCGCAAATAAAATACAATGTTCATTAGACTATCTAACTTACTGAACATTTTATGAAAACATTACTTTTATAGTTTATTTCCAAAATTTTTGCCGACTATCACCTGAAATCTTCTAATTATGCTACACAACATTTTATTTTGTTTTGTAATTATCATTATTATCCCAATATGTGAACTGATTGCAAGGTAACAATATTTAAACTTCACGCTGTATTTACGTTTTTGAGCGGTTTCTGAGTGAGCGGAAATGAAAAAGTTGTGATAAGTGACGGGAGTTCAAAATAATGTTATAAATGTTACAAAATTAACGAAAAATGTTGTATATATTTTAATTTATGATTTTGAAATCTCCTAAACTATTTTTTTTTTGATAAAAATTTTTTTTAGCCGGTCAACGAATCTGCATTTGATCTTTTCCAATACATTTGTGAAGTACGAAACAGATGATGAATGCGTAACTGATATTGGTTCAAGGCAACGATGCTTTTATGACGTCTGCTTTTGAATTTTCACACTATCGAATTCTACAATTGTAGAATTCAGAGTTATAAATGAAGATTTGAGAGAAGTACGGAAAAAGTTATCAAATCACGCCAAGCCTAGTTTCTGACATCAAACATATAGAAAAATAAACTCAAATAAGTGTTCAACTTTGAAAATTTTCAACTAACTTTGTAATTATGAAAAGAGTATTGCAATGTGAAATGGATCAGGGCTCTTTTAAAATGGCAATATAGGCGATTGGAACCCCAAAATCCCACGAATTCTTTGGATTGTTACTGTTTGATTTTAAAATATCTTTGAGAGTCTTATTTCCCAAATCTAATGTTGCTTATTATGAGATGAGATCGCAAGAAAAAGGCTTCAAAAACCGACAACAACATCCGTGACTCACCTCTAATCTGAAGTCATTTGATGCACGAGTTCAACTTGCAAAAACGAACAAAAATAATTCGAATAGTTTTCTGAAAAATAAAAGCTTTGCTGAACGAAAATATTTTGAGAATATTGGAGAAAAAGGGACACATTGGTATTCACCTTGGTTTGCCCACCTCCAAGAATAGAATGAAAGAGCGAGCGTAATTAATTTTCTAGAACGAAGAATAAGTTAAAATGGAAGGAAAGAAGAGAGAAAGACAAGGGCATACACAGTAAGAAGAATTTTCCTTTTTTGGAAATAAACAGGACAGAGTTTTCAAAAGGGATTGGGGGTGGGAAACAGAAGGACTTTGTTTCGAAACTAGATGCACCTGATCAAACGGATAAAAATTTTTAAACAATTCGCTGTTGTTCGCTTGCCGCAGTCGCCGCCGAAATTTGTTTTTATCCGAACGAAATCCCCCCTTTTTCCAATATTTTGCCTTGTTTGTCATAAAACAAACAATCAAGTTTTATCTTTTTTTAAATTCGTTTTAAGTCTTTCTGAAAAATTTTCAGATGGTCGACGAAATAAAGTTTTGTTTTGGAAGAAAATTCTGAGAAAGTTTTTTTCCAAAAATTTAGTATTCAAAATTCTAGTTTATTTGAGGAACAAAACTAGAACAAAGGGAATTTTGACAGCAACAATAAAGTGATAACTTGAAGCTTTTTGTAAATGGCATTAATGTCTAACAACCAACGGCATAAACGGAACAAAAAAACAAGAAAAAAGTTCACAAAAAAAATATTTAAAAAAAGGGAATTCATTAAACAACAGCATCACACATTTACGGGCTTCCAATAACTTTTGCGATTTGAAGAGAGGCATATAAAGATTTTTCATCTAAACGCCAAAGATGCACTGGTCAATGAGCTGAAAGGATTATACATAGATGAATGGCTGATCTAGATATTTTTGAGATTTTCAAGTTTTTGTGTCGTCTAGAAATAAGAAATTATTAGAAAATAGGGGAAATTTGACTAAAAATTAAAAGCATGCGGCCCGAATGCGGCCCGAAATCTAGATATTTTTAAAGGTGGTGTAGTCAAATTGTTTTTATTGCTTTGTTAGGCTCAAAATTGTTTGAAAACACCGAATTTCAAAATGAAACTTCTTGAAAACTTCTCAAAAAAACTTATGACGGCTCAAAAAATGACCCAAAATTAGTTACAAATTGGAATTTGACCGACTTGTCAATGTCGCAGTGTCAGGAAACAATTTTTTTTTAAATCAACGTCAAATTTTGATTGTACAACATAATTATCTTGCGTTTTTAATTTTATTTAGATATTTTAAAGTCGATGGACGGCGAGATTCTGTAAAAAAAATTTAAAAATCTTTCTCAAAAAAAAATCAGTTGTTACAATAAGATACAGTAATTGAAAAGCTGATACTTGCAATTTACCACACGACAATCCTTTCATTTATAAATCTATGCCAATTTCCATCATTAAAAATATTTTGTTTTCGAAAATAACAAGGCATTCGCAAATTACAAGGAAACCCTCTTAAATTATTGCAAGTGAGACATTTGTCAGTGCTGCGACTAATTTGATGTAGCATTTCTGCGTCTGTTGACTTGTGAACAAAAAATTTTCAAATTGTTTTCTCCAAAATTTTGATTCGTTAACTTGTCAAGTATGGTCTGATTCGCAACTGATTTGTTCAAATGTTTAGAAAATTTTGAAATTCAAAAATTTCGGCAGTGCTCATGCTCATTATTGTTTGTAATTTAATCAAATCTATTCTAACTAAATTATTTTTTTAATTGTGTGAATCATAATTCGATTTTGTTTGGTTGTGTTTCTCTCGAAATATTCAAAGGTGGAGTGCTTTTTTTTTAATCCGAAATTTTCCAAAAGTGCCGAATTTCGTATTGAGACGTTCTGAAAATTTTGCCAAAACAGTTATGGCAGTTCGAAATGTCGAAAAAATGTTACATTTTCCGCTAAAAAAATTGGTCGCTAAACCAATTTTTGCCAACTTTAAAACGTCTGAAAATGCGAAAATAAATGTTTACTCGAGTTTTTATTTTACAAAGCATAATTATGCACAATTTATAAATTTTCATAAAGCTTTAAACAAGGAGTACCGGTTTCTGGGTTGTGTGGTTTTGAGTTGTGCCCAAAGCGTGCTCAAATTAGCGAATTTCGTAATGTAACTTCTAAAAAAATGTTTATGGCGGTGATTTTAGCTAAAATTGGATTTTTTTTACATTTTGAACAGCCTAAAAATGTTGAATAATTTTTGAGATGTTTTATTACGAAATTCGTTTATTTGAGTACATTTTTTGTCAATTCGTTCAAAATACCCAGAAACGATGAGCTCCTTTAATCAATTTGTTCTATTCACACTTTAGAATCCGTTTTGCATTGAAATGTTTGATGTAGAAATGCATTCCTAAACTTCAACTGTTCTTTGCGATCAAATTTAAAAAAAACCTATTACTAAAGATATGTGAGTTAAATTGAACGACGTCTGGATGTTTTCCTCGGGTATTTTTTTTCTCGAATTTTTCCTCAAACTACCGCTTTCCACCTGCCTTTCTCGAATAGCAATTTGCATTTTCTCATTCACTCCTCAAACAGGTTTCCCGCACTTTTCGCCACCTTTTTCACACTGTTACCCACTTGATTAGATATATCATTCTTTTGTCGGAATGTTTGCTATCAAATCAACAAAGTTTTCTGGTCGCTGATTTCAGACTGATTTTTGAAGTTAAAATTTGGTTTTTCTTGATACGATAGTTAAATTGGAACAAGAATCAGTAACTGAAGTCATCGAAATTAAGAGCCGCTCATAAAAATTAAATTACTGATTACACATCCAAAATTTCGGTTACCTCTTCTAACCATACTGCCGTATACTTGAAAAAATCTTATCACTTCTCATATCATCATAAAGAAACAAACGAAACAACTGCGACGTGGTTTTCAAAAATGGATTTGCGATCTTTAAAGATCGGATGACGTTTTCTCATCTCTTGACCACTGATTTATTTTACAAGTGTAGGATAGTGATTCGACGAATTTCGTTGATGCGATAATCGATTCAAATCAAACACTACATTCAGTCACCCGAAACGTAGTCATTCAGATCAAGTAGTCTCCACCTTTCTCATTTCAGTTCCCGACCCTCTCATTTTGTTATTCAACCCCCTGCCGTCGGTGTCCGATCATCCAGATGTCCAGTCAACGTCTAAAATGTGACGTTGTTAATTAACAAGTTGATGATTTTTTTTTAATTTCAATTTTACAGCAATCTCAACCAACACTTCCCACATTTTTTCCTTGTCACAGTATCACATCAATCTCTCACTTTAGTTATACATAATTAATGTCACTGTTGAGATAGTTTTAAAAAAATGTCCTTCTCATCTTGAAATGAACAACTTATTAGGAAGGAATTTCTCAAAACACTTGCCTGACTGCTTTAATCTTGATAAGTGGTTTTCTGAACCCATTTCTTTGAAATGTTTGGGTATCACTTTTTGGTTGGACATAAAGGTGAAGCATCGCCAGATGGTGAAATTGTTAGAAAGTGCTAAAATAGCTAATGATCATAATCACACATTTTAATTATTATTTGAAATTTGTAATATTAGTAATTATATTTCTATATTTTAATTTCAACAGCCTGAAATTCAAACTTGCATAGCAGTGATCTGAATCATTTAAACAAATTTTAAGGATATTCAATTATGATATACCCACTAGCAATTGTCAACGTTTAACTAGTTCTTGAAACTTGATTAAATGTTGTTTAAGAGTCAATGTAACGTGACTAATGTTTTTAATTTATCAATGTTTTTTCAATACACAAAATAGTCAGTACAAACAGATAAAATGGTTGTATGAAGATATTTTTTAATAGCAAAAAGAAAAAAAATCAAACTGCCCCCTAGAACAGTAATACTAAAATAGATAAATTGAAAAAATGATTTGATACACAAAAAAATCTAAAATTATGGTGATGTGCTGCATTATAGAAAAAAACAATTTTAAAAATGAACGAATGAAAAGATGATTTTTTTTTCTAATTTTCAAATACATTTTAGCTTGATAATGCTGTGATCTGTGATCTCTTTTTTGTTGTACTTAGAAAAACGCGTTGAATAGGTGCACAATTTTATTTTTCCGGACAAAGATACCAGTAAAAAAGTTTTATAAAGATTAATCCTATACCCATAAAAGATATGAAAATTTTGTACAAAACAATTTAGAAAAAAAAATGAAGCAATTAATAGCTCTCAAAAAACAAATTTTGCAGTTTTATTAAGCGGTTGCATGTTTTTTTGAATAGAAAACAATAATGTCAGATATGAATATTTTCTTTCTAAATTTGATTACTTCTGAATTTTGCCTTTTCCAAGCAGTAAAATTTCCAGATTTTCCAAAAGACATGCGACTAATCATATTAGTATTTGTCGGAACAGTCTTCCTCTTTGAACATGTATCTTCCGAAATTGAAGACAAGCGAGCTGTTGCAGATGAGAATAGTTTGTCAGACGAAACAAAAGCTCATCATCATCATCATCATCATCGAATTCATCGAGGAAAAGTTCATCGGAAACGACAGCCTGTGTAAGTATCAGAAAACTTTTTTGGACAGTTCTTGTAAGTTTAATTTGCAGGTGCTTGAATGGGAAACCAGTAGATGGGGTTTGTGAATGCGAACTTGACTTTGTCGGGAAACATTGTGAAAAGAAGAAGAATTGCCGAACCTATCGTCGGTATAAAAATGGAACGTAAGTTTTAAAGCTTAACATAAAATATTGGACATTCTAATTTCTACAATAAGTGCAAATTCGTTTCTAAACAAAGGGGTTTGTTTGAAAAGTTTCACGTGATTATTGTTTTTTTTTATTTGGATGGTATTATACAGTTTACGAATATTCATTAAAAATAATGAATACACATACTTTTTGTTTGATAATATCCGCGTAGCTACTGTTCCTAAATGTAAACAATTTGGATAGTTTTATTCAAATCGAGAGAATCACAATTTGTGTTAATGGAATACACTTTCAAATTGAACTTCTAAAGACTTAGTAAAATCTTCCTACTATTTCCTAGTTTTTTAATTACTCAAATTTACAGGTCCAATAAAAAACTGAAATGTTAAAAAGTAAAGTTAAAAACCTATATCTATATTTTTTCGTAGCCTGAAAATTTGAAAGTTTCTCAACCTCTGAGCCGTTTGAACAATTGTTTGTGCAACCATTTTCATAGCCTATGAATGTGATAAAACACTGATTTATGACCATTGCAACTTTCATGGGTTTTTTGAAGTTTACCGAAAATAAAATATAAGCTATTCCAAAGATTTTCACTCTTCACATCATTGTTCCAGATGTCCGGATTGTGTGAAGGGGTATCAAGGTGAATACTGCGAGGAAATCGTTTGTTTTAATGGAAAACCGAACACTCATCTAACGGAATGTCAATGTGAAGATCCCTATTCAGGAGCGCATTGCGACGAATTGGAAACGAAAAAGATTTATAGCTATTATAATAGAAAGGTAAGACAGCGGACAAAATTTCTATGTAGATTTTGGGAACAAGGCAGAAAATTTGTGATTTTATGACTTTGTAGTTTTAATTGAGTTAGAAATGTTGAGTCTCGTCAAGTCCGAGTGAAAAATGAAATCAGAAAATGTGAACGTTTTTTTCTTTCAAAGGAACGGTATCAAACGTAATACGTTTTACTTCATCTATATAAGAGAATAGAATAAAAAATTCATTTTTCTCCTCAAAAGGAAAAGTTTTAGAAATAATCTCTAACTTTGGTATGCCTTGTCCCGGTCCAGGTTCGGGTGAGTTATCACGTTTTAAAAACACCGAGAAACACCAAAAAACGTTTTCAAAAAGTTGGCATAAATATTTGTAATTTGTTCAAACAGTGAACAGCACATACCATATCAATTTTAGCTGTTTCGAATAAGGTGTACAAAAAAATTTGTATAAACTCTTAGAAATTATATTTCAGGTGTTTCTTCTTGGTCCACTTGGTGCCATTTCCCTTATCCCAATGTGTGCCATGTACATAATGTGTGAATACTTTGCTAAAAAACGACAAGTAAGTAATACATAAAACAACACAACTTTGTTCGTTTCTTGATGATTTCTCAGTATTTATCTATTTTCTTGTCTAAAGTTAATTGTTTTGTTTCAGGTCAAGAGGGTTGGATTGATGATGGAGGGTCAAAATATTAATGTACAAGATCGGTTATTAGCAAAGCTACTCAACAACATGTAATAGCATTGATATGTGTTTTAGTCGTTTTCAAGATCTTCATGGCTACGAGCTTCTTTTTTTGTTTTTTCTTCAATGACGTCGTCGTTTTTCAGTTTCTTGAAAAACATAATGTTACACTTATTTTTCAGTGTTGATTTTTATTTTGATTGTGAAATGCATAAGCTCTGTTGTTTTTTCATAAACTGTAAGAATACATCATTAAACAAATTAAGTTTCGAATACTGTTAAGCCGTTTGATTCATTTAATATCATCCTCAATGTTCACAGGTGCACAAAGAGGTCAAATTATGAAAGTATGAACGTTCAATGGCAAGTGTTCTAACGTGTTTTTCCACGGTGAATTTTGGTTATATTATACTATTATATTATGACAACAGTTCAGTTTTTGAATTATTTACTGTCATAATCCACTTTTTATTTTTTCATTTTGCATCATTTCAATGCTGCAGGACTTTTCAATCTTGATTCGATCTTTTAATTTTGAGTTTACACCTACTTTCTCTCAATATTAGACTATTTGTTTTCTTGCTTTTCAGGCAATCCTTATCAGTGATTCAAACCACTGGGAAAATATCATCATATTATTGTGTTTTCCAATGCTAGTTTCAATATTATTACTATGTTCTCTATTGTATGAATTTCAAACTTTGAAAATAATAAATACAAGCTATGGCAAACTTCGTGGAATGGCTGAATGGTCAGATGATGCAAATCACAAGTTTACTTTCAAAGTAAGTTGTAATTGAAACGAAGACCATGCCATGCAGTTCCAGAGTGTTCCGTTTGCAAAGCCACCAATTGGAAATTTGCGGTTTGCGCCTCCACAAAAACTTGATCATTGGGACGGTATTTTAGATGCTTCAGTGTATAGGTAATGCATTTTAAGAAGTCAAAATTCGTTTGCTGAAAATAATTTTTCAAAGGCCTTCATGGAATACGGCGTAATTTTTCTGTTACTTTTCTCATTAAATTTGTTTAATTTGCCTATTTCATTTTAGCTGACAAACTATTCGAATGTTTTATTTTCATGGTTTCAGTGCCGCTTGTATGAGCAACTCAACACTAACAACTCAGTCATACGTCAACGAAGATTGTCTGTACATCAATATCTTCACTAGTGAAAAGTGCTTGGTAATTAGTTATCCTTTCAATTAAAATCAGGTTTTGGAACAGGAAAAACTTTTTTTCATACTTTTAGAAGTCCAAGTGTTCAGTGATCGTATATTTTCATGGTGGTGCTTACAATACAGAATCAGCTACAATGTTCTCGGACAGATTCATTTTAGATAGATATGTTCACGAGGATGTGATCTTTGTAATACCTGCAGTTAGATTGGGAGTTTTTGGACAACTATACTTTGGACCAAATGCCTACCTTACTGAAAATCTATTCATGTTTGGTGAGATTCATTTTTGAGAAACAGCGTTCGGCTATTGCACTTCTGTTTTCAATTATAGTAAACAAACAAAAATGAAAATATTTAAACTAAAAAGGTAAAGGTGAAAGTTGTCCGTTTGGTTCAACCAAAGCCTCCTGCGGACAAGAGATTTATCAGGGTCACTGGTGGCGTTTGTATCTTTTCTAGTCTGAATTTAAGCGGTACCGGGACTAGCGGTATGGCCGATTTACCTTTCGTGAACCAAATTCACTACCCACTTTCCGAGCCGGCTGGGTGAGCCTTTGGGGTGAGGTGGGATTGAACTCGCGACCTCTTGGGTAACAGTGCTACACCACTACCATTTAGCCACCCGTGCCCTTTAACATATGTATTTGATCGTTTTGCGAGATCATTATTTTTTAACAAAATTTTTTCATTTAAGATGCCATTCTTGCACTAGATTTTGTACACAACGAGATATCCAATTTTGGTGGTGACCCAGAGAAAGTGACAATCATGGGGCATTCTTCAGGCGGAACACTTGTTGAAGCGTTGGGATTTTCGAGGTATTAAGGTTCTTAATTTTTGGCTTCAATAAATAATTTTTTCAGCATGGTTGACCCTGAGTTGAAGTTATTTCAACAAATGATAATGTTGAGTAGTACTGGAATGTTTGGATTTGACGATTTAGTGATAGACAACTCATTTACAATTGTTGAAAAGCTTGGTGTAACTGTGAAAAATGCCGACTATTGCGAAGAAATCAATATTTTCAGTGTTTCAATGGTACGAAAGAAGAACGAAACACTGTGAATGTTGCTGAAACACTTGACTGCATGAGACATATTGATGGTTATGAAATTTTGAGAGTACAACAAAAAATGGAACTAATGGACCAGTTGTCTTTCAAATATCTTTTAAGGGGAGCACCGTTTATGTTGTTGAATGGAAATATTGCAGACCTGAAGAAAAATACATCGGTAAGTTCGAGAAAAGAAAAATAAAGGTAGTTTTGGTTGACTTGATTATCAATAATTTAAATTTAACAAAACAAACTAAATATTGAAAGTCTTTTTTTTTCAAAATTTTGGTTTTATTTCGATTCTAAATTTTGAAAGCAAGCTACTTTCAGCCACGGAATGCAATTTTTGGAACAACTGAACATGAGTTCTTTGACGTGACGGAGAAATATCTTTATATCACAGTAACTTTCTTAGATTATGAAAATCCAGTTGCTGTCGCTCGAAACTATGACGGACGGCTGATGAAAAACAGTAATCATACATTTTAAAAGTTTACAATGCATTCTGACTGCTTTTTTTTAGTGGAAACTATGATAACTGGAGATTCTGCGGCAATATTTGTTTCTACTGCCACCTGCGCTGCAGCAATGGCCAATGCAGGAGCTGATGTTTTCCTTTTTGAAACTCGTCAATCATACAGTGTTCATGTTTCTGACATGCAATACTTCATTGGCAATCATTGTGCACATAACCGTACAATCGATATAGACATTCTGGATAGTTTTTACTCGAAACTGCTCACGAACTTTACAAAACATGGAAAACCGTCTCCAGGTAATATACAGTGTTTATTTTCAATATTCTAATTTTCAGGGTGGGACCCTGTGGATCCTGGAAGAATGAATTATTTGGAGCTGAAAGTTGATTCTAAAGCAAGGAGCGGCCCAGTTATGCTTGAAGGTTATCATGCCAAAGATGTGTCCTTTTGGGTTGGAGAAATGACAGAGTTTGATCAAAACGTGTCAAAAATGGTATGAAATAGTCACGTTAAAAATTTTCTTGAAGCAAGAGCTAAATTATTTACTCAAAGCCTATGTATAGAATGTTGCATACTGATTATCTAACAACCAATTTACAAGTGTACCTGTAGAATTTTTCGTTTTAGCGACATTCCGAAGGACTGCCACCAGAAAGACAAGATACAAAATCACAACGACAATATTGGAACTTTATTGTATACCAGAATTTTGATGCGAAAAATCAACAGAAACTAGTCGATAGCACTCACTTCATAATAAACACTACAGATCAAGCCATTATATTTAGAACTGACATTTCGATTCTTTATCAGTGGTGGTTTTATTTAATAATAGCAGTTTGTGCAATGACTATTGGCTTAGTCATATTATCTTTCAAAAAATCAAGAAATGGCGAGATCACTCCTTTATTAAGTTAAAAACAACTGTCAATATGTAAATAAAGCTATATACGTGCCGTGTTATAAGTTCACAGCTGAAATTGTAAATTTGAAAAATTTTTAATTACATGAAAATCAATCAGAATCGGCGTATCTCAAACACTTATAACTCTAATATCGTCAATTACTAGACAAAATGTTAATGTTTTTGAGTTAGTAAAGATAACCCGCGTGTTTTCTGTCTACCACTATACGTTTTATCAGTCAGTATTGTGCTTTCAAGACCACTGCCTTTCAATCAGTTTTTCAAACATCAATGAAAACATTATTATATTTGTTGTAAACGAAAATGTCTTTAAAAAAGTTTATACTGTTCAAACTAATTTTGTTGTTTCCTGATATACAAAGTTTGAAAGTAATAGAAACAAGTTATGGAAGAGTACGTGGAATAACGGAATGGTCAGATGACAATAATCACAAGTATATGTTTAAAGTGAGTTAGATTGAAGAACATTTGGAAGAAAACTGCTTTGTTTTTCAGAGTGTACCGTTTGCCAAGCCGCCAATAGGAAAGTTGCGATTTGCACCTCCACAGTATCCGGATTCATGGAGCGGTGTTCTCGATGCATCAAAGTATAGGTAATGAACATTGAGAATATTGAAAATGAGAAATATAATAGAAACCACAATGCAATAAAATTCGAACTATTTTATTCAAGCTTATGAAACTATTTAAGAAAACATATCATAAGGGTTCATACAATGTTTTGAATCATTCAAAAACTCAATCTAGAAAGATATATCACTTGCCACAAATTTATAACTGTCATCCTCAATAAAAAAAACTGTTTCGGCCGTTTAATGATGTTGGGACCAATGACCCAGAAACAAAAAAAAACAGAAACTCTCACATGTATTTCGCTCCAAACAAAGGTGAATTTAAAATTTATTGTTTTCCAGTCCTGCGTGCTTGAGCAACTCATCGACAACTAGCACTCCACAAGAACACGTCAGCGAAGATTGTCTGTACATAAATATTTTCACTAGCGAAAAATGTTTGGTATTTTTCAACTGAAACTTTAAAATTGATGTTATTGTATTCCAATTCAGAGGTCTAAATGTGCTGTTATAGTCTATTTTCATGGTGGCGCATACAATGGAGACTCTGCTACAATGTTTCCGGACAATTTCATATTGGAGAGATACGTTGCGGAAGACGTAATTTTAGCAATTCCTGGAGTTCGATTAGGAGTGTTTGGACAGTTATATTTTGGTCCAAGTGCTCTTCTAACTGAGAATCTTTTCATGTTTGGTGAGAAAACAACACAATTTTGTTTTTATTCTAAATCATGATGGAAAATTGTTTTTTTTTAAATATTAATAGAAAGATTTAATAAAATGCGAAAATATAAGAAGCAATAATTTAAAGTTTACAGACGCGGTTCAAGCGCTTGACTTTGTTCACAACGAAATACCAAACTTTGGTGGTGACCCAAAACAAGTGACCATCATGGGACACTCTTCAGGCGGAACACTTGTAGAAGCCTTGGGATTTTCAAAGTACCAAATTTTGAGTTGCTTGGCTGCAGAAAACATTTTATTTTTCAGTTCTGTTGACCCAGACTTGAAGTTGTTCCAGCAAATTATCGTTTTAAGTGGCACAGGGATGTTTGGATTTTACGACTTGCTGGTTGACAACTCGTTTATTATTTCTGAAAAATTAGGGGTGAACAAACTGAAATATGTTTTGTTGAATAAATCGAACTTCGTTTCAGTGTTTCAACGGCACACAGGAAGAGCGCACCGACGCAAATATTGCTGAAATTCTTGAATGCATGAGACAAATTGATGGCCATGAAATAGTAGGAATGCAAAAACATATGGAAGATGTTTACAAGTTGACTTTTAAGAGTCTTTTGAGAGGAGCACCATTCATGGAATTGAATGGGAAAATTGAAAAGTTCAGAAATTCAACATCGGTAAGCTTGAAAATCAGAATAAGCAAGTAATAAAATTAGGAAGATAATTATAAACATTTTCAAGGTCATAAAAATTTGTTTCCAGCCAAGAAATGCAATCTTTGGAACGACAGAATATGAGTTTCGCAACGAAGTGGAGAGATATCTCTATATCACAACAACATTTTTAGATTTTGAAAATCCAGTAGCAGTTGCTCAACATTTTGACGATGAGCTGATGCAGAACAGTAAGCCCAGATTTAGAATGTGTTCACGTAATTTTTGAAAAAGTTCAGTGGATACCATGATCAATGGAGATGCCGTATCAATATTCGTATCAGCTGCAGCTTTTTCTTCAGCAATGGCTAATGCGGGTGCAGACGTTTACCTTTTCGAGACCCGACAATGGCCCTACAGTTTTCACGTTTCTGATATGCAATACTTTATTGGCATTCATAGAGAAGTTTTGCACACTCATGATATGGATATTTTGGATAGTTTCTATTCGAAGCTGCTGGTCAATTTCACTAAAACAGGAGCGCCATCTCCTGGTAATTTTCTTGTAGGTGTACATTTTTCAATTACATAAAATTATTATAGAATGGAACTCCCTGGAACCAGAAAAGATGAACTATTTGGAATTGAGAGTTGATACCAGAAATGGCAAAGGTCCAGTAATGCTTGAAGGCTATCACGATAAAGAAGTTTCTTTCTGGTACGGAGATATGATGGACTATGACAGGAACATCACGAAAATGGTAAAATTCAATAAAAATCATGTTTCGTTCATTAATGACAAACTCAAGTAAAGTAACTATGAATATAATTCGAAATTTAGAAAAATTAATTTAAGTTCCATGACTTGCACTTACATAAATACTAAAAGAAAAACAATTTAGAAATCATCAAGCTTTGTTTATAAACTGTTCTTAAAAATTTTTTAATTAAAACTTTTCGAGCTAAAAAAAGTAGTGAACTGGTTATTAAATTTTTTCATTACTTAGATTTTGTAACAATTATTTTTCAGAGACAATCTAAAGGGTTACCACGTGAAAACCAAGGTGTAGAATCACAGTTGAAATACTGGAGCTCCATAGTTGAACCAAGAACTACTGCACACGCAAACAATGCGACTCAAGAAAACATTTCTACAAGCACCAATGTCCTATTCACCTCCACAGCTCAATACATATCGCGAGAATTCAAAAATAGTACACCAATTCTTCAACAATGGTGGTTCTACTTGATTATAGCTTTAGTTGTTATGATTTTTGTATTGATTTTTATTTCCCTTCGGAAACCAAGACGAGAAGAAGAAGTTCCTTTATTGAGTTAGAAAATTAAAGTTAATTTCTTGAACGTACGGTGAATATAACTATTTTTTATTATTTATTTATTTTTGAATATTGTTTCACAACAGAGTGAAACTTTTCAACGTTTTGATTGTAATAAAAAATTTTATAAAATTCAATACTCGTTTGGCTATAATCAATACTTCTTGTTTTATATTCAAATGGTCACAATTACAGCACTATCAATTTCTGCAAGACAAAAGGCATTTTATCAGAAGTGCAAACCCCAATAAGTTTATCATTTAGTTGTTGACATTTTTGTCGAGGACAATGTTTATACATTTGTTTTTATTGATTTTGTTTATTCCTCAATTTCAAAGTTTGAAAGTTATCCAAACTAGTTATGGAAAATTACGTGGAATTACTGTATGGTCCAATGACAAAAATCATCGATATATGTTTAAAGTGAGTTGGGTGATTCAAAGTGTATCCTACAAATGGAGAATATTTTAGAGTGTTCCATTCGCAAAGCCGCCAGTAGGTAATTTGAGGTTTGCGAAGCCTCAGAATCCGGAATCGTGGAGCGGTATTCTGGATGCATCGAAATATAGGTAGTCATAGTTTTTCAGAGTTCGAGAAATTAAAAAAATAAAGGTCATCTGAAGCAATTGATCTGTATAACATCGGAAACTACAAAATTCTCTAGGGGGTAAAGCTTTAAAATTGAGCACGCAGTTTTTACCCAAAACAATATGGCTTCTTATTTTTGAGTTGAAACAATTATTTGTGGTTTTTCAGTCCAGCATGCATGAGCAATTCTTCTTCAACCAGCACACCGCAAAAACACTACAGCGAAGATTGCCTCTACATAAATATTTTCACCAGTGAAAAATGTTTGGTAAACCTCCATTGAATCCGAATAGTTTTATCGATATTCTAATTTCAGAATTCCAAGTGTCCTGTAATCGTGTACTTTCATGGTGGTGCATACAATTTAGACTCAGCAATAATGTTCAATGATACATTTATTTTGGATAGATATGCTGCGGAAGACGTGGTTTTCGTAATTCCAGCCGTTCGGTTAGGAGTGTTTGGACAGTTGTATTTTGGTCCGAGTGACCTTCTTTCTGAGAATTTATTCCTGTATGGTAAGCATAAAGACTATTTAAACTGAAGAATTTAAATTTTAAACGAAAAACCGTTACCACGTCATGCTTAAAACTTATACATATGTAGGGCTGTGCAACCGGACGTCCGGCCGTCCGAACCGGACGATCATCGTCCGGTTTTAGAAAAAAAAACCCGTTTTTAGAACTTTGAAATTTTTCCGAGAAGTATGTTTTCACAATTTCCGAGATTGGCCACTCGCTATACTTCATCATAGAATTTTATAATGAGTGGCCAAACTCGGAAATTGTCGGCCGCCGTGAAAACATACCTCTCGGAAAATTTTCAAAGTTCTAAAAACTGGTTTTTTTTTCTAAAACCGGACGATGATCGTCCGGTTCTGACGACCGGACGTCCGGTTGCACAGCCCTATACACATATGTTTGAAAAACGCCTGGAATCTTGAAAAAGAAAAGCGGGCATCAGATCAACCAGTTGTAGAATAATTTTTCTGAGTTAAAAACATTATTTAAAAAAACAACGACAACACATTTAATTTTTACATATTCAGACGCTGTTCAAGCATTAAGTTTTGTTCACAGTGAGATAAACTATTTTGGCGGCGATTCGAAACGTGTAACTGCAATGGGACACTCATCTGGCGGCACTATTGTGGATGCATTGGGATTTTCAAAGTTTAACGCTTTTTCGAAATATCACGTTGTTATAATGAATTATTTTTACAGACTCATCGATCCAGGTGTCAAACTATTTCAACAGATGATAGTGTTGAGTGCTACAGGAATGTTTGGATTTTATGACATGGTGGTTGATAATTCGTTCGCCATTGTTGAGAAGTTTGGGGTGATTAACGTTGATCCATAATTCCATCTAATTCATTCGTATTTCAGTGTTACAATGGAACAAAGGACGACCGCCCAAATGCAAATATTGCAGAAATGCTGGATTGCATGAGACAAATTGATGGACGCGAAATGTTACTTATGCAGCGGCATATGGAAGAAGTGGATGATCGAGATTTTAGAAGCGTTCTGAGAGGTGCCCCATTTTTGGAGTCGAATGGGAAAATTGCAGACCTCAAAAAATCCCCGCCGGTAAATCTAAAAATATGCAAAAATTTTTGTCAAAAAAGAAAACCGATTAATCTTTTGTTAACTTAATTTACCTTAATTTGGTCTTAGTACCGTTTACGATTCTATTTTAAATCACTACAATATGCAACCTTGAGTTGGTCTCTGGGATTTATTTTTTTTACTTTCTTTCCAATTGGTTAAATTTCAGTCACGAAACCTACTATATGGAACGACAGAGCATGAATTTCGCAATGTTGACCACATGAATCCCTACATTTCTGGAATCTTTTTAGATTTTGACAACCCAGTTGCAGTTGCGAGATACTACGACGAACAGCTCATGGCAAATTGTAAGTAAAATCTTCACACGTGAAACTTTTATACTAAACGTATTTAGTGGAAACTATGATAAATGGAGATGCAGCTGCAATTTTCATATGTGCTTCAACATTTTCGACTGCAATGGCAAATACTGGAGCTGATGTGTATCTTTTTGAAACCCGACAAAAACCGTATAGTTTCCATGTATCTGATATGCAATATTTTGTTGGGATTCATCGAGAAATTTATCATAGACCTGACATGGATATTTTGGATACTTTTTATTCTAAACTGCTCGTGAATTTTACAAAAATGGGAGTGCCATCTCCAGGTGACTACAAAATTATTTATAGATGTCTTTGTTTAAATAAAACCCAAATTTGCAGAATGGGCACCACTTGACCCCGAAAGAATGAACTATCTAGAGCTAAAGGTAGATTCTGACATGAAAGAAGGACCAGTTATGCTTGAAGGTTTTCACGAAAAAGAAATGGAACTGTGGTTTGGAGAAATGATGGAATTTGACAGAAATGTTACAAAAATAGTGAGAATTTTAATTTTTTTTGAAGTCAAATTTGCGTTGAAAACTTCTAAAAGTGCTAAAAATCAGATGTGTAAATTTCTCGATATCGGAAAACTTGGCAAATATGTATATTTTTTTTCATATTTTTCGGCACGTCAAATCGCAAATTTTTTGAAATTCGTTTTAACACAGGAAATTGCAAAGTGTATACGGCTAAGTTTTGTTTAATGTGCATGTAGAATTCTTGATTTAAAAAATATGAAACGAACACTGTTATTGTATTTGACTTTTTGTATTTGACTTTTTGAAAAAAATATATTATTTTTGTTTCACTTGTTTCGAAATTGTAGCATGTGTGACCAATTTCATACCTTTCCGAGGTCGGCAAATTCGGTACGTCCATGTTTTTGGAATTTGCGTGCTGGAATAAATCGGCAAGTTTTCAGCTAATTCTGCATATTATTTGAAAATATGTTCAGCCGTGATAATCTCGCGATGTGTGAAAAGCTTATGTTATTTTAAAACAAGCAGTTCAAAAATAATGATTGGCCATTTCAAAGCCTTTAAAATAAATTTGGTTTCAGAGACAATCACAAGGTTTGCCTCCGGAACATCTTGACATAGAGACGCAACTTAAGTACTGGGAAACGACTAATAAACCTGAAATCCTTACAAAAACTACTAAGGGATTTACATCAATCCATCAGGATAACAATAGTAACACCGTAACTACTACAGCTTCAGCACAATCTTCATTACTAAAAAATGGCTCTTCAATTTTGAAACAATGGTGGTTTTATTTAATTATATTTTTGATGATATTATTAGTTGTGTTGATTGTTATTTGTCTCCGAAAACCAAAGAGAGAAGAGGAACTTCCTTTATTGAGTTAGATAACGGTTTGAACATTGAAATAAAGTTTTTGTGTCTAGACGAATAGAGTCAATCGATTAAAACACAGCTTTTACCAAACCCAGACAAATCAGACAAATAAAACTTATCAATGCGCACATTTTTATCAACTCATCTTCAACTTGTCAGTGCTATTCAGTTTAAAAAAATGAAAATATTTTTCTATACACTTGCTCTGTTGGCATTGAGTGTGAAAAGCTTTAAAGTTTTGAACACAAATTATGGAAAAGTTCGAGGAATCACTGATTTTAGTGATAAGAGGAATCATAAATATATATTCAAGGTAAGTTTCAAGATGCATATGATATTCGAAAATGAGCTTGAACAGAATTTTAAAAAAACATTGATTCTAAAATGTTTTCAGGGCATTCCATTTGCTAAACCTCCTTTAGGATTATTAAGATTTGCCCTTCCTGAAGAGCCAAACACATGGAATGGTGTTTTGGATGGTTCGAAATACAGGTGTTTTTAAAATTCGAAGAATTTATTTAACTTTCATTTATCTGAACTAAATTTCAGCGCCGCATGTTTGAGTAACTCGAGTCTAGCTTCTGCGCAACAAGAAAACATCAGCGAAGACTGTCTATACATCAATATTTTTACAAGCGAGTACTGCCTGGTGATAAGAACTGCTTCAAATGACAGCCAGTTCAACGTCGGGGTTTTTACAGGCTCACAAATGTCCAGTATTAGTTTATTATCATGGAGGATCATTCAATTTAGACTCGGCAACAATGTTTCCCGATAAATTCATATTGGAAAGATACGTAGATAGCGGAATTGTTTTTGCGATACCCGCTTATCGCTTGGGAGTTTTTGGGCAATTTTATTTGGGTGAACAGGGAATAGTACCAGCAAATTTATTAATACACGGTAATAATATACAGGAAGTCGTGATGTCTAAAAAAGATTTTTTAAGATTGCATCAGATCGTTAAACTTTGTACACGACAATATTGCTAGTTTTGGAGGTGACCCCAATTACGTCACTCTTATGGGCCATTCATCAGGAGGACAGCTGGTGAATGCAATGGGGTTCTCAAATCAAATAGACCCAGAAAAAAAGTTATTTCAACAGTTTATAGTGCTGAGCTCAATTGGAATGTATGGATTTGAAGATCTCCAAATCGGAAATTCATATGAAATTGCACGAAGGCATAATGTATGTTGGTTCTTATAAGATAAAACTATATTTCTTTGAAACCTGGTTATAGTTCACTACATTAGTGAATTGAAACCAAAGGTCTCTCTCTCTCTCTCAAATAACCTAAAAATATAGTTGGAGTTATTTTTTGAACCAATACTACACAAAACGTTTGAGAAGTAGTGACTAAAAACTTTAAGAAAATACAGCCGGAGGCAACAATGCACCAGTCGGTACCCCAAACAAAAATTGTACTGGTGGAAATTATCTGATAATGAGTGGTCGTGCCGGCAGACTTTTTTTTCGTGAAGGCATTGTATAATTCGCTGATATAAACCATATCAAATTATTCAGTTTTTTTGTCAGCACCGAGAGTTTGTGAAACGGAATAATGAACTTTCAAATGTCACTTCAAACTTTTAAAATTGAAATTCGGACAAACTTATAATCTCCTTGATACGTTTGGTGTAATTCTTCATTTCAGTGCACATCTGAAAACAGCCAAGAAATTGTTGACTGCATGCGAAATATTGATGCTTTACAACTATTACAAACTCAAACGGTAATGGACGACGTTGATCTATTATTTTTCAAAGCAATTATTAGAGCTCCACCGTTAATGGATGTAAAACAAAAGCTATCCGAGTTTAAAGAGAATGTAACGGTAAGTCTCATTACCAGCGATATACCGTATTTCTTATGAACTTAAAATTGTATTGTTTTGTTATTATTTGCTAGCCATTACTAAAGACTATAGATATAAATGTTTTGGTAGGTTTTCGATATTGAGTTTTCTTACTGAATGCATTCATTTATTATTTGTTTACACATTTCAGTTCAGCTTCAATAGAATTTTATGAAGCGGGAGAAAAACTATGATGAATTAAAAAACTTTAATTTAAGGCAAGAAACATGCTGTGTGGAGTTACCGATAACGAATTTACCATATTCAAGTATCCGGATGGGTATTACATTAGTGCGACTTTCTTAGATTTTGAAAATCCTGTGGACACTGTGAATGTATATAGGAACAAGTTCACAAATATCAGTAAGTCTGACAATTTCTGATAAGATGATTTACGGATTCGTGAATTTGATGAGAGGTGTTTTATTTTTTTGTATTTCTAACAAGCCCAAAAATTTAAGGAAAATTGCAATTCACGTTTTTCAGATTAAGGGGTAAGTTCCTGAATAATGTTTTTTTTTTAATTTTTATTTTAGCCCCAACATTTGTGAACAGTGACTCTTCTGCTGTATTTGTTTCCGCTGCAACATATTCTGAAGCTCTAACGAATGCTGGAGGAAACGTGTACCTATTTGAATCTCGTCAAAAACCTTTCAGCATGCATGTGACGGATATGCAGTATTTTATCGGCATTCATCGGGAAAAAAACCATACCACTGATATGGATATTTTAGATTCATTTTATTCAAAACTGCTTGTCAATTTTACAAAATTTGGTTCACCGTCTCCAAGTAGACTTTTTCAATGTATATATCTGGAATTTTATGTAAATTTTATTGCAGACTGGGAAAAATATGACCCTTCTAAGATGAATTTCATGGCTATGGAGATCGACACAGAGCAAGGAATTGAGCCAAAAATGGAAAACGGTTTTCATGAAGAGTTGGTCAATTTCTGGTTGATTAACATGATGCAGATTGATAGAAATATTATAGAAATGGTTTGAGTTTTCAAAATAGATACAAGTGTAATACCTACAATTTTATGCAGAAATTAAATGGGGAGTATAACTCGTTTGATGGACGTGCCCAATTAACTACTAAACATATTGGTGTTCCAACTTCATTGCCAATTATTTATGCTCCTGCTGTATCGGATCCTGAAAATCTTGAACTAATATCTGTGTTGAATCAATGGTGGTTTTATGTTTCTATTTTATTACTTTTTGTCATAGTTAGTGTATTATTTATTGTGTGTAAAAAAGCAGTTAATGTTAAACGCCAACCTCTTCTTGTGTAATACATTTTCGTTTGTTAGTATTTCCCTGGATCATATTTAACAGTGACACGTGTGATTTTTGTTGCAAAAATAGACGTTGAACCGAATGAATCAAATAATGATTAAGTTTTAAACAAGTATGTATCAAATCTTGATTTTCATAGTGCATAATAAAACACTCATTGTTTCTCATATTTCATTGGCCATTGTTTCAGTCATCATATTTTTGGAACAGGTGTGCAGCATGGTGTGAATGATCTGAAATAACACTATGTTTCCCCCTCATTAGTCTTAATGCTCACGCTCAATTTTAATGAGCGGCCGACATAATTGCAGAAAATTCAGAGCAATTATGTTGTAAACAAAAAGTATCGTAAAGTAGTTATAAGTATCTCTTCTTATCGCAAAATATTTTTGTATAAATATTCGAATTTTTTAAAAATAATTTTTCAGAAAGTACTTTCTGAGGCGTTTTAAAATCATGTCGAAACAAATTTCTTGCTACTAAAAATTTGTATTTCTTTTATTTTTTATACTTTTCTTGAAACCATTTCTTTAAATTCTCAATTGTTCTTGTTTTGCAGTTATCCAAGTTCATGTAAAAATGTACACCGGAATATCTTTTTGTCGCCTAGCAAAGAAAATGTGGTGAGAGTTGGAAATACATCGTACATAGTCCTTCCCACCCACTCGACGCGGTTTGTCATATAATACATTCTCACTCGGTATGATCTCCCTCAATCTGTGCATTCTCTCGACATATTACTGTCTGCCTATCTATCGATTAGGAGTCTTCTCACTCTTTTTGTACAAGTAATCTCACGGTAGATTTTTCTTTTCTCGGCCATGTCGTACTGCTGCAATTCTAATGTGCTCTACCAATCAGATGATTAAAAATGCATTTACAATATTGATAATAGCATATTCGGTTTTTTCTGTATAAGACTTTGGGTTATCAGCTATTTTGATGATTGCATATGAAAACTGTAACAGTTGCATCCCGGTGTTTCTATTAATTTATACCAAACGATTTCCAAGTATACCGAACAAAATTCAGATAATTTTCTATAACGTACTAGTTAATTTTTGCTTCAAGTTATGGATTTTTTTGGATTTTCTCAGTATACATTTCCTTACTCATGAGAGACGTGTGATTATACAAAAAGTAAATGTGAAACAAGATTTTGAAAATTGCAAAAGTTTAAAAAAACATCCGGACCTTATTTTTATGTTTTCTTTGACTTCGAACATCTATAATAAACTTTGGTCGGGAAGTGCTAGATTTTTATTTATGCTTTGGGTTTTTTCCTGAAGACCTACTTGTCTTCCGTTTTGAAATTTTTTCATACAACCTTTAGAAAAAATTAGAAATTTTGATTTTAAAAAATAAAACAGTTTTCGATTTTATGTTATTTGACAGCACACTAGAAGCTGTTTCTAATTATACGCCCTTTTTCAAATTGAAATCTATTTTAGTAAAAACTGGAGTATATTGTGACTTCTAATGCATCATGAATTGAAGACAGTATGAAAATTAATCATCGCATTTTTCCAGTAGTTTTTTGCCCATTCGGTAATTAAACACCGTCAATTATATCATCTTTCCATAAAACAGCACATGACTATATTGCGAAACACAGTCAAGACACGTAGGTACATTAGGACGAACGCAGTGAATCAGAAAGAGGTACCGTCGCAACGGTGTGCAAGTTGGGCGGGTGTTGACCCAAAGAGACTCACAATCAGTCAGTGCAAAAAAATGCAGTGTCATATATCGTTGGCAGCAATGAGGAAATTCCCTCATATTCTTGTCATGCATTTCTCTTGATATTATATTAGCTGTCATTTTATTGTAAGAGGCATATTTTTTTTTAAAAATATTCTGTTTATGTTTTTGTTCAAACTTAAACTAACCAAAGAAACTAGGCATGTTTTTTAAAAGGCTGCCTCGTTTTTTTTTGTTTCTACCAGCACTGAAAATAAAAAATATTTGCTCACTTTAAACACGCATTTCAGCATTTGCAATCGATGATGATGAAATACATGTTGGGCAGTGACATTTCGTACCTCGGATGACATGATATACATGTCATTTTAGTGTGAATATTTTCAAATTTTAAAATACTATCTTTTAAAGCTGATAAGTTGAGCCCAGAACAATGTTTTGTACATAATGGGAAATATTTCTCCTACTTGTACATTGCTGAAAAAAAACTATGTTTACTCTTTTGGACACCTGAAATTTTTTTTCTTCTGCTAAATCAACAAATTTCTTATTGATAAAAGTTTGAGTCTTGTATTGAAAAACCACAGCACAATTCTGTTTTCTGCAAACACAACCTATTTGTCCGGTTCTTCCTTGTTGTCAAAATCATAGTTTACGCCAGTGTTGAAGTAAAAAATCGAATAGAACAATACTTCAATAAATCGAAAATTAACCTTCTTCCTTTGTTTATTTTCTCTACATCTCTTTTTTTTTCATTTTTTCCTTTCTCCCTTCATCCGTCATCATCCCCTTTCCCTTTCCAATTTGCTCTGTGTCTCAGTTCCTAGTTCATCTTTGTTTGTCTATCTCTCGTCATCTCTCTATTGTTGTCCACATGCCCTCATTTCTGTTTTTTACTGTTCAACCAATTACCATCAATTTTAGGCGTGATGAGCAAACGGGACGAGCCGGGTCCCAGTGGGAGCAGTTTTTCTTCTCCAGAGCTAAAAGACCCAAAACCTGTCAAACGACGAAAAATAATGGATGGAGGTAATTATTTTTGTGTTCCAAACTTTGGTTTGTAGGAGTTCCAAAAAATTAAGAAAAGATGGTATTTGAAAACACAGTTCAACCTCAAAAACTATGAGAAAATTGTGATTTCTTAAAAAGTATTAAAATTATACAGTTGAGTAAAATTATTAAATTATGTTTATCTTTGCAGTTTGATCCAAAATCTCTAATTTTGATTGCAATTTAACTTTTCAGAAAAAGTAATAATTGCCGGACGTGTTGCTTCAATTCACTTGAAAAACTTCATGTGCCATGCCAACTTGCTCATTGAGTTTGATGTTGCAAACAAGAACTGTTTCTATATTGGCGGGCCGAATGGAAGTATGTTGGAATTATTTTTAACTGCACAGTGACGTTGATTTGTTACAGGTGGGAAAAGTGCTCTATTTGCCGCAATGAACATGGGACTGGGAGGAAGAGGAAGTGATAGTGAGAGAGGAAACAACGTGCAAGCATATATAAAAGACGGAACTACGTAAGTTAGGAAGTTTTAGATGTAAATGCTAAAAAAAAATAAATCAGGTGACCGAGTCGGTTAGAGTACTTGAATAATGTTGTTTTGTATACAAATGTTGATGTAGAATACGACGGGGATGTATTGGAAGTACTGTAGCTTAATATCGAAATTGAACATTTTTTAACAAGTGTTGTAATAAACTTTTGCAGAATGAGTATTTAATATGGGGAATTGACTTAAGTACTCAAAATATTACAAAAAAGCAAAATTACATATTGAGACCTTTTAAAAATTTTTCAAAAACTTGTTATATTGGTTCATAATTTTGAGACGATGTTTAAATTCAGATTAAATTTCTGTAACGTTATTTTAGTCGGTTTGTTTCAAAATGGATTTTAAGTCATTTTGAGTATTTTACAGAACGATTTATAAAAAATTGCTACTACTGCACATTGAATCGAAATTAAGCGGGAAGAATTCTGCTTTAAAAAAAAAAACTTTGTTTCCGGTTTGCTTATGTTTTGGACAATTATACTCATTTTGGTTGCAATAAACATGACGGTCAACTTGACAAATACAAAATTGCTTAATTTGACTTTGTAGCACTTTTGAAAAAAGTCTATGACCGTCAGATTAAGAAACCTAAATTTCAATAGAAGCTCAAATTTTGTCAAAATTTTGGAAAAATTGCTCAATTAACTTTTTCACGTTTGAAAGAAATTTCTAGACACTTTTTCTGCAATCCAAAACTTGAAGAACATTGAATGCCTTTTCAATTATAATTAGAGAGTTAATATTGATATTATAAAAATGTTCATTTGAAGAAAGTTTTGAAAATTAATCATTTTCATTTTTTAGTCAGGCGAAGATTACAATCACATTGACAAATGAGGGATTAAACGCACTACCGGAATACGATGAACTCATATCAATTGAACGAACGATCAATCGGACGGCATCGAAATACACAATTAGAAATATTAAAGTAAACACACACAAGTATAAAATGGAACGGGTTGTTAGCACAAAGAAGTCGGATGTTGATAGTGTGGTTACTAGATTAAATATTCACCTTACTAATCCCGCATTTTGGATGAGCCAGGATAGATCTCGAAGTTTTCTTGCCAATTTCAAGCCATCAACTGTATATAAATTGTATCTAGAATCTACAAACCTCGAAAATATCCGACAATCTTATAATCGTTTTGCTGAATCAATTGATCATAGTGCAGAGTTGGTAACAGCAAAGTCAGAAGAAATTGCAAATGAAAAACGAAAATTAAAAAGAGCACAAGAGTCAAGAGTTCTACAATTGAAGTTAGAAAAAGACCGAAATCTACTTGCAAGTTACCGATGGAAGTTCCTTTTCTGTAGAGTTCGTGATTATGATAATAATATAATGTTGAACAAGAAAAAGCAGGAAGTTCACAAAAAACTGCATAAGGAAGTCAAAGATGCATATTACAAGAATCGAACAGAAAGAAGTGAAGTGCAGAAGAAACTTCAAGAGTTGCGTGATGAAGTAGAAGTTCAAGATGAGGAAATAAAGGAATCAAGAGCAGACGTAGACAATCTCAGAAAAATTGTTAACGACTTGAAACACGAAATTAAAATGTCAGAATCTCAGATGAGAAGAAAAAAAGTTGAAATCATGTTGATTCGAAAAGAAATAGCAAAAGCTCAAAAGCAACTGCGTGAAGCATTGGGGAAATTCGGCCATGAAGAGTTAACAAAAAAGCTTGCAGAAGCTGAAGATAAGCGAGAAAGCCTCAATATTGAAATAGAAGAAATCGAACATGTGCAATTGAAGGCTCTTCGGAAAAAATATGAAAAGCTAACAAAGGAACTTCGAAACGAAGAGGAAGAAAAGTTCAATACAAGAGGAAAAATTGCCACATTGCGAAGAACCATTGAACAAGATCAAAAGATATTGCGAAGCATGAAGGCTACAAAAAAAAATGATGTCAACAAGTGAGTATTGATCATTTACATACTTTATTTGAGAATTCCAACATTTCACACAATTTCCAAGTTAAAATTATTTTTTGTGCTCTCGAAAAAATTTTTTTTTATTGTACTGAACCATTTAACAAAAAAAAATTCATTCTAACCAACCGAATAAATTCCAGATTTGGTCCGTACATGTCTGAAATCCTCACTGAAATTGATCACCGAAGTTCTCAGTTCAAGCAGAAACCAAAAGGTCCACTAGGAAAATACGTTACTTTGGTGGAGCCCAAGTGGGCATGTGCTACAGAGGAATGCTTTAAAAATATTGCTAACAATTTTTTGTGTTGCTCACAAGAAGACGCCGCAACTCTTCGAAAAATTTTCGACATACTTAAAATTCCATCGAATGATCGACCAACTATTGTGGTGTCACGATTCACTGGGATTAAGTATGAAGACCTGCAACAACCTGGATACCAGTTCAAAACTCTCTACCGAACACTCGCGTTTTCTGATGTAGATGTGCAGTAAGTATCTAAAAAATTGTTATCCACATAAGATAAAATAGAAAAGACCTGCAAACTTTCTAGCTTGAATAATTTTGTGTTTATTTCCAAATCACATTAACGTTTTTAATAAAATCCTTGATCACTCATGAATCTATACAGTTTTGTATTTCAGCAACGCAATAATCGACAAAAGTAATTGCGAACAATTTCTGCTCATTGAAGACAAAACGGCAGCGATGAAATTAATGGGATGTGATGATCCACCAAAATATGCTGTCAAAGCATATACACCTGATGCATCCCAAATTTTTGCAAACGGACTTCATAGTCAGTATCGATTTTACAGTAGCAGAGGAAAAAGAGCAGTTGGACTTTTCGGCGTAAATCAGAAGCAAGTTGACGAGGAAACACTTGAACAGGAACTTGAAGCTGCAAATAGAGAACTGATACGATTAGAAAATCATGATATCAAACTTATTGAAAAAACTCTGAGAGAGTTAACCATGGAACGGTCTACAATAAAGTCAACAATTGATAAGCTTGATAAAAAGACTCGAGAACTTCAATATGAACGAGTGAAGATCGATCGTAACATTAACGACTGGAAAGCCGATATGACACAATGTGCAAACACTGAACAGGTTGACAATATTAATGACGCTCTAGGAGAACTTCAAGAGAAATTGTCAATTTTGGAAGAAGAAGCTTATTGCATTCAGGACAAGTTGGATGAGCTGGACGAGAAGTTTCAGCCTGCTATTAAAACAAAAAATGAATCTGAGAAGAATTACGTCGAACTGCAACAGGAAGTCAAAGGGTATGCCGCCCAAACTTTATCATTTCAAAAACAGTTGCGCAAACTTGACGAAGATGGTGAAGCTGGAAAAAATCGCCTTGATAAGTTGAAAAGCAATGAAGACGAGTTGTATCATGATGAAGCAAGGTTGAAGTCAGAAAGAGATGAAGCATTGAACATAGTTGAAAAAGAGAAAGTGACGATAGAAAGGCCACGCAGAGAAGCAGATCCTCCAGATCTGTCTGAATTCCCATCAACAAAAGACGCGAGAAAGAAAATCATAGAAATGCATAAGGCAATTAGCAGAGATGCAGCCGAGTGTGGCGATACTGTTACCATCGGATCTGTAAAGGAGTTTAAGGAGAACTTGAAAAAGCTTCGTGAATCTTGTCGAATGTTGGAAGAAGTTGTTGAGGAAATGCAAACAGTGCACAATGGTCGATTGAAAGCCTATCCCACCCTAAAAAAGTACACTGAGTTGAAAGTCACTGATAAGTTCAAGGAGCTTCTTGCAATTCGTGGGCATTTTGTTGGTGGTCTGGAGTTTGATCACGAGAAGGAAAATCTTAATGTGAATGTTCATTCTACTAAAGAGAAAGATGCTTTAGCCGGTAAAGAGTACAGCTCTACTGACGAAGATGAAGATGATGAACAGGAGTTTTACAAAAATGGGAAGCCAAAGAAGAAGAGATCAAAAAAGACAAAGAAGAAGCCCGTTTGTGATCTAAAAGGATTGTCAGGTGGAGAACGATCATTTGTAACTGCAGCACTTGTAATGAGCTTATGGGAAGTCATGGAGCAACCATTTCGCATGCTGGATGAATTTGACGTTTTCATGGATATGATGAATAGAAAAGTGAGTTTGTCGATATAAAAATTCCCTCGATAATTGAGTTGAATACGATTTTTATGTATGTACAACTTCAACTTGAAATGTTTTCAAACGTTTCTAATTGAGCAACAATATTCATAATCACTATGCATAAAAACTCACAGAACGGTTTTTGAATTTGCGTTTTTCAGCTTGTCATGGATCTTCTTGTCGAAATGGCCACTAAAAAGTTTCCGCACAACCAGTTCATTTTTTTCACTCCTCAAGGAATCAAGGAACTCAATAGAGTCGATGGGTTGCAGATCTTCGAAATGGAAAAAGTTCGAGACTGAACGAAATTCCAGAATTTTTTGTCATACTTGCAGAAAAAATTTACATTCTTGCATTTTTTCAATTTTCAATAATCATTCCATAATTCAATTTGTTGTGTATTATCCCAGTTACTTGTAATTTTATTCATGATTTTAGAATGTAATTACTGTACATGTCATTTCGAAAAAAGGGTTGAATTTTTTTAAACTTAAATTTGTAATTGTTGCAAACGGTAGCAGAAGTCTCTGTCACAAAATAAGACACTTTATTGCTGTTTTGTGCCTTCGAAAAGAATTATCGCAAGTCGTGAAACTACTGAAAAATGTAATTCAGGTGCTAAAACTCACAAATATGTACAGTAAGCAAAAATTAGAGAAGTCTGCTAACGCAAAAAAGTCAGCATAAAAATCCATGAAGCATTGAATTATCGCTCACTTTTTAAAGATTTTCTAATAGGGGTGACAGTAAGTGTTGAGTTCAAATTCATAACTTTTTCGTAGCGCGTAGATTTTGTTTTGAAATTACGGAAATTCATGTTATTTGCTGTGATCATTCATTTGACGGTAGTTTCAACAATTTTTAATAATTCAATAACTTTCTCAGAGCCCCTTTTTGCAGGATTCTTTTAGGGAGGCGGAAATTGAAAAACTTTATCGAGCTTGCAAAATTCCAATCAAACAATCAACAAACCAAAACATACTTTATAGGAGAACAAAAACCTATTTTTCTCGAGTTTTCCTAATTGAAATAAATTCCCGATGTTTATATTTATTTAGATAAATTTAATCATATTCATGTTATCAAAACACAACATTTTCAAAAAAAATTTTTTTAAATAAAATTATCTTCCAATAACTGTTGCAGGTAGAATTTATTACATATGCCATTTTTTTAATGATTTTCAAATTTCAAGATGTCTACTGTATTCAACATCAAAAACCTTGCGTACTTGCGTGACTTTTCAAATAATTCTACCATACTAACAACATTGTGACTTCCATTGAACTTCTCTGATTGCCAATATAGTGTAATCAGCTCATATTGAGCACTGATTGGTGACCGACAACAAATCGCAACATTTCTGGACGACTGTTTGCAGACGAGAATCAAAAGTCAACACAATCAACCTTTAGTGATGCACACTCTACACGTCTTGTATTATATACTTTTTGTATTCACACTCAATGGCTCTGGGCAAAGAATTATTTCCACAACTTATGGAAAGCTGGAGGGTAAAACGGTAAATGTGGATCAACATATGTTCAAGGTGATATTTTTTGTTAACTTCCATCATATATTGAAGTTTTTCAGAATGTCCCATTCGCGAAACCTCCTCTCGGAAAACTGCGTTTCAGCCTCCCTGAATGGACAAATCCTTGGAAAAATATCAGGAACGCAACTGAATACAGTCCATCATGTTTTAGTAATTCTTCGATGAGAACAGATTCAAATTTCTTTCCTATGAGCGAAGATTGTTTGTATTTGAATGTGTTTACCAATGAATATTGTCTGGTAAAAATTTCATTTAACTTGACGCATTAGGGGAGAAACGTGCATTTCGAAGCGTTTTAATTTTTCAGAAATCTAAAAATTGTTCTACTGTGGTTTACTACCACGGAGGCGGCATAAATATGGATTCGGCTGTTCAATTCAATGACACATTTATTCTGGAAAGATATGTGAAAGAAAGTGAGTGATATGAATTGAAACGAAAAATTTTAGATTTACTATTTTTGATTAACTTGATGATTTTTGTTTTTATGATTTGATTTGATGATTTGTGATTTATTATAAGAGTAAGGTTGGGTACACAACATTAATAAAATAAATGCGACAAAATATTGTACTATAAAATTTATGTTCAGATGTTGTTTTCATCATCCCCGCATACCGATTGGGTATATTTGGCCTATTATATTTTGGAAGTAACAATCTGGTTCCTCAAAATCTTGCAATTCATGGTAATTTTTATTTTATCTGCTTCACACATCCGAAAATTTATTACCAGATTGTGAGCTTGCTCTCCGATTTATCCATCAAGAGATCTCCAATTTTGGCGGCCATAAGGATGACATTAATTTAATGGGACACTCGGCTGGTGCCCATATTTCTTTGATTTTTGGATTCAGTAGGTAACAAATGTTTAAAAATTATATTTTTACTTTCCAGTGATTATTTCCGTTCAAGAAATACAATTTCGTAAAAGAGTGACTTTATTGCAATTCCATTAGGATAATTGAGAGCATGCTTCAAAATGAGATTTTCAAATTCAACTAACGAAAAAATTTAAATTTGACATTGAAGGTTGAAAAAGTAAGAATAATAGTTAGAAATTGAACAACAAACATATCAAATTATCTTTAATTTTTGTTTCTCTAACAGACATATCGATCCTGATCACAAACTTATCAATAGAATCATTGTTCTGAGCCCCGTTCCATCGTATGACATGCCCGAACTGCTTATCAAAAACTGTTACGATTTTGCGGAGAGAGTCGGCGTTAGTGAATGTCCATCATTACCTGCTGATCGAGACTAATTTACAGTGCTACAAACGAAATGTGACCGCTAGAGACACTGAAATTGTGAAGTGTTTGCGAAAAAAAGACGCTCGTGGGTTGATGTCTATGCAGCGACTTATGGAAAATGATCGCTTGTACTTTTGGAATTTTTTAGCGGGAGAACCGTTTATGTATCGTGATGAAAGCATTGCAGATTTTAAGGAGTATGCAGTGGTATTTCCGTCTGTTTTTTGTTTTTGATATTTATTATCTCATTTTAGAAAAGAGATATGTTAATTGGAAACACAGTCGACGAGGTGAAATGGAAAAGACTGAAGAAAGAAAATCCGGCGATTGCAGGTAGTTTTATGGATTGGGAAAATCCATATGAAGTTGCTCACAAGTTCAACTTTTACCACGATAGTGCTCCAGGTGATGGACTTTTTCTGTGAAATTCAATTTTTCGCAGTTTATAAATTACAGTGAACTCAACCTATGAATCATTCACACAGGGAATATTTGTGTCGACTGCGACGTACGCCGAAGCCCAAGCAAATGCTGGCGGTACTGTGTATCTCTTTCAATCAAAGTAAGCTAACTGTGCCAGATTCTATGAATAGTATAGCACTTCAGCCAACAACCATCTTCTCATGTGTCGGATATGCAGTATTTTGTCGGAACTCACAGAGAGGACTATCACACATCTGACATGGACATCATGGATACGTTTTATTCAAAAATGATAGTGAATTTTACAAAGTTTGGGAGTCCGTCACCGGGTAAATATTGTATTTTGAGAAGCAATGAGTGATTTTCAAAAACTGACCTAGTTGAGTTTTTCTAAAAGACTCCTGAAATTCAGCTTCAGTAAATGCGCTATGTTTGTAGATTATCATTGTTTCAGTGTGGGAACCACTGGTGCCTTCAAGAATGAACTACTACGCCTTGGAGGTCAACACTGAAAAAGGAATCTGGCCGAGAATGGAAGAAGATTTTCATGAATCAGATGTCAACTTTTGGTTCATCAACATGACGGCGTTTGACAGAGAAGTGACGAGACAGGTTGGTGGGTTTGACGCCTTTCTCAATTTTCATATGTTTCTCTAACCCTCTTTGTCAGTTTTAATTTTTAACTTTAAGAAGAAAACATCGAACGGGACCAGTTTGACGTGGAGCCCTATGCATCCCGGTCCCGTTATTCTACCAACAAAAACAAATGAATCATCATCGTTTGACATATCCTCGCAATGGTGGTTTTTCGCAATTATTGTCGTGGTAGCCCTTATTTTATTCTACCTGATTTATGTTTTGAAACGGGCGATTCTCAAACACAAAGAACCTCAAGATGATGACGAGACCACCACGCTTTTTAAATGAAATCAGATATCTTTGACTTTTTGTTCTTGGTCCATGTCTTTTTGTTATCCATCAGCATTTGCATCTTTTTTTCCAAAAAACTCATATCAGAATTACCTTTTCAAAATAGAAATTGAAAAAAATGTTTGCATTTCAGATATAATTTTCAATTTTCAGGCAATAAAGTTTTAAATAACAAACAATCCGTTGAGTAATATGAATTTTCACTTTCTAACAAGGAAAGTTTTTTAGTTTTTCTGTGTCATTTGAAAGTGTTCCATAAGGATAAGTCACTGCAAAATTTTAAGCGGCAAAGCTCCACTCTCAACCCATCTGTGATCGATCTGAAACTGTTTCAGTGCATTTTTTCACTACTTTGGAGGCCTGTAGAATTGCTCCAAATTTTTTTTGCAAACTTTCAATGTTTTCAGAACGTTTAAAAGTAGGAAAACAATCTGGGAGATTTTTGGAAATGTTTTTTTTTAACTAAAAAACCTTTCCTTGTAAGCTTGTAAGATTCACAAATCTTTTAAATTTAAGAATTTTTGTATTTCATATTTTCAGACGACATAGGTTTTTACTTAATTATGTTTGAAATAAATCTGTAACGATTTGCCTGTCAAAATGTTTACTTTACTTTTTTTTGCCAGGCGAATAAAAACGTCACAAAAATACTCTACATAGGATATGTTTCATTCTCGTATATCAGTTTTTTTCAAAACATTTTCCTGATTATCTTCCGCACCACACATCTAGTATGTATATAAATCACAACTCTCAATTCATTGCCTGAAAAATCGTGTCAATTGAATTATGTGGTGCCGGTGGCTCAATCGTATGTATATCATTGATGACGGCAGTGCCTTCACCTCACTTGAGTGTAACATATTTTGACTTGAAAATGATTTGATACAGAGTGATCTTGCATTTCTATCTCTTGAAGCTCTTCATGAAAAGGTGGAAACATGGAAACACATAAAATCAGAAGAAAAAAATAAAATTTTATTCGTTTCTTCAGCTTAGTGTTGAAGTGCAGGCTGCACTAATTGGCGGGCCACCCAACAATTTTATGCAAATCTTCTAGAGTAGGTGTGAAGGACTTGAAAGCTTTTTTTTTGTTTATTTTGTTTTTCTTGCTTTTTTGTTATATTTATTTTCATTTTCTTCAAGTTTCTAATTTTTCATTCACCCACTCGTTTTTTCTTGTTTTACCCTTGTTCCGCGTATCCATTTCAAATAGCTATCATGTTACTTTTGACTAACATTGTTTTAATGCCAACAAGGAAAAAACTTCATATTTCAGTAGATAACTTAGTAATTCGTGGATACAATAGTAAAATAAAAAACTGTAGAAGCTAATAGTTATAATTTTTTTACCTATCATCTCTAGTTTATGCCTCGGGTGTGTCATTTTTCTAATGTTTCATTATTCTTAACCATGTGGCTTCCAGAAAGCTTGGATATAAGTGATTGAGGAAAAACATCATTTGACCAGCAGATGCCAAAACCTTTTTATCGCTTTTGATCTGCTCTGAGCTCTCACTCTATTATGTTCCCCCTTGTCTTGCCGTCTGTGAAGGCTATTGTTTCAAAATCGAATCCATTCCCCCCATCAAATTGTTCTTTTTTACAATCTCATCCTTCCTCTGTTGTTCTTTGACGATTCAATCTTTTTGAATCAAATCCCCAAAGTTACACAATTACAATGTCCAGGAGGATGAAAACACAAGGACATCCTCGTCCAACACGTAACTACTCTTGTGTTGTAATTTTCAAATGACTTTGTTCCCATCATTTTTTTTTGGAACACCTGCGTTGTGGTGGGGAAATTATGAGAAATTAACCATTAGAGCTTTGCGAAATTCGGTGAAACCAGAAACTATCACACTTTATTGCATATTTTGTTCGTTCATCTCACGTTTTTTTTTGTTGATTGTAAATTTAAGCCGATATGTAACCAAAATTGGAAAACTAAAACTAAATGTTTCAAAAATGTATTTGTTGTGTTGAAAAATTATATTTGAATAGGGAGTACGGTTAGCGGGAAAAAAAACTGGAAGCCATTCCTATTGTGTTAAAATGACCAAGAATCACCATAAAACTTTTCAATTCATTTTGAAATTTTTTTATTTCAAGCCAAAAAGTGATAACGCATAATTACTTTTTGAGAATCTAAGGCACTTTTGCATGTTTAAACTCTTTTTACCAGCGGCAACCAAAAAATGTTTGATAAATTGAGTATTCAACGTATTTCGACTTGGTGTAAAAATTATCGAAAATTGTTTGAAAAGTTTTAGTATGAGTTCTGATCATTTTATCACCACCGAAATGGTTTTCAAAGATATCCCTACAGTCTTACTCCTCCTTGAAAAATAATAAAAATAGGAAGCAAAGTTATTAAAAGTGAAGTTAAATAAGTAAGGATCATTGCAGCTGTAAGGTTATATGTAATCGTGTTTGTATTCAATTTTTAAGCGTGCTTTTCCCACTAAAATTCTATGTTCTTGACCTCAAATTATTCGTCTATGAAAACGATTGTTTTTTTGTTTATCTAATTAGATTACTCCTACCCAAATCATACATTACCCTAATCATTACATAATTAGCGCCACACCTAGGAAATCTGGTCACTTCTTGTCACACGACACCTCTGCATTTTTCCAAAAAGTGATACCTATCGCTAATTGACTAATTGGATATCATTGTCGACAGCTTTGGTGTATTCAACACTTCGCGCTCGCCAGGTGGCCTGCCATCCACCACACTCCTCTTGGCCCTCATTGACTCCTGGAATGTCGGTTTTTTTTCTATTTCAATATTCTGTTTTGTATTTTTCACATAGTAAAATGTTCCTAAATAGCAGACATTTTGATTACTGTGAATTTATTTAGCAGATACAAGACACCTTACAAAATGTTATTGGATGGCTTATCAACTATCACTTTCTTGGCGTGTTGCCGATAACATGCATATGAATGTAACCTACATATATCTGAATTTTATTGTCGAAATCACAATCTTTCCGATTCACTGATTTCAAATTTTTTAGTGCTATATAGTTTGGAGAGCTCTCTACATATTGTAATGTTTTTATTCTCAATAAGAATAGTGTGTTTTATAGCCCTAAATTTAAAAATTATTCAGCATTTGTATTGTCCCATTGGACATAATTGTGAACAGTAATTCTATCATGACCATAAACGTTACAAATTTCTAGACATGAGATTAAATAAAAATTTGTTAATTAGGTTAATGCTTCCAAACATCATCTACCTTTACAACTTTTATCGGATGGAACTTTCATCAAAAAATATTTATGTGGCCGGACCCTTCCAAAAATAGCATAGTTATTTTCAAAGCATAGATATTAGAAAAAATAGATTTGATTCATAAATTTGAACAATCAAGTGTGCTAAATATAGACCTGCAAAATTAAACAAAATGTATTTAACTAGCATTTTTATACAAAGTGACAAATTTTCTTTGAATTCAAAAAAACAGATTATGAAAATGTATCTGGAGTATGGCTTCATTCAGTGTTCTCTGGCTTCTTATTCAAACAATACATAATTCAGTCTGAAAACAATGGTTTTTTTAGCTATGAGAGTTTTGAGCCAACTGTTCATTCATTCTCCCATTCAATATGTGCAACCAAAAACAAATTATGTGATGCGAACTGCCACCAGGCACTCCATAACTTTAAGCCAGGTCACTCGTTAAAACCATCTTTTAAATCTTTCTCTCCTCTCCCCGTCTGTTACAAATATTTATGTTTTTTTTCCACAATACCCACCCAACTGCTGTCGTCGCCCTCCATGTCAGAGGAAACCGCAGGCCCCACCAAATTGCAAATGACCCCTTCTTCTTCCCGTCCTCCGACAACGATCCTAAATATCCTTTCCGCACATCCTTTGCGCTGTCTTTGTCAGCTGTTGTTTTATGATTGTTTTGTGGTTATTCTGTTTGCCGATGGACTCACAAAGTGTCTCTGCTTATCACACCTACTTGGAGCCTAGATGTGAGAAAACACATCAATCGTCACAAGCGTTCCTAGGTTTTTGTTGGAAAAGCTAACTTTGACCGATGGAAAGATCTACTACCTGTTACCTGATATTTTACATATTTCCACAAACTGTGTTTGTTTTCCTAATTTGAACATCTTTAAATTGGCAGTAGTTTTTTAAATTAATAGACTGAAAAATAAAGTCCAATAAATATTGATGAAAAGGTTTGCATTAATTCATAATTCAAAATTTTTTTACTGAAAAATGCGACTTCTAGAAATTATTTCAATTTGGATTTTACTAAATTTCAGTGACTTCTTGATAAATGTGTTCATCTGAATTTTTCACAAGTGTGCATATAGACAGACTAGCTATCCAAACTTAATTCGTCTTTTTTTGGAATTATTTTTAGAAGTTTTAAATTGTTTTTAATTCTGAAGTTTTAATAAAAACCTTTGCGATGAAATCCACATCATTGATAGAACCTTTACAATTTCAACCAAAAAATTTTAAGCTTTGGTGAATTGCCACATTTCTAAAAATGGGGATTTTTAAATATAGTTCCGAGAATTGATGAATGTTCAAACGTCTAGAATCTTGGAGTAAAAACAATTGCAACACAATTGAAAAATAAAAATTGTACAAAATAAAAATATATTGATCAACAACTTTTTGATTGTAATTTAAATATTTTCAAACAGTTTTTAAAATTTTCACTGTTATATTTGACATTTTCAGGACGACAACAACGCTTTTTAGCAGTTTCCTTACTAATCCAGTATGGTAAAACATAATGAGTTCAATTATCAAATGTTTTAGAAAAATTATTTTTACTTAAAAATCGTTCACTGTCGTTTCCAAAAATATACTTAACCTTTTATGCCACTTGAAATATTCTGTTTTCATTCACGCCTACCACATGAAGCTCATTTTACGAAGATAGTACATAATACCAATGGGTGTTATGAGGTTGAGCACCTACACAAGCTCTTGACTATATTGACCAAAAGAATTATGACACGTCGTTTTCCCTTCTCCTAGACAAGCCTCTTCCCGCTTATTCCACTCCGTTCGCATGTTGTCGTACTCGACCTCGGTACCGCGGTCGGACCCCCATCGTGCGCGCCTCAAAATTTATGAACTGATTTTATCGAGACGGGCAAGGGCTGTGATTCCGGCCATGATTCCATGATTTGCGGTCCATTTCTTAATCCTAACCCAGAATTTTATTGCTTACTTCCTATTTTTCAATTGCCGTCTTCCTCTTTTCCTTTTTACCCACCCGGGCGGTCTTATGTGAGGAGGTTGTGCACTATGCAGATTCGTCTGTCAATAAAACAATAAGTCTTTTGTACGTGACACGCATGTGCCGCTATCATTAGTAGTTTTATCATGGTTAACATAATCGAATGAGCGTGAGAACGCGTAGAAATTGGACACTCTTATTCATGGTCACCGTATTCAAATGTTATGCATGTGGTCCCGCAATTAACACTGATAAGAAAATTATATTATTTGGTTTTTTTTTCAGAAATATCTGAATCAAGTTTGTGATTGCTTTAAATATTTTTAAATGTTAGCAAATAAAAAGTAGATCTAAAAACACAAAGATAACGTTCTTTGTAGATAAACAGATTTTCAACAAATATTAAATTTTCATGGTAGGTAATTTATTACTTTAGAAAGATTGCTTCCTTGTAGTATGTATATAATTTTTTTTTAAATAAAATTTTCTTCATTGCTAAATTACCTTTGCCAAATTGTGTTCCAATTAGTGAACATTAAAACCACACCCAAGTGTTTCTTTGCCCGTTCTGCAGGTTGTGTAAATCAAAATTGGCATCAAAAACAAGCCAATCACATTAAATTCTTAATGACCCGTGGTTCGTCATCTTTCTATTTAAAATTCCAAATTATACAGAGGTCATTCTGCGTTTTTTGTTGGGTTTATTAGGTTTGTTGGGGTTTGTTGGTCCTTCAGAACCTACGTACTATTTTTTCGAAAAATTAATACAAAATATACACCTCTTTAAAAACATTCTTTAAAAAAAAATCCTAATTTTAAAGCATAACTCATCTTCTATTCTATACATCTTTTAGAGGTTTATAAAATTGAAGTTGGATGTCGTAAAAATTATTTTCAGAACTTTTCTCGATTTTTTCATTCTACGGAAAAAAGTAGCTAACTTAATTTTCATCTTAAACATTTTTTGTCAGCCAAAAATCTGTATATTTCTATTTTTTGAGTTTTTGGCTTTTAATCTATTTTTATTCTTTATTATTTATTTTTCAAGAGAGTAGGGGCACACACCCAAAAATGCATTACACTTTTTTAATGGCATACAATTTTTTAGATATTAAAATGCAATAAAATTTGTCAGGTAACAAACTTCGAAACTGCAAGATTGACATATTTCTGGGCGAATTCCGAATCTAGCTGTACCATGATTTTCTTTTCATTATTCCTGATTTTTCAAAGATCGACACATTAGAAAACACGACAATTTTTCAAATCCTCACATATATATCCGTTCGGATGCTTGCCACCCTCACATACTTCAAACTCAATGTAATACGGAAAAGATACGGGGTGTCAAGAGACGACGCAACAAATGTTGTTCTCTTGCTTCCGGAATAATATCCACCCCATCGATATAATATTGATATCCCAAGTCGTAAGACGTGATCGCTTTTCTCTATTTTTTATCGTTGGGTCGTGGCTCAAGTCAGTAGCCCGGAAAAGAGTGTTTCGGAATGTATGTTGCCGCCTCAAAAGACACTCAGCGGGCACAACAGACCCCCGACTCGTATTCAAATGTAATTTTTCATTCTTCTCAAACACTGATGACCTCCGCCATAGGGCTTGTGTCCCTTTTTCCTTTCACTTGCCAAAACCGATAGTCTCAATTTCTGTTTTCACGACATCAACATAATTAATTTTGTAACTTCAGTTTAGATTGTATAATTTTTGCTAAATAAATGCTATAAGAAACAGTGAGCCCAGCAAAACGATTACTTGCAAAAAGTAAGATTGCAAATATCTCGAACACTTTTTAGAAGATAGTATCATCGTTTAAAAATCGTTTCTCAAAAAACCAGGGCTTATGGATCTACCTTCCCGATTTTTATTCAAAAGTAACATTTCCTGTTAATTATTATCATATATGTCTCATTTTTCAAGTACTTTTTTCTTGAAATAATATGTGTTCACAGCAAAAAGTGATTTGGTCCCAAGGACATTTCTTCCTCCCACTTCAGGTTCTCAGTAAGTTTTCTTTCATGTTTCATGCATAACCTTCACAGAAGCTGATGACTAACAATTTCCGTTCTCGCCGACATGAGAATACAGCCTGCTTCTGTATTATACGAGTAAAAATTTATAAGTATAGACGTTTAAATTAAACGCTTAAATCTATATAAAAAACCACCGGAAGAAGATTCTCATCAATTTTCAAAACACATCTCTGCGCAGCGGTGGTCTATATTTCGACATATTGCAGACAGATGTTACATTTGGGGAACGCCGCAGGCAGTATTCTTTAAGTGAAATAGTGCTTTTAGTGTTAATAAACTGAATTTTTCAGTAGTTATCAAATATCTAGAAGGTTAGGATGTGCTAAGTTCTCGCTTAAACACTTTCTGTTCAGTTTTGCAAATTATTAATGAAACCCCACAAATTATTAATGAAACGCCCAAACTTTCTACTGATATTTTCCAAATTTTTTTTGAAATCTCTTTTTCCGAGCTCCAGTCTTTCCTTTTAACTTACTTAGATCTATACGTAGAACACTTCAAAAGGGTTTGGAGTCCAAACTTTGGACTGAAAAAATGCCCGTTTCCGTTCACTGCTTTAAAAAATTGTTGTGCTCTTATGCTCTCTACCCATCTCTTACTCCCTCTCGGCATCTTTTTGCACCAATTGAATTTTCGTGATTTGGCGCAATTTGAGTCAGACTGCGAAAGCTAACCCTTTAACCCAAAACTATCTCTTCCCCGGCTCCTCTCTTTTTCAACAGATTGAATTGAAAGCTGACTTTTCCCCCATGTTCGGGGAGGCGAAGCGCATCAGATTGCAATTCGGTATTATCTTCCAACTTGATCGGCTTGGAGTTTTAGTTTCTAGGGAGTTTTTGAAGGGTTCCATCAGTATGACTCTGCCGCAAGTGCCAATCCACTCTCAAAACACACCCTTTCTCAAGTGCCCCCCTTCTACGCTTTTGCGTTCTTTTAATCCAACTTGTCAGATTGAAATGTGATCCGTTCCTCGTTCCCTGTTACCAAGCCTATTTCTTTTTCTCAACCATACTCTTCCAATTCAATACCGTCTATCTCGCCCCCCCCCCCCCCCCCCCGTCCGTTTCAATTCAATTTTCCACTTGCCTTCATCTCGGCTGTTCGTCTGTTCACCGCAGGTGGTCCAGCTGGCATATTTATTTTTCATTCGGACACTGACGATCGTTTTCACAAAAAGTGCCAAATAGGGGGAGGAGATATTAACAGCCGTGAGCATTTCTAAAGCGAGTTCATAACATACTCAGTTTTATACAGTTGTTGGGCTATCTGTTTCAGACTTTTTATATGGCATTCATTGTTATTTGTAACTAATGAGATTTTTAAAAACATAAAAATCTTCTATTAGGTCTCAATTTTAAGTTTCTTAAAACTTGAATTGAATTTTGAAATTTCCCATACGACCCTGTAACAGTCTGAAGAAAAATAGCCTATATACAATTCTACACTCAGAAATTATATTTTTAAATGTGTAGACCAAATACACAACGTACTGTCAATATCTTGAATAATTTCACATCCCCAATTAAGCTCTCTTTCCAGTCGTACCCACCACTTTATCCGGATGTTGTTTTCAATTTCATTGCCCACCCGGTCCCCGCCCATCAACTCCATCGTATCCCCATTGCGCATCTCTTTTGAAACCACCACAAACCATAAAAGTTGTCTTGTTATTCATGAGCCCCATTTGGTATGTATGGGATTCTGAGGGGTGATAGAGATGAGCTCCATCTCCTTTCACAAAACACAAGAGAAAAAGTTTAGTGTGGCGGGTGAATCTCCTCGCGAGGTTTATTGCTCTTTTTGATGACTCCACACAAACACTAAACACCTTAACCTTGTTTCTTAAGTCTCTTACCCTTTCCCTTTTTATCACTCTTCTTTTTCAATTTTGTTTCTTCATGTTTCTTGATTCCACAGTTCGTTTTTTTTGGTGACTAGCGTGTCAAACTGCTGCCAAACTATCATTTGTACGGCTCATTGAACAAACGAATGCGAATGGAATTGTGAAGATAGACACTATGTCTCCATTTCATTCATGGGTCAAATCTTCAGTTTTCGTTTGAAGTTTTTTAACAGTTTTTCGTTTTTCTAGATCCTCGATTTCAAATTTCTCCTAGCGTAATGAAGGAAACGCACAAAAAGTGCGCGCCGCTCATGTGTACTTTAATATGAACAAAAACGATAATTACAGTACACAACCGTCATTATCCTATTAGGGAAATTTAGTGAGTAGTTTTGTGAATATGAAAGTCAGGCATGCGTTGCAATTCAAAAAATATACATTCCGAGTAACTTTGGAAAAATTACGGTTTATTTTCAGTTTATTAGTTTTAGAGTAAGTTGTAATATATTTAAGAACTAATGTACTGTAATACACCAATGAAGGTTGTGTGATTCGTATATAAATCTTATACAATTTTTGCTTTTTGATACATATATTTCTTCTCAGATCATTTTAAAAATATCCAAGAAGCTTTTGAATTATTTTTAGGCATGTTAGCTTGTACTGCTGAAACATTAATAATAAGTAACTAGAAGAGTTAATAATTTCCGAACCAAATTTTGATGGAAATATTTTAAAGGTGAAGTAGCACTGGGGGGATTTTGTCTAAATACATTTATAATAATCCAAACGACTAAATTTCAAAATAAAACACTTCACAATTTTTTTTAGATTTTTTATACTTTCCGTTCAGTTTTGGCAAATTGCCAACAATTTGAAAAATATGAGCTTTTGAAGAAATCCAAAGCAATGCCGCAAGGTCCGACCCCTCCAATGATTTGATACAAATGATTAAAACAAAATTACAGTATAAAAAATTTTTTTTTTTGGTCGATTTCCAAAGTTATGAGTGGCAAAAACTGATTGATTGTCACTTTGACATTAAATAAAACATTTGTCAAAATTTTAAACGTTTCAATTTTTTCGAATCAAAATTTTAAAATCACATACTTTTTCCGAGTACGCTGAAAGTGGGAAGGATTTTCATGAAACGTATTGTTTCTTTATTTTTGTTAGACAAATTCTTTCTACGATTTTTTTGTTCCTAAATAGAAACCAAAAAATACCTCTGTCGCTATCTTCTTGCCTGTTTCTTTCCCGTAATATTTGTTATACCAAGAGTTAAGTTGGTTGAAGTTGAAGAAGCTTGAGGGGTCACAGTGTTTGGTTTGCACTTTTTTCTTTTTTTAATGCTCTCTGCCATAACGCGATGCCAGCTGTCTTTTTATAGGTTCTGAAAACTTTGAGACTGTTCGTCAATGTTTCATCTTTTATTTCAATCTAATGTAAACAGTGTAGGTATGTACTAAATTTAATTTTTTCCATGATCTCTATCATGTAGTGATTATATTCCGATAAATCTTTTAGGTATACATTCCGATGATGAAGCTCATTTTGTTTTGCTAAGTTTTGTTTATATTTTCCACAATAAAGAAACAAAAAAAAGAATATAAAGTAAAGCATATAAATTTCACCTATATGCAAGTTTTATTGTGTCACTAAACAAAAAGTTCTCAATTTCACCTTTTGAGCATCTTACATGAAAATGAAGGTCAAACTTTTTTTTGTTGCTCCCGAATGTTTGCTGAGCAAACTGCCGTTGCTTCATCGCTTTGTCTAATTCTACCATAAACACAAGTCAACTGTTCATGCCGAGATGTGTTTTTTCGCGTCGCAAAAAAGACAACTTTATCGTACTCCACTACTACATGCTTCTTGTTGTATTATTCTACAAAAGGAAGAAAAACTCGGAATTTCTGAGTCATATTTCGTTTTTCCCTTTCATCTCGTGTCCAGCAGCACCGTGTTTTTTTTTCATTTCTGTACATACTAGGCCCTTTTCATGGATACCTCCGTTTTTCCTTACTGGTATTTATACCTGTTTTGTAAGCAAGGACTGAATGGTTTTGTTGTCATCAATCACTTTCCGCAAGTTAGAGTCTTCATACTATGAAGTTACTATTTCTATGTCTTCTTATGATAACGTCCGTCTGTTTTCACACTCCTTGATTTGAACGGTTCATTATTTTTTATTCGAATTAAAAACATATATTTCAATGGTGGTTCTGCATCTTTAAAATTGACTTCTTCATTAAGTTTTTCAATTGTTCAATAGATTTTTTTTAATATTTAAAATCAGAATTTTTTTAAATTTAAAATTTGTATTTTTTATTAGAAAAATGGTTGCCTTCCCCAAAGAAAACTCCGATGTTTGTTAAATTATGTTAGTTTTAGGCATAAATAAGAATTATATTTTTTTAACCTAAAAAACGGTTTTACCATTAAGCCCAGATAGTAAAAAAATAAATATTGCGTATAACAAAGTTGAAATTCTACTTTAAAAGTCCCACCATAAAAATTGAAGTTTTTTTGAATAAAAATTTTGTGATAGCATTCAAAAGGGGGGCTAAATTTTATTTTGACTGAAAACAAAAAACAGGTATTCTTGATAAGCAATGATCAATTTACATCAATTTGGCAAGAACAGATTTTTTAATTTTTCTCCATGTTAGCTTGGTTTTGTGAGATGACGTTGGAGTGAAAAGTTTGGTATAAAAATTTGGTACCGTAATTTTTTCTATTAAGCTCGCAATAAATACTTGAGCATGGGAAACTGTTGCTTTCAGTTAATTTCTATTGCACTTTAAATAATTAAGAGAACTTTTAGGTTTCTATGTCATCTTACATGTTTTGAAAAACATTTGAGTGGTTTCAAACAAATCCAATCACTTCTTTCTCAATTATCAATCGTAACCTTTTTATACTTATAAGCTCTTTTTTCAAAATCATTTAATACCACACATTCTACATTTATTATATTTATCTAAGCGTTTTTTCAGCTCCACTTTTCTCATTTCCGTTTTCATCAATTCAGAATGCTCATTTCAGATTCTCAATGAGCGAGAAAAAATCGCCGTTTCTTTCGCTATTTCGCCGAAAGAAGCGGGTCACTGAAGAGATGCCCCAGTCGGGAGTGCTGTCGCCAGTCAAGAAAAATGTGAGTTTTATGGCGCTTATCCTTGCAGGCTTGAGAGCACAAAAAGTGAAACATGAAGCATGACAATAGCGTGTGACTTTCCTTGTTACGCCAAACATCGCCTTCACAACAAAAATATTCGGGGCCTTCCTGATGGCCCCCTGGGATCTGTCGGGAGCGCCTCCAGGAAAACATAGAGGTTTTTAACAAGTGCCCTCCACACCACGGCGGCTTCGCTTTACACCACTTGTTGCCATTTTTCTTGCATCTTTCATAACATGAGACAACTGAACTCCGGAGCAAGTTTTTTTTGTTGCTCGTGGTTCTTCACTTCTTTTCCCAAAGACTTTTTTGTTAGTCCTTTTTTCTTGCTTATCTGCTCGTAGTTAGTCACCCTCGCACCCTCAAGTTCTTCGTAAACAATGTAAACAACTTTGCACTTTAATATTCCCGTTTCAGGACAAAGAAAGAACTGGAAAGGAAAACAAAGGTATTGTGAACAGCAATACGATGCCTGCTGATATGGATGGAGGCAAGAAGAACAAGAAGACTAAAGTATCTAAAAATGGAAAGGATTTTGGAAAGGTTTGTGAATTGAGAACAACCTGGATGCAAAGAATGTGCATCAGTATTTGTGACTTATCCGATTTTAAAAATCTTAGAATTTCGAAAATTCTTAGCAAAGTTTGGGAAAGAAATTGCTTGGAAATAAAGTTGAAAGCAAATCAATATGTGATCAGAAAAGTCTATGCTAACAAATTTTAAGAACCTCAATAGCTGTATACTTAATATTTCAGCAAAAACGTTTCACAAGGAATTAAAACTAGAACTGAATCTAGACCTTAAAGCCAAAACGGAAACAAATCAAAATTTTAAAATTTAAAATTTACAGTGAACTTTTAAATTTTCAAAAATTACAGTCAATGTCAATGGATGTACTTCTGGAAGATGAAGCTGCAGCACTTGTTGAAGCGCTTGAAACATTTGGAGACGAAAAACCAACTGTTGCCAGGAGTATTCCAAAACACGCCAGAGTTGTCAAAAAAGAAGACAACTCAATGAAAAACTGTTTGTTCGAGAAAGAGGTGAGGATTTATTCAATTTTCCAAAAAAAAATTTGGCAATGCAGATTATACATAGAAGTTAAAAGGAGCTGTTTGTTCCGATTACGTTCAGGAAAATTACAAATTTTCAAAACACCATTGTTCAAAATTTAAAATCTTTAAAACGTTACCTAAATAAACCAAAATGTTAAAATTGTGCCATAAAACTTCATAGATAGATTCTAAAAATTTTTTATGACAGTTCAAAATCTCTATGAATGTGAGTTAAATTTTGGCAACTTAGTTGTGTCACAGCGTCTAAAACTAATGGCAAAAATGCGAACTATGTTGAATTTGTTTTTTTTTCTATAACTCAGACTGAAATTTTTTTTGCTAAATCAACGAGAGTTTTTATTATGAAATTTGAATTTTAATTCTATGTTCAATACAATTGAATAATAGAAAAGATTTGGCTTCGCCACTAACATTTTCTGATTTTTCACAAATATTACACACTGAATAGCAATAATAATAAAAATCATTACTCTCCAGGTATACGACACAATGCTCAGTGACTCATTGCGAGTTTGTGAAATGCTGCAATCCCATTTAGATGATTGCATCGTTTCCGTGCGAGCAAAAAGTCCGGAGCCCACTTCGTCGTACTCACTGGACGGCCGTGATTCTGGCCGTGGAGCTTCTTCTCCATCTTCCACTATGTCATCTACCACAAGTCCAGGGACCAAAAGAGTTGCCAAGGAAACTCATATGTGAGAAGATACAAAACTATGATCTGACCATTTTTGCAAAAATCGTTTGTCATTATATCTACCAAGACTCTCCATCTCATTCCACGTTTGAACCCCTACCATAATGCTGTAAACACTTGCTGTTATGTACTAGATTAGCAGTATACTTTTATATTCTCTTTCGGGTTCATTATCCCAGCTTTTGACACTTTTTCATTTCATTTCATTGTTTATATACTTTGTCATTGTCACTTTTCTAGCTGTTTATCGCTTTCCACGTACCACACCAACTCCTTACCAAAAAGAGCAATTTAACCGCGATGTTATTCCGCATGATGAATGTATTTAGATCTACAACCATATGTAGTACAGGTTCTCCTTTTTTCTTCCATTTATTTTCCATAATACCAATATCTCAAAAAATCTAATAAAACGTTATTAAAATAGTTCAGCAAGGGCTAAAAACATCGGAATTACAGATTTTTTTTTCAAAAAACATAAATTATTAATTACGCAGTATTACGTAGTTTATTGAAGGCCTGGTATAAATTTCTCGATATTCGATCATTACCATTTTTCCAAGCGCCAGACAGTGCATGTCAATCAATAGCTTCGCATAACGCAAAATAAAAAAAGCAAACCGGAGTATGTATTGTCTTCCGGACGCATGTCTCCGTATGACTCATGAACTACCGCAGACACACTTGAAATACGTCGTCTGACGTATGCTTTTTGTGCCATTGAACATCTGATCGCAATCATTGCTCACGGGAGAAGTGAAAGAACAGGAAGAAAACTAGCCTTGCACCCGACGAAAACGGTGATTAATTTGTTTGAAAAAGCCGTCTGAGGAGCCTTTTTCGAGACTTTTATATTGACACGAGACCTCATGCATTACAAAAAAAACGTGAAGAGGAAACAGTTGAGATTAGACTTGATAATGACGTGATCTGAAATAAACAATGAAATCACAACTCTGAAGCAAATTTTTAGAACTGATTTTGAAGCGTTGCTACTTCTTCTGATCACACTTGATTCTACTTGGTTCTACTTGGAAAAAATCTACCTGATAATTGATTTTCACATCAGAAATTTCATTTTTCAATTCAGCAAATGAACTGAAGTTTCAGTAAATTCAAGTATAGACTGTGAGCAATCTACGAGATAATATCGTAACGATTACGTCCCATTTTGATCTTTGAAACGTTAACATTTGAAACACTTTGGAGGACGCAAAACCGAAAAATCACAGAAGATGCGCATTTTGTTTGTCAACGAATGCTCTGAAGTGATCAGATGAACCTAGGACAAGAAGATGAAAAACGGCTGAGAAATGAGGACAAGGGGGACAACACGAGAAAAAAGAACCGACAGATTTGTCGTGGTTTTTCATTTTTGGCGCCACCGAGCTGGTCAGTATTAGCCACTAGAGGATAATACGGGGGCGAATAGGTTGGAAATAGGATGATGAAGTGGTTTTTTGACGAGAGGGAAAGTACTTGATGGTATATGGAAAGAATAAAGAATAGGAAGTGCTTCGAGTTGTGATGATGAAATATTCTAGAGGGGGAATTTATATTTTATACTATGGACCTTATTTTGAAATCGGCCAGTTGAAACCAAAAGCAAAACCAACAACTGTCAACTGACAAAACTAAAATATTTCGAGTGTTGTATTGCGGAAACTTGTTTTGGAAAAACTAAAAAAAATTTAGAAAAATTCGAATCAACTTCCTGTTCCCGTTTGTTCTTCCTTCTTCTTAGCTCATTGAGCCCTAACACTTTCGGCATATTTGGCAGCTTCCTGCCTTTCATCAATTTTTTTCTGCCCCCCAGTGCGAACCGATCGAATCGAAAAACAAACGACACAGTGCCGAACAATGCTTCCTTCTTCTTCTTCAAGGCATTGAACCAATTAAAAACGGGCGCCTGGGAAATAGTGTGGCACCCGGTGGAGACGGTACTCTCCTTTTCCAGGTCATGACGAGCTCTGTTTTTGCTCTCGGCAGACATGCGCTGCTGCTGAGCTGTTTGCCTGTAGAAGCTCCGGTGGCTTGACCGCGCAGCGCCTCGAGTCCGCGCGCTCTCTCGCTGGGCGGTACACGGAGCCGGTTTCGTGTACTTGCCTGGGAGGGCAGGGCATGTGCCTTCCTACTTGAAGCCCGTGTTCGGCCACCTTCTCCCATCATTCATAAATATTCTCTTACCAATGAAGACAGAAAATTAAAATTTTCAAAGTATTTTGAACTTTTTTACTCAAACCTTGAGATTTTATTTTCAATTGATTTCTGCTACAGTAGTTTTTAAATTTACTTTCTTGTTCTTAATTAAGTAATTCCTTCATTTGTTTTTTGCAGAAAATGCGCTGGTGTACATTAAGGCACCTTTTTAGTGTAAGTAACATTTTACCATAGCTTCTTTATTCATTTTTGTTTTTAGATATCCACGTTAGTCATCCTAGCAAACGCTGGATTAGAGTGTGATCCAACTTCAAATGTCAAAAAACCAGATCCAGGAAGTCCTGAATCCTACCTATACTGTAATTTGGAAGGGTAAGAATTAAAGCTTGTTCCGATGATCATCTGAATCTTCAGATCGTTCTCAAAACGAAAATGCGCTAGCGGTAAAATATTCAACAGTGAAACTGGTGAATGCGACTCTCTGATGCAGGCTGACGATCCGATCGATGATATTTTCTCCCAGCCGTTTTTCCAAGCACCGGGTAAATTATTCAGGCTAAAAATTTAAAAAAGGGAAGCGTTGGTAGATAGTTCGATGATAATTGAATTCAAAAAAATCAAATATTTGTTGTAGACTTTCTTTTTACGCTCAATCTTTTCCAGTAATATTCCAATATGTATCTTTCAAACAAAAGCACAAAAGCAATGGCTTCAAATTATGAACATTTCTAGCAATATCACTACTAGTTTCTCAAGTTTTTTAGATGATTTGTGCGGTGAGGGAATCCCACTTACCATTCTCAGTGCTCCAGTGACTTGCAATCCGTCAATCAGCAGTTGCCCAGATGGTTAGTGTTTAATCTTTAATTTTTCTGATTTCTCAATCAATTTCCAATTTATTTCAGGATACAGTTGTCAATTCTATGAACGCACCGGGTCGAGCTACTGCTGCCAGAACCCGACACCAACCGCAAAGAGCTCGACTGATAAGATTAACTGCGGAGAGGGACGAGTTACGTACATCGAGGTGAATATTTTTCCGTTGTTTGTTTCCTCATTGTTTGCCCAAATTTCATCAACTTTCTGGGTGGTCAGTTCTAAGCTGAAGCCAAGAAGGGGGAGAAGCCGGAATTGAAACTGAAGAAAACACTGGTGACCCAGAAGAAAATGATTCTTTGTTCCACACAGGGAGAAACGAAATTGAAATCGGTCAAATATTTGTCAACTTCATTCTTTTTTTGCAGATGGCCACCGGAAAACCACGTTCTTGTGTTCTCACTGGCGATAACTCGTGTCCAGCTGGATTTGGATGCACTCTTGTTGCTGGAACTACCACGAGATGCTGCGCCAAAGATTTGGGATGTGCAACAAACTCGGCACCTCAATTGAGAGGAAGTAACCCTGTCGAATGTTCACCAACTGATGGAAGTGCTTGTAAGAACGGATATGTGTGTAGCAAGAGCCAATACTTGAACAAATTCATCTGTTGCTCAAATCCGGATGGTGAAATTATGGGTGAGTAATTTGATCTTTTGCGTATTGTGAGGAAAGATGAATAAGATTTGAAAGTCGGAGGAAAAGAAACAAATACACACAGAACGAAAATCAGTGCAACAGCACCCTCGCCAACAACAATAGCAATTGTACATCCAATATCTTTCCTATTTAGGCTCCTGTCCTGGAGGTGAGACACCACTTGAGAATATCCAATGCTCTGCAACCAAACCGTGTCCAAACGGATTTTCTTGCAATGACAAAAAATGCTGCCCATACGCAAGCGCTTGTCCTGCCGGAGCACCATTGAACAATGGACCAATGAAATGTAGCGAGAATGCACCATGTCCAGAGGGACACTCATGTGTCAGTAATGCTGGAATTCAATACTGCTGCCCAGCCAAAGAAAAAGTGTGCAACATGCCAAGAAATAGTGGAGTGCAATGTGCTTCATCAATGAAATCTTCGAATCGCTACTATTTCGACATTGGAACCGCTACGTGCCGTTCATTCAAGTTCACACAGTGTGGAGGAAACGCGAATAACTTTGGATCACTTGAAGAATGCGAAGGGTTCTGTGTTGACACTCAATGTCCTAACGGCCAGGCTCATCGAGTCGGCGCTGTGAATGCCAACTGTGCTCTCGCTCAAGCAGACACTTGCCCAAATCAGCACTTTTGTCAACTTCCGCTATTTGGACCAAGCCCTATTTGCTGTCCAACTCCGGAATTGACGTGTAATGAAATGGTCTCCGCTGGAACTCCATGCTTTGGAAGAGGTCTTACTATTCAAAGATTTTATTTCAACCCCTCGACTCAGTAAGTGTATTTCAATATTTATAAGTTTTATCTAAACAACATTTTTTTAATTAACAAAAATTAATTAACAATGCTTTGTTTCTGAATATAGGATAAATGTAGCTATTTGGCTTGGAAATTTTGACGCCGGTAAACATCTATGATTTTCAGAAAGTGCCAACCATTCCACTACTATGGATGCAGTGGAAATGGAAACAACTTCGAGACTGTCGACCAATGCCAAAACTTCTGTCTTCACTCAGCTGATAGTGGTGAGTGTATTTTAGATTGAAATTATGAAAAATATTTTTGTCGTTACAGCTTGCGATGGACTGGTACCATTGAAAAACCCAAATAGTGAGCTTCAACGATGCAGCGAAGAAGATCCATGCCCAGCTGGTTATGAATGCAACGATTCTTCGTACTGCTGTCCAAGTTCTGAAAATGCTTGCAATGCAAACATGTCTAGAGGAAATGGATGTAAGGGATCAACCCAGAGAAGCATGTGGTTCTATGACAAGTCGAAGAAGAAGTGCTCTCAATTTGTATACAACGGTATGTTTATTGAATGCATGAAAGTAGGTGAACATTTTCTATTCCAGGCTGTGGAGGAACTCCTAACAGATTTACTACCAAAGTTGCTTGTACCGAATCATGTGTTCAGTCTAGCGCATTTGGATTGTGCCCAAGAGGAATGAACCCGTTCACCGAAGAAGGAGAGATTACACCAAAAACTTGCACTCTTAATGTTCGTAGCACTTGCCCCAGTGGAGCATCATGCGTAAAGTCTTCTACCAATCAGTCAATTTGCTGTAAAGCTGTGACTGCTTGTCCAGATAACCGAATTCCATACAACATTCCTGGTACCAACTCTGTGGTTGCATGTAGCATTGAGCGTGATGATTGTCCTGATGACTTCCAGTGTCTGGAATCTGCAACAGCTCCAGGATTCCATATGTGTTGTTCGGGACCACTCCCTTCTGCTCAGAGGCCAGTGCGTCCAATAGCTCCAGTTGCCCCTATGCCAAGAAGACCATTTGAGCCAGATAGCTTCGCTGATCTTCTTTCAAATATTTCTCCATGCCCGCCACAGCTATTCAGTAGTGGACAAAGTTGCACCGTCAACCAAGTTGGTGATTGTCCGAAAAATCATATTTGTTTCCGTGATATTGGATTCAAACAAGGATCTTGCTGTAGAACAACTCCACCAAAGTGCAGTCAAAGAGGATATGTTCCAGTTTTCCTTGACAGAACTCAAGTTCAGGTATGTCAAGTGGATCTTGACGGATGCCCAGAAGACGCCAAATGCATGACCTCTAGCGTGGCAAAATTGGCAATTTGTTGTCAGAAATATCAACCTCCAAGCCCGAACAATAATCGACCGGCAAACAGAGGAGTCAACCAAGGATCGGTGTCAAACAACAACCAAAACAACAATAAGGGAGCTGTGTGTGCTAATGGGGAGACTCCATTCCGCGGACCTGACAACAAATTCCAAGAGTGCAACTTTGTTCACAACACTTGTCCATCGGGATATCAATGCGAGTTCTCTTCAACCGGACAAGCCGTTTGTTGTACCAATACTAATGTTATTCGTTGCCCATCTGGATCTTCTGTTTTTGAGTACGGAGGAAGACCATTGGCATGCCCTGCTGGAAGTAACAAGTGTCCTCAAGGATACAGCTGTATGCCTTCCACAAACCCACAACATCACCTCTGCTGCTCTTCCGGATCCGGAATGGGAGTTTCACAGCCACAATGTCTCCGAGGAGTTGCCTATGTGAACCCTGCCACAAATCAACGTCAATTCTGCTCTCCGATGAAAGCTGATTGCCCAGCAGGATACACTTGCTTCGAGTCAGACCAATCTTCTCAATTTATATGTTGCACCCATGGAGACCTGAGTGACAGATTCCAAGGATACTGCCCACCGCGCCAAATTCCATACATTTCTAGAGATGGATTCCCTCCAACCTGTCATATGCAACTTTCACCATGCCCAACAACAGCTCCATATGTTTGTATCTACTCTCCAGAAAAGCAAGATTCTTATTGTTGTGCACCAATTGACACTGCTGTTCATGTCGTCAATCCAGACAGAGGATATGCCTCTCCAGCCAAGAATATTGATCTACTCGAAACTCCAGACGTACCGTCATCCAATGTTCCAGGAATGACTCAGACCTTCCCAGGAGGTCCACCAGCTCCAGGAATGGGACCGATCGGTATGCCAGATCCAATCCCAGGAATTGAAAACGCAAGAATTCTGCCACCAGCTCTAGCCCAAGCAGAGATGGAGAAAAAGATTCGTGAACAATTTGCCAATAAAAACAATAATGAACATGGAAACAGTTTTGCCAATTTTGAAGGAAACTCTGGAGAGTCTGGAAACTTTGGAAACAATAACTTTAACATGGGCGGTGGTGCTGTTCCAGGATTTGGAAACCAAGCCTCACAAAGTGGATGTCCTCTCGGTTCAAGACCGTTAATCGGATTTAACCAACAAATCACTGAATGCTCTCAACAGCCATGCCCAGATGGATTCTCGTGTGTTTTTGCTGAAAAAGACAACAGATTCCAATGTTGCTCATCTGTATCCATCATGCTTGCTGTCAACAAACCGACCAATAAACAGTCAACCCCGTCTCCAAATGGGCAAATTGATTGCCCCCCAGGATTCTTCAATATGGACGGAAAGTGCTTGAAGATCTTATTTGCTGGTCAAAAAGGATGCATTTCTGATGAACAGTGCAGTTCTCGTGAAGCAAACTCAACATGTGACAATGGATATTGTATCTGTCCAACTGACAAGCCACTGGTCCATGGAGGAAAATGTATTGCTACGTGCCCAGAAGGATTCTCCAATATTGCTGGAAGATGCTACGACCCAACAACAGTGATTTTCATGGACTCTGTTGACGAAAGAAAGAACGGAACTATTGGAGGATATTGTATGGAGACTTTGATCGAGGAAAAGAGATGTTTAGTTAAAAATAGTTATTGTTCGGAGAAAACAATAACGTGCACCTGCCAGCTTGGATATGACCTTGAGATGAACTTTGATGATAAGGACGATAAGGGAAAATGCAAAAAGAATAGTGACTCAAAATACCATGACTTGAAAGCAACCACTGCATCTCCATTTGATGATGAGTTATACTTCATTGATATAAGTAAGATTTTCCTTTGAATGTTTTCTATCAACTGTTATTATTTCAGGCTCAATGAACCACGAAAGCCCATTGAACGACACGGGAGTAGAGAGCGAGGACCTGAACAAGTACCTGTTCCAGTCTGACGAAATGATTCCAGTTTTTGCATAAGCATATTTTCCAAAAACCTTTTATTCTACAATTTGATATCTGTACATTTCGGTTCGAAACATGTTAGTAATAATACAAACGGGAAAAAACCAAATACACATTCAAAATACAAATTCATATGTACGAAAATTTTTAAAAATTATAATGTGTATTATTGATAGATGTTTATTTATTTTTATTTATATGTGCATTAATATTATTTTCTCTATTTATTTTTTTTTGCGAATGAAAGTTTCATGTTTTAGATTGAGAGGTTTTGAGGATCACGTTACACAAAAATTCAGTGTGAAAGGACATGACTTGTTTAAAATTTTTAGGTTTTGGTATTCTGACTCCACATTTATCAGAATAGTCTAGTTAGAACTTTTATAACCGAGAACACAACTTTAAGTTATTATAAATTACAATTAATCTTAGAAATTACTTATGCAAAGATTTTTCAAAGATTTTTTGTGATAATGATTTCACTAGTCTCTGTTCTGAGATAACAATAACCCTACCTAGATGCATAGATGCCTAGACCATCTATATGACTTATTGATAATTTATTGATGTTCTTCATTAGTTGAATCATAAAGACTATACATTATTTCAAATTGAGAAAAAATTTATTGTCCCGAACGAACATAAAAAACTAGTGGTACAAAAAAAATCCCGCTTGGTGAGTGAAAAATATCAAAATTAAATGAACAAGTAACTGTGGAAGATCTGAGTGATATGAGAATTGGGTCTAATTTAGCATTGCATACGAAATGAATATAATATACAAGTAGTAGAAATTCAATGTTTCAATAATTGTGGAGATGGAATCTCCTTGATATCAGAAATTGGGGTGATTGCGGTTAAGTTACTATCAGAAAGGGACATGTGTTCATGATCGTATTCGTTGCTTTTTGTGCTGTATGTGTGCTTCCATATCTCGGCAAGACATGCTGAACTATGGAATCTGTAACAAAATAATTAATCAACAACTAGAAAATTTTAAATAAAAGCTAATTAAGATTTACCTATAGAAAACCAGCAATGGTCCCACTGCGTAAATAATGTAATTATATTGAGTAGCTGCTTTGCTAGAAAACCCGAAACTTGATTTCATGCCTTCAAAAGTGTGGAAGACGAATAATGTAACATTGGAGACGAGTAAAAATGTTATGATTTCCTTTCCAGGTTTATATTTCATCGAGTATTTGGAAAGACAGCGAAGTCTGAAATTTTGATGAATATTTTGATAAAAAATTAAAAACTCGGAAGTCTCATCATATGCAGTGATGGAAACATTGTATTTACACGAAAATATGTTTTGCACGCTTTTCCATGTCCCTACCTTGAAGTAGTGAGTATGAAAGCGGCTTGAACCACAACTTGAATCATTCGAATCACAAAAACAAACGCCGGCAATGCGCTAACAGTGAGATCAGCAGATCTGCGACAAGTTATGAATACATCGATTCCAACTGCACAGTACAAAATTTCTCCAATCAAACCAATTATCAGCAAAATCTCATCAATTACTTCCCCGTGAGCATGTAGACGGTACTGAAGATGTCGCATTCTAAAATATAATGGATTAGTACTAATAGTTTTAGTGTACTCTGTAAACCTCCATAGACCAATGATACATGCGCCAAGGGCAATTGAAAAGAGTGACAAATCCACAATACCAAATACTAATTGAGCCCCAGAGCTGTTTCGCAATGATTCGAATATTGTGTACATTCCCATGGAGACCAAAGAGCCAATAAGGAATATGATTCCAGCAAATAAGCCTGTAGATGAAGAGCTGGAAAAAAATAGGATAATGCCCAATGAGATCAAAAAAATCTAATACAAGTTTCGACGGCTCCAAGTCTACACTAGCTTATAATAATATACTTTTCAATAAGGAAAAATATGATGCTCAGTTCATTTTTGTGACATAATGTATATTTCATTGCTAATAAAAATGTATTGAGCGTTAGCGTTTTTAATTTATTTATATTTTCTTATTTTTTTTATTCTCTGAAATTTTACCTGCAATCAATCCTCATTTTCACTTTTCGCTTCCCACTGTTACTCTGTTGATGATTGTTTTGACCTATTGACTTCCACAAAATAAACATGATTGCAGCACCAATTAACGAGTACCTTGAAAAAAAAAACCCATCATCATCACTTTTTTGTTTAGTTCTCTTAGAGTTAACTCACTCCACAATGCAAGTGGTCAAAAATGTGGCAACATCTCCGAAGTGCTCGAGAGCAAACAATCTGCTGGCCACTGGCTCCATCGTCTTTGTCGCCGGAGTGTTGTTGAGCTGAGAGAAGAAAAAGTGAATGACCTATGATACTGCAGAGTACTTACCGTTGAGTTAAGAACTGCGCTTATCAACTCGTGAATCTCTTCGGAAGATGATGACGAGGATGAGGAATAGTACTTTCGAAATGTCTGTTTAAGTTGCGCTTTTTTGTGGGCTTTAGCTTCCTGAAACATAACACCATTTGTTTTGATTTAAAAAATAGAGCTGCATCTAGAAAAATATTTTTGTGTACTCGCAAGCCTTCTTTAATTTTTCAGTAAAGAAAAAACTTTGAATATGAATAAAACTATTTTTTGTTTTTAAGCATAATATATATATATATATATACAAATTGTCTAAGCAATCAAAGGTGGAGTTGCGCTAGTGGTTTTCATGTTTAAAACCACTCAAAATAATGCCAAATGACTGAATTTTTCAAAAAAAAAAATTGAAAATTTTTGTCACAAATAATTTTGAACTTCATCAAAAAAAAGGGGTTTCTATTATTTTCAAACTTTAATTTCGTTTTAATCAACTACGTCTACATTGTAATGATTGGAATATGCGACAATGCTCTGGATTTCCTCAAAAACTAGTATTATCAAAAAAGTTGCCAATTCGCCAATAGTTTAACTGGAAATATCAAAAATCTAAAAGTTTTAATAGTGTTTTATGATGATATATTCAATCGCCTTGGATCTTAATAAGTGTATTAACAGAGACAAAATTGTAAGACAAAATCCCCACAGACGCTATCCACCTTTAAACAAAGAACAATAAATAAATTTACAAGCATTGCGACTAAAATATTTACGGCAAAAACCAATCTTTTTACAATTTTTTTTTTGAAATTATGAATTTTAATTATAATGATACTCTAATTTGCAGTAAAAAGTTATTTTTAAAAAATCAAACTTGTTTAGCCAGCACAAATCGAAACCATGTCCATAAATTCACCGATATCAGGTGCATCATACCAAACGCAACAATTTTACGAGAACTGTTTACAGTTATCTGAAATTCCTTTTTTTCTACAGCACATAAAGAATAGATCACCTTGGAATTGCAAAAAATGAAATGCATTTGAATAAAGGTGAATACTATTGCCACAATCATTTTCGCAATCGCAACTTTTTTGCATGCAACATTTTCAATACACAGAAACAGCTCCAATCCGAATAGAACAATTCCAACGCTTCCGAAAACTGAAATGTTTTATTTTAATCTATTTCTTGTATGTCCCACTTACAAAGAGCACCCAGTCGTAAGTACAATGTGCCAGCTCCTTCTCCATTGTGTTGGCTTTGCATTATGAACCAGACCTGCAGATTTTTCAGTTTCTCAATGAACTTTTATTAAAATTATCCGTTACCTCTGAGTTTTTGATAATTTTATATTTTCTGAGCACTGATATTAATTGATTATACGGCCCGGGATAAATTATAAATATATAGCAGTACGCGAAAAACAGAATGCCAACTCCATACATTGATATGTAGAAGATCTAAAATGATCGCATTGAAAATTTCATTTCATTTCATTGTTTCACTCCTAACCGTTTCAGCAAGCCACATATCGGTTCTCCATGTCGGTGAGACTTCAACCACCAATGATATTATAGTTAAGATTAGTGCATATAAACTGGTTATGAGGCGCACAAAGAAGTTACTGAAATCATATTAAATAGTAAACAATTGAACAAGAATGAGTTAACTAGACTTACGTGGCTCTTGGCTCATGAATCCAAGGTCGTCGGTAGAGTTCATGATGATGTGTGGGTGATGATGGTAGACTATCGCTGTCGCTTCCACCCTTCTCCATATCATCTGCTATCACAATAGCTGAAGGCATAATACTGATATGTTTGAACATAGGTCCAGGAGAAACTCTGTACAGCCCATCTCACAACAAGTAGTACTTTGTATTTGACAGGATAATAAGGGCAAAAATAAGTCCTTGGTATTTGCTTTGTATGTTCAAAGAAGACATAGTGATTCACATAAAATAATCTGTATTCAGAGACTGGCTTAAATAATTTAGTTTTTGCACATTATCGACTTAATTAATATTGACTATATGAACCATAATGCGTGGTTTTTAAATCTATATTTAAAAGGTGCATTCAAATCTTCTAAACCGCTAGTCGAAACACTGTTGCTACTACAATTTTCTATTTAACATTAAGTGATTCAGACCTGAAAAGAATTAACGAAAAAGTTTTGAACTTTTTTCTTACAAAAACCCATAATAATATCAAAAAATCCAAAAATACAAAATCAACTTACGATTGTGACTTGGGCTGTACATTGGCGTCGCCCCTATTTTTAGTTGCTCATCGACCATCAACATATCTGAAACACAAAATTATGAGAACACAGTCTTACAAAACTTTTTAGACAGTAAGGATCAGTTTTCATAAGTAGACAAGGTTCAAGTAGGTATTTTGCGGTGCTCGACCTCTAGTGTCAACGTCTCAGAAATCCGGTTATTAAGCTAGCACCGAATATTTCAGAAATCTTATGTTGTTAACGTTGAGCATTTACTAGATATTTCAAAAAACGGGAGACGCCGCTAGAAAATAACTATTTAATTTTTCTTAATTTTGTGGCAAAACGAAATGTTTCCAGTTGCTCGATAATTTAAGGAAATACTCGGAAGAAATGAAAATTTATCAATTTGCTGGGAGGCACAGAGAAAGTTGAGCAAAATTAATTCCGCCAGGTTTTTTTTTGTGAAACGGAACAACTAGTTACCGTCTGTAACTGTAACTATTTTTAACTGGTCGACCGGTTTGATTAGTCACAATGATCAGCCAAAAAGTTATCAGTTTATCTTACTGCAAAATAAAAACGACACGGAACCTAAAACGTTCACAAGTTTTCGAGTGGACAGAGAGCAAGAAGTGGAGAGCAGAGAAAATGGATCATTATATAATATGCTTGGTAAATAATAGGAAAAAAGTGAAATAATAAGCAGTTGAAAAGTTCATGTAAACCTATGACTTGTAGTTGTTGCTCTTTTGCCTAATTGAATATTGAATACTGACCGGAAGTGTGACTAGTGTACTACCGTAATCATTGTTTGAGAAACGCTTTTGTGAAGGTTCTTTACCCAAAAAACGTGAAAACTGTTGTTTCTCCGACAACTCTCAACTCCGAAAAGTGTTTTCAAATTGAGCAAAGTACTACATACCAGTGCCTAACCAATTATTACTAGCTAGACAGAACGCTTTGACTCAGTAATGGAAAAATGATGAAAACCTATCAGTTATAAAAGAAAAATGAGGTCGAGTAAAGTTACTAAGGTAGGCTAGTAAGTTGGTAGGTAGATTCGGGAGGAGAAGGGGGAGGTGAGAATTAATCAAAACTGGAATATTTATTTGTACTGTGTACACAGAGCTTGAAACGAGGGGAGGCAATAAGATGCCTGGCAATGTTTGTTCGACATCACAGATGGCAACCATTTTTGGAACACGCAATTCTTGACGTTTCAAGTTAGCATGGATTGTTAGAAATTATAGTGGTATGGTCTGCAAATAAACACGCGTACACACATTGAGGTACATGATATTGAGCAAAGAGCAATGGAACATGGATGGAAATAGAACACACATTGATACGGGTCAGAGTTTACAAACTTCTCGGAAAGAGAGTTCGGTAATGACATTGAGTCTATTTTGAAATTTTAAGAAAGAATTGTGATGCTTGATGTTTGATTTGAAAAACTAAATTTTGGTCGAAATTTATTGTGAAACAGCAAACTTCTGTATTGGTAAATTCTAACCTTGCTGTTTGATAATTTATTTGAGAAATTTTAATTTTATAGTCTTATCACAAGAACCCAAGAAACGATATTCTGAAGTTTGCCAAATTTCTTTATTTTCAGAATAAGTGAATTTTTTTGAATATCCACACCGAAACCATTTTGCTCTTATTAATATCATTAGTATTATTTTGTGTATTATTATTGATTTCTTGATGTTTTTTTTTAGATCATAAATGCTTTGATTATCGTATAATTGATGATTTTTTGAATTTTAAATTGTACTATAATTCTTTTACGTAGAATAAACTAAAAATTTTAAGAAAACTTGTTCTGCTCTTTGAATGAGTCAATATTTTTATTCGTTTAATATCGTTTTCAACTGCTTCTCAGCCTTGCTTCTCGTCAGTTTATTGACAAATCATGGGCGTTGCGGAAAGGTAAACTTTTAATACCTGAGCGGTAACCCCGCAAAAGCAAAGTTCAAAGCATCACCTGTATTACTAATCGCATCGGAAATATCTTTTTGCTCTGTAGCAATACTGGTTTATTAAAGTAGTGAATAGCTATAAATCATACTTTTTTTGATGTCGTGTGAAACCAGATATTATTTGTTTTCATTTGAGCAGTATTTTGCAAAAGTTAATTTTTTTACGGAACATCGATCTCATTACTTCGATGGTAACATGTTCCGTATTAGTTGGATTTGCATTGAATTTGTTTTACAATTATCATAATATAAAAACAGACGCTGATAAATTTGTACAGAACCAGGAACTTGTCCCTGGAGCAAATCAGTTTAATTCAAAAAAAAACCCCCAAAAACTATGTGTTTTAGTTGTAGTTAACAAAACCTTGAGAATGTACTATAAAAGTCAGATTTTCAAAAAAAAACAATCTGAAAATTGTGAAACTTTTACATTATTGAGGGGTTCCATAAAAGTTTCACACTTTTATTTTTGAAAAAAAAAACAGTAGATTTTCTTTTGAGAGTCACAATCAAAAATGTTTAATGTTTTCGAAGAAATTTAGTTTATTTCTATTTTTTTTTTGAAACTCAGGCACAACTCGTAGAATTTAAAAATTGTAGTAGAGACATTTCTTCGCGGATGTGGGAATAACTCAACATTTTGCAACTTTATTTAGTTTTTTCAAATCATTTTCAAACATGTTATTGCATCGCAAGCACAATAAACAGAGAATATATAATTTGGGAAAGATCGAGGAGAGTAAGGAAATTCACGTTCGCATGGTCAACACAATATCAGTTGATATGTCTAAAAAGTTATATGTGGATTTCCGGCATTGCAAGTTTATTGTAATCTAGAAAGCTGGTGAAGTTCATTGGAAGATTGCACCCGTCTCTCTTACAGAGACATCGAAGACTCACTTGAGATGGATTGGCAACGTGGAATTGGAAAACCTGAAATGAAAATTATAATGCAAACATTTTCGTTGTGTCAATTACTTCTTGAAGGCACATGTTCAGCACAGCGTATCCTTTTAATGGGTTCGATAGAAGATCTGAAAAAGGCGGAGTTATGCCTGCTTGGAACGAAGGGCGGGATTTGATGAACATGGTAACTACAATCTGAAAGTATTTGATCTTCAGAAACATTTGTTTTGTGCTGATCTGAATACAATAAAATATAATATTTATGTATATAAATGTAATATTCAAACTTTGCATTGACGTTCGAAACAGTTAAGCGGCGGATAAAGTGGTTTCTAATCTACTTTTCCATTTATATGTTATATGAGGATTATTATAGATATGGTTGAACATTTGAGATCACAGTATATCTTTGAATGCAGTAGCTTGATTGAGCAACAGACATCACTTCAAAAAAAAGTATTTTTTAGAGCATAGTTTTTAAATAAGTTCATTGTTGTTGCCACAGTTCACCTGGATAATTTGAAAATGTATAAAACTTATAACTTGTGATCACATGCGTAATGGGACTATGTATATTACTTGGAATCAACAATTGGCGCATAAAAACATTTGTATATAGAGAAAATTCAAATATACAGCGCAAGCCGGCATTCGATTGCTGTGCTCAAAAGATTCTTGAATCCAAATTAAAAACATTGACACTTCTGATAATTCACTTCGGTTAACCAATAACATTTCCTAAATTTTTTCCGTGACCCCGTTTCAGTGCCATTCGCATGGTGCTCTGAAAATATTTAGTGTGATAAACGATGGATTTGATACTTGAAACTATAATCAAATATCATGAAAAACCATTTTCATATATCCTTAGATGGAGTCGATTTTCTAATGTGCATTCCAATCCTCTTCTGCTCATTTTTAACATTTCCTTATCGGGATTCATTTCTGATATACGTACTACAAAGTACTGAACGGGATGTATGATATTGTTCAAGTTTCTCTATCAATGTGACGTTTAGAATCGCTTGAACCCAGGTTTTTCTTCTAGTAAGCAGATCTCAATGTCTGTTTTGTCACACCATGTGTCATTGATATGCGCGCTGTGATATTATTAATTGGCAGAAAAGGAATCAAAAATATCAGGGAGAACTGTGTGAAAAAAGGGTCAGAAGTAGCGATATCTTATAAAAATTGTATTTCTTCAGTGAAAAAACGAGAAAGATAATTATTTATGAAACATAAACTTTAATAAGTATTTCATTTAAACTAAGGTACTTGATAGTGACTGTGCACTCACTCTTCGTCTTTGGCAATGATGTCATGAAACTGGCCCATGAACAACGACACTGGAGTGTCATTGTCTTGAAGCTGGATTCCATCATAATAATATCTGAAAGAATGAACATTCAGGTTTATTTTTTGTTCTCACTTTAACGAATTGAAAGGCCATCCGATTGTTTTTTCGACAACTCTCATCATTCGTGCCATGGTGATCGTTCTGGTCATGCGAAGAAATATGACTTCCTTGTCCTGAAATTTAGTTGTACTATTAGGTGTTTCAAAACGTTTTGGGGCACTTACGTACAAATACACTTTCAAGAAAACCTTTTCTGGATCAGCAAAGTATGATGGATCCTCAATAAAATTTGCCATTATAACAAATGAAGCTGAAACAGACATATAAGCGATTCATTTAACTTTGTGAATACCAATTTTATTTGCTATAAGGAACTGTAGAAACTCACTAAAAATATTCGACGGTTTTAACACTTTGTTGGGAGTGAAAGCAAAAAAGGACGACCGAAAATTTAGTTTCCCACGTTTTATGTTGATTGTGTTTATGCAGCAAAAAGCAAGAGGCATACTGTACAGGGCTTTGCGGCACCCGGATTTTTCGGCGAACCTTAATATTTTTTCGGCGATCGGCATTTGCCGTTTGCCGAAAAACCCGTTTTTTCGGGATTTCTCGGCATTCTTAAAATTTTTGATGTTTTGTTGTTTTTTCTTGCATTTTCTAAATTCGGAATAGTTTAATTAGGTGTGAAAATACAATAAAATTCGAATCTTAGCTTATAACGTGCCGAATGTTTCTACAAGTATGGCTCTTCATTAGTGTTGCATCAGATTTTTGTTGCGAGAGTCACCTAAAAAGGTGTTTAGAAGATTCTACATAAAATTTAAAAATTTGCAATCAGAAAATAGTAATTTCAAACTTAAAATAAGCCTTCGAAAAATAATGCTACGCTCTCCATTGGTAGTGTTGTACTAGCAGATAAAATATGGTAAATTCTCATGAAGGGTTGAACATTTTTTGCTTGAGGTGTATTTGAATAATAGTCATGATGAATGTATATGAAAAACTTTAAATTATACTCGATAGATTGTTACACGAAAAATAGATTGTTACACGAAAAATAGATTGTTACACGAAAAATAGATTGTTACACGAAAAAATAGATTGTTACACGAAAAAATAGATTGTTACACGAAAAATAGATTGTTACACGAAAAATAGATTGTCACACGAAAATTTATTTAATTAATATTTATTTATTTAATTAATATTTATTTATTTAATTAATATTTATTCATTTAATTAATTAATATTTATTTATTTAATTAATATTTATTTATTTAATTAATATTTATTTATTTAATTAATATTTATCTATTTATTTAATTAATATTTATTTATTTAATTAATATTTATTTATTCATTTAATTAATATTTATTTATTTAATTAATATTTATTTATTTAATTAATATTTATTTATTTATTTAATTAATATATATTTATTTATTTAATTAATATATATTTATTTAATTAATATTTATTTATTTATTTAATACTTATCTATTTAATTAGTATTTATTTTTTTAATTAATATTTATTTATTTAATTAATATTTATTTATTCAATTGATATTTATTTTTTCATTTAATATTTATTTATTCAATTAATATTTATTTATTTAATTAATATTTATTTTTTTATTTAATAAATAAATATTAATTAAATAAATTATTTATTTAATTAATATTTATGTATTTAATTAATATGAATTTATTTAATTAATATTTATTTATTTAATTAATATTTATTTGGTGCTATTTGGTGCTCCATCGGTGCTACATCGGTGCTATTTGGTGCTCCATCGGTGTTAAAGTGGTGCTATTTGGTGCTCCATCGGTGCTACATCGGTGCTATTTGGTGCTCCATCGGTGCTAAAGTGGTGCTTTTTGGTGCTCCATCGATGATAAAGTGGTGCTATTTGGTGCTCTATCGGTGCTACATTGGTGCTATTTGGTGCTCCATCGGTGCTAAAATGGTGTCATTTTGTGCTCCATCGATGCTAAAGTGGTGCTTTTTTGGTGCTCTATCGGTGCAAAAATGGTGCAATATGGTGCTCCACCGGTGCTACATCGGTGCTAAAGTGGTACTAATTGGTGCTCCATCGGTGCTACATCGGTGCTAAAGTGGTGCTATTTGGTGCTCCAACGGTGCTACATCGGTGCTACATTGGTGCTATTTGATGTACCAGCGGTGCTACATCGGTGCTATTTGGTGCTACATCGGTGCTAAAGTGGTGCTATTTGGTCTCCATCGGTGCTACATCGGTGCTATTTGGTGCTACATCGATGCTAAAGTGGTGCTATTTGGTCTCCATCGGTGCTACATTGGTGCTACATTGGTGCTATTTGGTGTTCCATCGGTGCTACATTGGTGCTATTTGGTGCTCCATTGGTGCTACATTGGTGCTATTTGGTTTTCCATTGGTGCTACATTGGTGCTTTTTGGTGCTCCATCGGTGCTGAAGTGGTGCTATTTGGTGCTCCATCGGTGCTAAAGTGGTGCTATTTGGTGTTCCATCGGTGCTACATTGGTGCTATTTGGTGCTCCATTGGTGCTACATTGGTGCTATTTGGTCTCCATCGGTGCTACATTGGTTCTACATTGGTGCTATTTCGTGTTCCATCGGTGCTACATTGGTGCTATTTCGTGCTCCATCGGTGCTACATTGGTGCTATTTGGTGCTCCATCGGTGCTACATCGGTGCTATTTGGTGCTACATCGGTGCTAAAGTGGTGCTATTTGGTCTCCATCGGTGCTACATCGGTGCTATTTGGTGCTACATCGATGCTAAAGTGGTGCTATTTGGTCTCCATCGGTGCTACATTGGTGCTACATTGGTGCTATTTGGTGTTCCATCGGTGCTACATTGGTGCTATTTGGTGCTCCATTGGTGCTACATTGGTGCTATTTGGTGTTCCATTGGTGCTACATTGGTGCTATTTGGTGTTCCATCGGTGCTGAAGTGGTGCTATTTGGTGCTCCATCGGTGCTAAATTGGTGCTATTTGGTGCTCCATCGATGCTAAAGTGGTGCTATTTGGTGCTCCATCGGTGCTAAATTGGTGCTATTTGGTGCTCCATCGGTGCTAAAGTGGTGCTATTTGGTGCTCCATCGGTGCTACATCGGTGCTATTTGGTGCTCCATCGGTGCTAAAGTGGTGCTATTTTGTGCTCCATCGGTGCTACATCGGTGCTATTTGGTGCTACATCGATGCTAAAGTGGTGCTATTTGGTGCTCCATCGGTGCCTACAACCGGTGCTATTTGGTGCTCCATCGGTGTTAAAGTGGTGCTATTTGGTGCTCAATCGGTGCTACATAGGTGCTATTTGGTGCTCCATCGGTGCTAAATTGGTGCTATTTGGTGCTCCATTGGTGCTACATTGGTGCTATTTGGTGCTCCATCGGTGCTAAAGTGGTGCTATTTGGTGCTCCATTGGTGCTACATTGGTGCTATTTGGTGCTCCATCGGTGCTAAATTGGTGCTATTTTGTGCTCCATCGGTGCTACATCGGTGCTATTTGATGCTCCATCGGTGCTAAATGGGTGCTATTTGGTGCTCCATCGGTGCTAAAGTGGTGCTATTTGGTGCTCTATCGGTGCTACATCGGTGCTATTTGATGCTCCATCGGTGCTAAATGGGTGCTATTTGGTGCTCCATCGGTGCTAAATTGGTGCTATTTGGTGCTCCATCGGTGATAAAGTGGTGCTTTTTGGTGCTCCATCGGTGATAAAGTGGTGCTTTTTGGTGCTCCATCGGTGCTAAATTGGTGCTATTCGGTGCTCCATCGGTGCTACATTGGTGTTATTTGGTGCTCCATCGGTGATAAAGTGGTGCTTTTTGGTGCTCCATCGGTGATAAAGTGGTGCTTTTTGGTGCTCCATCGGTGCTAAATTGGTGCTATTCGGTGCTCCATCGGTGCTACATTGGTGTTATTTGGTGCTCCATCGGTGATAAAGTGGTGCTTTTTGGTGCTCCATCGGTGCTAAAGTGGTGCTATTTGGTGCTCCATCGGTGCTAAATTGGTGCTATTCGGTGCTCCATCGATGATAAAGTGGTGCTAAATTGGTGCTATTCGGTGCTCCATCGGTGCTAAATTGGTGCTATTTGGTGCTCCATCGGTGCTAAATTTGTGCTATTTGGTGCTCTATCGGTGCTACATCGGTGCTATTTGGTGCTCCATCGGTGCTAAATTGGTGCTATTTTGTGCTCCATCGGTGCTACATTGGTGCTATTTGGTGCTCCATCGGTGATAAAGTGGTGCTATTTGGTGCTCCATCGGTGATAAAGTGGTGCTATTTGGTGCTCCATCGGTGCTAAATTGGTGCTATTCGGTGCTCCATCGGTGCTACATTGGTGCTATTTGGTGCTCCATCGGTGATAAAGTGGGGCTTTTTGGTGCTCCATCGGTGCTACATTGGTGTTATTTGGTGCTCCATCGGTGATAAAGTGGTGCTTTTTGGTGCTCCATCGGTGCTAAAGTGGTGCTATTTGGTGGTCCATCGGTGCTAAATTGGTGCTATTCGGTGCTCCATCGGTGCTACATTGGTGTTATTTGGTGCTCCATCGGTGATAAAGTGGTGCTTTTTGGTGCTCCATCGGTGCTAAATTGGTGCTATTCGGTGCTCCATCGGTGCTACATTGGTGTTATTTGGTGCTCCATCGGTGATAAAGTGGTGCTTTTTGGTGCTCCATCGGTGCTAAAGTGGTGCTATTTGGTGCTCCATCGGTGCTAAATTGGTGCTATTCGGTGCTCCATCGATGATAAAGTGGTGCTAAATTGGTGCTATTCGGTGCTCCATCGGTGCTAAATTGGTGCTATTTGGTGCTCCATCGGTGCTAAATTGGTGCTATTTGGTGCTCCATCGATGATAAGGTGGTGCTTTTTGGTGCTCCATCGGTGCTAAAGTGGTGCTATTTGGTGCTCCATCGATGATAAAGTGGTGCTTTTTGGTGCTCCATCGGTGCTAACGTAGTTTTATTTGGTGCTCCATCGGTGCTAAAGTGGTGCTATTTGGTATTTTGTGGTGGTGAGAACCGATTGGAACCATTTTAGAACCGATTGGAACTATTTGGGAACCAATTAGAACCATTTTGGAACCAATTGGAACCGTTTCAGAACTAATTGGAACCGTTTTAGAGCTGTATAGTGTATTCCCCTACCTCTAAATTTTCCGCTGTTTATTTCAATTTACATGCTATGAATATCAATTTAAAAAAAAGGGAATATTTAATGACATGGTCAGTTTTGGAGCAGATCAGAATTCAAAAAAGAGGCATTTTCTCGTATAAATAGGAACTGGTGAACCACATTCAATGATTTGAAGGTGTGAATTGTTTTAAAATTATTGGATGTCTGCGCATTCTGAATTCTGTGATCAATTCCGTTATTATTTAAAATCCTATTTTCTACTAAGAGTTTGAAAGAAGAACTACTTTGTCAGTCCGAGAGAGTCCAGTCCGTTCATTTCCGAACATTTTAGAGTGTACCATCTGTTTCACAGCTTGTTTATTTGAAAACTGAAAACTACAATGTTCAAGGACGTGACATGAAAATTGTGCTCTGTTTATTTAAACTAGTTAAACTTTTGCAATTTTCATTCATAATTTTCTAACTTCGAGAAATTTCTAAAACGGTTTCTTATCAATTTTATATAGTTTGCACAAAATTTCATTGGCTGGAATGTCTCACGAAACTCCCGATCCGCTTTCACTTCCAACAATACCTCTGTTCACCCCAAATGATTTCCCTCCAATATCCGGTAAGTAATTATACATAGTTATATAAATTATGTATTATATATTTTGAGTCAAACCAATTCAACTCGATCCATTAGAAAAGTTAAAAACTCAATTCAATACCACAACTTCAAAGGTGATTCCGAATTCTTCTTATGTTTCTCAAGCTCTTCCCTTTGTTTTACTTAGTTTTGGAAAAGTATGCTGGCTAAGCTCCCAAGGAGGAGTTATAAGGACTCGCGATAATCGGAATTGTACGTTCCAGCTTAACGACTTTTGCGACAATGTGAGTTATAATTTGTTTAAAAATTTGACGTTTTATTCGATATACTTACAGTCGGTCACGGATCTTACGAAAGTGCTCCGCATTGGATTCATTTTGAAATTTTCGGCAATACAAAATGAAGAGAAAGAGTATACTGCAACATCTGTTCACCCTATTTGTGGTCATGAAACTAAAATCAAATTTCGTGAGAATAAAATTGTAGAAGTAAAATCTTCGTGCAATATTCTATCTAAGGATTTTTATTGTCCGATGATGGAACTTGTTGCGTGTCAGTTTCTTCTCGGGACATTCCGTGGAAATATAACAATTTCTTTGCCTTTTTGCAGGTAAGGTTGGCGGATCAAAAGTTGTGAAGTCAAAAATTTGTTTACAGTATAATAGCTCAATTGTCACTTTATGCTGAAAATTCTCTCAAAAAGTACATAGGTGACTCTACTACAAAACTTCGTGTTTTTATCGAACGACGTACTCACCTCTTTAGAGTAGATGGAGAGGTGGTTGTTCTTCTGGTAAAAAAACTGAATCAGAACACTAATTTGTATTTTTCTTTCAGCATCCAATCGTATTAACGACAGTTAATATGCTCTCTGGCTATCTTCTTCGTAGTGGTGGAGTCACGTCCGTTCAAAACGTACTTACGTTCTACCAGAGTCCAATTTTTCCGGCATATCTCAGAAACTATTTTGGTTCTGACTTTAATTCATTGGTGAGAATTCTTGAAGGACACAAATGGATTTTTGCGGTATTTCCTGATAAAGATTATGTATCAACACTGAGGAATCTTCCACCATTCAACTACTTTGGATATTTTGATAATCAGTTCTTCATTGCTCCGCCACTTCACCAGGCTATCTACCAAAGTTGCCCACCAGGATTACAAAACGATCATTCTCAGTACCTCTCTTGTTTTCAACGCCCGATGCCGTCAGTTTCAGAGAAAACACAGGAGGAACTCCCTCTAAAATTAATGCTTCCTACTTTGCCAGTTACTCCAAATCAACCTTTCAACAGCATTGATCCACTGCATTGTTCATCAGCAACCGGAGAAGGGACAACGTTGTACAACGCTGCCTGGGAACACGTAGAAAAACACATGAACCTTTGTTCATTCGAGCAGAAAATTCAGGCGAATCTAATCAAAAATGCTTCAAACTTTAATTCTGGAACAAGCCTTTTCTCTACGATTAATGAGTGGAATATACTCGGTAAACCAGATGGTAAGCAGTCACATTTTTTTTTCTCTTAAATTTTTTATTTCAGAATTAAACAAATCGAAAGCTGATACAAACATTTCCTCGATTTACGGCGTCAACGAAGTGCTTACTGAGAAGTTTGGTCCCATCAACTACGGACCAATTCATAATTAATACGGACTTTGGTTTTCGAATGAGAAAAATTTATCTTTCTAATAAATTTTACACCGACTTGTAAAAGTTTATTGTCTTCCCTCCTTAAAACTTACAGAATCAATAAATTATAAAATAATTGTTTTAAAAAATGAACATTTATCAAGCTATAAGTTTCCCATGCTTTTTTATAACTTTCCAAGCACTAAATCATGTTTTTGGAAACATTAATATTGAACGAAAACTCTGAAATATTATAGAATTTAAGTTTTGATAAGTTTAAAAAGTGCAAATATCGGAGTTTTCTGAAATTTCTGGTTTAAGAAATTTTTGTCGATTGGGAATTGTTTTTGACAAACAGAAATTGCCGCTGGCCCTTGTTTAAATGCTCTTAAACTTTAATTTTTTTGTTAAACTATTTTAGTTTAATAAATTTCATTGGAATTAAATATTAGCATCATTTACAGGACAAATTCAACAGAAATTATCCGATCCGCGTCGCGTCGCAACAATACTAGGCCTACTTTTTGAATCAACACTCCCCTCTTTTCCCTCCTCTCTTTTCCTCATTTTCTATTTGTCTCTCCCTTTGCACAGTCTCTCCGCTAAAGGGAGGGGGAGGTGTGCAAGTGCGCTCTCCTAAATTGATCTACTTGCGGGAAATTTCGCAACTTAGGAAATCGACCCCACTCATTTGTCATCATTTACACAGGAAGGTGCGCGCAGTTGTTTCTTTTTGCTTTTTTCTCTTTCTTTTTTCATTTTTCTTAATTTTTGATTTACATTTAGCAAATTTTGAACATTCCTATTTCAGAGCCATTCTCTCTTACTTGAATCGTGTTTTCAAAATGCATTTTCATGTCAACAATGTTGTCACTTCTTCGCAAATCGATGATGTTCTTGTCAAGATTTGTACTGGACCCCTTTTTGATAATGGGACGCCGTTCATCACGTATGGCTGTGTGCTCCATTTGAGCTCTGAACGAGGAATCATCCGAACTTTTGATGAGAAACTGTGCTTGTTTGAACTCAAGGATTTGAACATGGATGTAAGAGAGTTTAAAAATTGAAAAGAACAATTAATATTATGTTTTCAGGGTGTTGTTGATATGACTGACGTTTTGCCTCTTGGATGTACCTTGAAGTTTTTCGCTACGCGACAAAATCACCATACGTTCACAGCGAGTAACGTGAGCCCAATCTGTGAACCGGCTGCTCAATTAATCTTCCTGAACAGCACGGAAATGAATGTCATCACTCCCGATTTCACTTCTACTGGCTCCAGCAATCATTACTCTGTGGAAAAGGAGCGATTTGCCTACGTGAGAATTCTCGAGCTCTTCCAGCAACAAGCTGTCCTCTCTTTGCCACTGAGCAGGTAAGCATTACAGAATTGATTTTTGAAACTCTCTCTCTTAAAATATATTTTCAGCATGATAAGTGAGTTGGGCAAGTTCGGTGAAGACGATGTCTCTCAATACATTGGTATTTCGGATGAAGAACGTGGCATGTTCATCAAGCGTCGCACCCATCTTTTCACTGTTGGATGGAACGATTTGGTCACTCTTCAGGTTTGTTCACAAATTTTGAAATGAAATAGCATATTGTTTTTTTTTCAGAGTCCAGACTTCTACCAGGCGATTGTTCTAATCCTTTCGTACATCCTTTGCAACGGAGGTGTCACATCAACTGAGAATGTCTTCGAGTTCTACCAGACCGATAACGTGCCGCTGTCTGTTCGTCAACGTACGGGAAGTGACATGAATTCCTTCCGGGAAATTATCGATTTTCACTCGTGGGCGTTCACTTTATCATCTCACGGTACCTATGTTTCTGCCAAGAGAAACTTGCCACATTTCGACTACATGTCCTTCTTCGAAGGAATTGTGTGCACCGCAACACCACAACGACATCAGAAGAGTAAGCTTCTCAAGCACCCACCAGGATTGCAAATTCCACTGTTGAATACCAGAGCACAAGCTCTTGGGCAGGCATCCATGCATCAGCAACAGCAGGAACACATTTCTAATCCGTATCAAGGATATCAGCCATATTTGCACCGTGAAGATATGACCAATGGAATGAAGAAGCCAACTGGGACTCTGATCGATGGAGCAAACCAAAAGCATTGTTTTGGGATGCAGGTTTCATCACCGGACCGGAATGCTTTCGAAAAGCCATCAGTATTTGGCCACACATGGGGTGATGTGATCGCTTTCAATAAGAACTCTGCAAACTTCTCACGTGGAATGCAATCCAAGAGAAGATACAATCTCTCCTCCATGTTCAGAAACCTGAAGTGTAAGTTTTCTTTAGAAAATAGTTCATCGTTTTCGTTCATCGGCTTAAATAATTTTCAGATTCTGGATTCCGCTCATCAATTGACTCCACGTCAAGCTCCGACGATTCTCAATCCTTGGATAATTGCTCGACTTCTGGTGTGAACAACATGCTCATTGGTTGCGGTCCACAAATGTATTAGATATTTTTTGAGCTTGTATTCTTTTTGCCATAGTGCCAATTGTCCGTAAATTTATGTTCCCATTTTTTACCAAAAAACTCCCCGTATAGTTTTATCACACCAACCCTATTGTGTTCCCATCCCCTAGTTTATTGATTGCCGGTATCTCCTTAGAACGAGGTATCAAGAGTATTGCCTTGCTTCTTGCTTCTCATGATAATTATTAATCAATGACCCATATAATAGATTTGATTATAGTATTAACTGAAATTTATAATATTCCCTTCTCCTTTTGTTGCCTTGGTTAAGCATTCAAGTTTTACATTTGTCATTAAAATGTTCTTTCTATAGAGTTTTGAATAAAAACTGATTTCAGATCGAATAAGAAAATGCGTTTTCTGGAAGTACGTATTTACTTAGATTGGACTGCATCAGAAAGCGTTAAAATCCGATTTCCGAACGGTTAAGATGTCCCTACGAGGGACGCCATTTCTCTAAACCACGCTTAACCTCTATGGAAAAATACTGTATATTCCCGCAATCTATGACCGAATGAAGCGGTCGTTTCCGTGGCATCAAATTGATGACTTCGTTTTTACAATATTTTGTTGTTAACAAATTATCGATTTCTGCCACAGAAAAGTTGTTTATATGTAGTAGTGTTTGCTGTATTTGCGGCTCGTCACAAGTTAACCACGTCGGATTATTTTTCAAGTATTCCTTATGTTTTTCTTTCTTATTGATGTTTGTTCTTGAATGATTTAGGGATGGTTCAAAAAGTGGTTCCATACGTCACGTGATGCCTAATCGAATTAAAGACGTTGAAAGCAGACCAAAAAGTGTTAGCTCGTCAGTCTCAGTTCAACGTTTCGCTTTCATATACATACACCATGAAGCCCGAAATCTATGTTTTTATACTGTCATCATATCTCTACCGGTGTTTTGCCATTGTTGGTCCTATCACAGAAGATTTTGTGCAATACTTGAAAGAGTGCGTTTAAGGGAATTACAGATAATGAGAACTCTTATCAAATCAAATTCAGAGTGGAACATACAAATTCCGGGTTGCTTCGCCACGTTAAAAGTTTCGATCACACTGGGTCATTCGGAGGGAAAAGTTTTCCACAAGAAAAAGTAGAAACAAGAATAGGTTATTGAAAATAGAAAATTTAACTTTCAGGTTAAACATTCACCAATTGTATTCATTCACGGAAATTCGGATTCTGCGTTGAAATATGGTAATGATCAATATCAGTCCGGTTGGGACACAGTTGTCCAGTATTTTATGGATCGTGGATATACGCTGGCAGAGCTATATGGAATATCTTATGGTGACAGGAACATGACACAATCTGTTTTTAGGTAGAAAATTATACTACACATTGACTTTGGTTCTGTAAACCTAGAAATTGATTCTAGAGTTTTCAACTGTCAGGACCTATTGCTCCATCGCCAGCTTCTTCTCTCAGTTTTAGTGTACACCGGTGCCCGACATATTGACATCATTGCTCATTCAATGGGAGTAAGCATCGCACGGGCAATTATCCAAGGCGGAAAAGTTTATATTTTTGAATACTTATTCTTAATCAAGGAATTTGTAGTTCACATCAGAGAAAGAATCGTGTGACCTTGGTTCAGACTTTTCATCTTTAATAGGAACATTCATAGCAATTTCCTCTGCAAATTATGGAATGTGTTCATGTGAAGCTGGCACGGCTTTTCCAGCTTGTGACAAAGAAGTGATACGAAAAATTAACCCATTGGAGTATTAATTCGAAGTTTCAGATTGGTTTTTTCCCGGGTTATTGTCCAAGACAAAACTGTTCTTCTCCAAGTATTAAAATTGGTGCTCAATGCTATAAGGCAAGTTTTGAATTGATAACTTTAAATTGCGTTCAGGAACCAATTGGAAAGCAAAAAATCTTTTCTTCAGACAAAGTACTCCAAATTTCTAACAAAGCTCAATAAAGTTCATAAAAAAGAAGCAGAATTCATAGCCAGTATTTGGAGCAAAGGTAAAACCTAGAAATATCTTTTGAAACAAACATCAGAAAATTTCAGATGATGAAGTTTTTCTGAAAGGGAATCTAGTTTGGGGAAAACAGACATCATTGGTCCCAGGCAGCAACATTTGGAAGGTTGAATTTCATTTGAACAATAATTAAATTATATTCTATTGCAGGAGTATCCTCAGTTAACACATATGGAAACTAAAACTGAAACAGCAGCGGACCAATTTAAAATCATTACTTCAAGATCTGCTCCGTCAGCGCAAACTAAAAAATCATATGCGAAAAGAAAAAACTGGAATTTTTATTGACAGAATTGAATGCATAAAGATTTATATCACTTTATAGTTTTTGGTAGTTCAAGCTCATTGTTCAAATGAAAAGTTTTTCATGTTCACGGTGTACTTCAACTTTTTTTTATTCGTTAATTTTTAGGTTTGTATCAAGATTTTGTTTCAACCGAGTATTAGCGTACAGCAACTTTTACAGTTTTCAGCAATCAAAAATTTTTAGATTGGACAATTTTGGCAACTACCGATGACAACATCAAATAACAATTACATCTTGAAAAACAGAGACACTCTGAAAGAGGCCAATATCTCACCTTAAAAGAAAGAATAAAAACGATTGTTTTAAAAAATATGTACATATGAAAAGTTCCACCCTAATCTTTTGGCAACTTCGGAAAAAAAATTCCAAGTAGTGACACTTTGCAATTAAAATTCATGATCAGTTATTATTTTTTTTTTTCGATTTGAGAGTCTGGACCAAAAATCAGATTCGGAAAAAAATTTGAGACTGCAAGATTGAAAAATTGAGATTGTACAATGTTCACTGTTAAAACTCGATAATGATACAAAACTAGAACCGAATTCTACAATATCTGCAAACAGCGTTTGGAATAAGGAAAATCCAAACAGTGTGGAATCGAAGTAAGAGATATGGTACTCTGCACTGCCTTTCCTATCTACGGCTCCATATTCTGCGGCTCCTCTTCCTCGACATGTCCAAAATTCTACAAAACCAATATGCAGTTTTTTAGAAATTTTAAAGAGATTTACTTCCAAAAGACGACGAATGAACTGATGCATCTCCTGGTCCCAATTATTCTCTATTGGAACTTGCAAATTTTCATCGTTTTCAGCTTCATCCTCCTCCTCACTTTCATCAACAAAACTTTCTACATCACTTTCTTCCGAAATATTGTTAACTCCCTGATTCGGTTCATTCATTGCCCATAAGAAATTTCCCATATTGAATTCTCTATCGTTTGTTTCGAATTCAGCCGGGAGAAGCTGTTGAAGAGGTTGACGAGTTCTGTAGTGATAGAATACCATCTGAGTGATACCCACATCCGTTTCAATTTCATCAGGAGGTACGTTTTCATCGTTGAATTCTTCGTAGTCTGACATTTCTGAAAAAATGCTTCAATAATAATGTAATTCAAATTTTCAGCGAGTTGTCAATAAAATTATTTAATCAAGGGAACAAAGTGAAAATGTCAAACAATAACCTACAGAAGTTTAGATGACAAATCTTTTGCGTAGTTTTACAATAAAGTTTTATTTTCGGTTGATCTGCAGGATGTAATACAAAAGTGTGTACGGTATAATCTACTAACGCGGAATTGGTGTAATTAAATTTAAAAAATTTTTAATCAGATTTTTTGCTTGAAGTTTAGTTAAGAACCCAATTTGTTTATTTTTTAGAATGTGTATCCTAGTTAACTGAACTCGATACTGTTAAACTTGACTTCGGCCCGTTACCAAAACGTATCCATATAAACATGCTTCAAAAGTAACGACGAAGCAGAAATAGTGAAACGGTTTTTGTAGCTAATAACAAAGAGTGACTTAAATTACCATTGAAAACACTTAAATTACCATTGAAAAGAAAGAATGAAATAAAGAAAAAATGGGTTTTTTTTCTAATTCTAGAAGAATATTGGCCGACTATTTTGGATGAATCATATGGTGAAATGGCCAGATAGTGTGGGGCAAAGGTGCATGTAGAACTGTGGACAATACAAGTGGAAAATGAGAGGGAAAAGGAAATGGAGAGCATGTTGCGACAAATGAAAACACTATTTTTGTTCCACAACAGATATATAAGATTACCAAATTGTAGAGCAACATACTGTTTTTCTAGTGCTTTTCTGGAATTTTGACACAAATGTAAAAAGTTTTTTTTTTTTGAAGTAAGAAGTTTCATTCTGATATTTGTTCATTTGCGGACATGTTGGGAATTTTACGTTCAAAACTCCCAGAACCGTTCGTTCTGTTTAATGCAGTTTGAGGGAATTTTAGATTGTACATTATGTGAGACCTCAAGACTATAGAAACTTGTAGGATTAACTAAAAAAAATGACACCAAACTATTTTCTTACCGCTATGCTATTTCGTAGATCCCGAAAAATACTCTGGCCACATCGAAGTTTATAAAAAAGCATACGGTGTCTCGTGGCCTATGACGAAAAGTGTCTCCACCCCACTTCTCTAGCAATCGAGTAAAAGAATTGGAGGAACAAACAAAAATAGTGTCATTTTTTCCACCTCGAAGGACAACCACTTTTGATGAATCATTAGGTGATTAGGACAGATAGAAAAAAGAGAGATCACGAGCAGAACGGAAAACAGAAAAAAATCATACAGTAGAATAATTTATGGAAGCTTACGACTGCTCTCACCTTCTTTTTTCTCTGTTGATCAGCATTATTTTGCTTAATTTTCGTTGCACTAAGGTTTTCTCATTTATACAATTAGTCTAGAGTTTAGTATTGCATGCAATTTTATTTTTCAAATGGTCATTTTGAGTGCAAGTCTGGTAAGGACTTCAACACTAATAGGCAAAGTACAGTAGTTATCATTCAAGGAACAATATGGATTGTTAAAACCTCTCAAACCCTCGATTTTTACAATTACCATAAACAGCACCATATATCGCAACGTAGTTCACAAATATCTGCGATTTCTTAAACACACACCCTGCCCCAAAAAGTCTGCATAGAGTTTGAGGAACCAGATGTGCTTAATAAGAATGGCCTTCATTTCGAAACAAATTCAACACATGTAGTCATTCGTGCTGGATTTTTGTTTCTGTGTACGCGCTCGTATTTTTTTAACATCATTTAATTTCAGTTTTAAAATTCAATATGGGATAGCTTTTCAATTTTTATATTGTTTTAATTAATATTTTTCATATTTAAAAAAACTTCAGATTCAAGAACTCACTTTGATAGACTTGGAGAATATGATCTCATGAGTGAACTTTCACTGAATCTTAAATCTCAGAATATGAATTTTTCTAATCTGGTGATGTAATTTTCGAAACGTTCGGATAATTTTTTGGCAAATTTATTTGCCTTTATTTTTGTTACATTCCTTTAGAAGTTAAATCAAGCTGAAAACTTATAGAAATGCGGTACTTAGCGTGCACGATATGAACATTAATTTATGCTCACAAGAATTGACGCAAAAAAAAGTCATGTTATGTTGGAGGAAGTGAAATCATACGACTAATTTTTGTCTGACAGAATGTTAATTTTAATTTTATTTTAATAATGCTCAATATTCGTTTTTCAATTATAATGTTTTGTGCCATATCAACTAATCACTGAATTTTCCTTATTTCAAAACGACGGTTTAGACTGTCTTTGTTGTATTAGTCATCAACGGGATGAAAAAACAGATTTCGGTATTTTCTAATTTCAATTTTGATCAATGTTTATCTTTTTCTAATTTCGCTGTTCTCAAGTTTTTCTCAAACATTTTTTTACACGTTTAAAACTTCAGAAGCCACTCTTCACATTTGCAGGAGCTACTGATTAACTGTCAGTTCTTGTCACTATCTCTTTCCAGGCTCCGTTCTCCGGTTATCCATTTTCACGAGTTTTATAGATGTCATGTGAGTGTAGCCTTAAAACTAGAAACTATATTCTCGCTAATGTAACGTAGTTTTTGCGTGGTTTTCACAAAACTAATCTGAAATTGTCGCTAGGCTAAATAACACACCAAAAAAAGAATAATTGTAAGAATTGTGATTTTGAGCGTTTGAAATTGCCGACGCCATGTTGAAAATTTTAAGACGGGTTATATATAAATTTAAATATAAGCTATTGAAGTGTTAGTTTGTAATTTTTTCGATTTTTTTCGTTCAAAGTTTGCAACGTTGCAGTACTATTTTTGAATAACATCTGAGAGCTGGAATCAACTATAAGTAAAGAAACTAATTTTCTGTGAAAGCACATGATCGATAGTGCAGACATGATCTACAGTTTCAGCTATTGCACCCGCAAATAGAGTAGATATTTCTTTTATTATTATTACACAAAGGTATAGTCAAAATAGTAAAATAGTCGCAGGTAAAATAGGTGGAAAGTTTTTCTCATGATAGGTCCAAAATAAAATTTTACCCGAGAATCATATTTTTCTTAACCAGAAAAGTAATCGAAAGCGTGAAGCAACTGTGATAGAATAAGCTAGGATAGTTCAAAACTGAAACATTTGGTAGAAAAAGAGGAAAATGACAAGATGGTTTGATAAATATTAATTATTCAGTAAACGTTCCAATAACACCTGACGGGACGTCGAGGTCCGGAAGGCGCCAACTCAGCGTCGATGACGTTCTTAAAACGATTTGTAGTGCAGGACATTATACCGTAGACATTCCCATCAACGACTTTGGCAAAATTGTTTTTCTCAGTCCTGAAAGAGGAGTTATTCAAACTGTCGATGGTGAAATGTGCTCATTTGCAATTGTGGATTTACGCATGAATGTAAGTTTTTTCCGTACCATCTTTTGCACGTTTTAAGGAATGTTTTATACAAGTAAAAACCAAAAAAAATTAAATGTAAGATTCTAAAAACACAAATGCCATTCGTTTCTTTCAGGGTGTGACTGATTTGACAACAGTTCTGCGTGTTGGGTGTGTTCTAAAGTTTTTTATTATCCGACAACTGGACAACACGTTTATTGCAACGAATATTGGCCCGGTTTGCGGACCTGCATCAGAGCTTATCTTCTACAGAAGAAAGGAGGTGTTCGTTGTTGCTCCAGAATATCATTATTTATTGGAAAAAGAATGCATTGCTTTTCTGAGACTTTTTGTAATCTTCCTGGAACATGGTACTTTCTCCTTATCAATGAGCAGGTATTTTCTTTTTTGAACGACCGGAGTCGATTCAAAACGAATTATTTTTTGACAGGATCCTGAAGGAGTTGGCCAAATTCAATGATCATTTTCTCAATGAATATTTGGGATCTTCGGATGCAAAACGTCGAAAGTTCATTGAATGTCGGACTCACTGGTTTCAAATAGGATGGAACGATGTTGTCAAGCTTCAAGTTTGTCATCAATTTTTATTTTAATGTTTCAAAAATTTTAATTTCAGAGACCAGATGTATATGATGCAATATTCATTCTCGTTTCCTTCGTTCTTCGTAACGGTGGTGTCACTACCATTGAAAACACATTCCAACTCTTCCAGAGTGATTATATGCCTCAGTCATTCCGGCAGAGAACTGGAAGCGATCTCAATTCATTTGTAGGATTTCTCAATTCGCATACCTGGCTCTTTGCAGTATTTCCATGCCACAAGTATGTCTCAGCTTCGAGAAACTTGCCATATATTAATTATGAGGCATTCACAAAAGGAATAAAAGTACTAGAAAAAGCATCAGGACAGCATCAATGCCCAATGACCTCTTCTTTCCCGGTGGAACTGTCGATGACGTCGCTGAACTCAAAAGTTTTCTCAAATGGACTTGAACAGACGGGGCCTGATCAAAAATCCCAACTCAGTAAAAATGGATCGCCTAAAATCAGATTCATGGAAAACACGACTAATAATGTTACCCGGCTGGAGTCGGCAAACTCCATTTCAAAGAGACGGGAAGTCATTATGCATCCACAACACTGGTATCCGGTTAAAAATGCTCCGCGCTCAAAGCAAAATAGTAAGCAATCACTCAAAATGACTTCGAACAAAATGTTGGACCTCAAAGGATTCTCCATGAATGATCCTCCAAAGTCTCGATTCGCAATAGCTAATCAAAACTCTGAAGGACGTGCATCACCTGTTCAACCAAAAAATACAAGTAAGTACATATGTATTCACTATATATGTGACAGTATTCGAAAACTTCTCTGCCCATTTATGTAATCTATTAATTAATTGTTTTTTCAGATCCTGATGTTTATCGTGTTCGCTCATCGATTAGCTCCATAGGAAATTCCGAAGACTTTCGATCATTCGATAGCTGTTCCACATCTGAAGTGAACGATGTACTTCCCGGTTTATCTTCTCCAACTAGACAAGGAAAATAATTGCTCTTATTTCTATACAAAAACGCTTCTTCCAATCCCTGATTTACAGTCAGACTTTCCCTGTTCATTATCTCCAAATTTTTGGCCTTTCAAACATGCCACGAGATCCTCAAATGTATTATTTGTACCAGCAATGTTGACTTATGATTTCAAATGTAAAAATCAATTTTAGAACTAAACTGATTAATTGCTTGACAATAATCATCTATTGAATTTATGTTTCCATTTACTTTCAAGTTAATAAATCAATCAATCAAGGTGGCAAAGGGCAAGAGGGAAAATTATTCACTCATTATAGTGTCTCTGACAAACACAATTGATGTTTTGATGAAATCCATATTTTCCGTGAAATTCTACTTTGTTTTATTTTTTTTATTTCAGAACTATTATGTCGAGCACAAAATCTGAAAAAAAAAACATATTTTAGACGCATTTGTGTTTTGCTTGAAAACCCCTTCTCTCTCATTTTTTGTTTTCCTGTAAAATAATTATCATTGTCATGGCCGCGGCCGCGGCCGAACTTCTGAAGTCGGTTCATGTGCGCTCCATTGAGAACATGGCGGGCACCCTGCACTCTCTTGTTGCGTTGCGGTTATTTGCAAAAGGTGTTCTCACGTTTTTTTTTTTTGGATTTCGCAATCCAACTTTTGCCTCATTTTATTGAATAATCGCTGCCACATTTGCATTTTTGTGTTTCATTGTCAAGCTTCAATTCATTTTTACTGAAAAACAATAAAACTTCGTATAAAAGTTTTCAAAAATCTTGGGCAAATGATTTTTACCAACAAATTGCTTTTTCCGCTTCCTGCTACTCTGTCGTCCCCTTTTATGAACTGTTTTACAAGTAGTTTGCGGAAGATTATGATGCTAATTTAAACTTCCTGACAATTTCAATCTATCTAAAAAAGTTTAATTGTGTACTCCCTAACTTGTCCGCATTGAGAAAACAATTGATTAAGCATGAACATCCACTAAAAATCAGCAAACTTTTGGACCAATTTTATACATTTTGGAATTTTGGAAACTTGATTCGAATTTGCATTTTGCTGGCGCATTTCAGGTTGAAACAAACGCGAAAACAAGGTACACAGTGTTCGTCAACGACTCTTTCCTCTCTTCTCCCCTCCTTCGCTTATATGTTCACTCTATCGCCCACACACTTTACTTGCACTGTCTGATGTATCTTTTCTCTTGCTTTGAATTATGTGGATATGCGGCTCCGTTAACTAAACTCTCACCTTTTTGTTCATTTTGCTCTTTAATCATAGTTTCACTCTACATGCCTATATTTTCAGATATGAACACCCGAAGTCAGTTGGTGGCCACAAGCCAACGTTTGCACAAGGAATTGGAGCCAGATAAGTCGTACCCCCTCCCACCGTTGAGCCATATCACAACTCAGCCAGAATGGACAACTGGACAAAATGTTGTTGCCACAATTTACGTGCACAACATTGGTGTGAATGGTAGAGTAGGAAGACTCTTCTCACCGGTCGATATTAGCATTTACCTATTCAAAGCTACTTTGGTGAGTTAGTTTCTATAACGTGTTAAGTTTCAAACAACGCGTTTCAGGCTGAATTCATCCATGTACTCAAGGGATTCTATTCTGATGATTATCCAGCGGTGTTCATTGGAAAAGAAGGCAGCATCTACTATCCATGTGACTCATTCATTCCACATCTAAATAACTGCCATTTGATGCATTTGACAGCCGAGAAACAGCACATTTTTGCTAGGGTGTATCAGGTAAGCTTTATTACTTCCATGAAATATTCGAATTCATTACCAAAATTGAATGAAGCCATGAAGTACAAAAGCATGTTCGCAACGCTTCATTTTTCAGAATGATGACGCAGGCTGTAACAAGGCCCGAGAGGCTTTGTACCAATATCTCGACCTTATTCAACCATGGGACTTTCGTGAGATAAGAGGAGATGAAAATGTGAATCGCTTCAATGGAGCAAATGGTATCGAAGGAGCTAATGTGGAAGAAGTCATTGACGATGCAAACGATCACGCCGCTGATCCGCCAAATCAATAAGGAAGGATTGGTGCTTACAATCAAAAAAAGTTTTGACGTCGACTTTCCTACAATAAAATGTTTCCCCCGTTTTATGGTTACCTTTATTTTTCTCTATATTTTGCCCCTGTGATGTGTATCTCCACGTGACTTCTCATGATTTTTCAACCCTTTTTGTGTGCATTTTCATCTTCGCTCACCTTTTTAACTCCAAGTGCTCACTTATGTTTTATTATATGAACGGGTTAACTTTTTTATGAGTAATTAATGTTACCAAGGTTGACAAAGAACAAAATGGAAAATTCGATTCTGTTTGAAAATATGTGAATATGGTTCAGCATTTTTCGTCATTTGTAAGTAAAGTAGTCATAATGATTTTATTTGCAAAATTTCCTGAAAGCCATGAATTAAAATCTCGTTATCAAACTTGGCTTATAAATAACTGTCTAGTTGCAGAACGAGTAGCCATAATGTTTTGGTTTAAAGTCAATACAAATGGTTTTGTGTACAAACAAACTCACAGCGAAGTACAGTGGGATTTGTCAGGGGTTCGTGCCTACTGTTCTATTTGGCAGGGGCTATTCACGTTTAGAACACATACTTATTCTGGCTAAAATAGCCCCAATTCACCAGCGCAGGTGACGTTCTGAACTGCAATCTTGGAAAAATAAGAAAGATAGCACAATATTGTAGATGTGGATGTGCAGTGCACTGTTCAAATTACTCATAGTCACCTTTAAACTAATCGATAGAATTGTTTGATGATAGTTTATTAGTGACGAACATGGGAGTTGGCAATCAATAATTATTAAACAGAATGTAGGGAGTCAAACGGTGGAAAAACGTTGTAACAGGAAGAATAGTATGCTAGATATTTACAAATAAAACAGTTAAATAGGGGATGACAATTTGCACATTTCAGCTTCCCAGTGACGTAGGTGTCCTTCGTGTATTACAGCCGGATCTTCTCCGCGTACAACAATTCGAATGATCAAGTCTTCGAGATATTGCATTGACTTGAATCCGCACTCGACTTGTTGCCGATTTTCCTGAAAAATTATTAATAAGTATCTGTATGGGGAATGGAATGTATAACAATAGAACTTACTTTTGTATGAGGTAGTTTGTTAAGAGCAATAATTGAGCTGAGGGAGTCAAATATAAAGACCACTGTTTGGTGGATTGCGGGGTGGGCAACTCTCTGTAAAATTGTATATGCTTTGTTTACAATTGAATAAAAACATACCGGATTATCAAAGAGTTTGTTGAGACATCGCTGCTTTCCGTAAAGATGACGAACCTCCTCGTCGGTGAGAAGAGTTCGTGGTACCGGATTTGCTGGAACAGCAAACATTGTAAGACAAGTGGGCGAATAGTGTGAATGACAACTAGAAAAGGGGTGAACTGAAACAGAGCGTTCGACGCGTCAATCAACACACAAATTTTACCTTATGGGAAGGAGCCCCTATCGATGTTTGATAGAGGACAAATGTCTGGCCGAGAGAGTGAACTGCGAATAAAAACTCAAATACATAAGTGCAAAAACCGTAATTTGGAAAATTCCCAACAATATTACATTTTTTGTTTTAATCTTCAAATTTTGCTTAATATTAAATTTTTCAGAATTACTCGGCAAAACGTCGCAACTTCATAGCAAACTCCTGCAACTTAATAAAAGCATTTATATAACTTTGTAAAAAGCTGTTAAGAAGTTGCGAAAACCAACGGGATTGTGAGCGAAATTTAGCTTTACATCTGCTAAGAAATAGCAAAAGTCGTCTGAAAAGCTGCAAAAGTTTGCTTAACAGCTAAAATGCATAATTGTTGATAAGAAGTTGCAAGAGTATGCTATGAAGTTAGGCCGTTTTGCCGAGTAGTTTGATGTCAGGAATAGTTAAAGAATTTAGCCCCAATCCCATGTGTGCACGTTTCATATGTTGCCGCGTGTTTTTATAACACCATGTTCACATTTGAATGAGTAAAGTGGTAAAGTTTAAAAAAATAATTTTAAAAAAATTGGATGTTTAGTTTTGAAGAATTTATCTTGTTTGGAAGTAGCAACTAATTTTTATTGGCAGCAAAAACTGAACGTTCAGTTAAATTTTGAACGGTGGATGTTGAGTTAATGTGTGTTTATTTTTGTTCAGACATAAATAAGTAAAGTGATGAAGTTAAAAAATAAATTACACTTGAATTTCAGTCAAATATTTGTTAAATGAGATTTGTGCGAAATTTTAAACGTTCACAGCCGAACTCTGTAAGTGAAGAATTCAGAGTAAAATTTCCCTTTCATGATACTGTTCATTATTCCAAATTTGCACAGTCTTATGAATCAGCGAGCAAATCATACTACTATCCTAGACCTAAAATCTTTTCTGGAAACAACTTGTTTGTCATGCTCCTGTATTGTCATTTTAGTAAGTCTAAAACTCTTTGAATTCTAAACAGTATTAAACAACCGCAGTAAACGTAAAGCTCTTCGCTGTTTGATTTTGTTCCGATCCGTCCATTCGTGTTTCATGATCAACGGTAGCGCCTATGTATCCGGATTACCATAACTAGACTGGAAGATTTTTTGGTCATGCACGTAGATTTTGTTGATTGATTCCGTAATCAAAATGATTTTTTTCAAGAGAATTTGTGTCAGCATATGCACTTGACACAGAGTTTAAGAAATGTTATTTGAAAAAATGTATGGCATTTTCACAGAGAGGAAATCAAGAATGTACATATTGTTATAATTCACTTTGAAATGAACATTTAGGAAAATAACAACAAATTGAGTTTTCAACTTTGTTATCAGGCAAGTGAAACTTGTAGATTATCCAGTGGTCACCAAAGTTGCCTGTCATAAAACTTGAGTAACTGGATTTTAAATTTTGATACAGAACTTGACGGCACGAAATTGGTACTAAATCGAATCTGTTCGACTTGGTCGAAAGTTATTACAAAACTGTGAAATAATGTTCAAAAAATACTCAAATTGCAGAACAAATTGAAACAGGCAACGTGCAAGGGAAACCGAGGATGTACTGTGAGTGATATAATTTGTATCGACGCGCGGCCCCTTTTTCCATTTCCACAACCATCATTTTTCAAAAATAAAAATTCACAATTTTCTTGATTTTTTTATGAAACATTACGGAACAAATGCCATTAAAAAAAAACATATTTCTAGGCCTGTATTTTTTTTCCCGGCATGCAGTGGAGCGCATATTGATTTTATTGTTTTGATGACTAATGCCCTACCATTTCTTGGCGGCATTTTTTGAATTTTGATTTTCTCTCGTTCTATTCGAAGAACATTGACCACATTTTTCTTTGTGGCAGCTGTTTTTGGTGTCCTCTATTAATTTTTTTTGATTATAATATTTTGTACTAAAGTCTTTCAGATTTCAACATGGTTTATGGACTACTCGAAGACTTCCACGGCGAAAAACCATCCAGAATCTTCAGACTCGGAACCAAGAAAGAGAAGAAATTCCAGAAAAAGGACACCCTTCGTCAGGAAGTGCTCAACTCTCATTTCCTTGACAATTTGCATATCTATGTCGTTCGAGAACGCAAGCTGAGGAGAGAAGAAAGACAGAAACGTCGTGAATCTAAGGTTAGTAAAGTAAAATTATCGAAGTTTGTAGTCTATAAACATGATAGATTTATGTATTGTTTAAACTGATAAAATGAAAATGCTATTTAGCGATTTTCAGTCAACAAAACTACCACAAAATTTTCATTTTGAATTCTGAAATTTATGCATAATATTTAAAAACCATCCTTACTTGACAATTCATTTTTAGGACTCTTCAAAGCAACATATGGTCACTGAGAACATTGAAACTGTCGACGCCGAAAACGAGCAACAGGATGGAGAAAAAATCGCATCGAACACCGGCGATGCTCCAAATATCACACATCTGGTGGACACTTCTAGCTCGGATATTGCTGGTACTACCGACAGTAACAACAACAACGACAAGAAAACTGAAGAGCTGCCAGAAGAAAAGATTTAGGTCAGTTTCCATCTGAGAAAACATTAAAAATTGGAAAAATTAAAGGCTCACTGTTTATTGTTTAAAGAATTTTATATAACACTTTTACTACAGTACCGCAGTTATTCCGATTTTGGCCCCAAAACTGTTAGACAATTACGCCGCTGGTTAATATTTGTTGTTTCAAAGTTCAGAATTAAAATCAGCTGAAATCTTCATTGAGTTTTTGAAAGTTTAGCTAACTAAGACTACTTTGAAAAGTAGGAAACACGGAGAGTAAGGACGAATAAATTAAATATAGAGATGTGGTATCATTTGAAGTAGTTCGCCCACGTGGTACAATTTCGAAGAATGTTTTTGAACGATTATTTACAACTTTAGAAAATGAAAGATTTTCAAATTATAACTGAAATTAGTAACTTTTAAAATATGTAATGTAAACCCGATGTGGCAATTACCATTAATGTCTATTTCAGAGCCAACATCCACTCTACGATGCTTGACGTACTCTACCAATCCATTGCTCTGTGCCATCAACACAATCGTTCCATCAATTTGCTATGCTATTATATATCTATAATTTTTCAACCCGTTTATTATGCACCCATTTTACAACTCTTCCCGGAATGTTTTCTTTTTCCCCGTTTGATCGATTGCTTTTAAAAATTACTATCACATCATTTATCTCACACTTTTGGTCACATTTAAAGGAATTGATTAATAAATTGATATAGTTCTCAAGAATGGTTTAATGAATCATAAAGATTATTTTTAAAAAACAAAAAAAGTGGGATCAAGTTGAACAGGCAGCAAGAAAATGGCAAAATGTTGATTAGCGGTTGATTGCAAAAATAATGGCTGAACTTTGGGAAGAGGAAAGAAAACTTTTTGAGGAGGAAAATAGCAAGAGAGAAGAAATGATAAAATACGCAACACTCCGCGATGTAGATCGACAACCAGTTCAAAAAGTCATGGAGGAAATTCGTAACATGTACTGTAAACTGATGTCATGTTTATCACGACGAGAATCTTTTGTCCTACAGGAAGTAAAAGATCGACAAATGCTCTTGAAAGTTGGATTAAAAATTTGCAATGAATGGCTCCAAGAAGGCAACAGCAACAGACCAACACCATTTCATTTGTTGAAACCTGATCAGCAGAAGGTAGGTAGGTTATTTGTCTGTAGCATGCTATTATGCCTCAAAAATGAGTCCTGAAACATTTTAGTTTCAACTAGGGTTTTCATGTCGGCCCTGCAAACGCAGCCCTCACGCCGCTCTCACGCCGCGATCCGAAATCTTTATAGCGATGCCCGGAACCCAAAAAGTGTCGGACGGAAAGCCAAGTTCAGTTTGCACCAAATAATGCAATATGGTAAGGTACTATTTGTTGCTCCGCGTTTGTGCACGCGCATCGCTATAAACGTTTCGGCTCGCTGCGCGAGATCGGCGTTTGAGGCGCCGACATGGGAACCCTAGTTTCAACGAACAAAAACCGCATTTCCACTATTAATATTGCACCCATTATTCGACTTTGACAGTTCATATCTCAGTTGTCGTTTGTGTTATGCAAAAATTGTTATAATATTATACAAAATGTTTGTTTTCTTCTATAGTTTTGTAGTTAATTTTTATTGATATCTTTAAAATTACTGAGACTTTCGAAGTAGCGTAGTCAGGTTCAATTTTTTTTTATTTTTCCACATAGTAGGTTTAAAAATCCAGTCAATTTTTTAGTGCAAAATTACCATATATAGTCAATTTCTTCGAAAAAAAAACCAAAAACATTATTTGTCTTTTCGAAACATATTTGTAGAACACTTTTGTAGATCATAATAAAAAATAAATCTAATAAATCATACATTTCAGAAGCTCCTCCATGCTACAAAGATGCTTGAATTTTTTATCGGGTTGACACCATACGATTTCGATGCACAAAAGACCGGAGACTCACAACAAGAAGCAGTTCAAAGACAACGACGACAGATAACTAACGAACAGTGAAGAACGCTTTAGGGTGTTTAGACATAAAACGATGTGGTTAAAACAAGAAACGAATTTATGAAACCAACAAGTTTGATAGTACAAAGAGAAGACGGTTGGTATCCGGATCAGAACAAACGAAAAACAAAAAGGAGGCAACATAGATGGTCATATTGAGGAGGAGGGAAGGGGGAGATCCTAATTGAAAAATAACCGAAAACATTATTAAATGACACGTGATAGCAGATGGTGTGATGAATGTAGAAGGCCTCGTTGATCACTGAAATGAATAGTTTAGATTTTACTTAACTTTAATACCCAGAAACCCCTAAAATCGAACACAGTAAAAAAAACTAACCTTGTTGCGATTGATTGTAGTCAAGTAGAATGGCACTTTTCTACTTGTCCACGATACATTGTTGTCAACGAGATTGAGAAGAGACTCATCCGAGATTTTGACGAAATCTAAAAAAAGTTGGAGTTAATTACTGATATTTCCCATATAAAAGAGAGTTCTGAAGTATTTAACTTACCATCGGCACGACGCGAATTCGTTTGACGAGCACGACTTGGGACCAGCGGCTCCGAGGATATGATTCGAGTTCGATCCTTGCAGCCCATGAGGATCTCTTTGAGCTGAAGCTTCAGCTCTGGATCGAAGCGCACATTGTTTGCGAGGATGACGGTGGCCTTGGTTTGAATCTCTCGGATGACGGCCGGACTCGTGAATGAGCCATGGATGAACCGGGTTGCGTAAACCTTCTTCCCGAAGTGGTTGAGGAGTCTGAAAACGAACGAATTGATCACATCGGAAATTATTATGAACAATTCCCAACTTACCGCTCATTGAACTCTTTGTTCTTTTCGGCAATTTCTGCCAAATTATCCATGAGCTCAACTCCGACGCTCATCTGAGTTCTTGCGTAGGCAGCAACAAAATTCACCAAATGACCGATTCCACTTCCCAAATCCATGAAATAGTCGGAAGGACCCATGTTGAGTTGATCCACAAAGCTGGCCATTTGTGAACAATGGAGCTCTCCGTACACCTTAAAATAATTCTTTGAGAAATTTTAATTTCTCTGAGAAACTTACTGTAGACGTTCCAACAGCGTAGTGGCGGAGCACGTTGGCGTCTGGCACCGAGAAACGATACGCAAGTTCAGCGAGTTTGATCGCAACTGTCAAAGAACATAATCTAGTTGACGTGATCTCGTGATGCTTTGCAGGGACTCGTGAAAGCTGAAATTATTTATTTAGTATTCATATGCAAACATATGTCATACCACATCAGGATGCGCAAGTTTCAGATTGAGTGCATCAATATACTGGGAAAACTTGTCCGGGTTACCAACGACTGCGTCAGAAGGCAGGGGAACCTTCACGGCATCAAGAATCGGCTTGTAGATTCTGAAACAAAATCCCAGTAACTCAGCGTTTGTCCAGAAAACTTACTCCTCGAACATTTCTTTGACTGTTTGACGGAAATGGAGCGTGTTTGGAAACTTGAACTCAGCATTTCCCTTTCGAGCGCTTGACAAGTGAATGACTGGCATCGTGATTTCAAGTGAGCAGAGATTTGGTATTTCTGAAAATTTTTGATATATCACAATGAATTGTTGTGAGAAGAGCTTGAAGATTAAGTAAAAGATGAAATGCTAGTGTTTTGCAGTGCGTTCAGTGGTATTTTATATAAGTTAAACTAACAGTACACTTGGTGACTCTACAAGGATTTATTATAGACAACTAGTAACACTAATAGACAAGTAACGCAAGAACATAAAGTAAGAACTGATTCGGGAAGTCCCTCCAAGGTTGGCAAAGTGGTCCACGTGTCCAAGGTTGAGTTGTTCGTATTGGCGTGGCAAGGTCATGGCGTGAATGTTGTTGTTGTTAGATTATCTTGTTCCTTGTATGCATCCATCCGGGGTTCACGTCGCAAATGGTTCACGTGGTTGTTCTTTGTTAGCACTGACTGTTGGTTGTTCCTTGAGCGATGGTGATAGAAATGCTCGGTGTTGTTAGCGTCCATTGTAGAGTACATAATTATGCAATAATTATAGAATAATTATTGAGTCGTGAATAATGGAGATCCTGCTCCATGCTATTCGCGACAGATAGAGCAACAAATGTAAATCCGCGGGAAACTCATATTTCCAATTGAAATAAGTTATTTTTACGGACTAAATTTGGTATTGGGTGAGTGCAGGTAGAACATCAGAAAAGTCTCATGTTCCAGAACTGCCACCCAGTATCATTTATCCATCTAGCTTTAAGCTATACCAATTCAATCTTTCACTTTTTCAGCTCATACTCATAATTCAATTCATTTCCAATCATTTTTTTCCCAATTCATGCCAGATCAATTCCAATCCTTTGATTTTCCAACTCATTCCAGATCAATTACAATCCTTTTCTTTCCAACTCATGTTTTCCGACAGGCTCAATTTCAATCCTTTTTGACTCAACCCGTTTCATTCCAGGTCAGTTCCAATCCTTTCTTTCCCAATTTCAGTTCTTTGACCAGTACAATTCCAATCCTTTCTGTCTTAGCCCGTTCAATTCCAGCTCAATTCCAATCCTTTCTGTCTTAGCCCGTTCAATTCCAGCTCAATTCCAATCCTTTTGTCTCCCAACTCATGTTTCCCAAGACATGCTCAATTCCAATCCTTTTGATCCCAATAAATCTTCACAACTTCCAGTTCTTCTCTACTACACCTTATGCTTCCACCATCTTTCGATTATTTGATATACTACAACTTCCAGTTCTGCTCTCACACCCATATGCTTCAACCATCTTTCAATTCTTGGATATCTTGCTCAGATAGTTTGGAATGTTCACAAGTCCATACTATCTGCTCGCCATGATTTGCCATTCATGGACTCTTCCTCCCTCATATCTAGGTTTATGCGGGGAGGGAGTATTATTAAAACCACCGAAACACGGCAGTGTGCCATTTAAGAGACAGTTCTTTTCAACCGAACTCTTTTTCATTCTCCAAATTCATTAAGACATCTCGGTGAGCACTCCCGTGTCTTTTTCTTACTGCAAGTAATTTTCTATCATTTTGTGACTATTCTCCAGTTCTGCTATCTCGCCCGCATGCTTTGCCGTTCATGGAGAATCGAACTTGTCGGATCAAAAAGCTTTGATCCAGAGGCGGCCGTCCTACCGCCTCGGCCACACGTGCAGCCGGAAGTGGGGGTAGATAAAGCTGATTTGGACAGGAAAAAGCTATTTTGAACCAGGTTGCTGGAAATAGTTAAGGTTTGACTGATGAATATTTCGAAAAGAATTGGAAATTGGTAAAACGTGGAAACCTGAAAAGCGACGCTTGGTGATATGAAAAAATTGAATAGAAGCTTCGGAATACACATTTAGTTGGAATAAGTGGAAGAATCATCCTGAATGACAATATTAAATCTCATATTTACGAGCTGGCAATTTTTAAAAACGAAACTTGACAGTGAAAATTACTACACTTCTAGATGTCTCTGTTTGGTAATTTTTCAGTTTGACATGCCCAAATATTGGTGTTTTGCTATTTTCTGCAGCATTTTGCTACCTTTTCATCAGAAAAATCGGATCACAAGTATGATTGTAGCAGAACAGTGTTTATTGTTTCATTGCAATATGAAATTTGTCTTGTTGCGAGAAACAGTGTATTGAAGAAGGATGCAATATGTAAATGGAATGAGGCATGGGAATTTGAAATTGATTCATCGCTTTGGTTTCATATACCGTCAGATTTTTATTCTGTGCACGTCAATAATTTTTCTCTTATAATATTTCCAAGATTCATTCTTCATCACTACAGTGTGAAAACTACAAATCAAGGTTTAGTTTTTTGGCAAAACATACACTGTTACGTCTTACTCTCTACCCAATTTGAACAATTTATAGTGTTTTGTGGGGACTAAATCGTTATACTTTGTTATAAAAATTCGTGAAATGAGTTCAGTTTTGTTGGATTGTGTGCATCGGCTCTGAATTTGGATTATAATGCATACTACTAATTAGCACGCTGTCTGACTCAATTTTACGGAATAGTTATCATGCACTGCCTCATATTAACTTGCATGAGTTTGCTTTACTTTAAATAACGCCACTATATTGCTAGAAAATTAAATTTTGAAAAAGACTTCATGATTTCATATTTTAAACGCGTTTAAACCCGCATCTGGCACCATCTGAAACACCTCCATTCATTTCCATCTGTTTTGTTGTTGCCCCCAAAGGGACACTGCACTTCTTTTCGTTTTCCATATTTTCTTACAATTATTTTTGCCAGTTAGCATCTTTTGAATTTTTCCTTCCAACATTTCACTTCCAGCATAATTTCTTTCAGTTTTGTCCTACCATTCCGAGTAAGGCTGCCATTTATGACCTATTAGGTCGCCCTCTTCATTTTTTGAGGGCTTATTTTGGCGTTCTCTTTACAGAAAACTTCAGCCTCGGGTGCGAATTTAGATGCTATTGATCCAAATTAATGTATCAAGTTTGAGGACTTCGGTAAAAAAAACTTGGGAAGAGGACATTCTATTTAACAACCCTAATAATATTGATCATAGTTTACTATTGGAATATATGTAAATTTAATGTTCTAAAATGAAATTTCCCACTCTATTATTATTGCCAATATCAGGGCTTCAATATTGCGACTTGTTCTGTATTTGAAGTCGATCGCTTGTTTTAATTGCAATCCAGTGTCATCCTTTAATGTCTCGATTACGCATATGAAAATTTTTGTTAATTTTGGTGTTAACGTATTACGGAACAATCAGTTCATGAGAATGCCTACTTTCAGGCGCAAAACGAGCAGCAGCAGAGAGAGCGTGCGGCAATTAGAGATTAAGGTGCCTTCGCTACGAGATATTCCCGCGCCAAAACGGTAGGCATTCTTATGATCTCATGGTCTCTTAATAGGTCGGGTGTGAACCAGAAAACAATTATGGGCATCCCAGGATCTGCAAACCATAAAAGTGGCTGCGGGTTGACTCATTACTATCGCTAATTTGTGTTTGTAATTATATAATATGAGATCTTCCAAAATTAAATTTATTAGTAACTATAGCAATATTCAATTTTCTGTGCTTCTCGTTTGCTCAAGTCGTCATTATTGTTTTGTTGTAGTGAAGTACGTGCACCACGAGTTGTTATTGCTTCAAAAATTAAGAATCAATCTTCTCTAATTGGTTTCTGGTTTGTGCTTTGTTGTATATAATCATGAGTTTCTTTCAAAATAAGATGACTTTCAGCAGCTTATTTTCTAATGATTGGAGGGTTTTTTCTTTGACTACTTTTTTAAGCTTTACAATTTCTGAAGATAAAATAAAACGTCTACTAAACTACAATTTCCGTTTAAAAAAAAACTTTGTCTAATTAAGGAAGATAGATACATTGCCTACTATGTTGCTTGATTGCTTTATGAATTTTTTATAATTGATTCTTAAAAATAGTTTGCAATTCTTCTGAATGTAACACATACCAAATGCATATTTTCATTCTCCTATTTGGAGAAAAGTCTTATAAGATCTTTAGAAAAAACCTTAAAGCTTCAGAGATACTCTCATATAGCAGAAAAACAAAAGAAAGTTCAGTGCAGTAATAACGTTCCAGTGGCCAAATCGAAGAGAACCCCAAATAAAGTACCGCCAAAGAAACCTGGAAATGAACTTATGGTTTATAAATTAGCTTTTAGTTTTGCAACTTATGCATTTCTATTTTAGGAAATGGATCCAAAAATGAGAGGAGAATGCTCGTCGTCAGCAACATCCGAGCCTGACGATCAAAACTGGCTGTGGCCGGAGCAAAATAAATGCGGCATGTGTGCAGTTAGTTTTTTTAAGTTCAAAAATAACTACAATTTTTCATTCGTAATGTCGATCGTTATATACTTTTGAAAGACTTTTTTTAAAATATTCATAAAATTATTAGAACTTTGCTAACAATTTAATTGGTTTGCTTTATAATTTTAACCATCATGGCTGACACTGTATTTGCAATCGAAAAAAGTTTTAAACAAGTTTATTTCCGCAAAGATTAAATTGTTAAATTAATATATTTTCAGGATGGCGGAACAATTATATGGTGTGAAACATGTCCTGCTTCATTCCATGCCTTTTGTCTTGGATTAAAAACCATTCCGGAACCGGAGAAGGACACGTTCATTTGTCACAGGTGCAAAAACCCTCCAAACAATAGGAAATTATTTACACCAAAGTTATGCGTTAATTCATCACCGGATTGGAAGGATCGCATCAGAAATGAAGCCAGAAAAAACTTTCAATCAGCTATTTACATTTACAGAGACAAAATAAGTAAAAACAATAGACTGGCAGTACCATCCGAGGGAAAAGTTTTCATACAGAACGTTTTCTTGCAAACTATGGGGATGTTGAATCCTATGAATGTAAGTTGACTTTAGTTATCATTTTGAGCATAAAAAATTCAGACTAAAATTCCCGAAATAGAAGCATTCCACGAGACGATAAACGTTGCAAACACCGACATTCAAACTTCGACAAAGAATACCTCGCTTGACGGCAAAATTAAACAGTATGTCATTTAACCACTTTTTCCTAGTTGAAATACTACATTACATATTAAAATGCAAAATTTTAATAGATAACTTTCTGAATTATAGTTGATTATCATGTCGTTTTTGATAAGAAAATATTCCAGATATAGTGATTTGGAAGAACGTAACCTGGACATTTTCATCAAATGCTGCGAGAGCATGCTGGAACTCAGAAAAATACTGGAAGCTGGTGTGTAAAACTATCGTTGATTTTCATAAACACATAAAATTTCAGAAAACCTCGATTTGCTTCCGAGAGCTGGAAAATGTGGAACTAAGAGAACAACAGTAGCTGCTACACTCAAAATAATAAAACTGCGTGGCGTGTACTGCAGAAAACCTCATATTTAGGCCCCGCCTTTTTATCGTCCACTCACGGGGAAAAGGCAAAATTCGGGGACCAACCAATATCAGGCCGCCGACATCCTACGGGTTCCGCGCGCCGCTATGTTTAACTCGTTGTGGGCGCGGCAAGCTGTCTCCGCCCGCTGCGAGTTAAACATAGCGGCGCGCGGAACACGTAGGATGTCGGCGGCCTGATATTGGTTGGTCCCCGAATTTTTGCCTTTTCTCCGTGAGTGGACGAGCAAAAGGCGGGGCCTAAATATGAGGTTTTCTGCAGTACACGCCACGCAGTTTTATTATTTTGAGTGTACCAAGAAGCAAACAAACACGGTTGGAATAGGATCCAAAAGAAAAAGAAATACGGTTTGTAACGAGGAGGACACTTTTCAAGAACATGCAGTTTCAAGTTACCACCACCGACACAAACGTGATAAAATAGTCGAGAAAGGTTATTATCAACAGAGTTTCTGGACTTCACCAGTTTATTTCAGAACTTGATGTGGAGGAAGAAGATGGAGAGCAAATAGTGGAACATAACTTCCAGTCCACGAGCTCTTATAAACTCAATATTAAAACTGCGGCGATTCATCAGGTTAATCATCAGGAAAGTGATCACACGCGCCCTAACAAATCAAAGGATCTGCGTTCATCTGAGGATCAAGTTTTGACAGAAGATTTACCAGCCGCATCAAAAACACCACCTGCATCAATTTCAGAACTTGATATGGGAGAACAAGGAGCCGAGCAAAGGGTAACTCGAAGCGTTCATTCCACGAGCTCAAATGAGCTTTCTGAGCCAATTGAAGTTCATCTGCTGGTTGATAAAAGTGAAGTGAACCGCCATATCAAATCAAAGGAGCATCCGCTGTTAGAGGATCAAAATTTTACTGCATGCATTCCGGAAGCATCACCAGCATTGGTACCACTAACGACAGCCTCGACACCACAGCATCTAACCTTTAAACTACCACAAACAGCAGCACTGCCAATGTCTTCACCGGAAGATTATTTGATTCACACTGCCTCCCATATAATTTATAGACAGGTGGCAGAACTAGCAAAAAGTTTAGAGCCAAGCGCTCTAGCTGCGAGAGATTTGACTTTCTTCATATCACACAGAACCCAAAACTCAACAGAAATTCAAAGAAATGCTCCACGAGCTGGTATGTTTTCAAATTGATGTATGACATTTGACATAATATTATGCAGGGGCACCTGTCACCAATCATTCATCAGTCGTTCAGGCTCATCTTAATGATCGTAAGTTGAAGAATACTATTTTCCCACGCTACTGATTTTCAGCAGGGAGGGAAATGCTTCTCCCGCGTGTACGCAATTCTTCAATTCGGCTGCTGCTATAAGTTCAAATTATCAAAAATGTAAGTTTCATAGTGTCCAAAAACGTTGTCAGAACTTGTTGTATTATATATTTCAAAAACTAATATCACAAGAAGAGTTAGTTTTCTCACTACAAAACTGAGATATATTTTGAAAATTTCTCAGTAACGCTAACTAGTAAGCAGAGTTTCTGGAATACGGTCATTACTTGAATTTTTGTTTTTAACAACATTACATAATTGCCACTTTCACGTTGTTCTAAATTTCAGTTCCCGTAGGTGTGCCAAGAGAAGTTCCAACGAATAAGCCACAAATCCTTCACTGGTAGAGTAGATCCAGCCGCTATCCTTGCCCCAATTGAACACGACTGCCATCTCCTCATCGCAATAACTACTATTTTCTCAGTTTTTCTCACTATTGTACTTTTTAGTTCTATTCCTAGCAAAGAGATGTTTTAATAATTAATAGTGTTGTTGTTCTATCGAAAAAATATTCAGCTGAAAAAGTGTTTTTTTTTAAATTTTATTCCTCGGCAATGGAATGAAAATCGAGAGAAAAGATTTCAGAATGGAGTAGATGAGGGAAAAAAAACAGTGAAAACGCGGTCATTGCGATAAATTTGAATTCCTTCATTTGAGTTTTTGACATGTCATATTTAACATGGTATCCGTTATGTATATTCTGGCTATCATATTTTCAGATTATCTTAATTTTTACTGCAGTGAGAAACAAAAACTATACTTTCATCTTCACAAATTTTTCCATTTACCTGATCGGTCTCTCTCTCGGTGAAAAATAAGAGGTCACCGTCGTTCACCTTTCTGATTGCAACTCTTCCTCGCACAACTTGTCCCAATCACCACGTGATTCATCGAAAATGGTTGTCCATCGTTCCTCGAGGTGGCAAAAGAGATATTTCTCTATTTGTTTTTCTTTCATCTTCTTTCGATTTTTGAAAAAGTTGGGTGGAGACACTTTTCGTCATTGGCCAGAAGACACTGTACGCTTTATTTCATCATTTTTTCACTTTATCGAGATATGTAAAACTTGCCGGTTAGTGAGGACATTATGTTACCATTTTTTCTAATTTAATTTAGGATGCCATGATTTCAATATGTATATTTTACAGAATAATGAATGTCCGTGACAATACCTCCGCTCAAGATAAATTTGATTTTGGATAAGTTATCTGTCATCGTCTGATGTCTTTGAACTTCTTCGTTGTGAGTCTCCGGTCTTTTGTGCATCGACAACTGCATTCCATCAACTAAACTCCGATTATTGACATGGCTGATCCATGTCATGTCATGTCCAAGCTCCAAGCCATGTCATGTCATGTGCTCCAAGCTGAACAAGGTATGTGCTTGTCTTCATGATCTGCTAATGAACAATATGTACGACAATGGATTCCCATGATGCTTCGCTTTGAGTGATGGTACCGGTGTGCTAAAACTCAAAAAGACACGATTTAGTAAAATCAGGTATCAGAAGATTGTGCTAATGTCAAGACTATCCATTTTTCAGTGATCGAATATCTGCGACAATCAGCATTCAGATTGTCAGTAAGCTCGTAATTCAGTCCGGCTTTCCAATACTTTTACTCTTTCCAAATCTTTTTACAGAAATCAATTGATCGACGCAACCTCCCGTTGCCTGAAAAAAAAAACGGATTCAAAATGCATTTCGATTGGTGGGATGTGTGAGTCATAATTCATCAAGGTAGGAATGTAGGAGTGCGGATTATTTTTTTAAATTTCATCCGCCTGTGTTCTATCCCACGATGCGACATCTGAAAACTTGTAATTTATTCATCAATATCACAATGATAGAAAAAAATCACACTGTACTCATCTTTTCGATTTTCCAACTAATCAGCTGGTCAAAAAATGAGGAAAGTGGTGCATACCGTACTCCTGTTTGCGTCTGAATCATCATGAGTCAGCTCCGATGGAGGACACTGTGAAATAATGTGGACGGAGTCACTTGATTGGCCTCCTATCCACATACTTTTCACAATCATTTGGCTTACTAAAAGCTATCCGGTTTTTTTTTTGAGAATATATGTTCCAGGCGATTTTTTCTTTTTTTTTAAACGCATGTCCTAGTACAGATGTTTCCCAGTTTGCCACTTTTTTTAAAATGAAAAGCTATTTGTCCAGGTTTGCCAGGAGAAAATAGCCCACAAACCTTAAATTTTGTTTAAAACCATTTTTCTTGAGGGATGACCACAATCTTGACCACAGTTTCACCAGAGTTGCTGCAAGAGTTCCAATCGAGGTTCCCAAATTGTTATATGTAAGTAATGTTTTATAACTCCTACAAAAAAGTTTCAAAGTGTCCCCAATTGAACAAATTTCGTAATAAGACTTCTAAAAATTTTTTCACATCTGTATATCATACAATACGCAAAATGTAGAACTCAGAAACTTTCAACGTGTCTGGCTTGGATATAACTAGAATTGTTACTGAATAAACTGTTTTGATAGTTTTATAAATTCGCAACGTGATGATCTGAATACTAAAAACTTGTACTCCTTGTCTAGCCGTTTAAAATTGAAGAAAAAAAAATGAAATGACCAAATACGCCCTCATTCTGAATATTTTAATAATTTCAAAAATTTTCACGTTTTGATAAGTTGAAGATAAAATATACTTTCACAATTTACATTATGGCCTATTTTTTTACCAAACTTTCAATTTTCAGGCTGTGAGAAAAGGTGCAGTCACGAGAGCATGAAACTTCATCTTACTGGAATACCAACACTGAATGAGAAATATGCAACAAAGCTGGAAAAGTTCTATCTCGTCATCAACTATCACCCAGCTAACATTGGTAAGTACGAATAAAGAAATAACTTATCGAACTTCTTAATAAAGGCCAAATAAACAATCTTTTTGCAGCAAGGGCATTTAAATACTCGTCGTTTGTAGTCTATCTGAAGCGTGGGTTTCACCCACAAACGGGATTTTCGTTGAACGGTTACTGCGTTGGACCATTCCTGAAACATGGATGTGACTGCACACAAGTAAAGCCGGTTAATATTATCGCTTTGGTGAGAACATTTGTGCACGATCTGGTTCAAAAACTTTGAATGCATATTTTAAGATTTCTCTTAACACGGCAATCTTCAAAGAAGCTGTTTCGGGTTCCGATAAGGACTTCCAATACTTGACTCCGGCCATTGGATTTTTTCATCAACTTTAATATTTAAACATTTGTCATGCAGTCAATCAATCCTCTCGAAACTTAAAATAAATTTTGATAATGTTACGTATTTGTTTAAAAAAACATTTGATCCTCAAGGTCATTGTACTTTTCAAGTTGTCAGCATATCACGATTTTAATCAATTTTTTTTCTTTTTTGTTTCTTAAATCGCACTATTAGGTTGTGAAAAAAGTTCTCTCCGAAATTATTGAAAGTTTTGCCCCGGAAAGTTCTGCAGCTTTCTGGACTATTCTATAATAGAATGTTGTAGAACATCCTAATGGGGGGCAGATAGCTCAGTCGGTAGTGGTGGCCGCTAGCAGTCTGGAGGTCACGAGTTCAAGTCCGGCCTCACCCCCTAGGTTCACCCAGTCTCTATTGGGAAGTGGAGCAATCCACGACTGGATTATCGGCCACAGTCCCCGGCTAGGACGTGGCTTAAATTACAGCCCAGAGGGATCACCACCAGGCAGTGTACCTGAATCCCAGATCCGCAGTGCATAGCACTTGAAGAACGGATCGTCCTTTAATCCTTTTTTAATTTAATCCGAAATTATTGAAAGTTTTGCCCCGGAAAGTTCTGCAGCTTTCTGGACTATTCTATAATAGAATGTTGTAGAACATCCTAATAGCATCTCCCCTAAGCCTATATAAAACGCGCGCGCTTGCTGATCGACCAACGATGATCGAACTTTCTCAACCTCAACTTCGACTGCTCATCTTCTTCGAGTGGAAGAGAGGAGCTCGTGCGGCTGAGACGGCTGCTAAAATATGCAACGTGTTTGGCAAGAATGCCGTCACCGATCACACCGTTCGCTATTGGTTCGCTCGCTTCGCTTCTGGATGTACGAGCCTCGATGACAACGACCGCTCAGGAGGCCTTCTGTCATGATCGATGATCAGTTGTGAGCCGCCGTGAGGGAGAAGCCGAATCAAACTACACGTGAATTGGCAACATAGTTCCAATGTAGTAACCACACCATCAGCAACCACTTCCACGAGCTCGGCTACAGAAGAGTGATGGCGAGATGGGTGCCTCATTCTCTTCTTCTTTCAGATGCAGACATTTGCGATGATCTGTCAGTCTCCGCTCCTCACTCAACAGAGGAAAGACTTTTTGGCGGACATAGTTACCGGAGACGAGAGCTGGCTACTCTATAATAACGCCACCCATTGTTCTGTCTGGATGTACATGACGAGAAGCCGCCCGTGCAGCCAAATCCGGAGCTCCATAATAAGAAGTGATTGCTGTGCTGCTTGTGGGACGCGAAGGGTATGCTGCATTTCGAGTTGCTTCCGCAAGACAGAGCAATCACGGCTTCCACCTACTCTGATCAGCTGAATTCGCTCGCTCTTGCAGTCCAAGAAAAGCACTCAAGACACTCGCGGCCCACCTTCTTCACTACAACGCGCGCCCTCATGTGGACACCCAGGCCAAGTTGCAGGAGCTCGGCTGCATCACAGTTTTCCATCCACTGTACTCGCCGGACATTGCACCTTTGGATTGTCACCTTTCCGCCCACTCAAGCTGTTCCTTAAAGATCAGAGGTTCGCAAAGTTTGAGGACCTCAAAAAAGCAGTGAACGACTTCTTCGACTCGCGCTCGCCCGCGTTCTAGAAGAAGAGGGTCGACGATCTTCCCAATAGGTGGCTCACAGTTGTGAATAATAATGATGATTATATGGTTGATTGATAGTGACCGAAAATAAAGTTAATGAGAAAATGAACTGGAATGAAATTTCGGAGTAAACTTTTTTCACAACCTAATATTTTTTCATATTCTCCCATTCGTTTCGATGCTTTTCGCGACGTGTGAGGTCTCCAAATTTGATACGAATACCGCTTTTCTCGAAGAGAGCGCCAGTCATAGAAACGAAAATGGACCAAAAAAACGTAAGAAAATTTGAGAGAAAGTAGACAAGACGAGGGAAAATTAGAGCGGTGGCGCCGACGGGTGGTCGTGTGCTCCTTCTCGCTCATTTTCGCCGCGGTGCCCTCTGTCATTTTAAACAAAATTTATTTCAATAACTCATTGTGTCAATTAGGTGATTGTTATATTGGCACAGAAAAAACAGACCACCTGAACTAGAAATGATGGATGTTCTATGTGGATATTGTTTCAAGCAAACAAAAAAGTAGAAACTACAGTAGACTTTCCTTACTTTTGGCTTAAAACTTAAGAAATAGTGTGAACTTTTTATAAGTACGTTTAAAAAATTCTCAAAAGTTCAAACTGACTTTTAAATCAGAAGCACAATTGTATCAAGCCTGAAAATTCTTTAGTGAATGACATTCCTGCGTCATTAAGGTATAACTTTGCATTCAAGTCAAAAATGTTCCACTCAAAGTGTGCCGTATGGTTTTTTTTTTGAAGTCAAGGTCTGTTAAGTTACATTTATTTTCTTTACCTTATTGCATCAGTGCTGTTTTTTTTTTGCATATTTTGCTTTCCTTTTTTAGATGGACATCATATTCTATAACCGTATCTTTTTTGTTCCTTTTTCACTACCTTGGTCGAAAAATTTTTAAGGAGTGTGTCCGACTAGACTGCGAGAAAAACGAGTAATTATGTGAGCAGAAAACTTTTTCGATCACGTTGAGTATGCGTTTTGATATTTCGGAAACTTGAAAGGGCTTTGCTCTTTTTGAACTTTGATTTTTTTTTCGAATCTTGAAAATGATACCTAATGAATTTAGCGAAACAAATAGAAACCGCGCGTTCAAAAAATAAATTACTATGCTCTTCAAAATATAATTCCCTTGGCATTATTCCAATTAATTTTCTACCTGAATGAATAAAACTTAAATATGAAAACCAAACTTCAAAACTCTTATCTCAAAATATATAAAACTCCTGACAAAAGTAAAATGTGTATTTAATGCGATTACTACTCCCTAAATCTCTGGTGAAATATTTTTTCTATGAATGTTCTGTGTTCTCTTTGTGACAAGAGAAACACGTTCAGTAAAATATAACTGATAAGAAAAATTTCAAGATAGCATCTTGAGATGAAGCTGACCTTGAGCTCTCATAACCCTTTGTCACCCGACTATTTGTGGAATTCACCATGCGAGTTTCTTTTGTCGTTAACAATTTTCCAACAAAAAAAAAACTTCATAATTGTAATTTTTCAGCCAGCCTTTTTTTCAAAAACACTTCTAGAAATCACGTTATGTCGGCTGCGAAGGATCAGCAAGTAGTAGGAAACATGGATATAAACGATGTAAGTCTGTAAACATAATAGGTATCTATTTCAAATTACGAAAAGTCTAGTCAAATTTTTGAAAAAAACTCATATGTTATTTATACGAATTTTTGTGGCAAATAAAAACGTTCTTATGATTTTATAAAGTTTTTAAGGCTATTAGCCTAAATTCTCATTACTGTTAGTCGAAATATTGGAGTTAATAAGATACCCTAATTTTTGGGGTGTATACTGTTTTTGATCAGATATATCATTTTTAACCTATTCAAATTTTCAGATTCCACTAGAAGATCTCAAAAATCTAAACATTAAAACGGACCAGAAAGAAGATGAGGCTTTCAAGAAGCCATTTCCGCCAAGTATCTACAAACGACGCGCGTCAAAAGATCATTTGATCAAACCTACCGATTCTCCGTCCGGTCTACATTTTGGACCGATTGAAAACAGTGTTCCAATAGCCTCAAATAATCCTTCAAAGCGTTCAAAGCATGAGCCATTTAAATTCAACTTTCCACAAAAAATGATGGAGTACCAGAAGGACGTTCAAAATGGTTCATCAAACTATGAGTATTTCCACAGTCCTATGGCAAAGAACTACGCCAGTGCCAAAATTGGAGAGTCCAGCAGAGTTATTCGGAAAAGTGTAGGTTATTGAAAAGTTTGTTCTGTGAAAAATGGATAAGTTTTTAGCCGCGATTCTTGAGAGCTCAGCAGAAAGTGGAGGATGATGAGTGTAGCAGCGATGAATCATTGGATGATTCCGAAACAAGCGAAGAGGAAGATGTAGATAGTGGTAAGTTTGAATAAATAAGAAACAAGAGAGTAGATCAAATATTTTTTTTTTAATCGAGTTTATTAAGACTTTCCACCTCCCAGAAAGTTCGAAATATTTAGAGTTTTACTACAGTCATAAGATTAGGGGTTTTGGTGCACTGAGCAAAAGAATAGCGTTTTAAGGTTCAGAAGCCAATCAGATTTTTTCAATAATTGCAGATGGTGAATGCGATGAGGAGGTTCAAGCGGTTTTGGATAGTCTGGAGAAGAAGAAAATAACTGATGGAAATCCAATTGAAGTTGAGCAGCATAAAAAAATGGACAAACCTCAAACGGAAACAGTAGAAAATGATAATGGAAATGTGATAGACGTGACGGGTATGCCTTACACCGTACTACATGTTAAAGGAAGTGACACTGACCGTTTTGTGATGTATAAAGGAAGCCTGCAAAAAATCATTGCAGTCCAGACTGTTCGTCACGTTGATTACCAATACCAAATCTACATCATAAACAAGAACAAGCCAATAGATATTTTATTTGGAGAAGTGATTTTGTCGAGTACCTTAGGTCTTGGAGAAGATGAAGCAACAATGTCTCGTGATGCACAGTTTGTCAATTACGCCAGAAATATCGCTAGGAGAAATCATTTCTATGAAGATGGAGGGACTCTAACTGAATTTGATAATCGATTTTTGTTGGTTAAAAAATCAAGAGTATTAAACAATGATGACCGAACTTTCGTCAGAAATGTTCCACGGGACTACAAAACCGAACCTCCCATAATAGAAGAAGTTCTTGAGCTCACCCGAAACTGCCCAGAGAAGCATCCAAAAGCCCATTTGTACCCACCAGCGTTCAGTTACGCGATGATCGAATATTCCGAAGATCGTTTTTGGACCGAGCGAACAGTTGATGTTCCTCCCGGAGTTCTTGTGCCCAATGGACCACGTAGGCAGTAATCAAAATATCAAAGTATTCAGCAAAATGTGGAAATGTTTAAATAGGATCATATCAGACCAAATCAATTCCCTATACTTCGGATCATTTTCAATACCTCTCCACTTCATGGTTGTCATAGATTTTCATTTCACCATTTTGTTTCTAACCGCTAGATAATATAATTTTACATTAGTTTCCAATTTCAGCATGTTATTTTCGCAGTTCCACCAAAATTTCATACTACTACTTGTTATGGATATAACTGGCCTGAGTTCTTAAAAACTTAATTAATTTCAACTTTTTTTTCAATATCACCACTTTCTCAACATTTTTAAAAACGCTTCAGGAAAATCTCCTGTTCTGTGAATAGTTATGTTGTTCTTGTTACCTCATTTATATTGTAAGCCCTTGTCTAAAAATTGTGATGTTGCATTTTGCAGCCAAAAACATTGGTCAGTATCAAATAAATTTCTTAAAAAAGTAATACATCTTATGGAACACAGGATGTATTTCAATGAATTTATTACTTTATAACATCATGGCAAATGTATGAATGAGTACTCAGTACCAGCATTATTAAAGTTTGTCATCGAGTTTGATTTGGGTTTTGTAGAGACTGTTGATATTGGGCCATCTGAAAATGAGAAAACTGTTTTTTTCGGAATATGCATGATTTCAAAATCTGGCAGTAAGAAAAAACCTAGTTTCTCAACTTTTCCAGCTGCTCGCAACTTGGAGTACATCGTTTCCAGAATTTGATGTATCCAAGAACGAGTTTTTTTTCAAGTTTAACAAAAATCCGGGTTTTGAAACAAACTACATATATTGCTCTATTTTTGCAAGTTCACAGTATTTGAAATGAAAACTTACCATCTCAGGATTGTACATGGAAAAATTGAAAGGGGCAACACCGATGGGAAATTGATGACCAGGTAACATCATCTGATATGGGTTCATCATTCCTGCAAACGCGTTGGGTACCAGACTATACGGAGCTCCAGGAGCTCCAGGCGGAGGGCGATCTTCTGGTTTTCTGTTTTCTCTTCTTTCATCCTCATTCTTAGCCATTGTTTTCTTGTAGCGAATTCGCTTATTTCCAAACCAGTTTGATACCTGAAAATAAACTGTAAACTACTGTAAGATTGTATGCAGATATCTGGGACTAAATTTTTTCAAATAGAGTGATAGAGTGTTAAGAAACACTGACAATATTGACAGTGACAAAAATAGTTTTTAAAAAAGTTGCATAATTTTTAGGTTCGTGTCTATAGAACAGCGATTATTTTATGTAACCACAATTATATTCCAAAGAATAATGAACTAGTTTTGCGTTTCTTTTAGAAAACCTTACTTCCCATTTTCTAGAAACTACTAAAGCATTCGTTAATTCTGAACACCGTTTCAACATTTCCTATTCAAAACTCCCGCGCAAATATTAATAGGAGACAGCTGACGCAAATGGTGATGATGGCGCATTTTAGCGAGCTTTTAATTTAGGCCTTATCAATATTATCTTCATGCAAATCGTAATATTCTTCAAAAGTTTTTTATGCATATTTTTTAGTATGTAATTTTGTATTTTCAATTTTACCTGAGCAACACTAATGTTACATTGCATAGCTAAGGCCTGTTTGACCTCTTCCGACGGGTATGGATGATTGATGTTTGCTAGGAAGTACTCGTTGAGAATCTCGGTGGAAGTTTTCGAGAAATTTCTTCTCTTTCGACGAGCATCCAGATAACGCTTTTTCAGTTGGATAACTTCTTCGCAGGCAGTCTGTTTTAGTACAAAACAGACCTTGTTAAATTTACCGGACATCTTGTTCATAAACTTTTCGGTTGACTGAAAAATTGGTTTAATCTTTTCACCGGTAGATTTATGGCTTACCTGTTGGGTGATTGGACGGAATTCTCCTTGTTGCTGGAGAACATCTTCAACGTACTCACACCACTTTTTGCAGTGCTGAAATTTGTATATTGGTTGGTGATATATGAGACGATCTTACCTTGTCAAACGCTTTTGTCTCATTTTCAAGCTCTCGTCTCACTTTCAAAAGTTGTTGACGATACTCGTATTGGTCAGTTCCAGCAGCTTCCTGAATACGCAACAAACTATCATCGGGTCCAGCAACTCCTTCTGCTTTGAGCATGGTATCCAGCCGTTCATCATTCTCTTGTGCTTCAAGATCCTTCATCATCTTTGTCGATAGGTCGATTTTGGACTTCTGCTCAACTAGAACATCTTGTACGGCTCGGTAGAATGGATTGATCTTGATTTGTGGTTTTCTGAAAAATTCATAAATACTTTTGACAATTTTTTATTTTTTATTTTCAGGAGGAAGTGAATATCCTCTTTTCTTTTTTGTATCTTGATAGTAATCTCTAGTGTTGGTTTTCATCTTATCGCAACTTCTCCATAAATGTATAGTTACCAAAACAATATTATGATAAATACTGAAGTTGAAAGAAAAACATAAGCACTCCAGCGGAGAGTTTGCTTAAGAAAGTTTTTCCAAAAAATAGTTTTCAAGAAGTTTGTGATGATAGTTGAACTAGAGCAATGTTTTAAGGAGCGGTACTGTTCAAATAAAGAAATTAGAGACAGGCTATTGCCTACAAAAGCTGATCAAAAAAATTAAACATTTGATGTTTTACGAAACTTTGCTTAAAAGCATATCTTGTCATTATTTTTTCTTGAGTCGTAAACTAATCAAAGTATTTTAAGTATGAATGAACATTTGTTATCAACATCTATAAACATTGACCAAAATTTTGAAACTTATTAATAATTTTGATTTGAATACTTATATCATCAACACGCCCATGAAACAATATTGAGAATTTTTATTATAGGAATATCAGAAAAAACAAGCGCAAACCATCACATAACGATTGTTGATTTTTTTTTTTGAAAACTTCGATTTATGGCAGCACATAAGCAAAAATCTAACTCACAATTTATTGACAGCTTCATTATCCATAGTCATGTCGGTAATTTTGACAACTTCTGACAGCAGATCCATAATCGATTTTGACGCCTCACTCATGTCTACAATAAACCAGAATTAATGATAAATGACAGGAAACGTATTGGAGATAAAATGTTGATGAGACGGACACATTAGCGAGAGGTGGGGTAAAAACGTAACGTTGTCAAGAATAAAGACAAATTGTGGTTGACAGACAGTATCGGTGCACGCAACGCAAGTGGTTGTAAATGATGTGCGCAGTTTGGGCGAGTCAATCGAATACTTTTTTGTGTGCAAGCGTTCGTTGCGTAATGAGCGCAACTGTGCGGTGAGATGGGAAGGTCAGCCGATATTCAGTCACGATATGAGTTGCAACAGATGCCGTTTCCCACATATTGGATTATTCGCCCATTGTTCTCCTCTTTCTTGCTCTTAATGTTGCCTAATCGTTTTTTTTTGTGTTCTCAATCTTACAAGTTAATGCATTTTTTATTGTTTTTTTCTCAGAAGCAAAGTTGCGTTATATAGTAACCAAATTTGAATTATGCTTTTTTTCAATTAAATCTGAAGATAGTGGACAGTCACTTTTTTGAAGAAGCCTGTAGAAACAACAGAACAAAATTAAATGGTGCAATTTTTTCTGATTTCACTGTTAAGCTGCAGTTTTTAGTTATTAGTTTTGCAGTCAACAAAGATTATCTGCCAAACTTGGAAGGGTGTCAATGTTCCCATTGCTACATGTTGTTTTCCTCTGACGATTTATGGGTTGAAGAGTCGGGAAAGGAGTGGGATGAGAGTCTAATGTCGCGTTAGCAATATCGATCGATATAAATAAGTGTAAAAATATCTAATTCCTCGTTTTCTTCATTTTGTATTTGAACGAATGGTCTTCTGTTTACACTCTCAATTATTCTCCGTCTCGAAAACAACTGTTTGGACTTTTTTTTTTCAATCTTACTCTTTTGTTCCACATTTTTTTAACGTTCTCAATTTTTCAACTGGTTATACAATACCTATAATTTTTTTTAAATTTCAGTACAACAATGTCGTGTTGCAATGACTTCTCCTACTCCAACGCTGGAATCTATAGGCAAGCGATGGAGGATATCATGTTTACCCCGAACAAAGATAAAAAGAAGTCAGCCTTTCATGATGAAACTTTAAATAGCCTCCGAAAAGTGAGCAGATTGGTGCAGAAGTTTGAAAGTGGCGGAACTGACGATGAGACTGTTGATGAGACCGAAAAAGAAGAGCAAGGAGAAGATGTGTGCGATGGTCCTGTGTTCAGGAAGGAGTCTTTTCTGAAACAGAGCCAAAATGAAGAAGAAGAAGAAAAGGCAGATGTTCAAGAAAATTTTGACGAGCAGGAGAATGCTAAAAATGAAAACGACGAGGTGTTCTATGAAAACGAGAACGAAGCAAAGGAACTAGTCGAGACCCCCATTCTCCGATCTTTGTCCCGCCAATTTTCTGGCCTAACGATTATCAAGTCTCACATCAAAAAAGACAATCTCGATGTGGAGAGTAGATCTCCAGCTCGTCGTGAGACGAGAATCATGTCAAGAAGAAAACAAGAATCGTCAGTGTCGTCATGCTCATCGGAGAGCTCTCATTGCTCCGCTTCATCGTCTCTCAGTAAGACGGAAAAACCAGAACCTGAGAATAGCAACTTCGTAAACGAACTGTACTACTGCAAATTGGCGAGATCTCAAGTTCACCACAAGTTTGAAGCATACTTCAAGTGGAAATCAGAGAGTAAGCATTTCTAAATTTTGAACATAAATTTTATTAGAGAAACTGATGTTTAATGGCAAGCGGAACTGTTTATCAACATGCAAGCAAAATTTATATTTCGTTTAGAGCAGTGTCTAATTATCACTAATATTGTTTAATTTTCAGCACTCCGATCAATTGCGGCATCGGTTTCACAGATGCGCTTGGACACATTGAATTCGATCATTGCACCACACGATGAACGCGTAAATGTTCTCAAGACAATCTATGAAAATTGCAAGAAGGGAGTAAACAAAGAAATGGATGCACTGTGCTGTGCTCTTTTTGATCTTCTTGATGATGTCGATGAGAAGTCATTATCGATTCACGAGGAATACGTTGCTGCCAAGTACCATAAAAAGTTGCAAAGTCAAAACTGTTAGTGGATATTTTGACATAGTCTTTTTTAATCTTTAGCTATTCCACCGCCTACTTCTTGTCAAATTTCTGAAGTTTTAATGTCTACCTGAATCTCGTTGTTTCACATTGTTTTTTTGTTTTCCTTTTGATCCTTCAATATTTTCTTTTTTTTTTCGTTTTAAAACATGTTTTGAATTGCCAATTCATGGTAAAGTTTTAATAAACAATCATAGTCAGTAATTAAATTTGGATAGTATTTGTCAATAGTTAGTCAAACTTGTCATAAATGTGTGGACAAAATAAAAACAATAATGAATATATTATTGGGCATAATACAGAAAAAGGGATGAGCTGAATTCTATTATATATAGTGATCTATGTTGACTTTTGATATTAATTGCCTAACATCTAAAATCTTTGATATTTGATAAATTTCCACTGAACACTGAACCTACTTAAGGCTATTCACAACAACAAATTGAAAAAGCATTCAGACACAATTTAGGCACGTTTCGCGCAACAATTTAACCACAAAATGTTCATAAATCTAAATTCTCGAAATTGGTTCTGCAAAATTGAAAAAAAAAAAATTAAGTGCCTGATAATTTATTTTGAATATTAATCGTTTGAAATGATAATGTTCCGCGCTTTCCAGCGGACGAAAACCGGGTTTCTACTTATTTTTTAATTTCCATCTTTTTGTTGCTCAGGTTGTCGTAGTTGGTTGAAATTCCTGATTAAATGTTCAAATATTATTCTAAGATTTCACGTCATTATTGGAAATGCCACTTTTCAGAATTGGACAAAAAAACATATTTCTTCAAAAACATCTGCTACGAAACGCCCTGTTTTCATTTTGTAACCCGCTAAAAGCAACGTTTCCATTTTCTGATCTTATTTACTGAAATTCAATCAAACTGAATATCAACTTAACCTCGTGAACAATTTATATGCAGCGTTTCAAATCATATATAATTTTCAGAATGGGAGCGGATATTTATCGGGATGTGCTTTATATCTTCTACCCTATTTTCTTCATTTTTTCAACAATAACACAGTTGATGTTAATTTATTTAATTTTTTACCACTCCCCAACACATCTAAAAATGTTAAAAGTATTCTTGTTAAACACAAGTCTTTTCCAAATTATCCTAGTCGTTGTTTCTTGTTCATCTCAGTTTCGAATGATTACAACTGCTATTCCTATTGAACTGAGAAGTTACGGACTGTTAAGATATTTGGAAGCGTGGCTGGGTTATACAATGTATCAAGTTTTACAAGTGAGTTTTCTGAGTGTGAGTTTGGAAAAACATATTATACATCTTAAGCATTAAAATTTTGAAATGTTTGGAAAATAAAATCTTTTGAATACATTTTGAGTAAGTTAACTGCTATTGAAATATATATATATGTTTTTGTATTTTTAAAACAAAAAAACATAACTTAAACTAGTGTATTAAAAAAATTGTCAATATTATCAGTTACCTAGATTACAATGTAAAAAATTCAAAATGAAAACCAAAAGTTCTCAATGTCATGATTTATTTGTTGGAGAAATACTAGGTATCTTCTGGAAGAAAATTCGAAGACGAATTGTGTGCAATTATGAACAATACCTCTTTTTTTTGTTTTACCGTATAATCTTAAGAGTTTGAATTTTTGACCAATAGATCTTGTTGAACTCAATAATTTAGTTTCATCCAATTAATCTTTACTCAGACTTCCGCATTTATGAGTGGCATGTCTATTTTAATAACATTCGTTTTCAAATATGAATTGGTTCGACAAATTGAATTTTCAAAAAGTCGAGTTACTGGTATTATTTTACTCTTTCACATGCCAATAATAGCATCAATGGTTTGAATCAGAAGTTCTATTGAAAACAAAAAACGATTAATATTTTCAGGTTATGGAAGTGATAATGGTGATAAATCAGTCGTTGCCAAATGAAATCAGAGAACAGTACAAGTTTCTCAATGCAAACGCCGAAGAGTACTCAATCGTTGGAGCGCTTAGCCTGAAAACAGTACCAAGTCTAATAAATTTTCTGTTAATTTCTGGATCTGTAGTAGCCTCTCCGTTCATTAGCTTCTTTTTTCGAGAGTGAGTAGTTCAGTATTTTCAATCGAAAATAGGCTCTTTCAGGAAAATTTTACGACGTATCAATTCACAGTTTTATCAACATTCGAAATGGAAAAAGTCTCAAATTCAAGTTTTTGTGAAAGTAGGTGCGCCCAGAAATGACAGTTAAATATTTTTTCTTAACAGTTTCGTTATTTGTGTGCTTACACTTTTTGTGTCCACGTAGTTATCTTAAAAGTTCCAAAATTGCAAGATTAATAGAGGAATGATGGCATTGAAAATCACCTAAAATTTTTCAGGGACTTACAATTCAAGCATTTCTTCCGCTCATATTTTATGTGCCAGTATTTGGTCTCTACTTCTATTGCATTTTAACTCGTAATTAAATCATTCCATGAAAACTTCAAAATGTTCGGTTTCAGATACAGAAATACTATTTCAACAATATTTTATGACAGTGGTCCCTTGCTTGCCAGCTTTTTTTGATCCAATGCTGACTTTGTATTTTGTGACGCCTTATAGAAGACGACTAAAAATTTGGATGAGAATTGAGAAAGAATCAAAAGTGCTACCAGTCACATCGCTTGTCAAGTAATCCTTGCTCTTCTGAGAGCAACATGTCTGCGAAAAAAGTTTTCTAATTATAGATGTTGCTTGCCCTTAGCAACACAATTTATGAAACTCTATTTACGCATAGAATTGATTCAATGCGGAAATAATAATGAAAATTGTCAGTTTTAGACAGATATTTCTGTTCCATTTTTGTTATGACAAAATAGATTGTCCTATCTTAAAAGCCCTGTTTCTAATATGAGCAAATAAATATGAAAATTAAGTGCTTATAGAGTTTATTTGTAGAATGTTTGAAAATAAAGATTGTTACTGAAAATTATGTCAGAGACAACTAATATAAAAAAGGGAGTATTAGATTTTTGTACTAATTACTTACTTTATTATTTTATTCTATATACTAACCAGCGTTAACATTTTTCTTTGTCAGTAAAAGTAATAAAGTATTTCCGAAAAAGGTCTCAGATAGATTTATTTTTAAGCTTCTCACTAACAACAAGGAACAAAAGATATATTGTTTTTAAAGAAAATGGGATATTGTTATGACTTACATTTTAATCATGTTTTACATTTAATTGGTCTGTCATAACACAATGTTCACCCAAAATAAAAATTTAAAACAGTCAAGTTTTTCATTGTAGAATTGACTTCTGACAGAAATCTATGTTGTATTCCTTGTTCACAAAATTGTAGTAGTATCAGGCCTGCCATTTCTTGAGACTCATGACAGGCACGTATTTGCTATTTAAACATTTTTTCCATCGAGAAATTTTAATGACTAAAATGATAAAATAGTTTAATTGGTAGCCATGATTTAGTTGATAGTAACACAGGTAGACTCACTCAATTTTTTATTAAAGTTTTCTAAAAACGGTATTGTTTTTATATTGTTTTGATATTGCATTTGATCATGTTGGCCTATTATAAGTGTATTTTGATAAAATCCCCATTTGTGCCACTCCACGCTTTAGTGTGTTTATTTGATGCTAGTTAAACTTTGATCTTAATGGCAAGTATAGTTCAAAGATTATCATTGTCCAATTTTGAGTCGCATAACGTGGAATTGTATGGTTCATTAGAAAGACGTAGTTATCTTTTACTTTGAAAATTGCGTATGAAAAAATTATTTTTTGAATTCTTTTCTATGTATAACATGTAAACGTCATGAAGGAAGTTGGTACTTAGTATGCAATTAGTCGTTTGAAAATTTCAGCCAACCATTACCCAGTCATTTTTCCATCGCCTCTGTATCATAACTTATATTTACTTTGGTCTATTTGATTATAAATCTGCTTTCAGTTTTTCAATGCACAGTCATGCCCTCTAGTGAAGATTATCGGCAATTTCTAGAAGTGTTCTATCCATTTTTTCTTATCACGTCACTGATTAGTCAATTATTTGTGATTTATTTCATTTTGAACTACACTCCAAAACAGTTACAAACACTGCGGTATATACTAGTGAACACTTGCGTTTTTCAAGTAATCCACGTATCTGCTTGCTACTTGATGCAGTTTCGTCAAGTTTCTAACTTAGTTCCCATGGAAGTATGGAGTTATGGATATGGCCGACATTTCGAAGCATTTGTTGGTTATTCATTGTATCATGTTGTACAAGTATGTGGAAGATTCTCTATTTCAAAAACAGCGTTAAAAATTGCAGACATCAACGGTTGCCAGTGGCATTTCAGTAGTAATGACGTTGTTCCTAAAGTACGAAGCAGCTAGAAATGTAAAGCTCACAAGTTGGAAGCGATATTTGATAATTACATGTATCCTTTTACCATTAGTCACTTCTGTGGTAAGATATTAGCAACACAAATTAAAATGATTTCGCACGATTGTACTATTAGTTTAGTTGTTGTCAATGCCTTAAAAAACAGTAAAAAATTGGACGTAAATAGTCTTTGGTTCTGAACTCATCGAAACAGGTGCTGAATGCCGTGGGTGGTTTGCGTAACTTTCCAAAAGATTAAATTTTTGACAAATCACTGAAATAGTCATTTTATCAAAAATTAATTTACTGAGAATTGCCGTAAATCTTGGAAAAATATAAGTCATCTTTGTTTTAGCAGGTAAAAACTTCAAGTTTGAAAATCTCTAGCAACAACTGCAAAATTAAAATACAATTTGCCAATATGCCGATAATGAAAAAATCGGCGCGTTGCCGATTTTGCCGTTTGCCGAAAATATGTTTGTCGCATACTCCAAAGCTTTTCTAAATTAGGAAAATTAGGTAGCATCATTTTTCAGACACTGGAAATAATTCTTATAATCACGCAATCTCTTCCTAATGAAATACGTGAACGCTACAAACTTATTAATGTCGACGTCAAAGATCATTCGGTAGTAGGAACTTTGAATTTTAAAGTTCTTGCAAGTCAAGTTAATGTATGCATAATGTCATCGTCTGTAGTTATGTTGCCAATTATTGGGTTAAGCTCTCGAAGGTTTGTGTTTTTTTTTTCAGGTTACGATTAAATTATTTTATGTTGCAGGAAATTACTGGAGCATATTCAGAAAACAAGTGATAGAGTGTCTCAGACCAAAAATTCACAGAATAAGATGTTTGTGAAGGTTGGTTTGAAAATTTTTGTTTTTTTGAAAAATGAATTTATATAAATTATATCTTTAGTACTTTTTTAGGGTGTAATACTTCAAACATTTCTTCCATTGTGCTTCTACTGCCCTATATCATCCATTTATTTCTACTGCATAGTCACACGTAATAGTAATTATTTTTTTAGAATTTGATTTACGCCCTATCCATTTTTCAGATGAAGAAATCCTCTTCCAGCAATATTTCATGTTCTTGATCCCAGCATTTCCTGCATTATTCGATCCTTATATCACTTTGTATTTTATTACACCATATAGAAATCGTGTAAAAATTTGGCTGCGCATGAATAAGGTGTCTCCAAAGTCTGTTACGTTAATAAATGTAAATTGCAACTATTAAATAAAAATTCATTTTCTTAATGTACATACAATTAAAAGTAAATGTGCTGTTTTCAAAACATCCTGGTTTGATTTTTATTTGTGTTTGATCGAATTTCCATATATTTCCATAACGAACTATCGAAACAATTATATCAAACTTTTTGTTGCGATGTTAATTAAAGTTTCAAAGTAAAAAAGACTTAGTTAGTGATGGTCTCTTTTGTTATGTGTTTCAAAAAGAGACAAAACAACAAAAAATTTAGAACATTATACTTCGAAATTTTGCAGACATGTTTAAACCGTAAATAATAGATTAAAGTGGGAACCTTTTTCAATATTTGTTTTTGATCTTACCTTTGTTTTAGTGTTTGATTTGCAAATAACAACAATCAACTTATAGCTTGACCTACTCAAGTGAAATTGAACATAACTTGAATATGACGAATCAAAACAAATTTACCTTTTGTTTTCCCGGAATTTCTAGAACCAGATCAGACTATTATGGGTGATTAGTCTAGTAAGTTCTATCAATAACAATAACAGAAAACTGAAATGGCTATAAAACAACCACCCACTGGGAGAAAATTGGCTTCCTAGCTAATTTTCTCGCCGTGGGTAGTTATTCAATAATGTACAGAACTGTCTTATCGGTTTTCTACCCAATGTTTTTCATACTCGTTATTCCAAGTCTAATATTGCTAATTTTCATTATATTACGATATTCACCTGACTGTTTTCAAACATTCAAATATATTTTATTAGTTACTTGCATTTCTCAAATAGTTGCAGTCACTACAAATTGCCTTATTCAAATCCGTCAGGTTTCCAATTTAACCCCTATGGAAATTTGGTGCTATGGGCCATTGAGACACTTCACTGCGTTAATTGCTTATTCTACTTATTTTCTCACGCAGGTTAACACTTGTCTAGACCGATTTGTCTTAAACCTATTCATTTCAGACTGCCGTTGTAATTAGTAATGTATTAATATTTTTAACAATTTATTTGAAATACCTTGCAACAAAAATCAACACAAGAAAAACCTGCAATTATGGCGTTACATTTTTCATTTTATCACCAATTTTTATAGCACTGGTAATCACTAAATTTTTGAACAAAATTAGTTAGTCATCAATAGAAATTTGGCAAGATTAGTATAGCAACTCTATTAGACTTGCAATCATTATTTCTACCGCACCTTACACACCCTCAAAAAATCAATATTTCACCCCTATCTGTCTCGGATTCATTTTTTGCTATATTATAAAATCACTAATTTTCATATTCCAATAATGATTTAGGGCGTGTTTTGCAACAATTGTTCACAAATTACGAAAATGTTACAATAATTGTCAATTTTGATCAAAAATGGCTAAAACTTGTATTTTTTCGTAAAGGACAACTAGTAATTTCAATTTGAAAAAGCTCCCAAAAATTTGTATTACACTCTCTATAAGTATTGCGCTTGCAAAGCCCTCTGAAAAACTATTGCTTTACAAAAAAAAATTTAGGGTGCACAAACTAGTCTCATCCTAACGGAAGGGATACCATCTGAAAATCAGGACCATCTTGAAAAAATTAATTTTGATATCTCTGATCATGCAGTTATTGGTTACATTCGTTTGAAAACTCTACCCAGCATTATAATTACATTTGTGATAACTGGAACAATTTTAATACTGCCAGCTGTGGGATTATTATTGAGGAAGTAAGATATTTTCCATAGAACGTTTTAAATTTTAATTGCTCTCAACAGGAAAACGCTGCGCAACATAAACTCAAATAAGTTCTCCATCACCAAGAAAGCTTTAATAAAAGGTTTTATTAACGTAAGTTCATTTACACCAACTCAAGCATATCGGCAGTTTTAGGGTGTCACACTCCAAGTGTTCCTCCCATTAATTTGCTACATTCCGGTTTTTGGAAGTTTTCTTGTGCTAGCCGAAACAAGTGAGTAAAAATGTATGCATCCATGTGTCATTATTAACAAATTTTCAGAGACGGAAGTTCCTTTTGAACAATATTTCTTCTCAGTATTGGTTATGTTACCAATGTTATTTGATCCGTACATTATACTTTACTCCGTGGCTCCTTACCGAAAGCAAATTGAAAAGTGGATAAAGACAAAAAGGCGCCAGTCTATTTTGATTGTGGATCCAGCTGCAAGAATTGGCTTTTGAATGAATGATCATCATATAACCAATTTTCAATTGGTGAATGATATCCTACAAATGTGCTTTCCACACTTTTTAAAAATGAAGCTTATTTCAGTTTCAGCGATTGTTTCTACTTTTTGATATTGAGCCTCCAACCTTCAAATTTCTTGTATTATATAAACATTTAATATAGAAACTTTGAAATGTATCAGTTCCTTTCAAACGTTTTAATGAGCAATAATGATTACTGCTATTGAAAACGGAATTACTAAAATTTATAGCAAATCACTTTATAGGATTGTATTCGATATTCAATGTTAAATAATACGCTTGAATTAATCTTGAAAATATTCAAAGCATAAAACGATGCCTTCTAGAACATTCACAAAAATGCTTAACTGTTTAAAACTTTCCACTTTTTTGTGTTGGGTCTACAAAGTTCGGAATATCTAAAATCGTTTCTCCTCCTTAAAGTTTAACAATTATTTCACAAAATTGCGATTTTCACAAACAATTTAAAACTCGTTCTTAACAACACCCAGTAAGCAGTTTTGTGAAATATTTTGATATAGGAATTATCTGGGTTAAAACACAGAGCGGTTCTGGCTACAAACCAACTATTACTCCACTGACTCATATAATAAATCACATTTTTAATATAATATCCCGTGCTTTACTCTATTTATAATTCTTATTGCAAATTTAATTACACGTGCTGGGAAAAATTTCATTTTGTTCCTTGTCTGCCTGTTGCATATGAATTAATTTGCGTCTATTTGAACTCTATTCTGCCAATTTTCGTGTTTCAATTTTTACATTATCTTGGTTAATTGAATTCATACAGTTGGATACATACAGAATACATACAGTAGGTAGAGTTGAATTTGGGGTTTATCATTTTCTCACCCTATTCGCGCTTCATATTCTCTGATCTTCGTAGATTTGCAATTCGCGATTTGAAAATTTGGTACTGAAAGTTCGTGAAGTTCAAGCACCAGGCTTGTAAAGTTACGGAGAATTGCTTCGTGGCTTTCTTCTTGGGATGAACGCCACTGGAACCCGTATTGGTAGCAAACTCGTCTATTTTTAAATGTTCAAAATGCTAGCCTGCTAGCAAAAAGCAAATTCACTCTGAAAGCTTTCCTTTTTCAGATACAATGATTTGATAAGTACATTCTTTATGAAAAACTAGACACGATTAAGAGCGAGAAACAACAACCCTCTTCCAAAAAAAAAAATTAAAAACGAGTTTTTTTGTGATTTCTTTACAAAAATTTAAATCCTTGTGAATCCCCATCAAAGTTTTATATCTATTTAAAATTTGATAATCATAAAATCAGGGGAGTAAAAATTTTGTAAGAAGCCACGTAATAGTTTTCTTAACTGTGAGTGCAAACTTTCATAACATGCAATTTTCCGCAATTCCGCAATTTCGTGTGGCTAGACGGAAAAAAATTAAGCTGTGTGTGATAAGCTTCATTATAATGATACGCTTTACCTAATTATTTGCAGCAAATACGGAAATTTGTCAACGATTTTGAAGAAATACTTTTCAGATATTCTACGAATCTCTCAATTGAATTTCTAAAACAATGTTACATATTTTTCTATCATATTTCTATATTATTTTTTTCTTAATTGTATTTCCAACACAACTACTTTTGCTCTATGTAATAATTTTTCATTCTCCAAAACATTTGAAAACTTTGAAAAGGATTTTCCTTTGTAACTGTAGCTGTCAAATTTTTTCCATGATAACGTTAGTCTTGTTGCAAGCGCGCCAGGTTTCCAATTTGAATCCTGTGGAATTATGGTGTTATGGTCCCTTAAGATATTTAGATGCAATTGTTGCATACACTATGTACGTATTGTGTGAGGTATGTCACATGATTCATATTTTTTTAAAGATTTGAATAAGATTTTAGACCTTTGAATATGACTTTCAGGGGACTGTTTTGATGAGCAGCATTCTGATCTTTATCACAATGTATGTCAAATACGAAGCTGTAAGAAGTATACACAGAGAAAGATCAGCAAAGTTTTCCGTTATTATTTTATCATTGTCCCCTCTTTTCATAACCATGGTAACTTATCTGAATGTTTATTGAATTCAACTTTAAAAATGTATGTTTCAGTCAGCTGAAGCATATTTAACGATAGAATATCACTTACCCATTGAATATCAAGAGAAGTTCAGTGCTATCAACTCCAACCTCGGCGATCATACTGTCATAGGATACATTGCTTTGGACAACATTCCTGCTCAAATTGTGTTTTGCACCATTTGTGGATTTTTCGTGATATTTCCTTTGATTATGTTTTGTTTGAGAAGGTAGGAAAATTTAGATGACTGACAAGATTTTTGAATTCTAGAAATATCATCTTGTTCATCAATTCAAAGTTGGATTTGTCGTCGACAACAATGCGGCAACAAAATAGAGCGCTTATAAATGTTTGAATAAAAAATAGTTTGAATTTAATAAAAATAATTTTATAGGGTTTGACGCTTCAAGCTTTTCTCCCACTCTTTTGCGTTTGCCCTATATTCATATGCTCTTTTGTGGCCCTCATTACAAGTAACGTTCTTATCACAGTTTCAAATATAAATGCGAAACCATTTTCAGAGACAGAAATACTACTTGAACAATATTTTGTAAGCGTTGTGTTGTTGCTTCCTACATTTTTCGAACCTTATATAACATTTTACACAGTGTCTCATTATAGAAAACAAGTCAGAATATGGCTGGGAAAAGAGAATATGGGATCAATGATGCTTGTAGTGTCTGTATCAAGATTATGATTTTTCATTGTTTGAATAAAATTTTCAATCACACGAAATTACACTACATGAACTTTAAAATGTTGTTCATTAATCGCATAACTATCAAATTATACTGGTCAGACTAACAATAATGAAAAAAAAATTCTCGGGAGATAGTAGATCTTTGACTAATAATTGTTAAATCCCCACTGAGTTACGATGTTTGCTCATTTTGTTCTGTCTCTATAAGAGAATCGCATAAAAACAAGTAATTAACCAACTTCTGATTTTACGAATAGTTATCACTTCCACAAAATTTTGTGTTAAAAAATTATTTTTTTTTATATTTAATCTCTTTGACATTATTCTTGGGCTAACATGTATAATATAATTTTATCTATATTTTATCCAATATTCTTAGCATTAGTTTTTCCAACCCAAATATTTCTTTTTGTCGTCGTAGTCAAATATTCTCCGAAGTATATGCAAACTCTGAGAAATGTTTTATTTTGCAACTGCATTTTCCAAACGATTTCAGTAGTATTGTTATGTTTGTTACAACTTCGTCAAGTCTCGCACTTGAAACCCATGGAAATCTGGTGTTATGGGCCGTTAAGGCATTTTGAGGCGATTATATCTTATTGCTTGTATTTCGTATCCCAGGTATGCAATATCAATTGTTGGTAAACATATCAAAATAATTTTAGAGCACCTCTGTTGTTAGCAACATTTTAGTGCTCCTCACAATCTATCTGAAATATGAAGCTGCAAAAAACGTAACAAACAAGCAATCCAACAAATGCATAGTTATTATACTTTTATTGGTGCCAGTTTTTGTATTAGTGGTATTAATTATTAATCAAAGTTAGTTGCGTCATTGTACTTTCAGGGAGCTGAAATATACAGTGTCGTTACACATTCATTGTTGCCAGAAGTTAGATATCTTTTCGAGGTAATCAATTCCAACGTGACTGACCATTCAGTTATTGGTTATATAACTTTGCAAACTGTTCCAAGTTATTTGATAATCAGCATTGTTTTCGGATCGGTTTTCCTGCTTCCACCGATGGGATTGTATACACGGAGGTTTAAATGATAACTTTTTTTCGATTTTAGCTTCAATCTTTTTATTATTCAAGAAAAATCATTTTCCACATCAACTCCGGTAGGGATACTACTTCACAACTCAAAAAACATCAACGGAAAACATTTATAAATGTAAGCTCAAGCAAACCTATTAAAGGAGGAAGACTGGTTAAGGATATTTTGTACAAAACAATGTGCTGAAATTAACGAATTTTGTGATGAAACTTCTTGAAAATTGCTTTAAAAGATTTTATTGCAATTCAATAAAATTAAAAAATGACCTTATTTTAGCTTAAATCTTCAATTTTGGCCAGCGGCTCGCAATTGATTTTTTTTTTGAGTTATCATCTTCTATCGCATTTTTCGGTAGTGTATCCATCGTTATTTTGCTGATTGAGGTACATAAACAACCAAAATATGCAATAAAACAGTTCAAAAAAAGTCATCTTGCTAAATTTGTATTGGAGATTTTAGGTAAAATATTAGGCAATTTTTTTTCGAAACGTTGAACCACCATAAAAATTTTTAAAAATGATTTGAGAAGTCTCAATACGAATTTTGTTAATTTGATCACATTTTGGATCAATCCGTTAAAAATACCTAGAACAGTTACTTCTTCTTTACTATAACTTTTTTAACAGGGTTTAACACTCCAAGCTTGCCTTCCTCTTGTGAGCCTGTGCCCAATTTTTGTGTGCTATGTGATAGTGATTGGAACTAGTAAGTTATTATAGAACTTTACATAATAAAATTTATCTTTTACAGAATCAGAATTGCTTTTCGAGCAGTATTGTATTTCTGTGCTAGTGCTACTCCCCACGTTTTTCGACCCGTACATCACGTTATACTCGGTGGCTCCGTACCGAAAACAAATCGGGATGTGGTTGGGAAAAGCAAAGACAGGACCTATGATTGTCATATCTTCTATTATGAATCTTTAAATTTTTAATTGCGTTTTTTTTTTCAAAATAAATTGTACATATAATTTAAAAACTGTTCAATCAAAATTAAAATACATAAATTAAAATCTTAATGTTGAATAAATTGTATCATTTTTCTTCCTAGTTTACGTCGGCCTCTTGCTTTTTTTTTCACCAACATCCCATCATTTGTAATACACTTTTTTCTGGTCAATATCTTTTTGGTTTGTGCTGATTTTTTGACGAAGTCGTTGCCGAACTTAATAATTCGTGATTTTTAAATACAAATTGAATACGAAATATGGCATACTAAACGTTACTACAGGTTTTAGTTAGATTTTTAGTTATAATGATATAATGTTAGTGTTGAATTTCTTCATACATGCATTTACATCTCAACAGTTTTCCGGTAAATTTACATTCCAAAAAAAATCTAAATGTTCAATTTCTACACGTATATTTTGTTTGAATGCAAATTATCCAGGCGTTTCAAGTTAGAATCAAACATTTTTACGAATGCGAAATATCCGCGTCATTTTTCAAAAAATATATAATCATAAATTGGCATTTTCAAAGAGAAAAATAATTGTTCGCAAAATGTAGAGTTCGATAAAACCATAAATGCGTATTCCATGAAAATGCTCATTGATTATGTTTTTGAACATTGATTATGTTTTTTTTACTCATTGATTATGTTTTTTCCGTGAATCATGTCTAGCCACAAAACAATAGTTAACAAGTTATTATCACTTTTCTGATTTGAAAAACTAGTATTACTTCTAAAGCACAGCTTTCAAAAACTTGATTCCGCTATTCAGAACGAAGTATCAATTCACTGATGTACGGCGAAATTCTCTCGTTTTTCTACATAACATTTTTTATTTTGGTACTTCCAACCCAAATTTTCGGCATTTTTGTAATACTTCGTTTCTCTACAAAGCATTTGAAACTTTGGAAAAAATTTCTACTCTGCAATTTGATTTGTCAAATAATATCAGTAGCAACTTTATGTCTTCTACAACTTCGACAAGTTTCGAACTTGAGTCCAATGGAAATTTGGTGTTATGGACCTATCAGACATTTTAGCGCTATTACATCATATTTGTTTTATGTTTTGTCGCAGGTATTATTAAATATCCGACTAGTTTTAAAATTTCCATATGTAGATACATACATCGTTTAATGATGAGTAGCCTGGGTTTCTAACAGTAAACATAAGAGGCCAAAAGTTATTATCTCCCTCTATCACTAATAATGTTCAAAATATGATTCAATTCCAGATTTCTACTTTGATGACTTATTTCTTAGTTTTTATAACTATTTACTTGAAATATGAAGCCGTGAAAAATGTCAATAAACAAAATTATCGCAAAGTTGTAATAATTCTGATGTTACTTTTACCGATTTTCATAACTATGGTAAGAACTGAATTGATTAAGTCGTTTTTATATGTATTAATTAAGGTTGCACAAATTGATCTCATGATAGTGTTTTTCTCACCAAACGAAGCTCAGAAAAAATTTAATGAACTGAATGCTATCATTACTGATCACTCAGTTATTGGTTATGTCATTTCCGGAAGAATTTCCAGTTTTCTTCTCACTGTCATAATTTTTGGATCTGTATTTTTGCTCCCGCCTGCTGGATTCTTTATACGAAAGTACGTTTTTCAAAAAATTGTAATAAAAATATCATGTTCAGAAAAATTATTCGATGCATTAACTCAACTTCTGATTCAGCATCAGTTGGCCAAAAATTTCAACGTCGAAGTTTTATTAATGTACGAACACGTTTCGAACACGGTTTATTGAGTATACTGTTTTCAGTAAAAACTATGCAAAAATCTTTAAGTTTTGAATTTGCTCGCATAGTCTTGTTTTTCTATGGTGTTTTTTTTTGTTGCGTAAACCATATTTTCTAATTTGTTGCGAAAAATGTTGGAAATGTGCTTAAAACTAACACAAACGAATCAGACTTTAAACTCCTGCTTGATGTAATTTGCGGGGTAATTCAAATTTGGCTTATTTCAGACACGCTTGTTGAAGCTGAAAATTTTCCAGCTTATCCAGTTTTCTAAAATTCAAATTTAATAATAAACGAAAATATCAGCACGCATACAATTGGAATTTTCTCCCCATTAACGACACTATTTTTTTTCTGAGCGAAAATAAGCATTTTTGTTGCAGGGACTAACTCTTCAATCGTTTCTCCCTCTTGTATGTATCTGCCCTATTTTTGCATGCTACTTTGTTGTATCGCGGACAAGTGAGTTACACTGACAGGACAAACATCAATTCGGACTATTTTCAGAAACAGACCTGCCTTTTGAGCAACATATACTTCCAGTGCTAGTGATGCTACCTACATTGTTTGATCCGTATATCATCTTATACTCCGTTACTCCCTATCGAAAACAAATTAGGACCTGGCTCGGAATGACGAAAACGGTGCCTATGGTCATAGTGGCTTCTGTGATGATATAATCTTTAATGTCCAGTTTATATTTGCAAAATAACTCAATAAAAACCGTTTAACATACGTATTAGGGTTATGGTGTTTGCAGATATTTTATCAATTTGGTTTCCTATCGCATATTGTGAATTTGATTTTTAATAAAGTAAACGCGTTGAAAAACCCCTACCTTTTCTTCTTTTTTTTTAATATTTACACAAATCGAAATTACTGAAACGTGTGTCATTACAAACAAAAAATAAAAAACAAAAGATTTCGACCACGGCAGGACTCGAACCTGCAATCCCCAGATTCGAAGTCTGGTGCCTTATCCATTAGGCCACGCGGCCACATTTTTGTCAGCACCTGTTTGACTTAGAGGTGTGACAAGAGGTCGATACAGCGAGCCTTTTTGCCGATAGCGTGGACGACTACCAATGGCTATTTTTGGGCAGCGGGTGCTTAATATAATGTTTAATACAATTTGAATTGTTATTATTATTATTATTATGATTATGATTAATTTTGATGCGGTTTCTTAATGATTATAATAGTGCAAAATTTGAAATGTCTCTTGATCAGTCGCTCTCGTGAATACGCAAGATTATCAGTGAGTAATCATCCCTTGAGGTTTGCAAGTTAACTTTTTGTTCTCAATGCATTATCGTCATCTGATATTGATTTCTCATACTTTGTTGTAATTATTAGTTCCTTCAAATATGTTCCGTAAGATTTTGTCAGTTCTCAATCCTACTGTTTTTGTACTAAGTTTATGTTTTCAAATTATACTTATCTATACTATTATTCGTCATTCACCAAAAAACTTGTCAACTCTGAAAGCCATTCTTTTAACAAATTGTTGTTTCCAATTGTTACAATCATCAATGGTATTTTTCACACAAATACAATTGGTCAATCACCTGGTCCCCATTGAGTTATGGAGCTACGGGCCCTGTCGTCATTTTGAAGCGTTTATGTGTTACTCCATGTTTCATATTCTTCAGGTATCGTTCCTTCGGGAAACTATCACAAATTAAAAAGACTTTCAGACAAGCTCTTTGGTAAGTGGGTTAACAGTTTTCTTAACAACTTTTATGAAGTATCAAGCAGCGAGACATGTGCGTCCTTCAAAGAAAAAAAATTGTTTTGTAATTTTGTTTATTTCGTCAATTGTATTAATTTCAGCGGTGAGTGAAGTTGTTGAAAATAGAAAAAAAAGTTTAAAAATAACAATTTTGTTAATATTGTTTACTCATACCATATCTGTTCTAGGGATGTGGAATTTTGCTGGTTATTATCCAAGCATTACCCCTGGAAATCCGAGAAAAATACTATCGGATAAATCTTGAACTTGATGAATATTCAGTAATTGGTATAGTGGATTATTCGGTTTTACCCAGTCGTGTAAATGGTATTATTATAAATGGCTTAGTAGTTATCGTTCCAATTACATGTTTATTATTACGAAGGTAAGCATTTGCGAGTTTGTGCTGTGAAATTGATGTAACTTGTACTTTCTCAAAAAAATTGTTTAACTGTTTTACATTAATTCCCATATTTCTTCTATTAGTATCGCTGAAACACTATTTTTCAGAGGCTTTTGCAAGCGCAATACCAATAGAGAGTGCAATACTAATCTTTTTGAAATTTGTTTCGGGTAAAGCCACTAGGTTCCATTAAGGAAAGTAAACAAACTTTACTAATGTTTTACCAAAATTTTTGTTGATTGTAACATCAATTTTAACTTTTTTTTTGTAATTTTGTTAACCATTGTTGCAAAACATGTAAAAAATCATTGATGAAATATTGTAATTAGTGAGACAGTTTTGCAGCAAAAAATGTGAATGCAAGACTAATAGGGGGTGCAATAGTAATTTTTGGTGTGATCGAAAAAATGTAAAAGAAAGTGCGAGTCTAATAGACCGTACTAATAGTAGGAAAGAGGTATGTTTTTTTCTAACTATAAAGCTAAAAATCAAAAAATTCATTGAAAATAATTTCGGAAGCTTTACATACCACAACATTCAAATAAGTGAGAAAGTAACATTGTTATAAAACTGTGCAAATGTTTTGATGTTAAATTACAAATAAATTTTCAGAAAAATACTCAAACTTCTCACTGCTTCCTCCGATGCGTTATACTTCCAAAACCGGGTTTTCCTTCAGGTGGCTTATCGCAATTAAACATAGAAATAAAATCCTGTTAATTCAGGGACTCACATTGCAAATTTTTGGTCATACGCTGGTTTACGTTCCCATTTTCATTTGCTCAACTATCAGTCTGATCACAAGTAACGTTTACTCCCCATTACTACTTTTTTCACTGTGCAACATTTTCAGAAACGGAATATACTTTTGCCCAGTTTTTCATTTTTGTCTTGCCCCACCTAACAACTGTCATTGATCCTCTTTTAACAATGTATTTTGTGACTCCGTACAGAAAGAGACTAATGGTTTGGTTGCGACTGAAAAACGATAAAGTTCACTCCGTGTCTCCATCTACATTTGCAGTCTCAGCAAATCACTGATTGAGAGATTTTTAAAAATGCACATAATGAATTTGGCTACTATTTTTTTTCAGTTCTTTATTTTCTTCAAGACCTACTATTACTTTTCAAGCGTTCGTTTTTTTTGGAGCTTATTTTAACATGTTACAAACAGGTAGATTCATTTTTTATTCCATCATATTCTCAACCAAAGAAATTTTTTAAAAATTGAATACCAAAGCAAAGAGGAGTTAATTATAAGTTATTTTTTAAAAAATTTGGCAATGCATGAAAACTTTAAAAACGAGTACTTTTGAAGTAAAGACAACACTAAGCTGGGAAAATATTTCTTAAATAAAGAATTATTTAGCTAGAGTTGGGTAGAGGAATGTGATAGCTGTTGTCTCTCCAAAATGGTTGCGTGCGGTACAGTTGTATTCGCCCATGTCTGACCAGGAAATGTTGCGAATAATCAAATCACCACTGGGGAACATCTGGTAACGCTCTCCATCATTGGTCAAAAGTTGTTCTCCTTTGTGCCATGACCACTCTGTAGCTGTCTCGGAACGGCATGATAGGGCAACTGCGTTGTTAGATATTTCCAAACGAAAGTCGACAGTCATTGAAATAAATGGGGCACCATTATCGTTCAAAGCACAATTGGTTTTGTTTCCACCTAAACATTTTAAAATAAGATTTTTTAATCTCTATGCTCTGTAACTTACCAACAAATACTTTTGCAACATGCTCTAACTTGGTAAGCCCATTATCTATGATACACTTATAAGCCCCAGAGTTGCGGGCCGTGGCACATGGGATTCTGTAATGGCTGGACACCATTGCTGCATTTGAGACTTGTTTTCCATCGTTCAAAATGTTCTCGTACACGTTTGAAGTCTCCTCTCCTTGAATTCTCATTCCATTGAGCTCCCAGTAAATTGATGGTAGGGGAGCACCGTTCGCTCCACAAGAGAGCACAAACTTTTCACCAAATGTGACGTTGGAATCATTCGGTGTTCGGGTAAACTTCAGAAGAGGTTGTGAATCGAGCGCACGAATCTAGAAAATAAGAAGTTTGGTAGGGTGAGTTCTGGGAGTTGTTACTTACTGGTTTTTGATGGTCAACGCTTTCAGCGGCATTCAAGAGTACAAAGGAAATAGCGGTAAATTTCAGCATATTTTTTAAACGTTTGTGTTTGAAACAAGCACAATCACAAAAGCTACATTAAACTCCCAGTTGTGTGCTCATCCTTTTTATAGGAAGGTTTGAAGGGGCGGAACGCGAAGAGGCAAAACAGAAATAGTACCAAAGTCGTTGTTCCCATGTTCCCCGCCCAATACTGAGCGTCTTTCTGAGCAAACCCGAGTGGGGCCTTGGATCTGGGGAGAGAGTGATGCAGTAATTGATGTTATTTTCAAATGACCAACAACGATTTCATCATGTGAAAAAACCACTGGCAAGACTCGTTGGATAGGATAAAATTAAAACTCAAATAAAGTGGCAGTTTGGGGAAAAAAGTTTCATTGCATCTTGGCTTTTGTTTTCTAAAGTGAACTTTCGCACACGTAGCTTTTGTAGGCAGTCTTATTCGTATTAGAGAGTTTTTTAAAACAATGCAATCCTGTTGGCCCATGGTAGTTACTAGAAACCTTTTTTATTTTCCTTATGAGTTATAGTAAATCAGGTATCTTATCTAAATGCCAGTGGAACATTCAAATGTTATTCCAATCTATGGACAACGTTACGACTCTGACCTATGAAAACATCAAGACAATTGATCTAGCTTATGGGCTCCTTTTAATTGATTTCATCTTTTTTTCTCTATTTTAAAACTTTTTTTTTCAGATTTCAAATTATGGATTTTGAATTGATTTTATTCTACCTTGTGTTAATTGTTCTTGGTAATGTTTAATGTCTCCCGCAAACAAAAATACATTGTTCTAGATGCGCAAACTGGGTATAAAGCATTTACTGCCATGTTTTGGAGGTATCCGATCAACACGGATTGCGATTTCAGGCTTTGTGTATCATAACAATTCTAATAATAAAATAGTTAATAAAACAACCGAATACTTTTGCAGTTCATTCACACCCTAGTTGCCCTTTGCTTTGCTTCTGCCATCAGCTCCATCACCTTGCAACTCTGTCAAGAGTTCTGTGCTGGTGTCAATGGTGGTGAATCTTACGCATTCTGCTTTCTATGGACCAGTTTTGCCACTCAAACCAAGAAGACTTGCTACAATCTCTGTGTTCATAACTGTGCTGCTGTCTATGATGGTTCCTGCACAACTGATAAAGACTTCAGATGCTGCTTGAAAACCACTCTAGCTAAGAAACAAGAATTCAAAATACGCGATTTCAACAAGCTTTATAACAATCTTCAAATGTGATAATTGTTTCTTCCGTCGTTTCAAGTTTTTACAATTGGTTGGCTTTAACTTTCAAATTATTTCAGTGTTTCTAGAGGGCGCAAAGTCCATTACAACCAAATTTTATGAATTTATAATCTAAACCGTTAAAAAATGAAAAGTACATGGTTCTCCCATGTCTCATTATTTTTGAACGCTTTTAAGTTTGAATTATCAAACTATACAGAGTTTCTGACGTTTTCGCAAATTATTGCTGGGCTGACAAAACGTCATTTTTAAAGTTTAGCAATAAAGGTAGTATAAAAACATGTGGATAAATGTTTTTAATAAAACAGGGGTACCTTGGAGTTTTTTCGTTTGTTGTTTTTTGCACAAAACTCTTCTAGTTTTATTGAATGAGTGCAACGACTGAAGCAACATATAGAACTTTAAAGATTATTGTAGAGTTTGTTGCAACCGCTCATCTTGAATTCTTGCTTCTTAGCTGGAGTGGTTTTCAAGCAGCATCTGAAGTCAGGATCAGTTGTGCAGGAACCATCATAGACAGCAGCACAGTTATGAACACAGAGATTGTAGCAAGTTTTGTTGGTTTGAGTGGCAAAACTGATCCATGGAGAGCAGAATGCGTAAGATTCACCACCATTGACACCAGCACAGAACTCTTGACAGAGTTGCAAGGTGATGGAGCTGATGGCAGAAACCAAGCAAAGGGCAACGAGGGTGCGAAGTAACTGCAAGGATATTCAATTGTTCCATTTAAAACTGAAATTACTTACCATGATGAATGTCAGATAAAATCTGATGTTTTATGTGTCTTTGAGACGACTATTTATAGTCGACTTTTTACAGCTAGAACCAAGGAATAATGGAAAAATTGGAATCTGATGTACGTGAATAGCGCAGTAGGGAGCAATCATATTAAAAGAGTTTCAACAATGACTTGATGCGTAGGTGCACATTCCGATTTTGTAATTGAAATTGACTCAAGCTGTGAAAATTATACTATAAATAATCATCATGGAGACACATAAAATATCAGGTTTCATCTGAAATACATCATGGTAAGTAGTTTCAGTTTTAAATGGAACAATTGAATATCCTTGCAGTTCCTTCGCACCCTCGTTGTCCTTTGCCTTGTTTCTGCCATCAGCTCCATCACCTTGCAACTCTGTCAAGAGTTCTGTGCTGGTGTCAATGGTGGTGAATCTTACGCATTCTGCTCTCCATGGATCAGTTTTGCCACTCACAGAAACAAGACTTGCTATAATCTCTGTGTTCATAATTGTGCTGCTGTCTATGATGGTTCCTGCACAACTGATCCTGACTTTAGATGCTGCTTGAAAACCACTCCAGCCAAAAAACAAGAATTTAAGATGAGCGGTTGCAACAAGCTTTACAACAATCTTTAAAGGAGTTTTCTGCACATTCAGTTGTTGCACATTCATTCAATGAAAAGTTTTTTCAAAACAACCTGTATTGATAACAGGAGCTGTAAAAATGGCCCTATGCCCAGTTATGCTTACTTTAATATTTTTTGTTTATTGGTTTGAAAAGGTTATACGTAGACTGAAAACAAAAATGATTTGTTTTGATTTTTAAAGGTGGGTACGGCCAATGGATAATAACTAAAACTTATTTCTATGATGTTAAAATGACCAAACTTCACTTGTTTGCGCCATTTTGTGAGAAATCTTATGCACTGTAGTCGAGCCCCTACAATGTTGAAATATGAATATGGTAAACGTAATTAAAACGTAAAGTGGATGCAAAAAATGTTTGATCGACGACTTCCAAACAAATTGGAGAAAACAAAGTTTTCACAGCTTTTTCACTTGAAATAAGAAAATCTGAAGCTTTTTTACAACTCTTGTTCTTCTAAATGTTCATTTTAGCACCACATAAACAATTTTAAATTATTAAAGTCATTGATGAATTTGTGAAAAAGTCCAACCAAATTTTGTTTCGAAAAATAATAATTTTTTAAAAGATCTGGTATGTATGCATATTCTAATTAGTTTCGCAATGCAATAATACTAGAGGAAATATAGTAAGAAAAAATACGGTTCATGATGAGTTTGATTTGTTGTGAAGAAGTTGAGTATTTTTAATGATTTTGAATTCAATGCACTGCAACTGAAATCGCCATTCAAACATGACATGTTGTGTACTAAATAAACCACATTGTTTCCACGCAAAAGAATACGGTACGCGCTTTCCCAAGTGACGCCTGAGTTCCAAAAATAGTTTCTGCAAGTCAATACTTGTTTTTCTATGCTTGATGTTCAATGTTCAAAGAACCCTGCAAAGTTGTGCCCAAATGTCAGATGCACTTTTATTGGGTTCTCTGGGTCTTTTCTTTTCAAAAAATGATCACATGCTTACTTGAAACATGTATGTTTTGCAGTAATTGAATTCCGGAACAAAAAGTCTCACATGTCACACAATCGGATTAGTTTTTTTTGCATAGGCAGTTAGTTTTTTTTGGAACTACAGAATTAAAAATTTTGGAAAACAGTTGAAAAATAAAAAAGCATTCATTTTAACTCTAATAACAAAAAGTTCCATTTTGCGAATCGGAGCTCGTCAATGAAAAATAACAGACGTTCTGGAAGATTATTGAATTTAGAAAACCAGAAATTTTGCTCTTTCGGTTTTTTCACAAAACATAGCGAAACAACTGTAATTGGATTTCGTTGCCTTGTTCGAAAAAATGCACTTTGTAAATTTTATTTTTCTTACAGATGCAGATTAAAATTACTGTGGCTGAATATTCTATAAAGGGAGATGAAAACAAAAAGGAATGTTATAAATTGCATTTTTAGTACTTGAGTATTTTAGGAAGACGATTTGTAAAAAATCTCTACAAAACATTTTTCACGTTTTGACTCACTACACCACAGTATTCAAACTATTTCCAGCATCTTCTTGCCGCAAAAAATTAATCTAATTTGCACGCCATTTATCTCATTAGTATTAAAAAGATGGCTACATATCCTTAAATAGAAAATAATGTTTTAGACTACCGTATTCCTTGTGAAGATCAGAGTGCTTGAAAAAGAACATGAATCTAGTCTATTTTAGACAAAAGTCTGAAGCTCGTCGTCATTTGTTGAGAATTTCATTAGAATGCCTATTATAGGAATGTTGAAAGAAGTACACCAATAAACGTCGCATCCAAAAAAATTTTCTAAGTATAGATTCAGCGATAGTTGCCTACAATTTCAGTTTTGTGAGGGAATAAAATAAATCAGAACATGGTAGAGATTAACAAAATTATGAATCAATGTAAAAATGAAATGTTTTTAAGTCAAGATGTTTGTTTTGTTAAAATAAAAATTGTCTGTCATTTAGTTTACAAAATGAGTTTAACTAAAATTGACTTATATAAGTTTGGTTACCTGTTGACAAAAAAGGTGGATATAAAAACTCGTAAATAAATAACTAAAATTTAGAAAAATGATAATTAAATAAAAACTACAGCTTAAAGAAAACGAGAACATCAAAAAAGAAATACATACAGATAATTGCCATATTTCAAATTCCTTTTACCGTTTTGTCTAGAAAAGACTTCAAATCAAAGATTTGTTTTAGAAATCCCTATTTACGCAATGTGAAATTTACTTATTTTTGAAGATCGGGGGTTTTTAGTCTGCGGACTCTTCTTGCGATACTAAACAAAATGCCAAAAATCAATATTGAGCGGGAATTGTCAATACTTACTATTAGGCTGTACTTTGACCGAGACTTACAAGAAAATTTGAAAAATGAGTCCTTGGACTTTGGTATAACATTACATTTTTTGAGAGAAGAGTGTTACTGGTAATCAATCAGAAAAATTAGTTATGGGAAAGCAGTTGCTACGCTTTGGCATTTCGAAACTGTCTGAAAACACCTTATTAATTCCATTGTCAAATTGTAGAATTATCGAATTAAAAAAATGCAATCTCCAAGAATGTTACCAATATTGCTATGAATTGGAAAAGAAACAAATTGTAATTCTTCACCAAAAAAACAAACACTACTGTTGCATGCATTATGATTTGTTCGCGATACATATTCTGTTTTCAATTGTGAAAGTGTTTTTTTTTTAAATTTATTCCAGCTTTCACACTGTTATCATTATCATCATGATGTTCCCAAGTTATTGCTCTAGGAGTTTTCATGTGCTACGAAATGATTATTTTCAAATTGTAGCCCAGGCAAGCGGACTTCAAATATCATGTGAGTTGAAACAGGTGTTCCGCAGATGCTCAATGTACCAGTCTATGAAATGACCAAAATGGCATAAACATTTTTTACTCAATTTTTCTCGCCCTCACACAGTACTGCACCTGATATACAGCTTGAGGGTCTCTAACATCTGCGGATATGCCCACCCTTCACAGACATTTTTGCTTTTCAGTTTCAATTTCGATTTCAATTATATTACACTCATTTTTTGTAACATATAGAATGGGGAACCGACTTGGTGTGGTAAGAGAACTACTTGAGAACAAGGTTCATCGGGTGCCAGACCACAACAACAACATTGTGGGAAACAAGGAGAACCGTTATGTCCGACTTAAATATCAAAATGCGGATAGAACCGATTCTGTAAATTCAGACTGCAAGTTAGAGGTATTTTTAAATGAGTTGTGAATTGAAAAATAGCTTTAAATTTTTTTCCTTTTTTTTAATGTAATAATAACAAAAATCAGTTTTAGTTTGACACTTTTTGTTGATTCCCCAAGTACCATAGTCCATCAAAACTTAAAATTAACATTTTATACTTATCAATTTTTAGCAAACCAATCGTCAACTTGCTTTTGAAAATCCAGTCTACAACCTTGAGAACGAGGATATTCAACCGAATGTAAGTTCGTCTGAAGCCAGGTGATCTAGTGATTTAATTTAACTTTTAATTTCAGATCAGACTTTACGATGGACATTACGAAGTATCAGATGGCTACGGAAACCAAGTAGACCTTGTTCTTACCGTTGCCCAAAGAGTATGTACCTCGTAAAATGCTTCAATTCCTGGAACTTTTTTTCAGAATCTCATCAGTGAACGTTGTTTCCTACTTCAGGGCAAAATTGCACATGTGGTGTGTTAATTAAATTTTCATAAGAACTATATGTTATAGTCTTATTATATTTTCAGCTTTCCTACCCAGGTGGCTACCGCTCACCAGAGTATCCCCTTCTTCAAACCGAGCTAAATCTGCTGAACGAGCTGTTGAGATTCGGAAATCATAACTTTCAACTTCAACGCGTTCATCTCATCGAGGAAATGTTTGTATTCCATGGGGAACTCCTCCATGCTCTGTACTCAACCACAATCTAATTTCAGTTTGAAATATTTGCATCCGACAAGGATGATTTGATTCCATCTCTGCCTCTGCATGAACTGACTTGTTAAAATATATTTTCAAAAAAAAACATAAAAATATCTGCACGAAGTGGGATTCGAACCCACGCACCCATACGAGTACCAGAACACCCAGTTGACCTCGAACTTGAGGCAAGCGATTCGCTTGAGTCTGGCGCCTTAGACCACTCGGCCATCCGTGCGGTGATAACTGGCAGTTGCAACATTGTTTACTTGGCCGGTTGACGCCTCATCGCGTAACCGAAAAATGTATTTCTTTCAAAGAGTAGTAACTTAAAATTGTAGGAATCAAGAGAAGTGTTATAATGTAGCAAAACATGGAATAAGGAGGAAGGTATTTTATGCTTCGAAAATCCGCTAGTTTTTGTTTTGTGAAATTCACTATTTAGCTTGGCGACTCAAAAACTTATTTCGGAACTTATAGTTAGTACAAATGCTTTTAATGTTGTGGTGAAAATTCTGCAATATTCAAAATATCTCTGAAAAAGTTTTTCAAAATTTAGAACGAAGCGCGAAGCGCAAAGCGCCACTGAAAAATAGAGAAAAAAACATAATCTCTCATTTCACATTTTCTGACACATTGAATGTTCCACTGACGACTTTTTTCGTATATTTCAAATTTACATTTCACCTCCGTGTCGCAAGTTTTGCTACGTTGAAACCGGCAACGGTCGCATAGAAACAACACGGGAATACATCCCGGCGTACCCTTTAGCGACTTTTTTGTTGCTTTAAATCAACCGCAAGCCGTATAACGACGTGTGAAGCTGGAAATGTCAACTCCCTTGGGTTACCGGTCAATTTCAGAAACAGTCACAATGCAACCACAACCGCAAGATGCAACGTAAGTTGATTTAGTTCAAAGATGTATGCCGTTAAAGAATTTTTAGCCATTTTCAGAAATATACATAGTTCGAGAAATTGCTTTAACAAACTTGTATTTTCATAACTTTTTAAATTTTTGTAGAAAGTGTTGCAATTTTTCGAAAGTTGAAAAAATTTACAAAAAACAGCTACAACTGTCAGGTTTTTCCAGATTTCTTCCATTCCAACAACCCGAACAACAAGAACCAAAAAAACCTTGCAAATGTTGCGTTCCTTGCTGTATTTTTGCCCAGATGTGTGCCTGCCTTGCAGAAGTCTGTTTCGCAGTTTGTGATTGCCGTGAGATTTGAAAAAATAACATTGAAATATTGCATAAAATAATTAAAAAATATGTATATAATATTGAACTAATAAATAATTTATCGTATAATCAGCAAGAACAAAGTAATGTAATAGCCTTGCTCCGCAGCAAGGAAATTGTTTTGCTGGTTAGTTTATTAATAGGGGAAAAAAAAAGGGAAAAGATTTAAAAACTTTCCAACATTTTTTCTAATTTATCGCAAAACTGTTATTTGGCGAAACATTTTTTTAAAAATGCAAATTTTTTTACTAACTTGGAAAAATAAAGCGAAAAGAAAAAAGGGAAAAAAGTGAAATCAATTAAATCATTTTTTTGAAGGAATAACGATTCGGACAATTTTGAATTCATATGGCTAAAATGTTCTCTAACGAATTGCACGAATTTTGTAATAAGGCTTCTCAAACAATTTTCAAAAATGTTTGAACCCCGCATTATTTGTTTCGCCCAATTGAATACAGTTAAAATTTTGTGAGAATTATAATTACTATCTGAACCGGTACGGATCGAACAACAAGTTTTGGTTTAGAACAAGCTAGAATATTTTTCACTGTTACGAAATTGATCTACTCATAGGAAAATCAATAATGACAACAGCCACTAACAATTTAGGCGAACGCTAAATAAGTGCGCTCGAATCCTTGCTGTCTCTTTAAATTTTTATGCTCATAAAGTGCAAAAAATTTGGGAGCTACTGTAACCATTAGCAACCAGTACTAAAGATTTCCGTTGTGCGAGTTTTTCCATTTCCTTTTTATTGGCTGACATTTCTTGTTAGAGATTGCATGAAGAAACCTACGCTGAAATTTTTAAGTGCTCTTTAGAAATACTTTTAAAGAATGAAGAAGCCCAAATAAATACAGCCGAAAAACGCAAAAATTTCGAAACAAGGTTGTTTATTTTTGCACGTGAATTTAATAAAATAATTCGCGCCTTTTAATTTTTTGTTGCAAATTTGAAAAAATCATAAAACATTGCATTCAAATAAGGCAAATGGAGTTTGTATTTTGTTATTCAGAGCAAAAACACACAGACGATACTCCAATTTTAAGAACCAAAACGACCTAAACAAAACACTCATTTTTTATAGCCGGTGTATCTAAAAAGTACCTGTCAAAAGCACACGAAAGGTATTTTTGTTCTACAATAACAACCTCGCATATTTTTCTTGTCATGCCAATTACTTGCGCACACACAAACCAGTGACCTCGTTCCGGATAGTTTTCTTCTTTTGCTCGCTGCGTCTCTCAATCTTGCACACTCTCCCCATGTCAACCACATTGGTTGTTTATTCAACACTAGCACAACGATAAGGTTTCTTTTCCATTTGCACATTTTTTTCAGCATTTGTTCTTCTTTTCAGTCCTGTCCATTTTTGTGAATTGTGATGTTATTTCTTTTTATTCTTTCTGAGTTTAGTTATGGTTCACGCCATCAGTTTTGATTTTAAAGGTATTCCGATGCGGGAAACAATTCTCATGATGGCTTGGGCCATGATTGGCACTGCTTTCTTTGTCTTTTTTGCTCTAAAAATGGGGCTTACTGCTGGATACGGAAGATACACCAACCAGGCACAATGGGGAATCAATCCGAAACTCGCATGGTTTATCCAAGAGTCTCCCGCTTTTTTCATTCCTTTCTATTTCTTGTTTGGTGGACTATCTTCAACTGGACGTATTTTGAATTGCATTTTTCTCGTTCATTATTTCTACAGGTTTGTTTTATCGAGAAAATGAAAAAAATCAGTAAAAGTAGTTTTTCAGGGCCTTGATCTATCCGTTCCGCATCCGATCGACTACAAAGTCTCCACTCTTAATTGTTGCCGCTGCAGTAGCCTTCTGTACATACAACGGGACCTTGCAAGGAGTTTGGAATTCCTACTATCAACTGGAGGAAGAATTGACATACCGTCATCTTATTGGTACGTTTTTGTAGAAAGTTAAGTTCTGAAAGTAATACATACATAGATTTGATCTATAATCAATTTACTCATCTCGAAAAAAACAAGAATAACTTCTGCTATCCTATTTTCCCGAATTGAATACAATTTTCATTTCAGGATCTATTCTCTATTTCTCTGGAATGTTTATCAACCACAAGTCAGACAACATCCTGATGACGTTACGCAAGCCTGGAGAGACTGGGTACAAAATTCCAACTGGATTTTTGTACGAGTACATCTCATGTCCCAATTATTTTGGAGAAATCATGGAATGGATCGGCTACGCAATCCTCGGCTGGAACCTTCCTGCACTCGCGTTCGCGATCTTCACGTTTGCGAACATTGGCCCAAGAGCGATTGCACATCACAAGTAAGTACCTGTTTGAGTTCTCAAAATGCCAGCTAGAATTCTGTTGAAGGTTACATGTCCCCGAACATCAATATATAAATTTTCAGTTGGTACAAGGAGAAGTTCCCGAAATACCCACCAACGCGTCGTGCCCTAATTCCGTACATCTATTAATTTACAATTATTTGTTTTGTTGTAATTTTTATAGTTTTACTCACCTCACATTCCGTTGATCGGCATCGGCATCTAATTTCTAATGCTTCAAGTTTACCGTGTGATGAAAAGTTTCTAAAATTGCAAATAATTTTCAAATAACTTTTTTTAAATGACATAAGTTTTTAACAGTATCTAAAACTGAAAGTTGAATAGGAACATCTCTGCTGAAAACAACAAACAAGACATTTACAGATGAGACACAAAACACAGATTTTCAAATGAAGATATTGAATAAGTATATAATTTTTAAGCGACATTGACCAGCTCCATATCAGGGCACAAAAAACCTTTTTTCAATATGGTAACGCGAATCACAACATTAACAGTAGTTTTTGCTTTTCAACTTTACTATTTCGTTGACACAAATGGACTGTTTATTGCATCAAATACAGAAATATGCAAACCACGGAAATTGACTAGACGTTGTAATTAAGCAGAAATATCGTTCAAATATTGCTGGCGAACTCGTTGCTCATCTCCATCAGCTTTGCGGTTGAATGCAGTCCACTTGGGATTATTTCGGAAAAGTCTCAGAGCAACGACGTCTTCCTGAAAATTAATATTTCTTCACTATAGTTCCAATAAAATTAGTATACAAAAACTCACCGAAGGATCGGTAGTGAAGCGATGGTAGATTCCTGCGGGAAGAAAAACAAAGTCTCCTCGACGAACTGGGATGCGGATCCAAGCTTCCTGTTTTTCTTTTTTTTTTTTTGTTTTTCTTTGAAAAAGGAAGTTTTTTTTTAACGATTTGAACATTTGGAATGTTTCTAATAACTTCCGTAATTTTTCAGATATCATCATGAAAATTGGAGATCATAAATTTTTCAACATTTGCCATCGAACTGCATTAACACTTTTTCAAAAACTTTTTTTTTCAATAAAACTCACGTCTTTTGTTCTGACGTCAAAGAACCCAACGCCATGCTTAATTACACGAAGTTCCGCATCATCGTGAAGATGTTCTTCAAAGAAGATGTCAAGCTGAAAATGCAAATGTTTATTTCTGTTATTGACTTTCAAATTGTTTACTTTTTCATCGAAATTCGGCATGGTGGCACGACAAATATGAACTTCGTCGTGAAAATTCATGTCATATTTCTTGATAAGACGATCCAAGTCCTCTTGAACATGTTCGTCATCAAAGTTGACCTGAAAGGAAAATCATTGTTTGAGAAATGCCTCAAATATTACTTTTGTGCATTCGACTCCAATTCGCAAAAGATCTTCTTCGGTAGCTTCTTTGTTCGGCGAAAATCTGCATTCATCTTGGCGATTTTCCTTGGTAACATCAGTCATGAAATACGCCATCTCTGGAAATATTAAAATCAGTAGAGAATTGGCTAAAAAAAAAGAGAAAAAAACGAAGAACAAAGAACGGAGGTGCATTTCATAAATGTAATAAAATCGATAACAGTGCGATGGACAGCAAAGACTGTTTCGATGAACACACCGATAACGGAGACCACTTTTTATAGACATTGTGAACTAGTTAGATACCATTCGGTCATTTGAAAAATACCTGTTTGGTTTGAATTGAATTATGAAGTGACTTTATCACAAATACATTTGATTTAATATAATCGCAGCGATCGGAATTGGATTTTACAAACACTAGTTTGTTTAAAATATTAAAAAACTACAGAATTGCTGACGTTTTCACAATTATTGCTGGGTTGGCAAAAAGTCAGTTCAGGACTATCAGATACTGCACCACTATTATGAAGAAGCTGCTCAACAAATTTTACACATATTTGTGATCGCATTTTAAATGTGGGTGCTATTACCGTTTTTAAAGTTTCCGTAAAAGAGTTTTCATAGAGTCCTTTCGTTTTATATCAACACATTTTGTTTTGCAAACAATTTTTATTGAATGAATGTGTAAACGACTGAGAAACACATACAAATTTAAAGATTATTGTAGAGTTTGTTGCAACCGCTTATCTTGTTTTTTAGCTGGTGTGGTTTTCAAGCAGCATCTGAAGTCTTTATCAGTTGTGCAGGAACCATCATAGACAGCAGCACAGTTATGAACACAGAAATTGTAGCAAGTTTTGTTGGTTTGAGTGGCAAAACTGATCCATGGAGAGCAGAATGCGTAAGATTCATCACCATTGACACCAGCACAGAACTTTGTTTTCAGAATTTAAAAACAGCATTGCAAAAACTTTCATAACCACCGAGTTTAAGCAGAAAAAGTACGTTTTCAGGCCTAATTTTGGAGCACATTTTAAAATAGAATGGAATGGGAAATTAGTAGATTTACCAAGCTTTGAAAATTAATATCTGGCTTCAAACTATCTTTTTGGAAAATCCCTGTAGCCATTTTATTGCAAATTTCGTGTTCTTTCTGAATTTAAAAACAGCATTGCAAAAACTTTCATAACCACCGAGTTTAAGCAGAAAAAAAACGTTTTCAGGCCTTATTTTGGAGCACATTTTAAAATAGAATGGAATGGGAAATTAGTAGATTTACCAAGCTTTGAAAATTAATATCTGGCTTCAAACTAACTTTTTGGAAAATCCCTGTAGCCATTTTATTGCAAATTTCGTGTTCTTTCTGAATTTAAAAACAGCATTGCAAAAACTTTCATAACCACCGAGTTTAAGCAGAAAAAAAACGTTTTCAGGCCTTATTTTGGAGCACATTTTAAAATAGAATGGAATAGGAAATTAGTAGATTTACCAAACTTTGAAAATTAATATCTGGCTACAAACTAATTTTTTTGAAAATCCCTTTTTGAAAATCCCTGTAGCCATTTTATTGCAAATTTCGTGTTCTTTCTGAATTTAAAAACAGCATTGCAAAAACTTTCATAACCACCGAGTTTAAGCAGAAAAAGTACGTTTTCAGGCCTAATATTGGAGCACATTTTAAAATATAATGGTATAGGAAATTAGTAGATTTACCAAACTTTGAAAATTAATATCTGGCTACAAACTAATTTTTTTGAAAATCCCTTTTTGAAAATCCCTGTAGCCATTTTATTGCAAATTTCGTGTTCTTTCTGAATTTAAAAACAGCATTGCAAAATCTTTCATAACCACCGAGTTTAAGCAGAAAAAGTACGTTTTCAGGCCTAATATTGGAGCACATTTTGAAATATAATGGTATAGGAAATTAGTAGATTTACCAAACTTTGAAAATTAATATCTGGCTACAAACTAATTTTTTTGAAAATCCCTTTTTGAAAATCCCTGTAGCCATTTTATTGCAAATTTCGTGTTCTTTCTGAATTTAAAAACAGCATTGCAAAAACTTTCATAACCACCGAGTTTAAGCAGAAAAAGTACGTTTTCAGGCCTAATATTGGAGCACATTTTAAAATAGAATGGAATAGGAAATTAGTAGATTTACCAAACTTTGAAAATTAATATCTGGCTTCAAACTAAAATTGAATTAAAGTTTTATTGAATGTGTGCAACGACTGAAGCAACATACACAAATTCAAAGATTATTGAAATGTACAAAGAAATGTTCGAAAGGTTGGGAATGACCAAGTTCTGCCTTGTCTCGTTGTTTTCTCGAATATGACTGTACGCAACAAAATATTTTTAAATTGATAGGGAAAGCTAAAGAATACTGGAAAATGACAAAAATATGTTTTTTTGTAAATGTTTTCAAGGTGTGTGTGAGCATTACGAAAGTGAGGTGTTGTTTGAATTCACGTGAGATTGGTGTGCTTTTCCAAGGTGTTGAACAAATTTCAGCGTTAAAATAAAAACCAGTAGTTTTTTGTGGAAAGCATTTAATGAAACGGAAAGTTATTTTCTTTGTAACATACTGAATAGCGCACCGTGCGCAAACATTTCAGGATACAGCTACTACACATCAGGGGTGGGCGGCTAATCGTTTTTTTTTTCGGCTAACGGCTAATTCGGCTGAAACGGTGTTTCAAAAGTTTCGGCTAACGGCTAGTTCGGCTAATATTAGCCAAATTAGCTGATCGACGAACTTGGCTAATTCGGCTATTAGCCGCCCACCTCTGCCCCAGACCCTAGAGAGCCCTACCTCAGACCCTAGCCTACCCTAGAGAGCCCTAAAGATCGGCTGACGGCTGATTCGGCTATTAGCCGAATTAGCCGCCCACTCCTGCTACACATGTATATGACTGTTTTAATCAGTAGAAAGAAATCAATAATGGCACTGGATAAATAAGTACATATTTCGTTCGAACAAGACCTATATACTCTATGTTTTTTTGAAGGTTTAACATATTAAAACGTTTGTTATCCAATAGTCTTCCACTGGGAAGACATAGTAAGTCATATCCTAAGTACTTTGTTATTATAACAAAACTGAAATTTAAAAAAAATCATTAGGCACGATTTTAAAGATTGTAATATTTGTCTCGCTCAACTATTTTTCCTTGTACAAGTCAAAAATTTTAAAATTATTTTTAGCCACTTGCCAACGAGAAACAATATAATCCAAAAAATGATGTTTCAGACTCCAGGATTACTGTTCAAGTGATGGTGTCTTTTTATCTAATTTCATTATGACGGTTTCAATTCAAAAGGTTTTTTTTTGCAGAAATGCACTTCTTAAAACATTTCGTACATATTTCACGGTTTACTCTTTTTTAATTAAAATGACTGAAGAAAAACAAACAGAGAACTCATTTAAAGATTGTTGTAAAGCTTGTTGCAACCACTCATCTTGAATTCTTGTTTCTTGGCTGGAGTAGTTTTCAAGCAGCATCTGAAGTCTTTATCAGTTGTGCAGGAACCATCATAGACAGCAGCACAGTTATGAACACAGAGATTGTAGCAAGTCTTGTTTCTGTGAGTGGCAAAACTGATCCATGGAGAGCAGAATGCGTAAGATTCACCACCATTGACACCAGCACAGAACTCTTGACAGAGTTGCAAGGTGATGGAGCTGATGGCAGAAACAAGGCAAAGGGCAACGAGGGTGCGAAGGAACTGCAAGGATATTCAGTTTTTTTTCAGTTAAAGCTGAGATTACTTACCATGATGATGTGTCAGATAAATTCTGATATTCTATGTGTCTCTGTGACACTATTTGTAGTCACCTTTTACAGCTGGAGCCAACGAATGTTGGAAAAATTGGAAGCTGATGTACGTGAATAGCGCAGTAGGGGGTAATCATATTGAAACAGTTTCAACAATGGCTTGATGCGTAGGTGCACATTCCTTTGTTGTAATTGATGAACCACTGAAACAACTTAAACAAGTGTTCTAGGTGGTTTGTTGAAACTCTGAGTTATTGTTGTGTTTGTAAGTGCTGAAATAATAATAAGAATTTGAAGGTTCAAAAAGTATGTGTAATTATCCTTAAAAAAGAAAATTGTTCATTCATATAATTATCGAGATAAAAGTAAAGTTCGATTTTGTATTCTTAGGCTCAGTGCAAGTGATCGGAAATTGTTTCCACATTGGCTTGTAACACATGCGGTATGAAAAACACTCACAGAATAATTTTTTTCTGGAAAAAAATGCTGCAATTTTTTTTCTGAAATGACAGTATTATCTGAACAATTCGGAAAATTGTTCGAAATTATAAGTACAATAGTTCAAACACCTTGTCCAATCTTTCAAAAAAGTTTATAAAAGTGTCGGTGTAATTTTATTATTTTAATTTCTTTTCACTTTGCTCAGTTTTCTAAACTATGTGACTGAGACATTTGCATAAGTTGTTTCAGTGATCATCTTCCAATTGCAACAATGGAATGTGCACCTACGCATCAAGTCATTGTTGAAACAGTTTTAATATGATTACCCCATACTGGGCTATTCAGATACATCAGCTACCAATATTTCCAAGGTTCATTGACAACATCTGTGAAAAGTCGACTATAAATAGTGTCCCGGAGTCCCACCAAATATCAGAACTTATCTGACACTTCATTATGGTAAGTAATCTCAGAATTAACTGAAAAAACTGAATATCCTTGCAGTTCCTTCGCACCCTCGTTGCCCTTTGCCTTGTTTCTGCCATCAGCTCCATCACCTTGCAACTCTGTCAAGAGTTCTGTGCTGGTGTCAATGGTGGTGAATCTTACGCATTCTGCTCTCCATGGATCAGTTTTGCCACTCAAACCAACAAAACTTGCTACAATCTCTGTGTTCATAATTGTGCTGCTGTCTATGATGGTTCCTGCACAACTGACCCTGACTTCAGATGCTGCTTGAAAACTACTCCAGCTAAGAAACAAGAGTTCAAGATGAGCGGTTGCAACAAACTCTACAATAATCTTTAAATGCGCTTGTGTTTTTCTGTCGTTGAACATTCATTCAGTAAAAATTGCTTTCAAAACAAAATGTATTGATATCTTCTCAGGAGCTGTAAAACAGATTTGTCTCGGAAACAGCAAACGTTCGGATGCCAAGAAAAATCGTTTTTAAAAATTGTAAAAAACGTTTTCTGCATTTTTTAAATACCAATGCCATTGAAAACTTTGAAAAGTGCATACTAACTGAAAATACAAATGATTCTTATCAATCAAAACAGAAGTTAAAACAGAAATAAAACAGAAAAACTGTAGAATAGTTTTTTTCTGAAAATTGCAAACCAAACAAATTCTTTTTCATTTAAAACATTCATTCACATGCTTTTTGAATAATACTTGATAAGCTGTGAAAAAGGACGTCAAAAAAATTTTAAGCAATTAAAATTATGTATTTAAAAAGTTAGGTATTCGGTTGTAATGGACTTCGTTCCCTCTAGAATCACCTGAATATTTTAACACAACGCTTTCTTCCGCCAATGCGTCTTGTCACTTGCGCTTCACTTCATCTCTCTTCGTATCGGGGTTAGAACTTCGGCTAGTCGGTTCTACTAAAACCGCCCCACAACATTAAAGCAAACAATTTGTATTTTCAGTATACGTAAAATCTTTTTTACACCTCAAAATAAAAAATATTCAGATAAGCATTTCTTGACATCCAGAAGTTCGCCGTTATCTGTACCAATCTATTCTATAGTTCCTAACAAAATTTCAATGGTTTTTGTTTTGAATTAAAATTTTATTGAAGGAGTGCAACGACTGAAGCAACATACACAAATTTAAAGATTATTGTAGAGTTTGTTGCAACCACTCATTTTGAATTCTTGTTTCTTAGCTGGAGTAGTTTTCAAGCAGCATCTGAAGTCAGGGTCAGTTGTGCAGGAACCATCATAGACAGCAGCACAGTTATGAACACAGAGATTGTAGCAAGTTTTGTTGGTTTGAGTGGCAAAACTGATCCATGGAGAGCAGAATGCGTAAGATTCGCCACCATTGACACCAGCACAGAACTCTTGACAGAGTTGCAAGGTGATGGAGCTGATGGCAGAAACAAGGCAGAGGGCAACGAGGGTGCGAAGGAACTGCAAGGATATTCAGTTGTTTTTATTAATTATTCTATTATCAACTGCTCTATTAAAAACTGAAACTACTTACCATGGTGTTGTATCAGATAAAACCTGATATGTTATGTGTCTTCGGGATGACTATTTATAGTCGAAATTTTACAACTGGAGTCATTGAATATTGGAACTATTGGTAGATCATGTATGTGAATGGCGCAGTAGGGGCCGCTATAATAAAAAATTTTAACAATGTATTTATGCGTGGGTGCACATTTCATTGTTGCAATTGAAAGATGATCTCTTGAAACATGTTTCAGATTGATCTATCAAGTGATCAGCTGATTTTTAAAGAAACTTGAAATACGGTTTAGTAATGAATGTCACAAATTCTGATCACAGAAAACAAACATTGCAGTATCATTCCATCTAGTGTGATTTTATTCACATCGGATTCAAAGACTCTAGATAAGCTTACTCATATGAGGACATCTGACATAGGACAAGTTGACAGCAGCCTGATAAAATATCAATTTTTTTATTATTCTGTTCGCCAATATTTGTTATTAGTTAAATTTTTTGGGATTATTTCGATATTGCGTTATGTTTTTTTTTGTCCGTAATATTAAAACAATTTGAACAAAAATTTGATGCGTACGTGTACATTCCATTGTTGTGTTCAAAATATGATCCAGTGAAACAGCTTCTACAAATTTTTTAAAAAGCCTGTTAAAATCATAATTTATTATTGTGTTTGTGAATTCCTGATGCGATGCTGATCAAAAACAAGAAATATTCAATTATCCTAACATGTGTTAAAAATAAATGTAATTCTTTTATGCTCGGCTCAAAAAGACTTTCCGATTAAAAAACACTAAAACATGCACCAATGATAGATAGGTTTTGAATAAAAATAATAAAAGTTTTTTCTCATAAAAATAGCTTAATGGCTTCAAAACGTGAAATACAAAATTTGGAAAACTGATCTAAGTTGAAAGCATTTTAAATAATCGAAAGGAAACTGACATTTAAATAAAATATAGTTTCAGGCATCGGAGGTCCATGTTCGGAACACTTTTCTAATTCTATTGGACATTATTTTTTCAGCAAAATAATCCTATAATTTTTTTCAGAGACACAACAGTTTGTGTTAAACGCATTAAGAGCGGATTTCACAGCTGAACCATGCACTTTGGAGAATTGCAAAAGTGTGTGTACCAATGTTGGACCTGGAACAAAAATCGACAATTTCACATTTATGGGTTTTACGTTGCGAAATTTTTTTGATGAGCCACACCAATTCCTTGAATTAGTGATCGGTAGAATATCCCGGCAGCTTCATCATCAAAAACGTTGGAAAACTCAGCTATGACACGTTCGTTGTTGGTGTACTTTTCACAAAATTTGAAACCAACACAGAGAAAACAGTTATTGTGAGATGGATAGTAAAGTTCATAACAAATCATATTTAAATCTCATTACGCATCTGAGAAACTGATAATAATTTCTCAATCAATGTCCTCCTTCTCAATAGTTGTTACATTCAACACTGCAAAGCCATGTATCTCCTCTTTTTTTTGAAAGTAGCCCATCATGAGATGAGAAATCAATTTGAAACATGTTTCAATAGTTCATCTTTCAAATACAACAGTAAAATGTGCACCTACGCATCAAGTCATTGTTGAAACTGTTTTAATATGAGTGCCCCCTACTGCGCTATTCACATAAGTGAGCAATATTAACAAGCTTCAGCTGTTAAAAGTCGACTATAAATAGTGCCCCGGAGTTTCATAAACTATCAGATTTTATCTGACACATCATCATGGTAAGTAATCTCAGCTTTAACTGAAAAAAAACTGAATATCCTTGCAGTTCCTTCGCACCCTCGTTGCCCTTTGCCTTGTTTCTGCCATCAGCTCCATCACCTTGCAACTCTGTCAAGAGTTCTGTGCTGGTGTCAATGGTGGTGAATCTTACGCATTCTGCTCTCCATGGATCAGTTTTGCCACTCACAGAAACAAGACTTGCTACAATCTCTGTGTTCATAACTGTGCTGCTGTCTATGATGGTTCCTGCACAACTGATAAAGACTTCAGATGCTGCTTGAAAACTACTCCAGCCAAGAAACAAGAATTCAAGATGAGTGGTTGCAACAAGCTTTACAACAATCTTTAAATGAGTTCTCTGTTTGTTTTTCTTCAGTCATTTTAATTAAAAAAGAGTAAACCGTGAAATATGTACGAAATGTTTTAAGAAGTGCATTTCTGCAAAAAAAAACCTTTTGAATTGAAACCGTCATAATGAAATTAGATAAAAAGACACCATCACTTGAACAGTAATCCTGGAGTCTGAAACATCATTTTTTGGATTATATTGTTTCTCGTTGGCAAGTGGCTAAAAATAATTTTAAAATTTTTGACTTGTACAAGGAAAAATAGTTGAGCGAGACAAATATTACAATCTTTAAAATCGTGCCTAATGATTTTTTTTAAATTTCAGTTTTGTTATAATAACAAAGTACTTAGGATATGACTTACTATGTCTTCCCAGTGGAAGACTATTGGATAACAAACGTTTTAATATGTTAAACCTTCAAAAAAACATAGAGTATATAGGTCTTGTTCGAACGAAATATGTACTTATTTATCCAGTGCCATTATTGATTTCTTTCTACTGATTAAAACAGTCATATACATGTGTAGCAGGAGTGGGCGGCTAATTCGGCTAATAGCCGAATCAGCCGTCAGCCGATCTTTAGGGCTCTCTAGGGTAGGCTAGGGTCTGAGGTAGGGCTCTCTAGGGTCTGGGGCAGAGGTGGGCGGCTAATAGCCGAATTAGCCAAGTTCGTCGATCAGCTAATTTGGCTAATATTAGCCGAACTAGCCGTTAGCCGAAACTTTTGAAACACCGTTTCAGCCGAATTAGCCGTTAGCCGAAAAAAAAAACGATTAGCCGCCCACCCCTGATGTGTAGTAGCTGTATCCTGAAATGTTTGCGCACGGTGCGCTATTCAGTATGTTACAAAGAAAATAACTTTCCGTTTCATTAAATGCTTTCCACAAAAAACTACTGGTTTTTATTTTAACGCTGAAATTTGTTCAACACCTTGGAAAAGCACACCAATCTCACGTGAATTCAAACAACACCTCACTTTCGTAATGCTCACACACACCTTGAAAACATTTACAAAAAAACATATTTTTGTCATTTTCCAGTATTCTTTAGCTTTCCCTATCAATTTAAAAATATTTTGTTGCGTACAGTCATATTCGAGAAAACAACGAGACAAGGCAGAACTTGGTCATTCCCAACCTTTCGAACATTTATCAAAAAATATCTTATCACTTCCAACTATTCGTTTTCTCTTGTTAATTTCTTTGTCTATCTATACTTTTTCATATGAAACCGAGAATCTTGAAAAAGTGACTGCTGGCGCCTCCCACTTTATCCATTCATGCAATTGATGCTGTCATATTGCTGTGTCGTTTGATTCTCGCTATCACAAGTTTGAAAAATGAACGAGACGCCCAACGAGCCTACACCGTCCAAAATCGTATGTGACAAAGTGGTAAGATTGAGATGTTGTATATAATATTTAAAACAAAATCTTTAGACTAAACAAATTGAAATTCCAAAGAATCTGACAATGTCTGAAATTCAAATGCTGACACCGCCATTTATGAAATCCGCGCCAAGGCCGAAGATTCGCATTCAACCACCAATTATATCCCCTGTTCAACATACGCCGAGTGAAAGATTTGACATCTGGGAAAATTCAAGCTTCCAGAGCTCGGTAAGAAACTTTTAAAGTAGTTTGTCTTGAATATTGACATTTCAGCTTCATCCTCCTGAGCCAACACTACATTCTGGAAATTGGTCATCTGTGTCAAATTCCACACCTATCCCAATTCCTAAAGTAACCCAAGTTAAGAATGATTTCGGGAAAACAAAGAGACGAACAAAGAAATCAATCAACCCAAAAAGAGTCGCAGCACAAATCAAACTGAAATATCAAAACTCACAACTTCAGTCACAAACCCAGACATCTCAACTGCCTTCAAGTTTCTCTAATCCACCGTATTATCCTCAAGACCCTGCGCCTATAACTCATCAACAAACTGGAACTTCTGATACGAAAACATATTGTTCACTTTAACAAATAAACTGTAAAAAAAAATCAATAATTTAACATAAGAATAGGCGAACAGTATGTCAATGATATCTTTGGTGTTTGCAATTCAAGAGGGGTACAATCTTTTCCCTATCTTTTATCGGTAGGGCAAGAACTGACAGGTTTGGTTTATTTATTTCTAAAGGAGCGGGAAGAGTGTTCAAATAATTTTCATTTGCGTCACAAAGGTTGTAAATTGCGATAAAAATAATTTTTGTCATGATTTTTAACAGAAGTCAAGTCGAACGAAAGTGCAATTGAACTGAAAAATTGTGGAATTGCACAAATCTCTGGGTGAACTTGTTTGAGATGGAATCCAACTACACATTTTCTTTTTTATCAAACTTTGTCTATTAACCCCTTAATTCTTTTTTTATGGAATCGAATGATTTGTGTGTATCACTTTTAGCCCCAGAAATGGTTTTCCATTGAATCAGATTCGCGTTACACGGCGTACTTCTTTCCTTATCGATTCTGTTGAACGCGAAAATGATAAAAACGAATGGCTTTCGCGAAGGGAGAGGGAATGCCATTTCAATAGACACGAGGTGTATGTAAGAGAACGTTTATTTGTCATAAGAACAATCCAAATTGGTTTTAAGTTGAACTATGTCGGTATCGGATGACTGTACTTGCTCTGACCATTTCTTCCCGCTCGCTTGCATTTTTCTCCGCGTCCACCATAATTTGCTGAAAAGTTTATTTTGTTTTGGATAAAATAAAATTGGTATAAAGATTTACCTCAAGCACAGATTTTTGCGACGCCCTTGGAAATCTGCCACGAAGAGCTTTTTGCTTTTTAGACTTGATTTGAGGATATGGATTATCTTTAACGGCCGCAATATACATTTCTTCCGATGTAGGGCTATGAGTTGATTTGATACAACCAGACCGTTTTTCTGCTTGGTACTGCAAAATTTCTTCCAGTCCTGGTTGCAGGAATGATGCCTGTAAATAATTTTTCTTCCGGAGATCTACGTGTTGAAATAATTACCAGTGTGAAAGGAGTAAAGTTTTTGAAGCACGGTAAAATTGGCGAGGGGCGGCAAATGACGTGTTGAGTATTTTCAGGATCCGTTTCAATGGCAGTTTCTTCTTCGGGAGCCGGGTAACTTTTCTGAAAAAATGTTTTGATTTGGAGATTTCAGATAGACTCAGAACATTTTTTGATTCGGTTGAAGTGCTTTAAAAACTATTGCAAAGGCTTCCAGTTTCTGAGGAACTTTTAATATCCCAACAACTGACAAAACTATGAGCTAATTGTAATTAAATAATTATTAGACAATCTATAAATTCTGAAAACAGCTGGATAACATTCTATAACGACTCACATTAAAAAAAACGTTTTTTAAGTCCATAAAATTTGTAAGCGACTTGACCAACTTAAAACCAACCCGTACCTTAAATCCATTAGCTAACAAAGTTCGTACCGCATTTTCATTAACGACTTGAATCTTCACAACATTTCCATTTTCTAGTGTTCTCTCCATATAGTTGATTTTTGATGTTTTACTTTCTATACCAATCTCTGACTTTTGTTTGACTGGAAATTCTGCGGTGAAAAATGGAGGCTTCTGAAAACTCGTTACAAATGTTTTTCTGGATACGTATTTTACCTGGTAAGGTTTGAAAGAGCTCATCTCTACGCGATGACAAAGTTTCAAAACAGCCAACGAAATGATCTAACAGTTAGAGTTTTCTTATCGCAATTGCTTTTTGTAAAAGAAAAAAGAACTACGTAGACATTTTTTAGGGAAAACTGCTTTGCGAGCTGTCAATTTGACAGGAGTCGTACGATAAATTTTCTCGTCTAAACCGTACCACCATGCGATAAGATGCATATTATATTAAAAACGTGGCAGAGCAAAGTACGATAGAATCACAAGATATGCTACTGAAAAGAATGATAAAGAGTTTCACAATAGAAATGTCCGTTTCGAAGGAAGTGTACTGTCAATGAAAAGGGATTTACAACGCCAAGTTTGAAATATTACGGAACCATGAGATCATGAGAATGTCTACTTTTCTGGCGGCAAATATCTCGTAGCGAAGGGACCTGCGTCTCTCTTCGCCACATGCTCTCTCGCTACCGCGGCCTGCCAATATTTTCGCGCCAGTAAATAGGCATTCTCATGATCTAATGGTCCCGTAATAAAGTTTGTGACAGAAAACCTAAGAATTATAATTTTAAAAGAACGGATAAACTCTCCGCCATTTGGAATATTAATTAAAAAAATATGCAAATAGAATTCAATTTTTTCAAATCTTTCAGTTTATCTTAAGAGTTGCTATTTAAAAAGCAGAAATTCTGTTTATAAACGCGTTTAAACGATTATTTATTACTTACTATTCAAATTCTAGACCTGCATTCCTCCTCCCTTTTGACCCACCTGCCGCGCGCATTTTCTTTTTGACTCTCCCCTCCCTCTTTTGCGCATACAAATATCGTTCCAGCTAGTTGTTCTTTTTCACTTGTTCTTTACTAATTTGTCTCGAATTCGGCTCTTTTTTCAACAATTTTTCCAGATTCTCGTTTTTATTTTTTAAAACGCCATGTTCTATACTTTCAGATGCGCGAGATTCTTCTCACAATGGCTTGGGCCATGATCGGCATGGCAGTCATTGTCTTCTTGGCATTGACAAGAGGATTCACCGCCGGATACGGAAGATACGCCGACAGATCGAAATATGGAATCAATCCCAAACTCGCGTGGTTCATTCAAGAGGCTCCCGCTTTCTTCATTCCCCTTTACTACCTGAGACGCGGACCTTCCAATTCTGGATATGAACTGAACGCTGCTTTCCTCTTCCACTACTTTTTCAGGTAGAATTAGACAATTCAAAAACTTTTTAAAGCAATATTTGGTTTCCAGAGCGTTGATCTATCCTTGCCGCATCCGATCGACTACAAAATCTCCAGTCGCAATTGTCGCCGCAGCAACATTCTTCTGTGCCTACAATGGATTTTTGCAAGGATATTGGAATGCTTTTTATCAACCGGAGGAACCTTGGACCACGCGTAAACTCGTTGGTGAGTTTTTTCAGGTAGATCTGCTGCGGAAAATTTAATGGGAGAATAAACCAAAGTCAATTATTTCTCCATTAAGAATAATTTACTTCGATACTGGAAAAAAACATCTCTGTGCAAAGTTAACTTGCGAAAACTCGGAGCATTGGCATTATGAATGCACCATGCACTCATAACCAATCAAATCGGGGATTTGCAACATGCGCATTGCAAACTGCCTTTTTTATGATGTGTCCTGTAGGGATAGCGAGAGGTCTACCTAGGTTGACCTAACCGGCACGTCTCAAAGCTATCGAAGGAGAGAACGCCGATTTCTGATGTAGATTGAGAAATTGTCTAGTTTGAGAAAATGTTTAAAATAATTTCTAGATAAAATTTAATTTTACGGCATTAAATTCACGTTTCAAAGTGTTGACTTTAGCTACCTGGGTCGCTCTGTTATGGGCCATAGAGTCCGGTCCTTGACCGCGATAAGACATAAGGCGCGCGTCCCCAATTAACTGAATATTTTGTTTTCATTAAAGTCCCATCCTTAATAAAAGAAGACATACATTTACAGGGTCGCTCATGTATTGCACTGGAATGTACATCAACCACAAGTCGGACACGATTCTTCGAGAGCTACGGGCTGATGGTGGGACTGGATACAAGATTCCAACTGGGTTCTTGTACGAATATATCTCTTGCCCCAATTATGCCGGAGAGATCATGGAGTGGATCGGCTACTCAATCCTTGCCTGGAATCTTCCTGCACTAGCATTCGCCATCTTCACGATTGCCAACATTGGTCCAAGAGCCGTTGCACATCACAAGTAAGTTGCTTAATATTTGCTCAGAGGCTGCTTAGGCGGCAGGTGTCCAGATTGAAAATATTGTTTCACATAAACCTTTGCTAATTTTCAGGTGGTACAAGGAGACGTTCCCAGGATACCCACCAAATCGCCGTATTCTCATTCCACGCATCTTCTAGTCCACCGTCAACCCATCATCCTGCCTATCATTTTTCAAATTTATTTTCCAATTTTACTCATTACACATTGCTTCATTTGACATATTCATTCAAAATTGCGTGATGCATCAGCTTTTTCTTCTGATAAATATGTCCTTATACAACGAAAGTAACTCAATCTAGTCTTGGGCTTCAACACGAGACGTATGTTTTTCAAGAGCTCATGCTCAGATTTGGCCATCACTAAAATTTTGGCGGAACATTAATTAGAATCCATGAAATTGCTATCTAAAACTGTTTCAGTGCGTTTTTGGCTTACTATTAATTGTAAGTGACAAACGTCTTTAGTTAAAGTCAGTCGGGTAGATTGACTTAATTTGCTTGTTAGAAATGCTCACTATTTTCTGATGCCTTGCAGTAACTTAGTATCCATGATTAAGCAAAAGACAAGCAGGAATTGAAAAAAAAACAAGCACTTTTATTTTTTTCCATCACAAAACATTGGCTTAAATGTTTCAAAGCATTCTTCACAACTGCAAAAAGAAACTTCCCATGCCGGGAATCGAACCCGGGCCGCGTGGGTGAAAACCACGAATCCTAACCACTAGACCACATGGGAGGACGAGAGACCGTGCCGCATCGGAATAGAGGAAAGTGCGCTAGGAAAATGTGAGCAGAAGAGAAGTGGTGGCGAGTGGTCGAACTAGGTCGTGATATTATCTGTGGCTTAAATGTTCTAGTTTTTATTGATTATTTTCCAATGAATTTCACCAAAACCGCTTTATCAAATGAATTTCACCAAAACCGCATTTTTTAAACTCTGTGTATTGCACAATAAGTGTGTGAAATATTTGGGAATTTATTAAGTTAAAGCAATTAACATGTATGGTAATACTCAAAGAAATGTTCAGTAAAAATGTCACAAAGGGAAAATGATAATTAGAGTTGTGTGGATGGGGAATATCACTGAAAGTGTTGATTTCTAAACTAACATTTATAATAAAGAGCAAACAAGTAAGTTTGGTTAAGTGAGAAACAAAAAGAAAACTTTGAAAATAGCTCGAGATCAGAAAGAAAGAAAACATATTAAAGCTCATTTTCAATAAATACTATCTAAAAAATAAGGTCTGGAAAGTATGAAATTGAAGTAAGTTAACAATCAGAACATTTTTGAAAATTTAGAATTAATGTAAGGCGGAAAATCAAATTTTTTAAACTGTCCACGGAACTTTTCTGTTTTTTTTAATACGAAAATAAATGAAAACTTTCCCTTCAGCCACTTCTAAAATTGAAATTATTAAAGTTATATTGAAGTGCCGTTTCTTTATTTTTAATTTATTTTTAAATTAAAATTATTTCAAACTTCTTGTACTCTCGCGAGAAAGATACTTCCCAGAAGACACGCTGCTTCGTTTATGCATTCCATGATGCTTTTCCATGGAAGATTATTCGCCATGAGTGAAGTGTGATGACGTGAAAAACGTTTGTATACTGCTACAAGAGCATCAACATCAGTTGCCACATCGCTTACGGCTGTTGACCATTCACCGTCATTTAAATTCATACCATCCCAGTCGCCAGCACCACGTGTTTGTACCAAATTCTTGAAAAGTATTGAAGCTTTGTTGATATTGGAGAGAAGTTTGGACGAGTTTTCACCTGGCCAATGATTTTGTGTGTGAGCGTGTGAGAGATTGGTACAGATTCTATGCAAAATGCGTCTATCTGAAAATAATGAAATTAATGAGGTGCCTCTTCGCTAAACTTATGACCACCTACCTTCTAAGAAAGACCTTTCAATTTCATTCGCATGTTCGAATTGCATTTCTGAACTCAGTTGTGCCTTTTTCAAATGTTTCGGTCCACCACGAAATATTGGTGCCAAATTTTGACGAGATTGTACTTCGGACACATTTTTTTGAACAGCAGGTGGATAGACAGTAGAAGTAGATAATCCAGTATCTGTAGAAATTGGACTTGCTGGAGATTGAGATGCTTCAGGCGTGTTTTGGGAGTTTAATACTGGCTGTGTTGCCTCCACGGACAACGCGTTGGATTCTGATGATTCTTGAGTATTAAGTTGATTTGTTGGAGAAATATTGGCTTCGGTCTCCATAGGAACCGGTTGAAAAACACTTGAAATTGGTAATGCACATTCTATTGCAGGCGGCATGGTATCAGTGGCATCCATTGGTCTTTCGTCTGAGTCATCAGCAATTTCTTCACGTCGTTCTGTGTTTCGTGATTTCTCATACTGCATCAATACATTCTTAGCTCCAGCAACTCGTTTTTTGATCCAAGTGAACTTCTCAATGTCAAATTTTGAGAGAGACGCAAAGTCTCCGATGGTTTTAACTACAACTACCATCAAAGACCGTTTTGCAGAGTCTACACAAGTTTTTGTGCAGAGCTTTACCAATTTCGGCAAGATACGATCAACCTTGTCACGACAGTTTGCAAGACTTGGATAGAAAAAGGAATTGTATGGAGCACTTTGGTTATCCAATAGTGGACTGCTATTACGGACATTCATCGCATGTTCCGGTTCCGGAATATTCGAAGCTTCGACTACAGGAATTTGTTGTAGTGTGAAAGACGACAAAACAACATCCACCGGAACAGACTCTTCGTCGAAATGAACTCGGTTTCTCTGAAAAAAAGTCCAATTAGTGAATACTGAGATCAAAAATATGCCACCTTTGTCTCTGTCATTGGATAGCTTGACGTTCTTATACCAACACGCAAAATTGATGGAGTTTGTGGGGTTTTTGGCGGCGAATGAACTTCCACATCAGATAAATGTTTATCACTTGTTGTTGCAGAAACACCCCTCTTGTCGGCTACTTCTTTAACAAGCATACTTTTTACGATTGTGTCCACAACTTCTTCCTGACCTTGTGCCTTCTGAACATTGTCATCTACGGTTTTCGACGATTCTGACCTCACACTCGCGTTGTTCTGAATTTCTGACAGTCTTTCACTTCTTCTTGTTGGGTTCGAACGCTTTCTGGCGAGCTGAAATCATTGTATTTGAACACTTGATAAAATAATATTAACGTACCTTCGATCTGACCGGCTTTTTCCTAGTTTTTTGCTCTACATCATCTTCTTTTTGAGCAATACCCGTGTGGCTATCAGCTGATTTCTTTAAATCAGAAACATCTGCTGAATCCTTTTCTCCGTGAAATTGATCCGGCAATTTTATCAATGCTAGTTCAGGAAATTTTTCCAGAGTTTCTACACTTTTGTTCTGGGCCAACTCAGGGTTTCTCGATGATTCGGTAGCAAATGTTGAGACTGGATGATTGTATTTATTTGAAGTTTTAACTTTTTCATCTTTGACTTCCAAGTTCTTAGCTATTAACGCCGTTTTGATTTTATCTGTTTTCACAAATCCATCATGTGCCTCCTCATCCATGTAGTTTATTGTGTTCGGCGACCCAGAGACTTCTTCTACTTTTTCCTCCAAATCATTCTTCCGAGTCGTGGCTTTATGTTTCATAACTATTCCATACCTAATTTCAGCTACATCATCAACAACAGGCTGTTGATAAAATTTTAAAGACCTCTCCTCGTAAACAACTTCCGTCTTCACTTCTGGAAGCGTGAATCCGGCACCATCAGAAAAAGTTTGTTCATCTTTTTCCCACTCCTCACGATCAAAAAGCCAATCATAACCATATTTAATTGGCAATTTTGGTTTATTGATGGCATATCTTGAGGGCAAAACGTGAAGGTGTTTTCTGTAACAGTATCTCATCTTTCCATACAGTTAGAATTAATTTACTTCAATTCGTTAGAACAAACTAGATCGTTATCCACAGTCCCAAACGTCTTGTTCCATAACAATGCGCCAATTTCTGTGAAACCGCAGTATCCTCCTCCTCTCAATAGAGATATGAAAATCGGTGTCCATTCTTGTAATACTTCGGAATCAAATGGCTTGGTCACACGGTCTGCGATAGTTTCAATAAATTTCTTTAATCTTTGGATTAGGTTGTAGATTGATGCTCTTTCTATGCGTACTATCATTATTGCACTAAATATTGATATACATCTCGATAAAGGATCGACTACTTCAGAAATGAGAGCTTTGATCTGAAAATTAATTAATGTAAAAGTTAACAGGCGGAATGTAATCTAATACCGATGTTTCTGGTATGCTCTTCGCAATCTCTGTCAGCTGTTCAAATGATTCAGTAAGATCGTTCACGTCTTCTATGTATTGAACTGATTTCAAGACAGTTTGCTCCAACTGTAACTTCAACTCTTTCAGGTGGGTCTCATGATTTCCGAACGGGTTGAATAATTTGTTCGATTCTGACATTTCTGTAAAAGACAAAGATTGTTTGAAACATTTCTGAGAACACAAGGAATAATTTTTCAGTGACATTAGGATGTTCACATTTTCAAAATAAAAGGTCGACACAAAAACTTATTTCATAAAAATTAACTCTCAGGTTTTTTTCTCGATCACTTGGTCAAAATTGACACGTAATTTTATACACGATAATGTACAATAATACAAAACAAACTAAAAAAACGCGAGCTGCAATTGAGTTGGCGTTTCCCGCGCTCGACAATGTGCGTACGCAACCACCGTCATGCCAGGTTGCACACATTTTCCAACCGTACCTTTTAACATTCATGGTACACATGTAAATGTATGCATCACATAGTTTAACAAACATATACAGTGCTGGCCAAAAAGATATCCACTTTCAGTTTTTTGACGATTTCGATATTTTTTCCAATGGGCATAACTTCAAAACTAGGAAAGGTACCAAAAAATTTTCAACTGGTAAAATGTAGCTCGTGATCAGGCCTATGTATTTTTACATGTTGCAATTATGTCCGTTTTTGACGATGATTACTAAAACGACTGTAACTCAAGAAACATATTTTTAATGAAAGGTTTGAGAAAGTAACAAAATGTTTATTTAATTTTTTATTGTTTGAACATATCAACTTTGTCCTAAAACCTCCATTTAAAAAAATGTGTGCGCTGAAACTAGTGTCTCATTAGACACTGTTTAGAGGCTTTGTTCAAAAATCAGGTTTCTTGGATTGAAAATCTTTTTCCGACAATTTTTGTGAAGAACTGATGTTGTTATTATATTTGAACTACATATTAACCAATAAACAGAATTCAGAAAAAAAAATCTACTATTTTTGAGACATGAGCTCGAGATTACTCTACACTTCTCTTCTTTAAACTCTCTTGTCTTTTTCAATGGAGGTTTCAGGACGAAGTTAGTATGTTCAAACAATAAAAAATTATATAAACATCGTGTTACTTTCTAAAAACCTTCCATTAAAAATATGTTTCTCGAGTTACAGTCGTTTTAGTAATCATCATCAAAAGCGGACTCACGAGATGTCGGCCGCTTTATCACTTGCCATGTTTTGGGTGAATAATTTAATCATATAAAAATACATAGGCCTGATCACGAGCTACATTTTACCAGTTGAAACTTTTTTGATAGCTTTCCTAGTTTTGGAGTTATGCTCAATGGAAAAAATATCGAAATCATCAAAAAACAGAAAGTGGATATCTTTTTGGCCAGCACTGTACATTACATAGTTTAATTTGTAAAATTGCAACTCAATTTGTATAGCACAACTTGAATATGTTTCAAAATCATTGGGAAGTAACATATACTGATTGATTTTGATATTTGACTCTCTAATGTCAGCTATCCGATTTTATTGTTCGAATGACACATTTGTTTCATTCTGTATCAATTATGCACATTACTTGTTGAAAGACGACTTTGAAACATTTGAATAAGAGTAAACATATGTTGTTGAAATTGAACGCGTTCAAAGTACTAATATTATTTCAAAAAGTCGCAGTTTTGGAAAATCACTTTAAAAACATATGATCAAAGTTAAACAATAACAGAATTACGATAATATTATTTTAATGTTTTTTCTTTGTAGGTTTTGGTAGTTGATCAATTTCATACAGAATGTCTTCATATTTATCGGTACATTCGTTGAAATCTAAAATCGGACGGTGGACGTCATCTTTCTGAAACTCCTTTCACTTTTTAACTTTTGATTATTTTTGCATACCCATTCAAATTCACAAGGTCCAAAAGAAATGACGATCTCCAACTTGCCAATAATTGCTTGTAGAATTTTTTTCGCTTTGTCGTAAATCACTAGTTCAGTTTCCACAAACTTTCGATTCTAAGGATTAAAAGATTTTTGCGCAAATGATATATTTCCTACGTATTTCTCTGTTTCTTCCAGTAACTTGTCACTAGTCTTGCGATATCTGATCTGTAAGATTTTTAGTTTAAATGTAAACACAGTGTTCTGATCTACAGCATAGTTTTTAAAACATAATGTGTTTAAAAAAAAAGATTAAAGGACGATCCGCTCTTCAAGTGCTATGCACTGCGGATCTGGGATTCAGGTACACTGCCTGGTGGTGATCCCTCTGGGCTGTAATTTAAGCCACGTCCTAGCCGGGGACTGTGGCCGATATTCCAGTCGTGGATTACTTCACTTCCCAATAGGCTGGGTGAACCTAGGGGGTGAGGCCGGACTTGAACTCGTGACCTCCAGACTGCTAGCGGCCACCACTACCGACTGAGCTATCTGCCCCCCCCCCCCCCCCCACATACACTATTTTCAAAGCAATAGATCAGTCTTGTATTTTTAAGAAAAATAAAACTATAGCACTCAAAAAGAGGTATTATAGAATAAGAAACAATTGTGCAAACATAACACATTTGTCAAAACAGCCAAAAAGCGGGCGTATTTGATTTCTTTTTTTGAGCATCGAATTTGTTTTTAATTATACAGTAGTTTTTCTTGAGAAGGCCACGCAAACTATTCTAGAAGCATCAACAATATTAAAGTCAATCCGTGGAAAACCAAAACTTACAATTAAATTCAAGGACAGACTGAATTTTGCAGTTTTTTGAGTTTCCATCAGGAAAATAACAAGTTAGTGCAAAAGTACAATAGGAGAATAGAGTACCCGACAATAAACTTGAACTACAGCATAAAAGTCAATCTTAGGAGAACTTTTACTATCCAACTGTCCATTAGATGGAATGAGTACCCTGAAAAGTTTGCGCATGTTTGGTTGCATACTTCGAAACTATCAAAAGTATAATTAATAAATTCATTTTAAAAAATCAAGAAAAAGATCGACAGCAAAAAAATACAGAAAACAAATAAAAAACATGGAGAGCTCGTTGAGGTTTAGAAAATTCACAGATTTCAAAACAAGGAATCGAGTGGAGGGATGATGGGAAGTTGATAAGCCATTGATAGTTTTAGAAAGATAAAAGCTATCAGTTCACAGAACTGGAAAAAGCGAACAAAATGTTTTGAGATGGGACCGAATCAAGAGTTTTTTTTGGTACAGCAAAAAAGTGATATGAAACAATGAAAAAGATTACATTATTAATAAAAAATCAGTTAGTGAACACCAGGGGCGTATGGGGAAATTGAACGGCGAGCTCGATTCGAGCTAAATCCTTGTACGTTATAGCTATACTGCTTCTTTTTGCCATTTTCCTCGTCAAATCCACGCCGCATGAACGAAATAATGCACGAAATCTGAAAAAAGGGTTTACTGGTAAATGGCACAACGGAATTACTGTAACTGAAGGGTATGTGCTTAAGATCAGTTTTTAGTGTTGTTTTGATTTATATGTAGTACATTTTGGTATGTATTGGAAATGCCCGAGTTATCACTAAAACTTCAAGGGAATTGTAGCTTTTGTTCCGGTTGGAAATTATAAAAAACAAGCTCAAGCTGGCTCAAGCTTTTGAAATCTTGTTGTTTTGTCGATTTACGCAATGATCAACAGTAGTTGATAGAATTTTTTACATTGAAAGTATCACACAACTTGAGCCAAGTTTCTGAGCCCGGTTTAAAAAACAATATTGATGATTCAAGCAGCAGTAGTTACCGTAGCTTAAATGAGCTAATATAATTCAACCATTAAGAAACCAAGATTCGAAAACTTTTTCTATATCCGTTTGGATTTGTTTTCTTGATTTCTAAGAGAATAAGAGTTTTTGTGATTTTCTGAACAGTGAAAGCATTAATAACTCTCAGATTTTTAATGTATCGGATTCTATTCAAATTTTTCTATCCAACTAACCAAGTTTCTCCAAGCTCCCAAAGTTGGTCTCTGTCGGTTGGCCTCCCATTCCACAGCGGCTTGTGTCATGCATTCGGCGAACGTCTCCCAGTATCCAGGCTCAAAACCTCTTCCCTGCATTGCCACGTGTCGTTTTCCAAGATTTTCAAAGTAGACTTCCAGCTTTCCGGGGTAGTCCAAGTTGCGAATAACAAAATCCAAGGTTTTCGTGTAGACTGAAAAAAAAATGCCATGGGATACTTCTTACTCGTTATTAATGTGAAAAAAATAACACATCGAACAGCAAAGAATACTTACCAAGTGCATGCTGACGGAACCGTGGATCATATTTCAAACGTCCGGTTGGGATCTTCTCAAGCCCAAAGATTGCTTTAATGTCTGGCTGCGCTGTTAGTACCATAAAAAAGATTTTTGATCCAATGTGATCAGCTCCAGTCTGAAAAATATCCCAGATGAAACTACAATTCACTCGAAAGTTCATGTGATTACTAACTTTTCTAGTTTTCCTCCAACTCTGTTCCAGTAGAATGCGCTCTCGTCGGGTCAAAAAGTGCTTGCACTTCGATTTTGCTCCACCAGCGGCTGCTGCAGCATTTGTCATTGAAGTTGCTTCATCCTCGTTTGGCTCGCATCTGAAATTTATCTTCTTGCTTTTAGATCTCTTCGGAATTGGATATACATTTCGGCAATGCATTTTGGGTTCATGGGTTCAAAGGAACAAGGTTTGTGCATTTTGCACAGAATGGGTTATGCGACTCAGATGTGTGTGTGTGTGTGTGTTTATTAGTATTCAACGGTTTTCATTTGATATTTACGCTTGGTCCATTTTGAACCAATGTCATTTGATTTAGCAATGAGCTTTGTTGGTGGAAAGATCAAACGTAATATGAAACAACAAATGGCAAGTATCAATGAAAAATACGTGTTTACCGTTAACCAAACAAAATATTGAACCTAAGTTGTGAAGAATCTTATGAGAACTGTGATTAGTACGTATTTCAGTAGATAGAGACATATAGAGACACTACTAAAATTGTTCAGGTTCAAGTAGATCGTCGCGGACCTTTTTAGATATCGGCTGCGTAAGGACAGAGCAAAAATTAAAGTATTTAAAAACTTGCAATTAGTTACAAAACTCTTCAAAAGTTACCTGGCCGATTCATTTTTAGAACACTTACTTCAAATACGTATATAAATTTTTAGGCATTGGAAATTTTCAAACTTATATACAGGGTGGGCCAAAAGTATGGTAACACATGAAGCGCTCTTTTACATGAGCTTTTCGCGCGACTGCCACGTCATACGTACATTCTTCTATCGAATACTGATAGCTGAATAAATCTCCTTCAATTTGACTCAAAATTTGTAATGTTTCCCAATAAGGAGCGATCTTTATCACCTCGACAATTTGGCGAACCCTTTCGAAAAAACGGTAATTTGGCACGCGGCACTTCCCACACAAACACACCTCCCACGCACGCCAATAATTTTCAGATGTATGACTTTTATGTTAAATTTAAAGTTAAAGAAGTGAAGAAGCGTTTTTAATTGTTTTTGTAGCATATAAAAATTTTCTGTGTCGACACTGGCGCCTAGCAAGAACCTTTGAATGTCTCATGAATTCAACTTTGCGAAATTTACTCAGTTTTTTTGGTTTCGCAAGGCGTAACGACCCACAAAGCCATCCGAGCTCAATTTTCTAAAAACATTCTGGAAAGTCAGGTCAAAACGTCTCGAAAAATACTAAAATGAATTTTTCTGCATACTGCTACTCGCCACTCACATCCATCTTTCTGGCGACTATGCCATTCAAGACTTAACCTACTGCCGCAGTCCATGACAGAAATACCGTGATAGAAATTATTTGGATTTTTGTTTTTAAAGAATCTCTAGACCAAGAGCATTCTTTGAACTATAAAAACTTGTAAGACACTTGATGGATTCCTCGAGAAAAATGTAGAAATCCCGCAGAATGCCGACTTGCGTGCCATAAAGGTCGTGATCTCAAACGTTCCGAAGACCTGCAGCGATGCGGATGGGAATATTTTGAATATTCAAAACGTTCATCTGGTCAGTATTTTATGGAGAACAAAACTTGTACAAATTGATGTAATAACTCTCTCCACTAGTAAAGTTATAGAGCTGCAAACGTGTTACCATACTTTTGGCCCACCCTGTAAAACAACGGTTTTCCTCTTCACGTCTTGCAAACAATGAAACATATATAATAAAAAATAAACGAACGCTGCCATTTGCTTCTTGTTAATTAAATTAATACTTTTTTAGCTATGTGGATTTGCAAATATTAATTGAACACATTTATTTTTGATGTATAAATTATTAATCAAAGTTTTATGTTCTCCCACAAAGAAAAGCGTTACTTGCAAAAACTTTCGAGATGTTGAACTTTCACCAATTTGTAATTCATAGTGTTTTGCTTGAAGATGCAGAATTTTCAATTTTTCAAAAAAAAACCCACACAAAAAACCAAAACACAGGGCAATTTCAAGCATTGAAAGTGATTTCATGATTCATTAATTTCTCACGGTTTTTGGTCGTATGTATTTCTAAGAGGTGCAATTGGAATGGTCGAAAATAACAATTAACTCACACTGAAAGCTTCTTGATTTCCGGTAAATCGTCTTCGGCGCTAACATCACAACTGGATACAGTAAGCCTACGTGCAGCATTTTTTTCGTCAGATTGGGTTGACAGGCATCGTTCCGTTGCACTTCCAGATGACACTGAAATAATTGAGTTTGAAAACTGCAAAAAATAATTTGTAATATTATTTTCAAATTGCTCCCCGCATATTTTCTTGAAAAACCTTGGTGTTTGTTTAAAATCCCCTGGGATGTTCAAAGTTGCAAGAACCCAAAAACCTAGTGGGCGTGAAGATAATGTCTGATCATTTTTTGTGATACGGAACAAAAAAGTGAAAGAAAAAGAAAGAGAAACGTATGAAAGATGACGCTTTTCATCATTGCTCTCATCATTTGCTCTCTTCAATTGTTCCCGAAAAATCTGGAAAGAACAGCTCACCTTTTTTCGTTTTCGGTCTCTCAACTTTGTATCGTTTCTCTGCTAAGGATTGATGAGGGCACTTGCTATTTTCTTGTCCCATTATTTTCAAAACTTTTTAGGGTAATTATGATCAGGGAGTTATTCTGAAAAAAAGACTTTAGTCATTTATGTACGTGACAAAAAATGGAACACGGAGGCAGAATATTGAGATAAAGATCAAAACAATGAAGGAAGGGCACAACAGAATAAATAACGGAGGGTAACAAGAAAAATGGAATGACGCATTTATGTCTAGCATTTGAATTTCAATCCAATTAATGCGAGAAGAGTGGAAATGAAACTTTAATAGGTTCTACCGCAACTAGACCAAGGATTTAAGGATTTCCCCTCATTTTCCCATGAGAAACACGTCAGAAGAATAGGAGTAGGCCGTGAAACAAAAACCAAAAACGAAAAATTCAGGTAAGTAGATATGATACGATACCTACATGAAATCCAACCCCGAAACGTCGGGAGATCATGTCGTCCTGTCTCGAAGCTTTTAATAAAAGCTCAATGCTTAGTTTACTTTTGCACACTCGCACTCTCTTGCACATAATGAATAGTGAAGATGAAGATGTGTCAGAAATGAAAGAGACCTACTTGATGAGTTGCTCATTATAGGTTATAAGTCTCTCTAGGGATATGCGTATTCAGGAAGTTTCAAGTTGCAAAATTCCCTGGCAAATTTCAAATAATTGAGGCGGTGTCTAGTGCAGTGAACATACCGTACTTCATATATTAGTACAGTTTCTATATATTAATAGCTGTCATCTATCAGTCAGTATAAAATCTATCAGTATAAAACCAAACAAAACTCCCAAATTAGTATTGCAGCTTCTTTTGAGCTTGATTTAAGATTTGAGAAATTTGAGCAATTGAGCATTCCAATAACGTTATTATTTATCGATGAATTTTTTTAGACTCTAGATAATGTGAGCACTGATTTCCGAGATTTTGAGGAAAACTGCTTAAACTTGCAGACTTACCGCCTTGATATTAAAATACATATTCCAAATAGAAAATGAAACTACAAAGAGACTCGTGATGTGATACATGTGAGTATTATAATTTTGCAGAACAAAAAGATGTTGATCTCATATAACTTGTGGGAAAACTCTACCTGCAGACAGAGCGCTCAATTTTGTTTCGAATAAACAAGTTATGGGCGGGGATAAACACTTTTTTTATAGAAATTTCCGCTAGATGGGCGTGGTCATCGACAAGGGAGGAGCTCAAATAATCAGACACTCTATTTTGGATAAATGAGAGGGCGGTGGCAGTCGATGAACAGAGACGATTAATTGGGCGGGAATTCAAAAAGCGAATGGTGGAGAAATTATAAATGGGACATCATCATGCATCGCTAATTGTACACTTTCAAAACACACTTCAAGTGCATGGGGGCTCATGTCAAATATGTTGCGGGAGTGCGGATGAAGGCGTGGTTGAGTAGGAGCGGAGCACAACAAAAAAATAAATAGAAAAGAGATGGAGAACACGGAAGTTGTAAATGGATGCAATGCAGATGTTGTTTGTATTTTTTATTTACTCTTACCTTCCCAAAATCTTATAAAGATGATGTACAAAAGATACAGAATTAGGAGCTAATTCCAATTTTCTTTTTTTGAAGAATCACGTTGTATTGCTTTCTCTACGTAAACTGAACGTGTGCGGAAAGTGGCTAACAGTTTTGTTTAAAAAACTCGAAAATCCGCAACGAAGTGAAAAATCAACTTATATGGGGGGGGGGGGGGGGGGGGGTACTTTTTGCAGAGAAAACGAGCAGAAGAGTCCGTCACTCAAATTGTATTATGCTAGGCGGGAGCATCACAAAACTCGTTCGGGGCTCACGAAGCAAACACGTCGTGAGTTTGCTCGTTACCTGGGCTCATTTACTCGTTTCAATCAAAAGTGTTGTCCGGGTTCATAAAGCTGCAGATTAAGTATCTATTCAATGTGCATCCAGGTCCAAAGCCTTCGCATAAGAGTCAATTTTCCATTAAAGTGAAAATTTTTAAATTATTTTATGATACATACATATGTTTCCAAAACGGTAACATTTTTATCGCCAGTAATATTAAATTGTTTCAATAACATCGAGTTTTTGGTGTTTTTCCAGTCTTTTTTATAACATAGAAATCAAGAAATTAATTCAACATGTGTTTACATTCATAGAACTTTTGGAAGTACACACACAAACATTATAAGAATTTATAAACAAAAACAAGTTATTGTATTCATGATAATATACATTTTTGGTTTTTTTTTAAATTATGAAGTAACATCTCTAAATGATTTGAAATGCTTTGAATTTTCAAATAGTATAACTTTCTCTGATGCGCATTTGAAAAGCTACAGTAACTTTTTTTTTTCAAAAAATGTTTTTGTTGTTCGAATAACTTACACGAGAAATTAGCACTTTTCCATTTGAAAAATAAAATTATTTACCCCAAAGTGGGATGAAAATATGGTGAATATGGTTGTTATCCGTTCAAACTTAATAATAATTGATTGTGTATATGCGTTGCCACGGAAGAAAAAGTAACATATACAATAAATTGGTAGAGTTCATTCAAACTTTTGAAAAACACATAAATTAAGTGAAGATGCTCAGACATTCAGGAAACTTTGTCTCATTTTTTGTGGAAAAAAGAGAAAGAATAACGAACAGAACATTGCGAGAAGATGAGAAGAATCTGAGCTGGAATGGGCTCAGGTTTCAAAAAAAAAAGTCAAATATTCATTTCTCATTTTGGTTCTGGATGGGGAGAAAAAGTGGCGTAAAATTCGATTCCTTAGTTAGCGTTGTGACCGAAAACTCTTGTTTCGCACGTTTTCCAAAATTATCGGAAGCACAATTCAAATGATGCAGCTTACTAAGTGTGTGCTTTAGATGAATTTGGTTACGTCAACAGTGATACTGTAGTTTGTTGCAAGTTTGTTTTCATGAAACAAGCTGAGATTAAAAACACTTTAGACTTTTAGATGACGGAAAACATTTTCAATTATCCCTGAACCTATCTCTATAAATTCCTCAGTAAAGGATATGATTATAATAGTTAAGGTTCCTGCGAGTACACAAATACAATCATTTACTATATATAATGTGCTTATTCTGTGTGTCCATAGTTTGTAGTCTATGTAGTCTTTGTAGACTGTTAAGTTTTGGCTTCTGGAGGGATAGTGAGTTGGGGTTAGTGTAGGGATATAGTCGGGGTACTGTAGTGGTACAATAGTGGTACGGTAGGAGTACTGTAAGATCACGTCTGGTAAATAAATAAACAAATAACCACCGTCGATAAAAATTACGAGGAGGAGAATAAAACATACGTATCATGAGGTCTCGCAAAAAAATAGAATAAAAGAAAACCTACTTCAAAAATAAAATTTCAGCCAAAAAAATTGTCGGTTGCAAATATTGAAAGAAGAGACCGACTCGACTGGTTTATTTTTATTTTAGATGCCAAAAATTAGAAATAAATTTTTAACACAAAAAGTTTCAGGGTGAAACTGAACTTCCAATGAAAGTTGCTAGTTTTCGAATTTTTGATAAAGTCAAACTTACTTGGAGAATTCTATTACAAAGATCGGGTAACACTAAAATATATAACAAAAAAACTCTGGAGCATGCAAAAGTAGGAACGCTCTCAATGTTGCTCCATTTGTCATTTGTCAGATCATTTGTCATTTGTCATTTGTCAGATGGAATTTTTTATCCGGTTGGTCGGCTTCATTTCTTTTTGACCTCATCGTCCAGATGCGGCCGGCTCTCATATTCAACATGATGGATGAATATAACAGCGAAAGAATCATTTGTCTTTGCTCTTCTAGTTGTTTCATTTGATTCTAGAATTTTGGGGGTTCACCGTACGTAAAAGCAGTTTGTTTGTCAGACAGGCCAAAACGCAAATTAGCGGAAAATTGTTCCGGCTTTGAGATTCCGAGAAATAACTTCTAAAAAGTAATGAGTAAATACCAGACGTTCACACGCAAACGTAAGCACAGAAGTGTTTTCTCACACCCATACACTTAAAGTGATGTACTTTGTAAAATGCAAAGGATGTATAACCCAATTTGAACCAATTCGGCTAATACAGAAGGGTATTAGTAGTAGAAGTTTACGGAAATTTCTAGAAAATTCAAAGGTTTTTGTCGAACCTGAGTGCAGAAATAACAATTCCCACAGACAGCAGATAAAATTAAAAAACGTTTTTACTCCATTTAGCATTGTTTGGAATTTTGAGACAGAACAATGTGTTTTAAAAAGGCCCATATGGAACAAGGAACTAAAGAAAAACATAATAAAAAATTGATAAAGGTTCCCAAAAATATTGTCCAAATTTCCATTGTGAGTTGTGAACGTTATGAAAGCGAAAAAGGAAAATGTTCATTGAAAATATTTTTCACATTTTTAAACTTTTTTTTCTCAAAACACCAAAAGAATCTAGAAATTGACCAAGGGGTCCAAGTTGTGGTGCGCATTAACAAGCACGATCCCAGAGTTGTCTAATCTGCTTAAGACAGTAAACTCAGACGTCATACTTAGCTTGAAAACGACATTTTAAATAAGTTTCATATATAAGTTAGCATGGCTTTCAGATGTTCAAAAAACACTTATGTAAAGCTTGATTCTCTATTGAATAAACCGTATATTTTAAACGATTTTTTAATACATTTTTTGCAAAATCAAACGTTTTGACGATTTTTTATAACACTTCTGGTTTGCGTTTATTTTAAGTCCTCACTAGTTGCAAAATAAAAATCTACCTCTGAATACTCAAGTACATAGTTAAGATTCTAAAACTAAGAAAATAAAACTACATCCGAAATTTTAATTCTCGAAATGTTCAATATTCATTCTTCTCGCTATCTGATATACAAAAATGATGTAAATCCTTTCTTATTACTTAAAATTCCGCAAGGTTTTAATTTTCCAAGAAGGTGTCAATTTTTAATTACACGCTTGTCTGCCTTTCATCCCACCGGCTAGACCTCCGCAGACTCAAACATCTGCACTTTTTCTATTTTCGAATTCTCTATAAAAGATTTGCAGTTTTTGAATGTTTGAACTTAGAAGTATCCAATTAAAAAACAAAAATTTCAAACTTTGTAAAGTATTATATCAATTGTGTAGAAATAGAAGCCCGGATGAGAGGCGTTGCACATTCTAATTGGCAAAGTCTCTTTTCAGTGAATACTTCTGATTCATGTCTAATTTATGTGAATCAAAAATTTACCGAAAACGTAGAAAGAAACTGCAATTGGGATCAATGAGCTCTGAAATACTGAACTGAAAAACATTTGAGTTGAAACTGGGTCAATCATTTACTATATATAAAGCGCTTATTCTGTGTGTCCCATAGTTTGTAGTCTATGTAGTCTTTGTAGTCTGTGAAGTTTTGGCTTCTGGAGGGATAGTGAGTTGGGCTTAGTGTAGGGATATAGTCGGGGTACTGTAGTGGTACAATAGTGGTACGGTAGGAATACTGTAGGGTTACGGTAGTTTCATAAAAAATTAATTTTCAGCCCCAGAAGTCGGGGGCCGCGCCGAAGGTGCGGTCCACGGCTGGTTTCTAAATATGGGAAAACCTAATCACATCATGTTGGAATACTTAATCAAATCAAGATTTTCATCATAAAACATATGAATTAATCAAAATTATAAATTTGTGTGGGAGGTAGTTTCTTGAAAGTTTATTTTATTCAAAATCTACGGAAGATAAAAGATGACGCGATTAAGATATCGTTGGAACATTAAAAAAAATAGTTCATCAGATCAAGAATCTAATAATCAAGTACTTCTCAAAAAATCTCAAAAAATGTTTTTGTTGCGGGCCCAGAGCAGTTGGGCGGCTCCTTTAAATTATTTCCCATGGTTCAACTAAACTAAAAAAATTCCTACAACTATTTCTACAACTAAAAAGTTGAAAATTATTTTCAAATTCAATGACGAAATGTCAAGGTCATAAAGCTGTTTTCGTATTTTCACTAAATATCATTTAAAAAAACGTTTTAAGTTAAAAGGATAAGGGGTTTTTTTTTAATTTAAAAACTTCAAAAAAAAAGACGTATACTTGACTAGAATTCAACAATTTGGAAAAAAGCAAGTGGGATTTCTGCGGAATTCAAATTCGAGCTAAAAACAATTTTTGTCGACACTTTTCTTGTAATAATTTTTTTTAGTCTCTTGAATTCGTAAAATATATAATAATTTCCGAACACGAATGTAGTTGAAAACAAAAAAAATCCGAATATCAGAGATACATTGCTGGCTTTGAATGCACTTGAGCTTCTACCTAAAGCCACAATAGTTTTCAGGTAATTATCAAGCTCTGTTTAGACAAACATAAAGGTACAAGAATGAGTATGTAGAGCAAGTATGTGAAAACAAAATGCAAGACTAAGAATTACACTCTCTAATTAACATAAATAATTCAACAAGTTTCAAGAGTTCAAAGTTTGTGATAGAATTTGTTTTCAGCGTTTTTTTTGGGAGTAACATAGCACAAAGATCCAATAACGACGTTCGCTAATCAAAAATGTATTGGCTTTTGTGTTTGACATACTTTTCTTCCCTTTTTTTCCGCGCTTTCAGGATATGACATTTTATGACGACACAAAAAATGCTATTTGAAAACCGCCAATTTTTCATCGGAGTCATCATATTCTTATTCAAAATTTTATATTCAAAACTGTTTGGAAAATGGGGTCATTTTCAGTGCAAAGAAATAAACAACATATGATGCGAAAAACGAAAAATAAGATTTGTAGATCTATGTAGTGTGGGTGAGAAAATTACGAATTCGACGTGAAAATAGCAGTTTTGAATTAGGTGGATGGAATAGATAAGGACAGAAAAAAAATCCTCTTCAGACGAGTAAGGCAGAGATAATGAAAATTATGTCACTTGCGTAACATGTGTGTTTGGAGTCGAACGCATTTTATTTATATTTTTAACTTTTTGTTTTCTTCCAAAACACTTTTTTTTGATTTTCAAAGTTTCAAAGTTGAGTGGGCAAAATAAAAAATTGAACAAATTTGCATTCCAAGTTAAAAAAAAAAGGAAAAAAACAAAGCAAGTCAAGCAACAAGCCACAGACAATTAAAAGTGGCACCTAATTTCCAAATTAGAAGGAGAACTCAAAAAAGTTCGGAAAATGTTAAATGAGTTTTGTAAGACCAAACATATGATGCAAAAAACCAGAATTCAGAGTTTGTTTTTTCATGAGAGTGGGGTGCTTGTGTGAGGAAAATGACTTTATAACTCAATTTAGTCATTCAAGTAATTACTTCACCAGAAACATTGACAAGTATGAAAAATTGAATAAAACAACAAATTATCAAGTAAACACATTTTTCTCATAAGTTGAACTATTGGAAATGAATACAAACGATGAAAATGAAAAATTCTTTCCCGTACTCTAATACTGTCAGTGAGAAATTTATTCATTTATCTGTAATTTTTATTGGCTTCTTTTCGTTTTTTTTTGTTGGAAAATTGTAACAGCTGTGTGGAAGAAGCCTTCAAATTTTATTCTAATCACCAAGAAGTAGTCGAAACAAAAAGGGTTTCATAAAAAACGTGCTGAACATTTTGATCTATGTATGTCTGAGAAAAACACTGCAAAATCGAACGAAAACCGGTGCAAATTTCAGGCTGAATAATTTAAACAGGTGAGAAAATTTTACTGAAGTTTTAAAAGAAAACTATTTATAAATATGAAAACGATTGCGCTTCAATTCGATGTAGAAAAGGATTAGTAAGTATAAACTTTCAATCTCATGATTAATACATGAGTTGCGAATAATTTTCGCATTGGGTTTTATAAAGAGTTACCTAATCTAAATGCTACATTACGAAACTAGTTGCTTACATTTATAAAAAAGACCACCAAGAAGAAATTGTGTCAGAATGGAAATCTATTTAAAAAGGCAACGGGGAAATAAAAAATGGAGAAGAGTGCCGCACTGAAAGCGATTTTCTAATTTCTTGAAACATGTGCAATTAGCAGGTTTTTCTCACACAAAGCCCTCTTGTTTTAAACGATTAAAACTATGCAAAAAGGTTTAGATTGTGAACTGGAAAAAGAAGCTGGAATTAACACTTTTTTTTGTATTTATATACTTAGAATTGGTTCGAAATTACACACTTTGGAAACTTTTTGTAAGCTATTACCTTGTTTTTGTTTTTACAAAAATCTAAAAATTGTTCAGGTCAAGTTTAAAATTATCAGATTATTTTCTTTAAAAAAATTCTAAAAACCCGAGTTTTGCCTAACTTTTCTGATTAAATGTGCTCCTCTGCTGCGAAAATGTTTGTAGGGAATAAATTTTCTTTTAGAAAATCAGAAATCAGTGGAATATTTCTTTGATAATTACAACAATCGTTCAATTATCTGCAACAGACATACGACGTACAATACTTTTAAATTTTTCGATTCAAAAGGATAACTTTTTGTTTGAATAATAAGCACAAAGTACATGTTGGCCCACACAAAGAGTCCATCAACACGTGTCGATCAAGGTGAAAGAGATCACTATTGTTACCTGCACAGAGGAAGTTGAGGGAGAGATAGACTAAGTGAGAAATGAGCTTTCGTAAACCGAGTACCTATGAGCACTGACGTCAAAAGCACCGATACCAGTGGTTCGGCTTGCGTGACTTTTCCAACAGTTTTCTACCAAAAAGAAGACAAATGCGCGGGTGAAACTATCAAGTGGTGTTTTATTTCTACTTCGAGAAGAGACTTTGATCCAGACAAAAGTCATGGTTTTAGGTGTTGGGAGAAACGTGCGTTCGCATAGTTCAAAGAAGGTTTTTTCTTTGCTGGAAAGTTTGTTTGAGCTTTCTCAAGTGGAGTGCTTGGTTAAAGAACAATAGGATGCTTTGAAAGTGAATTCGTTAAGATGGAAAAAAAGAGTTACGTAGTTCTCATTTTTGGCACCATATTTGAACTGATTTTTTGATCCTGTTTTTTGGAAACAGATTAGTGTTACTTTTTTGGGAAGTTGACCTGGTCTAGTACTATTTTTCCATTTTGTGTATTACTCGAAATCAGTTCAAAACCATTCAAAAAGCGGCGCCTATTTGGAGAAATTATATTAAGGGACCTTTTTTATCGGAAGGTGGATATAAATCAATTTTATTGTTTGCAAATTTTGAAACATTGAAAATTAATGAATATAAATCAATAGAAAATCTTGGAAAGATAGGCCCCGACCATTTTCTTAGTTTTTAATCAAATTTTACTGAACTTGAAGAAATCTAATTTGTATTTCATATTGCACTGATTGATTAGAACGATAAAAATCCCACACGTGACAGAATACTTATTCGATTTTTTTGGTGAACATTTAAAGCTCAATCATACATCAATTGAAAGTGCAGACATAAAATTTGACCAAATCGTTATATAAAAACTTGAAATTAATGTACCCTCATTTCGAGAAAACGAGCTGTTTACTAAAATCCAGTAACTATTTTTTTGCCTACTGTCATTTAAAATTTCTGCTCAGCATGTGTTGATTGCAAATCCAAACTCTCCCTATTTTTTAGTTTGTTACAAAATCAGTCATCTATAAACTGAGATGTTTTGTGAAAATGAACAATTAAAGATTTTCAAGGAAAATGCTTTTCAATAGGAAAAGCTTGAAGTTTTAATTAAACTCTCATATGATTCATGATAAAATACTAATATTTGAAAACAATTCCAAAAATGTTTGAAGATACATGTTATTGGAATGCTTCCCAAAACGAAAATCAATTATCTCTGCAAAGTTTTTATGGTTTTTGAAATTGAACAATGTTGCAAGTGGTAATTATGACTAAAAGTCACTTGAAGTAGCTTAACAATTTGTAGAGCAAAAAGAGTATTTTCCCACGACTCCCACCAACCCCCTCCGAAAGTGAAACAAACCTCATCACAAATCATATTTCCACGAGGATTCCGAGAAAGCGAATTGTTCTCAGCTCACTAGGAACTCGAAGAGCAAATGAACTTTGTCCCATTCTCGAATGAAAATAGGTGATAAAATAAGGCTCGGCGTCAATTTATTCGGGCACACACCCATTTCTAAAATTGGGTTTTCGCAGTGGAATTGGACAGGAAATTGAAAGAAACAGACGAAATCGAACACGTGACAGTGGGTTTTTGACAATAATACGTGTTCGGATAAACACAATTCTTAGCTTTTCAAATAAGAAATTGAGCTAAAATCAGAAAGGATTAAAATGTGAAAAAACGACACAAAAACTCTTATCTTGAAACACATTTTCAGGAAGATTGATGCGTTTGTATGGGAGAAGAAGGAAGAAAAAGTTTCGATAGAAAATGGAAACTCATTCAGTTTAGTCAGCCAATCTTTTGAATGGGAATAGGCACAAAAAGTCGTGAGAAATGGGAAAGGACCGCCGAGAATAAAAATGATGCACAATTCGCGAAATGAGATAGAACCGGAACGGGAGCGGATATAAAATGACGTAGATGTGATTATCGTTGCCTTTATAAATAAATGGTTATAATACAAATAAAATGTGTTTCGAAATACATTTTTGAAAATTCGAGTCATAGTCCGATGGTATGCTATACTCCCGAACTTTCCATATTTTTTTTTTGTCAATTTTTATGTTCATAATTGACATTTGATCATGAAAACTAAATATTACATGGTTTACTCTACGGTGCGGAAGATAAAAATTTTCAATGTCTAAACAAGACCTTGGATTCTATTGGAAATGGCCAGTTCGCATAAACTTATACAAAGTTACTAGTAAAACGAAAAACACACACGTACCTAAAAAATTGAATGTGGCAAACACAGTGTTAAAACCATGAAAACAACCTAAAACACGTGTTTTTAGCCTCACATTCTTTTAAATTCAATTCGAACACCGTCTAAAATATTGGATTTTTTTTTACACATTCGAAACACAATAGACGGATTTTATTACAAAAATCTCAATTTTCCGTATTCCGACAACATTAATGCAATTGAAAATAAAATGTGAAGCACTCAGAAATATGGTGAGTTACGCGACAAAAACACAATTAAACTTGTTTTTAGCTGTTTGCAAAACAAGATTAACTGAATTGCTAATACGCTGATATCCATAAAACCGCAATGTTCGGTAACAATTCTGATCTTGTGGTTTGTGATCAGAAAATATTTTAGCTAGCGAAAAGGGTCTGAAAAACTTGAAGCTTTCAGGTAAGCACAACCATTCCAACGTACATAGATTACCTACATTTTTATTATTTACACATTACAGCGCTTTTAAAATAATACAACGTTTTTTTAAGCTTTTTTTGGTGTTGGTTTTTTAATGGAAAATCTATATAAAAATAAAACATTTATAATCTACATGAATTAAGAGACAGTATGAGAGTAAAATTTAGCACATCACGGATTCACGTGGTCATTGACGAATGTTTCCACCTTTTGAAAATACAAGAACACTACGTTTTAAAGAAAATGTTTGAAATTGAAATGTTATAGCTTTTTTTAGAATTGCGTTGAAGGAGTTGTTGATTGGTCCCCGGAAGGCGAGAAGTAATTGTTCATGTGTTCGGCAACCTTTAAATTGAAGTTTGTGCTATCAAAATTGAAGAGGCTAACGCGGAACGAACCTGTAGAACTTCACTGGTCTCTGGTCGTTTTGAAGCTTCTGGAAGTATACAACGGGATACCAAGTCGCGGAGCTAAAAATTTTTTCGAATTTGAAAACTGAAAGCACTTATTCCAAATGTTTCAACACCTAAGTTGAACAAAACACAGGTTTGCACTTACTTGCGTTGAATAAATATCAGCAGGCAGAGGTGGATATTCGCAGTTTTCGATTTTCTTGCAAAGTGAGTACAGGTTCATCTTGTCACCGTAGAATGGTGACTGAAGAGCTGCCATTTCGTATAACAGACATCCAGTCGACCATAAATCGGATTTGAAATTATACCCGGATTCTTGAATTCTTTCAGGTGACTGAAAACTTTAAAAGTGTATAAGATGTACAGTACTTTTGTAGTAATCACACCCCAAAAATGAAATAGATTTTTTTTTAAATTTTGATTGATGATATAAATAAAACATGAAGTGTGAATGCATTTTTAGGCTTAAAGAAAAGTACAAACTCTAAACAAAAATTATTTTAAAACGAATGCCACAATGTTTTTAATGTTTTTAAATAGTTTAAAACTTGTGAAGTAAAACTACTAAAAGTACTCCAAAAATATATAAAATATTGGTTCTGAAAAATTAAAGTCTAACTCACGAAAATTCGCAAGTTCAGAAAATTACAAAAAAATCATGTTTTTTTTTTCAATTTCTTGTTATAGTTTTTTCAATAAAAATTACACGAGTCAAAATAATTCTCAAACCGTTAATATTATTACTTCTGTCTTGTTTTTCTGATCGAAATTACCAGGTCTTACCATGTAATAAGGAGTTCCCACGAGTGAATGAGCAGCAGTTGTTTTCGAGGAAAAGAATCGGCCTAGCCCCAAATCACCCAACTTTACGATTCCGTTTCCCGTTATGAAAACATTGGCGGGTTTGATATCTGAATAGATATTATATTTAAAATTAAAAAATGATAAATGGGTACCTCTATGCATTATACGTTTGGAATGCATGTGGGCTAAGGCTCTCGCTAATTGAACAAAATATTTCCAGATTGTCTTTTCAGGAATCAAACGACCACCTTTTTTGAAATGCTAAAAATGTTTTCGTTGTTTTCACAGCTCATTAAAAAAAACCTTAATCATTCGACTCATATCTCCAGCTTCTGCTAATTCGAGAACAATATTTAATTGATTATTATCAATAAAAGATGCGTAGTATCTATAAATAGAATTATCAAAAACACGTGATGTCCCCACCGTTTGTACCTGATCACATTAACATGATTAAGTTGTTTTAACAGATCAATCTCCTTCAGACAGTCTTGCCGCGCTTTTTGGTCCACCATTTCAAATACCTGAATATTAATTCAAAATGCACACCTTAAAGTTTGAAAGCAAACCTGAATCTTTTTGAGTGCCACATGTAAATCTACCCATGTACATTGAGCACGGAAAACTTCACTGAACTGTCCTTTTCCGATTTTCTTCTCGATTATGAATAGTTCCAAGCTGAGTTTATCCGGTGGTGGATCGTCAAAATTATAGATGTTCGAAATTTTGTCCATTTCTGAAATATTGAAGTTTGATGTTTCAAACTTACTTTAAAAAAAAATGATTGATAACGTTAATAAGACGTCTATCCAAAACAATGTGTTATAAACTTGAAAATTTTTCATACACAATCAAAGACCTATATTTTCAGACGAAATGCATATGTTCAAAGTAACAAGAATCTTACCTGATACTTCAGGACCGAAACTTTTGGAAAAATTACATTACATTTAAAACTAATTTTTTTGTTTTCTCGGACCAATCCCCGAATCCACCGATACAATTACACATTCAAATGGATATTACTAGTAACTTACACTATCTCTACAGAAATGATGATAGCTATGTGAAAATCCGTGTGTTATTTTCTAATTAACATTTACACTGTCTATCTGCATGACGCAGATAGGATAAAAAATGACGGTGCAATCAGTTGGACGGAGACGTTGCATATTTAAATCCCCACATATATCGTGGCTCTTGATGTGTAGGGAGTGTTGTTTAAGCTTAGTGTCAAGTTTTCATACGTATCATATATATTTTTAGTTACTATTAAAAAAATCCCCCTTTTTGGTATTAATTGAGACAACTGTTGAAAACCAATTATTTGTTCCGTGTATTTACTACTTGTGACTCAGAAAAATTTGCAGAACTAAATCCCCATATTTGATGATAACTGATCTTATCACGTCAGCAAATCTGAACAGATTCCTATCTATGACTCACTACTACTACTGACAGAAAAATGAAACGATTGAGAAAATATCTCACTTAAAATAATAGGTACACACTACACTATAGAATAAAAATAAAACACACAAAAAATAGCTAGACATCTAGTTTAGCCTCATATGCGTCGCAATTTTCAATGCTGTGTAGTTGCCAAGGAGATTCATTTTTCTCGGCTTTCCTCTTTTTCCTCTCAATATCTCACACAAGTTTTTTTGGGAAAAAAGAAGAAAAAAACGGGAGAAGTTTTCTCATGCATTCATAACAAAATTCAAGGAGCGAGAGCAGCGAAAAAACTACTGATATGGAAGAAGACAGAATATGTGTTTCTTTTTCGAATAATGTAACGTTCAGGTGAAAAAAGTATATTGGGAGATGAAATTAAAAGTTGCCTACTGGATGCATTTGATCAATAGATTTGTGATACAAATAATTGATTTGCTTTGGGTCGTCGTCGACGATATGTCTTTCATCTTTCTACACTGTGTTCTCGTTTGCGTGTGATGACGAAGATCAAGTTTTTAGATGACTGGTGATTTGGTCTCCCGCCAATTTAGATTTTGAAACGGTTATTGGCGCAATCGTCATGCCATTAGCAATAAATTTAATTTTATAGTTTTTTAGTTATGATTTAAAGTACTTAGCACAGTACTTCAACACTAATAGGCATGTTCTTTTTCATGGTCATTCCATGGTTATTTATAGTAAACTTTGCTCAGCTCTCAACCATCAATGTGGAAAATGCTGAAGATGTATCAATTAGTGTAAAAGTAGCCAACTTTCCAAAAACTTCATAAAAGGTTTTTTGCAAAAAATTGCAATCACTCTGTTTGCGCGTTACTTTTGGAATTAAACCAAAATTTTGTTTCAACATGCAAAAAAATCACTAATTTCTATTTATGCACCAAAAATTTATTGTTAAATTTGAAAAAATATATATAAAGAATTGGCACTCTTCCATTTATGATTGGCAATATAAATTCTGGTAAAATTAATTTAAAATCGAAACTTTTTTTCACCGTTATGACAATATTCAATGCGCATTTGTATTAGACCTGAATGTACATCCTTCAGTTCGACAAATAAAACCATTTTGAACCTATGACAATATTGTTGTTCTGTCGCTATGTGGATCCAGCTGTTGACAGCAAGCACAGAAAATACTTATGAAGTAAATTTTTATGTTTTCTAACTAATCGTACCTAAGTACGTTTTTAAGGTTTTATTTTCAAAAGAATTTTAAATTGATATCTCAGGAACTCAAAGGAAAAACATTTAAGTGACTCAAAACTTGAAAAAACGGTGCTTCCTAAATTAGAATGCTAATACTTATTTAAATGTTTTTGGGCACGACTGCTCAATAAGTTCGTTATTTGTTAATTGTATGTCGCAATTGAATTACTAGTAGGCAAATATTTTCTTTCATTGAAATCAAATTTTTCGAGACAGATCAGAAAATCAAAAAACATTAATAAATAAAGTGTAAGATACACACACGTGTTTTACCGTTTAAGTACCACAATTTTCACCTGTTTGCACGTTTGAAATTTCTGTTTTCAGTTTTATTTTTAATTTGAAACAAAGAGAACACACGTTTAAGCTTCTATGAAATTTATTTTCACGTTATCCTATTCCAGACTACTAACTTGTTCAGAAGCCCTTATTTTCGGATTTGCCGTATGATCATCATCAATTTCCTCCATAAATTCGGCCTTATTGTTGTGTAGACACACAGCCTAGCACACATTACACTTCCTCTCCCTCTCTTCCTTGTCTGCGTCTCTCATGTAGTTTCGTTCACCCTCTGCCTTGTCGTCAGGAAAAAGGTCAATACACGAGAAATGCGCCAGCAATCCCCTTGGGTGAATTGCCGGTCAAGTCCAATGTCTGCAATAACATATGTTGTTCAACCCCCTAAATTCACATGTTCTTAGGTTTTTCCGAGGGAACTTTTTCAATTACTTTGATAATAACTGAAAAACAACATTTAAATGTCATATTCATCTTTAATAAGTAGGAACTGGTGCCGTTAACACTTTGAAACCTTTTTAAAAGCACTTAAAATCAATATTTTCAGGCCAATTTTCTTCAAACTTCCAACATTAATTGCTCAATTAAGATATTTCAATGTTCTACATTACATATACATGGTTGCAAGTTGAAAGTTAGTTTTTCTCAAAAGTTAATATTAAAATACAATATCATTGTTGTCTATAATATTTTCCAGCATGAGTGTCACCGCTGAATCTCCGTCGCTACGAGGTGGATCGATATTGGAAAATAAGCAGGGTGAGGTGGCACAGTTTTTAAAAGAGAGGCTTAGCGTTTTGCAGTAAAAATTGTTGAAAATACTCAATAAACCCATGTATTATTTAAACTTTTTCAGAATTAATCGACCTGAAAAACATTGGAGAACATGCCAGGACAGTGCAGCCCTTCAAAACATCAAAACATCAGCCGCTTATCCAGGTATTTTTTGTGAAATTCCTAAAAAAAAAATCAAATACTTTCATTTTCCAGGGGTCCGTGTCAAAAGAAGCTGCTATCGCCACACATTCCGCGCTACACTTTGACTTGACACCAGAGAAGGAGAAAAAGTGAACATTTTAGATATCTAAAATATACTTCAAAGATTATTTAATTTAACATGTAAAAAATTTACTTCAATAACAGATCTTCAAACTTGTGCATGATTCAGCACTAGTTATAGTACTTGAGAAAAAATTAAACAAAAATGGAATTGTTTAAAAATTAAAAGTTTGTCGAAACTTTTAAATGGCTCATCTAAAAAGCGCAGAAGCTGGTTTAGAAATTCGATTTTCGATTTTTAATGGCATTTTTTAACGCTCGGTACAATTTAAAGAGTTTGGGAAAAAGTAGTTTATAAATTTACTAAAAATGTGAAAACAGTATCAAATGTTGGCGTTTAAGTTGCTAAATTTTGATGACAATTTCTGAAATCAAAAATGCATTGAAACGTGACTAAAATTCAACATTACGGCCGATGATTAAATATAACTTTTAAAAAATTATTTTTTTGAATAATTTATTTCACAGAATACGTGATATGTACGACCGTTTGGATGCTGATAACGATGGCAGCATAGATATTCGTGATCTCACACAAGCCTTGTCGCTACAAGCGCATATCCCAGCTAGTGTAGCTCCAGTAAGTATTTCTATTTTTTTGTTCAGTGCAAGAATGTTTTACTATTGCTAATTACTACCGACCTTGAAACATAAAAAATGCAAAACACAAGTAACAATTACCAGAGAGAGCAACAGAAATGAGAAATGTGCATTTCTCTTTTTTTTCACCGTTGAGAAATAAATTAATGTTGAAATTAAAATTGGGGGACCTTTAAAAATGACACGGCATTTGGCAGACATTACCAGGCAGAAACTTAGCAGAAAAGTTGTTTTTCAGTAATTGCTCAACATTTTGAAATTGCAGTGTTATAGAAATGCCTCGATTTCGTGAACAGCTTTAGTTTATTCAAATTAAAAAGTATTGTTTCATGACACTTAAAATGGAATCAAAACAATAATCTTATGAGAATTCTAAAAATGTGCTGAAAAATTTTTATAGTGGTAAAACTCCCGAAGTACAGGCTAATTCATCAAAAATCTCTAAGACGAAATGTTTGATTATCTGCTGAAAACAAATCTAAATTATTATTTGAAGTCAGAATGAACACTGAAAATTATTAAAATTCACATCTATATCACTTCAGAAACTGTTGGAAAGAATGAAATCGGAGCACAGCGACCGAGTAACGTACGCTGATTTCACAAACTACGTGATTGCCCATGAAGCTCGATTGGCAGAAGTTTTTGATAAAATTGATTTGAACAGCGATGGAGAGGTAGATATGGCGGAAATCAAAAGTTATTGCAAGGAAATGGGTGTTAATCTTGATGACCAGAAAGCAATGAGTATAGTGAAAAAGTGAGTTCTTTTCAAATGTGAAAAATATGATATTGGAAAATTACAATGTTTCATAAAATATTCAAATCTAACTATTGACTTTTTTGATAAACTAGTAAAACTAAACAAGGAATTCGAATAAATTTCAATGTGCCATTGGTTTCTTGATTATAAAGTAATATTTATAGAATGGATCAAAGTGGATCATCATCAGTGAATCTCAACGAGTTTCAAGATTTTATGCTCCTCTACCCCTCCACTGATATGAGAGATATGGTGGATTTCTGGCGGCACAATTTGGTTTGTACCTGCTTAGAATCTAATAGTAGATTTCGAACTCAAAATTTTCAGATTATCGATATTGGAGAAGACGGACAAGTTCCTGAAGATTTCACACCACAGGAATTGCTGTCTGGAGTCTGGTGGAGGCATTTAGTGGCTGGAGGTGTAGCAGGAGCCATGTCTAGAACTTGCACAGCTCCGTTTGACAGGATTAAAGTATATTTACAGGTAATGTATTTACATCTTTTGTTCCATATAATGTTTCTAAAAGCTCTCCAGGTAAACTCTACGAAAACCAACAAATTGGGAGTGGTCAGTTGTGTTCATTTACTGCACGCCGAAGGAGGAATCAAATCGTTTTGGAGAGGAAACGGCATCAATGTTATCAAAATTGCACCGGAATCTGCGATGAAGTTTATGTGCTACGATCAAATCAAGCGATGGATGCAAGAATACAAAGGGGGAGCGGAGTTATCGACTATCGAACGACTGCTGGCGGGTTCTTCAGGTGAGAATAGATCCATTAATGCTAGAGTGTACAAATTGAGTAAAATTTCAAAACGGGTCACATATTTATGATGACTAGGTTCTTTTTAACTAGGTTTGGGCTCTGTCAAACTTCAACATAATTATTGCAAAATCCAATCCATGAATGAATTAAGCACTATTGAATCGGCAAATTTATGTAACAACTCTAGCTTCTTGGCAGCCATTTTTACTAAAAAACGAGGTAGCGCCAGCAGGAAAAATAAAACTTTTTTTATAGTTCTGAAATTACCAATATTTGCATACAGTCAACAGATTACAATTATTCCGTTTTCATCGATCATAATTTTTGAAGCGGCCCAAAAACTTATTTTCTTCGAGTCTTAGGTTTTTATTGTGTTTGTTGTGTTTTATTTGATCCTTGAATTCTTAAAACGTAAAGCAGTATTGTAAAACATAAAACAGTATAGCTTTTGACCAATTTTGAGTATATTTTCACCAAACCCCACATCTGCTACTGTTCCACGCTATCGACTTTATAAACATTGAAAGAATAATAAATTATTTTTTGCAAATATGTCGTGAGACAATAGTCTCTCACCAATTTATCAACAGTAGCTTATAATATAGGGATCTTATTTTGACATTCTCGGCCCAAATCTCAATCAGTTCAAGATTTGAGAAGTTTCCGCCATTATTAGTGAATAACAATAATGAAAAAATCAATTTTTTACTTTGAATTCAGCGGGTGCCATTTCACAAACTGCCATCTATCCTATGGAGGTGATGAAAACTAGGTTAGCTCTTCGACGAACGGGTCAACTCGATAAGGGGATGTTTCACTTTGCTCACAAAATGTATACAAAAGAAGGCATTAAATGTTTTTACAAGGTTTGCACTTTTTCAATCAGCTTAGCACTCTATAAAATAACTTATTTCAGGGGTATCTACCAAATCTGTTGGGCATTATTCCATATGCGGGTATAGATTTGACGGTCTATGAATCGTTAAAATCAATGTACACCAAGTACTACACTGAACACACGGAGCCTGGAGTTCTTGCGCTACTCGCATGCGGAACATGCAGTTCTACATGTGGGCAACTAGCAAGCTATCCGCTAGCTTTAGTTCGAACAAGGCTTCAAGCTAGAGGTAAGTGTTTCTCAATCATGCTAAATGAACATTTGTCAAAAAAATATTTCAGCAATTTCTCCGAAAAACTCAACACAGCCGGATACAATGGTTGGGCAATTCAAGCACATTTTGCAGACTGAGGGATTCACTGGATTATACAGAGGAATCACACCGAATTTCATGAAGGTTGGTTCAATTTGATTGCAAAAAATAATGAGCCTCAATATCGAAAAATCGAACACAACTGCATAAATTGTCTACAAAAACAAGAGTGTTCATGAAGCAAAATTTGTTCGCTTGTAAAACTGCACCTGATGAACATTTTCAGTGGTTTAGTAAATGTAGTTCTGCTCACTTTAATATGCGACTAAAATTTATCAATGTCCCAGCAAAAAAAAACTCTGGGTGTTTTATAATACTAGCCTTTCTAATAAAGAGTGCAACATTGATTCCTGATTCATCACACTAGTTTTATCAGCACAACACTTTTAACAACACTAGTTTTAAAGGTTAGAATTGTCCCGATAACCGGATTTCCCAGAACACGTTGGAAATTACCCATCTGCTTATTTTTCTTTGTCTTTTCAATTTACGTTGAATCCAACGTACTTGAATAAATAAATAACACGATCAAAAATTGCGTATGCACTGTGTTTCATCTTATGATCTTGCATGTTATGTTTTATGAAATTGGTTGAAGCAAAGTTTTGTAAAATTTATCAATGTCTCAGCTAATAAGCAATTTTAAGCCACCACGGGTCAATATTTTTTGTTACCGTTTCCATATAGTTTTTCGTGACAATTATTTTAAAGAAATCAAAATAGCGGTCTAATAAAAAGAATTAAAATAAATTATTAAAAAAAACATTCGGGTGTATGCATTATAACATTTTGAACTGAAATTGTAAAAAAGTTTCGACAAATTATTTTTATTTTCAGGTAATCCCTGCGGTCAGCATTTCCTACGTCGTTTACGAAAAAGTTCGTAAACAACTTGGAGCCACCATGACATAGTATAGCTACTCAATTTTTCGTTGTTGTTTCCCTAGCAGAAACATTCAGTTTTGTATTTCATAGTCATTTCCTTCAAATATTTCTTCCAATCAATTCTTTCTTGTTCTCTCACAAGTTTGATTTTTCGGGCTATCAATGTAAAGACTTGCCTTGTTATTTTTTCAATTGCATAGTTATTTATCTATTTATTAGATTTTCTGTGTTTTTTTTCACTCTTTAATTGTCATTATTTCATTGCCTTTTTCTGTATTTTTTGAAACCCTGGTGTCATTCTCAATGTTTCACCTACCTTTTGGCACTTCCACTGTGGTAGTGCAACAGCTCTTGGTCAGTACAGTAGTCCCCGTACCATTTTATTTTCAAACAGTTACTCTCTTCTGTCTCTTTCTTTCCTTCTCTGAATCTTACCAAGCACGGGATTTTTCTATCTTTTTTTGTTGTCCTTTCTCATGTTCGATAATTCAATTTGATAGTGAAAATTGAAATAAAAATAAATCAAAATTTATTATCTATCACAAGGACAATGGAACGTGATGAGCATAGAAATAGGCAATTTACCGTAAATTGTGCTGCTTCTTTGTTTTTATTTTTCAGACAAAAACAAAATAGCAATTGAAGAATTGAAACATACTATTTGGCTCCAGTTATTAGGAAAAATGCAGGGTAAAAATATAGATAAAAGGAAAATATATCCTACGCTCGAGAACAAATATACCCAGAAGTGTGAAAAAACGAATAACTGAATAACGATTTAAAAATTGAGATCGTAAAAACTACAGGGTTGATCCAAATAATGACATAGTTTTTACTGAAGTCACTTTTTCCAATTGAATTTAATTTCTTTTTGTCGTCTTTTTCTAAAACAAAAAGAAATGAAACGATTTTCACCGGCAACATGAAGAAAGTAACTGATTTTGAATGGAACAAAGGTAAAGAAGTATTCCTAAAGTGTGAGATCAGTAGACCCAAGTGACTGGAAGCCATTGCGGGTAAGCGGGTAATTTTTCGACTAAACGTTCTAATTGAGCAATCGTGTCATCAATATCGCTGTTTGTGATGATAAAGTCGAAAAGGTGACCAAAAGCTTGCCGAAGAACATCCGATTCATTCAAGAGCTTTTCCAAAGAACCATCCGGCTGGAAAAATTGAAAATTTTGGTATTTGTGTACTTAATTTTATCTTCACATTCAGAAAGAATACCGGAGTTAGTTAAATAATTTGATTAGAACAAAAATAATATTTTTCAAACCATAAAAATTGAACGTTTATAGCAATAAATTGATACTTTCAAAACCTGGGGTTTTTCCACCGTTTTCTTTTTAAATCTCGATCACTTTTATTTATCCAATCTGATGTTATCTAGGAGATGGAGTAGGGCCAGTGTGAAAATTACTGAAATTCATTCAAATCAAATGATCAAAAATCGTGAAAAACGGTTGGAACAATTTTGGAAACAATTTATCTTGAGTCAAAGGCTGTTGAAAACTAAGTTTCAGCCACTTTTCAAAAATTCTAAAGCAATTTCGCATGATTGATGAACCCCTACAATGTTGGAAAATGAATATTTTAAAAATAATTAAACAAATAAAACTGGAACAACTTTTTTAATCGATGACTTCTGAAAAATAGGTGAAAACTGAGTTTTTATTTCTTTTTGATTTGAAATAAACATTTTCCAGCATGTTTTGAAACTTTTTTTTAATGACGTTTACCTATTTTGGCACAATATGGGTTTTATTTATTTCCCCAACTGGCCGTACTCCATAAAAATGAAAACACGCAACGTTTTTTACATTAACTTAAAATTCCCAGTGCAATTTCTACTAACAACTTTCAAACTTACATCCTGCATTCCTTGCAAGTTTGGTGCTGCAATAAACACAACAAATGGTGAATATTCTGCAGTCCTCAGAACCTTTAATGCTTGTGGTTCCACATCCAAAATTGCAATTTTTCCACTCTTATGAATATTGCGAATGGTTTCTAGCTTTGTTCCATACATACCTGAAATGTTCAATAACTCAATTGTAAACTCGGGTTTGCTAACTCACTTTCTTCGTGCGTTCCATACTCTAGATATTCATTATTTTGAATGTCCGCCATCATTTGCTCATTTGTAACAAAATAGTAATGTTTACCATCAACTTCATCTTTTCGTGGCGGTCGAGTTGTATCTGAACATTTTTCGAATTGAGACCTGATTTTCCTTTCAATTTTTTCAGATTACTAACGGGGAATTGGATATGCAAATCTATTCGGGTGTCTGTGTATCAAAGTGTTCTTGATATGTCTTCTGCCAACGCCATGAGCTCCAAGAAGTACTAAGGTTTTTCTCCGATATTGTGACAGCCTCATTACCTGTAATATAAAACATTTCTAAAGAACCACGAAGATGTGCCTACTTCTTCATAAGTCACCAGATCAAGTTGATCAAACAGTGCAGAATGCTTCTGAAGATATTTAGTTGTGTAATACTTTTTCTTCTTGTTGAACCACATGCAGTGAGCTGAAAATATCAGAAATTGGTCTAGCGCCTTTTTTAGAATAACTATTACTATTACAAGTGTTTTTGGATCTTTCCATCGCCAAACATGCTGTCCTCCATTCTTGAAGCTCCGGCGACGGAATGAGGCCTGCCACTTGCTGTTGATTGCTTCGTTGTGCTGAATTAATGAAAATTAGGATGTGATGAATTGACTACCTTTAAAAAAGCTGAATATTGCTTTTGATAAAAAGTTAAAATAAATATTTTTTGATATTGATAACTTTAAAAATATTATTTACCATTTGAAGAATTTCCAATTGACGGGAACGAAGATACAAATCGTGCTTGCCACCAGTTATGGTCATCCTTGGAGATTACCTAAAACGGATTAATTCGGATTTCAAAAATCAATTTTACAAAAAGATAGACACAAACCTGAAGAATATCGCCAGTTTTAAAAGGAATTCCAGCCTGTGGACACGGAATCAGATCGTCTTGACTTGGTTCGTAGTCGAATTGAGCACGTACAAAAATCTCGCACGCTGGTGGTGCGGATCGGTAAGATGGGATGATTTTAAAGGTGACTTGACCTCGAGCATCTCTGAGCATTTCTTGAAGCGATTCTACACTCCGATTCGCTACGCTCATTCCATTTATTTCACGGATTTCATCTCCAACATGAAGGGTTGCTAAAATGGTTAATTTGAAAAAGTGATTGAGGTACAAAAAACGCCTATGAAATCTCAGTTTTACAAAAAAGTAACTGTTTTGTTTCAAATCTTGCCTTGTCTATGAATCATGCCTCCATGCATAATTCTTGCCACAAAACACCTTCCATCTTCGTTGACCTTCAACGTAATTCCCATTGGTTCTTGCGTGTCTTTTTGAAATTGCACAAGCCTTAATCGCGACATGCAGTCGTATAATTCTTCTTCTTCTTCGTCGTCTGAAAAATTGGTAAATATAACAAAAGAATAGCACAACAATTTTGAATGATGTTTCTCAAGAGGCGGATTTTCGGATAAGCAATTTTCTTGATGCGCGATTTTTAGAATTGTCAATCAAGTTGTTCTATCGCATTATCAAAAACTGACATGATGTGTGGACAGCCGATTGATTGAAATGCTCGAAGGATGTTCCGGCCCTCTGGGCGCCCAATGGCAAGACGCCTCCGTTTAGATATGCCGGTGCTGGATCACTTGATACACACTAAAAATATGACGAATTTTGGTGAGAAACACATACAAATAAACTCGCATTGCCCTCCTTGTCTCCTGAACCACTTGCTTCATTTTTCGGATCACGAATTTCACAAACCACTACGTCAAGCGCTTGGACACAACTCTGAAAACAGACATTTTAACAGTGTGCTGAACAAAAAATACTTTCCTATTCCTCTAATATGAGAAGGTAGAAGGCGCGAGGAAGAAAGTTCGAATACATAGCTAAATTATATATGTTCCAGCCGCATCTCAAGTACGTTTTTTACCATGGTGTCTTGAGAATCTTTAGTTTGAACTTTCAACTAACAACTTTTCCTGGCGGTTTTAGAGCAGCGTGTATAGTTTGCATTGGTTTTAAGTCACTGGCAAGTTAATTTTTCTTTGCTGTTATTTCATTGATTTTTTTCAGTTGTACTCATCTCTATAATTTCTAAAATTTGAAGAAAACTATAAGCGTGTATCCTTGTAACCAGAAGTGAATCAAAAAAGTTCTCCAATAAAATGGGCGTTAAAAAAAAAGCTATGCAGAATATATCAAACATATTTTTCTTAATATTTTTAATATTTTTTTTATTGCTTCTAATATCTACGATTGGTTTTTTTTTTAACTTCTTAAAATTTTGAAATTTGCAGAGGTGGAGAACAAAAGTCAAACAGTTCACAAGTGCTCATTTATTTTCCATTTTCAAGTTGTTTGTCTTAGTACTTGTGCATTTTTGAACAGAGATCGAGAGTACGGATAGTCTACAAATTCAGTTTAAAAAAAAGAAAGTTGTTCTTTAAAAACGTTTGCACCAAAAAACAAAGCATCTTCTACCGGATAATCATGAAGATACTTTCAAAACGTCTTCTATTTGGACCACTAATTGTCTCGAACCATTAATTTTCTAATATACTGAAAGTCGAGTTTTAAACTTTGTTCCACAAATAGAAATACCGTATATTCTCAATTAGAACTGCAGAAAACGACTTGATTCATTTGTTGTCTATAATCTAGTTTTGAATCATTTTATGTAATGATGTTTCCACTTTAAATTTAAATTTTCCACAAAATTGTGAGTTGAGAGAATTTAAGAAAAAAAGAAGATATAGCAGATGGCTTGTAATTAATCACATCTTTTTCAAGTTTTTCTCTCCGGATATCTCGCCATATTGCCTCCCGACATGTTTTAAGAGAAAAAGATGAAAACGTCTGTTCTGTACGAAATTTGATCTTATCTCTCCAGATAGACAATTGACGTTCACTTCTTGAACTTCAATTTGTCCACGAGATGACCTCTCTGAAGAGTTAGTTTTTCGGACAATTTTTTCATAATAATCCTTAAACTCTGCATTCAACTGGACTAAGTAATCCTTCAAAAAAGACGTTCAACAACAAAAGACTGCAACAGAAAAAAGAAGACAAAAAAGTGGATTATAGGGGACCCATAATGTTCCAATAGTCTTCCTGCAAATAAGACTAGTCGTAGAGTTTATGGTGTTTATGCATAACTATCGGGCATCCGGAGAGGGAAAAAACTAGGAAAAAAAACTTACAGCTAAATGTGGTGAATTCAGTAGTTGTCGGAGTTCCAATGCTTCGGGGCTTGGTCCAAGAAGGCCGTCTATTTGGTTAAGTGTCTGAAAATGAAAATGAAAAATTAACACTGATTCATCGACAGAGTTTTGAAAACATATTTTCGATAGTCAAGCTTATAAAAATTCGTGATGTATTTAAGAACAATTAGGTTAAGTAGATCAAAACTTAATTTTTTCAGAATATAGCAACATTTTTATTTCAAATTTTTATTAATTGTTTTAGTTGTTTTAATAATCAGAGACGTTCAGAACATCATTAATTAATATTTATCTATTTGCACAAAGATTAATTTTTGAAAGTTGATACTATTTTTTTTAATTTTTAAAATGTTATAAATTTATTCAAACAACTTGTTTTATTTTATAACCCCATACCCCTCCTTTGAAAATATTTGACTTCATCAATTAAACTCAACATTTTTCTTTGTTATTCTATAGTAAACACTTCATTGTAGATATATCGAGCCGCAGAGCAATTCCCAAATGAATTTGCATCTTCTGACATCAGCTTCTGACATCTTCCTTCTCAATTTATCAACTCTTTTCGACAACACCCCACGGAAAGTTGCTCTTTTTCCGTTTTGCGTCAAATTTATTGCAACACAACAAAAACGTGGTAGGGCGGCAAGAATCTAACGGGACGAAACTGGCGGGTGTGCCGTGAAAACTGATTGGTCTCGCGGGACCATTAAGCAAAAAGAGCCCACATTTCAGCACTTTTGATTCAAATGTTTGATAAGGCCCACGTTCTGTATGGAACATGTTATTTTCTTTTGTTTTTCTCACTGGGAACGCAATACGACAGGATGTGTGGCTAACGGGTGAACAACCGCAACGAAGTGTTTACGACGGACGAAGGAGGGGAAAAATTTTTTACAAGCTGTCATCATGTGCTAATCTTCTATTTTCTTTGTTTCATTCATCAAACGTACCTCTTTTCGAAGAGTTGACGTGTCGACCTCCGTTACCACCGGCTCACACGGCAACGCTTTGATCTTGTCATACAACTGAAAAATAACTGATTAGTACAAAGGTCACGCATACTTTTAAACATTTTTTATTTTCACGATTTTTGGATTTTCGAGCTTAATGTATAATGTTTCTATCTTAAACTTTACACTTGGACTTTTGTTTTGGGAACTAGTGAACCAAAACACAATTTATCGAGAAAATAAATGGTACTTCAATATTTCCGCCCACTTGAACTTGGAAGTGCCTAGACTGAATTAGAAAATTTGAAGGATTAAGAATCTAAACAAGCTTTTAGATAGTTTCTGATAAAGTTTATAATAAGCTTTTTTAATGGAAGAGTTTTAAGTTCTACTTTCTAAGTTATGTACCAGTGTTGAACTGCTCTCCGTAATATCCACTACTAGACTCGTCGGGCTGGATACTAGGGGGCTCGCTTTCAGGTATGAAACACTTGTCCCCACCGCCACAGTCACATCTAGGCATGACGATGACGACGGCGTCTGGAGAGGCGCTGTCGTGCTGTCTTCCGACGACGTGTGTTCCATTGGTGGCGGCGTGGCGGCTGACGACATGCGAGACGAACGACGAGTCGTGACAGCAGAGACCACGATCGCTGAGCGCCCCGATCACCAGAACGCACACAAAGAAAATCAAAAACGAGCCGATGAGAATCGCCAGTAATGAGTTGTGGAACAGCGTAGAATCCATACAGCGACCAAGCAAAATGGAACACCAGAATATCGTGACACGATGAGCTGCTGGTGTTTGTTGTGGTGTGAATAAAATCAGCTCAAGGAAGTGAATCGGGAAGTGGTGGAAATTGAGAGATAGAGATATCGAGTGGAATATTACCGCCGTCTGATTTCGAGGCGGGATTGGGGTGGGACCGGCGACGGAGAGCACTGCTGAAGCGGGGGACCGTGGAGAACCGAAACGCAAGAGAGATACGGGTCAGAGAGAAAAATGGGAGGAGAGGCGCCCGACCGAAGGGCTTTTTTGAGACAAGCCCCACCGCCGTCACTCTTCTATTTCTTCAGAGATTCCCCTCCTCTTCTTCTCTCCGGGTTTGCCGCTGCCCCATCACCCATACAGCAGCAACAACACAACGGGAGCAGCCACAAAACTCACTGACAACATATACACAAGTAGCATGTCCCACCGACCTTGTCATTTTTCACCCTCTTCCAGTTTCAATAACTTAAAAAACGAGGTATGAGCTTCAAAGCAGACAGACGGAGTAGTCTGACACCATTGACTCTGTTGACTTTTTTTACGCCGGGAATATCTTTCTCAGTACTTTTTCGGAATTTTGATAACTTTACTGATTTAATAGCGTCTGATGTTTCACTATCCGAAACACAAAAAAAAGAAAACAAATCTGAATTTTTTTGTTCTATCAGAAGTTTTGATAAGTACAAGAACTCCGTAATTACTGAAATGCCGCAGAGTCAGGGCGCCGTTCACAAACATGCAATGTTGCCCTTTCCAATTTTAAAATCACAAACACAGATAAATGATGGTCTGGAAAGAACATTGCAAAAATGCCCTGACTCTAGGGTACTGTAGTACCTACGTAGCGGTTCAGCAGCACCACAGCAACATTACTATTTCCTTCACGATTAATTCAACATTCTACGCAAATTGACACTAATTCATACTGTCTTCATATAAAATTTTCAAAGTTTAACTGTATTTTTGAGAAATTGTAAAAAGTTACCGATAAAAAAAGTTACTGGAAGAAACTCTAGATGTGTTAATTTTTTTTAACTTTTGCAACTTTTAAAAAATCACAAAAATTGTTTCTCACTTAAGAAACAAAAACTAACATTCAAAACAATCTACGTGTTTTATAACTAACCTTATCTAGTGGTCTTTTGAAAGAAAATGACATCTGAACTCTGTTGTAGAGCTGTATGATACAGTTATTTTATCAAGTTGTGTACATTCTATCATGAGCCAACCAGTCTTTTCCTTTGAAATCGCCACAGAATTGCAATTGGAATCGATGTCAGAATTAGCAAATTGGCGAGACGGTCACAGTTGACTGATTTAGTAATGAATTCAGAGATAAGCAAATGAGTGTGCGTGTGTGTGTGTGTGTGTGTGCTGAAGTGAAGGGTCCGGTTGGCTCCTGCCCGCGGGGGGCCTCTTGCTCTTCTGTTGAGTATGTGTGTGTGTGTATGTGTGTGTGCGTTGAAAATGAAATTATGGGCGAGGGGTGGAGAAGGCAGGCGGGGCCTTCATAGGGATGAGGCAAGCGGGAGTATGTCCATTAGAAGGCTATTCAAGTTGCGGTTGGAGAGCGGTTCTCGTAACTAAATTGCCGCGCTTGCCGTCCCGGTGCTCCGTCGACTTTCGAAGGGAAGACGAAACGCGGAGGAAGAGGAAAAGTGAAAAGAAAAACGTGTCACTAGTAAAATTACTTGTCACAATGGCTCGAAATGTTTCACTTTTGGTCATTCAACAACCTTTGTCATATTTGTTTACAAGATTCTTTGTAAGAGAAACATATTTAAAAGTCAAATTTCACAAACTTGAACCATCTGAAACTCACCCTTAACAGATTCCGAACACTCCCGTCGTCATGAATTTTCTGGAAAGTGGTGCTGCCGGGCTTGTAGCTGTTGGGGTCCAAAAGACTGTTGATGGCGTCCAAACTTCCAAGAACCTAGAAAGAAGTGGTTACAAAGAGATGTTGAAAAGTTAAAATTGGCTTGAAATAAAAATATCATTATTTTATGTTCTAACAACTCAAAATTTTAAATTTTAAATATATACACTTCCAAAATCTCCTAAAATTTAAATAACTAGTTACAAAGAAAAACAAAAGTTTTGAAAATGATCCACTTTTACTTTTTATCGTTTTCTCCAACGCTTTTCTTTTTTCGAGAACTTTCATCCGAAAATTTTTAAGTCTGATTATCTAATAATGAGTTTGCCCAACTTATGGCACACAATTATATCTTGATGAATGTTTTGATCCCTTCCGTGCAAAATAAAATAATGCGGCAAAATTACAACAGAACAATTTGATGTGGCGCGAAGAAAAGGGAGAGAGCAATGTGAGATCGAGGTGTTGCTTTTGATCCCATTCAATTTTGTTTTATTTTATTGGATGACTAGTGCCAAGAGTTCGGGATCTAAAATCAGTGGGAAAGTCGAGACAAAGCACTCACCATTCTTGAGCAGTGCTATCGAATGGTGACAAGAATCGAGTTTTTACTATTTGCTAAGTTTTCTTTTTGCTGGATTACAAGTGGCAATACAGATAATGAGATCGGTTTGCGTAGATAACTAGTACTTGTAGTTTAGTCTGCGGAATGTATTGCTCTAGTATACATTTGAAAAAAAAGTTAGTTGAGCAATGAACACAAATTAATGTTCAAGGTATATAACTAGAGTTATTCAATTTCATGACACAAGTTTGCTTCGATTTAATAAGCATCTTATCTTTATCATCAATTTATTTTCAAATTTTACAGTACCCTAAAAACATTACGAATCAGTGGAAAATGAAACTACAATTTCCAGAGAAAAATGCAAACACGCTCGATTGAACAAATGCTCTTGGCGGTAACTCAAATCGGAATTCGACGCAAACTGGATTTTTTCTTCCAATTTTCACAAAGTCATATAAAGTTTGGAACAATTTTCACTTGAGCTACTCCACTTTCAAAGAAATTTTATGAAAGTATACATACTGGTTGATTTCAGTGAAATGTTTTAAGTTGATAACCATTTGTAAATATATTTTATCAGAAGCACCTACTTTTTGCAACATGATTTACATCTTTTTTGAATACCTTATAAGCTCCTGACAGATCCTTGTCGGCGGGTGGTTCGGCTGCATCATTTGACGATGACTCTCCACGATGACAGCAATCTCCACCTGATAATTTTCGAATTTCAGAATAGTTTTCGTCGTAGAAATAAATTCCAGAATGATGCCTCATGGTAGTCAAAGGAATAATGAATAAAAGTGAATTTTACCTGGCGATGATCCGTCAACGAATGCGGTTTGAGGTGTGTCTTGCCGGGGAGTCGTCTCGTCAAACCTGCCACTATTGACGGCCGACAACACATTGCTCTGGAAATTTTTGAAAAGGTGTTGGCATTTCGTGACAAAGACAAGCCCCCTTGAAGTGATAGATCAGCTGATTTGACGAGAAACCACAGAAATTGTATAGAAATTCGAAAAGATCGCCCGACAAATTGCTTGAGATCGGATATATCATCAAGAAACATGATACACTTGTATAGGTGACACATAGAGGTGAACCTGTTCGTAACAGTAAAAATAGAACTTTTGAAGAAAAACCGTTTAAACTTTAACTTGGCAAGACTAAAACAATTTATCAAGTTTCAAAAGCAAAACACAAAAACATTAAAAGAGTAATAATCTTATAATAATACAGCACGTGCAATTCCTACTTTTTTGAGTCTCCAAACATTCTGATAGTTTTTTTTTTGAAAAATTGATGACGTTAATCACTTTAAAACGTCAAAAAATCTCTCTATTGACTTTTTGAAAGCAAAAGTAAGAATCTGCGAAAATAATAACTTTTTCTATAAAACCGCCTAATTTTTGTTAAAAAATGTCAGGCAATACTATACTAATAGATAATATACGGTAAGTCTAAATACAATATCAACAACTAGCTGAGTTTTTTTTTTCAAAAATGGGAGAACTTATATTCCTACCTTCAATTTTCTTGATTCATTGTACCTTCGCATCTGATCAATGACGTCATTCATGTGTTTTCTGCTCGCCATGTGTTCTTTATCTCTGATCCATTCATGGTTCAGAGCCTAAAAGTTGAATTGTTTCATTTTTCAATTTCATTTTAATGTTTAAAATTCAGACACTTTGCATTCTCCAGTGCAAATACAATTTTGCAAGCTCTAGCCTCAAAAGTAAAAAAAAAGCTCAATGTTGTATTCATTAGCTACAGTTGTTGTTCGAAAACAATTCGTCCTACTCAATCGAGTTGAGTAAAACGGATGAGCCTTCCTCGAACGGATACGGAGGCAATTGGGGGAGGGGGGAGCTCTTTTATTGCACGTCACAGATCTCCCAAACTGATTAGTTTCTTCTCAAGACACCTCTTTGCTAAAATAACAAACCAAGGTGTGTAAAAAAGAAACATTGCGTGTGGTGTTAGTGGTAGGGGAAAAATTGAGGGACATCAAACTGACACCTACTTCTTTTGCACTGATTCGTTTTGAAGGGTCCGCGTTGAGCATTCTTCTCACAAGGTTCCGTGCACTTTCAGAAATATTTGGCATATATCCGTCAACCTGGAAAATGAATATTGTAAAGTTGGAATGTAGTTGCGAATGATTAAAAAATTGTGGATTTGTGAACCATAAATTAGACTATAATTTAGATATTGCTTTATAAAAGTATTTATAAAAGCTTGCTTTAATCAGAAACAGTTTTATAGCATATAAAAACCAACAGAAATTCTTGAACCATGTCATTTTTAAGCGCAATTATATAATAAGGACCCCCTACCTTTTTTTAAAAATTAATTACACACTTTTGAACCAGAAAATTTATGTGACTTATATTTTGCTGATACTCACAGAAATACCACGGGAGCAAAACCAGAAGGAATACGTTTTTCAAGTTTTATAGAATACTTATTCAGGATTCAGGTTTTCTAGGCCCATAAAAATGTTAATTGGTATGTAAAAAACTATGTTGTATCGATTTTTTTGCTTTTAACCGATTCTCTTGCGCAACCAGAAAAATTATTCGAAAAAACCTCACATCTACATCTGTTTGCATGATCCTTTCATAGATATCGGAAGTAGACCCGGAGAAAGGTAATCGTCCAGCTAGCAAGAGAAAAAGGACGACACCGGAAGACCAGATATCCGACGAGCATGACACTCGATCTTTTCGCACTATCTCTGGAGCCATGAATTGCGGTACACCTACTCGACCTTCAAATTCGAAATTATATGAATGCACATTTGAAAAACGAGTCATACCACAAGCCATTGAACCACCAATTTCAGACAAATCTTTTGCAACTCCAAATCCACACAGTTTCAGTGGAGCTGAAGTATCTTTTCTGAAAGTTCACATTGAACTGTTGTTTTTCTATATTAATTAACTTACGACGCTAATACTAAATTGTGAGGCCGTACATCTCTATGAACAATTTTCCTAGTGTGACAGTAATCTAGAGCATCTAGGAGCTGCCGTGTATAGTGACTGAAAAATTTATGCTAATTATTTTTACACACACACGGCGTGTAAATTGGTACCTCTGGCCTAGAAAAAAGCTTGAAAAACAAATGTACGCAATTATGAAAATGCGCGTGGTGTTTGCGGACTTGACTACCGTAGTCCACATAAATTTTAGCAATTAATACTTCCCGGTTTCGTTTTATATGAAAATATCCTTGAATTCAAGCAAAAAATGCATTATCTTTTTGGAAAAGAATAAAAGAAACACTAAAATTACATTAAATTCAAATACAAAAAAAAGTGAACTACGCAGAAAACGAAACAAGGCAGTTTGAAGAACTGCATTAATGAACAGCAATTTTAAGTGTAAACTTGTGATGGTGGGTATACATTTTATGTACTTAAATTGTTCAAAAACCTTCATTTAGTCAATTGGTGAAGTTTCAAAACCTTTGTGAATCTAGTTTTTGAAAAAATTTCAAATTGGTGCCAATTTCACTGATTTTTTGTGAATTTCCGAGCTAAAATTGAAAAATTCAATGTGAACTTGTGACGGTGGGTATGGTTTTTATGCACATAATTTGTTTGAAATGCTCTACCGAGTAAACTGGTGAAGTTTCAAAAACTTTGTGGGCATAGTTTTTGAAAAAAGTTCAAAAATGTGCCATTTTTGTCGAATTTTAGTGGTTTTCGGAGCTAAAATAGAAAAATTCAATAGGAACTTGTGACGGTGGGTATGAATTTTTTGCACACAATTTGATTAAAGTAGTCTACTGAGTAATCTGGTGAAATTTCAGAAAATTTGTGGATCTAGTTTTTGAAAAAAGTTCAAAAATGTGCCATTTTTGTCGAATTTTAGTGGTTTTCGGAGCTAAAATAGAAAAATTCAATAGGAACTTGTGACGGTGGGTATGAATTTTTTGCACACAATTTGATTAAAGTAGTCTACTGAGTAATCTGGTGAAATTTCAGAAAATTTGTGGATCTAGTTTTTGAAAAAAGTTCAAAAATGTGCCATTTTTGTCGAATTTTCCTAATAATTGCCTAATAAATCGAATTTCCACTTTTATTTAGGAAAATAATCGTTGTTATATGTGATTTATCCATTTTAAAAACAATTTTGTATATATTTTTGCAGTTTTATCCATTATAATGTCTCATTCATCGAATTTCAATGATATTAAAAATTTAAATTCAAATTTCGCGCGCTTTGCAGCGGCCATGGCCTAGGATTCTCACTTTTCACTTTTCGCTAGGCCAGATGTCCCAATTTACACGCCGTGACACACAGTCTATATTGTAAAAATACAAACCTTACTACATATTCAGAAAATACGAATCCATTACTTGCTCTTTGAACTATTTCAAAACAAATATCATTTCCCTCCATGTTCTCAAAAATGATATGTCGATAATGAACGCTGTTGATAGTTTTTTCCAGTCGGCATATGTAAGGGTGCTGTAGATTTTGGCATATTCTAATTTCCTCGTCGATTTCTGAAAAAGAGATGGTTTGGAATGAAATAATTATATTTAGATCGGATTCGGTAAAATGATCAAAGTTCGAAATGACACATGATGGCTGATAGATTGATTGATGAATTGGGATTGGAGCTGCTGAGCTCATGAGATGAGAACTTTGAGGACATTTTGTGCGCTTCTGATTGGAAAACTGGTGGCGAGAATAATAATATCCGCTGCGGGGACTTTTTTTTTCTCAATTTTTAAAAGTGCACTCAGGTTGTTTTTTGAGAAATTTTTTATTCTTCAAAATCCACAATAAAGGTCAAAACATAACTTTAAAAAAAAAGTGTATTAACCACCTGAATTTGTTCAATTCGAAAAAAAACATCAAAAACTAATAATTCAGTCTTTTGTGAGACAGTGTGTTGAAACGATGACTTCCTGTTTTTAAAATGTTGAAACTTTTCTTTAACGGTCTCAATGGTATTTGGATGAAAACCAATGAAATTGGATATTTTTATTCTAATTAACTTTTTTTTAACTGCATTTGAGCCTCCTTTCGAAAGATATTAGTTCATCACTAGATCGATTAACATTACAAAAACCTATCAATTTTTGTAAAGACAAAAAACCAAAATTAAAAAAAGACTTTATCAAAATGGGAGAAAACTATTTTTGATACTTGTATAGTAGAGCAACTACAGCTACTACAAAAGTACACTGCTTCAACTTTTGAATTGAACAAATCATTTTAGTAGGTGCGTAGAATTTTTTTGGAATACGACTACTACATGTAGTCGTACCCCATGTAACAACTGTATAACAATAATTGTACCTTCAAATCCTAACCCGGTGTGCTGTCTGAACAAATTCAAATTGATTGATCTCAGTAAAAATTTTCGATTTGATGGTCCATGAAGTATTCGGTATACATTTGAAAATGGACCTCTGGAAATTCTTAGTTATTTCAAGAATTAACTGAATTTTCAAAAATCTTACTGTTCTATCACATCCCGGATCGACAGTTGTTCATCGAGGAGAAGGTTCGACTCGTCCGGGTCAAGCTCCCTCATTCTGTTTTAGCTGAAAAATGCTGATAAACGTGAATAAACAAATGATAAAGTTGAAGAAAAAAAAGAGATAACCAGAAAAAAACTCATAGGGACAGTGAATGATTATTAAATTGAAAAAGCATATCAGGCTCGCATGAATATTGAAATAGAGAGACTGGAGAGAAAATGGCAGTTTTTTGGGTCGGCGGCGGGGGGGGGGGGGGGGGCTCTACGCGTTTTCTTTCGGCCAATTTGATTTGATCGTTAGGAGGAGATATAATGTCAATAAATGATTGCAAGAGAGATTCATGTTTTATCAACCCCGCAACATTCTTTCGAGAACTAAAAAATTGAGGATTTGAGGTGGTACTTGTCTGATGGAAAATCTCATGTTGCGGTCTTATAAAAAGAGGTAAGCATTACGTCATTAATTTTAATGAACTTGAGTGCGTGGGGGACGGAAATCGTTAAACTTAGGATTTTTTCTTGTTTATAACATAATATTTTCTGCAAAATGCAAAATCAAACCATCCAATCTTAAATTATTGAAGCAGAACAACTATGTGAAAGAAAGTTTGATTGCGGCATGGCAGAGGAAATCAAGACAAATATGGACACTTTTCATCTTTTCCACCTCTAGTTTCCTATTGAAACGCGGCTGTATTTGTCATTTAGCAAACATTCCTGAATTTGCCGGAATAGTATCGTGTTTATTCAAAGTTGGCGGGTTAGCCAGATGTATTTGTAACAAAAACAGTAAACAGATTTGAAATCTTTTCAAAACACTAAACTTTAAGTTTGAGAGATGCTGAAAAAAAATTATTTGATATGAAAATCGTAATGTAATGTAATAGAAGCAATTACGTGCATGGGTTTTACTACGATCAATTACATAGAGAAACCTACATTTTGATTTTCCTACGTTCTCAAATGACTTGGGATCTAATTCTAATGCTCAAAACAATAACTCCTTTAAGGCTAACAAAGCCATTTTTTAAAGTTTTTTTTTTCAAACAATTTCGGTTTGCATCTTTTTCTGCATACTCTTTTTATTTCCGTTTCATACGTCTACTTAAAACTTTTTGAAAAATTCATTTCCATTTGGTGCAATAACTTCAACCAAAAAGTGTAACTATTCAAAAAATAATCGAGATTTATTTCAAGGAAATAACATTGAGCACAATAATTTCATAAAACTACCATTTTGTGCAGAGCTATACCAAAAACATGCTGAAAATATGTTTACTGTTAAGGTTACTACTAGTCTCAAATTTTTGACATATATATATATACTTTTATAATTTTTTTTTAGTTTGTCAGTTTATTTTAATCTGTATACACTAAACTCTTACACAATTTAAGTATTTCGCATTTTGTCACTACATATATTCCAGTTCACATTGAAGTTATTTGGAAGTTATTGCTTCTGAAATGCCCAATATATGTATACTCTGATTATACCATGGTTATTTTTTGTTTTTAATGGAACTTTTAAATTACTTATAAACTTTTATGTAATGGTTTTTACGTTTTTGTTTCAAAAACAATTTTAAATTGAAAAAAAAACTGAGTAGACAAAATTGAAACACCAACTATACATCCCAGTCTTAAACAACTATCAAAAACCGCGAAATATTAGCTTTGTGAAAAATTGGGATGCAAAAATGTTCAATTATTAGTCTCTCCATCGAATATTCAACAAATAAGGTGTTAGCAAAATAATGGGAAATAAGAAGAAAAAACAAATTTAATTAAAGAAGAAGACATAAATAACTACATAAAAAGGAAGGGATGAAGGAAAGATATTACATTTTTCTTTTTTTTTTCTTGGATTTGTAAGATATGACAAAATCTCAAAGCAGAAAGAAAAAACGAATAAATATGAAAAAAAAGAAAATATGAAGTTTTTTTTGACACCGGAAAAAAACTGGATGAAAGAGGCTCGACAAAGAGTAGAAAGTGGATGTTATCTCTCCCAGTCTCCAGAGATACACAGTTTTATGAGTGTCGGTTGGGTGAGTTTGCAAGATAAACACGATGAACACCTGTTTCTATGATGCACGGACGATGCAAAACAATTCATTGGATGATACAGCTCCGTCTTGATGGAGTCGATGGAAAGTGAGAGGAAGAAGAAAGAATTGTGGAAGAGCACCAATTTTTTGGCTTCCGGTAAGTTGTTGGCATTTTTTGTTACAATTTTAGGGGCTGATTTTTTTTGAAAATGAACTTTTTTGTTTTCTAGGTGAAAAGAGGAAAGTGAAAGATTACTTTCTCAAATCCGGCTTCATTTCTAATTCCTGGGATCTTACTTAAATGAATAAAACTAAATGAAACTAGAGTATTTGGAAATAAAGCCTTGAGGTAAAAAAGAGTATGCTCAGTTGAACTTTTTAAACTTTCCTTGGTGATTATTTCTTAAATTTATTTTTCAAAATTATTTATAGCTGTTTGAAAATTCGAAAAATTGCCTAATGTCATCAAAAATCCTCAACTATGGTTTTTTTTTCGTGTCACAACGAATTATTATTATTTGCATATTTTAGTTGGTGATTTTACTTTATTTTGTTAGATAAAATACATACAGCTGAAAAGTGACTAACATTGCAAAAATTGAAAAAAAAAGTTACTACTGGAACACTATTTGGAATTTTAATTTGTAGGAGGCTCTATTGGAAATTTTGTCAAAAAATACTTTTAGAAAACTAAACACGGAGAACAACTGGGAATCTTTTACTTTAATGTTAAATAATTCGTTTTTGGAAATTGCGTTTAAAAAGTATCATTTTTAATTTAAAAATTCAATTAAATATTGCCACTAGTGTAATTTTTTCAAAATTGTGTCATAAATACATTTAATTTTTTGCGCAAAATCGTCTTATCTTAGGCTTATCCGTTTTTTTTTTTTGAAAAATCAGATTTAGTAGATGTTATTTTAGCTTTCAAAGAGTTCTTCTTCTTCTTCGCTGAAACCTATATCGTTTTGAATGAAATAGTCTAGACATCAATTTTAATCAATTTTAACAAAATGGGACCATCTTAGTTTGAAGTAGAAAAACGCAAAAAACTAGTGGAAGAAGAAAAAAAAAAAAAGATGAAAGCGTGAGAATATTCAGAGAAAGGGGAAATCTCGGGAGAAGAAGCGACAAAACAGAGATAATAGGTCATGGAGTAGTAGTGAGAAGTGGGAATACTAGACGACGTAAACGAGCAAAAAGAGCAGTAATATTAGAAAGACAACAAACGCGGCGATACATAACATCCAAAATTATGCTCATGGATCTGTATGTGACACTTTTTTTCTCTGCCTCTGTCTTAGTCGCCTTCTTTTCTTTTTTTTTCTTCAAAAAAATTGACAACAAGAAAAGAGGAATACTCCTGCATACAGAGGGTTCATCATAGGGTGTGTTTTTCCTCCTTTTTGAGGTGCCGAAAAACATATCCACGCATATTGGTTCTGGTTGTTTAGTTTTCGAGAGGTGCGACTCCAACCCACTTGTGAAAAAAGAAGGAGAAAAAACTTTTTTTTGCTCCGTGTGCATGTCTAGGTTAGGTCATCCAACCTTTTCCTCTTCCGTTCTTTCAAGCGGGAAGCCTAAACAATTTTTATTTTCAAAAATTACTTTCCATTCCTTTTTGCTGTTAAAAAATCACATAATCATTTTATATTCATGGACTAATCAAATTTGAGTTTTATAGCAACTATCTTCTGATGGTAGAAATATAGTTGCAAAGTTTTTCGGATTGTTTGTAAAATCTCTGGAAAAGTAACGATTCATCTTAACTTTTTTTTTTTAAATATAAGATTTTTAAAAAGGATACAATATAAGAATCACTGATAATAAATTTATAATAAAAACCAAAGTCTTCGATTAAAATTGTGCTCAATGGGATAGAAAATTGCTCACTACGGTTTTGTGCTACACGTATTACAGATGACCGCTCTGCACAAACCTTTTCAGAGTTTGTGCAGAATGTTATCTTTATAAGAATTGTTCAACATACAGTAGAGAAATATTATCCCCGGCCCTCCAACGCACCTCTTATACAAAAATAATAGTGTAACTGTGAAAATTATATACTTTTCCATTGTCAAATAATATGGTAAAGTGCCATTTGAATTCTTAAAACAGTTTAGGAGCTTCCAAACTTCGATTCCGAAAATTGGAAAAATGCACTATTCTCATTTCAAAAAATTTCGTCACTCGGGAATTTGAATGTTCTCCTCGCTTCTTTTTTGTTCTTCTTTTAAACTGATTGAATTTAGTGTCTATAGACATCAAATTGTTGGAACTTTGAACACTCCAACAGACTTGATAAAGAAAACAAAAAGGGTAACATGTTTATTGTCTACTTTATCTGCCTAAATGAAAAGGGTTCACTAATTTTTGATGCAAAATAGGCAAAAGGAAGTCTGACAGAGAAAATGGGAACAAAGAAGAGAGACTCTGTGGGAAGTGTACTAGAATTTGCAAAAACGTTAGTTCTTCCTTTTTCACACATCCTTCTCTTTTGGCAGTAGCTTTAATCCGCTGAGCCGATTGGCCCATCCACGGGAAATAGGTCTTATTGGGGAACCAATGAGTTGTAGTTTGCATATTTCGAAGTGATGAAAATTGCTTTAATAGAAAGAAATAATTATTTTGCAAAATGTTTCTTAGAAGATAATTTATTTTTAATCAGTTAAGAAAAATATTCACTCGCATTGAAAAAAGTGGAGTTGCACCTGTAGTGAGTTGATCAAACCGTACCTATAGCGCTGAAATATCGAGTATATTTTTTTTAGTTTGGGAAAATAGCAATCATGCAGCTTTCAGCTAACATTATTGTGGAAGTCTACTAAACTTTTATTTTTTATTTTTAGACTTTAGTTCCGGTCTAAGAGTTTGTCTCGAAGTATTGAAAAATTTTTGAACATGCGAAAAAAGTTTAAAACCTTTTTGTTGTTTAACTAATTTTTGGTTATGCAGAACTACTATGAGAAATTGTAGACAAAATTCCCTCTAGCACTTCCCCGCATTTACAAAATTTCAAATAAAGCATGATTTGAAAAGTTCAATTGTAATAAATTAAGGTCACACCTACGTAATTATCACAATGAAAGTGATCCGATGCTTATGTTTGAAAAAAATCATAATAATACATCTTCGTGTGTATTGATGAAGATAATGATTACGTTGGATGTGACTCGGACATTATGTGCATGTTAGTGACAATTTTAATGCAGGTAACCTAGCAATTCAAAGGCCTGATTTGGAAATTAAACTGAAAGAACAAAGATAGTAGGTTATGCATAAATTGTTGATCATATATGAAAAACTGCTGCACGACGCAAAAAAAACGTGTGGGAGAGGTCTCCGCAAAATCAAATTGGAGTCCCAAAACAAAATGGGTGGCTCCGCGAACCGGCCACGTCCATCTTTTTTCTCGGCTCCTCTTGAAATGCCGACGTCTCTTGTTCGAATTCTCGCACTGAATGGGTAATGAGTGGGAATTAGATGTAGCCACATAAAAGCGGAGAAACTGAATGAAAACAGCCAAGACGTGACAATGAGCTAACAATTGAACTTGAAATTTCAATTGATCACACGTTGAAATTAAAAAAAAAACGAATTCGCTAAGTCCAAAAAAAAAACTTGTACTACTGCATTTCCGCACAAAAATTAAACTAAAAAAAACAAAATGACGGTGTCGCTGTTCGTCAAAAAAAAAAGAAACCGAATTGGAAGCTCATTTATTTTGACGCGTCCTTTGCAATTTTTCATTTTTCCTTTTTTGCCTTCTTCTTCCTTTTTCTTCAGTTTTTAGTTTTTTCAAGTCATATTTGAGTTAGATAGTTAAAATAGCAAGAGAGAAAATGTTGTGTCTATGAATAGTTAAAATATAAGCAACTTGATAATATTAAACTTTGCCGTCACATTCTGGAAAACTAAAATTGAAGCAAAAATGTCATAAAAATTGGGGTTTTTTTTTGTTCTTGGGAGAATAACAGTACTAGATTTTTTTTATTTGAGAATGTTATAACGACACTGAACTTTTCCTGTAAATTTATTTGCGATTTTTTGAAACTCGATAAAACATTTTCAAAAATTAAAAAGGGTTGCTATAAAGTTATAAAATTGGTAATTTGAAAATATTTTCCGCCGATTGAAGCTTACAAGGGGGGGGTGGTAGATGTGTTGACCTTCTGATATTCCAAAAGCAGAATTTACTCAATTTGAGTCTCAATTAGTAATAGTGGAAATAAACACAATATCCAAATAAATAAAAATAAAAAATCAGTATCTCAAAATCTTTAGTCTGAAAAAGCTCATTTCTGAGACCAATCGCAAAAATGATCAGTTTGCACATCTATTCGTCTCACTCCAACCACCAGAAGATACCTTTCATCACATTTCAATCGATCACTGAGTCGCGTATTGACAAGAAAAGAGCGGAAGAGGACCGAGACCCCACACCAGAGTGAGAACCATGAATTACACATTGAAATCGAGAAGATCAAAACTTTGAGGAGTAGTGCATAAGAGCGGAAAAAAATTAAATAACAATAAAATATGTTTTGTAACATTTTGAAGGGTGTTGGACAGGAAAGCAGGAAGATGAATAACTGGGCGACGAAAATTCTATAATTCTTATCAGTTATTTTGAGTAAGGTCGTATGTGATAAAAGTGTGTAAACCATTAGAGTTAGAATATATTATTCTTGTTTTTGCAAGTTGTTAAAACTGCTGCAAAACTGTTACACTTTCAAAAGTTGAGCTCAGAAAAAGTAGCACAATTAAAAATTATATTATTTACTTATTCAAAATTCTAACATATTATATTCAGATTATAATGTTTTTTAATCGTGTTGTTATTTAATCAAAATATGAACAAAACGCAAAAGTTTTTTGAATATGTTTGTTGGTAAAACGTTTACTAATAATACTTTGATAATATCAATAAATTATTTGAAGGTGGTTTCGTATGCGGTTTTTTTTAATCCGATCTCGCTCCTTGCACTAAAAACTGCAGCAGATTGAATAACGAGGAAAATTGAAACCATATGAAACTTGAAACTTGTACTCTAATTTTCAACATATAAAGGCTAACTAACAAGTAATAACAACACTTGTCCAGAAGCACGAATAAATCTTGGAAATCGAGACGAGTGCGCGGGCGGACGACGGGCGTTATACTCACCCCATGCCCGAGTAGAACCAAGCCAACATAAATAATGGTCATAAAACAAAAAGTGAGAGTCATAAACGAGCTTTAGATGCGAATGCGAACGAATGCAGATGATTTTAGATGCTCAGTGGAACACATGAACCTTTTGTGGAAAAGAGCATAAAATGAGAAAAGGACACAACTGACGGAATCGTAACAAGAAATTGAACTGACTGACGGGTGACGGCTGGAAAATGGGCTCATCGGCTTGGGAGACAGGAGCTAAAAGAACGGATGAGCCGTTTTCGGAAAAATGGATAACGAAAATGACCAATAAATCGAGCAAAAGAAGGAGACAATTGGAAAAGAGAACCTTTTTGGTGGGTATGTGATGGGAACCACTGAGCAAATGGAAAATTTAAAAAAAAACCGAAATTTTTCACCATGATGGTTCTTAATTGTTTTAATATACATATCTCCAAATATACATATCTTCAGTTGTGATCAATATTACAAAATATTAGAATTGATTAGTTTGATCTGAAAAATAGCTGTCAAAAACCATGTGCATGTGCATGTGCAGTTTGGGCCTAGTATTGAATGAAGTCAGGTTATTTTCACAGTTTATGAAGTTTCGGTTTTCCAGAAAATGCCAAGAAATCCTTAATGTAGAAGTGGACACATTGGCCATAATTACTTACAGTATTAGGATATGAAAACGATGCAGATGTAAATAAAGCGCTGTATGTAAAAACAAAAAACATAAGACAAAAACGTAAATTAAAAAAAAAAAAAAAAAGTTAACAGTACATTTCCATCAAACAGGTATTTTTCAAAATTTACTCCAAAACAGTTTATAGCTGCAGACGTCTAAAGATTCTTGATATAAAATTTGCAATCACCTGTAACACAAAAATACATTGTGTTTGCAGATGAATGCTAGCACTCAAACAATTTTCATGAAATATTTAGTTGTTATCAAATTAGTTTCTCAAACAACAAATACGCCGGAAATTAAGAATAAAACTTGTGCTCTTGTTACATGGAATTAAATATTTCGAGACCTTTAAACTTGTTTCTGTAAAAACTTCTAGAGTATCTCGTTTTTTTTCAGATTTGAAGAAAAATATTGACTTGTCTAATGTATGGCGCTGTATCGTTTTCAATGGAAGTTTAATTCGAAATTATTTACTAAAAAAACTACAGATATTTTAAAAATTATTACACCATTTAATCCCCAAAAATACAATTTTTTCTTTTTCATTCACAGCTCTGTATTAAGATTGCCACCTGTTTTCATATTCGGTTGTTCATATTTTATGTGTGGACTAAACTTATTAATGTGCATAATTTATTGATTTTATTACAGAATTTGAGAGCAGTAGAAATGCAAAAAAAACAAATTTCATAACTTTTATCTTCGAAACACAATTTTTTTTTGCTCGAGTAATTAGAGTAATTTTGATAAATTATTTTCAGTATAAGAAAGTGATTTTTTCCGGCAAAGGTGATCAAAGATAAACTACACAGATCTTTTAATAGTCTGACGTCTGATCTAACCATACCTGTTTCTATCTTTCAAAAGTCATCTCATAAATTCTACTTTTATTGTTTATCTGTCACGGTTTTCCGGTTTATCAATGAAAACACAGTTTTGATGGAAAGAAATGTGTGACTGAAACGTGATAACTAGGCGTTCATATCTTTCGGTTTCGATGACAAAAGTTCAAAAGTATAACTCATTGAAAAAAAAAACACAAACACTACAAGAAAATGGTGTGATGGTGATGATGATGCCATTGGATTTCACATCAGCTCTAGTAGTTCGTATTACACCCCACCCTTTTCTGCTCCAGTTGCACGATCGATTCGCAAAATCCAATAAGATCTTGATCACTTGGGCACGCAAGGGCGTGCTGCTCTCTGTCTTCGTTTCCTGCTTCTAGAGTACTAGAGACCCCTTGAAATATGATAGGCGTTGTAGAAACTTGCCGCCAGCTTCTTACTTGCAAAAAGTGGACTGTTCTTGTCATGTAGCCATCAAATAGGAACATTGATAAATGACGGGTTCACTGAGACAGAGCAGTTCTTCAGTTGCGTTCTTCAAAATGGGAAACTGGTTCAGGTTCCGTAAGTAACAAATGAATTACACGACAATGATAATGAAACATTTTAGTTCATTATGTTACACTTGTGCCCTTTCGTGGAACAATATGATAACAACAATGCTTTGGCAGTACTACATTTCATAGAAACCATTAATTATCAGCTTATTTTTATTCAGTTTAATTTTTTAATTAGGTGTTTGAAGAAGCTGGGGGAGATGTTACAACCCGAATATTTCTGCGTTTTTTTAATGGGCTCTTTTTACTGAAATAAAACCGAATGCTATTTTTCCCCGAATCAAAAAGGAACCCCATCAAAATATAGTAGTTAAAGACTTAGCGATTGGCCCCTTTTGACTGCAAATTTGGAAAATTTCATAAAATATATTATGAAGAGTTTTAAATAATTATTTTAATGCCATAAAGTGGTTATTAACAGTTTTTCCGCAAACGCTGTCCCATCTAAAAATTCCAGATTATTTATTTATTTATTTATTTATGGTCTTTTCTGCAATAATCAGATCTTAACTTCTGACATACAGTGCTCAAACATCACGTTCATATACACCCATTTAGCAGTAGACCAAAATACAGCTACAATACACAATCACCAGCGTCGAAAACAAAAGGTAAAATCAGAAACAGGCTACGCCTTGACAATAAAGGAAACGGATATTTGTTTATGACTAATGTATCACTGTTGCACTTGCATTACCAGCTACGTCATTAGAAAAGTTGTGTAAGTGACAAAAATGTCGAAGAAATCTGAGTGGGGGCCCCCCGTTGTCACCCTCACGCCCGATGTGAAATATGTGAAATACGAGAAAAAAACCAAATTGGAGATAGATGCCTCTCTTCAGAAAATGGAGAAGGAGCCGTCAAGGATAGCCCTTTTGCTTCCTACGTCCTCAGCCGAACAAAAGACGATTATGGGAGCCGTTGATTGATGACGACGGGGGAAAGAAAAAGACTACAACCGAACAACGGCGACGACAATTCCGACAGAAAAAGTTGTAAAAAAAGAGGGAGGTTTTAGTTGGAATAAAAATTGAAAAATGAGCGCTCGTCTGAAATATAAGAGAAATTGTTGCGTGTCTTGAAAAGTAGAAAACCCACTTAAGTTTTTCATTATTGGATGGCCAAACGTAAAATTTACATTTATTGTGAACATCGTTGTTTAAAATGTCAATTTTTTATGCATCTTTACAATTTGATCAAATTATCTGAAGTGGACGCGTTCCTGGAAATACCACAAAATGTCTGAAAAACGGAGTACACCACTGGGGTTTTGACAAACTAAACTCATACTAACTGAAAAAGATATCTACATATGTAGGTAAAAGACTTCTAAAAGTTTTTTCGAACGTTTCAGAGTCCAGTAAAAAAAGTAAAACAGAAACTTGCTTTTCGAGTGCAAATAACAACAACTATTTGAAAAATTGTACCTAGATATTTATGCACTTAAAACCATCAACAATTTTAAACATTTTCCTAATGGCGCTACTATATTTTCAATTTTTTAGCATGATTGTTTCCCAGATTAAACATGGTTCGTTCAAATTTAAAGAATAGTGTGTGGTTTTATCACATCTTCAAGTACTTTGTTTTGTAGTCAAAATTGGCCTGCTTGTTGTGTAGATGTTATTATTGTTATATAAAAACCCAAGGAACCTTTCAAATGTTGGAGCATCTATTTTCATAAACTGATTGATCTTCTTCATACCTATGTATGTATGTACCCTAGTATGTATTTTCGTCAACTCGTTTGTATTTTCAGGTATTCGTGCGTTCTGTAGCGATTTCATAGCATCTCAATATCAAGTTTACGTATGACAATAAATTTCTCCTGACTTTTTATAGTTCCAGAAACGAATTTTTAGGTTGTTACCAGGGAATAAATTCTGCAAACAGGTTTTCAGTGAGGTGCCCCATTTTGCAAAAGCTTCAGTGAACTGTAAAATAAAGAATTCATACTGATTTACACTAGAATTGTATGTTGCAAATTTAGTTGCAACATTAAATAGCGTATTAAATTGTAAGTATTTCACTACACGATTTATTTAACCCATTCTTTGAACTGTTCATAGTGTTCATAGTCATGTTACTACATAGATTTCAATGACCCTTATATAGGTTGATGTAAGATATATGCAAGCCTGGCCACATATCAATCATTCCATCATATCAATTTTTATACGATGTCTTTGGTTTTCGATTTGTGATCGATAGCGAGATGTGATGTTGGTTCCAAGGTTCAAAGCTGACACATTTCAATGACAAACGACAACTTCCTCCTATCATTCATTCTCTGCTATCCCATCAGAGAACGGTTTTTATAGTCATTATTCGCTGGATATGGAGTAGAAACCAAAATGCAAAAAGAAAAAGAGAGAGAGAGGGAGGAAGAAGCGAATCAAAATGGTTGTTGTTGACGATCAATGGAGGAAGAGACAAGCCGAGAGAAGATGATCAAAAGTGTGAAACAAACCATCGTCATCATCAGAAGGGTATAAAATCGTTATCAATTGACTGACTTCTTCTCGCCTTGTTTTGGGGGGAGAAAAAAAGGAAAAAAGAAAAAAGGAGAAAGAGACGGAACGGTGAGTGGTGATGACAATATTGATATTGGCAGAACATGATTTTACTCCCATGCCGCCTTGTTGACTGATGTGTTGTTTTTTCAGCGATTCCGGCACTTCTTCATCAATTGTTACTGCATCACATATGACGTCCTACTTTAAAATTCTAGAAGTCACGGTAATAGTTTCATTTTTCGCTTAGAAGATACTCGAGTGCTTTGCTATTTTTTGGAGCGGCATAAAATATGTGTGCATGTAGTCAACGAGGAGTCAAAAACATAAATTCTGTAAAATCAAACTTCTCGACTGTCGCTTGAATATATAATATGTGCTCCACTTGAACTGTTAAAAAAAGTATTCAAAGTTTCGAAAAACTTACTCTAGCTACAATCTTCGGATTTTTCACGATTTCCGATTTTGAACTGGTTCAGATCATTTTAAACAACGAGTCTATCAAACTTCTAGTTCAAAATTAGTGTTTTTCTCTATATCTAAAATTTAATATTTCAGTACAAATGCGAGAAAGAGTGCCCATGTCGTCCAGAGAACAAACTCTCATCCTCACTGAGCCTTTCCACAGAGAAATTATCTTCATTACAAACTCCGAAAAAAGTTCGCTTCACAGTTGTTCCAGTTTCTGAATCTACGAGTTACATATCAGGGAGTCCTATTAGATCCGGATGGTTTTGACAAAGTTCTTATCACATTTTCTTTTCCTTTAATTTTTTTTTGCAAAAACATTGAATGATATTGTTTTGGGTATGATTGATATCGAATAAATCATATGACCGGATCAATTTCGAACATCACAACTATCACGTACTGCGTTCCTTGGAAATCGCCCGAACATGGTAACAATTCATGAGAAAATCGATAATTTGACCACTCAATGAATTAGATTGTACTGATACAAAGTTTTTCAATATGATCTTGTTTTTATTTAATGCAATTGTCATTAATGTCTTGTGTGAGCGGATTGCTTAATTCAATTAAATCATTTATAAGATCAAAAGATTAGACCGTGTTCTAGAAAATCCAAGAGCCTGCAAACAAACCGGATATCTGAATTTTGTGTAGTTTCTTGATGCACCTCTGATGTTGAAAATTCCAAACTTTCAGGATGTTTTTGAAGAGCCGTCAACACTAGATTATTGATATTTTTATGAACATTTTTCATCAAGAATCTGACGAAATGTAATCCTTCATGCGCTTTTTTACAGCACGGAATGTTTTATGATAAGCAAGACTCTGGCTCCACAGATTTACATTAGATTCACGGTCACGATGCTCGTTGAGGCTTTGAGCAGATTTATCACATCTGAACATCACACAAATTTTGAAGATGGGTTTCTGTTTGAAAGTTCCGACTTCTTCACTATCTTTTATATTTTTTGGGATAGACAATTTGAAAGGTGTAATCTATAACCAATCAAAAAATTAATTCAATACTTTCAGCAAATTTGACTTTGGACGTATAGATTTTAAGTGTTTTCATAGTCCTCATCCGACTAGATTTTGCGATAGTAAGCGGGAAATCATGTTTTAAATTGGGCATAGTTACTCGTCAAAACGCCACAACTTTTTAGCAAACTCATGCAGCTTTACAAAGAAAACATTCAAAAAATTTTGTCAAAATTTGTTATAAAGTTCTCAAGCAGAAACTCAAGTACTTGTGAGCGAAATAAAACTTACAGTTTGCCAATGTTGCAACTTTTCAGAAAAGCTGCAACAGTTTGTTGAAAAAAAATTAGTAAGAAGAGTGTGATATGAAGTTCGTTTTGTCTACAGGTATAATATTTCTTAAATTTTAAGGTTTTTTTTTAAAACAAACGCCAAAGAAGCAATAATCATATAGGTTTTGTTCTCCGAGAAAAACTAAGTAAGATAACATTTTCGAATTCGAAAATATCACCGTCCGCATTGCTACAGGCCTTCACAAATTTCGGAAACGCACCAACAATGGCGGACAAGTAGGCCCGCTTCAAGGTTTTTCATGATTTTCTCGGGGGACTCATTAGTAATCAAGTAAAATTTATAGGTCAAAGAATGCTCTTGATTCAGAGATTTTTCATACAAAAAATCTAAAAGATTGATATTGTTAGGTGACAGTGGCAGCTGATTGAATACTCTGAAATTCAGTTAAGGCCTAAACTAAGCTTGTGCGCGGAAGCACTAACATGTTAAGAAAATCATATTTGTGTTTTTAGTTATTCTTTTTACCCAAGGTTTTATAAGTTTTTACGAATTTGCTCTTAGATGACATTACGGATCGGTGTGCCTCGTGAAACAGAAAAAAAGTGATGCAAACTAATGGGGCTTTAAAACACACACTATTCCGTTTATTATTTTTATCAGCTGTTCACGGACAGTTTCCATTAAAACAAAATTGATATCTAATTATACAGTTAATTTTACACTTGTCTCATCAAAAAAAGCAAGAATCCGTTTGTGGAACCTATGTTTATGGTCCTTCAAAGAAACATGGATTGTAGTTTTATACCCGCGCTTTCGTTTCCAAGTGTTCTGCCATAAACAAAATTTATTTTGGCAAGTGCTTTTATACTCCGTCTACACTGTATTTAAGACAATATCACTCAAAAAATTTCGAAAAATGTTGATATCTGACACAGTTTCAAGAGCTAGATGCTTCAAGTGGAAGAATTGAAGATCCCGAAAAACTATTGAACATTTTCTATGGAAGGTTTCATCACTTTTTGCTGTGGCAAAATATGTATTTGGCTGCACCACACATCTCAAAATGATTAGTATTTATCGAAAATAAATGATCTACAAGAGTTAAATCAAGAAACTTTAAAGTTGAAAAGTGTTCAGAATTTACTTGATATTATCACTAATGCTGCAAGATGTTCTTTAAAAATTCTGCATTTGGGGTTTTTAAATATATGGACTGCATTAACACACAATATTAAAATGCATTTTTATCAGAGTCAGTGGCAGTTTTTTCTAGTTGTCTTTTATTTTACAACATTTAACTCTACTGTCCATTTTTTTGTTGATTAATTCACAACTATTTATCCTAGTCCATCTTAAATAGTGTAATTTTGTATTTGACTCTTGTTTTTCTCTGAATATTCTTCTCTGAATATTGCATTTTAACAACATACAAATTGCAAGCATTTTCAATTTGTTTTCTGGCAACAATTTGGATAACACCACAACATTCAGAATATAGGTGAATATTGTAAGAAAGCAAAAAACCAATAGGAAAAATTAGAACGATCATAATCTCCGAGTCGACCCGATCTGACGGTTTGACAACAAGAAAGAAAAGTGTCAAATGGATTTGAGTTCTGGAAATAACACCGATGTGAACTCACCAGGAGATATTTTTGGAAACATACACCGTATTTTGTCTACATATCAGTCTTGCTCCCCTGCGGGCCGGTTGAAAATTAGTCTTGCATGCAAGAAAATACGGTACTTAAAATATTATGTTTATTGTTTGATTTGTTTTCAGTTCTAAAGCATTTTTACCGAATTTTCCTATTAGTATTGTGAACAATTGTGCTGCATGCAACACAAATAGGGTGAATACAGTGTTCATAATATTTGTCAAAATTACAACAAAAATATTTGTAGTTTGTGTGAAAATATTCCCGTATTCTACGCCAAAAGACGTGCGTAACAAAATTAATACTCTTCACATTTTGAGATCTTCAATCTGATATATTTTTAGTCCACATATGTATTTTACGAAAGTTAATGCTCAGTGCTTCTCAAACATGTACAGATGTTGATATGGTTCGTGTTTTATTGCCCTTTCTAAACATTTGTTCACATTTTAAACATTGGTTCAACATTATCGTATTCATTTGTTTTGCGCGGCAAAAATTTGATCTTCATCTTCCTAATACTACTTTACTCAAAAATAAAATTTTTAAGCGATATAACGTTTTACAAGATTGTAATGCGCCAAACCCGTTTTGAAATTTACCGACAAAATAACGACATTTTCAAAAATTTTGAAAACGTAGTAAGTTGAAAAAATTGCTCGTTTTTATACTTCTAGAAAACGTTTTTTTAGCTTGAAAATATGCCAAAGTACGTGAAACTGTTGAAATTCACTAATATTCCCAAATTCGAAGATCATTTTAGATGGTTATGAAAATCTCATTATGACAACAAACAAGTCTACTTTTGCTGTAGGTATGAAGCAGGCGTAGGCTTTCTTGAAAACATGCAGGATCGCTGTCTTTGCTTTTGCTTTTGGCCGAACATTGAAAAATCACAACCATCATCACTTGTTTAACAAGCAGGTTGATTAAGTTTTTTAAGATCGTTTTTCAAACTTCTAATTCTTCAGATCCTGAAACAGAAGCTGTAGAAAAAAACTTAAGCACTTTATTCATATACAATTTTTGGGAAATTTATATATCAATTTAATTTTCAATTTCCAAATAATCAGACAATACTTGAGTTGCGTTGATATGATTCCTTTTCTCCGCGTAAAATCCATGTTGTGTTCCGTCCGAAGGCAAATAAAAGGTTTCTATTGTAGACGTTGTCTGAAACATGTCCTGATTTCTCCTGCTCTTCTATAAAAATGTTAACATCTGCACCTATTGCACAATGAGCCCATCTTCACCTACATTATCTGATAATAGGTGAAGAAGGACCACCTTGCACCTCTGTCATCATGATGATTTTTGGAGCATTATCATCATTTCTAGTGGGTGTGGTCTACAGTAAAAGATCCCAAAGATTATTAGTTTGAATCAGTTTTCATACTTTATTCCTTCTCTCTAGCACTATGGCCTACCCTTACCCCGTTTTCAATGCTGAAAATGTCTTTGACAATACCCAGCAACAAGTTGGATTCTATGATTATTCAACTCCATTCAATGGTACATACTCCTTTACTACTGACTATTCTTATTATAATAACTACTATGACTATGTCAATACTTATGCTTCTTATTATCCAACTGCAATGGATTCTTCATCTTTAAATATTTCATCAACTACTGGAAGTCCTAATTCTTCACATTTCACCACGTTTACTCATTTTTCCACTCCATCTACATCTCCATCTACCTCTACTCAAAGTTCAACTACACCGAGCAATTCTGATAATAAGAAGTCATTTCAATGCTCAAATTGTTCAGTAACTGAAACAATTCGTTGGAGGAATATTCGATCAAAGGAAGGAATTCAATGTAATGCTTGTTTCATTTATCAACGGAAATATAATAAGACTCGTCCAGTCACTGCCGTTAACAAATATCAAAAAAGAAAATTAAAGGTACAGGAAACGAATGGTGTAGATTCATTTTAATGTAAATTACATCATTGTAAATTGTATAACTCAATTGTAATTTTATTGTTTTAAACCGGTAAAATGTTTTTAATTAATATGATTTCATAACTAATACATTTATATTTAATTCTTGTTCTCGATTTTAATTACATCATAACTCAAGATTTATAGAGGAATAAATTTAAAATTAACAAACCCTGTATCGTTTTGAACTTTTGTTCTTTGTTTTCCCAACAGCGCTGTTCATTTTTTTCAATCTCGTCAGCCAGAACAGCTTTATATATGCTTAGGATTTAGAGAATCCGACAGCGGAAACCAAACTTTTGCAGAAAAAAATTGTGGACGGGAGAGCGAGACAAAAAGGGCCGAAATGTGTTCTTCAGTCATTGCTTTGAAAGGTTTCACTTTTCTAGTGAGTTTTGTTTTTCGAAGAACTTTTTGAGCTGCACTATAATTCTTGTATTAGATGTTTGTTTTTCAATAATTTAGATTTAAATTTTTCTGTGATGTGTACTGTGACCATGCGATTGTCACCCACTAGAAATGTTGCATTCTGAGTCGGAAAATGATGCTTACTATTTTTAAAATTTCTCTCCAATTTTTCCGTGTTTATTGTCACAATCAACCCAAAAATAGAATATTAAATCAGTTGGTTTGCACTCGTCACTGAATTCTGATTCATTGTTTCGCATAAAGTTATAACACCTTCTCTAGTCACCCTAGTTTCCATTTGGCCTTCTGTCTGCTTTCTATAGGATTGGCTACATGGTACATACATCTGTTATTTGTCATGCTGTGTTCATCACAAAAACTTTACCCCATAAAAAGTGTCATACAAGGAACACGAATCATTGAGTGAAGTGTGACACAGTTTTCAATTATTTAACATTCGCTTTGTTTTAGTAGACTGCTGCTCTTTTTTCTTCAAAGTAAGATAATCTGGAGGACAGACAGGAAGTTGTTAAAGTGATGTATAAATATCGAATATGTTTAGTTGAATGCAGTTTTTTTCGAATAATTTGTTGCACAGCCCGTACTTGTTACACTAGTTACTTTTTCTCGAACTTTTGATGTAGCTTAATCATTTTCCCCTTTATTTTTTATGTAAGAGATAGTACTTGTAAAGTGTAAAACGTTATTCAATATATACCAAGAACAATTACACCCATATTCGAAAAAAAATAGTTGGGATTGTGATTTTTCTCTACCTATTTTCAACATTGCCAAATTAATACTTTGATAAATTCTCTAGATATATATATATATATATATAATATATATAGATACATTTGCATGTAGATCATTTTTCTCTGAGCTCCAAGGTTAAATTCCCAATTTGTGCAGGAAGATTTGCCCAAAATACCTGTCGATTCTGTTTTCAGCAAATTTGGAAAATCTGGAAGCATCCAATTGTTTGTTTGCAGCGCAGCCATTGGAATATTTTTATTTTTTAATTTTTTCCAGTCCACTTTTGTTTTGAAATTACAATTTTTGAAGTAATGTAAAAAGTAGAAAATAGCCTTGGGCAAACAAAACTTTGAAACAAAATTTCATTAACGTTTTTGCCCCCTTCCTCCGCCCATTTCCTCTTCTCATCCCATTCGAATTTTACCCCATTGGGAATTTCAATTCTTGTATCAGTTTTGTTCTTTTTTAGTTTTAAGAAAATTGGCATATATTTTTGAAAAAACGTCATTTTGATCTTGCAGAACAGCTCTGTTTTGTTTTGTGTCGGGTGGTACCCTAACACCATCATTCTTTCATTCAACCCATAAAAGCCAGCCGTCACAGAGGAACACATTTGAAAAAAAGGGTTCCGCGTCTTTTTAGCTTTTAACTACCATCTGCTCTCTTCCAAAAAAGGACATTGAGTGCTCATTTAATTTTTCTGCTCATTTGTTGATTGGGTTTTTCTACACTTTGACATTCTTTAAAATTATAATTAAAAATAAAATCTTTAAAAATAAAATAGAAAACAAGACGAAAAACATCCTCATAACTCCCTAAAACTAGTGTTTATCGGATTAGATACACATAGAGACGTTCGAGAAATTCAATTTTTTTATCTCATCGTTTACGTATTTTATGTATTTGCACATGTGCGATGAGCATTATTTATGTTACAACAAACCCGTTTTTCCTCATATTTCATCTTGCCATTCTCATTTATTTTCTTATTTATGATATTTGAAAATAACAGAAATTATTTTTACTCTTAATCAGATGAAATACTTTGCAAATATCATAAATGTTATAATTAAAACAATTGAAATTTTTGTTGCGAATATTTAAAACATACAAAAAAACGAAAAAATAAACATACTTAATGTTCCTAGTGAATATCAAATTTCTCTGTGCGTCCGCAAATGCATCACGTGGTTTTGTTCACAATTTCAATTAAAAAACTTCTTGAACTTTAAAAATATGTGTTCACACATTAATTAATTTTCACAAGATCTGTAACATGGGGCATAATTTTTGTGAATTTACCAATCAATCATTAATATAAGATAGTTTCACGTAAGTTCAACGCAAGTTTAAAAGTGATAAAAAAAATCAAATTTTGCATTCAACTTTGCAAATTTGTTCTCAGGATGAAACTTCTTGAAAATTTCACAAAAGTGTTTTTTCTTTTTCTTTTTAACGGTTGAAAAGTTTAACAAAAAAATACTCAATATAGCAAAATTCTAAAATTTTATCAACTTTACCCTGTTGTAGAAATTGAGATTAAACTAGCGAATTTTTCATAAACGACACAAAATTTCAAAATGAGGTTGTGATTAAATAATAATATTTTTTCCAGTCGCTCCGCGGACAAGTGGCCTAAATTTAAGATTCCTGCGGAACCTCAATTTTTAAAATTTTTTACTCAAATAAAAAGCAGAACCGTTACTCCTTCTTATGGTTTGCGTTTATATCTTCACAACTTTTTTTGCTCTCTATTGTCAATAACGTTGGTTTTACAAGATACAAATAACTTAAAGTTTCAGGGTAGTTACAGCTAAAAGAGACCGCAGCAAGGGATCCTGTCACTGAGAATGTTCATCTTTGCCGCAGTAAGTGTTCATTTTTAAGATAAACCACATGACCTTGTCTCCTTATGATCTGCCTGATCAAACAACCGGCTCTTCGTTGTCAATGACCTCGTGTTTATGTATGTGTTTTGTTTATCTCCAGCACGTTTTCCAAATCTAAACGTTTTTGATGGTTGGTTGAGAAAGAGAAACTCTACGCAATTTTGTTGTCCTTTCGTTTTGCTTCTTCACCGTCGCCAATGTAAAACGCGTGACTGCCGCGAAACAAACTCTAAAATACAGAAATCGTGAGTCAACTGTAATTTTTTCGACGATTTCCTTTCTGATTCAATTCCACATATCGATTTTTAGAATGACACCGATTTGCATGAATTATCCGTACCCCCGTCAGTCTGAACAGCAACTTTTCTTTTTAACTTTTTGATTTCTGTTGTTTAATCAAGTGCTTTTTGCGTTCATAAAATATAAGAATAAACAATAACTAAAATTAGAATTTCTTATTTTTACGTATTTTTCCTTCAACAGCATATCAATTTAATTTGAAAATAATTTGTCTTGTTCAATGTTAGGAATTTCGCAAACGTTTAGTTGCCATATGTACAAAGATATGTATAAAGAATGTGGAACATTTTCTTTCAAAAATTGAAAATAATTTATTCTAGTAACATTTTTGAACACATAAATTTCAAGTATAATCTTGAAATTTTTTCATGTCGTTAAAAAATCAAATGCAACGTAATTTGAAACACCTACATTGTGAGACTTTTGCAGAAAACAAAGTTAAAGGTCAATGAGACCCTCCGAATACGAGTGCCAAAAGTATTCAATTAAATTTCCAGTTTTTACGCGATGAAAAACACCAATCAACAATGAGCCAAAAGTGTGGTGTGCTGCTCTTTTCCAAGCGTAACATTTAAATTGAACTTCTGTTTGAAAAATGAGGAGAGCATATAGAGCCAAATGATACAAAACCACTCTCATGATATTAGAATTTCCGACTCCTACCCCGACCCGACCGACCCAAAAAATGGGGCGACCCACTCCACAGGCCTAGTCTTACATCCCTACGGACCAATTGAAAATTAGTCTTGCATGCAAGAATAATAGAGAAAGCTTCAAAGCTAATTTGTTCAAAAACAATTTCCTTTTTGGATCTTCTCCGCCTTCAAACTCCAGTTCAGAATGTTATGTGTCCAATTTTCTTTTGCACGTTCGCTCAAGAGTACACATGACAACTACATATTATCTTTTTTATCAGTTCGTCATTTGATTTGATCGCTATTCATGTGCCCTTTTCATATTTACTCTTCGCAACTCTTTTGTGAGCACCATTGTTGCAACCACAACTTGCATAATTACTACAGAATCGAAGTTTCAAAAAAAGATTGCATTCTATCTCGCGCTCCCATGCGCTTTTTTCGTTTTATTTGCGATTGAAAAATAGCTTTCCTGCTTTGCGGGCTATGCAGAGCAGTAGTTTTCAATGGTTTTGTCTGGGCACACAGAGAAGCGTACAGTGTGATTGAAAAAGTGGGGTAGCAGCCAGTATAGAGCAAGAGAAATGTACAGCATTCAATTTTTCATTCGTTTTCTATTTTGCTCTTATAAACTGTGACATTTCTAGTGACTGAAAACGAGAAATCGCAGTGTCTTGTTTAAAACTCCCTCAAAATCTTTCTCTCTGAAATAATAATTCAGAAGAATTATATATTTTTCTTTTTGACAATGACTTCAAATATAATCTCAGAAATCTTACAATTCACTGGAATGTCACAGTCATAATCTCGTATTATTTGTATCTGAAATAGACGTTATTGCGCCATGTCTAGGTGGCTTTGTTAGAGAAAATACGCGTTTTTCTTAGCTCATCTATTTTTTTTTCTTCTTGCAAAAAGCTGACTTCTTGTTGCATATTCATTGAACGTTAGCTTTTTTGGCAAAGGTTTATGTAGGATTATTTGTAAGACTTGAGTTTTAAGCTCTAAGAATTTGAAAAAAGGTATGAAAAGCTACCAAGTTTTTCATTTTTCTAGTTACGAAAATTGGCTTTCTCTTTTTTTCCTTCCAAACTAGTAGAAAAAGCACTGCCATTGAAATTAAAAAAAACAGTTTTCAACAATTTTTCACAAAGCGGAAAACTTGAAAAATAAATGCTTTTTTAAGTTAAGAAAATATGTCGTCACAAAAGTTCTTGCAGATTTTGCACTGTGCTTTCATAAAGTTATTGGGCTTTCTTGAACTGTTGTTAGTTGTCCTTGATGTACTTCAAACTTTCATAAATTCCTTTTCCAATTACAGCGTTCTCAAACTATTAAAAAAATATGATTCAATAACTGTCTGCACCATTTAGAGAGAGAGAGAAACTAAGCGTTCCTTTCTTTCCTGAAAAAAAAACAAAGTCTCATGGGTTTACTCAGATGACAAAGTAACACAAAAAAACAGAAAAAAAACTCCAAAGTTTCCGTGCCAAAAGTTGCGCCGTCGTGTCTATTTACTTGACACACTTGCCATCACACTTGAGCAAGTACAGCTGTTCCTCAGCACCGCGAGCACTTTTTCGAGAAAATTGAAATTACGTGTCAATTCATGTCTCCCACAGCAGTTCATCAATCATTTGCTGCATGTTGCGACCAATTTATCTTTTCGTTTTTTGTTCAAATTTGAAACAGAAATTTCGAATAAGGGTTCTTGAGTGTAATCAGTCAACGATTGTGATTTTTAATGCGATAAAAAATCCAGCATATTTTTTGAAACTTATCTTTGCCATTTTTCTTCAAAACAATTTTTAATTTGCTCACCTAACCAAATTAAAGGCGAAAGATGTTTTTTTTAATATAAAAATGTCGTACGTTTTGTTTCCCAAAATACATTAATTCAAATCTATTTTGGTCAAATCGTTGTAACTTTTGTTCATATCTGTCTTGTCCACGGCGCAAAAATGTTATCAAATTTTGCTAATTAGTCATCAACTTTTTTTAATTTCATAGGTTCTAATGGCATTAGTTAAACGATGTGTACAAAGATGTAATTATACGCTTTTCAAATATATGCAAATTTTTCTTGATTAACTATGTGTCCAAACGACTAAAAACCGTTAATCTTACTGTTAATTGAAAAAAAGTATTTGAATCTGTTATAAGTCATCATAATTTTACCAAAAATCTAAAAGTTTCAATTTATCTTTAGTAGAACAAATGTATATTTTAATTCTTGTTTGTGAAAGTACAGATTTTCTTGTTTTATACACTACTTCTAAAATGCTAAAATGTTTTATTGTCTATTTATTACTTATTTTTTCAACTTTTCAGGCTTTCCAACAGAACACAATAATAATGAGTACTACTTCCAATGAAGCATCTGTGATTGAGGTCGTTCCTCCAAATGCAAACTGTGACAAGCCGAAGAAGAAATTCCAAGTTGTTCCGGTTCCAGGAGAGTTTACACGTGGCAGATGGAAAGTGATTGATACCAGATTTGGGTCGGCAATGGGAGGTTAGTTTAACTACTTGAAAACGAATAATTTATCAATTTAGAAGAAAATCAATAAATTTATTAGATACCAGTTCAAAATTCCGAGCATAGAAGTACGTGTTTTAGTACGTGTTTTTAAAAAAATGTTTGAGGTTGTTGAAGTACCAGTGAAAATCTTTTTTCAAAATTATTGATTAAAAAAAAATAAACTGGACAATAAACACAATTTATTTTTTTCAGAATTTGGAAATTATCCTCCAGAAGACGAGTACAAGATGATCGTAACAAGCAAAAACAATGTGATCACCGTCCGAAAGAAATTCCCTCGGCCGACAACAGTCACCTCTGCTCCAATTCTCGGAGCAGAAGAGGCGGACAGCATTCGTGTGCTACAAAAAAGTCAGCCGCGGTGAGTGATCTCACATAAATAAACCCAGATTTAAAATCTTAATATCCAAAGCAATCACGTGAGATAATGCGCGCGCGCGTCAGTAGACTTTGAAAGGTGGCTAGAAAAGTCTCTGGAGAATTGGCAAGGCGTTGAAAAGCGGGCGGCTTTCAAGTAAAAAATAATACCCAAAAAATATCGAGTTTCAGACGAACTCTTTGCTTTCGTTTCTTTTTTTGCGTAACTAAAAGGCATTTAGAATTTTTATTATTTTCGCAACACTGATTTTTAAAGTGAAATTCTCTTTTCTTTGAAGTGAAATAAACTGAAGGGGTTTTATTACTTTTTCACCTTGTCGTAAACACATTACTTCTCAAATACCCTATCAGACACATTGACCTTAAAAACACGTCAAAAACGCAATTACCCATTCTTCAAATCGCTCCGTATTATCCTCCTGTCATATCGATTTCTTCCGATTACCTTTGCAGTTATGTTCATGTAAGTAAGCGTAATTTTTAATTTGAAAATGACTCCAGCACGTCATTTTTTCGGCTTAAGTACTTTGTTTGTGTTTTTTATTTTTGTTTCTGCTAAAAGCGGGAAGGGACCACACATTTCCTTCCTGATATATATTCTGAGAGTAGAAAAAAGAGAAAACAACTGAAACGAACATGCCAGTTGTTTGGGTTGGAACGAAGAGCGATGAGGAGATGAAAAGAAAAGTAGCAGTTTTTTTCACTCAGTTTCATCTTTTTGCTATATTTTGCACCTTATTATTAAGAAAAGTTATGAGTTGTTTTGTCCATCAGATAAAATTTGTTTTTTAATTTTACCATATTTCCTCTAATATGTACATAGAAACGGTAAATATTTTGCCTGTTGGCATTTTATAAATAAAACAAAGGGCAACTGAAATATGTCATTAAAATTAAAAAATGGACGTGCAATAATGAAAGAGAAAACACTGCGAATTAAAATTATTTTGTGTTTTGTTAAAGTTTAACAAAAAGTACCGGAATTGTTTAATGACTTCGATTTGCATTTCATTATTGACACTATGCATGAATCCAAGGGAAAGCAGTTCTTCAAAAATACGGATGAAAAGCAAAAAAAACCAAATTGAATTACAAATTACAACAAGTGTTTTAGTAAATCTTAAAATGTTCAGCTTCTGGATTTTAATTTTGGTAAAAGTTCACAAATGAATAATTTTTCGCAAAAAAAAACGGGAATTAATAAAGAATAATTCACGTGCTCGTATAACAAACTATATGTAGTTATTAACAACTAAACAATTTCTTAGTCATCTGATTTTCAAATATCCTATTTTATTCTAACAAGCTGTGACGTCATTTCAAATTTTACTCAAACGTAAATATACAACACTAATATCTCACTTTTTATTTTAATTTTTAGTCTATATTATTAAGTGGTTTTTTATTTTTCTTTTCTTATTTTAATGTTTCCACAAAAAAATACGTAGAATTAAATAAAAGTAACCATTGAAACCGGCTTAGAATTTAAATTTAAAACAAAAAAATGTAGTGAGCAATTAGTGTTGTATGTTTACGTACCTGTCCACTTTTTAAGGGGTCAAAACAATGCCATAAGCTTTAAAAATAAATTTGCTAAAACCCTAATTGTAAAGTATATTATCTGCTTCCAAGCTATTTATAGCGTGTAAATTCTTGTGAACCTTCATCCGGGGTTTGCTTCCATTTTAAGCATTCATTATTATTTTACTCGGTCCATATCAATTTTAAGTGAAACCATATTCAGTTGAAATAATGTTACTCTTACAACCCACAATTCTGATTGACATTTTGATTAAACCCAAGCTTTTTATTGCAAAGCTCAGGTTTCCATGGTGTTCGTCTTGGAATGAGGACGCATGATGTCTAACCAAAAGGGACGAGATCTCGTGTGTTTTTTTTCTTTCTTCATCTCATTTCTCCTACTTGTGACTGCTTCTCTTCCGGCGGCCAAACGGAATGGGCAAACTTAAGGGGGGAATGTTAAAGCAATGCCATGCCACCATGTTTCGAAAGGACCACCCCTGTCCAAAAATTTTGTGTTTATTTTATGTATTCGGTTTTTTTCTGTTCTCTTCTTCAGTATTCATTTTTATGCTCGTTCTAGACCCATTTCCGTTTGGTGTTGCTACACTGAAAAACAATGAATATGAGCTCCGAGAAAAAAAAGATCGAACCACTGGAAGAAAAGGAGAGAGGAGTTGATGCAGTAAAAATAGGGATTATATCTCATTTCTTTTTCCCTTTTTCAATTTTTCTCCTTTTTTCGCGCCAATCGGTTATATCAATTCTACCAATAAATGCAGCTCGCGCCTAATACATTATTCTATAATGGCTTTCTGGTACATAGTGAGCGAAGACGAAGGCATACTAGTAAAGAGTCAATATTGGTGAGGCCATGCCTCTTCTTTCGCTGCTTCTTCCGTGGTGAGCCTGAGCCCGCTCAGAGCTCAGTGAGCCTTCGCCGCCGCCCCAGCCGTTTTTCGTTGTTGCCTCCTCAATTCTCACGTTGTGAAGAGAAGAAGCGGGAGAGGAGGAGACGAGTGTGGAAACACGGAGCCCATAAGGTCTTCTCTGGCGCGAAATAACCAATTTCTTCTCCCGCGTGTTTTCCATGACTCAATCGCGCAATCCGCGTGAAAGTAGAAAAATCCTAATAATTTCATATTACAGCTTCGAGCAAGTCCCAGTCACCAATCAAATCAAAATACTTATTATGGACCCAGAAACAGCAGTGGTAACTGCTGGAAATACTGGTAGTACTGCATCCGAGGTGGGAACAGATGTGAGTTTTTCTTCTCGTTTAATCAGGAAGGAAATAAATGCAATGTGAAACTTTCCCACTAACGCGCCTTTCAATTGCCCTCAAACAGCCTCAGCGGCGGCAGCTCTTGAACGAAACACTAATGATCATTAAACAACTTGGTGTACAACTCGGCATCTGGGAGGAAAAGCGTTAAGAGGTTGGAAATGAGAATTAGGATTGTGAAGCGAATTTGATTGAGCAGGAAATGAATATAATTCTAAGCAAAAACAAGAGAACATCTATATGTTTTTTTTTTGAATGCTTGTTAAAAAACAATTAAAAACATTTCAATATTTTTTACTCAATTAGTGTTCCACCCCATTGTGTAACTTTGACCTCTTATATGTATTTTAGTTGTCGTTTGTCGAATACAAAAATGTCTCATGATCAAAATATTTTGTCTCTCTTTCTAAAATGTTGAAAATTTTAGTTGTTCATATTTCTAAAATGAGCTGAGATATAATCTTTTTAATATGGAGTAGTGGAGTACAACACTATTAGAGAAAATACGGCATATTAATCAGGGGTGTGCGGCAAATGGAAAAAATTGCCGAGCTCGGCAAATCGGCAATTGCTGGTTTTTCAAAATTTGCCGAGCTCGGCAAATCGGCAATTGCTGGTTTTTCAATATTTGCCGAGCACGGCAAATTCGGCAAATTCGGCAAATTTGCCGTGCTTAACGAACTCGGAAAATTTTGATAATTTTTGATGTTTTTTGGAACACCAAAACTACCGAATTCTTAACACACATCTGGTTTCTGAATTAGTTCCGTGTAGTATGTCTGCTTAAGCATAAAACTAACTCAATTTTGTGTCATTTTACTAAATTTTTGGCGAAAAAATCAATAATTTTAGTCAAAATTGTACTGTAAAATTTTTGACGTGTGCGGCAAATGGAAAAAATTGCCGAGCTCGGCAAATCGGCAATTGCTGGTTTTTCAAAATTTGCCGAGCTCGGCAAATCGGCAATTGCTGGTTTTTTCAAATTTGCCGAAGACGGCAAATCGGCAAATTTGCCGAGCTCGGCAAGTCGGCAATTTTCGGCAAATCGGCAAATTTGCCGCACACCCCTGATAATAATGACACTATGCAAGTCAAAAGAAAGCAAAATCAAACATTCTGAGTAGTACAATTTTTTTTTTGAAATTGCTTACATCGTTCTGCTTCACTGAATATAATTTACTATAAAATTTAGACATAATTCATACTTTTATATTACCACCAGTTTTTTTTTTCAGTTAAAGCACAATTTTACCTAATCTCTTTGTTCATCCACTTTAATATACATACATCAAGTTGAAACCGCCCGATAATAAACTTGTATATCCAAACAAAGACAGCGATTAAAACAATAGTTTCCCGCCGCTGCTACATTAACAAATTGATCAAATTTTGACAATATAGGTCATTTTTTGTGCCGCTATAACTTTTTTTTGGAAAGTTTTCAAGAAATTTCATTGTGAATTTCAGTGTTCTCAGACAATTTGGGGTCTAATAAAGCAATAAAACAAACTCGAATACATAACCTGTGAAATCTTACGTCTGTTTTTTGTGCAGTCAAACTACCAAGTTTTACTGAGAAAAAAATTGGCCATCTACTTTAACACAATGAATTTGGGCAATTTTAGAATTTTTTTAGTTAGAAAAAAAAAACCAATTTTCATTGCTGAAAATGGGCGATTCTTGCGTTGATAGAAAGGTCTCAAATATCGAATTTTAGTCAAAGAGTATTATTTATGGAGCAGTCATGATTAAGTAAGTGATTTGAAATGTTGATAAAGCGATTTAAAACAAAGAGGATGTTCTGAGCTAGCTGCGAGAAATGAAATTACACCGTGTCTTGTGGGGAAAACCCCCCATCTCTTCGTCAATGAAAAAAACCACGTTTTGTGAGGGTGTCATTTGTGCGATCACGTATATATAGTTGAGCTTTAATATTATCATTAGATCTCGAAAATATCTGAATTGAGAAATATCAAATCAATAAGTTTCAGTTTGCATTGACGAACGACATGACATCCTCTCCATCATCAGTTGCTTTGTTGAGTGGAGACCCAACAAAAATGGAAGATTCTGCAAAATTGGCGACCGCCACCAGTAACACAGTTGTTGCAATCGATAATAAAATTGTACAGGCTATGGATTTGGTAAAAACACATCTCACGTTTGCGGTACGGGAGGAGGTCGAGACTTTGCGGACGACAATAACCGATTTGGAAGCTAGGGTAAGTGTGTTTCTGTTATTTAAACACTGTTGGCTTGATTTCAGTTTATAATAGTTTTTCGTGTTTCAGCTCAATGCACTGCGAGAGGAAAACCGTTTACTTCGTGAAAACGTGTCTCCAGAAGTGTTGGCTTTCATCACTGCAAACAAGCAACTTTGCGAATAAAGGTAAGACGTTTCGAAATGTCTGAAAACATATGAATCTGAATTTGCCGAATTTTGGCGCCTACCGTCTGAAAATGGAAAAGCAAAACCCAAACAGAATTCATTTTCAAAAAAATAATTGAACGTTCATTTTTCTATCTTGTAACTGAGAAATAGTGTTATCCTTTGTCTAAAAATAAAATAAAAATCCGTAAAAGTAAAAAAGAATATTCTGAAATATGGGGTTTCTGTATAATTTGCATACATTTTTTGGAAGTTGTCTAAGAAACCATCGCATTGCACTACTCGTCCGATACGTATTTAAAAAAGCTCAATCTATTTTCGAAATTGTTTTAATGAATTTAATTATTGTTTCAAACTAATTCCGTATTTCAGGTCTCAAAATTCTCTTCAAACATTCCATGTGATTTTATAATCTGTCAAATCCAAAAGATCCCCTTCTCTGCAATTCAAGATACAGCATCAAACTTCAATATTCAACACAACTGAAAAAAGTTCATTTTTCAAAACATACATACTCTCTTGTAAATATGGTTTTAAAAAAGGATTCCGTGTTGTGCTCCCCTTCATTAATATTATTGTTATGTATACAGAATAATTTCATTCATTTTTTCTTACTTTTTAAATGAATCATAAGCGAGCTTAAAAAAGGTCAAAATGAACTTTATAATCTATTTTTTATATGTAAAACGTTTCAGGTCATTTGCGCATTGTTAATTTTTCAGGAAATATGATGAAGCTCTCCTCTTTCTGTTTTGAAAAAACTTGAAAGAAAGCTATGAAATGACCGCTCAGTACAGGAGTATTTTCTATTGAAACAATAATTAAAATGTTGCTTTGAAATTCGAAAATTAACTGAAACTGATTTTAAAAAAACCACGCTAAATTAATCATATGTCAGAAAGTATTGTACGATTTTGTATAATGTGGGTTTTCAATATTAACAAAAGAAGAACTTCAAGTATGATATGACTACACCAAGACTGTTTTGGTTTTAGATAACCATACAATTTCAAGGAAAAACACTATTTTTCTTACAAAAAATTAAGTTATATCTATCTATTTGACCCAAAAGCTATAACATCGATAAAAAATTGTATGCGAACTCCAGTCAACCAGGTAATTTTGAATTATGTTTTCTGCGAGATTTATTTTTCTTTTTCTTCATAGCATAACTACGTTAGTTCGTAAGCCATTAGTGAATTTCCTTTCAAATTTCACTTTATAAAATCGGTTTTTCTTCCAGAAGTGTTTGCGGTTTCCATGGAAACTTTCAACCACACACCTACAAAACTACCACGTAAAATACCCCCGAGAGAAGTGAACGCATGTACCACGTGTTCGCAGTTTTATTAGTCAGGCATTCGTTTCTCTCTGTCTCTTTGCTTTTTGACAGGATCGATCACGGGGTCTAGGTTTCATTAGCACATGTTGCTATGTTTCTTCTGTTCCAGATAAAAATCTCATGATTTTTTAGAAAATAAATCATTAGTGACCCTCATTTTTAAAAATCAATTTTCAAATAAAAACGAATGGAGTTTTTGTATTTTTAGGCCTAGGATATACCCGTTTCTAAGCCTAAAGAGGGGTATTGGGCATAAATTTTTATTAAAATAGATAAATAAATAGAAGTTCAATCAATTTTAAAAAAATGAGAGGAAATCACACACAAGTGCCTTGTTTTGTGCTTTTTCGGCTTGATGAAAGTTTTTCACACAGTCTGCCTGAAATCTATACAGTTTACCAAACAGAGCTGCAACTCTTCTACAGTTAATTTTCACATTACGTCCGTTTAATTTCTATAGCATCCTCTCCAAACTGAGAGTATGACGCTTTCCAAAACATTTTTCTGTAAAAAATTATGATGGAACTTATTGCGAAAAAAACCTCTTACTATTAGTTTTATCGTAATATCTCCAAAATTAAAAAAATATATATATATATTGAAAAAAAAAGCTAGCACCCTTTTGACAATTTTCGATAAAACCTTGTAATTCATGAAATAATCTGGTGATAACTTGGTTAGAAATTAAAATGGTTTGAAATTTGGAAATTTCAAAATACATATGAACGTGGCTACCCGCCGAGTCGTGTAGCTTGTTTTGAAGTACTCAAATTTCCAGAGGGTCGTTCCCCACAAAAAATGTTTCAGTTGTTGAAATAATGCAAATGAGCCTTAGGTATATTCGAAAGCGTATTTGATCAGGTTATCATTCTTCATATATTTAGCTTGCTGGAGGATGTGCATTGAATGTTTTCTTTTTCTCTATTGCTCACACTTTGAACGTTCTCCTCCTGCTGTTTTCTGTTCATCTCCCTCTCTCCCTCCGCTCCCTTTCCAACGCACTCTTTCCGACTTCTCCACGGTCTTCATTTCTCAAACAACCGCTTTTATTCCGCAACCCACCGCAGTCTTTTCTCGTTGTCCAACTAGTACGCATACACCCTCATTTTCTAATTTCTTACATATCGAACGCTTGTGTTTTTTCTATTGAATGCGATTCGTTTGAAAAAACGTTTTGTTTCTAGCTCTAATTTTGAAATTCATATTTTTATTTTTCAGATGGAACATCTTTCTTGTAAATCATCATGCGGGTTTGTATATAAAATCAAAACTGGTTTCATGGCATATTTCCTGAACTCGCTAACATGTTTTCTATTAATAACTGACTCAGTTCGTTTTTCGAATAAACGCTTTCATGGGCTTTTTTTTTTAACTTTTTCAAACTTGCGCTACTATTTTTTTTGGAAAATAGAAATGGAATTTTTAGTTGATCAGCCAAAAAGATTTAAGACTTTTCTAAAAATGTTTGCATAATGACAGTTTGTGAAATATTCTTGACTTACTTGACATACAAATATGAACATATTAGTTTTTGATAAATTCAGTAATCGCTTATTAAAAACGATTTTCAGAGCTTGACATTTTCCGGCCCTTACTGTAAGGATACTGTAGGAGTACGTTTATTTATAAATAGATTTTTGCGTTTGGAAGTTGAAGGTCGCTCCGTGAACGCGAATGACAACATTTTCTTAAAAAGGGTCCACAAATACGATTCACTTGTTGTATTTGTGAACTCAAAACGGTCCCAAAAGTGTTTCTTTTCAAATCATATTTTTTGAGTAATTAAACTAAAATTTCCAATTTTCTAATGTTCCAGGTTGACCAATAAAACCGCTATGTACTTTATGACCGGTTAATGTCAACCTACACCAATCGGTAATTGCTTTCAATTCCGGAAACAAACTTTGTTGAGTTTATGCCCATTTACGTCCATTTTTAAAGACAAAGCTAACTTCATGAAGAGAAAACCAAAAATGTTTTTCTCAGAGTTTATTTTGGATATTCAGTTTAGTCGATTAGATTTCTAAATTGCGAAGTACTGTTCCTTTTGTTTATTTTTTAACTTCCAGTGTTTCCATTGTTGAGTATTTCCACGATATCATAAACGATCGCAGTGTAGCCGGCTGAAGTATACAAATTCTGTCGAATTGATAGAGTTGCTGACTGTGTATATACAGATAAGGAAACCCCTTTTCCGAGGGAGACAAATGATAAGGATGGACATCAAGACTAAATGTCCGAAGTGTTTTCTTTTTTCTGCAAAAAAAAGAACGGCGGGGAAGATGATGCAAAGTGTCGGAAGATGGGGAAATACCTATATGTACCTAACTTTCAGCGAAAAAAGTTATCATTGAAATTTGGTTTTAGAAAAAATCGTGGATAGTGTTCAAAGTTGATTTTAAATACAACAAAGAATTTGGTTTTCGTTGAAAAATCATTTGGCATTCAAATTAACGCAATACCAATATTGTTTCTCGTTTTTCAGCTTGTTCAAACAAAACACAACCTCTGAGCTCATCATGTAATACACAGAAATATTTGTGTTGCCTTTGCTGTCTCTGCTTTCCCCTTTCTCAATTTCAATCGATATCCGCATTCCGCCTTTTTTTTTCAAGCAAATCTATCCACACAGGATGGAAAATATTGCAAGATGGCTTTGAAGATGAAGACGAATGGGTGAAAATAAACAAAAGTGAGATGTTAGGACATCTCATCTTTGCCTATGTTTTAATCTAAGAAGCTTTCTTTAGTTTCTTGCCCTAGATTAATCTCATCTCTCAGCACTTTAGCACATTCCTCATTCCTTTCAGTTCAAAGTATTTCGAGCAAATAACCCCATAACAAAATTTATAACTGTGGAACAATGTGGGCGAGATCACAATTTATTGTGTTTTTCGGCTCGCAGAGCACATTCATTCTTTCTACTAATGTTCATAGCAACGGGAAGTACAAGTAGGCTAAAGGTCGATGCATGCTTTTGTTTTTTTTTCTTGGATTTTTTCTTGGAAATGAGCATGCGTGTTAATTTTCTAAGAAAACTTATCAAGAATTTTGGGCGATATTTGGTTGATATGAGGCGTTGTTCATATTTGTGGTATTATGGCTCAAAATCTAAATAATGTGTTCTAATTAGGGGTGGCAAGAGTGCGACCTAGGTCGCTAGGTCGCTGTTTTCATTTAGGTCGCATCGCGACCTAGGTCGCATTGCGACCTGCGACCTAGCGACCTGGGTCGCATTGCGACCTGCGACCTAGCGACCTAGGTCGCATTGCGACCTGCGACCTAGCGACCTGCGACCTTGCGACCTGGGTCGCATTGCGCTTTGCGACCTGAAGTACTGACATTTTTTATACTAACAAATTGCTACAAATCATTTATTTTACATTGTTTTCGATTTCTTATCCATAAGACACCTTGTCGAAAAAAGTTAGAACAGCCGACATCCGCCGGATTTGCTGCTTTTTTCTACGTTTTTAATTCGAAAAGTGGAAAATTAAATTTTAGAAACAACAAAAACCACAAAAACGTGAACTTTTTGAAACAATTTGCTGAAATGCATGGTTTTATTTGTAGAAATGAATTCTTTGTTCCGTACTTTTGAAAAAAAACTACGCATAAACTTATAAAATCTTAATAGAGAAAATGTTATTGGAATATACATATTCTGCAATCTTTAGTTTTCGAGTTATACAGTTTTCGAGTTATACGATTTTAACAACTCAAGTGAATCAAAACCGAAAGAGAACAAAATGTCGGTAATTCAGGTCGCAATGCGACCTAGGTCGCTAGGTCGCAGGTCGCTAGGTCGCAGGTCGCAATGCGACCTAGGTCGCGATGCGACCTAACCCTCTAGGTCGCAGGTCGACCTAGGTCGACCTATAGCCACCCCTAATTCTAATATATCAGGAGATGTTTAAAAATAGTTCATGACTGCCAGATAAACACACAATTTTCAAAGCAATGTATCCGTTTTGTTGTTGTCAACTTAGGTATTAGTGCATGCGTGGTTGTAATAAGCACAAAGCTGAAATATCTAATTTTAGGAAAAGCACGTAAACTTTCTTGTTTTATCATTATCAAGTTTCACTGTAAAGTTTTTTATTATTTTCAAGTTGTCTATGGTGGAGAAATAAAAAGGTTATAGTTGAAACTTTATTGTCTTATCAGTAGTCAAAAAATTTTTGAAAACCCTCACTTTTCTGAGGTGTATTTTCTATTTTTCCAGAAGTCATATCAAACATAATACAGTAGGGTTCTAGCAAACTTTAGTGAACATTCATTGTTTGAGTGGTCTTTCCAGTTGCAACAAATACTACGTATTTAGATAAATATCAAAAAATTATAAAACCTAGCTACTGTACCAGCCAAAAATTAGCTAAAATGATGATTTTATCTTTAAAAAAAATTCAAACTAGTGTTTTAACCAGCAACAGTGTAAACCTTTATAGAAGTATATGTGATTCGTCGTCAAAAATGCAAGGCAATCGTTTTTTTCAAGTTTTTTTAATGATAATGCTGAAATCTTGAAAGTTTGCTGAAATGTACTAAAAACTGAGTACTACTTTGTATTTATCTGGCTGTAACTGTTTGTGAGCTGCAATTACTTTAATACAAACCAACATTTTTATAGCGCTTTTTCAGAGCAAAATACATGGCGTAAAAAACAAGTATGTACATGTGTTTTGTTTGTAACTTTTCTTTTGTTGCTTGGTAAAGATGTCAATTTAATATTGTTATTGAATATCACAATATAATGTAGGCAATCTGCTACTTCAAACATTTGAGACAGCAAGACACGCAGGCATCTCGACAAAACGGCGCTGCTGGGCAGAACAGGCCGGCCAGTGTCGGCAGTGGAAGAGGGCGACGGCGACCGTCCGTCTTTTGGCCGCATGTTCTCCCCCATTTTTCCTCTCCCTTGCAAACACTTTTTATTCTCTTTCTACGGTTTGCAATTCTGCCAATTCTGCAGTGTTTCGGCGAAATGAATTTTCTTAGTTTAAACTGGGAAACTATTAAGCGGCAGTGTGATAGGCTTGGTTGCCACAAAAAAGTTACTCGTTTTGTTTTGCAAATTTACAAAATTTTTAACAAGTTGCTAAATTCCTTTTTTAAGTCTTTTTTAAATATACAATTCCAATGCAAAAAAATATCCCAATGCGTCACATGTTCTATATTTTCCTTCATCACTCCTCGTCTTGCATGTTTTTCAAATACAACTGTTATGTGAATACCCTTTCTGAAAGAAAATTATTATTTACGCCCAACGTTCTTTCAGTTGACTTAACATCACTCAATAGTTTCCTTTTTCAGTTACTTGGGTATACTCATAATGGAAGAACCCCACCCAGCACCAAGGAATGATCGAGATGCGGAAGGTGAAGAGGCTAGGCACGCTTTAAGGATGGAGAGACAACTTGCAATTCGTGAGGGACGTTATCTGCCTCCACTCCCACAACTTCCACCATTGATCCAGCTGATTCCTGTGCACCGCGCTCAGGCGAACGAAGCTGTCGATAGAGCCATTGAATTTCAGCTAAACCAGAGGCGGCAGTTTTTGCTGCAACACCTTCGACCTGAGCATTTTCAGCCTGGTGGATTCTTTGATCCGCAGCCAGAGGGAAACTATCATCCTTTGTCTCCACAACATAGTGACGAAGAGCTTGATGACGCGGAAGAGGAGATTGAGAGACAGCGACGAATCCGCCAAAACTGGAGAAACTACATGAACCAGAGAGTTGATCCCATTCCACAAGAGATCGTTGACCGCTTGCTCCGGGAATACGACAATTGGGCAAGAGCCGCGTTAAACAATAACAATGGAAATTTTCGAAACTACAATGCGATGCTCTCCCCATCACCATCTCCATCACCAAATGCATCACCAGCACCGTCAGACGACGAAGATCCGATGGAGCACGTGAATTCTGATGATGAAGATGTCGAGATGCTTAATGCTCAAATGATGGAAATGCGTCCCAATCAGCCGAGACCAAGAAAGCGTCATAATTCTCAAGGACCATTACCGATCAAAAGGAAAAGAGTCACTTTCAAGGAGGACTCTTCAGATGAGGTTCGGAATTTTTCGGGCTTTTGAAATTTTTTGCAAAACACCCAAAAAATTTTACAATATAATCATACAAAATTCAAAATTTCAGGCCATCAACTCATTCGATGAGGACAGCTCCGATTGCAATGACAATGTTCCAGTCAACCGTAAACGTGAGGAATAAACATAATTAATTCAGCGAGTCAGCTAATGTCAAAATGTTTAGAATATGACGACGACGACGAGGGATTTTTCGGAGGACCCCCGGCACGCCACAACTCCTTTGTTGCATAGAAGTAAATCTCAAATTAACCAACTTTTCTTCAACACACTTTTACCAATTTTTCTAACGAGAAACTACCGGTTCCCCGGTGGCACCGTACGCCATTTTCTGTGAATGTTTTTTTTCAAACCCCGTTTTTCTTTCTTTCTTTCCATTTCTGTCCGACTCATTTCCGCCACATTTCCTCGCCAATCCACTTCCCCGCACCACTTGGGATCTCGTTTCATTTTCATGACTGTTCTTCTGGAAATTTAATCACAAAGTCCAAAACTCATTTCTCATCCTGTTTTATACTCTCAATTTACTTTTTGAATTAACATTATCGTCATTAATTTTAATTGGGAATTTTGAACATAATACAATTTTATGTGAAATTACAACCTAAAACATAAATATCACAGAAAAATACATAAAGATTGGAATGTATGTGAAACTGTAACTAGTAAAATTGTTCAATATGATCGATGGGTTTCTGAGTGATGTAGGACAGATAACAATTCCAGAAGAATGCGACGACCTGAAAAATTAATTGAAAAAATAAACTGATTGATGTGTTTCGTTTCAATGGCGTGATAAACTGTCTAATAAAAATTGAACCTTTTAAACAGTTGTATTTTGGTTATGATTTATTCTTCAAACTTTGGTCAAAATGTACCTGGTTAAGTATTACTCGATAATTGAGTGGAACAAAGCACAAATTCACAACTTGAACAAATGGCCAAACCTGGAATAGTATTTTTGTACGACATAAATTTTTGAGTGCTTGGCAATAATAAAAAATGATTTGGAAGTTAGTTAGGTTTCACGCTGACGTGGCGCATGTTTTCTGTCAAAAATTCACTTTTATTGTAATTTTCATTACGTGTAAATTGCTTCTAAATCAGAAAACTTCTTAATAAAGCTTTGCTGATCGAGATAATGTTTTGAAATTATATATGTATTACTTCACAAAATAAGCAATTCTACTACAATCAACCTTATTTTTCACATAATTTTTAACAGTTAGAGGCCTTTAAATGTTTATAATACAAGTTGAAAAACAGTTTTCAGCAATATGGTGATGATGCTATTGATACTTTATTTTTATTCGAACTATTTCTCCTCAGCATCAGTTTTTGTTCGTCTTCCTCCAAATCTATGTTGATCCAATCCTCATTTTGTGAATATCAATGCATCCTCTTTTTATTGTGCACTCTTTCAATTTCGGGATAAAGCTCTGCTCTTTTGGCGAGGACGAGTCGCAAATGCGACACTCGCGCACACGACGACGAATCGCACCAGCGATTCACCACGTCGCAACGACAAAACTCGCATCGCCGATAACGAAGAGGACCGCCGGTGCGACATAGATGTCGCAATGGAAACCCGTTGGCGACTTGCGAATCGCTCCGACGACACCGCCGGCGATGTGGACTCGCAATGTTGGAGCAGTTGGATGTTGCGTGTCCGCGTCGCGACGAGCCAGCGATAGGCGACAAATGCAGGCAGCAGTGGCTCAATTGCGGCGACGACCCGCACATTTTCTCGGCTGTCTCTTTTCGTTGAGACGCCTTGCTGGGAGATGAGGCGCGAAGAGAAAGGAGTCCTCATTCTGTCATTTGGAGAGGGAAAAATGGGTGAGAGAAAAAGAAAAGGTAATAGAGATGTCCAGTGTGTGTTCCGATTAGAAGAAAGTTTCGAAATTTGAGGGAACTGGGTTGAGCGCAACGAATGTGAAATCAGAGATTAGTTGTGATAATTAAGAATGTTAAAATAGAAAAAAAATATATGTTGTGTCATTTTATGTTTTAATTTTATTAACTGATTTACCCAAAATTGAAACAAAGCATAGCGCCAGTAGATAATGTTCAAAATTGCTTTTATGGAGCTAGTTACATATTTAAGTAAAACTTTCTAAAAACTATTTCTAAAAAGTTGTATTACTATCAAAAAGTGGCATTTTCCTTGTTTACAACTATTTAAACTTCATTCGCCGACCAAATAATTTACTACAAGCTTGATATTTTTATTGTATTTTAATAATTTATGGTTGAAGATTGTATGGCTTTATACGGGCACTTTTAATTTTTTATTATTAGCTAATTCGTCAAAACTGTAACTGAGAAACTTAAGTCTAAACAATCTTTGAATTGTTCATCTAATCTTTGAATGAAGCTTTGAAAATGAATGTATTTTTTCCTAATTTTCCAAAAAAATGTATGTACCTTTAAACTTGTTGCATAAATGTTGAACCAATCTTCTTTTAGAAGATCCCACGACTTTTCCGCTGATTGGTGTTGCAATAGCCGGAGATTGAACAGTATTGCGGCGTTAAAGCAAGGACTAAAACAGAGCTGGAAAATTGTATTTTAAAGGTTGTTATTTTTATAAATTTGATGTTAATCACCTGGTCAATGCAAAGTTTTTTAACAAGAAGTAGTGATTTATTATTTCCTTTCACTTTTTCCAGCAAACGAAACCATATGAACAATGATGGCGCCTGAATAAACTATAAAAAAAATTTCTTAAAGGCAAGTTTCACCATAAAACAACTTGACAAAAATGAAAATCGGGCCGTCCTCCAACGATCCCATTCTTGGTTATGCGATAAGTATTGCGCTAAACAGTCACCAGATCCACTGATTGTTCCTGGAAAGTACTCTTCATATTTCCAAATTTATAACCAATTATCTATCCTCTTTCTTCTATCAAGCAACTTGTCTTGCCTGAACCAAACCATCACAACACGAAAGATGCGCAAATACATTGTTGGCGCGTTTTGTGTGCACAATTTAGTTTTTAAATCATAGAGTGGTCAATTTTAATTATGTAATCGGTTTTTTGCTGTCACCCTGATATAAATTTTAAATATTTGATTCAATACGTTTTCGATCAATTTTTTTTAAGTTTTGTTCATTTGTTTATTAAATATGAATATCAGGCTATCACGTTTCAGTTTATCGATAATTCGATTCCGGTCAACCAGAAAAAGTCAATTGGGAAACTTCAATTCTTGGATATATCCTGTTTTTGGGAAATAGTTGTCTTAAATTAGCAGAAAGATAAGATAAATATTTTTTTCAAGAAGAATGTTCACAACGAATGTAAATAGAGCAATTTCAAAAAATTGAGCTGGAATAACGAAAGAGCAATTTATTGTGTTTAAAACAATTTTTAATTAGTTCTAGCTTACTTTTCTATCCGATAAGTCTCTAACATAATAAGGTTTGCTTATAAATTAACGTAGGATTTACTTTTAAAACAAATTCAGCTAAACATGTTTATATTGCCAATCTTGTCTTAAAATTTGTGTTTCCTTTTTTATCATGTTCCTCGAGTTTCCATACTCACCAGCTATGCACATCTGCGTTGAAAGTGGATTTGTTGCTAATCTTCGTCGAATAAATAGTATTATTACCATAATTGTATCCCTGAAACTGTTTTTATATTCAATAATTCTCCAAATTTTGCCTGAAACTATTGAAAAATAGACTAACAGCTTATTCACAAGCTGCAATTCACACGTACGTGCCAAACATCAATACGAGCGTTTGTACTAAAGTCCACTTTCTCAATGGAGCGCGTTTACTGTGGTTAGGAAAAAATTGCGTGGCCTAGATACCACCGAACGCGCGCACCTTACCTTTTCTCCCTGTGTTTAGTGTTGTCCCCATTTTATATCTCCCCCTCCTCTCTGCCCACTAGTCTGTTAAATTATCGATTTTAATCCTCTTCTTTTTCATTCTAATTCCAAACAAATCAAAACTTTCTTTTTGAAACAAACGTTCTTTAATGATTTATATTTACAATTTTTGTCCCAATTTTTTAATACCAAAATATTATATTCAGAGTAGCGACCTCAACTCGAAATGCCGGTTAGAATCGATTTGAGCTCCAATGCATCGGTCAGACTGCTCAGTGTCAACGATGAGAACACCGCATGCGCATATTTGGCAAATCTCTACATTCCAATCTTCTCCCTAGATTCTGGAAAGGTGATTCGTCGCTATGAGGTGCCCAACCAGATTGCTGGAATTCATTTCAGTTTCAATAAGAAATGTGAGAAAGAGATTTAAAATAAAAATGAAATAAATTGTTAAATTTCAGCTGTAATCTACGCGGTCGACGATTCATTTGGACTTCACACTTTTGATTTCCGCACCGACTCGAAGAAGAAGCATCGCATGAACCCAGAGTCTGAGAATCACAACGTCGTCTGCACTGCATTGTCGTCGAACAGCACAACTATTGCAGTCGCTAGCTCCGAGTTTGGAGGTGGAATCCTTGACGTTCGGGGTTCTCGACGTCGTGAGCATCATCATCATGTTGTTTCACTTTACGACCTGCGTTACCCGAATGATCCAATTACTAGCTACTTCGTAAGTGTGTCATCAAGATGGAATTTCAGTGTTGGGTTGGGTTTATCGCCTGTAGAGACTCAAATTGTTCCGGAAAAATCAAAACTTTAAAAAAGTTGCAAAATGACAGATAAAATATCAAATTTTGCATTATTTTCCGTGCTCTGGAAGTTGCGAAATAGCTTTTATGTAATTCTTATCCTTTGTGGTACATTTTAGTCGTTTTTTCTTTTGTTAATTATAGTACATTTAAAGTCAATAGGTAACCAAAATGACCAAAACATTACCTGTCGGCCTAAAATGTACTTTATGTTACAAAAAATTGAGATAAACGACTGCAATGAAAAATGATTGTTAAATAAAAATAAATTTCGGATCGCTGCGACACGGAAAAATTTGAAAAATTGGAGGTTTTAGCTAAAATTAGGCAACTTTTATCGAAATTTTGAACCGCAATATACATTTTTAAAACAAAAGTTGAGAAGTCTTATTACTAATTGTAAATTCGTTCAGTCTGGCACATTTCAAGTATATACAAGTAAAAATCGCAAAATCGATTAACACAACCACAATAATCATCAGACTTTGAAAAAAATTTTGTATTTTTTGTCATTATATATTGGCAACAAAATTATAGTACGATATTTAAAAAAATCACAAATTTTTTTTTTTCAGAAACGGCTCAAATCGTCAGTAACAAGTATGGAGTTTTACTTGAACGGAAACGATCTGATCCTAGGAGATGAGAGCGGCTCCATCAAGTCGTTTGACTGTCAACTTCGAGATGAAGATAATGCTGTTCGGTGGGAGCGCTGGGCAACGGGACCCATCTCCAAAGTTGGAGTGATCAACAAGCGAATTGTGTATGGAATCTCCCGACAATCTCAAGCTTCAGTATTTGTTGACAGTAAAGGAAAATTGGAGGTTCTCTATGGAAGTGTCACTGAAAGCGCCGATGATCCAGTTGTTGGGACTTCAAAGTGAGTTTTTGTAGTAAATTGATCGCAACTCTAAATCAAAAAAAAAACATTTCAGAGCATATTACAAGGATCCAGAATGGTGCATTGGGCTCATCAAAGGAGTGAACGACGATATTCCATTGGTGGGGGTTCATGGTGTCAAGAAGAAGAAAATTGTAAGGGTTTAAGTCTCAAATCAAACTGAATTGCAACTGAAACTTTTCTTCCAGATCTCTATGACAGCAATGAACCAAGATGGTGTCCGTCAAGAGAAGCCAATGTTGAGCTACAAAGGTCACAAAGGAGAAGTGAAGTGCATGGCCGCAACCAAGGATCTTCTGCTCACCGGCGGAGAAGATGGAAAAGTTATTGTGCAGATTGCCAATTTTAAGTAAGTATACTTTGAGAAGGACAGGAAACTAATGTAATAGATGCTAAAAATTAGAAACAAATCAGAGTTTGAAAAATCATTTGATAAAACAATGAAACCATTGAACAATTTCTATTGCATTGCCAGATTTTTTGATATGCGATTTTTAGATTTTTATTAACCTCTAAAAAGTTGAAGTTGATTATTTTCATTCGCAAGTTGATTGAGCATGAAAAACAACCATTTTAAATTATAAATTGTAACTTTTATAGTGCCTTAAAATATTCAAAATTGCCAGTTCAAAATGTTTTTAAAAAACTTCGAAGTTATGTTTTTTTGAACCATTTTGGGTCTAAAATAACAATGTATCAAACTTCAGTACTCCACCAATATCCATTAAAGCAGCACATTTACACCTTGAAAATCAGAAAGTGTTTACATTTTCCATATTCACTGTAGATCTTGCCATCAAAAACTTAAATGCATATCGCATAACAACTTTTATTTTCAGAAACCCCAAGTTTGGCGATGACAACATTAACCACCACCGTCTGACACTGAACCGTGGCAATTTGGCAGAACTTAAAGACAAAGGTCTCGAGAAAGACGATGAAGCTATCTCCGAATCTGATGATTCCGAGTCGGATGATGGATCAAAGCCAAGTACATCTGCATCTGCATCAGTGTCTTCTTCTTCGAAACATAAGAAGGACAAACACGACATTCCATCAACTTCATCGGCAGCTTCTACTTCGTCATCTTCTTCATCCAAACATGAAACAAAAGAGGAGCGCAAAGCACGAAAGGAAAAGGAACGTGAACGAGCGGAAAAGAAGGCTAAGAAGGAGAAAGATGGTCATCGGGAGGAGGAAAAGCCCAAGAAGAAGGATAAAAAGCACGAAACTGAGGAGGAACGCGCGGAACGTAAGCGAAAGGAAAAGAAAGAAAAGGAGCGTCAGGAGAGAAAAGAGAAGGAACACGATGAGCAAAAGAAAAGACACCGCGACAATGAAGAGGGAGCTGGATCGAGCTCTAAACGGTCCAAAGCTCCATAGGCAATTCATAATTTTTGTTTTATATTTATTTATTTATTTATCACTTTCAACCCCAGTTCTTCTCCCAAAAGCCTTATCATTTTTCGCCCATTTAAATTAAGTTATAATTTATTGAAATTATAATATCATAGAACAAAATTTCGCTCATCCCAAGCATTTCTTTATTGATTTTTTGTTAAATTTACACCAGTCTTACTTTCAGTCTCGGATCTCCTTGCAACTATTGATCCCCATGATTCAAATTTATTGAGCATTCCTCAGACAGATCTACCTAAAAGTCTATTTTTTGTTGAATAAATTGCAATTGAAAAATGGGTAAAACTTTGAAATTAGTCTTAACCACTTATGTTGGAATAACACTTTACATTAAAATCTGAGTCTAACAATTATTAAGAAAAAAAATCTGAGTCTAACAATTATTATTATTATATTTAGTTTCATTTAACTTCCAATAACACCATTCTACCAGAGTGCTAGAGTGCTGCTATAGATGTTTGCCTTTATGTAAATGAACTCGATTAATAATGCAAAAAACTTATGGAGGTATGGGGAATTGAACCCCAGCCCTCTCCCATGCTAAGGGAGCGCTCTACCACTGAGCTATACCCCCAGATGACAACAGGTGTCAATTGGATGTTGAGATTCCCGGTAGAACATTCCACGGAATTTAGGTCTTTGCGATTGTCATCAACGACAGGGAAAACTATCGCAAGTCAACATATAGACAGGTTTTTCCGTATAAATTGCATCACAGCGCGCAATAAAGCAAATATAGAAAAGTATCTTTCAAATTGAGTACGAGTTTCTTATTCAATACTGTCATTGGTTGCTGTGTTCCTTCAAAATTTCAACTACACATGTTGTACAAAATAATTATTACAAAAGTAAGAAGATAATAGCATTCTCCGTTAGCCAAGTTGCAATGAAAATTAAATTAAACAGTATGTGCAAATGTTCATAAAAGAATTATAACCAAAAAGCAGTAATTGTAACCACGACGCCTAATATCTTTAAATTAGTTAATTACTGTTAAATGAAATTGGTTATATGATATCATTTAAAACAAAACTTGTTCTACACAGAAAACAAAAAAAATGTTTTCAAAATATTTGCCTCGTTATTCCAATTTTACATTTAAAAAATCAGATAATTATTTGATATTTATTTTCCTGACTTTAGAAAAACTTACTATTAAAACACTATCTAATTGAAAAAAAAACTATTGATTAGAAAAATAGTATGACTGATCAGATCGATGTTTCTTTTACATACTGGGGACCGTTTTTACTGTTTCAATACGTTTTATGAAAGAACTGCCTTAGCCCTTTCCAGATCGAAGTAAATTATTTTTTATTGAATCACATTGTGAGTATCGGTAATAATAGAACTGGAACTTATGCTTTGAGATCGGAAGATAAACAATTATCACGCTCAATTAGTTGTGTGACGAGGTGATTCACTTGAGGATACAGTGATCGGTTGAGCTGCTGATCCAGAAGGTTGGAATGAGGGGTAAAATCCGTTGAAGAAAGTGTCAAATGGAGTTTTACGAGGCGGGGATCCAGAATCTCGACGATTTCGCTTGTGCTGCACATCTGACATAAATTTGGTGAGCATTATGATTTGACAAAAAAAAACCAACTTTCTGGAAGCATTCCAATTTCCAGACATCGTTTCATTCGACAACTCCGACAAATCTTCCGATACCCAGTTCCATCGCGGCTTGCATTATTGCACCGTTGGTTCCTCTTACAGACATATCGTTTGTCATCGCTGATAGTTCTTCTGAAATTTTATGATGGGGTTTTTTAACTTAACAGTTTTCTGTGTAGCACACAGGCTTTATTGAGTCATACTGGTTTGAACTGAAGCATTGACAACGAAATAAAATTAAACAGTGTGTTTTAACATTTACAAGCATTCAAAACATCAAAACAAATCATCATCAAAAATGTAGTAGCGATAATTGTTTTAATATGATACTTTGAAAAAAGTTATAAGATGGTTTAAAGTCAGAAAAAAGTAATCCTTAAAGCTGCGAATATTACAAAAATTTTTGACGCGCTTGACAAATTGATTTTTGTTTCAATTCTGTTCATTTAACTACAAAACAATTAAAATTAACCTTCAATCGCTGCGACACGCAAAGTTTTTAAATCAAAGATTTCAGCTAAGCTTATCTAATATTTTAAAAAACCGTAAAATGTTTTTTTTTGAGACGTTTTCTAGAGTTCTCAAGTCTCAAACAGCAAAAGGCCATCTAAATACACTTGCATTATGAGCTTTCTTACCTGAAAAACGCAGCACATGCGGCGCATGTACGGGCTCCAAAGTGAAGCCCGTTAGCATGAGTTGACAAACACACTTGACAGTCATGCAAAGCACCCGGTGGCTGAAACTCCATTCTCTTTCCGCTAGCATCAAATTTTCTGTAATCAATGTGCCCGTCGATTGGTGGCTGAAATTTTTGGTGTTTAGATTTTGTTAATTGTGAAGAGATTACAGTTCTCATTTCTTGCTTGAAGTTTGTGCCCATGTCAAGTGGTGCCGGATAGAATTGTGGATGAAAAGGTAAAACGTCTTCTCGCATTCTAAACTTATCAGTTGATATTTTACAACTGTCTTTAAAAGTCGATCTACCTGGGCTGCTCAAATGATTTCTCCGCTAATAATGGAGGTGGAAATGTAAATTGTTGCGGTTGTTGTAGCTGTTGGTCTGATTTTTTGAGATTTTTTAGAGTTGAATCGTCTGAAGACTCCTGTTTAGGAACTGCTGTGAAATCTACATTTGCGTCAAATTTCAGTTCAGAATCGTATTTAACAGGGTATTCCACAGACAACACTGGTGGCTTATCCTGGATGTTTTCCGAACTGTGTTTGATTGTACTTTGAACCGTGTTTTCAATGTCCTTAGGTTTTGTAGAGTTTGTATTTGTTGAAAACGGGTGAGGAGCATGTGTCAAATTGAAACCATCCATGGTAGTCATTGAATTGTGCAATGGGAACGACTGTGCAAATGCTTGGCCTGTGAACTGAGATCCGAATGGATTAGGGAAGAATGCGTTTCGTTGGAAGCCATTAAAACGCTGGTACTCGGTAAAGTCTGGGAATTGAAGTCCTGAAATTCAAAAAATGAAGATCAGAAAATAAAGAAAAGATATATATCCAGAAACTTTTATCCTGAGCTGGGTAAGTATTTATTAATTTTCCCAAACTTAAAATATGACAGAGATTGCAGCTCTAGTTTGAAGTATTTCAAATGACCGACCATTTGCCGCATTTTCTCAAGAAACACTAGCAGCTTTATAACGAACCATACTATCTCGCAGCTTTTCTCCCAATTGTAGTATCTTTTAAATCATCTCCTACTTTAACCAACTTTACTCAACTTTTCTAAAGTTTGCAGTGGGCATTGCTAAAGTTGCTCAATTTTGGAATGGGCATTGCTAAAGTTGGTAGAGATTTTTCGGCAAATTGGTGAGTACTTTTAGCAATTACTTTTCGTTTTTTTTTTCAAATTATATGTAAACTGAGTGATAATGTACTGATCGATCCCACTTACAAAAAATTTCAGCCATACAATTACGAATTCTTGAAATTTTTTGACTTAAATGGAAATCAATAAAAAACGAATCACAGCCCTAGTTTTGTTCTGACAAACATCTCACCGATTCTTGGAAAGAAATGAGTCATGAACGGAGCCGTTTGTTGATGTGCAGCATCATTATCAAACTCTCCTGGATTTCCATCAGTCTGTTCACCACTTGGCCGGCCACCGAATGCAGGAGGAAAAGGGCCCCATGGCTGTTGAGGAACGTTGTTGTTCGGTTGCTCCAATTTATCCGTCATAGTCTTGATGAGTTCAGTTGAAATTCTAAAGTTTGGAAAAATGCCGGGTATGCATTGAAAGTGTGGAATCAACATTTGACATGCCATACAATATGAACCGTACATCAGTCCATACGAATAAATTAACAATCCCTCAGTGTCCGGTACTATCATTTTTGAAAGGAAATAGCTGTAATATATTGTAAAAAAATGTTGTTATGCCGTTTTCAAAAGAAAGAGTAAAACCAGAAGATGTCAGTGTTATTGAAATAATTTAACAAGACCTCCAGTGTCAATTTGATCAGAATGAACTTTTGTATCCAAATCTCAAAAGTGCATTCCAAAATAGATATCGTTTTAAAGATCTAACTGGTTCCCGATATCTCAAAACGCCGAGAATCTGTTAGATTATGCAAATTGTATCTACCGTAGCTCAATCAGAAACGGATTTTTGTGACAAACAAAATGGCCAAAATTTGTAGTCGAAGATACAAATGGTTTTAACATGTGAGTAAAATTTTTTAATTCGTTTGGTTTAGTTTTCAGAAAAATGATAAAGATTTTTTGAGAATTGAAAAAACACAAAGAATTCAAAGAAGGTTATGAAAAAAACGCTTTGATTTTAAAACAAAAATGAGAATGTTTAGTTTTATAAGGTAACCTTCATTTCCTTTGCTGTTTTAATAATAAATCGTCTTAAATATTACTGTTAACGGTGATGAAATGTATACTTAATAACTAAATCAGGTTTTCTGTTTAATGCTAAAAATGTTTTGTGGAGCATTTTAACACTGTTAGTAAGCTGATTTTGTGCGCGGTACAGGTATAATCATAACAGATCATAATAATTTTTCATGATCAAAAGTTGGATAGAAGAAGGGACGACTCAGAATTTGAGTTTACAAAATCAAAAAATTCTGAGCCATTACTTTACGATTAGGCTTTTTGGAATTAAGGTTGGGATGAGTCTATAAAGTTTGTATTAACCACACAAGTCTTCTAACACTTGGTAGTTTAAGAATTTCTAGCAGAAAATCTAACATCAACCTAGAAAGAGATGAACGAATATAAACTTGTTCGAACCATGAATGTGTCGATTTATATGATCTCGGAAGAAAAATGTAATATTTCGATACATTTTCTTGTATCTTCCTCCCTATTTGGTTACAATCCAGGATGCCATTTTGCAGTACGTATACTTCAATTCTTATAGTCACACAGACAAAAATTGGCATTTACACGGGCGCACAACAACAAGAGCAATCACAATAATTTGTGGACAAACACAAAATGTTGTACGAGCGGGGACGGTAGCGGACAATAAAGACAGAATGTTCAAAACTGACCGGAAGCTGACCAAACTGGATACACAGTTTTAGTATTGATTGGGATGGAAACTGATATTTTGTTATTCAATACAGCGGAAAATAGTGTAGGAGTCAAATTGGTGATAACTCGAAAACAATCGCAGAAGATGTGTGAAGAGGCGTGGCGAGCACCTACCGTAGGAATAAGGGGCTCAGTGAAGGTAACAACGTCATCTGCCAATCATGAAGTTTCTGAAATAAATTATTTCTAAATTTTACACATTGATTGATTAGAAATTATTAGACTTAACAATCGGAGGTGGTTTTTTTCCCGAAACTTGACATCACCAAACATTTCATAGACTACAACTTTGCACAATAAACTTTAATACCAACGTTTTTGAACATATCAGTTATTCTGATTTTTTATATATTTTTACGTGAACATATTTTTTGTCGGTAGTTTTATTTCACTAAATGCCAACAAGATAGTGACGACAACTTGGAAAATCATATTTATTTTTTGATTTAAATCTACAAAAATGTCAAATTTTAAAAATACTTCGAAACTGTTGGGAGACTTCTGGCAGTAATCAAAAAAAATTTAGCACACTGACAAGAAGGGCATCTAAGGTGTGGAATCAAATAAGCTAGTTTAAAATTATTTTTTTATTGCAATTTCGTTTTGAGTACTGTAAAAATTGTTATAAATAAATTTTGCATTTCAAAATATTTGTCAACTTCTGTTTACATCTTTCTGATTGAAAGTTAATATTCTTCAGCCAATATTGACAACCCTGAAGTAAGTTTTTTTAAGTTTACCAATTACTTTATCAATTAAAAAAAGTGCTTTACCGCATATTTTTGAAAGTTTGTATTCCATCTTTCGAAGTTCTATTTATTATAGCCTATAAAAATTAACAGCTTAACTTCAGTTGCCTATCAGTTATTTTCTTCAACAAATAAACAGTCAGAGACTATTTGCGGAAATGTCAAAATGGCGAAAGCTCAGCATTGTCCACATATCCTCGGTAGTTGATTTGAAATGAGAAAATTGTGCAATTGTCTCACCTGCCTGCTTATTATAATAATCCTTTCAATTACACTGGCTAACGCTCAAGATGAGCAGCACTCCCCTAGGTAATTCATTACATAAAATGTAATACATTTATACATTTAACTTTTCGTCAATGTTCTTTTGAACCAATATGTTCATAATTGTTTTCGAATAAATAAATTTTTGAATCTGTTCCAGAGAAAACGAAGCATCTCGTGACAACTCCGACGTTTGGCTCGTTGTAATTCTGTGTCTTTTATTCTGCTTCGCATTACGTCATATGAACGACTTTTACGTCGGTGAATCGGTTTGTTGAATCACTTTGTATCATCGAAAATTTCAACTCATATTTTCAGGTCACGTTGGTTGCAGAGGGAGAATTTTCTCATCGGTTCAGTCGGAAACAAACTAATAAACATTTGGAACGTGTTGAAAAAGACTTCAATGACATGTTCCAGAAACTTTGCGAGAAATATGAAAGAGATCTGGATTCAGATGGATGCTGCGATTATTATGAGGAAAACAAACCTTCCGAGAAAATTCCTTGAATATTTGATTTTGTTTTTTTTTAGTTTTTAGTTGGGAACGTTAATAAATAGTGTTGTTCTAAGGGAATTTGTTTTGTTAAAAGAACATGTGCAGTTTTTGTTTTACGTCTAATATATAGCTACAAAATGTTTTGAATTTTGAAAATTTGAAATAATTTAAAAACGTTGGATCATTAGTTTTCAAAAATCTAAAAGGTTATGATCTGAAAATAAAATTTAAGCAATTCTGGAATGAATGAAACAGGAATGAATGAACAAGAATATCTTTTGTGCTGTTATTGGTTTTATCAGGGAGTCGAAACATTTTTTTTTCAAACAAAAATTGACAACAAATACATAAATAAAATTCAAAAATCTCATTCAATAATAAAATGTAATCACATAACCCTCCTTATTTTGTTGGGAAATCGCACTTTCCGCAATCCGACCTATTTGCTCCAAACTCCTCAATTTGAATTGTAATCTCATGTACATTATACGTTTGTTTCAACATTTTTCGAGTTTCGCGTAGAATTGACTGAGATTGACTATTGGCGTCAATTTCCAAGTGTACGGAGAGTGCAATCTGGAAAACAATTTGGGTTAATCCGCTTTGAGTGTCATGTCTACCTTGTCCATCGTCAAACTCCAAATTCTCAAGTCATGAACCTTTTTAACACCTTCTATATCTTCAAGGGACGAAAATACTTTCGCAAAGTCAATGTTGCTAGGTCTACCTGAAAATTTTAAAAGTTATGGAAATCAGCGAGAATTTTGGGAATTCAAAAAAGTTAGATAATATTATAAACTGAATTTTTGAAAATAAAACAATTTTGTTTTTTTTGTTCCCGCCTTTCGAAAATTTTGAAAATTTTGCAAGGAAAGAGTAATCTGCTTAATTTGAATGAAAAACAGGTTTTTGTCAAAACTGCTGAAATCTCAAGGCAATAAAATTTTTAAAATTATTTTTTTTTTCAATAAAAAAACATTATTTTGATACTCCGCTAAAAAGCTAGAAATGTTGTTGCCACTGAAACGTATCACTGACCTTCCAATAAAACAATCATAGCATCTCTCAATATGTAGATAGTGGTGCATAGCACAATAACCGAGAAAACAAGTGTACAAATTGGATCAATAATAACCCAAGACGGCTGAAACAGTGATCCATTGTGTTTGAAAAATTACAGAACATTTGATAAGACGTCATTGTTTGCCGAGAAAAAAACACTCACCTGGAAATAGATAAAAAGGGCAGCAACAAGAACGCCCAAACTTTGTAAAAGGTCTCCCAGAACGTGAATAAAAGCTGCTCGGACGTTGATGTTATCGCCGTTGCCACCACCATGAGAGTGACCATGAGAGCTTCCGCCTCCGTGAGAATGTGAATGACCACCAAAGTACAACAATGCAAGCATGCTTAAATTTTGATTTTGAATATCAATTAAGATACATATGTCACATTAGATTTGTTTCGAACTCAAAAAAATTTCTTTGAAAACCGTAAGTCCGTGACAGCCTAATTTTTAGTTAAAAGAAAATAACATGGACAGACATTTTTCTGACATGTCAACATTCCTGGGGCTCCCACCCGGATAAAAGTTCATGCCAAATATCGATTTCAAATCGAAGTAAAAAAGTGTATACCAGTTAATAAAGCTATCAGACTCGTTTCATAAAAACACTTACACCAAGTTTACAACCACTCCAAGAGCGGCTGTCAAAGCCATAATTCCTCCTTCTACTTCATAATCTCCGCTGACAATTCTCATAATTGCGAGAACAACTAATACTCCAGTGACTATCCAAATAAGGAAAACTGAGAAAAATGCTCCCAAAACTTCTGAAATTCATTTCAAACTATGTCGCTCAATTCTTCCAACTACCCACCGGCTCTATGAAACCCAAAGCTCATTTTTTGCGATGGTGGCCGTCTTGCAATGTACAGAGAAAACAGCGAAATGAGCACTGACGCAAAATCAGTGAGCAAGTGTGCGGCATCTGTGACAATTGCGAGTGAGCCCGCGAGAACACCACCAATAACTTCGCAAACCATAAAAAATAGGCAGAGCACGACGGTGAGCCATAAAATTCGCGTTGCTGAAACAAATAGTTTGAAGAAGGTTTCATTAGGACTCGAGTTTGGCAGAAATTTTAAAAGCAATACCTCTCCGATTGCTATCATGTGAATCTGTTGAGTCAGCTTCATCGTGGCAATGAAAGTTATCATAGGTGACTGTGGTTTTTCTACCTTCGTCTGTATTATAAATGTGAGGAACTCTGTAATACAAAAAGATCTCATGTTTTTTCTTTGGTAATACGTCATAGAAGCACAGGAAATCACAACTCTGATATAAACGAACATCAACTACATCACAAAACTAACCCATTTTCAAGTAGTGGTGCTCGTTCAGAAATCATTATGGATTATGGAGAAAAGGAAACCGATTAGGCCAATCGATTTTGTTTTGATAGAATTGAAGACGCAGAATAATTGTGTTGTGTATAGTGTACGAGAAAATGGAGCAACTTGTATATGGGCACTGTTATCATTATTGAATAGCGTGCGGAGGTTTAGAGAAGGAAGTTGTGTGTTATCAATCATAAACTAGAACATGTCTCGAGGCATTTGAATTGGGGGTGGTGGACAGTAACTGTCTGTAATAATAATTACTCCTGACCAGGTTGCAATTCGAGTTTTGATAAGCATAATTATACCTTGTACATTGTGGGTTTTGTGCTGTGGACGTTTTATTGTGACATCCCCATAAGCTACAAGAACAAAAATGAAATGTAAAAGTATTGAAAACGTCGTACATTTTATATCTGAGTAGTATCCTTTGCTTTAAATGTCCATAAAACTAATTTTATAATCAATAAAACAACGTTTGTAAATCAACTGAGTTTACAAGTAGAGACATTGAGGGATACTTTCACTATGCTAAAGTGATAATCGACCAAATAATAACTTCACTTTGGTATTTATTCCTGTCTTATAAATGTTATGTATGAATTAAATTCATATGCATATGGCTCACTCTGACAATTTTTAATAATCTTCCAGATCAATATTGACTACCGATGCGGGTGGTCTTTTGCTTTGAATTCTGCTGAACTTTACACCCCGAACAGCAATGTGTGCTTCAGCCTAAAAAAAAGTAAGTGTGTTAATCAGTGCCCCCGATTCTTCATTTTTTGCCCCTCTCTCCCGTTTCGTCGGCAAAAGAAGAGAAAATAAAGATAAGTCTCAAGATAGGTTGGTAATCGCTAAAGTGGTTGTGTGGATAAGAGTAGCAAAATGGCAGGAAGAGCACTTTGCGCGCACACACTGTACTCATTGTTCTGGATAAAATTCTCTCGTTGTTTGCCGTCGGATGTCTGCCTCTCTGCATTGAGCCGGCTTCTTCACTATCTTTAGTTAACCTAAAATGCCGTTTCTTTTCTCGTATCCCCACTATCCCGTTGAGGTTCTCTGCTCTCTTCGCTCCCTACCGCCAGCGAGCAACTATCCGTGGGGGCGCCTTGCTCGGAAGATGGGGGGGAAGAAAGAAGATTTTTGCTATTTGCACTTGAGAAAGAGACTTTTCCTGCGTCGATGGTTAGAGAACAGTGTGCAGACACTTTTCAGCTACCTAGAATTACAATTGGATATCCCCGCCTCCCAATCCACCCACCCAGGGAAAAAGAAGGGCTCGCCGAAAATCAAAGTTATCTCCAGGCTCGCGCATCCCACCGAGCGGTTGACTTCTCTCCACCACTTTTCATTTTAACCCTCGATCGTCAGACACAGAAATGGATTACGAAAACGACCCAGGATGGAAGTACCTTCGCCGCAGTCGCGAGGAGATGCTCCAGGTACTTTTATAAAGCATGGTTTTTTTGTCTAAAGAATGTTATAAGCTTGCTTAGTTTAAAAAAAAAAATCATCTTTATAAATTTTCACTTTTTTACTTCCATTTTTAAAGGATCAATCCCGCGCATATGACTCCAAGAAGAACGTCTGGATCCCAGATTCGGAAGACGGATACATTGAGGGTGTCATCACTAAAACCGCTGGAGATAATGTAACTGTGTCCATTGGACAGGGAGCCGAGGTAAGTGAATTTTAAAACCACTTATTTGTCAATTATTATGTTGCTTTTTTCTGTAGAAGACTGTCAAAAAGGATGTTGTCCAAGAGATGAATCCACCAAAATTCGAGAAAACCGAAGACATGTCTAACCTGACTTTCCTTAACGATGCTTCCGTATTGTACAACTTGAAAGCTCGTTATGCTGCTATGCTCATCTATGTAAGAACTTTGTTGTTATAGTTTTATGATTTAACATATTTTCTTTTAGACTTATTCGGGTCTTTTCTGTGTTGTCATCAACCCATACAAACGTCTCCCAATTTATACCGATTCCGTTGCCCGCATGTTCATGGGCAAGCGCCGTACCGAAATGCCACCTCACTTGTTCGCCGTCTCTGACGAAGCCTACAGAAACATGCTTCAAAACCACGAAAACCAGTCTATGCTCATTACCGGAGAATCTGGTGCAGGAAAGACTGAGAACACAAAAAAGGTTATCTCTTACTTTGCCGCTGTCGGTGCTGCTCAACAAGAGACCTTCGGAGCCAAGAAGGCCGCCACCGAAGAAGACAAGAACAAGAAGAAAGTCACACTTGAGGACCAGATTGTCCAAACCAATCCAGTTCTCGAGGCTTTCGGTAATGCCAAGACTGTCCGTAACAATAACTCCTCCCGTTTCGGAAAGTTCATCCGTATTCACTTCTCCAAGCAAGGACGTGTCGCTTCTTGCGATATTGAACATTGTAAGTTTGAAATCATTTCGAATGTTTGACCTGTATATATTTAAAAATTTTCCAGATCTTCTTGAAAAGTCACGTGTGATCCGTCAAGCTCCAGGAGAGCGTTGTTACCACATTTTCTACCAAGTCTTCTCCGATTACTTGCCAAACCTTAAAAAGGACCTCCTTCTTAACAAGCCAGTCAAGGACTACTGGTTCATCGCTCAAGCTGAGTTGATCATTGATGGTATCAATGACAAGGTAATACTGATCAAAACATGACGAAATGCAGATATTGTTTTCTTGTAGGAAGAGCATCAGTTGACCGATGAGGCCTTTGATATCCTCAAGTTTACCCCAACTGAAAAGATGGAGTGCTACCGATTGGTTGCCGCCATGATGCACATGGGTAACATGAAGTTCAAGCAACGTCCACGTGAAGAGCAGGCCGAGCCAGATGGCACAGATGGTAAGTTAGAAACGGGAAGCAGTAGATTTTTGGATTCTTGGAAACTTTCCTTCTATTTACTTAAGATCTCATGAGAGCGTGGGATGAGCGGGACAGGCATATAGAGTGGATTTAGCGGCGGGGTTTAAAGTTTACCTACTCATCCCCATCGACTCTTCACTTTTTGCCTATGACAATGATTTTAAAAAAATGTTTCAAAATTCCAACACTACATAGGATAACATAACATAGCATACGTTATTATCACAAATTCTTTGCAGATGCTGAAAGAGCCGCTAAGTGCTTCGGAATTGACTCGGAGGAGTTCTTGAAGGCTTTGACTCGTCCACGTGTCAAGGTCGGAAACGAATGGGTGAACAAGGGACAGAACATCGAGCAGGTCAACTGGGCCGTCGGAGCTATGGCTAAGGGACTCTACTCCAGAATCTTCAACTGGCTCGTCAAGAAATGTAACCAAACTCTTGATCAGAAGGGAATCTCTCGTGATCACTTCATCGGTGTGCTTGATATTGCCGGATTCGAAATCTTCGACTTCAACTCTTTCGAACAGCTTTGGATTAACTTCGTAAATGAGAAGCTTCAACAATTCTTCAACCATCACATGTTCGTTCTTGAACAAGAAGAGTACGCTCGTGAAGGTATCCAGTGGACCTTCATCGATTTCGGTCTCGATTTGCAAGCCTGTATTGAACTCATTGAGAAGCCACTTGGTATCATTGCTATGCTTGATGAAGAATGCATCGTTCCAAAGGCTACTGATTTGACCTTAGCCCAAAAGCTTATTGATCAACATTTGGGCAAGCATCCAAACTTCGAGAAGCCAAAACCACCAAAGGGAAAACAAGCCGAGGCTCACTTTGCCATGCGGCACTACGCTGGAACTGTCCGTTACAACTGCTTGAACTGGCTTGAGAAGAACAAGGATCCTCTTAACGACACCGTTGTCACCGTTATGAAGGCTTCCAAGGAGCACGCTCTTATTGTTGAGGTCTGGCAAGATTACACCACCCAGGAAGAGGCCGCTGCCGCTGCCGCCAAGGGAACTGCTGGTGCAAAGAAGAAGGGAAAGTCTGGATCGTTCATGACTGTTTCTATGCTCTACAGAGAATCTCTCAACAAGTTGATGACTATGCTTCACTCTACTCACCCACATTTCATCCGTTGTATTATTCCAAACGAGAAGAAGGCTTCAGGAGTTATTGATGCCGGACTTGTGCTTAATCAGCTCACCTGTAACGGAGTGTTGGAAGGAATCAGAATTTGCAGAAAGGGATTCCCCAACAGAACCCTCCATCCAGACTTTGTTCAGCGTTACGCTCTTCTTGCTGCCGATGAGTCTATCATTGGAAAGACTGATGCCAAAAAGGGATCCGCTCTTATGCTTGCTCGTTTGGTCAAAGAGAAGAAGCTCGAAGAAGAGAACTTTAGAGTTGGTCTCACCAAGGTCTTCTTCAAGGCCGGAATTGTCGCCCACTTGGAAGACTTGCGTGACCAGAGCCTTGCTCAACTCATCACCGGACTTCAAGCTCAAATCCGTTGGTACTACCAAACAGTATGTCTATTTAATAATACAAAAATGTTCAAATAATGATTTTTTATTACAGATTGAGCGCAAGCGCCGTGTTGAAAAGATCACAGCTCTTAAGATCATTCAAAGAAACATTCGCAGCTGGGCTGAGCTCCGCACCTGGGTGTGGTTCAAGCTTTACGGCAAAGTCAAGCCACTCGTTAACTCTGGAAAGATCGAAGCTCAATATGAGAAGCTTCAAGAGACTGTAGCTACTCTTAAGGACACTGTGGTGCAAGAGGAGGAGAAGAAGCGCCAACTCCAAGAGGGTGCGGAACGTCTCAACAAAGAGACGGCTGACCTCTTGGCGCAATTGGAGGCTAGCAAGGGAAGCACCCGCGAAGTTGAGGAAAGAATGACCGCCATGAATGAGCAGAAGGTTGCCCTCGAAGGAAAGCTTGCCGATGCCAGCAAGAAGCTCGAAGTTGAAGAAGCTCGTGCCGTTGAAATCAACAAGCAAAAGAAGCTTGTCGAGGCCGAATGCGCTGACTTGAAGAAGAACTGCCAAGATGTTGACCTCTCATTGAGAAAGGTTGAGGCCGAGAAGAATGCCAAGGAGCACCAGATTCGTGCTCTTCAAGATGAAATGAGACAACAGGACGAGAACATCTCTAAGCTTAACAAGGAGCGCAAGAACCAAGAAGAGCAGAACAAGAAACTCACCGAGGATCTCCAAGCTGCTGAGGAACAAAACTTGGCAGCCAACAAGCTCAAGGCTAAACTCATGCAATCTCTTGAAGACTCCGAGCAGACCATGGAGCGCGAGAAGAGAAACCGTGCTGATATGGACAAGAATAAGAGAAAGGCCGAAGGAGAGCTCAAGATTGCTCAAGAAACCTTGGAAGAGCTCAACAAGTCAAAGAGCGATGCCGAAAATGCTTTGAGACGCAAGGAAACCGAATTGCACACCTTGGGAATGAAACTCGAAGACGAGCAAGCTGCTGTTGCTAAACTCCAAAAGGGAATTCAGCAAGACGAGGCTAGAGTCAAGGATCTTCATGATCAACTTGCCGATGAGAAGGATGCTCGCCAACGTGCTGATCGCTCGAGAGCCGACCAACAGGCTGAGTACGATGAGCTCACCGAGCAACTCGAAGACCAAGCCCGTGCCACCGCTGCCCAAATTGAGCTCGGAAAAAAGAAGGATGCTGAGCTTACCAAGCTCCGTCGTGATCTTGAAGAGTCTGGACTTAAATTCGGAGAGCAACTCACTGTTCTCAAGAAGAAGGGATCAGATGCTATTCAAGAGCTTTCCGATCAAATCGAGCAACTTCAAAAGCAAAAGGGAAGAATTGAGAAGGAGAAAGGACATATGCAACGCGAGTTCGATGAGTCCTCTGCTGCTCTTGACCAAGAAGCCAAGCTCCGCGCTGACCAGGAGAGAATTGCCAAGGGATACGAGGTCAGACTTCTTGAGCTTCGTCTCAAGGCTGACGAACAATCCCGCCAGCTTCAAGATTTCGTCTCCTCAAAGGGACGCCTCAACTCCGAGAACTCCGATTTGGCCCGCCAAGTCGAAGAATTGGAGGCCAAGATCCAAGCTGCCAACCGCCTCAAACTCCAATTCTCCAACGAATTGGATCATGCCAAGAGACAGGCCGAGGAGGAATCCCGCGAGAGACAAAATCTTTCCAATTTGTCGAAGAACTTGGCTCGTGAGCTTGAACAGCTCAAGGAATCCATCGAAGACGAAGTCGCTGGAAAGAACGAGGCTTCTCGTCAACTTTCCAAGGCTTCCGTTGAACTCGATCAATGGAGAACTAAGTTCGAGACCGAGGGACTCATTGGAGCCGACGAGTTCGATGAGGTCAAGAAACGCCAAAACCAGAAGACTTCGGAGATCCAAGATGCTCTTGATGCCTGCAACGCCAAGATTGTCGCACTCGAGAATGCTCGCAGCCGCTTGACAGCTGAAGCTGATGCCAACCGTCTGGAGGCTGAGCACCATGCCCAAGCTGTCTCTTCATTGGAGAAGAAGCAAAAGGCATTTGATAAGGTTATTGATGAATGGAAGAAGAAGGTCGATGACCTCTACCTCGAGTTGGACGGAGCTCAACGCGATGCTCGTCAACTTTCCGGAGAAGCTCACAAACTCCGTGGACAGCACGATACCTTGGCTGATCAAGTTGAAGGACTTCGTCGCGAGAACAAATCTCTCAGCGACGAGACCCGTGACCTCACCGAATCACTTTCCGAGGGAGGACGTGCTACCCACGCTCTCTCCAAGAACCTTCGTCGTTTGGAAATGGAGAAGGAAGAACTTCAACGTGGATTGGACGAGGCTGAAGCTGCCCTCGAATCTGAGGAAAGCAAGGCTCTCCGTTGCCAGATCGAGGTTTCCCAAATCCGTGCTGAAATTGAGAAGAGAATCGCCGAGAAGGAGGAGGAATTCGAGAACCACCGCAAGGTTCACCAACAAACCATCGACAGCATCCAAGCTACTTTGGACTCCGAGACCAAGGCCAAGTCAGAGCTTTTCCGTGTCAAGAAGAAGTTGGAAGCCGATATCAACGAGCTGGAGATCGCCCTCGACCATGCGAACAAAGCGAACGAAGATGCCCAGAAGAATATCAGGTAATTTATAAGTTTTTTTTTTGTGTACACCAACTTTTTCATTCAGACGCTACTTGGACCAAATCCGCGAGCTTCAACAAACCGTGGATGAGGAACAAAAGAGACGCGAAGAATTCCGTGAGCACCTTTTGGCTGCCGAGAGAAAACTCGCTGTTGCCAAACAGGAGCAAGAAGAGCTTATTGTTAAGCTTGAGGCTGTAAGAATTTTGTTTCGGAAAATCCCCTTGTATGTGATTTTTTTCAGCTTGAGCGTGCCCGTCGTGTTGTCGAAAGCTCGGTGAAGGAACATCAAGAGCATAACAACGAACTCAACTCCCAAAATGTTGCCCTCGCTGCTGCCAAGAGCCAACTCGACAACGAAATTGCCCTTCTCAACAGCGACATCGCTGAGGCCCACACTGAACTTTCCGCATCCGAAGACCGTGGACGTCGTGCTGCCAGCGACGCCGCCAAACTTGCTGAGGACCTCCGCCACGAGCAAGAGCAATCTCAACAACTTGAGAGATTCAAGAAACAACTTGAAAGCGCTGTCAAGGTATGTTCGCTTTAAGAATTCGCAGTTTTTTGGCCGTTCAGTGTAAAAGCGATATTTGTTTGTTTTAGAGTGTGCATCTTTTCCCACCGTCGCAACTACTTATCCTTTTGCGCGTCACAGATTTAAAGATTGTGTAAATAGAAAAAAAACGATCAGTTATATCTTTCATCCAATCCATCTTACAGGATCTCCAAGAGCGTGCCGACGCCGCTGAGGCAGCTGTCATGAAGGGAGGAGCCAAGGCAATCCAGAAGGCTGAGCAACGTCTGAAAGCCTTCCAGAGTGACTTGGAAACCGAGAGCCGTCGCGCCGGAGAAGCATCCAAGACCCTTGCTCGTGCTGACCGCAAGGTCCGCGAGTTCGAGTTCCAGGTTGCTGAGGACAAGAAGAACTACGATAAGCTCCAAGAATTAGTTGAGAAACTCACAGCCAAGCTCAAGCTCCAGAAGAAGCAACTCGAGGAAGCTGTATGTTTCATAGTCGATAAAATTTCAATTGTAAATATTATTTCAGGAGGAGCAAGCTAACAGCCATCTTAGCAAGTACAGAACCGTCCAACTTTCCCTTGAAACCGCTGAAGAGAGAGCCGATTCCGCTGAGCAATGTCTTGTCAGAATCCGAAGCCGAACACGCGCCAACGCCGAGCAAAAGTAGATCAACTGCTCTAATTCCATCTCGTTTCTCTCTTTTCTTTCAATCTCTTTACCCGTTTCTCTTCCCCTACGTCCCCCAAACCTACCACTGCACAGTAACACATACACATTCAACGTGTCACAATAAAAGCCCATCAACACCTTCTCTGTTGTTTTTTTTCTTCAAATGCATTTTTTTCACTTTGTTTAATAATTTTTACGCATCGGATTTGTAGGATAGTGGAAATTTGTCCTTCAATGCTTCAATTGATTCGACACTTCTCAATATTTTTGATCAATAAACCATTGATTTTCTATTTAGAAGAAGATCACTGTAAATAACACCAAAAACATCACAGCAAAAAAACTCCCACTCAATTATATTACTGTTTTTATTGAAACTAGAATAAATTTGAAAATCTTCAAAGCATACACAATTAAAAAAAACGAAAAAAGAAAAAGTCCCGTTGATTCTCAAACTTAAATTTTTAAACTTGTCTGAACCATGTTGTAAGTTTGTAAAAGTTTCCCAGTTGTCCTCGAACAGTTAACCAGGGAGATCCTGTCAGCTAGTTTAATATTATTTTCAGCTTTGAAACTAACGTTTCGTGTCACAAGAATATCAAAAAATAAACTTTATTAAAAATATCTAATAATGGTTGAACCACATATTTTACAAGAAAAATTCAAACATATTTACACTTTGTGATTTTAATGCGTTCATAAAAAAAATATCAAATCCTTGTTGGCACCATACTGACAACATGAGACATTGTTGCAGGAGACCTTTCCGCTGTATAAACTTCTCCTCCAATAATTCGTGTGCCGCGTTGACATGTTAAGATAGCAACAGCCACTTTTCGTTTGTTGAGACTACCAATGATCAAAAATATAGGTGTCATGAATGATATAGAAAACGTCATGAACGACTGGAATGTGATGAGATTGATGTTCGTTTGTCCACTTGTCAACACATAAAACTTTGCAACTGTGAAGACCTGCAAATTTAGCATTTGTTTGTGTTGCCTGGTTTAGTTTCTAATCTATCACAGTGCGTGTCTGATTTAGAAATGAACTCAGTTTCAGCTGCAGACTACGACACAATCACAAACTGAGCAACATTTTGATAACTATCTGGAAATAGAAAACAGTTTTTAGAGCTAGTAAAAAAATTGAAATTGGCATAAGTTTTCTCTAATAAAGCAGGTAAAACTATAATTCAAGTCGAGTGTAAACCTATAAAAAATGCGGACTGTTTTTCTAAAGTCAAAGGTATATTGAAGAGAACCTAACAAAAAACTGTAAATTATTTAAAAAAAATTGTAAAAACACAATAAAACTTTCAGATTTCTAAACGTTTGATGTCATTGTTAATGAAACAAATTTGAAATTTGATAGAGCGCATTTTTAAATAAAATATGAAATGAGCATCTCGTATGTACAAAGAACACCTTCCATTTATTGACTTTAATTAATTTTTCAACATTGCAGAAATTATGAATTTAGCTAAGGCAAAGCCCTAAGAAAAAACAAAGCAGGTTTCTGGACGAACAATTCCGCAACATTTTTTGGCCATTAGAAAGATAATTTTCAGCATGATAAAAAACATTCCTCTTCTAGGTATCATAATTATGCACGTCAAAACATAAATTGCTCGGTAAGACTAAAAAACTGACCATTAGTAAAATAGCAATTGGCACTGTTTGCAGCAATACAGTAACGTGCGCAGACATCCCCGATCTGGATCTTTTATCGATGTGGCGTATTATTATGATGCTCAGCAAAAGCATAATAAGAGACAAAACCATCGTGATCATCTCAAGCTAAAAACTATCATAGTATTCAGAGTATATCGAAAAATTCTCACCCATGGAATCTTGTTTGAAGCAAATATTTTGTTAATTGCAGAAATGATTGCAACAAAGTACAACATTGTCATGTTGAATGTCAATCTGGCTCTGCAAAGTTTAGATATGTTAAATTTTTTTGACATGTTTCATCAGTAATTACCCCGTCATCAGCTTTCTTCCGAGTTTTTCAATAGTAAGAAGCATGAATCTTTGCATGGAGGAAATGAAGATAAGGTAGTAAAATATTGTTGCAACAATTAGAGATCCATGAATTAGTAAATTTGTGAACACTGTAAACAATTTCTGTACATTTAAATTTATAACTTTAGCTTACGCTTGTATAAAAAACGAATCCATTCAGATTTTCCAGTGAACCCGTCGGTTACTCTTATTATCAAAAGTATCATCAAAACTATAAACGATCCAACAATGTGAACAGAGCTTAATGTCACCAGATTGAAATGAATCGCATAATATGATCTCTAAAAGTGCACCTTATTAAAAATGTACTAACGCAGAATAATGCTAAACTCACTTTGTCGTCAGTCCTTTTTGTCATGTAGTACAACCAGACGACTAAAACAAATGGTACAACACCAATACATGAAACTGTGAAATCTAATTCATGCTCAGCATCTTGCTGAGCACTTGAGTTGCTAGAACTCATATCCAAGAGTGATTAAACTACCAAGGGAGTGTAAGAACCACAAATGTTTTGTGATTGTCAAATATCAGATTGCAATTTTGGAGCAAAGACTTGATCAGCCTGTTACGTTTCAAAGCCTTGTTCAAATACATCTACTTATTCTAGATTTCACCTGTCCCGTTTTGTAAGGACATTTGACGTAGTAAGTTAAAAGGTTATTGAAAATTAATGCTAGTGCATAAAAATATCTAATGAACATATTGATAGCAAGGCAATGCAAAAACGCGAAGGTTCTAATTACCGAAATTCAGAAAGGTCCTGAACAATGAAGACAGACATTCTTTCATACATTTTTATTTGCGTTGGTGCAATAGAAATATCAGAACATGCTCTTTGCATTTAATGTTTTCTGTCAAACGGATAAAAATTATTAAAAAAAAAAATCTCGCCAATGCAACATTTTGAAGAGAATCTAAGTGAAACCAAAATAAGAAGTGATAATCGAAACTATGTTTGTTTCTAATGCACAGTCTTAACCAAAAAACACATTTTCATGTAAAAAAAAACTATAATTCGCAAACCGTTTTAAAGTGATATGAAGTTTTGAACTTGGAGTTTTTGAAACATGACGATTTGTTCGAATCAGCATGGAAGGCTTTCAACTAAATTAAAAAGTGATATAAAGAGCAACAAAAATTTTTATTCCACGGCAATGTTAGATTCAATTGATTGTTTAAAACTGCCTTTTTGCCAACCTATCGGTTGCAACTGTTGGATATAAACTTTTTCGAATATTCTAGTATTTTGTCAGCCGTTAAAAAATGCGTTTTAGAAGTTGAAAACCAATACTTGAAACAAAAACTAATGTAACTAAAACTCTGCAAAAGCTTCTAGAAAACTAAAATAACGTTCATTTTTGACATGGAATTGGAATTATAACATATCTAATTAGAGAGCCGTTACCAGAGATATTAGATTTTTTAAAATGCTAAACATATGAGTGCATTTTTTCAATAAAGCTTTAGACCGATTTTGCCGGAAATTGACTTCTACGATAGATACACATATTACTAGTTTAATCTATTATATTCAACAGTTGTTCAAATTTGTTTGCGTCCCCCCGTTTTCCTGCTTTATTTTCTTTCTCGTTTGCACTAACAATATGAATTGTATGCCCTGTTTCATATGTTATAAATACCCTGTTATGATGAATACACTTGCTGATAACAATAAAATTAACAACGTTACTCTTTAAATATTAACAGAGGAGAGGGTATTCGATAACAAGCACTTTATGTTTCAGGTAGTATCAGAATTGTCCTTTCACGTGTTTTCTATAATGATAGGACGGTTTTATGAAAATATTTTTTAAAAGTATAACCAATTGTTTTCCAGTTTAAGTTTAAATTTTGAGCAACATTCATTTTTCAAAATAATTTTTTCACTTAAAATATTTTTTTAATAGTGAAAACGATGAAGATTTTACAAATGTTTTTCCCCTAAAAAAGGGAAGACATTTTTTTCACAGCAACTCGCGTTATATCCTTCAAGTACTTTTTTTTATTTTTTAACATTTTATTGTAGTAGCTTCACCAGTTATATTATTCCATAGCATCATGTTTAATCACTTTTTATGGTTGAAGCTTCTGAATTTGAAAGGTCATCACTAGCTTTCAATTTAATTTTTTTTATTTCACAAAGCATCGCCCACTTTCCACCCCACACAATTTATTTTATGAATCGCTGCTTGGATTGCCCAAAAGCACACACAAGTGCACATTGGTCCTCGTACATAATTCAATGCCATAGTAACACACTTAGCATCCCCCGGCCGTTCTCGACGACGATTAGTGTAGTCCTAGCCAAAAAGTGTTCACTTGCACTTTTATTTTATTCAAATGAAGTGCGGTTCCATTTGGTGCTACTATGCTACACGTCACGTCGTTTTTTTTCCACTCGTTCTTTTTGTGTATACTAATGCAAAGTGTTTGTTTTTCACTGCGGGGTAAATTTAATCAACAGAGGTTCATATTTCTTGTGTATTGTTTATAAGATCATTCTTGTTGATACTTTTACTTTTGGAACAGTTTTGACAAGAAATGTTAGCTTTTATGTACTAACAAATCAAAGTGTGATGTGAAGAAATACCAGAACTTTCAAAGCCACTTGCAAGAGTATACACAATAAAAGTTTTCGTCGTCGATATTATTTGAAAGTGTTCCTTTCTTGGAAAAAAATTTCTCATGATTTGCTTTTTATTGGTTTGGTTTTCTAGAAGACATTGTTTAATATTTGAAGAAAATTGTCGGAAAAAATACTTGGGGTTCACTAAAAAGTTATTTTTCAAAGTATTTAGAGATTTCTTATTAGTGTAGTTGCGCGGTTATCGAATTTTGTATTTGAAAATTAAATTGTATACATACAAACATTGCAATATCGCCTACCTTACTACCGTACTAATTTTCCATCAAATTGTAGGGGTGTAAGATTAATATAAATTGCAAGAATTATTTTTGTGAAACTGATTTGACGCCAACTAAAAATATGAATGTTTTTCCATTAGGAATTTCAATGGCCATTTTAACTTCGAAAATTGACTTTACCCTAAAAACAAAAAAGTTTACAAAACAAATATTCCACAAAGTATTGCTCGCCTGTCAACAAGTCAATGCTAAACTATTAGGAAACCCAATATTTTCTCTAATACAACTACAGTCACAGGACAATCTATTATATTGTAGAATTTTCTCTGCATATTATTGAAATTTAAAACTTAAATTTGGTTTGGTCTTTTTTTCAAACCCAGTGGATGTTCGTCTGTTGAGCTTTAGAAAAGAAGGCAAACAGTATTAGTCAATGACTGATAAAATTATGCACAACCGAAATAAAAACTAAAGACAAGTAGAGAAAATACAGTATATCATTTTTTTTTCTATGAATTTTTGCTTTAATTAGTGGTTTCTTTATTTGGTTTATAAAATAAGATCGTAAAGTAATATAGCCGCTATCCCTTCCCCGTTTATTACCTTACTACTATACTTTTAGTGACCCACTTTCCATTTTTTGTCCGTCTTCCATTTTCGCTTGCCCACTCCTCTTCCTCCGCAACAAAAATTCTGCGACAGAACAAACACTGCGAGAGCGCCACCTCGTCCTCATCTACTGTGGTGGCCTTCTCACTGTCACTGTGCCGGGGACTCTTTTTCTCTGACTCTGCCCCCCCCCCCCTTGCCTCTCCGGTCGTTTGACCGGCGTACTGGCAGTGTGCCAGCCGGGGTCGTGTGCAAACGCGCTCCGTTGATATTTCATTGGATGCTATCCTTAATCGTCTTGCCCTCCTTTTTTCATGGTCACTTCTTTCATCTACCTGATTTTCGTTTCTTGCTATTGAGATATATCTAAGATTTTTTTTTTAATCTTACCAGTTTCTAAAAATGTGATTGAGTTTTAGGATTATTTGTCTTTAGAAACCTATTCTTCTCTTTTTTTTCTCTAACACTGTATTTCAAAAACTTTTTAAATTTCAGATGAACTTTGACAATACGGTTCATGAATCAAACTTTGATGATCTCCTGCATAACCCAAATTTTCCGCCGCAATTTGACCAGCTAGAGTTGGACGTGAGTTTTCTTTCTGTGTCTTGAAAGGACCACTAATACAAAATATCGATTTTCAGAGCCTACTTTACGGGACCGACGAATCACAAGAATCGACCTCTTCCTCTTCGTTTGGTTTCAGTGATCAGAATGCTGGATTTCGCTCAAGAGACGGCGGGAGTTTAGGAGATTCTTCGTCGGATAGCTCTCCACCGTTGAGTTGTGCAAACTTCACAGAAAATGACCAGGAAATGTGGGATTTTGGCTTTCAAGTAAGTTGTTTTTTTTCGCACAAAACTCGTTAAAAATGTTTGTCGAAACGGATCGTTTACACTCTATTGTTTAATGGAAATGTGTTTTATTTTAAACAACCTTACATGCAAGTTGTTGTGTGTATGATGTTTGCTCCTACCATGAAAACTTAGCACGAAGACAAAATTTTCCTACAGAATTACTTTACTTTTAATTTCGGGGTACGGATACTACACAAAATCTTGTTCAAAATTTAATATCAACTACAAAATCCTAATCTATCAATATCATACTTAGTCGTTTGTTTTGCAGAGTCGCAGTCCATTCGAGAATTTTGAGCAACAATTTGGCTCTCCATATCAGGACGACGAAGTGATTGCCGAGCCCACCAATGAATTCATGAACGCAAGATACCTCAGAGAAGAACCGGCCAAGCATTTGCCCATGCAACAAAAACGAATTATCACAATTCTCCCCAAACAGTCACAGCCTGTGAAACGTATTGTCAGCAGACCAATCCAGAAAGTATACCGCGTCAAGGAATCACCCGGCAGTCAGCAACAAACATACCGAGTTGTTCAGCCCTTGGTGAGCGATTGAACGTCAAGTAAAATAGTTTATTCGAATTTTTTTCAGATGCCATCTCCTTCACAAGCTACGCAACGCCAAATCAAGCAAATGTATTACAATGAGCCGGTTCAAGAAATTCATATGCAACCAAAAAGTGGTCCGCTGGTTCGACAAGTGTCCGAAGAGCCAAGATACGTTCCAATTGCTCCGACAGTAGATATCAAAGCAGAACCACAAGTGAGCTTATCTTCAAAACATATTTAAATTCATGACTTTACAATTTCCAGGTTTTTACTTCCGAGCAAAATCGAAAAATTCGGAACCGAATGTACGCCCAAGCCTCTCGCATGCGCAAGAAGGAAGCCGATGAACATATGAAAATGAACCTTCAGGAACTGCTTCAAGAAAACGAGATTCTAAGAACTGAGAATGCCGCTTTGAAGCAACGCCTTGCGTTTTTTGAAGTAGTTCTGAACTCATAAAAATTTTAACATTTTAAAATACATTTTCAGCACGAAGAGCCAGTTGTCGAAGTTCCACAACCCTTTGGAAGAAATCAGAAGAAAAAAAGAATTATTGCTGCTGGTTCAGTACTAATGATGTTCGGACTTTTTGCAGTCATCTCTCCATTTAATGTCGATAACAATTTGAATATAAACAATCAAATCATGGCAATTTCCAACGAAACTTCTATGGTTGCTCGCCACGGAAGAGTCATCACGTATGAAGATAGTGCTCCTGTTGCAAAAATTGTATGTGTACGAGCTTAATATTTAAAAATCTCTTATAAAAGTTTAGCCTACTCAACAACCAATCCACAACTATCCGAACTCCACTCAAAATGATTGTGATATGTACAAACTAAACGCCACAGAGACAATAAGGTGAGGGACTTGAAAATGAACAATTTTTATAACTGACTACTCTTTTCAGAGTAAACAACGACATTGAGCGCTGGGTACAAGTACATTCATTTGATAATGTTCCAATGAAGTTTTCGGGAGGACTATTAAATAAGGAAGCAATGCGAAAGTTCAACTACGCACAGAAAGTAAAACCAGCCTCAGTTTATGGACCACAGACATTGGCGGTTCAAAAGAAATCAGAGCAAGCGGCGCTCAGATCTCGGGAACGTACATGGAAGCAGTTGGATCTACTGAAGACGTAAGTAGACTTTTTCTTTAATTTAAAATTCATAATGACACGAATGGGCACACTACCGACGTAATCGAACTTCGAGTTCATGTTTTACTTTGTTCACTTTGTATTGAGATGACATGACCGTAATTGCAAACGAAGAAGTCGGACCAATTGAAAATTATTCAAATGCATTTGCAATTCCAGCAGCAAACAACAAAACTATTTCAATAACATGTAAATAATAATTAATTTAAAGCGGAAACAATATTCAACTGGATAACGAGAAAATTCAACGTAAACGACAAGATATTGACAAAATCGCTTCAATTGTTCGCCAAAAGGGAGATACACTGTACATTATGACACTTCAAGACTACGTGCTTCTGCCTTCATTGATTAAAGGAGCAAACTCGGTTCCCAAACTATCGTTGCTCCTGCCTAGTGTTCCAATGAATGGAACTCTCCAAGATCAGGTAACTAGGGAGTTCAAAAAAATATGATTAGTAAAAAAAAATATTTTTGTTAAACTGTAGGCATTGATTTCACAACTGTCAAATTTGCCTTCAGTATCAGAAAAAATATATTAATTGCAAAATTCTCATGTCTCTGTAAGTTTCCTGACGTTCAATGCGAGTTATTTTTTACAGTGACTTTAATTTGAGATTTAGAAATGAATTGATCACAGCCATTGGTTGATTGTAGTTTTTTTAAAATCAATTTGAACGTTCAAGTAGTAGGAGCAGTTATATTTGTGTAGATATTATCAAAAATGTCACTAGTGTTACGTTGCATCGTTATTAGAAAGAGAGACTTTGAAATTTTTTTTTTGATTTTTGGATTAACGGTTTCTTTCATTCTATGGATCTATAGAGTATTAACTGTAACTTTATATGTTTAATTTTGAATTGCCAGAATTTTGACAAAAAAAATTACCAAAGTAGAGCTCTAAAACTGTTGAATAATTCCAAGCTTTTACAAGTTGCAGTTAATAAAATAAAATTTATTCAACCAGTTTAAAAATTGATTTTACAACTCTGAGATATCATGTAGGAATATTGCTTGTGCTTGCCTGCGTGAGATTTAACGGATAGGTTTTACTCGGCATGTGTTCAACAGCTGCAATTTTTAAACCAGTTTCGTAATATGTGCAGCTTTTAGCTAGATTCATATGTAGGTTCACTTCAGTTTTATTGAGTTCAATTTTCAGTATACTCTTCTTCGAGTTGATTGTGAAGTGACAGGGACTGGCCAATTGACACTTTCCAACAAGCAACTTTCATATTTGATGCCGTGATACTGATATTGATCAACAACTACGCTTATTATATTCCCACTTTTCTCAATTTCCGTGCCTTTTTTATTCACCCACTTTACCTTTCTTCTTTTGATTCGTTTTTATCAATCTTTTATGTTAAATATTCATTATGCATTTCTGAAATCGCCGGTCACCGATCAACCTCTTTTTGTTGTACCCGTTTTCGCTGCGTCTCTCACTTTACATCAATCATATTCCGGTCTTTTTCGATTGTCTTTATTTCTCTCAAACTCTCTTATCTCAGTCTTATTCCTATTCCAACACATATGTATTGTATATTAATTACCATTCGTTTTCTCATCATTTTACCAGTTTTTCAGAATTTTATCAACCACAAAACTCCATACAAAATATGCCAGTCATTGTCTCACCAAGTTCTAGTTGAAATCACCCAATTCTCATAACATAGTCATTCAGTTACACCACCATTGATGATATTCATCTTTCATGATATGTTTTATTTTGAAAGTCACTTTATTAATCTCGGGGTCTTAATTTATATAGTTTGATGTTCCTTTTTCTATTCAAATTCTAATTATAAGTGCCTAATTATCTGGGATTTTTGCATTTTTCTTGTCAATAATTATCTAAATGAAGGGTTCAAAATATTAGTTTCAAACGAAAAATTGGGTTCTATGTTTACCTGCACTGGTTTTTCTACTAGCTTTGTTATTTTCCGTTTGTTTCTACCTATGTTGTCTTTTCTCCTCCTTTCTTTTTTTTTTAAAACCTTTTTCACCTTCTACCTCTACCTTTCAGAATGACGTCTCGATATATGGAACGTCTTGCAAAAATCGAGGAGGTACTTCTCATTGCAAATAAGAAAATCGATATTAACGAATTGAGAGCCGGGTGTAGCTACGGAGTTCCCGAATCTCTGCGACCGTTGGCATGGCGTTTGCTTCTGCACTATCTCCCATTGGAGCGTCACAAGTGGCAAACATTTTTGGCCGAACAGAGAGATAACTACGATCAGATGATTGAGCAGATAATCGTGGAGCCGGGAACAGCGTCTTTGCAGCAAAGTGCTGCTCAAAATCAGGATAATGATCATGTATGTTTTGTTGTTTCGTTAAAGTTTAAAGAATTCAAGTTAAATAAAAGAAAGAAATAATGTAGACATCCCATAGATTCTTGTATTCAAATATGTTATTCCCCAAAAAGTTGTTTTTAAAGGCAAATACACTTTTGAAATTACATGACAAACAAGATTTCAAAAAAAAACTTCAAATTGAAAGAATTTATACAAAATTTGAGTTTTCAACCTGTCTATAAAAATTACTTGTTTGAATCCTACAATGTCTAGATACAATTTATTAAAATAGACTCAAAACTTGAAAATTATAGACACAGTTTTTCTAAAATTGTAATATGTATGTGAGGACTAAGTGAACTTTTCGACTGTAAACAATGTAATTTTCAAACAATTTTTCCATCAAACTTCATTATTTTGGCAATGTTAAAGTGGTTTCAAAATTTTCTATTAGCACTACTCCACAGTTAAAATTTTATGGATGGTGTGTCAAATCAATCCAGTTAAAACATAACCTTTTTACTCTATCAGTTTGCCGAATGATGTAATATACTTTATTAGCTACGATATAACATTATTTTTTTAAAGCATTGAAATTGACACAAGCAAAACTGAATAACAAGTTTTTAATCCATAAAAAGAGATATGACTTCTAGAAATAAAGATTAATTTTTTGAAAATTGAATTATCTATCACCAACCTATCCGGGACTTTCCACTCAGTAGTTCACAAGTTAGAGATGTTTCATTTTTCTCATTTTGAGGTGCGCTACAGTAATCGCATGGGTTAAGTTCATCTGGTATTTCTTTCTGACCAATTTGCGAAACTATTTGGATTGTTGACTGTTCTGAACTTAGTTTCCAAACTAGTATTTATTATTATATTTATTTTGATTTGAATGTAAAAAAATTGATACTCGAATTAACAACGAAAAACGTTTGCTTTTAAAGTTGTAAGTCCATTTTGTTTAGCCAAGAACCCTTTTTTTTTTCTAAATTTCCATGATCCCGTTTTTTAGAAATTCTTTAGATTCAAAACGATATCAATATTTCGAAAAGGTGCATCCCTCGTTAGTTCAAAAAGAGAAAAAAAAACAAAACTTGTGTTCTGTTTTTTGCGTAGGTGCGACACAAAACTTTATGACTCTAAGATACGTGGGAACTTTCGAATATCAAGTGCGGAAACGTTTTTTCTTCTCAGAACCTTTAATCTACTCCCTCAGTTCGGTTTTCCCAAGCGCTCCGAAAGTGTAGGTGGCGGATAAGAAATTAAACATCACAATTTATACTATTATAGGAACAGCTCAAAATAGAAAGCTTAGTATGCCACCTAAGAGCAAGAACCATATATGAGCTCAAAAAGAAATATGTTGAATAATTAAGGATTTGTAGCTTTTAATCTTATTTCAAAGAGATTATCTATACTTTTTTTACGCATACAACTAAATACATTACACACCAATACAAGTTAATGAAATTAAGAATAGATACATATTTGTTCATGATTCATCAAGTTGAAAATATGATGCATATCTCATATCTGTATATCAGTTTAAAAAATACAATATCCCATACAAATTAAAAATAAACTATGTACAAAATTGCATTTTTATTTTTAACAATTTGATTTATTAGTTGTTTCATTCTTCTTATAATTTGTTTGCAAGATATGAACAATGACTGCAAATTTCATATATCGAATTCTCCCAGACCATTTAGAATTTGAATGGATAGAATCTTCAATTCTATCACTAACATTTAATTGATCATTCCTATGATGTTTAAAAGTGTGCACTCAACAAATCCATTTTTGATATTTTATTCATTTTTAATTGGTAAGAGAGAAATAGAACAATATTAAATCTCCTAAAACTTGAGCACTCTAAAAAATGAATGAAGAATTAAAAAGCGCTAATCTAACACTAAAACAATTTTTGTACTTGAGATATGGCGTGTATTTTTGCGTAATCGTTCGAATGGACAAAATTGAATGGAATGTAAAGGATATTTCATCTCAAGTTCTTATACTGATCAAAAGATAACTACTTGAGATTATTTAAATTTGAAAAAGTTCCTCGTTGGGTTCACCATCTGTTTATACCGGTTTCGTATGCTGAGTGACACATTTTGTTACTTTGTTCCTTACGCGCCCTTCACAAATCAAGTCCATGTGAAATGAGTTGACCTGCCGCCACCATTTTTGTCGGGACAGCAAACCCATCTCAAGTGGTGCAGGAATGCATAGACAACGTTTTTCCTCATAGCTAATTCAGACAAAAAAGCGACACAAGACATATCTACGTCATCTGAGCGTCGGGTTCCGTAGTTTGATCAAACGATCGTTAATGGAGGCGGGTGACGATATGTGAATTTGAGCAGGAACCCACGTGTAGTTAAAGGATGTTCGAGAGCACTTTTGACGGATTAAAATTTCCAATTATTTTGGGCTCAACAATGACAAATCTGAGAGAAATGATTCGAAAAAAAGGGATTAAAATAGATACGTCAACCAACTATTTCAATTCATTCTATCAGAAAGATGACTAATCAAATTGCAAACATTTTCAGCCACTCTCCGACCATCCAACCAGTGACTGGCAAGCATTCTTCCAAGACAACAAAGTTCTTTCACAAATCGACAAAGACGTTCGCCGACTGTATCCAGAAATACAATTTTTCCAACTGTTATCCAGATTTCCACATCAGCATGGAATGAAGTATCCCCTTTCTCGCAGAGTCATTAATCATCAGGAACTGCATTCACAAGAGTTTGGTGCAAATCGCGACGGAATAGTTGGAGTGAGTCTCTGCGATGTTTTGTTTGTGCCCTGTGTTGATAAATGCTAAGAAAAAGTGTAGATTAGCAGAAACTATTTTACTATCAAAAATTGGATTATAAAAAAAGTTTGCTCTTTTCATGAATGTAATCGTGTTGTTGTTAGAGCAAAAAAGCTGAAAAGATCAAAAAGATATCTGCGCGATGTTTGTATTATTGCAAAATCATCATATAGACGCAAAATATTAACTGAATAATTATCAAATTACAGTGTGTCAAGACAAACATTGCAAAACAAAGTCAAGACGAGAATCAGGCGCCCAATTCAGAATTCCACTGGCATGTAAGGATTTTTGCATGTTTCATTTTAGGGTTCTATTGGCAAAAGTAATTATAGATTTTCAGCAATTTTTTGAGTATTCCTACAAGTTTTCACAAGAGTCTTTAGTCTTTAGAAAAAATTGTTTCAATTTAATGCCAAACATACTAAATCAATTTATTATTAAGATTGTTGAGCGAATCCTCTTCATCTACGCCAAACTCAACCCCGGAGTTCAATACGTGCAAGGAATGAATGAGCTGGTTGCCCCAATCTACTACGTGTTCGCCAATGATGCTGACGATGAATGGGCCGCATATGCTGAAGCGGACACTTTTTTTTGCTTTCAGGTGAAACCCCATTTTTATTCAAACTTTAATAGTGTGCTTTAAGCTTTAGCCAGTGTAAGATCAAGAAGTATTTTTGTATTAGCTTTGTGCGCAGACGTTGGTTGTTGACTTAGCAATTTGATTAGTAGCTTAAATTTATTGAACTTTTTATTAAATTTGTTATTTTTTTACAGCAACTCATGAGTGAAGTCAAGGACAACTTCATTAAAAAGCTCGACGATAGTAACTGTGGAATTGGTATGTGAAAACGATGTTAGACAAGGAAGTGTAACGTTTTCGAAATGCTCCCCTTTCATTCAGCTTTAAATCTTATCATAGGATTGAGCAGACAAGCCAATAATTCAATGACTGATCATAAACACACGCTTGCAAATGTGAGAACATTTCCTAAAGTTTTGAGATTCTTTGTGCTTTGAACTTTAGCTTCTCATGAATGTTTTTTTCAGTGATTATTTTTTTTGCGCAAAAAAGTTTCGCACAAACATCGATAACATCAGTAGTTCTCAAGAAATGGAGGCACACACAAAACACAAATGAATCATGCGTTGCAACAAAATCTTTTCTTTTAGAATCGAGCATGTCAGCTTTTCATAATTTGATCTCAACTTTTGATACGGAGCTTCACAAGCATCTCACACTGACACTGGAAATTAAACCACAGGTAAACTGAAGCTAGAATTTCATGATTAAAAAATGGGTTGGAAATTTTTCCTTGCTTTTTGAAACTATTATACTAACTATACCAATAAAACAATATATCTTGAACTACAAAATCATTAAATTTACAGTTCTACGCTTTCCGCTGGCTTTCGTTGCTTCTCAGCCAGGAGTTTCCACTTCCAGACGTCATCACCCTTTGGGATGCTCTTTTCTCCGATCCTCAACGGTAAAACTTAACATTGTTTCACCATGTTCATGGTTGCTCTTCTTTGTAGATTTGCCCTTCTTCAGTACGTGTGCCTTGCGATGATGGAATTGAAACGCGAGCCTCTGATCAACGGAGACTTCCCATTTTGTGTGCGGCTTCTACAGGTAAATAAAATATTCTCACATCAAAACACAAAATCGCGTTCTCAGTTTTCAGTCGACCTTCATTATATGTAAAAGAAAACTTACAGAAAGTTTTTTTTTCTGAAAATTTTAAGAAATATTTTTGTTTTGATCTCTTTTAATCTCTATTCTATGCTCTTTTCGTTTTCACATTATCATTTAAGATTTTAGAACATTAAAACTTGAAAAGTTCCTGGGAATTCGTGCGATCTTTGCAACATTATGTTTTGTATCCTAATATGAAAAGTCCGGCTTCGCGCTCTCACACAGAGTTCAACACAAATATCAAGTATCACATCTTGATATCTAGAGCAAAAACACGAGACAAGTAGGAAAAGGTGGCTTGATGTTTCTAAATTGAGAGCAAAGTTTATGACAGACTGGGAAACATCAGGTTTATTGGGTTTTTTTTTTCAAAGGAACATATCTTTAAAATGACGCAACGCCTAGCTAAATGTGTCTCACACTTGATGGATAAGATGGCAAGTGACGAATGCGACATTCAACTAGGTTTTTATAGCTTAATTTAAGGTAGGTACTCGAAACTTAAATAGTGCGTGTTTTGAAACATTCATAATCTGTTTTTGTGGTTCTGATAACATGCTTTCAGCTTTTATAACCCCTTTTTACGTAATCAGAAAATGCTTCGAATATACTCTTATGCTCAAAGGTCTATCTAATCCGCAGTTATTTTGTGAAGCAACTAAGCCGACAGATCACATATATTAAAATATAATCACAAGAAAAAAGATTGCAGAGACTCAAATCAAGTCAAACTTTTAAATTTCAGAACTATCCCGACACCGATATTGCAAAAATCGTCGCATTTGCGCAGGACATTCGAGATGGAAAAGCCTTGCGCCCAATAGCCAAGGAAATATCGAAAGGGAGCAAGATCGCAAGGCATGCTCGGCAACTCTCCGACACACTGCGTAATCTGTCAATTATAAAAAAATAGATAATGAATTCAAACCATACAGCTCTCCCTCTCATTCCTTAGGTAGCTTTCAAAATATAGGCCATCCCATGTTTCACTTCTTCCGTTTTCTTCGTTTTTCTTTCTACGTATGTAGTGTCGCAATGTGGAAAGGAAATCGAAATAACATCGGAAACGTTTCGTTACTATAAATAAGATGAAACTTTATACTATATTCAATTTTATTAATCACATTTTTCGTGTAATATCACGAAAACAAAATAGGGTTCCTCATTTCTCTTACACTTTGGTCATTTTGCTTCCCCCCCACTCAACTTTTCACCTACTTTGACATTTTTTACTTGTCCAGAACGCAGTGTGCCTTAACAGTTATATTCGTTGCCAAGATTTATCTTTACAGCTCATGCCCCCTCCCATGCCCTTGTGTTCTAAATAATTGTCCATTCAAATGTTTTCGCATAATTTATCGCATAACAAACATGATTCACACTCCTATTTCACTTTATCAGTAGAACATTTCTTCTAATCCAATCAGAACTGGCACAGAACAGAAAAGGCCAAGATCAGGTTGTGTGTTTTGAACCAGCCTTTTTTCGGCCTTGTTTCTGGATGGGTGCAACTAATGAGAGTACTCCGGAGCAAGCAAAATGGGTCATTGTGAACGAAAATCGTCGTCAGAAAAGCCCCATCATAAATGTATGACGGGTCCCGCGGCGCATTGAGTAGATATGACGTAGTTGATGACAACAATTACAAGGACTCTATTCTGCTGATCCGAGTTCATCTCATCAGAACAGTATTCTCTTAATGATTATAAAATGGGAATGTGAATTTAGAACTTTGAGCATAATTTTTCATTGTTCTAATGTTCCTTCTTTTGTCTCAAAAATTCGGTTCTCTTTCTTCTTGTGTTCGAATGTGCTCATAATTAAAATGCATTTTCTTCCAATCAACCGGCCAAAAAAGTTTTGAATAAACCTGTTTACAACACAATTCTACAATCTCGTAAACTGAGAAAAGTTGTGCATTGAACCACAGAAAGGAATGGTGCACGAATCAGAAGCACAACAGGAAACCCTACGTAAAAGGTCCATGGGACAAGAAGGAAGTGGCTACCTTTGGGTACAACGTCATTTGAGAATAGTCGCAAGTGGGCATAACCAAACTAGATCCAAAACTGACCACTACACGAACAGAACTGAACTGATAAGATAACTATTATCAAAAGAGCAATGTCGAATGTTCATCAAAACACGAACCTTTTAATGCGAGGAACATCCCATTTAAGGTCAACGGAAAATAGTTCCCAAGTTCCTACCTGGTTTTTAGTTTGTTCAATTTTCAAAATCGTGGCAGAGATCAAAATTTGTAATTTTATTTTGCTTTGAGCGGTGATCCTTAAAACTCCGTTAACCTTATTTTTGTAACGTATTTTTTACTTCGGAAACTTGCAACTACTTGATCTACATCTGTCAGGTGTGTCAACTTGAGCGATTCAAGTTTCATTGTTTCTCGAAAATCACAGATGGAATACAGTAAACTAAAGATTTCCATCAACGTCAGCGGTTACTCCAGTTTCTTTTAAGATTAGCCATAAACGATCACAAACATTTTGAAGCGATTCGACACTTGAGCTAATCGGGCCTTTGATTCTTCAACTCTGAACAGTTTAGATACGATAATCTTTGCCCACTTCGGACACTACACTTCTTCGGAACCACTTCAATGTTTCACACGCGGACACTGTCGTCATCGTCGTCGTTTCTTTGATCAAATCTCAACAGTCTCAATTTAAAGAATTCTACAGCTACTTTCGGTCGGGCGGTCTCCGGAGCGTTCGTGATGTCTCATAAGGGGCGGTCTCGAAATCTGTCCAATCTGTGTTTTAGCTCTTCGTAAAAACAGAGAGCATTAAGGCAAGTCTTTTTCTCTGCAGCGCCAAAGTTTTTGGTTTTCTACTGACCGCCGCTTGGCACTGCCCCTTTTCTTCACGTCTTCTAGTTTGCTCGACGCTCTTCAGCTCAACTCCTCCCACCGACCGCTTCATCTTTAGATTTTTCATATCTTCTGTCGCCGGGCGCAGAACATAGTCGTCTGATCTGAAATTATGCTTAACAATATTCTCATTCTTGCTGCACTGTCCTGTACGGCAGCCATGGCAGACATCTTCGGACCACTCTCAGATCACTTCATCAGTCACCTTAACAAGTAAGTTGAATTTTCGCTTTCTGAAAAAAAATCATGCATTTGACTTTAACTTTGGAAGTATAAATTTTTTTCTCAATCACTTTTCTGCTTATTCTGATCCTATTAATCAATCACATGTTTTTTTATCAGAGGTGTTCGAAGAGTTTTTTTTTCTGAATTTGATTTTTATTGTCACTGATCTAGATTTTCCACTATACATTTATAAATGGCTAGTCTGTTTTTTTTTCTTTTCATCGTGTTCTTTGATTTATTTAAATTAACTTTTGATAGAATATCGTCATTTTCTACATTTCACCCTCACTTCCTTTTATAATTTCATCAATCAGTTAGATATTGAGATGATCTATGCTTTTTTATTTTCAAAAGTCTGATAGACATGGAAGATTTTTGGACTTTCCTTTTTTTTTTGCTGAGCTCATCTGTTGGTACTTACATTAAAGGCTCATACTTGTTTCATGTTTTATAGTCTGTTGTTACTCTTTGATGTTTGTTTGTGAACTAGCCACCCATAAATAAGGAAGAAATGATGGCTGATCAGAACACACATTTGTAAATGATGTGACTTTATTTTTGACATTTCCAGACGGCCTAAACGAAATGATGCGTTGCTCCGTCAAATCTCGGCTTTTGGAGAAACAGGTTCATTCGGTGGAAAAGTGTTCTCAGAAGAAAAGGTATGAATAATGTTGGGTAGTTATGGTGTGAACTTTCCATCAACCGTGATTTTGTGTTCTGATCAAGACTTGATGCTGGTCACAAAAAAGGCTGTTCCTTTAGCGCAAATAGCCATTCTGACGTCGTTTCTAGCTAGTCTCAAATGTAGGTGTAGGTGGTAATCAGGTCTTTGGCAGAGACAATGGGTTGGGCTTTTTAATGCGTGGGAACTTTCAAATGCTCTCAGCATTAACTCTAAGAAAACGTAGCATACAAAAAAAAACTACGTAATAACGAAACATTCCAATGGGCCCCACGCAATTTTCATTCCGGCTCATTGAAGATTGACAGCATAACATTGGACCTTTCTATTTTGTGTTTTTGTTGGAGAAATATTATAAGGTCACCCAAAAGTAACTCAAAAAATGGCTGCACATTTCCTTTTTCCTTCTACGTATTTCCCTAAAAGGTCCAAGAATAGAAAAAAAATAAAGCAACCTTTTTGATCGGACACCGTCAATCACAATCATCATAATAGAGAGCACAAATACTTCGTCATTGCGGTGGCGGAGCACAGATAACTCAGTCTACTTTAAGGGATCAGGAAACGCGAAACGCACAGAAAGAGAAGTCTTAAAACAAAATGATAAAATGACGTTTTAAAACTTCTTGGATTTTTTCTATAAATATATATATAAACGAAGTTTAGCTAGGAAACACACCAATCGTCTTCATACATGGAAACTCTGACTCAGCATTAAAATTTGGTGATGGTCCATTCCAGTCAGGATGGGATGAGATTTTGAAGTATTTCATGTCAAAAGACTATACATTGGCTGAGCTTTACGGTATCACTTATGGAGACCGAAACATTTCAAATTCATACATCAGGTGAGTGGTCGTGACTATATAAGTTTAGACTGGAATTTCACAATTTTTCAGGCATTTCAACTGTCAAAATGTGCAGCTTCACCGACGATTTCTCGAGTTTGTCTTACATTACACAAAAGCCAAACAAATCAACATTGTTGCGCACTCTATGGGTGTCAGCATTGCCCGAAAAGCGATTCAGGGTGGCGAGGTACTGTGAAAAAATAACATCAGAATACATTGACATTTATTGTGCTCTCTTTTAGTTTGTGACCAAAACTGAGTCTTGCGACATCGGACCCAACCTATCGCATCGAATTGGCACTTTCATTGCTCTTGCGTCAGCAAACTATGGAATGTGCCCATGTCAACATGCATTTGCCTTTCCAGCTTGCGGAATGGAAGTAAGTATATCTTATCTTGAATAACGTCACTCTGGTGCTTATTGTAATGACTCAGTAAGAGTCTATGAATAGTTACAATGCCTCTTAAAACTAAAAACTGTACTCATTTTTTTGTAATTTCCAGACGGGATTCTTTCCTGGCACCTGCCCAGAAATGACTTGTTCATCTCAAGATGTGAATATATCAGAGACGTGCGGAGAAGTACCCTACTCCAACTATCTGATGAACCTGAATAATAGTGGAAAGAAGGACGCATCATTTGTTGCAAGCTTATGGAGTGATGGTGAGTAATACCTATAACAAAAATATATCACATAAAAAACTTATTCGATTATCGGATTAATCTTTCCAACATTTAAACCGGAATTTCGATCGGAACTGAATATGAAACTATTAACACCTACACCTTATATTTAGAACGTTTAGATTTAACAAAATAGAACATAAACGAATAAGCTAATTCAGTTTATTCCAGACGATGAAATTCTTGGAAAAGGAAACATGGTTTGGGGACGGCAAACGTCTTTAGTTCCACATTCAGATATGCGTAAGGTGAGTCACTGCAAACGAAATTTATAGAAAGAAATGTACTAACTTGTTCAATTTCAGATCTACAGTGATTTGAAACATAACGATGTTAAACTGTTAACTGCCGAAGACCAGTACAATATCATTCATATGAACGATCAAAAATTCAGTCTTCACGAAACAACGGAATACTAATTCTATCGTTATAAGTTAATATTTCAATTTTATTATGGTCATAATTTGCAACCACTTGTCATTCATTTCCATCCCATCCTCGATTTCCATGATCATCATCTCTACTACAAAATTATCATTAATATTTCTGAATAGACTACCTACTTTCAATGTGATACTCATGTTGTATCTTCCGGTTGTATCCTCATTAAGCAATTAACGGGTCGTTATAATTTTCTTTTACCATGTTTTGTTCAAATTTGTAATCACTACTTCGTTTGTTCTTTCTTTCTTATTACTGCTAGTTTTTTGTTGTTGTAGCGCTTTTAATGCTTGTAATTTTGGGAATATTTGATTCAATTCCAAAAACATTTGGTAAAGTATTTTTACTAACTTTATTTTTTTTATAATATTATAATTTGAGATAAACAAATAGATGTAAGTGTATGAACCTTTTGATTTCATATCACGAACCAAATAGATCAATGCAACACATTTTTCATTCAATGCTTAGATTAACTATGTTTCCGGGATTATTAGTAGGCGCTGACTAGTGAGATGGATTAATTGACAATCTTTGCTTTCAAAATTTTTGCAACATCAAACTAGCAAATATTATAGCAATTGATCTGAAAACAAAATAGCACAATGTACAACAATGTAGCACAATAGAACAATGTAAACTTCGTACGCTCTCTCAAAAATCTTCTAGAAAGAATTATTTCTCAGAATTATTGAGAACATGTTGTAATCAGTTAACAACTTTTATGACAACTTATGTGTACACTGTAGTGGTGAACGTATGCACAGAAAACATGTTAAGGTACTTGTGTATTATACCCCTCATTTTTAAAATTAATTAAATTATAAAATGTGATGTTTTCCCTATTGAGGGATAGAAATGTTTCTTCCCTAAACCCATAAATACAAAAACTCCACACTTTTTTATATTAAAAAAATAATTTGTTTTAAAAATGAGGGGTATAATACACAAGTACCCATGTTCATGACAAAATACAATGAAAGTTAAACATTTTTCCAGAAAGCTGTAATATTTTTCAAACAGGTTTCGAAAATGAGAGATTTGCAAAAAACCCCTTCTAATTTTTTGCACAAAATTAGGGAGTTTTTCAAATTTGAGCCAACTTTTCTCACTCCATTATTGTTTCTAGCGTATGCTTCAAACTTGACTGATATTTTTGCAATAGCAGAATAGAATTTAGTTGTGACATGTGTTTTATGTTTATCAGAAAATTTCAGTTTATGTCTTAACCAGTTTTGTCCGCTTTTCAAACATGAATTTGTTTTTAAATTTGATTTGAAATAATTGAAAACTGTGCTAGAAAATTACAAGTTACAATTTATAGTGACAATAACAAAATCCACAGCTTTTTGTTTCTTATACTGATTTCTTTTCAAATTTGTAATTTTTAATATTCGATTTCTAATCAAGTTCTTTATTCGACCTCTCCACTTATTCATCTTGAACAAATGCGGAAATATTTCAACCGAACTTCCTCCAATGGGCAGAATTGATCCATCGCAACTGAGGCTGCACATCACGAAAGCGACCGTTCTTGAAACATAGTTTAATTATAGTGCACTATTTTGTTAGTGCATCGTGCGTCACCATTGGCAATGCCGCAAGGTTCCTGATGGATAAAACGCAAATGATTTGCATTAGGATTCTCGGTTAAATATCATTTTGATCCAGCAAGATGAGCAATTTGGAAACAAAATTTTGAATTTCGTGCAAACCCAAAACTAGCTCATATTTATAATTCCTTGAAGACATTCCAAAATTGTTAATGAGATTTTTTCATTTCGTAGGAGATCCAAGTTCACCAATATTGTAGTTTCGTTTTCCTACTTATTAGGTATTCTCGCAAGCTCTTCTCAAACTTAGTTTGCCAATAATTTAGTAAGTCAAGAAAAGTTAAACTTTCAACTTTTGGCTTCTTCTATGTATAATAGGGATTCGACGCAGTGATCATACAATTTCCGAAAAAGAAGTTAATTTAAGAGCTTTGAGATCCGTTCGCAAATCCGACAAAAATGTTGGTTAGGAACGCCGCCTAAGCTTGTTTTCAGCGTTGTTTTCTCCGAATGTCTTGTTGTTTCATTTTGATAATAGCAGGTGACTTGGAACATATATTTTTTGAGGTGTCTGGTACGACAATCATCATAACACATCTAATAGGCTTAGGTGCATGGCGTTCGTTTTGTTATAATCTGATCTTTCACATCGATTACTATATCTTAATAAAATTATCCGCACGATGTGTCTGTCTTTGAATCATATTGAAAGACAAATCTTACTTGGTTCTGTGATGCCGTTCGAGTCAGTCTTAAATCAAACAGGGATGTAATCATGGTTATTATAGTAATTTTACATCATATTGTTGGCATTTTTCAGATAACCAGAGTAACGTCAGATACCGTCATTGTCAGCCTAGATATTGGAAAACAACACGATTATTTTTTCTAAAAGCTTACTCTCCCAAAGGCTCTGTCAGGGCTCTAAACAATGTTGGTTCAAATGTGGAATTGGACATCTAATTAAAAAAAAACATATGAAAACAAACTTTATCGTCTCTCTTACTCTTGCTTAGCGTCAGATGTGCGTGGCAATTGAAAATTTTTAGCAATAGGCAAATTCGGTTTTGCTGGTTTTGTTGTATTTTTAGGTAATCGAGAACTTGGCTGATTGGCAAATTTACGAAATCGCAGGTTACCGGATGAAGATTTAGATATCTCGAAAAATAAACAGCTAATATCGATATAGTTTATCTTTTCAATTTTCCGTTAGTCATTATTGACAGTTTTGGCGAACGCTGCTTTTTGGAAATTTCGGTAGTTTTTTTTTCAAGTTCGAAGTTAAATTTTGAGAATGAACAAATATTATATAGTGGAATGAAAAAAATTGCTAATTCAAACAAATCTGTTAAAATCTAATTTTAAAGGTACATTTACTACACAGGTACAAAGGTAGATAAATAATTTATAGTAAAATCATCTATTTTGGAAGTGAATATACCGAAATGAAAAGCAAAATATTATTTGAGGACTAATGATTTTGACGGCAATTGCCTAAAAGTAAATTTCGTGAGCACCTTTTCTGGGTGGCAATTGATGGCACACAAATTTTCCACCACTGAAATGTTAATTTCATTTTAAGATAATATTTTAAATTTGTTAAGTGAAGTTTATTACACTTAGAGAAAAAATCGATGTTTCCAACACAGCACGGGACTCTCTTAAAGCATAAAATAAAAAATTAAGTTAAAGAAATTAAAAACCGATAACCAAAATCGAAATGTGTTTTAATCTGTGTTTGCATTAAAACTCAATTTTCTTTTTCTTTCTCATAATCTTTGATCCTTTAAAGTTAATTGTTTCAACGGCTAACGACAGTATTCCTATGTCGAGTACTTTGAACATTATGCTTCTCTACAACCAAACTACACACTCTTCACTTTTTATACCCCACTTTTTCCGATGAATATGAAATGATGCTATCCCTGGAGTAAATCTGACAAAGATCAACAGTGCAGCAGTTGAATGAGCTAGAATTCAAACAATTCAAAAACACAAGAAGAAGTGTATTTCAAGCTGTTTGATCAGTTCAAAAATTATTTCCTGTTATCGAAAACCAAAGATGAACATGTCGGCAAGGTTTATAGGTCACTTCAAAAAGGGCAGTATCTTCCTTGAAAAGTGTGTCAGAATTTATGAATATCCGTTTACTTTATCTGCGGTAAAATGTTTAATATCACATGAATAAATTGTGACAGCAGGAAAATAAAAAAAAACAGCTGGAAATTCTGATAGAGAGGGAAAATGCTTAAAAAACGATAACAAAGTACAGAAGTATTCGTTAAAACGGTATGTTGAAAAGATCATAATGGGGCAAAACGAATTATTTGCATAGTAATCCAATTTTTAGCTAAATTTCAATAGATCATGTTCACATCGTTTTTCCACTTCACACGGTTTTTTCAGGGGTCTAAGTTGAGCTCAACCGCTATAGTTTGTGTTATTGTCTAAAAAAATCTGTTTGTGGGTAGTATAATTAACGTTTTTAAGTCTGTGGCAGTAGGTACGTAAACAAAAATGTTTTGACATGCACACAGATTTTGTACTTATGGTTAGTTCATTAATGTTTTAATACTTTGTTAAAATTATTAATGTTTGGATTTAGTATACTTGTTTCTTGGTTGGTAAAACCATACCGTTTATTTGATTTAATTTTAGTAAGTTATTTGCACATTCGCGAAGATTTGTTTTCTTCCAAGCCAGCTTGAACTTTAAATTGTATTTATCCTTTTGCGGAATTAGTTTTTTTTTTTGATAAATAATATTTACAGAACACATCATAACACAAAATCATCTTAAATTTCCGCATTCCATTAAATTTTTTTTTCAGAATTTGGAAAGTTTTGATGAACTGTGCACGATAAAGCTGTTTACTAGATACGCAAATTATTAAAGTCTACAAAAATAAATAGTTCGATTAATTTTATGTAACTAGTACAATTTTGACCGAACATTTTCCAAAATCGGAAAGTAGATTTGGACATGTTAAACATATTTATTATTTCATTTCACGGTTAAGAAGGCAATTAAATTTAGGTTCAAAACCAGATGTTATGCACTGAATTTTAGCCAATATGAAAATGAATGCAAAAAAATGAAAATTCCTAAAATTGGGTTTCTTGGGAATTGCAGCGCGTTATTTCGTGGCCGCCGTTTGGAACTTTATTTTCAAACACCTAACCGTGGACTTTTTAATAATATGACGGAGTGTTACAGTTATGTAAACAGATACCTTCACGTGAAAGACCAGCTTTCAAAAACAATTTTAAAAAATGTGAAGTACTAGTGGCTGGATGGGTACGCAGTGTTACTTTTTGATTTGTATAAACATTCTGATTTCAATATTCAAGATGTCTGAAACGACAATGTTTGAACTCACACTTGTCGTCCGATCAGTCTAAGTTATTTTTTTCAAGTTGTGTCAACAAATCTCTTATCTGAAAACACGATTCTAAAAACAGAAGCTCTTGTGTTTTGATGATGCTAATATTGTCTAGTCAGACTACGTATCAGCCAATAATGTTACGAGTGATATTTCATAAAGTAAATGGCACATGGGATCTTGCTGATTAAGCCACATATACCGACACACACCAACTGTGCCGCACAAACAGGGACTCATCGCGGTCCCTGGCAGCCGATGGATTATCACCTTTAAAAATCTTGATAAGAACATGAAATTGTAAATTAAGGAGAGATAAAGAAAGCAGGAAGAGACGGTTGATTGATACAGCCGCAGTATAGGTGCGTGAAGGTCACAAGTTGTCTGGACAAAGATCTAAACAGCAGAGAACACAAAACTACCGATTCGGGCAGTTGATAATATTGAAAACAATTTTTCGAGTTGTTATCAAAATGATAACAATTTTGTAATTATCAATACCACGTTGTAGTTACAACATGCCATGTGACGTAATGATCTGACACAAGATCAACTTTTGTGATGTAAAGTCTTTGTGACTTCTTTGAATTATTTGGAAAGATACCTCTATCTTTCAATGCTTTGCATCAAAAATCATGTGGGACGATACATTTCGGAAACGAACGGATTGGTTTTAAATGGGAGATCACTCTGAATAAAATTCTTATAACATTAATCTTTCGTACTTATGATATCACAAAGCGTTATCCTTTGAAGTTTTAGCAGAAACACCAACAAACAATACTGTGAATAAACAGTGGCTTGAGATTAATAAACAGTTAAAAAATAAAATGAAGGGAATGTGCTAGGGATCTGTGAAAAACATGTAATGAAGTTGCTTCTGTGGATTTAGATTAGTTTTCAAAAAAACATTGGGGGGGGGGGGGGGGGCAGATAGCTCAGTCGGTAGTGGTGGCCGCTAGTAGTCTGGAGGTCACGAGTTCAAGTCCGGTCTCACCCTCTAGGTTCACCCAGCCTCTATTGGGAAGTGGAGCAATCCACGACTGGATTATCGGCCACAGTCCCCGGCTAGGTCGTGGCTTAAATTACAGCCCAGAGGGATCACCACCAGGCAGTGTACCTGAATCCCAGATCCGCAGTGCATAGCACTTGAAGAACGGATCGCCCTTTAATCCTTTTTTTTAATCCTTTAATTTCAAAAACACTTTCAAAAAACATTTTTAGGTTTAATTTTGAGAAACTATTGGTTTGATTTTCACTCAAAGTCGTTGAACAAACCCCGATTCAACTTACAATTTTATTATTAAAATCATTATGAAAACTATATTGGTCGACCTCAACACTTATTTAAAATTAAACAAAATGTAGGCTATTTTATTTTGAAACTTTGGAAAGTTTGCAAAATAGAATGTATTTGACAAGAAAACTTGATGTGATGCTGTTTAAAACTTATACAATTTTACATTCATTGTTTTTTTAAGGTTCCAATGTTTTCAGCTGAACTGTGGCAAACATACCAGTATTTTCATTTGGGCTCGACTGGTCTGTCAACAAGGAATAATTTAGAAAAAGTGCACCATGCTCACGTTAGAAAAGTTTATAAAACCATTTTGAAAAATAAGGGCATGTAATACAGAAGTCCCCACTTTCATTTTTAGGCCAATTGTATTTTCCTAAATCTGAGAATTCAAAACTAATCCTCAAGTTTTAATTTAGATTGTTTAGGCTAAGATAAAATACACATGTACCCAGTTTTCTTATAATGTTCAGTTGATTCGTTTTTCTCCTTAAAACTATGAAATTTTAAAACACACCCAGAAGAAACAAAGAGGTCAACTTCATTGATTTTTAAGCAAGTAAATGTGAAATAAAATAAGGCAAATAATTTGAATTGTCATGGCACCCACAAATCACTTATTTCCATTCGGAATGTTTTGGATTTTAAAGTTTGAAGCCACATGCATTGGAGGAAAGTGCTGTGTGACAACTGATTGTTCATCTGACAAGTTCCCTAGGTGATTATGCACAGTTCGCCCACAAAAGAAATCATATTTTGATATCTGAAATGTTCAGCTGCTTCAGCTATATAACGAAGCCTTTCGTGTAGTTTTTTTATGTTAGATTGTTACACGAAAAAATAGATTGTTACACGAAAAAATAGATTGTTACACGAAAAATAGATTGTTACACGAAAAATAGATTGTTACACGAAAAAATAGATTGGCATACGAAAAATAGATTGTTACACGAAAAATAGATTGTTACACGAAAAATAGGATGTTACATGAAACAATTACGTCCCGAGTATCAACTTCCGCAAATAAACTGCACTTTTGCGCTCGTACAAATCCTCAAAGTAGTGAATGGAAAGCGCAATATATTTTTGATCCTTTTCTCCTGTGATGTCAATGGTAGCACTGAGTGGCCCATCAGTCTTTTGGTAATTGACTAGTGGCTTTGAAGCTGAACAAATTTTGTCCATAGCCCTCGTCTGCTCATCTGTTTTTGGAACCATGCAGTTTGGGCTAATATGTTTTATGAGCTCTTGGAAAGGTGATTCCTGAGCACATTCTAACGCAATTCCTTGGCTGACAAAGAAACGTGCCATGAGCTCGGTTGTGTCTTGGTCCACAGCTGTTGTCTTTCTGAAAAATTGTATTATTGAGTTTGAAACTTAGAAGTTAACTTACGTTGCACTGCTGGAAGTCGAGTCCGTTGCCGGGTTTGATGCATTATGTCCTCTTTTAAGATCATGCATACTCACCTAAAAGCAAAAATTGTGAAAGAAGAAAAAAAAATCAAATGCAAGGAATTTCAAAAAGATAAAACATAAGAATGCGCCGAGATTCATACAATACAAAAAACCAATCGACCAAATTTTCGAATTCGAATTGTCGAATCAAATTGTAGGGAGCTGTCTGTGTGTACATCAAGGGTACGCGGGAATCCGTTATTTCAGCAATCACCGAATCAACCTCGCAACTATGCAGAGAGAGAAGAAGTGACAGAGTGCAAGTGAGTCATTTTGGATTAGAGAAGACGTAACAGGCAGCACGGCACAGTGCTCAAACGCGCGCATTGATGTAGAAGGATCCCAAATCGATTATAGACGGGTTAGGCCGACTCGGGGCCAAATGTCTACAACAATAGCTGTGATGGAAAGAGTGTTGTTTTGGGAAGAATCAACATTAGACAACCTTACTAGAGAGCCTTGTTTTGGTGTTATTAGTTATATATTTTTACATTTCTATGAGAATCTTTGTAATCGTAAATGTTTTTAAACGGTTTAGCTGGTTTGTAGTGATATCACAGTTTTTTTTTCTTCAATTTTTAAAATCATTTATTTATGTACAATTAAAATTCTATTAAAATTTTACTTCCATTTCAGAAAGAAAGAAACCAAGACGATTAAAAAGCACTGTTCAGGAAAGAAGAGCCACATGAGATAGAAGGGACAAATTTTTGAAAGGATCGCAAGTGTTATGGAAGGATGTATGGGGACAGAGGTACAGAACAGTTCCACCAATTTGAACTAGCCAAATTTCAAGTAGGGAACATAACATATGTGATTCGATTGAGGGGCAAGATACGATTGCAAAATACATCAAGAAAGAAAGCAACGTGGAAAGTGAAAAGTTTTGGAAGAAGGGGAGCATTTGGGATCAAGAAAAAACTGACTATTGGAAGGTAGAAAAACAAACAAAAAAGTGAGCATTTGGAAATTAATGAACAATGTTGTGTTTATAACAAGAATTTGTTAAAGCAAAAATGATCGTAAATTGTGGCCAAGAATAGTTGTAGCTGATTTTTATTCAACAGCATAGTAAACGGGGCAAATCAATGAAACATTTAACAATGACAGGATATTATCACAGAGGGATAGTTGTTTTGAGAATATATTTGAAGAGATTTTCAGATTTCAGTTGCCCTGAGGTCAAGTGATGCTGGGTGCGATGATACAATGGTCTATGGTTATGAGGTAAAACTGGAAATAAATTAGGTCCAAACATTGGACGGTCAGATTGTCGCGTGACAATTTCAAAGTCTATTCTTCATCAGTTGCAATACGGAGACGTTTTCCTCCACCGTCTTCTTCCAAGTCTTCGCTGGGCGATCTGGAGCTATCAGCTTCGATCTTTGGTGGAGCGGCATCCGGGATCTGAAAAAGAGCAAAAAATGAATAAGTTATGAAGTTGAGGGTGACAATTGTAGTGAATGGAAACAAAAGTTTAGAAGCTCTTCACATTAATTTGTTTTGTGTATGGCTTGTTTGAAATTCATGGAAGTAGTGAGGGAACAAAATATGACGAATTTTAAATTTTCATTCGGGTTGTGCTTTTGTTTGAGGTGAGCAGAAATCTGCCAAAAAATTTAAACGGAGGGGACCAACCACAAAATGAAACAAAAAATCTCTAGTTTTCAATTTTCATAAAATCATACCGATCTATTGATTCCCAGTGGATTATGAGCTCCCTGACGCATTGGAGATGGAATTTGATGTGGGGATTGTCCAGCTGAAAATAATTGGTATTAACATTAATTAATTTTTTTAAAATTTAAATTTCACTTACGATGTCTTTGTGGTGATGGGCTTTCCTTCACATTTTTAGCATGAGTTGCCATGTTGTTGGAGAAGGGCCTTTTCACAGCATGCTCCAATGTGCGGACGTCTTTTGCCTTCATATCCTCGCGAGCATCCTTGAAAATGGGATCAATTGGACGCGCGGCAAAGTCAACCTGAAGAGAGTATATTCTTATAAGAGAGATTGGTGCTGTGTGTTTGCGTAAAGTGACAACAGTGTTACTGATAGCAATCATTCCAGACAAAAATCACCTTCACAAAAATGTACTCTACTTCAAACACCAAAAGGAAAACACAAGCTAACAAAGGGATCGGTTGCAAAATGAATCTTTTTAGTCAGCAGCAGTATAGTTATTTGTGATTTTGTCGACTGCAGCAACAATGTGGAACAACATAATAGACAAGGGGGTTAGATTGGGAACAACGGTAAAAAAGGTTCACAAAACATACAACTTGACCATCGTCATCAACGCCCACTTGATGCCCGTTCGCTGTCAGATGTGTCTTTGCGTGGCTCATGCAATTGTTCAAATACGACATCATCAAAATTGGTGCCAACTGAAATAGAAAATTTGTTGGTCAGTTATTCAGAGGCGACACTAGGTAAAGGAGGCGGTAGTTGGCGACTATTCACTAAAATGAGCACATCAATCTTTGCTTACCGCTGGTGGACGTTCGTCAGAATCGTTTCCATCGGATTTCGGCGATCGTACAGCTTGCCCGTTTATGTTTCCGGCTTGGCCTTGGTGCATTCTGAAATTTTTTAGATTACATCGATATGACAGTCTTTTGATATGAATAAAAAAAAATATATATATACGACCATCGTACGATACTTTTCAGGCTACTTACTGCAACAGCGATCCATTTAATCTACAATAAGAACTACTCATAGTGAGAAATACAAGAGTTTTGAAAAAGAAATTCAAATAACAATGTGTGAAGTTAATTAATTCTCCCTTTCTCTCTCATGAAAAATGGCGTTAACACTCACTTTTGGTCAGATTTCCGAAATGTATCAGTGAAGTGATCTTCCGACATTTGGATTATTGAAAGAACAGGGGTCGCAACATTCGACCCCGGATTTCCGTTTCCCGACACGGCTGTGCTGGTTTTGGTTGTGTGAAACCCCGCCGCCGCTGATGCAGCTGAAAGGGGATTGGCGATTCCAATTGGGTTGACTGGGTGAGATGCAGTTGTTGTAGATGGTCCAGAGCTTGTCGATGGTTTGTCATCCTCCACATTTATTATCGGTTCCTGAAAATGAAACATTCCCATTTCTATTTCCATGTCCCATTTTGAAACATCTTCTTGAAAAAAAAAACTCATTCCTCTTCGGGATACGATTTTCGAAATGAAAGAAGCAGATCTCGGCCGAGATGGTGATCGATAATTTCAAAGGAAAATAGAAGAAAGGATTGGGTATCTAGGAGAGATTGAGGAAATACATGCCGCGCAAACATAAACATATAGAAGAAATCAATACCTTCGCCCATGACGCTGTTGATGCGGCCGTTGATCCACCGCTAGTTGCTCGTGGCGGGCTGGGATCCAAAGGGATTGGACGAGGTGAAACGGTCTGGTCCCCAACACCATTGACGAGTTGTGCTTGTCGTGTTGTCTGAAATACGAAAACAAATGTACGAGGAAGCATACAAGAAACAGGCCGAATGCTAATGTTTGTAAAGAAATGCATGCAAAAACTAGAGTTGATTAATACTCACATCGTTTGGACGAATGAAGGGATGAAGTGTCGTTTGTCCCTGTCCGACTCCAGATGCGGCTACTTGTTGTTGTTGTTGGGCCATAGCTTGAAAACGAATGTCATGAAGGGTGGCTTTAGAGGCACTATTCGTAGCTGGAAGGAGGATAGGGGTTTACCACAACATACAACACAACAAAAATAATTCTTACAGTTATTGGCATGTTGAAGAAGAGCATGCTGCAGCAACATTGTCTGTCCTTCAAAGTGTTTCTGGAATTGCTGTTGTGCGTTTGGGGTTATCGAAGTGGGAATTGGAGTTGTTGCAGATTGAGTCAGTCCCGGGGTAGAGACTTGAAATCCAGGGGTCGATGAAAGTCCAACAATGGATTGACCGCTGGCGTTGACAAGCTCAGTGTGTGGAATTTTGCGGTCCTGACTGTTTGGGGTACTTGTGGATGCAGCTGCTGTAGCGGCAGCTGCAATTTGAGCATTCTGTACACTTTGTTGCTGTTGCTGTTGCTGCTGACGTTGCTGTTCAACAAGTTGCTGAAGCTGTTGTTGAAGAGCATTATTGCTAGCTTGTTGCTGGAGTTGCTGTTGCATTTGCTGTTGCTGCTGTTGCTGATTTCTGGCCAAAATTTGATTCAACTGTTGCTGTATTAATTGTTGCTGCATCTGATTTTGAGCTTGCCCTTGTGGTCCTTGCAATTGCTGAGCCTGTCTGAGAATATGCTGTTGACCAATAAGTGCATTCAGTTGCTCAATAGTATTTTGATTGGGCACTTGTCCACCGTTGGGTTGATTAACAAGTGCAATCAGATTAGGACTAGCTCCTGGTGGCGCAGAAAGACTTTCTTGAATACTTGTTGCCGGCTGCTGTGCCGGAGGTTGTCCTGGCTGATTTTGAGACTGATGTTGAACCTGTTGATGTTGTCTAGCAGCAATAAGATTTCTTGATTGTTGGACTCCAAGATTGAAGAAAAACCTGTAAAGATAAAATGATTAATTTAGCCGTTTTAAAATGAGTACTACCTTAAAGTTGTGATGTCAATTAGTGGGAGATCCATTCCAGAGGCATCATGGCTTGGCATAGCTTCAATGTTCACTGAACGATACATATTCACGTCAAAATATGGAACATGACAAACTGGGGTTGAGATAGGCCATGGCATCGATGGGATTCCTGGTGGTGGCGGTGGGCATGGCGGGTTTGCAATTGCGTTCACAAATTGAGATTGTTGCATTTGATGCGCAGCGGCTTGTTGGGCGGCTTGTTGGGCTGCTTGTGCAGCTTGCATAGCTTGAATTTGTTGCAAGAGCTGCGCAGTCTGACTATTCTGTGGCTGAGCTTGTGGCTGTTGGGCGGACGAAACAGCGACTTGTGAGGCTTGTGGCTGTCCTCCTTGCTGTTGAGCTTGTTGTTGGGCCTGTTGTTGGGCTTGCTGTTGGGCTTGTTGTTGAGCTTGTTGCTGAGCTTGCTGTTGAGCTTGCAATTGTTGTAAAGCTTGCTGTTGAGAAGCCTGAAGTTGTTGAGCCTGTTGGGCTTGCTGAGCCTGCTGAGCTGCTTGCAGATGTTGTTGTGCATGTGCCTGGGCCTGAAGTTGATGCTGCTGTTGAACTTGTGCTTGTGCCTGAGCTTGAGCCTGTGCTTGGGCTTGAGCATGAGCTTGAGCTTGCTGTGCTTGATGAGCTTGAGCTTGTACCTGAGCTTGAGCCTGTGCCTGAGCTTGTGCATGAGCCTGGGCTTGTGCTTGTTGAGCCTGTACCAATGGATGTTGCTGTGGTTGAGGAACTGGTGGATGTCCCATCGCTTGCACATTAACAATTTGTTGTGCCGAAGAAACTGCTGCTGGATTATTTGCGGTAGACTGTTGTGGTTGTTGAAGCTGTACTCCGTTTGGTAGCTGCATCATCATCGCAAGTTGTGCCGGATTGAGTCCCATGCTATGCAAGCTCTGGAAGAAAAATTTTTGAATTACTACGGTCAAATGTTATATTCTTCTTCATTTTTTTCTACAATACAAGTGAAACATATTGGGTCGCGGGAATAGAAAAATGAGTCATTATGTATGTCCCACCCTGGTTTTGTTAATAAATCAAACAAATTTGTCATCCGCTACCAATCTTTTCTGTACCTACACAACTAAAACACACATCTTGTACATACTCAAGTAGTAAAGTAAATATGATTTTCTATTTCCTAGACACTAATAATGAGTGCGGTGCGGAGCACACTTATAAAGAATACGCGGGTTCCCCATGCGGACGGTATGTTTTGGTGTCGGTTTGTACTTACCTGCATTTGAGCCGGCGTGATTCCATGGTTGACAGGATTAATTCCGTTACCCACGTTCATTTCTGAAATAAAAAGATTTGTTTGATATTATGGAATTACTTTTCTTAAATATAAAATGAAATAAAATGATTTTGAGTTGAACTTCAAGTTGGGCGATGCGATAAAAGTTTATAAAAACAGAGAACAGCTGTATTGATAAGTCATTAATCAAAAAAAGCCCATGATTTCTGGAAACCTCACAGAACAGGTGATCTTAGGGACAAAGAGTAGGTGAGCGAAGACGAAGTGCTGTTGTACAAAGTGTAATAAAAAGCAAAAGAGGACGATGATGATAGGGGCAGTTGGTAATCGAAACACTTGATGCAATTTGATAGTGATGATGTCGCGACTAGGGGGGTGCAGTTGATAAGATCATATTAAAAAGACGATTGGAAGATGAAGAATAAGAGAACCCTGATAACAAAATTGGTTTTAGTGTTGCACTGTTTCTTTTTGATCATCTCTGTTTGTACATGTCTATCGGAGTGACACGTGAGAACTGCTAGGAAGTCATGACGAACCAACAGGAAAAAATAGGGAAAACACACATAGAAAAAAGCAACAAAAAAACCGAACGAAAACAGAAGAAAGTGTCTAGAAAAAATAGAACGTGGAGCGAAGAGAAATGTGAACTTTGTTGAACGTGGAAATGGAGTGAGAAAGGGGGAAGGGAAAAGAGAAAGAGAGATGGAGAGACCAATTTTTAAATTCAAATTCCAATAAGAATAAATTTGATAATATGTTAATATGTTTCAAACTAAATAAAAAAGATGCAATACCTGGGGGGGAGGGGGTTAATCGTCAAAAATAAAAAGGATCAATTTATGAAGAACAGAAAGAAAAGGTCAATGCAAATAGGGTATTGTTATGGTAGCATTCACCTCTTCCCGCCGTTCGTCTCCATCCCCCCACCACCTGATATTGTCTGTTTGTATTTGACCTATACCCCCTCCCTTCTACGGGTGCCGTCTGTCTGCAACAAACTACACACACGTTGACCTCTATCCCTGGAAAATAGACAAGCCCGCAAGATGGGGCGGAGGGATTGGGAGAGAGAGAGAGAGAGTGTTGGGCGTTAGGTGGAAAAGGAAAAGAAGATGAAGAAGTTGTAGTAAAAGAAGAAGAAGAGGAATGTTACATTGAGGAAAGAATACGGAATAGACGACGAGGCCTCCCGGCCCGCATAACAAAACTGCAGGAATGATCGTTGGTGCAAGCGGCGTCGACGGCGCAGCGCAACGTAGTGTGGAAAAACGTTGGGAAAAAGATGAGAAGACGAAGGGTGACGCAGCAAAGCGTTTAGTTTGGTTGCTCGTTGAGTTGAGCTGGCTAGAATATAGCTGCTTCTTGGAGGTCTGCCTAGCGGAGAAAATTTGTGGAAGTGAATGGATATGAGCTGAGTTTATATAGTCGCGCACCACATGGAATTTAATTAATTTCTTTCTTCTCTTGCTTATTGGTGACGTTATCGAGATTCTTGGATTTTTGCGTTTTCTCGCTCAATAGAAAAGAAACGGAATTTGATTAAGTGCGTGGTTGGTCCCTATTCTTTTCATTTTTTGTTTTACCACTTTATTAGCCCCACTGTGAATGTGTCTTTAGTAGTTGAACCATTGCACCATTGCACCAAACATCATTTAAAACCGCAACATTAAGATCTCTTATTAATGCTATTGTGAAAGCAAAGATCTTTCATGGAGCAACAAATCATTTGAGCAAGATACTAGTTGTAGCCCTAATAAAAAAAACAAAAAATCAAAGTAGATCTGTCTGTCTAGGAAGATTAATGTTATTACAAAAAATTCCAGATTATGACCACAAACCATCAAACGTGGACAAATCGACAAACAAGAACACTGCTCGTTCCAAAGATCAGTTTTTTTCAGACTCCACTGAAAAATTGTTTTATAAAATAGGTGAGGAAAACCGGAAGTTTAAAGTACACTATTGTGAGTGGGAGTTGTTTCCAAAGCATGTTGAGAAGAAATGGAAAGGAAATTGGAAATGTTTTTTGTATTGCTCTAGAAATATGAGGCATGTACATCTATAAAAGACAAAAAATAATGAAAAAATGTCCTTTTAAGTTTTTATGGCACTGTTGGCTAGATAGAAGAGTTGAGGCAATTAATTCGCTTACAAATTGGATTCGTTTGTCAAATTGAAAAAGTGTATATTCTTGTTTTCGATCATACAGACTGAAAATGTTTTTTGGTTTGACGCGATAACGCGTAGGCAAAACATAAAAAAAAAAGAATTCTCGCATATCAAGACACTATCGTCAAAAGATTTCGAAAAATAGAAGTTGATGGTGTTCTGCGAACCATTTTCCAAGGCCCTTCTCGCCGACTTATCGAGGTAGGCATCTTTTGCCCCCCAAACATGAAAGTACTAAAGGGAGATAGTTTATCTCAGAAGGTAATCGCTCCGGGGTCCCTTCAAATCTTCCTCACCCATCGAATCGTTCAAGGACGCCAAAACTAAGGGGGGCCGCGAGAATTGGTAAATAGGAGAAGAAGTAGATAAAGAAAACTGGCGGAATAACTACCGGGTCGTCTTTGGATATCAAAAGGTCGAGAGGCATTTGGGCTCATCTTATGCACGTAAAAAGACTTTTGAGAAGATTACGTGCAGAACGGAGGGTGAAAACCTGCGTGAATGCAAAAAAATGCGTATGGAAGACGAGTTGCGAGGATGGGGTCACCGGCGTGGGAGTGGGAAGAGATGCAAAGAAAGTGAGATGGATATAGTTGGGTTTTGCAGAGAAAATGTTTCTTAGAATTCAGAGTTCTTTTAATTTTTAGTGCGAAAAGTCTTGTTGCTATAAAGTACTTATTCTACAGGAAAATAGGTATTTTGAAGTAAATACACATTACACGATTTATTATTATTATTTTCATTTGAAAAAAAAACTGATGAATCATTCCTGATCAGCGATCATATTGTGCAATGTTTGCATGACTAATTTGTCAAAACTGGATAAATGTATTGCGTCATTATTGCTGTGGCGGTGAGAGATTTGAACTTCTTCAATTTGACACCGCCTGGTGAACAATGAAAAATGATTGAATGCTTAAAATGCCGAGAAATAATATTAATGGTCTCTTCGAATTTGAAATTAAAATATTCAAACTTTGCAAAATTCATATTATACAAAAACTGTCTTGCTGCCTACCAGTATTTTTCTTTTCAAGAAAAACAATACAACAAGATAGAAAAAAAACTCGAATTCACAATGTCCCAACACTACAAAATACAAAAAAAAAGCGTACTCTGGATACTTTAATTCCATTCTTCCATTTTAATAGTTTGTGTCAAATGTCTTAACTCACATTTCAAAAATTACCTATTCTCAAAGTCAGACCTCAGAGATACTTGGAGTAGGTCATTTCAAGGTTAATGCGACGAGATATTTATCTATGAATAGCGCCAACGTTTTCTAACTTACTCGCCTATTCAATATTCATCGAATTTTTGGTTTTGGGATTTTCTAAGAATGTATTCATAAATAATTAACCAATTTCGAAGCTTTTAATTTTCGAAAAGATCTCAACTTTTGAAAAAACAGTTATTATGAAATGAGTGTATGTAGTATGTAGTTACACACTCTTTAGACACCTATAATCTCCAGAAGTGCACACAAAAGTGCATATTACAAATAATTCTAGAAAAAGGAAGTATGGAGGAGCTAGAGAATTATTTGACCACTGACCATGGTCGGATTATTTCGTAGTGTACGAAAATGTGATCTGGTATTATATTTATACACTCATTAAAATATATTGGTGAAATTCTGAAAACTAATATCATAGGTTTGCCACTCCCTCTCCACCAAATGCAATTGCAATCTGGTCATTAATGTGGATTAATCTATCGATACTTTCTGTCCTATAGTTTGAAAATCTACATTTCTGTAAAAAAAGCATACTGGCTGAACTTAGACCTTTAGATCTTTGAAACTTCAGTTTAGGGCGAAGAGTAGATGAGGAAGACAAGGGAAAAAGATGAAGAGGAAACATTTTTTTAAAAAGAGCAGTGCTCTGAATGGCCGAACCTTAATGGATATGAAGAAAAATTCCACAGGAATTTTCACGCAAAAAAAGAATCTGCGGGGGTTAAAAATCACGACACATCACCATCTTTCGTGTCTTGATGTTTAAGAGTACAACAAATACTACAATATCGTATTTCCTCACCTCCTACCACAATACAACAAAAACAAACTGTTTCCTCAAATGACAAAATATCTTTGCGATCTTTGACCAATCTTCGAGCTCTATTTTTTAGAAGCAAAGTCCGAGCCGGAAAAGGTCAAATAAGGCGGAAGAGGAGTGAGAAATGCACACTGGCATTAGCTCAGTTTTCATTTCCAAGCGTAGGATCAGAAGATCATTGAATGAATTGAAGACCTCTCATGCCAGAGGGGACTCGAATATACTAGAGACAGAAGCGGATTCTGGGAATTAAAAGAGGAAAATATTATGTGGTGTGCATGCATTTACGAGCCCTACATGTGTAGATGGATAGATAAAGCATGGGAGAAAATATTGAATATTCAAAGAAAGAATTTTTAAAGTTTTCAATTTTTCATTTTCAATATATGAATTTATTTTTAAATCAGTTTAAAAATATTTGAAATTAAGTTTTTAAACCTTGAATATCCTTATATCATTTTAGATCAATTAGCAGAAAAGTTTCTTGCAATTAAAAATTTTTTTAACGTCAAGCTATAGAATTTCAGAATCAAAAAAAAACCGACCTTCTGACCGCTTCTGCGGTGTTGCAGTCACTTTTGATGATTTTCTCTGCTTTTTTGCTTTATCGTCTACAAGCGAGGAAGACGTCGAGGCTTCAGCTGAAAATAATTTCAAACATTAGTGTGATGTTAGAAAATTTGTAAAATGTGCAATGAGAAGAATAAAATGTGTAGCTGAACAGGTGAAATGCTAAAACCAATTTGGCTAACGGTGTGCACTTGTGCGAAAAGAGAGTCGAGAAAATCGTTATGCAACCGACGCCTAATAAGTTTATCATACGAAGTACGAGTCAGAAATTGCTGCCTGTATAAACTGCAGCTGTGTAACTAGTAGTCGCGGCATATTCGTTTTCTTTTTCATGAGTCTTCTATAATGAAAGAGAAGCTGGGTAAACAGCTATCAAAATTCCCGAATGGATTATTATTATTATTAACTGTAGTTGGTTTAAGCAGGTTTAAACAGAAGTCAGAAGGGAGGTTTTCAAAACAGATTGCCATTTTTGGAACATTATTGAAAAATTAATGTGAATGTTTTTTTTTACATATTGCAATACGAATATTGGAAATTATACATACGAACATGTACATATACATTGTCATACGGTTTGGTTTAGTTTGCTACTGAACTGTGATTGTATTGAAAAAAAAGGCAGTCGCACAGAATAGAAGGAAAGATGATCACTAAACGACAGTGGGAGAGACTAGACAACTAACGAAACGAGTGTGCGTTGGCGCTCCGACGCTTTATCCGGTTTGGGTCCTGGCCTAGCCTAAGAGCGATCTTTAATTTGCTGTAGAAGGAATTCCTGGATGCCGCTAGGCCACAATGAAGTCACGAAAAAGATAAAACGAGACAAGGAAATTGATAGATCAAGCGATCGAACAGCGAGATTTAAAAAAAGAAAAATCAGAGGATTGAAAAAAGTGGAAAATGATCAAATAATCTCTTGAACTTTTTGTTAGTTTTCAGAAAGTATTAGTTGTTTCCGGCATACTAGTAAAAGCTAACCAATCGAATTGTTCATTGGAACTCCACAGAACGTGCATTTTCTTCTGGATATGAGAATTTTCTTCGCGAGATTTTATGGGCCTGATCATCCACAATGTGTTGCTGATCACTCGGCGATTCGATTCACATTTTTCTATTTTTTTGTTTCTCTAATTCCCTGTCATATTATATTTTCCTATATCCCCGTAATGCAAAAAATACAGCATTACAAGACATATAGAAAAATGTGTTCCCGATTATTTTTAATATCCTAAAACTACATGAATTCTTATCGAGATTTGTGTTTTATTGATGCTCTCCAATCAAAAATTGCGGAGAACACAAATTGTACTGGAATAGGAATAACAATAAATATTTGAAGATGATAGAGGAAAAACCTTGTTTTGTTTTTCAGGCAAAAAAAACACTTGGGAGAATAGTTAATATTAACACAAAACATGTATCTTTCTTTTGTAAAAGAAAAATTCGTTTCGCAGTATTACTAACAACTGTCGGCTTTAAGTTTCAGATAAATTTCTATTATTGTAAGTACAGAAAATTTGATTTTCTCAACACCAACAAACCTCTCGCAAATTTCAAAAACAATTTTTTATGAAATATGAAGGTTCAAAACACATGAAAAATTTCTGTTTCTTAGTCTTTGGAAAGTGATGTTTTTTTCATAAATTAAAAAAAATGGAAAGGAGGAGAATTTTAAAAAAACAGAAAAAATATTTTAGAATTAAAATTTTCCAATCAATAAATTTTATTAAAAGCAAAAGCAGACAGAGGAAAAAAGAAAAAAAAAACGAGGAGCGTTTGCACAGATTGATGATCCAATCTTGTGACTCATTGGTATTCTTTTCCCCTCGCCTCTTCCACACATTTCTCTCAGGCCGCCGATTGTTGACCCAAGTCTGTGTGCTCAGCTTGTTTGAACATTGTGTGTATTGTTTGGTACATTGTCGATTTTAAGGCATTTCAGAATTAAAAAGGACACGTCGACGATGGTAAGGAGAGGCGGCGGAGAGTATCGGATTAAAGACGATCTTATCTTGATCGAGAATTGAGATTTCAGTTTGAAGATTTCCGATCCCATAACGCATATTTACGATTAAGTATTGCAGATTTTTGTGAAATATGTTATGTGACATCGATATAGTGCTTAGAATTTTAGAAAATAAAAATAATTTCACAATTTCAATGACCTACATGAAGGGATATGGGATTTGCAGGCAGCTAATCAAACATTTTTGGTTTTCCTTTTTAAATTTTTATAGCAAAAAATCTTTGAATACAGACTGAAAAAGTATAATAATTGAACATTCACACCTACTATTCAAACAAAAAAGAAAGGTCAGTAAAGAACGGAACCAAAATAAAGTGACGTGACGGAGGGAGATGGTATGTGCCTAACAAGGTCAGATGCCTTTGTAAGATTGACAAATAAAAATAAGAGAGGTAACGCCAGACGACAGATTTTGCGGAATTCACACTACACTAGAATCGATGAGCTTCTGGTTAAGCGGTGTTCGGATAAAAGCGTAGATTCGAGAGAAACGAGACGGGACTCGGAAAGCAGCGGGCGGCAGCGTTTATTTCCTGAAATTGACATTCCCAGCAAAAACCGAGACCAGACAAAAGCGGAGGGCAGGAGCAAAACAAATTTTTTCTAGTATTTCTTGGAAATAATTGTTGTATTCCAAGTAAGAAGGTGTTCTGCACTAATGGAATAAATAATTAACACATCTTTAAAAATCAGCGACTTTCTAAGTACAAAATTACGCATCACTGCACTGATCATTTAGTCATGCGCGAAAAACAAGGATTTTCAATTATAATTAGTAAATCAGAAAATGTTCTTGATAGTTTGAACTGAGATAAACTCAATTTAACATGAAATTCTTTTTTTGAGCGTTATATAAATAGAAATGTAAAAATTGGTTAAACCATAATATAATTTTCGCCAAATTGAAAGTTAAAGGTGGAGTAGCGCCAGCGGGAGAGTTGTTCAAACCAACCTCTATGGTGCCAAAAACGACCAAGCATTAAATGTTTGAGTTTTTGTCACTTTTTGAAAAAAAAAACTGTAGCACTGTCGCATGTTCGAGTCCCTACAATATTTGAGTAAAAAGTAGTTCAAAAAAATAAGAAGACAAATTTTTTATGGTTTCCAAAGGAGTGGGAAACCAGAATAATTACCACTTTTGAGACAAAAAAATATCCAAAATGTTTTGAAATGGTTTACTATGATACTTGGTCATTTTGACTCAATGGGAGTAATTTTTAACAACTTCCCACCTAGCTTTATTCCACTTTTAAATTAAAGCATATAAAATTTAAGTAATTAATATTATATAAAAACCAGACGATATTACAAGGAAAAAGCAATACGAGAATAAATTATCCAAGAAATCAAAAGCGTCTTTCTTCCGCCTTCTGTTTTTCTTTTCTCCACGCTTCTCTACTGTTCTCTGTCCTAAGAAGCCTCAAACGCTGTGTGGAAAAACACGTAGTATGGCAATGTTCTCTACTAAAACCAAAGAACACTCATCACTAGCCTTGGTGGTCTCATGCCCCCAATCAACAACTCTCTCGGGGGTCGCCTCTGGACGCCGTAGTTTTGTTCTTTTGATCATTTTGTCCGTTGGCAACACACTCTTCAACTTGTTTTGCGATTGCTCCTAATAAGGTTGCAAGAGCATGTAAACTACATGTGAATGGCAATGCATGCATATATTGACTTTTACCCTTAGCACTGAGAAATGTTTGGTTTTATATCCGAAAAATATGTATATATTTGATCTTCATTTATTTTGCAACAATACTTTCAGCTGCAATGTTAAGAGCATGAAAGATCTGTGAGCTATGAATAAAATATTTGATTGCTTTCATAACTACAAGTGTATTTGCAATTAGTTATATAGGTATGTCTTGGAGTTTGCAAACGAAATAGAAGACACAAGTTGTAATTCCATCGAAACTATGGTTTGTGTCTGTGGTCAGCGTCAACGAAACGCATTCCTTAGTGAGGTCAAATACGGCACACTTTAAATGGCTATTAGAAGACGAGACAAAAAGGGAGAAGAGTTCTTGTATGGAATTCGGATTCTCCCCCCGGGTTTCCGGTTCACAAGTTCTATTGTTTCTTTGTAGTTTGGTCATGTTGGTCTGTTCCGGTGAGCGGGAGGCAAAACTCTCTTGTGACTTCTTTATGATTTTTGCCTGGACAACACAAATATTTGCGCCTTGCGATTTTGTTAAGTTGGCAGGGCAGAAAAAAGAAGAGAAAAGTGGAAACGAGTAGTCTTATCTATGCAGCATAGGATGACTCGGGCTAGAAACTATAGAGAAACTGATGTTGAGAGAACGAAATGTTTGTAATCTGTAGTAGAACTAACGTAACTACGCTTTTAATTGAGAACACATGAAGTTTCAAAAACAAGTTTGAAATTGATCACTAACCAAAAATCGAACTTGAAATAGTTACACGTAGAACAACGTCAGAAAAAAGGAAAACAAAATAATAAATGAAGAATAACAATATGTGACGGGCAATGGTAGTTGATAATAAATGCAAAGATCAGTTACTGATGTAGAATTGTAGAAAAATGTAACACAGGTAACCTAGTGTGTATAATAGGCTACAACATAAACCGTAAAGCACTTCGCAACACTGCTTCAGCCAACAATTCTTATCAGAGGGCAACGTGTGTACATGTGTGTATATATGACAATATAATCTCTCGATTGATCCGGAAGACTCGGGAATTGATAAGAAATGGCGTCAAGCTACACTTCATGAACATAAACGAATTGTGTCTAAAGTCACACTGGGCAAAGTTCCAAAATAGGGACTGATAATGTTCGAAATGTTAAGTTGAAGTGCTGTGAACGTAAACTTCAAACCAAAAACCTAGACTAGTGGTCATGCTCCGAAAATTTGTTACATTCAAATTTAGTTTGGTATTTCCACGTACACTTCTCAAACACACATCGCAACTGATCATTGTAAAAGTAGTTTCACAAAGTCTAAATTATCTTAATCTTTTATGTAAGATGTTACAAAAAAAAGAACAAGAAAGAAGACGATATGAAAATTTTTAATTTTTCATGTCTCCAGAGCGTCACATTGATATCACTATCAGTTTATCTTTTTCTCGTCGTCTCCCTGCTTTTCGCAACATATCGACTAGACTGTGGGCTGGGAAGGAAAGAGGGTAAGCAGGGGCTGATCATATCGACATATTGAGTTAAGAAGAGGCGTCTGTAGAAAAATAATAACGAGTGCTCTTATAAGCAAATATTTGATTTGCATTTCATCTATGTTGAGACTGTTAGAGAGGGGGGGGGGGGGGCAAAACGTTTTCTTCGACAGCAAGAGTTTTCGATCGTTGGCCCAAAAGTTGGTTTTTCTTGAGAAAGTGTACATATCTTGGAAAGATCTATGATCGTTGAGTTGAGTAGTTTATTAGTGTGGTATGGTAACAAAAAGTGCATGCAAAAACAGGGAGCACAAGAGAAAAAATAGAAAAAATACCACTTTTACTACCGACCGTCACCATTCAGTCAGTGACGGTACGTATTATATAGCCAGCCGGGAAATAGATTCTACCGAAGAGTTTATTGAAACAGCGGTATTTGGAAACGAGTCGCTTTACATATCGAACGGGAATCTGTGATCACTATTGTATATTACCATGAAAATAAACATGCAAATTCGATTTGAACCAACATGGGATTTGATTATAGGCTTTTATTCCTTGACTGATCTGATCTAATATTTAGATCACATAACAATTTTACGTGAATCATAAAGTAAGCGAATCCGTTTAAAAAAAAACCGCAAACAAACTCAATCAGAAAAATGTTTCAGGTAATTAAATTTAAAAAAATAACAAGACGATTGTATGTGTTCACAGGGTTCAAAACATATAAAATTTACCTCAGATTAAAAATTGGGGCAACCATAAATTTCTGTAATTTTGATGAAAAGATATTGTGAAGCTTATTTTTTAAGTAAGAAAAAACTGTTTAGTGGATAGCTCAAGAATTAAAAAAAACAATTATTGAATAAACAAACTTTTAAAACATTTAAATTTTTTTTTGTACAACACTCAAGCTAGACTTTAAAAGTGAAGTACTGTCAGTGGGGAAACGACTGAAAGCTATTTCTATAGTGTTAAAATGACCAAATATCATAATATAGTATAGTTTTTCAAAAAAGGTCGGAAAACTTTATTTTTCGAGTCAAAAACCGGTGAAAACTCAGTGTTCACCAATTTTGTTTGAAGTCCATCTTATTATTCTATACCAGCCGATGACCGCGCCTCCGGCGCGGCCAACGACTGGCGGATTTTAAAATGTATAACACATAGATGTCCTTTCAATCATTCAAAAATGGTTCATTAAAAAAGTTGAAACTTCATCGATTAAATCGCATTTTCTTCTTCCATGGTATTCGATTCAGAAAATTCAAAGAGACAGTTAGAATGTTCTGATTTTTCTACACTCAAAATTATAAAACTGCGTTGCGTGTACGCCAAAATAGTCCCCGCCTTTTTCTCGTTCACTCACGGGGAAAAGGCAAAAAGCGGTACCCCAGGTAATATCAGCCGCCGACATCATTCGAGGTCCGCGCACCACACTATTTTTCTCACTGTTGGCGTGGCGAGCTGTCCCCCTCCCCCGAAAAAATTCCACAGAGTTTCAGTTTTTTCAATAAGTTAATAACTTTCCTTAACTGGAGAAATCTGAATAATTAACTACTAATAGTAAGTTCTTTGAATATAGATGTGACGAAACAAATAAAAACTCCTACAGTTATAGGAGGTTGTAGAGCATTTCAGAACTTTTTTGAATTTTCCAGATGATTCTAGAACATTCAAGAATTTTCTTGAAACTTCCAGAAGGTGCTGAAACAAAAAATTGATTCCAGAACCAAAATTTGAATTTCCCGCCAAATGTTTTCCTCAGAAAATTTGAATTTCCCGTCAAAATCTTTTTCTCAGAAAATTTGAATTTCCCGCCAAAATTTTTCTTGGAAATTTGAATTCCCGCCAAAATTTCTTTTCTCATAAATTTTGAAGTTCCCGCCCATATTTTTAAGGGTCCCACCACGATGGGTCTCGCCAGTTCCAGGTGGTACTTAAGCTAACAAAAAGTTTCTCAGAAAATTTGAATTTCCCGCCAAAAATTTTTTCTCAGAAATTTTGAGTTTTCGGCCAAAATTTATGGGTCTCACCACGAATATTCCAGAATTTTTTTCGAATTTTCCAGAAGGTTCTGGAACTTTCCAGAAGGTTCTGGAACTTTCCAGAAAGTTCTGGAACATTCCAGAATTTTCTCGAATTTTCCAGAAAGTTCTAGAACATTATAGAATTTTCTGGAATTTTCCAGATGATTCCAAAACCAAAATTGAAATTCCCGCCAAAGTCTTTTTCTCAGAAAATTTGAATTTCCCTCCAAAAATTTTTTTCTCAGAAAATTTGAAATTCCCGCCAAAATTTTTTCACTGAAAATTTGAATTTCCCGCCAAATGTTTTTTTCACGGAAAATTTGAATTTCCCGCCAAAATTTTTTCACTGAAAATTTGAATTTCCCGCCAAATTTTTTTTTCACTGAAAATTTGAATTTCCCGCCAAAATTTTTTCACTGAAAATTTGAATATCCCGCCAAAATTTTTTCACTGAAAATTTGAATTTCCCGCCAAAATTTTTTTCACTGAAAATTTGAATTTCCCGCCAAAATTTTTTCCACTGAAAATTTGAATTTCCCGCCAAAATTTTTTCACTGAAAATTTGAATTTCCCGCCAAAATTTTTTTCACTGAAAATTTGAATTTCCCGCCAAAATTTTTTTTCACTAAAAATTTGAATTTCCCGCCAAAATTTTTTTCACTGAAAATTTGAATTTCCCGCCAAAATTTTTTTCACAGAAAGTTTGAATTTCCCGCCAAAAATGTGGGTCTCACCGCGAAGGGTCTCACCACGATGGGTCTCACCACGAAGGGTCTCACCACGACGGGTCTCACCACGATGGGTCTCACCACGAAGGGTCTCACCACGATGGGTCTCACCACGAAGGGTCTCACCACGATGGGTCTCACCACGAAGGTGACAGGCCCCGCCCACAACTCTCACTGACTTTGGGTGTGACGTCACAAACTACAAAGACTACATAGACTACAAACTATGGACAGACGAACTGTATTTTTTAATATATAAGTAATGATAATTTATTCTAAATTTATGCTCTAATTATGATTGAAAAGTTCAGCATTCAACTATCTAGACTATTACACGTGCTCGGCAAATTCGGCAAATTCGCCTAGCTCGGCAATAAAAAAATTTTCCAATTAAAAAAAATCATTATTAGTCATTTAGCATCATAGAAATGGGTTTCAATTATCTCTCCACTCGCCGTAGTCTCGTCCTGCATAATATTTTGTTAAGTATTACAAAACAAATATAGTATCGATCCAAATTGAGCCAAAATGGAGCTAGATTCCAGTAAACGATACACAGTGTCAACGTTTATTTTAGGCTGTCTACTTATTTCAAAATTGAACCTTTGTTCAGCTTTGTCTAGGATATATCTTTTGTGTAAACCGCTCATTAATTCTTGCGGTGTTTGCATTGGAAATGTGACCGAAATTCGTCTCACCGTTGGAATGTTGTAATTAAAAAAACAAAAATTATACTGAAGTTTATTTTGTAAAATAGATTGGTTCTAATTACTCACAACAATCTAAAACATATGACCCAAATTGCTCACAATTATTAGTTTGTGAAAATTGGAATGGTTTTTTGTTTCGAATTGTAAGATCAGAAAAACACAGGGCTATTTTTTCCTCCGAAAACATTTCCTCCGCGTTCTGCAAACCTCTCAATCATTAAAAGCGTACAAATAAACGGAGCGAGGTACAGACGGAGGGAGCAATATGTGCTTGATCTTTGCGGTGACAAGGCAATCATTTGATCAGTGAAACATGCTTGGGACAAAAAAGGAACCTCACATTATTGGCAAGTTGCAAATCAGAATTGAACGCTAGGAAAAATAACGGAACTAGGGAAATAGAGAAAAAAGTGACAGAAGACAAATTCATCCCTCCTCCCATCTACTGTTTTTCATTTTTCGGCAAAATTCTATTTTTCTCTCGGTTTCTAAATCGAAGCAAACGTGTGTAAGACTACAAAGTTCGAATCAATCACATGGTGCGGCCGCCCAGCCTCCCACCTAATTCCGTCCATCATCAGATGGTCGAGCGTATTTTATGTTACCTTAGATTCCATTCGCCCATCTTCCTGTGACTGTGATCAAGGCCGTGGGACAGCGCGAACTGATAACTTTTGTTAGGGTTACAGTAAGATCGTGTGTACAAGGAATCAATTAGAGACTGTCAAGGTCAAAGTACCTACGGACTTTGGCTTGCGGGCTACTTTTTTTGGTGATCGATCATTTGAAGATACAGGAGAGTAGAAAAAGATAAATGGTGATAAGATATAAGATTGGTGTGAAGCACATTTTGTGTAGTAGTCAGCATCCAGTTCCCCATGACCAGAGTACGAATGGATTTTGGGTTGTGTAGCTTATGTTTGCAAAAACGAGTTTATCAAGAAGATTTTCAAAAAAAAATTTCTAAAGATAATCAGAAAATTAATAAAATATATATATATACATATATCGCAAATATTCTAACAGAATTAATACACGAGTTTCAATTTCCAGAAAAATACAGTGTATTCTTTAATAATGACTGGTATAATTAGTATTTACTTATAAAATTGAAATTTTGAAATATTATATGAGACGGTAATTATTGTTTACCTAAAATTTGAGTTTGAAGTTTTTAAAGCTAGACTAACTAGTAAATTCCATTGAAACAAATATTCATGATCGACGTAAATTTTTGAATTTAGCCTGGAGTCATCATGATTTCAATATGCTCGTGTCTACACGTATTCTGATCGCAGTATCTGACATTATCCTTACGTAAAGCGATAATTCTTTTCAGAATTTGTATTCCTAGAAGGGATCAGATCTTTGGTTAATTTTTGCATCTGCATGCATTACTTTAAATAAAACTACACAAATAAGTTTTTGTACAACAATTCGTAATACGACTATAATCGTGTGTTCAAACATATGTGTTCACATATATGTAGAGAAGTTAGCTATCTTAAAGAAGAAACAGATTGATAAATTTCTGATAGCTAAAATTTGAAAGTCACAGTTAATCACTGCTCAACTGACTCTGAGTGTGGGTTGCCATAGATGATTAAGTGGTGTTTCAAAAAGGCAATTCAATTCTGAAAAACTTAACCCTAAAAGGGGTATTTTGAAAACCGACATAGAACCATCTGAGCCTTTTAAAGCTTGAAACCCCGAAAGGAGCTGTCTATATTGATGGTGTGGATTAGAAATTTGTGAGAGATTCCTAATATATTTGCTAGATTCATATCCCAACACGTGGAAGTTTAACAGCATTTTGAGATATTTCTAGTTTCCGTTAAAATTATAATTCAGAAATCTGTGCATGCTGGAAAGCAGCAATCATAAGATAATAAAGGTATGCTCAATTTTTAACAAGAATAGCCTATTATTTAGCAAGTGAAAGCGTATCATTTGATCTGCCATTTTCCCGGATTTTCATGGTGTTATATACTTGCAGGTAAGCTTAATCTCATTTCTGTAAACACATCTTGTATTAGTTTTTACGTAGTCACCTCAAGTTATCATAACATAAATACATCAACAATGTCTAATTTCGTAATCTCGCATTTCGAGAAACCCCTCGTAGCTTGCACAAATCCAATAAGGCTAATCCGTGACAGGAAGGATTACTGAAACATCTGGTAGCAGACTATAATTAGACATGCGCAATTTAGAAAATCACAAAATTATAGGCTGTGCGGATTTTTTTGAAGCGCCTTTGAAATTGCAGGTTTCTCACACACATCATCTAAAAAAAGATATAGTGAGACATTTAGATCGGGGAAGCTCTTTTCAGAATATGTGAAAATCTAGTTTAAAGAGCTAGAAAATATCATTCACCTGGGGAAAAGATAACACGTAAGAACTAAATTCCAGACTAATGCGACGAGAACTTTTTGAAATCAACGTCAGGGACGTAACTGTTCTCGAATTTCCTATATCACATAATTTGATAATATTTCCCTATCATTCCCCTTGTGGTCATGAAAACTAACATGTTCAGAAGTTTGGTTATAAACATAATTTTGAAACTCGTTTTATTGCCAATATCACAGTTTATTTCCTAGATATTTCTATTCAGTGAGTCTTAAGATCATCAAGCAATGTAATACTGTGAACTAACAATTTAATGGCTGAGCAACAAGAACCTTTTACATTCTCTCCATGTAAGTTTGTTAGAAATTTCAAAACTCAAGCTAGACAAAGTTTATCAAGAAAAAACAATGAGTTCAGTTATGTGTGAAGTGTGCAAGAGTGCAACGTACCTCTGATACCAGGCCTCTGACGCTGTTGAGTCATCGGCGCGCCAGGAAGCATCATCGGATGCGGACCACCATCATTTGGATGTGGCATCGAACCCATTGGTGTCATTGGCGGAAGTGGTGGCATCGGTCTCATAGGCATCCCTGCCATCATCGGCGGACCCACTGGACCCATGGGCATCATTGTCATTCCTGGCATGTGAAGTGGATGACCCGGCGGGTATGCTGGATGTGGAAGTGCGTGAAGAAGATGAGGTGGCGGAGGACCATGTGGAGGTGGTCCCGGTGGTCCTCCATTAAACCACATTGTGTTATGTCTATAAGGCGGATATGGTATCACAGATTGCAGGTTGATAAGTGTAACGAATTCTGAAAAAAAAGGAATATATCAGTAGTATCTAATCATTCTAAAAAGAAGAAAAGCAAAGACTTGAAATTATTTTATCTCAATCATAACTGTTCAGACGTGTGTTCTCATAAAATCAACAACATATTTTCATATATCAAGAAGAAAATGGGCCGGGAGAAGACAAAGAGTGGGATGCAGATACGCAAAAATTGGAAATTCAGACAATGCCTACATTTCAAAAATTATCTACGCTACTAAATTAACGTTAGTAGCAATGATGTATTTTTAGCGTGATACAGTAGATTGTAATTAAACTATTTTAAAAAAACTTTACTTCCGGTTTCGGAATCTTTGTTTTGGTACCGAACCTCAAGAACATTCCTATTATTATTTGGATCTTTACGTGAACATGCCAGAAGGTTTTGAAATTTCTGTTTCAGTTTTAAGCCAACAGCCATCAGCAGCAACAATGATCTACAAGCTTGAACATTTTATTACGCTGGTCATTTTTTACAAGAAAACTTAAAATAGGGAAATGAGGGAAATAAAATTGTGCGTTACAAAATAATTTAGATATAAACAGTATATTTATTTTAGTGCTACAGTTCGCGTATACATTTTATCATGTAGATTGAAATATATTGAATCTAGAGTAATACAACAGTTTCAGTTCACAGAGTCCAGTTAGAAAGTAAAAAAAACAGTTAGGACTGAATCAGCTCAATCAAATCAACGTTACAAAATTTTGATCTTGCTCTTTGGCATCTCAGTCTTGATCCCGACAAGATCATCAAAACATTAGTAACTCATCGAGAAAAAAACAACATCCAAAACACGTATGTACGCAACGCATGCAGTGGTGTCAAAACAGAACAAAGGAGGATTGATTTGTGGGAATGGGGAAAAAAGGGGAAGGAAATTCTCCTCTTCCTCTGTCTCCCGAGTCAGGCCCATTTGAAGAGCGTCTTTTGGTGCTGGTCATCCTGCGGACCGCCTTGCATTACCTTGGAGAAGCCGGACAAAACGAGGTTGCGCAGCAATCAGTTTTAGAACGACTGGAAAGTCGGAAAATAGAAAAGTGAAAATTGATGAAAAATTCACTTAAATTTCAGAAAAGAAAGAGCATGCGAATGTCAGAAAGTGGTTGTGGGATACCGAAATGAATGGAAGGACTCTGAAAAAGAATTCCGTTCCTGTGATAAATCGAATTAATTTTATCGCTCTTTATTTTCCATTTTTCTCGAAAATTTTCCGCCTTGTTTGCCCACAAAGGCTCAAAAATCAGAAAATATCGTTTTCAGAACCAGAGGAATTTTGAGTGGAGGCGATTTATGGTTGAGTATGATAGTTGTCGATTGGAGAATAAAGAAGAGGAAACAATAAAAAAAGGTTCACATCGTGTATTTTCCCTAATATTTCTTTTCATTCCTTCCTTCTTCCTTCCGCTCCTTTATAGTTTTCCTGCCGTAAGAAAAATGCAAGTCGGGAATGACGAGGAGGAAAAGAGCAAAAAGAAAAAGTGAAGGAAAGACCGCGGGAGCACAAAAAATTCCTGAGGTCAAAAATCCTCTTTAGTGAAAAATGAAATGGGAATTGCAATCCAGAGAATGGATTCAATCTTTTCATCTTGGCACGGCGATTAATCATGGCACCTGGCAGCTCGGTTAGAAACTGCTCTTTTTCTCGATGGCAAGGAATTGGAAAAAAAAGAACGGATATATACACTTTTGCAGCATTTGCACTAGAACTTGAACTTTTGGCTATGAGTAAAATATAGAATTACCTACGGGGTTTCCGATTTAATTTTGTTACCGGGTTCGTGTAACATAATAATGATTTGCTCTGAAATTAGTTTTGTTTTTCTTTTCCGGGAATTACCCCATAAAAAAGAGATTTGAAATTTGCGTCAAGATTGGTTTTATAAAAACGATTTCTTAGCTCGAAGTATGTTTAACAACAAAATTAAAAATAATTGCTTAGAGAAATGAAAGAGTGAGAAAAAACGAAGCCGTCTCAACAATTGATACCAAAAAACATGTAAAAGTGGTTTCAAAATTAAAAAAAAGTACATTTGTCTCATGCGTACTTAGTTAGTAAAAATAGAACATTAAATCCTTACACATTTTAAACAAGTTAAAAACAATATCTGGATCTGATTGAATCAACTGTTGCCCAAACTTTCTAATCTGGTGTATTTTTAGGGCATCAGTTTGACTTGAAGTTTATGTGCCTATGTATGAAAACGTGATTTTAGGTATTTTTACACTATATTGGAGTAACATGATATTGATTAAAACTATGCAGTTTTGACTATTTCAGTGATCATGATGGGGACTTTGTTGTTTTGAAATAAAGTGGCGTTTTTGTCGAAAGAGCCACAACCACTAAGTCAATTATAGTATTTCCAAATACAGTGTTTTCACTTCCAGTACGCCAACTATTTATCCTACATCTCAGAAAAATAAAACAATTCCGCGCCGTAGGCGAAGAACGGATCGACTAAGTATCTAAGTATCTAAAGTAAGTTTTATTAATTCTCACTAGTTTAAAATGTTGTTTGAAAAATTATCGTTTGCCAAATACCGTAATCGTACTGATATAAAATTTTAAAATTTTGTTAGATTTCTTTTTTACAAGGACTATCTTCTTCTGGGGCAATTGCACAATAAAGTTCAATCATGATCTTGACTGCCAACTCCAGCCCAAAAGATTTAGGTATACAAATATAAGCTAGTGGTATCAATCAAGTGTACATCCGTTTATCTGAATAAGTTCTACAACTAACTTATATGCCAACTTTGTTTCTCACGTAACACTGTATTTTTAAAATTTAATCGTCGGTGAATAAAAAATAAAATTTTTGAAATATTTTTGTGTCTGAGAACACGAGAGCAGAAATCAAAACTGTCTTACAATAAAACGGGACTTAGAAACACAAAAAAACTTTGAGACCAGATAAAAATCCGAAAAAAAAAACTTTTAAGTTTCAGGAAAAAATAGCACATTCAATCTGTCGGTCATAAGGCGAATAAACTTTTTAATATGTATTTACTTTAGTAAAACTAGAGTACTAAATACAAACAAGTAAACTGTTTCATTCTGATGCTTTTTCACGAAATTTTGAAACAGATGAATTTTACTAACACTAGTGCTTGTCACAACGTATCGGCCATGAAACATGTGCTTCTGACAAGTTTTTAGATGAGCATGACACGAGCCAGTACTTTTAAGAAAATCACAGCTGGCCAAGCAAATTGTACTGCATTTTTGAGGTAAACAGAGAACAGAAATATGCCTTAAGTTTTTTTTATTGTATACTACATATTTCAAAATTTGAAGTCGAGAAGCTATAATAAATTAGATGTGTAGATATCAGTGCTGTGCGGCTCTCGGTTCTCGGCGCGAGCCGAGAGCCGACATCTCGGGGTCTTTTCGGCTTTCGGTGGGAGCCGAGATTTGAAAAATTGGTATATTTGCCAAAAATTAGGTGTTTTTTCGGCTCTCGGCGCGAGCCGAGAGCCGGCATTTGAAGCTTTTTCGGCTCTTGGCGAGAGCCGAGAGCCGAATCCAAATGTGAACTCGGCTCTCGGCGCGAAACTTTTTCAAGAGCCGCACAGCTCTGGTAGATATTATAGGATGAAAGTAAAAATATTGAAAAATGTTATTAGAAAGTTTGAAATTATTTCAAAAAACGATGAAATGTAATTTACTTTTTTTAATTCTTCCGAGAATTTTCACCAACTGGATTCAAATTGTTATGATGTTATAATTGGAAGTGAATATGTTTGCAGGGGCCAAAGTAAAATCTATTGAAATACTCATGAAACATAAATGCAGCTATTAGGGGAAAGGTGTCTAAAATGGACAGAAAGCAGACTAATGGACCAGCACCTCGTTTTTAGAACACCAATGTCTCTTTTGAAACGTTTTTGAGCTCATTAAATGTGTGCCGTTGGGCACAACAAGTGAGCAGAATGTACCCATTCTTTTGCAATTTTGTCTTTTACTTCTTTTCTCTATTTCTAAACAAGGTTTTGAATGGGCTTTTGGCTATGTTTGTGTTCTGCACAATTGTGTAGTTGAATCATTTGAATCAATTGTATGGCAATGGCTGGACAATGAGTCAATGGGTGAGAAATGTTTCATTTTGAATTAAATTTTATTGAATTCTATTGAAATAAATTCACAATTGGTTCATAAGATGATTGCAAACGTGATATCTTGAAATTGAGGAAAAAATTTCCGCACAGCCCTGTTACCATATATTTTTTTTTAGTTTGGCATGCTGTACTAATTTTTAGATGTTCCGCTTCTGCACTACTGTTAGAAAATGCAGTCAATTGGAAACTGCAGAACTAATTTTGAAGCTACTGTTTTGAAACTGAGAACATTACAATTCAATACTATTTTTATTAGGAAACCAATTTTCATTAGGAAATGTTGGGGGAAAGCTATTTTGAAATATTGAAAAATATCGGAACTGTTAACACGGAACATCAAAATGATAATGACTACTTCCGACTCAAACAATAATTATATGTTACTACGATCAGAGTCCGGTTTTTCAAATAAAACTCATTTACTCAATTAGAAGTTTTTGAGTTGCAATGAATAACCTATCATTATAAAATAGACAAAACTACACACATCCGTATAATTATTGAAAACAGAAACTATCGAAGGACCAGAATATTGATATCAAGCAAAATAAAAATGTGATCGTTGGTACTTGAAGTAATGAAAAATACAAATGTTTTATGTAGAGTGAATTAATTGGAGTATTCAATATTCAATAACTTATTTTTAAGGAAACAGTGTTTGAGTATTTTAAAAGTTTTATTGAAAACCAGCCGTGGACCGCACCTTCGGCGCGGCCCCCGACTTCTGGGGCTGAAAATTAATTTTTTATGAAACTACCGTAACCCTACAGTATTTCTACCGTACCACTATTGTACCACTACAGTACCCCGACTATATCCCTACACTAACCCTAACTCACTATCCCTCCAGAAGCCAAAACTTCACAGACTACAAAGACTACATAGACTACAAACTATGGACACACAGAATAAGCGCTTTATATATAGTAAATGATATAAAATGTTTTCAATAATATAAAATGTTTTCGGGTCATTTCAAGAGTTTTCAAAGGTGAACCTATAAAAGCATGTATATTTTCCTACACTTAAAATGTATTCCTAGAACGTTTTCATAATACATAGAGCTTGAGTAAAGAGAAGAGAATAGAAATGCGAATCTCATAACATATATATCAAAACACCTAGCACATGCATAGATACCTGCCGACATAGCGGCTCGTCCGTCTCAGGGGTACATTACGTCGTCGTAATTAGGAATCTATTCACTAGCCAACAACTATACCAGTTGGTCGGAGAACGGAGCAAAATAGGCAACGGAAAAGCATGAAACGGAGAGAGCAGCACAAAAACACCCTATACATCATTAACGTTTTTGTATTTTCTATTTTTTTACGGCCCCGTAAATGTTTTGCGATCGAGCTTGCAAAAAACCAAATGGTCTTCATAAAAATTGCCGAAATTGGGCAAAAAGGGCGCGTAAGAGGCAAAGTTGTAATAAAATATTCCATCAAAACGGACTATAACAACAAAAGTGCACATAAATCTTACGATTGTTAGATACTTTTTTAGCGAGCAATCTTTAAAGTTCTTGACCTAATTTTTAAAAAAATTTTGCATTTTTCTTACTGTACTTCAAAAATGGTGTTTAAGTGGGATTGTTGTTTCTGATGGACCGGAATGTGAGGAAAAAACAAACAGAATGTGAGAAAATTGTTAAAACCATTCCAGTGGTGCCTAAATGACTGAATACCATTACAAAACTTTCAATTATTCGATTTGTTCTCAAAGATGCTCAAAAATTGCATACATTTAAAGTATAGATAAAACTTCAGAACATTATTTCGAGTTGAAAATGTTCTCAATTTAAAACGGTTGTTATTAAAGAATACATAATTTTGTAGTTTGGAAGCTTTGCTTTATGAAATAAATTTAACATTTCTCAAAGTGCTTACTTTAAAAATTTCAAGGATCACGTTAGGAATTTTTTGATCTTTTGTTCAGAAATGTTTATTTATAAACATTTGTAGAAATTTCTGATCAGTTCACACACCAAAAAAAAGTCATCTGTCATCTGAATTGCCAAGAAAAAAAGGGAGTTGAAAATACTTCATAACATCTGGCAATGTAACTAATACTGTATTATGGATAACTTGTTAGGATTTTCCCAGTCGACGTTTTTAAAATAGACTGAAAAGTGAGTTTAGTGTTTTGATCCATGGATAAGTGAAACATAAGACAAATATAATCGTTTTAGCTTATCAGTCAATGACGGAGGAATATTGCTCATTTCATCATATTCTGACTACGTAGTACGTCCTAAGTCTAGTTTTAAAAGGAAATATATTCGAACTATTTGGGCTTTAATCTTGTGAAACGTGATTTTGAATTAGTTTTTGATATTTCAAAAAATCAAATTAGTGGAGCGGATATGACGAGTAGGAGAACAATTGTGGGTAATGGATATGAGATCAAAAATTAGAGATACCGGATATTTGAATCGGACGCCGTTTTCAAACAATGTTGAAAAGCTCAGCAGGGTCAGGTGTACGAAACGAATGAAACGATTAATAAAAAGGCGATGATGGAATTCCGGCTCCGAGAAATCTCTTACGCCATTTTTGAGAATTTGCAAAAATGTGGTGGGAAGCTGAGAGATAACCCCGACGCGAGGGAGGAAAAGGAAAGGAAGTTGGGAATGAAATAAACATGAGACTCCCTCATACTATTTGCGTCTTATGTTTTGTTGGATAAATAAGTGCTGATGTGGCTAATAAATTATTAAAAAGGAGTCTTCGTTAATAAAACATGGATGGCCATAGGTACAAATAAGCAATGAGCCTCGAGGGAAGAAATGAGCAGCTTCAGAATTTTCGGTGGGTCTTGTTTCAAGCAAACTAGTTCAGCTTCTTAGAATATTCAATTGCTGAAGAAAAAAACGGTGGTCAGTAATTTTTAAAAATTGAATTTTTTTAAATGTTTATAACATCACTACGTATTAAATTGTCGTTATGTTTATGACTGTATAACAAGGCGGAGCATGCAGTCATTGATTATATTTTTCGTTAAAAAAAACAGTTTTTTTTTCGAAATTGATATTCGGGTTTGAATTTTAAAAACTACCTTTTCAAATAAGAAAAACAAATGTTTTATTCCTAATTAATTTTTGAAGCTTATAAGCTTTTTTTTCATTTTTGAAAATGTAGTAGTTGAAAAATAAAACAGTTTCTAAAAAAAGTGAACCGTAATAAAAATCAAAGCATTAAAAAATCCATATAAGTCCAGATTTAAATAAATCATACAAATAGTATTAAAAATCGAGTTCTAAATTTACCAATTTCCAAATCAAACCACATTTTTTAGCACTTATTAGAAAAAAAAACTTCAAGCTGTTAGACTGAGCTGGTTTTACCAAAAATGGCGTTTAAGCTTGTTTATTTCATAATTTTTACAAAAAGATTTGAAATAAATTTTAAACAAAAATTGAGGTGGAATACTGAAATAATTTCATGAATCAGAATGATATAATATATGAAAAATATATAGGTTGAACGGATTTTTTGATATCAATTTATTTTCATTAAACAGCAATGATTCGCTTTAGTAAAGGCACGTGCAGACTAATGTTTTATTAAAAACTTTTTTTGATATAGTTTTGATCAGAGAGAATCACAAATGAAATCACGACATTTTTAACAATTTTTGAACCTGGCAAAGTTTCGAAAATTAAAAATATTTAAAGTTGGCATGATTTCCTTACGATTAACATTGTAAAGAATATGGTATGATAACTTAAGTTAGTTAAAAAATTTTCACTAGAAAGGCTTGTGGAAGCCGCGAGAAAGCTTGAATAATGGTTTGAAAGTACCTATACTCTTTTCTTGTTTTTACCTTTGGAGAAACGTCCAAGGCTCTTTGAAAAAATTCCAACGAGAAACAGGAAAACAACATCTTCCCGCAGATGAGCCGTAACTAGAAAAGGGAAAACATGCACGGCTGGTCCTTTCTCCATCCTACATGCACTTGACGAGGGATCAAAATACGGCTCTCCAATTTTGTTGACACTTCCCCCCCCCCCCCTTTCTCCTGAGAAGTCGTCAATGTCAACTTTGAAGGAAAGCGGAAACGAAAGGAGTGAAAAGGAAATGTTCATCCGAACTGACTTTTTGTTCCTTCGCTTTGATCATTTTTTTCATTCCACGTTTTTGGTCTTTCCCACTTTTATAATTTTGAAAAGTTTGTGTCGAGCCATTCAATTAGCTTTGGAGAAAAGTCCAAGGAAACATTGAAAAAAAACTGCATTATTGAATTCCAAACATTTTTTTTCAGATTTTTTCAATCAAATAATGTATTGAAATTGTTTTTTTTTCGATCAGGACCGCCTACACTCCATTCAATTGCACAATCACAATGTCAAACACATAACAGTGAACGAATATGTATATCTTTGTGAAAATAATAAATGAAATATGAATAAAATATATAGAATTGAGAACTGAATGCAAGTTCAGTAGTCATAGATCAAATGCAAAAACTATTCATATTCACCATATTCTATTTTCCGCTCCAATGAAACAAGCAGGACCAGAAAAATAGAAAAAAAAACAGGGGTCTGGGCAAATTGACTGCGAGGAGGAGGGATCTCTGAAGGTTTCTTTCGTTTCCTTAGTTTGCTACGGCGACGAGTAGTACAAGCTCGTTTATTTTTTCCTCCACCATGCTGGCCCCCCGAAATTCGGTGGAGCTTGAAAGCGGCTCAAAAATGGAAAATGCGTTGCTACGTCACTCAAAACATATGGGCTAGGTCCGCCCGCAAGGTCATTCCATATTTATGAACTTTTTCACTTCCTAAAACAGCAGATATTTTGCGGTGTTGCTTCTAAGAAATTCATATGAGCAAAATTTTGTTTTGTCTAGTGAAAAGGCGTCAAAGAAGATTTTGTGGTTTGATGAGCTGGTGCAAGTTTACACCAAAACTCAAGGGTTCAAAAATTGAAAAAGTGGTACTTATAACCACACATTATCAAAAGTTTGAGGACTATCATTTTGAAACTTAAAGAAATTTAGTTATTTTGATTAATTTCATTACAAATAAAACAAAAATAACTTAACATTAACTTTCAATCTGGGATTATAATTATGAAAGTGTGAAAGTTTTTCAAAGAAAAAGAAAAACATTACAGTTTCAGAATTTTTTACAGTTAGAGGAAAAAAATATTTAAGATATTGCAAAATGAGAAAGTTGAGAAAAAGCTATTGACGAAATACACGATTTTGACAGGAATGTGCAATATAATTTTATTTAAAAAAGTTCAAATTCCTTGAAAAAGAAATGTGTGATTTATCAAGAAATTTGATTGTGTTAAGAAAAAAGTCGATTTATTAATCTTTCAATATTGACAATGGTGTAACAATGAAACATCAAAACACCAAAATCAGACAAAAATCAAAGTTTCAAGAAGCATTTAAGAAATTAAAACAATTTTAAAATGAAATGGAGCAAAACTTGCAATTATAGTAATTTTTTAAAAAAATTAATGGAGCTGTTCACAGATTCATTTACAGAAATCAGTGATGTTATTGAAAAGTATGCAATGTCTATGAATATTCATTTCATGATTAATTATTCACCTCAAACAGTTATAATTATCATAAGCACCAAATGACAACAACATCATTAAAACAATACAAATTATATAAATATGTATGTAGAAGCAGGTTTTAGGGCATTTAACGTCGCATTCAAAGAGTATGGTGGTATTATACATACTGAAATTGATGTAGGTTGAGTAGCGTCTTCTAGAATTTGGTCTGAAGGCACTTTGTTTCTTCAAAGTGTCCAAATATTATCCAAAAAGTATTTATATTTTTACGTTTAAAAAAAGCTCCTTTGATTTGAATTTTTGATTGGACTTTATCCAATAACTTATCTAATCGTTGAATTTTATTTGAGCAAAGTGCATAATTCGTTTTTTAAAAATGGGATACAACTTTGTGTAGCATTGTAATATTTGTTGATTAAGTTATCTCTAACTTATAAATATATTATGTTTGGGTGATTAAAAAATGAACACATTTCGCTATAGAAAACATTAGGTTTCGTTCGATATGGGTTCATAGACAAGTTGTAGGAAACGAAGAACGGTAAATACAAATTTTTTGTGCACATAGGTGAAAAATGTATAATTTCAAGTTGAAAGGTAGTTTCTTAAAATAATGAAATTAAAGATTGCAATTGAGCAACCAGCCAAAATTCGTCTACAATTATTTTTTGTTACTGAGAATCCGTTTGAGAAAAAAGCCCTTAAAACAGTGTACTATGTACGCTTTTATGAAACATAGCTCAAAGAAATATTTAGGACTACGAACGGTCGGAATATATTTTAAAGGATATAAAATATTTATGTTCAAAACTTATTGCACGTGTTAGAAACTGAAAGAAAATTTGTTTAATATTAAGTTCTTAGGTTAGATAGTTAGCTGAAGACGATTGACTTTTCAAATTATTATTTTGGTCTTTATATTTTCAATTTCAAGTAAAATCTCCTTCTCGTCTGAAAGTTGATTAAAATTATGGTACATTAAAAATAAAATTTAGAATATAACAACAATATTAAATTAGATAAGACTTGCTGAAAAGTGTCACGATCTAAAAAATCGAATTTAACATTAAAATACTTAATATTTATTAGCAATGAATCAAGTTTGCAATTTTAAAACAGTTTTTTAACCAACCGCCATATTAAATCAGCTCGGTTATTATAAAAGTTCAAATTAGACTATTTTCGGACGAACAACTTATTTTTTGAAAAGCTTATCAGAAAATGTAAAGTTAAAAAAATATGAAAGTGAAATGATCAGTTGAACCTACTTGAGAGTTTGATCATAATTTAATCGAGTACCGCGTTTCACAAGAAAACACAAATACAATTAAGTAATAATTCCTGAAAAAAATGTGATTGCAACGTAAATAAACCGCTAATTAAATAATTTAATGTACCTGATTTGATATAACTTTTGTGATATCCCCGTAATAGGTAGAACAAAATAAGGAATGCTGTGCTAGTCAAAGAAATTTTCAAAAAACATAAAATGTTCAACAATTTTTTCTGACTGATTGAATTTCAAAGTACAGATTTTATTTGTAAATACATAAGCAGACAAACATTGGAACACGAAAAGCAATTGCCTGAAACGGCAAACGTTCCCATACAAAAATAAGGGATGAAATGTGAGAGGTCAAAAAACAAAAATTTAGAAAATTTGTTAGCAGTCATCGGTAATAAATACATAAAACCAGTTGCAAGGTGTTAATCTGTTTGTGGTAAGTTGGACTTGAAAACAATTAAAAAATTCAAGGAATGTAGAATAATAAAATATGGAGCGTATGGAGTCAACGTGATAATTTCTATAAATTATTGATCGATATCTGGGAACTGTGTGCTTGATGCTGTACAAACTCGCTAGAAGAAAACTGGAACTGCTGTTTCAAAAAGTTGGGTAAAAATTGAAAAGTTCGAAATAAAATACACGTTTAAATTCATTTTTGTTCACAGAAGAAGATGATCAACCGGCAGTAACCGAAACAGCGGGACTAGGGCCATAATTTAGAAAGAAGCCTTCCTTGGTAGCACAACTTTTTCATTTGTGGACCTTGGCTGGGCACTCTTCCTTCGAGGGATTATGGATGCCGCACATAGAGTATCCATTTGGATTTCTGGTGGTGACGGTGATTCTTTTGTGATTAGTTGCTCTTCTTCTTCTGCATTTCTTTTTTGCACTAGAATTCGCATCATTGCCGACTTTTTGCGGCCGGATCCGTTACTGAAAATAAGAAGATTGAAGTTTACCAGTGTTGTTATCATATTTATCATATAGTTTTTTGTCATTTTTTAACTGAATTCTACAAATAAATCCAGTTGTGGCAAAATCGGGATAACAACGGACGCTAAGCAAAAGTCTGATTTTGTAATTGCAAATTTTGTAATTCCGGTTCAACCAGATTCACAGAACATATGACAATGCGGCTCTTTCTGCACGTGACCTAAAACGTGATCAAAATATTTATTATTTCACGTTTCGGTTATAATCGATTATCAAGAACAATTCCACGTTCCACTTTATAAACTTACAATTTAAAACTAGGTGCTTCTGGTTGCACTTTACCCACTAAACTTGTTGACACGTATGGTTGTCCATTGCTGGTATTAATGTATGTTGCTTTGACGGTCTGAAATTGCAGTATGAACAACCCATCGTTTGTAAGTGTTGGGTAGAAGAAGACTGTGCACCGAAAGAAAGAGTAGTGTGCAAAGTGTGTTGAAATGGTGAGTGAGTGAAGAAGATAGAAGATTACAATGAATTTACGGAAAATTGAGATGAATTTAATTTTCATCAAAAATTACATACTCTTTCTTTGTCGCACAGTTTTCTTACCCTGTCTCCAATTTTTCTAGTAAAACCAATAAAGGATTTGATTCCAGATATTTACCCGATATTCACCTTGTATTCAGCTCAACCATTGAACTTCCTTAGTATAAACTATGCCAGTAAACTTGTGGATTCCGCCTCAAAATGTAGTAATAAGATTTGGAAAAACCTTCACAACAAATTCTAATTCTAATCATGTTTTTTTTTCAAAAATCCACATTTTCCTCGTTCATTTATGCCAAAACTACACTTAAATCTGCTAGCAAATATATTCATAAGGGAGAAGAGATAGATACCATTTAAATGGAGAGAATGGGAACCACGTGCTACAAACTATTAAGGGTGTTTCAGTCTGGAATCAAAACCTTCAGGTTCGAAGAGGTACAGAGGTTCATATAGAAAACAATTTTACACCGGTTTCTCACTCGATGAGCTTCTAGTAAACACACGTTTCACAATTTTTAAAACTACTAATTTGAAAACTCGAACTGGAAACTAGAATGTGAATTTTGAAAATCAATCAATAAAAGCGCTTAGAAGCTCAAGAAGCGGCTTTCAGAAAACTAATGCAAAATCACGTGTATTCAAATGAACAACTACCACCACAATCAAATTGGAGACGTTTTTCTTTCAATTCCAAGTTTTGCAGGTAAAAACCCGATCAACAAACATCATGCACACCCATCATCATTTTCCAACAATCTTGTATGAACTCTTCACTTTGAATCATGCGCGTCCAACATCAGCCAATCAGTTTAAGATGTCGAGATTTCTGTACAAAAACTGTCAAGCCTAAAAGCTTCTATATCAAACTTGAAGCTTGTTTGGTTTTGTACAACGAGCTGGCACAAAACTTTAAAAACGTGTTCTACGGTTGTTTTGGAAAAGTCCAAACCATGCGAAGATTTTTTTTTCCTCGATGTTTTCAATTTTCGAATTATTTGCTCTGGGTGAAGAGAGTTGTGTACAAGAAGATAGAGTGAAAAAAATCACCACAAGTGCAAATATAAAAGATTCAAAGAAGTTCCAAAACATGTGGACTAAAGGGAAGTAATAGAAAATCCCATTTGGTGAAGAGAAAGGATTTCATCGCGTGGTCACGTGCATAGTGTCGTCGAACGGGCGTTTACCTTTGTTGCAGTTGATCCGTACTTGTTTGTAATTGTCATCGTCGGATGGTTGAGCAATGGAGAGCTGTTGTCTCCTTCCAGGTTTAAATGACGACGAAGCCAGTGAGGCATCAGGTCAATGAATGCTGCACGCAGTTGGAGGTTGAGCACTGCGTAGAGTAACGGGTTCCATACCTGAATACTAACTTCAGAAGAGTCTAAAGCCAAAAATGTTTAAATAGTATTTTTGCTAGAACGTCCGTATCTTCACATTAAACACTACTTACCGTTGAGGTCATTGCAATGCAATGTGTAGCAATTCCAAAGATATATTCTTGAGTTTTGATGAGCTCTGGCAAATATTCATAGTCCCTCAGAATGTTGAACGTCACTGACCAAATCCAGCTGAAGAAAAATATATTTTCTAATGCTCACATGATACTCTAGATTCAATTATTACCTGCAAGCGAATGCGACTACCATACCAATAAGCATTCTATTAGTTCTTTGTCTTCTCTTCACAGCGATTCTTTGTTGATCACTTAATTCCATTTCCCAATTGTCTGTTTTTTGCTTTTTCGCCCCTTTGAGAATCATGCTTTGTCCGATCTTCAAAGAAATCGCAGTGTAGGATATGATGATGATGGTAAGCGGAATGACGAGCTGAAGAAACATCAGAGCTGCACCATAAATTTTTCTCTGGCTTTCATTGGCTCCCCAGTTTTCCGTGCAGTACTGCCCACAAAAATTCTCAAACTCTCCCAGCTTTTGCTTGAACATTATTGGGGATGTGATGGTTGCAGCAAAAGCGCAAATAATCTGCAAATTGTAAGATTATATTTGCTATAGGTTTGCATATTTTAGTCTTACAGCAATCACTCCAACCGCTTGATAATGCGTAATAGGTTTCCTCATCGGAAATCGAATCAGGATGTATCTGTCGATGGAGATTGCAGTCAATGTGAAAGTTGAGAAACAAAGGCTGATACCCTGAATGAAGAAATATGTTGCTAGGTTACAATTGACAATTGAGCTTACAGCAATGAATGGTGCAATTCGGCATAAAGCCTCTCCAAAGATCCATTCTTTCTTGAATGCAGTAATCGGAGTGATTGTTGCAGATGTGCAGCATACCACAATATCAGAACATGATAAAGAAAGAATAAACAGATTCGGAACAGTTTGAAGTGATCTGTATGGTTAAGATTATGATACTCGATTAAGAATGTTTATGAGCTCACTTGTTCCTTGTGATTGCCAAAATCACACATGAGTTTCCAATTATTCCGGCGGCAATGATTATCAGGTAGAGAAATGCAAACACTAACATTATGTACCACTGAAACAGTATTTATTATTGAAATGTTCCTAATATCGTGTTAAAACTTACCCTTGATGACAAATCTTCTCGATACAACCATAATTCTGAGTTGAGATTCAGACAATCGGAGCCATTCATTCTGAAATAGAAATTAAAAGTTTTATATTCCTCTAAAAAAATATACTCCCGTATTATGACAGCAAAAAGAAATCCCAGAAAGTGCAGTTACGCCTACAGAAGAAATGAAGAAAATTAATTCTCAGAGTCGTTTTTCATTTCCGCTTTTAGAAATAAGAGAGAGGAAAAATATTGAAAGGAAAATAACATAAAGTACAGACAATCAATCTGTTATTGGTAATTTATGTGTCAGAATGAAATGGTTAGACAAAAAAGAAAATGAGTATCAAGAAAAATTGAATCCTACGTAATTATTCGAATTATGCTTTCAAAGCAGAAACAAATAGTTCTGTTATATAAAAAAAATAGTAAAACTACAGTACTCCTACCAGCGAAGTACAGAACGTTTTTTGAAAATAACCCTTTCCTATTAGAAGCTGTGAACAATGAATACACACGACAATTACCAAGACACAAACTCGTTAAAAAATCTAGACTAACAGAAAAATGTAGCATTTCAACAAATGATATACTCATACACAGTTCCTAGTATTCAATTAGAGTTTATATGTGGAAAATGAATAAATCTGAGAAAGTCATGCATTTATCAAATTACACTTTAATTCAATTTACTATAAATTTGTCTACAGTAATCTTAATCGTATTTCTTGAGAAAAACTCAAGTTTTACGATTTTTGAATGCTTTCTGAGTTTTTACGTTTGTTGGTTTTGCAGCTATTAGCTCAAAATGACAGTGAATTGTTTTTCAGAAAAATGAATAAAGCTGACAGCTGCCTTTATTATTTTCAAAAACAGCATCTCAAAAATTTTTGGGGGTGTCTCCGTTTTTGTTCGTAGAAACACGACCATTACACCAAAAATCAAAATGGGAACATAACGATGTTTTTTGAAATATTAAGATAAAATCTGCAAGAAAAATTTCTAAGATCAGTTTTATAGTATGACTTTGCAGATTCATAAACTTTACCTAAAAAACTATGATTGCTTTAATTTTGGTATTCATCGAAGTCTAGACGCCTTCAACCTTTGAAAAATTGAAACTAAATATAGACGTGAAATTTTTGAAGAAAGTTGTGTTGTAAGGAGTGATGTGAACAAAAAAATTACCCGAGCTACTTAGAAAATTAGATTTCAAAGTATTGATGTTATATTTGTTCACTAGAAATGACTGGCAGGCGCCAAAATTTAATTATTCTCACTAACTATTACAGTAGTTACAAAGGAAGCTTTACTAGAAATCAAGAAATCGAGAAGACTTGAAGAAATTCAATTTTCTTTAGTCTCAATTTGTATCCTGCAAATTCTAGACATCCTCCACCAATTTTCGACCAAACTAACAGAATAAAAATATAGGTAAACGTAGTAAAGGGAAAAAAAGAAGTTTGATCAGTGAGGGGGGAATATCTCACTATTTTCTTATTCCTTTTATTTCAGAGGTGCCTGTCCCGGAAGTGGCACCTAATTGTTTGTTGCTGACTCAAAACGGCTATACTCTAAAGATATATGAATTTTCAATTTTAATTTGTCACGAATAGCAGACTTCTTTTTAAAAGAAAAATTACAAGAGACCAGGGATTGAAAACAAAGCACATGAGATGAACATGACGGCATAGACAGGCACACATCAAAAATTCACGGGATGGTTAGCAATTTTTTGTTTTTCAGTTCTGAGCTTATTGCCAGTTATTTAGGTATTTTTCTCAATTTAGCCGACTATATTCGTAAACATGTTTTCTCTAATTACTCAATGGTCCTCATCACGTTATTCAACTAGTTGGCCAGCATCAAAACTGAAATCACTGTTCTGATTCTTTCCAAATGGCTTTGAGTATACAAATATCAGAAATGTTAACAATGAGTAATACGTAGTCAAAATTAAGGAATATCTAAAATAAGTGACGGCAGGTGAAAAATAACTGATGTAGGTATCGTAACGTACAAAAATAAAATGAATCAGAAAAGTGTTGAAAAATGAGCAAACAAAAATATTATGATGTGAAATATTTGATATGAATAGGAAGTCTAATGTATTTTTTTTTTAATTTCCTATGGAAGATGTGCGTGATGTGGTGTTGAAAATTAATATGTGTCTGGACTGTATTGGAGCACAGGGAGAAGGAGAAAAGTGCTATTTCAGATAAATTATTTGTTATTGGAGTAATATCATGAGTACAGTAAAATGCATAACTAATAGAAACGTTGTTAATTATGGGTCTATTTTCCCCTTACAAATACGATAAGTTTTTTTGTGTCAAGAATAAATATTATTATTAAAGTTCTACAACTGTTTTTGTCGTCCAACTGGAATGATTTTTTTTTCAAAAATAGAAAACGAAATAAAACCTGTTTGAACTCTTGGTAAGTCCAAAGTCTTTAATTATTTATCAGTTTCATGGAAATCGTTTGTGGGCAGTTGTACGTGAGACGTACTAGATTCGAAAGAAAGCCGTTGTGATCAGAATATCGGAAATGGTTATGATGATTACGAGGATAATACAATTTTGGCCGATCGAGATCTTGAGTTGTCTAGAAAAAAGTAAGAATATTTCAGAAATCACGTTTCATAGGTGATCATACTAGTTCTGAATCGGTCTGGAACTATTCCGAAGTTTACAATTTCAAACAAAAACGAATTCAAAAATAAATGAGTCAAGCGGATTTTAAGATTAATTGGGAAGTGCGATGTGATATCTTACAAGTGACAAGTCTAGCTGGTCAGATGTTTGAGCCAACCACATCAAGCTCACTTTCCACAATGACGATGCTTTTGCTCAGTGTGTGGGAAAGAGCACAATGGACGAGAGAGGAGCAAGAGAGTAATCAAGAAGAGAAGAAACAATTTGAAGGTCTTACTCCGTACCTATCTGTCTTGATGTCCCGTGTCTTCTGAATTTCGCATAGTCTCTGGAGATTTGGAAACGGCAGGGATTGCTAACCGCGTTCCTTGCTCTAGGTCTTACTCAACGCTCCCCACAACAAGCACAAAAATAATTTAACCTAGTGAGCCGGCCGCTCTTCTTCTATTTTCTTCCTATTTTCTTAACCATGATCATTTCAGTTTATTCTTCCTCAATCCCTTCGTTTATTTTCTTGTTGTCTTTGTCTATCTTGCAAGCCTTACTTCCACAAAATTGAAAATTTAGATCAAAAATAACACAAACAACTCATCAAACTCTAGAGACCAAGTTTCAACGAAATTGTTGAGTTTTATTAGTAGAGAGATGAGCAATAATACCAATATTTGTCTCGTGAAGAAAGAGAAAAGTAAAAAGCAAAGAAAAAAAGTGAATAACAAAAAGCCTTCTAGACTTAACGCTTACGATGGAATAAGGAAAATTGAACTGAGCAAAAACTAAGCCAAAAATGAGCATATGGTTTCTATTATTAAGAAGATGAGGCAATAAAATTGCGAGGGCGCTTAATCGGGATAAGATGATATGATGTTTATTTGATTGATCATTGTTGTGAAAAATCATGATCAAAAAACTGGGGAGTAGACTGGTCAATGGCGATATTTATGCAAATCTTCCCGAGCAATGAAAAACTGACAACTAAATGGAAGAATGGGAATAATAATACGTACAAAACATTCATAAGGTTTTTACTTAGAAATTGTAAGAATTTTCAATGTTTTTGAGTATTCCACCTGTTCCACAATAAGTAAGCTTCCGTTTTATAACGCGTGACATCATATAATAAGTGGGATTACTTGTGTAAATGCAGTCTGACAAGGTAATACGTCTTGGGTGATATATAGGATAAGTTTACACCTGCAGTCCGTCTATACTGTGAATTCTTAGACCATTTGACTTCAGAGATTAACATGGTTTCGACTGCGCCATGTGGAAGTCCTGCACCGACGAACGGATACATCAAATGACGACAACAAGAATCTTAGCTGAATAGCAGAATACTGATGTCATGATGTTTTTTGTACAATGACTAAAATTTTCAAGTTTTTTTTCAAAAACCTATAGTACAAACATTTGGTTTTTGTTTGAATTGATTTGCATTTATGTTAAACGGTTAGTGCCTTTAGAGAACAAAAACCAATGGAAATTGAGAAGGGAACAGGAGAACAAACAGGCATTCATGGAAAAAAAAAGAATGTGGAGGGGTTCAAGTTTGGGCGAAAGTTTTGAAAGACTCTCTCCTTCTTCTTCTGGTGTCCGATTTCTGAAGCTTACAGAAAGACGAAATGAACGAAAGGGGAAACGGCACGAGTCAGACAGAATTTAAGTCCTTAGACGTGGAAATTGTTTCGCTCCAACGCGTACGAACGGACGAGAATCTTCGGATAGATTTCTTGAATGAACAACATATCGCGATTGCATTCGAATTCCAGACTCTTTGTCGAATATTTGAGAGAGGGGCGGAACTAAGTAAGACGCGGAGTTATAAAGTGAATTATGACGATTATCTGATTGGATTAGTTGAGGAAAAGAATTTGGTATAATTTGGAGTAAAAGGTGTAGAGAAGATGTGTTTAATGACGTGCCCGCAAGCGTGGGGGATTAAGATGTTGCAAGTCATTGTGGGGGTCTCACGCTCTCCAATTTCAGAATGTATTTTTAAAGAAAGATGTCTGGGCATAGAAAAGGGGTTTCCTCAAATTGTCTTCTACTGCCTAAGAGTTTTGTTTTAAAGTTCAGAAATCTATCATTTACTTAAAGTTATGTGCACAGTTGTATAACAGGGTACTTATGTAGTAGCCGTAGCTCGAAATTTTTAACGATGGATTTAAATTGACATAACATTTTTTAGTTTTAGGATCAGAAATGGTAGAATTTTAAGCCTGAAAGCGCAACCTAACCTGGCGCTTTGATAGATTTTCAAAAAGAAATAAATGAATACTTTATTCTTGCGGTACGGCTACTAATTAAGTACCCAAAAATTTGATATTCAATCTCGATGCAACAAAACTTAGGTTGATACCTATGGTAAATATACAGATAACATGACATATTGTAGGAGCAAACAAAAAATTCCCACAAAACTTTGTACCACAAACTATTAAATTCAACAAAGCAATTTTAGAATTACTATTTTTAGACAACAAAAAACATGTTTAAACCTCCATCAAACAAAAACAAAATGGGTTTTTTCCTTTAAATGTTTCTCATTTCCCCATTCATCACAAAATTTATGGGATCACTTCACTTGAATCAGATGTTTCAAAAAGAACAACTAAACTTACAATTGAATTTGGACAAAAGCTCACTGATCATATTTTGTAGGGATGATAATGAATTTAGTACAATATTACGAAAACTTTGATGTTTTCGAATAATCAACGAAAATTGAAAATATTAATGTAATTTCTTGATTTATGGTTCTCGAATTTCAACCAAAAAAGATTCCGTAAATATTTTTTACTGCACAAGTAATAAAAATCTAATTGGCTTAATCCTGAAAGCACCTATAATGTTCAAGAGGTTCAGCTTTTAAGCCATACATGTGTTTTGTGTGACTATTCTAGAAAATGTACTAAATTAAACTATCTTCTCTGCTTAAAATGTAAATAAATTATCAGGAAATGCGAATTTAGCCAAAAAGGAAGAGGAAAAATGATGGAATGAGTGAAGGTATGAAAAAGTGGAAAGAGAAATTAGAACGGATTCCGGGAAATTCGAATAAGAGGTGTTGACTGGGAAAAGGTAGAGTTAAGGTCATTTAGATCAAAAGATGCAAAAAGGTAAAAGGAGAGTCAGGATATTCTAATTTTTAAAAAGAACAGGATAATTTAAAATTTAAAATTCTTCTCTAATTGATGTACATTTTGTCCCAACGTTATCCCAAATTCCAAAACTCCAACTTGTTTCATTTGCGTTTCAATTTTTTAATTTTGACTATTAAACTACAAACTAGCCCAAGCAAAAAAATTCAACTAACTAGGACTACATCATATTTCAAATTACTCCAAATATCCCTCGAGGTTTTCATTTTTGTTTACCGTGCTGAAAATGAGAGAAATGAATTATCTCAACCTCTAGTCTGCAAGAAAAAAAAGAGGAAATACGTGAGGCACGAGCCGCTCATATTTATATAAATTCTTATGAAAATTTTTGTGAATGATTACAATTTTTGATGGATGAAGAGAAAAAGAGAGAATTAATTGAATCACACTGACTCATTAGAGACGCCCTTTTTCAGCAGAACCTCGGCGAACAAATGTAGTCAACAAAGGGATTAGACACTATTTGTGGAAATGAATAGAGGAAGAAATTGAACTTTTTGAATTCAAACCACAACTGGATTATCTCCCCCGCGTCCAGAAGCTAGAAGCTTTCTCGCAATAACAACACATAGGATTTCATTTCTATTTATAGTAGCTTTCCTAACCAACCTGTTGTGGAGCATTTCTTTTTTTGCGTTTGCTTCACTGCCTTGGGTGAGTAAAATAAATAGATTGCAGGTTTCAGAATCAGGCAGTTAAAAAAACAGAAAAGGGAGGAGTTGAAAATACATTCAAAAGGTTGAATTTTGTTAAAGGAATATTTTATCATATTTTATCACATTTAGCTTGTCCTAAAAATTTTCGGAAAAAAGTCTCTAAAAAAATTTTCCAAGTTCCACCGATTGAAGATTTCCTATACAAGGAACTTTTGTTGCACCGGAAAAGGGAAAACAAGGCAATTGAGTTCTTGTTACTGATGTTTCAAAGTCACGCAGCCAAACGGCCCAAGCAGTTTGTAAGTTTTGTATACTTACTTATAATACTTCTTATAATACTTATACAACTTATAATACTTATATAATACTTAAGTTTTGTAGTTGAAGGAAAGAAGGAATGTTGAAGAAAAAAGGAATAAAGATAATGACTTTATTTTCACTAATTCAGAATCCGAATCTCTAGTTCCTGGTTTGCACCTCTTTTGTATTCTAATTCGAGCGATAAATGCCATACATCCAATTATGTACAACTTTGTTTATAATTTGTTTTCAAAAAAATTGAAAGGCTTCCGAATTGTCTGAAAAAGTGATATCAAATAATTTCAAGAATATAGAATTAAATCTATTTTAAAGTTCAAAAATATTATGAGAAGAAATAAATTTCGAAGAAAAAATGCGACGGAATATTTTAGGAAGGAAAGGGAGATCATTCAAATTTTGAGAACTCTGTAGTATCTCTACCGTATTCAGGAGCTTCAAATACGTACGGATTGTGTCTGGGATTGCGATGATATTCGAAAATAACAGGAAAACTAAACGCCACAAAACTGTATGTTGAAAAACAAGAGTAAACAAACTGTTTCGCTGGACATCTGCTGAGATTTCATTTGACGCTATCAATCTCCGCTAAAGGCGTTTGAGTTTCTAAGTTAGATTCTAACAACTAATATATTTTTGCCGATAGGAAGTTTTACACGATTCTCAATTTTAAATATATCCTCTAATATCCTCTCAGATTATCTGTTTTTGTTCGATAAGCTTATAATTTTTAGCGATCAAAATTCTGCTGTTTCAAACTGATTAAATATTGAAAAAAAGCGATAATGAGCGAGCATTCTCGTCAAAACCTGTAGGCTAAGAAGAACTTAAAATGTACATATTTAGCTTCCAGGTTCTTTTTCGAAGTACATAAGTCACTCATCAAATTTTTACGCAACCTGAGACTATAAACCAAATATAAAATCAGAAAAGAAAACAACATGTCCCAATGTGATGAGAAAAAACTACGATAAGCTTATGAGAAAAGAGGATGTGTTTCCGGAGGCTGTATATATTGGGTGGGATGGGGTAATACATATTACATACGTGAGAAATTGCAAAACATGATTCACGTTTTTTGCGCGTGAATACTCAAATTAAACCATCATTCATAATTGATACAAGCATTCAAGTTGAGCAGAATGCGCAACATGTTTTTGTGATCAATTGGGGAGAACCTTTACAAAATAATTAAACATTCTTTCTAGGGAGAAATGTGTATTATGAACGTTTTAAACAATTTTGAAAATTGAAACTAATACGTAGAATGTGTAATATTCAAAAAGAACCGAAAATTGAAAATTTCTCAAAACATTGCGAGTTACTATAAATTTGAAAAATTGCCCAGTTTCAACTCTTCAAGAATCAAAAAAAACTTACAAGCGTTTTCCAAGGTTCACATTCATTTTTGAGAATACAAAGAATGATGAGAAAGCAAATAAGAAATTTCTCAAATCTCAAAAGACAAAAAACGATGTTAGTTAGCATTTTCTTACTCAACCCTCCCAAATAGTAACATAAAAATAAGCTCAATTGATCGGACAAATGGCATTTGTGACGCAATCTGCTGAACATGCAAATAACTTCCGAAAATATTATACTAAGCCTATCGCAGCGCAACATGAACTTGGCCAAGGAATCGAAAATTAAAATTTGAATGTGAAAGGCTTTTTCCGTTAAATGCATTTCCCAACGCTTCTCAGATAAATATCTTCTTTAAGCACAAAATAGAATGAAGTAAACGAATTTCCACTTTACTCCTCCGTCCAAGTCTCATCTAGATATATCGGGCCATTTACTATTTCTTCCAAAATATTCGCAAAAGCTCGAATCTATTGCACATCTTGTTCCGGACAAGCCAGACTGCGTCAAACATGCATATAGCAAAACTTCAACCTTTGTTCATTGTTTTCCTCATCGGGACCGGCTAAAAGGTGTACTTCTAGGTTGGTGACTGGTGTTTTCATAAATTACGAGACAATTGGGTGCCTACGTTGTCTCGTGACTTTGGTTTTCTTTTAATGTTCTCATTTTGTATTTGTTCATCGCGGTCAAAAAAACAAGAAGACGGAATGAAATAAATGGTTATTTTCCCAGAACCACTGATTTTTTAAGTGGAAGTAGTTTTCATAATTCATAAAAAATTCATTTAAAAAAAGCAAATGGGCTAGACAATGTGGTGTTTTCAAAACAAAAGCACATCACAATTATATAAACTGAAAATTATTTTTGAGGTCCGTAACAACCAGGAAATATGTATACGGTAATATTGCAAATTATTAAAGATTTTGGAAAAAAAATCATGTTCTTCAGCAGGTTCAAAGGAAACAAAAGAAAAAGCGGAGTGCTGTGACAATCTTAAAGCTGTAGTACGGTAGGTGAAAAATAATTGAAAACCATTACAATAGTGGTGCTAAAATTACCAAATATCAAAATGAAATTTTTGAAATCTTGACTCGGAGTAAAAAAAAATTTCAATAGCTTTTGAAAAGTTTATCATAATATTTTATCATTTTTGCAATATTAAACGGTTTTAATCATGTCCCCACTGGCTGTACAACATATCTTTCCGCCTACTCACAACCAATCGTAAAAACTTTTTTCCTCTTTCCCCTTCCCACATTTCACGTCAGCATTTCTGCAGATACCTTCTAATTTTGTATTTCAGATACATTATAATAACACCATGCTGGCATTTTTAACATTTTGAGCTTTGAGCATCAAAGATCGAACACTATGCGTTTCTCTCCTAATATATAAGATCAATTCTTTAGCGGCTCTATTTTAAAACGTCATTAATGAAATGAGTACGGAGAGAGAGACAGAGAGGAACTATAGGTGGGTGGTATAAAAAACTCGAGAGAGCGGGAGAAAGTTTCAAAGTTTTCCTTCCTTCTAAGGAATTTGATTATCTTAGGTCAGCGAAAAGTTGCAAAGATGAAGTGGTTGGTCCGTAGGAGAATGAAGTGCCAAAAAGTACAACGAGTAAGAGGAATACTGTTTTTGGATCCAAAAAATCTAGATTAAATCGTTCAAGAAAAGTCTTACTATAAGAATCTTGAAAAGTAAAAGTTCAACATTTGAGCTATTGTAAAATCGTTAGCAAAAAGTCAAAAAGAGCAATGTTCACAATTGTAGCGATTTTTTTCAAAATCACAAACGAATTGCCATTGATCTGCGAAAAACACCCAACAAACTCACACCACCCTTTGATCCATATTTTTTAGTTTTACTGGGTACAATTTCTCAATTTTGCCAATGATTTGTTTCTTGTTTTACATGATTAGCTGCAATTCAGTATTGTCTAACGCAATGCACCAAGAATCTTGATTGGCACCGAAAAATTGAGAATGTTGATCTAAAGATCAAAAACCCTTTTTTTTTTGGTAATGGAAAAACACCAATTCAGAAGAAAAAAAAAAGAACTTCACCAATTGAAAGTCGCATGACTCGTTCTCAACTGAGAAACGTGGAAAACGTCATCATTTGTTTTCTAGAAAAGGGGTGGCATTTTAAACTTGTTGAACTAAATTCAATTTTATGCAAAACGGAAGAAGGTTTCGAGATGTGATTTCAATTTAAGAAAGTTTTGACGGCGACGAATAAGAGCTGGTTGGCTCAAAAACACAATCGAGATTTGTCAGAGAATGAGTGATGGTGTGACAAGTGCACCACAATTTTGGAGTTTTCACTCGAAATTAGTGTTGTTTTTTTTACCATAGCTCGTCAAAATAGGCAATAATCTAATATTCACAAGTGTCTGAATTTGGGCTTAGAACTTTAACACTTGAGTTGTGGGAGGGTTTCTCTTTCAACTTTCCCAGAAACTAATAGACACCTCATTTGAAATGCGGAGGGGGACCCATTTTCCATTTTCAGGAACTTACCTTTCTCCAAACTTTCTTGCTCGGGTTATATTCCCGATTGTTATTGTGCCAATTTCCAGTAACATTGTTCTGTATATGTGTCTTCACCTAACAACTTTTCAGTTGCAATTCTCCGTAAACTTTGTGTTGATATCTGAAAATCAAACGATTGGTTATATAGTTTACAGTGACCGAGAGGCTTACCGTGATTAAATGAGAGCCTGGTGCCAAGGCAAGCTGGGCTGAAACAAATTGTATTTAGATAAATTCAAAGAAAGAATGGACAAGAAGAAATTGTGAGAAAAGATTAATATTATCCTCAACATCTGGCACCAAAAGCGTTTGTTTTCAGAAACGTTTGTACATTCTGCACTAATGCAATAAACTAATCGAGTTGGAATGAGAAAAATGGAGCAAGACAGGCGGAAAAGTTAATTTTCAGATTCTTAGAAAAAAACAAACAAAATTTTATGGCGGAGGATTACAATGACAAAGGATTTTTGCCTTTGTAAGTCTTTTCACTTTTGAAGAAACTAGTCTAGACTAGAACATGTGAAAACACCTTGAACTTTTTTTCAAGTTGTTTTAACTTTGGTGAAAAGTCAAATACTGGAAAATATTTTTTAATTGAATAAAATTATCTTTAATTTGTTTAAGGAGAATTTCAAAACCAACTAGAACAGGTAAGAAAACTTCAATTTTGCATTACTTGAAGATGGGTGAACTAGAAAGCTTTACCGCCAAACCTATTTTTTTTCAATGTGTACTACATTAAAGTTCTACAACATTATTTTATTTTTCAAATTAAAACTAAATTATATGTTATCCATAGAATTAGTTGATTTCATATTTCCTTACAATTGGAAAAATAAGTTTCGAGAAATACACAAACAATAATCACTACTTTTGTTTTTCAATCAAATTTGTGGAATTTAACATTTTTATATACTAATCTAAACATGACTCTACAAACAAATTTTTGTTATACTGTGAAACCGAAAATATAAAACAAAAGTGCTTCGATTTTTGGAGTTGAAAGAACAATTCGAACTCCGAACTCACTTCATCAAAAACCAACATGATTTTCTTCTTGTACAAAGATCGCAACAATTAAAACGGAAACAAGTGTAAGGTAAATAATAAAAAAGGACCAACCGACTGCAGATTGGCTTGCCCTTCTTCCGCAGGCGTTGCTCAATTGTCTTAGAGGGTCCATTTGGTTGTAAAAAAAGGGATTGAAGCCAGGAAAAAGAAGAATGGAGGGCGGAGAGCGGAGGAAAAAAGGTTCGGAGAAAAGGATGATAGAGTCATGCGGGGATGACCTCTAAGGATGTGCAAATGTTGCGTTGATTATTCAAGTCTGCGATTGGATGATTGGAGGATTGGGCTGATTTCGTCATTTGCTATCTAAGATTCAGGTGAATGCAATGAAGGTTCGGAGACCAAGTGCGATGCGTAAGAAAATGGTAATGAGCGCTGGGGATATTGAATGAACTTTCCCAGATCTTTGGAATAATTTTTATAAGACAACAGAAACTTGTTTTGTTGGAAAGGCCGTAAATTCTGTTACAATGTTATGTATATCAAATCTTTTTGCTTTTTTGTAAAATTTTTTTGATTTAATATCGTGTTTTTTTTCAGAGACTGCTTTCAAAATACATAACTATTTATCAGCGTTTATAAATTAGTAAGAAACACTGGAATTATCCATAAAAACAACAAAGTCAGTGAAAAGTTTGTGGGCTTGTTGCACAGATATTTATAATTTTGTTTTTTTTTTCGTATGTATTACATTAATAAATAAAAACATGAATCTTCACAAAGTCCGCTTTGTTTCAGCTGTGATTTGATAAAAAGCTCATCGAAAATTTCAAAAATTGTTCGTTTAAAAAACTTTCCAATCGTAACTTGAGATTGATTTTTTTGCAAAAACTGAAAGTGTTCCGGCAAAAAAATTTCGGCTAAGTTACACTGCGGGTTACGTTTGGTAACACAAATTCCCATAAATTCATCAAAATTTGCGTGCTTTGTGCCTCACTTACTTTAGAGTCAACTTACTTGCCTTAGAGGATACATTAATTTTTAATTTTTTTGAAGTTCATGTGTCTTCTGCAAAACGAAAAAAACATTGTGCATTTATTTAAATTTTCTTTTTGCTAAACGTTTCCAGAAAAAACCAAGAACTCATAATTTTCAAAGTTGGGTTTAAAATTGATTTTTCAAATTTTTGAACTTTGGTTTCAAAGGCCATTCACAGAAAATAGGCGGTATACATTGCAATTTTGAAATGCCTATTTCTAGCCTGCATTTTCACCGATAAGCTACAATTTTCGAGTAGTTCAAGCGTCAGTAGCTGAAGTATGTATACATGTACTTTTGAAGTTGTTCTTTTCTTTGATCCGCCGTTCATCAAAATCAAGTTGGACTACGGTACCTCTACGGTATACTTAACTAGTTGAGTGACGTCGTCTGAGGTTTTGAATGATCGTGAATCTGCAAAGCGAATCTATAGCTATTAACATGAGAAAAACAATAAAAGCGGCACAACGAGGGAGTTGTCCTGTCTCGTAATACGATAAAAGCTCTCAAAAACTCCGAGGGGCAATGAAAAATAATTTTATGCACATTAACTCAGAGAAAAAGCTCGAAAGACGACAAAGTAGATCTCTTAAGGTTTATTAGTCAAATCAAAAAAGCTATGCATAGAGAAAAAAGCAAAAAGGATGAAAAACCATCAAAAAATAAAATAAATACCCGAAAATAAATTTGGTGCAAAAATGAATCAGTGAAATAGTTGCAATAACGAAATGGAATAAAATGGAATGAAAAATAAACGGATCCACAACTTCGAAAAAATAAACGGAACATATTTTATTTTAGCATTCATGTTTTTTTCCTAGAATTTTCTCAGATAGCACATGGCCAGAGACTTGAATAGACAAATAAACAGACGTAAGAGCCGGCAAAAACAATTGTATCAATTCAATGCCATGGGGCGTCAAAAAGTGTTGAGGAAGTCCATGGTAAACAGAAGCAGGTTTTTCAAAATAAAACGATTGAACTCTGACTTTGAATTTTTCAAGATATCTATTCGTAGTCTGTGCACAAAATTTCATGGGGGTTCATTTAGAGTATCTGAAACTAGAAGGTGAGTATGACTACTAGGAGTAGACAGACACAATCGGTGAATCAGTAACTGTCTGAAAGAATGGTCCATAGGGATGTACAAGAATCAATTTCAGACATCAGCCTGCAATCTGGTAGTTTATTGTCTGTGGAACTAAGTTTGTGTTCAATAAACGTAAAAGTAAATACAAGAGAAGTCATAGTATAGGCAGTATTCTTTTTTTTTCTGAGTTTTAATTTGAAAAATGTTCAAAATCATCGAAACCCTAGAAGTGGATACCTTTTCTGTCAGCACTGTATAAAAAAAGATACGAACGGATTGATTTTAAATAGCAAATTTTAAAAAATTAGGGTCTTAAAAGTATTCTTCACTTTGACCTGTCTTCTCCAAATTATTTTCTAAAGAATGAAATATGACCAACATTCATGTCTTGAAAACTAAATTTTGAGAAAAAATATTCGATGTCATGTTATAAATTTGGAGACGTAAAAAAAAACAGTTCCAACACTTTATGTGCTTGTGCATTATTTCTGGAACCTAAAATGTATGGTTTTAGGTTTTGAGCAAGATTAATATGAAATAGATATGTTCTAAAGGGGAATATTCGGAACAATTAAAACTTTTGGTTTGTGGTTCCCTAAAGATGAGTAATTTTTGGCAGACCTAAGACAGAAATATTTTTTGATTGCAATGAAGTTACTAGCACCACAACGTCTTTGAGTCATCGCGAACATCTAATGTTTCAGAAAACACTTAGCATTCTTTGAGCCCACCGAAAACAAGACGAAGAGCTCCAAAACTTTCAATTTTGGGTTTTGACGTACAAAGATTTGAGACGTTGTTAATTGGAAACAACCACAACATACACGTCTGAAAATGAAAAATGACGATGTGTAAGAAAAGATGTATCAATGTTTACGAAACAAACAAAATCAATATCTTATTTTAAACTGTTTGGTCTTTGTTGCACATTATGTTAAATTTTACTAAAATCTAAATGTTCAATCTGAACCGTAAAAAAATCTAGGAACCCATGTGATGTCTACACCAAGAAACTTAAAACGCAAAAGAAAAATAATAAAATCAGAAGAAACTTCCCCTTTTCAGCTGTCTCCCCTCCCGCCAATTTTGGTTTGCTGTGATGTGGTTCCAAAATTTTCCAAATTCAATTTTTGGCTCATCTCAATTTCCAAGCGTTTTTCTTTAGATTTTTCTGCTTGCAGATTTTGAATGACTCAGAATTGTTGGGCATTTACAGAAAAAAGTGGGGAGTTGGGCGCATAAATTTTGTTGAACTTTCATAAAAAAATTTCGTATAAGTTCCAAAGTGTTGGAAAGAACTACATATTCCAATATAATTCAAATTTATAGAAAAGTTGCAGATTATTAAAATTAATCTGGAAAAATAAAACTCTACACAGTTTTCAAATTGTGAATATGCGTGTAGCTATCGGTCAATGATATTTTAAACAATTAAAAGAATAACTGTAAATAAGTGTTGAATTTAAATTTTGAAGCGGAAAAAAATTTACTGTTACTAACTTCTTATTTGAAAAATGGAAAGCAACCGACTAGTAGCGGGTCCGTCAGTCGCTATACATTGTTCAACTATAAGAGCTGCACTGTATTTATTTTCAAACAAAAAACGTTATTAACAAACTGTTGTTTTTATTATCCATAAATTAGATTAAATTATTATTATTATATATATCAAAATACTTTCCGCAAAATTCAGTTTAAAGAATACATTTATCCAAGGGATCGAAAAACATTAGAACAAGAATCTGTCACAGAAAGTCATGCCCACCATGATTGACACCCATGTGTGAAAAACGTCAAATTTTTGAAACAAGGAAAATGAAAACTTTTGGTCGAAACTAGCTTTTCATAAAAAATTAGCACAATCTCAAGAGTCAGAGCAGAATACAACCCGCGCTTGATTCCTCCATAAATGAAGCAGTCGACTAGGAAGGAAAATAACGTATCTAGAATTTCACGCAATTCAACAAGAAAGCAGAACAATGAATGGAAATAAAAGCAGGATAAAGTCGACTAAAAAAGAGGGCACAAAGAACAAAAGGGAAATAAGGATAGGAAAAAAATACGATGCTTAGGCATCAAAGCTTCTCATCCAGAAGTTGCAATTCCGGATCGAAAAGTGGGTTTGAGTTGGTGTGAGTTGCATTTTCGGGTGGCCACCAACAACAACACGTACTGGTAGGTGCTGTGAGAAATTCATCAGTTTCTGAGCCCCCCTTCCTCGTTATACTTTTTTGATCAAAACTGGAGGAAAAAGCTAGGCGATCATTGGTTATATTGTTTCACTCGTTTCATTTCTAGATTCGTTTTGCAAAATAAATGTGTGCAACCCACCCACATCCGGCCCGGCATTTTTCACACATCCAATGAGTTATCCAAAGAAAGCTTCGAAAAGAGAAAGAACGTGATTTTGCAATTTTCATTGATATCATCGTGTTTCCGGCGCACTTCCTGTAGACTTTAAACAGGAGGAAATCACAATGTGTGAATACCAGTAGTTAACAGAGTAAAAAACAATTGTAGATCTGGGTGAAACTAAACAAAAATGAAACTTGTAAAACTATGTTTCAAATAAAACTACAAAAACACAATTTGAGAGAATATGCTTAATATGACCCTGCACTATTCTTGTTGGAATTTCTTTAAGTTTTTCCTTGTGATTTAATAAATAAGTCAGTTAGAAAACAGTCGGAAAACAGAAGTCAGTTAGAAAATAAGTCAGTTAGAAAACAATATATAACTGCATGATAACCACTACTTTTTTCAAACGTACCCTAAACAAACAAATTATGAATTATAATAAATCTAGTAACCATCGTGTTTTCGGCCTTTTAATTTTTGTCATTTTTCTTGTATAATTAAAAAAATATTATTTATATTCTTCTCTTTCTAGGCATTCATATCTCCACATTCGAAAATTAAAACAATTTGCACAAAATTTGATTTGTTTTTTGAGGTGTCTTTAGAAACAAGAAACTATCGATCCAAACAAAAATTCGCTTACTTCAATTTTTAGAACATATTTTATTGTTAATATTACTAGTAGTTATTGTATAATTAATAAAAATATTTCATCAAACAATTTTTAAAAAGAGACTTCAAAACAATTCACAAAAGTTTCAATTTTGACTTTTTACGCAACAACATGTTAAACGAAAAAAAAAACCATCACCAAAATTCGCAAAACTTGTTCCGTGTTTCACAAAAAACACGTCTTTTCTTGGACTACCTCATTAAGGGGTCCAACAATTGTTGCTACATTTTCAACATTTTCTCTCTTAATCACCAGCAAGCGGTCATCTGAAGAATTTGGAGATGTCAACGTTCATCAGAATCAATAATTTAGGAAAGAGCCAAAAACCAAATTCATTAGATCTTTTTTTGTGTGGCGGTTCAAAGATTTGAAAATTGAGGGGAGCTACGGTATCTATTTATAAATTTTTTCAGATATGGAAGGAGTATCTGTTTTCAAAATGGCATCAACAGAAGAAGCTCGAAAATGTCGACAAAAACAATACATTTTCCTGACATTTGTAATTATCGCCTCAAAAAAAACGGATGTCAAAAATGGAGGCGCGTATATTTTGTCTGCTACTGCTTTTGGAACTAGGTCGAAGAAATCCATAGGTAGAAAAATCAACAAAACACACAATTTCAGAGGAAATAATATGTAATTATTGGGATAATGTTGCACGCGGAAGTAGAAAAGCTTCAATTTGTTGTTTGTTTTGTAGATTCTACTTTCTGTTCGGCTTGCGCATTATTTATTTGAATTTTTGTTCGCGGTCACTGAGGTTATTTCAGATTTCAGAGAAAACAATAATGTAGAAAGGTGACTTTGAAAAAACAGAATTTTACATTTGAAAAAGTCTTCGGCTCATAAACTTGCACATTTCTAGATTTAAGATGGTTCAGTTTAAGTTTAGAAGTTAAATTTTGAAAGCAATGAACTGGAAAAAATGAAGATTTCGTAGATAACGACAGACAATTTTATTTCAAATACGATAGACAAAATACTTTTTTTTTGCATTTGTAGGACTATAGAACTCTGAATGAACTGGGAAAAACATACGGAAGATGTGGGAAAACATGTTAAAAATACAATACAAAATTAAATTAATTTGAGTTGATCATTTTTAAAAACAACCGAAAGCACTTTTTGGCGCTAAAGATTTGTAGAGTGCGGGAGAATATTTAAAAAAAATTAAGCTACATCAAGCTTTAAGAAGAACTAGCTATTTTGATTGTTTTTTTTTTGTTTTTCATAAATATAACCCGCTTTTAAAAAATCTCAAATTTGTCATGATGTTTCAAAATTTACTAATAAATAAAGCTGAATTATCCTAAACTCTTCAACTTTTTGTGTCGTAACAGAAATTAGTTTGTACTTAATTATATTATTAATATCAAGTTGTTGATCGTGATTCTTGATCTATGACGACTGCCAAGAAATGTTTTTTTTATAACGTCTCTCAAGTTTGAGCTATTTCAACATTTTTACTGTACTCTTTAAAAAGTTGTGATCGTTTTATTACTCTAATCTTTCTCACGTATTCTAAACGTTTCTCAAAATTTATGAGTTTATGCATTTGTATAGTGTTAGAGATTTCCGAAAATTCAAACATTTTTGACATGTTTTTCCTTTATCTGAAACTGAATTTTAAAAAATACTTTTATTCCGGTCAATATCTGAAATTGACATTCAAAAAGAAAATAAAAACATGCTACGGAAATGCTAATTATGACATCAGCTATTGTTAGCATTTTTTAATACATAATATTTTATTTAGAAATTTGACATTCAGAGTTTCTTAAAACTTATGTGTTTCAACAAACGTGAACATGTCATTTTTCTTTTTTTCACAATGACGATATCATTTACTAAAATAAAAATTTGGATTGCAAATAGAAAACGGAAGCAAGAGATGAGAGAAGAATTCTCGGAATGCTAAGATCTCGTACTCATTTAAATATTTTCTTTTAGAGCAAATTCTTTAGGACAGAGAATGGTACGAGAATACGCCTAAAATCGCCTGAGGCGCCAAAAAAAAATTGGGGTGAAATTTTGGTTTTCGCTCATGTAATCGTGTTCTAGTTCCCTTGCAACTAGCACTGTTTTTAAATGCAGCCGTTTCGGATAATAAGGTTAACACTGACACTAACAACAAACGGGGCAGATTTCAGAAAACAAGATTGAATGAATTCCAAAATGCGGTTGAAAAACGTAGGATGATTCTAACAAAAAAAAACAGAAAGGCAAAAATAGATGAGCAGAGTGAAAGGAGAAGGATTCTGATTGACTGGTGACTGGATAACTAGGTTAGTTCAATTTCTGCTGATCACCAGGTTTTCCTTTTTTCGTACTTTTTCTCGAAATGAATTTTCTAACAGACGAAACGCAAATTACCAGATTTTAAAACGTTTATACATGGCCGCCAAATTCTTTTTCAGTTTTTGATTGATTTTTTTGAAAGCTTTTTGATAAAGAGTAATTGAGAAATTGATAAAGGTGAGAACAATTTTCAACAAAAATTGTTAGTTTCTACTTTTCGAATTTGCACTGAAATATATATGATATGTTTGATTTTTCAGATTTATCCTTTAGAGAACCGGTTAAAATTGTTGTTAAAATCAACCTAAGAATATTTTACACAAAAAAAATGAGAAAGAAATTGTTTAGGATTGTGTTCTGTGGCTAAAACTAGTTTTCAACGATTTCACTACAAATCATCAAATTGGTTATTTAAGGTGTTGTTCATAAGAAAATAAATAAAAACTAACATTGTTCATTATAATTTCTAAAAAAAAACTATTACATATACAACTTTCCAAATTTTCTGTGGAAAATCAACATTTATTATAAATAAACGTTATTTTTAAGGTAATAATGTTTTGCTTATGTCACCTCAGTTAATTTGTTTTTGTTATGATGTCAATCTGTCAATTAAAAAAGTTTCGCATTGTCACTACGTTCAGACATTCAAAAAATAACAAACTAAATTATGCAGTTTTTCAAAAATTAATTATTTCGAGAAAAATTACTTCCAGGCGAGTATGTTAATTAACCGCTTTACACTTCATTCAGATGATTTACTGGAACACACGGGGAGAGAGGGCCAGGTACTGGAGGAGTGGACGATTCCGACTACATACACCCATTTCACTCCCTCCACAGGAAAGGGGATTGGGAATCAAAAGCAATAACAACAAAATATAAAGTTAGGAAGTTAAAAAATTCAACCTTTTTCGGCATGTAAATGTAATATAAGTTGAAACTGTGATTTCGAAATTTTTACACCTCCACTTTGTTTCTAAGAAACATCAAGTTTTGCAATAAAGTTGAGCTTAACAGGTGATTTTTTCAACATATACCTTGATCAGTGAAAACTCAAAAAACTCCAATTCAATAATACGCAAGCTCATATAACTCAAAAAGTTTCCGATTGCAACCCCCCCCCCCCCCCCCCCACTCTACAAAAAAATGATGTGATAACTTATCAGGAAATGAACTCAATTTCAACACTTGTCTGGTCTAAGCGAACGTCAGAGCAGCATCAGATTAACGGCCACAGTGTAATTGGAAAAAATCAACGGCAGAGGAGGTCAAGGAGAAGAATGACGGGAAAGGCAAAAAATGAATGAAGAGGGAAGTAGTTGGTTCACCTTTTTTTTGCTTTATATATTCGAAAAGGTCATCGACTTATTCATGAATAACTTTTTACCTCCGGGATGAAGTGAGGATATTGCGTGACATGGTTTCATAGGTAAGTAGGGGTGTTAATTGAGTTATTATTTTGAAGAATGGGTTGAGCAAAGTCTAGACGAGTGTGGAATATTTGAGTAATAATACTAATAAAAACAAGTGCAAACATGAAAAATGATGGATTGCAAGACTATTCAATGAGAACACATTTTGCAAAAGTAACCCAAAAATTATCGATACTTTGAGATAAAAATAGAATCAATGTGTTGTGTTAGCAAATTAATTTTTAATGAAATATGGAGGGGTGATGTTGAACGTGCAGCCGACATTGTTCGAGTTGCGGTGATGACGGTAGGTAAAGGTGGGGGTGGGCTGGCCAGAGTTTTTGAAGTGACACGCGGACCCTTTAGAGCGGTGTGAGCCGGTCGCGGATCACGGACAACCTACAATTCACTTTGACCAATTGTCACTTTCAATTATTACTCTAAGGGTACGGTAAAATTAAGATAGAGTCACGATCGGTTCATTTTTGCAGAGCAACTTTTAACAAGCGGAATTGTTAGCCAGAAGACCGAGAATGTTTTTAAACAGGTTTTTTTTGTGAAAAAATGATTTAGAAAAATTCTATCATTTCTAATTTAATTATTTATACTCTCACTTTGAAATATACATATTACAAATAAAGGTGGAGTAGGACCTGTGATGATATTGTAAAAAATCACTCCAATGGCGCTAAAACGACAAAATGTCATTGTAAAACTTTTCCAAAACGTTTTGAAAATTGTTTTATTTTGTTTAAAAAAGGGCTGATTATTCAGCTTTGCCTTTTTTTTTGGAAATTGTAATGTAATTTTGTTTTCAAATTGTATGGTCTACTTACTTATTGTTAGGTATATCGATTTATAATTTTAAAACACTGTAGGGATTGAACATACAACAGAATATCCATAGTTTGTTTTCAAAAAGTGACAAAAAATTTTATTCTAGAGAGTAATCGCCATTTTTAATTGTTAAAAAGAACTTTTAAAATAGATTAACTATGATATATGATCATTTCGGCACAAGAGAAGTGGTATTTAACAATTTCTCAACTGATAAAAAAAATGGTATGCAAAGATCTGATATCAAATTCCTACCCGGAAAAGTGCAAAAACTTCAGAAACCCGATACCTACGTAAGGAATGAAAAGCGTCTGGCCAGGAAAACATGAAGGTCTAGCGGATCATGAAAACCATGAAACAGTTGAACCCTTCCTTTCCCACTTTGCACGAGAAAAGGGTAAGAATCTGGGACGAGAAGGGTGAATAAAACATGAAACTCTTGCCTTCTCTTTCAAAAAAAAAAACGCAAAGAAAAAGAAGGGAAACAAGAAAGGATTCGTAGGAGGAGAGCAACACCTCCTCCTCCCCCTCCAGCTTTTCTTCTGATTTGTTAGAAAGGCGTCGGGACAGGAGCGAAATGAACTTGTCCTCCTTTTTTTCACCCAATGAGGATCACTTGCTGGTCAAAGAGATACGTCATTTTGTATATGTTGGAACAAACACCAGAAGAAGCCATTTAAGATTGTAAATACTAATAACATATAAATCCTGCAAAAAATAATTTTGAAGCTTTAAGGTTATTAAACACATTCTCGATAGCGTTTAAGATACATATGACATTTTCAAATTTATAGAAATTAAACATTAGTCTCTTTTTTTTGGAGTTTGAAAATTGGCTTTTTAAAGGCCTACTTTAGTTAAAATGTTCTGTGACAATTCCATTAACATCTTTTGTATTGTATATTATTAAATATGATCCAGAAGAGATTGGAAAGGATCATTTAAAAAACTTACCTTCTCTAATAATTTTCTTTGTTTTATTGTAAAACCCTGAGGTGACTTAAAACAACAGTGAAAAGACGCCTCAGATTCAGCTTCTCCAGACTTATTCATAAAGTTGTTAGCAAAATTTTCCCCACCTACCCACCAATTTTACCCGGAACCTATTGTAAAGCTACATCTTTTATTGTGAGTTGCTAGTCTTTGTTCTTTTTTGCACTTTCAGACATAGTGACAAAACAACATATGACTGGAAATGGTTTCACAGCGTTTGAAAACAATTTTCAAAAGTGAAAGTGTTATATATTCGATTTGTAATAGTAATAGAAGAGCTTTATTAGAAAGCAGAAGAGTATGATAGAATAGTGAGGAATGATCGAATATGATAGATTCGATCAAGGAATGTACATGTGGATAATACGTGAAATAATAATAAGAGAGTTCGAGAGTTCACGTACTTCTTATTGTCGAGTTGTTATCGCCAAGTAGTGCGAACACGTTCACGTCTCGCCGTAACAGAAACGGAAAAATTCGGCGACTACAAGCACCTCACACTCTCTCCTGCCTCTTACACAGTAAACCAGGCACCCCTTCTCGCGTTCCCTTTTCCCTCTCGTGTCTCTTTGCATCATTTCACTGGACACTCAACCCTGTTTGCCGTGTGCCCTTATAGCTCAGTGGTAGAGCGTTGGTCTTGTAAACCAAAGGTCCGTAGTTCAATCCTGCGTGGGGGCAATTTCTTTTTTGCGAAAAAGTATTGGCAATATTCAATTTACATGTGTTTTTATGGTTCCGGAGTATATTTTATCCCATTTTATAGGATTTTTTTTTCACTATTTAGAATTTCTAGAAATTTTTTTCGAATGTTATGGATTTTACAATGATAAACTTCCAAAACAGTGGCACACCTTCAAAATAAAAATAGAATGGAGATTTTTCAATAGAATATTCATAATTCAAACTTGTTATTACATGGAAGAAAGAATGTATAATATATACCCTGTTTACCGGTAAATGAACTTTACGTGATCAAGACTTGAAGATTCTTGGAAAGGAGCTTTAAAGGTAGCGTATACACGAAGACAAAACCAAAGGAAAAGTTTTGTGAAATTCAAAATTCTATAAGTGAATTTATGTCGACTATTGAATAAGTACTGCTGTAAGGAATGTAAAGATCTAAGAAATTAAATACAACTTGAGCGCTAAGTTCGAGTAGCAAAAAACATTTACGTAGATTTAAAAATTGCAAATACATAGATTAAAACTTTTTTTCTAGTCTGGGATATAGTACTTAGTTGTTTCTTTTCTTTGAATGGGAAATTAGTAAAAGAAACTAAAAATCACAGAGGCGTTTTTTAATGGAAATTGCTTAATATACATACCCAGTGACACTAAAATTATGACGCTTTATGTATACCTACAACTGTTCACACATGCTGCCTCTTGTTGTACTGTATACATATTCGATGAAATGATTTACTTCTATGATGACATATGGAAAAGTGTCACTGTTCTAAAACCAGAATGTCGGTGTGATATCATTCAGCTAAATGAACATTTATTTCGCGGCGAGCACCTCACCAGATCACTATTCTGACAATTGAATGGACAAGGCAACCCGGGGGAGGAGAGAAATAAATGATGATTTGTCAATGTATTCTTCCGCATTTTCTTCGTGCTTCAGTATTTTCTTTGCAAAACCGCACGAATCATGTTGTGTTTTTAGGTTTTGAAAAGGTTGTCAATGAGAATTGAAAATGATGACATGACAGTAGTGGGGTGAAAATGTAGAATTTGTGAAATTTCCACAAGAAGTAGAAGGATAATTGACGGAGTACTGTATCTAAATATACCAATCAGGATTAGTGCAAAAATAAATCAAGTTTAATTGGGATGTCAGACGCTACAGTCAGCTAAAATTTATAATAAAGATGAGCGCGATGTATCTACAAAATACACACGTACCGTAATTCTTTTATTATTTTTGAAAGTCATGCACTTAAAATCATCAGAATATTAAATGAACAGGAGTTAATTAATTAAAAGGTTAATAAAAGTCACTGCAATAAAGACAATATTTTAAATTTTACATTTAAGCTCTTTTTTAAAGTAACACCTGAAAATTAAAGAAACATTTTTTTGAATTTTTCATAACACTATTTAATCATTATGGTGCTATACTAAAACTAAAGAGAACCCTGATTCAATATAATTAAAATCTTCTACAAAACACAATACTTTAGAAGCAAGTAATTATCTTCAAACTTTCCCGAAATGAGAAATACAAAGTTTCAAAACCAAATGTGTGGGTAGAGCAGTTTGCTTGAAAGTGACGACTGATTTGTGAATGAGTTTAAAAGGGAAGTATTGGGAAATCATGTACATTTGAAAAAATCAAACACCCAGCTACTAAAATGAGACTTAATTTTTAATTTCAGCAAAAAAAAAATGCATATGCCAATTTCCAGCTGATGTGCTCATAAATCATTCTTAGTCACAGGTGCATTTCTAAATTTAATCTCACTCAATCTCAGTGCCATTTTTCTTTCAGATGATCATTGAAAATCTTGCGTCACATTGCTCGAAAAATTCAGAATTTAATGTATTCAGTTCCAGTCGTGGTCTAATGTTCGGAATGCATCAATCTGTCGGAGCATGTCAACCATAACGAAAGGGACATCTAAAAATACGTGTCGAGTATTATTAAATTAGTACGTGCTCCAAGAATAGAAAAGATGAATGCGGCAGAAAGGAAATGTAGAAGGTGTTACTTTTGAATACAAATCGAATCAGGGGGAAAATTTGTTCCTGGTCGAATGTTAAACATTTTGTAGGATCAAACATTCTTTTTTCTACCAAATAGTTTTGGAGTCCTTCATAATTTGATTCCGATAATTGTAGTGCGTCGAGAATTTATTCATTTGCTTGATATTCCTATCAGTTCTGAGCGGCTCTTAAAAAAGTCGGCTCTCAGCTCGAGCCGCACAGCCGTGATTCCTACAATTTCACTAAAGCAATTTAATTTTCCAAAAAAAAAAAAACAAATTTACACAAATGTCGGCTCCTTTCTAAACTATCAATGTTTTTGAAGTGTTTTGACAGAATTTATTGTTCAAATGGTACAGACCAACAAGTCCATGCGGCTGTTTATGATCTTTTCATAGCGCCCGTTTCCAGTTTATGATAAATCAATATTTGCAAACGCTAGTGGAGTGCGCCCAATGAGAAATAATTAGAAACCTGTTCTGTGGTGCTAAAACTATCAAATATTGTCTTAAAATTGTTCAAAAAAAAATTTGAAAATTATTAATGTGGAAGCGCGGGAAAAATTCATTTTTCCCTATTTTTTTGGAAGTCGTTGATTTTCCAAAAGTGGCGCAAGCTCGTTTTCTCCGTTTTTGACTCAGAATAAAACATCTCAAAAGGTTTCTTGAAAAGTGTAACTACGATATTTGATTAGTTTAGCAGCATCGGAGTGGTTTTAAATCATTATCCCACTGAGCGACCTCCACTTTTAACTACTGAGTTTATTGTATTGGCAATAAACTGAAATTAAACGGCAAACGTAACATGTTCTCATTCCCTCATTCAAAATTCTAGTGTATCTTACACATGTTCGCCATTCATTTAGAAATATCAAATGTTTTGACAAATGAGAAGCTTCTAGAGTAATACATCGTCACATTTCAGCTACATTGTCTTGTATCGAATGGCTCGTTGCTTGATTTGGAAAAAACTAAAAAACTCGTGATATCAAAAGTTGTCCCGATTTTTTTTGGAATGTTTCATTAAGATTGGCAAAGCTATGTATAAGAAGCCTGTCCTATCTAATGGGGGAAATAATAAAAAAAAACATGCAGTTCAGGCATTTATACAAATAATTGAAAAAAAAACAACGGAAAAAATCCGTTCACTCCAAGGAGTTTGCCGCTAAAATCGACCAAAATTCTACTACTTAAAATAATTGTTTTCTAAAAAAAGCGGGTCAGTTCTAACTTTAAAAAACTTCAAGCTCATTTTTCTCATATGTATATGTCTCAATATTTTTCAATTTCTCTTTTCGCGACGCTCTTTTTTTAAGACGGAGTTGTGCGATTTTTAAAATTACTAAAACTCAGTCTATAAAACACTTTGAAATTTTTTCTCTGAACTTATTTAAAGTCTATTATAATAAAAATACACTCGTAAGACCACCCATTATTAAAGTTTTCAAAAATAATTGGGATGAGAAAACCGCAATTAGACACTTTGCAAACACCAAACACCGGAATACACGTCGAAATGCAAGATGGGAAATAGTAAGGCATGAGGCACGTACATCCCCATAAAAAACGTACCTACATATGCCTTGATTTAGAGGCTCAGACTCTAGAATTCACTATTAATCATATGAAGTTCCGTTGCGATCGAACTAATGCACAATACTGACAATATAAAAGAAGAAGGACGAGCTTTCAGGAAAATAGAAAATATGTGCCCATTAATTTCTTTTCGATTCCTCGATTACACAACAGACGCTGTTGAAACGCAGTCAATCTGGATGACGAAACGAAATGAAGGAGGTGTGAAGAATGGAAAAAAAGGAAAAAGGAAGGAGAAATCTAAAAATGCGTAAATAAATACAACATATATATCTTGCTGCAGTCGCTGAGAGTGAGTAAGCTGGACCTCTCATTCCTGAATTCGGATACTCTTTACTGGAGAAAAAAGGAAAGAAGAAGAGGGACACAGATATGACTCGGGGTGGCATCTCAATTATAGAAAGATCAATTTATTGAGATGTCTGAATAACAAAAGTCAGCTGTTTCGTGTTTGTGATCTTCCGGAATAAGTGTCAAATTTAAACTTGTCGTTGAAAATAGCACATACGATGTCTTTCAAAAGTCACATTACCAAACAAAAAAGAATAATCAATTAACAAATAAAATTAAAAGGGAACATGAAAAATATCAGATTAGAAATCGGGTATAAAATTTATTTCATAAACTTTGTTGTTAATTAACATGTTTCAAAGTCCACATATCGCAGCTTACAAGTTATTTGTTTTTTGAATATTCTGTATTGGGCTAGATTTTTTTTAATTCACTACCATTAAAAACCTATTAAGTTGAAAATGTTGTCACGTTGAGAGTAACTAATATTACAGCTTCGAGCAATTTCAAATTATCAGCAAGTTCAACGTAGTTAATTCTCGATGCCCACATATTGTTGTCTTAGTGAGCACAATGTACTCATTGTAATTGAGGATCGGGTACAATACGCGAATCTCAACCGAAACTTTTTCTATTGGAAAAAACGTTTTTTCTTCGATTTCTCATTAAGGTTAAATGTTTTATTGATTAATGATGCAAAAGTTTGTTCTCTATAAAACGTTAGTACTTTTTGTTAAAACATTCGATCCAATAGTTAAAAGACTAAATTCCTAGAATTCAAAGGAGCTTAATTTTAACTTAATTGTGCTCAAAATCTCACCAAAATGCTTTTCGTAAGTGAATTTTTGAAACTATTTTAAAAGTCTATATGGTTTTAAGTAACTGTAAATCAGTTAAATTTGGTTTTTATTTAATTACCACCATAGTTTGCGATTTTTGTTTATTCCGCGTTTTTCATTGACTAAGTTACCCTTTACAGTGGACCAAAATTGTACAACTATCAATTTAAAAGCACCAATAATTGGCATAATAAACAACTCAAATATGCAATAGCAAATGAAATTAAATAAACCCTATTTATGTTTGATGCAAGTGACAAATCGAAATTTTATCTGAAATGGACTTTTTTTTTTGAACCGCCAGAAAAAAGTCACCGAATATTTCCAATCGTTTCATTATGAATGAATTCGGGACTTTGAGGATACTTGGAGTCTATAGCAATAATTTAATTGAAACATTTCGATAAATTCAAAGAAAATAAAGATAAATATCGATCTAATAGTAAATACAGTAACGGTTCGCAAGACTAATTGGAAAAATACGATGTGTTGAATAACTGTTGTAATAACTAATTTTGACTAGATTTCTCACGCTTAAAACCTTGATCCAGTTAATGCAATAGAAAAATTCACAAAGATACAAACAAGTAAGTTGACATGAAAAACAATTCGTTGCGAGTCAAAAGTTCGATGCACCAACACGATTTGTTGTGTTCTTCAAACTTTGTTGAATTCTAGAAACCCCTAATTTTCAAACCATTGACTGGAATCGGGTTAAACTAAATATCCAGATTCACAAGACTTGAATAAATACCCAAAACTGACAAAAATAGAAAAAAAAACGCGGCGCTCATCTTCCTTTGAGAGAAGCACCCCAAGCTCACACACAATTCAACAATCTAATGAATATTTCACAGACTCTTCTTGATTCCCATATCGAGATTTTTTGGCTGGGGATTTTAAACGTTGACGACTATGAGAAACAAATAGACAAAGTCATAGATTGGAACTGTGCATTTTTAATCTAATGATTTAATTTTGAAATAAAAACACTTCTTCTCGTAAATGAGGTTAAAATCAGAGTATCCGAAGACCACCAGTTTCCTAACAAACAAAATTAGAAATACGAGTAACCATAAAGTAGGAAACCATTTTCCATCCTCTATTTTCACTCTTCAAAGCAATGTTTCAGTGTGAAAAACTTTAATTGGCTCTACTTTCTTTCTCCTGTGCCTTTTTTCTTCTTCCTTTTTATTATGCATGTATGTATATATTCGACTCGTACTTCTCACATGTGCGCGTCATTAGTGTATTGAGAAAAGTGAAAATAAGAAGGAAAGGACAAAGATGGAAGGAGGAGGATATGAATGAAAGTTATAACTTGTGCCATTCAATTGTGAAGCGAAAGAGTGAGAGAGGTGTATTCTAAGAAAAACGGACCTCGGATAGATCTTTGAAGCTTTCAATTAGATGAAAAATTGGAATTTACCACTAAAGAAGTATTAGTCCTAAATTTAGTTACAGTACTCATAAACCAGTAACTGTTATTGGAGTGTGTGGAGAAAATTCAATTTCCAATATTTTGGCATAAGCTAAGGCTCAGAAATGAAGCAAGCTATAATAGAGAACCCCATTGCTGGAAAAAAGTTTTTTGGTCGGCATTTAAAGCTAAGATGATAGAAACTGTATTTTCATCACTCTTTTACTATAAACAAAGAAATTTTAAAAAAGTTTTAGAAATTTTAACTTCAATTTCACAATGTAGCACTTTTGGAGCTAAAAACTAGCAAATCGATTTTTTAAATTAATATGTTAAATTTACATTCATTGGAAAATAACTTTCATTTTGCTTTTTAAAAGTAAGAGACAAAACCTGCAATAAAGCTACCATTTTCCAAATAATTTTATTGTTTTTGGAGAAGGTTTTGAGAATCAATCCAAAATTTTGTAATTGAAATGAGAGTTATTTATAAATAAATTATATATTTTCATAACAAATTTCAAAGCTAAGTGATGGAATAAAAATCGAAAACAAATCCGGAAAATTCAATCTCATGTTGATCAAAAAGACATATAGCATTTCAAACTATTCTCTAGCTTCCAAAAAAAATTATAGGAAAATATTATTAATACTTCGCATATGCACTACCGACCAAATAAACAAAGTCAATTGTTGTTCAAAAATAAGTATTTAAGACTACAAGTCGAATGTTGTTGGGTTCTTGGAATGTGGGAAAACTATCGGTGATTTCTCGGGAATTTAAGGAAACTTATGAATTAGTAAAATTGGAGGGTATTCTGACAACAGCTTGTTAGATATCATTGAAATTTCAGATAAATTTAATTATCAGTTCAGTGTTAGGATAATATTGATTCCATAAGTATTAGTTACTCAAATCTTCATCTTATGAAGCATATTATTGTGTTGTCAAATTCAAGTTGTGGAGTCTTATCCAACACTTTACTTCATACTTCAAACATGAAATCCACAATTCAAAGTATTACATTCAAAGCGGCAATTACTATTTATCCCTCCTAGCAGAAGAAGACGAAAACGGACTGCTGCGGTGGCGGTGACTTCAAGCGCGAAATTCGGAAAAAAAAACGCGGCAATAAGGACTAATGCCGAGAACAGGAAACACGACTCCCACGAGTATACCTACTACGGTGTCGCCTTCACTTTCCTCTTCAGACTGCGCTTTGGGTTCCTTTGTCCAAATTAAGGGAGCATTTCTGCTGAAATTATCAGTTTCGAGAAGAATGAAATTATAATTCTGATGAGATGGTTCGTAAAATATTATTTCTGAGCCTGAAGGTTAAAAAATTTCACATTTTTATTTAAAGGATATGTGAATGAAGATTTAATTTATTTTCAAGATGATGGGAAAAAAACTCAAAAAATACTGAACTTTACAAAATTCATACTGTCTCTGTATTGGAACAATAATCTATATGATCAAAAACTTTTTTAATTTATATTATAGCATTTTGTCATATCCGTTGCTCAGAAGCTTTTATGCAGCAGGCGTAACAGTCACAAGCATCTTCTGTAGAAAATTTCAGGTACCAATCCAGGGTCAGTTTTCAATCAAACGGAAACGGATTTTTATTGATGATTACTCGAATTTCAGCAATAGTCGAAGTCTGGTGTTACCTGGTTATTTAAGGTTGCGTTAAAATTGGTATAAGTCATTTACCGAATGATGTTTACTCAGAGTAGCATGGACAGCACACATTCAGCTTGACGCGGGAACTGTATGAGCGTGAAGTATTCATGTATTTACTAAAGTTATCTTGCTCTTCCAGTTGTGGTTTATATCAGTGTAAAAATTGATATCCTAATCATTGCAATGAGATAAGATATTACCATTTAGGTAATCACTTTTTTTTTTTGGAAAACTTGACTTTGAATAGGATCACAAACCTGCTGGTAAGCAGCTGGAATTAATTGGGACACAACTTATATTTGAAAAAGTTGTTGAAACATAAAACCTTTTCCAAATGAACCAATAATCGTGGGAACAGTAAATCTTGAATTTATTTCTTCTGCTTCTACTTGTTTTCGACTTCAAACCAGTAGTCGTTTCTGACATTGCCTGCCGAGACCACACTGTAAGTATCATCCTGAAATCTTTGCTGATTTGAGGTCACATCACTGGGCAATAGTGATCACGATCTGTTCCTAATTACCAATATTATGTACTAAAACTGGAACAAATGAAAAAACAAGCCGTTCATCATATAATTATTAAAATAAGAAACGAAAACCAAGTCAATAATTCGGAGACAGTGAGTTCGAGTCCACAATATTATGCTATTCAATCTGACTGGCATTCAAATAGAATGGAAGAAAGTCCTAGACAAATAGCAAATCATCGCCAAAGAAAGCGACGGAAAATTAAAACTCCTGAAGATATTCATCAGCGCAAGGTACACCAAACTCAAAAACGCCGTTCAATTCTGGAATACGAAACTGTTGAGGAAAGAGATGCTCGAAGAAAAAAAAACGCGGAAAGAATGCACCGATCACGTGCATTAAAGAAGGCTAAGAAAATGGAATTGGATTAAAATAACTGCACGAAAAAGTGATTGTTATCTAATTTTTCTTGTAAAATACATATTATTTGGTTTTTTTTTTGATAAACGAGGTTAAATAAATACATGTCACTACAAAAATGTTTCGGTTTTTCAACAAGACAATTATAAGAGTTTAAACACTTATTCCTATTACATATCTTGACCTAGTCAAATAATATTTTTTTACCACCCGGGCGGTTTTTATTTTTGTATCTCGTAGCCTAGCACCGAAATGCTTTGTGGTGCAGACATCAGCACAGTCTCCTATCCCATTAACTGTGCTGTGACTCATAACTTTTCCTCATTGTTTCTCTCGCTCTCTATCCTTAAAACGAAACAATCTCTCAC